>NC_081315.1:102596989-105339489 GCF_026419965.1 Kogia breviceps
AGAGACTTGAGAAGTAAAGTGGACTCACTTCTGTTTCTTGCCTTGAAAAATCTAAAGAGGGATAGATTGACTAAAGAGACCACTTGAAACAGCATCATAGCAACAGCAGTTTGGGGAGTAATGACATTGCCTATGAACCAGTCACCCAAGTGACTGGTTCCCATGAACTACTAGCAGACTATGAATGAGAGAGTGAAATGGAATGATAGCCTCTCATTCTTCCAAGTGTAGATAGACAGGGACCTTGAAAACCCTGAAAACTAGAATTCTATTTTCTGTCATCTACAAGCTTAGGAAGAAATCATAAATGACCAGGCAATAACATTAACACACTTGTCCATTTAGAGGATTAGAGTTCCCCGTGATGGGAAAAGGGTCTCATAAGAATCCAGGAAAGTTAGAGAATGAATCAATCAACTTCAAGTACTCCCTAGGCTCAGAGAGCATCAAACAAGTTTACTCACATTTTTTGGAATGAAAATATTTTCTTGCTTGTTGTATCTCTCTTTTCTCCACTGCTGAAAATTTCCCAATTCCACTGTCAGAAATCTATTAGCAAGATGACAGAGGAAGAGCAAAAGTGCTGGTAATGGAAAGAGGGAAGCAACCTATAATGCCTCACTCTTACCCCTGCATGCAATCAGTTTGAATCAGGTTCCGGCTAAGAGATGGGATGGGAAAACTGCCTTCAAACAAAGTTTTAAGGTTTTGATTATTACACTGTAATAGACAAAATTATGATTGAATTGAGACTCCTTTGTGGATAGAAGTTACAATGACTCTTTCATCACCTGAGAATGAACAAAGGATTCATCAGCCCTGACCTAGTTTGCTGATTCAGGTGGACAGGAAGAACCAGTCCCATAAATTGGGTTTGAATGGACAGCAGGAGCTCTGAGGGAGTATGTGTTGTCATTGTTGCTGTTGTTAAATGGGCAGTCCTACCTATTTTCCATGAGAGTTTCACTTCCCTTATTAGCCTTTATGTGGCAAATGCATGATTGTTAAAAATCTTCAAATTTCTACAAACCAGTTAGGTCTTTGTCTTCATAGAGCTATTCCAGAAACCCAAAGGGCTATGACCACTGGAAAAGTGATCTTGGCATCACCAATAAGTTCATACTTGCTACTGTCCTTGTTACATCTGCTCCATGTTCTGTAATTTGGCTTTGCCTTCTGTCATATACATGGAAAGTCTCTTTTCAAGATCACTCATGACTTCTCTTCCTAATTATTACGTTCAATGCAAAATGTACAACGTTTGCTTAACACAGTTAAACTCTCCCTTCTGGCATTCCTCTTTTCCCATGACTTTGGTGACATCTCTCCAACCTGAATTTATAAGAATTCAAGCTCTGCAGTCAGGCTTCCTGACTTCAAACCCAGATCCAAATATTTATAAATGTGTGCCTTGGGACATCATTTATTATCCCTAAGCCTTCATTTCCCTTTATATAAAATTAGATAATAATTATATACAACTCAGCATGGTGTCTATTATACAATAAGCATTCAATTAATATTATCTAGCCTTTACCATTTTTATTGTCAGAATCATCTAGTATCTCCCTCTAAGTTTCTTTCCATCTTGAACTCAATTCCTCATTCTAGACATGAAGTAATTGTATTTCCTGGAGTCAAGTATTTCTGTCTCTTCTCTGCCTAATTTATAAATTTAATTTATTTAATTTCTTTCATTTCCATACCTGCAACTATCACTTATGTTCTTAAAGTTCACAAATCTCCTTCAGGGTCACACTTTGAACCAAATATACAGGGGCTTAATGAAAATTTCCACTTGATATCCATTACCTCTTCAAACCCAACATTTTGAAAATCAAACTCATCAACCATTCTCACCCACTAACCTTACACAAACACACACACACACACACACACACACACACACACACTTCTTTTTAGCCCTTCATTTCCTAGGTAGGTACTGACACTACAAACATCCTAGTCACTTTGTCACTTAAGCCAGAAATTGATGAGTTGTCCTAGATTCCTTCTTCTCTCTCATTTCCCATCCCAATTTGTCATTAAACCCTGTAAATTCTGCCTCCCCAATATTTCTCAAATCAGTCAACACTTCTCCATTGCTATTCTCATAATTAGGGATAAAATGAAGGCCAAAACGCACATAGTTCATGATTTAGCTACTGACCATTTTTTGTCTCACTGCTTTTCTCCCTTCAGCCTTTAATATCAACCACATCAACTATTTTAAGTTTCCCAAATACACTAGATTTTCTCTTAGTCTCTTGGCTTTGAATATCGTGTTCTGTCTGCCTAGACTGTGACTACTTCATTTCATATTTGGTCTAGAATAAGTACAAACAAGATGAGCACTCACTGACCACATGATCCTATTCTATCTTCTCAACAAATCTAGCATATGAGTATCATCATCTTTCTCTTTTTGGAGAAAACAAAAGAGGTTCAAAGAAGCTAAGTAACTTACATCTGGTCCCTAAACTGGAAATTACCAGTCAACTTTAGAATTATTTAGGGGCTAAGTAAATGTCATTGAATCTTAAGATAGGAATTGTTATTCCTCTTATAAGAGTATCAAAATGAAGAATCAAATATTTTGAATAACTTATCCAAGATCTTATAGCTGGTTCATAATAAAGCGGAAGATATAAACCCAGATTTTAATCTTTTCTTACATGTAGTTGACTCTCCCAAGTCTTTAGATAAAACTAAAAATATATCATTATGGCACAAAGCAACCACAATTTTGTTTTAAGTTCCCCTCACCATTCTAAATTTGCCTTTTTGTCTCTCTTTCACTAATGGATTTTTTTCAAGATCTAAATAAAATACTGTATCCTCCTCTATCAGAACTACCTTGACCTTCTAGTTTCTGATGATTCACTCCTAAAATCCTATGACATTTCCAATCTACATCATCTGGGCTGGAACTTACTACTGTGTAACTTGAATTGTTTCTTTTTAAATGTTCTTTTCTCAATTATTTTTATAAAGGTATATGTTACAGAGTAAAATTCATATATAGTTTTTTTCATAGATAGTCTTTTGAGTTTTGCAAATGCATAGTCATATAACTACTACCAAAATCAAAACACAGAAAAATTATATTACCTCAAAAATTTCCCCTATTCAGTTTTGGAGTCATCCTTCTCTCTTAGTCCAGCCTCTGACAATAATTGATCCATTTTCTTTGTGTATAATTTGGTTTTTTCAGGATATCATGTATATTGAATCATACAGTATGTAGACTTTGGGGGCTAGCTTCATTCATTTACAATAATGCATTTGAGATTTAGCCACATTGCTGTGGTATTAATAGTTTGTTCCTTTGTATTGCTGAGTAGTATTCCATAGTATGATGCAACACAGTTTACTTATCCGTTTACCTGTTAATGGACATTTCCATTACTTTCAGTCCTTGTCAATTATGAATAAAGTTGTTACAAATATTTGCATATAATTTTTGCATTAAAAAGGTATTTGTTTCACTTCAGTGTATTCCCAGGAATGATAGGTGGAAAGTGAATATTTAACTATTTCAGAAGTCAACAATCTTTTTTCCACAGTTAATGTAGTAACTTGCCTTCTCAACAGCAAATTATGCAAGTTGCAGTTGCTCTGCATCCTCACAAACACACTGTATTGTCAGCCATTGAAATCTCTTCCATGATAATAGTAGTATCTCATCATAGTTTTAATTTGTATTTCCCTAATTATTAATGATGTTTAGCATCTTTACCTGTGCTTATATGCCATGTGTATATCTTCTTTGGTAAGGTATCAGTTTAAGTATTTTTCAAAAACATATTTAAATTATTGTTTGTTTTCTTACCATTTAGCTCTAGGTACAAATATCAAATATGTAATACAAAATATTTTCTTTCAGTCTATGGCTTTTTCTATTTTTATTTTTCATAAGAATATCTTTCAATGAGCAGGAGTTTTGAAATTCTAAATGGTGATTAAGTCCAATGTATAATTTTTTTCTTTTGTAGATTGTGTTCTTATAGTCTGTCTAATCAAAGAAATCTTTGCCTATCCCAAGGTCGCAAATACTTTTGCCTGTATTATAGCTTAAATAATTTACACTTTTAGGTTTTAAGTATGATCCATTTTGAGTTCAAGAACGAACTTTTTTTTTTTTTTTACATTTGCATGTCCAGTTTTCTGGCACTGTTTGTTGAAAAGATAGACATTTCAACACTGAATTGCCCTTACTCTTTGTTAAAACCTCACTGATCCTGTACCTTGAGTCTACTTCTGGAGTCTGTTCTGTTCCTTTGATCAGTGTTTCTATAATTTCACGAATACCACACTGCTTTGAATACTAAAGTTATATGATGTCTTAAAATAGTGCATGTATTCCATGATTTTTTTCAAACTTTTTGGCTATTCTAGTTCCATTGCCTTGCCATATAAATTTTAAAATCAGATTGTCAAATATTACAAAGATTTTCTGCTAGAATTTAATTTAGATTGAGTTGAAACTAAAGATCAGTTTGGAGATAACTGACATAAACATTAAACCTTCCAACCTATGTATAAGGCTTATATCCATTTAAATATTTTATTCATCAGTGTTTTATAATGTTTAGTGTATAAAATTTGTACAGATTTTATTACACATGTACTTAATTATTTCATGGTTTTGGTGCTATTATAAATGATTTTTTAAAATTTCAAAATTGTTAAATTTTAATATATAGCAATGTGATTAATTTTTGTATATTGAGTTTGTATCCTGAAACTTTACTAAACTCACTTATTAGTTCCAGTAGCTGTTTTTTAGATTCTTTGGTATTTTCTAAGCAGAAAATTATGTTGTCTAAAATGGAGACAATCTTATTTCTTCTATATCTGTTGGTATGGGTTTATTTCTTTTTCTTGTCTCAGTGCACTGATTACGACCTAGAGTATGATGTTCATAGGTGTGGTAAGAGTGGGCACACTTGCCTTGTTCTCTTAGTGGGCAAGTATTCAATTTTCCACCATTAAGAAATTAGTGATCTTTTTGTGTAGACAACCATTTTCATGTTGAGGAAGTTTCCTTCTGTCCCTAGTTTGTTGAGAGTTTTTATCAGGAATGGATGTTGAATTTTGTTAAAAGTCATTTTTTACATCTTCTGAGAGGATCAAATGATTTTTTCTTCTTTAGATTGTTAATGTGATAAATTATACTGATTAATTCTTAAATGCTGAACAAGCATCACATTCCCAGGATAAATCGCACTTTGTCATCACACACACACACACACACATACACACACACCTATTTTATATTTATATATATTTAATTTATGAAAATCAAATTTTCAACCTGGGAAAATTTACCATAGGGTAGTCTGTTCTGTTCAACATTAAATCAGTGATTGGAACAACAAAGCAGTGAGTGCAAAGTCACCAGCACGCTAATGAAAAGTAGCCAGATTCAACTGATACTAAAATGATAGACATAGATTATGTAAGGTCTTACATTAGGATCAAAAACACAGAACCCGCTCTTCCCTGGTGGCGCAGTGGTTGAGATTCCGCCTGCCGATGCAGGGGATGCGGGTTCGTGCCCCGGTCCGGGAAGATCCCACATGCCGCAGAGCGGCTGGGCCCGTGAGCCATGGCCACCGAGCTTGCGCGTCCGGAGCCTGTGCTCCGCAACGGGAGAGGCCACAATGGTGAGAGGCCCGCGAACCGCAAAAAAAAAAAACCACAGAACCCAAATATAAGGTATATTTTCTTTAAGAAAAACAACCCCGGGGTCTTCCTTTCAGGGTAAACCTAATACACAACAATATGTTATAAACTCCAGCTTAAGGCTTTGATAGTTTTATGCTGCCTAAAATTATCTAAAATATGAGAAGTGAAAAACTTGCTCTGTGGCACTCAAGACACCTCTCCCAGTCAGGGCCCAACAATTCATACATGTATTTACATTTTTTATATACATATATATATATATATATATATATATATATATATATATACACTAAAATTGTATACCTTATTCTCTTTGGAAAATTTTTAATGTTGTTAAACCTATAAACTTTTATATATTTTACCAGTTAAAAAATCAAACTTAATTCATTAAAGTTAAAATTAACATAAAATTTTACATAATTGCATAAGATGTAATAAAATTTTAAATTGGGAAATATTCAGAAGAGAATAATCAGGTGGTTACTTCCCAAAGATGATGCAGACAGTTTTCAAACATAGAGGTAAGAATCTGGAGGGAGAAAGAATAAAACTGTCACATAAATGACCCACAGGCTGTATTCTGTCTTCTTTATCTGGAGGCTATAGTTCCTGAAACAGTAATATTGAAACAGTTGTGCTCCATTTTCTTGATTTCCTTGTCAACCATGACCTCAGTCTGTTCTCAAAGGTTACAATTCTCCAAGGGGAAGAGCAGGCTATCCTAAGGACTCTTCTGTGTCAAAAATGCCCCAGGACGTATGAGTTTGCCCCTGAGTCAAACAATAGTAAAGATTAAGAAAGGGAGGTTTAGAAAGAGGATCTAGGGTCAAATGAAGCAGAGAAAACAGCATTCTCCTCTAACGCAGTGACATCACCGCTAGCACTACCTGTGCTTCTTATCAAATTGAGCCCAGAATCAGCTCAACAACCTCCTTCTTCCTTTCCGTCCTTCCCAGACCAGAGCCCATGTTGAAAGCAAAGTGTTTTAATAGACTGAAGCCAGCTGGAGAGGTTAAGTGAGTCACTCTTCCATGAGAATTTAGGCTAGGAAAAAGAAAAAATGTAGCATGTGTGCTAGGAGACTCTCCCTAGATTGCCTTGGAGCCATATGGAGAACCAAAACTCTTGGTCACACATTTCAGAAACTAACATTTATCAAAGCACCACCTGCCTTGAGGCTCTGGTTTTCTACCTACTTCTACCATCCTAAGTCTATGTTATCCACCCCAGTGAATTTTCCTTGGTGTATTCATGTAGTATTTGGGGACAGGATTGTTTGGTTTTATAATTCGTATTCCCTCATAAAGTTGAAATTTTTATGAGTTACCCCTGGCCTGAGAGATATGAAAGAATATATTATAACTTTATGGTAACTGGGCTTTCCATGACCCTGGTTGGTGTATACAAACAGAACGGGAGAGGAAGAGGGGGAAAGTGTTCTGTTATGTTGTACTTTACAAAGTTTATTTCTTCCCTCTTCCTTTATAGGAAAATAGATACTTTGTAAATCTTCAGACTTGCTGTAGGCTTTGTGTTTAATGAGGTAAAGGATATTAGATAGTTTTTCAAAGCACATCACAGCTAGAATAAAATAACCCAAGTATTAGCAATTTGCATGCTCTATATACAATTGGTGATATTTGTACTGAGTATTTAAACAATACACTTCAGGCATAAGGCTTTGAAACATAAATATAGACACACTCACTGGTTTCTAAGTGTTTCCTGGTCCTTACAGTGATCTGCTTAAGCCACTTAACAAGACAGAAATCCTATTTGACTGAACTGTCTCATTTTAGCAAAGACATTGCATCACTCTTGTAGCCCTCTTTTAAAGGCTTTGACACAATTTCTTTATCTTTCCTGTCTTCTTTCCATATCTGAAAAATGGAAATCTTCAAATGAGATTTAATCTCTCTTAAAATTAATTTAACTGAGCAAACAGCATTGCGCTAGATGTTTCAAAATTTGCATTTTGAACCCTGCTTTCAAGGTAATCATATTATTTTAGAGGAGAAGAAAAAAAGCACATAACTATTACAAGTTGACAAGTGGCTACAGAATAGGAAGGGTTTTAGGCGGTGGACTATCTAAAGAATCATGGAACATCTCAAAGAGGAGTTATGCCTTCAAAGGTTGGATTTTGAAGGATGAATGGAGATTCCTCCCAGTTAGGATATTTCAGGTGGAAAGACTATAGTGTTGCCTGTTCAGGAACCATAAACAGCTCAACATGGCTATCAGATAAATTAAGCATTGCTCAGAGGGGATGGAATGGGGAATCACTGGAGAGAAAACTGGACAGACTGATGAAGGAGAGATCAGGAAAGCCTAATATGCAATGTTAAGAAGCTTGGACTTCACTCTGTAAAGAACTGGAGGCCTTTGTTGGATTTTAATCAGAGGAACAATTTGATCAGATTTTTTTTTTGAAAGAAAGTTACATGGAGGCTAGAATAAATTGAGACAAGACTTGAGGATGGGAGATCACTCAAGATACCATTAAAGATTCAGGCAAAAAGGGGTTTGAATTAGAGTGGGAGTGCAAATATGGGGGTAAACTAAAAAGGTAATTTGAGGGTAGAATCTATAAGATCAATCAAGTGATTGGAAATTGTGCCAGAGAGTGAGAGAGCTCAGGGGAGTTAAGACATGAGCAAGAGAGTCAAGGATAATTTCAAATTTTCCCACGTCTCCTATTTTGATTTTTCTCCCCAGAAACATCGTGCCTTATGTCCTTGCTACACAAATGCGGTCCATTTATATACTGGAAGCATTGGTATCACCAGGAATTATCTTGAAAATGCAAATTATTTGGCTTCTTAGCAAAACTTCTGTGCCAAGAACCAGGAACCTCGCTCTACAGTTGATTCTCATGCATGTTAAATGTGGAAAGTATAGTTGCATGTGATTAAAACTAATATTCTCTACATCCCTCCCCCAAAAATGCTTCCTTTTCTCCCAGCCATCTCTGACATCTCTATTTCCAGTTCTGCTTCTGCCTGAAGGCTAAACAAACGTAGGCTTTAAGAGTGGTGTCAAAATTGGGAAGTGAGCAACCTTTTTCCAATACTGAATCTGAGGCTCAATCCATATGGTCATAGTGAATTAATGATATTGTCGAGGTGTTTCACTATCCACTTAGTGTAGTTCCAATATGGTATGTGCCTGCTTGTTATTGCATTAGACAAAAACACTTACAAAGAATGGACACTGCAGTACTTGAACTCATGTCTATTTTCTCTCCACAGTTCTCATTTCGACACTACCAATAATGGTGGTATCCTACTGTGATATCCGTTATTATAAATGCTTCCATTGTAAACAGTACAGAAAAGAGAAGCTGAACTTACAACACAATAGTGAAAGGATGGAAAACCTTGTTCCTAATTAGACTCTTCAGTTTGAAAAACTCTATTCTTTTCATGAGAGGAAATACTTCAGACTGAGCATCAGGAAAAAGAGATGGTGTATAAGAATTGAGAATAGGAGATTGACAAGCAAAAGGGAATGTCTAATTTGTTGCATTTCTGAATAGAGGTTTTCAGAGTTCTGCCTTAGATTGTTTCACACTATCTACTGTTCTTTCACACTTTTTCTCTCCCACAATTGCAGTTTTTGGAGTTGTAACTTTCTCAATTCATGCCCTTCCTCTCAATTTATTAATCTCTCTCTTCTCTATGTTTTGAATGAGGTGTGCTTTTAAAGAAGTATACTACTTTCTCCCTTTTCAAAGAAACATCCTAGCAAAAAGAAAATGAAGATATCGGCAGAAAGAAAGAAAACAAGGGGAAAAGCAAGGAAGGCGACACTTAGAAAAAAGATAATGAAAGCCCCCTATCGGGCTCTTACACAAACTAGCAAGAGTGAGGAAGTACTGAGAATGCAACAAACAATAAAGGCAGAGCAATAACCTCCACTTAGGATCTTTGAAAGGAGAAAAAATTACACCCTTTCTGCTGCTATGCAGCAGGAACAGAACCACCCAGGAGGGATAAGAAGAGATGGGGCTCCCCCTTTCTTTCACCAGAAAAAAAAGAAAAAGATATTGCAAAAATATCTTCCCAATTATATAAATGGTAATATGCTAAGACTGTTTCTAAACAGATATTTTGGGAACTCCTCATTCAAATGAGGGCTGTCTCTATCAGACTTGGTCCTGGAAGTGTAAACTCACCCCGAAGATGCTGCCAATGATTGAAACAGCTTGGGATATCTTCTGAGGATTGTCTTCAGGATGCTATTTTCTTTCTCTTGTTCTGCAGTGTTTTGGTTGGTCAGTTTGTTGGTTTGTATGGTAGACAATATTTTGTTTATTTATTTTTAAAACTAGCCACTACAGTGACATGCTATGCAGAGCTCATGGTTGAACTCTGAGTAACTGTCCCTGAGAGGGGCTTTCTTAGAGCCAGTTCATGATTGTCTGACACCCATACAGTAAGAGGCAGTAAGACGAGACTGAATTCGCCAATGACCATTGTGACCTGGACTTGTTGTGTTTCAGTCCCAACTCCAGAGGCTTATTTGTGGGATGCACAGCTCCTGCGATACACAGCCACTCTTCCCTTCCTTTCAGGTATCTCAGAGTGCTGGTCGATCATCCTCACAGTCATATATAAGTTGGGTTTTGAACAAGGGACAGACAGGATATGTCTACCTACTTTCACACAAACAAGTCAAGGGATATGATGTTTCTGGTTCACTATTGTGTTTTTTAATCCATGTCTATTGGTCTTGCAGTTAGTGGAAATACATCCTTCATTACAGAAACAGATTGATCATCACTGCCCAATTTTAGTGGTAGTGTATTTTTATCCTTTCCTCATTTTCTTTATGAGTAATTAATGGAAGTAGGTAAAAGCTCTGTGCATTCAGCATTTTTTTTCTTTCCCTATGCTTACATGTATACAGTATCTTCTTTCATTTTTATGAAGTAGACCCTACTAAATATTGTTCTGCCTCTCCTCGGGAGTAAGCAAAATAAGTAGGAGTGACAGAAGTAATATATATCGTTTAATTGTCTTTAATCCTCATTTGGTTGTGACAGCAAGCTCACCAAAGGATGGGGTATTTTCATAGGCTGGGGACAGCTGTGGAGGCTTCCATTTATGTTCAGCAGAGATGCCTCACCTGTGCTCCTGCTTAGCCCCACTACAGTGAAAGGATGACTTGGCTGCATCTTCTGCTTGTGAGGGACATGCAAGCCCTCAGTCTCACCCTGAGGAAGAGAACCAAGATTCCCCTGAGCCTGAGTGGAGTTTAGAAGGATAACTTGACTGTCAATCTGGTAGGCAAGTCATGACACACTAAGAAGTCAGAACCATATGGACACAGGGATATGGAAAAACTTAACAAACTGCCACGTTCAGAGAAACAGAAGGTACTAAATTTGGAATATGAGTGACAGAGATATGTGTACCAAATACAGCACACAAATTCAAAGTCCTGGTGCAAACTGTAAAGACCTAGACCAGGGTTGCTCCATGTGTAGTCTGTAAACCAATTTATCAGAATTACCTGGACTGGTAGCTAAAAATGTAGATTCCTAAGCTCTACCCTAGATCAATTAAATCAAGAATCTTCTTGTAACACCCATCTTTAAGATCTAGCCTAATAATTCTGTAGTGGACTAAATTTCAAAAACCAGTGTATTCTGGTTTTAAAAGGTTAAATGAGTCAGAATATTGTTTTTTAAAGTTACTTTATAAATTGGATAAGCATCAGGTTAACTTTATATAGTGTATTTTATAGGTTTATGAAGCAAATATCAGACCACAGAAAGGCTGTACAAATTAAAAAATATGTATTTATTTCTCTTAGAAACACATTCCTAGCATTGTCTATAAACTGAAAATTCTAATTATTTCTTTCTAGTCACCTCGTTTCAGATGAATAGATTCGTGGAATTCAACAGCTATTAAAATAGAGTCAATTTCCTGACCATTATCAATTAGACTTGCATGCCTTAGTTTCAAAACCTTTTAGTGTTTCCCAGGCCATATCCCTAAGTTTAGTCAATTTTTAATATAAAACCCCTCTGTAATAGATACTGACTTCCCCATGCCATTATTGAGGCCAGACTATTACTGCATTATACCTGAAAAGCTTCTTAACTGCTCATAGAGTCTCCAAAATTCCACAACATTTTCATCATTCCAACTAATTTGTACGAAAACCTGCATTACACCCGATCTAATAAACCAGGTAACTGATATTGGGTATAACAATTGAAATGAAGGAAGAAAAAGTGTTCTTATTTGTAGATGTTATGATTGTACACCTAGAAAACTCAGACGGCATCACCGAAAAGCTATTACAACCAATCATTGAGATCAGTAAGTTACCCAATAGCAAAGTAAATAATTAAAAATCAATAGCTTCGTATAAAACAGGAAAAGAAGTTAGGAGAGATAAAGAAAAGAACATCTTTCACAAAGTCATCATCTTTGCCGTGACTGAGCAATGGCAGGATCCTTGTGGGAGGTGAGTGGTCTGTTCTCGAGTCCCATGAGGAAGTGTAATGCACCAGTCCTGGAGCCGTGTTTCTTGTGTTCAGATTCTGACTGCTGCTAGCTATGTGGCTTTAAGGAAGTTAAATGAGCCTATGAGTTTCCTCATCTCTAAAATGGAATAATGAAAAGAAAATATTTAATAGAGTTATTGTGAGGACAATATGTTTTATATAAATGAAACATATGTTATGACTCTATGACTGTAAAATATTTATACTTACATATACATAATGGGCCATGGCTACACATATATATATATATATATAATATGATTACATGGGTAATTCACTTAGAACAATATCTAGCACAAATGGGAAACAGTGAATAAATCCTCACTGATTTTGTGGTACATGATTTTCTGAAATGACATTAGTTTTGAGCTGGTTTCACAGCACAACTTCAGAAATACCAGCATTTGAACCTAATGACTTAAGATTCCTTCCAATCTTAAAATTCTATGGTTCATTGAAATTGTAAATTGATATTTTACTTTATCTCCTCTATAGGTTTTGTTAGTTTGAAGACTGGGTATTTCGTACATTTTTGTTTATGTTCTCTCATGTACAACAAATTAAATCTTAAAAGAGGGTAGGGCTATAAATCTCCAAAACAAGAATCGAATTTCTTTTCACCTGTAAAGTGAATTGAAACTTCTGAAGGGAGGGGCTGACTGGGATGGATAGAAGGAGATCTGTGGATCTATGTTGCCGAGAAGTTGGGCTGAACCATCCTGGTTTAAAAGGAATTTAGAAAGGTGGAGTGGGGAAATATAAAGAATGTAGGCTCTACTGCCAAAAAGCCAAGATCATAATCTAAGCTCCTACATTTCCCATCTAAGGGAATTTAGTGGATCTTACTTGAATCCTTAACCTCAGATTCTTCATCACAAAAATAAAAATCAAATAGGAATCTGATTCATCAGACTGTAGTGGAGGTAAAATTAGGAACTTGGCCAAAACAAAGTATCTTGTGAATATCAAGATTTAGGAGTCTGGTACTCCATGTAAACTTTGTTTTCTAAAATGCAAAGCCTCCTCAGGTGTCATTACACCTGAAGTTATACCATTACAGAGTCTTCTCTGGGGAGGGAAAGCAATCCCTCCCAGGAATCATCAGCTGATCACTCTCTTCCCCTTGATAAAAAGAAATCCATGTGCCATGTGAACTCTGATTGCTTGTAGTGAGAAAGGGATAAAAGTGGCCCAAATGTGAAAAGAAGGGGACAAAAGATCTCCTGAGCTAATTTCATGATTCATCCAGTGTCTACTTCCATCACTAAAGTATGGAAGAAGGGGAGGGGGCAATTTAAAAGGCTTTAAATATTATATAATTTGTCCAGAAATGCATTTGAGACCTGAAATACATATACTAAACTTTTCCCTGAAGTCCATTTAAATGAAATTTTTCGATATGGGGATTTATATTTCTTTTTTAAAAAAATACATTTATTTATTTATTTTTGGCTGCATTGGGTCTCTGTTGCTGTGCATGGGCTTTCTCTAATTGTGGTGAGCAGGGGCTTCTCTTGCTGTAGAGCACAGGCTCTAAGTGCACGGGCTTCAGTAGTTGTGGCACACAGGCTTAGCTGCTCCATGGCATGTGGGATCTTCCCAGACCAGGGCTCGAACCCATGTTCCCTGCATTGGCAGGTGTATTCTTAACCACTGTGCCACCAGGGAAGCCCGGGATTTATATTTCTATATATTTTCCTCAATTATGAGAATGATAAATCAAGCAGGTTAGCTATCTAACTGTAAAATCAATACTTTAGGTGATAAACAATTTAATGAAGAGCCAGGTATAAAAGACAAAGGCTTTTGTGCATGTTAGGTACAACAAAACAAAATAAATTTATATGTAACTATCTTCTTCAATCTACACTTTAAAGCAGGCTAATAAGCTCCCCTCCAGTACCTGTCAGCCTGTATCTAAATATTCTACCCCTAAACCTAAAAACTCTGCATTGTTCATGTCTATCACCCAAGCCAACTGCAACGAAATTGTTATAGAGAAAAATCCTGAAATTTGTCCAAGAATTGAAGGATGAAAATTGAAAATTTATGTGACTACTGTATTATTGCTATTTCAATAGCAATATGTACTATAAACATGTAAAATGGTAATGTGCTTTTAAGTTGATTTACTTATATATTTAAATAAACGTTTAAAATATGTGATTAGTTTGGGTTCTTTAGTTGCAAGCAACAAAAACTAAATCCAGCTAACCAAAGTGAAAGAGAGAGGAGGAAGTGGCCAAGATGATGGAGTACAAAGACCCCGAGCTCATCTCCTCCCCACAGCCACACCAAAAGTACTCTATTAACAGAGCAGTTATTGATGAGAAGACTAGCAGAACAGATCTTCTACAACTAAAGAAAGAACCACAACAAGATGGGGAGGAGGGGTGGAGATATAGTGTAGTCAAGACCCATACCCCCTAGGGAGCAACACAAAAAGAGAATAATTACAATTTCAGAGGTTCTTCCCAAGGAAGAAACCAAACCCCACACTGGGCTCCCCAGCATGGGGGCCCTACATGGGGAAGATGAACCACCAGAACTTTTGCCTTTGTAGGCCAGTAGGGCTTACTTTTGGGAGAGCCAGAGGACTGTGGGAATTAGAGACTCCACTCTTCAAAAGCACACATAAAATCTCATACACTCTGGAACCCAGAGCAGGAGCCAGGACAGAAGCCATAAACTGAAACGAGCCTGGGTCAGCCCCACTTGCTCATCTTGGAGAGCCTCCAGAAGAGGCAAGAGGAAACTGGAGCTCATCCTGGGGCCATAGACACTGGTGGCGGCCACTTTGGGGAGCTCATTCCATCAGGAGGACACTGGTGCTGGCAAGCACTCTTTTGGAATCCTCCATCTAGCTTATTAGCATAGGGACCCAGCCCCATGCACCAGCAGTCCTGCTGCCTTAAGACCTCCTGAACCCACTGTCACCCTGGACCCACCAGATGGCCCAGGACCCAGACCCATCCGCTATTGTGCTGGCACTAGCCCCAGGACCCAGCCTCTAGCAAGCAGACACCAGCCTAGGATTACTGCATCCCTGCAATCTGCTATGTCAAAACACAGCCCACCCACCAGCAGGCCAGCACTAGGCCCAGGAGCCCCTGGACCCCAGCCCTGCCCACCTATGCCGACACCAGCTTCAAGACACCCCAAATCCCACAGCCAGCCATGTCAGAAACTGGACCTCCCCACCAGCATGCTGACACTAGTCCCAGGACCCCCAGGGACCCACAGCCAGGTAATCCATGAGCTGGTTCTACTCACCAGCAGTCCAAAACCAGCCCTGGGACCCAGCCAGGCCCTGGCCACACCCACCAGTAGGCCAACACAAGCTCCAAGACATCTTGGACTCCTCAGCCAGCTGTTTTGGGATCTAGCCCCATACACCAGACAGCTGACACCAGCTTTTGGACACCCAGGAACAAATAAAGGATACCATCCTCACCATTTTTATTCAACAAAGTATATGAAATCCTAGCCACTGCAATCAGACAAGAAAAAGAAATAAAAAGCATCCAAATATACAGAAATCTTTTGCATCTCTATACATTAACAACAAATTACCAGAAAGAGAATTTTTTTTAAAAATCCCATTTACAATTGCATCAAAAGGAATAAAATACCTAGGAATAAATCTAACTGAAGAGGTAAACACACACACACACACGCACACACACCTGTACTTGGAAAACTATACGACACTGATGAAAGAAATTGAAGGCAACACAAATAGATGGAAAGATATACAATGTTTATGGATTGAAAGAATTAATATTATTTAAATGACCATACTACCCAAGGCAATCTGCAGATCCAATGCAATCCTTATCAAAGTACCAAGGGCATTTTTCACATAAGTAGAACAAATAATTCTAAAATTTGTATGGAAACACAAAAGACCTCAAATAGCCAAAACAACCTGTAGAAAGGAGAACAAGCTGGAAGTACCACAGTCCCTGATTTCCATCTATACTAAAAAGCTACAGTAATATCAAAACTGTATACTATTGGCACAAAAACAGACACAGGTCAATTGGACAGAATAGAGATCCCAGAAATGAACCCATACTTACACAAGCAATTAATCTACAACAAACAAGGCAAAAATATACACTGGGGAAAAGACAGCCTCTTCAATAAATGGTGTTGGGAAAACTGGACAGCTACATGCAAAAGAATCAAACTAGGCCACCTTCCTACACGATAGACAAAAATAAACTCAAAACGGATTAAAGATTTAAATGTAAGACCTGAAACCATAAAATTTCTTGAAGAAAACATAGACAGTAAGCTCTCTGACATTGTTCTTAGTAATTTTTTTTTTTTTTGGATCCATCTCCTCAGGCAAGGGGAACAAAAGCAAATATAAGCAAATGGGACTACTACAAACTAAAAAGCTTTCACAAAGCAAAGGAAACTATCCACAAAACAAAAAGGCCACCTGCTGAATGGGAGAAGATATTTGTAAATGATATATCTGATAAGGGGTTAATATCCAAAATATACAAAGAACTCATACAACTCAATGTCAAAAATGAAAACTCCTGGGCAGAGGATCTGAATAGATACTTTCTCAAACATGACATACAGAAGCCCAACCAGCATAGGAAAAGATACTCAACACCACTAATCATTAATGAAGTACAAATCAAAATCACAATGAGATATAACTTCACACCTGTCAAAATGGTTATTATCAAAAGGACAACAAATAGCAAGTGTTGGCAAAGATGTGGACAAAAGGGAACCCTGTGTACTGCTGGTGGGAATGTAAGTTGGTGCAGCTGCTATGGAAAACTGTATGGAGGTTCCTTTAAAAGTTAAAAATAGCAATTCCACTTCTGGGTACTTATCTGAAGAAAACGAAAACACAATTTAGAAAAGATATATGTACCTATATGTTCATTGCAGCATTACTTACAGTAGCCAAGGTATAGAAACAAACTAAGTGCCCATCAATAGATGAATGGATAAAGAAGAAGTGTTTTATACACACACACACACACACACACACACACACACACACACACACACACAATGGAATATTAGCCAGCCATAAAAAAGAATGAAATCTTGTCATTTGTGACAACATGGATGGACCTAGAGGATATTAATGCTAAGTGAAATAAAACAGAGAAAGACAAATACTGTATGATTTCACTTACATGTGGAATCTAAAAAACAAAACAAATGAACAAACATAACCAAATAGAAGCAGAGTCATAGATACAGTGAACAAACAGGTGGTGGCCAGAGGGAGGGTGGTGGGGAGAGGAAAGAAACAGAGAGATTAAGAAATAGAGATTAAGGTATTAAGAAAGAGGGAGATTAGGAGGTACAAACTTCCAGCTGCAAAATAAGTGAGTCACAGGTATAAAATGTACAGTGTGGAAAGTACAGTCAATAACAAAGTAATTCTTTGTATGGTGACATATATAACTGGATTTATAGTGGTGATTATTTTGAAATGTACAGAAAAAACTCACTATGTTGCATAACAGGAACGAACATAATGTATGTCTATTATACTTCAAAGACAAATGAACAAATATACAAGCAAACTCATAGAAGAAGAGATCAGATTTGTGGTTACCAGAGGGGTGGTTGGGTGGGAATTGGATGAAGGCACTCAAAAGGTGCAAACTTCCAGTTATGAGATAAATAAGTACTAGGGATGTAATGTACACTGTGATAAATATAATTAACACTGCTGTATGTTATATATGAACGTTGTTAAGAGCATAAACCCTAAGAGTTTTCATCACAAGGAAAATTTATTTTCTATTTCTTTAATTTTGTATCTGTCAGTATATGAGGTGATGAATGTTCACTAAACCTACTGTGATAATCATTTTATGATGTATGTAAGTCAAATCATGATGCTGTACACCTGAAACTTATACAGTGCTGTATGTCAATTATATATCAATAAAACTAGATTAAAAAAGTGAGAGGAAAAGATCAAGAAAGAGATTGAAAATACTGCATTTAGAATTTGAGGTATACCACAGAATCAAAAGGAAAGGGTGAAAAGCATTCCTTAACATAGCAGTCACTGGGTGGAGTGTAGGAAAACAAAATTTTCCTAAGGGACTTGCCCATGGAATATGGAATACATGTTTGGGTCACACAGCTTAAGACACAGTCTTCTGGGAGCTACAGCAGTTAACACTGTATATATGGCACTAACCCCAACAAAACATGCTCCATTTGCCAGGACAAAGTGGCATCTTGATTGACAGTTCTAGCAAGATTTTGTAGAATAGGAAGGAAAGGTCTCTCTGTGGGAAATCAGAGGAAGGAAAATACAATCTGTGTAGTCAAAGTCCCCAGATATCCACTGGACTTTCCATAACAGCTTTCATGGGTTCACCAGTGGCCACATATTTTCTTATAGTCTAAAATTCATCCCCCATCATAGAGTTTTAGAAGCAGAACTTTCAAGGGTATAGGATGGAATTCTACATATAAGCCATATTCTCCAAATGGTCCAAGGTGGGTACTATGGAATATCCTCTTTACCCACTCAGACCACAGCTTATTCCAGGTGAAGCGCATTGTATATTTTTATGCTCAGAATCTCTATTCATTAAAATTTCCATAGTGAATGGATAAAATTAAACCATGTGTTTTTCTGTTTGCATGGTTTCAAAAACAGACATAAAAATTTATCCGTTTTTCATTTAAATGGTACAGGTGTTTTTTCTGTTATCCCTTTTTTAATTTTTTCAAATTACTAACCATTTCTTGCTTTTTCCACATTAAAAAAAAAGTATCCAAATATATACCAGAGGTGCCAAGTCACAAATGAAGGATCATGTTAAATAAATTTCAATAGCCACCACTCTACAGGTTTTCCTCCACTTAACAGAATTTGCCAAAAGAAGTTAATTTTAGAATAAAACAAACTTTGGTCTTATATTTTATCACCTTTCTTCTAACTCAAAGCCTTCACTCTGACTTGAAGAACCAAAAAAATATCTGTTTAGACACATGATAAAAATTTTTGAGATTATAGCTTTACCTTTCCAACACACCATCTGACTGAGAAATATTTAAATGATTAACTGACAAATAGCTGGCTTAGATAATTTTTTTCTACAGAAATTTTGATCCAACAGATATCTGGATGGCAAAAAAATAACTAATTAAAGTCCTTGAATTTCTAATGCTAGTTCCTCAAGTGATATGGCCATGAGGACGGAGACAGAGAATTGGAAGTATATGTTGATTCCTTTTATTTTATCTGCCACCAGAAAATGTGCTATAAAAATATGAACAGAAACTTTGATCAGCCCACAGAAGACTCAAGTGATATCTTCTGGATAACTTTAGATTTTACTGGTAGATTGAAATGCTTGTTATTCATCACCTGCAAGTATAAAGAAGCATCGTGTGGAGAACAGGGTGAGAATTTTAAAACCAGAGAACCTAAACCCCAAACTCTGCTACTTCAGTGCCAGATATGTGATCCTGTGAGTTAATGTGTCTGAACCTCAGGATCCCCAACAATGTCCTATGGGCTTTTTGAAAGGATTAGAAACAAATCTAAAAGAACTAAGGAATCACCTCGCATGCACCAGTGCTAGATGAATGACAGCCTGTGTGAAACATTTTCACCTTATGAGAAAATTCTGTCACAGGGAGGCAAATTTTGATCTTGATCCTGATTTTACCTGGAACCCCAATACGAAACGTGAAACACCCAAGGAAAAACAGACCCTGCGTTGGCCTATGTTTCTAGGGATGCTGTTTATTTCACCTTCTTACTCCAGGCACAGGAACTGACCGTAAATAAAACTTGGGTTTAAACAAGTATGAGTTTCTTGTTTTAAATATAACTGATTGGATTTCTTTAACTTGGCACTGCATAAAGCTTACAGAAGTTTTCACTAAGGAAAATGTGGCTCCACATGACAGGATTAACTGCTTACAACTCAGTTATGTAATAACTCCCTACTTCTGGTTTGGGTTCTCTCTGTGTTTTGATGTGTGGCTCGGTGTCATCCACTGATTCACATCTGTGACACTCACCACATCATCATGCCCCTGTTGTGATGGGGCATGGGTATCAGAGCTATGATAAACTAATATACGTAAGTTCTAAATTCCTGTCTGCAGAATTTCAGTTTTGGGTTTTGGTGTTGTTGTCATTTCGTTTTTGTTTTTTTTTTCTTTTAAGATTTGTATCAGTTACATTGTAGGTATTCAAACCCAACTTGACCAGGTGATTATTAATATATTACTACTTTGATCTGGAGTTCACTGTATTGCTAGGTAAACACAGCAACTATAAAAATGGTGTTCCCAGTGGGATGCCTACCCTGTGGGCAGTGCTGTACTTGATGCTCTGCTCATTTTAACTCATTTAATCCTCTGAACAATCCTATGAACTATGTGTTTTATTCACAACTTAAAGATGAGGAAACAGGGGCTTCCCTCGTGGCGCAGTGGTTGAGAGTCCGCCTGCCGATGCAGGGGACACGGGTTCGTGCCCCGGTCCGGGAAGATCCCACATGCCGCGGAGCAGCTGGGCCCGTGAGCCATGGCCACTGGGCCTGTGCGTCCGGAGCCTGCGCTCCGCAATGGGAGAGGCCACAACAGTGAGAGGCCCGCGTACCACAAAAAAAAAAAAAAAAAAAGATGAGGAAACAGGATTGCACAGCTAAGCAAATGAGATGTTCCAAATCACACAGACTGTGAGAAACAGATCTTGGCTTTGAATCTAGATCCAAGGCTTTGACTGCAAAGCCCATGCACCTCCTTTCTAGCACACAGCTTGCTCCGCAATGACTCCCATCATTGCTGTGAGGACCATCTCTTAAGAGCATGGGCTCTAGAATCAGGTGGCTTGATTGGGATCTCAACTTTGCCACTAAATTCAATTGTATGAATGAATAATAATTATTAAAAATTATTTAATGTATTTAATATTATGAATAGCATTAATGGCAATAATTATTAGTAATAATTAATAATAGCAGGGGTATCACAATGATTATATGAGCATATGAGTGAAGCAACTTAAGAGTGCCTTGGATGAAAGCAAAACTAATAGAAGTACATACTGTCAGTGAGGTAGTCTCTAAGGTTATTAGAAAAAACACTTAGGCAATTCTTGTGACTTTGCCAAACTTATAGCTATAGTTTTCCTAGTTCTCCTAACAGAGATCCCTTTAGTTAGAACAAATGTAGTTACCTTTATGGTGTTCTGCTTTTTAATTATTCTTTGCTCATTTGACCCTGACTTACATAGATAATTATGGTTTAAGATGCAGATCACAGGAAAATTCACTATTACATTTTAGGATATGATGTTAGATTCTATATTGCCTAGCTGGTTCACATATTCTGTGTGTAAATTGTGTCACATTTGTGGAAATTTGCACTGACCTCTATGCTACGATAGCAAAAGCATTACACTTAACTGGAAGAAATACGGCTATGAGGCTACTGATAAATGCCTTTTCCTCTCCTCTCTCGGTTGTAGTCAGTTAGGATCACACAGTAAGCCAAATCAAAACTAAAACATAGTACAACTCTATTACTGATAAAACTGTTTGGAGAATTGGGCAGAACTTCCCTGGTTCCTCTCATAACCTAGGATTTCAGACCAAAAGCACCCAGAGTTTTCCACCCAATAGCAAGAAGAGAAGAAGGAGGAAGAAATATGCAGACTTTTATCCATACAGAAAAGGATGACTTTGCTATATAGCCTGCGGAGGGCATAGAAGAGCAAGGTCATCCATGGACACTAATCTTTATCCCCAAACAATAAAAAATTGATGTAGCAGATGTTAAGTTCTCCCTAATTTTCCAAGGCAAATGCCACTCTTCCTCAAATAGGGGCCCAGGTGATTCAGCCACAGCACGTTCTCTGAACTTGTCTTTTATTGGTCTTGCCCTCATGCACAACATTCTCTCAAAGACAGTTCTCGATCAAGTCCTTTGTACTTGTTCCTGTTTCCAGAAACATTTCGCCACCTGGTCCTTGACATAATTCACTCCTTCCTCTTACGCTCATCTCAGTTCAAAGGTCACCACCTTAGAAAGTCCTTCGATAACCCCCAAAATATAAAGGCTCTCTCTGTTATCCCTGTTATATAATCTTGTTTTAATTTATTTATACTATCCAAAATAACTTTGTCTATTTTTTATTCATTAGTTTATCCTACTGGCTGGGGTGGACTCTGTTTTCTGTAAAGGGCTAGACAGTAAATACGTTAGGCTTTGAGGTCCATAGGGTCTCTGTGGCACCTCTTCAACTCTATCATTGTAATGCAAAAGTAGCCATAAGCAAAACATAAATGAGTTAGCACAGCTCTGTTCCAATAAAACTTTATTTTCAAGAACAGGCAGCAGGCCAGATTTGACTGAGGCCATAGTTCTCTGACCCCTGTATTAGAACATTAACTCCATGAACATAGACTTTACCTGTCTTGCTCACCACTCTCTCCTCTTCATGTTGAACCATCTCTGGAATATAGCAGGTTTTAAATAAATATTGTCGTGTGAATAAATGCACCCATGCTGAGGTCTGGCAAAGAATCTTCTCATGAAAGACTAGAAGGACAGGGAGAAGGGAAATAGATTTTCCCCTAATAAGGTCTAAAATAAAATTTTACCTATATAATAATAAATAATAAATATCTTTGAAATTGAATTAAATTGATTTTTTTGTATTTCATCTTTATAGAAACCTCCTGTTACATCTCACCTACCTGAAAAATCACTGAATCAAAAGATTTCATTTGAAAAAATTAATTTACTTTGAGAAGTAAGACAAAGTGATTTAGGGCTTTAGAGAGAGTAATCAAATTGGATAACTAAAGCAACTAAGATTGGCTTTACAGCCAACCTTGCTGGAATGCAATTGGTGAGGAAAAGGAGGGATAACCAGGAGCAGAAACTGAATCCAGTCGCTGCTCTATCATTAATTTTTTTCTGTGACTTCCAGGAATGGCATTTTAAACTCTGAGTTTTCTCATCATGGGATCACCTAGTAATAATAAGAGCACACATGTATTGAGCGCCTACTGGACAATGGGCATTGTTTTACCAGTGCTTTACACATATTATCCTACAATCACTCTATGAAGGCAGAGACTTCACTTTACAGATGAGGAAACTGAGGCACAGGAAGCTTGAGGAAATGAAAAGTGGCAGAACTGAGATAATTATGTAGGTCTTAAGATTCCAGATCCATGCCCTTAACCCTACACTGAGCTGCCTGATATCCAAGCCCACAGTGAAATGAGGATAGTCCTTGGTAAATGTATTTCAAACATTTCAATGTTTTTCTGGAAATCTTTTTGGCATCCTGTAAGATCATCTTAATGTGACTCTCTCAAGTTTTGAGCTGCCAGGGCAGCAACTCGCAGAAAGTCAAAACTATTACAATATGGGGAAGTGTTATGCAGCATGTGAAAACAAAGTGTTTATCCAGGACAACAAAATGCCAGATATACTGGAATCTAGTTGTTGAATTTTTAACTAGATTTTCAAATTTGGGGAATGGAGGTGATCTTTTGTATTCTGCATGCATTTTACAGGTAAAGAAAACAAAATCTGAGGAAAATTCACTCCTCAAGATCTCTCAGATGGATAGTTTCAGGATTGGAACTCAAGTTCTGATAGCCTGACTCCTAGCACAGGGTCCTTTACAAAGCCAAAAGGCAAGTTCCAACTCTAAGATAGAGCAATAATGGAGGTATCCACCACTCAATATGATTTTAGCTTTAATAATGCTGTGTGTGTGTGTGTGTGTGTGTGTGTGTGTGTGTGTGTGTGTGTGTGTGTGATGTAAGAAAATGAGGGGGTACAAGCAGGAGTCTTCAGGTTGAAAATGAACAGTGTGATAAAGACCATGCTAGTCATTTCACATGGATTGTGCCATCTCCATAATCATGCTGTGAGTAGATATTTTTGTCATTATAATCATGTTATAAGTGAGAAAACTGAGCTAAGAGAGATTAGACAATTTGGTCAAAGACACGTAGCTTGTAATTGTGGAGAAGTTATTTAAACTCTGTCAGCGTGGAATCCATATTTTTAATATACATGCCAAAATACATTTTAAAAGGTGATGAGCCTTTCCCTTAGAAACCAGTGCTATTGTCTGAGGTTCTCATTATTGCCTCTAATCATTTTGGATCATAGACTAATCTAGAAAAACCTTCTGTGTGTAGAGAGATACTAAGATGATGACAGTTTTATTTTGTTCCCCAGACAGGCTTTGAAAAATGTTCACTATGTGGCTCTCCTCAGTATGTTTTGTGATTAAATACATTTGGAAAATGCTGACTTAAACAAAGCTAAACATGTTTTGTTGGTTTGCTTTTGTTTGCTTGTGGGAATGCTCATAACCCAAGCAAGTATTCTAGAAACTTTGTGAATCTGGTAGAGGAGACTTAGTACCTGATATTTCCTAAATTTATTTGCCCATGGAGCACCTCCAATCCACACTTTAAAAAATATATTTTAAAATCTTCCTGAATTAATGTTCAATATTTATTTCACTTTAAAATTTAATTTAGAAAATAAGCTACCAGAATGACTCTCGTCATTTTATACAATACTGAAGATTGATATACAGGACTTGAAAGTGGGAAAAGCAGAAAGAAGGATAAGAAAAGGTTTGAAACAAGAAAGTACAGTTGGTCAGAGGAAATTGTAGAATTCTGTCAAATGTGGCACCCAGCACACATTAGGCAAAAGAGAGGTAGGCACAGTCAGAGAAAGGGATGAGAAGGGCATCAAATAAGCAGTGGGGGAGACGCAAGGCTTACAGCAGTGCCTCTACTGGTAGTTAATGTATTGCACTCTGAACTTTTCCTAGGTGTGCTGTCAGATTTCAATCAATCAATAAAAGTGATTTTACTCAACTGAAGGTGCTTATTATTATCTGTCATATTAGTCTTGCTGGCTCAGGAAGCCAAGAGCACAGTGAGATATACCTTTGTTGTGAGTTGAACTGTAGCCTTCAAAAAGATATGTTCCACTCTTCATTCCTGTTACCTGTGAATATGACCTTATTTGGAAACAGGATCTTTGACGACATGATCAATTTAAGATGAGGTCATCCTAGATTAGGTTGAGTCCCGATCTAATGACTGGTGTCCTTATGAGAAGAGGGACATTTGGACAGAGATATACCAGGAGAAAGCCATGTGAGGATGGAGGCAGAGACTGCAGAGATGTTTATCAACAGGGAACTCCAAGGATTGCCAGCAACCACTGGAAGCTAGGAAGTGGCAAGAAAGAATTCTTCCCTGGAGCTCTGCCAACTCCTTGATTTTGGACTTTTGGCCTCCAGAAGTGTAGGAGAATAACTGTTTCTTGTTTCAAGCCACCAAGTTAAGAGGTACTTTGTTTTGGAGGCCCTAGAAAACTAAAACACCTTGATTCTGATTATAAGCATAAAGGAGATCGTAATTCTCAAGGAGCACCACAAATGTCCATGTACAGACTAGAGCTTTGCCCTTTGTGAATAAAAGATTTTAATGTCCAGACAACAAAATTACATTCTCTCCACAAGAAGTGATACAGGCCAAAAATGAACAAGTAAGTTGCACAACAGCTACGAGGGCAATTTAATCTCTCTAAAAGCATTGCCAAAATTTCTAGTACTTGAAAGCTTCCCCATAAATGCAAAAAACAGGCAAGAATCATTGAGGGATGTCAAGTACAGCCATATTTCTATAACATTCTGAAGCAACAATGAACAACATAAGTGAATTAAGAATTAAGTGCTAAGAATTGTGACTCTAAGTCCTGCAGAAATGCAGATCAATGACTGATGGTGTTTTTATGGACATAATGCAACATGTGAGGTTGGGGCAGTGAGGTTATTGACCTGATGTGGTAGACAGTACCTATAGGTAACTAATAGGTAATATTACCATTTTAACTTTTTGTTAATTTGGTTATTGTAGGTAGGATTTCCTGGGAAACAGATATTGAGACTGAAATTTGCATGAAGGAGATGTACCGGTGAGTGCGATAGGGAACAACACCTGTGAGGGTAAGAGATGCAGGGTTGGCTAAGGAAGAAGTTGAACTGCAGTGCAGTCGATCTAGGATGTCCTCCCCTGAGAAAAAGGTACTGGGGCCTTTCTACATCTGCCTGAGTCAACCAGGTATTGGATATAGGCTGCCACAGTGATGGAGATGTAGCCTTGGTAAGGAGGCTCTTTTTGACTAAAGGTTGTTACTGAAGAGGGACTCAGCTGACAGCAATGGTTACCACCACTCAAAGCAGCTAAAAATGAGTCCCTCATTCCAGCAGGCAGCATCTCGTTGGCACTCTTTCCTTTTTCCATAAGGAGTTTGGGCCTTCTTACAAGAAGTTACAGACAACAAGAGAAAGCAATGCAATTAGAAGTGAAAAAAATCAATATCAAAAAATATTGCTAATGTAAGTTTGCCAATATGTGTAGATGTCAATGTAATTGAAGAATATGTCACTGATCTTCCTGGTAGTCAGGGTAAAAAGGGAAACAGGATGTATCATATCCTTATTCTTATCAAAGAGAAGGAAGCAAATCAATTCCTTAGAGGAAGCAAAGCTTTTTAAAATAATACTTTATAAAATAAAACTGTGACATAGACCTTACAGGGTAGAACAAAATGACATAAAAAAATAATGCCTTCAACAGCATTTTCTTTATAGCACATACAGTAGTACATTTTACATAGTTGTTTCTTATAAATATTGGGGGAAGGGGTAACTAAAGATAGAAATCAGTGAAGTTTTTTTCTTTTCCCCTCAAGGTACCAGATTAATTTAACCCAGTATGCCGAATTCTGGTGCCACACCTTACATTTGTAGAGGAATCCTTCCACCTTATGGCCTTTAGAGGATTATTGCTAAATAACTTTTCCTCTGGGCAAAAATTTCATGGGAGCAGGCTCCTGAACCTTCTCACCTTCTCAGTTCTGTATCTCCAGCACCTGATCCATCCTGGAGACTCAAGTATTTATTGAATGAATGAATGAACAATATGATTTTCTCTCATACTGGTGAGCAGACAGTCCAAGGGTGTCTCTGTGTGTGTGTGTGTGTGTGTGTGTGTGTGTGTGTGTGTGAGCTATATGAGCAAGTATGGAGTTTCAAGGGTGATTTCAATACCCATTGGAATATAGACAAGCAGAAGGCAGAATAAGAAGGAATAATTTTCAATGGAACAAAATTAAGTCCTTGAAAAGCAGTCAAAGAGACTTAGGCTTGAAGGGATAAAAACAGGGAGCCTATGAGGTTTCTAAGCAGGGCACAAGATAAAAGCATTATCTCAAATGATTTTGGCAATGGAAAAATGAAAAACTAATTTTTCCATCAAGTTGTTTCCAATAAGGACTGTTTAACTTAACATTTTAGTTTTAAACTAAATTTAGTCAAACCAGTGTTCTTGTGCACAAAATTAATTTTAGTGAACTTTTTTCTAACTACAAAAAAATATTTAGTTTCCAAATATGAATACATAAAAAACAGGAAAAAATTATACCAAATTATCCCTAGATGAATTGATTGCTAACATCTTCCACACCTTGTTTCTCTGTATTTTACAGTTGAGCTCAGACTATATAGATAATTTGTTACCTCAATTTTCATTTAAATTATAATGTGTATTTTTCATGTTATTGAAAACTCTTCAGAAACATAATTTTAACAGTTTAACAATTCTGTAATATTCACTTACATGATCATACATAATGTATTTAACTATTTCTCTATTGTTGGCTATTTAAGTTGCTTTACATACTGTAATTTTTAGATTGTTGTACTTTAAAAATTAATGCTTCAATAAGCATCATATATACAGATCTTTTTAAATACTTCAGATTATTTCCTTAACAAAATATTTCTAGGAGAGGAATGACTAGTTCAGAAGACATTAATATTTTGATATACATTTCTAAATTGTTTCCAAAAAAGGTTGTATCAACTTGTACTCTCTCCCCTAGCATGTAAGTAAACCAGAATTCTATACATTCATCAGCATGAAGTATTTCTATTAAAAAAGCAAAATATCACTGATTTGACAGACAATGAATTATGTTTTGTCATGGCTTTAATTTAAATGTCTTTCATTACTGATGAGTTTGAACATTTTACTCAAATATTATCCATTTTTTTTACTTTGCAAATTATCTTTTCTCATTTCCTTGGGATTTAACTCAAGCTTTCAGTAGCAATATATGTGTTGTCAAGAGGTCTTATATGAGCTTGTTGGATAATAAAGCAATTAATCTATTGCATGTTGTATTTGTTGGATACTTTTATAGAGATAGAAAAGAATTTGACCTGTATTATCAATATATGAATTTTTATTTTGTGATTTCTTCCATTTTTAAAAAAATTAAAATGCTTTTTCATGCCTAGATTTGATGGCAATTTTAGTTGTTGTATATGCTTTAAAAATCTAAATTTTAAAATGTAATTCTTTTTTTTTTTTTTTTTTTTTTTTTTTTTTGCGGTATGCGGGCCTCTCACTGTTGTGGCCTCTCCCGTTGCGGAGCACAGGCTCCGGACGCGCAGGCCTAGCGGCCATGGCTCACGGGCTTAGCTGCTCCGCGGCATGTGGGATCCTCCCGGACCAGGGCACGAACCCGTGTCTCCTGCATCGGCAGGCGGATTCTCAACCACTGCGCCACCAGGGAAGCCCCTAAAATGTAATTCTTTAATCCATCTCCAATTTCTTTTGGTTGCATGGGGCAAAATGATATATCAGCCAGGGGTCATGATTACAAACAAAGAAAAATCAGATGTCCCTGCTACCATCCCTGCCAAAAGATGGAGTCTAAGCATCACCCATTTCTTTACTTATTAACTTATGACCTGAGTCATGAGCTAGTAGATATAATTTTTGCAGTCTTGGTCAAATGTTCTTATCTACCTTTAAAGAAGGCTGGGAGACAATTCCAAATTTTGACTAGAGTAACAGAATTTATAATATGGGAAGTTCTCCAAGCATAACATGGGCGTTCAAAAATACTGAATTGGCAAAAATGACAAATATTCCCTATAGAAGAGGGAATAAATTGGCCCTTGTTTCAAATAGCTTGCCAACTGTGCCAGTATAATTTATTAAGTAATCTTTCATTTCTCCATGGATGTGCTATACCTTCATTATAGCATATTAAATCATTACATGTAGTAGGATAGGTTTCTGGTTTAGGCACAAGTTTTAATAGTACTCTGAGCATTTGGGAAGTTTAATATAAAACATAAAAGCTAGCCGAGAGTCATACACACACACATGCACACACACACATGCTATGGTTCTCTATATATTACAACAGTGACTTTTATTTCTATGCATCTTGCAATTTTCAAGTGTATCTCCATTATTAGGTTATAAGGATATCTCATTTCATTGTTCTTCCCTTTACTGTGCTTCACAGATATTGCATTTTTTTTACAAATTGAAGATTTGTGGCACCCTTGTGTCAAGCAAGTCTACTGATGCCATTTTTCCAATAGCATTTGCTCACTTCATGTCTCTGTGTCACTTTTTGTCAATTCTTGCAATATTTCAAAATTTGCATTATTATTGTATTTGTTACAGTGACACGTGATCAGTAACCTTTGATGTTACTATTGTATGTATTCAGGGTCTCTTAATCCTCAAATAATTAAAGGTAATCATAACACCCAAAGCCCATACTCTTCAACTCTGATGTCAGTGTTAACTCCACTTTACAAATGACGAAAGGAAAGAAAACCTTATCTAACTAATTTTGTAGATGCATTGAATAATACACACAGATGAGAAATTCTATCAGTTGCCATCTTCCAATGTTGAAGACGACTATGTGTGTGCCTTGGTGATAGCTCTTCTCCCCTAGACAGTTACCATTCTGTGCCTCAGATGGGATGTAGAATAATCATTCTCATGATTACAGAATCACTTAGTGCATTCCTCCAATTTCCACAAGATTACACTATCAGAAAACCAGATGAAATCTTCAGCCCTTAAGAAGTTTACCAAATATTTTCTCATAAAGATATTTTATTTATTTCTTATATTCTAGCCTTGAGGGTATAATAAGCCCAACATGTAAGTTCCCTTATGGTTCCAATTACAGAAGTTATGGTGGAAAAGGGAGTTCAACGCAGAAATTAAAAAATTGTACATTATATTGGGTTTTGAATGGGGCACATTAAAAGGTTAATGTGGGAATTTAAAGACTACATTGTCTTACCTGTGGAATAAGAATCCCCATATATAGCTGTAGAATTATAATTCCAATCTATAGTACACCTAAAAAGCATGAGGCACCGTCTTAGGTTCTTTTCAACTCTGAAGAATAAGTATTATTATTCCCAGTATTAAAGATAAGGAAAAACATGGAGTTTTTTTTTTTTTTTGAAACCCAGATGCCCATCTTCAAAGCCCATACTTTTCCCACGATTTAAGAGGTCAAACAGGTGAATGTTTTAGCATCCCCTCATCTCTCATCTCTTTCCCCATATTTTCAGTACTGGTGGATCTACCTTGAGGATCAGTGTGGTAGTCAAGCTTCTTTGTAAGATCTCAGGGACCACGAAGCCAGTGATTCCTGATCTTAAATACTGCAGTACAGCAGTACTAAAATTCCAATTTTTATATGAGTTTTATTATTAGAAGTGAACATACTGGTAACTTACAAGTTTATCAGAAATATAAGATGTAGTTGGAGAAAATAAAAATATTGGCAAAAATGTTCTCAAAAGTCCTATTATTTTCCAGAGAGTATTTCCCAAATTTTATTAATTACATGTAATTATAAAGATAAAAACTAAAAGATGGTTTTAGCAATGGGCCGCTGGTAACAAATGTGTGCTATAGATGCTTCAGTTGCTTCATTCAAGCCATAACCCACAGTTCACATGCACCCAATCAGAACAACACACAGAGTAGCAGACATAGCAGCAACCATCAGGCCAGCCAGCAGACTTTTCTACCCTCTGAAAACATCACAGGAAGAAAAAATGGAGAAATTGACATGATATGGAAAGTCATTGATACATCAGGGATTATAGCCTTTTCCTTGCTCCACTCACAAAACTTCTCCTTCTTCCCTGATCCCTGAGAAGGGCTACACTATTTCACATGGGCAATGTGATGACGTTCATGAAAGATTACTCTGGAAGAGAGATAGAAGAAAGCAAGTCTTAGAAATATGAAGATGTCAGAGTAAAGGAAAGAAAGGAAATTTTCAAAGAGAAGCTTTAGAGTATAGGATCCCCTTAATTATTTGACAGGTATGAATCAAGACTAAACTATATAGTTGGTCCCAGTGACAACAGTTTGGGGAATGAATGAAGCATGGAGGGTCATGGTTTTATAAACACAAAAGGCAAAACTAGCTTAATTCCTGCTAGATTAAATATTTATGTATTTTTTAAAAATATAAATTGGCAAAAGAATTAAAATTCCTACAGTGCTACTGATTGGCAATTTTTTAAAGCAGTGACATATCTGCGAGTTTGTTACTGTCACTTATGTTACCTTTTGTGAGTTATTGACTTTAGCTGAAGCGCTGAAGCTGAATAATGATTATCATGCTGCTGTTTAATGTGATCAAGTGATTTACCTTATTGCAGTTCTTAAATAGAATGTTTAAAATTTACATTAAAAAATTTTTTTTAATGCTTAATATTTTAAAATAAAATTAGTATTAAAATTATCATATGAATATTTTATAGTTTACATATTTTAAATACACAGTTTTCCTCACTAAATAAAAACTCAACAAGTGTTCAAAGAATAGGAGTTTAATCATTAATCATTAACCAGCACAGTGTCTATGCCCAATTTGTTTTTAGTGAAACTGGTTTGTAAAGGTCACATATATATTGCCAAAATTCTCTCCTTGACCAAATTCTAATCTTCTATTCTTCTTAATCTTCTTCCCAACTTGGCCTTGACTCTTAGGCTTTCTTTGTCTCTGATTGCCTGATTTTAATAAGAATCCTACTAAGTCAGTTAAGCAGAATCCCCCATCCTCAACATCTGATCACCCTCTATACCCTATAGGATCCTTCATCCTCCATCATCCATCAGGTGATGTCTGATTACCTTTCCTGGCTTCGGCAAGATTCATGCTGGGTTGGTTTAACCAAGAACTTCCTGACTCCTGGTGTTTCCTCTTAGTACTTTTCCATCCACTAAACCTCACCCTGCTCCTTGGCTGTAAATTCCCACTCTTCCTTATTTTCAGAGTTGAGCCAATTTCTCTCGCCTACTGCAAAACTCCACTGCAGTGTTTCCTACACCTACCATGACAGTCCCAAATAAAGTTCACTTTACAGTTCCTTATCAAGTGTAATGAATAATTGTTTCTTTAACAACATTAATTAAGTAATTAGAATTAATATTAGTGTCAACTATAGTAATAACAAGTTAAAATTTAAATCACTTTTAGATATGTTTTTCCTTTTTTTGTCATATGCCTTTTAATTGATTTGTAGGTTGCTTTAGTTGAGCTTACTTCCATTTATAGGAGAAGTTACAAACTTTCAAGAAAACTAACAGCTTCAAATTTTGGGTAGTATCTTCCTGAATCCAGCTACATGAAGCTACCTCAGCTAATTCACATCTCTTAAACACGAATATATTGCTTCTACAGTTGATTTTGGAATCCAAAAACAGTACAATCATTTGTGGATATGATGAATGAAAGAGGTTTATTGGTGGTCAATATGACACCTCGATCTCAAATAAAGTTTTCAAACTGATAGGAATAAGTGCAAGCAACACACTGGGAAATAAGCCATCTATTAATACAAGCTGACCTATGAGAATTAAAATGTTTTCTTTGAACTTATATTTATGATGCAAATTGTAAGTATGGAAAATTCCCTGCCAGAACATGAACTGAGAGTATGTTATGGATCCACATCCCCAAAACACAGAACTTTTTAAAAAAATTCATTGAAATATAGTTGATTTAAAATGTGTTAATTTCTGTGGTACAGAAAAGTGATTCAGTTATACATATATATATTCTTTTTTCAAATTTTTCCATTATGGTTTACCATAGGATATTGATTATAGTTCCCAGTGCTATACAGTAAGTAGGGCCTTGTTGTTTGTCCATCCTATATATTAATAGTTTGCATCTGCTAATCCCAAACTCCCAGTCTTTCCCTACCCCACAACCCTCCCCCTTAGCAGCCACAAGCCTGTTCTCTATGTCTGTGAGTCTGTTTCTGTTTTGTTGATAAGTTTATTTGTGTCATATCTTAGATTCCACATATAAGTGATATCACATAGTATTTGTCTTTCTCTTTCTGACTTACTTCACTTAGTATAATTTGTAGGTCCATCCATGTTGCTGCAAATGGCATTATTTCATTCTTTTTCATGGTTGAGCAATATTTCATCATATATATATATATATATATATATATATATGATGCCACAACTTCTGTATCCATTCACCTATCGATGGACATTTAGGTTGCTTCCATGTCTTGGCTATTGTGAATAGTGCTGCTATGAACATAGGGGTGCATATATCTTTTCAAATTACAGTCCAAGACATAGAACTTGACTGTGTAGATGCATTAGGTGAGTTCAAACTACAAGTAGAGCTTCTTTCTCTATGCAAATAGCAAGTTCAATCACACATTACTAAACATCCATTGAGTATTTCTGTCAGTCATTGCATTAGTTATGGAGGTAGAAGAGGTAACAAAGCTCTTGCCTCAAGGATTTACAGTCCAGCAGGGAAGACAAACAATATGTAGTTATAATGCAGCTGAATTATGAAAGCATTTCTGGGTCAGAACTAGGTCCTCTGGATCTTGAAGAGTGCATCATTATCAATAAACATGTTTTTCCCAATTATATGTTGCTGCTCCAGACTGATTGTATTACAGCCTCAGCCAAACAGTTCAAAGCTTAACTGAAAAATCTAAAGCAACTTGAGAACTGTCACAAATTTTAGGTAGGGAAGCAAAGCAGAATTTTTACACATTTCTATCATTTTGTTTTCATCTTTAGTCAAGTTTTAAAGAAATATGTATTGAATATCTAGCATAGCACTATGCTTAATGATGAAGGGAATAGTAAACAATATAAATGATAGGAATTCAGACACGTTAGAATCACTTTTTAAGGACTTACTTTGAGAGAAACAGGTGAAGTTAGCAAATGAACAAGAAGACATCTGTTTTTACGAAAAGAATTTCTGAGGAAAGTGTAGAAAAACACAGAAGGGGCTAAATATGGTTAGGAACAAAGTTTTTTTGTGGAACAGTTTGCAACTTTGCCAGGGGATGGGGAGGTTGTCTTTACAGAGGGACGTGCCAGAACTTTCAGTATGCTGGTGATACTGCAAATTTCAAAGAAGGTGCATAACATGAAAAGTTGTCCATAAGCACTTGGGGGAAAAAAATCTATGTTAATAGATAATCAAGAGTTACACTTTGGGAAAGTCAAAATCAAGATTAAAAGTCAAAGTCAAAAATCATGCTAGAGGGTGGCGCAGTGGTTGAGAGTCCGCTTGCTGATGCAGGGGACATGGGCTCGTGCCCCGGTCCGGGAGGATCCCACATGCCGCGGAGCGGCTAGGCCCGTGATCCATAGCCACTGAGTCTGCGCATCCGGAGCCTGTGCTCCGCAACGGGAGAGGCCACAGCAGTGAGAGGTCCGCGTACAGCAAAAAAAAAAAAAAATCATGCTAGAAAATACTATTAAATAAAGGCATTTGGGAACCAAAAACATAGCCTTATACTCCAACTTTCTTCTATTTTTTACAATATTTATTTATTTACTTATTTGGCTGTGTTGGGTCTTAGCTGGCATGTGGGATCTTCGTTGCCACGTGTGGGATTTTTACTTGAGGCTTGCGAACCCTTAGTTGCAGCATGTGGGATCTAGTTCTCTGACCAGGGATTGAACCCGGGCCCCCTGCATTGGGAGTATGGAGCCTTAGCCACTGGACCACCAGGGGATTCTTTCTATTTTAAAACACCAAATTAAAGCATAAATTCCTTCCTTGACAAAACTTGGAACAAATTCCTTAGCCTGGGAGATTTTCCCCTCAAATATGAAGAAATATGTATTAGCTATTTTTGAGTAGTAGGAATGTAAAAAATGTATATTTTTGAGAATTGCAACTTTTTTGTCCTTGAATAACTCAAAATTTCTTTGTTCTTCTGAATCAGATTTAGCAAGTAATTCATGCTTAATGAGAACCAGTTGTATCAGATTCTATTTTGTTAAAATGCATTAAAAAATACATAGGAATTTTCTTTCTAATGACACTAACCTCATGAATGTTGCTGAAGAATGTCTGATGGGCTGAAAAACCTGGTTTGCTAATTTCCAGAAAGTCCTTGGGGATTAATTTGCTCTCCAAGCTTGGTTCAATAATATATCTGAAGCAAATAGGAGGTTTGAATCAAAGATCAGCAGCGTAGCAGTCAAGTTCTCTAAGAGAGCCTAATAAGATGATTGCACAAACAGCAACTCACTGCTTAGCTGATTGGCCATGCTCTAACTGCTGAGTGGAATGCTGAGTCCTACCAGAATTCTATTCTGGAGGCAAAAGTCTCACTCCTAAATCCACACAAAGCAGGCAAATTATAGGCAGAAATTAATCAGCCACAGCAAATGCAACAGCAAGTGAGACACAAAGGATCAGACTCTTTTAGTCTGGTCCTGTGCGATGGTGAGCAGGAGGGATTAGAAGGAGGAAGGCATGCTTAATACAGTGTAGAAGTATTCTGAGTGATCATTGAAGATCTGGCATAATTTAGGGTTGTGTCAGCTTCTTTTTCACTTAACACTCAAATTTCAGAAGTTTTTTCTTTATCTCTATGTGAAGTCCAAAGTTTTTCACAAGTGCTGATTCAGGGACCCAGGCTCCTACCATCTTTTTTGCTGCACTGTCTTCACTAATGGAGTCCCATGAATATCTGCAAAAAGCCATCAGAAAGAGAGAAAGCATGGAGAATAACAGGGGTGATATTTTAATAAACCTTTAATAAACCTTGAAGTGATGCACTTCATTTCTTCTCACATTAAGTAAACACATGGCTACATCTCACTGCAAGGAAGACTGGGCATCATAGTCTACGAGTGTGTCCAGAAAGAAGAAGACATTGATCTGTGCAAAAATTGGGGGAAAGCACATATTTTAGAGAGAAATAGCCCTGGATTCTAATCCCAGGTCTGTGATCTACTGAGAAGCAATGGACGAGTTACTTAACCTATCTGAGCACTGACATGCTCGTGTTCCCCTTCCAATGCTCTAGTTTCTATGTCAAATTTCACAGCATTTTCCAACCAGGAGCAAAGTGTGTACAACAGCTCAGCTTATCTGCAGTGTTTAAGAAAAATAACATTAATACCTAAATAAATAGAACAAAGCTGCATAAACCAGAAGACAAAGTGGAAGCAGAAAGAGAAGGAGGAGGGCTTCCCTGGTGGCGCAGTGGTTGAGAACCCTACTGCCAATGCAGGGGACACGGGTTCAAGCCCTGGTCCGGGAAGATCCCACATGCAGTGGAGCAACTAAGTCTGTGCACCACAACTACTGAGCCTGCACTCTAGAGCCAGTGTGCCACAACTACTGAAGCCTGTGTGCCTAGAGCCCGTGCTCCGCAACAAGAGAAGCATCGCAACGAGAAGCCTGCTCACTGCATCTAAGAGTAGCCCCCACTCACCGCAACTAAAGAAATCCACGTGCAGCAATGAAGACCCAACACAGCCAAAAATATAAATAAATAAATAAATTTCTTAAAGAAAAAAAAAAGAAAGAAAGAGAAGGAGGAGAAACAGCAAAACCATCCCCTACCATCAAACTATGGATATATTCCACCTTCATTTTCTTATCATAAATCTTTTATGCAAAGCCCAGCAATCTAGCCTTTTTATCCCTCAATACAATACTGAATCTCTATATTGATAGAATGGTTTCCAACATTTAGTGTGCATCAGAATAATCTAGAGAACTTGATGAAATGCTAGGTCCCCTCCAAGTATTTCTGATTCAGTGTGTGGGGGGGGGATGATCAGAGAATCCACATCACCAACAAATGTATAAGTGAAGCTGATTCTGCTGGTCCAGGCCATACTTTGAGAACCACTCACCAGTACATGATCCTCAAACTTGACTAAATGTTTGAATTAACTTGGGAGTTTTGTAGAATGCCAGCCTTCTCAGGCTAATTACATCAGAATATTTGGGGGTGAAACCCAGGCACAGGTATTTTTTTAAGTTCCCCAGATTGAGAACCGCTATTCAAATACGACACAGATGGTTTTCTTTTTGCTATCTTTAGGAAAGGATTTCTTAATCATAGCTCCAAAGATATGGTTTGGATCTTCTAGGTTTGCCTTGGAGTCACTGCTTGGTGCATAGCAGGCTCTTCTTCACTTAAAGGTAGCTGAAGTTCTTACTGAAGTAGAAGTTGATTTCCTTAACCTCTCTACTGTAATGAGTAATACTGACATCCATTCTTTGAAGCACATCTCTCATTTCACAATTTGCATACTGAGTTTTCCTATTTCTGACTGTTCAATTTGCTTATTTGTTTGTTGACTTTGCTAGTTCTTTCTCGTACACTAAACTCCAAGGGTTGTTCTTGGTCTCATGTATTATTTTCTCCACATTAGAATTTCAGTCGTATCTTTCCTCCATACAAGTGATGTTAACATGTTCCTGACCTTCCAGTGACACCCTGAAATTAGAAGGGGACTAGACTCCTCTCCCACAAATCACTCCAATCTTTACCTTGTGAAGGTAACTCTTAGGAGTTGTCACCCTGGGAAGCAAAAGTGTAATTGGACATAGTTAATAATAGCAAAAATCCAATATTTATTGAGCACAAGGTACTGTGCTAAGGCCATCACATGGATCACTTTAGCTATTTTTTTACAAGAAATTATGTTTAGATACCGTTTTATCCCTATTTTACAGATGAGGAAAGCAAAGCGCAGGGAGGTTAGATAACTAATCCAAGGTCATGCAGCTGGTGAAGGGCAGAGAAAGACTTCCAAAGAGTTACTCTGGCTTTAGAAATCAAGATCTAAAAATTCTATTTTGGAAGAAAGTGAAGAGGTTCTAGAAAAGAGAAGAATATTACAGAATAAAAACTACCTACATGGGCATGGAAAATGATACTCAGATTCAATATAACTGAACAAAGGTATTGAATTAATGAGGTTCAAATGGAAGAATAAATGAAAAGGCCCTGACAGATGTTCATGGAAAAGGAGGGGCAGGAAAGATCACATGTGTCAGGAAAAATTGGAAGGCGGAGGGAAAGATGGTTGTGGTCCTTGAGTTTGTCAGTGAAAAGAATTCATGGGTATTTCCCATGGACCTGACATAGGAAAAGAGGAGACAGAGAACTGGCTTGTGACCTTCTTGGTATCTTTCCAATAAGTTGGTCTGTAAAGGCAGAGGAAACCTAGCATGAGGAAGGTAGACATTATATGAATACTGGTTTGTTAGAGGTTCAGAAAAGAGTCTGAGGCAAAAAGCTAGAATAGAGATGCATCTGCACCCAGATCAAGGGAACTACAGTCAGAGGAGTCAAAGAGGGCCCTGACAAAAGGCAAAAATGTGACCCTATAATAAAGAAAGATACAGCTCTAAACATAAGACAGGACCAGAGAACACAAAGCCAGTTACGTGAGAACAAGTTCAAGTTGTCCTTTCTTATATGTTACCACTCCTCCACCCGCTTCCTTTAAACTTAGACTCTTGGAATCTGAGAAGCAAACAAATGGGAGTGAATGAGGAGAAGCAGGCAAAGAAATAAGATAGTAGCCAACCATTACAGACTTACACCCTGAAGCATGTTAGAGTTTGAGGAGGGGAGAAGACTGACATGAAGCCATATTCAGAATTTTTATTAATAATTTACACTAGACACCAACTGTGTTTTATCTAATACTGAGCAAAAACATGGAGGAAAACCAAAATAGAGATGTGTTTTGAATAAGCTATGAGTTGTGCTTATTTAATATACCGTTCACACATGTATAACAAAGGTCTCAGGTGATATTTTCATTATGTTCACCCTAAAATTCTTAGAAGGTTGTCTGGAGGAGTTACAGACAAGGTGTACAAGAAATTGCTTTCTACAAGAAAGAGAGAAGGCATCTGGAGTGTGGAAACCATAACTCAGGGGAACAGATCGTGAATTTTCAAAGATTTGGTTCAAGGAATGTGATGCCACATTGGATAGGAGGAATGTCTCAGTGTATCGACTTGATTCTGTCACTTTGATTGCCATTCAATGTACCATGAGCATTGTTATGAGTAATCAGTAATAAGTAACATGGTGGGTACCAGGATCCATAGGGTATACTAGTCACATTTGGGAAACAGACACTGCTCTAGGGATTTCAAGCAGGAAAGGAATGAATACCGAGAATTTGGTGCCAATAACACTGTTAGAAGGGCTGAAGGAACCAAGATCAGGGAAGGCAGACACTAGGTCTCAGGCTGACCAGCCCAGCTTTCTGAGAATCAGCAAGTTTCAACCAAGTCAGGAACTCCAGGAAACCACTGTCAAATAGTCATTGCTTCCTAGAACAATGAGGCAGGTGACTAAAAGTGTTTCCAGAGACTCTGGCTGATACTGAACCTCACGTCTGCTAAAGCTCAGGTCCTTCCTGCCATTGACAAAGAAGTATGGCTTCTGCTTCCTTCCACCTTCCTACACGAATGCCATGCATTTATTAGATGAAAGCAAACCAGAAACATAGTATGAAATACTAGGAAACGTAGCTTCTGGATAAAGAAGATGTGGCACACATATACAATGGAATATGACTCGGCCATAAAAAGAAATGAAACTGAGATATTTGTAGTGAGGTGGATGGACCTGGAGTCTGTCATACAGAGTGAAGTAAGTCAGAAGGAGGAAAACAAACACCGTATGCTAACACATACATATGGAATCTAAGAAAAAAAAAAAAGTCATGAAGAGCCTAGGGGTAGGACGGGAATAAAGACACAGACCTACTAAAGCATGGACTTGAGGAGATGGGGAGGGGGAAGGGTAAGCTGTGACGAAGTGAGAGAGTAGCATGGACATATATACACTACCAAACGTAGGGTGGATAGCTAGTGGGAAGCAGCCGCATGGCACAGGGAGATCAGCTCGGTGCTTTGTGACCACCTAGAGGGGTGGGATAGGGAGGGTGGAAGGGAGGGAGACACAAAAGGGAAGAGATATGGGAACATATGTATATGTATAACTGATTCACTTTGTTATAAAGCAGAAACTAACACACCATTGTGAAGCAAGTATACTCCAATAAAGATGTTAAAAAAAAACAAAAAAGAGACACCAAAGGGAGTGTAAGAGGGACCCTGAGAAAGGTTCGGCGGACCATCACGCAATCAAGCATATGATATATTCCCAATGTAAGAGATTATACATTGGTTTATATCAATCAATATTTTCAAATAAAATAATAAAAATAAATACATCTGTTTGCAATAGTGATCCTGAAAAGAATCAATGTTTGATTATTCTAAAGCAGATTTGGGGTTTTCCAGAGATGGTAGCTGCTCCTTTTTCCCTCTGCAATGTCCTCTCAGTATGCATCTGTCATACACACAAAATCAGACATACGGAAGCAGGTTCGGGGACCATGTACAAAAAACATGTAAACCTACACAAGCCCAGAAACAGGCAAACGCACATGCTCCACGCTGACTCTGATCACAGACAAACTCTCTACTGATCAGAATGGACATGGCCTTAAGTCAAATCCATGCCCTTTAGCACCATAAAGGTATTAGAGTTTAATAAGCAAAACCAAAATTTCCAAAGAAAATCTAACCTTAATCTTTCCTTCGATATCAATTTTGTTTGAGGTTTAGGGAATCTACTCAGTGAAACATTTACTTCAAAACCTGTGTATAGCATGTTTTTTCTCTTAGATGATAATAAAACCTAATAACTTGAAATTCAGGATTACACTGGATGTAAAAAACAATTAAGTAAGTTTTGTATTGTTGATCCTGCCATCTCCATTCTACCACTTCCTCTCACCCCCAATCAACCCTCCTCCCTGCCACCTAGGTTGATATTTCTAAAATTTAGATCTCATCGTGTGTCTCATTTGTTTAAAAGGCTTCAAAGGTCCCCATAGCATTTAAAAAATCAACTCTAACAATATCTATGAGACTTTTTATCATCGAGTTCCCATCAGCTTCTCTAGCCTCAATTTTTACCATGCTCTTCAATTTCAATTTTAAATGGATCAATTTCTCTCTGCCTATAAATACTTTTGTGAGGGTTAAATGAGATGATATGAGTAAAGCACATAGACAATAGCTGGCACATAGTAGATGATTAATAAGTTATCTTCAAATACATCCTTTATGATGTATGCAGACAGGTGTTTTAGCCTTCTTCAACATTCATAGGTATGCCTTGAGGAAAGCAAACGAGATTTTAACGTCTCCATTTTTTAAAATAAGAAACTGAGGCTCAGGAAGTTTATGTGGCTTGCTAAAATCCTACAGCTCGTAAGTGGAGGAGGTAACACATAAATTCACTTCTGATTACAAGTGAGTGCGTGCCTCACTACACTGTACTCCTTCCCCTATAGATTTATGAAAAGTTACATTTAGCAAGAGATTGTTCTTAGACCCACTACCAGTGCCTGTGGCAGACATTTGCTCATTTTCTCTCAGATCCATTCCCTGGTAACAGTGGGCTGACCCTGCAAACTTTTCCCAAGCTGCCCTAACTACAGGCTTCTGACTAAGTGCAGTGAATGGGAGGCACTGGTGGAGATTGAAGGCAGGAGGGAGGGAGAATCTAGACCACTTCTTACTGTCTCTTTCTTGTGTCTGGGAGTGGCTACATCTCCTCTTTGGTCCCAGGCAACTCCCACTAATGTCCAAGATCCCAGTGGGCACCTGTGGCTCCGAAGCCACCTTCTCACATTGTTTAACCTATACCAGGAAACGGTGGTTGTACTTCCTACTATGTGAATCTTGGATTGCTTCTTGGTCCCCTTTTAGCTTTTCCAAAACCTGCGTATTAATTCTCTCCTGTTGAGCCACAGTATCGGTTTCCCTAACCAGACAATAATTTATAGAATAGCCATACAAAATAACTTACATATTTCAATTCAGTTGGAAGATTGGAATGATAGCCTTCATTTAAATCAACTTGTAACGTTAAACATCCAAATGTTGTTTATTGCCTGGGGCAGACAATATCCACTCTCCTCTTCTCCATCCTAACAGAACTTGGATTTCTTGGATGTGACAATTTACACAACAAAAACTCTGCGTTTCCGAGGTTCACTTTCAGATGGAAGTGGCCACGTGATTAAATTCTAGCTAATGAGATATATGCAGAAGTAGTTAGTCGGCTTTTGGAGAAACTGGCTAAAAATCACTCAATTGTCATGTAATTGTTTCCGTTCACTCTTCCTGCCTCTTCCTGCCTAGGATTCAGACATGAGCTAAGGGCTCACCTTGTGACCATGAGAACATATGGAGAGTATCATTTATTAAGGGTTAAGAACAAAAATATATCAATAGAAAACTCTGGCTCGTTGAAGACACATGTGGATCACACATACCAACATGGGACCACCTATGTCCTCATACTATAGAAGAATCACAATTTTCGAGACGCCAGGATTACCCAATACCAAATGCAGTTTCAAACTGATATAAGGCTAAGCTTCACTATTCTTCCATTTACTTATTCTTTTGTTCATTCATTCCTGCTATGTGTCAGATACCATACACCAACACGGGTATAAAAAAATAGATAATGCAAAGCTCTTGCCTTTAAGGTCACAGCAAGGTGAGCACGCAAACACAGAAATGGGTTATTACAATTGCCATAGGGCAATTGAGTACACTAAATAGAGTTTAATGAATACAGAAAAGTATCAAAATCCAATGTTCTTGGAGTCAAGGAGGATTTCCTGTGGAGGTCATGGCCAACTGAACCATTAAAGATCATTAGCGGTTAGCCCATTGGAGATGCTGCACCAAAGTGCAGTTGGGGAGGGGAAAGGGGGTCATGAAAATGGGGAAACATTACAGGCAGAAAGGAATGAAAGGAAATGAGAAACATGTTGATGTGTGGGAGGAACTTCCAGCAGTCTGATTTTGTTTGTGAGCAAAGCACAAACCAGAGAGTGGTGACGAATGAGTCAAGATTAGTCAGGGCTCGGTTATTACAGAACCTATTCGATGACAGCAGAGTTCACACTTGGTCCCGAAGGCAAACGGGAGTCATAGATGTTCTTTGATGTTCTTAAGCAAGGCGTAACACCACAAAGATTACTGTGGTCCCTGGAACAGCTGATGGGCTCATAAATAACTCAACTCTACATAAGGAGGGATTAATTGTGTTGTGTACTGGTATCACCAATGGCTGCAAGACAGGCTAGTTTCTCCATGAAGGACTATCAGTAATTGCCAACCAGGATATAAGGTGCAGTCGGGAATGGGGGAAGTCTTCTGTAAACTGTGAACTTCTAGAAGCATGTGCTGTTTCTTCTGTAGTGCTATTTGCTCAATAAATATTTTATGCATGAATAAACAAATGAACAATATGCATGAGGAATAATGTTTCTCCCTACACTCCCAGAAACAGATAGTGAATCAACAGCATTTAGCAGCACCCACCATGTGAACATGGCTTCATTCTCTGCCCCAGGGGAGTGGGTATATCATGTTACACAGCACTTGGTTTTCTGTTGCCAACTCAAGAGCATGAAAATATTGTGTATGCATGAAAATGAACCTTGTAGCTTTTATTTCCTTGTAGGCTTAGAGTTTAGGCTGTCATGTAAAGAGTTCTAAACAGTAGCCCCAGTGAAACTGACTCCAGGTTTCCTCCACTGACTTGCAGTCTCTTTTTCTGTCCTTACCTACTAATAAAGAAATGCAAATGTTGAAACACTAGAAAAAAACCTGAATCTTTAGATTAAATTCAGCAGAGCTGGAAAAATCTGTTTTGAAACCTAAAAGAGATCTTTAAAATTTAGTACTGTGTAGCTTGCCTTCAGGGAGGCTAGAAGAAAAGCATTTAGAGGAATGCATTCTCTCTGTAACCAGGTGTAGGGGGAGAAGAAACCCGAAGAATATAGGGAGTGGTGGCCGACTAAGAAAGAAGAGAGCAGCCTAGGTCTCTGGGATGCTTGGAAGGAAGAAAAGAAGAAAAGACATGTTCAGGTTTGGTCCCTGGAGAGGAGCCTTAGAGGCAAACACTAAAATGACCATGGATTATCTCGCCCTAAAACTTCACATCCAGCCAAGAGACTTGAGATCCTCTTGGAGTCATTGTTTTGCACGGATGTTTACTAGCATGGTCTTTAAAGTTTCAATGAATGAGAAAACTTTAGATGGAAGAAATAGAAAAAAAAGAAAGGAGATACAAAGGAAAGAAGAAAAATTTGGAGCTTCTAGGGCAAATACTTTAAAGCTATGGTATGACATATGTCTCAGTCAGTTCCAGCTGCTATAACAAAGTTCCATAGACTGGGTGGCTCATAAACAACAGAAATGTATTTTCACAGTCGTGGAAGCTGAAAGTCTAAGATGACGGTGCCAGCATTGTCGGATTCTGATAAGGACCCTCGACCGGGTTGCAAACTGCCTATTTCTCTTGTATCCTCACAAGACAAAGAGCAGAGAGGGGAAGTAAGCTTTCTCATGACCCTTACAAGGACACTAATACCATTCGTGAGGGCTCCACTCTTGTGACCTCATCTCATCCTAGTTATTTCCCAAAGGCCTCACCTCCTAATATCACACTGGGGGCATAATTTCAACATATGAATTTGGGAGGGACACAAACATTCAGTCCATAACAACACATTTGAAAAACAACCTTTCAAATGAGAAAAAAGAGTGGAACAAATATACTGGGTTAGCCAAAAAGTTCATTCAGGTTTTTCCATCAGATGTTACGGGAAACCCAAAAGAACTTTTTGGCCAACCCAATATGTTACCGCCAAGTACAGTGCAGGGGTCATAACGTTCACTTTAGAGTTCAGGTGGGCCTAACTCTTTTATTTATGAACTATGTGATGTTAACCAATTTATTTAACCTCATTAAGGCTCAGTTTCATCATCTGTTAAATGGGCATAGCATCTCCATCACAGAATTAGTATGAGAACATAATGTGATTTTATTTTAAAGCACTTAGTGCTTTATCTGGCAAAAAATAAGTGTTCAATAAGTAGTAGCTATTTAATAATATGTAATAAAAGTATATTCCAACTCAATGAAAAACTATTTTATGCATTTATCATTCTCTTACTAAGCCCTGGGACTATATTAATGAACAGGGCAGTGTCCAATTCTTGATGATTCATATTCCAGTGCACAAGTCACATAAATGAACAGATAACTTCAATGGAGTATCCTGAATGTTAAGGTAAGCTTAAGTAAAAGGTACAATAGTACTATAAAAGATGCAGCAAGAAATAAATACAGAAAGAGGCTTGATCATAAAACTCCAAAAGAATTTGGAGTCTTCCTGAGAGCAGGGGGGTCCAATGAAGAGTTACAAGCACAAGATAAAAGAGTTTTGACTTTAAGAAAGTGAAATTACTATAGCTCCAGCTAGAAAATATACTGAAAGGACTAAAGAGAGAAAGAAAAAAAATTGTCATACCAATTATTGAATTCAGAATTAGCCCCCTGAATTTTGGCATCTTAGTCAAATTTACTCACATCTGGGTTGATTTTAAGCTTGATTTTAAGTTCCTCTTATCAGAGAACTGCTTCTATTCTTCCTAATACTAGGTATGGTGCTATGTTAAAGTAAAAATTTGGAAGGTTTGTTGAATGTATGATGGAGTTAATTTATGTGGGTATTTGATAAATGTCCACTTCATGCGTGAAAAGTTACTAAATGAGTAAAGTATTTTTCACAGCCCATAATTACATGACAATGCAATAAGAGCTCTGATGGAGGAACGTATATGGAATAAAGTGGGGCAGAACTTAGCCTGCAGGTCAGAGGTTTAGGAGAAGACTTCATGCAAAAGTTGATGTTTGAGCTGCATCTTGAAAGACAAATGTGCATTCCATAGAATAAGTAAAGGAGCTTCGAAGCAGAGGAATAGAATATAAAATATAACAGAGACAATAAGAATATAAGTGCAGAATGATATATAAATACAATACCTTTTATGCTTAGAAAAAGATGTACATAAATATGTACATTTACACATTTGCAGACTGAAAGAATGTACCCCAAAATGTTGATACACCATGGTTTCTGATTCTGAGCATGGAAATGAATATAAGGAAAAGACGAGAAAGAGAAAGTTTTACATTTTCCTCTGAATACCCCTAAGTTAACTTCTTTCAGTGAGAATTATTTATCTATTACTTACATAAAAATAAACAGCATGTGCTCACAAAAGAAGCACATGAGTTCCTGTGTGTTGTTTGATATGACTAGTGAGGAAATGCATGAAGAGCTTGTAGGAGGTAAGGGTCTTCATGTACTCATGGGCCAGATCCTAAAGGACTTTTCATGTGCTAGCAAAGCACGTAGACTTGACTTTAAAGACATGAGGGACCACTAAATCATATAATAAACATAATGGAGTGAGGTGCACTTAGAAAGATAGCTGGTAATGGTGCAGAGAGTAGAAAAGGAAAGAAAAGTGAAAAGGAAGAACACTGGCAATCAGAAGAATTATTATGAAGTATTAGTCAGGATGGGCTAAGTTATGCCATGGTAAGAAAGAAACCCTGAAATCTCAGAGGTTGTCCCCACCATCTCTGATCCATGACAGCCTGTCCTCAGCCATCTTGAAGCTACACCTGCTGGAAGATTTGGCCTCCAAGGTTACTGGAGCAGGGGGGAAATTAGCATGGAGAAATCATTTCTACTTTTACATTTCTTAGGCTGGGAGAGACACATGTCACCTCCCCTCAAAGTTCATTGGCCAGAACTGCTGTGTCTCTAATCTCTAATCATAGGGAGGTTGAGAAATATGGGGAAACTCCAAGACATAATTTCATATCTCTATCATACAATACTAGCAACTTTGTCAGTTAACTTTGGATATACGGTGAATATAGAAACCAGGGCACTGAATTATGAACTATTTGGGGAGCAACTGATAAGACCCCCAAAGATCTGGTACATGATTAGGTAGAAGATGGGTGGATAAAGACAGGAGTAAAAAGCAGAGGGGATAGTAAAGCATATGAAGAGAATTAAAATGACAACCCAGTTTCTCAATGCACATTTAGCAGGATGGTGGGAGTGGTGCTACAAACTGAATCAGCAACACAGGTGGATGGGTGTGATGAAGGAGTGATACAAAGTAAGGACCCAAGTTTATCCTGATGTGGATATAAAACTATCATTTAGAAATTCTAACTAGGCAGATGGAAATACTCCTTGGGAGCCACTGGCACTTAGAAGGAGGTGTAGCTCCTTGGGGAGTGCTGAAAATATGACCAGAAGGAGCATGGCAACCAAGCAGGGGGTCCCAGGAAATACATGAACCTCAAAACCACCTTCACAATTTGACTGCATTTGCATCTGTGTATAAAACCTAACAGGCTGCAGTGGAATATTCTAAGAGGCCGAACAATGACCTGAATGGGCTGTGTGATATTTGGTAGGATGGTGTTATTTTGTAGGATGAGGTACAACGTGCCACAAGTATGGGTCTATTATAATGTCAAGCTAATGCAAAGAATGACCAGAGGTTTTCTGGGATGTGCTGGAAGCTTATGTGGCTGGTCAATGGGAGTGCATAATTTGGACAACAGCTCGACATACTTAAGTAATACAATGACTACGAATTTATCCCACATCATGAAATATTGTTAAGCTAATTGTGTCATAATTATTAACGACTTTTAAATGTTGTTTTGAGTCCTTTAATCCATTTGAATATGAACTCCAAGCCCAAATTTCTAATTTTGTAATGTCATGAACCCATACATAGAAAATTAGGAATATGTGGTACAGAGTCAGCAGAGAGGAATCTGGAGACAAACCACACTTGAGTGCCCTGCTAGGTGTGGAACAGAAACAAGAGGGAGTGGCTATAGAATAAGGAAAGAACCAGCAGTGAATGGCTTCCTGGAAGCCAAAGCAGCAAAACAAGAGAGCTCTCAACTGGGTGGATGCATAAAGCCTCTTGCACTTTGGTCCACTATTTGGAGGGAACATTGGCAGTCTTGCTCAGAGCTGTTTTGATGGAATGTAGGAGTAGGAAAGTGTCTAAGCCAGAGGCACGTGAAGTGAGCTGTGACTACTGCAAATTTTCGGAGAACTTTGGCTGTGTTGTGCAGAAAGTAGAGATTAAATTCTCTCCATAGTTTTCCTCTATTCCATACCACTCTCATTCTACTTGGTACACTACTAATTCACCTGTCTAGAAGCAAGGGAGAGAGCAAGAGAAAAAATAATGTTTAGAGCAACGAGGCCATACAGCACATACATCTGGTTGGATAATACACAGATCCATAGGGAGCCCTAATTTAATAACATAGCTAGTGCTCAATATTGTTCTCTTGCTTTAAACAAAGAAATGGATAAGGTATTTTTGTTTCCTTATTCAAGTTCCAAAATGGTAACATATTCTTTATGCATTTCCCCTGCCAAAAATACTAACCCTTTTATAAATGTCTATTTAAATGTCCACAAAAACATAAATATGGCAATTGTCAAGTTTTGATTATGCCCCAGATCAGGATCCACTTAGCAGCTATTTCTTTTCTCCTGCACAGAAATATCTCTTGGATATGCATTTGTCATGAAACTCATTTCATATTTCTTCCTCTGAGTAAATTAAAATGTGACAATCATTTCCAGCTTCCCACAAAGTCTGCATGCAAGCATCAGTGGTCAAAAACTACTGGAGCATTCTGACTTCCCACACCATCACCTATCCCATAACATTCATTTACAGGTACTGAAACTGCTTTTCCTTATTTTTCCAATAAAATCTGTGTTTACCAAATATTGATACTATGGAGAAAAAGTGATATAAGTTGCTGTGTTTTCAACACAAATGCTTTCTATTAGTCAAACAACAAGTTGGAAGACATGTTTTAAGTAATGGTTCAGAGGTTTAATATTTGTATTCCCAATAGCAATACATTTTATTTTCCAAGACATAGACAAAAATGTCTGTCTTATTCAAGGAAGGAAAGTTCTTGGATATTGTGTTTCATGAACGGGCATTTTTTTTCTACTAGATATCATGTTATCCTGGGTAAACTTTTATTTCTGATCACTAAGGCAACTTCAGTGTTTTATTTCTCTACCCATCATTTAACTCTCAGCATTGTTTAGCGTTCTCTCTTTGGTTCTCTTTCCATTTTTTTCCTCAATTGTGACCCATGGGTGACTTCACTGAATCTCAAGATTTCAAATTGAGTCTATGTGCTTATTTCTCTGCAAGCAATAGTTCATTCTTTTTCAAACTCCAGTCATGTACCTCCAACAGTTACATTCAACTCAATGTGAAAAAATAAACTAATTATCTTTACCTCCAAATCTGCTCCAGCTCTAAAATATTTGGTAAATCATGACACCATCCTCTTGAGCTCAAAACCCAGAAACTTTAAAATCATTTCTCTCTTCCAGTCCCTCATCAAAACAAACACTTTATCAAACCTTACTGATTTTTTTCCAAGAAATTATTTGTCTGATTTAGGTTGTCCTCTTCGTCTCCAATACAGTCCTCATAATGAACATGAACCCTCTCTTCCAGGTAAGTTCAAAAGCTTCCTGTCTATTATCCTCTATTTCCACAAGTCTCTTCTCTCTCCAGTCCATCTTGGACACTCTTCTCAGAGCTGCTTATATGAAATAAAAGTACTCCTGTGCTCACCTTGAAAACCTCCACTGATTCCCAACCCTTTACAATACAAAGTCTAAAATCCTTAGGATGACTTAGGATTCTTTACAATCTATTCCCAAACTCTCTCTCTCTTCAGACTCATCTGCCATCTGGACTTCTCACAGTTCTTCTAACTTCCTCTTATTTTATGAATCCATGCCCTTTATTCATGTAGCTCCTTGTACCTAAACTATTCTTACCTAGTTGGTCCCACTAGTAAAGTCTTAGACACTTTTCAAAATTTTTGATAGAAATTGCAAATGCCCACTCTTATGTGTGTTCTCCTCTTCTTGCTTGGCACATAAATAGACGTGAGGCCATAGGACCAAATTCCAGACAATGAAATATGGGCAAAAGTGGTATTTGTCATTTCTAGGCATGGCTCCCCAAATTATCTGCATAATTCTCTGTGAGGAATCTCATCTGCTCATATGCTAACAGCCTGCACAGGATCAAAGGAAAGCCCCTGAAGCTTCAGAATATGGTTTCAGGAAGCCTGACTTACAGAATGACTCCACAGACCAATGCTCCTTGCCAATCAGCATTACAGTTGTGATGTAAACAAGAAATAAACTTTTATTAATCTCAGTCACTGAGATTTAGGAATTGTTTGTTACAGCAGCTCTTATTACTTACCTTCACGTATACAATGAACTAACAGGATGCACATGCTCAAAGAACTTCAGAGAGAGACAGCACTCTCTAATATGCTATTATGTTAACAAATTCATGCCCCCTTACAAAAACATAACAATTTATATTTTATTTTTCCTCCTAAAGTTGTATTTTCTAAATAAGATTTTCCCAGGGAATATTGTCCAAGAGGAGAAAATAGGGATGTTCTACTAAAAATGAGTTTCACAAAAGACCTACAAGATGGCAGAGGAGTAAGACATGGAGATCACACTCCTCCCCACAAATACATCAGAAATACATCTATATGTGGAACAACTCCTACAGAACACCTACTGAACGCTGGCAGAAGACCTCAGACCTCCCAAAAGGCAAGAAACTCCCCACATATCTGGGTAGGGCAAAAGAAAAAAGAATAAACAGAGACAAAAGAATAGGGACGGGACCTGAACGAGTGGGAGGGAGCTGTGAAGGAGGAAAGGTTTCCACACACTAGAAGCCCCTTCACGGGCAGAGACTGCGGGTGGCAGAGGGGGGAGCTTCGGAGCCACGGAAGAGAGCGCAGCAACAGGGTGCGGATGGGAAAGCGGAGAGATTCCTGCAGGGGAGCGGTGCCGACCTGCACTCACCAGCCCGAGAGGCTTGTCTGCTCACCGCCGGGGCGGGCGGGGGCTGGGAGCTGAGGCTCGGGCTTCGGTCGGGTCTCAGGGAGAGGACTGGGGTTGGCGGCATGAACACAGCCTGAAAGGAGGCTAGTGCGCCACGGCTAGCTGGGAGGGAGTCCGGGAAAAGGTCTGGAGCTGCCGAAGAGGCAAAAGACTTCTTACCTCTTTGTTTCCTGGTACGCGAGGAGAGGGGATTAAGGGCGCCGCTTAAAGGGGCTCCAGAGGGCTTCCTTCCCTGGTGGCGCAGTGGTTAAGAGTCCGCCTGCTGATGCAGGGAACACGGGTTTGTGCCCCAGTCCGGGAGGATCCCACATGCTGCGGAACAGCTGGGCCCGTGAGCCATGGCTGCTGAGCCTGCGCGTCCGGAGCCTGCGCTCAGCGGCAGGAGAGGCCACAGCAGTGAGAGGCCCGCGTACCGCCAAAAAAAGGGGCGCGAGATGCTAAGGCTGCTACTGCCACCACCAAGAAGGCTGTGTGCGAGCACAGCTCACTATCCACACCTCCCCTCCCCTCCCTGGAGCCTGTGCAGCCCGCCACTGCCAGGGTCCCTGATCCAGGGACAACTTCCCCGGGAGAACGCACGGCGCGCCTCCAGCTGATGCAACTTCACGCCGGCCGCTGCGCAGCCGCAGACTCACCCCACACTCCGCCCCGCCCCCTACCTGAATGAGCCAGAGCCCCGGAAGCAGCTGCTCCTTTAACCCCGTCCTGTCTGAGCGAAGAACAGAGGCCCTTAGGTGACCTACACACAGAAGCGGAGCCAAATTCAAAGCTGATTTATGTTCATCTTAGTTTATGTTTATCTTAGTTTAGTATTTAGAGTTTATTATCCCTGGGATATATGTTTATTGATTTGGTTGCTCTCTTCCTTTTTTAAAATTTTTATATAGAGATATAAGTATATATATTTTTTCCTTTTTATCTTTTTGTGAGTGTGTATGTGTGATTTGGTCTGTATAGCATTGCTTTTACCATTTGTCCTAGGGTCCTGTCTCTCCGGTTTTTTTTGTTTTTTTTTAAGTACAGTTTTTAGCACTTGTTATCATTGGTGGATTTGTTTTTTGGTTTGGCTGCACTCCTCTTTCCTTCTTCCTTTTTTAAAAAATTCCTTTTGTATTAATTTTTAATTTATTTTAATTTTTAATACTTCTATTAAATTTTTTATTTTGATAACTTTATTTTACTTTTTTCTTTCTTTCTTTCTTTCTTTTATCCCTTTTCTTCTGAGCCATGTGGTTGACAGGTCTTGGTACTCCAGCCAGGTGTCAGGCCTGTGCCTCTGAGGTGGGAGGGCTGAGTTCAGAGCATTGGTCCACCACAGACCTCCCAGTCCCACATAATATCAAATGGCAAAAGCTCTCCAAGAGATCTCCATCTCAATGGTAAGACCCAGCTCCACTCAACAGGCAAGCTACAGGGCTGGACACCCTATGCCAAACAACTAGCAACACAGACACACAACCCCACCCATTAGCAGAGAGGCTGCCTAAAATCATAATAAAATCACAGACACCCCCAAACACACCACCAGACGCAGTCCTGCCCACCAGAAATACAAGATCCAGCCTAATCCACCAGAACACAGGCACCAGTCCCCTTCATCAGGAAGCCTACACAACCCACTGAACCAACCTTAGCCACTGGGGGCAGACACCAAAAAAAAACGGGAATTACGAACCTGCAGCCTGTGAAAAGGAGAACCCAAACTCAGTAAGTTAAGCAAAATGAGAAGACAGAGAAACACACAACAGATGAAGGAGCAAGGCAAAAACCCACCAGACCAAACAAATGAAGAGGAAATAGGCAGTCTACCTGAAAAAGAATTCAGAGTAAAGGTAGTATAGATGATCCAAAATCTTGGAAACAGAATGGAGAAAATATAGGAAACATTTAACAAGGACCTAGAAGAACTAAAGAGCAAACAAACGATGATGAACAACACAATAAATGAAATTTTAAATCCTCTAGAAGGTATCAATAGCAGAATAATTGAGGCAGGTGAATGTATAAGTGACCTGGAAGATGAAAAAGTGAAAATAACTACCACTGAGCAGAATAAAGGAAAAGGAATGAAAAGAATTGAGGACAGTCTCAGAGACCTCTGGGACACCAATAACTGCACCAACATTCTAATTATAGGGGCCCCAGAAGAAAAAGAGAAAAATTAAGGGACTGAGAAAATATTTGAAGAAATCATAGTTGAAAACTTCCTTAATATGGGGAAGGAAATAGTTAATCAAGTCCAGGAAGCACAGAAAGCCCCATACAGGATAATTCCAAGGAGAAACACGCCAAGCCACATATTAAACTATCAAAATTTAACTATAAAGAAAAAATATTAAAAGCAGCAAGGGAAAAACTACAAATAACATATAAGGGAAACCCCATAATGTTAACAGCTGATCTTCATCAGAAACTGCAAGCTAGAAGAGAGTGGCAGGACATATTTAAAGTGATGAAAGGGAAAAACCTACAACCAAGATTACTCTACCCAGCAAGGATCTCATTCAGATTCGATGGAAAAATTAAAACCTTTACAGACAAGCAAAAGCTAAGGGAACTCAGCACCACCAAACCATCCTTACAACAAATGCTAAAGGAAATTCTCTAGGCAGGAAACACAAGAGAAGGAAAAGACCTACAATAACAAACCCAAAACAATTAAGAAAATGGTAATAGGAATATACATATCGATAACTACCTTAAATATAAATGGATTAATTGCTCCTGAATTGATACAAAAAGAAGACCCATTTATATGCTGTCTACAAGAGACCCACTTCAGACCTAGGGATACATACAGACTGAAAGTGAGGGGATGGAAGAAGATATTCCATGCAAATAGATATCAAAACAAATCTGGAGGAGCAATTCTCATATCAGACAAAACAGACTTTAAAATAAAGACTATTACAAGAGACAAAGAAGGACACTACATAATGATCAATGGACCAATCCAAGAAGAAGATATAACAACTGTAAATATTTATGCACCCAACATAGGAGCACCTCAATACATAAGGCAAATACTAACAGCCATGAAAGGGAAATTGACAGTAACACAATCATAGTAGGGGACTTTAACACCCCGCTTTCACCAATGGACAGATCATCCAAAATGAAAATAAATAAGGAAACACAAGCTTTAGATGATATATTAAACAAGTTGGACTTAATTGATATTTATAGGACATTCCATCCAAAAACAAGAGAATACACTTTATTCTCAACTGCTCATGGAACATTCTCCAGGATAGATCATATCTTGGGTCACAAATCAAGCCTTGGTAAATTTAAGAAAATTGAAATCATATCAATTATCTATTCTGACCACAATGCTATGAGACTAGATATCAATTACAGGAAAAAATCTGTAAAAAATATGAACACATGGAGACTAAACAATACACTACTAAATAACCAATAGATCACTGAGGAAGTCAAAGAGGAAATCAAAAAATACCTAGAAACAAATGACAGTGAAAACACGACAACCCAAAACCTATGAGATGCAGCAAAAACAGTTCTAAGAGGGAAGTTTATAGTAATACAGTCCTACCTCAAGAAACAAGAAGCATCTCAAATAAACAACCAAACCTTACACCTAAAGCAGTTACAGAAAGAAGAACAAAAAACCCCCAAAGTTAGCAAAAGGAAAGAAATCATAAAGATCTGATCAAAAAGAAATGAAAGAAACAATGGCAAAGATCAATAAAACTAAATCCTGATTCTTTGAGAAGATGAACAAAATTGGTAAACCATTAGCCAGACTCATCCAGAAAAAAAGGGAGAAGGCTCAAATCAATAGAATTAGAAAAGAAAGAGGGAAAGTAACAACTGACACTGCAGAAATACAGTGGATCATGAGAGACTACTACAAGCAACTCTATGCCAATAAAATGAAAAACCTTGAAGAAATGGACAAATTCTTAGAAAAGCACAACCTGCTGAGACGGAACCAGGAAGAAATAGAAGATATTAACAGATAATCACAAGCACTGAGATTGAGATTGTGATTAAAAATCTTCCAGCAAACAAAATTCCAGGACCAGATGGCTTCACAGGTGAATTCTATAAAACATTCAGAGAAGAGCTAACACCATCCGTCTCAAATTCTTCCAAAATATGACAGAGGGAAGAACACTCCCAAAGTCATACTCAGAGGCCACCATCACCCTAATACTAAAACCAGACAAAGATGTCAAAAGGAAAGGAAACTACTGGCCAATATCACAATATCTATGAACATAGATGCAAAAATCCTCAACAAAATACTAGCAAACAGAATCCAACAGCACATTAAAAGGATCATACAGCATAATCAAGTGGCCTTTATCCCAGGAATACAAGGATTCCTCAATATACGCAAATCAATCAATGTGATACACCATATTAACAAATTGAAGGAAAAAAACCATATGATCATCTTAATAGATGCCAAAAAAGCTTTCAACAAAATTCAACACCCATTTGTGATAAAAACCCTCAGAAAGTAAGCATAGAGGTAACTTACCTCAACATAATAAAGGCCATATATGAGAAACCCACAGCCAATATCGTTCTCAATGGTGAAAAACTGAAACCATTTCCTCTAAGATCAGGAACAAGACAAGGTTGTGCACTCTCACCACTATTATTCAGCATAGTTTTGGAAGTTTTAGCAACAGCAATCAGAGAAGACAAAGAAATAATAGGAATCCAAATCTGAGAAGAAGAGGTAAGGCTGTCACTGTTTACAGACAACATGATATTGTACATAGAGAATCCTAAAGATGCTAACAGAAAACTACTCGAGCTAATTAATAAATTTGGTAAAGTAGCAGGATACAAAATTAATGCACAGAAATCTCTTGCATTCCTATACACTAATGATGAAAAATATGAAACAGAAATTAAGGAAACTCTCCCATTTACCATTGCAACAAAAAGAATAAAATACCTAGGAATAAACCTACCTAAGGAGACAAAGGCCTGTATGCAGAAAACTATGACACTGATGAAAGAAATTAAAGATGATACAAACAGATGGAGAGATATACCATGTTCTTGGATTGGAAGAATCAATATTGTGAAAATGACTGTAGTACCCAAAGCAATCTACAGATTCAATGCAATCCCTATCAAACTACCACTGGCATTTTTCACAGAATAGAACAAAAAATTTCACCATTTGTATGGAAACAAAAAAGATCCCAAATAGCCAAAGCAGTCTTGAGAAAGAAAAATGGAGATGGAAGAATCAGGCTCCCTGACTTCAGATTATACTACAAAGCTACAGTAATCAAGACAGTAGGGTACTGGGACAAAAACAGAAATATAGATCAATGGAACATGATAGAAAACCCAGAGATAAACCCGCGCACATATGGTAACCTTATTTTTGATAAAGGTGGCAAGAATATACAATGGCAAAAAGACATCCTCTTCAATAAGTGGTGCTGGGACAACTGGACAGCTACATGTAAAAGAATGAAATTAGAACACTAATACACAAAAATAAACTAACACCATACACAAAAATAAACTCAAAATTGATTAAAGACATAAATGTGAGGCCAGACACTATAAAACTCTTAAAGGAAAACATAGGTAGAACACTCTATGACATAAACCACAGCAAGATCCATTTGGGCCCACCTTCTAGAGAAATGGAAATAAAAACAGAAATTAAAAAATGGACCTAATGAAACTTCAAAGCTTTTGCACAGCAAAGGAAACCATAAACAAGATGAAAAGACAACCCTCAGAATGGGAGAAAATACTTGCAAATGAAGCAACTGACAAAGGCTTAATCTCCAATATTTACAAGCAGCTCATGCAGCTCAATATCAAAAAAACAAACAACCCAATCCAAAAATGAGCAGAAGACCTAAATAGACATTTCTCCAAAGAAGATATACAGATTGCCAACAAACACATGAAAGGATGTTCAACATCGCTAATCATTAGAGAAATGCAAATCAAAACTACAATGAGGTATCACCTCACACCAGTCAGAATGGACATCATCAAAAAATCTACAAACAATAAATGCTGGAGAGGGTGTGGAGAAAAGGGAACACTCTTGCACTGTTGGTGGGAATATAAATTGATACAGCCACTATGGAGAACAGTATGGAGGTTCCTTAAAAAGATAAAAATAGAACTACCACATGACTCAGCAATCTCACTTCCAGGCATATACCCTGAGAAAACCATAATTCAAAAAGAGACATGTACCACAATGTTCATTGCAGCTCTATTTACAATAGCCAGGACATGGAAGCAACCTAAGTGTCCATCGACAGATGAATGGATAAAGAAGATGTGGCACATATATACAATGGAATATTAACCATAAAAAGAAATGAAATTGAGTTATTTGTAGTGAGGTAGATGGACCTCTAATCTGTCATACAGAGTGAAGTAAGTCAGAAAGAGAAAAATAAATACCATATGCTAACACATATATATGGAATATAAACAAAAAATAAAACAAACCTAGGGGCAGGACAGGTATAAAGACGCAGACGTAGAGAGTGGACTTGAGAGCACGGGGAGGGGGAAGGGTAAGCTGGGACGAAGTTAGAGAGTGGCATGGACATATATACACTACCAAATGTACAATAGATAGCCACTGGGAAGCAGCCACATAACACAGGGAGATCAGCTCGGTGCTTTGTGACCACCTAGAGGGGTGGGATAGGGAGGGTGGGAGGGAGATGCAAGAAGGCGGAGATATGGGGAGATATACATATATATGTATATATATATACGTATATATATATATATATATTACTGATTCACTTTGCTATAAAGCAGAAACTAACACACCATTTTAAAGCAATTATACTCTAATAATGACATTCAAAAAAAAAATGAGTTTCACGAGCAAATACATTTGGGAACGACAGGCTTTGACAGAGTTAAATAAGCACATGTGACTATAGAGTACATTTAATTATAGATGTCTCAGTCTTTAATGTACTAAAGAGCTTTGGGAATCTCCAAGAAGAGTTAGAGTGTGTCGTATTTTCCAAACGTCTTTAACTAAGGAATCATCTTTCAAGGCACATTTGTCAGTAACTCTTCAAACAGGTTTTCAGCTAATTCACTGTGAGATTTACAAGATATGCTGTAGTAAGGATAGTGACCTCTGTGAAGGTGTGAAGGCAGGGTCTATACATGCTCAATTCTGTATCAACATTAGGTAGCACCTTACCATGCATACCAGAGAATATGAATTATTGGTTAACATATGTCTATTTTTCAATGGGTAGCCTTTGTTTTCACACCAAACCAATCTTTGAAAAAAAAGATTTAGTCCTGCATGTTCTTCCTTCAGAACATATCCTTTTATCAAACTGCTCATAAACAATGTAGATTTATTGCAGTTTACTGAAAAAGCTTGTGATAAATAAAGGAGAGAGTTTGTGTTGCACACCAAACTACAAGCACCAATATAAAATCCTGCTCCCATCACCATCCCTCTTTTACTATCACCTGAAAGACTGCATATCTCTTTCTGCTATACAGTCTCTAAATCTCATTCTCAACTTCTTTTTAAAGAGTAATGTGATTATTTTCCAACTCTCTCAATCCAAGGCACAATGGAATCACAAGCACCAGAGACTCAACCTGTCAGTGGCCTTTCCAAGTATCTATTCCTCTCCCTAGCCAGGATGCTCCTACTAGGATAATATTTTGTGTATGTCATTTAATAATAGTATTCTTTACTTGTATTTCTCTCATGAAAGTTGATGTATTATTACCCCTTCCATATTTTCCCTTTAACTGGATAAAAATAAAAATTAATAAATTTACCTTTATTAAAATTTATATTATTTTTGTATTTTTAATATTCTGCCTTACTTGAGAATATGTAATGTATTAAAAATGTTTAGCACATATAGTATAACCTTGGAAATATAAATATGTAGTCTAGGTAGTAAAAAATATGTAGTATAATACTTAGAAAACTCAATTTGATCACAGCTATCATCATCATCATCATCATCATTATTAGAAGAGGAAGAAAAGGAAAATAAGAAAAAGAAGTAACTACTGATTGTTTACCATGTACCAAGTACTTAACTTACCTGTATTGAAAACAAATCTCACCTAATACACCTACCATTCTTATAAGTTCGTTACTACTTTTGTTAGGAATTCTGAGGGCTCTATTTATATGGCAAAAATCAATCATACTCTTTCCTCTCTCCAAATTCTAAAGCAATTGAGAAACTACAGGTAGTTATGAAAATATTAGTTTTACTAACATAAGACTGCACTGGAGAAGACTGTTTGGAAATGTGGGCAAAATCAGGCTTTGCATTTCTTTCTCTTGAATTGAGTTAGTCAAAACTGAAGGTACCCTCCAAAATAGTGCCAGGTGAAAAAAATAATAGACTACACATCAACAAGCTAAAGAAGAAAAGTCACATCACCACATAAATAGATGGAAAAAAATTGACAAATCCAACAACCATTCATGAGTAAAAACTCTCAGAAAACTAGGAATAGAAGGGAACTTCTCCAATTTGATTTTTTAAAAACCTACAAAAACCCTAAACCTAATATAATACTTAACAGTGAGAAACTATAAGCTTTCCCTGTAAGATCAGGAAAAAAGTTAAGAATGTACTTTTTCTCTACTCCTTTTCAACATAATATTGTAAGTTCTAGCTAATGAATAAGACAAGAAAAGGAAATAAAAGGCATATAAATTAGAATATTAAGAAATGAAACTATGTTTGGAGATGACATGATTATGTAGAAAATTTGAAAGGATCTAAAAACAATGAAACAATGAAAAGTCTTGAAACTAATAGCAATTATAGCAGGGTTGTAAGATCCAGTTTAATATACAAAAGTTGTTTACTTATATTCTATATATAAAAGTGGAATTTGAAATTAAAATCTTACATTACCTACACCCCAAATTTAAATACTTGGGTAAAAATCTAAAACGAAGTATGCACAGTATAGATCAATAGAACAGAATAGAGAGCCCAGAAATAAACCCACACACCTAAGGTCAATTAATCTCTGACAAAGGAGGCAAGAATACACAGTGGAAAAAAGACAGTCTCTTCAGCAAGTGGTGTTGGGAAAGTTGGACAGCCACATAAATCAATGAAGTTCAAACACACCTTCACACCATACACAAAAATAAACTCAAAATGGCTTAATACTTAAACATAAGACATATCACCATAAAACTCCTAGAAGAGAACATAGGCAAAACATTCTCTGACATAAATCTCACCAATGTTTTCTTAGGTCAGTCTCCCAAGGCAATAGAAACAAAAGCAAAACTAAACAAATGGGATCTAATCAAACTTATAAGCTTTTGCACAGCAAAGGAAACCATAAACAAAATGAAAAGCCAACTTATGGACTGGGAGAAAATATTTACAAATTATGCAGCTGACAAGGGCTTAATTTCCAAAATATACATGCTGCTCATACAACTCAATAACAAACAACCCAATCAAAAAATGGGCAGAAGACCTAAATAGACATTTCTCTAAAGAAGACATACAGATGACCAATAGGCACATTAAAAGATGCTCAACAGTGCTAATTATTAGAGAAATGCAATGAGGTATCACTTTACACTGATCAGAATGGCCAACATTAAAAAGTTTACAAATAATAAATGCTGGAGAAGTTGTGGAGAAAAGGTAACCCTCCTACACTGTTGGTGGGAATGTAAATTGGTACAGCCACTATGAAGAAGAGTATGGAGGTTCCTTAAAAAACTAAAAATAGAGTTACCATAAATCCAGCAATTCCACTCCTGGGCATATATCTTGAAAAGACAAGAACTCTAATTCAAAAAGATATATGCACCCTAACGTGCATAGCAGCTCTATTCACAATAGTCAAGACACGGAAGCAACCTAAATGCCCATCAACAGATGAATGGATAAAGATGTGGTACATATATACAATAGAAAATAACTCATCCATAAAAAAGAATGAGATAATGCCATTTGCAACAACATGGATGGACCTAGAGATTATCTTACTAAGTGAAGTAAGTCAGACAAAGACAAATATCATATGATATCACATATTTGGCATATAAAATATGACACAAATGAACTTGTTTACAAAGCAGAAACAGATTCACAGACATAGAAACAAACTTATGGTTACCAAAGGGAAAAGGGGAGGGGAAATAAATTAGAAATTTAGGATTAGCAGATACAAACTACTATATGTAAAATAGATAAACTGTGCTACTGTATGGCACAGGGAACCATATTCAATATCTTGTAATAAACTATAATAGAAAAGAATCTGAAAAAAGCAAGAACTATTTGTTGGATGTTTCAAAAAATGAAGAAGTATGTATAAGACCTATATGAGGAAAACTACATAGCTCTGACTAAATAAATCAGAGAAGCACTAAATAAATGGAGAAAAATTCCATCCTCCTGGATAGGAAGACTCAATATTGCCAAGATGTCATTCTTCTATAGATTCAACACAATCCCAATCTAACACAACATTGTAAAACAACCATACCCCAATAAAAAGAAAAAAAAAAATCCCAGCAAGTTATTTTGTGGATATCAACAAACCAAGTCTAAAATTTACATTGAGATGTAGAAGATGCAGAATAGCTAACAAGGGAAAGAACAAAGTCGGAGGACAGACATTACCTAACCTAAAGACTTATTGTAAAGCTATAGTGAACAAAACAGTGTGGTATTAACAAAAGAATATACAACAGGTCAATGGAACAGAATAGCGAGCCCAGAAATAGACTCACATAAATACAGGTAACTGATCTTTGACAAAGGAGTACATGCAATATAATGGAGACAAGATAGACTGACTTTTCAACAAATGTTGCTGGAACAAGTGGACATCCACATGCCAAATAAACAAATCTAAACACAGACTTTATACCCTTCACAAACATTGACACACAATGGATCAGAGATCTAAATGTAAAATTCAAAACTATAATAATAACACTATAATAATACTATTCTAGTAGATAACACAGGAGAAAATCTAGATGACTTTGGGATTTGATGATGACTTTCTTAGACACAACACAAAAGGCACAATTGAAATAATTGATAAACAATAATTTATTAAAATTAAAAACTTCTGCTCTGTGAAAGACAATGTCAAGAGAATGAGAAGACAAGTCACAGACTGAGAGAAAATACCTGCAAAAGACATGTCTGATAAGGGACTGTTATCTAAAATATACATAGAACCCTTGAAACTCAATAATAAGAAAATGAAATATCTGATTTAAAATAAGCAAAGGACCTGAACAGACACCTCAACATAGAAGGTATACATAGCAAATAAACATAGGAAAATATGCTCCTTATCATAAGTCATTCGGGAATTGCAAATTAAAACAACAATGAGATACCACCACAAACTTAATTGGAATGGCAAAAATCTGGAATGCTGACACTGATTGCTGGCAAGGACACAAGGATGTGGAGCAACAGGGATTCTCATTCACTGCTGGTGGGAATGCAAAATAGTACAGTCATTTTGAACAACAGTTGAGCAGTTTTTTGTAAGACTAAACATACTTTACCATATGATCCAGCAGTCATGTTCCTTGGTATTTACCCAAATGAATTGAAAAGATAGGTCCACACAAAAATCTGCACACAGAAGTTTATAGCCGCTTCATTCATAATTTCTAAAACTTGGAAGCACCAAGTCCTTCAGGAGAGGAATGGGTAAAGAAACTGTGATACATTGGATAACAGAATATTATTCAGCACTAAAGAGAAATGAGCTTTCAAGCCATGAAAAGACATAGAGAAAACTTAAATGCATATTATAAGTGAAAGAAACAAATCTTAAAATCCTACATGCAGTATGATTCCAACCATATGACACTCTGGAATAGGCAAAACCATGGAGAAAGCAAACAGATTAGTGGTTGTCAGGGGAGTGAAAAGAAAGTTTAAGGCAATGAAACTATTCTGCATGATACAATAATGGTGGATTATGTTATAAATTTGTCAAACCCTATAGAATGCACAACACCCAGAATGAGCCCTGATATAAGTTATGGACTTTGAGAACTAATAATGTATTACTGTACATTATTCAATTCATCAATTGAATTGAATTCAATTGTATCAAATGGTATGGGCAGTGGGGAGGTTGTATATGTGTGGAGTCAGAGGGTATAAGTAAAATCTCTGTATTTTCTGCTCTGTTTTGCTGTGAATCCAATACTGCTCCAAAACATAAAGTCTATTTAAAAAAAGAACTACATACTTTTTTTTCCGTTGCGGAGCACAGGCTCCGGACGCGCAGGCTCAGCGGCCATGGCTCACGGGCCCAGCCGCTCCGCGGCATGTGGGATCTTCCCGGACCGGGGCACGAACCCGCGTCCCCTGCATCGGCAGGCGGACTCTCAACCACTACGCCACCAGGGAAGCCCAGAACTACATACTTTGATGTGACAATAGAAGGTTCAGTCTATAGCTAATGAATACCTGGAGAGTTGTAGAATCCAAAAGGGTAGAAAGCCAAATTATGTCAGAGACACCAGGAAAAAGATTTCAGTGACAGGGAACCCAATTTAAGAACCTTGCTCCTTCTTTAATTATTTCCAGCAAGGTATCAAGAATATAGCATTCCATGAAATAGCAAGATGGCAAACAACAGAGGAAAGATTCAGACTAGGTTGCTTCTAAGATGGCCGTCAGTGTATTACTGCCACATGATATTCACAGTCTGTCATTAATCCACTCCCTTCAGTAACCAATAGAATTTTTCAAAGTTAAGAAAAGTCATTTTCGTGATTAGGTTACAAAAATTCTGACTTCCACCTTGGTAGTAGACTCTCTCCCTTCCTTGATGGAGTAAGTCGCCATGCTGGGAAGGCCCATGTAGCAAATCCCCTGTCAAAAGCCAGCTAGAAACTCTGACCCTCAAACAACCCAAAAAGGACATAATTTTGCAAACAGTGAGCTTGGCAGCAGACCCTTCTCCAGTCACCTTTTCATATGAGACCCTATCCCCTGCCTTCACTTGATTAGAGCCTCATGAGAGACTTTGAAGCAGAGGATCCAGGAAAGCTGTGCACCGATTCCTGACCTACAAATACTGTGAGAAAAATTAATGCGTGGTACGTCCTTAAGTTTGTTTTACTTTGTGTAGAAATAGAAAACTAATATAAAAGCTTGTCAGTTTCCTCTGCCAGCTCTCGGTTTAATGCTAAATGTTTTGCTTTAACTGATTGTATTGACATTACTATGTGTCAATGAAACTTAACCAAAACATTTAGCTTAACCAAACATGCTTAACCAAAACAGGCATGAGGAGATCTGCATGCAGTTTAGCATGAAACATTCCTTGATGAAGCGCATAGTGATAATAAAAAATCATGTACTGGTCTTCCCTGGTGGCACAGTGGTTGAGAGTCCGCCTGCCGATGCAGGGGACACGGGTTCGTGCCCCGGTCCAGGAAGGTCCCACATGCCGCGGAGCGGCTGGGCCCGTGAGCCATGGCCGCTGAGCCTGCGCGTCCGGAGCCTGTGCTCCGCAATGGGAGAGGCCACAACAGTGAGAGGCCCGCGTACTGCAAAAAAAAAAAAAAAAAAAAAATCATGTACTGTCTTGACACTTTGGGTCAGTAATACACTATCTTATGTACTATTGTTAGTAACTATTGTTTGCAATCACTAACTGTTACTGTGTGGCCTTAGGCAAATTATGATTTCTTTGCACTCCAATTTTCTCACCTTTTAAATGGACATAGGAAGAGGATTACATGAGATTATATATGCAAAGGTTTCGTACACCGCCTAGACCTCAGAAAGCTTTTAGTAAATACTACCTTGTATTACTGTAAAAATTATTAAAGGAATTCCAATTACATGTTACACCATTTTGCACCAATAGACAGCCTAAGGTTGTAGACCTAAAACAGCTTTCCTGTGACACTGTACTGATAAAATTCACTGAGCATTACTTACTGTCTTCTAGTGAAACAGGCAAATCTTATCATTTACCAAAAAATAATTTTCCAATAATCTGTGATTAACAAACTCTACTGAATTATCAGATGAATCTTCTGTGATACTTACAAGAGAATGAAGGTGTAGGGAGAAGGGAAAAAAAGCTGGTCTTGCAAATCATTAACTAATTAAATATTATTTTTACCAAATAATCAAGGCAAATATAAATTTTAAAAATCTCCTTTCCTTGAGAACATCTCCTTTCCCCAAACCCAAACAAAATAGACTCTGCTGAAGAGCTCAGTAAAATAAGAAAATCAAGAATAAACTTCAATTGCTTTTAGTCCTTGAGATTCAAACGGATGAGGGTCCTTCCTCTTCTGTATAGAACCAAATACAAGTATTCTTGATTCAATCAAGCATGTAAGGAGATTAAAATTATTACTTAACCATAGTACATTATCTTTCCTTCTTTAGAGTATTGCCTTTATGACTACTCCTTTAAAACAATGATCACACATACTTCCTAAATAAACACCTAACAAAAATTCCTAAAAGTATATTAATAAATATAGACTACTATAGAATAATTTCTTGCTAAAAAGTTATTTATGAGAAACATGTACTTAGGAAAACATAAAGCAGATGAGATTGAAAGAGAAAAATCTATGTCAAGTCCATTAAAAGACACTAGTAAAAATAAAAACAATATGGGCTGCACCTATTTGTGTCAAGCACTGTATTAGGTATCATCTGGTTCTCAACGTTATCTTGCAAAGATTCCTGCAAGTTAGGTGTCATTTCCATTATCTTTTTACAGACTAGGAAACTATCTCTCTGAGATTATTTTATTTACTGTGATATATGTAGATTTATATTATCACAGTACTTTTATCTAAGCCTTTTGCGGGATTTCCCAGAAGTAAAACCCTCTTTCCCTAGAAGTTTGACAAATTACGGTAGCTTCGAATTTTATAAAGAGGGAACAAGGTCGCTTTTTAGCCAAGATTGCATTTCTACAAAGGATCCTTCTACACTGAACCAAATATCTATGAGAAAACTAAACAATAAATACACCCACACGCTGAGATTTGAGATTGGAGAGTTTACCTGAGTTCCAGTCTGACTTTCCTACTATCCTTCCAAAGAATTACGATCTACCTTTCAGGTGATCTGGAAAAGGGACAGCTTCATGAACACTGTGACCAACACTTTAATCTTTTTTTCCCTTTTTAGGGTTTGTCGATATTTTATTTTATAGTTAAAATTAAAATTGTACTGAACCATTGTAATATTTTGTCAGTAATTTCTAGCAACAATAAGCCTGAAGAAGGTTCAGGGAGCTCATGGTGTAGAATTCTGGCTGTTGCTCGGGACACAGCAAATTGCAGTCACTCTGACAGAAGTGAGAGCCATGGTGGTGTAGGGTGGTGGCATGGGGTGGGAGTGGGTGAGTCATTCTCAGGGTACAGTCTTTTGTGAGCTGGTGGCAACTGAATGGCCTTGTGTACAAATATCATCCTCATTCAGTTTATCTGACCCAAGCCCTTATGTCTGCATTTAAGAAAAACTTTCTATGATTTTAAAGATCCACCAGATTGAAAGTTGTATTAGTTTCCTAGGATTGCCATAAAAAACTTACCATAAACTTGCTAGATAAAGCAACAGAAATCTATTCTTTCACAGTTCTAGAGTCCAGAAGTCTGAAATCAAGATGTCTTCAGGGCCATACTTCATTCAAAGACTCTAGAAGAGAATCCCCCTTTGCCTCTCCCAGCTTCTAGTGGCTCCAGAATTTCCTTGACTTGGGACTGCACAGCTCTCTGCCTCCGCCTTCACATGGCCTTCTCTCTTGTGTGTTTCTGTGAGTTCCCTTCTTCTGTCTAAGGCTAGTTGTCATTAGATTTAAGACCTACCCTAAATCCAGAATGACCTTATCTCAAGATTCTTAATTTAATTGCATCAACAAAGAGCTTTTGTGCAAATAAGGTCATATTCACAGGTTCCAGAGGTAGAACAGAAGCCTTGAGCTCCATAGCCCAGACTCTGGAGTCAAGTACACCTGGGTTTAAATCTGGTCTTTACTTCCCAACTAAATGACCCAGAGCACTTTTCTCATCTATAAAATGTGGATAATATAAGCACCCATGCCCTGGTTTATGGTGAAAAGTCACACAATAGAGTCTTGGCATAGTGTCTGGCACAAATATTCCCTATTATTACTAGCTTTTTCCCCAATAACTTACATTATTGGAGATGGCTAAGCTTTATGCGGGCAAGAGCAACTGGTCAACATCCAGCCAGAGAGAATCCAAGACATGTGCATCATGGGCCTCTTGCTCTAATTTTGTAAGATGGAATCCCACTGCTGAAAAAAAACTTAATGATCATCCAGTCCAATGAATGTGATTCTACAGATGATACAAATAATGCTCAGAGAGAGAACACATTTTATCCGTAATTACACAGAAAGTTGGTAGCACAACCAAAACTAGAAACCAGGTCTTCAAGATCCCTGTTAAGTTCTTACCTCCGTTCATTATATCTTGTTAGATGAATCATTAGTGGTAATTATCTGCATTGACACAGAGAAATTAAAATCTAAAAAAAAAAATAGATTTTTTTCCATTTTAGAATGTTTTCTCCAAACTGACTCTACTTTTACAGTAATTAAAACTAGTTATGTTGGGCTTCCCTGGTGGCGTAGTGGTTGAGAGTCCTCCTGCCGATGCAGGGAACATGGGTTCGTGCCCCGGTCCGGGAAGATCCCACATGCCGCGGATTGGCTGGGCCCGTGAGCCATGGCCGCTGAGCCTGCGCATCCGGAGCCTATGCTCCGCAACGGGAGAGGCCACAGCAGTGAGAGGGTCGTGTACGGAAAAAAAAAACAAAAAAACAAACAAAAAAAACTAGTGATTTTAATTATAATAGCACATACTGGTATAGCAGTCTGGAGCAGATTTTCTCAAGTAAATTAGCATCACTTCCCCTTCCACTGACTATTGGTAATAAAAGAAATGCCCTTGCTGTGCTGACCTTATCACCCATCTACTGTACAGTAGAGCTTATAATTGCATTTTTGTGCTAATGACCTCAGAAATTTTCTAATAATATTCTGCTTGTTGTCTGTGCCATTATAAATTGACTAAGCATCTTTTATAAAAAGCATGTTTCTGAGATTACAAATTTGGAATAGGGGCGAAAGGGAAAGGCATTAAGGGGTGGAAAGGAGTAGTAGAATAGTAGCAGCACAGTTTGCCAGCACATGGGCCTAAGAACTTAATTTGATACAATTAGTATCCCTGGTTTGGACTAATGTTTCAGTGATTTGTCCCACTTCCTTTTTGATTGTGTAACTGCATCTGTTTCCACTTCTATTTGCTCATAGAAATTTGCCTATCATTTAAGTCACTTTATTCACATCTGATTCAATATAGTTATTTTTGCATTTATCTTATCTCCCTTCTAGAGGACACAGTCCTTGAGAACTGAAAAGAGATTCTCTCCTACGATGGAAAGTTCCTGAGAACAGGGCCCATTTTATCTTACACATTCCATGACCTACAAGGCACAGCATAGTGCCCGGCACAAGGTGAGTTCCAAGTAATTCACTGTTGAGTGAGTTAATAATCCCCTTAATTTAGTCTCACTTAATAAATGTTTATTAATTTAGATGTACAGAGAAGCTCTCCATTTAAATACTCACTTTTGTATCTTCTACACAATGTGCCAACATGGTTAATATTCAAATGTGTCTGTTGAACACACCACAAAGAGAGTTTTGGAAGACTGGGGGCTGGTTACCAGACTTCTTCTAAATAGAAGTATATAGTTAACCTCATCTTAAATTACCTTGATAGTTTTAAAGCCAATTCTAAAATACTTCTAACATTCTACGTTGGCAAATTTATTTCCAGAGTTAAAGACAGTCTAAAGGACCTATATAATAAAAATGAATGTTGGCACTAGTTTGGGCAGTGGAAGTAATTTCAGGACTATGTTTGAAGGTTTTTTTTTTTTTTGCAGTATGCGGGCCTCTCACTGCTGCGGCCTCTCCCATTGAGGAGCACAGGCTCCGGACGCGCAGGCTCCGCGGCCATGGCTCACGGGCCCAGCCGCTCCGCGGCACGTGGGATCTTCCCAGACCGGGGCACGAACCCGTGTCCCCTGCATCGGCAGGCGGACTCCCAACCACTGCGCCACCAGGGAAGCCCCTGTTTGAAGGTTTTTAACATGGTCTGTCCTGACTGGCATGAGGAAGGGTCTACCACTGTGGCCTACTGCTGGACTTTGGGAGGGTTACAATCACTCCCATGGGGCATCTAGAATAAGCCTGGCACAGTTGCCACTTTGCTGGTTGGTAATGAGCCTGGGTGTTAGTCTCAAATCCAATTACATAAAGCAATTATATTAGAACAGCTCAAAGAGAGCAACCTTAGGGAAGCCCAGATTGCTTTCTAAGCCAAGATACAAAGGTGTCAAGCTTGTCTTTAGCTCAGTGGGTATGCACATGACACAAAGTTTAAAAAAAGAGAGAGAGAGGTTTGAGTAAACAGAGAGTATTCATTTGCCAGGGATGACATAACAAAGTAGCACAAGCTGAGTGGCTTAAACCAATGAAAGTTGTTGTCCTGCAGTTCTGGAGTCTAGACATCTGAGATCAAGGTGTCGACAGGAACATGATTCCTCTCAAGACATTAAGGAAGAATCTGTTTCAAGCCTCTCTCTTAGCTTGTGGTAGTTCCTTAGCTTGTGATAGCATAACTCCATTCTCCACATGGAGTCCTCCCTGTGTGTGTATCTCTGTGTCCAAATTTCCCCCTTTCATAAGGATACAGTCCTATTGGATGATGGACCCACCCTACTTCAGTATGACCTCATCTTAACTGATTACATCTGTCACAACCCTATTTTCCCAATAAGTTCATATTTTGAGGTAGTGGGGGTAGGTACCTTCAACACTGAGGTACTGAGGGTTAGGATTTCAACAGCTTTTTTTGTAGGGAGGGGATGTACAATTCAACCCGTAACACGGAATAACAGAATCAATAAAAGATAGGTGCAAACCAGGCAGGAGTTTTGCAGGGCGGGGCTTGGTAATACAAGGTTCTCTTATTTCAAGCACCACTAACCCAGCGCACAGGTAGGTTGAACTGGTTTCGAAGAGGAAAGTAATTTTTAACACGAGGTTCTATGAGGGCGCAATCTCTCCCTTTACTCACTCCAGTGACAGCCTGCTGAGGAAACCCAGGTCAAGAAGCCAAACGTGAAAATGCAGGCACAGAGCCATTGGCTAGAACAAGTTCTGTGTTTATCACCTAGACAAGTTGACTGACATTCAAGAGCTGGGTTTGATGGCTGCCAAAGAGCAGTGGGCAAATGAGCTTGCTCAGGCAAAGACCTTGACATTTTTTGGTGGAAAGACATTATTCAATTATTCCTCCTCCCTCCAGAGCTAATTGTCAGGCAGCCCAACACTGTACATTTTCAGCTCTTTGGAGTAAAGCACTTTGCAAGAGATTGAATGTTGTTTCAAACTGAAAGAGACACAGTACTGCTTTTCCACCCTTCCTTCAATCAGTGTGGCTATTTTCCAATATTAATAAAAATTTCTGTTTCTGCAAACTAACCTCAAACTCCATTCTCTCTCCTAAGTTCCAAGCATTTGGTGACAAACTTGGCATACTAAATTTTACAGATCCAAATCAACGTTGAACACAAAAGAAAGCCCAGTGCCCTATGGTAATATTAGAGCATGATTATTTTTGGACTGAAACCACTTAACACAAGCACAGCTGCAAAGGTCTTATTCCACTTCCAGAAGATCGTCTTTATATTCCAAATGTATCCAAGAGTCATAGAAACCAAGCTCAGGCAGCATTATTAATATGAAATAAAGTTATGTCACACTTGGTTTTCAAAGATAGTAAATCCACCAACACCAGTAAAATTAAATAAATATTTGAAGCCTGAAGTTATCCTCTATGAGAGAGCCAGGAAAAATGAAAATTTCAAATCTGGTTCAGGAAAAAATATTCCTAACTAATTTCATTAGTTTTCACCCTGACCATTTAAAGTTAACTGTATATTGACTACAGAAATGCTATTTGTTCAATGATGAAATTTCTGTCTAAATTGAAATTATTAAGAGTAAATATATACACTTGTAAAACTGACTTATAATAGAGTGATATGAGCCGTAATGAGTTTTTGGATGCACCCAGTCTGATCATGTCACTTCTGGGCTTAAATGTTTTACTGATGCCCCATTGAATTCAGGATACCTTTCAAAAAGTCTTTAAGTATATGATCTCAGGGTAACCCTTCAGCCTTCTCTCTAAACTCCACTCACCCCACCTTCCTAACCCTCTTTCAGGATCCTATCACACCCACACTCCACCCTTCCGGGCATGTTGTTCATTCACTGGTTTTCCTCTACAGAAAACTCAAGCATCTTCACTTCAGGGCTCAGTATTCCATGAATGGCTCTGAAATGGATTGGGTGCTCCTTTTATGTGCTACTTTGTGGTCACCAATGTTGCATCTATGGTCATAGTTTTATACTGGGAAATATACAAATCTACCTCCCTCACCAGCTACTTGCTTCTTAAGAACAGAGCCTCGAGTAAGTCATGCTGTTTGGTCAATGGATGTTTAATAAACAATGTTGAATGAAAAAGTGAAAGTTATCACAAGATTTTCATTGAGTATGTCTCACATATGATACGATAATTACACGCATTTGCCAAAAATAACTAACATAACCCGTGTTTATAAATAAAATTTCAGGTTCGGTATAAGAAAGAAAATAGTTGCATTCTCTTCTACACTAGATTAGTGATTCTTTAGGGATATTTTCCTCAGTTTTGGACACCGTGTTGTTTAATGGCTTTTTAAAATTTTCCTAAAAGTTTCTAAGTTGAATCTAGAACTCCTAGGAAAATATAAGCCAAAAATATTTACATTATCTATTGTCCTAACATCCAGAAATAACATTTGTTGATGATTATTGCATCTGTTTTCCCATCTCTCTCCCTTTCTCACTCTTTTAAATGAACATCAATAATTAAAAGAGATGGTGACAGACTAGATTATGTCAATGTAATGTTTACAGGATGGTGAAGAATCTAGAAACAATTACTAATACTAAAAAGAGGAAAAATGGTTTTTTTCAAAGGCACAATTAGCGTCTCTCAATATCAAGTTCACCAAGCAGAAGAGAAATTAAATGCAAATCTATAGGACTTTTGAGAGTAGAACTAGAATCAAAAAGTTACTAAGCTGTATTTCAGTTTATTTGAGCTTTGGGAAAATTGAAGTAGCTTCCTGTTCAGAAAGTGAGTTTCTTTAACATGGAGGTAAATAACTGAAGCTGGTTGCCAATTTGTTGAGAATATTAGAGAAGTGACACATCCATCAAATTAATCCTGGAGATGACCTGGAGATGACCTCTGAAGCTCTAAGATGAGATTTAATGATTCTATGACAGTGTTATCAAGAACAATTCCAAATGAATTAGTCTCTTTTATACTAAGCAAGAAATAATATATTAAAAGACAATAATTCCTTTTACATAGGCTTAACATATATATATATAAAATGATTTCACTGTGCAAAAAGAATGAGAAAAAGAATATATATATATATATATATATATATATATATATATATTCAAGAAAAGGCATGTAATAGAATGCTCATTGTAACTATTTGTAATATCCTCAATCTGGAAACTACACAAATGCCCTTCAACAGTAGAATAAATAAAAATTAGGTATTCATGCAATAGAATACTTTACAGTTATGAGAATGAACAAATCACTATTATATGCAAAAACATGAATGAATCTCACAGACATCAGGTTGAGTAAAAGACACAAAAAAAGTAAATAAAAGCAGGCAAGGGCTTCCCTGGTGGAGCAGTGGTTGAGAGTCCACCTGCCAATGCAGGGGACACGGGTTCATGCCCCGGTCCGGGAAGATCCCACATGCCATGGAGTGGCTAGGCCCGTGAGCCATGGCCACTGAGCCTGCGCGTCCGGATGCTCCGCAACGGGAGAGGCCACAACAGTGAGAGGCCTGCACTGCAAAAGAAAAAAAAAAGGAGGCAAAGCTAATGCACCGTGTTAGAAGGATAAGGGTTACCCTTGTGGTGGGTTTTAGCTCAAAATGGGCATGAGAGGGCTGCTGGTAATTCTCTATTCCTTGATCTAAGTGCTGTTTAGACAGATGTGTTTAATTTGTGAAAATACATTGAACTGGACATATGTGCATTTTTCTGTACATACGTTGTACTTCAATATGAAGTTATAAAAGTGGCCTCTATGTCCATATTTAATACTATAGAAAAAGCCATGATGTCAAAATCATAAGATTTATATTTAAAAAAATTATTCACTAAGAGAATCTAAATAGTGTGAAAAGTTTTAAACGATGTCTAAAAACTTATGAATAAAAATATGTGCTTTGGAGACAAAACACTAGCAAGGAAATCTGGTCACCTTGATGTATTTCATCTAATTTGCGCTGAAATCCATATGCAGTAACAACTAATTATAGACTTCTTTTAGATTGGTTGGCATGCTGCTTTAAAAATATATTGGTTTATTTATCATGGGAACTCTGGCAGAAATTAAACCTTCTAGAATTTTCTAAGCATTTTCATTTATGGATAAAAGTATATAGCCATATTATTGTGCTTCCAAAAATCCTTCTACCTACTTGGTAAAGCAGGTGCACAGATTTATCAGGCCACAGCCACAGTCATTTGGATAATCTCTACAAAAACAAGAGCCCAACCGCCAGGTTGTTTGTACTTTCCAAAGCCAAGAGAATAGGTCTGGATAATACTACTGGAAAAAAAATAATATGGTACCATGTAATTGACAAAAAAAAATTATTTTTCAAGTATTGGCAGCTTTGTTCTGTGGCAGATGTTTTCTGAAAATACCCAGATAGTAAATATTTAGGCTTTGCAGGCCACATGGTCTCCATCACAACTACTCAACTCTGCTCTTGTGTGAAAACAACCATAGACAATACAGAAACAAACGAGCATGACTGTGTTCCAGTGAAACTTTATTTATCGAAACCTTGAGGGGGCCTGATTTGGCCTGTGGAATGGAGTGCTCAACTCCAGTTCTAGGGGAATGAAAAGGTGTTTTGTTTTATTTTGTTTTCCCTCTTTCCATGTGGCTATCAAACCGGTAGAATATGTATTGTCATCATTCAGTGGTTCCTAATCTGGGATAACTGGATTTGGGGATGGGGATGTCCTTAAGCTTTTCTCATTATTAAAATTTGAGGAAAACAATCTGTTTATCTAGCATACACAGACTAACTGAAATGTAAGCCTCATGCTTTTCACTAGAATTTCCCCAGCTCCTAAGAATACAATCTATAGAAGAATACTATGTAAAAAATTCATTAAGACTGAAAATTGGGAACAACTTTCTTAACTAACTAGAACCTTACTGGTAAACTGAGACGGTGGACACCTTATTTCATTCCTTCACTCAACAGCTGCTTTACAAACACTATTATAGGCCTTGTACTAAGGGTTTGACGGGAAACAGTAGTGCATATACATAATTCTTACTCTCACAGACTTACATGACTGTGGGAAGACTCAGGGGATAGTGGTTAAGAATTTGTAGGCTGGAGCCTGACTGTCTGTCTTCAAACACAGGCCCCAACTCTCACTAGATATATTACCTTGAGTAAGTTAGTTACTTAATAATATTTGCCTCCATTTTCTCATCAGTAAAAGGTAAATCACAATGCTATATATTTATAAAACTATTGTGAGGATTAAATAAGTTACAACTGTGGGCCAGATAATTCTTTGTACTGGATACTGTCCTGTGTATTGCAGCATGTTTAGAGCAGCCCTGGCCTCAATCTACTAACACAACACTTTCCATCCTCCCTCACCTGATGTGATAACGATAAATGTCTGCAAACATTGCCAAATGTCTCCTGCGAGCAAAATCACACAGGTGATTGAGAACCACTGATCTAGAGTATATTAAGTGTCCAACACGTACTAGCTGTTACTATATTTAATCATTAGCTGATTTTGAAGGGTAAAGGAAGAGATTTCTCACAGGTGGTAACTTCTGCACTGTCATTTATTATAAAATCCCATATATAAAAAGCATGCAGTACAATGTTTTGCAGACATTAAGTCAGTCAATGTTAATCTCTCTCTTTCCTCTTCAATCTTTAATATTGATTTGAAGTATAGTCCCTCTCAGAATGCCTTTTTAACTTTATTGCTAAGGACTTCATTTTTAATTTCATTTTTATTTTTCCCTTTCTAGTCTATTAGCCAACTCTTTCAACCTCAGTTATAATCTTACTGCAGGTCATTTACTTAGAGGAATGGTTTCTTGCATGGAATAATAAAAGAAATAGAATAAAACCACTCCTGAATGTGATGTTCTTATGCCTCCCTATATTCCTGTAGGAATTGAAAAATGGCTTCAACAGAAAACCTTTTTGTGTTTATTTCAATTACTTTTTTGTTAAAGATCTTCATAAGATATATCAAGTTTTTGCTTTGCTTTAGTAACTATTAGCTGATGGCAATAACAGAAGTTGTCTTTAATGATTGACTATCATTCCAGTGCTCATGGCATCACTGTTCTGAGCACCGATTCTTCTTAGCCAGGACTGTAGACGTATAAGATTGGGGTGCTGAGCACAAAACATATATCTACTGTTCAAGGTTTCAGATTAGTTTTGGCAGTCTAAAATTACAATGAAATATTGTGTTCCTTAAATTATATCTTAGGGGCAACAATGCAAGTAAATATTAAACTCCGACAAAACATAAGGGAAGGGATCGTGTGGGAGAGAATTTTAATTTTCCAGCCCCTTGAAGTCAGACCTGGTCTTCATTTGAATTGGCCAGTGAAATGTGAGTGGAAGTAAGGCGTCTCTCTCTCAAGCAGATACTTCTAAACCAGTATGTGGTTCACATCGCTGTCCTCTTTTTCCTCTGCCAAGAGACTAGGAATATTCCAAGTAAAAACTGCTCCATTAGTCTGGATTTCAGAGTAAAGATGACATGGAACAACTGACTTGAGATGGGCTTACAGCAAGAATAATACATAAATCTTCAGTGCTGTGTTTGTTACCACAGCATAATTTAGCATATGCTGACTGATACATGTTATAATAGTGATTCATTTATTGAACAGTTTTGCACTCTCTGTATATATACCAGGCACAAGAGTAGACACTTGTCAATAAAACATAGAAGTAGCACCTGTCCCTGAGGGAACTTACAGTAGAGTGGGATGAAACACCTACTAACTAGAGAAGTGGATTACCTGCAAATTGCCTTCTGACCATATTCCCATTCCTGACTTCAGAATTGCCTGTTTCTCTGTGACAAAGCAAAGAAGATGAAGCATTATGTGGGCATGAGGATAAGAAAACCTTGGAAGCTGGGCAGCTCCATGAACCTAATTAACAAGGCGGTTATCTTTTCTTTTGGGCAACCGCAGTCCATGCCAGGAACATACATACAAATAGGGGCAGATTCCATGTCCAACTGCAGTGGAAAAGCCATGAGATATTGTCAGGAAGCATTCTCTCCGAACGTGCATGCAGAGAAAGAAGAACCTACCCGGCAGCCAACACTTCTCCAGCTCTGAATGGGAGACACGATTCCCTGCAATACTTGCTGCTGACTCCACCACCCAGAATTGCTCTCCATGGTAATCAAACACTTCTATGCATCCCAGGGCCTGGGAGGCCTGGTAAAGAAACACCACAGGAACACAAGGACCACTTTATTATCTGACTGTGGCCTGCCTTTGGTTTTCCAAGGAGTCTTATGTATGGAAATGAAGCAATTGAAACCAGCATGATTTGGTTCTGATGGCTATCCTCCTCTCCCCTAACAGGAGTAGGCAGCATTTTACGGGCCTCGTAAAAGAGTTTATGAGGCTTTGATGGGAAGTTGGCAGCCCAGGCTGCCTACAATGACCTGATGAAAAACAGCTCGTCTCTGCACCTACTTGAAAGGTTTATGGCTGTGGTTGTTTACTCAGAGCCCAGGCAGAGCTGGGCCAGGGGAGTCAAAGAGATGGGCCTCAGAAGTGAAGGTGGAGGAAAAACTTAGCTCTGGCATGCCAGAACTCAGAAAAGCATCTGTGCTCAGCAGGGATGCTGAACCGAGATCCTAGGGAGGCTGAGAAGACTTAGTCCACTGAACATACTTAGAGATGCCTTTCTTCCCCTTGACCAAGTGATCCCTCTCTTCTCCTCACTTCACATTAGGACACTTCTGGTTTGATAACTAAGCGTACAGGCTTTGAAGACATAGGACCTGACTTAAATTCTCCCTCATGACTTACTAGTTATGTGGCTAGTAGCTTACTAGCTATGTAGCTTTCAGTAAGGCATTGAACCTCTCTGATCCTCTGGTTCCTACTCTTGCTTAATAATGATTAAATGAGATTATTTTGACAAAGTTCTTAAAACAATGCCTGGTACACAATGACCTTTTAGGAATTAATGGCCATCACTAAAAGATCTAGTTTCGAGACTCAATTCCATCTTAGGCAGGTCAATTAACTGACTGATCCTAAGTTTCCTCACTGATCGCATGGAAGGAATGAAATTGGGATGAAGGAATAAATTAAGATATTGTATATGAACATAGCTCGTACATTTTGAAGTGGAATTCAAGGGGCCATTCAAATTCTAAAAAGTACATTCTTAAAATAACAATAATGATAATGGCCAAACATTAATACCATAAGTGCCATGTATCAGAGCCTCTTCTAAGCATTTTACATGTATTAATGCCTATTTCTCATTACACAGCTAAGAATTACCAGCTTTATTACCTCCATTCTATGGAGGAAACTGAGGCACAGAGAGGCTAAAGGACTTGCTTACGGTAGAGGGAATATTAAAACTCAGGTAGTCTGACTCTTTCATCCTCACCATATTAAATTTCTATAATTTCTGTAAATATTTTCAAACTTAGATATACACTTTCAAATTGTCAGACGTGCCTATTTGTGTTTTCCATGAGGAACCAGATGGCTGGTTCTACGTATGTGATAAGTGCAGCTATAGCTAATTCCACTGAGAGAAAATGTGTGGTTTATCAAGATTTATGTATCTTTCACTGATTTAGTCCACAAATGTTGACTGAGGGCTTGCAATGTGGTAGGCACCATGGTAGACACTGGCAAATTTCTCAAAATGTTTATCAAGATATCTGCATCTACAACATTTAGTCTATTTCTTACAACCTGACTGAATTCAACCTGGCTTCCACCACAATTACTCTAATTAACTTTATTCTCAAATGTCACATTCTAGTCACTTACTCCAATGTCTGTGTATGTGTGTGTTTTCATCATACCAATCTTATTCAAAGTCTTTGTTTGCCACGTTTTATTTAAAATTCCCACTCTCTTATCTCATAAAATGACACTTTTCCCCTCTGGAGATTGGTTTTCATGGACTCATTTTCCTCCCCAAGCCACTAAGCATGAAACATGACCCCCTCAATGGATCATAATCAAACGCTATGCCCTGACATTCAATACCCCTCAAGATCAAATTCCATACAGTTCTCTAGCTTTACCTCTCACTACCTCCTTCATGCATGAAACCTTCCAACATTCCTCACTCTTCAATGTTTTCCCTATCTCTGTATGATTATCCAGTTTGTTCTCAGAATTAACTATCTTCCTCATTTACTGTTGGATTCAAGGCATCCTGCCCACTTCAGATGGAGCCCCAGCTAGAAGTAGCATTTCCTTCTTCATACTCCAATGGCAATTTACTACACCTCTCTCAAGACACTTACTGTACATTACCCTCAGTGACAGCTTGTTCTGCTGTTGTCTTTTAGCCTCCAGGAAACTGTAAACGCTTTCAGAGCATGGATTATGTCTTCATCACTATGTTCATTCTCAAGCCTGGCATAGATCTGTACTCAAGGTAAATGATCAGTATTATTGGATGGCTGGTTTGATGGATGAAGAGATGGTCACAGGCTCACATAATTCATAAGCTAATCTTTCTTCTAAAGCTTGTGTTTTATGACATTTAGGACAAGAATTGATTACAATATCCATATTGTCTGCAAATATTTTCATTGTAGAAAATATTCTTAATTTCTACCATGAACAAAATTACACAAAAAGCTTTAAAAGGAAAAAGTGATTGCTGTTGGCAACACTGGATTGGACTCTGGTATTAAGCACATTGTGCCTTGGCTACACCCCTGAGAGTGTCCAGTGCCCCGATTTCTCCCTCTGAACTCTGAAGTGAAGTTAAACAGAGACCCTCTAACTCTTAGAAATTAAGAAGGAAATTCCATGGCTTGCCATTAACAAAGTCATTTGCCATGGTGGCTAGGAATAACTCACATGTACTGGTGGCTTATTTTAGAGGAAATTCTGAAAAGGAGTATTTATGAAAGAGAAAATAATGCCAGCTACCAATAATGCCACCCGCCAATTCTAAAATTCTAGAATAGTGTGTGAGGCTCTGAATTATACTGAAAAGAGAGTTATACTGAATTATACTGGACACTGGTTCTTAGGATATATAGGTACATGTAGATGCACCTATCCAGATGTGTATATATGTGCATGTACACACGTATGTATATATACATATGTATTTCATGTATGCATATACATATATGCATATATATAGATATATTATATATGCACTTATGTATATATTATGAAACATTCAAGAAATAGAAGCTTTAAAGGAGCAAAAAGAACAAGAAAAAATACAAAGATATGGTAGAAATGGAACTAACTCCACTGAGTTGACATAAAACAGTTTTTCTATTTATGCACTGAAAAGACAAAGGAAATGGACCCTTATGAAGATATTTATCATTACGCGGCTGGTGACGCCATCGCTCTGTACTTGTCAACAAGGAGTACAAAGCTAAGATGTGACGGATTAGCAATGAATATGTTTTCTGTTGTGTTCATTATTTTATTAGATTCTTCTAGGCCATAAATTCTTCCTAAATAAAACAGAATAAAATAATAAGAAATAATAAAGTAACCTTTTCTTCATTTTTCATAAAAGTATGTGATGGCAAAGTATACTAGTGTGGGACTTTAAAAGAGCCTTTGACTCATCTCCACTTACTCATTTGTCAAGTCAATGTGACCAAAGAAGGTGGAATGAGTGGGAGAGATGGTCCTCAATTTATCCAGGTTCTAGCACAGGTACCTTGTTTTGTAAAAAACAAAAAATCAAAAGAACTGCCACAACTATGATCAGAAACAAGTTATGGGCACTATAAGTAAGAATGTGTTCCACTAGTTTTTCCAGAAAAATTCCAAAGCTTAATTTGTTTGGACTCAGGCACTATTGAAGGGGAGAGTCCTGGGATTGCTAATATGTTAATGTCCATCATATGTGAGGTCTTTTACAAATGTCACCATGGATTCTTCACAACTTTGTAAGACCAATCTCTTTCCCACTATTTAATAGATAGGGTTACAGAAGACTGAATGTTCTAAGTAACCAGCCTAAGGTCATCCAGTTAATACTTGGCAGAGACACAGTATGAGCCCAGTGCTATGTATGCCCCAAAGTCTATGGTCTGGGCTTCATAATAACACCCTTTATTTCATCTATTACTGTACATTTCAATTTAATTTTTTTTTACTTATCTAATTATTTTTCACCTTACAAGTAAGTGATAACAAGGTTGAGACATTGTAACTTTAATTTCATAGAGAGGCAAACTGAAACTCAAAAAGTTTAAATTATTTGCCCAAAGTCATTTAAGTGTAGTACCTAAGACAAGTATTCAGCTATCTGATTTTCAAGCTAGTTCTTCTTAAAATAGAGCATATTGTATTTCACCTAGCTCAGTATCAAGACAAAACACTGTATATGTTTTTAATCCTTAATACGTAGTCCCATTTTGAAATAACAGATTAGAATTACACACAGACACATACATAAACACACACATATTGCACTATAGTTACTTTAATATGTATTATATATTGAAATGTGTAAATTTCATTAACACAGAGATTTCCAGCCAAGTTGTTTTACTATAGGAAGGCTGAATAAAGAATAGTGGAAACTCTTCCAGCCAAAGAAAATTGCATGAACACAAAAAGCACTTATAGCTGTACTCTGTAAAGGCTTGAGCTTATCTTTGCTTGATTAAACTAGAACAGCATTTTAATGGAATAACCTTCATTTGACATTTAGCTAACTACTATTTCACAGAATCGCATTTCATTACGAAATGAGAGCCAATCTTAGTGATTGCAGCACTAGTTATTATAAAAATGCTTCTTATTTTATTCTCCCAATCAATACTCTTCAATTTCTATTCTAGGATTTGTTTTCCTGCTTCTGATTTTAAGGAGGAGTAAAAAGGGGACAAAAAACTTCCCCAAATGCATTATCCTGAGAAAGAATATTGCTTTACAATCTCCAAAGAGCTGCCACATACATTAGCACATTTTTTTTTTTTTTACTTAAAACCATCACTTGAAGATAGATATTATTTTTCCTTAAATGAAAGAAGAAATTGAAGACAAAAATATCCAGTGACTTTCCCAGAGTTGCATAGCTAGGTTGTAGCCAAGATGAGAGTCGAAACTCAGATCTAGTCATGTGCTGTCCACTGTATCACATCTTAACGTTGGAACTAATTTTATTTACCTCAGGCCTAAAAAACGCTAAGAGAAATTTCATCAACATCAGGTAAAATCTGAGGTCTAAGATGTTCCTTTAGGAACTCAATCCAATTGTGTTTCTAGTTGTAAAATCCATTACTCTTTTTTTTTTTTTTTTGCGGTACGCGGGCCTCTCACTGTTGTGGCCTCTCCCATTGCAGAGCACAGGCTCCAGACGCACAGGCTCAGCGGCCATGGCTCACGGGCCCAGCCGCTCCGCGGCACGTGGGATCCTCCCGGACCGAGGCACGAACCCGTGTCCCCTGCATCGGCAGGCGGACTCTCAACCACTGCGCCACCAGGGAAGACCCTCCATTACTCTTTTAATCTCAGCTCATTAGAGCTGGAAGAAACTGCAGAGAACATTCACTGAAGAACCATTATTTGGTGCCATTATGGACCAGAGATCGTACTAGGTCCTAGAGATACAAAGATGAGTAAGACATGATCCATGGCTCCAAATAACATTACAATGCTAATTATTTGTACAACAAATAATACTTAATTTTGCCACCAGGCACAGGAAAGGGAGAGATTCAGAGAGGAGGTACTAAAATTCCACATTAGTTGGAATTTTTAAAATGTATATGTGTTCATTGAAGTAGAAGGGAGGAGTGAAGAGGTGATGGGTGGATAGAGAACTAGTATAACTAAAGGCTTGTGGACTTGGGGAAACTATGAATAGTTCCACATGACTTGGGATTTGGTTTGTGTGTGTGGAGAGGAGTTGGGGAGTGGGGAGGGAAGGGGAGAGAGAGAGAGAGAGAGAGTTGGTGTGTAGGTGATGGCAATGGAGAGCTGCCTATCACTAGCCCATAATAATGTGAATCAGAAAAGTGTGCCCCTAACTGGATCAGCTATTTGCAGTCACTCTCCCCTAGGGCAAATACCTAATGTTGTGGCCTTGAAATAGAGAATGCAAAAGAGATAGAGAAGGACAGAGGTAAGATTGAATACATAGTGAAGCCATTTGGGTTCTGAACTCGACTTTCTCCCATGATATGTGGAGCCATTAAAGAGGTTTTACAAAGGAACAAAAGCAGCAGCAGAGAGAAGTCAGGAGATGATAGGAATCGCAGTGAGGTCCAAGACATAACTTACAACTCCCTTTTCTGTAACTGACTTCACGTTGTCTCAAGAAATAAAAGGAATTAAATTAGTCATTGTAGGACAATTTATGCTCTGCTACACTTTTAAAATCTCTTTTATCAGTTTAATCACAAAAGAACTCACAATTTGTTTCCTTTTCTCCTGCCCTTAACTTAGGAACTAAGTTTTGAGATGGGAATGGTCAATTTACATACCAACCTGGCCTCACCTCCCGACCCATGTGTTGATGTCAGATGCCTCTTCCATCTCCCAGAGATGCCCCTCACCCTACCTGGTCTCTGGATATCCTGTGATGATGTCTACAGAAGTGCATTTGGTGGTGTCTAGGTATCTTGGTGGTGTTTTAGGTATCTCGTCATACCTATTTAATCAATAAACATTTAGGGGTACCTAATGTATACCAGGCAGTGTTCTAGGTTCTGGAAGTATACAGTAATAAGCAAAAGAGGCAGAAATCCCTGCCTGATTGTGTTTATATTCTACTTACTGTTGACATCTGTGCCATAGCTTCTAGTTCTAAATCCAAGTCCCTGCCCCTCTGTCCTTCTCATCTCAACCCCAGTCCTCCAATTGTTTGGGAGTCCACTTAACTCCATCTAGATATCTTCTTTAGTTGCATGTAAACTACTTCCCATGCATCGGAATTCACTGATGTCTTGCTAAATGCAATTCTGAAACTTCCCTAGGCTATGTCATTATGAGTGGAGAATAATGCTCCTCCAAAGCCATTCAGTTCCCCTTTCCCTGGCTGACACCCAAGGCAGAAGAGAGCTTTCTATGCCCTCTTTTCTCGCCACTGTTTCCTTATGTTATTTCCCTCTAACATCTTACTTCAATCTCATGATCTAGTCTTAACTGCAAAAAGTTGTAGCTATTTCAAAGAGGAAATATATCAAGAAGAATTATGAAATATTGTCTTTATTAAACAATGATCCTGCTCTAAGTTCATCACCACCAATCTAACACAGGAGCTGTGAGTGAGGAGAAATTTAGGGCAAAATCACACAGACTGATATGCGATAGGTGATGTAGGTATAACACTGTGGATGAAGTCTAAGTATCTTTCTGGGTAACTGGTGGCATTATTCACAACCACAGAGGACAACAGGAAAGACTCTTGGCTGTTTTGCCTGCCAGTCTTGATGTGTTTGTGGAATATTTGATCGAAGATGTCCATCTATGCTTCAAAAACTGGGCTGAGGATCCATATGTGTAAATCATAAGCACAGAAGTGGTATTTGAGGCCATGGAGAAATCATCTCATCCAACCCCCTTCCCCCACTGTCACCAACTTATTTTACAGGTTCAAAGTCTGAGGCACAGAGAAGCTTACTCAGTGATGTATGCAGGGTCAAATGGCCATTTTTTGGCAGAGCAAACTAAATTTTTCTTTACTCCCAGCCCAGCAATGAGGTTCAAGATAACTTAGGAAGATAATGTTTCAGATGGAAAGAGATGAAAAAGGAAACAAAATCTACACATTTCAACAAAAATGTTAGGCTCAGAGATATTATACATGTGAAAGAATTTTAAACTATCCCTGGATGAGCTGCTATATGTGCTTCCTGAAACACCTGCCACATTTACTTGTCATCTAAGTGAATTCGTTAAAAAACAGAGCAGTCCCCAGGGCAAGAGATCCTTTGCATAAATTAGGTGTGAGGGACAAAAAGCACGTTTGAGATGTCTTTATAGGAGAGCGTAGAAATATTGGTTTGTTGCAGAATTGAATAAATTCCTAGAACAAACGTTTTAGAGTCTGTGGTTGTGTTTCTATAACATGAATAAAAATGACTGCCCATGGGAAGCATAGCACATCTTGGGAGGAAAAACTGCTTACTCTCCCACCATTGCTTCTCAAACATCTAAGCAATCAGTTCTTCTGAAAAAAAGTCTCCAAAGCAAACCCTGTGTCTTCTCCTTCAGATTGATTGATCCAGGAACAATTGGTGGCACCATGACACCCTGACAATTCAGACATACACCTCTAGAGAGTCATCAGCTGGGGCTCATTTTCTGCTATCAGTTGAATGCAATTACTTCATTTTCACTCAATTATGTCACAGGGTCTAATAGGAAAATTGGCTCTGTAATTTTAAGAACTTGCAGATTAAGAACAGTAGAAATTTCCGTGTCTCATGGTGGGGGGTGGGTGATGGGAAGGAGCAGTCCTGCCAACCCTGACATGCCAATATGCTGCTCGTCCTTCAGGCCCAAGTCTAACAGCCCCAAACCTCGTGTTCTCTATGTAAGGTCTGAGTATTCAAGATGATAAAACACAGCTAGCTCTGGAAAAATAAGCTACAGGATGATAGGTTGTCATACATTAAATGATCACCTGAGTTTTGAAACATAATCTACCATCCTGTGAAACACCACAAATTTTTTTCTCCAGGGTAAAAAATATCAAAACAAGAAAAACTATTTCAAATATAGTCCCAAACCCCAATGCCCACATAAATCTTCAAGGGAATATGTTTATCATTCATTCAATCATTCAAGAAATAACTAGAGCTAGGTTCAAATCCCAGCTCTACTATTGGTTACATGCAAATGTTAGGCTCAGAGATATTACACATGGGGAAGAGTATCTGTTCCAGATACTCCACTAGGCTGAGAAGAGAAATGGTTTTAAAGAACATAAACACTGCTCTCAAGGATCTTACAATCCAGGGTGGAGCTAGACATGCAAATAAATTATTATCATATAAGTTACTGGGTGATGAAGATGATGATGGCATCATATTGTGATGTGCACCAGGGGGCTCAGAGGAAGGAGGAGATAGGTCAGAGAAGGCATTCCAGCAGAGCAGAAACTTAAGAAGGCCTTAATGGAGAAACAGGAGACGTCTAGGCAGTTACAGAAAGGACGGGGTGTCACACAGGTGAAAGCCATGGCAAAGACCATTTATGAGAAAATGACAAGGTAAGTACCTTCTGTCCACAGATTTGTTGTATTTTACCATATGCCCCCCTCACTTGAGTGATGACCTCTTTAGAGTTCTATCCTTCTCTCCCAGAACCCCTACTGTAATCTTCAACTTAGGACTCTCCTGTACACGGAACGTGTCTGCCCAGACTTTCCCAACCCTAGATTTTAACACTGGGTCCCCTAAAGAAAGGATTTGGTATAGGTGACAGTAAGATAAGAGTGTCTTGGGTGCGAGTTAGAACTGGATTCAAATCTCACCTCCCCTCTACTAGCTGTATGACACTGAGTATATGTTTAACTTTCTAGCCTCTGTTTATTCATCTGTACTGTAAAGATTGTAACTTATTGGGTCATTTGTAGATTGAATAGTCAATACCATCTATCTCTAAAAAATGACGGAGAACATTTTCTTCAATGAGAATATCCAAAGGTAAATTTTGGGCAAATTTGATATTCCACATTTTTATGGATATGTTTAAAATATTCAAACAAATGCCTGTAATAAGTTATATGCTATACACTCCTAGGTAAAGTAATGTTTTATGAAAATAGTGTTTGAATTTAAAATGTTGCTTTTTCAACTCATATTTTGTGAATCTATTTTATTCTAATTGTTCATAAACATATTCAACATCAGTGCCTTTATCATCACAGAAGATAAGTTCCAACTCATCTAACACCGATTACCAAAGCACATCATCCTCACTTACTTGTAATATAGTACTTTTTATGCTATAATAGCCTTGTATAATACAGTCTCTGGAATTTGCCTTTCCTGAATGTACTATTAAAAATTCCAAAGATTTAGTCCAGCTAGACAAAATAAAGAAGGGGAAAATGAGAACATTAAATTTAGGAAAAAGACAAGGAAAGAAGGAAGGGGGGGAGGGAGGAGGAAGTGGAGAGAGAATAAACAAATATTGCTATGTCTAAAATGTAAAATCATTACAAATCTAAAGTTAAACATGAACCAGAAGATAAATGATATTATAAGAGGAAGTGGGGTGAGAAATTAAGAAATAAAATCATCCTAAAGTATTCATATTACTCAAGAGGCAATCAGGTTTTCTTTTGTTCTTTTTTGTTTTCAATCATAAATAGACATACACGCATTTAAGAACTTCTTTTAAAACAAAGAGTAATCTCACTCTACTTCATTTTTTCTTTCCTCGGAACAATCACTTCCATTTCTTTGAGCTGAATGTTCTTATTTGCCTTCTCCTTCGTATCATAATTTTACCACTATTACTTGCTTTTTAAGTTTTAGGTCTAACCTGTTGACTTCTCCGTGGAAGTCAACACACACACACACACACACACACACACACACACGAGCTCTCACTCACATACACTCCCATATTTTTATTACCCTCTACTTCCCAACATAATTAAATATGTTTACATTATTGTGATCATGAAAGTGCTATTCACAGATTACGACAGACTAGGTGGTAATGATTAGTTATCCTTTCTTACAAAATGTTAACTTTTGGAAAAGGCTATTTCAGAAAGACCCAGCAGAGCTCAGAGTTAAAGAGACAGTAAGGACAAAATCCCCTAGTGTATCATTGTAGATGATGGTAAATGCAGCCATTTCTGCTTCCACGTCTTGGTTCATGTACCTATTCTTGCATGAACACAGTGCCGTATAAAGGTCTCTGAGTTAATCGATATAATAAATCCTAAAGAATAGCACCCTATCTTTTTGGAGCGTTTCCTGTGAACTAGTACTTCAATTGTACAGCTAGAAGGCTGTTCTAGAGTTCTAGGGGTGGGCAGCTGATTTTGGATGATTCAGTACGTGATATGACCAGCGGACCCAATAGCCATGAGCCCATTCCTGTACCTCCTTCACTGTAAAGTTCCCCTGGTTGGGTGCTGTGTGGAAGTGATTCCTGAGCTATGGATCAGGCATTCTATAAGTACCTGGATAGCAGTCATAGCTAAGACACAGGCAAGAAAAACAAATCTATACCTGAAATAGATGAATAACTGTTTGAAGATGGGAGGAGCCTGAGGGTGTCACATTGGCACCAAGTGGCCAGATGGTGTCCTTGAAGAAAAGTGCCATATAAGAGTTTGGGCTCAATGTTCATTTTTGTTGCTGAAAAATTGGACACTCAGAGACAGAAAGAGCTGGATCAGCCTTAGTGGTGGGTTGTCCATCCTGTTGCACCCATACCTAGCCTCCATCTCTACCTCTGTGCCATTCCAATCATGTGCCCATCATGCTGGTTCTGAGTGACCAATTGTTAACTGGTAGAGTAACATTGTCTATGTGAGTTTTCAGTGACTTTGCTAAGTAGATACTTTCTGTTAGGCATTAACTGATGATACAAACATCTTCACAATTTGTGCTGACCTTCCTATGTCCATCTCCATGCATCTATCTCAAAGAGTCTTGTCTTCCACCCCCACCTCCCACCACCAGAGGGTTAGGCCACTTCCCACTGCCCAGGAATCAGTACACAGTCTCCTCTCAGGCCACTACTCCTTCCACATCAAGTAGATGAGTAGGTACCCTGCTGGCAGCTCCACCCACTGGGAAGATTTTCCCTCCCCATCCACTGTCCTCGGGGGTACCTCCGAATGGGGCTATAACATATTTATCATCTATTTTCAGCTTCACCCATTATCAAGCCAACCCATTCATAAGCCAAACTCACTTTTATTCCTCTTCCTTCAAATGTTCTTACAAAACTCCCTTAAATGTGCAAGCCAGGGAGGGGTCATTTGTGCAACTGTGGAGGATGACTTGTAGCATCCACATGTCCTCTGGTCCTTCTAATAAGTCCATCATCCCAGATATGCCATTTCTACTGTATGATGGACAGCAGCTGGACTTGTTCAACTTCATGGCTTGGTGGGTATGTCAGAACCAAGCTCATGATGAGAGGTTCTGGCTATAGGGTCACTTGGTACCTAATGGTAAAATGATCCATTTCTACCAGGGCCTAATAACACGCCACAAGCTGTTTCTCAAATAGCATGCAAACTTCTGTGATAGATGGTACAGTCTTACTCCAGAATCCCAGGAGTTTTTGTGGCAATTCTCCCACTGGAGATTGCCATAGACTCCACACTGCCCCCTTGCCCACTATAGACACTTCTAACACTACAGAGCCTGCAGGACCATAGGATCCAATGGCAGTGCTGGTTGTCTCTTGATCAGGACATTCTATAATGTCCTTTTCTGCTCCAGGTCCCACTCAAAGCTGACAGCCCCAAACTCAACCACTATCCCCCAATATAATTAAAATACAGTCAAATGCCTAAAATATTAATGACAAATGTTTACATTGGGATGTGAAACACTTAAAACACTGCTTTTGCTCACCAAAAAGTTGATGATGTTGTTAACAAATGGTTTCTGGCTCCTGGCTGTGTAGTATCATGACATGCGTCTCCTTAGTTGGCATTCAACTCTCACTTCTTAAAATGTTTATGTTCTACCAATTGTATTTGGAATAGAACTCAAGACTGTTCATGCACATTGTTTTGTTAAAAATGCTGTGTTTAGACTTGTGGGCATAATTATTTTTTTCTTTTTAAACATTGGTCAAAATATATTGCATTTATAATGTTCTGTGAAGTCTAGGTATTAATAACCAAGAGGTATTCCACTGGGAAAATATTAATTGGGAGATATTCTGTAGGATTTTTCTGTCATAGTTTAAATTCTAATAAGTACAATGGAGAGAAAGGAAACAGGAAGGAAGATCAGGAAGGTGGGAGAGGAAACAGATGTTAGCAAGTTCAATAGGGTGGTTGGGAAAGGTCTCACTGAGAAGATGAGAGTTGAGTAAAGATTGAGAGAGGAGAGAGAGTAAGCCATGAGGTAATTTCGCAGGGAGAAAATCAACATTTGGGAGAAGAAATAGGATATTTGAAAGGTCCCAAGGTAGGAGTATGTCCAGAGTCTTTGAGCCCAGCAAGTTCAGAATGACCAGAGAGACAGGAGCTATATGAGCAGGAGTGAGTGTAGCACGAGATAAGGGGAGAGAGGTAAGAAGGCAGGGAGGGGAGATGGCAGATTACAGGAGGGCTTTGCAGGCTGCTGTAATCACTATGGATTCTGCTAAGAGGTTGAAGGTCATGAGTTTTAAGCTGAGGAGACAATAATACATTTCATCAATTCTAAGGCATAGCTTTGGTTTTGTTTTTCACATTTTAACATCACTGAAATAAAGACATGTCTAGAAATCAATGTTGTGTTAGTGGGTAACTTTTTTTCTAACTTAGTCATACATAAAATAATGGTGTGTTGTAAAAATCTGTTTTGTCTTAACTTTGAGGATTGTAGTAATCTGACTTACATATTAATAGTATCAGTCTTGCTCCTGTTTGAGAAAAGACAAAAAGATACCAAGGGCCGCCTAAAAAGAAACCTAAATTATTTGGAAAATAAATAACACATTTGTACAAATTTTATGGGTCAAATAAATCACATGAGGAGTTAGAATATATTTTGAACTGAATTATAATGGAGAAAAACATAAAATTTTGTTCTTGCATAGAAATTTGGAGATTTAAATGCTTATCTTGGAAAAGAAAATCTATTTACTAATATACAGTGTATAATGAAAAATGCTTAAAATGAAAATATGTTCATAACAATACATTTAAAAGTAACACACAAAGAATAGTGTTTATCAGAGAATCTTGGGTTTATATGTATTTGTTTGTACCTCAATTGTCCATTAAAAATGACTATACAGTAGAAATTTCTACTACTAGCATGTTTATGCTTGAAAAAAGGAATGCTATAAAAATATACAAAAGCAAGATGTTGCATTTTTATTCTTATTTGTCTTATTTATCTTTGATTCCTCTTCACAATTGCCCGCCCCTCAAGGTTAAATGTGCACAGATAATTTGTGGGGAATCAATTTCCGTATCCTCAACATATGTCATATTTCCTAATGTTAAACTGTTCAATAAAGTAACTGGGAGGATCTCCCCCTTCACTTCCGTTTTCATAACCAGTTATCTTTGATTTCTGGAAAGAAGAAGATACCCTCATTCCTAATGTAACTATAGTGAGTTGCTCTATAGAGGGGAACCTCTGGTGTATGTAACAAGAGGACAATTCAAAATAGGAATGTCAGGGAAGCCTCCCTCAATCAAACCTTGATAATCCAGCCCCACCCATTCAACAAGAGACACATTTCCAACAAATTTTTACCTTTTGCATTTAACATATAGTAGCAATATTTTAATGTTTATGTTGTTTTTTATCAATTACATATTAATTTTTGGATTGAGAATCTCATCCAGAGGAAACTACAAAACACTTAGAGCTTGATGTCCACAAAAACAATTTTACTTTCCCATTTTTCACATATATTTGCCACAGCAAAGGACGATGGTGGATCAATAAAAGTCTTTCAAAATAAATATATATATTGGGACAATATATAGGTAAATTGTAATGGAAAAATGATTTCAAAAAGATTAAAAAATGATGCCTACTGACCACCTATGAGAGTTTTTGCATATCTTTAAAGTGGATATTTATTATTGAAAATATGTACTTTTCTACAAATTTAAAATGTGAATAAAAAAAGAAAGTGGAGTATTATTAAAATGCACATTACCAGGCTTCCCTTGATGGTGCAGTGGTTAAGAATCTGCCTGCCAATGCAGGGGACACGGGTTCGAGCTCTGGTCCGGGAAGATCCCACATACCGTGGAGCAACTAAGCCCATATGCCTCAACTACTGAGCCTGCGCTCTAGAGCCCGCGAGCCACAACTACTGAAGCCCATGCGCCTACAGCCCGTGCTCCGCAACAAGAGAAGCCACCGTAGTGAGAAGCCCACGCACCACAATGAAGAGCAGCCCCCGCTTGTGGCAACTAGAGAAAGCCGGCGTGCAGCAACCAAGACCCAACACTGCCAAAGACAAAAAAATTAAAAAATTAAAATTAAAAATGCACATTATCTTAACATTTATTGAGTATTTACTATGTGCTGGGATCTTTGCTAAGTAGTTTCATAGATACCCTATTTCGTCGTCACAAAATGATTGCAGGACAGATATGATGCCCAAACAATAGATGTGGAATTTGAGATCCACAGAGGTTAAGTATTATGCCAAGGACCACCCACCTAGTAAACTGCCAAACTGAGAATCTAACTGAGGTCTCTGGACACCATCTCAAATGACACAGCTACCTATGTTTTTCTATTTTTGCTTCAATAATAACGATTTAAAAAATGCATCAGACATACTTAATAAGCATCAATTTTTGGCATCAGTTCATGCATAAGAAATAGAAGTTGTGGTTTCTTGTAATCTAGTTGTAAAATAGGCTATTCCATAATGCTTTCATTCAAATCCTTCCTTTTCCCCTGTTTCCTTCCTTCTTTCCTCCCTTCCTTCCTTCTTTCTTTTCTTCTTTCCTTAAATAAATGACTACTGATTTTGCTGCTTCTCTGACACTTCACTTAGCACTGAGAGGTCTAAACCTTATCTTAAGTATATAAATTTACAGCAAAACTTACAACAAGAAAATCTTCTGTTGTAGGAGTTCAGAAGGGAAGGAATCCTGTATGCTAGTACTTAGGTATTTCTTGAGTTGTACAACTAGTTAACGTCACTTCTCAATATAACTAGTGCTTACAATTTAATGAACAATTATCTCAAGCTCATTAACTAATTGCCTTTAACCACTCTTTCCTCACAAGAAAGAGAGGGAAAAAATTTACCCTATGTGACTGAGAGTCTTAGGGAAATAAAATATTAAAGGGATATGAACTTCTTAAGAGCATATAAATCAGACCAGCAGGGTCCCTGTTGGGTCAAAACTCAACTGCCACCCCGACTCCGGGCTCTGTCCCCTGTACATTCCTCCCCATAAGCTTTAGTGTAATTATTTTTGGCACCTCAGTCTCTGTCTACTAAGTGATAAGGTCTTTGAGGGATCCTAAAGCATCTCTAGTGCTTAGCAGAGGCTGGATAGTAGGAGGTTCTAAATAATGTGTGTTTCATCAATTAATAAAAGCACCACTAGAGTAGTATGGCATGAAGGAGGGGAGAAACCACTCACAAGTAAAGTGACATTGTCTTGACATAGAATTCTACCAGTCTTTGAAATCATTTCAAGAATGGGAGGAATGGTGATCTCTTCTCCTCTCAGATTCCCTGAAAATGATTGATATAATAAGGAAATATGGAAAAACTTACCCCCTACTAGAAACCAGGGCCAGATGACATGCACAGATATTTCTATTAGATGTGATAAAGACAAATATAAAGTACTTCAACAATGGAGAGGTTTATTTCTCACTCACGGGATAGTCCAAGCATAGGAATCCCAGGTTTAATATACTGTTGCACGTGGCTAAACTCTGGTTTATTCTATCTCGTTCTGCTGTCTTAGTATGTAGTTCCCATCTATGTCTAAGGGGACTGTTCTAGCTCCTTCCACCACACACACATTCCACTGAGCAGGAAGGGAAAAGAAAAGGAAAGTGCACGTTCTTTCCTTTTAAAGGCATAATGTTGCACATACCACACCTACTTTTCTATCATTTGCCCCAATCCAATCATCTGGTCAAAACCAACTGGAAGGGGCTTCCCTGGTGGCGCAGTGGTTGAGAATCCGCCTGCCGATGCAGGGGACATGGGTTCGTGCTCCGGTCCGGGAAGATCCCACATGCCGCGGAGCGGCTGGGCCCGTGAGCCACGGCCGCTGAGCCTGCGCGTCCGGAGCCTGTGCTCCGCAACGGGAGAGGCCACAACAGTGAGAGGCCCGCGTAACACACACATACACACAAACCAACTGGAAGGTAGGCTGTTCATATTGTCTTTGGCATGTCAGCCATGTGACTTACTAAAATATTTAATTCTGTAGAAGAAAAATAGCCATTTACTGGAGGAAGAGCTAACAGTCTGTGCTGAAGTATTGTCTGGACATAGTTTCATAGATTAATATTAAAGTTGATAGAAATTCCTTCCATAAGAAGAGGAAGCATTGTTTTCTGTGAAAAAAAAAAATGGAAGAGAACTTGATAAAACCATGCCTACCAAGGATGGATTGCATAATTCTCAAAGACCCCTGGTAAAGATGGGACAGTTCTGATGCCAGAGGCCACAGAGAGCAGAAAGTCCATAGCAGCATCTGTGGGTGTCAGGAAAACAGAATTATCCAGAAGGCCCCTGGGAGTCTCAACAAAATGGCAAAGCGATTACTCAACCTAGAAAAAGTTTTGACATTAGCTCCCTTTTTTATCCCCACCATCCCCCTTTTCCTCATGGCTGGGTCTCAGAAGTGGCTAAGTGGATGTAGAATAAATCAAAACTTTTCCTTTATCTCTTTATTTGGGCCTGTAAGAATCAGACAGAAAACCTTACTGACAGGACTCATTTCACCTACACAGTCTACACAAAACCAGCAGAAAACTCTTTCTTCTTAAAGATGAACAAAAAGAGAGGAATATTCAGACATAAGAAAGATACCATGGTTCAAAAGAAAGAAAACAGTCTGAGGAAGGTGAAGTGCATGGCAGTGGAAGAGATTTGCTGCAAGAAATGATATTTTTGAAAATATCTCAATTTTTCTTAACAAACTAGACATCCATCGCAAAACAAATAGATTAGGCAGTCCTAAAAAAAAGCACCATCTAAAATCAGGAAAGAATTCTCAGGGATCAAACATATAATCGTTGAATTAAAAAGTGCAATGTAGATAGTAACTGAATACAATGGAAGAACAAATTAGTGAAGAAAAGAACTAGCCTAATCAATTACCCTGGGTGTCAGAATGCAAAGCTAAAGAGACAAAAACAATGAGAGAAAAGATTCAAATAAAATTTGAAGATGCAAGCATTAGTGTGTTAACATAACACTTCACACTTTGAAAGGTCCTCCAAGAACTAGGAAAAATTAGTATTGTCTCTGATATATACTCAATAACATTTTTCAATTTCAAAAATAAAGGAGAAAAACTACTGTTTGCATTTACTCAAAATAAGAAGGAAGAGAAAGAAGTGACAGAGGGAGAAAGGACATAAATGATGTATTTTAACCTCCAATAAACATAAGTTTAAAATTGTCAAAGACTGTAATCTTGCTCACTTGTCCACAGCACGTAGGAGATACAGGCAGAAAGTAGGTGTTCAACAAATAGGTTGAAGAAATGAAATTTCAGTGTTTTAAGTAGACGAACTTTTGACCAAAAATTCTACAACAATCCATACTGTTGTCCTGGTTTGAGAAAAACAGAAAGACAACCTCTTATGTGAATTTAGAGAGTATACTTTTCTCCCATACCTTTCGAGAAAAACATATTCAAATATGCATGACAGTTGGCTGAAAAATGAATGAAAGTATAGACATGAAGATATGGGGGCATCATGGTATTACAAACAACTAGTGAGAAGAAATAAAATCAAATGTAGAGTAAGTCTAAACAGTTATTGTTAAAGATTATACACTTAAAGCAAATGAGAAAACACTTTTGCAAAGTATTAAAAATACCATGTAAATAAAAATAATATATAAGTATTTTTATACCTATAATATTAAGAATGTTATAATCACATAAGATAAAGTACACATTTACTATGTATCTGGGTTTTAAGTCCCAGATTATGAAAAAAAAAAATGGGGATTTGCGTTGAAAGTCATAGAATAAAACCACATTAAAGTTTCCACTTTATTCGGGAAGAATATGCATACCATTTTTTACTTGATGTTGAAATTTTTAAAAAATATCACACAAGATTTAATTTTTTTAAACAAGTGAATTTACAAAGAAAGGGGTGTGCTGAATTGATGAAATTGCAGTTTGTGTAAGTTTGAATTCAGATGCCCAGAATCCATGCTGGGTACTGATCTATCCTTGTCCTTTCTTGGTCCAGATGCCAGCTTTTTTGCTGCCCACTCATCAAAATGAGTTTAAGGAAATCTTCACGGTGCACCAGGTAACTGAGAACTGCCCTACCTATCCTTAATTTGTGTCCCTCCACCAGTAGCCATGCATGTAAAGGGGTCTCCCATCTGCCTGGTCTCTCTCTGTCTGCCTCAAAGTGCCACCTCACAGGAGACCCACATCCATCCTACCCACCAACACCTGGGGCTCACACCCCCTACATGCCACAAGCTCAGACCATCAACAGCTGCTTTGTGTTGTGCTTACCAAGTTCAGCTTGCTGTTAAAGGACCTTATGGCTCTACTTCTCTATTATGACACTGACTCATTTGGACCTGAGATTACCCACACAGAGACTTCTGGCCCAGCCCCCTGGGTTTCCAGCTAGCCTTTACAAACATAGTTGGGGAAGGAGCCTCTTCCCAGAGGTGTGCATGGATTATCCCATCAAGAGTAATTATAGGACTAAGGAACTGGTTCTAGTTAGTGGCCCTGAATCTGAGAGACTTCTCTCTGTGCTTACATTTGCATACTGGTGTGTGTGGGATTCCAGGAATTCATAACACTTCACGTCTCATAACAAAGCCACCCTGTGAAGGACCAACTCAGCAGGACCCAGAAATGTATCCATGGTCCCCATCCTGCTTCCTGCTAGAATTCTCACTCCTTGAATCACCTCTCAGAATACAGCCAGCACTGAGGAACTGCTGAAAAGCCACTGTATTTGCTCTCTTCTGTTTGCTTTTGACACCTTTCCTGCTTCAGGGGGACGTGATCCGGCTTTTAGGTTTAAAAGAGCCCGCTTCTGAGCACCAGGCCCCATTGAGGAGTGAAAGTAAACAGGAAGGGAGAAGGTTAACCCTTCTTTATAACCTGTATGTTAAATAATGTCAACAGGATGCTGAGAACAAGATCTGTCGAGGAAATTCCACAACTAAATGATGAAACGATGGTACTGGAATGGAGAAGTCTGGATGGTATTTGCTTTGATCTAAGGACCTAGTCACAAGAGGGTCTGGGAGGAGAGAGTTTAGAAACAAAGGAAAAAGATTAACATTAAATAATCCAAAGAGTATGACTGTTGTTTGGTGGCAGCTAGGACTGGGTTTCCACCTTAGAGGAGAAATCAGGTCAGGAGCTCAGAGAAATGGACTTTCTTTTGATTCAGATTTAGAGATTTTAGGAGAAGCGTTGTATGTTAGTTTGTCCCCAGTGTTTAGAATGTTTTTTTAAACTTTCTATAAAGAGACTAACTTCAGTCTCAGAAGAACATATTTAAGTTAATGAAGAGATATGAGGGTCAAAATATTACCTCCTTTCTTTCCATTCACCTACCCCAGGGGACACATTCCCATGTGGGAATGCTTAAACTTTCCCCACAGTTTTTCTCCGAGACATCAAAAGATGCTGAATTACGTTTAATAGTTTACAATTGGAATTTGTCTTTATGAAAACGTCGGGCTGTGTAATTTATGGAAATTAGGCATGCATGCGTCTCCATTGTGCTATGAGGCATTACGATACAGTAGGATTAGGCAGAAAGACAGAGATTTCATGATATACGAAACTACTTTGTGTCTAAACACTGCCCAGAGGTTGGAGAGGGATTTTAAAATGCTATTGTCCATCACAAAGGGGGTAGTTTCAAGAATAACCTAGTTTTGTTGTCGCTGTTGTTGTTGTTTTTGCTTTTAATGGAGGGAGGTAGCTCTTTTGTGTATTTGTTTCATATTTTACCCTGAAAACCACATGATATTATCACTGTGTTTTACTTAGGAAGGGATTCTTTTTAGTGTGTTGTGTTGTTTTGCAAATAGAAAGACAGGGTTATATATGCTTCAGATAACCCTGCCTTGGGATATTTTCAATTGTTTAAACTAGAAAGTCTAGCAATTTCTGATAAATATTGGGATGAGCAAATCTGTAATTTTCAGAGATGTCTGGATTATTCCTTTTTCTCTTTAATAAAGCGTTACTCAGTATGAACTTTGTAAGTGGAAAAAATTCCTTTGGTTAAAACACATTGGGTCTGCTATGTTAATTTTGGAAGAAAGGCATTTCTTTTTCTTGACTCTTAAGTTTCTTGGAAAACACTTCGCTGAAGGTTTTAGAAACATAAAAGTCAGCAACAATAATAATCATGATAACTGGTAATAATAAAAATAGCTTCCTTTTCATGCATGCCATTTATTTTTCAAAGATTAGCCACATACATGTATTTAGTTGATCAAAGCACTTTCACTTCTCTGAAAATTCAGTTCGATTTACCTTTACAATATTTGCTCTCAGCCAGTCAAGGGATCGAATGAAATTTAGCAGGTGTTGCTTTGGATTTCTGAAACTGTAAAGAAATTCCAGAGATGTCCACACTTGCACTTGCTGAGGGCTCTGTGGAACTGTGCTCAAAAATTACACACTATTTAATGAATAGCTCCATAATTTTTTTTCAGATAATGACACTGTGGACATGCAATGTCTGATTAAAAAGAAGAAATCAAGATTAACTTTGATTATTTGGAAAGAATGTAGCTGCATATCAAATAACTTCCTTAATCTGGCTTAAAAAAAAAAAAGAAAAACACTGGCTACAAATCACTGAAAAACATGGAACCCAGTGGAAAACTGGATCAGATGAGCCATATTTATAGCTGTACAAATAAACACATCTCAAATTCTGTTTGTTGGAGGCTCTCATTTTGAACAAGGAAAAAAACTGCTTCCTTTGAAATGGGAACCCTGCCATCTAGTGGGATGTTTTGGTATCACGTCTTAGACCATTTTTTGACCTACTATAGAAATAGGTAAAGTTAAATCTTGATTCATTTTAGAGTTGTAGCATTTCAGAACTATTTTTTTTTGTTTTGTTTTGTTTTGTTTTGTTTTGTTTTTTTTGCGGTACACGGGCCTCTCACTGTTGTGGCCTCTCCCGCTGCAGAGCACAGGCTCCGGACACGCAGGCTCAGCGGCCATGGCTCACGGGCCCAGCCGCTCCGCGGCATGCGGGATCCTCGCGGACCGGGGCACGAACCCGTGTCCCCTGCACCGGCAGGCGGACTTTCAACCACTGCGCCACCAGGGAAGCCCAGAACTATTTTATAGGTTGAGAAATTGAAGCAGGTGAATTGAAAGATGTTCCCCAAAGGCTCACCACTAGTTAATAATAGTGTTTTAAATAGTTCAAAATAATTGGCCTCTCACATAAAATATTTTATTACTTAGACACACAATTCTATTTCATATTTATCTAACAACATGTTTGCAATTTGTATTGCTATTTATCAATGAATACCTTTTTAATAGTTCACAATTAATCTATAAAACAAATTCTGTATTATTTTCTAGTTAATTATTCCTTTGCCTAGAGGTAAAATTTTAATAGCTCATGAAAATGGTTCTTTTGGTTTGTCTTATTTTTGGTTTTGGTTCTCTCTCATGAAAAAGGTAATCCAGAGTTAGGTAATAATATTCTGACTCATTTTTATACTTCCCTGAGTCTTTAACTTTTCTTTTGAGCTTCCTAAATAATAAATGACTTAGTTTTTTTAAAATCATAGTATTATGTGTATTAAAATTCATTTGCTTTTTAAAAGAAAACTATAACAAATTGGTGAAGGAATATTTCTTCCCTAGGGAGAATCACACAACTGGGAAAAATTAATTATTCTATCATATTAAAATACTATCTTCAAGTAATAAGGACTCATTCATTTATTCAATAAATGTATTTTAGATCCCAACTAAGTGTCAAGCGTGGTGACAGTACAATAAATGGCATAGTTCATTCTTAAAAGAAAAAGGAAGAAGAAGAAGAAGAAGGAGAATTTTAAACACAAAGAGAAAAAAAATTTTTTAAAAAGAACTCTTGAGTATCAGAATAAGCAAACATACTGAAAAATAATCACATATGTCTTGGGCACACTGATAGAAGCGTCTGTGTAATGCACGATAGAAACCGGTTAGCTCTGTAGTGATGTAGGTCTGGGAAGATTTCACATAGAGAAACACTTGATCTGCAGAGAAAGGATCAACAGAAGTTTCCCAAGTTGGTGATTAAGCGAAGGGCATTTGGCAAGGAGGGGTAGCACTGGCGAAGTATCTCGACATGATCAGGAAAAGGAAAAGTTCAGTGTGATCAGAGTATGTGTTTAGAGGTGGTATTAAGCTAATTAAAAGACGAAGCCATTAAACTGAGGCGGGTCCCATGCCACGGCAGTCTAAGTGAGTAAGTCAGCCAAAATCTAAGCCTGTAAATACCTCAAGGTTGTGAAATCAAAACACTAAGGACAACCAATCAGGAACAGCCATCTAGACTGTAACCTACAGCCGATCAATAATTTTCTTACTCTGCTTCTGTCTTTTCTCTATAAAGTCTCCCCTGAGCTCCTGTCAGTGGTGGAATACTACTAACTATCCAGCTGGGCGCTGCTTGATCCCAGTTGATTTTTGCTCAGATAAACTCTTAAAAATTGTAATATACCTCAGTCTAACTTTTAACAGTGGACACAACCAGACACCAGGAGGGAGTGGGCAGGACTAGATCTTTAGGAAGCCTTGATCCTGCTGGGATAGCATATGGGCAAAGAAGAACTTAAATTCCCTTCTCGTCACCAACCATCCGAAAGGTGTTCTTCTGGTCCGGAAGAAGTGGGAGACTGTGTGAAGTGGAGAGCACTAGGCTATCAGTCAGTAGGAAAAGGCTTTGGTTTGGAAAATCTACAGTGTGACTTCTTGGAGGAAGATTAAGTCAGGTTAGAATTACCTGGCCTGTACCCTTTTCTGTAAAGGACAAAGCCCTGGCAAAATATTTATTTTATAAGCAGTTTGTAAAAAAAAAAAAAAAAAAAAAAAAAAAAGTTTTCTAGTTAGATGCACTTTTTAATATAGTATAGTTTATTTTTAGAAAAGTGTTCCTAAGGGAACATAAATTTTCATGAATTTTCACAAACAAAAGTGTAAGGAGCTCCCAGATCAAGAAACAAAATGGTAGCTTTACTCCAGACACCCGGAGAAGGCAGTCCAAGAGCTTCCCCATAAGGGCAGGACCCTCCTTCTAACATCATAGATTTGTTTTGCCAATTTTTGAATCTTATCAAAATGGAAGCTTTACGGTATCCCACTGTTGTGTCGCTGTCCTCTAAAATACTGAATTGAAGAGTTACACACGTTTCCTTCCTGTAAGACTTTTCATCAGGGAGGACTGGTGTGCCATGTGCCCCACATGCGGACATCTGGCTTGAAAACCAAAATAACCTTCCTAGAGTTGCACAGTAGGCAGCACTTGCTCTTGGTAACATGTTGAATTCTGGTGCATGTGCATCTTCTCCTAGGTCTGGGGCTGGCAAGAGCCAGACTATAAGTAGGTTATGCTTTGTAGGCCGCATGCAGCCTCTATTTCTTGTTCCCCCTCTCCTCTTCCTCTTCTCTTTCTTTCCTTTTTTCTTTCATCCATTTAACTATGTAAAAACCATCCTTGGCTCACTAGTCATACAAAAACAGGCCATGGGCAGTGTCTGGTCTATAGTTTGCCCACCCACATCTGATCCTGTCACGATTTCCATAACAATCAAGCTTTTGAAAATAGTCACTCTTTCCTCCCTAGCACAGGAAGGAAATGGATTTTTCCAGTCTCCAGAGAAACCACTCATTGGTGCATGTTTGGTCCATTTTTACAAGCACATAGAACATGTTGGTGGGTTTCTGCATGCCTGTATTAGACCTATGGCTCTGTCCCATGGAGACCTCATTATAGAAGCTAAAATGATTGATGAGGCCTGGCTGGGCCCCTGCCAGCGTCAGTCTCTCTATGCCTATCTCTTCAACTGGGCAGGAGAGCCAGGTTTATATTTCACTTATCCTTCCAAGAACACTTATCTGTCCCGGGCGGGAGAATGTGCTCTCAGTCCTGGATGGAGCTGTGATTCTCTGCCAGGGCTCTCTTTTCCCTCTCAGTGAGGTGGCTGAGAGTTCAGGGAACTGGCTATCTAAAGCTCATTGCTACAAAACACCATGTGCAGCCCTGAGGGGAAATCTTCCTTGCACGGTTCTAAGCCCCATCGGAGGCTCTGGACAAGTCCTGATGGCTTGGTAACAGCCTGAAGTGCAGTAGGATTCCTGGCCAACACTTGGTAGGAAAAATTTCATCCTAGCTTTGGAGAGTGACCTGAGGTAGCCTGGAAGCTTAGAGGGTGTGATGGTTAATTTTATGTGTCAATTTGTCTAGGTTACGGTGCCTAGGTATTTGGTCAAACACCAATCTAGATGTTGTTGTGAAGGTATATTTAGATGTGATTAACATTTAATTTTAAATCAGTAGACTGAGTAAAGCAAATTACCCACCATAGTGTAGGTGGGCCTCATTCAATCAGATGAAGGCCTTAAGAGAAAAGTCTGAGGTCTCCCAAGAAAGAAGGAATTCAGACTCAGGACCACAGCACCAACTCTTCTCTGGGTCTTCAGTCTTCTGGCCTACTCTGCAGATTTCTACTTGCAAACAGCCACAATTGGGTGAGCTAATTCCTTAAAATAAAATTTCTTGACATAGAATCAGAGATATATCCTGTTTCTCTAAATTGAGCTAACCTACTCATACAGCAGAGATCAATAAAGCAAATAACCATCATCACTGCAGTACTTTCAGAGGTCCTGCACCAGCACTCTCTTTGGGTCATCTGTTTCTATTTCACTCCAAATTACTTCCTGCTCTGAGTACTTAATTTCTTACATGCATCACTTCATTACTGCCCTTTTAATTTAGTGATGGTACCAGAATTGCTCTAATTTGACTTTTGAATATCCTCCAAATTTTCTCATTTCTTTCTCCCTCCCTCTCTCTCTCTTTCTCTCCTATTTTTCCTGTGACAAGTAGTATTCTCTTGACCTATTTGTAATCCCACAAGACACATCCCTAGAACCAGGGAACTTCATCTCTAGAAGGAGGGTAAAAAGTTTGAATCTTCCACACAAACTTGCAGTGAGGATTAAAAGATATATTATGTGTAAATTAAATGGAAGGAGCACCGGTCATGGGGGCTGCAATATTTTACTGTAATTATGAGGCTTTAACAGCCAAGACAGGAAGCAGGGCAAAAATGGCTCAGATTTAGGAACCTAAAATTTCCAGTCTCTATTCTTCTCTGCTTGATGAGGATTCTGGTGACTGCCTTCAGAGCTCCTACCACCTTTGTAGATCCTACCTCTAATTGGTAACAGAAACCCTTCGTAAGTTCTGATGCCCGATGTGGTAACTGCTTATCCAAAAACAATATAGCACTTGAGATTTCTCCAAACACAGACAAGGATATACATATCATCTGAACATAAATAACTGCACTCTTGCAGTAAATGCCAGCAAATTACTTATTAAAATTCAGCTTTCATCATTCCTTCCCCAAATATAAGCCAGACATGGCTTTTGGAAGTCTATGAGAAAAAGGTTGAAATCTTTAGATGGATATTCAAGGCCATGCTCACCATGGTCCCAATTTATCTTTTCATCCCATTTCCCTTGACTTATCTACACACACTCTACTCTTTTTCCAACTTGATCCATTCCGTTATTTTTAATATACTTTCCTTGCAAGATACTTTTAATTAAGCAATGGGATAGTTTCCCCATTGCATGCCTCTTGACCATATCCTGTTTACTCTTCAAAGGACAACGTAAGTTCCTTTTATTCTGTGAAGCCATGACAGAATCCTCAAACACAGTGATGTCTGGAGTCCTACAGTAGTTATCATTCTTCTGCCTTAGAACATCTTAAATGACATTCAGAAATTGAATTTATTCTGAGTATTTGTTATGTGGTAGAACCATGCAAAGTTCTGGGACACAGACATTGATAGGTTACCTAACGCTTCTACTCATAAGTGAGGGAGCAGACACGTATTTAACTATGGTAATGCTTTTGGACATAAAAATTAAGACAACTTTCATGGAAAATGAACGTTCATGCAGCCAAAAATGGGAAATAATCCAGATGTCCTTCAGTAGGTAAATAGTTAAATAAATAGTGGTACATTCATACCATGGAACACTACCCAGTAATAAAAAGGAACACAGTATTGATCCACACAACTTAGATAGATCTCAAGGGAATTATGATGACTGAAGAAAATCTAAAAGGTTATTTACTGTATGATTCCATTTGTATATCATTCTTTAAATGATAACATTACGAAGAAAGAAATCAGATCAGTGTTTACCAGGAATTGGCATCCCCTTGGAAAAACTTGCCATGTTTATATAGATGGTCAGAGGACTTCAGGAGGTATACTACATAAAAAATAGAAGCTATATACTTCCTTATATATTTGCTTATTATATTTGCCTATATGCTTATTTTAGAGTTTTCTTAGAGAATATGGGGATGAGTTGGTCATAGATACATAGAAAATTCATCGATTTTAAAAAAAGGCAATTATGAACTTCAGGAAAAATCAAGTTTTACTAGAACTGAGTTCTAACATATACACTCTGACCCACCTGTGAATAATATATACACAATAATAAACACAATATTGATGCAACCAATTTGCTATAATTAAACTGGATGAATGAGAGAAGTGTTTGATAAAATGCTGAGTAGAAAGAGACAAGATTTGAGAGAATTAAATGTTCGTCTTCACATCAGAAGGATAATAACTGATATCTAATTTTGAAAAATTATGATATAGCAATATAAGCATGTTATTAGGTGAGAGGATGTTAAATACTATACGAAACAACAAAAATTTTTGAAAGTTATTTCTTCTAAGAAGGAAAAAGCCAGGTTCGTTTTTGGTTTAAAAATCATCTAGTGTTATTTTAATCATAAAGCCATCAGAATTATTGAACTTTTAAAAAATTATGAACAGGATTACTATATAAATATAAAAGTAAAAATTTAAGTTTATAACTTGGAAAGTAGTAATAGATAATCAGAAGTACAGATAAACACAAATGTATTAAGATGCTCCTCAAAGAGTTAATAATAATAAAGAAAGACTGGAAATAATCTAACTGTCTCTAAACAAGGAAAGGATTAAATAAATGTTGGCACATCCATAACTTTGAAAAGCACAAAGCCAATAAAATGTTTTCAAAGAACATTAATAGTTTAGAAAGTTCACACATTTTGTTAATGCTATGGGGTAAAAAGCAAGGTACAAATGATAGAGTCTAGTGTAAACACAAGTATGATATAATTATACATAGAAGTATAAACAGAGGAAAAAAAGAATAGAGGAAATAACTAAACTTTTAACAGTTGCCAAGTCTATATGTTGATGTTGATTTTTTCTGTATTCTTTTTTGAATTTTACAGTTCTTTCAAATTCTAAGTGTTTTATAATCTGAAAAACAAAAATTTAGTCTTCAAAAATCAATTAAATTTTCCTTGAGAAGTTTGGAATGTAGGATTTGAACTCAGATCAGTTTGATTTGGTGCTGCTTTCACTAGCATATGGATGAAAATTATTTCTGATTCTTATACCAGCAGTGACCGCTCATCAGATGATCAGTGAATATTTGCTAAGCCCAACGCAGAAGCCCTTCAATGTAGTTTCCTTAAAGCCCATGTGGTTAAGGGTCATGGCTCCCAGAATTATAGTCCTTAGTGTAAACACACCTATGCCACATCCAACATGTCCTCTATATAAAGGAAACATTATATTCTACACTGTAGAGCTGAAAGCTTTGCTTCATCAATCTTTTAAAAAATGGTTTTCACATTAGACTTAGTCATTTGTGCTGAAGTTTAGAGCAGCTTCTGATCAGACTGCCTAATAACCACAGGAAATTGTTTGGGCAGTGTGTTAATTTGCTGTTCATGTATAACATCAATTGTGTGTGATAGAGCAAGACAAGTTTGGATACTAAAAAGCTCCAGGAAAAGTATAATCAGAAATAAGTGACAGCACACTTGACCTACTCTAGAACAAAGCAATTAACATCAAGTTTGCTGAGAGGTACACATGGGACCCAACAGAGGAAAAGGGATATGGTCTATTATCAAAATTTAAATCAGGTACCATGACACTTAACTGAATTTTTGAGTCAGAATTGTGCTTTGATTGGCTTAAATTGTATATACTCGATAATTATGGTGGTTGGCAGAAAAAGGCAGATATCACAGTTCAAGAACAAAGCCAATGCCAAATCTACTGATTTAACATTAGTCTTCAAATGTGATTGGGAGATAAGTGAAAATGGTTGAACTTTCTTCCCGTCACCAACACCACACACATATCTGTATACATTTTTCATGTCCGTGTGCTATCATCTTTAAAAGTCTCTTCTTTTTTGTCAATATAGGTGAATCTGAATTTGTATAAGAGGTACATTCTTAGTGTGAATCTGAATTTGTATAAGAGATACATTCTTATGTCCATTTGATTTTCTGTAAATTGAGGCAAGTTCTCTCCAACCGAAAATATCATGCCAGAGATGCATTCCATAAGATAAAAATGTTCATCCCCAAATACTTATAAAAACAAAATATTGAGCAAATATTTAATCCACCTATATGTGCCAAACATTGAGAGGTATTTTCATTTTAATAAAATAATTAATGTTAGTATGCCTTACAGGTTCAAACCTCAGGTCTGCCACCTATTAAGTTGTACAAGATCAGGCAATTCATATAACCTCTAAGTAGTACAACAATATAACTTGTCATCCAACGGCCAACTTTTTGGTAGTGAAAGAGACAGTGTTGTCTGCCAAGACAACAAGTTAAGTCAGGGCTTCCCTGACAAACCATATGGTCTCCCTACCTCCCTCTAAGACTGTTTCTCTTTGCATAGACTAGCCCAATATCCCTAAAAGTGATGGGAGGACTATAAGAGTTAACAGTGGGTATACAAAGCACCCAACATAGCATCTGGCATGCAGAAGGCTTTCAATGACTAGTAGCCCCCACCCCTTCTTTTTTCTCTAATTCCTTTGCCCAAGCCAAAGAGTCTACAGATTAGCAGGAAAAAACACTTAAGATAAGATCCATTTCATCAGATTTTATAGGTCTTACAAGGCTTTTCAGTCCCAACTTGCTTTTCCAGATTCATTTTTCATTATATCCTCCCATTTCCCAAACATGCATAACCATGCTTACACACGTGCATGCACGTGCAAATACACACACACACATATTCTATAGTCTACATCATGTAATTAGTATTATCCTGATTTACTGGATTTCTCATTTTCTAAGAATAAAAGAATAATTTTCATGAGTCTAAGCCTGTTTGTCAATAATTGCCCTGCCTCAAATTTCCTATTCCCTCTTCTTCATCTGGCAGTCTCTTATTTCATTTTAAGGACTAGCTAAAATCTAACTTCCTTGCTGAAATACGTATATCAAGAGTCATTTTCTGTTTAACAAATGGCCATGAAACTTAGAGGCTCATTGGGCTCACGATTCTGTGGATCAGCAGTTTGGGCAGGGCTCAGCTGGATGTTTCTGGGCTTCCTCATGTCTGCAGTTGGCTGCCAGGTCAGATGGGGGCTGCCTGGTCGGATGGCTCAGTTATACTGCAAGTGTTTGCTTATCGTCCAGCAGGTCAAGCTGGGCTGTTGGAAGGGAAACTGAGCAAGACTCTGTGAAATTTTAGGGGAGGAAAAGGTTTTCCTTAACCCTCTAAGGGTCCCTCTCTGAGTCTGGAAATTAAACCAACAAAGACAGATTAACAGGAGAAAAGAATACAAAATTAATTGATACAAGTTTTATGTGACAGGGGAGCCTCCATAAGGAAATGGAGACCCAAAGAAAGAGTGCTGTATTTGTATGCTAGGTTTGATGAAGAGTGGATTGTTGTGGAAGAATATGACAGGTGAAGGAGTATGAGGCAATTATACTGAAGCAAGTTGGCAAGACCTGTTTGTTAGGATTCCTCTTGGCACACCTTTCTCTTCAGAGATAAGCATCCTCCTTTCCTCTGTGTATAGTAAGGGCACCTTTCACGTGAGGTTTTTATAACCTGTTTCAGGGACGAAGGGTGATGGGGGAAGAGGTCAAAGTGACCTTCCTGTTTCTACTGTTTCCTCAGACTCCTTCAGCTTAAAATATTCAGCATGTCAAGGTATCATAATTTAGGGTAACTTGGGAAAGGCCCCTCAGAGCCTACGTCCAAACCTGACACAACACCACTTTTGCTGTCTGCTATTGACCAAAGCAAGTGTCAAGTCCAGCCCAAAATCGAGGGGTGGGGCAAATAGATTCATCCTCTTGATGCCTGGAGCTGCAAAGTTACTTCACAAATGATGTGGACACAGGGATGAGTGAAAAATTGGAGATATTTATGTAATCAACATGTTAAATCTGCATTTACTCTTCTAGAGTGAGTTAGTGGACTTATTCTATATGCTTCCCTAGAATTTACTGCTTTCCCACCTTTCGCCCATGTTTTTTTAACCCGCTTGTGCTTCTAAGAATACATGACCTTCCTTTGTTTAGCTTGGCACTAATGCATGAAAGTGTGTTGTAGATATTATATAGTAACTGTTGAATTAATAAACTGACTACATGCCAATATATAAAGTACTATATATTATTAAATGTGAAATGATTAAACAATGATTACTTTAAGCTGTTGCAAATAGTGCTGAAACAGATATATATTTACTTGTAATACACAATAGCAATCATGACATCAATATTTCTGCCCAATGGCAGGAATTCATTTTCAGCTTAAACTCTAATCAAAAAGTATAATTACTACATAATAATGATGGTAACAAAAGCCTTAGGCTGATTCATGTGAAATTCTTAATATTCAACCATTTGACCTACAAAAGCAATGGCAAATTTGATGGTTCAACCTAATAACAATGAGGCAGTATAGTTATTTTCCAGTTGTCAGTGAACCTGAGAAAGCAAAACAGTGTTGATGTTAGGCAGCATAACTGAAAGGCTGAGCAAAATAAGGACAAGACATTTTATGGAGCTTCCTTGTAGGGAGCAAACCCTCTCAGGATTAAGTTGATAAAGGTGTATTATGGACAACAATCTTGGATATATGTGGAGAATATTTAAAATTCATAGGTTGTGTCCTAATACCCTTTATAGACCAGCAGTAGCAGAGAACCTGCAGAAGTTTATGGCAAATGATTATTGTGATGGAGTAGGAAGACACGGTGTTTAACACCTCCTATAGAATTGTGACTCGACATAGTGTTTTCTCTAAGAACTGTGTGCTACACAATACTAGAGTACAAAATGTACTAACGGAGTGGCAAAGCCAGGGACTAATTCTGTAGAGGGAAGTCCATGGTCACGATGCTTAAAAATAGCAGAAAATTAAGTTATAAATACAGGTACAGACTGCATATTAGAACAATTCTATGATTGTGGGGAAGTCTTCCCAAAGAAAGAGATATCTACTCACCATCCTTAAAAGTGAGTAGGATTTAGGGGGTTGGACCAGGGAGAGCTGGACCATGGTTTATCCCACTGTGGCTTGAGTAGGGATTGCATGCTTGGGGTGACTAGTTATATTCCTTCAATCTTCTGAATGATGATAACTAACATGTATTTATTGCTTACTATGTGCCAATGTGCCGTATTCTCTGTGTGCATTACCTTGTTTAATTCTTTTCCAAAACTCTGTGTAGGAAATACTGTTATCTCCATTTGATAGATATAGAGCAAATCAATGCTTAGAATCCTTAAATTATTTGCTTAGTCACATAGTGAGAAATTGGCAAAGATCAAGATTTAACTCAGGACATAGCTTCTTAACTATTTTCTTGTCAACTGTTTTTAAGCCAACTTCTGGCCAATTAATTACTTTATAGTAATAAAATAAATAAATAAATTTGTATTCTGTTTTAAGCTTGTGTTTTGTTCCTCCGTGCAAGACAGATTTATTTTTGTACCTTGAACAAGTCAAAGGCAGTGTTTTAAACATTGTAGATGTTTAATAAATATTGTTGGCTAAATCAGTTTTCTAAAGCATGGGTCTCAAACTATGGCCCACAAGCCAAATTCAACCTGCAGCCTGTTTTTCTGAGTGGTTTTACTGGAGGATGGCTATTGCCCACTCATCAATCTATTGTCTATGACTGTTTTCAAACAGCTGTGGAATTAAATAGCTGAGAAAGAGACCAAATGACAAGCAAAACATATAGTATTTATTATTTGGCCCTTTACAGACAAAGTTTGTATAATCGTATTCTAAAGGAAAGGAAAGAAAAAAATAATATATATAAACTGTGGCAAACTGATATATTGAGTACTTCTCATTCTCATATTGTTAGAAAATTTTCAAAAGTGAGACATTCAAGTGTCTAACACCACTAACTGTGATTATTTTGTTAATCTAGCCTTTTAATATCATAATTTTAACTGCCAGGCACTTTATGTGTTCTATTTTCTTTATATTTTTCTTTTACATTTTTTCATTGGAGGTACTTCATGTGCTTATTTCATCGAATCCTCATAAGACCAGTTGGTAGAGATTATCATCACCACTTTATTAGTAAAGGAAGTAGAAATTAAAGATACTTGCCACTGCTCCAGTGGGGGAACTGGACTCTGGACATAGCCATCTTGGACTCCAAACCCTAGATTCTATTTTCCCACTGTAGTTTCAATCCATTCTCATGTGGCAAAAACATCCTGATTAATTGCTTATGAACATATAGTGCCCTTTATTTTAAAATACCAGCAATCATTTCTCAATGTTAGCACATAAATGAGAACATCCCATTAACACTTGAAAAATGTCAGACCCTGAGAGGTCAGGTGACTGGTACTCCCAGCCATCCAGTGATTTACAGGAGGAGACCTGCAATTGAAGGCATTATTTCTCAGTGTTCCCGCATAGTTTGTAACCTTAGTGTCACAGAGTCTCAGCGTTGGACAGTTACTTGAAGATCATTTTGTCCAACCCCCTACCCGAGGCTTGAATTTGTCATTAGTATCTCAGGGGACTTGGCAATTGGTCTCACACTGATGATGCATTTAGTCAGGTCCAGAGACTGTGATGGATGTTTAATGTGCTTCACCCCATTTAATCTCTACAGCACCTCTGGGAGATGGGTATTAATTTCGTAAGATAAGGAAACTCAGGCTCAGTAAGATCAAGTCATTTGCCCAAGGTCACACAACTGGTAAGTAGTAAAATTAAGATTGAGCGCCAACACCATCCAACATAAAACCCGTCCTCTATCCTTGTCATCACTCCCCATCAGCAGCCCGACAGCAGAGAGGTATTGATGGTGCACTCAGCAAGACTAGTTATAACCTCTGAAAGACAGGGAAATTATAGGGGTGAATGTTGTTAACACTTTTGTGGTGGGTGACAGTGAATACATTTTCTATTAAAGGGAATATGCTCTTGGGAAGAACTAGTCACCTAAAAGTCACTTAAAAAAAAAGCACCTTAAAATCTCTCAGCTACCAGTTTATTACAAATAAGTGGTCAGCCATGCCTCTCTGGCCAAACATTTAACAGAAAACCCACTCCATCCATGACTTCGGGCAAAACCAACCAGCCACACTTCAACCACAGCTCAACTCCCTCATAGTTCGGGCAGGCACAGGAATACTTTCAGGTCTCTGCTGGTTGCCACACTGGCACCCTGTAACTACCTTGTATACCTGCATATGGGTAGTGAGATATTAGGTAGACACTGCATTTTTGGAAGCATTTAACTACTGCACTAGTTAAACAAGACTTCTAGAGGGGTCACCCTACCTAGCTCACATGCACACACACACACACACACACACACACACACACACACACGCACAGGAACACTCCTCACTCCATCTCTCTGACACAATCCTTTCTACATGATGGGTGCTGTGCAACATTGAATAAAACATCATCTCAAATTCTGAAACATGGTGGGTTTAAGGAAGTGAGTGAGTATGCAAGTATAAAAGAAATAAAGAGGCTAGGTAAATCAATACATAAATAATGATTGACATTACTGTGTCTTTATTCTGAACAGGCACTGTGCTAAGTGCTGCACTTCATTTATTCCATGCAGCTACTTGTGAAATAGCACATTTATCACCCCCAGTTTCAAATGAGAAAAGCGTGCCTTAGGATTAACTTGTTCAAGCCACAATTACCACAAGCCACGATTTGGATCCTGAAAGCATTTTTAATAAAGAAGTCACAAAAGTAAAGGAGATTAAATTAAAACATACACATACATTCACACACACCCATACAACAAAAAGCATATACAAACCCAGAGAGAAGGTCCCAGTCTCAGACAGAGCCATTGTCTCCTGCTATGACCTTTCATGGAAATTACGATTTTAGAGGAATCCCAGGACCTTCTGGTTCATTTCTGACATCTCCCTACCCCTCCAACCCCCTGCCGATTCCTCTCCATTTGTAGCATTTCTGATCCAGCTACATCTTTTGATTTGCTTTTGTCCAAACCGCAAGCACTCACTTCTGGCCACCTTCCAGCCCCACTCCCGCCCCTTCCACACACACCTTACAGTGGCAAATCAGCACACTCAGGATTTTCTCAAGCTCTCTTAGGGGAAGCCAACAGATGTCAAGGTCTTTGAGTGTCCCTCTCCTCATTTTTAGGCTTGGGATAATAATACCTGCATAGAGAATTCTTGTGTGGATAAGAGATGGTGATGTAAGTTGTAGGCAGCAAATAACAAGTAGTATCTATTACGGAAATCACAGGCAGGGTACTTCTTTCACGTAAGGTTATGTTTTACTTTAACTGTTGAGAAAACCCTAGGATGGTGTTTTCAATTGGATGTGGTCATCCAAGGAGCTGGTTTTATAGCCTTAGCTATTCATTGAGTCAAAAATTATTATGGCTGCATATTTTGTAAAGGCTGAATAATTTTATTGCCCTCAATGAGATTGGTAGCTGAGGAAGCTGAGGCAATGATGAAAATAATTAAATCGTGCTTCAGGGCACAAAGCAATCAAATACAGATGAATAGAAAGAAATTTTGCATTCCTCCCGGATTCTTTTGACCTCCTTTGACCACCCTCTGCACCCACCAGAACTTGATACTACCCACCGGATGAGAAGCCTGAGCAACCGTGCCTTTCACCCGCGGCTTAGTGAGCTGTGGGGGCCGTAGCCAAACAGGATCTGATCCAGACAGCCAGATGCTGAGGTTCTGCCAGAGACCAGCTTTATTTCTTTGGCTCCCCTCCTCCTTTAGCTGATGCGAGGACTCCTAGTAGCATTATTTATTATAATTAATTGTTTCACTTCACTGATCAAAAGCTGCTTCCAAATCTTATCCAAGGACAAGTACAATCCCCGAAATTCATGAATCTTGACATTACAAGCCCCATAAACCTTCAACGAGGAAAGGCTGGACCTGTGTGCAGAAGTGCCCTTGCTGTACTTTCCAGGCATCGTGGATTCTCTGTGCAGAGCAGTGGAAGTGTCCAGCTATGTCTAGATTTGGGGCCCTTTGATGTCTTTTCTTGCCTTGCAGCCCCCATATGAAACAGTGCTCTTCTGCCTTAAGCTGTGGCTATCCTTGCAAAAGAGGCTTTAAGAGAAAGGCATCCTTGTAAGTGCAACACATGCTACAATGCTCATTTCTAGGTGGTTAAAAAGAGCAAACTTTGTCCCTGTTACATCAAATGAGCTGTGGTAAAATCTAAACCATTATGATGTCATGCTACATAAAGGCTTTAAGAAATTCTATTTCTATATTTTGTGCCTTTATCATAATTGAGACATTGTGTAATTTTTAGACTCTTCCCTTCCAATTCTTAAAGAAATAAAAAAAATAAATAAAAATGATCATCATCACCGGGGTAAGCAAATAAGCTCTGTGGGAGAGAAGTTTACTACATGGTTTCATAAGAATGATTCCAAATATATATTTACTGGCTATGCTTTCACTTGTTCGGACTTGGCATGCAAACTCTAAGTGTCTTGAAAGTAGTTTTGCTGTCTTATGTATGTTTTCTTCATCTTCACAAATGCATAGCTCTCCTCAGAGCTAATATTCAAGAAATATTAGTTGGTTGACTTGAGCTCTCTTTTAGCCTCAAGCTTCCTGGTAGTTTGTTTTCTTGTTAATTTGCTGCTGAGCAGTACTCAGCACCTGCTCTTCTCAACTTGACTGTGTCTCCTCCACCAGCCTAAACAGAAGGGTACAGAAGGGAGACAAAGAGATCCAACCAAAGTGGGGGTGTGTCTTGAGGAGGTGGGAGACTCAGCATAGGACACTGGAGATCAGTAAGACATTCACTGCTCACATGGACTTTCCTTGACTTCCCTATTTAACATTTACTGTAGCATTCCCTGTGGGTTACTTGGGTATTCCTTGACATGGGTACTTTTTCTTCATTCATTGAGAGGTGATTTCTTGAGAGGGAGGGCTGTGTGGCTATGAGAAATTGCATCTCTAATTCATGGATCACTAAATATAGAGGTAGAGTATGGATTGTGAAGTAGAATAGGGTTACTTTTTAATTTAAGTGATCAGAGACGTTTTGAAATTTGTATTTCAGAAAAAATATTGAAACAATATTTACTTAGAGATATGAAAGATTTTTTATACTTTTCTATGATATGTAATTCAGAGATAAAGAACTTCATCTTCTCCTAGCTTATAATGTACATGTCCTTTTCTCAGTGTACTGCCAAAAATTATCTCCTCTTTTCACTCAAAGTGGAATTCTTCTCTACAGGAGAAGAAAAATCTAGTTATCAACTGATTATATGATTATTTATTGAGTTTATGATATTGATGGAAAGACTGTTTAGAGTGTGGGAAGATTTAAAGTTATAAGGAAGGTCTAAGAAGTGCTTCCTATCCGAAAGGAGCTTTTAATTTTGTAAGAACATAATAATACATAAATGCATAAGATTACGGATTCATTCTAACCCCTGTGTTTCTACGATTCCCAGTCTGGAGGAATTGCAATAACATTCACACAGCCTCCCAAGCCAGGATACCAGGAGTCACCCTGGACTCCTTTGTCTCTTTCATTCCCCAGAGCTAGAATCTATAGATTCTACCTCCTTAACGTCTCTACATTAGCCTCATCCACAACATCCTCCTGCCTTAGTTCCGGCATCCATCAGTTCTTGCCTCAATCCTTAGAATAGTCTACTAATTACTCTTTTTGTGTCAAATCTTGAATACCTTCAGCTCCCCAATCCATCTTCTACTCTACAACCAGGTTGATCTTTCTTAGATAAAGTTTAATTGACCCTGTAATTTCCTTACTTAAGCAGGACAAAATGTAGATACTTTCACTTAATATATAAGGTCCTTAATAATTTGTTCCCTGCCTGATTTTCTAATTTGTCTTTTGCCATTCCCTAATAATCTATAAATGCCAAGAGGATGGGATCAAAAACTTTTTTGTGCAGCTCTGTATCCGTTAATTCTTACCAAGGATGCTGAATACAATAGGGGCTGATAACTTGGAATAAATAAACCCTTTGCTCCAATAAAACTAACCTATTTGTTATTTCATGAATGGCCCATATTAGTGCTGTTTCTGAGTCTTCTGACTAAACTTTTGCCTCTTCCTACAATGTTCTTAAGGACAAATTCAATTCAAGGAGACCATCCTCCAGAAGGTTTTCGCTGTTCCCCTTGACTGATTAAGATGTCTCTCTGTTGTGCTCCCATACCCCTCCAGGTTAGCTCTGTTACAGAAATTGCTGTGCTTTCTGTGATAACAGATTCATTTCTCTCTGGCTTCCTCTAGACTGAATGCTCCTTGACAGCAGGGCCCAAGTTTTATTTGGTTTTCTATACCATGTGCCATCATTGTAACTGGGTTAAAGTAGGCACTTGATAAATGCTTAATAAACCTATAAATGAGCTGTATGAATGTACAAAAGCATAAGAGAGAGTAAATAAATTAACAGATAGATATATTGACCTGAACAGCACACAAGGCTATATGTACTATTAAATGTAGGCATTTGAAGAGGAGTACAACCTCCTAAGAGGAAGACTTCTCTCTTAGTCAGCACTTTGGAAATGACTTTCATGTTCGTGTTGAGGGGACTTTCTGGTGTAAAGAACAATAATTATTTTTTCTTCAGTTCAATTTATTATTACATAGTATTTCTCTAAATATTCACAGATTTCTTACATAACTGATAACTCAAAACTATGTGGATTTAACAAATTAAATATTCCCCAACATTCAAATTGATTATATACTTTCAAGTCAAAATGTGAAAGTTACATAAACTCTGTAAACACTTTAAAAAGCAAACATGAAATAGAGTGAACACAGAATAATCAGTACTCAGCCTGGCTAATCCTTGTCATTATTCACCTCTCAGCTAAGCATCATTTTTCAGACAGCTTTCTTTGATCAGCAATCTCCATCATTCTCTCTCATAGTTCCCTGAAATTCCCCTCAAGCATTAATTGAACTTGTACTTATATTTTTGTTTGTTTAACTGCTTATCATCTCTCTCCAACACCGGTCCATGTTACAACCCCACAAGGTAGAGATAACATCTACTTAATTTAGCTCTAAATTTGTAGTACCTAATGTAGTGCTTGCATATAGTCAGCAGTCAATAAATGTTCATTAAATGATTACATGTGTTTGTTTAATGCCTGTAAACTCTGTGCAGGCAGACATGATCTTGATTTTCTTTGCCATTGCCCCCTATGCACACACTCACACACACACACATACACACACACGCCTGATATATAGATGGTACTAATAAATATTTGGTGGATGAATACTAAATAGCCTTCTAAAAAAATCTCCCCATATATGACCTTGAAGCCTTCCAAACCATTTCCCACAATACAGTCAACATGGTCTTGGAAAAATGTGAATCTCATGATACTGATCCCCCTACTTTAAGCTTGTTAGTATCATCTCCTTGTTCTTAGAATGAATTCTAAAATTCTTATCAAAGCCCACAAAGCCTCACCTTTCTTATCTCAGGACACTCACCCTCTCCTTTTCTGAGTCCTCATCATACAGGTGTCTCATCACTCTCCGAAATGGACCTTGATGCTCCCTCTCTAGGACCTCCTTCCTGTGTCCTTATTCATGTATGCTCTTCCCTTCACCTGGCCAATTCTCTGCTTTGTTCTCCTTAAGTTCACATCTTAGAATAATATCATGTCCTCTGTGAAGACTTTCATGAATGCCCCACCCCACTATCAGGAAAGTTCAGATCCCCTCTGTCATATGCTCTCTTAGCACTCTATACTCCTCTATAGCACTCACCACAATATAATTAAACCAAATGTGTGGTTGGTTGATTAAAGTCTGTCCTTCTAGAAACTGAAATCCACTGGTTCAGATAGTATATCATTCTCATTCAACCCCAAATTTTTTAGCAGGTATCAGTGTTTTATCCAGTGCATGGGCTCAGTAATTGTTTACTAAAAGACTAACTGAACGAATGGTTATGATTTGGAACACTAACTGCTATTTGGTCTCAAGTTAAAGATCATCATTCACATTTGAACACCCCGTTCATCATCACTTATACCTTAGCAGCTATGGCAGAAAAGATCATCACCCGAATAGCTGAATTAACCACCACCCCACCCTGAGTCCCAAGCTATTGTTTTCAAATTTTGGCTTAAAACTAAAGAAGTTTTACATCAATACAATTTTTCCAACACAACTACTTTTTCATTCTTCTTTGTTCTTGATAAAGAATTCAATGTTTCTTCAACCTTTCACTGATATATTGAAGCAGTGAAATTCCCTTCAGTATGTCAGTCACTCTCCTGAGGTCACATGGCATTGAATACTGAACACAGAACTATCGGTATGATCTGATACTCCTACACAGAAGAGGGTTAATTCCACCTTCATATGAGACACTATAGCTCCATGATTTTAATCTGAGGACTCATTCTAATGACCAAAGGTGATAATATACCCAATGCACTGAGTTCCTACATTTTTAGTTATTATAATTTTAATTATAATAAAGGCCTTACCCTTTGGCCTTAATTTAGGGAATAATAAAGTTTAAGAAATCAACAGCAAAATGGGAAATTTTCAAAAAGAAAGTCTCTCAATCTCTATTATTTTGGGGTCAAGATATTCCTAACTTCTATCATTCTTTTTTTTAGATCTGCAACACCTTTTAGGGCATAATGTAGCTATTTTACTTTATTCTACAAAGAAACATGAGTAAGCATGACACATCTTTTTAAAATCCAGGCTGCATCATGCCTTATTCTCAGTTTGTACATTATTCAAAGTAAGAGACATTAGGTGTTGTCCTGAATCAAAGTCCAAGGTAAACTCTCATCCTCACAAGTTTTCAAATGAATATTTTTAATAATTAAAATGCCTCAATGGAAGAGAAAAGGAAGAGGGAGAGGGAAGGGAAAGAGAAAGAGGGAAAAAGAGGTGGAGCGGTGGTGAGAGAGAGACAGTGTCTTGGAACTATGAGTACATGAAAGAAGAGCTGGACCTGTCATCATTCCACCACACGGCCACATCTTCTAGGGACCATTTAACCTCATTAGTATCTGTCTTTCATAACATTAGATGTCTTGCCCTCAATAGTTAAAGAAAACACTTTGAGAGATTTTCCAGTGTGTAAAGAAAATGTATATTTTGGGGTAATGTAGATGCATGTTATATACATATGTTAATTCAGCTGCCTTATTTTACTTGTAATATATCATTCTCTGTTTTTTTCTCCCTAAATCTCGATACCTTTAAAAAAGTTTTGTAAATATTTTTCTCTAATGCAAAAATTATAATATTTTATAACATAAAAAGCAAAGTCACTTTTCAACAGTGACACATTCAATGCTCTAAGCAACTCCTTGCCAGGGCTTATTAAAGTTATCATAGATTATCTTTTTTAAAATCCTTTTTTATTTTTACAATGTTTATCTTTTATTTTCTCTTCTAATTTCTCATCCACCTATACTTTGCTTTTCTCTATGTACATGATAAAACTCATGAACTACTAAAGTGAACCAAAACTTATAAGGGCTATACCTCTCAGCTCAGCAAGACAACTTGGCAGTGGTATTAATAGATGTTTAAAAGCATAAATCATATATCTGTGAGAAAGGAGAAGTAAGACATTGTTTACGGAAGAAGAGTTTTTATAAGGCATGGTCCCACTAAGTATGCCTCATAGCCCTTAGCTATATCACTACGGAGATAGTATTTGTCATCTATGGAGACCAAAAACAGTTCCAGGACTGTATAGATGCCTCATCTCTCTCTGTGCCTCTATGTTATTTATCAAAAGCATGGGGACAAGAGACTTCAAAGGGAATTCCTTCCTCAGATCAGCTCAGTGGGAGGCCGAGGAAGACAAGAAACAAGCTCTTGATTGGTATTTATTGAGTGCCAAATGTTTCCTCAACACTGTACAATACACAGGGAAAGACATGGTCCATGCCCCATGGGGTTAACATCTAAATAGGACCGATGAGGTGAGACATAATTGGCTGAATTCTTACTCTGTGTTGATGACTTCTCTATGGGAACCCAAATCGTCCTCCGTGGAGATTGGTGCTATTCACCAAACCTTAACAAGCGCGTTATGTCCTCTGAGAGCCTGGCACCATCAGCCCCATCAGGAGGGAGAGCTCTGTGTTTGTCATAACTGCTTCTCGTATTCAGTCTCTCGCCAGATGCAGTCTTCAATGGCCTCGGCAGCAGTGGAAGGTCAATAGAAGGCTTTGTGGATGATCCAGGAGAAGCAGGAAGACCCTTGTCCTGGAGACAAAAGCTTAGCCTAATACTTCTAGAATTGCTCTCCTGGCTGCCATTTTTAACATATCGCTTCAGTGGTTACAGCTCCCCAGTGGCTCCCCTGTTTCTTCCTCCATTCAGTGGAGACCTCTGAACACTGCCGCAGATTTGATCCTATCCTCTTGATGGCCAGATTATGCCCTGTGGCCAGCCTTGCAGTCTCTCCTTCTGCATAACCTAGCCAAGGGGCCTCACAAGCCAAGAAAAAACTATTTCTTCTTCTCCCGAAGACAACACTGATCTCCTTCTATATACATGTCCTGAGAAACTAAAGATTAATCCAGTCTATGTAATTCCATCTACCATCTCACAACCTACTTTTATAGTTTGATTCTTCATTTCTAACTCTTGAGCTCTTTTTATCTATTTTGACTTCTCAGTTTGTCTCATGAATATTATATCTATATCCACAGCTGATGAATGTGTAAATATAATAAAACCTGATATAATCCTCCCATGGTAGAATCCAGAAACTATTTTATTTTCTGAACACTGCTGTTCTGGACTATACTCCTATATAATCCAGAACAGGGTAATTTTTCTTTCATCTCTAACAACTTTAATTCTAAAATTTATGCATTATCCTCAGTGGCTTTTTTTTTCCGGTACGCAGGCCTCTCACTGTTGTGGCCTCTCCCGTTGTGGAGCACAGACTCCGGACGCGCAGGCTCAGCGGCCATGGCCCATGGGCCCAGCCGCTCCACGGCATGTGGGATCCTCCTGGACTGGGGCACGAACCCGCGTCCCCTGCATCGGCAGGCAGACTCTCAATCACTGCGCCACCAGGGAAGCCCCTTCTGTGGCTTTTATTAATCTTTAAATTCAACTGAGGTAGGGGTAAGAACTGTGCGTTAGTGCAGGCCAGGGAGGGGAGAAAATCCCAGACTTTTCTAACCCCGTTAATCCTAGAGCCTCCAAAGTTGCCTGAACTTGGGTCACTCAGTTGCCACAGCTACCAGAAATGTGGTCAATGAAGCTGTCTTGTGACTAACAATAGGCTGTATCTTTGACTAACCGATATGTTAAGCAATGAACTGGGTAAAGTCATAAGCAAAAGGCTTATCTAATCAGTAAAAAACATAAGATTGGAAGGACTCATTCAATCACTCAAAAAATACATATTGAGACTCAAACATTTTCTAAGCACAATGCCAGGTGCTAGGAATTCAATGATAAACAAAAATCAGATAAAATTGCTTCTGTCCTACACTACATACTCCAGAAGGAAAATTTAAATTAACCACATAATAAATCTAAAATTCCAAGTCTGTTAGATTCTGTGAATGAGAGGCATATAGTATCAGGGAAGGGCTTTGACGTCAACTTCCAAGGATGTCATGGAAGACTTCCCTTTGGAAGTGAGGACTGAGCTGAGATCTGAGGGCAACATGGCCTTAACTAGGGAAGGAGTGGAGGGAGGAATCAGCCATGAAAGGAGAGCAGATGTCATGGGCAAAGACCACTATTCTGAGGAAGAAGGAAGTAGACGCTTTTTTATTCTCCATGTGCCAACCCTCAAACAGCATGTCCCGGACCATTCATTCCCCTGCTTCCACTTCATCTGGACTCCTTTTATGGCACTAGAATTTCTACCTTGTATTACAGTGCAATACAATTCTTCTGCTGCATTCCCAAAGGAAAAGATCACTATGTTGTTCTTTAAAGCCTCCACGGTACCTAGAAGAGTACTTGAATACTGCAATCAGGTGGAACAAAGGGAAGAAACCAAGAAGATGGCATTTGAAAGTATATGTAGTCAACTATAATAAGAAAACATTATTAATGTTAAAAAGTATGTGTATATACAAACATTTATTTCTTAAATAAGTGCTTCTTAAAAAATAAGACTAGGCAGACTTATCTCGAAAACACCTCGTATGATAAAGTCACACTGAGTTCAAGTTGAGGAAATAACCAGGGACCAAAACAAACAAGGAAGTAAAATGAGAATGGTCTAGGAAGGATGTAACCACATATGCTCAAGAGGATTTGGCTGATATCAGACATCTAAAGCCTCGTGGTTTACTGTCCTATGGGAGGACTTTGGCCTGGGCAAAGAAGAATTAGAATGGAGATTCCCTTATAAAGTCTGGAATTTGTGCGTCCTACTGACAAGGGAAGATGACAAAAACACCTGTTTATATTGGTTTAAACACTGGAAGGAAAAAATATTGACACTGGAATAAAAAGTACTAACCATAGATCTGCCTTCAGATACAATTATACTACTGTTTGGTCTAGAAAACCCACATCAAAAAATTTCTTAATGTAGTCCAAGAGTAGTGGCACTTCAACTTTCTAGGGAGAAAAAAAATACATTGTCTATGAAAGCGTGTGTCCTTAATCTAGACCCATACATAAATTTGAGTTCACAACATAAAATTTAACAATTCATGAGAAAACAAGTTATCATTAGTAAAAAAGAAAAATCATGGCAATAGACCCCTGAGATTCCAAATAGTATAATTATCAAATCCAGAATATAAAGTACCCATGCTTGAAATGTTTAAAGAAATAACAGATGGAATTCAAAATATGAATAAGAAACAAGAGACTGTAAAAATATAACTAAGCATATTTAAAAAAATAACTTTTCTAAAATTTAAAAATGTCAGCACTATAGCTAAAACCTCAATATACAGATTAAATAAAAGCTTTAATACAGCTGAAGAAATACTGACACGAAAGACACATCTAAAGAAACTATAGAACTACAGAACACAACAGTGAAAGGCAGATAGGAAATATGTGAAGAGACAAAGAAATATGGAGGAAAGAATGTTTAAAAAACTAACATGCATCCAATTGGAATTCCAGAAGAAGGAAATAGGATAAAAGAGAATTAATGTTGAATGGGAGCATAACTGAGAAATTTTAAGAATTAATAATAATATAAAAAATCAGAAAGGGATGCACAAACAATACCCAATAGGTGAAATAAATAGAAATCTCCTAGACACTTATTAATAAATTTGCACAATACCACTAACAAAGAAGTGATTTTTAAAGCAAACAGAAAGAAAAAATGATTGTCTATAAAGAAAAAGAAATTAAATAGAAGAATTCTCAATGACAATAATGGAAATGCTGGGAGAAAATATCTGTAAATCTAAAATTGTGTACCACCTAAATTATTGATTTCACAGCCAGAAAACAAAAACCCTGTAAATGCCAACTAGGTTCAGTTTCATTGGGAGTGCTGTTCCAAAATTCTCTAAAATATCTATTTTTTCTCAAGTCATTCCATCAGTTTAAGAGAAATTGTTGTCAAAATTTCCACCTATGAATATAGATTTTATCTCTTCTCCCTTTATTGTTTTTTTACTAGTTAAAAATATTTAGCTTTTTAAAAAAAATTTTATTGGAGTACAGTTGATTTACAATGTTGTGTTAGTTTCATGTGTACAGCAAAGTGAATCAGTTATACATATACATATATCCACTCTTTTTTTAGATTCTTTTCCCGTATAGGCCATTGCAGAGTACTGAGTAGAGCTCCCTGTGCTATACAGCAGGTTCTTGTTAGTTATCTATTTTATATATAGTAGTGTATATATATCAATCACAATCTTCCAATTTATCCCTCCTCCTAAGTTATCCCCAGGTAACCATAAGTTTGTTTTCTACATCCGTGACTCCATTTCTGTTCTGTAAATAAGTTCATTTGTACCCTTTTTTATTGATTCCATATATGTGGGATCATATGATATTTGTCTTTCTGTGTCTGATTTACTTCACTCAGTATTACAATCTCTAGGTCCATCCATGTTGCTGCAAATGGCATTATTTTGTTCGTTTTTATGGCTGAGTAATATTCTATTGTATATATGTACCACATCTTCTGTGTGTGATTTTTTTTAATATCTTTATTAGAGTATAATTGCTTTACAATGGTGTGTCAGTTTCTGCTTTATAACAAAGTGAATCAGTTATACATATACATATGTCCCCATATCTCTTCCCTCTTGCATCTCCCTCCCTCCCACCCTCCCTATCCCACCCCTCTAGGTGGTCACAAAGCACTGAGCTGATCTCCCTGTGCTATGCGGCTGCTTCCCACTTGCTATCTATTTTACGTTTGGTAGTGTATATATGTCCATGCCACCCTCTCACTTTGTCCCAGTTTACCCTTCTCCCTCCCTGTCTGTATCCTCAAGTCCATTCTCTAGTAGGTCTGCATCTTTATTCCCATCTTGTCCCTAGGTTCTTCTGACCATTTTCTTTCTTTTTTTTTTTTGATTCCATATATATGTGTTAGCATACGGTATTTGTTTTTCTCTTTCTGACTTACTTCACTCTGTATGACAGTCTCTAGGTCCATCCACCTCACTACAAATAACTCAGTTTTGTTCCTTTTTATGGCTGAGTAATATTCCACTGTATATATGTACCACATCTTCTTTATCCATTCCTCTGTCAGTGGGCATTTAGGTTAATTCCATGACCTGGCTATTGTAAATAGTGCTGCAATGAACATTGTGGTGCATGTGTCTTTTTGAATTATGGTTTTCTCTGGGTACATGCCCAGGAGTGGGATTGCTGGGTCATGTATGTATGTATTTTATACATAGTAGTGTATATATGTCAATCCCAATCTCCCAGTTCATCCCACCACCACCCCTCCCCCACTTTCTCCCCTTGGTGCCTATATGTTTGCTCTCTATATCTGTGTCTCTATTTCTGCCTTGCAAACGGGTTCATCTGTGCCATTTTTCTAGATTCCACATATACGTGTTCATATATGATATTTTTCTTTTTCTGACTTACTTCACTCTGTATGACAGTCTCTATGTCCATCCACATCTCTACAAATGACCCAATTTCGTTCCTTTTTATGGCTGAGTAATATTCCATTGTATATATGTATTACGTCTTCTCTATCCAGTCATCTGTCCATGGGCATTTAGGTTGCTTCCATGACCTGGCTATTGTAAACAGTGCTGCAATGAACATTAGAGTGCATGTGTCTTTTAGAATTATGGTTTTCTCTGGGTATATGCCCTGTAGTGGGACTGCTGGGTCATATGGTAATTCTATTTTTAGTTTTTAAAAGAACCTCCATACTGTTCTCCATAGTGGCTATATCAATCTACATTCCCACCAACAGTGCAAGAGGGTTCCCTTTACTCCAAACCCTCTCCAGCATTTGTTGTTTGTAGATTTTCTGCTGATGCCCTTTCTAACTGGTGGGAAGTGATACCTCATTGTAGTTTTGATTTGCATTTCTCTAATAATTAGTGATGTTGAGCAGCTTTTCATGTGCCTCTTGGCCATCTGTATGTCTTCTTTGGAGAAATGTCTATTTAGGTCTTCTGCCCATATTTTGATTGGGTTGTTTGTTTTTTTTAATATTGAGCTGCATGAGCTGTTTATATATTTTAGAGATTAATCCCTTGTCCGTTGATTCATTTGCAAATATTTTCTCCCATTCTGAGGGCTGTCTTTTTGTCTTGTTTATAGTTTCCTTTGCTGTGAAAAAGGTTTTAAGTGTCCTTAGTTCCCATTTGTTTATTTTTGTTTTATTTCCACCCATTTTTTGATTGGGTTATTTGGGGTTTTTTTTTTATATTGAGCTTCATGATCTGTTTGCATATTTTGGAGATTAATCCCTTGTCAGTTGCTTCATTTGTAAATATGTTCTCCCATTCTGAGAGTTACCTTTTTGTTTTGTTTATGGTTTCCTTTGCTGTGCAAAAGCTTTTAAGTTTATTTAGGTCCCATTTGTTTATTTTCATTACTCTAGAAGTAAATAAGATTATCTTTTCTCCCTTTAGTTCTGTCACTTTTGGCTTCATATACTTTGAAGTTCTGTTATTAGGTGCTCACACCTATACGTACATACACATTCAGGATTAGAACTTTCATAAAATTTCTTTTTTGTACATTTTGCATTTAATTTTAGCTATACTTTGTATTCGTTTTAGTGGTGGCTCTAGGGACTATACATGCAACTATAAATTATCACAATCTACTTAGAACTAATATTATGCTACTCTGTGTTAAATAGTATAATATTACAACACTATAAGTCCATGAGCCACTCTTTCATTTGTACTTGTTATTATATTTTCTACTGTTACACCTGTTATAAACCCAGTACAATGTTATAATTTTTCTTTAAACAATTTCCTTTTAAAGATGTTGAGAGACAAAAATATGTATGCTTTTTCATTTTTACCTAAATATTTATGAGTCCAGGTGCTCTTCATTCCTACCTGTAGATTCAAGTTTTTATCTGATACCATTTCCCTTCAGACCAAATAATTTCCACACAGAATAGGTTTGCTGGTGATTAATTCTTATCACTTTTCATTTACATGAAAAGGCCTTTATATTGTGTTAATTTTTGAAGTATTTTTATTAGAAAGTGAAATTTGGATTGACTTTTTTTTCCTTTTATTCAAGGCTTTAAAACATGATTCCATGAAATAAATAAATAACATGATTCCATTGACTCCTGGCTTCCATTATTTCTGATGAGAAACGAGCTGTTAGTGTGAATGTTCCTGTCTATGTCAACCACTAATTAATAATCCAACTAAAACTAGAATACAAATAAAGTAAGAGTATGTGAGGTTGGTGACTAGAAATATGTGTTCTTGTTGTATTTGAAGAGAGTAAAAGCTAAATCTTTATCTTTAATTGACTCATAATCTATTAACAAATTTTAAAATGCCTAAAACATAAGCATCAAGAAATAAAGCAGCATATTGTTCAGAGTAATGGAAATAAATAATTAACGAAAAATGGAATAATTACCTGTGGCTAGTGGAAAATGGAACAGTGATAGAAAATAACTTTATTTAATGAGAAACCTTATAAAACCACTTTTCTTTAAAATAAATGCATGTAAATCCTTGACAAATACCATAACTATATTTTTAATGATTCATGACATTTTATTCAATTCCTATCCCCCAAAATACAATTCCTACTAACCATGGATATATTTTCTGTTCCTATAATTTTGCCTTTTCTAGAATGTTATATAAATGGAACCATATGATCTGTAGCCTTTGGATCCTGGCTTCTTTCACTTATATAATGCTTTTGAGATTCATTCTTGTTATTGCATATATCAGTAGTTTTTCCCCCTTCTTATTACCGAGACATATTCCATTGTATAAATGTACCACAATTTTTTTCTGCATTCACCAGTTGATAAACATTTGGGTTGTTTCCAGTTTGGGATGATTATGAATAAAACTGCTATAAATATTTGCATATAGATTTTCGTGTAGGTGTTAGTATAATTTCTCTTGGGTAGATGTCTAGGAATGCAATTGCTGGGGAATGTAGTAAATATATAGTTTACCTGATAAGAAACTGAAAAATTATTTTCCAAAGTGGCTGTACCATTCTATAGTCTCACCAGCAGAGTGTGAGAGTTCCAGTTGCTCTTAATCCTTGACTTTATTTGGTATTGTCAGATTTTGTTTCTGTTTTTAGCTATTCTAAGAAGTGTGTCTTCTTTTATTTCTCTCAACAAAGTTTGGGAGTTTTCAGCATACAAATCTTTCACATATTTGTAGGTTTATCCCTAAGTGTTACATGTTTTCAGGTATTTTTGCCTATGCTGTTGTTTTTACTTCAATCTAGTTGTTCAAGGCTAGTATATAGAAACACAACTTAGTTTTGTATACTGATCTTGTATTCCATGGCATGACTAAACTCACTGATTTGTTCTTCAACCTTGTTTTATGGATTCTCTGAGATATTCTTTGTAGACAATCATGTTGTCTGTATACAAAATGTTTTATTTCTTTATTTCCAATCTGTATGTCTTTTATTTCCTGATCTTACCTAAGACTGTACAGAATTTAGAAGTAGCGTTATTAATTTAAACTAAATGTGCAAATCCAAGCCACATCACCTGAGACCTTCTAGGCACTGCTCATGCTTACCATTTCTTCCACTGACACTGTGTTTTACATATAAATACATCTGTGTAATCAAACTCCTAGGCTTCATCTTTCCTTCCAGTAGATATGACTGCAAGATTAGATCTTTGGACACAATGTGTTTGCCAGAGCTGGGTTGAGGTTACAGAGGTTGCTCAGCCTGGATTCACTGTTCCCTTCTATGGATTAGTGGGATCGAGATTACCATAGTAACGATTCAAGGGTGCTTTTAACACTTCATCATGAACTGTCTAGAACTGGGCTCTTTATTGCACACACACATACTCCTCTAGTCATGTTTCTCATCTCAGAAAATAGCATCACCCAGTTGCCTAAGCCTAAATCCTGAAAGATACCCATACTTTTTCTTTTCCTCTCATTTATGTATTCACACTCCAAGTAAATCCTGCTGATGCCACCACTCCATCACTAGGGATACCATCTGTTGTATAAATGAGCCAGAGATGTCCCCTGTGTATTAGCCTAAAATGTCCCATGTTGTTTCCTGCTTCACAACAAGCTGGTATCATTATCTCAAAGCCTGCCAGTGCCAAACTCAAATTCTCACACATCCAAATTGTTTTAAATATAGCTCCCAAACCCCCATATTTTTAGCCATTAAGATCCTACATACTTTTAGGTTGCTTCCGTGTCCTGGCTATTGTAAACAGTGCTACAATGAACGTTGAGGTGTACGTATCTTTTTGAACTATGGTTTTCTCTGGGTATATGCCCAGGAGTGGGATTGCTGGGCCATATGTTAGTTCTATTTTTAGTTTTTTTGGAAGCAACCTAAATGTCCATCAACAGAGGAATGGATAAAGAAGATGTGGTACATATATATATATAATGGAATATTACTCAGCCATAAAAAGGAAAGAAATAATGCCATTTGCAGAGATGTGGATAGACCTAGAGACTGTCATACAGAGTGAAGTAAGTCAGAAAAACAAATATCATATAATATCGCTTATATATGGAATCTAGAAAAATGATACAGATGAACTTATTTGCAAAGCAGAAATAGATACACTGACGTAGAGAACAAACATATGGATACCAAGGTGGGGGGAAGGAGGGGGATTAATTAATTGGGAGATTGGGATTGACATATATATACTACTATGTATAAAATAAATAACTAATGAGAACTTACTATATAGCACAGGAAACTCTACTCGGTGTTCTGTGGTGACCTAAATGGGAAGGAAATCTAAAAAAGAGGGGATATATGTATATGTATAACTCATTCACTTTGCTGTATAGTAGAAACTAGCACAACATTGTAAAGTAACTATACTCTAATAAAAATTAATTGAAAAAAAATAAATGAAAACAACTATACCCCCAATAAAATAAATAAATAAATAAATAACAGATCCTATATACTTTAAACCCCATTAAGCTGCCCCCAACGTCTGCTAACCATAAATAAAACAAGCCCTGTAGCTATAAAATACCCCAAATGGCTGCTGCCCTTTGGAGCTCTCTGTCCCAGGAACTCCCCACCTTGCCACTGAGTAAGATCACCTAGACGTGTAAGCCCCAAGCTCCCCTCTGCTATTTGCCCACTGGGTGGTGGCCGCATACTGCTGCCTCTAGAAGGTTTCTTGCTGAGAGGAACCCTGTCCAAGTACTGCCCAAATAAAGCTTGTGTATTTCTGCCTCTTGTGGTCTTGTTTCTTCCTTGATCAACCCCTAAGTCCCTGAACTTACCACATCTCCTATTCAAGTCATCAAGACCCATCTTCTGAACTAGAAAGGTCTCCCTCCTACCCCTCTTGCCCCATCCCAGCCAATCCATTCTCTACACAATAGCCAGATTGACCTTTCTTAAATGTAAGTTAAAGGATGTCACTTCCCTACTTAAAAAATACCAATAGCTTCCCACCTCATCTAGAATAAAATAATGTTATCGTGGTTTTAACTACCCTATGGGATCCACCACTCTGAATCTACCTTGTGCCATTCTTCATCTTGTTTACCATCCTTCATGCCGTATTTTCCTTCTTCCTCTATACCAACACACCAAGTTTACACTTGATTTTAGGACCTCTACAGCTACCTCGCCTGGAAAGCTCTTGCCCAGATACAGCATTTGCATGTATGCTTCCTTCTTATTAGTCAGGTTTTAGATTAATGTCACTTCTTCAGACCCATTTTATTATACTTAAAAAATTCTTATTACTTATTTTATAAGTATAAGTTAAAATAGTATTTTATAACTTTAATTTTTATTTTATTATTCTAATTTTTATATATTTTCTAGTTATTTACTTATTTTGCCTCTCCACAGTAGATTGTATTTCCATCAGAGCAGAGATCTTATCTATTTCACTCAGGATTATCATCTCAGTGCCTAACATAAAGTGGTAGTAAATAATTACTAGACAAATGATGAGTGAAAAGATCACCCTAAACACAGATGAATAGTACCCTGAACATATAATCATGACACTCAGATTATGAAAAGTGATTAAATCCAATATCCTACTCAACTCCTTTGATCTCTTGTTAAATGACTTATAGTTTCTAGGACTCTGAGCTTATGTACTTGCTCTTCCTTTTGTTGGTACATTCTTCCCTCTCTTCCCAATTAGCTGGCTAATTCTTCCTCACTTGAGATCTCCACCCCCAAATTGGATTGGGGATTCCTCCCCAACATGCCCATATTCATTCGTATCATAGCAGTTATGACATACTATTGTCATTTCCTATTTTTTAAGTTTATCTCCTCCATTAGACTCTACACTTCTTGAAGGCAAAGAACAAGTATGTTTGTTTGTTTGCTTTTTCTCGAGTATCTGTTATGTGCCTGCCTCTTGTTATGATTGCAATAATTTTTGTAGTTGTTAAACAGATAAATTTTACTCTTGATCTTCTTAAAGCAGTTTTAATCATTCCTAGAATCATGTATTAAATTTCATGAATCCTATTTTAAAAGAAACGTTAATAAAATAGGGGATGAGGGCTCTGGAATCATGTCATATCAGAAAGTCTTGAAAGCATTAGGGACATTCAATTGGAAGAAAAACAACCCAGAGGAACATCATGTTTCTTTTCTAACATTTTAACTTTCCGTCTGAAAGAGACTGACAGTTGTGGTGGTATGAAGAAAAAACAGGTTATCACAGGCTTTAGTTAAGTCCACATGAAGCTAATCACTGACAGCTTCATTGACCGAGAGATTTTAACAATTATAATTGTCCGAGCCTGTCTTACAAACTAGTTTCACTTTGTTTAACGAAGCTTTGTTGAAAGAATGAATAAAGAAATGCAAGAATTCTGCAAGTAGTATAATTTAAGTAGAAAGATAATTAGCTGATTATGAATGAATATGACTAAAGATCACTAATGAGAATTTTTCTGAGAAGAAACTATTTCCTATTAATTGAAAGTTAAATTATTGACTAAACCGGAAATAGAAAAAAGTTAACCACCAGTGTGAAGCAGTGAGCCAAATGCAGATTGTAGGGTACTCTACAGGAAAAAAGACACAGTTTCCTCAACAAACCATGACGTGAAAAGGCAAATTGAATGGGGTGTAGGGAGCATCTTCTATTATGGAATAAAAGAAACATAAGACACAAAACAACCAAAGGCAATAAGTAAATCTTGTTTGGATCCTGATTTTTTTAAGAGCTTCTTTGAGACAACTGAAAAAATTTGAATATGAATTATTTGTTCTTAACTATGAAGGAATTAAGGTTAATTTCATTAGGTGTGATCTTTGCATTATGGTTATGTAAAACTGACGCCCTTATTAGTTAGAGGTGCATACTGGAGTAATAAATGGAATATTGCCTGCCATATCAGTAAACAAAGGTCGTGAGGGTCAATCAGTGATTGCAGCCACCACCAGGGAGCTGGTGAGCCCTGAGGGAACTCAGGTGTGAAAACACAGGATACTGGCCCCAGATAGTTGAAGTGCATATCAAAGGAATGATTTCAGACTCTTGTATCCTCCCATACAAAGAAAAGTGCTAAATTCCTTAACTTGAGGTATCTGGCTTTCCTTAATTAACAATAATCTTTTGTAATGACCTGCCCTTTGTTGTAAAACTTCTATGTAACCTGGCTCCCCACTTGCCACCTCAAAGCAGTTCTCCCAGGATTACTTGAGATGCTGCCTCCCAGGCTGGAAGTCCTAAACATTCCCGCCGAATAGAACACAACTCTCAACTTTTATGTTGTGAATAATTTTTTAATCGACAGGAGTATTTATGAGTGAAATGACAGTGTCCTCTATTTGCCTTTAAAAAAAATAGTTTTGCACCAAAAACAGGGAGAGGTGGGTAGATAGATGATATTAGCTTGGTAACATCTCGACAGATGTTGAATCTGAGTAACGGACACAAGGGTATTTGTTATATCATTCTTTCTAATTTTGTGTTTGTTTGAATTTCCATAATAAACATTTTAAATCTCATATAATATTAAAGAAAATAAAAGTAACTTATATCACACTTATAAAATGTTCCTAGACCTAGCTCTGAAAGTGGGATGTGAGATGTTTGTATGTGTGTATGTGTATGCATATGTGAGCACAATGTGTGTATATGTGTGTGCATGCATATATGTATGTGTATGCATGTGTATATGTATTCAGCATGACATTATTATGACTATTTCATTTCATACTCACTTTTCATTTTTCACTTGAAACTATTTTTCTCAGAAAATAATAAACATATTTACCTTTAACCAAAGAGAACATAAATTTGTTCCATTTCTGTCATCCATTTTGTCATCTAATTATTTTTAATTCTCAGAAATTAAACACAACCCTAGGAGAAAAAGTAAATTTCCAGTGTAATCGAAAAGACTGAAGAGATTTTGATTCTCAGGATAATGAAGGTTCCAGTTAATGCAGAGTTATATATACCAAAGAAGTTTGGTAGCTATCTGGAGGAGTTACTTTGAAGAATTCCATGTAGAATGGCTTCCAAGTGGACTTAAAAGGCTGATTTTCATTCTGAAAATCTGGGGTAGGGCCAGAGATGCTGCATTCCCTATAAATTCCCAAGTGAGTTTACACCAATCTGTGACAATCTACTGCCTATCCATGACATTGACTGTCAAGGCCTTGCTGATTCATAGTAAATTTCTACAGGATGAAATAATCTCAATTGAGATTCATTGGAAATAATTTTTTCATCAACTCAAAGGTTTTATCTCTCTGCTGAGCCCCTGCGTGAACTTGAGTAGATGAGGACTGCTTGATTCAGAAGGGTTCTTCCCCCTTAAATTAGGTGCCCACAATCCTCCAGTTTACATCTACCCCCAGCAATCTCATGATAGGCCTAGCTACCTTCATGGTGATTTCAGTTTTGTAATTTCAGTTGTACAAAGCCCTGAGATTGCTGGGGTTTTTTTGTTTTTTTTTTTTTGGTGGTACGCGGGTCTCTCACTGTTGTGGCCTCACCCACTGCGGAGCAAAGGCTCGGGACGCGCAGGCTCAGCGGCCATGGCTCACGGGCCCAGCCGCTCCACGGCATGTGGGATCTTCCCGGACTGGGGCACAAACCCGTGTCCCCTGCATCCGCAGGCGGATTCTCAACCACTGCGCCACCAGGGAAGCCCGATTGCTGTATTTTGAAGTAATTCCTAGTTTAGTATACCAACTGAGTAAACATAAATAAATAAGCCCCAACATACAAGTGAACTACCAAATTTAAAATAATTAGATGACAGATTTAACTTGAAGACTTTAACTCATGCATGCTAATAGTTCTTTCATGATCCATTTCAAGAACATCAAATGTCTTAGGATCATGCAGCAATAAGTCATCAGAGATGATCAGTACGACTTTTAAATGAAATTTTTCCTTAATTAATGAAAGAACAAGTGAAGGCTGTGTCAAACTTTGTACAAAGCACAGATTCTACTATATAGCCCACCAGATGCCTTTTGGTTCCTGTGTGTGTGTGTGTGTGTGTGTGTGTGTGTGTGTGTGTGTGTGTACATATATAGTATGTTTAATGAGCGCATAATATGTTTCATATGTGTGTGCACATACGTGTGTATATATATTTCATAAAAAATAATTCAGATTCTTTTCCCCAAATCCAGTTTCCTGCACTTTCATCTTTTGTTCCCTGAATACGTGTGGATGGGATGAGTTACGGTAAACAAGCACAGCTATTTTTGGTGCATGACATAGGAGAGCCAAGTGTGTTACTGCATTTAGTTGATTTTAGTAGCCACTCTGCCTTCACCCCCGAGCTGCCCCCAAAAGTCACCCTGCGGGGATTGCAGAGCCATCTGTTTCATATTCGCTCTGCTCGTGGTGTTGTGTTCTATTTCAGCTTTCTGTGCTCTGGATCCAATTGATGACATTCGAGGTAGCTGCGACCCATAGTGATGAGGATCACAGAAGATGATGGGCTCGTTAAGCACATCTCATTTTAGACAAACTGCAAGTGGCATTTTGTTTATATGGTTCATTTCGCCAACAAATTAGATTTCAAATTGATTGCTTTCCAAAATGGCTTTGTTCATCAGTTCTGAGACCAGGCAATTACAATCAGAATCCTAGTAATTAATGGTGTCCTATATTAAAAATGTTTTTTAAACAGAAAGGCATTCATGAATTTCAACAGAATGTAAAATCTGTCCATGACTTTTAATCCCGCTCAAGCACTATACAGTGTAGCAATGAAATACTTGTCTTTACACAGGTTTACTATGAAAAAAAATCATGACAGCCCAGAAAAGGGGCATGTAAACCACTAGACCTCTTTATCATGAAGCAATTGAAGGTCCAGCAGAATATAAATAAAAAGTTTAATATCCTGCACCAATGGAGACCAATGGTATTGGATTGTGATTGAATATTATTTGAGCCACTTTACTCAAAAAGCAATTTCTAGTATGTGGCTTTTAAAAGAAAATTCATGCACAAGGTGTATAAGTTGGTGGAGTTATTGCTCATCTTCAATTTCTTTTTTTTTTTTAATTTAATTTATTTATTTTTGGCTGTGTTGGGTCTTTGTTACTGCACGCGAGCTTTCTCTGGTTGCCGCGAGCAGGGACTACTCTTCGTTGCAGTGTGTGGGCTTCTCATTGCAGTGGCTTCTCTTGTTGCAGAGCACGTATCTAGGCACGCAGACTTCAGTTGTTGTGGCTTGTGGGCTCTAAAGCACCGGCTCAGTAGCTGTGGCACATGGGCTTAGCTGCTCCACAGCATGTGGGATCTTCCTGGACCAGGGCTCGAACCCGTGTCCCCTGCGTTGGCAGGCAGATTCTTAACCACTGTGCCACCAGGGAAAACCCTTCAATTTCATTTTAAAAAGTAAGATTATTTTTTATGTTGTGTCTCTAAAATCAAATCAGAAATTGAAGAAGGGTGGTAGGAAGCCTCCATGGTTTTTCTTAAACTTTCACTGGCCAAAGTTTATAGGAATTAGCTAGTTTTTACTGCCAGCAGTAGCACCATACTTCTGAATCTTTGTAGAGTCATTATTGGTTTCCAATTCTACCTACACCACTAACATCCTGATGAATTTGGGATAATTTTCATAATCTTTCTTTTGCAAAATAAAACATAAATTCAGATAACCACATCCATCAAATGTATAGCTAAATTAATTATGATCACCAGCCAGGAAACCACCCAGGGCAAGAAATAGCATTTTACTCCCTATTTGAAAAATCCTTTTCACGGGCTCCATCTCTAGCCTCTTCTTATTCTCTCCTAAATATTATCCTTACTTTTATAGACATCACTTCCCTATACAAAAAAAAAAAAATTAAATTGCCCAAATGGGCATCACTAGACTTAGATTCAGCCATGTCTCCAGGAATTAGAAAAGTTATTTGACATCTCCAAATTCTAACCTAGAAATCTGTAAAACAACTCACGTCATTTAGCTCCCAGATGTGTTCATGTGTATGTGGACTTAGCACAGAGACAGTCACCATGCTCCTGTTTATCCCATCTCCTTACCTAGAAAGGCAAGGTGGCTTGCAGAGAAGACAGTGAGGAGGTCAAAGTTCAGACCCCAAAGGAAAGGAGCATCTCATGAGTCTTGAATAAAAGAGGAACACAATGAATTCAATCTTAATTGATACATTTTGAAGGAAAAATCATGAAGATCCTCATCACTCTAGCTGGTTGTGAAAACGTCATTTCAGAAACGAAAGACTTTCCTTCTTGAGCATATTCTCTAGACCCTCCAGGCTCCTGACATGTATGCTTTTTATCTCAGCTCTGGCTCTAATGGACACAGTGACATTTGGCACACTACTTAAAAAAATTGGGATTTCTATTCTGGAAAGAACAGAACACCTTTGAACTTAAACCTCTCTATATACTGTAAAGACAGAGAAATAAATTTTAAACAAAGAGTAATTTTCTCAAGGTCAAATAATAGAAACTCAGTTCTCCTGATTCCAGTCTCAATTTTTTTGACCAACCCAAGTCGTTTCTCTCTGGTAACACTGCACTTACTCCATTATTTCCCTGACCCAAAGTCTTTCCATAGTGGTCTCTCATGTCCACTGAGTAACATCCAATCATCTTAGGCATTCTTATCCAATGTTAGTCCTCTGCCATTTCTTGGCAAGTGAGATCATGCTTTCCTCCATAGGCTTGTTTCTCAGAAGGGAAGTATGTTTTAGCAACCTCCTCTCTATTTTAATGAAAGGAGTTCTTGAGGCAGATATTTCATTACCAAGCAGAATGGTAAGTATGAGACTACAAATAGGCAGCTCACAGGTGCTCTGGGCTGAGGTGGGATGCTAGAGTCCACCAGGAGGAGGATGGAGGTACCAGCATTGCAAGAGAAGCTCTGGAGTGTTAGCCTTGTGAAAGAGTGGAGAGATAAGATGGTTACCATCAGAAAAGAGATTTGGGGAAGATTACAGAGTGGCCCAAAGAGAGATTCATGATATTTGGTCATATGAAATGTCATGAACCCTTCCTTTCCTCTCTCCATGGAATCTTCAGAAAACATCTACTTCTTGCTTATACATTATGGGGGATCAAGTGTTTCTGATATCAAAGAATAGAGTGTTGCTGCAAGATTGGCATAAACACAGAAGCTACTCACAGGGATCCCTACAATTATTTACTATGCTTGGACCTTTTCACTTCCTTTATTCATGCTCTTCACTACTTAAAAATATTCTTTCTGTCTCTGTATATGTATATATATAAATGTTATATATCACTTATAAATGTCTCCTGTGCAACCCTCACTGTCCAGGATTTACATATATTATGTCATTTAATTTTACAATGCCTTAAGGTACCTTTATTATCCCCATTTTACAGGTGAGTCCCAGTGAGATCACATGCCTTGCCCAAGATGCATACTTAGTAAGAAATGGGGTAGGGACATGAACTCAGGCAGCCTGGCTCCAGAGCCCATTCTCTTAACCACCACACTCTCCTAGCTCTTTAATACCACTCCTCTGGTGCATATCACTCAGTTCTCCTTCAATATGAATATATTTTATCTTCTCAACTTAATGGCAAGCTCCCTGCGAATAAGTAGAGTTTGTCTTTTTCTTTGTTTATCCTCTACAGATTTTTTTGAATTGACTATTTGGGTGAGGTGAGTCATTTGATTGGATTAGTAACTCCCAAATATTTAAAATTAGAATAACCCTTTTAACAAATGACGTCTGACCCCAGATGCTAATGTGTGGAACACATAAAAGCAGAGCTTCTCTGATCGAAGTTAAATAATTTGTCCCAGATCAAAGAACTAGTATATGTACTTAGACATTTTGACCTAAGACCCTCTACTCTATACCCTAATTCTTATCTACTATGCAGCCTTAATATTATAAACCCTTCTCAAGCCAATAGCCTTAAAACAACAGAGCACAATATTGCATTACCTGATTAGGTAGGACAGCGTGTAAGAAGATGAATTTTTATGATTTTAATATTATTCATTCAAAAGGATGTAGTGGTTGTTCTTAGGAAGTACTAGGAATGAAACACATCTGGCATCAAGAGAGAACTTCCTACACATATAAGTTTTAGGGAAGTAGAATTTGAAACTGTGTGAAGAAGACTGTGGCAAACAATGTCTGAAAATGTTAACAGGTGGCAAAATGTGAATATGCTATGTGAAGTTGTGAATTCTTTATCACTAGAGGTTTGAAGCAGAGGCATCCAGATAATAAACCTCTGGAAATGATGGAAAGTGTGGACTACATGCTTTGGTCAGAGAACTGGACTACAAGTTCTTTCTATTCCGGCATTAAAATTTATAATTCTATTATTTTAACACAATCGAATGTACATAAAGGACATCTAACAAATGCCATTGGATCATGACAATTATAGACAAACACACACACAACAATAGCAGCATATACATAGAATAATGCTAAGAACATTACGCATGTCTTAGTAAACTCATTCATTTAAATTCCCATTTCCTGAATGGATATAGCAATCCTTCCTATAATTTAAATTCAAATTGACAATATTTGAATTTCTTGCTAGAAACCATAATTTTCTGAAAAATGATTCTTCATTTGCCTGAATAGCATAAACTCAAATATTTCTTTCAACAAGAGCAAAAATTTATACTTTCTTTCCCAATTAATGCCTCCATTTGTATTCTAAAGACAACTATATTACATGAGAAGACTAAGTGCTCACAACTTTGAATTGGTTTAATGTCCATCATAGATCCCTTTATTGGTCTTTTAAGATTTTAGAAAGGGAATGCAAATTAAATTGTGTGAGGAAGAGATAAATGCCTCTTTCATTCATAATAAATTGATCTAAAAAGCTTACTGATCGGGCTTCCCTGGTGGCACAGTGGTTGAGAGTCCGCCTGCCGATGCAGGGGACAGGGGTTCGTGCCCCGGTCTGGGAAGATCCCACATGCCGCAGAGCGGCTGGGCCCGCGAGCCATGGTCGCTGAGCTTGCGCGTCCGGAGCCTGTGCTCCGCAACGGGAGAGGCCACAGCAGTGAGAGGCCCGCGTACCGCAAAAAAAAAAAAAAAAAAAGCTTACTGATCATCCAAATGCTACATCTGGACTTGTTATCACATGGAAATTCATTATAGAAAATATACTACACAGATTGAGTTGGCTAATGCACCGTGTAAACTATAATTTCTGCTATGATTTAAAATTATACTTTCTCATCTAGTGAAGATTGCTTTGACTGGCATTCATCAGCTGCCTCCTCTTCTTGCATTTGACCTAAAGTATTTGGGATAAATATTTGTATGAAATACCTATCATGTAAAAGCCATGTTCATGAGGTTATATTATTTGCCTAATTCCTGAAAAATAAACACTGCCTTGATCTACGTGACACTATATTATCCAGCTACCAAGTGAAACATTAGTCAGAAACTTGGGGTTTTGATGAATATCAAATGCCAACCTAACTCATAATCCTCTAAGGCAGTGTCATCCCTTGAAAATAAATGTGAGCCACAAATACAGGGCACACATGAAATTTTAAATTCTGTAAAGATATTAAAAACAGTTTTGATACCAAGCAGGGCCCTGTGGGGCTCCTGGGCACAAAAGCCTTTCTCTGTCCCCCATTTCTAGATTCCAGGAAATAGGCTTCATTCAGCTTCTGTGACTTTCTCTGAGTTCCAAGAGCAGATTCAAACAGTTGTTAATTAGGGAAGGGAGTAGATGTGGAGACAAGGGAGGAACAGTCAAAAGAAACAATAGTGCAGCCTTGGGGCAGAGTCCTGTTTCCCCCCCAAGAGATATACATAACAGTATCTTTGAAGCTGTTTTGCAGATACTGAAAACCCCACCAGGTGGGAGAAGTTAAAACGGAATGCTGTCCACAAGCGGTAGATCCCCAGAAGGGTTGATGATACTGACTCCCACTTACCTCACCACCAACCAGTCAGAAGATTGTCCATGAGCTGATCATGCCCTCTCTGAGCCATTACTATAAAACTCCTCACTACCCTCTCCAAGTCGGCACACAGTTTTGAGGCCATTAGCCTGCTGTGGACCCCTTTGCCTGGCAAAGCAATAAAGCTATTCTTTTCTACTTCACCCAAAACTCTCACTGAGAATTAATTTGGTGTTGGGATAGAGGCCAGATTTGGCTTCAGTTTTCACTGTTAAACAGTTGAAAATAATTTTAATAAAACATTTTATTTAACTGTATATATGCAAAATATCTTTATTTCCACGTATAATTGTCATAAAAATATTAATGATATCTTTTATAAGTCTTTGAAATCTGGTGTACATTTATACTAAGTAAGTACATCTCAATTTCAACTAGTCACATTTCAAGTGCTCAATAGCTACATGTGGCTTGTGGCTACTTCAGATCCTGGCTTCACCATGAATATAAGCAAAGGGAGATAGTGGTACTGTTCTAGACAACACAACTCTAAAAGCTAAGTTTTCCACATTTTATCTTAATAATCAATCCCGACTTTTCAGCCCTTTTTTCTATTGTAATAATGATAATAGTCACCTATGTTTCAGCATCTTTTAACCCTAGTGATGAACAATTCCAGCAGGATATTAAAATCTCCACACATAATAATGAATGGATATAAAAGCACTTCGGACTATTACTATCTAAATTCTCATACATCAGGGGAACACAGCAAGAAAGTTTTGTCAGCCTCCCTTACCTTCATGGATGTAGATGGCCTATCCATTAGACTAGTCCTTGTCGATCTTATCTTTGGTACCAAGGATACTTTTTTGTTTGTTTTCTTTATTCATTTTTGGTTTTGATTGCTTGGTCTTTTGTTTGTCTGTTTGATTTCTTTCCCTGCTAACTGTGCTAAAGAATCCTAGTGGAGCCCAGCTCTGTACCAAAGAATGCCAGCTGCAGATAAGAAAGATTAGAATCCTTACCTAGTTCTGCCCTCTACCTTCATTCCCTGAATCCTGCTGCCTTTAGACTAAACCGGAAAGAAAAATCTATTCAGAGGACTTGCCGTGGTTCATAGTGATGTATATAGCCTGCTGATGTTCTCCACGCAACCTGCACAGTGTTATTTAATTTGAAATAGTTGACAACACTTAAAAATCAGATTTCAGGGCTTCCCTGGTGGCGCAGTGGTTGAGAGTCCGCCTGCTGATGCAGGAGACACGGGTTCGTGCCCCGGTCCGGGAAGATCCCACATGCCGCGGAGCAGCTGGGCCCGTGAGCCATGGCCGCTGAGCCTGCGCGTCCGGAGCCTGTGCTCTGCAACGGGAGAGGCCACAACAGTGAGAGGCCCACGTACCACAAAAATTAAAAAAAAAAAAAAAAAAAAAATCAGATTTCAAAGGAATCTGATTCACAATTTTTGTGTGTGAAAAATTCTATCTGATGATCCCAAATCCCGCTTCTTGCATGAGATCCTGACATTCTAAACCTCCATCCCATTTGACCAATTGAGTACTCTTGTATTGTGTATGCTCTTTGCTGGGTGTGTCTGTGTTATTGGATTTGGACAGCTGAGCACAGCCAGGGACAGGGTCAAGCCTTTCCATCTTACTTATCCAGCTCATGACTCAATGTCAGCTTGTCCCTGTCTCTGTTGGAGCCCTGACAGCAATGACACTGATGACTTGTCCCGTGGTAATTATTTTTCCTTGGTCGCCGAAGTGCATGTGAAACAAAGCTATGATTAATCTCTGTTATAGAACTTATTTGAGAATCAATGGCCATGATGTTATTGAATTACGTGTGAAATGAAGCCCTAACTCAACAAAGAAACATATCTCTTGATCAGTATTATGAACAAAATCTTATTGGATTGGACAGTGAATATTCAGCTTGCACCTGGACATTCAATAACGTTGGCCTTTGTAAATTCCCTTGAAAAACTGTGCTTCTTAAACCTCATATTTGGTTTCTAAAACCCCTACTTGTCCTTCCACTTAACTTGTAGAAAAATCTTGATTATTATATTAACGTTCCTGTTTTTGTCAAGCTGTCTACATTAGTTTCCTAGCCCTGCCATAACAAATTACCACAAAGTGGGTAGCTTAAAACTTTGATAATTTACAGTTCTGGAGGTCAGAAATCTGAAATCAAGGTGTCAGGAGGGGCACACTCTCTCCAAAAGACCTAGGAGAAATTTCATTCATACCTCTCCCAGCTCATGTATTAAGAGTTTTGCATTTAGGCATTGGAATGAAAAGACTTGGGTCCAAATCCTGACTTCATCATGTACTAGCTGTGCAGACTTAGGAAGGGAGCCTCAGTTTTTAATTGTGAAGTAAGCTGAATAATGGTAATCACCTCATAGGGTTGTCATTGGTTTAAATGAGATGATGCTTATAAGCCACTTGGAACAGAGACTATACGTAGTAAAAGTTCAAAAAATTTTTCATACTCTTCATCATTGAAGACATAATTTTTAGAGTTATCTTTATAAACCTGAATTGTGAGTTCTTTGGAAATGTGCCTGTAATCTGATCTCTACTACCATGCCATGATGCACAGACAAATGCTGAATTCATTTAATTTACATTTAATTTACATGTAAATTAAATGATTTAATTTACATCAAAACATTTACTAACTGAAACCCATATAAGTAGAATTAAATCACAGCTATTCTTTATTCTTTATGCAACTATTAATACCAAACAATTCTCTGTAGTATAACTGTTCTCTGCAGTGTTACCATACGGATATCTAAAAACACCAAGGTCAGAAGGACTAATACACTATCAAACTTGTACATTAGTCTCTCTGGCATACATTGTACTTTCTTTGGTGAAACAATTTTAATTCCCTCTCCTTGGTGAATGTATGTCAGTTTGTATGATTCCATCTACCTATAAATTCCTCTTACACTTAATGTCTTGCCAGGTATTCAAAATTGACCGTATTAAGCTATTTTCAATCCATGGTTTGTGACTTATTAGGGCATGATGAAATCAATTCAGTTTGAGGTAAAGAAAAGCTTTTTTAAAATGAAATACAGTAGAATAGAATAGAATGAAATAGAAGACAATATATGAGTGGATCAGTCAGAATAAGTGAAAATACTGTTTTTTGAAGTTTTTGTTTCCATTTTATATGTACATATGCATAAATATACCTATATGTTCTGGTAGGTAATGTAAAATACATTTCTCACCAGGAATTTTAGGCATTTGCTAATTAACATACATCCATTGCTGACATTGCAGATGGATATTCTATGTAATCTGCTGTAATAGATCACATTTTTGGCCTCAATTCTTTTTTTTCTTCTTTCCTTTTTTCAACTTGTGTTATTTTGAAGACTTACAAACCTACAGAAAAAAATAATATGATGAACCCCATACATTCTTTATGTGGATTCATAAATTTTTAAGATTTTAATGCTTTGGGATTTTCTCTCTCTCTCTAATTACACACTCATTATTACAATTCTTATTCTTAATCTTATTATTCTTATGGGCCACTGAGAATAAGTTATAGGTATCATGACTTTTCACCAATAATATTCAGTATATATCCTCTAAAACAAAGATATTCTCTTACCTAACCACAGTACAATTACCATATTCAAAAAATCTAATATATAAAAAATACTATTATCTGACATACAGCCCATAATCAAGTTTTGCCAACCACCCCAATAATGTCCTTTTTAGTGATATTTTTGGTTCAGGATCCAATCCAGGATTATGCATTATATTTAGTTGTCTTGCCTTTTTGTTTTCCTTTAATACTAGCACAGTCCCTCAGGGCTCAGTGTATCACATCACTTTCTGCTGCCAAACAAATTTTCATCTAATAGTTTTGATGATTCTGGTTTGAATCAATTACTGCTATTATGGAACATAAGTTTTATATACATTTAAAGAGTAGCATGTAGTACACATGCACACATACACACCATATGATTTATATGTTTTATATCTAATCCTTGTGATAATTGTGAAAAGCAATTTTCATTATATAATAAGAAAGCTGGGTCTCTTTGAATTTAAGACACTAGTCCAGGGTCATTTAGCTTGGTATGTTGTAAAACTGAGATCTGAACCCAGATATCATTCTGTCTCTGTTAGGAATTGAATTAAACTCTATTTTGTCTAATATTAGTATGGTCACCCCTGCTCTTTTAGTTACTATTTTCATGAAATATCCTTTTCCATCCTTTCACTTTCAATCTATTTGTTTCTTTGGATCTAAAGTGAGTCTCTTGTAGACAGTGTAGAGTTAGATCATGGTTTCTTTAAACTCATTCTGCCAACCTCTGACTTGATTGGAGAGTTTAATTAATTTACATTTAAAGTAATGACTGATAAGGAGGAACCTACTTCTGTCGTGTTGCTTCTTGTTTCCTATATGACATATAAGCTATTTAGTCCCTCATTTCCTGCATTAGTGTCTTCTTTTGTGTTTAGTTGACTTTTTGTAAACTTCAATAACTTACAAAAACTGCTTCTTTAACAGCTTTATCTCCTCCATTTTTCAGTTGTTAATGTCATGAAATTACATCTTTATACATCATTACTGAGGTAACTGGACTCCCTCAGCTTTTGTTTATCCAGGAAATGCTTAATTTCTCCCTCACTTTTGAAGGACAGTTTTGGTGGATATAGGACTCTTGGTTGACAGATTATTTTCTTTTAGCATTTTAAATATATCAGCCTTGTGATTTTGCGTTGAAAACTGGACATTTGAATCTAATAATGTAGTGATTCTGGAAATCAGATTCTCCCCCTTCCCCAAGGTTTGCTATTTTTATTTTGCTCAGTTTTGATTGTTGTAGGCTGTCCCTGTGCTGAGGATCCTCCTGAGGTGTAAACTTTAGGTCTCCTCAGGTCTTTTCTGAGCCTGTGCCTTCCCTTGAGCATGTGTGGTCACTTTCTAATATCCCCCCTATATACAATTGCTTTTGAATGTCCTACTCTCAATGTCTGGCTCTCAAGAGGGAAAAAAGAGAAAAATAAAGTTGGGGGTGAAGAAGTGCCATCCCTTTCAAGTCACTTCAGTCAGAGACAGAGGGGCTTGCAATATGGGGAGACATGCAACAGCAATGGCCACTGCCTCTTTGTTTGCACTTCTGTGATCAGGAACAGCAATCTGAAATTAGAGCACATGTCCTGTATATTTGAAGGACAGGGTTCTTTCTACCCACCCTGTGTGCAAGCTGCTCCAGGAACACATGCACAGCTGCCTGCCACATAGCTGGGGTTGGGGGATGGCTCTTAGTACTACAGTACTAAGAGCTGAATTAACTGAAATTAATTATAATTTATTGTTCAAACCTTCCTGGAAGTTGCAAGCCTCAATAGGCTCCAGAATTCCAAAATAGTTACATTCGACAGATTCTGTCAGTGAAATTATTGTCTAGGTGGAGAGACAGATTCCTGGTGCTTCCTATTCTACAGGCCTCCCAGAATCCTCCCCTACCTCAATTCTTCACCCTTCCTGTATTCATGTCCTTTGCTATGTGATTTTATAATACCTTCCACTAAAGAGATGAAGTATATTTCCCCACCATGATTTTGGCTTTAGTCATTTGACTTTATTTGATAATTCTAATAAGTCAGAAGTTGTACTGTGCCAGTTCTGAGCCTTGGCCTTAACAAAAGTTGTGAGTTTCTAACCCATTCTCTTGAGCCTCTGCTATCACCATAAGAAGAACATTCCCAAGCTGATTCTAAATGAGAAAGATGAGAAAGATGTGTTACAACGTTCAGCTGTATAGCTGCACCCTGCATGATCAGCTAAACTCCTGATGTGTTAATGAATACAACCAAGATCAGCAGAGCCTCTTGGCCAAGCCTAGCCTAAAACAGTCAATCTCCACTCAACCCACAGACTTGTGAGCTAAATTAAAGTTTATTATTTTATACCACTAAGGTTTCACGGTTAGTTATAATACGGTATTATTATAGTATAAAAATAAACATACAAACAGCTTCCAAGGAATGTTAGAAAGTTCTTGCTTTCTAACTTTATATGTATATATTTATTTACAACAACTTATAATATCCTTCTTTTTTTTGTTTCTCTACTGCTATTATTTTCCTCATGAATTCTTCTGGCAGATATAAACATTTGTTCCACTGTGTTTGCATTACACTGATCACATAACTATACTTTCAAGAACAATGCTTTGCAATTTTATGTTTGCTTGTCAATCTCTCTCTACTGTTATTGCTTCTCTAGATTCCCACACTAGATTATGAGTCACTCCAGGTGGAGAAATAATGTGATATAGTTTTTAATGGTTCAGGTTTTGGACTCAGACAGACCTTGGTTATATGCCTTCTTTAGCTATGGGAAACAGGGTATGTGCTTTAACCTCTTTGAGCCTTTTATCTATAAAGCACATAATATAATCACCTTTTAACTCACATGGTTTTTGTGAGTGCTAAATGAGTTAAGATGGGTAAAGTGTCCAGAACATGACTGGCATTTAATAAATGCCAGCTATTATTAATTCCTCTTACTGGTCTTTACAACCATAGAATTTTAGCATATTGACTGTATAAGGTTAAAAAATGTTCAGTACATTGAACCACAAAACTGAGAATGTTGGAAAAAAGGGAGAAGAAACCACCATGTCATCAGGATTCAGGTAAAATTTTTTTAAGAAAAGATAAATTTATGAGAACATAATCCCAAGGAATTTTAAGGTAAAATGGTATCAGAATGGAGTTTAAGTTTCAATTTTAAATATAATATTAAGGTTTTTTTCTGTGAAAAATAGTGATTCTTCCTTTCGTTATGTTTCTTTTTCCTTTTTTTTCTCACATGTGAGAAAGATAAAGATACAAGGAAGAGCAAAAATCAGTTGACATAGATTTAATTTTCTACTTTGAATATTATCTAAGCTTTTTAAAAGGAGTAAAATTAAATGAGGAGGAAAAACTCTGTCAATAAAACATTCATTTTCCCTCTTTCTACATAGTGATTTATGCCTAAACTTTAGTAGAAAAATGATAACACTAAGAGACACTCCAATAGAAAAAGCTTAAGCTCTGAAGTCAAACAAACTGGATGTTGAATCTCAGCTTTGCCAGTTAGTTATTTTGTAAAACAGAAGAAGCTACTCTAACTCTCGAACCTTGGTTTCTTCACCTCTAAATTATGTACACTGATACTTCACAGCTGCTTTGAGCATTAAATGAGGTAAAGAATTTAAGGTGTCCCTATAGCAGATTGAATGATTCACTCCAATGTCCACTCCCTCCCCCCATCTACACCTTTGCCACATCCTCATCATGGGTACTTTGATTGGATATAATTAGCTTTGGTCAACTGATATGTGGGTAGATAAACGATGAATATGCTAGTTCTGAGCCTAGGTTCTCAGAGCCCTTGTGTATTTGTTTGTTCTCTTGTGTTACTGTCATTATCATGAGGACATGCCTCAGCTAGCTTGCAGGCAAAGGAGGATGAGAGATATATGAAGCAGAGCTGCTCCTGCCACTTCGCTAATTTGCAGCTTGAAGCAGGGCTGCCCAGTAGAGCCCAGCCTAGATCAGCAGAACCATCATAAGTGACCAGCAGATCCAGGAGAATAAATGACTGTTTTAAGTCATTTGTTATTGGGATAATTTCTTATACAGCTCTATTGTTACAAGAGCTAATCAATGCAGTGCTGAACACTGTGGATGACACATAATAGTTTTTGATAAATATTAGTTCTTTAGTAACATAACAATATGTCATTTGGCATTTCAATTTATTTATGTTAAACTGAAGAGAAAGCCTCTTTTTATTGTACATGATTTGTTTTGAAGGCCAATTACTAATACAAACTTGTGAAAGAAAATACTAAATAAAAAATTAAAGGTGAATAGCTTGAAATTCTTCAGCTTATCTGTTTAGTGTCAGTATCCTTCTAATAACCACTAATCATTGTGCTGTTCACTAATCCCTTAGGCTAAACACACAGTATAAAAATGGTATGAACCTAGTATGGGATAAAAATTCATTCATACCAATACTCACTAAGCTGGTGACCACAATACCCATTAAACTGGTGGTGTATAGTTTCAGGGATTGGGATGCAAGCCCCCGAGATGTTTTATATACACCTTTGAAAATATATCAGTCAGTGAAATATATTTTACCTATTTCCCACCCAACTAGAATTTGAACCACAAATGGTAGGTGCTAGGTTCATATTTCACTAATATAATCCTCCACACAGCTCGGTATTTTTCAGAAGAATCCTTGTAACTTAAGTGCCTAATACCTGAAGGCTTGAAGTGCATTTGTGTTTGCATCTGGGCTTTCTCCATTCTACCAAGACACACAATGAAAAAGCATGCCAAGTCTCAGTTTCCATCCGAGACCCAGCAGAAGATCAATTTCTCATGAACCCTCACTGGAGGCACTCTTCAGTTTGATGTCTAAAAAGGCCTCAGACAAATATTCCCACTTCAAATCTAGACTAAAAGCCATTACTTTTGCCTTTGATGATTTCCTTTAGCCACACAAGTATGTACACTTTTCCAAATAAGATCTTATGGGGAAAAAAAGCTGTAGGAAGTCTCAGGAGTGTTCCATTTATGTATTTGTCTGATTCTCGACCAGAAAACCTAAACAAAAGGGCAGAACTGTGATTTTTTCAATGTTCCATGACAACTTTTGCAATAAGACAGTTCTCTACCTAATTCTAGCCAACTCTTCCTCTGAAAATTTAGTTCTACGTATATGCATTACTATGTATTGCATCCATTAAGTTGTAAGGTTCAACTTCTGGATTGATATGTAATATTTAAGGAGTGCTCACTTTCTTCCTAAAATTTTGAAGGATAGCTGAGGTAAAGATTTGTGAGTCATCCATTCAAAACTTTCTCTTTTTACTTACACACTATGATATAATAGTAAGTGCATCTATTCATTTGACAAATATTGTGCGAACAGCTATCATGTGCCATGCATCATGTCAGATGCTAAGGAGTTGACAGTTTCACAGAGGAGTTGGGCATTAATCAAAAAATCAGAGAAAAATATAAAATTAAACATATGACGAGTCCTATGTAATAAAAGTGCATGGTATTTCAGGAGTATATAACAGGAGGCCTGACCTAATTTGGGAGTATGGGGAAGGCTTCCATGTGGAAGTGATGTTGGAACTAATACATGAAAAATAAGTAGAAGTTATCTAAGTAAAGAGATTGGGCAAAGGGGCCTTTCCAGGTAGAGTGATCAGCATATGGAAAGCAGGGAGATTATTCAAGTAGCTGAATGAAGAAAACTAGTGTACGGGGAACAGACAGTGTTAGAAAGAAGAATGGCATGAAATTAGGCAGGAGGTGGGGTAGAGAACTGACTGGCAGTTGGGCTGGGAATCTTCATGCTCAATGTGTCCCTTCAGACCTACTCTATACCCTTCTCCACCATACCCTATACCCTAGAAGACAGAAATTTGAAAACTCCATCAATGGGCTCCTTTACCCTCCAGCTCCCAGGTGCGTCCAGCCAATGGGGGACACCATCAAGAAACTGGATGGTGAGATGAAAGTGAAAAAAAGTGTATTCCTCTACTGTAGGCATACCCACCAACCGGAAGTCAAAATGTATGTTTCTATTCAGATTCACATATTAAAATGATCACTTTGCCTATAAAATCCCCAAATTGGATTGGAAGGGGCAAGAATGGATAGAGACCTAACATTAGCTTGGACAGGAAAATAATGGTGGAAATACAGAGAACTTGATGGATTCAAGATGGGGAAAATGACGTCCAAAGTGGACTCTTAACATTTTGTCTATGCAACTTGCTGGAAGGCAGTACCATTTATTGAGGAGAGCACCTAAAAAAAAAAAGGAAACAGGTTTGCAGATGACAATCAAGCATTTGTCTTTGGACGTGTTGAATGTGAGGTTACTTTGAGACGTCTAACTGGAGATGTGAAAAAGACAGCTGGAGACACAGATCCAAAACTCTAACAAAAGTTCAGAAGTTGGGGATTTATGTTTGGGAGTTTCTGACATGTGGTGATGATTAAAATTGTAGTTGTATGTGAGGCTTCCCACAGGGTGAGAATAAGGTACTGGCTCAGCTCTAAGAAACTTTACCATATACTGGCCAGTTAAAGGAAAACAAACTCAGAAGGATAAAAAAAGAAAGGAGCAGCAGATTTTCAGTGGGTATGTATGACACCAAGGAAATATACATCATAGAAGACAAGGAAACAGAGTATATAAAACAGTAAGAGTCATATGGTTGACTGAAAATATGTGAAAAAATATTCTTTTTCTGTGTCATTATAGTCCATTGCTTTTATAGGGAATAAACATTATATCTTAAAGGAAGGTGTTTCCTATGCCAGAGAACAATTTTATTGCACTTAGGTTCCCTTTGATTTTGACTCATTCTTGTGTCTGCCCTTTTCTGCAATAGAAGATAGTTTTCATAGTTCTCACCTGTAATAAAGTTCAGTGTTATACCCTGCTGCTTCTAGTTATTGCTGCTTACCCCAATCAGAACTGATATATTGGATCCAATGCTAGGAACTTGGATTCCAGTTAACCAAGGTTTTATTCTAGCAAATTTCTGCCTGCACAGAAAGAAAAAGAAACACACAGAGGTTAACTTTCCCAAGGACACATACTTGGAAAATATCAGAGTCAGATTCAAACTAATACTTTCACTAACTAATACCTTTCAAATTAATGCTAATACAAATTCCCTGTTGTATGACACATGAAGGCATCACCATAACTACTCAATGTACTCTTTCCCTAACCTCGATATTGCAAGCAAGATGTAATAAAAACAAAAACTCATTAATCAGGAGCGAGAATACACAAATTGTAAAGCTCAAAAACTGGAAATCCTAAAATCATGAATTCAATAGTGCCAGCAACTTTAGCCTCATCCTTTGAAAAATATGCCTTTGTCTCAGCCAGCTAGGACTGCTATGTAACAAAAATACCACAGACTGGGTGCCTTAAACCACAGATACTTATTTCTCACAGTTTGGGAAGCTGGGAAGTCCAAGATAGCAGATCCAGTGCCTGGTGAGATCCTGCTTCCTGACTTGTAGATGGCTGTCTTCTCCTTGTGTCCTCACACAGTAGAGAGTAGAGAGCTACAGCAAGCTCATCTATCTCTTCTTATAAGGGCACAATTCCATTCATGAGGGAGGCCCTGTCCTCATGACCTAAACCTCTTAAAGGCCACATCTCCTAATCCCATCACCTTGAGGGTTAGTATTGCAACATACGAACTTTGGGAGACATATTCAGTCCATGATAGCCTTTTAAAAAAATTTTTCCAGGAAGAATTTATTTTTCTTTGATTTAAAGAAAAATTACCATCTCAGGGAAACTATATTCACTAGTTTGTTGTATTTTTTATATTCCACATATAAGTGATATCATACAGTATTTGTCTTCCTCTGTCTAACTTATTTCACTTAGCATAACACCCTCCAAGTCCATCCATGTTGCTGCAAATGGCATAATTTCATCCTTTTTATGGCTAATATTCCATCGTGTGTGTGTGTGTGTGTGTGTGTGTGTGTGTGTGTGTGTGTGTGTGTCTATATACACACACAACACATCTTCTTTATCCGTTCATCTGTTGATGGACACTTAGGTTGCTTCCATATCTTGGCAATGCTGTTATGGACATTGAGGTGCACGTATCTTTTTGTTTGTTTGGGTTTTTCACTTTTTAATTTACTTCAGCATTTAAGGGAAAGGAGAGACACAGTCCCAAAGGGTGTGTTCAAAGCCCACCTTGCTTACTGAGGCAAAGAAGTATTTTAAATATATATATATATATAATATATATATATAAATAATATAAATATAAAAAATATATAATACATATAAATATATATATTATATATATATATATATATATATGATAGCCTTTAACACCCTTGGAGATAGTTCTCAAATTTTTTCCAAACTCATGAAAATCACCTCTCGTTATCAACAGTGCAGACTATTTCAGAGAGCTGTAACATGAACTGCATGGTCAGCTTGCCTGCAGTTTAAGGTACCAAAAGAGATCTCATTCTGCTCTTAGTTCCCTTGTTTTGTGGATAAACTGTTCACCTGCCAAAACCAAGCAAGAAACAAACCTGTGGCCTTGGTACCCAACATATTTGAATAAGCTTGTTTTATTGTCTGTGTTTCACTTGCTTCTTTACAGTTCATGTGAGTTTTTTTTTATAGCAGCTGGTTTTGCTCTAAGGACAAGTGGGTGCTACATCAGAATATTCCTCTGACAGTGTAGAAAGTCTGGGCCACTTCAACATTAGGCCAGTGGATTTGGTGTCACAATTTAATTGAGCCAAGCAATGTTATCATGAGTGTCGTGTGAGGGCTATGTTCTCTACAACTTTGGAAAACTTAATTATTAAATCCACCCCACTGGCTGAAAGACAACATTGTACTTAAAGAGGAATGCATGGTGTTTGTTTCACTACAAGCAAACATTATCAGATTGGTGGTAAATGGAGGTCTATCTCAGTTTTTAGACTGTCATTATCTAAATTAAACTGAAATGGAAAATTTTTATCTAGCAAAATATAGCAAGTTAACCATAGAGGGTCTGTCTAGTTGGAAATTAGATGAAGCCAGCAACAAGACAAAATTTAACACAAATTAGAAGTCAAATTAATACATGTGATTGGTGGAGCTGCTGGGGTATTAGTGCTAAAGATGGGTATCCTTGAACCTTATGACAATCTATTGGCTGTCATTATTTTACTAGTCCAATGCTATTGCCAAGTCAAGCTAACACAGATAATTGTCTCTAGCTTTGCTTTGGAAAATGGTCAAATACAAGGATTTCTCCATGCCTTCTAGAATTTAGTGCCCATCTGTTCTCAATCAGTAGGAAGACTGAGAAACAGAACGTGCCATAAACCCTAAGACAAACCCACCTGAGAGGCTGAGACCTTGGCCACTTGTCATGAGATTGCTTTTCCTTCACCTATGGACATATGGTCTTGATAAACTGTCAGGAGGACAGCATGATAGAGAAGATCTATAATATCAATAATCCCAGGAGCTAATTCACATATATTATAATTAATAAAAGATATGCTACAGCCATTATGCCTTATATGACCTTAGGAGAATTTCTGAGTGCTTTCTTTTTTGGAACATTTCTGTATGAGAACAGAAGCCATCTTTCAGTGCCCCAACCGTGAAAAGAGAAATTTTAATTAGATGTCTACCCTGTCAAACATCCTATAAAAAAAGGAAGGGGCAGTTCACGTCAGGTGAAACAAGCAGGGACCAGTCATACCCATGTAGCTCAAGATCACCTTCCCAAGTTTGGGATTGTGGAGGGAAGGAATTTGCAGTCCTGCTCAGGCCATTTATCTTAATTCCCTAGAGCTACCATAACAAAGTTCCATAACCTAGGTGCCTTAAAACAACATAAATGGGCTTCCCTGGTGGCGCAGTGGTTGAGAATCCGCTTGCCGATGCAGGGGACGCGGGTTCGTGCCCCGGTCCGGGAAGATCCCACATGCCGCGGAGCGGCTGGGCCCGTGAGCCATGGCCGCTGAGCCTGCGCGTCCGGAGCCCGCAACGGGAGAGGCCACAACAGTGAGAGGCCCGCATACCACAAAAACAAAAACATAAACGTATTGTCTGACAAATCTGGAGGATATAAGCTCAAAATCAAGGTGCCAGGAAGGTTAATTCCTTCTGAGGGCTCTGAGTGACACTGTTTCATACCTCTTTCCTGGCTTCTGGTGAGGGCTAGCAAGCCCTGGACCTTCCTTGGCTTATAGACGCATCATTTCAATCTCTGCCTCTGTCTTTACATGGATTTCTCCCTGTGTTTCTCTCCTCCTCCTAATAAGTACAACAGTCCTTTTGGATTAGGGCCCACCCTACTCTAGTATGACCTCATCTTAATTAATTAAAACTGCTATAGCCCTATTTCCAAATAAAGTCACATTCTGAGGTTCTGGGGGTTAAGACTTTAACATATCTTTTGGGGGGGTTACAACTCAACCCACAATATCATTTAAGCAATTCTCAAAGAGGATCTCACCAGAAAATGACTGAGACACTACTGGGGATAAAAATCTCATCTTTACTTTCTATTTGCTTAAGCAGAAGACAAACGAAATTTGTTTTAAAAAAAATTTTTATCTGACATCTGACTTAAAGAATTGAAACTTTTATTCACTGCATTTTATAAGGATGTACTAAGTAATTTATGGCCTGACAAGGAAGGAGTCTCCCCTGATCTTTGGTGAAAATATTCCCGGAAAAAAATAATTCATCCCATGAAAATGTCTTGTCATCTTCCCTGGTGAATCAGGGTGCTACTATACAGAATTATATCAATAAATGTGTATTAAATATCCTAACTCAATAAAGTTTCCCTTTATTAGGTGCTATGGAATTGCCAAAGGTGATTTCTGCAGCTATATGTGGCATTCTTGGGAACTCAGAGAGAGCCAATTTAAAGTAATATATAGTGCTTGACCTTGAATTTAATCGTCCAGATTATTGTGTCTGACTGAGTCTCGTTGAGAGATTAACAAACACGAGTTTTAGTCAAGCCACAGAAATATTAGAAAGTGTATCCCTCTCATAAAACAAGCTTGTCTCAGTAAAACAAGCCTAGAAGTGGATTTCCCTATCTGTACCTAATACTGAATTACCAGGATACCCTGATGGGCTATTTCACCTTATAGTATCTGGGGCCTAAAGAATCTTGGCAAGCAATGGCGGGCTAACACCTTCTGGAAAGCTATTCCCTTTTGACAGAGGGATTTCTGCTTTGCCAAACTCAGTACCAAATGCCCAGGCCTCCCTAACTGCAGTCTTGATTCTCTGTAAGTCAAAGTTTATGACTCCCCCGACAGTCTTCAAGGCCCTGTCTCCCCTCCGCAAAAACCAAAGGTCAAAGTGAGGTCCATTCGCAGCTCTGGTTGCATTCAGGCACCAAGAACAGCAGGGTTTTCCGGATTAGAAACACGGGGCAGCCTGAATAACATGCTCAGAGATGCAGCCAAATGTGCTGGAAAGAGAAGCGGTACAGCAAACAAGGCCCCCTGCTAATAATATCTGCAGCCCGATCTCTCATCACTTTGCGCTTCTCCATCTATGCTCCGGTAAGATTGATTTTCCTCCAGGTCGCCAGAGATGACATGTTCACTCCTTCTGTTTCTCGTTTGCATTCCTTCTCACCTCTGGGTCCTGGCACACACTCTCTGCTGCTCTTAATGCCTTTATGGATCTTACTGTACTTAGGAAATATCAATATGCCCTTCAGAATGTGGGTAACTGTAGTTTCCCTCAAAAGTGGTCACTGGTCCCCAAATCTGTACCAGGTGCTGCTTCTCTATGCTCCCAGTGGCTTCCTGTACATGGGTCACTCAGAGCACTCACCACACTGTATGCTGTAATTGCTTGTATATTTTACTGTATCCCCTGATGAGATCCTTGAAAACAGGGACCATGTCTTATTTAGCTTTTTCGCCTCACGATAGTGACTCTCATACAATAAAGTTAATGAACGCTTATTGAATGCATTACAAAATGAATACAAGTTTGGTAACCAGAAACCCACTGATGTAGTTCTAGCTTTGCTACTAACAAGCTCTGATTTTTCAGGAACTTGTGCTAACTGTTGTCACATTCATGACCTTGACACCCTCAGTCATGATGGAAAAATCTTTGCTTTTCATATTTCCACTTTTATGAACTTCTTGTTTTCTTCATAATTGTAAGGTAGGGATGACTCCACCTACATGGTAGCTGGTATGAAAGGTTATCATAATGTATATGAAGGAGCTCTACAAAGTGCAAAACTCTATAGAAATTCAAATTATTATTGATCCTTGGTAGAAAATGAAGAGCGCCTGAGGCAAATGTAACTTTATTGTGGAAAGGATATTGTATCAGTGTAACATGGCACATTCACTACATGTCTTCCCTTTCCTTTGCTTTCTACCAAGAAAGTGGAGCATAGTGTAGGGTGACACACTCAGGGACTGAACGTTTTGGTCTGGGTACCAACAAGTCTCTTGGTCATTTGCAGTGTTTTTGATAGAGTCAATCTTCTGTCAGTTTCTATAACTGGGATTTTCCTGACTGAAATTTGCATAAGGTTTATTTACTTATAGCTCAAGTTCAAGGGGGAAAAAAAAACTATTACATGACTGTACTAAACAGTTAAATTGAACATTACAACAAACACATGTAGGTTTCACTTTTCACCACTGCCTTACAATGGTAGTCTAATGCTTGGACTACTCAGTTTTTTGAGATGGAATGTGAACTTAGATAAATTTGGTTGAAATTTGAGTAGTTTGTTTAGTCCTGTTGTCTTATGCCAGAATCCCAGCCTGTATCATGTAACTATTTGAATTTGTGACTCCTGATTTAAATTATCTGAGTCTAAATTTCTTCATTGTAAAATGCTGTGGGTGAGGGCTTAGATAGTTCCTAAGTGAGCTTTTAGTCCTAGAATTATTTAGAGACACATACAAAGCATTACCATTTTGACATGTTCTGGGAAAAGAAAAATGATACAATTGTAATACAATATCCCAGTCTCTAGGACAACCAGAAAATATAAAGAGAATAAAAGTAAATTTTACATCCTATTTCCAGTTCATCAATTTTGTGATATGTCCATTTTGTAAAGTGGGAAGGAAGTCACTGAAAGAAAAAAAGTTGAAATGAAAATGACAAGGTAATAAACAGCCCCACTGCAACTGCATAACCAAAACTTGAAATACAAGTTGTGCCATTATTACAAATCAATAAATAGTGATGTCAAATGGAACACTGGCATCAACTCCAAAATGGAGGAATATATAAAAATCCAAACACAGATCTACGTGGGGATGGACGTGAGCACTGTGTTTGGAGCCAATATTAGGGAAACCATTTCCTTCTCTGCATCTCGTCTCTCTTTGTAACGTGAGGAATTTGGTTACATGATCTTAAATTCTGGCTCTAACAATCTGTAAGAGACTACAGCCGGCATTAGTTTCCTTCACCCTGTGTCTTATTAATCATGCTTCATGGAATTCGTCTAAATGCAATCCATGCTTGATTTTCATTCATAAGGAGCTCCATGGTCTATGTAGACTCTAATTGGAAAATTAGTATTGTTTCAAAAACACCAGCTAAGTCTCAAAATCAGATGCCCTCAGTATGACATGCATATCTAATTTCTTCCACGGCTGCATAAAGTTAAGCAAGAAAGGCATTCTCAACCACTCCTGACAGCTTTTATCACAGGCTATTCAACAAATGTTTTCTGTCTACTTGTCTGAGAAAGCTGATTAGACAAAACAGCTGGTGGAGACACAAAGAAGAACATTCATTACTCACCAAGGGAATATAAAAGATATTTAAAATGAATGAATAGCAGACACAAAAATGACCCTTGGAAGAATTGCATACATATTTTTGAATTGTGAAATTGTCAGGAGTGTGGTATACTACCACATTAGAGGCTGAGTTTCCATTACTTTACGTGTGATTTTTTTTTTGTTTTAAATTAAATGGACACAATACAGGCTCTTACTGAATACAAAATTCTTTTCAGTGTAATCCTTAGGTCACTGCTCTAGAGATGATTTCTCAGAAAATCTAGGTGACTTGGAATGTCTAGAGGATTTTCTAGCCTCAATTCAGAAAATGTATCTTGAAGCCCTGGATCCTTTACTACTTCTTATGATCAAATTGTTCCTTTCAAATGCAGCGAAGGGATATTGGTGAATGATACAGAGAAAGGAGATTCAGCTGTCTGCCTCCTTCCCTCCAACAAACAAGGGAAGGAAGATTTGTGCTCATCACAAAATCTCAAATCCCCACGCTTTCATCTCCTACAGTATTCCTTCACTATAGTCAAACATACACATGCCATATGTTCTCCATTAGAAAATAATAAAAGTAAAACTTAACTTTGCTTTGTTTTCTAAGGGTAGACTTTGATTATTTTCTCTAAATAATTTACCATAACAATTTCTTCTGAAAGAAGAAAGTATAGGAGAAAGTGCATTGGCCTGGGCTAAGAGGAGACAGTTATGTTGTTCTCTGACTAGCAGACCATATTTACTTGGAACCATCTTCCCTCAGGGTCTCAGTTTCTTCATCTATAAATGATGCGATTTCATCTTTGGAATGGATTAAGGTATAAATGAATACAGTACACTAATCAAAAGGTTGAGGTCAATCCAGATAATCTCTGCACTCCCCTCTTACCCCACTTTCCTTCTCTTGACATTCTAATCCTATCCAGGAAAACAAAACAAAACAACAACAGAAGGATTGCATATCCCTGTGTAAAAGCATCCCATATGCATCATCTCATTCGCTCCTCATGGTGAATATAAGGGAATTAAATTAAATAACTATGGCCGATCCACTAGGTTACCGACTCCTCTACTGTTTTTATATGAATTATCATCTTTTACCTTCAAAACAAATTGTACAGAATGGAAAAGTATCTTCCCCTTTCTCAGTGGAGGTTGCTGATGATGCTGATGATTTGCTATAGCTCACACAGACTGTTAGAGTCACTGGCTGTGTAATGTTGGACAGGCCTGGGCCTCATGCTCTCCCCCAGATCCAGAGGGTAAAGTCATTCCCACCTGAATCAGGTCCAAGAAAAATAGTAGAGAGATGGTTCTTCAGATAGAAGAAATGGACCATTTTACCCAGAGATACATAGACATACTAGATACACAGACAAAATTGCATGCCCACTCTAGTCATTATGAATACATAGCCTCCTTCTCCTCCTCATCCTCTATTCTACTGCCAAGTAAATTTTCTAAAGAATCATTCACTAAAATGAATTGTCAGTGAATTAGACTACAGAATCGAATGGCCCTTTCTGATCTGGCCCTATCGATCTTTCCTGCCTCACACCCTCTCCTTCCCTCTAGTGCCCGCTGAGCCAGTATCACCAAAGGCGTGCACCACTTCATGCCTCCACACCTCTTTCTTCTATAATTCTTTCCCTCTTTCTCTGTGTGGTAAAGACATACTCTTCCTTTATGCCTCTTTCCATGTGTCATTTTCTTGGCATCTTCTTCCCTGGAGTGTTTAGCTCACCCACTCTTTGCTCCCACATCACCTTTGCAAACACAGTGAGTCTGACCAGTGTTTGCAGGGTCCTAACCCTTTCCCTCATACCCGGGTATACTGTGACCGTCTTAAAAGAATGTTTTTTCTCATTCATTTTGGAAGACTGAGAGCTAACACAGAGTCTATAGTAAAGTGAGTGCCCAATAAATAGTTTCAGAGTATATGATGAACTGAATGAATGAATGAATGAATGAATGAATGTGTGTGTTTGATCTGAATTGATTCCTAACTTGGGCTAATCCTCCTGCTTGGATTTCTCGGTTGAAAGGAAATACTTTGAGACCAATTCAAAAAGGATATTAATATCAACTATTTTAGAAACAGTCAAAGGCCTTATGAACTTGGGGGCATTTTCCAGCCATGTGCTTTTCATCTCCTGGTTCTGCTGATAGAGTATGGAAATAATTGAGTGGCCACTCTTTTCTAGGATGTCAACATACATTTATCAAGGTTTCTGGGCAGTTAGTTTCTCCTTTGAAATTTTAAAAGATGTGACTCTTGGCAATACTGTATAAACATTAGGTTTATTTTCCTGATTTTTGCTTAAGAACTATCATTTGATTCATCTGCCAAGATAACTTCATTATATCCTTGAGGCAATTCAATACACCAGCTATTTGTGTCTCCATTTTTCAAATTCACCAAGCAAAAACTCCAAGTCTTAAAAGAAGCCAGCACAAACCTTTAGGAGGTGGGGTTAGGGCAGAGGAAGAGCATTAACTATTGTGGGTTCTCAGAAACTTGTTAAAAACAAGATGCGATATGTGCGTTGATTGTATTACTTTCCCTCAGCTTTTATTCATCTTCCCATCAGTGAGATTTGGATTAATCTATATTTTACACCAACTGAATTTTTAAGACATTAATTATAGTTCTTTAATCACATTGTTCCTTGTATGATAGTTAGTGGTATACACAGGTCATCTTTGACCATAACAAATGTTCTGTCCCAGCCAAGTTCCACTTCAGTTGCAAGCCATAGAATCTTAAGGCTGGGTTGGCAAGAGAAAGAGTCCTGGAAGCTGGCGTATAGGGACTAAGAGAAAGGAAGGCAGCAGCCCATATCACAATGTCTCCAGGAGGAATAAACACTCAGCCAAATCAGGACTGTATTTCTTAGGAGGCTGAGTTGCGAAGACATGTGACCACAGCCCTGTTTGACCAGAATGAGCTTCATCGGTGGGTGAATCTTTGCAATTCCTGAAAGATTCATCTGAGTTGAAGCAGACTTGCACTCATTAGCCAGGAGTTGAAGAAAGTGGCTCCAGTCATGGGGCTGGGAGGAGGGAACTGGCTAGAGATATCAGGCCAATAAAAGGTCCCCAATAAAACTTTAACACTGGGGAGAAGTTTGCATAATAAAGACAGTAACGGAAACCTATTAAGGAAACCCAAACTAGCTCAGCAGAAGTACAAATACGTTCTCAGAAGATTCATGTAGACTTTCCCCAGGCTGCCACAGGGAGGTAATGCTAAAAAGTGTTTAGAACTGGTCAAATGAATCTGACCTTGAGGCTGGTTCTTTTACTCACCATGAGAATGACTTTGGATAAATCACTTAACCTCTTTTATGTCTCAGGTTTGTGTCAGTAAGGATGCTTTCAGCAGCAACTAACAAATCAAACAAAAACTACTACCCAAATTGACATTTAAAGAGAGTAAATGCATCGGCTCATCAAAACCTGAAGTCCTCCCTAGTTGTGTCATGGTGGCAAAATGTTTATAGCAGTTTCTGACTTCCTATGTGTTCACTATTAATTTGAGAAGAAATGAGAGATTTGCTTCCAGGATCTCTCTCTTCAGAGTGAAGGATTTATTTTCTTAGGAGCCTCTAGCAAGCTTTCAGCCTGAATTGGGTCACTTGCCTATTCCTAAAACAGTTCCTCTGTCCAGGCAGTGCCATGGGCTCGACAGCTTAGGCCTGAGTTCCTGAACAAATCATTGGCAAGGGATGGAGTTATCATTAAATCAATGGGGACCTCTCCTAGACCTGGGGATGGCATCAATTTTCCAGGAGGTATTTCCTCTGTGTTGGGAAAGGGTGGATATCTGAACCAAATCAAAGTACTGATAGACAGGAAAAAATAGGAAACAGAATTCAGGTAGGCCACTACAATAGCATCTACAAGGCCCCTCATCTGTGAAAGGGGGACAGTGATATTAATGCCCACGTTGGAAATTGTTGGGAGGACTAAATGCATTAATTCATAGGATGTACATAGCTCAAAAACGTGGTGGTGTTTTTTCTACTATTATTGTTTCCCTCACTCTCTATCTTCCCTGCTAAACCCACTTGCTCCATTTTGTTGCTCCTCCCCCTGCTTTCTTCCTGGCATGTGAGTGTCAGTCCACACCCTTTTAATCAGCTCATCTGTTTGGTTCTTGCCACTGGGTTTGCATGCTTGCAGTTAGTCAAGAAAGAAGTACACCAGCATCATCCTTTAAAGATGAAAGCTCTAACCTCATCAAAGTCAATGAACACATTGATGTGTCATGATGCTAAGAAAAATGGGAGATAAACAATTGAACAAGACTAAACTACTGACTCTGCAAAGTTCACAATGCCAACATACAGTAGTGTGGCTAGCACATGGTTGGTGTGCAGTACACTTTGTGGAATTAAATTGATATCTAATGGGAATACCATGTATATGTACAAATAATCAAGGTAAATCAAGTTGTGGTAAGTACAACAGTAGATATATGAATAAGGCATTGTAGAAGCTGGTAACAGTTGAGGCACAAATATTAATTCAAATTGGGATGCGATTTGGAAAGATTTCTTGGTCAAGTTGAAATCTAAGCCAGAGCGTAAAGAATTGTAGCACAAGTTTAGGCCAGTGAATGGAGGTGCTCAATTTCCAACCAGCAGATATATTCTTGTATCCCATCTGTTGATTCTACACATGAAATAAATTTAGACAGTTAAACTTTATCAATTGCTTATCTTGGAAGGTTTTCTGAGTTTAGTTGGATAAAAACTGATGTTCAGGAAAATTTTCACTAGATATCACGTATTCTGCCTATTAAGTAATACGTTCTAAAACAGAATACCAGATGAAAGGCATTTGAGAACCAGGGCTCAGAATTGCTCTCCACTGCATGTATGTGTAATTTCTTGATGAGGCAAGGCAATGTTTGACATAGTTTCCTGCGGTCCTCAGAATTTGCTTTTTCAGCCCACACAATCCTGCTATTTATTATTTCACGTTTAGTTTGCCTTCGGTAATGAAAAAAGATTTAAAGATAACAAGATGAATACTTGGGGGTTACAGAAACCTGGCTTCATTTTCAAACCAGAAATAACTTGTAACACAAGTTTGACGCTCAAAATAACAGAATTAATAAGGAGAAAATAAGCACAGACTGGTGGTTTTAACTAAGTGACCGTTGCTGTGAAAACAACATTGCCACCAACTGGTATAATTTTTCATCATTCATTATCATGCCTAGTGGAAGGCATATTGTGTGAATACAGACAATGTAGGAAGAAGTCCAACTGGCAGTTTTTGTATCTCAACATGTTATGTGTGGCAGTGAAAAAGCAAAATGGATTTCAAGTCTCCAGACACTCCATCTTTGTAATATATTTTAACAACAAAAGACAAAGCCTCTAGTTCCAAGCATACCAGGTGTGTTTTCATAATTTTTGTCTCAGTGTGCAGTTCTCATTTTTAAAAATAAAGCAGGTGGTAAAAAAAACCTCTAACATAGACTGATCCCCATAATGTTTTGACAACATTTGTCATAAGTCTTATTCCTATCACATGAGATATTTAAAATATTATTCTCATTCTGTCATAGAAGTGAAAGCCTTTTTAAAAACAGGAAATAAGAAATATGGTTAAATTCAGGAAAATTTTCCAATGTGACATAATAATTTTACTGAGATATCAAATTTGATATTTTCCCTTGGAAATCCAAAACCAAAGCTGAGTTTGTCAGTAATAAAGACAACATTGTCAACATTGACTATTTACAATGACATTAACAACACAGGTCTCTATATTTTCACTGTATAAAATAAGCTAAACACGAATGTGTAATTAGAAAGAAAAGACTAGGAGGTTAAGTATCTGTGAGGTCCCCTTTGTTAGAGGCTCTAATGTGGAGAATATAAAGTCACAATGCTTCTGAGTTTTTTAATAGTTTCCATGGTAATCACTCCTCAAAATATGTAAAGGGACACAGAGATTTACTAGAAAAGAAGACATAAAAGGTTGCCGTGAAGAGCATTCTGAGCCCTCTGTTCCCTGACATGTCTGCAGAAGTGTGTGTACACGCTCCTCCTCCTCTTCCACTACCAGCTGTGACACACACATCCACATACAGTATATGTGGCACAGACATACCACTTCTGGAATTGAATTCACAACACCTGAAGATCACAGGAGAAGATGCATTGGAATCCATTAACAAAGAAAGCTGCTTGTGAGACCTTGACTTTAGAATACTAAATATATTATTGCATAGATTCCATTCAGAGAGTCTTTACTACAAAAACAAACTGAAATTAAATAGACTAAGACCAAGATCTCTCAAGCAGTTAGATTTTGTTTCAGAGTCCAAACTGTCCTGTCCCACTCCATGAACAATCAGAGACCAGAGAGATCTTGAGCCAGAGCATAGCATCTCAGAATCTTGGTTGGGACATAGGACATAATGCCAACAGTTTATAGATTGGAGAGTTAAAGGCATTTACTCAATAAATAGTTACTGAGCACATACATATGCTAGGTATTGTTCTAGGTACTATCAGTTAAGAAAATAGAATATAAAAGATTTCTTATCCTCACAAAGCTTATAGTCTAAAGAAGAGACAGGTAATAAACAATAAACATAATGGGTATGTGGTATGATATGTTAGAAGGTGATACCATCCTACTGAAAAAACTAGAGTAAAGGGAATTAGGAGTACAGATATATTGACAATGTTACTAGCTTCTGTAAATGTGATGCTGTAACATCTGCCCTACACGCATGTTCTGAAAAACCCAATAACATGCCTGAGTCACCGTGCTTGGTCTCCAACCTCCCTCATTGCCTTCTACACCTCCTTGGGCAGAATACTCCTCCCAAGGGCATGCTTTTCAAATACACACCAACCAATCCATAGCCTACACCCTCAGCCAGTTCCCTTACTGGGTTCTCAGACTCCAGGCCACTATCCACCTGCCCTAATCACTCCAGGGCCAGGTGCCAGACAACTAGGGACAGCCCCTATGTCCCAGAGCCTGTTGAAATTATTCAAACTGACTAATCCTAAACATGCTTGCTTTGCCTCATCCATTTCTTCACTTGGAAACCACAGTAAAGCCTCTTGCCCCCAGTTTCCCCATCCCTCTGTCTAGTAACTGACCCTGATGCTGGCCTGCATGACTCCTCCATGGCGTGCCATGCCCCCTCCCCTTGGGAACTGTGGCAATGAGCTATAGTCTCAATGGCAATTGTTTCCTGATCTGTTGGCCTTATTTATTGTACAGCCAATTTTCTATGAACACACTATATTTTAAAACAATAGGCATGGAGTAGTGGGCTAGGTGATCCCTGTAGGACTCAGCTCAAAAGTGACATTTGATTAAAAGATCCAAAGAAGAGGAGGGATTCCTCTGGACTACTGAGGGAAGAACAGTCCAGGAAGAGGTACCGGCCAGTTCAAAGGCTCCTAGTGGTTTGTGCTTGGTGAGTTTGAAGAACAGTGAGTATATCTGAGGCTGAGTAAGCAGAATAGCAAAAGGTAAGGGAGACTAGGGAGGTAACTGTGGCTAGACCAGATGGAACCTTGTACCTAACTAGAAAGGCTTTAGCTGTTACTTCTTATGAGAGAAAGGAAGAGTTACTCAAAATGACATTTCAAGGAAGTTTCAGATGAGGGAAAGAAGATTCTAAAGAACTGGTATACAAGAAAATACAATGGAGAAAGGAAGTTTTCTGTAGTTTTTTAGGAAAGTCATCAATATTTGGCTTGGAAGCTGCACCATCAGTCAAACCTGTGGAGACAGAACATGAAACTCCTCCTCACAGCACAGAGAGGAGAGATGAGAATAAGTCAAGGCTTGAAGTAAAACAAAATGGCAGCCCTGGAGACTGGTAAGTGGACAGTAGAGAGAAGAAAGACCCTGGAGCAATCCTGAGAAGAAAAATAAACCACTGAGAAGGCATTTGTATTTTTTAATTTTTTTTTTTTGCTCAGGAGCATAAGCATACTGGAAATTGAATGTTGAGTGATAGATAAAGTTTTGTTGAGAAAGGCACAAAAGTTTGCAGCAGAAAACTGAGAATGTTACTACCTCTTCAAATGAATGTAAATGTATCAGAGAAGGAGGACAGTTAAAAGGACATTATAGGACACTTTGAGGAAATAGTGGAAATTGAAATTCAAGAGAAGCAGGGATTCTTAAAGAGGAGGAGGAAGAGGAGGTTAAGCGTGGCAAATGCTGCAGAAAAGTCAAAACAGAAAATAGGCCATTGGATGAGCAATTAGCAAACCAACGATGACCTTGATAAAAGCATCGGAAGGGATGAGTAGTGACTGAGCAAAATCCAGACCAAAAGAATCAGAAACACAAAGATTTAGTGCAAATGTAGACTATTCAAAATACACACATTTTTTTTCCTCCCCTTCATTTTCCAGGTTCCTAAGCATTCCCCTAAGGAATTTCCCCTAGACCTCAGTATCAGTAGACTTCAGTATCAGTCTTAAAGGCCTCACGCAGAAAGAATTCTTGACTCTGCCTAGGGGATTAGATGATAGTGACTTGTTCTTCTTAGGTATTGCATGGAGTTTTGTGCCTTAATAAGAAAATCAGAGGAAAAGTAAAACCCATAATCCAAAATAATTAGTTGTATTTTTATCTTTTAAATATCAATTCTACTTGTGATCAGGCCTACTTTATTCATTCCAAATATTGTTTATTTGTGCCTTCTCTCCTTTTTTTTAGATTAATTATTGTCCAGGTTTTATTCTTTTGTTAATTACTTCAGAGAAAGAATTTTTGATGTTATTTCTTACTACTGTACATATTTCCTATTTCATTAGTTTCTCTTATTTTTTACTAATTTCTTATTTTTCCTTTGACTTTCTTCTGTATTTCTTCTCCTAACTTACTAGGTTGGACAGTTAGCTCATTAATTTTCAGACTTTTTCCTTTTCTTTTAATTCTATGTATTTCTCTTCATGTAATTTTCAAAGTATACACACATTTGGATATGTAGTATTTTCCTTATTGTTAAGTTTTAAAGATTATCAAATAAGTACAAGAATTTTTTATTCATTATAAAGGAGCTTTTTTTTTTCAGTTTTCTAAATGAATGGGATTATGCTATCTTCTTTTACTGATTTCTAACTCAGTGTCTTTGTAGTGAATGCAACGTGGTCTGAATATTTCCAAGTCTGAAATTTACTGGGACTTGCTTTGCAATCTAGTGCATGGTTAACAATTGTAAATAATATTATTTAAAATTATTGTAAACAATCTGTGTGAATAATATGTATTCTCTGAGTCTTTAATGCAGGACCCTATGTATATCCCTTAGAAAAAACATGTTAACTGTGTTGACTGATTTATTTTTATCAATTACTGAGAGAGATATGTTAAAAATCAGTCTTATGAGGAACTGATCCATTTCTCTCTGTTAATTTTTGCTTTATGCATCTCAGTGTCAGCATATCATCTGCCCATCTGATATTTGAACGGAGCACATAAAATATTTTCTGTTAATTAAACCTCTTCTTACAACTTTGTGCTTAAAATAATTTCCAAGGATGCAAGAGAGGAGGGAGCATGTTCCATAAAATAGCAAACCCTAGCTAATCCTAGGAAAATCCTGCCTCTAGGATTGTTATTAAACCCCTCTCTTTTCCATCGTGGAAAAGGCAAGAACAACAGCTGAGATGGGAGATTGAACGTTTTGCTCTACTCCCCAAACACAAATTCTTCAGCACCATGGCTTTGCTAACTAGAGAGGGTCCTCCCAGTGGATAAAAGATCTCTTCTTGTCTCAATTAAGAAAAATGATTGTGAGCCAAGCTGAGAGCTCACAAGCATGACATAAACATGAGAGAGATGCTCCTCAACTGAAGTCCCAGGCACACCCTCACTCACTGTGTGACACTGGCCTAGTCAAGCAACTTTGCTCCATAAGCTTTACCCTGCACAACTCAAAATAGAGGGGGAAAATGCCTGCATTAATTGGGTATTGCAATTATTTGACATAATCTGCAGATAACATCTAGCAGAGCAACTGGCAAAACAGGGGCACTAAATAGACCTTAGCTGCTATTTATTTGTTTCCCTGTCATCTTTTTTTTTTAAATTAATTTTTATTGGGGTATAGTTGCTTTACAATGTTGTGTTAGCTTCTCCTGTAGAGCAAACTGAATCAGCTATACATATACATATATCCCCTCTTTTCTGGATTTCCTTCCCATTTAGGTTACCCCAGGGCATTAAGTAGAGTTCCCTGTGCTACACAGTATGTTCTCATTAGTTATCTATTTTATGCATAGTATCAATATGTCATTTCCTTTAGTTTAGAGACTGAAGTTTGGAGGATGGGGGAAGAAAAACAAACTCCTGAATCTGTCCATGAGCTGTAAGAAATCAGCATCTTCTTTCAGTGGAGTCCTTCTTAGTCCTGGGCCACAGTTCCTTGGAGCTGGCTTAAGGCCACTATAAAGTGAAACCATCCTACTCCAGCCATGGGGAGAGCATCCATCACTTGCATGACACACCAAGTCACCCATTTGTTCAGACAAACAGGGCAGTGGTATGAAAAGCAGCAGTATTTGCCATGAATCTCCCTGGAAAGCAACTCAACCACAGAATTCTATACTCTATTTTCAAATTTGAAATTTAAAATATATACATGAAGGGAAAATGTGACTATATTAGTCAGTTCAGGCTGCCATAACAAAATACCAGAGACTGGGTGGCTTTAAAAATAAAAAAACTTATGTTCTCACAGTTCTGGAGGCTGGAAGTCTCAGATCAGGGTGCCAGCATGGTCAGTTCTCGTGAGGGCCCTCATCCTGGTTTTCAGATGCCACTTTCTCACTATACCCTCAAGTGGCAGAGAGAGAGGACGTGCAAACTCTCTGGTGTATTTTCATATTAGGGTACTAATTCCATCATGAAAGTCCCACCTTCACAACCTCACCTAAAACTAACTATCTCCCAAAGCTTATCTCCAAATATGATCACAGTGAGGGTTAGGGAGGTCTTCAGCATATGAATTTGGAGGGGACACAATTCAGTCCATAACAGGGACCAAGTAGTGACTTTATTTGACCTCTGATCCAAAGAGGTCCTAAATCTATATTTGCCATGTTATGTTACAAGTCTGTCAAAAAACCCATTTTAACCCATTTTGATTTTTGTCCTTTGAGCAAACAATACAGACCAGCTAAGAAAGCAGGTTAATTTGAAATTCTGGTTAGCTTAAAATAAAGGATGCCTTGGCATGTGTGCAATCAACCAATGTTCAATTATAATGTTTTTAAAGAATTCAGAAAATATTTGCATTTAAGATGTATTTTTTTTCTACCAGAAAACCATCAAGAAAGATACTTGCGGTCCCATTGTAAACACATTTGTTTTTAAATCAAACACTTGTAAAAAATGACAATTTGTAAAAGTGATATCACTTCAGATCTACAGTGTTATTCACAATTTTTCTATGACCTTGCTCCAACTTACACTCCAACTCGTGAGAAAGCTTATGTTTCCAGAACCCTGGGTAGCAGGGGTTTAGGGAAAAGCGTACAAGGAAAGCAAAGAGGCTGCTGCAGGTACCTTCTTTGTCTCTGAATTCCTGTAGGAATATGTCCATCAGCTCTCTGCTCTGATATTAAATGTATTTGTATGTGGCTGACAATTTCATTTCCCAGTAGGTAGAGGAAATGACAATTGAAAAGAGCTTATATTTGACCAAGGAGGAGGAATTGGCTGGTGAAGTGGATGTGACAGGAACCCGGGAAGAAAATGACCCTCTTATATATATGCTGTTCTCATTTCTATGACAATCAATTTCAAACAGACTATCTCAACACCCTTCAAAGCACATGGGTATTTGTCAGGTCATATTTCCTGATCTGAGCTTCAGAAAGCTTGAAAATGTGATCTCAAACTGTGTTCATTCCCCTTCTCACTGTATTGGGCAGACTTCTTATACTAAACAATCTAACCCAATAACTTTCACAGAGTAGATACTCAGTGAATTTGTTTTATTAAATAGATAATGAAAATTTAGAGCTTGGAAGGGAGTGTGAATAGAAAAAGATCAGCCCATCCTGTACTCTCCTCTCAGGCAAGTGCAATGTGAGAGAAGACAGCAGAGTCTCAGCCTAACTTTATCATCTCCCTCTGCTTTGGACTAATACCTAAGGCAAAATAATCAACAAACATCTAATGAGCAATTATTCCGAGTAAACTAAAAAAGAGAGCTAATATTTTCTGGCACCTAAGTGCCAGGCAATTTATTTGGCCCTTTTTGCACATTACTTCATGTAATCTTCAAAAAACTCTACATAAGAGGGAGAATTTATATTTTTTATGTAACAAATGAAAAGGCTAAAGTTGACGACATTTGAACAGAGCTAAGGTTGGGAACTAAGATTTTCTGACTTCCAAGCACACACTCCAATGATAAAAAGCACTAAGCTGGAAGCTGGAATTGCAGAGTCTCCACAGCACTTCTGTGAGCTGAGGTATTGGGTGTAGCTTTTCGCTCAAGGATCTTTGGTTTGAAGCCGAGGGCAAGACCTCTGTACACAGCACCCTGTGAGCAAGTGAAACTGGATTAAGCAAAAAGGAGAAGAAAAAAAAGGAGCTCATATTCTCTTCTTCCTGCTGGTGTCTGTCAGTGGTACTGCAGTATATAGTGCTACAACAAGTCAGTCGCTGAGCTCTCATTGGCTATTGGCAGCCAAAGTACCAGGTTACCCATCAGCACTATAAATCAGCCGTGTGGCTGACAAGGTCTTGGTGCTCTGGCCAGGTGTCAGGCCTGTGCCTCTGAGGTGGCACAGCCGAGTTCAGGACATTGGACCACCAGAGACTTCCAGGACCCATGTAATATCAATTGATGAGAGCTCTCCCAGAGATCTCTGTCTCAACACTAAGACCCAGCTCCACTCAACAACCGCAAGCTCCAGTGCTGGACACCCCATGTCAAACAACTAGCAAAACAGGAACACAACCCCACCCATTGGAAAAGAGGCTGCCTAAAATCATAGTAAGTTCAGAGACACCCCAAAACACACCATTGGATGCAGTCCTGCCAACCAGAAAGACAAGATCCAGCCCCATCCACCAAAACACAGGCACTAGTCCCCTCCACCAGGAAACCTACAGAACCCACTGAACCAACCTAACCCACTGGGGGCAGACACCAAACACAACGGGAACTACAAACCTGTAGCCTGCGAAAAGGAGACCCCAAACACAGTAAGTTAAGCAAAATGAGAAGACAGAGGAACATGCAGCAGATGAAGAAGCAAGGTAAAAACTCACTAGACCAAACAAATGAAGAGGAAATAGCAGTCTACCTGAAAAAGAATTCAGAGTAAGGATAGTAAAGATGATCCAAAATCTTGGAAATAGAATGGAGAAAATACAATAAACATTTAACAAGAAGAACTAAAGAACAAACAATGATGAAGAACACAATAAATGAAATTAAAAATTCTCTAGAAAGGATCAATAGCAGAATAACTGAGGCAGAAGAATGGATAAGTGACCTGGAAGATAAAATAGTGGAAATAACTACTGCAGAGCAGAATAAAGAAAAAAGAATGAAAAGAATTGAGGACAGTCTCAGAGACCTCTGGGACAACATTAAAAGCACCAACATTCGAATAACAGGGGTACCAGAAGAAGAGAAAAAGAAAGGAACTGAGAAAATATTTGAAGAGATTATAGCTGAAAACTTCCCTAATATGGGAAAGGAAATAGTCAATCAAGTCCAGGAAGTGCACAGAGTCCCATACAGGATAAATCCGAGGAGAAACATGCCAAGACACATATTAATCAAACTATCAAAAATTAAACACAAAGAAAAAATATTAAAAGCAGCAAGGGAAAGACAACAAGTAACACATAAGGCAATCTCCATAAGGTTAGCAGCTGATCTTTCAGCAGAAACTCTGCAAGACAGAAGGGAGTGGCAGGACATAGTTAAAGTGATGAAAGGGTAAAACCGACAACCGAGATTACTCTACCCAGCAAGGGTCTCATTAAGATTTGACAGAGAAATTTTACAGACAAACAAAAGCTAGAAGAATTCAGCACCACCAAACCAGCTTTACAACAAATGCTAAAGGAGCTTCTCTAGGCAGGAAACACAAGAGAAGGAGAAGACCTACAATAACAAACCCAAAACCATTAAGAAAATGGTAATAGGAATGCACATATCAATAAGTACCTTAAATATAAATGGATTAAATGCTCCGACCAAAAGACATAGACTGGCTGAATGGATACAAAATCAAAATCCATATATATGCTGTCTATAAGAGACCCATTACAGACCTAGGGACACATACAGACTGAAAATGAGGGGATGGGAAAAGATATTCCATGCAAATGGAAATCAAAAGAAAGCTGGAGCAGCAATCCTCATATCAGACAAAATAGACTTTAAAATAAAGACTATTACAAGTGACAAAGAAGGACACTACATAATGATCAAGGGATCAATCCAAGAAGAAGATATAACAATTGTAAATATTTATGCACCCAACATATGAACACCTCAGTACATAAGGCAAATGCTAACAGCCATAAAAGGGGAAATTGACAGTACCACAGTAATAGTAGGGGACTTTATTGTTGTTGTTGTTTTTTGGGTTTTTTTGCGGTATGCGGGCCTCTCACTGTTGTGGCCTCTCCCGTTGTGGAGCACAGGCTCCGGACGCTCAGGCTCAGCGGCCACGGCTCACGGGCCCAGCCGCTCCGCGGCATGTGGGATCCTCCCAGACCGGGGCACGAACCCGTGTCCCCTGCATCGGCAGGCGGATTCTCAACCACTGCGCCACCAGGGAAGCCCTAGTAGGGGACTTTAATACCCCACTTTCACCAATGGACAGATCAACCAAAATGAAAATAAATAAGGAAACACAAGCTTTAAATAACACATTAAACAAGATGGACTTGATATTTATAGGACATTCTAACAAAAAACAACAGAATACACTTTATTCTCAAGTGCTCATGGAATATTCTCCAGGATAGATAATATCTTGGGACACACATCAAGCCTTGGTAGGTTTAAGAAAATTGAAATAGTATCAAGTATCATATCCGACCACAACACTATGAGACTAGATATCAATTACAGGAAAAAACCTATAAAAAATACATACACATGGAGGCTAAACAATATGCTACTAAATAACCAAGAGATCACTGAAGAAATCAAAGAGGAAATAAAAAAATACCTAGAAACAAATGACAATGAAAACACGATGGCCCAAAACCTATGGGATGCAGCAAAAGCAGTTCTAAGAGGAAAGTATATACCAATATAATCCTACCTCAAGAAATAAGAAACATCTCAAAGAAACAACCTAACCTTACACCTAAAGCAATTAGAGAAAGAAGAACCAAAAAAACCAAAGTTAGCAGAAGGAAAGAAATCATAAAAGCAGATCAGGAATAAGTGAAAAAGAAATGAAGGAAACAATAGCAAAGATCAGTAAAACTAAAAGCTGGTTCCTTGATAAGATAAACAAAATTGATAAACCTTTAGCCAGACTCATCAAGAAAAAAAGGGAGAACACTCAAATCAACAGAATTAGAAATGAAAAAGGAGAAGTAACAACTGACTCTGTGGAAATACAATGGATAATGAGAGGTTCCTACAAGCAATTATATGCCAATAAAATGGACAACCTGGAAGAAATCAACAAATTCTTAGAAAAGCGCAACCTTCCAAGAATGAACAAGGAAGAAATAGAAAATATAAACAGACCGATCACAAGCACTGAAATTGAAACTGTGATTAAAAATCTTCCAACAAACAAAAGCCCAGAACCAGATGGATTCACAGGCAAGTTCTACTAAACATTTAGAGAAGAGCTAACACCAGTCCTTCTCAAAATCTTCCAAAATATAGCAGAGGGAGGAACACTCCCAAACTCATTCTATGAAGCCACCATCACCCTTACACCAAAACCAGACAAAGATGTCACAAAGAAAGAAAACTACAGGTCAATATCACTGATGAACATAGATGCAAAAATCCTCAACAAAATACTAGCAAACAGAAAACAGCAGAACGTTAAAAGGGTCATACGCCATGATAAAGTGGGGTTTATCCCAGGGATGCAAGGATTCTTCAATACAGTCAAATCAATCAATATGATACACAATATTAACTAATTGAAGAATAAATATCATATGATCATCTCAATAGATGAAGAAAAAGCTTTGGACAAAATTCAACACCCATTTATGATAAAAACTTTCCAGAAAGTAGGCATAGAGGGAACTTAACACAATATAATAAATGCCATATATGACAAACCCACAGCCAACATCATTCTCAATGGTGAAAAACTGAAACCATTTCAACGAAGATCAGGAACAAGACAAGGTTGCCCAGTCTCACCACTGTTATTCAACATAGTTTTGGAAGTTTTAGCCACAGCAATCAGAGACAAAAAAGAAATAAAAGGAATCCAAATCGGAAAAGAAGAATTAAAACTGTCACTGTGTGCAGATTACATGATACTATACATAGGGAATCCTAAGGATGCTACCAGAAAACTACTAGAGCTAGTCAATGAATTTGGTAAAGTAGCAAGATACAAAATTAATGCACAGAAACCTCTTGCATTCCTATACACTAATGATGAAAAATCTGAAAGAGAAATTAAGGAAGCACTCCCATTTACCATTGCAACAAAAAGAATAAAACACCTAGGAATAAACCTACCTAAGGAGACAAAATACCTGTATGCAGAAAACTATAAGACACTGATGAAAAAAATTAAAGATGATACAAACAGATGGAGAGATATACCATGTTCTTGGATTGGAAGAATCAACATTGTGAAAATGACTATACTACCCAAAGCAATCTACAGATTCAATGCAATCCCTATCAAACTACCAATGGCATTTTTCACAGAAATAGAGAAAAAAATTTCACAATTTTTATGGAAACACAAAAGACCTCAAATAGCCAAAGCAATCTTGAGAAAGAAACAAGGAGATGGAGGAATCAGAATCCCTGACTTCAGACTAAACTACAAAACTACAGTAATCAAGACAGTATGGTACTGGCACAAAAACAGAAATATACATCAATGGAATAGGAAAGAAAACCCAGAGATAAACCCACACACATATGGTCACCTCATCTTTGATAAAGGAAGCAAGAATATCCAAGGGAGAAAAGTTAGCCACTTCAATAAGCGGTGCTTGGAAAACTGGACAGCTACATGTAAAAGAATGAAATTAGAATACTCCCTAACACCATACACAAAAATAAACTCAAAATGGATTAAAGACCTAAATGTAAGGCCAGACACTATCAAACTCTTAGAGGAAAACATAGGCAGAACACTCAATGAGATAAATCACAGCAAGAACCTTTTTGACCCACCTCCTAGAGAAATGGAAATAAAAACAAAAATAAGCAAATGGGACCTAATGAAACCTAAAAGCTTCTGCACAGCAAAGGAAACCATAAACAAGATGAAAAGACAACCATCAGAATGGGAGAGAATATTTGCAAATGAAGCAGCTGACAAAGGATTAATCTCCAAAATATACAATATTTTGTATTGAGCTCATGCAGCTCAATATCAAAAACACAGATAACCCAATCCAAAAAATGGGCTGAAAACCTAAATAGACACTTCTCTAAAGAAGATATACAGATTGCCTTCAAACACATGAAAGGATGCTCAACATCACTAATTATTAGAGAAGTGCAAATCAAAACTACAATGAGGTATCACCTCATACCAGTCAGAATGGCTATCATCAAAAATCTACAAACAACAAATGCTGAAGAGGGTGTGGTGGAAAGGGACCCCTCTTGCACTGTTGGTGGGAATGTAAGTTGATACAGCCACTATGGAGAACAGTATGGAGGTTCCTTAAAAAACTAAAAATAGAACTAACATATGACACAGGAATTCCATTACTGGGCATATACCCTGAGAAAACCATAATTCAAAAAGAGTCATGTACCACAATGTTCACTGCAGCACTATTTACAATAGCCAGGTCATGGAAGCAACCTAAGTGTCCATCGACAGATGAATGGATAAAGAAAATGTGGCACATATATACAAAGGAATATTACTCAGCCATAAAAAGAAATGAAATTGAGTTATTTGTAGTGAGGTGGATGGACCTAGAGTCTGTCATACAGAGTGAAGTTATAAGTCAGGGAGAGAAAAAGAAATACCGTATGCTAACACATATTTATGGAATCTTAAAAAAAAAAAAAAAAAAAGGTTCTGAAGAACCTAGGGACAGGACAGGAATAAAGACGTAGACGTAGAGAATGGATTTGAGGACACAGGGAGGGGGAAGGGTAAGCTGGGATGAAGTGAGAGAGTGGCATGGACATATATACACTACCAAATGTAAAATAGATAGCTAGTGGGAAGCAGCCACAGAGCACAGGGAGATCAGCTCCATGCTTTGTGACCACCTAGAGGGGTGGAATAGGGAGGGTGGGAGGGAGGGAGACGCAAGAGGGAGGAGATATGGGGATTTAAGTATACGTATAGCTGATTCACTTTGTTATAAAGCAGAAACTAACACAACAATGTAAAGCAATTATACTTCAATAAAGATGTTTTTTTAAAAAAAGCATTAAGCTAAGTGCCCTGAAAGGATTTAAAAGCAATATTCATTTCTGAACCTCACTGAAGCTCTACAGCCTAATTAGGGAGAATCACAGGCTCATCCAAACTTAGATTCAAGAATCTTAGAGAGCATCTAATCTAATGTATTTGCTATACACAAGAGGAAGCCAAAGCGTGAATTCACATAGTGCCTTGCCAGAAGCAGCACAGCTAGCGAAGAGCAGAGTCAGTCTAGAAACAGGATCTTCTGTCTCGTGTCCAACAAGGTGACATGCATTCTTAACCTTTCCATGGCATTTAGATGTACATTTGTCATGAATTAAAAGCATTATGGGATACAAAGATGGTGACACATGGTCTCTCCCTCTTCACCCTTTAGTTGGGAAGAAAACAACTTAACAAGTAATCATAATACAATGCAAGACTAGAAGAAGGAAAGGGGGAGCTGGATTAGTGAGAGCATTTTTTAGGATTCTTGGCTGCTAGTGGGCTTAACTCAACCTGATCTACTTAAGCCAAAAGGAGCTGTAAATCTTTGAACAGGCCAGGTAATTTTCATGTTCAAATGCATTGTCTTGGAATGCTTTCTCCTGTTCAATATTTCTGGCCAAGTCTTCTCAGAGCAGCAGACATCTTCCCCACAAAGGCTTCTCTTTATCTCTCCCCACTTCCCAAAGACAAGGGGCTGAGCCCTTCTGTTGCCATTTTTCAGTCCTCAGTCTTCCATAACTGATGGATTTTCTTTGTTCTCTACCAGTTTATGAGTTCTTCCAGAACAGAAACAGTCTTGCTTATCTCTGAAATCCAGCACCTAACACTTAGTAGACAAAATAAACTTTCATCAGATGCATTGTGAATAAGCGGTAGATGAATAATTTTTTTTTAAGTGTTGGCAGGGCCTTTTTTTTTAATTGAGGTATAGTTGATTTACAATGTTGTGTTAGTTTCAGGTATACAGCAAAGTGATTCATTTATACATATACACACACACACATATATATATATATATATATATATATATTCTTTTTCAGATTCTCTTCCCTTATAGGTTACTACAAAATATTGAGTATAGTTCCCTGTGCTAAACAGTGGGTCCTTGTTGGTTATCTATTTTATGTATAGCAGTGTGCATACGTTCATCCCAAACTCCTAATTTATCCTTTCCCCCACCTTTCCCCTTTGGTAACCATAAGTTTGTTTTCTATGTCTGTGGGTCTATTTCTGTCTTGTATATAAGTTCATTTGTATCTTTTTTTAATTCCACATATAAGCAACTTCATATGATATTTGTCTTTCTCTGTGTGACTTACTTCACTTAGTATGATAATCTCTAGGTCCATCCATGTTGCTGCATTCTGTTTTTTATGGCTGAGTAATATTCTTTTGTATAAATATATCACATTTTTATTGAAAAAAAGAATAAGGGGAGAGGAATGCTTAGAAAGTATATTAAACCTTTAATTCAATGAAAATAAGATTACTACTAATTTCTAGTTTGTAACAGATACACATTATCTAAAATTACAAAACTCAAAACACTGACTACCAATAGTTGATTAATTCATTTAAATACTTCTTTTTTTTTTTTTTAACTATTTTGCAAAGTTTCTTACACACTTCTAGGAATTATGTAAGGCTAGCATAAAGAAATGTATTTTGAAAGCTTCCAAAAGGCAAAATACTGGAAAATAATGTAAGGCTTTTCATGTCATTCCCCTTCCAAAAAAGGACTTCTTTGAACATGTTTTACATTTGTTGTTATAATAATGTACGTTTTTGTTATGTGGAATTTTAAAAACATAGGAAGCCCCAACAGGTATTGTATATTTCCATCATGCAAAAACTTTTACATAGCAGTGAGAGCTGTCTAAATATTTACTGAAGAATAAATTTGCTGATTAAAAAATAATTGTTTCCTTTCATTTTTATTATTTTCTTTAGGATAAAGGATCAAAGATTTATTCAAGCAACTGGAAACATGCTAAGATTTTTATTAAAAATTTTAAATACATTCTTTTCCACCTTCTTGATTTCCCTTTAACTAGACTCATGAGGACAAAATGTTACCAAGTTGACTAATCACTTGGATTGTTACTGACTGGAGTCACTGTTAATTTCTAAAGTTGAAACTAAAATTATGGAAAATATGATTTTCTTCATCATGCACCCAGCAGTTTGCCATATAAGGCAAGTTACCACATTTCCATTATTCCAAGGTTTATGAACATGGACAATATTAATTATAAATACCAAACCAATTATTTTGGAAACATTTTCGGTTATGTACTAGCTGAAGACTCTTTACTTCCTTCATACATATCTCGCAAGAAGCTGCTTAATAAATAAAGGGGCAATACAGAACCAAAGATTTTAGAAAACAAAACTGGCAAAACTAGAAGCTTCTTGTTCCTGCACTGTTTGTTTCATTGGTTATTACTCCTAATTTTAGAAGTTTAAGTCTCATGAAGCATGCTATTTTTTGTAAAGTACCAAACAATGGAATAACAGTTTTCTCTTAATTTTACAAGATAGCAATAAGAAAACAAGGGAAACCCATTAGCTCAGCAAATAGAAGCATCATTCTCTGTACTTAGCATCTTTGGTGATGGTGGGAATATATGCCTCTCAGAGTAGAAAGAAATATTTAATGAGATTATCTATTTCCTTTCTTATTGGAAAATGAATCTTTCAGGCTGGAACAGGTTTTATTTGTTAACCTGCTTTGTTTTTTAAACAAACCAAACCAGCACAGTGTATTTTTATATTCATATTTGGATAGCCTTTTCAAATTTGAAATTTTTTATACATAAATTCAGCACAAATAATACCTCAGTTGCGTGGTAGGAGATGGAAACTGGAAGTCAAATAATTTGGACTGAATGTATTTTCTTTTATCGATCATCAGGATGATTGTTATTCACATCACAAGAAAAGTATTATCTATCTAGCACTTCTAAGCTAATATCTAAGCAAGGCATCAGTCTAAGAAGGTCAGAGGCTCTTAGTGGTAGAAGAAATCCTAGAGATTAGCAAATACAGCCTCCACCACTAATGTTTCTCTGTGCACGATGCATGCACCACTTGGATCAGAATCCACTGAGGTGCATAGTAAAAAGGCACACCCCGTACCAGACCTGCTGAACTACAGTCTACTCCATTAGCATGCTCTCTAACTTTTGAGACCAAAGCTAAATATTGTTCACATGTTAGCTCTTCAAATATTAAAGAATGATATTGTCTTGCTGCTGAAATATTTTCTTCCTAAATACCCTGTGTCCAAGCATAGTTAAATATCTGATAGAAAATACGCAGATGACCACTATTTCTCAAATCAGATTTAAAACGGAAGAAAGAGATTAGTCTCAGCAGTTATTAGTCAGAATTTATCAATCCTTGTTTCTAAGGAGACTAAATCTAAAATTAGATACTGCATTCAAAACACTTAGCCCAGTGTCTGATGCACAACAAATCCAAGCAGTAGTGATGGTGGCAGTTGAAAAGGTGACAGTGGTCGTGATAGTGGTCGTGGAGGTGATGGTGTCGTAGTGCTCTGCAGACTCACTGCTGCCTGCCTGCCTTCCTCCTTCCCTCCTTCCCTCCCTTCCTTCCTTTCTTCTCCCTTTACATATTTGTTTTTGTAATTTATTTTTGTGTTTATCAAAGTCATAGATGCACATGGTAACAAATCAAACAATAGCTTTAAATTTTTTTAAAAAGCGAAGCTCCTGGGCTTCCCTCGTGGAACAGTGGTTGGGAGTCCGCCTGCCGATGCAGGGGTCACGGGTTCGTGCCCTGGTCCGGGAGGATCCCGCGTGCCGCGGAGCGGCTGGGCCCGTGAGCCATGGCCGCTGGGCCTGCGCGTCCGGAGCCTGTGCTCTGCAGCGGGAGAGGCCGCAGCAGTGAGAGGCCCGCATACCACAAAAAAAAAAAAAAAAAAAAAAAAAAGCGAAGCTCCTTTTGCATATTCCACCAAACAAAGCCTAGTTACACAACGGCATTGTCTTTTAGTAGTTTTCACCCTTCTCATAGTTTTCTTTCCGCTATTAAGTAACACGTTAAAAACTACATTTCTTCACTTATCAACTTAGGACCACATCTAATGACTCTATAATATGATGAATTAGCTCCCTAAACTTCCACTTTCTCCATTCCCTTCTTCCCAAAGGTTATCATTTACACTATTTTTCCAGTTCTTCAAGTGATCCTCTCTGTAACATGAGATAATTAACCCATACCTCTGCCTCTTGTTCCACCAACTTTTGACCGTGTCTCTTGGTTTTTCAAGTGTATGAAATGAGGATATTTAGCAGCAGGCTCTTTGTTCCTCTACTTTCATGCCCCCTTTATTTCCATCACACTTTCACTTGTGCATCGTCCTTAAATTGATCATAAAGTATGTAAGGCAATGAACAGCGTTTAATAAGTATGGCATGTTAAGATTATGTTTGCTTTTCTATAGGTCCCATACTGGGCTCTTGGGCTTAATGAGGGGGATATTCTGTATTATTTAATTTGTTACCACATGCATATGACTTGGATAAATGTTTAAAATAAATTGTGAAAAATTCAGTATGTAGAGAAGTGGGAGGGCAAGAAGTCTATGAGTACAACTAGGGCCATCGTCTCTCCCTCCACTGTCACTGCTGCTTGGGCCTCCACAGCCAATGCTAATGCCACAGTGAAAATTCTCTTTTCTTGTACTCCATAAACTGCTGAAAATCATTACACATGTTATTTTACTTCCTATTTGTAAATTTTTTATTAGTTGGACTTTTAAAAATATAGTTACTTTCTTTTATCCTTGTATTACTTGCTGTTATTATACCCTCACTTAAAAAAAATCAATCTCTTCATTGCAAATCTATGTTGATTCAACTGTTTATTGTTTTTCCTTGAAAACGTCCTTCAGAAGCTCTCTCTCCTTCTTCTGCAATGCACACTGTTCACTCACTGTAGAGACTCCACTAATTCCCTACTGGTCTAGACCTGCAATTTCCTGCATGCCTTCCTTTTTGTGAGTGTGTTTATTTGTTCACTTTTTGTGTATAATACTTTGTTACAGTACATTTTTAAGTAACTTCTTGAGAATGACTAGATGTTTTTAAAATCTCCCTGAAAGTTTTAGAGTATGAGCCTTTGTTTTCCAGCAACAAGTGTTTCTTGAAGCTTCTATGATCTGTATTATTCTTGATGTTCTGAAATTTTACAGTGATGTTTCCAGATATGAGTCATTTTCCCCCCATTCATTGTTCTGGACACGTAGCATGTCCTTTTAATATAAAAATTTGTGCCCTTCCTTTATCCTTAAGAAATTCTCTTCTTTTACCTTTTAATAATTTTCTCTTTTCCATTTAATCCAAATTCTGTTTCTGAGGTTTAAATGGCCAAAGGTTGGACACCCTGTATTGCTCTAGTAGGCTCCTTTTATTTTCTCATATTTTCCCTAGCTTTATCTTTTTCATTTTAGCCTCTAAGACATTACTTCAAATTTACATATGTCTGTGAATAGAAATTTTTACTCTTTCAATCATATTTTTAGTCCTTATTGTTTTCAGATTTTCTGTTTTAGAGAATACTATTTTTATTTTATTGACATGATATCTAATTGGGTCTGGGTATAGTAACTTTCTTTCTGTTCCTTGAATTATCTCTGTTTCCTCTGGGATGAGTTTCTCTGTTTGCAGTGGCTTTTTTCTTTCATACTTCCAGTCCTCTTTAAATCACTGGTGATTCACGGTGTCTCTACATGTTTAAAACATAGGACTTACCAGCTCATGTAGATTGCCTCTGCTTTCTATGAAGAGGGCTCTTTCTAACCAGTCTTGGAGTGGGAATTTTAATGAGGTTTCTGTGTGGGAAAGATATGTTCTTGGAGGGGAAGATATGTCAAATGATTGGCAAGTGTCACAGTAGGAGAAGCAGGCAGTGAATGGCTCAGGCAAGTCCAAAGGTAGTTTTTTGCTGGAAAAGGATCTAGCCAGGTTCCCTAGATCTAGACAAACACTAGTGTAAGAGGGTTTTATTCAGAGGTATTGAAAGTCACACTAGAATAGTTAGGTTTCCCCAAATATTTGCTTCAATTTTGTTAGAGAAAACTCCCCGGCTCTACTTCCTTAATCTTTGATGCCAACCTGGGCTTACCTTGTTCCTGGTAATGCAGCTGATAAGTTTTGAACACTGGCAATCAACACCAACATCTGCTCTTCTCACTACTGCACTATTCCATCTTTCCAAAGACTCAAAGATAAATGAAAAATATTTTATGAGGTATTACTATTTGTGATTGGAAACAAACTGAAAATTTCAATATTCCTGGTTATGTCGCAGCCTAGAACTTTAGCATTTGTACAGATCTACCTTAAAAAAGAAAGACATGTGAGTGGTCCAAATTTTGTCCAAGTATCTTTCTAACTCCACCACAGTTTTCAGAAGCATGAAAATTTCTGAAGACAAGAGGACAGTAGTGCCACCAGGTTGATGCAATTTTCCCATTAATGGATCATCAATGTATTTTGCCAATTTCAGCCTACTTGTCTTGGTGGTAATCCTTAACATTTAGCTAAGATTTTGTGGGAGCTGCACCAGACAGACTGGTCCTCACTTCTTCTGAAAGCCTCTTCTGATATGTGTTTATGCTGCAATGACTCCCTTGTCCATCTACATTCTGTCTCCCCCAAATCTGTGGAAAACCCCTGTTCACTAGTCTTACCCACGTCTATTCACTTTTCCTAATTTCCTTTGAAATTAGGGGGAGGAGCTCAAAAGGAATGAGGGACTCATTTCTGAATAGTTTAAAGTATATAATATAACATTTTTCTTGGGATATTTGAAGATGCTTTCAGAGTTTGATCCAGTTCTATGAAACACTGACATTCTGCCAATACCATCATTATTAAATGAATCCCTTTCTTGGATTTTTTCTCCCCTTTCTAAAATCCTGGAAAGTAAATCTCTCTTTGGACAACAAATTCTCATCTAGTCTTTGTACTCTTGTCACCGTAAACAGTTGTTGTAACTAGATATTTAAAAGAAGAAAAGATTCTTTTTTTATAGCAAAAGAAATCTTTTCTAATATCCATATATGGATTCCTTGACTGCTAGACAAATCTCACCTAAATTTCATTCCAGACTCAAAATGAGCTGCAAATTGAAGTTTACTAGTGATATTTCATTTATAGCCACTCCACTACTATTTTTTACAAAGACATCTATCTGCATAAAAATACTCCTAAAGTAGGTGCTGCTATAGCAACTGAGTATTTCTTTCAGTCCAGGATGCCTAAGGGTGCAAACTGCAAAACTGACAATTCTCTTGGTAGTTCCTGACTGTATCAAAGCTGAAAGATACATTTTTTTTCTTAAAAGGATGTTTCTTCTCAAGGTCACAGATCCTAGAGTCAAATTTGAATCCTGCATCATGCTCTGAATTAAGCAAATATCATCTCAAATAACACTTGCTTTTTCAGTTTCAATGCTGCCTTTGAATTTGCATAATTAAGTTCTTATTTCACTTCTCATCCTCCCAAAGCTGACTTTACAACAGTTTTTCCTATAAGCACTTTATCCAAGGGAATCATGGAGGAAGGCCAGAAATCAGACTGTTGTTAAGAATTATGATACCAGCTATTATTTACTGAATGCCTGATAGACGTCAGGCAGATTGCTAAGCTCTTTGCATAAATTATCTCATTGTATCTTTATGAAAACCTTATCAGTTGGATGAGAAAAAAAGATCCCTGAAGTCAATTTAGCCTAACTTCCCAAACCATGAGGTGAAAACCTACATCACAGTGTGACATGTTTCACTCCCAGATATTTCAGCTGCAGAATCAGTAGCTGCAAAGCTCGGAGGCCAGAAGAGCTTGGAGAAAATGCTCTTCTCGAGAAGAAGGAGCTAATAAACTCATTTTCCCAACTTTGCACATTCATCCAATTGGGAACTATCCAATTCAGATAGGTTCATTGTATATGCAGATGTATATGTGTATATATATGTACATATATATGTGTGTATATGTGTATATATATATATATTTTTTTCTTTATCCACTCATCCATCAATGGACACCTAGGTTGCTTCCATATCTCAGCTATTGTGAGTAATACTAAACATGGGACTGCAGATATGTCTCCAAGATATTGATTTAATTTCCTCTGGATATATACCCAGAAGTGGGATTCCTGGTTCATATGGTAGTTCTATTTTTAATTTCTTAAGAAACTTCCATACTGTTTTCCATAGTGGCTGTACCAATTTACATTCCCACCAACAGTTCTTTTTTTCTTTTATTGTACATCCTCACCAACATTTGTTATCTCTTGTCTTTTTGATAATAGCCATTCTAACAGGTATGAGGTGATATCTCATTCTGGTTTTGACTTGCATTTCCTTGATGATTAGTGCTGTCAACCACCTCTTTACATGCCCGTTGGCCATTTGTATGACTTCTTTGGGAAAATGTCTATTCAGGTCCTTTGCCCATCTTTTAATTAGGTTATTTATTTTTATTTATTTATCTTTGCTATTGAGCTTTATGAGTTCCTTGTATATTTTAGACAGTAATCTCTTATCAGATATGTGGTTTGCAAATATTTTATTCCATTCCATATGTTGCCTTTTCATTTTGTTGACTGTTTCCATTACTGTGCAGAAGCTTTTTAGTTTGATGTAGTCCCACTTGTTTATTTTTGCTTTTGTTGCCTATGCTTTTTTACATGCTAACAATGAATTGTCTGAAAAATAAATAAATAAAACAATTCCATTTACAATAGATCAAAACCAATAAGATATTTAGGAATAAATTTAATCAGTGAGGTGAAATATCCACACCCTGAAAACTGTAAGATATTAAGGAAAGAAACTGAAGAAGACACAAATAAATGGAAAGGTATCCTGTATTCTTGAATTAATATTGTTAAAATATCCATAATACTCAAAGCAATCTATAGATTCAATAAAATTCCTATCAAAACTACAACATCATTTTTTTTACAAAAATAGAAAAACAACCCTAAAATTCTTATGAAACCACAAAAGACCCCATAACCAAAGCATTCTTGAGAAAGAACAAAGCTGGAGGCGTAACACATCCTGATTTCAAAATATATTACAAAGCTATAGTAATCAAAACAATGTGATACCAGCATAAAAATAGACACATAGACCAGTGGGTCAGGATATGGAACCCAGCAATAAACCCACAGATTTTGAATCTTTGACAAAGATGCCAAGAACGAAAAATCAGAAAAGGATAGGTTGTTCAATAAATGGTGGTGTTGGGAGAACTGAATATACACATGCAAAAGTATGAAACTATACTACACCACCCACAAAAATTAACTCAAGATGGATTAACGACTTGAATGTAAAATCTAAAATTGTAAAACTCCTAGAAGAAAACATAGGAAGAAAGCTTCTTAATATTAGTCACAGCAATGATTTTTTTGGACATAAAGTTTACTGTATATATTATATACAAGTAATCATGAAGGACAACCCACAGAACAAGTAGGTTATCAGTCTCCAGTTCCTTCACACATGATGACTAGAAATACCCCTTAATTGGGTTTGTTTGGGAAGAAGAGTTTTTTCATTTTCTGTAAAGACTGTGTCCTCTTATAAGGGTCTCATATAATGTTTTCCCTGGTCAGGCAATGTACTTTCTGTATAAAGGCTTACTAGTAAGTTGCAATCCATGTTATACATTTGCTCAAAATATTTTCTTTTTAAAAAAATTTTACTGGAGTATATAATTCATTTACAATGTTGTGTTAGTTTCAGGTGTACAGCAAAGTGAATCAGCTATACATATACACATATCCACTCTTTTTTAGATTCTTTTCCCATATAGGTCATTACAGAGTATTGAGTAGAGTTCCCTGTGCTATACAGTAGGTCCTTATTAGTCACCTATTTTATACACAGTGGTCTGTATATGTCAATACCAGTCTCCCAATTTATCCTTCCACCTGCCTTATCCCCTTGTAACCATAAGTTTGTTTTCTACATCTGTGACTCTATTTCTGTTTTGTAAATAAGTTCATTTGTACCATTTTTAAGATTCCACATATAAGCAATATCATATGATATTTGTCTTTCTCTGTATTACTTCACTCAGTATGACAATTTCTAGGTCCATCCATGTTGCTGCAAATGACATTATTTTATTCCTTTTTATGGCTGCATAATATTCCATTGTATATATGTAACACATCTTCCTTATCCATTTCTCTATGGATGGACATCAAGGTTGCTTCCATGTTGTGTCTACTGTAAACAGCGCTGCAATGAACATTGGGGTGTATGTATCCTTTCAAACCATGTTTTTCTCTGGATATATGTCCAGGAGTGGGATTGCTGGGTCATATGGTACTTCTCTTTTTAGTTTTTAAAGAACCTCCACACTGTTCTCCATTGTGGCTATACCAATTTACATTCCCACCAACAGTGTAGGAGGGTTCCCTTCTCCACACCCTCTCCAGCATTTATTGTTTGTATTGATTTCCACCAAAGTTGTAGCTCTTCACCATATTTTTATGGTATCTGTTTATTCATTTAATACCTATTTAATGGATATTTATGAAACATCTGTCATGTGTTACATATTGAACTAGGAAATTAGAGTAAATAAGGGAAACATGTCTTATCCTTTATGAGACATACAAGTGACTAGCAAATTATGATAAGCTGTATAATTATGAGCATATTTGAAGGTATCCCTTATCCAGGCTGAAGAAGGGGGAGGGTGGAGAAGTTAGAAGAGATGATATATAAGCTAAAATAAATAAAAATGTGTTGAGGTGTGATAAAGAATGCTCTAGTGGAAGGAATAGTATACACAAGTCCCAGAGGCCAGAAGGAGCATGGTGTTGTTATAAAACTCAAGTGTCTGGGCATGGCTGGAATGTTTGGTGGAGGAAGTGTCTAGAGATCTAACCGTAACCCTAACTGGTAAGTTAGGCAGGGTCATGAGCTTAGAGGGTCCTGTAAACCATTATACAAAGTTTGGAAACATTACTAATTTGATAATAGGTTTTAAGGAGGGAAATGACATGATCATATGTGTTTTAGAAAGATGGCACTGGCTGCAAAGTCCCACATGAATGGGAGGGGAAGTATTAAATGCACGTGGGCCATTTGTAAGGTTCCTTGTAGGACTCTAGTGTCTTCCGCTCACAGTGTGATTCTCACACCAGCAGCATGGGCATCACCCGGAAGGGCCTCAGAAATGCAGAATCTCCAGTCCCACCCCAGAATTACCAAATCCAAATCCACTTTTTCACAAGTTCCCCAGGTGATGTGTTTATACATTGAACTTTGAGATGTGCTGCATGACAGCAGTGGTTCTCAAACTTGGGGGCACGAGGTATTATCTGGGAAGCATTAGCAAAGTAGAAATGCCTGGGCCTTAACCTCAGAGATTCTTATTTATTTGGAAACCAGTGGTTCTCAAACTTTGCCATATGTTAGAATCACCTTGAGGGGATTTTAAAGCTGCTGATACCAAAGCTGTACCCCAGACCAATTAAAAGTAGACCAGAGAGATATTTCTACACCAGAAAGATATGCCGGAGGGAGAAGACTGACAAAACTTGTGAATTAATTGGATGTGGAGGGTGACAGAGAGAAGTCAAGAATGGCACCCAGATTTCCGGCTTGAGAAACTGGGAGAAGCGTGATATCCATCAGTCTTCCTCCTGATCTCGCTGTGCCTCTAGTATGCACCATTGGCAGCTGTATTCTCTCATGAAATCCACATTCTTTGAACCCTGCCGGGAGAGGGCCTTTGAATATATATTGATGGGGGGGAGTCCTCACAAAGAATTGGAACTCTAGACTAAAAACCATATTTCCCCAATAAGCAGAAACATTAATTTCCATTTACTGTCAAAACCTTTATCTCCTGCAGAATCAGCTCAGCTGTGCCAAAGGCGGTAGCACCAAGTCCTTTTGTAGACCATAAGAGAACTGATCACACTGTATGCTTATCATTTTTTTCCTTATCTGATTCCACCTTCAGACTAGAAGCCCCTTAAAGGATACATCATCTTTGTATCCCCAGAGCTCCCTGTACATAGGAGATATTCTTGAATGCAATTTAAATGAAGGCACAAATGGTCAATTAATAGAACATAGTTTACACAAAGAGATAATAAATTCTCTTTGATGTGGCTGCTTCATAAACACACTTTTTCCCCCCTAAATTGCTTGAGTTTTCTGTCCACATCTTCCCATAGACAGCTTCCAGGAAGCCACTGCCAATTAATGCTAAACACATTCATTGGTCCAAGGGGATATTATTTCTGATTAAGAATTAACACAGTTTGGCATGAAGCTGTCAATGTCTATCAGTTTAAATCAAACTGAAATGTCAAACCACTTAGCATATGGCTTATCCATATCTAATGTTGAAAGCAAGGGTGACATTCTCCCAGAAAGAAAACAACTCTAGTACACAGTGAGCTGCAAAGTCTTTAAAGGGCCAAACCCCAACTGAAAACGCATGAAGTCTTGTACTTAAAATTTTCAATATACACTCTTTCATAAGCACGTAAATGTAAATTATAAGGGAGCAGGGACCAGTCTGCCCTGTTCTTCATGTCATTCTCAAGACTACACAGTGCCTGGTAGAAGGAGAACACAGCGTAAATATCAGCTAAAGGAAGAGATATGAACAGTTATCTGTCAAAGCAAAAGCATCAGCTCTGCCCACCACCACAGATGCCATTAGCCGTCATGTATTTTTGCTGATGTTTGTTTTAAAATGCAGTAAGACTGCTTAAACACTAAGTCCTGAAATGTTGATAGTAAGGAAAGAGGACATTTAAACAATAGGTGGTAAGAAAATTATGAATATTATCTGTGCAAATGGGATTATCAAAACCGATACCATCAACCTGCTCAGTTCTCTTGTGAAACCAAACACTGCACCAATACATTCAGATTAGCCTTTGTAGAGTGTTACTTTGGACTTACAAATAACTCATGAAGAGCCTTTCAAAAACTAGACGGTCATAAGTTAACGAGCCTCTTTGCCATATAAAAGATAACCAACATTTACTGAATGTTTACTATATGTTAGGCAATGTTTGACATTATCATTATCTATTCATTCACTCATAACTCACAAGAAACCTATCAGCTTGCTACTCCCATTAGGCCCATTTTACAGATGAGGAAGTTGAGGCTGGGAAAAGTTAAGCAACTTGCTCCAAGTCTCACAAGCTAAAAGGTAGCAGAGATAAGAATCACACTCAGCACTCAAGCAAAATACAGAATAGGTTTTGTTTTGTTTTATTTTGTTTTGGCTGCGTTAGGTCTTCATTGCTGAGCATGGGCTTTCTCTAGTTGTGGTGAGCAGGGGCTAATCTTCGTTGCAGTGTGTGGGCTTCTCATTGTGGTGGCTTCTCTTGTTGCAAAGCACAGGCTCTAGGGTGCATGGGCTTCAGTAGTTATGGCACGTGGGCTCAGTAGTTGTGGCTCACGGGCTCTAGAGTGTAGGCTCAGTAGTTATGGCACAGGGGCTTAGTTGCTCCGCAGCATGTGGGATCTTCCTGGACCAGGGCTGGAACCCATGTCCTCTGCATTGGCAGTCATATTCTTAACCACTCCACCACCAGGGAAGTCCTCAAAATTGGTTTTAATACAATGTAAACACAGTTAAAACTAGTCTAATAAATCTCTGGGCAAGTTTCAAGGAAAATAGTTAAATATTATGAGTCTATTGCCAAATGATCTCTCAAAATTGCAAAACTGATCATTCATTAAGAACAAAACCAATCAATAGAGTGTCTTCCTTGTGCCTGGCATAGTTTTGGCGGGGAGGAACGCAGTGGAAGTAAGTTACGGAATGCCGCTGCTTTCACGGAGCTTATATTCTAGTGAGGAAAAGTAGATAATATGCATAAAAATACATAAAGACAGTATTTTCAGATTATGGCAAGTGCTATGGAGAAACGAAAGCAGAATAGTGTAATAGAGTGACTTTGTGACTTATAAGTTACTTTAAGTTGGGTGGCTGAAAGATTTTCCCTGAGATAGTGATATCTGGGCTGAGATCGATGTTGACAGAAAGAGGCAGTCTCTTGAAGATCTAGGAAAGGAGAAATTCAGCATAAGGAACAGCTGATGCAGAAGTGCTGAGCCTGGAGAGAGCCTGGAGCTCAAGGAGCAGAAATGCCAGTGAGGGGAGGGGAGGGGAGGGGAGAGGAGGGAAGGGGAGGGGAGGGGAAGGGAAGGGAAGGGAAGGGAAAGGAAGGAAGCAATACCATTGGGAGTTTCACTGTAATTGCAACAAATGTATAAAGTCATTTGTGGATAATTAACATCAGTTCAAAGTCGTGTGTTCCCATCCACTAAATGGAATGTCTCTTTATCTGTTCCAGGCCTCTTTCCTGTCCTTTAGTAAATTCTTATGGTTTTCTTTATATACATCCTACACAATTCTTAACTTTATTCTCATACATTAAATTTATAAATTATTATAAATGGGATTCTAATTGTTTCTTCTTGTATATATCAAAAATTCCCCAGAGCTAATTAATTTCTTTTAAAATCTCTGTGTGGGCTTCCCTGGTGGCGCAGTGGTTGAGAGTCCCCCTGCCAATGCAGGGGACACGGGTTCGTGCCCCGGTCCGGGAAGATCCCACATGCTGTGGAGCGGCTGGGCCCGTGAGCCATGGCCGCTGAGCCTGCGCGTCCGGAGCCTGTGCTCCACAACGGGGGAGGCCACAACAGTGAGAGGCCCGCGTACAGCAAAAAAAAAAAAAAAAAAAAAAAAAAAGATAAAATCTCTGTGTATTGGCGTGTGTGTGTAAATATTTTTTCCATTCTCTTAAAGTCAAACTGCTCTCAGGGATGCATCAGGACACAGACACCCCACTTCTACTGTGCCGATCCTCCCCTCTGGGAAGAGCTGTGAGTGAGGTGTATAGAGGTGGGTTGGCTAGTCATCACAATAGACTAGAAGAAGGTTCTGTTCAACACACAGTGTGACCTCAGTAAAGGCCAGTTGGAAAAGAATTGCATTTTCTGATGTGAAACATTCTTTTAATGGGGGGAATGGGCTAAAGGAAAACAGACAAGCTCTTATTGCTACTGTTGGAGGGGGGATGGAGAGTTTTGTTTGTAAATTATTCACTCTCTTAAGCCAAGTTATTCAGAAAATGCATTTTAATAGGGCACAGGAAAACCAAAAGGATCCACAGGTAGAGCATCTATTCAAATTGCCACCTGCCACAAAGAAATTAATACTGTATCCTCTAACTAATGACATTCACCTTTACATGCTGCAGGGTTACCAATGATTCTAGCTCCTGGCTCCATGATAATTTATAGTAAATGAGGCATGACTTTGTAGGAATTATTTATTTACTTTGAAGTGAACCTGTGATCTGTGAATGACCCTATTACTTGTTAATAGGAGGAAAGAAGTAGTTGTTACTGTAATGAAGGCAAAAGCATATAACATGTTCAACACACAGTTTTCAAAATTTCTCCCCACAAGGCTCATTTCAGTAATATTCACAAGGAGATAAGCAAAGCAAAACTATTATCCACACTTGAGAGATGAGAAAATGGATCCCCTCATACTTAGACACCTGGCTGTCCAATTTTACCTAAACAGTTCATGAGCAAGCCAGAACCAGGGGGCTTTCCACCACAAGGGCTCAGGGTCATATTGAAATATTTAATAATTATGAAGCTAAGATTAGTATTGTATTTTACATTTTATAAAGCAACTTTACAACAAACAGTTCATACAATAACTCAGTTTAAAAAGAGTATTTGGAATGCTATTCACAGCACATCTTCAGAACAAGAAAGTACAGTCTCAAGAAATTTAAAAACTTGGTTCAGCTCATGCCCCTAAAAAGTGTCAGTATTCAAATGACAGTGTTTCTGCTGGCAAATTCCACTTTACTCCCATACATTTTATGATACCATAACACCTAGAATTTCAAAGCATTTAAAGCCAGTGTTACTCTATTGCCCCAACTCATGAAATAGGGGGGTAAAGGGATTTCACCCTTATTTCCCAGAGCAGAAACCAATGGTTTAAAACTACAGTCACACCATTGGGAGAATTAACAGATAGCTGCAAAATCAAGTACACTGAATCTCCCTCTGCAAGCCTTAACTAATTGTTCTATCTAAACAATCACAGTGGTTTCCCTACGAAGTCAGCACAACTGTAGAAGTCTCTAAGAGCACATTGCTCTGGTCCTTTATAGGATAAGGCTCTGACTGCAGGGTTTGGGAGAGATTTTCTAGATTTGACCACTTGGGGGCAGTATTATCATGGCATTGAAAGGCTTCCCTCCTCAGCAGTTCAGGAGAGTGCAGTGCCAATTAACTCAGGAAAGCATCATTTTGTGTCCTCTTCTTTGACTTAGAGATATGCAAAAAGAGATAGTAAGCTGTGCAGTCCCTGAATGAAGAGCTCTGCTTCTTCCATCCAGCTTAACTGGAGGGATGTGGGTGCAGGATAAGGGGCAACACTACAGCCTAATGAGCCAATTACTTTGAATGGCACAAATACACCTAGGGACTTGGAGAAAGGTGCTTCCACAAAGAGGGCGAAGAAAAGAACAGGACTATAATTTTAGGCAAATCACAAGCTTATAATGTGCCCCTGGGCTTAAAATGTCTTCTCTTTTCTCTTTATTGGACTTTCCAACGAAGAAACAGGAAAGAGATGTTTATATTGGCATTTTCCCTTTCTGATGGTGACTTTTAATTTGTACAAGTCACATTTTTCCTAGCAATAAATCTACAGTGCAACCAGCTTGCAAATCCATGCATTTAAAATATTTCATCCTGTTACTCTTACATACAATTTTATTATGGAGGAAACTAGTTCTCACCCTCCCATATATACATATATGGGAGGGTGACAGCCTGTTTTTTTTCTTTTTCCTGGTATACTGAAAGGACTATCTCACTTTATCCTCAGAGTAATTCTGTATGGTAGCTGTCATTATTTCCATTTTACAGATAGGGAAAGCAAAGTCAAGAAAAATTAACTGAACTGACTCAAGTTCACACCCAGAGTAAATGGGCAGAACCTGATCTATTCAGTATAAAACTACAATTTGTCTTCTCAGCATACTAATTTCACTCAGAATCATTTCTCCCTCTCTTTTCATTAATATTTGTTTTCTTTCATTTTTTATTATTCAAATTTATCTTTAAATGTTTAAATAGAGAAATCTCAAAAAGGAAATAAGTAATAGCTGATAAACTCATTGCCCAAATGAGCCCTGATGTCTTAAAGATAAGGAGGAAAAATATAACATGTTGATTTGATGAGAAAAAACAACCATACCCAGAAGTACAAAATGAAAAGTAAAAACTTCTGTATGACCCACACACATAACCCTCTGTATAAACATTACCACTATACTAATAATAAATAATAAATAATTTAAAATATAAGTATAATATATAATGTAACAATATAAGCTGCACTTATAAAGCATCAACTATTAGCCAGGCACAGTTTGCAGCACTTTAAAAGTAATAAATCAATTAATCAATTAAATCATTTCATGTGCATGAAGAGCCATACATTCATTTTTTATTAATACTAAAGAGATCTTACTCTTCACAGCATTCTGAACTTTTCCTATTGTTTTTTTTTTTCCTTTAAACATGTATCTTGGAGATCCTTCTATACCCATGAAGGCTGATCTTTTTTTTTAACATAGAATATTCCATAGCAAGGATGAATCATAATTAGCAGATACCGATGGTTTATTTCAGCTCCCTATGATCTTAAATAATAAACATGTATGGTTAGTGTTCTTTTAATTTAAAAGTCACATCTTAGCAACAACCATGAGACTGAATATGGTTCAAGGGTGGTACCTTGAGGCTGCAGCAAGCAGCACTGGGGTGGCCAAGGACAGAGGCCAGCTGACTTCACAGGTCAAGTTATCCTGTCCCCCGAGCACTAAAAACCTCCTGAAATAAAATGATCCTCATGCTTCAGGTCCATGGCAATAGGTTCCAATCCATATCCTCTAAAACAATGGTCTTTGTGCCACAGTTTGGAGAGCCAAGGAGTGCCTTCCACCAGATGTTAAGTCTATCTACTCCATTGGGTTCTGGAGAACAACCATAAAAACAAGAAAGACTTGGGCCCAACTCCATTTATTACCCTGCTTCCACTGACCCTCCCACCCCAGCCGAAGGACTCCTAGCATCAGTACCAGCTCAAACCCTAACAGCTGTCCAAAAACCTGAGTTTTCTTCTTTCCTGGCTGCCAAACGGCTGCAGGGCATTCTAGGAAGGATCAGAGGTATGTTTACTGTGTACTTTGATCTTCATCAAAGAGATCTGCCACCTCCTTCTGTTAGTTGGGTTCTAGGTCTGTAAACTGATATAGATCTGGAAACCGGATAAGGGACCATGATATCTCACTGTGACAACTGGTGGCAAGCTTCTGCCCTCCAGCTGTCAATCTCTACTCCTCTTCCCCTTTCCCTTTCCTTTCCCCTTCCCGGTCCCTTCCCCTCCTTCCCCTCCTCTCGTCTTCTCTCTCTGTCTCCAGCATCTCTCTCTCTGTCTCTCTAACATGTCTTTCTACCCTCCCCCCAAAGAACGTCATAATTTAATAGTTATCACCCCTATCCTTGGTGGACAAGGCACCCCAACTGCCACTCTGGTCTTGATGCCCATTATGATCATTATTTCTATCTTGCAACTGGCATTTAGATGCTGGCATGTGGCTTCTGTCATTCCTAAAATCCGCCATCCATATGTGAGAGCCCTCAGTTTCATGGCCACATCTCCCACTGTCAAACCAAGTCGATATAAAACAGCCACCACTGAGCTTTTGAAAAGCGAGTGCACTCCTCACCAGTGTGTTCTCTACTCCCTGAGTGAAGTGTGTTCCCTGGGCTCTCCTGGGAACCACAGTCAGCTGCGGTACTCTCAAAGTCTTACATAGTAAAGCCATTCAAACATTTCACCTACCCAAGCCTTCTGGTCCATTCCTCACAATGCTTCCAGGGAGGTTCTGCCATTGCCACCCCCCATCCACTGTAGTTCACCTTTTATATTCAAGCTTCAAGGTGCCTGTCCTGAAAACTCAGATGTCTTTTCCAGAACATTATCCAGAGTCATGAGTAAGTGCCCTGACATGAAAAAATTCTCCCCCAGCCAGCCTTGTTGTCTACTCTACCTGCTCCAATACACCCTAATTCCATTCTCACAAATGCTTCCCTAGTTCTTAACAGTATATATTAGTCATCTTCTGAGATTCCTTTGGGGCATAAGCTCTTTTTTCCTGGGGCTCAGATAGTACTTCCCCGTTCAGACAGGGAGTGCTAAGATCTGATCGTGGATATTGGTCTAGAGGAACTGAGGACTGGTGGAGGCAGAGCTCGAGGAGAACAGGAGAGCATTGTAAGGCCCTGTTTCATGGCAGAGCTTCACATTGTCTCCAGGCAAAGAGAGGCTCCTTTCCTCTGACAAGGGGAAGGTGGCTGCTTCTCCCTGGGTGGAACATTCAAGAGAGTATGGGTTGCAAGGTCCTCAGGCTCATTGACCAAAAAAACAGTTCTCAGGCCCTTCCTCTTTTTCTCTCATGATCCTAACAAAGGAAGCCTGTCACGGCTGTGCATTTGCTCTCTTCTGCCGCCGCATCCCCTGATTTCCTGCATCATCTGATGCAGAGTGATAACAGATCTCATTGCTTTTCAAAGCAGCCACAGAAACCCTCTGACTTTCACAGCATGTTCAGGTTGGCAGTTTACTTCTCAGAGTCTATTGTTTTCTTTTTTCAAGTACTGCGATGCAGTTAACCTACTCCAATATTTTCATAATTAGCATTTTCCCCAAACTGTTTATTCAGCAGAGACTTTCCATAAATAATGTTTCACCTACTCCTTTCACCTCATCCCAATTAATCGTAGGGGAAAACATTAGTGATTGTAATGCCACTACATGCCAGGGGTTATTACCTGACTAATTACCGACAGTATGGGTCCCATATTGCCATCAGACCACAAGTAACACAACTCCAAAACAGATTCTTGGGGTCTGCTTTCTAGGGCTTTTCCCAGTCCCAATTGGCATAGCATGGAGTTCCCACAAGGCAGAATCTATACCATTTATCGACAGGAAATATTTATGGGGCAGGAGATAGGACAATACAAGAAGAGATATTTAAACAGATGACTACAAGATAACAGAATAAATTCTAAAATAGCGATATGAACAATATCTGTTCTACAACCCATCTGAGAAGGTGGTTGAATGTGCTTGAAGACTCAAGGATGTCTTCAAGGAGAACTAAGGTAACAACACTTATTAAGCATTTGCTGTGTGTCAGGATCCATGCAAATCCCTTTATATTTAATACTTTTAATAATGTTATGTTGCAGGTAGTACTGCTGGCTCCATTTTAGAAATGAGAACATTAACTAAAGCTCAGCAAATTCCTGCAGATGCTAAGTGGCAGAACCAGGGACCATGCTTTTGAACACTCTGCTAAACATTTTTTCTGGAAGACTTGATGCTGGCCTAATTTTTGATAAGGTGCTTTTCATCAACTATAGAAGGAAAAAGAGTACCGTGGGCAAAAAGGAGAGGAGATGCAAAGTCAAAGAGATGTGAAAGGGACGACCATGCTTTAGGATAGTAAGAAATTCAATATGAACTGGGAGCCATTTAGAGGGTGTCTTTGTTTGGGCTGCTATAACAAAATGCTACAGACTGGATGGTTTATAAAGAACAGAAATTTATTTCTCACCGTTCTGCAGACTGAGAAGTCCAAGTTCAAGGCACTAGAAGATTCCTTGTCTGGTGAGGTCCATCTTCCTGGTTCATAGATGGCTGTCTTCACATGGTGGAAGAGGCAAAGGAGCTCTCTGGGGTCTCTCATACAGGCACTAATCCCATTCATGAGGGCTCTACCCTGATGACTTAATCACCTCTCAGAAGCCCCACCTCCTAATACCATCACACTGGAGAGTAAGTTTAAACATATGAATTGGGGGGGAACACCAATGCTTGGTCTACAGCAGAGGATGAACAAGAGTGGAGAACAGGTGAGAGAATTTAGAGTGTACAATCAATTGGTGAGTTTTACAATAGAAGGTCATGAAACTCTGAAAATGAATTATGGCCTGGATACCAGCAAAGGGGCATAGACTGCGTGCCCCTTTGTTACTGTTATCTTTACCCCTCTCCTACCTGTGTCTAAGTGCCAGATACCCCACTGTATCCATATGACTTTGGGCAAGTCTCTCAACCTCACTATCCTGTTTCTCTACGTATAATATGAGGAAAATAACAGCTGCTACCTACCTACCTAGTCAGATTGTTATAAAGATTAAATGAAATAATGCAAGTACTGTAATCAACATCTACATTTGACTTATAAAAATTCAACCATAAGCTCTTGTCCAGAGACAGAAATATAAAGAAAGCAAGAGAAGGAATAACAGTTCAACATTATATGAAATTCCACTTTCAATAACTGGTAGTTCTTCCTTGGTGAGAAGGGAGGTGTGAATCTGCCGTTGCCATATTTAGCCCTAGTTCCCCTCTGCCTTTCAGAGTGTGAGCATCTCACAGGCTAGAAATCTTTTGTGCTTAAAGCTATAGCTTAGCACAGTGAATGAGACAGTAAGTATTCAATGAGTGTTCATCAAATGTTTGCTCATATCCTTGTTATTATTATTCTCCTCCACTCTCTTCATCTTCCTAGCAGCCTGCAACCTCTGTCACCAGTTGATATGTCAAATTTTCTCTCTTTGAAGAGACAGCTTTCCTATGTTGGGGACTTCTCCCACCCTGCCCTGCAGAGGAGTTGCGGATCTGCCATAAGTGACTTCCTTGATGGCTACCTAGAAGCAGCTATTTTTTTAGAATCGGCTACTCAAACCAGAATCTGTCTCTGAGTTCTTTCCTAATTCTCCACAAATATTCTACCTAGAACCGACGTCCATCTCATGCCCTAAAAGCCCCAGAGGGAAAGAGGATAAAGAAGAGCATATTACTCTCTACCTCTCCTACCCTTTATTTAAGCCCCATCTCATATCTTTGCCTGGGACTAATCTCTTCCCACAACCCTCCCAGGGACAATATTCTTGCCCATCCCCGGAAAATCCATCTCTACCCACAGGTGTGATCTGGTCCCAGGGTCCTGGCAATCATCATGATCTGAAAGTCCATTCCTGAAATGCTTGTTTATTTAAGGTTAGTCAGCCCTGTATACAAGACACCAGTTGAGTTGTGCCAGAGTTGTGTTGTGCTAGTCCAAGTTGATCTCAATTCTTTTTCCAGCCCTTCCTCCAATGCTGGGTGAGGATGACATCAAGCCAACACATCCCTTATGTGTGGTCTGACCTTCACTCTCCATCTCCTGGGAGCAAACACTTAGGCAAAAAATAAAAAACATGCTAACATTTTCCTAAGACAAAAAATAATGTTTAGACATAGAGAAATTTAAACCAAAATTTAGGGAAAAAAATACCTTGCACAGTTTTCAGGTACATGAAACCTATGTGCAATGTAAATTACTAAACAAACGACTTAATACTGCCATCAGCAGCTTCTGTGTTTGGGTAATTCCACTGTCAACTGGGTCCTTGCCAAGAACAATGGGTGTGGGTTATTCTAATGTCAATAAGACTGAAAGACCCACCAGAGTCCTCTCTCCCAGGAAAAAGAGACCTATGACCTAAAGACAAAAGCAAGTTAAGTCTTCATGCTAAAGGTCAGATTTCCATATACATTGCTTGGTACAGTACTCAGTTTCTTTAACATTGTAATTGTCATTTGTTACCACCTTGCTGCATGCCATCCTTCCAGCATATGCACCGAGTGCAAAAGCATCCTAGTTCCCTTTTTATTTTCGGAGTCAAATGAAATAAAAATAGGTCATCTCCATCCTTAATTCGTGCAAGGGTTTGATCCTATGAGATGCTTTGAATATATCATTTGTTGCATCAAAGTTCAGGTTACAAGTTCAGAAGTGGTTTATAAGCCAGTTTGCTTTGCCAAGTGTCCCTAGTGGAAAAGTTAGCACTCTCACGGAATGGGTCACTCTCAATGCCCAGTGGAATGCACATAGATTTTTAGTGCAGAGAATTTGTGGGTATTTGTATGGCACAGAAAAACAACAAAAGAAAGCTAACCGAGCCCCTTTTCGTGAGATTTAAGCAGCAACATTTCAACTAAAATTATGAAAAAAATCTTATTCCAGTGACCTTTTTATTTTAGCCTGCATGGCTCGGCTCACATTTTATAATATTTGAAAGAGTTGAAACAAGTGCTATGCACATTTAATTTTTTGTTGGAAGACTAGAATCTTTGAATATTAGAGTTGACGTAACACATACACAAACTAATAGATCATCTTCTCCACCACCTTCACTTTATGGTCTGGCAGCTTCTGGGGAAACTAGTTGGTACAGGGGAAATGAATGCATTTTGAACACAGGGTTGCCAAATACAAGTCAAGCACCTCAACTTACTAGTCCTGTGATTCTGGTTGAGTTACTTCTCCTCTCTGGATTTCATCTTATTGGTCATAAAATGGAAATGATAATAACACCTACCTCATGGAGATATAGTGAAGACTGAGTAAAACACTGTATATATGGGAGGCTCTTTATGTGCTCTAAGGTATTGCACAAACATTACATGGGGTCTCGCTGATGTGCTGTGTGAGTATATGATTTGAATGCACAAAATTTCCCATGTCGGTGTCATTTCATTGTATTAGTCATGATTTTCCAGAGAAACAGAACCAATAAGAAGAGATTTATTATAAAATTGGCTCACACAATTATGGAGGCTGAGAAGTCCCATGATCTGCCATCTGCAAGTAGACAACCAGGAAAGCTGGTGGTTAATTCAGTCTGAGTCTAAAGTCTAAGGAGCAGTAGTATCTGTATTTGAAGGCAGAAGAGGACGAATGTCCCAGCTCAAACAGAGAGCAAATTCTCCCTTCCTCCACCTTTTTGTTCTATTTAGGCTCTCAGTGGATTGGATGGTGCCTGCCCACATTGGCGAGGGTGATCTTCTTTACTCACTCTACAGATTCAAATGCTAACTTCTAGAAACACCCTCACAGACATACCCAGAAATAATGTTTTACCAAGTATCTGGGCATCACACTCATGCTGGATTCTCTGCCTGGAATATACCTTCATTCCCTTCTCCCTATGTCAAACCCCTACACTTCCATCAGAGCCAAGCCAAAGTGCTCTCTGTTGTGAACATCCGGTTTTCTGCTTTGCTTCATGCTCCTTTAAGGAGCATCTTCTCGACACCTCTTCTGGTATAGCTGCATATGCCACTCCTTGGCCAAAAAAATAGGTACAAGAGTACCTAGTTCACATCTAAGAGAGTATGGTATCCCCTTTGCTTCAGGGATTAGTTTAGGGGTAGGCATGTGACCCAGTATAGACTGATGAGAATGACATCTGGGATTAGTTCAGATATGTTCAGAAAGATAATTTCCTTTTATGCTGGAGTTGTTAAGGTAGTTGTTAACGAGACGATTGTGAGTCAAGAGCTACAGGATACCATCTTACCTATGAGAACACCCAACTCAGAGGAAAGTAGAGCTGAGAGATGGAGAGAAACGAACTCCTGATGGCATCATTGACCACTTGTATGGACACCCCTTGATTTTCAGTTAGGGAAGCCAATCCATGTATTATTATTATTACTACTACAACTACTACTACTATCATTATGACTGGTTGCAATCAAGAATCTCCTGCTGACCAAGACCACAGCTTATTTATATTTGTGACTCCTATGAAACATTGGGATGAGTTTTTGCCCACTGTAGGTTCTCAGTAAATGTTAGATTAATTAATCTATAACTCATGGTAAGAAATTTAATGGATTCCAGATGGCACTCAACCTCACTAACATGTAACCTGGTTCATTAAAGCAGAGGAAATATATCTGAGCCAAATGATTTATTTGTAAAGACTTTTCAGCCATTCAATTTCTCTAGAGCCCCAAAGGAACCTGTACTATGCATAGCAACTTACATAGATAGGAAAATTAGAACTTTCCAAGTGTTTTTAATCCTTTCTTTAGAAATGAGAAGCAGAAGGTCTGGAGAGTTTAACTGATTTCCTACAGTCTCACAGGAAGTGGGTAGACCACTGCTATGGAATCCTTTGATTCCAAAGGACTAGTGATCCTGTCTTGCTCTGTCTCTAGAGATGGGCTAGTATAGGAGTAAGAACCTTTGAAGTCACACAAGCTGGAGTTGAAACCTCATCTCCACCAGTTGTGAAGCACTACCTCAGGGCCTAGTACATATTAAGTGCCAAATAAGTGACAGATTTTATTATTAACACACATTTTTATGTTTCTCAGTACACTAGATAGTTTTAACTGACTCAGAAATCTTGGGGCAGCTTCATCTGATTATGTTACCTGTGAGATTTCTCTGCCTTAGGGAAAAACAAATTCCCCAGCAGATGTCTCAGTGGGGAAAATGTAAAGACATAAGTTACTGGTATTTGTGTTATGATTAATTTCCCACCCTTTATCCAGAGGCTTTCTTTATTTTTTAATTTTTATTTATTTATTTATTTATTTTGGTGGCACGTGGGCCTCTCACTGTTGTGGCCTCTCCCATTGCGGAGCACAGGCTCCGGACGCGCAGGCTCAGCAGCTATGGCTCACCGGCCCAGCCGCTCTGCGGCATGTGGGATCTTCCCGGACCGGGGCATGAACCCATGTCCCCTGCATCAGCAGGTGGATTCTCAACCACTGCGCCACCAGGGAAGCCCCCAGAGGCTTTCTTAATTCATAATAAAATGGGACTTTCCTGTGCTCATTGAGGGGAGGATATTATTTGGCGACTGTTATAGATTTGCTAAATTTCATTAATTTTAGAATCTAATTTAGATTGAGATCCTTATATGTTACAGTAGGAACTTCTCAATAGATTAAGGGAATTTGATGACTGTAGACGAATAAGAAAATGTGAAAAAGAATATAAAACTTAACCCTGTAAACCTGAAAAGTTTTCAGAAATTCTTCCCTCAGGTTGAAGGAAAAATTAAAGGATGATTGCCTCCTTTATGTGACTTCAAATCTCATCATTGTCCTATCTAAATGTCAAAGGACAGACCTGCAACGAAAGCGCCAACCCAAAAGACATAGCTAAAAACAAGGTTTTCTGACCCACCAAGAAGGTTATTGGGGGCTACTGTAGAGAAGCTTTTATTATGAAAACTTTATTTAATTCTTTTTAGTTTAATCTAGGTAGGCCAAATGTGATTGCTTTGTAAATTTTTTAAAAAGTAAACACACCTGACGACTTAAACAATTCTTAGGATGTGTGCACAATTTAAACTATGAAATTGAAATTGAAAGCATGCCAGTACAGGAAAGAGAAGATACCCTTCTTCCTGGGGGAGAAATATTTTAACTCTTTAATTGCAGACAAGTGTGCCTCTATGACAAAAGTCTCTCAAAAATTTTAAAGAGAAAGCTGAAGAAGAAAGGGATATTAGGGGAAGGGAATTAACATGTAGTTGGTGAATGTCTACTTCATGCCAAGTATTGTCCATGATGCTAAACATACCACGGACAAGATGCTAAACACATCATGTGAGCTCCTATCATTCTCCCCAAAACCCTTGAGATACATCTCCTCAATCCACATAAAGGGCCTTTGAGCCCCAGACATATTGAGTAAAGTGGCTATGATCTCCTCACTAATAAATGGCAATGTTGAGACTTGTAAAAAAAAAAATCAGTACTGTGATTAAAACACCAAAACAGAAACCTCCAATGCTCACTCTTTTCCTATTCCATCAGGGTTCGCATAAGTCACTCTTTCGTGCTTAACCTTAGTAACGTGGTTATATTGCTGTAGGCTGGAGTTTAGTTGTTTATCAGACTGAATTTCTCTCCTACCTGGGCACTTTGCTAGACCACAGTTTCCAGGCTCGCTTAAAGTTGTGTGGCCACATGACTGAAATCTGGTCAAAGGAATGTGGTGGGTGTCATAACATCATCCCCAGACCCGACCCACTGGAACTTTCTAGGCAGTCCTCCAAGCTCTCCCTATTACCTCCTCTCCTAACCATATTCAGATGATCTAATGGAGGACTCAAAGCTCAGTGGATATTGGAGCAGCTAGTTGGAAAGAGCATGGAGCCTCCATGACTATATGGGGCACAGCTATGAGGCCAATTTACACTGGAGTGTGACATGCAGGAAAAACCTTTACTAATTAAGCTCTGAGACATAGGGATTATTTATTATAGCAGCTAGTCTTCCCTAATACATGATAAACCATTTACACTTAATATTTTTATATGAACAATCTACTTTTTTCTTAAAATTATATATCATGGCATTATTTACTTTATCCTCTATTGTAGATTTGATGTACTGGCTATTTTTTTTTCTATTACATGAAAACAAAATCAAAACTATATTTTAAGGTTTATTGTATAATAATCTTGTGATAATGTGCTACTCTAATCATTTCCCTGTGCTTAGCCAGGTAGTGGGCCCCTTCTTCAGCCAAAACCCTGAATATCCAAAGTGTATGTTCACGTCAGGATATGCACACAGAGGCACTGAGTCATCCCAATTTGACAATTGCCCTTTAAGTCCGGGGGCCCAACTAGAAAGGATGGGACTGAGCAGAAACTCCAGAGCTACTCTGGCTTAAAAGGTAGCAGAAGCCTCTTGGCAAGAGACAATAACTCTGGCCACGTGTCTCTCTTGATTGCTCAGACCTCAGCCCTGTGGTTGCTGTGGTCTTTTAGGAACCGCTGAGGATTGAATAAGCAAGAGCAGTGGCTCTGCGTACCATCGCTCTGCCTCTGGACAATGGAGCGGCTCATGCTCTTCTAAGTTACCCAGAACTATGGCTTCAATCGACATAGCTTCCAACCTGTACATTTTGTCATCTGCCCCCAGAACACCATCTCTCCAGCCCGCAAAGAAGACCTTCTAAACCCAGGACTAATGTTCCGAAAACAAACCAGAAGAATAAGAACTCCTGGAGGACAAGGACCACATCCTAATTATCTCTGATTCCCCAGAAAATCCCAGAGCACAAAAGAGGCACTAAATGAGCATTTGCTAAACTGAACATCAAAGGTTGATCTGTTCAGCAGAAAAAGAAAAGTTTTCATGTCACCTCATGGTGATCCACTCCACAAGAGAGAATTGCTTAAGAATTCCATGAAAATACATTAGAAATTTTCAGTAGGCATACAAGTATTAACCAAGTTTTCCTTCCTAGAAAGGAAACAAAAAGCTGGGTTTGAAACTACACTGTAAAAAATCAGATGACTACTGAATCTCATATAATTAAGACAGAGTTGGCATCTATAAGGAGTGAACTGCTACTGAAATTCAACTGCATTCACACACACACACACACACACACACACACAAACACCACATTGCTGCTTCATTAAATAGCTTAAATCCGCCAGTGTTTGGTGGTAGTGCTTGGAGCTGTCTAATGTCGAAAATCAGGCCACCTACCCAAAACAGAAAGAGAGAGAGAGGGAAAGAGAGAGAGAGCACTTTTAATATGAAATATATTTAACATAAAACCTAGTGACTCTTCTGCATGGCAGAGCACTAATTACTGTGGTCCCAGACATCTTTTCCGTACAGGCTTTCTGCACTCTTCCACTTGTTATTTATGGAAAGATGGGAGGAAAACAGCAGATGAACTCTTACCATGGCAACCCTTGCAGAACATGTTATACCTAATACTGTCTGTCATTGCTTAGAGAGCTCTTCTTACAATGAAAATAAAAATGCTTTTGACTTGATTATATGAGTATTTAACATCCATCAGGGAAAACACAGAAATCAATTAAAAGAGCATTCACTTTGTCCCCTCAAGTGTTGAAACAAAGCTCTTAGGCTTCCTTCTTTTTAATAAAGTCCTCATCTCTTTTGTGGAAGAATTGACTAATTGGTATAAGTGATCTCCAGTGTCTTAATGTGATGACCAAGTTCTACCACTGTGCTAAGATTAAAGATAATGAGTATGTTGAAGTTTTCTTTCCAGTGTTTTCCATCCAAAGTGAAAATGTTCCTTCCCCAGCAGCTGTTTCCTTTCAGGTATCTACCCCCAAGTTACCATGGATTTACTTCTGAATCATTCGGTCACTATTGTCACTGGGCCAATGTGCTTTCAGTCTCACTCTCTCTCTCTCTGCCCACCCTCACCCTGCAGCCTGTGGCCTTGTAAGTCTTCTAAAGACAAGCAAATACCTTTGTTCTCTCTCCTGGTTTTGCTTTTAATTACCTTCTCCGAGCTCTGGCTTCCTCTGTTTCTGGGAAGCCTCCTAGAATTGCCTGAAATGTAAATACTGTCAGACTATAGGAACATAAACAGCAAGGAGAAGAAGCCAAGGGGATAGCAACTGCATCAATGCTATGGTGTGAGACAGTTGAGAAGACAGGTTTACATTTCTGGTCATCAGTCTACAAGTGGAACACATGGAGTTGCTTTCCAAAAAGTCCTAGCCTCTAAGACTAGCCCAGACAGAATGTCATATTTTCAAGAGTTAGATTAATCAGAAACCCTTTACAGACATGTTCAGAAACACACCTCTATTCTGACAGTTGATAGAGCTCACTGATTCATTCAGAAAGCATTTTGGAATGACCATGTTTTAGGAACTGTGCTGGAACACAATAAAGCCTGTTAATTTTCACAGTCTCATTTTAGACTGTAAATCCTTTAGAAACCACTCTCTAACTTCTACAACTGAGTCAGGTATCCTCCTCTGTGTTTCCCTGGCACCTTGAGTTTGACCTTAAGCCAGCACTAATTGTTTTGTAATTAATTTCTTTTTATAATGGGATAGGCTCAGTTAAGCTTCAAGAGAAAGTAAACTCCCAAATTTCAGTAGCTGAACAAATCTGTATTTTCACTTAAATCACCATCCAGTGTAGACTGGGTGGTCCTATAACAACACTCTTATCTAAGAACCCATTAAGGGACTCGGGCTGCTCCTATCCTCAGCTCCTCTATTCAGAAAACTTTGCTTCCAGCTAAATGCACAGGATAAATAGGGCCGGGGGAGAGAGACAAAGAGACAGAGAGACAGAGAGAAATATATCAAGACAATGGAGATACCAAACGCGATAACTGTCTCAAGAGTTAAGAATTGGCAAGAACTAGTGATATTGACCCCATCCAAATTGAGGATGGGAAATGTAGAGGAATATATGATGAGAACTATCATACTCTGTTCCTATATGCAAAATTAAATTGTAGACTCTTAGATGACAGAGACTGGTCAGCATGTTTGTATCTGATAGGAATTAACCAACAGACACAGAAAATTCAAGATTGATTTATAAAGTCCTATTAATGAAAAAGTTCACCATATATACTTGATACAAGAGCAATATTAAAAGATCACTTTTATTGCTAATATACCAGCAATAAACAAATATAACGTACAAGTTTTTTAAAAGACAATTTTTTTTTTACAAGGGAAGAAAAACTATAAGGTGTGTGGGAGTGTAAAATGATTCCTTCACTTTGAAGAACTATTTGGCAACCTATTAAAAAGTTACATATCTACCTTATGACTTGGCAATTCTATTCCAGGTATTCACCCCAGAGAAAGAAATGCATCTAACCACAAAGAGAATTGCACAATATACTTAGGAATTCTTAGGAGACTTGCTCATAATAGGCAAAACCTGGAACAACCCAAATGTCTATAAATGCATAGTAGAATAATTATGTAAGAGAATAGTACAGACAGTAAAATCAAATAAAATGCTGCTCATGCAACAACACAAAAGAACCCCAAAACATGCTGAGGATGAGCCAGACACAAAAAAAGTACAGACTGTATAATCTGTTTCATATGAAGTCCATGAATAGGTAAAACTAATGATAGAAATCAGAAAGTACTTATTTTGGTGGTAAGTGAAAATCTGATAGGAAAGCATCATGAAAAACTGGGGTAGTGAAAATGATCTATATTTTCTTTGGGATATACAAAAATTTATACAACTATCCAAACTTCTCAAATTGAACATTTAAGATCCATGAATTTTATTTAAATAATAATTCAATATGACAGAGAAGAAACCTATAAGTACTCAGAGGCAAGTTTTCAAAAATGTTCAAGAATGGGGCTTCCCTGGTGGCGCAGTGGTTGAGAATCTGCCTGCCAATGCAGGGGACACGGGTTCGAGCCCTGGTCTGGGAAGATCCCACATGCCGCGGAGCAACTAAGCCCGTGCACCACAACTACTGAGCCTGCGCGTCTGGAGCCTGTGCTCCGCAACAAGAGAGGCCGCGACAGTGAGAGGCCTGCGCACCGCGATGAAGAGTGGCCCCCGCTCGCCACAACTAGAGAAAGCCCGCACGCAGCAATAAAGACCCAACACAGCCAAAAAAAAAAAAAAAAAAAAAAAAAAAAAGTTCAAGAATGTCCAAAATAATTTATCAGACTTTATTGAAAAACATTAATGAAAATATGTATCATTCAAGGAGAGGAAATCTCAATCTCATAAAAGTAATCATTTTCATTAAATAAATCTGTATATTCCATGAAATTGTATTCAGTCTCAATACCCATTTGTGTGAGTGTGTGTGTGTGTGTGTGTGTGTGTGTGTGTGTGTCTGTGTGTGTGTATTATCACCTCAGTAGCTGATTATAGAATTTATATAGAAGAATATAGAGCCTAGCCTAGCCACGATAACCTGGGAGGATGATCATAGTAAGAGAAGGAGTAGAAAAATGATGGAGAATACAAAAGTTTAATTTATTAGATAGCAAGACATACTATATAGATAATTTAGAACAATACACATTGTAGTATTGACCTTAAAAACAGTATTTCTCCAGCAAAAAAAAAAAATATTTATTCAAAATCAGCAGAGAATTGCACTTTGGGACCTGCAACCATGATGAGTCACATGCAAGTCCTCACACAGTAAGGGAAGGATAATTCTTTTATAGAGGGGAAAAGGAAGTTGGAAGGGCTTTAGTTAATCAAGATCCCATGGCTCTTCATTGGCTGACTTGTTGCCAGGAAAGAAGAGAAGGCTTTCTTCTTCCTGTTGGGTTCTGCTATCATCACAGATTGCGAGAGCTCCCCTTCCTGTTCTCTGAACTTTATTTAATTCAGGTTTCTGTTTATTAATTTTTTACACTTCCCCGTTTTGATCAAGATCTTTCTCTAAAAGCATCACTGACCAAGAGTCAGGTTGTTCAGTTTCAATGGCTTTTTGTCCCTCAATGCCAGGAAGGACCTTTCCTGGGGGTAGTGTCTCACATCAGAGGGAAAGTACACAGATTGGAAACCTATTGAGATCACATTCAACTAACAAGAAGGGGTAGGAAACAGAACTCTCAGTCACTTTTTATCTAAAATACATATGTTGTCAAGACCATAAACACTGGAAATCATCTAAAGCACTATGTCATCATCAAAACTTTGGTGACAAACTTAAAAACAGGCCTGGCCCTGATAGCTTAGGAGAGCTATCTCATCAGATACTGTCTGCCTCAATTCTGGGAAATCTTTACTTTCAGGTTACTAAATGATGTGCAGGTCCAGTTAAGGGTCAGTATTTTCTTTAGGTATGTCATATGAACCCGAGTATATTCCCTGAAGTTTGGTGGCACAAAGGTTTGTTAGCAGTGTCCTCTCCAGTGAGGTTGAAAAGTATCTTTCTGGAGGTGTCTTTTTTGTTTTATGTTTTTGATGTCATATTTTACATCTTCATGTGTATCCCTTAACTGTTGATTGTAGTTACAGTTGATTTTACAACTTTTGGCTTTTAACCTTCATACTAGCTTTTTACATGGTCTATCCACTGCCTTTACTATGTATTTGCCTTCACCAGTGAGATTTTTTTCCTTCATATGTTTTCTTATTTTGTGTTATGGCTTTCTCTTTTTTGCTTAAAGAAGATGCTTTAACATTTTTTGTAAGGCCTGTTTAGTGGTAATGAACTCAGGTTTTGCTTGTCTGACAACCTCTTTATGACTCCTGCAATTCTGCATGATAATCTTGTCATGTAGAGTACGCTTGGTTGTAGGATTTTTTCCTTTCTACACTTTATATATATCATGCCACTCCCTTCTGGTCTGCAAAATTTCTGCTGAAAAGTCAGCTGATAGTCTTATGGGTTCCCTTGTATGTGATTCTTTGTTTTTTTTCTTTCTGCCTTTAAATTTTTTTGTTGTATCTTTAACTTTTTTCATTTTAGTTATGAGATATGGCTCTCTTTGGGTTCATCTTGTTTAAGACTCTCTGTGCTTCCTGGACTTGGGTATCTATTTCCTTCCACAGGTTAGGGAAGTTTTCAGCCATTATTTTATCAAATATGTATTCTGCCCTTCTCTTTCTCTCTCTCCTCCTTCCAGGACCCCTATATTGTAAATGTTAGTATGCTTGATGCTGTCCCAGAGGTTCCTTTAAGCTAGCCTCACTCTTATTTTTTCTTTCTTTTTGCTCTTCTGATTGGGTGATTTCCACTATTCTTTCTTCCAGGTTGCTTATACATTCTATGGTAACACCTAATCTGCTGTTGATTCCTTCTAGTGTATTTTTCATTTAACTTATTATAATTAGTTTTGATTGTTTCTTTTTATATTTTCTAATTTCTTTATTGAAATTCTCACTGTGTTCCTCTCTTCTCCTCAGTTCAGTGAGCATTTTTATGACTGTTGCTTTGAACTCTTTCAAACTACTTATCTCTAAGTAGTTTCATTAAGGGCTTTTTTTTTTTTTTGCAGGGGGGTGGTTATTGTTCTTTTATTTGGAACATGTTCCTCTATCTTCTCATTTTGTTTGATTATTTTTGTTTGTCTCTATGAAATTAGGCAAAACAGTTACCTATCTGGCATTGAAGGTGTATCCTTGTGCAGAAGTGTCCATATGCAGTTTGCTTCTGCCCAGTGGCTTTTGAAAGAGGACTGGAGCTGAAACTAGCATGGGCATGGGCCAGGGCTTCTCCCACGGCATGCTGGCAGCCACCACCTTGGCAGGGTGGTTGGAGCCAAAGGGGATAGAGTTGGTGACTGGTATAGGCCAGGGTTTCTCCTGAGGCATTCTGATGGCCATTGCCTTGAAGGGGGTGGTGTTGGAGCTAGAGAATAGTATGGGCCAGGACTTTTTCAGGGGTGCTTGAGGGCTGCCACCTTGGTGGGGGTGGTTGGTGCCAGAGGCTGGTGCAGGCCAGTGGGTATGCTGGGGCAGTCTTGGCAGGACAGCTAAAGCATTAGACAATTTGCAATCTGCTGCCTCTGTACTGGGACTGGGAGTATGTAAGTTTTGGTGTGTACTCTTTAAGAGTGAAATCCCAGTTTCTTAAAGCCTTCTAGTTATCTTAGTCATAAGCCCCACTGTTTTTCACAACCAGTTAAAGGGGCTTGCTTGTCTTCTCAGTGCCAGACCCCAGGGCTGGGGTACCCAGTGTGGGGCTTAAACCCCTCACTCCTTAAGGAGGAACTCTGAGTTGTGATCGTCCCTTCTTCTTTTGGGTCACCCACTGAGTGAGTGGGTCCTGACTAGATCAATTCTCTTTCCCACCTATTCATCTTGGTGTGGTCTTCTTCCTTTAATCCTTAGTTGTAGTAGAGCCATTCTGTGCTAGTCTTCAGGCCATTCTCAGACACAGTCTTTTCTACATATACTTGTAGTTTTGGTGTATCTGTGGGAGCAGGTGTGATCAGGGTCTTCTTACTCTGTCATCTTGATCCCATTTCTCTAGCTAGTTTTTCAACGTTATCATTTGAGGAAATAGCCCTTTGGACATGACAGAGGCTTGAGTACTGTTGGTCCATTTAAGGGCAGCACTTCTTGCAGAAATGTCAGCAAGGTGATTTCCCTTAGCTTCCAGAAAGTCAAGTTTCGAATGTCCCAGAATCTTAACGATAGCTAAAGCAGCAGGTAAAAGTATTGCATCCAATAACTTCTGAACATAGGAGCCATTTAAATTTTATTTTTGCTGGAAGTAAGGAAGCCACATTGCTTCCACAACATTCCCATATCATGAGCTACTCTAAAAGCATATCTACTATTAGTATAAATATTGGCAGTCTCGTCCTTGACTAAAGTACAAGCCCACGTAAGAGTGTATAATTCAGCCTGTTGGGTTGACATAACCATAGGTAAAGATGCTGCTTCTACAACATCAAAAAGAATTGCAATACCACATACAGCACAATATCTGCCATTGCTACCATTTAAATAAGAACCATCAGTGAACAATGAGAATTCACCATTGCCCCCAAAGAATTTCCTGCAGAGCATCACAAGGAGTCAGGAGGTGGTACATCAGCATTAAGCTGTCATGAGAGACTTTGTCAGCGATGGAGGGGAGAAGAGTAGCAGGATTAAGGTAATTACAACATGAAAGAATAATGTGAGGAGCAGTTACCAAAAGGACTTCATAAGAAGTAACATGGGACTTCCCTGGTGGCGCAGTGGTTGAGAGTCTGCCTGCCGATGCAGGGGACACGGGTTCGTGCCCCGGTCTGGGAAGATCCCACGTGCCGCGGAGCGGCTGGGCCCGTGAGCCATGGCCGCTGAGCCTGCGCGTCTGGAGCCTGTGCTCCGCAACGGAAGAGACCACAGCAGGGAGAGGCCCGCATACCGCAAAAAAAAAGAAATAACATGGCTAACACTAATGTGAGTGCGATGAGAATTCAGGAGCATTTCTACTGTATGAGGTACAAAAATGGTTAAAGGGAATCCCACAATAATTTTCTTGGTGGCCTTAACCAAAAGAACAGTGACAGTAAATGCTCTAAGTTAAAGGGGGGTATCCCCATCCCACAGGATCCAGTTGCTGGCTATAATAACCTATGGGTTGATGCTGATCTCTGTGTTTTTGGGTAAGAACCCCATGGGCATCCCCTTTCTTTTCATATACAAAAGGAAAAAGGGAATCTGATAATAGAGATGCCGAAGGGAAGGTGAGTTCATCAAACTCTCCTTTAAGGATTTAAAGGCAACGTTGTCTGGTTCTTCCCGTAAAATTGGGTTAGGGCTTTTATTCTTTAGTAAAACATACAAAGGTTTGGCCTTAAGAAAGAAATTTAAAATCCAGTTTCAGCAATTGCCAACTAGCCTGAGAAAACCTCACATTTGGTGCTTAGCTTTGGGTTTTGAGAAGCTTAGGACACCATGGATCTTAGCGTAGTCCTTATTCTGATATAAGATGACTTAAATATCAAACCTGGGTTTGAACAAACTGCAATTTTTCTTTGGTAACCTCATGTCCTTTTAAAGCTAAAAGCTTCAGCAAATGCATGATACCTTCCTGTGAGGAGATTTGAGAAGGAGAGCAAAAAAGCAAATCATCCACATATTGCAACAAAGTAGAACCTCTAGGGAACTTTATATCATCCAAATCAGCCTTCAGGATTTGTGAGAAATAAGAAGGGCTATCAGTAAAACCCTGAGGCATTACTGTCAAGGTGAATTGTTTTTCTTCCCAAGTGAAGGCAGAAAGGTATTGGCTAGCTTCATCAACTGGAATACTAAAGAATACACCGCATACATAAATTACTATGAAGAATTTGCTTCCAGTGGGAAAAGATGTTAGTAACATATGAGAGTTAGGAGCAATAGGGTACTGAGGATAATAATGTTGTTTATTGCTGGACAAAACTCTACTTTCAGCCCTTAGGTTTTCTCACCAGCAAAATAGGTGTATTACAGGGACAAATACAAGGGATCATGAGGCCTTGAGCCTTGTAATCTTCTATTATGGGCTCCATGCCTTGAAGGATTTCTTCACTTATAGGATACTGATTAATTCTGGGAAGAGGTTTTGAGGGATCTATATGAATAATGGGAAGTACACTGTGAATTTTGCCAACATCAGTTGGAGATTTTGTCCATAGGGAGGGTGGTAGCTGATTCAATAAGGACAAATGATCAGTTTTTCCAGAACCAGCTCTAGTACTGTCAGAGACACAGCACATAAAAGATGTCAACGGGTCATTTAATTCACCTGGTTATCTGCTTTGATGACTTCCTCAGGCTCTAGAATTATTTCGCCCTTTTGGGAGAAAGAAATTCCATTATGATACTTAGCCCAATAAATGGATAGAAGCAGAGTAACTAAGGAGAAAAGGGTTTGTACTTCTTAGGTCCTAAACAAAAGGGAGTAGATTCAGAGACAGGTACCTCTTGAGGTTTATTAGGGATCCCCACTATTTGAACCATTTTAGTATTCCAAGGTAGGGGCTGCTTTATACTAGTGGGGTTGAACATAAATTCGGACTGGAAGAAATTCATCCCCAGTCTGAGGAAATGTTTCTCCAAGCTGATTAAAAGGGAGGATTTGGAAGAGCCCCTGAGTTCCTTAGAACCCTGTCACTGAGAATTGGAAGGAGAGTGGAAATGAGGGTTAGAAGGCTGAAGGCCCCTGATGTGCATGAATTTGTATCAATCTATTCTCTAATGCCCTGGCTCTTTGCCTTTACAGCAGAAACTAGGAAGTCTTGGTTTTATGTGGTGGTTTTCAATTGCTGGAGTTGAAGATTAAGAATTTGGGTCATCCTCCTTTTAAGTGACTCATCTGGAGTGTGAGAAGAGCTGTTGCCAGATTAACTAAATATGAAGTGGATGTGGCTTCCCATTCCATCCTGGTCCTTTTTACTAAAAGGGAAAGGTTCTGGTTAATAAACATAGAGTTAAAAGCTACTCAGGTGGAATCAACATCTGAGGGAAGACCAGAATTTTCTTTAAAAATAATCTGAAGTTGATTTTAATAGCTATGAACAGGTTCACCACATTTTTGCATGCAAGCCCGAATTTTGTTCCAATCAACAGACTGAAAAAGTCCTAGGAACTGCTCGATGAAGTCACCTAGTGATTGCCTGAGCCGGAATGTGTATATAAGTCAGTGGGCTGGTCTCTTGGTTGTAATTCTAGAGACCTTTCAGCATTTTCCCAGTTAGTGGTTTGTATCCGGCCAACAAGTATATGAACTAGCTGATGTAAGTCAGAGAAACCAGGTTGATAAGTTTGAAAGACTACATTAAATTCCTCAGCAAATCTGTGAGGATCTTCAGTTACTTTGGGAAAATCTTTGACTATGGCTTGCAGTTCAGCTTTAGGCCAGGAATGTAAGAAATTAAGGGTTCAGTTTCTGGATCCTCCAAAGGCTTAATTTTAAAGGGACAGATTCTAGTAAGTTCAGAGGAAAAGGGAGTGGGGAGAGTTTCAGGGAAAAAGCAAGTTTGGTGAGAGAATTAGTATGGGGAACTAAGGTTATAGAGAAGGTGTTGGCTACATAGACGGGAAGGGGGAAGATGGCACTGGATGTGGAGTCTGAGACCAAAAAAAAAAGCCAAGGAGGAGGAGACTGAGGTTTCTGGAGCCGTTTTATACTTCTGGCATTGTTTGTTTGCCTCAGTTAATCTTAGAATCTTATTTTTCAGAGAGGCAATTTTAGGCTTCTCATAAATTTTGGAAGCCTCAAAATACCAGCTGAAATAGGTATTCCATTCAATCCTGGTAATTTTAGAGTTATAGTGGTCCAATTCAGCTGTAAGAAAATTAAGTTTAGGGATTTCAAAACTTCTGGATAATGGCCATTGATATTCTAAATTGCCTTTGGTGAGGTCAGTCCATTTAGTTAGAAATGTGCATAAAGAAGGATCATGGTTTTTAAACATAAAATTGGCCAGTGTCCCTGTAGGGGGGTGTCCTCAAAATAGTTGGATAAAGGGGAATCCCATTTCTCAGAGTTTTTCCTCAAGATTTTTCTAGAGTAGAAGAATAATTTTCAAACAGCCTAAAAATCTTCTAGCGCAAACAGCTGGAGACTCAAATAGATCAAACAACTTGAACATCTCAAATATCTCAATAACCTGCAGGCTTAATACTAGCCACTTTTAAAGGAAAAGATTGTCCTAGAGGAGCCAGGCTGAAGGCTTTTCAGGTTAGTTCTCATAGAACATTCCTATTCCAAAAGAATGAGCCAAAGGCTGAAAATGGCATCATTTAAATGAAACAGCCCCTGTTCCCAAAGGAATGGCCAAAGGCAAGCCAGTTTCAATTGAAACGGTCAAAATCAGACTGAAGTACCAAATGAGGACTCACATACAAAACAAGGCCTTAACCAGAAAGAAAGAAACCTTAAAATAGATCCCAAATAAAGCCTGGAGATTTTCAAAATGCAAAGAGGTTGATAGCTGGGATTCAGGAGAAAGACATACCTTCAAACTTTAGAGTCGGTTAGAAAAGCAGTGAGTGACAATGAGCTCAATTTTAGGTACTTCACCTGACTTCTCAGAGCCATCAGGGGTCTTCTCTGGTCCTTATATGGGCCACGAAAATGTTGACAAAAAACAAACAGACTTCCAATTATTTCTCCCGCAAAAAAAAAAAAAAAAAATAATAATATTTATTCAGGATCAGCAGAAAAGTTCCCTTTGGGGTCTGCAACCATGACAAGCCATATCATATGTAAGTGCCCACACAGTAAGGGAAGGAAAACTCTTTTATAGAGGAGAAAAGGAAGTTGGAAGGGTTAAAGTAAACAAAGAGTCCATGACATTTCTTTGACTGAGTTGTTGCCAGGAAAGAAGAGGGGCCTTTCTTCTTCCTGTTGGGCTCTGCTATCATCACAGGGCATGAAGACTCCTTCCAAATCTATTTAATTGAGATTTCTGATTATTAATTTTTTTTACAGTAGCAAATATAATAAATAGACCATTAGAATAGGGGAAAATCTTTCTAAAGGTAATAATTAAAACAATCTGCACTCTCCTGCATAATCAGAATTCTCCTCTATACTGAATAATTTGCATTTATATAAATGTATTTTTATTTCTTCTATCCTTAAAAAATATTTTAACCCCACTCATCCCTATTTTGTTAAACCACTTTATTGAGTTATAAATTATATACAAAAGCTATACATATTTAATGTATACAACTTGATGAGTTTGAAGATAAGTATACATGTGGTGAAATCATCTCCATGATCTATGCTATAAACATATCTATCACCTCCAAAAACGTCTTCCCATCCTCTTTATTTACTATTGTTTTTGAGATAAGAACACCTAAGATCCACTCTCTTAGGAAGTTTTAAAGTATACAATACAGTTTTGTTAAGTACAGGTACTGTGCTATACAGTAGATCTCTAGGACTTATCTTGTATAACTGAAACTTAGTACCTTTTAACTAATATTTCCACGTCCCCACCTCCATCAGCCCCTGGAAATTACTATTCTACTCTACATCCCTATAAGTGTGACTATTTTAGATCCCTCATCTAAGTGGTATCATGTAGTATTTGTCCTTCTGTGTCTGCCTTATGTCATTTACCATATGCTTTCCACATTCATCCATGTTGTCACAAATGGTGGGATTTCCTACTTTTCTAAGAGCAAATAATATTCTATTGTATGCATATGTCACATTTTCTTTATCCATTCATTCATCAATGGACAATTTGTTTGCTTCCATGTCTTAGCTATTGTGAATAATGCCACTATGAACATGGGAGTGAAGCTATACCTTCAAGATCATGATTTCAATTCCTTTGGATAAATACCAAGAGGTAGGATTGCTGAATCATATGGTAATTCTATTTTTAATTTTTGAGGAAACTCAGTACTGTTTTCCATAATGGCTGCACCAACTTACATTCCCAGCAACAGTGTACAAGAATTCCAAATTTTCTTCACTCTCATTGCAGAAAAACTGCCTGAAAAAGAGTTGTCTGGAACTGCTATCCCCAGTTTTTCTCTTCCCATTCTCTTAAGCCCATTCTAATCGATTCGTCACTCCCCACCCCTCCACTGAAAAAGGTCTATCAAGGTCAACAATGAGGGTGTCATTTTACCTGCATTTTTAATATGATCGATCACTTCCTTTTTGATAAGCTTTCTTGCTTTCCAAGTTATCACACTCCCTTTGTTTTCCCCTCCTCACTGATCCTTCCTTCTCCATCTCTTTTCTGAGTTTCTGCTCTTCCCCCTGACTCTTAAGAGTTATAAGTTGCAACTTGGGTTATCAGAAGGCAATTAAGTATAATGCAGACTTCTGATCTGAATGAGGACAGCAGGTTTAAAGAGAAAGGTTGAAGAAATACCAGGCATAGGTTAAATTCTTGCCTCTTCAGATTTTTCCTTTCTTCATTTACATGCTCAGAAAAATAAGTGAAACTACAATTACTATTGCTTATAAATACATCAGGAAAATATTTAATGCAGTGTTAAACTATGATAAAATGAGAAAGGAGTAAAGTTAAGAGACAAAAGAAAAAGATCTTAGAAATAAGAATGACAAAACACTAGAATAGTCACCTTTTGGAGTCTCCATCCAAGTCATGTTCTGCATGGATATCATTCATCTGACTGAACATGGGTGGGTGGCACAAATGATCTTTCACAGATACTTTCAGCTCTATGGTTCATAACCCAATTATCCTGCTCAACATTCTTTCTTTATATCCCAAACCAATCCACAGGCTCTACTTTCTCAACCACTTGCATTGCTACCACACTAATACGAGATACCATTATTTCTTTCTGAGTTACTGGCAATAGCCATCCAACAAGTTGTATTGATCAAATAAGTTAACTGCTATAAAAAACAATTCCCAGATATGAGTGGCCTAACACAATAAAAGTTTATGTTTATCTCATGCAAAGTTGAAAGCAGATGTTCCTGGTCTGGTGGTTCTTCTGGAATACTCTCCTCCTAGCTGTACTATAGAAACCCCAGACCTCTTCCATATGATGGCTCTACAATTTCTAGACCTCAGGGCCTCTATAAGAAGTGACAATCTCCTGTTGTCACACTGCATTGACTGGAGCTCAGTCACCTGGTAAGGTTAGTTGACAGGGATCCTGGGAAACATAGAGGAACACATAGTACAGAATATCTGCCACAAAAGTCCTCCCCACTCTTATGCTTGCCTCTCTACATCTATTCTCAACACAAGAGCCAGAGTGATTTTAAAACATAAATTAGGTAATGTCACTCCTCTACTTAGAATCCTGGGATATCCCACTTTACTCAGACTTGAAGCCAAAGATCCTAACAGTGGCCCACAAGGCTCTGCAATATCAGAAACCCTCATTAGCCATCTCCTCCCACGTTCTACTTCTCCCCCAGGTTCCTACTCTGCTTCAACCACATTGAATTCTTCTATTCTTCATATATGCCAGGCATTCTCTGAGCTTAGTGCTTTGGTCTATATGGGCATTTTGCTTGGAGGACTTCTCCCCAAATACCTGCATGGATAACCCTTTCATTTCTTTCAAGTCTTTGCTCCTATTCTTCATGTTAATGAGGCCAACTCTGAACACCCTATCTATTGCAGCTACAACAAGCCTACCCACTTCCTAGAACTCCCAACTCTTCTCCCTTCTCTGGCATCCCTGGCCATTCTCCCTGGCTGGCACTCCTAATCTTCTTCTTCCTAAAATGTTTATTTATTTCCTCTCTCACTCTACCAGAAGGTAAACACCAAGGCAGTGATTTTTAATTTTTAGCGTATTGATAATGGTGGCTGGATTATAATAGAAGCATAACCAGTATTTTTCTTTAAATGAACAGTTCAATTCTCACTACCACCTAACTTCATACGTACAATTATTATCATCTCCTTTTACAAGTGAGAAACTGAAGCACAGAGAGATTTAAGAGTATGCAAGGTTATTTCATTAGCAACCATCTAGGAAGTAGTGGGACTGACCTTCAAATCTTGGTAGTCTGGTTCCAGGGTCCCTGGGCACAACCACTAAACTAACCTGCTTTTCAATTTGATACCCCTGGAGCTGTTATAATTCATACTACAACCTCATGAATTAGGTACTATAAGTAGATACATTTATTTGACAAATGAGAAAACTGAGGCAAAAAGTTAGACTAACTTGCCCAATGCCACATAGTTAGTAAGAGGTGGAGCCAGGTTTGATTAAGATATTTGTCCCTAAAACTTCTCCTCCTAACCACTATGTATATATTTCTAAGAATATTATTGTATAAAATTATTCCTAGGAATCATAAATCTCTTTTTTGTTGTAAAAAATCACAAAAGTACCATTTTACTGAGCGAATGCTCAACCACATCAGATTGCAGTGTGTACCCCCAACCGCTTAATTACCTAATGCTCATAAAGCCTGGACTGCTCACCCATAATCCTGTGGTCTTTCCTCTCCATGGGGTAAGCTCTTAATCAACTGGATGTTCAATTCAGTTTAATTCAATTTTTTTTTTTGTTTTACTGACTTGAACCATTTTCCAACTGAGCTTACCAAAGTACCATCAAGGACTGCCATCTGAACAGGTTTACATGGACTTCAGTCCAGATTTTAATCAGTCTAGCTGATTGGTATCTACAGTGAGGGGATGGTGACTTGGGACACAGAGGCTGCTGCCCTGAGTCAGTCTGTGGAGCTCAGGGTCCATCTACCAATAGTGGCACTTCATAAAGGACTTGTCAAGAAGAATGAAGGAACTGATTGTGCTGCTTAATGTTAGCTTTCAAGGGTTGCGCTGATTCGTATCTTCTTCTGTCAGGTGTTATTAAAGATATTTAGTGATCAAAGCATTTACATATATATTTGTGTGTTGGACCCAGAATCTACATTTGCCCTTGGATAAATTATCATTTACTTGAACAGACAGACATCTGAATTGTTTCATCCCTGAAAGGGAACCTATGTTGATAGATCTTCTAGGTAGCTGCTCAGGGATGCTATGGGTAGGCAGGCCAACCATGACAGTCTTTGTATGAAACCCCAAGGATGTACTACTTGCCCACCTCACCTCTTGTACTGGTCATCTGTTCCTGTCTGTCTGGCTGCCTCTCTGTTTGAGAAATATCTTCCCCCAATTCTAGCTCATTCTCTAGATAATATTTCCCTGCCTTTGTATGAATGAAGATGGGCATGCAACATGCACTGCTGGTCAGAGTACCCTAAAACCCCTGGACAAAAAGGCTGACACTTCAGGATGAGCCTGCAACCTAAGGAACATTTGAGGAGGAAAAAAAGGGTGAGCAGTCAAAGAGGCATTTTACAATGTGGATTACTTTTCCATTGCCCTATATACAGATTACTTCAAAATTTAGCAGCATGAGCAACACCCATCCTAGAGTTGCTGAATGTCAGAGATTTGGGCCTGGCTTAGATGGATCATCCAGCTCAGAGTCTCTCAAAAGACTAGAATCAAGTGTCAGCCAGGTACTCATTCATCTCAAGGCTCAGTTGAAGGAATATAGATTTCCAAGCTCTCTCCTTAGGTGTTGGCAGGGTTTAGTTCTCTGGGGCTATTGGACTAAGGGACTCAGTTCCTCACTGGCTGTTGGTCAGAGGTCACCTTCAGTTCCTTGCCACTTTGGCCTCTCCATATAGAAGCTGGCTTCCCCAGAGTGAGCAAGGTAGAGGTCGGGAGAAGTAGAACCAGCCAGAGAGAGAGTGCTAGCAAGACAAAAGTCACAGCCTTTTGTACATGAATCTAGGAAGTGATAGCCCATCGCTTTTAACATTTTCTATTCATTTAAGGCAAGTCACTATGTCAAGCTCAAAGGGAGGGTATTGTACAGGGTCATGGTTGTCGGGAGCTGGATATCATCTGGAGCCGTTTTGGAACGCTGGCTACCACAACAGCCTGTCTACATATGTGTACCACAAGGTGACACTAACTCACTTTGGGAAAATTAGAAAAAGTATCACCCCACTGATCAGATGCAACCCAGATGCACCCAAGTCAAAATAAAGTATCCCTGAGCCAGGGCACATGGCTGGGCCCACAGAGACTACCACCTTTGAGCAGTGCATACACTACAAAACTGAGAGTAGCAGCTCTGTGCATACTGTTAAGTCATTTTCTGTCAAAACATAATTCTATATCAAATAATACTACTTTGGAAGTGAGGGCCAACCTGTCCTATTTTAGAAGAGTGAAGGCTTTGGTAGAGAACTAAAGTCAGTATAATACTATTCATTAAATGAGATAATGCAAATGGCATCTCTGAAATTGAGTTGCTAGCTTTAAATCACTAAGCAAATGTAAGGAATTATTACCCGTATCTGTCTAGTGAGTCCAACCAACATATCCTACCCAATAGCAGCATTTCATTTAGAACACCGAATAATTAATCTCAGACCCCTATGCCTCTCTTATTCAGCAAAGCTTCACTGAGAACCATTTTTATATAACGTACTTTCAGGCATATGGAGTCATAATGCCGGATAAAAGTAATAGTGTCAGATATGGTTTAGCCTTTCTTCACACAGGGGTGAAACTGGTGTAACCTACATGGACTCAAATGTTCCTACACTTCTCTTACTCCAAACCATCTCCCTATCATCACTCTGTGAGACTCCCTAAGGGGGAGAGCTAATTCAGTTAGTGATTAAAATGTGCCATGCATTATGCTATATTGTTTATCTATCTTCGTTGAGACTATGAATAAGAAAATGTAGATAAGCTAATAGGGTAACTTTCTGGGACAACTGTCCTCCACGCAGTGGTTAGTGTCCAGAATGCTTTCACCTTGTGGTTCTACCATCTCAACACAAGGTTTCCTGCAGGCTGCTCATAGGAAAGAGAGATTGAAGAATTGTGTTGTGGCTTTTCACTGCTTTAGGCTGGACGTGATCTATGTCACTTCTGCTCACAACTCATTGTCCAGAATTATTCATATTGGTTGACCAGGCTCCAAAGGGGCTGAGAATTGTGGTCTTCTGTGTGCCCAGAAGGATATGGTAAACTAACAACATCCACTACCACATTCACATTACCTCTCTACAAATAATGCTGCTGGGTCTCAGAAAGTGTAAGCAATGTTTCCGAGATTATCCAGCAGAGCCTGGATTAGAACTCCTGTCTGTCTGGCTCCAAAGCACATTTTGTTTTGTTTTGTTTTGCTTTCCACCACAGCATCCTACCGTTTGGTGGAACCATTCCTTTGCGAACTACTTACTAAGGTATTTATTTCCAAATGGCATGCATTAAGTGGGGCAATCTTAATGCCTTACCCCAAACCTATCCTAAGGGAATGAGCTCTCTCCCATATCTGAACACCTCTCACTTAGACTTAACCTCTCCTCTGTCATTCCACATCCTCTACCCACGCACAGACCTTCTGAAAATCCTGCATGTAGCTCAAAAGCTCTCTACACATATACCTGTTACTTGAGAGAGTCATTTTTTCCATTCTCCCTTTAAATAGCATCTGTTTTCAGGAAATACTTCAGTGTCTACCCTAGGTCGTTATAAGTCAAGGAAAGTAAGCATATTCCATCTCCCATCCATCCCTTCATTCCTCCATCAGACACCTCTGTAGAACCTGGAGGAGGAAGGCACATATGAGAAGGGAGGAACATGGCTGGTGCAATGTCTGATGTCTTTCCTGGAAAGCTGCAGTCTGTAAGGAACAGAGCATGCTTTACCACTATGCTCTTCCAACATTGAGTGATAGGGTGATCATAAATAAAATAACAATTAGGTCAGTTAACATTGAGTTGGGCATTCAGCACATGATAAGTTCTATGCAACTTTATATGCATTATTTCATTTACTCCTCAAAACAATGCTATACGTGCAATAACTGGAATAAGTTTATGACTCAGTAAGACCTTGTGCTCTATATTCAGACCACCATATGTTAAATTCTAGCACTTCCTAGTACTTAGCTAGCTGTATTGCCTGTTCCTCAATTTATTCATCTACAAACTGAGTGACACAACTAAACAGCACCAAAGAGAACTGAAGTTGCTGCGCCAGTGTTTTTCCTTGCATTTGTCACCTATATCTTAAGTGTCTTGGAGTCAGGGGCATTTCTCAGTACTCGCTGTGTCCTGACACATTGGAACACTCAATAAGTATTTTTGATAAGTTAGTGAAAGATTGGTAGAATAAAGGACTTTTACCTTGTTGAAGAATTTTCATAAATCAAAGCATATGTCATGAGCTGTATGATTTCAAGAACTTCAGCATTCCAGAAACCATTCCAGAAACCACCATATATTGGAAAGATCCTCCTTTATCATCATAAGCCAAGGTAAGCACCTGTTGTTACATGGAAGGCTGTGGATACCCAAAGGAGAGAGCTGTGTAGTGCAGGCCAAAAGGAGACAATGTTTTTCTGTTTCTCTGTTAGCTTGGGTTTGGGCCCAGTTACAGAGAAGTTGGATCATAAAGTAACTTCTTGATGTACAAGTTTTCCTAGCACAAGAAAGGGTGCCCTACACCAGAAATCCAACCAGAAGTTGCATTTGTGGGTAATAATGCAAATCATATCCTGGCATTCTAAACACATTATTGAATTCTTTGCAATTACAGGAATCCATTGCTAAGAGTTGAAGCTAGACCATTTTCAAAGTTGGCATGGAACCAAGAAATGAAGAACTCAAGCTCCATCCATTTTCTTTTTCCACTAATGAATACTCTTTTTGTTCCAAAGTCTCCCAAGTCACTCCCTTGACAATAAAGGTAATTAATGGACCATTCTTGATTCAGATGCTGTTGAAAATGTGGGGGGATTTGATCACTGAATCTGCATCCAAACTTTCCCATTATCTAAGTGACTGATAAGTATGCATGAAATTAATAACAATACTTTTCTAGGAACTTCACAGTTTATTGATAAAGCTCATCTGACAAAGAGAAAATGGAGGCAGAGAAGCTCTGCCAAATAAGACTGGAGAAAAAATTTTACTTGATTCCTTTTAAGATGAGATTTAAGATTGGATTTCAATCTCAAATTCAAAGACCTAGGTCCATCATCAGGCTCCCCAAAGTCAGAATTAAATAATTAAATAGCACAATTTCATTCAGAAATTTTTTTAAATGACCTAAACCTAATTTTTTTTAACTTTTAAATACAAGATTTGGGATAGGGTGACTCTCAGAGTCAATAGTAATAATAATAATATCTAACGCTTCCAATATTATTTTATTTAAAAAAGATCTTCAATAACAACCATTTCCAGGACACTTTAAAATTGTGATTAAAACAGGTCTGGCTCTGATTTTTGGAGTAAATAGGGCAAAATGAGACTCTAGAAGTTGTAAATGTTTTAACCATACAGAAACTTATCTTTTTTGGAATAGGCCTTAGTGAATTTAGCTAGACTTTCCCCTCTTTCTCCCAAAGGAACTTCTGTACTAAATTTAAATGCACAGGACAGAATATGAGCTGGTTTAGAAGATGCACTAGTTTACTAATTTGAAAAGATATATGCACCCCAATGCTCACAGCAGCTCTATTTATAATAGCCAAGACTTGGAAGCAACCTAAATGTCCATCCACAGATAAACAGATAAAGAAGATGTGGTGGAATGGAATATTCCACCACACAAAACAGAATATATATATGCAATGGAATATAACTCAGCAATAAAAAAGAATGAAATAATGCCATTTCCAGCAACATGGATAGGCCTAGAGATTATCATGTTAAGTGAAGTAAATCAGACAAAGACAAATATTATATGATATCACTTGTATGTGGAATATAAAGAAATGATACAAATGAATTTATTTACAAAACAAAAACAGACTCACAGATATAGAAAACAAATATATGTTTACCAAAGGGGACAGCAGGGGGTGAGGGGAAAGATAAATTAGGAGTTTGGGACATATAGACACTATTATATATAAAACAGATGTACAACAAGGACCTACTGTATAGCACAGGGAACCATATTCAATATCTTATAATTACCTATAATGGAAAAGAATAGATAAACAGATATGTATTAACTGAATCACTTTGCTATACACCTGAAACTAACACAACATTGTAAAGTAACTTTACTTCAATTAAAAATGGTTAAAAATTCAAAACTCAAAAGAGATGCCCTAGTTTAAAAATTCCACAGATGTAAGTTTCTTGTCCCTGTGGAATTCAATGGCATCTTCTTGTATTCATGGCAATGTGCAATATCCAGAAAAAGATTACCATAGATTTTGCAGTTGTTCACACTAAAATATCACAAGCATTGCATTAATAATTTGAGAGAACACAAGATGAACAATACATGATTGCTCATAAACAAAATGTTGGTTGTCATTTCATGTTTTCTCATAGAAGCACAGACAACGTATGGGTCAAATAAACAAGAAAAAAATTTTTGAGGGTGTCACAGAGGAATCACAGAGGAGATACTTCAGTTCTATTTCCCAGGAGAAAAGGAAGAAAACTGAAGAGATTATAAAGAAAGAGATGATGTTTGGAGGGGATCAGCAAGTTGACTGGCAATTCAAAATATCAATATTCAAAGAATCAGAGATTGTGGCAAAATACAAGGGCTCTGAATTCTTTAACAAGGAATCACTGTGGTGCAGAAGTTTTTCCAAGACACCAGGGGCCCACAAGATGTTAATTGGCATTCCTCAGAAACATCGGTTTTGCAGTCAAATAAGCTTGGGAAATAGTGAGTGTTATAATTCCCAATCTGGGAGATTCAAATTTACTAGATGTTAAAGACAGGCAAATCTTGGAGGAAAAACTCTATTTAACATAGTTCAACCTAACATTTCCTAACTCATTTTATCATGGAACAAAACTGTCCCCCTCCCCACATACATCCCTCCTTCCTTCCTTCCTTCCTTCCTTCCTTCCTTCCTTCCTCCCTCCCTCCCTCCCTCCCTCCCTTCTTCATTCCTTCCTTCTTCTTTCCTTCTTTTAGCTATCTTTTCTGGATACTCATTAACCTCTACTGCTATATACAACTGTGAGCTTTTGCAGTCTTTTAATGAAGAGAATGACATAACCAAATTTGCATCTGGAGTACAACATGAAAGGTAGATCGGAGTGGGTTGAGACTAGAGGCAGAGAGACCACAGCACTACATGTGATTAGAATTGATAAAACATAGCTTGGATGGCAGCATGGAGCAGTCAAGGAGGAAAGAACAGAACAAGAATGAAAGAATAAATGCATGCATGAATGAATAAATAAATGAACATCTATCTACACCAGCTATATCAAAGTAACTCTGATGTTTCTACCATGTATTCCCAGTGGTGACTGTAAGGCAGAAAATAGAAGATGCATTGTTTAGCTTTGAAAATTCGTGGTTTCTGTGGTACATTTCTGGGGAGATGTCTAGGAAGCAATTCAGGATGGGCACTAAGGAGATAATCTGGGCTTTGGTGTTAGGTAAGAGTCATCAATATTTCATTGATTTGTGAAGCAATGAAAATGTTAAACGTTTACAGCAACATATTATGTTAAAGCTAATTTTAGGTATGGGTTCAATCTACCACAAACCAAAATTGCAGTGTCTATTATTAACGTGTAAAACAATGAGAATGCTAAGTAGCATATGAAGTCTACAAGTCAGAAAAATTGGTTCATACCTTCATTTCCACTGGGTGTCTAAGATTTAAAAAGTAGATACAGGTAGATCACTTATCTCCCCATGGCTCTAATGTGCCAAGGCAACCGGTGGATCATTGAAATATTCAGTGTAGCCAATTATTAGGCATCATTCAAATGGGACATGGGTGAATCTCAACTTGTGAAATTTCTGAATCCAATCATTTTTTATTAGAAACCATGAACTTTGCCCCCTTGTTCCTGATGCCTGAAGTTCTCTACAACTTGTTTGTCTCCCAGACAAAACTAAATCATCTTCAAGTTCTAGCTGGAGGTCCATTCCCTCCATGAAGCCTTTTTCAGCTGTCTTCACCCACACACAAGTCAACATGAGCCATTTCTTTTTCAGAGCTCTTAACACCTCACGTCATACACCACACTGTTACTAGATGGACATAAGGCTTTCCTTCAGTTACATAGTGTGCTCCTTCATGGTAAGTCTTATTTATCTCTAATTTTCCCACTTTACCCCCTTTTCTTAGTTCCTGGTAAGCAAGTATCATTCAATTTCTGTTGAATGCATAGTGAATATCTAGTGAACAAACAAATGAATGTGTGCATTACAAAATGTATGAAAGCAAGAATGAAAGAATAGATGCATACATGAATGAATAAACAAATAAAGATCTACACCGGCCATCTACACCAGGACACTTAATTTGGTCCACCTGGTTTGTTGAAATTTGCTCTTTAGGAAAACTGAGTGGTCGGTATTCTGAAAAGCACTTCACATAGGATTTTAGGCAATTAGGAACAGTCAGGGCTCATACAGGTGCAGGGAGGCCCCACTTATTTCATAAGATCCACATAGACACAGCCATTGTGTTTCTGGTTACAAAACTGAGGAGCAAGCCATCTTTTACAAGTTTTAGATGAAGAAATGGGAGGGAAAGTTGCTTACATGGTAATAATTTTTGCTTGGAACATCACATTGAAAGTAGAAAGGCCAAAACCAGGGGAAAATGTCAGACACTGGCAAAAAATATTATGAAGGCTGATTGTGTAAACCTTGTCTTGTTTGAAGGGTAAAGACTGTAATCCACAGATCAAGTTCAAATTTCCTGTTTAAATATTGCTAGTTTGAATGTTAATCTGAGTTCCTTGTTTGATTGCAGGGATCGGGGCTGCAAATATTGATTGCCATGAATTGAAAGCAGAAATTCATTTCTGAAAAGGAAGCTGCGGAGCACATTTATATGAACCCAAGTAATAAATAATACCTTGGGGTTCTGACTCATTCCCAAACCAGAATGTAATTATTTCCTCTTTCACCCTGCTTCTTCAGCTTCCTTTCAGTTGACTGAATGCACATCCCATATCTGGGCACATCTACAAAAGCTAAAACAAACAATCCAAGTAGCCAAACACCATGGCAACAGAACCAAACTTGACACCACTAACTCACAACAATAAATCTCCACAGATTTCAGAGCCATCACCAAATCTCCTGCTTTGTCCATTACAAAGCCCCACTTTCCATTGAATCACAGGGAGTCACTGCTTCATGCCATGCCTTCTAATAATTGCCAAACCCAAGCTGTGATGGCCGACAAGGGAAAGTCACAACAGAGAATCCCCAGCTGAGCAAAACCTGCTACCCCTGTCATGGTTTGCTTTTTAGAACAATCAGAAAGGTCGGGTGGGAGATGCAATCTTACAGAAAGTTAATGAACTAACTTGTGGCAGGCGTGAGAGATGCCAACAGAGCTGACCCTAATGTTTTTCTTCCTTCAACAAATCCCTAGGCCACTGAGTGCATGGATTAACTACATTTCCATGCATTCTGGTTGTGCTGGTCATATATGTACATAGACTTTTTCATTTGTGATTAATGCAACAAACTTGAGAGGAGGTGGAGAACTGAGGCAGAAATCTTGAACTATTTGGCATTATACACTTCAGTGGTGCCCAAATGCCAGTGAGTAGATAAGTACAGGCTATGAAAAAGTTCTCACCACACCAAGAAAAAGAAGCAGAAAATGAAGAGAATCAAGTGATGTTTTCAGAAGCTAAATGATCCATCTTAACTCTGAAATTATGCTATCTGTATTTTATCGGTGTTAAAATATCTTCTCCTTTATGCCATGATATAAGAGGTAAAAAGTATTACAGTTTTCTTGTTGTTGTCATTTTTTTTTTTTTTTTTTTTGCGGTACGCGGGCCTCTCACTGTTGTGGCCTCTCCCGTTGCGGAGCACAGGCTCCGGACGCACAGGCTCAGCGGCCATGGCTCACGGGCTTAGTTGCTCCGCGGCACGTGGGATCTTCCCGGACCAGGGCACGAACCCGTGTCTCCTGCATCGGCAGGCGGATTCTCAACCACTGCGCCACCAGGGAAGCCCTGTTGTCATTTTTATTTTTGTTTTTTTTTACTTGTTAAAGTAAAAAACTAGACTCTACAACAAATATCATAATTAAATACATACATCATTTATAAAATAAAAATGTGAAAAAGTATGCAGAATAATGTAATAAACACTTATATTTCTCAAATTTTAATGAATAATTATCAATAATGTATAGTTTGGTATAGTTCTATGTTATTTTACATAATTAAATAGCTCAGATAAAGCAGGAGTCACCTTGACCTCCAATCTCAGTTGCCCACAATTCTGAGTGATAGGAGCAGGACTAGATTTCTGTCTTCAGGTCCTTTTCCACTATTTCAAGTTATTCTTTGTAATCAGAGAAGCCAGAGGACAACTGGTAAATGATACTCTAAAGAAACATCCCCCATGTGGATGTTCAGAGGGAATGAAAAGTGGCTGAACAGGATGTGAAAATGAGAAACAAAATTGATCAGTTACATCATAAATTGTAGTCTCTGCTCTGTCCTGGTATTATAGTTCCTAAATCTTCCTAACAGAGCAGGTAAAGCTCAAGAAACCAATTTTCACATTCCTTTGAAAATGCAAATCTCATACATGATCCCACTGTTATTGGGACAAAGTACAACATAGTTAAAATAACTTTGGAATCTGTTCACTCCTACTTAATAGGGTATGTGATTTTGGACAAATTAATTATCATTTTTAAGTCTCGATTTCCTCAACTTTAAAATGAGAATGATAATACCTACCACAAAATTTTAATTTACTGTTGAAGGATTAAATGAGATAACATAAAGCACTTAGCACAGCGTTCAATAAACACTACCAATTATTGCTGTTACTAGGGGTTTTTCTCTTACAGAGGCTACACACTGATGCTGAAAGATTTTGACTCTGAAGATTACATCCTTCAACTGCTGAGTTCATTTCCCCCACCTCCATCAAGACTCCACGCTAGTCCTCAGCAATCTTTCCTAAACTCTCAACATGGAGCATTTATTTTCTCATTTGCAACTCTTACAACCCAAATAGATGTAATTTGCATATATGGTATGTGACTATCTGGACTGAGATCAATTTGGAAAGTCAAGGCATAAGCAATTCAATATATCATGCAAGAGATAAACATACAAATATTCAATATGCAAGGCCTCATATACAAAAGCAAGAGAAAATTTCAGAAAATATTTCATGACAAGAGCCAAATAGTTGGTATGAGTAATGTCTTTTGGTGTCAACAGATATTAAGAGTTCTACAGGCTGGAAAAACTGTGGAAAACTCCATAGTGGAGAAGAGTCCAAAGCTTGGTCATTAGGGTGGGTAAGATACGGTTTGGCTGAGATGGGGATAATTGCATGAGTAAAATCAATGAATAAATGATTTGGAGTAAAGCATAGAAACTAGAGCAGTACAAAGTAATTAGAAATAAGTCTAGGTTTTATGTAGTTAGACTGAGGTCAGGAAGTGGAGGTATCAAAGTTCTCAGCCACCCTGTACTTCTGGGAAGGTGCCATTTGGCAGAACTTTCTTCAATTCTGCTTTGTAAAATATTTCACACCCACCTCTATTAGTTCCCCTTAGTGCAATTGTAGTGTTCTTTTTCAACATTTTAGCTGTAGGGTTTTTTTTTTTTTTTCTTAACTCGGATTTTCATGACTTTTTGCTTTTCTCTTTCCTGATGCAGTCTCTGACATGCACCCCACCCTCTCCTAATGTCAAACTTCCTCGTCACTTTTGAACTACACCCAATATAAGACCACTTCTTCCTCTCTCTAGATCCACACAGGACCAAAATTCTCTCTCTGATACCAGAAAAGCTGTTCCAGGGCTGTGTGAGAGTCTGTGCCTGCCCAGTCATGAAACAGAAGTTTTCACCTCTAGGCAGCGGGGAGACATTGAAGGTTTCAGGGGCGGGGGTGGTGATGGGGAATGATGTTGAAAAACAGTTGTTGATTTTTTGTGTGTGTCAGTGGGATTTCAAACACTAGAATTTGGTGGCCATCCTACAGAATTAAAGGATTCAAAACACCACTAGCAAGTCAACAAAACTGAGCCCAGTCATTGCCTCAGTCCATCAGTCTCTTATGATACCTGAACAATCACTGTGTTTCATTCTCTGTTGTGTACCATTCACCATTCATTCAGTCACCAGGCAGCTCTCTGCTTTCTTTTTTTTTAAGCACATTTTCTGCTTTAATCAGCCTTTCATATTCTTGCAAGATGAGGTTCTCATCTTACATGTCACAAATTTTTAACTTGGAGCCAACTTGCTGTTAAGCCTTCACCTACAATAGTTGTCCCCAGTTAACTGGGCTGTCCATTCAGCTATGCTCCCTGCTTGACATAAAGAGAGAGTCTTATAATAGTTTGAATAATACACAAGCACTGTGAAAATCCACATTGAATACTGTTCAAAGTTGTCAGCTAACCTGTGAAGCTTTAAGGCTCATATGCATACTATGATGGTCCAGTGGTAAGGCACTGGACTGGAATCTTACAAGCAACCTCATACTTAGTGCCTGAACTCCCACAAAGCACAGTGCCAATAATTATTCACCCAGACTCTATTTAAATATTTCTAAGTAGTTTCTCACAAACTGTATTTGAGAAATTCTATTTGTAAAGAGTTTCTCCTTGCATTGAATCAAAGTCTTCTCTCTATTATCCACTAGGCCTAATCTTATTTTTCAGAACCAACAGAATAAATCTTACCCAGAAGCAGACGTTGAGGAAGGATTTTTCTGCCAGTGATTCATTTTGGGAGTGCTCCCAGGAGAACTTGTCAGGGAGCTAGGAAAGGAGCACAGAAAAAGGGAAGAAGCCAGGGAAGGTACAAGGTCAGGCAAAGTCCCTTGAAGGGTAGCTTCAACCTGACCCTGCAGGGGAGCTCTCTAGAGTATAAGTTACATCTCCCAACTTTATCGTTATTTAGGGCAAGGAAGCTGAGGCTCTCATACTCCACCATGATTCAGTCATTGAACAAAGAGTCTCCCTGGAGCCATAAACCCTCTGCACTTCTGTCTCTCTGTGTCTGTGGGCAAAGCAGCTCAGTAGCCCGAGAAGTCCTCTGAAGGAAGATTGCAGGTGTGCATCTTTGAAAGCAAAAGCACAGGGAAGCCAGGGGAGGAGATCACAGAAATGGCAAAGGGATCTGAGCACATCACAATGGATACCAAGGGACTTCCCTGGTGGCGCAGTGGTTAAGAATCCACCTGCCAACGCAGGGGACATGGGTTTGAGCCGTGGCCTGGGAAGATCCCACATGCCGTGGAGCAACTAAGCCTGTGGGCCACAACTACTGAGCCTGTGCTCTAGAGCCCGCGAGCCACAACTACTGAGCTCACGTGCCACAACTATTGAAGTCTGCACGCCTAGAGCCCGTGCTACGCAACAAGAGAAGCCACCGCTATGAGAAGCCCACACACAGCAAAGAAGAGTAGCCCCTGCTCGCCGCAACTAGGGAAAGCCCAAGCACAGCAGTGAAGACACAATGCAGCCAAAAATAAATAAATGAATAATTTTTTTTAAAAAAAGAATGGATACCAAGTGCCTACTACACCTCTCTTCCTTGTAAGAGGCCTGCATGCCATTGCATACACCCCTCACCGCCAAGTCTCCTAGTCTTTCCATTAAACTTTCCTAGTTCTCTTGACACACCAAGGTGGCACCCAAACCTTGGGAAACCTGAGCAATACTGAGTTGTTGCTGGTCTATCATCTCTTGAAAAACGTGGTACTTTAGAAAGGTTTCCCTGGCCAAGGAATGACACTGAGGTGAGCCTTTTAGAGAGCAAATGTTAAAAGGGTTGGCTATTAATTTCTGCAGTTTTCAATCTATCAACTGCAAAAAGAATAAACTATTGACAAAGGATTTTCAGAAAGGCTCACTGGCCAGTCCACACCACCTCCAGGGAAACATTTCCCTGCCCAGACCCCGTGCTGGTTTCATTTGAAGACCTAAATTTTCAGCTACAACAGTTTTCAACTCAGCCATGTTTATGGAAACAGCAACTTGGAGCTTGAGGACATTTTGACACCAAAACTGGTTTGAATTTTAGAGGCTGAAAAGTACATTTCTAGCCTTTCGAAAGGTCACCCTTCCTGTTTTCAGGTTTATGAACTGTAATGTTTCTGGTGGCTCTCTTTCAACTCTTGTTTCTTTTTCCCTCAGGGCATTTCTGTGTAAATGTCACTTTCTCCAGCCAGCACACTGCAAGGGTGGCTTAAGGCAGGCTTAACTGTAGAAATCTGAGGCTCTGTTCCCCCGGGGTAAGCATTAGTTTAGACTTTTTCCCCTGTATTTAATTGATCTTCTTCCTGATATATTGCTGTTTGCAGCAAGATCCTTAGTCACAAAAGAGGACCTCTAAAACACCAACCAAAGAAAAACAAACAAATGTAAAACAGTATCACAACAGTATGCTTACACTAGGTGTGAAGGTTATACTTAAGTGTATTCTTCCCTCCCTGACTTTAGAAAAAAATAGGAATAGACATAGGAGTCACAGACAGAGAACAAAGTATTTGCTTTTGCAGAAGCGGGTGAGGTTATTGTGGCCTGGACCCACAGACAGGGGGCTTCCTAATTCTCTTTCCCCCATTGAATTTACCAAGTCTCAACAGAGCAGCAGCATTGTGTCTGGCCTCTTCTGCAGGGACACACCAGTCATCAGGCAGAATAGTTTGGGGGGCTGGGCAGAAAGAGAAAAAAAAAACAAGAGCCAGAACACTCTCGTTTGGGCATGTGTAGCTCAGTGATCATGGACTACTTACTCTCAGCCTTAGACTCCTCACTCATCAAACAAGTTTTCTGAGAATTAAGGTGTTCTCCACAGGTCCTGGCACATAATGAGCCTTCCATGAAGAGTAGCTTCCATTATCAAGAATATTAATATTTTGTTCCTACCTTCAACTCACAGATTCTTAGGATTTAGGGGTTTCTTCTTGTCCATTCTTCTCCTGCTGTTGATGCTAATGCATGTGATGTTTTTCCTTGGCATTTGAGGCCATAAAGAAGGGGGCAGAAGCAGCTGACAGCCCCCAAATTCTAGGGCTGCTCCAGAGAACTCTTTTTGACATAACTTGGTCATGCAACAATTAATGAGTACATGTTTCCTTTTAAGCAAAGAATTAGGCACAAAGAGGAGGTGGAATTTGGAATGAGATTTTTCACAGAAACAATGGTTATAATGCACAGGTTGTTGAGGGCGTGTGAAAGGGGGGGTATTGGTTTCTCAGTCTCATCTGTTAGCATTGTTTATGTGGCAAAGTATCAAGTTCCCAACAGCCAATAAGCAAATAAAATTTGGAGGCCAGAGAGCACCCTATGTTCACAGACTCTGCCAACACACACAGAATTATACATTTCAACAGGTGATCCTACTAACATATACTTATTTCTATCTTTGTATCAATATTCTAACAGAAGTTTCAAAATCCCTAGATCGTGAAAGTAGTTCCCAAGTTTTACCAAGCCCTCAGGAAGGGAATAAACACTTCTTTAATCTTCCTCAAAGTCAGTAAACCGAACAGAAGGGCACCTCACAAAATGACCCCTACACACTACTCCTTAAGTTACTTGTAAAGTATTAATGGTTGCTCAGCAGCAAAATATTCAAGACAAAGGCAGAACATAAAATAAGAAGACTCTCTATTCAGAAAAGTCATCTCACTTTGTAGAGATCACATTTAAATACAGCCTTTAACATTTAGCTCCTACTGAACAGTTAATGGATGCCGTTTCCATCATGGAAAATTTAAATGCATTAAATTATAGCCTCTCTTTTCCATTATGATTTATGTAATTAAAAGAGCAGAAGTAATGTGGAGAAATTGGGATTGCAGTAATTGGAAGACTAACAACACTGATAAAATTTATAGCACATTCATATCTTTATAAACTCAAAAAAAACTATATTTCATGAGAGTACATTTACATTCCATAGGAAAATCAAGATGGTCAACTCCTACAGAGGCTACTTAATGTGTTGGGTAGTTACAGGGTAACTTAGTCACAAGTCACACTGCTGGAAATGTTAATTATTTTTTTATTGGGGTAAAATTGATTTACAATGTTGTGTTAGTTTCAGGTATACATGGAAATGCTATTAATTCTTTTATCTATTTATTTACTCACTCATTGCAGAAATATTTGTTGAACACCTCCAATGTGCCAATTGTTTGAGGAACAGGTGGTATTGAAACAGAGAGGATCTCCTCCTTCTGACAGTTTAAAATCTGGTGGTAAGCACAGCTTTGACTCCAATTGTGAATTTCAGAATTCTTGTAAACAGAAGAACTAGCACTTTACGGTGTGACAGTCGTTCAATCTACAGACAGATACCATTAATTCCTATTTTACTAACATCCATAATAAGCATAGTTATCTGGTTTCCTAACCCTCAGTACATTTTAGGCAGACAATGAGACGTTCCCACCATTATTCAAAAATATAAAACCAATAATGGTATTTGCTACCATTCATTAAATGCTTGCTTCCTGACAAGCATTGTTATCAATGGTTTACATACTTTTATACATTTAACCTTCACAACAATCATATGAAGTAGGTACTATTCTCATCCCCATTTTTCAGATAAGAAAACTATACCACAGAGAGTTCAGTAACTTTCCAAGATTACTTTACTACTAAGAAGCAAAGAAGGGAATGGATGTGCAGTCTGATGTCAAAGTCATGATTTTGAACACTGCCACACACCCACTGTCCAGCAGAGGACACTCTGTTGGCATACCACTGTCTTCCTGTGTTAGCAATATTTGATAGATGCATTGGAGTGCCATATAAAATTATAAACTATTTCAGTAGTAATCACTGTGTCTAGTTTTCCATGAAATGGGAACTACTTTAAGTCCCATACACAAAGGCCAAGTAGACGGAAGTCATTGCTTAGCGTTATGTAGTTGCCTTTTGTCCTAATAACAAATTGTAGTTCTTTTTTTTTTTTTTCAGATTGTAGTTCTTAATAAAAATAACTGCTGTCGAAGAAGAACCAAGGATAAATTTTAGGCCAGACTTCCCTGTCAAAACTATCATTTGGTGAGAAAAACACCATTTCCATCATACTCATCAATAGCAAATTTATTCTTCTCATGTATTATTTTACATTGAGATAAATAGAACTAAGATAACAGAACTAAGATAAATAAAATGGTTTTGAATGTTCCTATTCCATTTAGAGAAAACTTATTAAGAGAAAAAGGATGTGGCTTTCCAAGCTTCTATCTGCAGACCTAGGCCATGTGAATCATAGATGTTTATATGAGGCAACATCAAAACATTTCAAACTTAGTTGGAAAAACTAGGTAAGAGATTTAGCACCACAACTTAACTTTCTGACCTTGAGAAAATGAATCACTTAACTGTCATGAGCCTCAGTTTATCTGCAAATGGGATACTCTCTATGCTACTAAACACACAGGGCAATTATTGACAGAGTAAAAACACAATGTGAGAGTGCTTTATGAGCTCTGCATAGATTCCATTTAATTAAATTCACAAGCATTTGTTGAGTATCTTCCATACTGTAGGCATTGTGGTGAGCCCTGAGGTTACAAGATCAATTGTATCTAGTCCAAAGCTTTAAAGCATTATTATCACTAGCATGTTCGTTTTAAGTCTCGTTTATGGCACAATAGAGTTGCATTTTATGTGTAATATACACAATTTATGGTACATTTGGACCTTTATATCATAAATACTTACTGTAAGTGTATGTTCATTTTCTAGGACATAAGGCATAATTTTACACTTTTTAATTATTGTTGTGGCTTTGTGTTTTTATGACATACAAACCAGCATTTCTATGATTTATTTGTTGACAAATCCTTGGTTGAAAATATGTGTCAATTATAACATTGTTTCTGTAAGAAGCACATACCACTTCAATATATATATGTATAACTGATTCACTTTGTTATAAAGCAGAAACTAACACACCATTGTAAAGCAATTGTACTCCAATAAAAACGTTTTTTGAAAAAAGAATACATTACTCTCTAATTTGGAGGCTGCCTGATTTCTAAGTTCATTTTTTTCAGATCAAGGCACTAAGACCCTGAAACATTGGTGTTTTCTCAGATAAACCAAAGCATGATATCTGAGGCAAATAAGGAGAAGCACTGAATGTTCTTAAGTTCTATAGATCATTGCTCTGAGGTTGTGGTTAGTATAATGAAATATGCATTTTTCTTTATCTCTAAGTGAGAAATTATCTCATTAATGATTCATTTATTTACCATTCATTTGATGAGCATTTATTGCATAGTCACAAGGATATGAGCAATTTTTTAAATGTCAGATGAATTAATGATGTAGCCCCTGCCCTTGAAGATCTCTCAGAAATAAACATTCCCTGGGTCAGGATACAATGTCAAGGACAGCTCATCAGAAAAATAGAGCCTAGTCTCTGGCAGAACGACCATATCAGCTCTGAAATGTCAACCTCCAGTCAACATTTAAGTAGAAAAAGAAAACTCCCAATTGGTTTGAGCCACTGGGGGCAAGTTCCTATAATTCATGGCTGAATGCAATTCCCAACACATAAAAATCACTGACTCATTTGTAGCCCCAAAGAGGGAGTCTTTTTTTTTCCCTCTGGGCAGAAGCAAAGGTAGAATTGTGCTAGGATTTTGAAAGGACGATAAGAAGCTCGGACAGGCTTCAAAAAGCCCTGGACACTTTTACAGTGTAACTTGTAAGGAGGCTTAAGATCTGTCTAGGGCTTCCCTGGTGGCGCAGTGGTTGAGAATCCGCCTGCCGATGCAGGGGACACGGGTTCGTGCCGTGGTCCGGGAAGATCCCACATGCCGCGGAGCGGCTGGGCCCGTGAGCCATGGCCGCTGAGCCTGCGCGTCCGGAGCCCGTGCTCCGCAATGGGAGAGGTCACAACAGTGAGAGGCCCGCGTACCACAAAAAATAAAAAAAAAATAAAAAAAAAAAATCTGTCTAGAAGCAAAGTAAGGAGAAAAACATCTCAGGCAGGAGTAAAGGCAGAAGTGAAGGCGTGAAGGTATGAGAAAACAAGGCTCTTCAGGAGCAGTGAGGATCCCTGGTGTGTCTGCGACGCCGTGCTAAGGATTTGGGATTTCACATCCAAGGCACTGAGGCGAGAGAGCCCAAGTGGTTCAGAACGGCATTGTGTTCTCCCTCATTGGTGCCAAGAGCGCCAGTGAGAGAGATCTGAGCACTGTGAGAAAGTGAAGGCTTGGGACTGTGGCTCCTGGAAATGCTTATTAAGCAATGGCCCAAGTTCTACCAAACAGAAAAGGCAATACATTCCCTAGAGTTACAGCAGCACAGCACCTGCCATCGGCTAGCTTTTCCAGAGGCTGCCCACGATGCTGCATCTCAATATCTCTAGATATGCAATTTGTTCCTTTACAGCGTATGAGATAAATCAGACCTACATGGGTCATCTCATTGGGGGGAGCAACTGATGTACACAAGTCTCAATCCATCAGGAGACCAGCATTATTCTCTAAGGAAAACAAGAGTCCTCAGATTTTCTTTCTTTTATGTCGTTTTGTGCTTTCCCTGTATTTGCTTTTCATTTTGTGATTTCTATCACTCTCCTCCAAATAAAACAAAATTTAGCAAATATTTCTTGAGCACCTCCTGTGTGCCAAGCACTGTGCTAGAATTCACAGAAAGCAGAGAATTTCAACTTTATGGTGATGAATGTGGACACAACATTTAGGTCAATCTGGGGTGAGACACAGTAAATAGGGTTTCCAGATTTTGCAAACAAAAAGGATGCCCAGCTAACTTTGAATTTCAGATGAACAAGGTATCATTTAACTTTAAGTATGCCCCATGTCTTATTTGAGACATATTCTAAAAGATTCATTGTTTACCTGAAATTCAAATTTAACTGGGTGTCCAGTACTTAATCTGGCAACATTAACAGCAAAGGATCTGTATAGAAAGGAAGTATGATAAAAGATATTTTGGTCCCTAGTAGGAGCCCAGAAGAGAGTGTCGTAATAGCAGCTTCCATTACTGAATGCTTATTCAGTGGGTACACCTAAACTGATTGTGTATTTGCAGCACTCACGCTGATTTGAGGGTGCTCATAGTACATTGCTAAATATTTTGAGTATCTCCCTCTGCTTTATCCTTTGTGTACATTGCCTAGTTCACCACAAGGACACTCTCAAAGGAAAATAGGTGCACTCAGCATTTTATACATCTTTTAATGATGCGAAAAAGCGATGATATCCAAATTACAGGCTGAATTGGCTCTTCCCCAGCTTTGCTGTTTTGTTTGGAGATGTGTTTAGGTGTAACCCAATGAATCCTCTGGACAGGACAGATGGGCGAGGTCAGGGACTAGAACCAGGCTGAGTTACAAGGGATGTGGCCAGAGTTGGTGGAACAAGGCGATCAGGCCAGGAAGATAATGGGTTCCCAAACAGATAGGCAATAGTGGAGCACAGCCCAGACAAGGAATAAACAATGGGCAGAAAGACAGGCATGCAAGAGGGGGAGAAAGGGCAAAGCCTAGAAGGGAAAGGAATCCAGGCAGGGGCAATCAGGATTCAAAGCAAAGAGCTCGACTGGCAGCTGCTAGAGACCCAGGTCCAAGACCAAGTTTGAGGACCTGCCTCCAGTTCCTGGGAAGAATAAAGCAGTTAGAAGAAAGGTTTTGGGTTTAAGGGCCTTGGTTTACTAAGCACACGAAAAAAGTTTTAGACAGAAACCAAAGTGAGTTTTTCTTGTTTGCTTTTTTTTTTTTTTTTTTTTTTTGTGGTACGCGAGCCTCTCACTGTTGTGGCCTCTCCCGTTGCAGAGCACAGGCTCCGGACGCGCAGGCTCAGCGGCCATGGCTCATGGGCCCAGCTGCTCCTGTGGGATCTTCCCGGACCGGGGCACGAACCCGCGTCCCCTGCATCGGCAGGCGGACTCTCGACCACTGTGCCACCAGGGAAGCCCTCTTGTTTGCTTTTTTTAAAAAAGCTATGACATAAAGTGATAATGTGTATGGAAACTAAGATTTTTTTAATTGGGAATTCATCTATCCATCCACCAAATAGTGGTTGAGTATATCTATGGGCCATGCCATGTACTGGGATAGGAAATAAGGAATAAAATATATAATATAATATAATATAATATAATACAATATAACATAATACAATATATAATAATAAACGGCTAGAAATAACAGCCAATATTTTTTGAATGCTTACAATATGCCTAATTATTTTCCATGTTCTTTGTGTACATGAATTCATTTTAGTCTCACTATAATCTATGAGGCAACTTCTATTATTACTCCCAATTTACTTACGAGAAAACTGAGGCAAGGAGAGAGACAGTGTGACTTGCTCACAGTCACACAGTTAGGGAGCTGGCAAATTAAGAGTTTAAATCCAGGAAATCTGGCTGCAGAACTCATACTCCAATTCACCGTACCACACGGCTTCTCAACTCGCTAGGCTCTACCCCTGCCCTCATTGACCTCCCAGAGCAGAGATGACAGAGAAGACCTACTGGTAAATCACAGCACACGAATGTCACACAAGCTAACAGACAGCAAACATATAGTCTTGGTAGTCCAGAGAGTGAGTATCATTAGAGGTCTAAAACTATTTCTCAAAGAAGGAAACATTTTTAGCTGCATCTGGAATGATGAGTGGGATTTTTTCATCTCGATAAAAGATAGAGCTTTCTGGATGGAAGGAATGGAATGGTAAAAATGCCTGGAAGGAGCGTTCAGGGGTGGGCAAGAGGCTGGAGCACAGGACATAGTGGGGAAAGTGGCAAGTGATGAGGATGGGCAGGTAGAGTTAAATCCACTTCTGCGCACTCTGGTAAAGTGTGGACCCACCATGAGCAGCCATCCTGGGTTATAAGCGGGGAAGTTACACCAAAAAAGCCAGGAGCAGTGTGGAAAAGGATCAAGTGATGGGAAAGAAAGATAAGTTCTGGGTGAAACTGGAATGAGCCCCAAAACGTGAGTGAAGTGCTACTGAAACACATTCAGCCTCAACAGAGGCTGTCCAAGCCATCCCCAGCTCTCCAAGAAGGAGAAATACAGAGGCTGAGATTCAGGCTAGGCTGATATAGAACAATGATACTAATAGAATACATGTTCATACAGCATTTACCAAGTGTCAGGTAGTGCTCTAAGTGTCTTACACTGATTAACTATTTAAATCTTCAGAAATTCCCATCTTACAGATGAGAAAACAGAGAGGTTAAGGAATTTGCCCAGCATCATACAGCTAGTTGGTTGGAGGACTTATCTTTGAATGCAAGCAGCATGACACCACAGTCTGTGCTCTTAGCCAGTACACTCCACTGTACCTCTAAAATAGAATGGAAAATAGTGATGTAATAGACTCACTAATTATAATCATAAAATTTTCAGGCCCCAGAAAAGTCATGGTATGCTCAGCGTGGTATGATAAAGGAATTGGGTTAAATCAGCGATGAAGTGCTGAGATGTGGAGGAAGAAAGAGAACTTCCTCCTTTTGATCCTTAGGCGGCAATGATACAACCTGGTAAGTGTGGCTTCTCATCCAGTGGGCAGAGTTTGGCTATAGAGTCTTAGCTCAAAACCAGTAAAGAATTGGCTTCAATTTTATCTCCACTATTGTGAAACTGTGAGCTAATTTTTTTGAGCTTTCATTGTTTCTTCTATAAACTCTGAGTGATAATACTCCACAAAGTTTTTGAAAGGGTTAAAGATGTCATATGTGGAAAGCACTCAGCCCATGGTAAGTTCTCAATAAATGATATTTAGATCATCATAATGTTGGTGAAGATGTGATGAGTTCCCTATCTCTAGAAGCAATCAAGTTGGAAATAAGTGGCCATTACAAATGCTATTTAATGGAGTCTTATGAGATATGGAGCTGTCTGTCCTTTCCAATTCTTAGATTTTAGATTCATTCCAAGATATGGCCAAAGCCATGCAGGGGAAGAATTATCAAATTCTTGTGATGCCATCCCACTAGCCTGATGCATGATGATACTTAGGTTCAGTGCAACAACAACTGGAAAAGCACCCAGAAAAAAAATTGCTGGGGTTCCATAACTACAACATGGAAAGCTAAAGGAACAAAGAAGGAAATTATTGTGAAGACTTCTAACAGTTAACTGCTAGTAGATATTACCCCTAGGATCTAAGTTCTTCAACTTATTCCTCATTTCCTCATCAAATATTATCAGCTAAGTCTACTAGGGAAGATTTCCCTCACTGGAACTTATTTCTGATATTATCACATTGGTCAATTAGAAAACCAGGATCAGTGTTTAGGTGTTGCTTTATCCACATTAGGAATGAATCCGTTTTGGTATCTGAAGCATGGCACTGTCTGCATTTATTGGAGCTTAGCCAGAAATTCAAGTTAGGCTAGGTGAATTAAGCCGTAAGTAAACTTACAAACTTATATGCATAGATATATTCTCAGAATTTTTTGTTTGTTCAGTTTTTTGCTTTTCATCTATGCTTTCTTCCACATTTAAAAATGTAATAAATATAATTCACTTGAAGTACTATTATGAAGATCCACAAAGGCTTATAATTACAGCCCTTGAAATGATTATCTCTGACCTAAAGGAAAAGTTTCAAAAAATTGGTTCAAAGCAACGATGCAATGCAGATAAAAGCCTCTTGTCACTTTACAAGACCTGAAGTTCACCCAAGAACTTGAGGGCAAGCCTAAAATGTCCCAAAGTAGAGATACTAGAAGGTCCTTCTACTTGCAAAAGTTGGAAAATGGAATGAGATCAGGATTTTAATGCAGCTGTTGGCATCCCTTTGTTTTATGACCTGGGAATATCATTTACCTCTCTGGGTGTCAGTTTCCTCGGTTGTAAAATGGAGTGGTTGTACTTCTTGATTTCCAAGGACTTGTAGGCTTAGTGACTAGAGGATTCACACACACTACTTACATCAAGAGGACATGTCCCCAGTAGTGGTGAAGAGTAGGGACCTGAGCCATGCTGCCGAGTTCATATCTCATTGCTGCCACTGACTTGCCATGGGACCACAGCCTACTTTCAGTGTCTCATTCCCCCCTTTGATCATATTCATAGGGCTTTTGGGAAAATTGAAAGAGTTAGAATTTTAGCACAAAACCATTCTTAGCACAGTGCAAGGCTCACCTTAAAATCTCTAGGCCTGCCCCTGTGCTAAATTCCTTACTTAAATTTTATCATCCAATCCTCACAGCCCTCCTGCAAAGCAAGCTGATATTCTCATCCCTAAGGGTCCCATACCCTGCTACGAGCTGCACAATTGCTGAAGATCAAGGTGGCATTTGAACCATGCAATGAAGGGCCCCCCAAATCTTTGCATCTTTGATCACACAACATTGTCTCCCTGGTTTTTGTCTTTCTACTCTTTCTAGGCTTTTCTTCACGCAGAACCAAAGTTCACCACATAAAAACTAGCAAATGAGTTCAAGGAGATGATATGTTTAAAGATGCATTTGCAAAGACTTGGAAAGTCGTAGAATCAAATGATCAGTCCTAGAATCAGATGTGACTACGGAAAGCAAGTAAATCTCTCATCTGGGGCTCCTTATTTTAGTAAATGGTATCACCTGCCATGGAGTCTCCCAAGCTCAGTTTCTAAAATGAGATTAATACCAGAGTCAGGGCTTCCCTGGCAGCGCGGTGGTTAAGAATTCACCTGCCAATGCAGGGGACACGGGTTCCATCCCTGGTCCGGGAAGATCCCTCATGCCACAGAGCAACTACGCTCGTGCACCACAACTACTGAGCCTGTGATCTAGACCCCACGAGCCACAACTACTGAAGCCCACATGACACAACTACTGAAGCCCATGCACCTTAGAGCCCTTGCTCCGCAACAAGAGAAGCCACCACAACGAGAAGCCCACACACCGCAACAAAGAGTAGCCTCAGCTCACCACAACTAGAGAAAGCCCTCACACAGCAGTGAAGACCCAACACAGCCAAAACTAAATAAATAAATAATTTAAAAAAAATTTTTTTAAATGCCATAGAATCAAAAGTTGTAGCCATGAGAAGAGGTAAGCCCACTTAATAATCAAAAGAGAAGCACAATGTGATTATCATATAGATGCCAAAAATGACATTGATGCAATCAAACATCTATTACAGATAAAATGTGTTAAAAAATGTAACATAATAAATAGCAGTGTGAGCCAAAACTCATCATCATGTTTAACCGTGGCACACATAAGGCATTGCCGTTAAAATCAACGGAAGGAAAAAAAACAATGACTGACACATTGACTGTTGATGATTTCTTCTCTGGAACATCTAAACAGTGCTATAGGATGTGAAACTGGTACAACGGGTGTGATTATTATAAATAATGAGAAAAAATATTAATTTAAAATAATAATTATATATCTATAAATCTCAATAAACCAAGTAAGCTTCCAGAATTATAATAAAGATGATTTTTAATAAAGTAACTGAATACAAAATAAATATTCAAAAATTAATAGCATTGGGTCTTACCAACGCCACCACAATAGCCTCTCATAGCTTTTCTTCCTCTTGCTCATACCTCTTATATCTATTTTCCACGAAATAGCTAGAATAATCATTTTAAAACAAATCTGATCAGGCCACTGGCTATCTTCATATCCTTCAATGACTTCCACTGACTCTTAAATACAATCAAAATTCATAACTCTGGCCTTGCCACCCCACTCAGCCTCATCACCTGCCTCTGTCCCTTGCTTGTGGTGCTTCAGACCCCTTCACATTGTTTAAGCTTCTCATATATGCCCAGATATTCTCACCTTAGGGCCTTTGCATGTTCTTTCTGGTTGCCTTGCATGTCCTTGTTTCTTACTCTTTGGATCCTTCCCATTCTTCAAACCTCAGCTTCAAAGACCGCTCCTTAGAAAGGTCTTCTTAAAACACACAATGTTGGTAGCTTCTCTCCCAGCCTTCCAAATCTCACATACACTTATTGTCAATCACCAAACTCTACTCACTGCTTTCAGTTCATGTATTAGTATCCAAAATTAGATGTTCACTTGTTTGTTTATATGGTTACTGTCTCTTCTCCCTTTGTGGATTACATTCCACAAGGGTGGGGACCAAAACTGTTTTCATGCAATTCCAATAGCATATCTGGGGGAAACTGACTAAACAATTCTGAGATTTATAGAAAATAATAAACAGATAATGGTGGGAATTATAATTTTATAAAGTGAAATAAAAATGAAAACTAACCTCACCACATATTAAGCAACACTGCAAAGCTACAGTCATTGAAGTAATTAAGCAGAATAAGCCTGAAACAATTGCTAGTAAATGCAGTATTTAATATATGATAAAGGAAGCATCACATTCAACAGGTTAAGAGATGGATTTATTCAACAGACATTATTCAAGAATTTGTCCACATAAGGAAAAAATTTTTGGCTTTTTACTACAGAACATAAAACAGAACAAAGTACAGATTAATTTATCTGTTAAATGTTAAATAAATAATAGAACTGGTAGATAATAGTTCAAGGATCTTAAGGATCTTGTGATAGAGACAAGCTTCCTAAGCTTAAAAGTAGAGAATGAAAAGACATCTCTACATTAAACATAATCATAAAAACCTTTAAATTTCTTGAAAATTACTTATCAAGAAAACTCTAAGAAATATGCTTATACTAGGATAATATTCTTCATCTATATAGAATGCTTACAAATCATTAAAAAAATTAAAAACAGGCAAAGGAAATTAGTAAATGATTCACACAAGTAAAATGACAAGTGTGGACATATGAAAAACTGATCAGCTTCCCGAATAATCAAATAAATATGATTTTAATGGCTAATATTTTTCAAGTATTAAAGTAGCAAAGATTTTTCAAGGATAATGCTAGCATTGGCAAGGATGCATTAGACAGGCACTCACCCATTATGACAAGGAAGGATAGACTGGCACAACTTGATTGAACTGCAATTTGGAGAGGTAAATTGAGGGTCTTAAGAAAATTTGTATCTGTGGAATCAGTAATCTTCCAGAAATACATCCTGAATAGTCAACATGAGTACATATATTTGTGTACAAGTATGCTTAATGCAATATTAATTATAATGGTAGGAGAAATGTTTCTAGCCTAATGGATAATAGGGCAACAGTTAAATACATGATGATATATCTCTTTTATGAAATATAGTTTAACTATTTAAATTAATATTTTGAGAGACTAAGGCTATCAGAAAATACTAATGATATAATCTTGAGTAAAAGAAAAGATTAGAATACTAAGCTACATTCAATATCATCCTGATTTTTGTGTATATTTATACAATAAACTTTATGATAATATAATGAATTTTTAAATTAGTTAGGTGATTAAACTACAATTACTTTTTATTCTCCAGTGTTTTATGTTTTCTTTAAAATTTTCACTATTATTACTTTCAGAATATTATCACTTTGATACCAAAAATTATTTTAAATTTAGCAAATGATTAAAAGAAGAGAAACAAGCTTAGAGTTTAAGGAGAAAACTCAGTGGAAGGTTTGTTTTAGGAAAGTTAAACCTTGATTTTCATCTGTAGGCTAAGGTGATAAAATGATTAAAATCAGAATATGGAGGGCTTCCCTGGTGGCGCAGTGGTTGAGAGTCCGCCTGCCCATGCAGGCGACACGGGTTCGTAACCCGGTCTGGGAAGATCGCACATGCCGCGTAGCGGCTGGGCCCGTGAGCCATGGCCGCTGAGCCTGCGCGTCTGGAGCCTGTGCTCCGCAACGGGAGAGGCCACAATAGCGAGAGGCCCACGTACCGCAAAAAAAAAAAAAAAAAAAAAAATCAGAATATGGAGAACAGTATAAGAAAATATGATCAATAAACATATGCAAAAATAGTATGGATTAATCAATACACTGTAAATAAAATAACAATGCAAATTACATAACAAAACATCTCATCTATTAAATCAGCACCTAGAAAGCTGATGACTATGTTTGCAGTGGAGGGAGGGGAAATCAAATTCTCAGTAATCCCCAGGTCAAAACTTTGCACAAGTTCATTGTTAGTGTTGATACAAACTAGAGCTACCTCTCCGGAAACTAGTTTCCAAATGTATAAAAGCCATAAATGCACCAAAGGAAATAAACAGTTATATGCTGAAAACAGGCATGACATTATTGTTGATAGCAGCCCCAGGTCAAAAGCAATCAACTATTGGAAAGTAGATGGATAGTTAAATAAACAATGAGACTGTCAATTTAGTTGTCTTTAACACAAGAAGAATGCTACATAGCAGTGTGTCTATGTTGTGTCAATATAGTATTAAGAGGCAGAATTGCAAAATTTTACACGTACATGACCACAAGCAGTATATGACTATACATGGGGCCAAAAACTAAAAGTTTTCAAAGCTGATGGGATTTTCATTGACTTTTCTTTTAATTTTTTAAAATCTTATACATAATTCTACTCTGATTTATGTTGTTTTGAGAGAGACAACAAAAGAGAACAGTGTAAGTGAAGCACATTCCTAGAAGAGAAAGGAATAGTTCGTTCCAGCAAAGATTTACTCCTGGGGGTAAAATGAGGTTCCTAAGTTCTCTGTGCCATCATTCTGTTAGGTACTTTGAAGTACATTAACTCATTTATTCCTCAAAATATTACTGTACATGTGTTATTTTTAATCCCTATTTTCTGTACGAAGAACGGTGGGTTTAGAATGGCTAAGTAACTTGTTGAAGATCACACAGTAGTAAGTATAAGAGTCTAGATTCAAACCCAGAGCTCTCTTACTCCAAAGCCTAGCTCTATCCACTACACCTGCCCAAGAAATTCCCTTTTCCTTCAGACAGGTGGAGAGAGGAGTGGTTGAATGAAGATAAGTTTACTTGGAGTGGTGTGGGGAAGAGTGGGGAACAAATGGGAAGACAAGGGAACATTGAATGACTTCAATCTTTTCAATCAAATGAGGGTGGAATTGTTTGCTAAGAGTGGGGTCATAAAACTTTCAGAGAGTGGAAAAGCCATCAACAGCATGGTGAGAAATCAGGTCTGGTACCAGCAACGACCTGAGAGAAGATCTTGATTACTATTCAGGAAAGAGGCAATTCCAAGTGCTTTCAGGAAATGCTATAGGGAAAAGAACATACATTATGGAATCACACAGTTTAAATTTTGAATAATTTTGTCTTCAACACTACCTACAGTAGTGATGATTCTCAACCAGGGATGTTTTTGCCCATTCCCCTACCCCAAGGGACATGTGGCAATATCTGGAAACTTTCTTGGTTGTCATAGCTGGGGATAGGGTGCTATTGGGTAGGGGACAAGGGTGCTGCTAAGCAAACTACAATGCAAAGGACAGCTCACTGTAACAACCATCTAGCCCAACATGTCAATAGTATCAAGGTTGAGGGACCTTGACCTAGAGGGATAACCGTAGGAAAGATATTCAGCTAAGTTCTCTGAGCCTCGGTTACTGTGTTTCCAAAATAATGGTGGTAACACCTGCCTTAGAGGCTTTAAAGTTTAGAGGAATTTTGTGTACAGTATGAAGCATAGTGTTCAGTCACATGGGCACTCCTAAACCAAGATTATATCTCCACTTAACCAACTTACCTTGGGCTCACACTTTCTCAGCTTCCCTGAATAACTACCAAACCCAATCAAGCTGCAGTCCCCGATATCCAGTCTCAATATTGACCTACTTGCCTATCAACCAATCAGGCTTAACCTTGACACCTTAAAAGTTGAGTTGAACCGATATTTCTATTACAAACTAATAATAAAGAGGTAAAATGCCAAGATATTACTCTGAGATCCAGGAATACATTTCAATTCTAGAATTGTATTGACAGTAAGGAAATCATCATGGATATGCACATTGATTTATCTGCAAAGATGCTTATTCCAGAGTTGTTTGTGATAGGGAAGATATAGCAACAACCTAAACATCTACTAGTGGTGATTAGTTAAATAAATGATGGCACATCCATTGTGAAGAGTCTAATTTTTGATGTAAAAAGATAAAAACTAGATGACAATTTAGTGTGTGAAACATGAATCATTATCATAAAATATCAATTAGCACAGAAAATACCTGGAAAGACAAACATCAAAATAGGAACAGTAATTATCTCAGGGTAGTGGAATTACAGCTCTTTTTTAATATGTTTACTGTATATTCCAAATTTTCTAAAATGAACTTGATATAATCACTTTAAACAAAATAAGAGCAAGAAATAACACATAATTTTTAAGTTAAATGTGTATTTTTATCAGGTTCAAAAAGAGTTGCACTTTCTTTGAATAAAGAAAATTATAGGAAATCTGAAAATGTGAGCATGAAATTTCTGAGGTTCAAAAAGAGAAAAAGAAAACTACTAAACTGTCAAAAAGCTTCCTTTCTGTAACAGTTGCCAACTTCAGTGTAAAACACTTGCAGCCAAAGAGTGAGAAGTGAAATCTTAGCTCTCCAAAAGAAGCTGCTTCTCTTCCAAAAGTGACAAGGTTCCCACCCAGATTTGCTTTTTATGCTTTGTGGTGTCAAATGGTCATTTGCCTTATCTCAATTGAGAAAACTTCATGTTTGAAATCTCCAAGTAATTATACACACATGGTCTTAAAATCAACACAAAAAGCTTTCCTATCTTTCTGAGGCTTTCTTCAGTTCTGCATGGTGGAGTAGTTTTCTATAATATTTTTAAGTGTACCTATATATAAGAATTAAAGAATGAAAACTGTGAAGTGTTCCAAGTGCTTTCGGGAAATGCTTTTAATCTGTAAGTACTTCAATGTGGAGTTTATGTAAGTTGGGGAAAAGAGCAGTTTTGCAATGGATCCAACCAGCAAAAACATCCACTGTTCTTCCACAGCTAGGCAGCTTCCATACCATATACATTTTGAAATGGAATTCCTAAATTCGCCTTAAATTTGTCCAACATTTTCCTATAATTCAGGCTGCAACTACAAAAGCACCAGGCAGTGAAGGCCAATGACATCAGCATCCTTGTGCTACATAACATAAAATCCTAGACCCTCTCACCTTATTCTTGCCTTTGTTCCTTAGCACCCACTATATTCCTGTGCTACTTAGAATTTCACTTCTTGATTTTCTTTTTCATCCTCAGCTCCAGATTTGTCCTTGGAACATGGCAATAGATTTGGCTTCTTTAACTGTAACCACAAGAACTCTCTTGACATGGTTTATACTTGCCTCTGAAGTCTCTCCTTGTTGTTGCCCTTAGTGTCCACCTGGGCTGTAACACCTGCCTGGCACAGATCCATGGGGAAAGCACATTTGCTAGGTAGCCCTACCCCCTTTGTGATACTTGTCAACTTGGCTAGGCTAATGGATGCCCAACATTTCTCAGTGTGTCTGTGAGAGCGTTCTGGAACAGATTAGTATTTGAATCAGTAGACTGAGTAAAAAAGATCCATCCTCTCCAGTGTGGCAGGGAATCATTCATTCCATTGGGGGTCTGTATTAGACAAAAAGTCACAGGAACGGAAAACTTGCTCTCTGCTTGAGCTGGGACAATCATCTTCTCCTGCCCTCAAACATCAGAGTTCCTGGTTCCTAGGCCTTTGGACTTGGACTTACATATCAGCTCCCCGGATCCTCAAGCCTTCAAGTCTGCACTAGAACTACACCACTAGCTTTCCTGGGCTTCCAGATGGCAGATACCAGACTATGGCACTTCTCAGCCCATGTAATTGCATAAACCAATTCCTCACAATAAATCTGTCTATATCTCTATGTCTGTATCTATACTATCGATATATCTATATCTCCATCTATCCTCTTGGTTCTGTTTCTCTGAAGAACCCCACTAATAAACCCCTTATCAGAGGCTGGAATACCTTTGTATTTAAAAGGCATTTTCTTCAAAGCTGGAGTCCAGAAACCTGAGAATTTAGGGACTATAACTAGCAATGCCAACTCAACTGTAATGGGAAGTGAATAATTCCACTGTCAGCTATATTCTGTTAACACAAAAACCATGTAGGAATATACAAATATAACAATGTAAAATATAAATGTAAAATAGATAGCTAGTGGGAAGCAGCTGCACAGCACAGGGAGATCAGCTTGGTGCTCTGTGACCACCCAGAGGGGTGAGATAGGGAGGGTGCGAGGGAGACGCAAGAGGGAGGGGATATGCGGATATATGTATACATATAGCTGATTCACTTTGTTATACAGCAGAAACTAACACAACATTGTAAAGCAATTATTCTCCAATAAAGATGTTAAGAAAATATGTACTCAATACCCTTGTTCTAGAGTACAAAAAAAACAAAAACCATGTAGTATCTATGAGTGCTTATCTTCAGCACTCACAACATTGTCTAGATTTTTGGTGTTGGGTTAATAGGTTCTGGTTCTGCCACTGCATGATCTTGTACAAGTGGTAAAATTTTCTGAGCTCTGGATTCTCATCAATAAAATGAAAAACTCAGATCAGTGCAGAGAAGCATGAAGCTCTCTGGTACAGAGAAAAGATCATAGGTTAAAGTCAAACAGAGCTGAATTTGAATACTAACTTTGTTCCTTATTCTCTGTGTAATATTGAGCAATTTATACAGCTTCTCTGACCCTCCATTACCAGTACATCTCTAAAAAGTATTCTAAACATGTACTATACATAAACCAAATATTACACCACAAACCATGAACAGCAGACATTAATGAATCACAGAACTTTAGAACAAGAATGGGCTTAATCTTCGATGGTAAAATATATTAAAATTCGTAAGTGTAACAGTGACTATACATGTATGCAGTCTTATGGTATAAAGGCACTATATCACCCAAAAAAGTAAAAAGTTGTATACTAAAATTTAGTAAACTAGAAAAAGTCTTACACTAAAATTATAGTGATCTGTATTAATTCTTTTCAGACATTATCACTAACTAGACTTGTGTTTTTTCAGTAAGTCATTTCTAGATATGAATTTTCTCTTCCGTAGAGTGACAGTTGTATCAGTTTATACTCTTTTAATTTTTAAGTGACAAAAATACAACTTGAACTAGCTTAACTATTAAAGAGAATTATTAACTGAACTGTGAAGACCAGGTTTGGTGTTAAGCTTAGGGGTGACTAGGACAAAGGACTCAAATGATATAATTGGGGCTCCATTTTTCTTAGGTAAACTATCTCCATGTAATGGGTGTAATGGAGTCTCAGAATATAGGACTCATATTCTACCACTGGAAAAGTCCCTTTCCCCATAGCACTGGCAAAAAGAAATAGATCTCAGGGAGAACTCTGACTGGCTGTTCTCAAATCATGTGCCTATTGCTGAACCAATACCCTTGACCAGGGTATTAGGTGTTTGTCTGGATCTGAGTCATGTGCCCAGACCTATGGGAGGTAGAGAAGAAGGAAGAGCCCACCACCAACAGAGCCACATTGAACTGGCTCTCCCGCAAAGTTGGTGGGTCTGTTATCAGAAGGAGGAATTGATGTCAGGCTGGAAAAGAAGAAGGCTGGTAGGTTATATGATCTCAAGATTCTTTACAACTTGTTTTTTCTATTTTCTACTATTCTAGGCCTCACTACAAATAAGTACCTAAGAAGCTAGGCTAAAATCTGAAGCAAGGAATGTTTAACATAACAAAAGAACAGAAATAGGATGTTTTAGGACAAATGGGAACTTTGTACCAACATATGTTCTGAAATGAAAAAATAGCAATTATTAAGGTTGTTGCTTTGTGCCTAGTATTCCACTAGGCTCTGTTGGGAAGACAAAGAAAGTGTGCATAAACCAGTAAGTCAGTGAACGTGTCTGAAATCAGAAAACTTACCTTTAGGTACATAACCTCATATAAGTCCCTGAGGCACTCTGACTCTGACCTGTAAAATGGGTGCATTAACACCAATACCCGCTGCAAATAATTGCAAAGACCAAATGAGGGAAATTTAAAAGCATTTCAAAAATATTATGCAGTACAGACATAATTATTTTTACAGAACGTATTTAAAATAGGTGCTAGATTTTGTGGCTCCATTTATAAATGCTACAGAAATACAAATAATGCAGAGGGCAGTGGGTAACAGTCTGATCATAAACAGAGGTGGGATTGGAATGGGGCCTGAAATGATGTATGTAATTTGAACAGAGAGAGGAGAGAGAAATCTGTTGTGACAAAGTCTTGTGACTTGACTGTGGACTGACTTTCAGAAACTTCCAGCACCAAAGTTTTCTTCCTTTGCTAGTTTGCAGTCAAGTTTACAGTTTTCTTTTTTCTGTTCACTGTTTGTATTTTGCTTTCAGAGCATGGACAAATTCCACAGGTGTTGGTTGATGAAGAAAGTAATCTGTGGAAATCCTGTGCCAGAGAGAAAAGCTCTCCATGCTTATAGAAAAGAGCACAGATTTGCCAAATAGTCTGAAAACAATTTGGAGTCTGGTATCAGTGAGGTCCTGGAAAATGTCTGCACAGAACCAAATATTTAACCTCATCTTTGGCATTTCAAGTGACAAGTGTACATGGAGAAATTAGAGCTGTTGGGCAGTGGATCCCAGGTTAGCTCCTTATAGAAATAAAGTATTAGCAATTTTCTTTTCTCTAGGCTCTGAGATCTTTCCTACTCTTCTACTCCACTATTCAACAATGATTTATTATGCCCTTCTCTAGCCAGCAACTTGTCAGGTTCCAGGGAGACAAAGATGAAAGTCATTGTACCTTATCTCAGCAATCTTGTATCTAGTGATTTAGATTGGGATTACACTTCAAAGAAGATAACACAAAAGTAGGGTGACTTTTTAGATAGTACATGGAGAGGCATGCATGGAGACACTGCACAATTCTAACATGGAATAGAGCAGGATTTACCTGGACCAAACCAAGTTTAGCCATCAATCTGAATCAATGAAATCATTTTTAGTGAATGGAAATCCCAAATTCTTATAATATTTACTATTTGAATTGCACCCACTTTATAGATGAGGATCCAAAGAACCACAGGATTTGTGTAGAGAAACTGTTAAGAGGTGACTTTTTTTATTCTAAACGTTGTGCGCTTTCCACTGTACTTTCCTATATTGTTCTATGTTGTTTATGCGTATTTGCCTTGTCCTCACCATCTTATCATTTTGAATTTGTGAGGGAAAATTGTGAATTAATTAGTCAAGTAATCTTCAAACACATATTATTAAGAAGGTACTATGCCAGACACTGGAGATACCAAGATAAAAACAACATGGTCCATCCGTCTCCTCAATTTTGCACAATAGTTAAGTAACTTCATATTACACAGGGCATTGTAATGTGGTATTTAAGGGCCTAGACTTTGGAAGAGTAATAGACTGAAGAAATATTCAGGAGGTAGGAATCAAGAAGACTTGCTAATTGGTTGGAAGTTTAATCAATTTTCTCTATTTTTCTGGTTTTTATTTCATTGATTTCCACAGTTATTTCCTTTCATATACTCATTTTGAGTTTACTTTGCTCTTTTTCTAGCTCCTTAAGGTCACATAAGATCATTGATTATAAACCTTTCTTATTCTAATCTGAAAATTTAAAAATTCAAAAATGAGTAAAAGACTTGAATAAACATTTCTTGAAAGAAGACATACAAATGGCCATAAGCACATGAAATGGTGCTCAAAATCACTAATTATTAAAGAAATGCAAATCAAAACTCCAGTAAGACACTACTTCACACCCATTAGTATGGCTATTATCAAAAAAACAGAAAACAAGTGTTAGGAGAAAACTGGGACCCTGGTGCATTGCTGGTGGGAATGTAAAATGTTGCAGCCACTATGGAAAACATTAAGGTAGTTTCTCAAAAAATTAAAGATATTCTCAAAAAATTAAACATATGAAACATGTGATCTAGCAATTCCACCTCTGTGTGTGTACCCAAAAGAACTGAAATCAGAGACTCAAACAGATATTTATACTTAAGTGTTCAAAGTAGCATTATTCACAATAGCCAAAAAGTGGACATAATCCAAATGTCCACTAATAGATGAACAGATCAAAAAAAGGTGGTGTGTATATGCAATGAAATATTATTCAGCCTTAAAAATGATTGGGATTCTGATAAAACATGGATGAAACTTGAAGACATTACACTAAGTGAAATAAATCAGACACAATAGGACAAATATTGTGTGATTATACTTATGTGAGGTACTTAGAATAGTCAAATTCTTAGAAACAGAAAATAGAACAGTGGTTACCAGGCACTATGGGAAGGCAGATAGGGAATTGTTTAATGAGAACAGAGTTCCAGTATGGGAGAATGAAAAAGTTCTGGAGATTTTTTTTTTTCTTTTTGAGAACTAAACAATGTTTTGGCTGCATTTAATGCACTCAGCGTTTGTGTCCCCCAAAATTCACATATTGAAGATCTAACCCTCAATAACATGGTATTTAAAGATGAGATCTTTGCGAGATAATTAGGGTTAGATTAGGTAATGAGGGTTGGCCCCTCATGATGAAATTAGTGGCTTTTTAAGAAGAGGAAAAAAGAGATCTCTCAGATCCCTCTTGCACACACCACAGAAAGACCATGTGAGGACATAGGGAGAATTTGGCCCTCTGCAAGCCAGAAAGAAAGTTGTCAACAGGAACTGAATCGGCTGGTACCTTGATCTTGGAATTCTCAGCGTCCAGAATTGTGAGAAATAAACCCTCTGCTATTTAAGCCACCCAGACTATGGTATTTTGTTACAGCAGCCAAGGACATTAAAACACTGCATCCCACAATTTTCTCGTTTTTATTTTATGTCAGTTAAATACTTTCAATTTCTCTTGTGATTTCTTCTTTGACCCATGGGTTATTTAGAAGCATTTTGTTTAATTTCCAGATATGTAGGAATTTTCCAGATATTTTTCTATCGTTGATTTATTTCTAAGTTGATTCCACTGTGGATCAAAGAACTGTGGCTTGTTTTGTGGTACAAGAAATGGTCTACGTTGGTAAATAAAAGAATTTATGTTCTTCAGCAGATCAGTGGAGAGTTCTATAAATATCAACTAGGTCAAGTGGTTTGATAGTTTCTTCTATATCCCTATTGATTTTCTGACTAGTGTTGTATCAGTTAGTGAAAGAGGAGTGTTGAGATTTCCAACTACATTTGTAAATTTCTCCCTTCTCTATTTCTTTCTATTTCTTCTATTTCTCTATTCTCTATTCTTTTATATCTATATATCTGCTAATTTTTGCTTTGTGTATTTTGAGTAACTGCTTTGAGATACATACACATTTAGATTGGTTATGTCTTCATAATGAATCCAACTTTTTGTCATTATAAAATCTCACTGTTTATCTGTGACAATAGTCAGTACCCAAAAATTTATTGTGTCTGTCATTAATGTAGCTCATCACAACTTTCTCATAACTAGTGGTATCATGGAATATCTTATTTCTTCCTTTAATTATTTCTGTAGAAAAAAATAATTTTTTGGAACAGTTTTAGATTTACAGAAAAATTTAGATTCTGGGACTCCAGTTACAGAGTATGTGTGTTAGACAGCTTGAAATTTTATTCTCAAGTGACTTAGACTTTGTTTTTATTTACTCTTTTCCTCTTATTCTTCATTTTGAATAGTTTCTGTTGCCGTGTTTCAAGTTCACTGATCTTTTCTTCTGAAGTGTCTAATATGTTTTAAGAGCATTCAGTAAAAATTTTATTTCATATATCTTATTTTCCATCTTTAGAGTCTACATTTGTGTTTGAAATATATCTCCCATGTCTTTCCTCTTTAGGTTCATGTTTTTTTAAAAGCTTGGGCATATTTATAAAAGCTCTTTTAAGATCTCTAGAGTCTACTACTTGTTTCACCTCCGTTATTTATGGGCCTATTTTTCTATCATCTTATTTTTTCCTCCTGGTTATGGGTCACAGTTTCTTCCTTCTTCACATGTCTCACATTTCTTGATTGGATGCCAGGCATTGTGAATGTTACACAGTTGAGTGCTAAATTTTGGTGTAATCTATGAGAGAGCTTTGAACTTTGTTACAGCAAGCAATTAATTTGCTCGATAATTTGTTCCTTCTGAGTATTGTTTTCAAGCTGTTGTAGGGGTAACCTATGGTAGACTTACCTATAGGTAGAATTTAGTACCACTACTAAGACATAAGTCTTCTAGGGTTTCTAATAATTGTCCCATATATTTAATACATTCTCTGTATTCTGAATGTGAAAATCAAATGATTCCTGATCCTGTGGGACTCTGGGAATTATTCAGCTTACAACTCTCAGGAAATTCATTTTCCTTCAGAAGTTGTCTTATGTCCATATTTGTGGAATTTCACCCAGTACATTCACAGAATGGTATTCAGTCAAAGACTCAAGAGGACTCCTATGAAGATTTTGGAAACTCTTTCTTTACTAAGTTCACTTCTCTTCAGAATTCTGTCCTGAAAATTCTATTCACCTAAGTCTCTCCAGATTCCAAACATCTGTTTCCTCAACCAGCAAGACCATTGTGCTCTGCTTGTGTTTGCCCTGCCTGCACTATACACTGAAAACTACCTCTGGGCAGAAAGCTGGGGCATGGTAGAGTTCATCTTGTATGTGTCTCTTCTCTCAGGGACCCTGAGTCCTATGAGGCCTGTTGTTCAGTATCTGAAAACAGTTATGTTATATTTTTGTCCAGTTTTTCTAGTCCAAGTTTGGACCATGATATACCATGATATATGAGTATAGCCTATTCCCCTGGCCTAAGAGATGGATTCAAAGCTGGATACCTAATTCAAGTTGAACAGTGAAAATTATATTAGGGATTTTCTGTGAAATTATTGAGGATAAAACCCTTTCTTTCTGTTGTTATGCTGGACTGAAAGAATGTAGGTATAGAATTGGTAGGGATATCTTGCTACCATGAGAGGAAAAACCTGCCTGAGATTGAACTAGAGCAAAACAAACTATGTCTTAAAAGATGAAAAATAAAAACAGATTTTCAATGAAATTTAAGCAACTAAGTTCAACAATACCTGATGCCAGTTCCCCTTGACTTTCAGTTATATGAACAATCAACTAGTTGAGCCTCTCAGGTGAATTTGAGCAAAGGTAGAAACACTCTAGCTCCTTAGGTTGTCATTCACACTCTGAATCAAGTTTGACCCCAGTACTATTCAGCAAGATGGCTTTGACATTATTCTCAGCTTGACTAAACTTTAGACATTTCTTCCTTACTACAAGTCTCTGACTTCCCTTTTCTTAGGATGTTACTTTAGAAAACTTACAATTGTAAATTCTTCCTCTACTGCTTTGAGGTGTAAATCACCTTTTGCCCTCTTGCCAGTTTTACAACCCAGGAATATCTTTCTCAAGGACGCAGGAGCCATACTTTTGAAATGAAATCATCAAGAAAGATAATTCCCTATCTACCAGTTTCTGTGAGAAGGTAGGAGCTTAGCTTTGATAAGTATCAATTAGCAAACAGGATGACCCAATCACGTTGACTCATCTTTCCCCACCAATATCATCTACTACTTTTTTACTAGCTCACCCCAGGGCTTATAACCTCTCCTGCCTTTTGTTTCAGTGGAGTTGAGTTCAATCTCTCTCCCCTGTTGCAACAGTCTTGAATAAAACCTGTCTTGCCTTTTTACCTCTGATGCAATTTTTATTTGGCACTATCTTACATTGGGACTTCTTTTTGTGTAAGAAAATGCATTATTTTTTTAACACAATTGAGTCACATTTTTCTGTTATTTGCAGCTAAAATTAAGTGATGCAAAAATTATTTTCTTCCCTAAATAATAAAAATTTTTAAAGAATTTGGAGTTCTAACCATGTATATAATCTTTTATTAGACTTATTTGCTTAATTCTTCTTTTACTTCCATCCCCTAGGACTTCAGAGTAGTTTCCTAAATCGGCCTTTTTACATTATCTTGGTCACTTGTCAATGTTTTCCCGTATCAGAGCCATATGACATACATTTACCCCGATTACGAAAATAAAAGGTTTTGCTATTGCCTCAAACTCCTTTGAATTCTTCTATTGCTGCTTTACTCCCAAAAGAAGAGAAGGAGAATAAAGAGGAGGAGGAGGAGGAAAAGAAGAAGAGGAGGGGGAAGAAGAGGAGCAATAGGGAGAAGAAAGGGGAGGAGAGAGAGGAGGAGACAGAGGAGGAAGAGATGGCAGTGGTGAAGGCAAAGAAAAAGGTATGATAAGAGAGGGAGGGAGAATACTAATAGTGTATAGTGTATTAATAGAACAGCAATACAAAATCCCATGAGTCTTACTGTAGTCAGTCTCAGAGGAAAGAGGAGCCTCAACTCTCCAATGAATCACATCCCTGTGCAAGGTAAGGGGCCAATACAGAGTGCTGTCTCCAAGTTGGTTAGAGATGAGGGAACTAACGAAGCAAAAGCAAGGCCTTCTAAGAGGGATATTTGTAAATAACCACAGAGCCTGAAGACATTACTCATGCCCACTGATATCTGAATTGTGGCTGAGCCCAGCTCCAGGTCCTTGGTTGCTCAACCTATCTTTGCCCCACATCTCCCACATGTTGCTTTTCACATGTTCCCATTTGTAACCTTGGCTTCCCTCCTCCACCCTCTAGGTAAGTGACACTTTCTCGTATACAGACGTAACTTTTGTCATGTGAAAAAGGTTCACTTCCCTTCCCCTGTTCACCTCCTGATATGTGCCTTTGTATTTCCTTTCCTAGAGTGAACTCAAAACAGCACTTTCCTTCAAAGAGGTCTAGACAGGACAAAATCTGCTTGTAGCTACTGTATTTTCTATTGATTTTAAAGGGGGGAAAAATCCCCTTTTTGATCAAAAATATATCTCTAATACAGAGATTAAAATTGCAAAAATCTCTCTCCATATAAGTATCTTATCCAAACCAAATAACTTTGGGGATAATATTTAACAGAAAGGATGTTTAAAAATTGATTTAAAGAAATGAAATCCACCTCGGGAATTAGGCCCAGCTCCTGCCAGCCCTTTGAGTATCAATTCATCACACATTTACAATGGGATAAGAAGGTCTCAGCAGATGTTTTCAGTGATGTGACCATAATTAGGATATTTTGAGAGTGACATTGGATAAAGAGTCCCAACTTCATTTGGGCCTTGAAGTGTGAGAATGGCAGGGTAAGGGTGGAGAAGGAAGGGAGGCAAGTGAAGAATAGCTTTGGAGAGCACAAAGGTCTTGAAGCAGAATGAAGTTCACATTGTAGATTCTGTGATTGGACCTGGAGCTAAGCCTGTCTTTCTCTGGAAACAGAGAAAGAAGAGGAACTCAAATACCAAGTCAGAGTCAGGATTCATTTCTACAGGAATCTATTGAACTCCTGCTGTGTAACAAGCTGCCTATTAGTCACTAAGGTTATAAAATGAATCAGTCATGGCTTCTAGCTCTGGACCTCATTAGATTCCAATAGAAATGGGTTTTTTCATTGTTCACAAAAAACTTTCATATCTATTATATTTGATTTTCACACTATTCCTACAAGAAAGGCAGAGAAGGTATTAACATCTACTTAACAGGCAAATAAACTGAGGTGCAAAGAAAATAAATGACTCGCCCAAACTAGGAAATAGCACAACTGGACTACAAACTCAGGTCTTCTGCCCTCAAATCTGTTCTTCTTTTTTGGAGATTTTATGTGATATTGTGTCTGTAAAACCTTTACCACCAGACTAATGTCCCCAAAACAATAGCTAACAATGTGTCATTTGGTCAATACAATATTCCAAACATGATATGGATGGCAGTTATTCATGAAGCATACGAACAAAAGCAGATATTATTCATAATGCTCACCCGATGAACAGAGAGAAACAAGATGATTATACCACCTCATTAGGAATTTATTTCCAAAGCACTCTCACATGCATCAATATTTGATTCTCTGAATTTATATGAGAGGCTCAGCATAAATTATTATCTCCACAGTGTAGGTAAAGAAACTAAGGCAAAAAGAATACTTTTTTGTCAAAGGTCACTCATTTAATTAATTACAATAGACAAGGATCTAAGACTTAGATGTCCTGATTTTCAGTCTAATGCTCTGTTGGCTAAAACTCTCTACTAAAAGGAGGTAGGGCAATTCATACAGGAGTGGGTGACCTGGAGCATTTAATTCTCTAAGCTTTAGTTTTTTCATCAAATGGGGGCAATATTTGTTGATTACTTAGTTACCTGAAGTTCCACTTCTTCCACTAGATTATAAGCTTTTAAGAGCAGGATACAAATCTCATTCAGCTCTGTTTAACCCCAGTACCGAGTGAGTGCCTTGTACATAGAGGCACTACATGTTTGGTTAATGAGATGAACTGAACCAAACAGCATTGAAACAAGATGAGGTATATTTAATGTTCATTTGCTTTGGAATGCTGTAAATAAAGCAGAGCTCCAATAACAATTTAGGGAAGTGAAAGATGGATTTAGGAATAGAAGGGTAAGAGTTATCTGGCTTAATAATGTTAAAGGTAATTACTAATGATTGTAAAATACTGTGGCATAATAGAAATTCCTAAATCTTTTAAATTACCTGGACTTGGGTTATTTAATTTTTTGATCTTCTGTTTCTTCACCTGTGAAATGAGGGATATTATATTCCCTGAGGATTATAACAATTAAATGACACAAGGTCACATCAGTAAAAAAGAGTTTGGATACTGGATGCCAAGATTTACCATTCAGCACTCATTCCCTTTTAGGATTCTGGCAATGAAAAACACACAAGTGGCAAAAACTGTATAAACCTCCATAGTGCAAACCTTACAATATCATATGTATCCCATTCTCAGGCAAGAGCAGGCATCCTCAGAAGTTCAATGACTGCATGTTCTAGACTACCACAACACACCCAGCCTCAGGTGAGTCCCACCCGAGATCTCCATGCAGCCCACCACATGGAGCTGTCATCTCAGTCTCCATCAGAGGACCAAGTACCTCAGATCATCTATCATCATCTATCCTCATGATGTTCTAAATGATTCCCTTCTGAGAGCTGGACTAGAGGTCAGAGAAATGTTCATCTTGCTTCCCTTTGCCTCATCATAACTGTCTCTCCTACCTTCCTTCACAAAACCGATCTCCTTTGGAGCATATCTTCCCATTTTCCCACTTGATACCCTTCTTTGTGCTCTCCTGATACCCAACCACTTCCCTTAATTTATTGTTGACTTCAGCATCTGGCTTACTATCTCCCTTTCTACCACTAACTTCTATTTTTATATTTGGAAACTTCAACAATGGTGTAAAGTATCTATAAAAGGCCCTGGTCAAGTTCTTTGACCTGATTTGCTTTATTACCACATTCCACTTCAGCCGTCTACTCACATCTGTACATTCTTGACGGTGTGCTTACCAAAAAATGCACCCCCTCCATAAACTCAACCTCAACATCCACTCTTCAAACAGCACTTCTTATCTTTTCAACTCATTCCTTGTAGTAATTAGCTCAAACTTTTCTTTTACTCCACTGGAACCTTGAATCACACTAAACTGCCAAAACTACAACCTTACTTGGATTTTCTAGTTGTGTCTTCACCTGACTGGCAAAAATTTGTTGGAGAAAACATACCATTACTGACTAAGCTCACTTCAAATTTATGGACATGAGTCTCAAATGAACCCTCAGTATTGCCCGTATCTGCTGTGCTCCTCTCATGATTTCAATTCCCCACTTTGCAGCATCACTTTTTCCACCTTCTTTTTCTCAAATCCCCAATAACTCTCCCACATTATTATTGTCTTGAAATGACTTGCAAATAGAGCAAATAAACATTAACAAATAAAAAAATTTTTAGAGCAAATAAACACTAACAAGTACCTTAATATTTTCTCCATTATTCCTACCTGAATCTGCCTCCCTTCATATTGAAATGAAGAAAACATCTCCACTCCTATTAAATCACCTGTCAATGTGCCTGGATCCCATACCCTCTCACTATCTCAAAGTCCGTACTACTGCAATTATTTCCCATCTCTCCAGCATTATTGATTTCATCTTTTACACTGGCTCATTCCCAGCAGAACACAAGTGTGCCTTAAAATGTTTCATCAAAAAATTTTTTGTAGCCCACATTTCCTCCAACTACTATTCCATTATCTTGCTTCTTCTCACAGCCCAACTCTCTTTGTTTTAAATTGAAGTAGAGTTGATTTACGATGTTTCAGGTGTGCAACAAAGTGATTCAGTTATACACACACACACACACACATACACACACACTCACATTTTCATTTTCAGGTTCTTTTCCATTATAGGTTATTACAAGATATTGAATATAGTTCCCAGTGCTATATGGTAAGTCCTTGCTGTTTAATCTATTTTATATATAATAGTGTATATCTGTTAATCTCAAATTCCTAATTTATCTCTCCCCACCCCTTCCCCTTTGGTAACCATAAGTTTGTTTTCTATGTCCAGCACAACTCTTAAAAAGAGATATCTATACTGTTGTCACTTCCTCACCTATCATTCTCTCCTCAGTAAAGTCTTATTCAAATCAGACTTTCATCTCTATGACTCCACTGAAATGACTCTCATCAAAGGTTATTATCACCCATGTATTACCATAACCAGTAGCCAATTCTCTGACTTCATCTTACCCAAATTCTCAGGGGCATTTGACACTGTTGACCTCACTTTCTCTATGGAACACTTTCTTCTCTAGGTCATAAGTTATGAATTAAATTGTGCTCCCCAAATCCAAAGGTTGAAGCCCTATCTCCAATGTGACTGTATTTGCAAACAGGGCCTTTAAGAAAGTGATTAAAGTTAAATCAGATCATAAAGATGGGGGCTACAATTCTATAGAACTGGTGCCCTTATAAGAAGAGAGAGACTCCAAGAACATGTGCTCACAGAGAAAAACTCATGCAAGGATTCAGCAAAAAGGCAGTCTTCACAAGCCAAGGAGAAAGGCTGCAGAAGAAACCAAACCTGCCAACAACTTGATCTTAGACTTCCACGTTCAAGTACTGTAAGAAAATGATTTCTGTTGTTTAAGCCACCCAATCTGTGGTATTTTGTCATGACAGCCCTAGCAAACAAATATACTAGTGTATCTACTTTTGTGTATATTTGAAATGGAAGTTCTCTACAGCAAAAAAACAATTTTTAAAAAGATCCTCTGTACATGGATGACTTTCAAATTAATATCTATAGGCTCAGGCTTTTCTGTGAGCTCCAGGATCTCATATATAACTGCTTTCAACTTCTCTATTTGAATATATAACAGAAATCTTAAACATAATATGATCAAAACAGAACAATTACTTATTCCCCCAAATCTGTTCCTTTTCTAAGCTTTCCCTATTTTAGAATGTATTACAACCATCCACCAAGTCACTTAGTACAATGTCCAAGGAATATCTTTGAGTCCTTTTTCACTCACCACCCACTTATTGTCCAATAGCAACACCATTGACTCACCTTCCAAAATATATCCAAAATCTGCCTACTTCTCTTCATTTTTACTGCTAATCCAAGCCAATATGTTACATTGCCTAGACCACTGAGTTAAGCTCTTCATTATTTTTAAAGAAAAAAGAAGTGTTCATTTAGGCCATCCACTAGGATCATAATAAATAATACAGTAAACTAATGCAATAACAGATGTTCTCATGTATTTATCACATTTATAAATATACAAAAAAGCTGACTTATAGAGCTTTCTCTTCAATTTCTATCAATTTGTTTACCTGTAATACATGTTCCACTTAGACACTAGACCTAGAGACCTTTCAAAAGTGTAACTCAGATCATACTACTCACATACTTAAATCTCACAAATGGCTTTTCATTACATTCCAAATTCTTTACCATATCCTACAAGGTCCAACATGATATAACTCCATCTTCCTCTCCAGAGATAAGCTTTTGTGGTTTAAAGCCTCTGTGATTTAGGGAAGTCTTTATTACCAAAACATAACCTTGCCTATACTGACTGATATAACACTTATTACTTCTGAAATTTAACTATTTTTTTTTTAATTTTTATGTTCATTTCTCTCCTGACTAGAATACAGGTTCTTTGAAGGCAATGACGGTCTGTTCACTAGGGTACGCCCTGTGCCTAGAACACTGTCTCTCTTAATAGGCAATCAAATATTGCTGACTCTCCAGTTTATTAAGTTGTGTTCAAGCATATGGCTTTATCTTGATGCCAAATCTCAAGCTTTCAGAGCAGTTCTCATGCCGAATCAGCTTCACAGATGAAGAGCACAGGCCTGCCTTATATACTCTGCCACATTTAGGACAGAAAAAGCTAGTTAGAAAGCCAGGTACAGGCATCTACCTGGGAACACTGACTGGACTGAATAAAGACAAGAATCAGATGGAGAGGAATCTGCTACACTTGGAGAGAGGAAGTGAAGGAACAGGAAAGAAGACGAATGCCTTCCGCACCTCATCTCAAGGGGGAAATGAAAGGGGACGTGTGAGGCGAGGCACGGCTTTGCTTTAGAGTCACATCAAAGGCACCAACTAGGGAGATAATCCCAATGAAGATCAGGTGTGACTAAATGAATTAGCTGTTTCTCTTTTCTTGGAAAAAAAAAATAAGTGTTCCCTCCAATACTCCTCTAGAGAGGGAAGAGATACATCAACATCTGTGGGCCAGGGCCAAGCTGTATAGATTAAAAGAGAGAGGGTCCACCTCCAACACCAAGGAACTGACTCAAAGTAGGTTTTCTCATCCTAACTTCTTCACTTTGGGGAGTATAATGCTAGTAATGGAACTGTAGTCAGCAGAGACACTGTGTGCAGGTTAAGAAAAAAAAAAAAAAAAGGATCCAAGATGAGAAGAAGGCTTCCAGAGTGAATTTAGGTTGAATATTTTTAAAATTTATTTATTTATTTATTATTTATTTGGGGCTGTGTTAGGTCTTCGTTTCTGTGCGAGGGCTTTCTCTAGTTGTGGCAAGCGGGGGCCACTCTTCATCGCAGTGCTTGGGCCTCTCACTATCGTGGCCTCTCATTGAGGAGCACAGGCTCCAGACGTGCAGGCTCAGTAGTTGTGGCTCACGGGCCTAGTTGCTCCGCGGCATATGGGATCCTCCCAGGCCAGGGCTCAAACCCATGTCCCCTGCGTTGGCAGGCAGACTCTCAACCACTGTGCCACCAGGGAAGCCCAGCTTGAATATTTTTTGACTGACTTCTGGACATTGCAATCTGCCTTGACTCATCAAGGAATGATAAGACAGGTGATATCAGGAAGCAAATAAATGTGAAAGGAGAGCCTTTATTTAGATTCCATTTTAACTTATCTTTTCTCTTTTGGAAAAATTAAAATTACTGTGTAAGACAAAGCAAGGAAGTAAGCTCTTTAAATAGTACACTGAATATGGAAAAAATAAAATCCTTGGGAGCACCGCCCTCCCTCTTGAAAGTTGACATGCCACTTCAAAAGCTTGCTTTGTTTAAGCTAGATTTGCATCTTAGTAGAAACTTACAAGCATGTAACCTGTGAGGGCATGGTTGCCATGACAACATTAATAAGCCTGTCCTATGACCAGAGATATATCACAAAGAGAGAATATGTTTGTGTTCCCACTTATTATCATATCTATCTCTGCTTTCTGGACAGGAAGAGCTGAAAAATCACTCTAACAGAGGGAGTTTACTAACGGTTTCATTGTGAACCATTCAAAACTTTGAGTAAGTAAGAGGAAAATTTTACAGCATTAAAGAATAAATGAATAAAGGTCAGCCTAAAAATCATTTAGGTAAAAAATGTGTTGTGTTCATAATGGGCTACTGCTATGAAACTGGATGCTGTTTTCTAATAAATAATAATGGTGTTGAATTAGTATAGTTTGGCCTGCTACATAGGCTTGTACAATCTTCCTCATCGAAAGGTTTTAAAGCCTTTTTTGTTTGATAACTAAATCAGTAACCCTTCATAGGCCTCTTACTTAAACATTAAGTACTAATTGAGCACTGTGTATTTAACACACCTTGCATTCCTATACTATACCAGCTCTTTAAATACAGCATAGCTTTTCAGCCTCAGAATACAATTCCCCATGAATTATCCACATTTAAGTTGAGAAAAGCCAGGCTCAGAAAATTTGGGTAGGTTTCTCCAAACTACACAGTGAGTAAGCAGCACTTAGAATGCCCCCTGGGTACAAAGGCAGTGGTTTTTTACCTGATACTCCCTCACCACCAACACCCATGCCTTCAGTGATGTGTGAGTTTTCTAAAGATATATATTGTAAAAAGGGCAAGAGAAAGTCCCCACCTTCAAGTTTTCAACACTGTCAGATAAGATTTATCATTTATTTTGAAAAAAATTTGAGTCTTGAGACCAGGATTCATGACCCAGACCTGCCACTAAGTAACTGGATATTCTCAAGCAGGACACATATTATTGTTGTGCATTAGTTTCCAGAGACTACTACTAATAATATCTGAGTCACTAGTTAGATCAGAGCTCTCTGGAAATGGATTGGACTACCTCAGAAAGTAATGAGTGTCATAAAAAAGTATTTAACAAGAATCTGAATGACCATATAACAGATAATTCTACCCTGAAAACTGAAAACAAAGTAGGATACAGATTTTTGTTTGTTGTTTTAAATCAACTATTGAGAGATGTCTGTTAAAATCTCAATTATGACTGTGGATTTCTCTATTCTATTAACTTTTGTCTCATGTATTTTAAAGCTCTATTATTGGTGTATACAGTTTTATGACTCAGATACCATACTGTTGGATCGACTCCCTTTTCATTTTGAAATATTCTTATCTAATAGTGCTTCTTGCCTACAGTTTATTTTAATATTTTCATAGTTATATCATCTTTCCTTTGGTTAGTGTTTGCATGTTCTATCTTTTTGATCATCTTACTTTTAATCTGTGTTAAAGTGTATTTTTAAATCTTTCTGATAATTCCATCTCTCTTCCTCTCTCTCTCACTCAAAAAAAACTGAATAAGAAATAATTCTGCTCTCTAGAGATTTTATTCCCCCTACCAAGCAGTTCCTAAGGGGGAGATGATTTATGTATTTGGGACAGGATCTCTCCTAAGGACTGCAATTCTATGGAAAATTCCATTCCGCCTTTACAAACTTTTGGCCTTACTTTCGTGCCCCATTCCTCTAGCCATCCACAGGACCTTACAGTTCAGTAGATGTCCCAAGTCCTGATTCATCACCTCTGTCCTTCATGACCCTAAAATGTAGACTAGCTTCTCTTTCCCCAACAAAGGCTGTCTGGCCAGCCTGATCCTCCTCACACAACCAGAACTGGCAAACACTCCAAGGGAAAAACAGGTCATCTTACCTTGGAATAATTATCCCCCTCTGGAATTTTGGTTCATTTATTCCTCAGTTGTTCCTCTAATCTCTGATATCTTTAAAGTTTTTCTTTTAAATTAATATTTTTTTTAAAAAAATTTCCAGTTATACTGGGGACTTCAGACTGCCACTAGTAACCACATCCCACAGAGAAGTATAAATATATATTCATTCAAAATGAGCATGATGACCAACAAAAACTTACTGTACAGCACAGGGAACTCTACTCAATACTCTCTAATAACCTAAATGGGAAAAGAATTTGAAAAAGAATGGATGTATGTATATATACATATATACATATATAGATGTATCTGTATAATTGAATCACTTTGCTGTATACCTAAAACTAATACAACATTGTTAATCAACTAAACTCCAACATAAAATAAAAAATTTTTTAAAATGAATGAGACATTAAAGTGTTCAACTTTAATCTATGGATTGGTGTTTCTCAAGAGTAGCCCTCTGACCACCTGGAATGCTTGGTAGAAATAATGTTTCTTATACTCTCCTCCACTCCTATCAAACCAGTACTCTCAAGTGGATAATGTCTGTATTTTCCTGGAACTTCTCAGATGATTCCCATGCTCTGTAATATCCACAAGATCTTAATTACAAACGCAGAACTCGATTGTAACTGAACTACGTAGACAGACCTTTTTGTTTGGTCTCTATGTTCACCATATTTTTCATAGTTCCAAACACCCAAATATTTTGTAATGTCAGTTTAATTAATAATAATAGCTAACACTCGGTGCTGGGTTACTATGTGCCATGTACTTTTCTAAGCTTTTTATAGGAATTAACCTACTTGAGAGTCACAACAACCCTATGAGATAAGTTCTGTTGTTTTTCCCAATTACCAGATAAGAAAACTGAGGAACATGGAGTAACTTGCACTGAGCTCAGTGATTCAGTGAGAGCCAGGATATTAATCTAGGCAATCTAGTAACATTGGGCATCATCTAAACCACTTCAATAGAATTTCTCTTGGAATATATATTGAAAGAATCTAATTCTGTGGCTTCATCTAGCTTTAAACCACAAAAACTCGTATCTCTAACTCTAATACTTACTAAACAGTCTTACCATAATTTTAAAATTATGACCTTACAGGATATTATGCCTGACTGGATTCAACTTAGTAATACCATAGGAGCTTTCTTAAAAGATCACCACTTAATTAAGACATTAGATAAAATAATTCTTCTCCCCATTTCCTCCATAAAATGAGCCATCAGCTATTGTACCCTCACTCTTCACTACATCCATACACTTCTCCCATCATTTGAATGGTATGCTTAACAGAAGTCAATTGTACTTATTCCCAATTTACAGTTGTATCTGTTACTGTAATTATATAATTTACTAGTATATTTATATAAAATAATAAAGTATGAATGTGAAAAGAGGCAAGTTAATAAAAAAATTTGCCATGGAAATAACTATAAAATAGTGGGGAGAAATTGTCAAAATCCATAAGATTATGAATTCAAATTGTTTTAATCAGTGTCTTTAGGCTCTTGGTCCATGTGAAAGGAAATTAAGTGGGAAAACGTAGATGATGCTTGATTAGTGTCCCATCTGGCTTGACTCTATTAGGGGTTTAGTGACTAGATATCATTTATGCATCATACACTTAATAAAAATGTTTAAAATGTAGGTTTATTTGTTTAAAAATTTCTGCTGTAAACAAATTCAAATGTCTGCTCAAATGTCACCTTATCAGTAAGGACTTTCCCTGACTACTTCATACAAAGTAGAAAACCCCTTCCCCTCTCTGGAACTCCCTATTCCCTTTAGCCTGCTCCACTTTAGTCCTTAACATTTATCAATAAATCACACTCCATATTCACATTTATTCACTCATGTTGTTTTGTTTCCAGTGTGTGTCCTGTGGTAGTCAGAATAATACTCCCCCAAAGAGGTCCACATCCTAATCCCTGGAAACTGTGGCTATGTGTTGCCTTACATGGAAAAAGGTACTTTGCAGATGTGATTAAGGGTAAAGACTTTGAGATGGGGAGAGTACCCATGTGGGCCTAACTTAATCACATGAGCCCTTAAAAGAAACTTTTCTGACTGAGGTCTGCATCAGAGATGTGCAATGGAAGAATAGTCAGAAAGATGAAACATTGCTGGCTTGGAAGATGGAAGTAGGCCATGAGCCAAGGAATGGGAGTAGTCTCTAGATGATGGAAAAGACATGGAAGTGGACTCTTCCATAGAGCTGCTAGTAAGTAATGTAGCCCTGCTGGCATCCTGATTTTAGCCCAGTGATCCCCATTGTACACTTATGACTTACAGATCTTAGGCTAATAAACTTGAGCTATTTTAAGCTACTGAGGCTGTGGTAATTTGTTACAGCAACCATTAACTAATACATGTCTCCTCACAGAGCACAAGCTCAATGAATTTGGCACACAGAAAATATTCAATAAATATATGTTGAATGGAAGAATAATGAATGAAAATGTCAATAAACCAATAAGCCATCTCCTTCTAGTCCTGATATCACAGCACAAGAGGGCTTCTACTGAAATAACACCAATAATGATACTACTGAGTGCCTCTTATAACTCAGCATTTATGTGCATTTATTTTCTCATTTACACATCACAGCAAATGTTAAGTATATTATTTCTATTTTCTACAGGAGTAATCTAGGACTCAAAGGCTCTAAGTAACTTGACTGGGTGTACTTGGCTAAAAAGTTGAGTCTTCCATTAAGGCACTATTTATAAGAATAGTCAATTTTTTTTTTTTTTTTTTTTACTTTATGGTCAGTAAAATAAAAATTAATTAGAAGACAATCAAACCCAACATATATAAAGGGTAGCCTTGAAACATAAGGAGGACTATTTATTTAATCAGTATGTAACAAAGGTCTCAGAGTTTGTGTAAGTGTGTGTGAGTGAAATAACACTTTCTATACTCTGGTGACTTGAGTATCTCAAAGCACAGCAATTAGGCACCCGGCCTAATTGGATTCCCCATTAGAACTCCACATGTAAACTAATGGACCATGCATGCCCCTCAACCAGGAGGTCAATTTACAAACACTGTAAGCATAATCTTCCAGATACCTCTGCATGTCCAAACAACAGCTACAGGTTGAGCTCCTATCTCTCCCCAGATAGCCCATACACAAGGAGTAGCTCATTGCTCCCTGAACCCAGCACTCTTTTACACCTCTGCTGAGGGTGAGGCTGAAAAAGCCTGGAAATTAAGCCTGGCCTCTGAAGGTGAGCCCAGCCCAGGTAGCCTTGGTGTTGAAATAGTATTAAAAATCATATTGAAAAGACAGAGGGAGTTAAGAGGAAAATAATTTTCTGTTCACCCATCAAATGCAGATGTAACTGAAGTAACAGAATTTTCAGTCATACTTGGGTTTAGTGTTCAGTTCAACTGTTTTCCAACCGTATGACTATTGGCAAATTCCTTAATTCCTCAGAGTTTCAGTTTTCTCATCTGTCAAAAAGGTTTTTTAATAGCCACTGCACTGGATAAAACGAATAAACAGGACAAAGACCACTGTCCTCAAGATTTCACAAAATTAAAATACACCTTTAAGAATTAAAGTAACCTTGAAATTTGTAAGCAATTGAAATAACTCTAAAATGGGGAACTGACTGAATAATTTCTGGTAAATCTCTACAATAGATTGAGAGCAGAACCAGAAATGGAACGGTCCAAAAACATGACATGGAAATATCCCAGAAATAAACAATCCATAAGTTTTAAATTATGTGCTGTTCTGACTAGCATGATGAAAATCTTGAGCTGTCCAGCTCCATCCAGCCTGGGATCCCCAACCGTCAACATCATCTACTCCTTACATCCAGTCATCGACCTCATCGTGTCTCGATGATCCAGGATCACCCAAAGCAGCTGATCCTTCTTCTGATGTATGGTCAGAAGGTCAGTAGTAGCCTAATGCTATGTCACAATGCCTATGTCATTCACTTCACTTCATCTCATCATTTAGGAATTTTATCACTTCCTATCATCACAAAAAGAAAAAGGATGAGTACAGTAAGATATTTTGAGAGAGGGAAAGACCACATTCTCATAAATTTTATTACAGTTTATTGTTCTATTTTATTAGTAGTAATTGTTGTTAATCTCTTACTGTGCCAAATGTATAAATTAAACATTGTTATAGGTATATATTTATAGGAAAAAACATACTATATATAGGGTTCAGTACTATCTGTGGCTTTAGGCATCCACTGGGGGTTTTAGAAATGTATTCCCATGAATAAGGGGGGACTGCTGTATTCTGTTCTCTCTACATTTATTATGTAAAACTGATTCTCCCTCTTTGATGGAGATTTAAGCATTATAAGCCCACATCTCTAAGAGGAGAAAGAGTTTATTCAAAAAAATAACATCTTGTTTTAGCATGAAACATCTGTCCGAGAATTCAAGAGGTAGCGTCAGTGTTTGGTTCAATTCCCTGAAACCTAAGAGATAAGACAGAGATACCCACCTTTTGCTTCTTTGACCTCACAAAACATTTACATCTCCTAATATTAAAGCATCACTAAGCTCTGGGAAACCCCATATCCCTGGTAAATACTACCATTTTCTAAGAGTTGAGATGTGCCAGACAAAATACAGTCTTCCATTTCAAACATAAATGCCTCTATGTGAAACAGGGTAAGCCCTCAATTTACTCTGACAAAAACACATTTCAGTAGAGTTATGAGTATTTGGAGTCTCACTCAATTATTGCAAAACTTATCTTCTTCCTAGTTGAAGGGGTATGTTAAACAGAGGAAGGGAAGATAGGAGGAAACATTCACTGAGGGCCCTTCACGCCAGGGATGGCCCCTAATCCCCATAACAATCCTATGATGACTGCCTTGTTTGCCTGTCCCATTTCACAGGTAAGGAAATTGAGGTCCACAAGGATTATGCAATTGGGCCAAGGCCACCTAGATAAGAAGTAGAAGAACAGAAGCTAAATGTCAGCTTTTCACAATCACATGCCAAACTATGCAAAACCATGGGGGCCAAGATATGATTATGGATTTTATTATTATAACAGCCATTGTGTTCTCATGCTGGAAAGGGATGATTCTCACAGAGGAATCCGAAAAAGATCAATAAAGTCAAGTTGCTAATACATCACCAAAAGAAGAAGAGGAAGTATCATGTAAAGAATGAAATTGTGTTAAAAGATGGATTTCAGTAGAATCTTACATAGGATGTTTCTTCACTGAGTTCCCATGAAGTACAAATAATCCACCTACAAGAAGTTCTGAACCCAGGTAATTAATGAGGAGAGAGCAGGACAACTGTGATGGTAATGCCAAACTGTATCAGAAGACATTCAAAGCTGATTTGAAAAAGGAGGAGGAAGAGGGAAAGGAGGAGGGGGGGGGGAGGAAAAATCGCAATACAATAACAAAGTAAAAACAAGGATATGTATGTTAGAGAAAAAGGTGGGTAAAATGTTTTTCAGTGCCCTCACTTCCACATAAAATGTATCTAAAAATGAAATTTCTTTAAGGCTTTCCATAGAAAACATCACCAGCACAGTCTTTATCTAGATGTAGATAAAGATCTAGAGCTACAGAGCCCAATATGATACCACTAGCCACATGCAACTATTTAATCTAAATTTAAATTAACTAAAATTTTTTAAAAATTAAAATTCGGTTCCTTACTCCTGACTATAGTTGTCAAGCACCCAATAGCTACATGCATCTAGTGGCTACCATATTGGACAGCACAGACCTAAAGATAAACAGACTGTCATTATCATAAAAAGTTGTATTGGACAGCACTGATGTAGAGTCTTCTTTCAAAATCTAGTCAATTGTAACCCATAAAACCTAGTGTGTTCTCTCACATACAGCAGATGTTCAATAAGTATGCTTGAACTGTTGAATTAAGCTGGATTCAGAATACGTAGGAAAGAGGTAGGAGATTCATTTGTAGGAAGCAAATATCTGCACTGAAATTTTAGTAAATCTATGTATAATTGAGATTTCATGTCAATGTATTTGGTAATAAAACTTTTTGAGTTTTCAATTTATGGTGTTTGTGAAATTTCCTTACTGTGGTGATTTTTATAGCTTAGAACTTCCGTTTGTTTGAAGACAAAGTCAGGTGAAGTAAAAATATTTAGATATATGCTATCCTTATACCTTTCTTGGATCAAGAATCCATGTTTTTTTTTCTTTGGAAATACCATAGGCTATCTGTCTTCTATGTGACTTCAGGCAAGTTTCTGCCCCGTTCCTGCGCTTCTTGCTCACTTTACAGTGTTGTGAAAAGCAAGCAAGATAAGCATGTGAAAGTGTTTTGAAAATCGCGGAGGTTATATATATTTTAAAATTATTATTGTAATTTGGAGGGGAGCAGCTAAGTTGCCTATAAATCAGCTGTTGGAGGTTGGTATGGCTCAAAATATTAAAAGGTTTTCTCAGGCTAAGAGTTAACTTACCTGTTCTGTTGCTTATCAAATTGAAACACCTGTCTTTTCTGTTAATGTTTAAATTCATTTGAGAGATGTCATGTATGTTTGTTTAGTTATAATGAAAACACTGGAGCCTGGGTCCACTCTCTTCCCCAATCACCTGCTCCTGACTCTTCTCCTCTTCTTGCCTCTGTTTCAGTCTCAAGATCACGCTTGTGTTCACCCCGCCACATCTTTAGGAACAATCAAGGTTTGAGTCAGGAGAGGTACAAAGTCATTCACATAAAAAAGAAAATATCACTTTTTAAAGGATTCATTTGACAAGGAACAATAGTATAACAAAGGGAGACATTTTATTATTGCCTCCATAACGTCCAACCCAATATTATTATTCTGATGAAGTTATAATCATTGTTAGCAAAACTAACCTCTTCTATTCAGGTCTCATATTGATACATCTGATATATTTATATTTAAATTTTATTATTAATCTTGGCCTGTTTATTTTCAAGGCAATTTATAGTCAGCTAGGCATTTTCACATTTATTGTCTCATCTGAATCTCTCAGCTACCCCTTGAGATTGGTCAGGCAATGCTTCTATCTCAAATTTTCCCTAGGCTCAGAGAAGTGAAGTGATTTGCTCAAGGTCACACAGTTGGTATATCGCAGAGCTGGGACTCAAATTTCATGGATGTTATTCAGGCCAACTTTCAAAGGACTCTGCCTGGAAACCTGAATGCCTGTTCGATTTCCAGTTACCTTAAATCTTCCAGTGTTACCTCTTGATTAAGTCTCTGTAAATATTTTTTTTTTGTTAAGAAACATAAAGTTATGGAGGCATTAACTTCAAAGAGATTTTTTTAAATATGTTTTCTAGATCACCTACTTTCCATGCTAAGCAAGGATTGTAAAATTGCCTGTAAATGTCAACAAAGGCCTCCATCAATACAGAGGTAAAAAACCTTCACAAGAACCTGAAATCAAATCAGCCTCTAGTGTTATAGTGTTTTGCTATGAAGAGTTTTTTCTATTCAGGCTAAAAAGATCAAAATACTGTAGACAAGATAAATTTGCAGGAAATGGAAGTAAGGTCAGCCACTGACACTTTGCACAGAAATGCCACAAGCCCCATCAGCACACACAAAAAAATGGAATTATTCATAAGGTTGACTTTTCAAACACTTTCTTATCGATTTTTGTTGGAAAACAGCCTTTCGGCCATAGAAAATAGTACCACAAATAAGCTGGACTAGGAGAAAATTGTGCTCCAACAAAAATCTTTTTGTGCCTTCAGTAGACCCACAAAGATGGAATGCGAAAAGTGGGTAGAACTCCTACTCAGTTATGAGATGAGACAATGTGGCAAAGTGGGCAGAGCATGAGATCTGGAGTCAGAAGAATTGGCTCTTAAAATAATTAAAAATTGAACTGTTTTAATACTTGTACAGAATCAAGTATAGCTACTCAAAGAAGGCTAAAAAATGGGTTTGATGGATAGAATTAAACTCCTAATGAAAAAAAACTCCCTTCAAAACTGTGTCCTCTTTTTTGCTATGATACCTAAATTTTTTATTCTTTCAACTAGGATAAAAGAGTTTGTAATCTGAGAGATAAAACAATTTTGCTCAGCAACTGTTAGTAGAAATGAATGTGGTCACCAATATACCTCCCAAGGAAATATCTCTTTATTATCTTGCTACCCACAAAGGTATGTTCCCATGCCTTTAAATGATCAACAATTTTGTAGATTTTCTTTAGCATGATTTGGAAGATATGTCTAAAGCTTTCTCAAGCTGTTACTGAGGTTACAGTTGCCTGCTAACTAATGTTTACAGCCAACTGGGCTACTAAGAACAGATATAAGAGCAAGCCCCTTAGTCTGTAGGCTTAGCTGACTTCACCCTGAGTGACTTTTAAGACTGCCACAGTGACACCATTGTGATGAGAATTAAATCATGGAACATGCAATGGCCTACTTTTCACATTTTAAAATTTGGTTTATTGCTGTATTCACCCCAAACCCAGAATTTCTCCAATCCTCCCACTTTATTCATTTCCTTTCCCTAATTTTGTATGTATTCATCTCCCCCAATAAAAGTATAAGTTAGAGTTTAGACAGGGAGAACAAGACTATATTGTATATAGTCTTGTTGTATTCCTCTGTTGTATAGAGGAATATAATGTATTCCTCTTTGCCTACATACATTTCAGTGATTAACACCATCTGTTGCAAACAGTGTTTGCATTAAACATTTATTAAATAAATAAATGAATGAAATGTTCCTGTGGCCTTGGATAACTCAGCTTCTATCTCCATGTATGTTTCCCCTATTTATTTATTTATTTTGGCTGCATTGGGTCTTCATTGATCGCATAGGCTTTTTTCTAGTTGTGGGAGCGAGGGTTACTCTTCGTTGCCGTGCACAGGCTTCTTATTGTGCTGGTTTCTCTTTTGTGGAGCACAGGCTCTAGGCACATGGGCTTCAGCAGTTGCAGCACTTGGGCTCAGTAGTTGTGGCATGCAGGCTCTAGAGCGCAGGCTCAGTAGTTGTGGTGTACGGGCTTAGTTGCTCTACAGCATATGAGATCTTCCCAGATTGGGGATTGAACCCCTGTCCCCTGCAATGGCAGGCATATTCTTAACCACTGCACCACCAGGGAAGTCCCTTCCCCATATTTTTAAGTAAAGGTATAGGAATTGGTGAAGTGGTATAGTATAATGATTAAGACTATGGAATTTGGGACCAGGGAGATAAGGGTCAAATGCTACATCCACAGTATGACCTTGGGCAATTACTTAACCCCTCTGAGCTTCAAAATCCCCATCTGTAAAATTAGGATAATTCTTGTGCAAATTGTTGTGAGTATTAAATGCAGTAATTTATGTACATCATATGTACAATGTATATAGCATAGAGTATAGTTGTAGTAATAATAGTATAATTTAAAAGTTTCTTTTTCTGGCTTAAACATACTGTAAGTTTGTATGTTTTCTTCAAAGGGGTGTTCCATTAATCATTAAGAACAGAAGGAAAATATCACAAAATAGCTCCTTTCTGTGTCCCTGTACACTCAGTCATTTTCTGGCCTCAGTAAGAACAATGGATATATGAGAGAAAAGGATTGTGATTTCTTCTATCTTAAGACTAAATATAAGGTGTGGAGAGGGGAGTAAGAGACCAAAAAGAGAGAAGAAATTACTTTTAATTAAATACAGTAGTTTAGAGGGAGGGAATATAATTCATGATCCCACTAGAGTAGAAAAATATCACTATACAATTAGCATCTACATGCAAAAATCATTTACTGTATTGGCATTCCAATTAATGTTGCTGTCTTATATAGTTAGAAATTCTGCCTCAGCCACCTAGAAGAAATTTTTCTGATGAGAGAGGACACACAGATATACACATGCCATGTATACAAATACAAATATGTGTAAATGGTTAGTCAACCTGATAATACCTCTGAAGTAAAAGTAAACACAGTTGAATGAGAATACAGCCCATCTGATAGCAAAGCCATAGAAAACCAAGAATCTGACAAATTTATTGGGTACTAAACCTTTTGATATAGCAAAGTATTTTTAAAGCTAAAATTGAATATTGGGTGATTTGAGAGGCACCCGCACTGGGGTATGTGAGTTTGCTACTTGTGCACTTTCTACACATGTGATTAAAGCGAGTTTTTTTATAAAAGCCAGTTAGTTTTGATCATTTCATTTTAAATGAAAATGTTGACTAAGAATGCCTTTTTTCTTTAGCCTGCATCAGCTCCCTTCCAGTTTGCTACATCTGCATACAGCATTGCTTCTTAGGAGACAACTCATTTTGGTCTGAGTTCTGTTCATTCACTCAAGAAACATTTACTGAAAGCTTCCTGCTTGAGATGTTTTATTGGATCTATATATGGAATGTACATTTTACTAGGAAAGAGACATTCAATAATAAGTAGAAAATTAATAGATAAGGAAGCATGGAAATAGATAATAAAGTAACTTTAGATAGTGATAAATGCTATAAACAAACTATATCACTTTTCTTCTAGAAATTTTATAATTTTATATTTATATTTAAGTCTTTGATCCATTTTGAGTTACTTTTAGTATATGATGTGAGGTATGTAGAGATCAAAGTTCATTTTTGCATATGGACCTGTTGGGTGTTTACAAAAGCCTCACTATAGTATCAGTGGGAAGTTTGGACTTCCATTGCCACCCCACAGTAATAAGGTATCCCTCACCCTCCCCACTGGGGGAGGGTGTGTCTAAAGAGACCTAGTGAACACTCAGGATTTTTATCACAACCAAGCCATGAAGTTACCCTCACCATGGTGTCAATAGAGGCCACATGGGAATTAGTAACAAGGCACCCCAGAACCTCCAAGCCAGAGAGACATCAATGGAGGCTTATTGGGGAGCCAGAACTCCCACCCCACCCATCAGTAATGAGGAGTCCTCACCTTCAGATGTATCAACAGGAACCTGGAATTCTACCATCACTTGATGGTAATGAAGCAGATCCCCCCACCCTTTGCTTCCCAAAGCAGTATACAACAAAACTAGCTAAAATAGATCCTTAAATAAGATCCAGAGTCTTATAATATCCAAAATGGCCACGTTTCAAACCAAAATCACTAATTACACCAAGAACTGAGAAGATCACTCACTGAATGAAAAAAGACAATCAATACATGCCAACCCTGAGAAGACAGAAATGTTAGAATTAAGTAACAAATATTTTAAAGCAGTCACAGAAAAAAAATGCTTCAATGAGCAATTATGAATATTCTTCAAATAAAAAAATCTCAGTAAAAAAATAGAATGTATAGAAGAACCAAATCAAAATTTTAAAACTGAAAAATACATTGATCAGTATATTAAAAACAAAAAAACCCTCAGTGGGTGAGCTCAGTAACAGAATGGAGTGACAAAGGAAAGAATCAGTGAACTTGAAGATGGAACAATAAATATGATCCAATCTAAACAATAGAGAGAAAGAAAATAAACAGAGCCTCAGGGCCTTTTGGGATTATGATGAAATATTTAACATTTTTGTCATCAGATTTACAGAAGGAGAGAAGAAAGAGAGCAGAACTGAAAAAATACTTGAAAAAGTAATGGCTGAAACATCCCAAATTTGAAAAAAGTCATTAACCTACAGATTTAAGAAGTTAAGAAAATTCCAAAGAGTACAAACTCAAGTAAATCACACCAAGACACATCAAAGTCAAAATTCCAAAAGATAAAGACACAGAAAAAGACTTGAAAAGATCAAGAAAGAAATGAAACTTTACCTATAAAGAGAAAGAAATTTAAATTATGGCAGATTTTTCATGAGAAACCTTGGAGGCCAGAAGGAAGTGGCATAGCATTTTTCCCATGATGAAATATAAAACTGTCAGACCAGAACCCTATATCCAGCAAAAGTACACTTTGAGAAAGAAGAGGAAATGAAGACATTCTCAAATTATGAAAAATTAAGACAATTTGTTGGCAGCAGACCTACCCTAATAGAATGGTTAAAGAAATTCTCTAAACAGAAAGGAAATTATTAAAGAATAAACCTTGGAATACCAAAAAGGAAGAAGGGAATGACAGAAGGAAGACTGGTAGGAAGGAGGGAAAGGGGAAAATAATAAACAAAAACATGGGTAAATATAATAGACTTTCCTCATTTTTTGACTTTTCTAAATTATGTTTGTTCTTTGAAGCAAAATATAACACTAATGTAGTCCCAAATATATGTGGAGGAATTATTTAAGACAGTTAAAAGGAGACACTAAAGGGATGTAAAGGGAGGTAAGATTCTACACCTCACCCAAACTAGTTAAATGATCACCCCATAAATTTTGTGTATATGATACCTAGAGTAACCACTAAAAAAGTTATACAAAGGGATACATTCAAAAACACTATAGATAAATCAAGATAAATTCTAAAAATTGTTCCAAGTAAACAATAAGAAACCAAGAAAAAGAAACAGAGAAACAAAAAGCAGAGAGAAAAAATTTTAAAATGAAAACAAATGGCAGGCATTTAATCTCTAAGACATCAATAATTACAATAAGTGAAAATAGTCTAAATACAAAAATTAAATGACAGAGATTAACAGGTTATATTTTAAAACATGACCAAGCTATATAGTATGCACAAAAAATTCAATGCAAACATAAAGATATAGGGAGGTTGAAAGTAAAATAAAAAGATATGGAAACATTAATCAAAGGAAAGCAGGATTGACTATATTAATATCATGTAAGATAGACTTCAGCAAGGAAAATTAACAGAGACAAAGTTGGACATTAGTTAGTGTTAAGAGTCAATACACCAAGAAAATATAGCAATCCTAAATGTGTATGCACCAAACAACACAGCTGCAAATTATGTGAAGAAACACCAATAAAATTGAAAGTACAAATAGACAAATCTATAAGTATAGTTGGAGTCTTCAACACTCCTCTTAGCAAGTGATAGAACAACTCTACAGGAATTCAGCAAGCATATAGAACTCAACAACACCAACTAACAAGGTCTAATCAGCATTTATAAAATACTTCACCCAACAAGAAAAGAATATACATTATTTTCAAACAACCATAGAACATATAACAAGATACCCTATCTTGGGCAATAAATTAAACCTCAACAAATTTAAAAGAATTGAAATAATACACTGTTTGTTTGCTGACCACAATGGAATCAAATTAGAAATCAATAAAAGTGGAAAGAAATGAAACTCTCCAAATACTCAAATACTAAATAATTTAAAATAATCCGTGGGCCAAAGAGGAAGTCTCAAAGGAAATCAAAAATATACTGAATAGGATGAAAATTAAAATATAATGTACCAAAATTTGTGGAACAAAACTAGTGCTGAGAGAGAAATTTGTGGCAGTAAATTCATACATTAGAAAGTCTTAAATCAGTAGTTTAAGCTTTTGCCTGAAGAACTTAGAAAAAGAAAAGCAAAATAAACCTAGAGAAAGCAGAAGGAAGGGAACAATAAAGATAACAGTAGAAATCAAGGACATTAAAAACAGGAAAAATAAAGAAAATCAAAGTCTGTCAAAGAAAAAAGGAAGATGACACAAGTTACCAATATCAAGAATGAAAGAGGAGATATCACTAAAGATGCTTCAGGCAACAATGGGATAATAAGGGAATACAATGAACAATTCTACCTACATGATATTAATAGCTCAAATGAAATATACTAATTCCTCCAAAAAATATCACACAATCTACCACAACTCACCCAATATTAATTAGGCCTGTAACTATTAAGAACTTTGAATTCATAACTTTAAAACTCTCATAAAGGAAATCTCTAGGCCCAGATGATTTCACCAGAAAAATTTAGCAAGCACCTAAAGAAGAATTAACTCCAATTCTACACAATCTTTAACAGAAAATAGAAAAGAATACTCTCATTTTATGAAACTAGTATCAGGTATTCCTTGATACCAAAACCAGGTAGAGAGTATTAAAAATGAAAACTATATATCAACATCCTTCAAGAATATAGATACAAAAATTCTTAAAATATTACCTCATAGTATCTGGCAATAAATAAAAATAATTATAAACAATGATCACATGGGATTTATTCAAGGGGTGCAAGGTTGATTTCATATCACAAAATAATCAATTTAATCCACCATATTAACAGGTTAAAGAAAAAAGTCATGATCCCACCAATTAATGCAGAAAAAACATTTGATAAAATTCAATACCCATTCATTTAAAAAAAGTCTCAGAGAAATAGAAACAGAAGGAAACTTCTCCAACTTCATAAAGAACATCTACAGAAAACCTACAGCTAACATTATACTTAATGGTAAATGACTGAATGTTTTTCCATTAAGAGGGGGAACAAGGCAAGGAATTCTGCTCACTACCCTTATTCAACATTGTGTCGGAAGTCCTAGCCAATGCATTAAAGCAAGAAAATAAAATTTATGCCTATCAGAAAGGAAGAATAAAATAATCCCTATTTGCAAATGACATGATAGCCTATGTAGAAAACCCAAGGAGTCTACAAAAATACTCCTAGAACTAACAAATGAGTTCAGCAAGGTTGCAAGATAAAAGAAATCTACAAAATTGTATTCAATTGTATTTCTATATACTAGCAATGAACATATGGAAACCAAAATTTAAAATACAATACCATTTACCATCGCTCAAAAAAGGAAATACTTAGATATAAATCTAACAAAAAATGTACAGGATTTGTTTGCTGAAAATTATAAAATGTTGATGAAAGAAATCAAATAAGATCTAAATAAATGGGGAGATACACTGTGTTTATAGATTGGAAGACTCAATATAACAAATATATCAATTCTCCTTCAAACTGATATGCAAATTTCACACAATTCCCACTAAAATTCCAGCAGTAGTTTTTGTAGATATAGACAAGATTATTCAAAAACGTATATGGAAAGGCAAAGGAAGTAGAATCGCTAAAATAATTTTGAAAAAGAACAAAGTGGAAGGAATCAGCCTACTCAATATCAAGGTTTATTATGTAACTATAGTAATCAAGACTATGTGGAATTGTTGAGGGCATAGACACATAGATCAATTCAAAACAATGCAACACCCAGAAATCAGTCCAACTGACTTGGTGCAAAAGCAATTCAATGGAGGAAAGATAATCTTGTCCTCAAATGGGTCTGGAGTAACTGGTTATATATAGGAAAATAATGAACCTAAGCCTCACACCTCAAACAAAATTTAACTCAAAACGTATTACAGAATAAAACTCCAAACATATTTGGACTTTCAGATATTCCTACAATACTCTGTTCCCTGACCTTTCACTGCTGACAATTGCTCATCTTTAAATACCAGTTTAAATACCATTGCCCAGAGGGACTTTCACCAATTCATTTAAGTGAAACCTTCTCCCCATCCTCACTGATTTCTGTCATAACAACCTGTTCATCTTACTTAAGCCCTTATCTCCTGATTGTTACATAGTTTTATTAAATTTATTTACTTGTTTACTGTTTGACTACACTACCAGGCTCTAAGTTCCACACTGCAAGAACCATGTCTATTTTATTCAGGAATGTGTCCCAATCATCTAGTATAACATCAGAAACATGGTAGATATTCCAAGAAATATCTGTAGAGAAAATAAATAAATCTGTCTTAGAAGGCCAAGACAACCTTGTGAAATAGAGTTCCTGCTGTCTCTCATCACTTCCAGAAGTCTGGTTTTGGGGAAAGAACTCAGGTTTCCAAGTAGGCTTGATGCCTAGCTCCTCCACTTAGCAGTTCAGTTAGCTAGACTAAGTGAGTAAGTTATTAAAACTCTTTGAGCCTCCAAGTGCTGTTGTAGGTAGTGAAGTAAATCATATAAAAAAAAGTTTACATAGTAGGCACTGGATAAAATATTGCCTCCCCTTTTTTATATGGGTTGACCTTTTTTGATCCTTAAATTAATGAATATCTAAGCAAAACTCTTGAAATACCTACATTCATTTGAACTTTATATAACAGTTTCATTTGAGAACATCTGTGGTTATTTGTAAAGGAGAATTATTAGCCCCAAAACAGAACTAAAAGGAATGATTTTCTCTAAATTATATGATACTTTATAGGCACAAGGAAGATGAGAATTTTAAATGACCCGCTTGTCTTTAAATTATACACATTTTTGTCTTCAGCACAGCTGTTCTTAGTTTCTTATACCTTGGGGAGAATGATGACCTAGGTTAGGCAAAGGAAGATACTGACCAACAAAACCAGATTCCTCCTGCCTCCACCCCCAAAAATTTAATAAGAGTAAAGTATGTCCTTGAAGTATTTTCATAGTGTATATAGTCAATAACTCTTAGGATTTTATTCCTTTTAGAAGGTTCTCTAAAGAGAATAATAGTAGTCTTTGAAACTAACTGACAAAGGGCTTTTATGAACCATCCCTGATCTGTTCCACAGAATAAAACTTTGCTCTCAGTGGACTAGAGAAGGACATAATTCTATTTGTTCAATGCCATATACCTAGGGCTTGGAGAAGTATCAGCCATTTGGTAGGTGATTCACAAATATTTGTTGGATGAATAAATGAGTGAATGAAAAGTGAGGCTGGGTTGCAGGAGTAGATTGTCAACTCAGTAGAGACCCAGAATATCATAGTAAAAGAGACTTCTAACCTTCTTATTCAGCATTTCATCTATACCTCCATGAATAATAGATCTGAAAAGCGGTCTCTGTTTAAAAATTTTCCAGACATGAGAAGCCAACGTGAGGCAGGCCATTTCATCTATATCCCATTCTAATCACTAGTATGTATTTTCTTCCAAAAAATTAAAGTTTACCTCCCTTTAACTTCCATCCATAGGCCCTGGTTCTTATCTTTCTCCCAGGAACAGCTTACCAAAAGCTTTAAGGAAGCTGTCATGCCCCTGAAATTCTGAAATTAATATAAAATCTCAATAGCCCACAGAAAAAGGGAAAGCCTTTAAAAGAAGCTTCTGGATAAAGATATCAGGATTCACATTCAGTGAACATAAGCTGACAAGTAAAAGTTCTCAGGATAGTGGTGAGAAAACCATTAACTTTATATTTTAATGAATGCTTTATTTTAGAATAGTTTTAGCTTTTCAAGAAAATTGTGAAAACAGTACAGAGAGTTCTCATATACCACCACAACCAGTTTCCCCTATTATTCATATCTTACATTACTATGGTATATTTGTTACAATTAATGAACCAATATTAATATATTATCACTAACTAAAGTTTACACATTTTTTTCAGATTTCCTTAATTGGTTTTTTTTGTTTTTTACTTTTTTTTTTTTACTTAATGTTACTTTTCTGTTTCAGGATTCCATCCAGGATACCACATTAAATTTAGACATCATGTCTCCTTAAGATCCTCTTGGCTGTGACAGCTTCTTAGCCTTTCCTTGTTTTTGATAACTTTGACAGTTTTGAGGAGTATTGATCTGCTGCTTTGTAGAACGTCCTTCAGTTGGAATTTGTCTGATGATTTTTCTGATTAGAATGAGGTTATGTGTTTGCGGGATTAAGACCACAGAAGTACCATTTTCATCACATCAACAGTATACACTATCAGCATGACTTACTACTTCATCACCCAGCTGATCTTTAAACTTCATCAACTGCCTGAGTTAATATTTGTTAGTTTTCTCCACTCAAAATTACTCTTGTTTTCTCCCTTTCTGTTATACTACTTAGAAGGATGCTACTAGCATCCACCACCCACACCTAAGAAGTGGAAAGTTATGCTCCACCTCTATAAGGGTGAAGTATCTACATAAATCATTTGGAACTCCTCTGCATGGGGAATTTTTCTCTTCTTCCTCATTTATTTATTTATTCAATCATTTATTTATATTGTTATGGACTCATAACTATGTATTTTATACCCGTATTGTAATTCAATTATGTTTATTCCTTTTTTTTTTTTTTGCTGCTTAAAATTTTTATTTGCTGCCTAAATTGTTTTCAGCTTTGGGCATTGAGAACTCTTTCAGTTGCCTCTTGATCCCTTTGACATACTACTCCAATGACTGTGGATTTTTGTGGGGTTTTTTGAGCACTTCCTAACTTTCTGATACTATGAGTTGCCCCAGGTTCACCTTGTGTATAACCTGCTTCACTACTAAAATTAGCCACTTCTCCAATGAGTCCTGGTTCCTTTTGTTGAAGAATGGTATTAGACACAAAATTCTGGGTTCTAGGGGTGCTCATTGTTCCTGGGGTGTTGTTGCCTCTAGACTTTCTTAGTGTACAAAGCCAAGAAATATGTTTGTATACTAACTAGTATATATACAATGTAAGTATTTCTATTTGTAGCCATTTGTATCAATATTGAGCTAAACATAAGTTTACACTAATGTTCCAAATCTAATCCATTACCACATGTATCATTCTACCAGCCTCCTACTCATGCTTATATGTGAACTCCCATTCCAATAGTGAGCAATCTGAGCACCAACACCCACCATTTACTTAATTGTCTTACTCCAAATATAAATGTATAGCTGTACCAGAATTGTTAACCTGTACCCTTGTCATAAACTACTTTATCAACTAGAATATGGTGATATGTGCAACTTCTTTTTCCTTTCATCTTGTGGACTGGACTCAATTCTAAAGTTACCTAGTCAGTACCTTTCCTCCTTACCCCTTCAGTAGGTTGTTTTATAATCTGAAATACAGTTAGACTATTTTCTATTTTGCCATACTCTGCATTCTATCAGGGAATCTCTCAACCTCTGACATGATTTTTAAATGTGTATACGTTAAAGTTCACTAATGTGCAGTGCACTTCTATGGGTTTTGACAAATGCAAAGTATCATGTATCCATTATAGTATCATATATAATAGTTTCACCACCTTAAAAAATACCCTTTGCTTCACCCATTCAACCCTCCATTCTCCCCCCAAACACACAGTAGTCATTGATCTTTTGTACCATCTTTATAGTTTTGCCCTTTCCAGATTATCATGTAACTGAAATCACACAGCATGTAGCCTTTTCAGACTGGTTTCTTTCACTTAGCAATATGTGTTTAAGATTCATTCGTATCTAATTGTTACTAGTTCATTTCTTATCATGGAATACTATTCTTTCATATGAATGTATCACAATCTTTTTATCTGTTTACCTATGAAGGACATCTTAGTTGTTTCCAGTTTCTGATGATTACGGCTAAAGCAGCTGTAAACATTCACAAGCAGGTTTCTGTGTGGACATAAGTTTTCAAATCACTTGGGCAAATATCTAGACATATGGTTGCTTAACCTCGATCATAAGACTACGTGTTGCTATGTAGGAAATTGCTGTACTGTCTTCTAAAGTGACTGTACGATTTTGCATTCCCACTAGCAATTAACACAGTTCTTGTAGCTCTGTGTCCTCATTAGCAATTGGTATTGCCAGTTTTATGGATTTTCACCAATTTAATATGTGTGTCCTCTATCTAATTTTTAATTCAATACTTTTGCTGCTGTTCAAATATATGGCTAGTTAGGTAACTGGCATAAATTGGAAAAGTCAAAAACCACTTACTTTTGATTCCACCTTGAACATGTGAGGAGAACTGTCCATATGAGGAGGGTTAGTGTACCTGGACAGTTGAGTCTTTGGAGCAATAACAATCCTCAGTGTTGCATTCGGAAAAAAAAAAAAAAATTTGGTAGAGGACAGCAAATCAACCTAATTTTTTTCCTATAGCGTAGTCAATTATCTCATCAATTCTCTATATATTTGTATTTCCATTACTATTAGTTACCAATTTATTTAAACGTGAGCTTGTCTCTGGGCTGTCGGTTTTGTTTCTTTTGACTATTTGTCTGTCACTGTACTACTGCATTATTTTGTTAGTGTAAATTTCTTTGGAATTTTATTTTTTATACAGCAAGTTTTTATTAGTTATCTTTTTTATACGTGTTAGGGTATATATGTCAATCCCAATCTCCCAATTCATCCCACCACCACTCTCCCCGCCACTTTCCCCCCTTGATGTCCCTACGTTTGTTCTCTACATCTGTGTCTCTATTTCTGCCCTGCAAACCGGTTCATCTGTACCATTTTTCTAGGTTCCACATATATGCATTAATATACGATATTTATTTTTCTCTTTCTGACTTACTCCACTCCATATGACAGTCTCTAGATCCATCCATGTCTTTACAAATGACCCGATTTCATTCCTTTTTATGGCTGAGTAATAATATTTCATTGTATATATGAACCACATCTTCCTTATCCATTCGTCTGTCAATGGACATTTATGCTGCTTCCATGACCTGGCTATTGTAAATAGTGCTGCAATGAACATTGGGGTGCATGTGTCTTTTTGAATTATGGTTTTCTCTGGGTATATGCCCAGTAGTGGGATTGCTGGGTCATATGGTAATTCTATTTTTAGTTTTTTAAGGAACCTCCATACTGTTCTCCATAGTGGCTGTATCAATTTACATTCCCAGAAACAGTGCAAGAGGGTTCCCTTTACTCCAGACCCTCTCCAGCATTTGTTGTTTGTAGATTTTCTGACGATGCCCATTCTAAGTAGTGTGAGGTGATACCGCATTGTAGTTTTGATTTGCATTTCTCTAATAATTAGTGATGTTGAGCAGCTTTTCATGTGCTTCTTGGTCATCTGTATGTCTTCTTTGGAGAAATGTCTATTTAGGTCTTCTGCCCATTTTTGGAGTGGGTTGTTTGTTTTCTTAATATTGAGCTGCATGACCTGTTTATATATTTTGGAGATTAATCCTTTGTCCATTGATTCATTTGCAAATATTTTGTCCCATTCTGAGGGCTGTTATTTTCTTCTTGTTTGTAGTTTCCATTGCTTTGCAAAAGCTTGTAAGTTTCATTAGGTACCATTTGTTTACTTTTGTTTTTATTTCCATTACTCTAGGAGGTGGATCAAAAAAGATCTTGCTGTGATTTATGTCAAAGGGTATTCTTCCTATATTTTCCTCTAAGGGTTTTATAGTGTCCGGTCTTACATTTAGGTGTCTAATACATTTTGAGTTTATTTTTGTGTATGGTGTGAGGGAGGGTTCTAATTTCATTCTTTCACATGTAGCTGTCCAGTTTTCCCAGCACCACTTATTGAAGAGACTGCCTTTTCTCCATTATATATCCTTGTCTCTTTGTCATAGATTAGCTGACCATACATGCCAGGGTTTATCTCTGGCTTTCTATCCTGTTCCATTGATCTATATTTCTGTTTTTGTGCTGGTACCATATTGTCTTGAATACTGTAGCTTTGTACTATACTCTGAAGTCAGGGAATTTGATTCCTCCAGATCCGTTTTTTTCCCCTCAAGATTGCTTTGGCTATTCGGGGTCTTTTGTGTCTCCATACAAATTTTAAGATGTTTTGTTCTAGTTCTGTAAGAAAGGCCACTGGTAATTTGATAGGGATTGCACTGAATCTGTAGATTGCTTTGGATAGTATAGTCATTTTCACAATATTTATTCTTCCAATCCAAGAACATGGTATACCACTCTGTTTGTGTTATCTTTGATTTCTTTCATCAGTGTCTCTGGTTTTCTAAGTACAGGTCTTTTAGCTCCTCAGGTAGGTTTATTCCTAGGTATTTTATTCTTTTTGTTGCAATGGTGAATGGGATTGTTACCTTAATTTATCTTTCTGATCTTTCGTTGTTAGTGTATAGGAATGCAAGAGATTTCTGTGCATTAATTTTGTAACCTGCAACTTTACCATATTCATTGATTAGCTCTAGTAGTTTTCTGGTGGCATCTTTAAGATTCTCTATGTATAGTATCACGTCATCTGCAAACAGTGACAGTTTTACTTCTTCTTTTCCAATTTGTATTTCTTTTATTTCTTTTTTGGAAGAGTTTGAGAAGAATGGGTGTTAGCTCTTCTCTAAATGTTTGACAGAATTCACCTGTGAAACCATCTGGTCCTGGATTTTTGTTTGTTGGAAGATTTTTAATCACAGTTTCAATTTCATTACTTGTGATTGGTCTGTTCATATTTTCTATTTCTTCCTGGTTCAGTCTTGGAAAGTTATACCTTTCTAAGAATTTGTCCATTTCTTCCAGGTTGTCCATTTTATTGGCATAGAGTTGCTTGTAGTAGTCTCTTAGGATGCTTTGTATTTCTGTTGTGTCTGTTGCAACTTCTCCTTTTTCATTTGTAATTTTATTGATTTGAGTCTTCTCCCTCTTTTTCTTGATGAGTCTGGCTAAAGGTTTATCAATTTTGTTTATCTTCTCAAAGAACCAGCTTTTAGTTTTTTTGATCTTTGCTATTGTTTTCTTTGTTTCTATTTCACTTATTTCTGCTCTGATGTTTATGATTTCTTTCCTTCTGCTAACTTTGGGTTTTGTTAGTTCTTCTTTCTCTGGTTCCTTTAAGTGTAAGGTTAGATTGTTTATTTGAAATTTTTCTTGTTTCTTGAGGTAGGATTGTATTGCTGTAAACTTCCCTCTTGGAACAGCTTTCGATGCATCCCATAGGCTTTGGATTGTTGTGTTTTCATTGTCATTTGTCTCTAGGTATTTTTTTATTTCCTCTTTGATTTCTTCAGTGATCTCTTGGTTATTTAGTAACGTATTGTTTAACAACCATGTGTTGGTGTTTTTATGTTTTTTTCCCTGTAATTGATTTCTAATCTCATACTTTTGTGGTCAGAAAAGATGCTTGATATGATTTCAATTTTCTTAAATTTACTGAGGCTTGGTTTGTGACCCAAGATGTGATCTATCCTGGAGAATGTGCCATGTGCACTTGAGAAGAAGTGTAATCAGCTCTTTTTGGATGGAATGTCCTAAAAATATCAATTAAATCTATCTGGTCTATTGTGTCATTTAAAGCTTGTGTTTCCTTATTAATTTGCTGTCTGGATGATCTGTCGATTGGTGTAAGTGAGGTGTTAAACTCCTCCACTATTATTGTGTTAGTGTCGATTTCCTCTTTTATAGCTGTTAGCAGTTGCCTTATGTATTGAGGTGCTCCTATGTTGGGTGCATAAACATTTGTAATTGTTAAATCTTCTTGGATTGATCCTTTGATTATCTATTGTCCCTCATTATCTCTTGTAACAGTCTTTATTTTAAAGTCTATTTTATCTGATACGAGTATTGCTACTCCAGCTTTCTTTTGATTTCCATTTGCATGGAATATCTTTTTCCATCCCTTCACTTTCAGTTTGTATGTGTCCCTAGGTCTGAAGTGGGTCTCCTGTAGATAGCATATATATGAATCTTGTTTTTGTATCCATTCAGTAAGCCTGTGTCTTGTGGTTGGAATCCATTCACATTTAAGGTAATTATCGATATGTATACTCCTATTACTATTCTCTTAATTGTTATGGGTTTGTTTTGTAGGTCCTTTTCTTCTCTTGTGTTTCCCACTTTGAGAAGTTCCTTTAGTATTTGTTGTAAAGCTGGTTTGGCGGTGCTGAATTCTCTTAGCTTTTGCTTGTCTGTAAAGGTTTTGATTTCTCCATTGAATCTGAATGAGATCCTTTCAGGGTAGAGTCATCTTGGTTGTAGGTTCTTCCCTTTCATCACTTTAAATATATCATGCCACTCCCTTCTGGCTTGTGGAGTTTCTGCTGAGAAATCAGCTGTTAACCATATGGGAGTTCCCTTGTATGTTATTTGTCATTTTTCCCTTGTTGCTTTCAATAATTTTTCTTTGTCTTTAATTTTTGTCAATTTGATTCCTATGCATCTCGGTGTGTTTCTCCTTGGGTTTACTCTGCCTGGGACTCTCTGTGCTTCCTGGACTTGGGTGGTTATTTCCTTTCCCATATTAGGGAAATTTTCACTATAATCTCTTCAAATATTTTCTCAGGTCCTTTCTCTCTCTCTTCTCCTTCTGGGACCTCTATAATGCTAATGTTGTTGCGTTTAACCTTGTCCCAGAGGTGTCTTCATTTCTTTTCATTCTTTTTTCTTTATTCTGTTCCGTGGAAGTGAGTTCCACCATTCTGAGTTCCAGGTCACTTATCCATTCTTCTGCCTCAGTTATTCTGCTATTGATTCCTTCTAGTGTATTATCCATTTCAGTTATTATACTGTTCATCTCTGGTTTTTTGTTCCTTAATTCTTCTAGGTGTTTGTTCTTTAATTCTTCTAGGTCTTTGTTAAAACATCGCTTGCACCTTCTTGATCTTTGCCTCCACTCTTTTTCCGAAGTCCTGGATCATCTTCACTATCATTATTCTGAACTCTTTTTCTGGAATGTTGCCTATCTCCACTTCATTTAGTTGTTTTTCTGGGGTTTTATACTGTTCCTTCATCTGGTACATAGTCTTCTGCCTTTTCATTTTGTCTAACTTTCTGTGAATGTGGTTTTCCTTCCACAGGCTGCAGAATTGTAGTTCTTCTTGCTTCTGCTGTCTGCCTTCTCATGGATGAGGCTATCTAAGTGGCTTGTACAAGTTTCCTGACGGGAGGGACTGGTGATGGGTAGAGCTGGGTGTTGCTCTGATGCGCAGGGCTCAGTAAAACTTTAAACTGCTTGTCTACTGATGGGTGGGGCTAGGTTCCCTCCCTGTTGGTTGTTTGGCCTGAGGCGACCCAGCGCTGGAGCCTACCAGCTCTTTGGTGGGGCTAATGGTGAACTCTGGGAGGGCTCATGCCAAGAGTATTTCCCAGAACTTCTGCTGCCAGTATTCTTGTCCCCACAGTGAGCCACAGCCACCCCCAACCTCTCCAACACTAGCAGGTAGGTCTGGTTCAGTCTTCTATGGGGTCACTGCTCCCTTCCTTGTGTCCCAATGTGCACACTACTTTGTGTGTGCCCTCCAACAGTGGAGTCTCTGTTTCCCTCAGTGCTGTCGAAGTCCTGCAACCAAATCCCACGAGACTTCAAAGTCTGATTCTCTAAGAATTCCTCCTCCCGTTGTCAGATCCACAGGTTGGGAAGCCTGACATGGGGCTCAGAACTTTCACTGCAGTGGGCGGACTTCTGTGGTATAAGTGTTCTCCAGTTTGTGAGTCACCCACCCAGCAGTTATGGGGTTTGATTTTATTGTGATTGCACCCCTCCTACCATCTTATTGCAGCTTCTCCTTTGTTTTGGATGTGGGTTATCCTTTATGGTGAATTCCAGGGTCTTCCTGACAATGATTGTTCAGCAGTTAGTTGCCATCCTGGTGCTCTCGCAAGGAGTGAGTGCACGTCCTTCTACTCCGCCATCTTGAACCCAAAAGCTCCCTTAGTGTAAATTTTGTATGTTATCTTATAATGTGGGACTGGTCTCCCCTTGTCTACCTGTCTACTTTTTCTTTATTTTTCAAAATCATCTTACCATTTGAGGAATTTATTCTTCTCTGTAAAATTTTAATTTTCCAAGTCATCCCTCCCCCTAAAAATATGCAAGAATTTTGATTAGAATTGCTGTGAATTTACTGATTAATGTGAAGGGAATTTATATGTTGAAAATGAAAAATCACCTTCTTCATGAACATGGCATGTTTCACCATATGATTCTTTTTATAGGTACTTGAAAGTAACTTTAACATTTTCTCCATAATCTTTTTTGTACACTTTGTTAGACAATCCCTAGATACTTCACAATTTTTGTTGCTTTTATAAATGGTATTAGTCTACATTTCTAGTTATTTATTGATGAGTCCTACTGATTTTTATTGCTGATTTTAGATCCAGCATTTTTTTGCATTATTTTCTTGGTTTTAGCACTTTGATAATCTTTTGAGTTTTGTATGTAAATAATGTCTTTTTAAATAATAAAAATTCTATATCTTTCTTTCCAATCTTTATAGTTCATGTATCTTTTTCTTGTGTTACTGCTTTGGTCAAGACTAGTAGTAGGTTGACCAATTGTCCAAGTTTGCCTGTGTCTGAGAAGGTTTCTAGGACTGAGCTACTTCACTTTTAATACTATAACTGTCCAGCCAAACCACTCAGGTTTCTCGGGACTGGGGAGTTTCCTAGGTTGTAGTGCTAAATCTGGGAGAATCCTGGGCAAACCAGGATGACTTGATTACCTGCCTGTAGGAACTGGTTGAATAGTAGCAGAAAGAATGGGAATCACTATCTTGTTCCCTGCGTTAAAGGTACTGTGGCTAATGATTTCCATTAAATAGAAAATCCTATTCCTTATAGGGTTTTTTATAATTTTTATTGGAGTATAATTTACAATGTTGTGTTATTTTCAAGTACAGCAAAGTAAATCAATTATACATATACATATATCCACTTTTTTAGATTCTTTTCCCATATAAGCCATTACAGAGCATTGAGTAGAGTTTCTTGTGCTCTACAGTAGGTCCTTATTAGTTATTTATTTTATATATAGATAGGGTTATTTTTAATAGTCTTTTTTTAAGTTAAATAAGTTAATTTCTATTGCTTGTTTTCTAACCATTTTAAGCATGAATAATTGTTGACATTTATCCACTTCTCTGTCTACACCTGTCAAGATGATAGATTTTGTTCTGAGTTGAATCATCCTGGCATTTTGGGGACAGATACAATTACATTATAATACAATTTTTATGACGTGCTGTATTTGCTTAGCTAATATGTTCTTTTGGATATTCACATCTATGTTCATTAGTGGAACTGGCCTATAAACTTAATAGTTTATTAAGTTGATTAAGTTAAAGTTGCACAAACTTTCCCTTTTGTTTTTTTTTCTGCAATAATGTGTGTAAGAAATAAATTATCTCATCCTTGACAGCTTGATTGAATTCATATGTAAAACTATCAGGGACTGGGGGACAAGGGAAATTTTGAAAATACATTTCAATTACTTTAGTGTTTACTCTAGTTTTCCCTTATTTTTGTCTTTTTTGTCACTTTAGGAGAAACTTATCTCTTACATTACTTATTTTAAAATTTATTCAAGTATTATTTGCAAAATATTCTTTTATTGTTCAGCTTCACTGAGATATAATTGACATATAACATTGCATGTAAGTTCAAGGTATACAATGTGTTGATTTAATATACTTTCATATTGCTATATAATCACCACTATAGTGTTAGCTAATACCTCTATCATGTCACAAAATTACCATTTTTTCCTGCAGTGAGAATATTTAAGATCTACTCACTTAGCAGCTTTTAACTATATAATAGAGTATTGCTAATTATAATCACATTGCTGTGCATTAAATCCTCAAAACTTGTTCATCTTCTAGCCAAGAGTTTGTACTCTGACAAATATTTCCCCAGTTCCCCCACCCCTCAGCCCCTAGTAATCACCATTCTACTCTGTTTCTACAAGTGTGACTTTTTTAGAGTTCACATATAAGTGACATCGTAAAGTATTTATATTAAATATGTACTATATGCATATTTACTCCAACTTTTCACTCTGCATTTTGTTTAATTATCCTCTCATTTGTTCTTACAGGTCCTGCCATTGTTTTACCTATTTATCATTTGAAAGAACAAGTTTCAGGAGTTGTGTATCCTCTCTAATTTTCTATGCAATCATATTTTATTCAACTCTACCTTTACCTTTATTACTTTATTACCTTTATTATTTCTTTTCTTCTTGTTTCTTAGGATTTACTCTGCTGCTCTTTACCTCACTTCTTAATTTGAATGCTGAGCTAATTTATTTTAATCATTCTTTTTTTCTGATAAATGTTTCAAATTTATTAATTTCCTTCTCATCTGCCTCCCACAGATGTTAACATGTAGTGTTTTTATTGCCATTTAACATAAATATTTTATAGTTTCCCTCATTGTTTTCTTTTTTTTTAATAGTATGAATATTGTGTTTAGTATGCTGTCTAAACTTCAGGCTTTGTTGTTGATTTCCAATTTTCTTAAATTCAGAACATGACCTTTGTGCAACTTTGATATGCTTGATAACTTGAAACAGTTCATTCAATGGACATAGGTTCAAAGTTATTTTCCATCAACTATTTGGAGATATTTTATTACTGTCTTCTTGCATCCAGTGTTACTGTTGAAAAGACTGATATCATCACTTACTTTGTAGGTATCTGGTTCTTCCTGGCTGAAGCATTTGGAAGCTATTGCTGTCTTTTATGTCCTCAAAAGTCAATATAATGGGTCTAAATGTAGCTTTTTCTTATTAATTTTATCAGCCCCTAAGGATTTATATCTTTGTCCAATTCTTATTCATTATTTCTTCTTATTTATTCATTAGTTCTTATTCATTATATCTTCTGTTACTTTCTCTCCTCCATTTATTCTTTCCTCTCATTCTGAAAGTCCTTTTAGCTAGCCATTGATACTTCTACTTCTATCCTCTCTCTTAATCTTTCTTTCACTCTTTCCATTATTTATCATTTCTTGACATCTTCCAGGAGAGTTCTTCACCTTGATAGTACAGTTCACTTGTTAGTTCTTTAGCTATATTAAGTTTATTATTCAACATATCCATGCAGTAATTTAGTTTAACAATATCCAATGCCAAGAATATCCAATTGGATTTGAACAATATTTTGAACAATATTGAACAATATTTGAACAATATTGCTCCACCTGTTGCTTCATAACTATCTGGTCTACTTCATGTTTCCCATGCTCTGTTATCTCTCTGATAGCATAGACTATGTTTACTTTAAACCTTTTCTGTATGTGTTCCATTAATTCTACATTCTCTTTTATGTATGTTCTATTTGTGCCTTTCCTTCCTAGGGCTCGTTCTCCTTACATGTCTCATGATTTCTCCATGATACATTTTTACTTCTTATTCTCCTCGACTGAGGTATGCAAGGGCCTGTAGTATCTTCCTGCGAATGGGGGTGAGATTCTGAATGCCAGACTGTGAAATCCAGGGTGGGGACCCTCTAGCAGATTAACTATGTAATAGTTTCCCAGCTACCCTTCTTCTGCACATATAATAGAGCCTTGGCATCTATTTCCAGGAGCTGAGAATTGTTTAGAAGGATCACAGGATGTTACTGTAGCTTATTTTTGGCTGAAAAGACCTGCAAAATAAAGGAAAACTGGAAGAGTCTACCTAAAGAAACTTAGGAAATCAAATGAACTCATTTTTTTATTCTTATCACTGTCTTTGATACCTTCAGCTTTAAAATTGTCTCCAAATAAATGTATTCTATGATGCTAACAATAGAATGTGGCACAGATGATTATTTTAATTTGAGTATAAAAAGGCCTATCTTACATATTAAATTTATGTATCTTCTTAAATATTTCCCAGAGACATCCCTGATTTTGAGGAGGCAATAGAGAAACATTTTTCCCTAATCATAGGAGACACTCTAAAATGTGGTCTAACAGGTGAAAAAAATAAACCCTATTAGCTGAAACAAAAAGTATAGGCTATGATAATCTATAAAAATTGGTTACCTGCCATGATACAGCTTTTATAGAAGGAGGAAATAGAAGGATGCAATTATGACTATTAGACATCTGACTAGGGCAACTGTAATACTCAATTTCCTGTCAGTAAAGCAATAGTGATATTTGATCCACACATGCCCTCATACTAACAGTAAAATAGCCACTTTAAAAGGGAGTACATTTCATGGGGCATTTACAGCTTAATGATTAAGGGCAGAGACATTCTTGTCAGTCAGCTAAACTTTCAGTGCTGACACTTCACAACTATATGGCCTTGGACAAGTGACTTCACCCCCCTTGTTTTTATTTCTTTGTCTGTAAAACAGAATTAACAATAGCACATACCCCTGCAGTGATGTTATGGGAATTTAAGCAGAGAGTGCAGGCAAAATACATGGCACATGGTACCACCCCCAAAACATTACTGATCACTATCTTGAGTGAACACGAATATCAAGCATAATATTATATAGACTTTCTAATTATGGTGGGCATTGGCCAAAGATTATTAGGGTTTGAGCAGTTCAAAGAAACATTTTTTTCTAAGCAACTGAGTAAGCACTTTAACTCAGTCAATAGATAGAATGCAATTTGCAATTCAAAGTTGATTTAGAGCTCTAAACAGGGGAAGTGATGTGGTCAAAGTGAACACGAAAATAAGCATGAAATAGTTTGAAAAGCAAAATCTCAACCACGATAAACTTGGAAGAACAGTTGCCAGCGTGAGCCAGGAAGCACCTTTGGAATGTTTATGTTTTTAATGATTTGAGATAGCATTAACCTAGAATTTATTTTTACACTCTCAAAACTACGACACTACAGAAAGAAGACAGTTCACATTTTTTACAATAGGATGTAATTCCTGATATAATTAGTGGCTAGTTCAAGGAAAGCTTATGTAAATTACAATGATAACAATCCAGAATAATTATCAAAGGAAATTGAGACTGTACCAAAGCAGGTATTCACTTTAACAACTCCTGGTTAAGAGTTTCATCCATATTTTAAATTAAGAATTGGTTTATGAAATTAATAATGTTAATAGTTAAGGGAGAAAGAGATAAAAAATCAATGTGAGCCAGTTGTGTGGGGGAGGATAGAAAGAATAACAGCCCTGCAAGATGCCCATGTCTTAGACCCCAAATTTGTGAATGTTATGTTACATGGCAAAATCATGTTACATAATTTTATCTGTTCAGTTGCAGATGAAATTACTGTTGCTTATCAGCTGATCACTAAAATGGTAAGATTTTCCTGGACTATTCGGGTAGGTACTATCTAATCACACAAGTCCTTAAGCTTGGAGACCCTTTCCACGCTGGGTTAGAGAGGTGGTGTGAGAAGGACTAAACCTGCTGCTGCTGGCTTTGAAGATGGAGGAAAGGGCCACAAGCCAAGGAACATGATGGCTTCTAAAATCTGGGAACCACCCTCAGCTAACAGCCAGCAAAAAAACAGGATCTCAGTTGCACGACTGCAAGGAATGGGACTATGTCCACAACCTGAATGAGTAAAGAAACAGGTTGTCCCCTAGAACCTCCAGAAAGAAATGCAGTCCAGCCAGCACCTTGATTGTAGCTCAGAGTGACAGGTGACGGAATTCAGACCAATAAAACTTCAAGATAATAAATTTGTGTTGTTTTAAGCCACTAAGTACATATATGGCAAATTGCTGCAGCAGCAATAGAAAACCAACACTAGAGAGAGACAGAGATTTTAAAAAGACAACTGCTGAAAGAGTGAAACTCTCAAATTTTATTACAAAAAAGCTAATTGGTAAAAATGACACAGAACTCTGTGCTAGGGTCCTAGCAAAAACTTCAGAACACCTGCCCAGATTCCTGTTCTCTAAAGCAGGCCCTTCCTCTTGATGAATATTAGCCTTCCATCCCAACTCAGCTTGGCAGCACACACAGAGGGGCTAAGCAAGCCCCAGGAAGACAGAATACTCAAAGATATGCTGCTCAACTACATGTTAAGTCCTGGGCACCAGAACTGTGGATGCTAAAATCAAGGAAGGGCCACTCAGTTCAAAACAAAGGAACTTCTCTCTCAGGAGTAGGATTCTAAGATCGATTTGAAAGGTGAAAATTGCAGGTAATAAAAATTATGCTTGATAAATCTCTTAAGTTGCCCATAAAGCACAGTTTACACTGTTTTGTGTATTTAACTCAACGGAGTAACATGTGCATGTGAATGTGTAGTGTATTTAATAATGCATGTAATGTATATAAGGAATATGTACACAAAATTTCATTCTACAGGGTTTATTTTACCAAACACAAGTGAATTAGTGTAAGCTCAATGAATCCCCATAGTATATACAAATGTATATACATTCATTCACATAGGGTGTATAGTAGTTAGATAAGTGGTAAGCTATATATCCACATACAGATGTGGATATAGACAGTCATTCTTGACTTCTGCCCTTCTCTTTCAACCTACATGTGAAGTGTTGGCAAATTTTTTCAGTTTTACCTTCAGATGAATCCATTTTCACTACCTCCATCGCTGGTTCAAACCACCATCATCTCTCACCTGAATCATTGTACTACTGTAGTCTACTTAATGGTTTCCCTGTTTCACTCTTGATGCCCTCAGTCTATTCTCAACACAGCTGCCAGAGTGACCCTGTTAAAACATAGGTCAGATCAAGTCCCTCCTCTGTTCAAAATGTTCCAATGGCTCCCATCCCAAAGTAAACACAGATTTCTTACAAAGACCTACAGAACCCTGCTTGATTCGGTCTCCCTTTTCCTCTCTCACTCCAACACCTGAATGTTTCCCAGGCTCTCTCAGCTGCAGCCATTCCAACCTCTTTGTTGTGTCTCAAACCCACGGGGCACATTTTCAATATCACAGCCTTGCACTTCTTCTCCCTGCTTGGAATGCTCATCCCTCAAATGCTCACAGGACTTCTACCCTTATTTCTTCATGTCTTTACTCACATGTTACCTTCTTAGAGATACCTTCCCTGCCCAAACTTTTGAAAATATCAACCCACCCAATCTCTTCTCTTAGCACTTTCCACTACTAAACATAATGTATATTTTACTAACTCATCCTGCTTATTGTATATCTGCTTCACTGACATATACAGTTCATGAAGGTATGGATTATTTTAAATCTTTTTGTTTGCTGTAATACCCCCAGCACCTAAATAATGTCTAGATCATAGTTGATGATCATCAAATATTTGTTGAATGAATCAATCAATAAATACACACAGATCCTTGAGGGGTTCCATTAACTTAAGTCTATGTAAAGATGAGAAAGGGTTAATTGGTAATGATCAAGCCTGTACTACATTTTGTACCAGACACAGTTTGTTGAGTGAAATTACATAAGTTATATAGTTTATTGAATGAAGTTATACAAATGTGAAGAGAATATAAGAATTCTTATGCCTATCTCTAATTGCTCTTAACCAGCAATAAACCTCAACCAATTTGGTTGTAGTGGACAGATACTATGACAGATTCCGTTTCCTGCCCCCTGGAAATCATATCCCTTCTCTTTGGGTATGGGTGGGACCTGCCACATGCCTCTAACCAAAGGACTATAGTCAAAGGGACTATGTCACTCCCTTGATTAGGTGATATTATACGGCAAAGGTGAAAGGACTTACAGATGTAATTAAAGTCCCAGATAAGTTATATGGAGTTAATCAAAAGGGAAATTATCTGGGCGGGTCTGACTTAATCAGGTGAGAGTCCTAATAAGAGAGACTGGGTCCTTCCTCAGGAGACAGATTCTTCTTGCTAGCTTGAGGAAGTAAGCAGCCATGTTGAGGAAGTCCACATGGGCAGTCTCCATCCTACATACAGCAAAAAATGGGGTCTTAGTCATAAGCCACAAAGAAGTGAATTCTGCCAACAACATAAATGAGATGAGAAGATTATTCCCCTGTCAGGCCTCTGTATGAGAACATATCCTGACTGATACCTTGATTGGAACCTTGTGAGACTGAGCAAAAGACCCAGCTAAGCTGTGCCCAGACTCTTAACCCCATGGGAACTTCAAGATAATAAATGTGTGTTGTTTTAAGCAAATAATCTGTGGTTACCTGTTACACAGCACTAGAAAACTAATACAGGGGTTAAGGCAGCACTTCTGGTCCAAGATTTATCTTATTGTCCACACTGTCATTTGCCAGGGTGTCCACACTTTCCTTTAGTTATTATTGATGACAGAAAGTCCATGATTTTGATTATGTGCTGGTTCAAAGTAGTTTTTGAGGTCTGAGTCTTCATTAAACTATTTCTGTGGAAGGATTTGCCACCTTCCATATGTAGTACTTATTGCTGATTATCTGCTTTACTTATTAACAAAAATGGCTTTTGGATCCAGTACTCTACCTCATTAATCTTAGCCAGCTACATTATTTCAATCTTTTTTCCTTCTGGCATTATCAGCATTAGCATATCTGCTATAGTTAGAAGAAGGATGCCTTAATCTTTTTGCCAAGTAAAGTTACTTTGTGTTGGGAGTCTAAGTTGAGAATAAATCCACCATTGCACAGAATCCTGAGCACTGTGTTGTTTCCTCTGTAAGATCTGTCACTCTTCCTCCTGGTGCTGAAACAGCTAAGGAGCATCACTATTTAAGAAGTCCATTTTGCAATATAATTCCAGTCTCATCTAAACAAGCCTCATTTCACTTTCTCCTCCTCTCTTTTTCTTCTCCTTGTTGTTCAGTGTGCGCTGAAGACTTCTTGAAAGCGCAGAGAAGAATAAAAGAAGAAAAAGGGGGAAGATGGGAGAATGGGAGGAAGTGAAGGAGGGAATGAGAGAAGTTGAATACAGCTTCTACTTTGTCATGCACTGTGCTTAATATTTTCATATAAATAATTCCATCTAATCTTTACTAAATGGGTATGATTTCCTCCTTTTTACAGAATAAAAAACAGGCTGGGAGAGGCTGAATGAATTATTCATAGTTATAATGAGAGTAATGGTTCCATAGACATTTCTACAAGTTCTCTTTAAAAGTAAGCTGTGTTTTGAATTGTTTTCATTGTGTGTGTTGGTCTGTTGTTGACTTTAGTTTATTTTAGGCATTTATCGTATGTGATGAGGCTATGCATGTTTCAAAGATTCTTATTAAATTCCAGGAACAAAATGTGGTAACATTACCAAAAAAATTGATATATGCAATTACTAATTTCTAAGGAAAAAAGTATTTTCTATACTGCAGCATAATGAATGTCCCATCTGCAATAACTTAATTTTAACCAATTTTACGTACATAATACTTCTAATATTTTCTTCTTATCTCTAGGTTAAAAGTTATCACCAGAGTACCAGAGTCTTCTGTTTTGCACATGTTATAAGATGTTTACTCTGCAGTGCCAGCTGTTTAAAGTTGTCTCCTGTGGCTAGAGCTAAAACCCAGAAAACAAGACAACAAAGTAAAAAATAAAGGAGATATCATGTTGCCATTAAAAATTTGTTCTAGTAATGCATCCATAAGAATATATTGTTGATAATTTCTCAATGTTATATTTCCAATGAGACATCAGAGAAAAAGGAAATCCATTGTTATAACTTAAGGGAATGAAAATGCTTTCACTGAAAAAGCTGGCTTTTCAGTTGGACTTGTATTGATAATCCAGTAATTGTCAAGAGGTGCAATGAGGAAAGAGAGAAAATTACTCTAAACCAAGAAAATATCGAAGACTTAACCCTTTCCTAACCAACCTAGAAGGAGAAAGAGGAAAGGGTAGAAGACTTCTGGTTCTTGGTTTCAAGGGAATTTTCTGGCATCCAAAGCCAGAAAAATCCTGCACCCCAACTTTTGAAAGGGAAAGGATATGTGTTGTAGCAGCAAAGTACTCAGGCTCTGGACTCAAGTCTGCCTGAATTCCAGCACAGCTTCTGCCTCTCCTTGTCACTAAACACATTCTGGTTTCTTCTCTTTTGCTTCCTGTTTCTGTATCTGTATAGTGACAGTAATAGTACTGCCTACTCAGAGTATGGTTTTGAGCATTAAAAAGACAATACATGTAGTTAATTTAGAACAGTGCTTGGCATTTAGTAAGCTCAATAAATGGTGGATGTTGGTTGGTGCTATTATTAATTAGCAAAAGCAATTTATCATAGCAAAGCAGTGACGTGTTTGAGATCTAGAGCCAGAAAACCTGGGTTCACATTCTGGTTCCACCACTTACTAGATGTGTAATCTTGGGAAATGTGTAATCTTAAACTCTCTATACCTGTTTCCTCATCTTCAATATAAGAATTATACTAACAAATACTTCATAGGGTATTTATGAGTATTAAGTAAGTTAATATTTGAAAAGTGCTTAGAACTGGAATATCAGGGCTTATTATATTCAAAAAATAAATAAGTAATTCAAACTAGACCCATCTTGCACCATCCAACTGCTATAACAGGAGGTCTGCTCCAATCAAACGAGTCCAGCTGCCAGTGCACTTAAAACTGTTCCTTGTGTATAAACATTCTTAAGGAAAACACATAAGACTCAGAGCAAATTTTTAAAATTTCTGAAGCACAGGTTTTTTACCCTATCTTTACTCCAGCTCCAAAGAGCATATATAATTTCCAGAGGTGTTCTAGCTGATGCCATTCCTTTTCAGATCTTTGTCTCCATGTAATAATTATCACCTAATTTCCTTCCACATGAAAGTGGACTCTTAGACTTCCTGAATTCATTCCTGAAACAACGCCAAAACATTAATTCACATGCAATCTTTTCCTAGTTTGAAAATTCCTCTTTCTTTTTCAATTAGAGGAACTCAGATATAAACAGGGAAAATTCAAAAAAGAAAGGTGAAAATGGAAGGGAATCAAATCTTTTAAAACTTACCTTAGGGACTTCCCTTCTGGTCCAGCGGTTAAGTGCTTCCACTCTGTGCTTCCATTGCAGGGGGCACGAGTTCAATCCCTGGTCAGGGAACTAAGATCCCACATGCCATGCTGTGCGGCCTGAAAAAAAAAAAAAAAAAAAAAAACTTATCTTACATATCTCTTCCTTTTTTTTTATTTTTCAATTTTTTTCTTTTACATACTTATTGGAGTATAAGTGCTTTACAATGTTGTGTTAGCTTCTGCTGTATAACAAAGTGAATCAGCTATGTGTATACATATTTCCCCATATCCCCTCCCTCTTGAGCCTCCCTCCCAGCCTCCCTATCCCACCCCTCTAGGTCATCACAAATCATTGAGCACATCTCTTCTTATAAAAAGCATCCAGTAATTCCCCAGGATAACAGAGGTGATCTCTTGATGACAGCATAATATTGGGAAAAAAATTCAATGGTAAGCAATTCCATTGTTTTATAATCATGTGCAGTATAGATTATGCTGCAGTAACAAATAAACCAAATTCCAGTGGTTTAACATAGCAAAGTTTTCCTTCTAACTCAAGTGACAATCCAATAAAATTGGGTGGCCCTCTTGGGTAGCTCACTTCCAAGAAATGACCCAGGGATCCAAGTACCTCCTATCATGTGAGTTCATCATCATATGATCATGTGATCACATCATCACATGATCAGATACATAAACTGTAAAGAGAATGCTATATTTTAAGACCAGGCCTAAAACTCATGTCTGTCAACATTTCATTAGCCAGAACTAGCCACATGGTCCCAACTCAACAGTATAAAGGAAGCAGAGATGTGTAGTTTTCCTGAGTTTCGTGGAACAGAAATAAGATTGCTGAACATCTAGTCAACCCCTGCCACAGTGGTTATTTGCTTACTCTACTTTGAGCTCCTTGAGGAGACAGGACTTTCTTATCAATCCCACCAACATATCACCAACAATAATTATGTGGGTCAGTAAATATTTATTAAATAAACTAATGAAAAATACCACCCCTACTTGTATTCCTGTCCTTCTGGTGAGTTTACTGGGCTGTTCCTTGCTGTTTGTTTGCTTGTTTGTTTGTTTTAATAGAAGAGATAACACCCTTCTAATTACTGTCTTCTCAACTGCTCAGCCTGGGACAAAGGCTGCGGAGGGCAGCCCCCCCTTGGCTAGTCTGCAAAGCAGGGCTGGAGTAAGTTGTGGAAGTGAAATCAGAAACAAAGCAACAGCCAGATGCCACAGGGCAGAGTGAAGCATCTGCAGTTTATGACAACATGGGCTAGGTACAAAAAGCATTTTTGGATATCAGATCAGAGGTAAAAATATTCTGATTGGATAAATAGTACGGGTGACAGAATCATTCTGGTGTCAAAAGAAAGAAGGAATGAAAGGAAAGATACAGAACATTTCGCTAAAATAAGAACATAATCTGGTTAAAATCTCTTTATACAGGTTGTTTTTTCTTAGGGTGACACCCAGTCATGCTCCATTTAATCTCTAAACCAGAACATAACCATATCTGACATGTTTTGGCAGAGACAGTAACCCTCCTTGTTTAGCAATAGTTTTTTCTTGTCCTGCTTATCCTCAAAAAAGAGGACCTGAAGCACTCACTGATATATGTCTTTCATTTGAGTCTACTATTTTATATTATATATCTACCATAGATCCAGTCCTGTGTCCAAGACTGTGAGATTAAAACAAAGCCTATAATGTAGTCTCTGTCCTCAAGTATTTTGTCAGTTCATCACAGGGAGGAGGCATTGGATGATATCAGTAACTATGCCACTTGAGCCAAAATGCATATATTTAACTGTGTGTTTAAGTCAGGATGAGTCCCTTAATCCTTCTGAACCTCAATGTCCTAATCAACAAAATGAGAATATTGAATCAGGTGATGTCTAAATGCCCTACTCAGTCCAAGGTTCTAGGATACTATTCTCTGTGCTTAGTAATATTGTAATTGAAAGTTTCAGAATCATATTTAGGTACAAGAGGACCAAAAGAGCTCCTTCACTGAGAAAATGAAAAGAATTTCTACTAAGGATATTGGAATCTGTGAGTGTCTGTTGGGTGGCTCACCTCTGACCTATTCTTAAATGATCATCACCTCCTTCAAAACAATGAACAGATGATCCCTCCCCAGGATATGGAATCTCTGCATTTACAAAGTCTTAAGTGTTTGGTTCCCACAGGTGTGAGGTCACTTAGTGTTCTGTGCAGTTTGTGACTTCCCTGAGCTCCAGTGAGGTGATCCAGTGGCTTGCATTACCACTCTCCCTTGTGAAATGATTCTATATATGTGTTAGGCTTTCTCTTCCTGAAAATGTTTACAAATGTGAGCTGCTTTCATTCCTTACAAGAGGGAGAATGGGGTGGCCAAACAGGACCATAATCTTTGGAATCAAGCAGACCTGTATTTGAAACCCCAACCTGCTGCTTACTAGTTATGTTGCCTGGGACAAATTATTTAACATCTCTGAGATTCAAGTTTTAAAATTAGTATATAAATAATACAGATCCCCAGAATTTTTCTGAAAGAATATTTGTGGGACATATCTAACATAGTAGATGCTCAAAGAATGGCCATTGGGTTTGTTTGTTTGTTATTATTGTTTTCAGGGAGAGAACCCTGTGCTGAGGTTTGGAGATTAAATAAATTACCAAGTCTGAGTCTACATAGCTACTACATGGCATAGACTTTGAAAGTACTCCTGCCTGATTCTTTCCATTTTCTATCATCTCCACCCCTCAATGAGTTTCTTCCAGTGATTTTATTGGACAATATTCCTTGAACATTTATTCTGATCAGAGTTTTGGAGGAATGCTAAGGGCAGTTTTTTATAGAATCTAGTCCTGTAAATTTTATTAGACTAAATAAAAGACCATGACTTGCTCAAGATGACCTGGCTACTTGGGGGCTGAGGTCTTCTGACTCAGCACCCAGTTCTCTTTGACTAAGGAGAGGATAAATATCAGGGTTTTTGTCACATTATTAATGACTTGACCACAATATTGCTTTTAATAAAAATTCTTTCAACCCCTACACATTATCTCTATTTTTTAACAATTTGCATGTTTACATGTTAAAGAATGTAATAATGATTCACTTAATAGTGATTCTGTTTTATTAAAGTTTGAATTATATGCAACCGCCAGAAAAAAAATCTACAAAGACATGTCAATTTATACAGAGATCAGGCCATAAACTCAGTACAAAAACTATTTTTAAATGTTTCCCAAAGTTGTAAACATGAGAATATAGGTCTTTTTTTCATAATAATAAATAAACTTCCCAACTGCAGAAATTAAGTAGAAGTCTCCCTGAATCTACTGCTGCTCCTCTGTTCAGCTATTTGTATCCATGACCTAAGCAATACAACCTGTCAATGAGAATAACTTTTACCAGCTTATTATTAGTCAAAGAAACAGACTGCCAATAATAAGGTGTTCCTTAGTATGAAAAGCTAAAGTCTTTGGCTCCAAAGACTGGAGCTAAAATCTCTTCCATAGCAGCCAGAACATATACCTTAATAAAGCTATGCATTCACACTCTTTGCAAAGTCAAGGGTATAGCTTCTCATGGTCTACACTTTGTCACTGCTGGCTTTCACCTCAGGATATGGGGAAAAAGTCTGCCAAAGACAAATTAGAAAATGTAGTCTGACTGTAGAAGACAATGTCAAAATCAGGGACAAATGTGTGCAAAATCTCTGGATTTCTTCAAGAACCTCTTTTCCTCAAGTGGTTAAGAACAACTATTGGGAGCTCCCTAAAAGCAATCTGGTGTTAGGTACTGAGGGGGTAACACAAATAAGATTAATATTAAATTAAAAGCAACCCCTATCATTGTACATCTTGCCATGAATCTAAGAGGAAAGAAGGCAACAGTAGGATGGAACAAAACATCATTAATGATTGAGCGCTCCCAAGGTTTTCTTTCCAAGTCAACTAAAAAGGAGTCTCTTTCTCTGCTAATGTTCTTTCCCTCTTCACCTTCTGAGGATAATCTTTTTTTGCCAGAAGGGTTTCTCTTGGATTTTGTGTTGCAATGATCATGTAGGGATATGATGTGTAGGGTAAGGATACAAGTATGTAAGCTAAGGCTGGATAGGAATACTTCAAGGAAGCTTAGATGAAAAAGAGGGGCCAGAGCAGCTGCGTATGTGAGAGAAGAAGTAGGTGAAAGAAGGATAAAAGGATTCTGAGAGTACCTTCTGGCCTCTTTATGGGGATTGAGAAATGCAATTAGGAATCAGAGTTTCTTTGAAGTGACTTTCTTTGCTGCTGAATCATGCTTCTTTGATCACATTGCCACTCTGAGAATGAACTATATGAGTGTGGCCCTTTATTAGTTACCCAGACATTTGGCTAAAGACGCCTTCTAAGGTAATAGGTAGTGTGTTTAATTTATTGATCAGAAGCTCGGTGGCTGGATGCTTTTGGTGTGTTATACTTTTAGAGAAAGACATTGAAATAAGTGAATACAGGCAGCATGAATTCATGTATGATATCCAGGCTATGTCTTGGGTTCAAGTGACATTGCATCTCTTTCCTTTGGTAGAGATAGATCTAGTCTGCAGGTATGAACATACCTAGAGTAACAACACATCCAGGCATCCTGATTTGTTTTTTAAAAGAATTTTGTATTGATGCTTGAAAAAAAGGTACAGGAGCCATTCATCATCAGAAATTGCAACTTTTTTTGGATTTTTGTACATTTAGATTATGGTTTGATATTGATTTTCTTTTTGAATCATCTTTAGGGAGGACATGACAGCATAATCAGTTCAGAGCTTGAATCTTCTAAGGGTTTTAATTTGGCCCTAATCTTTTGTTCTCAGTCAAACGTTCAAAAAATGATTTATCTCCATTAACTTACTCTTTAAACTTAGGCAATTGAATTCAGAAACTTTAGGGAGATTGATGGTAAGGAGAGAGGCAACACAATGTTGTGGAACATTAAACAAGTTTGAAGAAGACCTGGTTACCAGCCCCGAATCTATTATTTACTTGCTCTGCGATCTTGTGCAGTTTCCTAAAGCTCTCTGGGTCTCCTGTCTTACCTGTAAGCTGAAGGTGTTGGGCTAAAACAATGCTTTCCAACCTTTGTTTCAATCTGACATACCTGAGATCCATTCTTACCTGGAACAATGGCTCATCTTGAGAGCGGTCTATAGGGGGTAGATGCGACACAAAGAGAAGGAGGAAACATCTCTGAGCTTTGAAAAACTCAAGTCATTTTAAAATTTCCTCCCCTCAACCCCTAGTGAAAAATCACTGCACCTGAGGACATCTGGAATCCCCTGTGGCTCTGGAACTTCTATAACAAAGGTTTATTTTCTATGTCTGAATCTTTATAATTGCTATTGAAGATATATTCACAAATCATTTGAAAGGTAAAGAAACCTAGGCTTAGAGAGTCTTAGCACCTTTCCCAGTGCCTTTGGGGAACAGCCATGGTTGCTGCTACCATCTATGTTCCTGATCTTCCTATTGCATGAAGCTGAGCTTCTGATGCAGAGTAAGATCACACAAGTTTACCCCATTGACACTCAAGGCATCTTTCTTAGAGGAAAATAGTTGTCCTCTTTGGTATCAACCCAGAGACCCTTTATTTCAATAAGTTCAATAAACAGTGGCTGAATAATAAAGGATAATATTTATTAAGTACCTACTATGCATCAGGCACTGTTGTGTTTATAGATGTTTTACATCCATAAACTTATTTAATCTTCCCCAAAACCCTAAAATGAAGACACTGTTATTTCCATTTTACAAATGAGTTAACTGAGGCATAGAACTCCAAATTACACAGCTAGTAAATGCTAGAGGCAGAATATGAACTCAGGTATTCAGGCTCCAGGGTCCTCATTCATAATTACTCTGCCATGCTGATTCTTGAAAGATTTTCTTAAAGATTTTATATCTGTTTTATTATCCAGGTTGTATAATAGTTATAGAATCATGAAATCAGGAGGCCAGTGGAAAAACATGAGAGAAAGACAGCAAAGCATCACAAGAGAAGGTGAAAAAAAAAAAAAGAGAGATGAGGATTTAAGATGGAATTCTGGTTCTTCCCCTTGCTAGCTGTGTGATCTCAGTCAAGTTACTAAATCTTTCTGTGTCCAAGTCTCCTTAAACTTTACATGGCTTTGACAAGAGCACTACTTCAAAAGAGTTTTGTCAAAATTAGAAGAGTTAATGCCCAGTGCTCCACACTTAGCACAGCACCTAACATCTCCCACACAGGAACCAAACATTCTGAGATGATCCCTTTTGCAGCTCTCTCTCGAGCCAAACAACTCTAGCATGTGTAAAAATAAAGTGTTCAAGGTAAAACAATATGTTCAGTGATATGGATCACCCAGTACAAGACTGTGTGTTGTAACCATGGTGATGGTTTTATATTTTATCTTTAGGAGATATCGTTCTTTAAAAGCCTTTCAATGAGGTGTACATCCTTGACTAGTGCTGACGGCAGCTCTCCTTTTGTTCACTCAATTATATTCAACAGCTTTTACTGAACACCCCCCTCTTCTCTTTCTTCCTGGTTCAAGCTCTCATTGTTTCTAACTTGGTTGTTTTTTTTTTTCCAGCCGCCTCCTACCTTGTTCCACTGCCTCCTGTCCCTAACCCTCCATCCCAAATTTATCCCTTTCTTCTACACTGCTACCAGTGCTACCTTTATGATAAGCACAATCCAACCAGATCAGATCCTTCCATAAAATATTCCAGTAGCTCCTCAAAGTTCCCAAGGTAAGTTCACGTTTCTTAGTTTGACACACACAAGCCTTCTTGAATTGTCTCTTGCTTTCCTCTCTAGTTTCACCTTGAACCATTCTCCTAATCTGCAGGCCCTTGACCACACTGCATTATATGTCCTTCATCCCTGGTTCTTACTTGCTGCTTCACATCTCTCTGCTTTGGATGTATAGCTACATCTTTGCATGATGCTCTTCTTCCTGACACTCCTCCAATACTTCACCAAGGCTCTTAAACTTGAGTACCTTCTTCTCATCCATCAAGACCCACCACCGGCACTGCGGACCCTAGGATGACTTTGCTGACCACATCCCCAACCCCACTGAATCTGGTTTCCTAAACATGCCCATATCTCCACGTGCTAACCTCAATCACTACACTTGGTGAATTGACCTGTGACATTTTTGAGGACAGAAACTGTGTTTTTCATCTCTGCATTTCCAGGTCATGCTTGACACATAGTAGACATTAAATTCTCCTATGCTGAATGAATGAACAAGTGGATGAAACTCAACTAAACTCATTCAAAACAGGTACATTCACATGGAAATTCATAAACTAACCCACGTGATGCTCCTACAAAAGGTAGGAAGCATATCATTGTGTTTTTATGCTACCGAGTGAAGAAAAGTGGTAAACTTTTCTTGCTCATCAAAACATATGTAAGCCTGCATCTGGCTTATGTCGGTGATTACAATGGTAAAAAAGGGTGTTAATCCCACTCATACACGAATATAGGAGACTGTGAACAACCCACAACCTGTTTCTGTTAGGTAGTTATATTAAAAAAAAAATCTGTTGGAAAATTAAAAATTTTTCTCTATGAAATTTGAATGTCAATATATTTCATTTAAAAATAATTTGACTTAGGAATAAATTTATGAATTTATAAGTATTAATAATTTTAGGTACTTTTATATACTTTTGATTTTTATTACCTTCCCTCACCCTCATGTTTGAAGTTCTACACAATGTAGGGATCATTATCATGCCAACAGTAGCATATGTGCTGCTAAATCCAACATATGGGGAGAGGTGAAAGAGGAACTTTAAAAATGATCAACTTATCATTTTTAGAATTTTTCAAGATATGAGTCCTGGCACTTCATTTTCAACACTCACATTAAAAAGCATGCCTACAAAGCTATATCTGTAAGTCTTAAGGGGACACATCAAGGATTAAACTTGGTAGGGTGAATTATCTGCTCAGGAGTTTAACTGTCCTCAGCTGTAATGCCTTGTGTGAAGTAGAACAGACACAGGCAAGGGAGGGGTGGATGGAGGACAGGCAACGGTGGAAGGCTGGGGTCTCAGCATGGTGAAACCAACCCACACAGGACTTCCTCTATGTTCTCATCAGCTTCACTGCCCAAATCCAACTGGGCTTTTGGACAAACAAGTTTAGTCCCTTCATGACCACAGGCTCCCAGAAACTACTAACCTGGCTTCAGGGGCCCTGCACTGCCACTGTCTTTGAAATTGGAGGGCTTGTTTGCTAATACACAAAATCTGTCAAGGATATTGCCACACTCCATGTTAATTTAATTAAGGGTTTTAATGAAGCAGAAAATTAATCAAAAGGTTGTCAGAAGAATATGTCAAAATCAGTCTTTACCAATGTCAACATACTGTTTCAGGATCATTCTGCTGTTTCTGGCAGCTTCCCTCATGAATATTGGATGGAATAGAAACAGAAGCCTTCATGAAAGGACAAAAAGGAAGTCCATCCTCCCTATCTGTGAAAAAGGTAGTGTAAGGTTTATTTCCTTTCAGGCTAATAGTGAGGAATAAGCCAAGGCATTTCAAAGAACTGAAGGAGATGGAAAGATTTCTAATAAATGCAGGTGGTGCTAGTTACCCTCTTTTCCTCCAGAAAGAAAGTCTTTCAGGATACCCACTCTTAACTTTGCTCAGAAGGGCTGTGACCTCTTCTCAGTGCCCTATCATGTCTCTACTTGTCAAATAGAACAATTTTAATTATGGTCTTTAATTCCCCCTCTTAATAAAGAGGGAATTGTCTTATCATTTATACAACCCCCATTTCAGAATTAACAATGACTCCTCACCAGTACTTGGCACTTTCAGTTTCTTCTTAAAATTTTATCCATTCTACTAGGTGTATAGTATTATCTCATTGTGGCTTTAATTTGCATCTCCCTAATGACTAATGGTGTTGAGCAGATTTTCATATGTTTATTTTATATCTGTATATATATATATTGTTTTTTAAAATTATTTTATTTATTTATTTATTTTTGGCTGCATTGGGTCTTCATTGCTGTGTGTGGGCTTTCCCTAGTTGCAGCAAGCGGGGGCTACTCTTCATTGTGGTGTGAGGGCTTCTCATTGCAGTGGCTTCTCTTGTTGCAGAGCATGGGCTCTAGGCGCACGGACTTCAGTAGTTGTGGCATGTGGGCTCAGTAGTTGTGGCTCGCGGGCTCTAGAGCACAGGCTCAGTAGCTGTGCTGCACAGGCTTAGTTGCTCCGCGGCATGTGGGATCTTCCCGGACCAGGGCTTGAACCCGTGTCCCCTGCATTGGCAGGAGGATTCTTAACCACTGTGCCACCAGGGAAGCCCAATCCATATATATTTTGTGGTGAAGTGTCTGTTTTCTTATTACTGAAATTTTAGAGTTCTTTATATATTCTGAAAAAAAAACGTAACTTTATCAAATATGGTATTTGCAAATATTTTTTCCCAGTCTATGGCTTGTTAAGTCATTATTTTAAAACTGTTTTTGAGAGCACAGAGTGAAATCTAATATAAAAATATTTTGTTTTATAAGTCATACTTTTGTTGTCTTATCTAAGCAATCTTTGCTTAACTCAAGGCCCAAAGAATTTCCCCTAAGTTTTCTTCTACAAGTTAAATATTTTACATCTTATATTTTTTACATTTTGGTCTGAGATACATCTTGAGTTAAGTTTTGTAAGTGGCAAGAAGTTGAGTCATTGTTTTTACATGGGTATATTCAATGAGTCCAGCATTATTCATTCAAAAGATTATTCTTTATTACTGAATTGTCTTTTCACCTGTGATGAAAATCAACTGACCACATATGCATGGGTGTCTTCCTGTAACATTTATTTTGTTCCACTAATCAATATATCTATCCTCTTGCTAATATCCACACCTTCTTGATTATTGTAGCCTTATACTAAGTCATTAAATCAGATAGTGTGAATCCTCCATCTTTGTTCTTTTTCAATATTGTTTTGGCTATTCTAGTTTCTTTAGTTTTCTATATAAATTTTTGAATAGGTTTATCAAATTCTGGTGTTTTTCTGGTTTTAAACATCGGATCTTTTGTGTAATTTGTTACATGCATACCCAAGTATTTCACAGTTTGGGGGTACTATTGTAAATGGAACTTTTAAAAAAATTTCTTTTTCCAATTGTCCATTACAAGTATACAGAAATACAATTGATCTTGTATATTGACTTTATATCCTGTGTCCTTGATAAACTCATTTATTATTTATAGAAAGCTTTTATATAGGTTCCTTCAGAGTTTTCTACGTAAATGATCATGTCATCTGCAAACAGAGACTGTCTTAACTTCCTATCCAATCGCTAAGCATTATATTTTTCTCTTGCCTTTTTTTTTTTTTTTTGCAGTACGCGGGCCTCTCACTGCTGCGGCCTCTCCCGTTGCGGAGCACAGGCTCCGGACGTGCAGGCTCAGCAGCCATGGCTCACGGACCCAGCCACTCCGCGGCATGTGGGATCCTCCCGGACCGGGGCACGAACCTGTGTCCTCTGCATCGGCAGGCGGACTCTCAACCACTGCGCCACCAGGGAAGCCCTCTCTTGCCTTATTATGCTAAGACTTCCAGTACCATGTGGAATAGCAGCAGAGAGAGTGCTTACCCTTGTTTATTCATAGAAGAAAAGCATTGAGTCTTTCCACATTGAATATATTATCTGCAGATTTTAGATAGATGTCCTAAATCAGGTTAAGGAAATTCCCTTCTATTCCTAGTTTGCTTAAAGTTTCTTTCATGAATGTTATGTTGAATTATGTTAAATGATTTTTCTGCATTTTTAAATGATCATAAGGATTTTTTTTAATCTGTTGATGTGAATTTTATTGACTGATTTTAGAATACTGAACCAGCATTGTATTCTTGAGTTAAACAAAACTTGGTCATGACATATTATCCATTCTATTTATTGCTGGATTCATTTTGTTGACGTTTTGTTAAGAATTTTTGCATATGCTGTGTTCATGAGAGATATTGATTTTCCTTTCTCATAATATCTTTACCTGGTTTTGGTATCAGGGTAATGATGGCCTCATAGAATGTGTTAGGAAGTGTTCCCTCCTCTTAATTTTTTTGGAATACTTTATATAGATTTTCTATTATTTCTTAATTGAATGTTTAGTTAAATTCACTCATGAAGCCATCTGGGCTTGAGTTTTCTTCCAGAGAAAGATTTAACAACAAATATAAAATTTCCTAGATATAGGGAAAGTCAAGTTTATCAAATTCTCTTTGAGTAAAATAGTTTGTTTCTTTCAAGGAATTTGGTTATCTTAAGTTATCAAATTTATTGGGATAAAGTTAATGTTAATAATCCCTAATTATCCCTTTGTTGTTCATAGTGTCTATACTAATATCCCCCCTCTCATTCCTGATATTGGTGACTTGTGTCTTCTCTCTTTTTTCTTGATCAATTTAGCTAGAGTTTATCGATTTTATTGATCTTCCCAAAGAACCATCCTTTGGTTTTAGTGATTTTTTTCTCAATTTTTCTCATTTCTATTTTATTTATTTCTGCTCTAATATAGATGTTTAGTGCTATAAATGTCCCTGTAATCATTGTTTTATCTGCATTCCCTAAATTTTGAAATGTTGGGGCTTATTTTCATTCAGTCTAAAATACTTTTAATTTTGCTTGTGAGTTATTTTTAAGTATGTTGGTTTTAAAGCAGCTGCATAGCACAGGGAGATCAGCTCGGTGCTTTGTGACCACTTAGAGGGGTGGGATAGGAAGGGTGGGAGGGAGACACAAGAGGGAGTGTATATGGGGATATATGTATATGTATAGCTGATTCACTTTGTTATAAAGCAGAAACTAACACACCACTGTAAAGCAATTATACTCTAATAAAGATGTTAAAAAAAGTTACCCCCCCAAAAAAATAATAAAATAAAAATACTTGAGTATTTTTCAGAGTTTTGTGTTACTGATTTCTAAAGTCCATGTGGTCAGAAAACATGCTTTATGTGACTTGAATAAATTTACATTTTTCAGATTGGGTTTACAGTCCATAATATATTCTATCTTGGTAAATGTTCCACGTATACTTGAAAAGAATGTATATTCTGCTTTTATGAGTGTGATATTTTATAAACATCAATATGATCAAGTTGTTGATACTGACGATAAAGTCTTCTACATGCTTACTGATTTGCAGCAGTCTGTCAATTATTGAGAAAGGGGTACTGAAATCTCCACTATATTTGTGAGTTTGATTATTTCTTATTATAGTTTACCAGTTTTTGTTTCATGTTTTTGAAGCACAATATGCTTAGCATATTTATGTCCTCAATATGTTTAGCATATGTATGTCCTTTTGAAAAGTTGAACTCTTTATGTTTATTAAACTAAGTTCTTTACCTCTGCTCATTCTATTTGCTTTGAAATCTACTTAGTCAAACACTAAACAGCTTTCTTTTGATAACTTTAGCCTGATATATTTGTTTCCATCATTATTCTTTTAACTTATTTGTGTCTTTATATTTACAATATATATATTGTAGGCAGTATATAGTTGGGTCTTGCGTTTTATTCAATCTGAAATTTTCCCTTTTAAGGTTTAGTTCATTTAATGTGATTATTGATATAATTGTATTTAAATCTAAAATCTTGATATCTATTTTTTATTTGTCCCATCTATTCTTTGTCCTCTTTTTTTCTTTGTATCCTATTGATTATGTATTTTTTATGATTCCATTTTTCTTCCCTTTGGCTTATAATCTACACATTTTTTAGTAGTATTTTAGTGTTTTATTATACAAATTTAACTTAAATGTGACATAAATAATATTATGTAACTTCATACATAGTATTATAACCTTACAATACTGTATTTCCATTTCTCCTTCAGTTTTTCTCATTTTGTAAATGTGTCATACATTTTACTTTTACATTTGTTATAAACACTGCAATACATTGTAATGATTTTTCCTTCAAATGGTCAATTATCTTTTAGAGTGATTTAAAATATAAGTAAATGCTATATACTTACTGACATATTTACCATTTCTGGTGCTCTTTGTTACATTTTGTAGATATAGATTTCTGTTGGTATTATTTTTCTTCTACCTGAAAGATTTTCTTTCTTTTTTTGGGGGGGTGGGCAGTACGCGGGCCCTCTCACTGTTGTGGCCTTTCCCATTGTGGAGCACAGGCTCCAGACACGCAGGCTCAGCAGCCATGGCTCACGGGCCTAACCGCTCTGCGGCATGTGGGATCTTCCCAGACCGAGGCACAAACCCACATCCCCTGCATCGGCAGAGGGACTCTCAACCACCTTGCCACCAGGGAAGCCCTTTCTTTCATTTTTTAATTGAAGTATAATTAATGTACAAAATTATATAAGTTACAGTTGTGCAATACGGTGATTCACAATTTTTAAAGGTTATACTCCAATTATAGTTATTATAGAATATTGTATATATTCCGTGTTGTACAATATATCCTTATAGCTTATTTTATACATAATGGTTTGTACCTTTTAATCCCCTACCTCTATGTCGCCCCTTCCTCTTTTCCCTCTCCCCATTGGTAATCACTAATTTGATTTCTATATCTGTGAGTCTGTTTCTTTTTTTGTTATATTCACTAGTTTGTTGTATTTTTTAGATTCCACATAATTGATATCATACAGTATTTGTCTTTCTCTGTCTGACTTATTTCACTTTTCATAATACCCTTCAAGTCCATCCATGTTGTTGCAAATGGCAAAATTTCCTTCTTTTTATGGCTGAGTAGTATTCCTGTGTGTGTGTGTGTGTGTGTGTGTGTGTGTGTACACACACACACACATATACACAAACATACTTAGGCATACCACATCTTCTTTATTCACTCATCTGTTGAGGGACACTTAGGTTGTTTCCACGTCTAAGCAATTGTAAATAATGCAGCTATGAACACTGGGGTGCATTTATCTTTTCAAATTAGTGTTTTTGTTTCTTTTGTCTACATACCCAGGAGTGAAATTTCTGGGTTTTATGGCAGTTTTATTTTTAGTTTTTTGAGAAACTCCCATACTGTTTTCCACAGTGGCTGAACCAATTTACATTCTCACCAACAGTGTGCAAAGGTTCCCTTTTCTCCACATCCTCACCACCATTTGTTATTTGTATTCTTTTTGATAATAGCCATTCTGATTGGTGTAAGGTGATATCTGACTGTAGTTTTGATTTGCATTTCCCTGACAATTAGTGCTGTTGAGCATATTTTCATTTTCATTTTCATATTTTCAGAAGGCCTGTTAGCCTTCTGCACGTATTCTTTGGAAAAATGTCTGTTCCATTATTCTGCCCATTTTTTAATTGGGTTGCTTATCCTTTGATGTTGAGTTGTATGAGCTGTTTGTATATTTTGGATATTAACCCCTTATCAGTCATATTTGCAGGTATTTTCTCCCATTCTGTAGGTTGTCTTTTCATTTTGTCAATGGTGTCCTTTGTCGTTCAAAAGCTTTTAAGTTTAATTAGGTCCCATTTGTTTATTTTTGATTTTATTTCCTTTGCTTTAGGAGACAGATCCAAAAATAAAAATATTAATATGATTTATATCAAAGAGTTCTGCCTATGTTTTCCTCTCGGGGTTTTATGGCTTCTGGTCTTACATTTAGATCTTTAATCTGTTTTGAGTTTATTTTTGTATATGGTGCTATAGAATGTTCTAATTTCATTCTTTCACATGTAGTTGTCCAGTTTTTCCAGCACCACTTATTTAAATGACTGTCTTTTCTCCATTGTATATTCTTGCCTCCTTTGTCATAGATTAATTGACCATAAGTGCATGGGTTTATTTCTGGATTCTCTATTCTTTTCATTGATCTATTATGTCTGGTTTTGCACCTGTACCATACTGTTTTGATTACTGTATCTTTGTAGTATAGTCTGAAGTAAGGGGGCATGATTCCTCCAGCTCTGTTCTTCTTCAAGATTGTTTTGGTTGGGCTTCCCTGGTGGCGCAGTGGTTGGGAGTCCGCCTGCCGATGCAGGGGTCACGGGTTCGTGCCCTGGTCCGGGAAGGTCCCACATGCCGCGGAGCGGCTGGGCCCGTGAGCCATGGCCGCTGGGCCTGCGCGTCCGGAGCCTGTGCTCCGCAACGGGAGAGGCCGCGGCAGTGAGAGGCCCGCATACCGCAAAAAAAAAAAAAAAAAAAAAAAAAAAAAAAAAAAAAGATTGTTTTGGCTATTTGGTTCTTTTCTGTTTCCTCACACATTTTAAAATTATTTGTGTTAGTTCTATGAAAATTACCATTGGTAATTTGATAGGGATTGCATTAAATCTGTAGGTTGCCTTGGGGAGTATATTATTTTAATAATATTAATCTTCCAACCCAAGAACATGGCATATCTTTCCCTTTGTGTTATCTTCAATTTCTTTCATCAGTATCTTATAGTTTTCCAAGCACAGATCTTTTACCTCCTTTGGTAGGTTTATTCCTAGGTATTTTATTCTTTTTGATGTGAAGTGAAAGATTTTCTTTACTATTTCTCATAGTACAAGACTGCTGGTGATAAATTCTTTTGTTTTTCATATGTCTGAAAAAGTCTTCCCCCCCCCTCTTTTGAAAGATACTTTCACTGGGTAAGAATTCTAGGTTAGTAGGGTTTTTCTTTCAGTACTGAAAGAGGTTGTTCCACTGCCTTCATGCCCATATTATTACCATTGCAGGGTCTGTTACTATTCTTAGCTGTTCTTCTATACATAATGCCTTTTTCTATAGCTGCTTTAAGATTTTCTCTTTATCACTAGTTCTAAGCAATTTGATTATAATTTTGGATGCCAGATTTTGTGAATTTTCCAACAGGATGAACATTCTGTTATGTCACTCTTTTTTTCATTCTTGAAGTTTGTTCTGGGACACAATCAAGTTACCCTTAAATTATTTGATCTCTTCAAACCTTGCTTTCAATCTTATTTAGCAACATTAGAGAAGCCTTTAATCTAGGGCTAATTTTACCACAGTTAGTCTTTCCCATCCCTTTTGGTATCTTAATGTCCAGAAGCTGTCCAGTGTCCTGGGTACTGATATGTTTCCTCATTCAGTCATCAAAGGCTTGTAGGGTAAGACTTGAAGCACAAGCACAGCACAGATTAAATTTACACAGAGGCAAGGCATTAATAGTGAAGTACTTAAAACCAAGCAAGGATTCTACTCCTGGAGTGACCTGTTCCCCAGGGTATTGTGATGGGATGCATTCAGAAATCCATCGATTTCTAGAACTTCCCACAACACACTCCTGGCAGCACTATCCATTGTCCACTGGCCTTAGCACTTTAGGAGACTTGGCTCTATGGAGTTCAAGTTTCTAAATCTCCATTCTTCCCTTTACCTTCCCACATCTTGTCCTTTCATGCCTCTTCTCTGTCTCTTATCAACACTACAAAACCAAAAGGTATACATTTCTCCCCCAGTGGAACTTAATGGCCTCCCAGAGAGAGACACAAAAGATCCTGCTGCTCCGTGTGGGGCTAAGGAGGGATGGAATCAGGGGAAATGCCTATGTATTGTCCCAGGAACTGGAAGGCAACTGTGCTTTCATTCCCACATAAGCGAACAGAAGTAAAAGGTAGCTTGTGGATCTGATACATTTTGTATATATCAGATACATATTCCAAAGGGACAGTCTTCTCTGAGTAACCCAGAGAAGTTAACCAACTTGCCCAAGACCACAGAGTTAGTAAGTGGAAAAGCTGGAATTAAACCCTTTACTCCTGGCTCCTCTCCTGCTCTATGTGAACGCTCATTCTTGACTACTCTACACCACAATACATACAAAACAGTTGCCAGAAACTTTTGCAGCCCATGGATTCTACTGATCCACCATTTCTTTTGATGCATATAAGCCAATGTGGTGAACCTGCATTCTGATATAAATGATTACTCTTGTAAAATAGATTCTTTACTTACAAATAAATTATTTATTTACAAGCACCATCTACGGGGCCCAGGAATTAAGCCTAGTATACAATAGGTATGTTATTTCATTTGACTAAAATGCCATCAAGTGGTTGAATTATTTTTACTCCCATTTTACAGACGTGGAAACTGAGGCTTAGAGAAGCTTAAATAACACGCCCAACATCACACCGCTAATAGGAAGAAAACCAAGCTGGAAAGACTACGAAGATCCTAATCACTGTGTTAAACTGCCTGACACGTGAAAATGTATGTTTAGATGTCAAGAAATTCTTTCTGCAAAAGGCTTTACACACCTCTCATATAACAAAACTTGCATTGACAGCAGCCAGGACAATAATAGTCTCTCACATTAGGTTTGAACTTTCCTGTTCACAAAGCATTTCCTTATATTGCTTTGTTTCCCCAGAACTTGAGGCCCCACTGGGCTCCTAAGATTTTTCTAAGATCTGACTTGTCCTTTCAGAGACAGAGAGAGACAGAACATTATTGCAACTTGATTCTTAAATCAAACCAAATGAGCATGAACAGTGGGACTCAACATAGGATTCGAGTGGCCCACATACATTTCTTCTGAAAAGAAAACCAAAATAATGGCATTGGGAGTATTTCAGTAAATAACAAATCAAGGTTTTCATTCTGCTTGGTCCTTACTTTTCTTTAAGATGGTGCAGAATATAATTTAAGTTGCTCACTATCACACATCTTAATTGACAGACCTTTTCCTTATGCTTTGTTCCTAAGAATTAATGTTTGTATTTAATATCATACTGTCATTATCTTGTTTCCTCTACACTGAAAAGAGTTGTCTGTTATTTGCAGGTGTGGAGGGCCAGCTGGAAACACAATTCCCTTCTCCCCTTCCCTCCTCCCACTGATCATTGGTTATTATGCCTAATTACATGGAAGCATGTATTAGACTTTATTATAATGCATGACAGTGTGCTTTAAGTAAATTAGAAATTTGCATATCCATTCAGGAAAAAAACCTAAAATGCCATTAAGGACATTTTTTTACATCCAGAGGATTCCTAGCTTTTAGGGAATTGCTTCTCTTCTCAGGTCTGAGTCTAAAATTTTAAAGCATAATGAAGCGAGAGTGAGGGGGGAGGGGCTCTGCATCCTAGGCTGATTTTCTTCCTCTCTTTCCTCCTCCCTCTCTTAGTAACCAGCTGGGCAGATGGTTTCTTAGTAACCACGCAGGTCAGCCGTTGGCTAACTGGGGCACTTAGCATTTACCTTACAAGGTTTCAGCCCCCTGAAGCCAGCAGGTAGCTAGCTGGTGGTTTCAGTACCTCTACAGCCGAAAGAAATCAGGGCCATGCAAGGTAGACACAGCCAGTGTTCCCTGGAGTGTCGAGAAATAACAAGTCACAATGAGCCCTTCAATTACTCCATCCTGGCCCTACCTGTCACTTTTTGTACTGTACCCCTTATCTTCCTTGACCCTGGAGAGAGGTGACCCAGGCTGAAGAATTGCTTGAGGCCTTCAAGACAATGAACAACGGCACTGGAGGGGGTCATCTCCAAGCAGAGAGGGGGAAGGAATCTTGTTTCCTCCCAAATAGCTCAGGCTTGACTGTGTGGATGTTCAGTCATTCCTGATGGAAATGTATGTCCCTCAGCTCGTTAAGATAATCTGTAAAAATATTTTTGCCTTTGGAGAGTACTGGAGGCTATCAGAGGGTGTCGTTTTCCACAATACAGTTCGTCACAGATTTCATTATGCAAAGGCTTTGTTTCAGCTCCACTGTATTGTGTGTGCACTTACAGATTTAGAAATTTAAGGATCAGGCAAGCTTTCTTTGGATTTTTAAAAAATCTATGCAGTCTTTTTGAAAGTATGATTTAAATTTTTTTTTTTTTTTTAATGCGGGCCTCTCACTGTTGTGGCCTCTCCCGTTGCGGAGCACAGGCTCCGGACGCGCAGGCTCAGCGGCCATGGCTCACAGGCCCAGCCGCTCCGCGGCATGTGGGATCCTCCCGGACTGGGGCATGAACCCGTGTCCCCTGCATCTCAACCACTGCACCACAAGGGAAGCCCTAAATTTTAAATTCTTCACCTTGGAAGATATCATTTACAATATGTGGATAAAGTTGGGAAAAAAACATAGAAAACATAGAAACATAGAAAATAAAATAGTTATTTAAGAACAGTGGGGTTATGGATGGATTTTAAAAATTACGTTAATTTAATACCAATAATAAATATATACTTCCTTGAATTTAAAAATATCTCCAAATAACCAGATGCTTTTACAATGGAGACACGTTGCTAAGGAGTAACTTCAAATGGTGTTAGTTTTAAAGTAATTTCTATTGTGTAGACAGAATAGAAACCACTACTAGGTTGAACCATTAGAAATTGCCTGTATCCGAACACTTTGGATCTACAAAAATAGTTTCATATGATTCAATCTAAACTACCTAACTGATCAATAATCTTTTCACTTCAACTACATAGAAAGGTAGTTTTATTCATTTTGTTTGTTTGTACCTTCACCTTATTCCATATAGGATTTGAAAGGGATGATGGCATTCTATGGTTCCCCACTCCCCGCCACCCCTTCCTAACATTACAACAGTTAGGAAGAAAATGCAAGTAATATTTTTTTGTTATTGTTGTTTTGTTTTGCTTTTTCTACTAGCTCTCTTTAGAATCATTAGTGTCATCAGAATTACTCCCTCTGATAAAAACATATTGGGACACTTTAGAAAGGGCATAGCTGTCCGGTGTCCTAACGGGGACACCTGTGTGACTTGTGTAGCCACCAAGCAGCACAAAGCAATTCACTGTGAAAGAGTTTACCTAACTGCATAGCAACTGCCCCAGGACAAAGAATCACAATCAACTGAAACCAAGTAGGAAATAAAAGACAGAGAGAATGCTATTATCTATATTATTATTTCCTAAGAAGACCAGCATTCATATACCCAGGCATTCCAAAGTGCCAGGGACTCTGTCACATCACATATTTAAGGACACAAATTCCAATTCTGCCAGCCCATAGGTTTCTACAGATAGTGATGGGTGAAACACAATAGTAATGGAAACATGAAAAATGTAAGAAGGGCCTTTTTATCACAAAAGTTGTGATAAAAAGTTGATTTCTAGTTTGGAAGAGGACAGTTAAGCTCCAACTTCAATCTCTCAGCTTTTCAACTTCCATGAAAGTTTCAGTTGCTTTCATTAAAAGCAAGGGATATGAAAACTGATAAAATATTAATCAAGTCACCCTGCTAATGTGGTCATATGCGTACATCTTTTATTTCTATAGAAATAGGTTTTTAAATTCTGCATCATATAGTTATATATGTGTGTACATAAACATACACACCTACCTTTGTTGTAAAACTTTGGGAACCTGATAAGGGAATAAGAATTGAAAGAATTCTTAGAGGACCTATAATACAAAACTCCTTATTTAGTGTGAGATACTGAAGCCAAATGTCATATTAGGCTGGAATCAGAATCTAGTACTCCAGTACTCATTCCACTGCACCACACCACATCCTTTACACCCAATGAAATCAACCAAATTTAAACCAAGTCAAATTCTCCATCTTCAGGAAAAAAAATATGATTCAAATCAAGCTGAAGTAAGTACTATGGCAGAAATTGCAAACTGGCTTCTGATATCCATTCTCCCTATGTTCCTTAGATATAAGAAAATAAGTTTTTAGCTGGGTACATTGTCACAAAAACTGTATTGCCCAGTATCCCTTTCAGCTGGCTCCCCATTATGTGACTAATTTCTCGCTAGTGAAATATAAACAGGAATGTTAATATATTGGCTGAAACTTTGATGTCCATTTTGGACCTGGAAGCAGTGGATGCTATGGATTGCAGAGCAACAAGATAGAAGGAGCCTGGATCCCTAATAATCAGGAAGCCCTAATAACTAGGTAGTGTTGTAGTCCTACCTACATCCAATACTACTTTAATTTAAAAATAACCTTCTTTCTTATTTGAGTCCCTGTTATTTGGTGTTTTTCTGTTGTATACAGTTACGTCTAATTCTAACTAACATAAATATACAAAATATATATCTAAAAGACCTTAGAATGTTTTAATTAACATGACAATAATTGAAAAAAAAGACTGATTTAACCCATGATTTTTTTTATCCTAAAGAGATTGAAACATTAATCAAACTTTATATTATGCTCCCATTCTCATTCCTACCCCCTGGGCATATTAAATTTCTAAAGCTGGACAAGGTACCAATATCTAGGACAAGCACTTTGAAGGGAGGCAGAGAGGCAAAATTCATATTTCCTTTTCTGTACCTTAATGAAAAGCATTACAATTCCAGTTATGTAATTCAGCTGTTTATTTGTCCGATGCATGGAGGCAGAAGTGAAATAGAGGTTTCAAATAATTTGAGGTTTAGGTATTGTGTGTGTGTGTGTGTGTGTGTGTGTGTGTGTGTGTGTGTGTGTGACAGAGAGAGAGAGAGAGAGAGAGAGAGAGAGAGAGAGAGAGAGAAACTCACCACTTGCAGGACCTTTGATGAACCTAGGGGCAGGACAGGAATAAAGACACAGACTTAGAGAATGGATTTGAGGACACAGGGAGGGGGAACGGTAAGCTGGGATGAAGTGAGAGAGTGGCAGGGACATATATACACTACCAAACGTAAAATAGATAGCTAGCGGGAAGCCGCCGCATAGCACGGGGAGATCAGCTCTGTGCTTTGTGACCACCTAGAGGGATGGGATCGGGGGGTGGGATAGGGAGGGTGGGAGGGAGGGAGACGCCAAGAGGGAGGGGATAGGGGGATATATGTATGTGTATAGCTGATTCACTTTGTTATACAGCAGAAACTAACACACCATTGTAAAGCAATTATACTCCAATAAAGATGTTAAAAAAATAAACCTGAGAAAAAATGTTTACACAACACTTATCAAAAAGTATCATTCAAGGAAAAACAAACATTATACACTACTCGTCTTTACCTGTTTTGGCTGCTCATCCCTAATTTTCACTGTTGTCCAATCTATTCCTTCTTATCTTTATGATCAACAGTTCTGCTCTGAATTCTTAGCTCAGAAACAAATGTCTCATATGAGGAGGACAGGAGAAAATAAGCTAATAACAATATAGGTAATAATAATTTTACATTTCCAATGTGCTTTCATACAAAAAGCTCAGAGTGCCTTATAAATTATATATACAGGGATCACTTAACCTCCTACTAAAAGGCCACTACTCTTAAAAGGAAATTCTCTGCAGTGTTGGACAGCAGGAAAGAAAGTCTGCCACGTCCATGTGCAATTGCTGGAGGAGTTTTAAGGGAAGCAAAGTGTAATTCCCTACTCAGTGGCACTAAAAGCTTTGAACAATCCCTTTAAAACATTGTCAAGGAAGCTTTTAATCACCAGAAGTAGTCAACTCTTTGTTTTGGGTCTCACCCAATCCAAGTGGAAACTTCAGCCATAAAATAGCACACCTGAATCATCAGGGGTTAGCTCCATTAGCAGTAGTCTCTTTGCCAATGACTATGTCAAGCAAGGAAACTGGAAAAGATCAGAAGGCAGGCAAAAATTGTTACTCTTGAAGCTGATAAGAATTAGGCTGTGAAAGACATACACCTGGCTGTATTTTGCATACTTTTGCTCCCTGCGACCCGTTCTTCAGAACCAAGATCTAAGAACTTGCCCTCAATTCCCATCACCTACCACAGAGGACAACAGCAGGGAATGTTCTTCATACCCCTTTGCCACCTGCGAACTTGTATCAACCTTGGTGATCATGACCCAGCTACTGCTGTCTCCTCTGTGAAGCCTACTGAATGCAGCGATGATTATTCTTTCTCTTAGCTGCCTCAGCTCATTTTTCATACTGCTAATACAGCATGTGTGAATCCTATAAGAAATGTTTTTGAATCTTTCTTCTCTACTAAAGGATTTGTTCTTTATGTGTAGTGATGGCATCTTGTCCTTTGTCAACCCCTAGCAAAAGGCCTGGGACAAAGTAGATGTTAAGTGTTTCATTAAAGACCGAATTAGTCCACTATCAATTCTAACCTAGACAATTACAACAACCTTCCTGTTACCATGCTTGTCTTCCATTTATCTATTCTGAATGCAATAGCCAGAAAGAGCTTCTAAAAATGAAGCTCATTCCACCCAAACTTCCCCACTGCATCTCCCTCTCCCCATACCATGCTTGCTTAAAACCTCTTGTTGGCTTTCCACTGCTCGGAGAACAAAGACCAAACTCCTTACCATGCCACAGCCTACAGACATGGATTTTTTTCCAAAACCTTATTTTCTGCCTCTATTTCTCTCCCCTACTCACTATACTTCAGTCATGCTGGCTTCCATTCCTCATCAAACACACCATATTCTCCTCCTCTGAACCTTAATATATGTTAATCCCTCCAGCTGGAATGTTTCTCTCCACACACCGTTATCATTCTTCATATCTCAGGTTCAACATCACCTCTTCAGAGAAGCCTCTTGTGTCCACCACATTAGGTAAAATTTTTTATCACCTAGCATTCTTTATCTTGGGCTCCTAATATCCTCTCCACATAGAATATAAGTTCCATTAAGGCAGGGACGATGGCAGTTTTATTTTCCATTATATCCTTAGCAAGTAATACAGTGCATGGAACTTTTAAGTACACAACAACTATGTATTGAATTAATAGATAACACAACTTGTGTTCTAAGCCTAAAGACCTGTGTCCCACAAAGAGAGTCCCACTAGACTACAGAGAATCTCCAAGGCAGATAAAATTGGGACAGTCTGATAGCCAGAGAGAAAATGCAACTAAAATGAATATTTATGAAACTTAGGAAATATCAGAAAAGTAAAGCTTCCTTCCAGGTCCATCCATGTTATCACAAATGGCAGGCTTTCTTTCTTTTTATATGTATATGCCATATTCTCTTTATCCATTCATCTGTCAATGGATATTTGGGTTGTTTCCATAAATTGACTATTGTGAATAATGCTGCAATGAACATGGGAGTGCAGGTATCTCTTCAAGATCCTGATTTCAATTTTTTGGATATATACTCAGAAACAGGATTGCTAGATTACATGGTAGTTTTACTTATAATTTTCTGAGGACCCCCCCCATACATTTTCCATAATGGCTGCACCATTTTACATTCCTATCAACAGTGTACAAGAGTTCCAATTTCTCTAAAGGTCAGTCACAGAAGGACAAATACTACATGATTCCTCGTATATGAATATCTAAAATAGTCAAACATATACAAGTAGACAATAGAAAGGTAGTTACCAGGGGATGGGAGAGCAGGATATGAAGAGTTGTTGTCAATGGGCATAAAGTTACAGTTATACAAGATAAATAAATTTCAGAGATCTGCTGTTTAACATTGTGTCTGCCTAAAGTTAACAATAAGGTGTATAATAGTGCACTTCAAAATCTGTTAAGAAGGTAGATTTCATGTTGTGTTCTTACCACAAAAAAAAAATGGACACAAGCAAACTTCTAAAGGTAATGGATATGATTATTACTTTGATTATGGGGATGGTAACACAAGTGTATACTTATGTTCCAACTCACCAAACTGTATTCATTAATTACATGCAGCTTTTTGTATACCAATTACACCTCAACAAAGGTGGAAAAAATTGAGGCTTCCTAGCATGGAAAGTATTTGCCCATGTAAATAAGTAATTATAATTTGTAGTATATATCTCATTACAGGCATTCTCTTGTGTTTACCTGGCTAACTCAACACAGATGCCATGTCTTCTAAGGAGACTCTCCACTGGTGTAAGGTGCATTTTGATGTGCTCTGGTGATACCTGTTGTATCTGTCTAAGATCAGTGAAGTGGCAGAAGATGTGGGCAGAAAGAAGTGTTAGGTATAGATTGTGCAAGTCTCTATATTTCATACTAAAACAATTGGAATTTACCTAGTGAACAACGGGGAAATAACTGAAAGCATGATCAGAAAAATGTAGTTTAGAAAAATTGTTCTGATTAATCTGCGAGTAAAGTAGATTCAAGGAAAAGAAGACTGAAAAGTAAGAGGTGGTTAACAGGCTACAGCAGTGGCCAAAGACAAACATGATGAGGATCTGAACTAGGCCGATGGCAAAAGGAATAAAAAGATGAGCATGAATTCAGGAATTATAAAGAAGCTGGATTCTACAAATCAGTTAAGTAAAGAAGTTGGGTTTTCAGAAAAGATGGTAAATTTGGCTTGGCAAAAATAAAGTTCAAGGTGTTGGGGGATATCCAGGTGAAAATGTTCAGTGTATAATTGTAGATTCAGACCTGGAACTCACACGAGAGAGGTAGGCTGGAGATGCAGATCAGGAAACCATTGGTGGTTATAGGTTCACCCACAGATAACCTTGTTGATGGCCCTACATACAACGAAAATACCTGGGATAATGATGCAGAAATTGATCAGAACATTCTCCAGAGCAGAACAACCTAAAATAAAATGACATCCTAACAGCTAAAAAAAAATATTATACTATCTGCTCAGTAATACTATATACTGACAATTTCAAAGGAATTACCAAAACAGAAGACATTAAATCCAGTTTGTTGTCCACAATTTCTAACAGTTGGTCATCATCTTAAGGTCCTCAAAAGAAGGCTCTCTGACTTTAAAGATACAAATATAAAATGCTGGAGTTCATTGAAATATATTATGTATTAGTATGTTAATGCATTCTAGACATGTGTTTGGCACATACTGCACTATAATGTAGATGAGTTATCTTGTATATTACGTTCCTTTTGCTTAAACGGATCCCATTACAAGTTTCACAAAGCATGCTAATAACTTCTTTGCATTCACCTAAGTCCATTAATGAAGTTGAGCTGTTTATATTACATGGCAGTACTGTGACTGAGTTCAACTACCTCACTGAAAAAAAATAGCATTGAAGAGGAAATTAAGAGTTCACTAGTGCAAAATTGTAAGAACTTACTATGAACCAGGAACTATTAATTCACTCATTTGTTCCTTAAACACTCACAGGAGATATTAACATTATTCCAGTTTATATCCTCCCTCCCAAAACTAAGGCACAGAGAAGCTTCTAACTGTCGAGGTCACAGAGCTTATAACTGGTAAACCTGAGCTTGAAACACAGGCTCTCTGGCTCTAGATCCTGTTCTTTAAATCACTCAGACTCCATACCTTCCCCCTCTAAAATTTCTCAAGGTCTTCTTTTTGGGGAGACTGAAAAATTCAATCACTCCTTCCATCAACATAAATTAAGAGCTAAAACATTAAATGTTGACTTGAGGCATTAATAAATAATGCATGAACATTCAATTATATCATCTGTCACCACCAAATTTCACTGCAATGGCATTCTGCTCCTCCCTCCTCAACCAGCCCATCAGCCTCATTCGGACTTCTTTTTGTAGCCCATTCTGTTCTAAACACAGAGGTTCATCATTTCAGCACTGCCCTCACTAGCACTGTAGAGTGTCACCCTTCGAACTTCCATTGGAATAATAAATCCAGAGTTCATAGACCCTTTTCCCTGCAGGAGAACCTCTTACAGGGCAGCTTCATGAGTGGATGACTTATACAGTTGCACCAGGCACCATATTCAGAAGGGCTCCCTGCTTGGTTGAATGCTCTGCTGTCACTGTCTTGAAATTCTTAATAATTTTTGAACAAGGTGCTTGCATTTTCATTTTGCACTGTGCCCCACAAATTATACTGCCAGTGCTGAGCTCACATAAACTCATTCTAATTTCAAAGCAACCTTCTCTTGACTGATTTGTGCAATGAGTTACTTAATTATATTTGGAGGGAAATTTTATAAAGAAAAAGAAGAGTGCTATGGGAGTGTGTAGTCTGAGGAGTTAGGGAAGCCTTCTTAAGGGGGTCAGATTTCTTCTGGGTTCTGAAGGATGAGTGGATACTAAGGAGGCCAAGAGCTGGAAGATGCACATTCCAGGCAGAGCCTTGAAGCATGAAGCACATGGTGGGTTAGTGGGACTAAACATAGGGCATTTAGCACAGTGGAGTCAGGAACACGTGAGGCTACTGAGGAAAGCAGGGAAGGGACTGTGCATCATGTTAAGAATTTGATCTTCATCCCAAAGAGCAATGGGAGCTCATTGTAGCATTTAAATCAAGAGAGTGACAGGATCCAATTTTTACTTAACAAGGTCACACCAAGACCTCACATCTTTACACTTCAAGTTACTCCTCATCATGCATTGACATTTACCAGATCTGCAGTTTCTTTTTTCACAATTCTCCAGCTCCAAATGGCACCTTTTTACATTTAGCAGATGACTTCATCTACTATTTCTAAGAAAGTTGAAGCTTCCCCACTTCAATATATCTTCATCGCCTCTGCCCTTATCACCACATGATCCTCATAACTTTAAGATGGCTTCGGGTTTACTCATGCTTACCTCCTCCCCTCTTGTCCCAGAAGAAGATGTATCCTTCATCGCTTTGCAGGTTAACCTTTCCAACTATAGTCTTTTTTTGATTGAAGTATAGTTGATTTACAATATTACATTAGTTTCAGGTGTACTGCATAGTAATTCAGTATCTTTACAGATTATACTCTATTAAAAGTTATTACAAGATAATGTTTAAAATTCCCTGTGCTGTATCCTTGTTGCTTATCTATTTTATACATAGTAGCTTGTATCTCTTAATCCCATACTCTTAACTTGCTCCTTCCCACTTCCCTCTCCCAACTGGTAACCACTAGTTTGTTTTCTATATCTGTGAGTCTGTTTCTGTTATGCTATATAGTTTCATTTGTTTTATTTTTCAGATTCTACGTAAAAGTGAATCATACAGTTCTTTCTCTGTCTTACTTATTTCACTAAGCATAATATTTTCTAGGTCCATACATGATGCTACGAATAGCAGATTTTAATTTTCTTATTACTGAGTAATATCCCATTGTGTATATATACTACATCTTTATCTACTCATCTGCTCATGAACTGTTAGGTTGTTTCCATATCTTGGTTATTGTACATAGTGCTGCTATGAACACTGGGGTGCACGTATCTTTCCAAATCAGTTGTTTTCATTTTTTTCCAGATATATTACCAGGAGTGGAACTACTGGATCATATGGCAGTTCTATTTTTAGTTTTGTGAGGAACTTTCATATGTTTTCCTCAGTGGTTGCACCAATGTCCATTCCCACCAACAGTGCACAGAGTTTCCCTTTTCTCCACACCCTCAGCAACATATTTTATCTGTAGACATTTTGATTATAGCCATTATGACAGGTACGAGGTTTAATTTGCATTTCTCTAATAATTAGTGACGTTGAGCACATTTTCATGTGCCTGTTAGCCATCTGAATGTCTTTGGAAAAATGTCTATTCAGGTCTTTTGCACATTTTTTGACTGGGTTGTTTTTGATATAGAGTTGTATGAGCTGTTTATATTTTTATATTAACCCATTTTCAGCCGTATCATTTGCAGATATATTCTCCCATTCATATGCTGTCTTTTCATTTTGTCAATGGTTTCGTTTGCTGTGCAAAGTCTATTAAGTCTAATTAAGTCCTATTTGTTCACTTACGCTTTTATTTCTTTTGCTTTAGGAGACAGATACAAAAAATATTGATTTGATTTATGTTAAAGAGTGTTTTGCCTATATTTTTTTCTAAGAGCCTTCTGGTTTCAGGACTTACATTTAGGCTTTTAATCCTTTTTGGGTTTATTTTTGATATTGTGTTAGAGAATGTTCTAATTTCATTCTTTTACATATAGCTGCCCAGTTTTCACAGCACCACTTATTGACGAGACTGTCTTTTCTCCACTGTATATTCTTACCTCCTTTGTCATAGATTAACTGACCATAAGTGTGTGGGTTTATTTCTGGGCTATCTATTCTGTTCCATTGATCTGTGTGTCTTTTTCTGTGCCAGTATCATGCTGTTTTTGTTACTGTAACTTTGTAATACAGTCTGAAGTCTGGGAGGATGATACCTCCAGACTTGTTCTTTTTTCTCAAGATTGCTTTGGTAGTTCAGGGTCTCTTTTGGTTCCATGTGAATTTTAGAATTATTTCTAATTCTATTTCTTTGAAGAAAGTCATGGATATTTTGATAGGGATTGCATTAAATCTGTAGATTGCTTTGGGTAGTATGGCAATTTTAACACTATGAATTCTTCCAATCCAAAAGCATGGCATTTCTTTCCATTTCTTTGTATCATCTTCAATTTCCTTCATCAATGTTTTATAGTTTTCGGAGGATACATCTTTCACCTCCTTGGTTAAGCTTATTCCTAAGTATTTTATTCTTTTTGATGTGATTTTAAAAGGGATTTTTTTTAACTTTCTCTTTCTGATAGTTCATTATTAGTACATACAAAGCAATAGATTTCTGTATATTAATCTTATAACCTGCAGCTTTGCTGAATTCGTTTATTAGTTCTAATAGTTTTGGGGTGGAGAGTTTATGGTTTTCTCTATAAAGTATCATGTCATTTGCAAGTAGTGACAGTTTTCCTTCTTTGCTTCCAGTTTGGATGCCTTTTATTTCTTTGTCTTGTTTGATTGCTGTGGCTAGGACTTCCAACACTATATTAAATAGAGGTGGTGAGAGTGCACATCCTTGTCTTTCTCCTGAATTTAGAGGAAAGGCTTTCAGCTTTTCACTGTTGAGTGTGATGACAGCTGTTGGTTTGTCATAAACAGCCTTTATCACATTGAGTTATGTTACCTCTATGCCCACTTTGATGATAGTTTTCATCATAAATGGATGCTGAATTTTGTTAAATGCTTTTTCTGAGTCTATTGAGATGATCATGCAGTTTTTATCCTTCTTTTTGTTAATCTGGTATAGCACATTGATTGATCTGTGAATACTGAACCATCCGTGCATCCCTGGAATAAACTGAACTTAATCAATGTGTATGATATTTTTAATATATTGTTGGGTATGGTTTGCTAACATTTTGTTGAGGGTTTTTACATTTATACTCATCAAAGATACTGGCCTATAATTTTCTCATTTTTAGTGTCTTTGGCTTTGAATGAATCTGGGAGTGTTTTATCCTCTTCATTATTTTGGAATAGTTTGAGAAGAACAGGTAGTAGCTTTTCTTTACATGCTTGGTAGAATTCCCCTGTGAAGCCATCCTGTCCTGGACTCTTGCTTGCTGGGAGTTTTGAAATTACAGATTCAATTTCACGTGTTCAGTCTTTTAAAATTTTCTGTTTCTTCTTGATTCAGTCTTGACAGGTTGTATGCGTCTAGAAATGTGTCTATTTTTTCTAGGATGTCCAATTTTTTTTTGGCTTATAGCTGTTTGTAGTATTTTCTTATGATTTTTTTTTTATGTCCATGATATTGGTTATTATTTTTCCTACTCCATTTCTCATTTTCTTTATTTGGATCCACTCTCTTTTGTTCTTGGTGAGCCTGGTTTAAGGTTTATCAATTGTATTTATGTTTTTAGAAAACCAGCTCTTGGTTTCATTGATCTTTTCTACTTTTTATCTCTATTTTATATATTTCTTCTCTTATTTTATTTTCTTATTTATGCTGACTTGAGCTTTATTTGTTCTTCTATTTCCAATTCTTTTAGGTGGTCAGTTAGGTTGTTTGAGATTTCTCTTATTTCCAGAGGAAGGCTTGTATCACTGTGAACTTCTTAGAACTGCTTTTGCTGCATCCCATAGATTCTGGAAAGTTGCGTTTCCATTTTCATTTGTCTCAATGTATTTTATGATTTCCCCTTTAATTTCCTCATTGACCCACTGGGTTTTTTAGTAGTATGTTGTTTAGTCTCCACGTGTTGGTTCTTCTCCCATTTCTTCTCTGTAATTGATTTCTAGTTTCATACTATTGTGGTCAGAAAAAATACTTGATATTTCTATCTTCTTAAATTTGTTGAGGCTTATTTTGTGGCCAAGCATGTGATCTATCCTGGAGAATGTTCCATGTGCACTTGAAAAGAATGTGTATTCTGCTGTTTTGGGATGTAATGTCCTGTAGATATTTATTAAGTCCTACTGTATGTTTTGTCATTTAAAACTACTGCTGCTTTGTTGATTTTCTGTCTGGATTATCTGTCCATTGATGTCAGTCTACTGTTGTTGTATTATTGTCCGTTTCTTCCTTTATATCCATTAGTATTTGCTTTATATGTTTAGGTGCTCCTATATTGGGTGCATACGTGTTAAAAATGTGTAATATCTACTTCTTGTATTTATCTTTTTATCTTTACATAATGCTCATCTTTGTCTTCTGTTACAGCTTTTTTAAAAGTCTGTTTTGTCTGATATGAGTACTGCTACCCCCATTTTCTTGTCGTTTCCATATACATCAAATATCTTTTTCTATCATCTCACTTTCAGTCTGTGTGTGTCTTTAGCTCTGAAGTGAGTCTCCTGTAGGCAGCTTATAGAAGCCTCTTGTTTTTTTTTTCCAATCAGCATTTAATCTATTGACATTTAAAGTAATGATTGATAGGTGTGTGCCTGTTGCCATTTTATTACTTGTTTTCTGGTTGTTTTTGTAGTTCTTCTCTGTTCACTTCTTCTTTTTGTTTCTTCACCTGTGGTTTGATGATTTCCTTTAGTAGTATGCTTGTGTTCCTTTCTTTTTAGTTTTTGTGTATCTATTGTAGTTTTTTGATTTGTGGTTACTATGGGGTTCATATATGTTGGCCTATAACTACTTGTTTTAAACTGGTAGTCATTTAAGTTCAAACATATTCTAAAAGATCTACATTTTTATCCTCTTCCCCCCCACCATCTTGGGGTTTTGATGTCACATTTTAAATCTTCATGCTTACCCCTTGACTGTTTATTGTAATTATTGTTGTCTTTACAATTTTTTGTCTTTTAATCTTTGTACTGGCTTATTTAAGTGGTTGATCTTCATTCCTTACTATATATTTGCCTTTCCTAGTGGGATTTTCCCTTTCCTACAGATTCTGACTTCTTTTCCACTTAGAGAAGAGCCTTTAACATTTCTTTTAAGGTAGGTTTAATATTGATGAACTCTTTTAGCACTTGCTTATCTGAGAAGTCCTTTATGTCTCCTTCTATTCTAAATGATAATCTTGCTGAGTAGAGTATCTTAGGTTGTAAGTTTTTCCCCTTCAGCTTTTTTAATATACCACGCCACTCTCTCTGACCTGCAAAGTTTCTGCAGAGAAATAAGCTAATAGCCTTAAGGGGATTCCCTTGTATATGCCTATTTTTCTCCTTCCACCTTTAGAATTCTCTCTTTAACTTTTGCCATTTTAATTATGATATGTCTTGATGTGGCTTTATTTGAGTTCATCTTCTTTGGAATGCTCTGTGGTTCCTGTATCTGGATATCTGTTTCCTTCTTCAGGTTTGGGAATTTTTCAGCCATAATTTCCTCAAATACATTTTCAATCCCCTTCTCTCTCCCTTCTCCTTCTGGGACCCCTATAATATGAATGTTAGTACATTAATGTTTTTCTAGGGATCTCTTAAACTGTTTTCATTTTTTAATTTGTTTTTCTTTTTGCTGTTCTGATTGAGTGATTTACATTATTCTGTCTTCCAGATCAATTATGCATTCTTCTGTATCACTTAGTCTGCTCTTCATTCTTTCTAGCCTGTTTTTTATTTCAGTTACTGAATTCTTCATTTATGATTGGGCCTTTTTTATATTTTCTAGTTCCTTGTTAAAAATTTCACTGTGTTCATCTATTATTTACCCTAATTCAGTTAACATTCTTATTACCAATGCTTTGAATTCTGTACCTTCACAGATGGTTTATTTCTGTTTTATTATTTATTTTTTCAGGGTTTTTCTCTTGCTTTTTAAACTAAGAGCAATTCCTCTGTCTTTTCATTTTGTTTAACTTCCTCTGACTCTATAAATTTAGGTGAAACAGTTACGTACTGTGGTGTCGAAAGGGTATTGTTATGCAGGAGTGTCCGTGTACAGACTGTGTGTGCCCAGTGTCTTTGGTGGGAGAGCTGGATTTGACATGGACAAAAGTCATGTCTTTCCTCAGGGTATGCTGGCAGCTATCATTTTCATATGGAGCGGGGCTGAAGATGGACTGGATAGAGCTGGCATAGGGTATGAGACAGGGCTTCCTCTCTGCTCAGTGGCAATCACTGCCCTATCAGAGGTAGGGTCTGATCCCAAGTTGCTGGAGCAAAAGCCATGAGGATCAGGCCTGAGCTGGCTTTGTTCCCTTTAAGTGTGTTTTTTTCCACTTTCCCAGCACCAGGACCCTTGCCTCAGAGGTGGGGAGTGCTGAAATAAAGGGGGCACAGGTGGGCTCTTGGCTCCTATCAGCCACAGACAGAGGTCTGAGCTGTCTCTGATGTACTTCCTGTGCAGAAACCTGCAATTGTTTTCCTTGCTCTGCTCAGACGCAGCCTCAGGTGCAAGTCCCCTTTGTCCCTCACAGCCTATCACTGCCTCCAGCCACCTCTGCCCCCTCCCCTATTATGGTGTCACACTGCAGGGTAGTATGGGCCCATGTGGATTCTTGGCACATATCAGGGTGTGAACTGTGGTGGAGCAGTCACTGTCAGAGATCTGGGCTGCTTCTGATGCACTGTTTAAACGCCGGCAATGGCTGCCACATCCCAACCCAGGCTCCAGGACTTGGTCACCTCTGCATCCCATGACCAAGTCTTCTGCCTAGTTGTGGCCACCCCAGATTCAGTGCTGAGCTGTGACATGGAGTGAGTGGGAATGGAGCATTTGCTTGGCTCAAGCTGGGGTGCATTTCCTTCTTACACTTACACATTTTTTCCACTAATGAAGTTACATTTAAATTTTTGCTTAATAATTGGAAAGTTAAACTGCTGTTATCATGTCAGAAATATTAGCAAAAACCAAATTAAGTAGAATTATTAAAAATAAAAAAAGAAACCCGTGGGGTGTACATTAGACCAAGAACATGCAAATAGTGAATAGAGGAGAGAAAATATTTTAATAATGGCTGAAAATCTAGCTAGAAACAAAAGCATAAGTGTCTTATGTCCTCTCAGACAGCCCTCATTTTAGGCAACAATGGTTTTCACAGAATGCTTCAGGGCATTATTACAGGTTCTCATGGTGCCAGGTCTCATCAAAGCAGTGAGTGTGACCAGAGTTGGCCCGTTTGTATATAAAAGTTGCCCTAACAGCCAAATGAGATAGGCACTGAATGGGAGAATACTGAGATTTCAATGCCCTATTCAACCTTTTGCTTCTTAAAAATTTTTCAGGCCTAAAACTAGGCAATGAAAGGATCTATCTTATAAATTTGCCTCATAATCAGGGTAATCTTTAACAGAGCATATATCTGATTTCAATAACTACATAGCATTTAGATGATTATTGGTGCCCGGTATACCATTAAGCATTAAGGAAAAAATACAGATGAACAATAATCACACTGTATTTTACATAGAGCTATAACCTGAAGCATAATAATTATCATGGGCTATAATGTCCACATTATAAATAACAGTGTAAAGGTCATTTGAAAAAGAGAAAGAAAAAAACAGGAAAAAAAAAAAACAGAAAAAGAAAAAACCTTTATCTGGACCAACCTGGAAGCATATGCCAGGTAAAAACAAGCAAGGACAACTGAGGAGATGGGAAATAATAAAATGACATAATGATTTACACAATGTGATTCCTACCACCAAGTCTATGAACTCTACCTCTTGGGTGTATCCCTGCTGCCTCTAACCCTAGCTCAAGCCATCAACATTCCTTGCTTGGACTGGTGCAGTCCTCTTGTATCCTCATAAGTAGTCTCCTTGCTTCTGGCCTCTATCTGCTCCTGCTCACTCTCTACCATGTCACTAGAATTCTCTTTCTAAACTAAAACTCTGGTCATATCACTTCCAACTTAGAAATCCTCCATGGCTTCCCCATTTATAGAATAAAATCTAGATTCCTTAGTGAGGCAATCAAAGTTCCTCACTAGTAATCTCTCACTAACTTCTTCAGCCTCACCTCTAGGCAGTTGCAACCCTCATACTTCCAGCCCCTACCCTCCCATATGCTACCTTCCAGCCATGGTAAAACGTCTGCCAGGTCCTCCCATGACCCTGCTCTTGACAGTTTCTGTTTGGGCAGCAGAGTGCTTAAAAGCATGGATTCTGGAGCCTAAGCACCTGGGTCCAACCTCATCTACGTCTCTCTTAGCTGTGTGAACTTGGAGAAGTTACTTAACTTCTTTGTGCCCATTCTTCATATCTGCAAAATGGGAATATAATGAAATTGCCCACATATAGCATTTCTTAATGAGCTATTACAGGTGCAATGCTTAGAACAGTGCCCAGTACACAGGGAGCAGTATGTAAGTATTAGCTTTTACTGTTATCACTGATTCTTGCCATCTCTTGTCCACTTGGCATACTCTTAGGTATCTTAGTGACACTTGTCAAAGGGCACTTTTCTACAAACCTCACCTCCTGCACTTTATCACCATTAGGCATAAAAGACACTTCATTTTCTACCATAGCATCATAGAACTTCGATCATAAAATTGAATGATATTGACTCTCATTTATTAAACACCTACTACAAGCTATGCATATACTACACAAAAAATACTACATAAATATAGGGATTACAATTATACAGGTAAGGAGACTGAGAATTAGAGGTGCAAATGGACTTATTCAACCAGCAGACAGAAGTATAATTCAAATCCAACCCAATATGACTCAAATCTATTAACTTTTTTCCATACAATATTGCTGCCCAAGTCCAACACTCATTACTCTGACTGGTAAGTGCTTATTCTCCCTCAAGTCCATGAGTTTAATCTCATTTATCTTTTAATCACCAGTAACTTGCCAAAGGCTCAGCACATTATATGTGCTCCATAACTGTGGGTGGCCTTTGAAAACCATACTCTAAGGGAACACTGTCCAACAAAAATATAATGTGAGCCACATGAGCAATTTTAAACTTTCTAGTAGCTACCTAGAAGAAAAAAATAAACAGGTGAAATTAGTTTTAACAATGCTTTATTTAACCCACTGAATCTGCAATATTATCATTTTAACATGCAATCAGCATAAAAATGTTAGCGAGATGTTCTGCCTTCCTTTTTCAGGCTAATCTTTGAAATCCAGTGTATCCTTTACACTTAACACATTTCAATTCAAAATGGCCACATTTCAAGTTCTCACTACCCACTGTCATTAGTGGCTACTTTAATGGACAGTGCAGGTTGAAGATGTCCCTTGGTACCCATGGGGGATTGGTTCCAGGACCCTCCACAGATACTAAAATCCATGGATGCTCAAGTTCATTGTAAAAAATGGCATAATATTTGCATATAACCTATGCACATCCTCCTGTACACTTTAAATCATCTCTAGATTACTTATAATACCTGATACAATGTAAATGATATATAAATGGCTGTAAATACAATGTAAATGGTATGTGAATAGTTGCCAGTGCACAGGAAATTTAAGTTTTGCTTTATGCGATTTTCTGGATTTTTTAAAAAATATTTTCAATCCATAGTTGATTGAATCTGTGGACACAAAGTGGCTGTAAACTGTAAATATAAAACTAAATGGAATATCATCCACTGTAGAGATCGAATCAAACAGTGCAAGGACACAACACACATTCTCAATCTCAACTGAGTCTCTTCACCATTTTCAGACAATGGCTCTACTCTCCACACTAGGTTATTGGGACCTTTTGCAATCTTTTGAGATTCATGGTTATTTTATCTCTTCACTGCCTTGGACAAAGTACACATGAGACTATTGAACAAAACTACCTTTTTAAATCCAAAGTAACCTTACTGGATTTACCTACAGTATTACTGAGTTCCCACTTCCTGCCAGACACTTTGTGCATAGGGGAGAATTAGCATACACCTACATGCAAACTATTTGATTTTAACCTCTCTTGCGGCATTTTTCAATTTCCATCTTGTGTTTGAATCTATTGCCTGCAGAACATCTCTGCACACGAGATTTTAAGTTAGGATCCCATATGTTTGACTTGACATGTGGCTAAGCACCCAGTGGTATGCCTTGGCTCATTATCTGACACTCAACACAGAGTTACTGGATGAAGAGTCTCAAGGAGTATACCATGGATTGAGAGTACAGGTCAAGTGTGGAAGATGTGACTGAGGGTAGAGCTGAGATTTAAGGAGTACATAACGTGTTTTAGGTGACAATGTGATAAGGTCACTTCAAGCAGAGGAAGCACATGCAAAACATCAGAAATATAAGATATCATAGTGGGAAGGAGTAACTGTGCTCTGCATCTAAAGAGCTCTCATTATGTCTTTGCTGGCAGTAGGATTTGGGAGCAATCATTGCATACAATTCCAAAACATTTAGTGAGAATTTATTATGCCAGCATCTTGCAAAGTGATAGGGATACAATGATCTGTAAGACATGGTTCCTCTTCCTGAAGAGTTCAAAACGAGTAGGAGAAACAAACATATGAAAAAATAATTGTCAGTCAGTGGGATATTTGCTATAACAGAGGTCTAGTATAAGGTACAGTGGTGCCATTCAATTCAACCTAAGCATAAAGGAAGACTGATCTAAAGCTGTGATATATGAACTTGTTCTTAAAGATGAATGAGTTGTCCAATGGAAAAAAAAAGGGAAAGATTCTTTCAGACAAAGGGAGTATGTATGAAGATAGAACTATGTGGAACATCATAGCAAAGTTCTGGAAATGCAGGAGTTTGGCATTGCTTCAAAGATGGAAATGGATGGACATAAGACTGAAGGGATGTGCAGGGGTCATACAATGGAGAGCTTTATGAAATGCATAAATGTTGTGAATTCACTCACAACAGTGCACATCACTGAGGCTTTTAAGCAGGGAAGTAATATAATCAAACATGCTTGCCAGTCAAGAGTAGATTAGAAAATGGATTGGAGAAGTTAAGACTGGAGGAACAGTTAGGAGGAGATGGCAACTATCACTTGAGAAAAGATGGCAGCCTAAATTAGATTAAGTGGGTTAGGATATAATGACCATCTAGAGTAGGTGAGGGAGGGTAAGGAGGTTGATATGGATGATTACTGGTTTCTAGATTGAGCCATTAGATGAATAGGGAAGACAGTACCCAAGATAGAGCAGGTGCTCTTAAAGAGAAAGATGATGACATGGAGAAGTGGAAGTTGATGCTGTGAAGCAGGAATACTGTAAAAAGGAAGCAATCCATTCAAGCTTTGGACGACACCAATCTATCAGACAAATCTGCCATCTGCCCCAATCTACTATTTACTTTGTGTTTCTTCTAAAATAACAGAGCAGTCAATCTTGATATTCACCCAGCTCCCAGGCTTGGCTATCCCTCCCACCTGGGATGCTGACTGCAAAAATTGGTCAGATTAAAACAAATCAATCAAGTTGTATCTGCCAAGTTAACCTCTCTATAGGAAGTTAATTGACCCTGCTTCTGACACAAGCCCACATGACAGATGAGGAGTGAAAGAGGATGGGACATAGCCAGCAGTTTATGACGCAGGCAATAAGGAGATGTCCTCCTTCTATAAACGGATTGTCTGGGTGGAAAGTGATCCATGAAGCAAATCTGTGGGGAAGGTCAGAGTGTTAACAGGTATATGAGGGTGAGGAGAGCGAGCTTGCAGCCACGCTGCTACTATAACTCCAGGGAAGCAAACAGACTCAGACAATGACAGGCAAAAACTGGAGGGGACATCCTCTCTCTGCCTTAGGGAGAAAGAGGGGCACAGAGCAAAAGGGGTGCAATTGCACTTGATTTGCAATCATAAGGTCTGGCTTCATGCCTGACTTAATGGACACATTACTTAACTTACCGGAAATTAGTAAACCCATCCTCAAAAGGAGGTTCATAATACCTAGTTCACCTCTTACCAGCTGGATAATATGAGACAAGTTTCCTAATCTTTCAAAGCCTCTGTTTTCTCATCAGTAAAACGGGTTGACATTTGCCTTGTTTTACAAGACTGTTCTGGTAAGTAAAGGTAATAATTTAAGGGAAGGTGCTTGGTAGAGTGAAAATTGGTAGACATGTTCTAAGGTCAAGAGGATCTTGGACCACCTATTGAAAGACAAAAGTTCTCAACTCTATTATGTCCTAAATTTGGAATATATCAAATCATGTAATTTCTCTGGACCTCAAAACAAAGAGCTGGGACTAGATGATCCCTGCATTCCCTTTTAGCTCAAACATTTTATGTTTTAGGGATACTGTTTAGACCCTTGGAGTTTGAGGTCACTAGAGAAGTTTTTGGTAGCCTCGAGAGAATGCAGGATTTAGTCGTGAACTATGAATTCTATTTCCTTTCCAGCTTTTTAGTAAACATGTGAACTTTGGAAAGTTACATAACTTCTCAGAGCCTCAGCTTCCTCTTCCATAAAATAGATCTTAAATATCATACATAGGGCTTCCCTGGTGGCGCAGTGGTTGAGAGTCCGCCTGCTGATTCAGGGGACACGGGTTCGTGCCCCAGTCCGGGAGGATCCCACATGCTGCGGAGCGGCTGGGCCCGTGAGCCATGGCCGCTGAGCCAGCGCGTCCGGAGCCTGTGCTCCACAACGGGAGAGGCCACGGCAGTAAGAGGCCTGCGTACCACAAGAAAAAAAAAAAAAAAAAACTTAAATATCACACATAAAAGTGCTTTACTAGGCATAAAGAACTAAATAAATATAAACTACTTATTGCCATCTAGGCTGAATTACAATCCAAATTAATCACCAAAACCTAACAACCTTCTTGATGCTCTTCAAATCCAAATCAATAATAAACCAGCTAATGACAAAGTGTAAGCTGGACACAGCTGCCTGGTGTTCCAAGAAATCTAAAACACTGAATAAGCCACTGTTACGGGCCGAATGTTTATGTCTCCTCAAATTCCTATATTGAAGTCCTAACCCCCAATATAATGGTATTAAAAGGTGAGGCTTTGGGGAGGTAATTAGAATTAGCTGAGGTCATCAGGGTAGGGCCTCATGATGGGATCAGTGCCCTTATAAGAAGCAGAAGAGACCAGAGTTTCCAATCTCTGCCATGTGAGGACACAGTGAGAAGGTGGCTATCTGCAAGCCAGGAAGAGGGCCTTCACCAAGAACCAAATCACTGTCCCTCTAACCCTGGAATTCCCAGCCTCCAGAACTGGTAGAAATAACGTGTGTTATTTAAGCCACCTAGTCTATGGTACTTTGCTATAGCAGCCTGAGCAGACCAAAAGCCACTGTGGCCAGTGCACCATCCCTTCTCAACCACAGCCTGTCAGCTAAAGAAATGCTTTGTTTACAAGGAGTTTCAACTGATCTCTTGTTTAAGTATCTACCTCCCTCTTTACTCACTTTGTATTTGGTAAGATACAAACTTCCTTCTTATCATTTTGTCCTCTTCAAACCCCTCATAAATTCCATCCTCTCCCCAAACCTAATGCTGACCAGATGGGCTACACGCCCTCTCCATCTTCTGTGGTTCCCTATTGCCTAATGGATGGAACTAAGAGATCATTCTCAACCTGGCTTCCTTCCCCACCCCCATCATGGGAGAATCAGCATGAAGGAGCAATGGACAGCACAGGCTTCCAGACCAGAAGAAGCCATGTCTTCCCAGAATCTAGCAGAGAGCCTGCCACCCAGCTGGTTGGCCATCAATACTACTCATTGAATTAATGAATTAAGGAATCCTTACTCTAACACCCACTTCCTGATTGACCCTGAACTATTAATTGGCCTCTCTTCATTAGAATTTGATCATTTGCAAAAGAGAGTATTAATATCTACTACATAGTTGTTCTGATTGAACGGAATAAAGTATAACCTGTTGTCTGAGACATATTAAATGTCCAATAATTTGTAGTTAGTAAAGCACCTTAAATCCCAGCCAAGTTGAGAAGTTTAACATTTCTCAAGCCTGCCTCAGCCTTTTAGCTCACAATTCCCACAGCTCTCGACTCTCTTCCCTTGGCAATGCTGGGAAAGAGCGTTTATGCCTCTCCACTGTCACATCATACTTTATCTCAGAGCTATATAAGCAAATGGCTTCAATTCTCTGCTTAGCTCTCAGCTCCATGAGAATGAGGCATGTGTCCAGTTCATCTATGGGTCCCACTTGTGTCTAGCATAGTGCTGGCCAAAAGCTAGTGATCAAAGTTTAAGTGTTTGAATGAGTGAAGGAATGGATGAACATAGATGACATATGCTGAGGGCTGGTGTCTATTTCAGCAAATGTCTTTTTTCCACAATCTAAACCATTCTGGCTACATGTTGTATTGACTTGATTTGTGGTGTTAGTTCCACAAGTGTCTGCATAAGTTCAAACCCACCAAATTGCAGACATTAAACATGGGCAGCTTTTTGTATATCATTTACACCTCATAAAGCTGTTTATTAAAAATAATAACAAATAAACCACGTTTGCCAATAGTGTGGAGAGAAATCAAGTCTGAATCATAGATATCACATCTGCCCTTTGACCTTTGATGGAGGAAAGAGGTAGTCCTACTCTGTTAGTACCTGTTTTCTGAGGAACTTTCAATAGCCTTCTGGCTATCCTCTCCAGTGGAAGGAAGGTAAGTTCAGGATAAACACATTTTCCCTTCATGTCTGCTGACAATGAAGAAAGCAGCAATGATGGCTATAAAACCTTTCATCCAATTAAACTCTAGGGTTTAATTTTAGCCCTATCAAGAGGAATTAATTTCCACTGTTTCTTAGTTTTCCCCATATGTAACATAGGTGTAACATAAAGATATGAATAACTGGATAGAAGATCATCACCCTGAAGTTAAACAACTATTAACTTTACCTAGCTATTCCCTTAGGCTGCAGGCTTCACTCAGCTAAGCCCTTCTAGTGCTAAGCCTCCAGGTAGGTGCTATTGCCAAGTTGGTGATACTAACATGTGTAGACATGTATTCATTTCTAGAGAAAGTAAGGAACCAATATTTACTGAATACCTATAATGGGTTCAGACACTATGCCAAGCACTTAACAGGTTAGGTCTCACTTGAGGTAGATACACATAAAAATCCTCTGATAGGAGATCAGAGAAGTTAAGTGAGCCAAAGTCACACAGCTAGTATAGTGCTGAGTTCTATTTATTTGTTATTTTTGTTTGTTTTTTATTCTGAGTTTAAAGTCTTTGTTGAAGCCCAGGCTGATCTGATACTAAGAAGAAGAAATATTTAATTTTATACAGTCTATCCTTTTAGAGGAATTCTTCATATTCTCTCTTATCCTCACAGCAAACCTATTGCAGAGTTGAAGTACAGAGGAAGTACCTTAAGACTTGGGAGAATAAGGCTCAATATTAACTGTACATCTTTATGAGGCAGGTATGAAGAGAAATACAAAGTGTCATGCCACAATTTGCTGTATTCCCAGAATTATTCTTTTGATGAACATATTGTTGATTGTTGGTTTGAACTTCTAGAATGATTAAAAACCTCCTAACCACCACTGTGTGTCCCTACAAGACAAAGCCAGGAGCTCCAAGTCTGAGTCTTTCTATTGTTAAGAGACAAGAGAGCTTAGGGAGTTAAAAATAAGTATGTTGGAGTCACACAGACCTAGGTTCAAATCTGAGTTTATCACAGAGGAACTTCAGGCCAGTTTTAACACTAGGACATTTGTTCCAGGATTGCAGGAACCATTTCTGTCTTCTGCACTGCTCCATCCCAGCACCTGAAAGGATGCTTTGTACATAGGATGGGGCAATTAATGCTTGTTCAATGGATGTCTTCAAATCACAAGATGATGTAATAAGTACACAATAAATGAGATTTAGAATTTATTCAGATTTTAGAATTTGCATATAGTTGAAGTTATCCAATGTTAAGTGGAAAGACTGGAGACCATGTCTCTTCGTAGCTGAAGAAACCATAGCCAATGACCTGCCCTGAGTCACCCAGCTAGGAATTGAACCTGGAATTCCTGCTATGTTCTTTGCTACACCGAGTTATTTTGTATATATGCCCACAGACTCTTAGACATAGTTGTTTAATAATAAAACAATAAAAGCCAACATAAAGCCTTTCACATGACATCAAGATTGTCTCTAGCATGTTCAATTTCTAGAGAGGAAACTAAAAGAAAGGCTTCAATGATCCCCAACTTGTTGTGAACCCATCAGAAATAATGCTGGCGTTGGATCCACAGGCCAGAGGCAGAGTCCCACTCAGACCCTATTGAATAAACAATGAACCACTGACAGACCGTGTGGTATTTCTTAGTGAACTTCTTTGGGGAAAATAGCTCCTGCTTTCATGGGGGGCTCGCTGCACTGTCCTTGGGGCCTGATTTGTAAAGAGACTAGAAACTCTTGGACCCCAAACACAATACATGTATAAGGGGCCTGTGTTTGATACAAGTCACAAAGAAAAAGAAATGTCATGAAAGAAATCAAAGTATCCTTTGTACAAAGGGAAAAAGAAAAAAAAAGAAAAACCTGGGCAACTGAAAACCTAGCCCATGTGGTTCAAATTCCATTTCATTAATATTTCTTTGTTTGTTGTATTCTCGGCAACGTATAAGCTGTGGTCTAGTTAATGCAAACCATGGCCTTTTTGCAAACCTTCTGAGAGTGCTCAGGAGGACTGATTTGCATTACTTCCCCACAACAGAAACTCCAACCTAGGGGGGGTGTTAAGCTCATCACACCAGCAGATTTCCCAGGCTAAATGTTTCTCTGTTTTTCTTTTTCATAATACTTGTTAAGCATTAATAAACACACAAAGTCTTCACTCACAGCTCTGTAAAAAACAGTATTTTTTATTTAAGCTATGTTTAAAATGCCCCAGGAAATACGGTTGCTTGGTTTATGCTACTTTCTGAGAGGTTTCCACCCTCAAGAGGTCAGGGAGGAGTAGAAGCTGATTGGCTCAATGGTTAGTGGCAGCAGCATAATAGCTCAGCCTCCAAATGAGCCTGCCTCCTCATGAACTTCCTGTAGTCATCAAAGAGCAACCCAAGTTAGCACTATTCCCAGACAGCTTGTTTGTTCCTTGACTGAAAAGTTAAATCCTTCACCTCCCCTCACGTCGTCCAAATAAACCCCAAACAACTAAGTTTCTCTGCTTCCTTATTTTGGCTTCTTACTTTATTGCCAAGTATACTCTATTTCAAAAGAACACCTGAGCTGTAAGAGGCCCTTGAACACCCAGGAGTCCAGCCCAGGCTTGGCTCACCGTGAAAGCAGAAAAGCAAGAGAAAGGCCTCTTAAGATGTAGATGTAGAATGGCCACATCGTTACTTCTACCATATTATGGCAGAAATAAATGAAGACCACCCAAATGAGACCAAGCCAAGGCTACTTATTCAGAGATTGGTGTAGCAAGGGAGTGAGCAACCATCACTTGCATTTGGCAGAGACTCAAAGGCAGGCAGAGGAGTAAAAAAGCATTACAGTGGAAAAGGGGAAGGCTTCAGGTATGTCCTGATTGGAGGCTGTTGGCTTGAAAAAGCTGTAGCCAGGCTCACTAGAAGGGGGTCATCTCATGTGATTGGTTAGGGGTGCCTATTAGCTTTCTTTGGTTGGTTCTCATTTGGAAGTCGGGTCAAAAATTAGGAAAGCTGTCAGTTACTAATCAAGTCCTGGCCATTTGGGGCCAATTGTTACAGAGACTATTGTTTGACTTCCTAGTCTGGTTGCTCCGGCTACTGGTTTGACTTCTTGGTTACTGAAGGTTGGCCCTGTGGTCTGGTTGCTACAGGCTGTGGGTCAGAGTTCTGCTTTTATACATAGTCTGGCCATTGTCTGCCTCTATTCTACAGTCTCTCATTCTACTGACAAAACAAGTCACAAAATTAGTTTACATTCAAGGGTGGGGAAATAGACTCTATATTTTTATGGAAGAAGTTGCAAAGCCACATTGCAAAGGATATGGATACAAGGATGTCATTAACTGAGTTCATTAAGGCAGTTAACCTACAACAAGTATCCAGGATGTGCTAAGGGACTAGATATGAATTATGAGAAAAGCACTGATGACCCCAAGTGCTTTTGCTCTAAGTAACTGGGAAAATAGAGTCATAAAATATAGAAGGGGTAGAATTAACAGTTCCATTTTGGATTTGATACCTTGTGAGACTATTAGATATCTAAGTGGAGATATCAACTGGATATAGAAGTCATGGTGGAGTTTGGCTGGAAATAATAATTTGTAAGGGATTGACTAAAAGGAGAAATCCTAGTTCAGGCTGCTATAACAAAGTACCATAGATTGGGTAGCTTATAAACAACAGAAATTTATTTCTTAACAGTCCTGGAGACTGGAAGTCTGAGATCAAGGTGCCAGCTTGGTTGGGTTCTGTTGAGAGCCCTCTTCCTGGTTTGCAGACTTATTATGTTCTCATACAGCAGAAAGAGAGCTAGAGAGCTCTCTTATGTCCCCTTTATAAGAGCATTAATCCCATTCATGAAGGGAGGCTCCACCCTCATGAACTAATCATCTCCCAAAGGCCCCATCTCCTAATACCTCTACATTGGGGGTTAGGATTTCAATATATGAATTTGGGGGTTGAGGGACACAAACATTCAGTCCATTGCAGAAGGGAAAATAATTTATATGCCTTGAAGATTAGAGAGATGCAGGAAAGCAGACTAAGAAATGACTGGTGCATTAGGGGAGATCCAAGGAGGGTGGCATCCCAGAAACAAAGGGAAGAAGAGGATTCAATAAGGGCATGATCAATTGTGTCAAGTGTAGAGCAAGATTAGGGCAGAGAATTGAATATCGAATTTGGCAACATGGAGATCAATTGTGACCTTGACACTGGTGACCTACTAAGATTGTTTCTACACTGCCTTTTCCTTCATCTCTACTCCCACCCGCTAGAAGGCTAATATTACCTCTCTCCCAGAAGACTGCAGTAGACTAACAACTGGCCTCCCCACATCTGTCTTTGCCTTTTTTCCAACCACTGCCCACACTGAAGAACATCTAATTCTAGCCATCACCACTACCACCATTTAATTCCCTATAATAGCTTCACATTGCTCCTAGAACAAAGTCCAAACCGTTACTATGATTTCTACGCACATGGCCACAGTCTCTTCAATCTCTTTAACCCTCTCACTCCACTCCCACCACTTCTCTTACTTCCTGGGGTGTTGTTCTCCCTTTCACCAAAAAATCTTTTCATATGTCGTTCCTTCTCCCTGAAATATTCTGCTCCTCCAACCCTAACATATGAAATGGTGTGTGCATGAATGTACACATTTGTACCTTGCTATGTCACAAGCATCCTTTCTCCTTCTATTTAAAAGGGAAGCAGTCCATGGCTGTCTAGTCTAAGTCCCCTAAACACCCCATACGCTGTACCCTACTATTCCATTACCCCAGATCCCACGTATCTTGAATTTGATTTTTGGCAGAACTTCAAAAAATTATTGTTAATTATCTGCCTTCCATGTAAGCCTGTTGGCTCCTTGAAGGCTGCCATATCCCCTGACTCAAAACAGAGATTTATTCATTATTGTCCCCTTTTAACGGATGAGGAAACTAAGACTTCAACAAGGTCAGGACCTTGCTCCAGGATTCTAATCAAGCCCTGCCTAACTCCAAACTCTAGCAACTATCTCCTAACTTTTCTTACATGGGTGTATGTTCACCACTAGTTGGAGTTTTTTTACAGCAGAGTTTATATTTCATTCATCTCTGAGTTAGACCCTATCCCTGGATTGTTGGCCCTATAATCTCTAGAAATATTGATTGAATTGAACTGTAGAGAACTGAATTTCATAGGTTTGAGTTGAACTGAACAAACATGCAAGCCTTGTAAAAATGTTTAGGTTTACCTTAGGAATATTCTATTTGGCTTATAATAGCAACTTCTGCCTCTATCTCCTCCCCTCACTGCTAATGTTTCTTTCTTCAGGGAAATATTATTTTCTGTCTATACTTACAGCTAGTTGGTTCTGGCAGAGGCTACCTCCTGCTCTTTCTTGCTCACCTCGAGCACTATTTGTGTTTGTCTGATGAAGACAGAATTCAGCCCATTATGAAGCAATATAAATTGTGTGAATGCTTTCAACTCAAGAGTCAGTGCACTTATGGGAAGTAGGGCTCTCAAACTCCTGCAGACTGCAGACCACTTTGGTGAAATGGAGGATGCCCACGAACCACCAACCATCCTCATTCCCACTTGAGGCTTCCCCAGATGGAAACCACACCCCAGGAAATGAAAGGCTGGTACTGCCTCTGATGGGCTGCAGACCAGACAATGCCTGCTTTTATTAAATATTATAAGCAACTGACTTAATAATACCAGTAACCAAGCCATAGATATAACAATAAAATAAACAAACACTGATGCCACAGCCCACAGACCACCTGGTTCTACAACTGTGGATTATCAGGTGGTCCCCAAAGAGACTTCAAGAATACTTTAATTAGGTGTAATAATATTGATAAAAAAATAATAAATAACATTACTAACAATTAACTTTGAATACTGCAGTAAAGTTTATAAAGATATTCACATTTGCTCTCTTAGATATCTACAATAAGTCTAAGGAATATGGGACAAGGATTATGATGACCATCTCAGAACAGGTGAGGGCTCAGAATGGTTGATAGGCCAAATGCTTCATGGTCAAGAAGTGACAGAATTTCAAACTCTATCACTAAAAGATAGATCACTAACTCACACCTGCTTGGCCATCTTGCTGGTTTAGGACTGTGGTAGACTAAATTATTGTTCCCAATTTTTCACCTGCACTCTGTTATAGAATTAATGCATCTGAATGCTTTGTCATATAACGTTATAGTTCCTCCCACCGTGGGTGGGCTATAATTCCCTGACTCCTTGATGTTTGGCTATAACTCCTTGCCACCTTGAGGTTTGGCTGACCATGTAACTCCCTTTGTCCAGTGAAATGTTAATGAACATAATGCGAGCAGTAGCTTTAGAGGGTTTGTATGGCTTGAATGGCTCTCTTGCACTTCTACCATTCACAATGAGAAGATACCCAAGGATCTGGTAGATGGAATTTGAGAAGACATTTGGAGGAGACCTGCATCCAACATGCATGGAGAGCCAAACCCAGATGAATCCATCTAGGCTCAGCTGAGATCAGCCAAAGCCTAGCCAACTTGCAGGCTCATCAATGAGAAAAATAAATGTTGTTGCTAAAAGCCAGTGAGTTTGGTGGTTGTTTGTTACACAGCAATATTACAGTAATAGCTAAATAATACAAGGACTATGTTTCCTTTGCTGAGAGGAAATTTGGCTTAAGGGTGATGGAGCTATGGCAACGTGCAGAAAAAGGAGCACAGGCTTTGCAGGAACAACTCTAAGAACTAGGATTCAAATCCTAGTTCTACTGTGCCTTAGTTGTGTGACTTTGAGAAAATTACCTAACGGTATGATCCTTATCTTCTTTATCTACTAATAAAGATAAGAATACCTAGTTTATAGAGTAGCTGTATGGATTAAATGAGATACTTTATGTCAACATCCAGAATGACATAAGAACCATAGCTGTCCACAACTGTTAGCTTCCTTCCTAGATCTGATTAAAACCTCTGCTTTTTTTTTTTCTCTGCTTTTTTCCTTTTCTTTTTACAACATAAGCTGGAGTGTGGACAACTTGAGGTTAGCAAAGGTGTCTTTAGTTCTACATACCACTTTTTAAAAACCAGAATTTACACCTTTTTTGTTCAAAGGGAAAGGAAAGGAAGGATGGAAGGAAGGAAGGAGAGAGGGAGGAAAGAAGGAAGGAAGGGAATGATAGTTAAAATGTAACTAACTGCAAGAACTCATAGGGAAAAGTGCTCCTACATGCCACTCTTCTCTATGCATTCCCCTCAGCTCAGCTGCCAGGGTAACAGGGACTTAGCCCAGATGTGCATGCAGAGGGTTATAATGTATGGGGGAAATGAATGCTTTCCTTGTGATTAGGATCCCATTAATCACAGACTAACCAGTAGTCGGAAGCACATGACTCCTGGGACATAAGCATAGGCACAAGGCTGGAGCTCAAAAACTATGTGCTGATTGAGTGACTTAGTGAATGGGAGCTCTAACAAGCCAATGAGAACCTTCCATGAGGGAAAAACATGTGTGGCAGTGGGAAGGCACCGATTTGACAGCCAGGCACCCAGACTCTGTGGTAGGCTCTCTAGACCAGAGGGTTTCAGTTCCCCTCCAGTTCTAAAATTCCAAGATTATGGCAAAGAAGAAAAGAACAGCCATAAGTACCACAAGCAGGTAGTTCCATGGGCTGATTGTTGGAAAACTACATTTTTTTATTATATGATAACATCAATGTTTTTGTTTCTGGCACAAATTATTACCTTTTTATAATTAATATTGTGTAGGCATCATGTACTGATATATCTAAAACCAGCATAATTTGGTCACTCTTTTTTCAATATCAACAGCTCATACTTTATTCTCGACAATTCTTTTGATGTTTGGCCCCTCTCTAAAAAAATATTGCTTTCTATGTGCCATATTTTGCTAGGCACTGAGGATGCAAAGATGAAAAGCAAGTCCCTTTTACATTCTCCATTCAATCAGCTTCTTCATAGATTTGATCAATCATTTCTTGGCTTCTTATGAACAAGCAATTTCCCCAAAGCTGATTCACAACTACATCAGTGTAACTCTAAAAGCCCTTCTTCTCAAGAGTTTGGTGAAACCCTGAGAATGTTTACAAATATTCCAGGAGTTTTTTACTCTCCACCTTTATCTTGGTCCCTCCCCCATGTATAAATTACCAGTTAGGGTATTTCTCCAGCTCACAGTGCCTCTCCTGTTAACCATGCCACCTACCCTCTGGTCACAGCTAAATGACTCAGGAGTATAACACAAGATCCAAGCTGAATCAAACAGACACTCTTATTCAAGAAAATGAAACTGGAATCAAGAGACACAGAGGTGGTGTATCAGTCAGCTGTTGCTGTGTAACAAACACTCACAAAATTAACTTAAAACAATTCATTTTTTCTCATGAGTCTATGGGGCAGGTGGACAGTTCTGCTGATCTGCACTAGATTTGGTGGGGCTTACTGTTGCATATCAGTCTGCTGCTGGTGGGATACAGAGTTCTCAAATGAGTTTTCTGCCATAGCTGGTGGCTCAGTTCAGATAGCTGGGATGATTCAGCTCTTCTCCATGTGCCACATCATCCTGTAGGCTAGCTTGGACACATTCTCATGGCAAAGTCAAGGAGCAAGCAAGGAAGCAGAAATCTGTAAGTGCTTATTCAAGTTTCTGGTTACATCACATTTGCTACTGGTCCAGGGCCAGTTTCAGAATCACAATGAGATGGGACTATAGAGTTACAGAGCAAAGGGCATGGATACAATGAGGTCTTTAATTGGGACCATTAACACAACTAACCAACCACAGACTGGAAGTCAATAACTGTATGACAGCACCCCAGAAAGAAGATATATGGAGGTTCAATGCTAACATTCCTAGAGATTCCCTGATTTCTGCCTTCCCAAGATTTGATCAATTATGTATACTATCTTTCTTCAATTATGAGAGCTACCCAGAATCCTGCCAATAAGTCACCATTTCTGCATACGTTCACCGGCCAGTTTCTGTTACCTGCCACCAAAAATCGTCATAATCATCATCATCATCATCATCAACTATACTGACTTTAAACTAATACACTACATTTTGTCAATTCTACTTACAAAAACTTCTCACGTTCCTCTTTCCTTGCACAGTAAGAGTTACTGTTGCAACTCAGACTTTCATCCTTTCTAGTCTGAACAACTGCAATAGGATTCCTGAACCAGAATATTAAACCACTGAACCTGAAACCCATTGCAAAATGGCTTTGAGTCTTTCGTATTCCTCAGTTACATTATTTGGTTTAGTTATTGCACTAGGTAATTTTAGACTATCACATGTCCTGCAATATTTTTATAGGGGACCAAATTGGTGATTTCCTATGGAATTTAGTGAGAGTTAAGAAGTTGTTCTTTTCACATTTTTCATATACTTACATTGGTGTTTGTAAAGAAATATTTTTTTCACCATATTTTATTTAGCATCTTGTTTTGGGCCTCCCAGTCTCTATCTGTTTAGCATGTAAAGATAAATAAACAAATGTCAAAGAAATATATTTTTAGACATCTTTTATCCATGGAATCTTCAGTAGAGAAAATAACATTATAGTTTTAACTTAAAAGTAAATTTTATCTGTCTGGATGTATATTAGAATTGTTTCAACAACATGGTTAACTGTTTGTATAATGGAATTTAAGGATTACATTAAAATTCAGTCAATGACGAGAAGAGAAGGAACAAGCCACCCAAATGGAGAGGAACTGTGACTGTTTGTGTGTGTTGGGGAATACTCTGACCTAGTCTTTTGTGGTTAACTAAGATGTACCATTTGAAATTCTAGTCATGTATATATTTAAGGAAGAGTTTGGTTGCCTTCCAGAGATGGACACAATCAAACAACTGATACACAGTGTATATGAAATGGCCTTTCTTCTCAAATATGCAGAAAAGAATATATATTTTTATGATGCCCTTTACAAATTGTCCCCCTCCAAACTCTACTTTCATTTAGCTCTTTTCTGTTCTCTTGGTTTGAGGGTTTGTCAATTTGGTTTTTATTCTGAGGCTTGCAGGGCTTAGCAAACTAGGATTGCAGACCAAATCCCACTCACTGCCTGTTTTTATAAATAAAGCTTTACTGGAACACAGCAGTACTCACGTGTTCAAATATTGTCAATGGTTGGTTTTGTACTACAACAGCATGTTGTGTGGTTGCAACAGAGACCATATGGCCCACAGAACCTATTTATACTATAGCCCTTTCCCGAAAATGTTTGCTGACCTGCTTTAAAGGAAAGAGAATTGACTTGGAGTCAGCAGGTATGGGTTAAAACCCAAACTCTGAAAACACGAAAGCTGTGATAAAGATGTGATATTGAGCAAAGTATCTGCTCTGAACCTGGTTTTTCTCATTGTTAGATGAAACAAAAACCCCAGCCTCATGGAGATATTATGAGGATTAAACAAATATGTAGAGAATTTGGATCAGAGTAGACCTTACAAATATTAATTGTTCCATCCTTCATTCTTCACCTACCACATACCCACTCCCCTTCTATTGAGCAGTACAAATTTCAACCAACAAAAAGTTTAGTTCAAATAAATTCACTTACATAGGAAGGATAAAAACCAAGGCTTCTTTGATTCCCAAGGGGGTGTTAATTTCTCATTTTCCCTTCCCTTTTCTTTCTCCTGATGCACTTCCGAAGGAATGGAGCAAATGGCATCAATTTGAGTAAGACGTCACCTTGTAATCAGCATGTTAAAAATAGGAATATGATGCCAAGCTATTCAAAAGCAATGAGTTTTAAGATTCATAAAATGCTTTCCCTCCAGTTAACAATGGAATTTGGCTTCATCTAAGGTTCAGTATTCATATATTTGTATTAATGCCTGACAACCCAATTGCAAATTTTGCCTCCCACAGATATTCTCTAAAGAAGTGCCAAATTCCTACTCACAGAGTTCTAGTGATCCTTTAACTCTTTTCGTCACCACTTTCAAAGGTTTTTGTGTGCTTCTGTGATAATGAAATAAAAGTTCAAGAAAATAACCACAATTTTCAATTTCAAGTGCCAACAGTTTGAAGCTACAACTCTCAGTCACAAAAGCAGGTCCTCTGTCTCCAAACCAAGCTCATGCTATTCATGGTCTCTGATTCCACCTTCCAGGCAAACAGAAAAGCTAATCTCTAGCTCAAGGATGGGGAAAAGTACTCCAAAATTCCAGGTCACAGTCTGCTGTGTCCAAAATGGAAGTGGGTTATTAAAGAAGCAATGTCCAGCCAGAGTGAAAAAACTGAAGTTAGGTAGGTTGCTCAATAGAACCAATGATCCAAAAGTAAGATGTCAAGAGAGAGTACCAGGTGGGAAAATTCCATGGGAGGAGTAATAATAACGACTGCTTTTTAAAAAACTTTCTTTGCACTGGGCAGTATGCTCAGTCCTTCAGTACGATGACTATGGTTCTAAAAGTCAGCTACTACACAGTACCGACCACATGTGAACAGCACTCCTTAGAGTCATACAGTGCGCAGTCTACATACTCATTCATGGCAGGCTTGTATAAATACATTACAATTTCATGATTGCACTGAACATCTTCTACATGCTTTACCTCATTTAAGCCCTGCAACATGACTCTGAGGTAGATTTTGTTACCCTTTTTCATCCAGATCTGGAAACTAACTAGCAGTGAGGTTAAATAACTTACCCACATCTACATAGGTACTAAGTAGAGAAGGCAGGATTAAAACCCAGGTCTGCCTTGCTTTACGCTTTTTCCACCATTCCACTGTGCCTCTCCTTAATTTATCCATTGTTAGTGAATACCCTTTAGAGTACAGAAAGTCAAGAAGTTTTACAGTTGGCAGTATTCCACCAGGACTTAAGCAATTTCCCCAGAATGCGATGGTAATTCATAGAAGAAGACAGAGCTCTTTGAGGCCATGAGGGCACCATTTAATAAACTGCTGGATGAGCCTCTGAAATAGAAAAGACAATTATCTACTCTGAGATAAAACAGTGCAAACAGGTCTTACATCCTCCCCAAGGGTCAGCTTCCTCATGAAGACACGCATTCATACAGGGAAAACCTGGTCAGTTGTTAACCCAGTTTCTGTTAAGAATTTATTTCCCACCATGACAGTGTCAGAAATCATCACCTCCAGCTTTAATGATCAACACACTCATTTGGCCTTTTCATCTTATCATGAAGCTTTACTTGAATTTGAATGTAAATATAATAAATAACAAAGAACCCAAAGAAAAAACCACCCAGCTATTTATTGACTATGAGAATCAAGTTTTCTCATAAAGTGATTTAGAAGAAAGATTCTAAATGTAGTATTACAAGCCTGAAAGAATGAGCAGAGTCTAAGACCTACCCAATTTAGTCAACTCTGGCCAATATCACCACCGCATTCTTAGAGGGAGCTTGACTTAGGAAGAAAATCTGGCTTTGGAATCTAAAATCTTGCTTCTCTTTAAATTAGACTGATGATGTCTGTCTCTGTTGGTGTAACGTAAGGATTTATGAGAAATTATTCATTGAGCGCCCAGCGCATGGTACATGGAACACTGTGGATATTCTGTAAAAGTCAGTTCTTGTCCCTCCATCCTCAGATGTCTGTCATCTGTTGGCCGCAGAAACATGATTTTAGAATCTCAATTCACATAAACCTGTCAATACTTGATTGTAAGCAATTCGAGGGCAATCCCTTGTGGTTATATCCAACACAAAGTATACTCCCCACATACTAGCCACTCGATAATCATTTGTTTAATTATTAGTTAGTTGATGAGACTATATGAAGTGGTTGGGGGAGAGAATGTTAAATTTAAGTGAGAATTAAATCTTAATATTTAAGAGATACAATGATAAGGTAGAATTTCAGAAGTCAGCTGGAAAAGACAAGACAAAAGAAGAACACTGAGGCTTGCCTAATGTTCTACACTATTTGGGAAGATGATGACTAATTCCTTTTTCAGGAACTGTAAATTGTTGGTCATTTAAGCTGGTGCTAGGAAAGGCTAATGTGATAAAGATGCCTATCAATTCCTCCTCTGTGCTCCCTAGAGACAGGACTACTAACTACCATCTGACATCATCTTTGCCCTTGCCAATAGTCATTATTAACTGGACTATGGGAGGATACTGACACAAAGATCCAAGAAAGTCTGAGTTAGCCAGATCCAGGCCCTGAAACTGTAAAGTCAAATAGATTCAAGAGTTACATCTCGGGCTTCCCTGGTGGCACAGTGGTTGAGAGTTCGCCTGCCGGTCCGGGGGACGCAGGTTCGTGCCCCGGTCCGGGAAGATCCCACATGCCGCGGAGCGGCTGGGCCTGTGAGCCATGGCCGCTGGGCCTGCACGTCCGGAGCCTGTGCTCCGCGGCGGGAGAGGCCACAGCGGTGGGAGGCCCGCGTACCACAAAAAAAAAAAAAAGAGTTACATCTCCCATTTGGGGCTGAGCAACTTTAAGAACACGTGCTAAGAAATAAACAGAGAAGGCTAGTTTGCACAAGAAAAAAAAAAAAAAGAAGAAGAAGAAGAAGAATGACTCAAATGTGCACCAAAACAGAAATAGGAGGCCATTTGTTCCTAAAGACAAAGAAAGTAAGGGAATTTCCTGGCTAGTCTTTGGAAGCCTTCTAGTTCTCAATATTCACAGTTTATGATAATTGTGGCTATCTAAAGTTTATGTACTTTGGAGTTTATGAAGTACACAGTTACTGTATTTTAACCCTTGGATTCCATTAAATTCCCTGATTCCTTATAATAAATTATCATTTTACTTGAGCTATATTGAGTAGGTTTCTATTTAATACAATCAAGTTATCTCTGACATATCTTAGTCTTATGGAAGTTATCAAATATAAACCAAATATTTCTTAGTCCCCCAGTGTCTGCATACATGGAAGGACTGTACACTCTGGCCCCTGATGAATGGGTGGAGCCATGTAACTAGTGTCACTTTCAGGCCAAACATTCCATTGTTGGTGAGAAATGTCAGGGCCCTTTCATTGCTTTTTCATGTTCAAGATGGTGGTTGCTCTATTAGCCTGGGTCTCTGATGCACTATGATTAATAGCCTGCTTATTAACCCATCAAAGACATTTAGCATGATTTAGAAATAAACCTTTGCTGTGTAAGGCACTAAGACTTGGGCATTGTTTATTAAACCAGCATAATGTAGCTAAATTGATACAGAGATTATTTCAAGTTGTTCCTCAGGGCTGCATGAAGTATATATATAGTTGTCCATTAGGTGAATGCAGAAAGGAATCAAATATCACCAACACTAAGAAAGTATGGACAAAAGAATTTTGTAGGGCTATACAAAAGAATATAAAGGTTCAAAAATAAGAAAGGAACAACCACCCAATGTGTTAAGTTTTGTAGAGTCCTTCATATTTGTTGAATGTATTATCTATATTAGTCCTCTGGACATACAAGAATCTAGGTTGCACAAATTATGGCCCCTGGTTTCAAATCCAGGTGCCCCCACTTACTAGCTCCATGCTGTTGGCTAATTGTTTAAATTTATCTGTAAAATGAGGATACTAATTCCAACACACTGAGGACTGTGTTGAGAATTAAATGAGATAATGGTGATACCGTGTGCGTATCAAACAGTGGGTGTTCAGTAAAGAATGCTTGGGAGTTACAATCGCTGTTTTAAAATTCCAAAATATTGCCAAATAAAAGGTAGATTAGGGTTGTTTTGTAAAATCCCAAGGGTCAAGACATAAAATCAATGGATGAGTTATGGAATGACAAACTTTAGTTTAATGGACATAGAAATTTTGTAACTGTTAGAAAGATGGAATTGTCAGCCTCAAGAAGAGTGAGTTCCCAGTTGGGAGAAGGTTCAAGCAGAGGCAGTCAGTTACCTGGAGACCAGGAGGGCTGTGGAGGAGCTCATAACGTTAGCTATGTTGAGAGTCTGTTCCAGATCTGAGCATCTGTGTCTTTGCAAAGTTTCATTTGTTCATTCATTCATTCAACAAGTAACAAAACACTGACTCTGTGCCAAAGGCTACAGGTTAACGGCCATGGATGCGAAGGATATGATATTGAAATGGTTCTTATCCTCAAGGAGCTGAGAGACTGGAGAGGAAAACAGACATGAAACAAAGCTATACAATTATTCATTCACTCACTAGAAATGTGAAATGTTCTAGGAAGAAAGATGGAGAGTGTTAGGACAGGGTAACAGATTGGATAATCTCAACTGTGAAGTCAGGACAGCTTCTCAAATAAGTTAGGAGTTAACTGAATCTTGAAGGACATGCAGGAATTTAGCCAGGTGAAGGATAGATGGCTGAGGGAAGAACATTCCAGGCAGAGGGAATGGAGTGGTGCAAAGATATGAGGCATGAAATAACTTGGCATTTAAGAGGCAGAAAGGTTTGTGTGGTAAGAATGTTGTCGGAAAGGGAGAGGAAGAGTGCAAGATGCAAAGAATGAGAGGCCCAGATTACACATGGTTTTGGAGGCCAGGTTAATAGTGATTTAAATGGCATGTTATAACCCCTCCTAAGAACTTGGTCAAAAAGTTTCAGATTCCAACCTTGGAAGGATAGAATTTTGCAGAGCCAAAAAGAGAGAGTTTTATTCATGTAGTCCATTAGTGTCATGTTTGAGCATCCATTCTATGCAATAATCAGGATTCATGCCCAAGTACAGGAAGTCATTTCAATTTCAGAGCCCCTCTATTATCCAATCAGCATGTTTCTCGCTTGAAATTCTACCATTATTGAACAAAAGGTACTGTGTCTTGCAAAGTTTCAGTGAAAATACAGTAATACTAGAAAAAGCAATACAGAGATATAATACCATGTAAAATACAAGAATATCAGACTACAGTGTGAATTACCCACTTGTGTTGTCCCTAAACTTATTAAAGGAAATAGAGACTTTCAAAAAAGATGTTTGGGGATTCAAAGAAAAAAACCTCTGTTACTTCACAAATATGTCCTACTTGGTGATGCAAGAGCATGAATACCTTGCTTCTACTCTGGGGCTTACAATTTCATGTGGTGGAGAGGGAGCAGGGAAAAAGCAACACAGTGTCAACCACTCCAAGGAATACATCTGAATCCCATGGTTATTGTCAGGACTTGAAAGAGAGCTAACCCTCAAGTCAGAGTCAGAAAGAGGAAGAGAAACCAACAGGCAACAGTAGGTTGCAAAATGGCTGCTTGGTTGACACATCTCTGTGATAAATTGTGTCAATGGCCCTGATTCTCCGCCCCTCCTTCCTATTTCCCTATCCTTTGGAAATACATACTTTTGTGAATATATAAATAGGAAATATATACTTTGGAAATATACAAATATTCTCTCTAGTGCCCTCCACTGTAAGTGAGGGCACTCCCTGCTTCTTGACTTTGGGCTCAGCCATATGATTTGCTTTGACCAACAGAATGAGGTGGAAACGAGGTGTACCAGTGCTGAATTTAAGCTTTAAGAGGACTCGTGTGCTTCTACGTGCTCTATTGCACTTCTGCCATTTGCATGCCAAGACCATTCTGGGGCTGGCCTGATGGTCCTAGAATGAGGATGAGACATTTGGAGCAGGACCACCTGCAGCCAAGCCCAGCCTAGACCCACCAACCCCCAGCCAACTCACAGACTGTGAGAAATAACAAATGGTTGTTGGGGGCTGACTTGTTACACACAATATAGAGCTGATATACTCTTTACTCTGAAATGTTTTGTTCATAATAAAACCAGAGGTACACTAAGATCCAACAACACAAAATAAAACAGGAGCCAGGAAATTAAAGGGAGATGAGAAGAAAAAGACATGGGTGAGGAGCAGACTTCTCCATTTTCCTCTGGGGCCCAAAATTCTAGCAATTACAACATAAAAGGAAAAAAGCAGAAAAGAGACCAGAACCTAGAGATATTTCCAATGGCCCAGACAGCAGTCATCTGAAGTGTGAGTGCAATGGAAAGATTACAGGCCTTGGGATGAGGACTTGGGTTCTCAGTTGCTATGTAAGTGTTCTGAGCTCTTTGTTCCTCACCAGTGAAAATGGGAAAATAATACTCTCTTTTCCTATAGAATAGATATGAGGATTAGAAACAACAGTATAATACAAGAGAAAGAGAGTAGCACTTGGCAGATAAGGTACAAATGATAGGCACTAGCATTAGTAATATTACTAGTTAGGCATTTGCTTAAGTTTTAGATCTCCATACTCTGCCCGTCTTTTTCCTAAGACCTGCTTGATTTTGCTCCTTGTACACATCCCTGCTCACAGATCCTTTGACTTGCTCCTGTTCTGGTGAAATAACACCCCAATCTGGCTCTTATCTTCCTACCTCTGACAATCATAGAATTGATGACAACATAAATGTAATTGCAAATAGAATGACAGTTAAAATTTAAGGAGATGCTTCCCGGGAACGATGCTAAACATTTTATTTACATTCCATCCTTTTCTCCACATGTTGGCCTTATTGTTTTATCATCATCTCCATTTTACAGATGAGGACACTCAGAAACAGACACTGCCTTTTCCAAGATTACTGTCACGAAGAGGCAGAGAAAAGATTTAAATCCGGGGTTTTATGATGCCAAATACTGCCCTTTCCACAGCTACTCCACTGCACCTCCCAGACTCTCAGAACCTTTCCATGCCCTGACTGGGTACCCTCTGCCTCTGGGTCGCCAATTTCTCAGTGGTCAGGTGTGACAGATGGGTTGGGGTAGGTGCTCTTGACCTCTAAGCAGAGTCCAGTGACAATTTCAACCCTGCTAATTGGGACTGGCAGGAGGACCCTCTACGCCTTCTCAGTAAAGACAATGCAGAACAATTCCCATCCTCTTATTGGTCTCTCCATGCCCACAAACTCAGGCCGGCAGAGGGGCCCCTGCAGAGGCTCTGCCACTGCTGCCCACAGGCATTTACTTTCTGCTCTCATGCACTTCCATCCTCTCTCTTCAGTTAGTCAGACGGCAGTGTAGCTCAATCAGTGTGTTCCAGGAGGTTACACTTTGGGAAGACTCTAACAATGAATTAAATTTTCATTTTAGACCTTAATAGCCCAATCAATAATTTAGGGAGTAAAGAAAACATTTTCTGGGAAAGCATTAGCTTAAAACTGAAAAGTAGCTGCTCACCCCTTGGAAATGACACCATTTTAGCAAGGGCGGAGCAGAGGGGACAGAGGCTGGCCACCACCTTTCATGTATTCCTGCTCCTTCTCTCTATCGCTTGTGCATCTGTCTGCCTGCCTCTCCCTCTTACTTTCACTCTCTCTCCTTTTCCTCTCCTTACTTACTCCTTTTTTCTTCCTCTTTCCTCTCTCCGATCTAGTTTTCCCTCTTTCTGTTCTCACACTACTGCTATTAATGTTTCATACTTCCTCCTCAGCTTTCTGAATATTGTGATTGCTGGTGCAATAACTAATAGTACCATAACAAATCCACAGCTATGAACTATTTTTTTCTTGGAAACAAATCAAAACCATTACGTACTAATGTTAATTTCATTTTGAAGTATTAGTCACATTTAAAATTAAAGATTCACCTTAAAGAAATTACTACTATTCAAATCAAATTTTTATTTTTTTCAATGTGCTTGGCTGACTAAAAATGTTTAATTTGAAAATGTAAAAATAGACAAGATTCTAAGAGTTCCAAAGCTGTTTTTGAGAACTCACATGGTGGTTAATAATATATCCAACTTGCTAAAACCTTTGAACAGATTTCCAAGAAACTACTTCAAAATGCATTTTTTTCCTCTCTCTCTCTCTCTCTCTCTCTCTCTCTCTCTCTAGTTGTTGCTGATTGCAGGTGCACTAAAAAATCCATTTGGTTTTGGAACAAGTAACACTTCAAAGAAAGTAAATTGACAAAGACTTTTGCCTCAGAAGTCATTAATCTGGGCTGAATTTTAGTGCAAAGTCACAGTCTGAGAATCCAAATGCCCTACACTTTTCCATTCACCTCAATGATGATTCACCCAAACAATGCAAAATTATAAAGTAAACTTGTGAAAGAAAGCTAGCACTGGGGTGGTCCCTGATAAGAACATGGAGAACAGAAGACTAGCAAATATCAAAGGATAGATAACCTGTCTTCTCTCATCCTAAAGAAAAACATGGCATTTGGACAAATTAGTGATGTCAGCTGTAAGAGTATCCCCACATCCCATTCCTCACCCATGGAAGATACCTGCAAATCTCTCTAAAGCCTGTGTTTCAGGAGATTAGAGTTGTCACAAGAGAAAATCTGTATTTGAAACCCTAGAACTAGGGGATCTTCAAAATCTTTTTCAGATTCAAAAATGTCTTTAAAACTGAATTATTTTTTCAACTTTACATGGGAATAGGAATGGCAGAAACCCAGTATCCTGATTTCTAGATCAGTTCACGTTTATTAATACTGCCTCTCCAGGTCCTACCCTCCATCCCTCTCCACCTGGAGGTATTACCATGACAAGCAGCCCCAGGTACATCTTGGTCTATCTACTGCAGGCACTGCCCTAGGATACAGCCCGACTGATTCACGTCCACTTCTATCTAAATTTCCCAGTCAATCCTCAGTTTCTTCCCTGTAGAGTGGATCTCCAACTTTAGTTGCATCAAAACCACCTGGATGCCTGCTAAAACAAAACTTGCTCAGTTCCACCCCCAGAGTCTCAGATTCAGTAGGTCTAAATGAGGCTTAAGAATTTGCATTTCTGACAAGTGTTATGAGATAATTCTCCACGAGTCTCTTGCAATTCTTCACATCTTGCAAGCAGAGGCACTGGCCTCCTTTATTCTGGACTACTTTTCAAGAACATTTGTAGAGTGAACAGCCTTAGAAGATGGAGATAGTAAAAGGCAGGTTTATTTACTGTCCCATATATAATAAAGATAATAATGTCTCTCCGTAGGGCAAAGTTCAGGCAGACTTACTGTCCATTATAAAAGATGAAGATTCCCTAAGCTCATGGTTCTCCTGTAATGCAAGCCACTAGGTGTGCAGGCATTATCTGGCCCTCTTGACATTGCCCTGTGAGAATTAAGGCTCAGGGACTGATGCAAGCACCTTCCATATTATGTATTTTAATTTATCTGTAAGATTTTTGTCTACATTTCCTTTCTAGTACATTCCTTGAGGTCCAGGACACCTATTGTGTTCACTCCTCTTTTGTTCCCAGGACTTAAAACAGAGTCAGGTATGTAATAGGTGCTCAATAAACATTTTTTAATGAATGAATACATAAAAAATAAATGATCAATAATAATCCAGTAAAGTTAGCACAACTCACCTATAATAGGTGAGAAAAAGGAGAATACGAGATTTTGGGTAACTTGGTCAAAATCACAGAGCTAGGAAATTGCAGAGTTGGGATTTGAACTTAAACCTCCCAGTTCTCCCTGCTAAACTTGTAACCACTATATTCTACTTCCTCTCTAATGTACACACTTGGGTCTGTGAAAAGACTCAGAACAGAGAGCAGGCACCAACACGTGGGTAGAGGCTACCCAGTAATCTTGGTGATTGTTTGCCTCTTTCTACATACCTATACTTCCTAAATTTTCTACCAAAAAGACCCCCATATATAAGTATTTTACATATGTATATACACATATATGTATTTACATACATACATATGCATATATGTATACATATATATTTTTTTTATGAAAAAAGCAATTCTATTTTTGAAAAATCTAAGGAGTAGAATTATTTCCATGATGTTTCTACCACCAAAAATATTTTAGGAATGTCTCTTCTGGAACTGCCCTCAGAGACAGTGGGCAAGGCACATGAAAATGACTCCCCATACTTTGTCACACTTCACTTTGACCAAAAATAGTCTTGCCGCCCACACTCATCCCCTCATTTGATTGTCCAGATCTGGTCAGATTCCAAATACTATTACTTTTTTTTCCAAAATCAAGTTGTCTCCTATGGACAAAGATTTGCAACTGCTGAAGAAGTTAAAGGAAGTTGATAATAAATTCTAAAGACAATCGCCAGCGTAGGTTCCAGAAATAATCTTGAGCATCTTTAGAATTGGTGCCTTAGTCTCTGGAGACTCTTAATTTAAACATTAACTATCTTATCACCACATGTAACTTTCAAAAGACAGTCTCCTTAAATCACAGTCATAGCACAGGTTTTCCTTTATTACAATTCTTTGAAAAGTGACTGTCCTCCTGTCTGGCTACTCCATCATGATGCCAGCTAGCGAAAGCCCTCCCTGCCCCACATTCACTAACCATGACAGCCTACAGTTTATTGGAAACACAGTGAAGGAGCTATGCCTCCCACAGCAGCAGTTGGACCCACATAATTTAGATTCACTAAGATAACAGTGTGTGATCACTAAAGGAACACTGCCCTGTTTACAGTTCTCAAGCATTCGGGACATTCTCCTTTGTTCATTATACCCAATTAGAAATTTGAATTAGGGTTTCCATGAAGCAAACACTGATCTCTTTTCCCATGTTCACTGTGGAAGAGAAGCCAACAAGCCTCTTTAATTTCCTTCCAAGTTTTGCATATAAGTTGCATTGTTGAGAATGGGGTTTGGTAATATAATTGTTCTCCCTCTGTGTGTTTGGGCTACTTGGTAGGAGAGAGCACAACTCAGTCAAAACTCTACTGTTTGCAAACGATTATAATTTTCCAATTTATTCCCTTTGCATTTGGAGATACAAAATTTGCAGAATTTTGTAAGAATCGAAATATATTTTCTGTACCTTGACTTTATAAATAATCTTTATAAATAATCTAATAGCGCAATGAAAAGAACCTCACATGGAAATCAAGAAATCTGGATTCATGTCTCAGTTCCTCTTACTAGCTAGAGAACCTAGGGAAAGCTATTTAACTTCTCTGAGTTCAGGTTTTCTCAGTGGTGAAAATGGATTTATAATGTCAGTGCTAACTACGTCATAAAATAATTATCAATATCCAGTGAGATAATATACGTATGAAAATGCTGATAATGTTTATTGTTTTTAGAATTAACAGTCACATAATCAAATCTCATTGAAGGTAATCTTCAAAGACATACCTAATTTATAATCTGAAATTCCAGAAATGCTTCATTATAATACAGTCTAATGTCTCATTGGAACATTTAATGTTATCAACAAAGAGCATAATAGGTGGACAGTTTCTATTTAATCATGCAAGAATAATTGTAATAGGAAGGTTACACTTGAAACATCCACTCCTGGGGGTGGGGGGAACGGGATGTATTATGCTCTAGTTTTCAACTTCACAGAAAAGGATCCTTCGTTCTTGTGTGGCATTTCACAATGTTTTTGTCTTGGGAAAGGGGCGCGGCAGGGGCTGCAGAAAAGGGGACAAATTGGAAAGGTCTCATTTCTTTTCAGTTACTATATCCAGACTCCAAGGACGCCTTTCACAATTGGTAGTACATGGAGACACTCCCTCCAGAAAATACTTTAATTATGGGCTGCTGGCATGTGTCCAGGAGGGGAGCTGGCTATCGGAGGCTGGGAGACTGGAGCAAGGCTTTCAATTGGCCAGATTCAGAAAAGGGAATACCCGTGGTGGGGGTGGGGGACAAAGTAATTACCATCATCAAGAACAATTACAACAATACTGGAGTTGGGCTCCGGGTTGTTCACAAACAGGCAATTCCTTCTGTGCGAAATTCATGTTGACCCCCTAGTACAGCAGCTCCAGAAGGAAAAATGCAGGCAGGGTATATAACCTTTTCCTTCTTAATAATCAACATTTAGCAGGGTAAATGTCATCTGCTGTCTGACTTTTCATTAACCACACAAAATCCTGGGAAATGGTCCCTGCACTTAGAGACATGCTTTTATTTTTTTAATGATTTCTCCTCCTTTTCTGTTTTAAAACCCAGCTACTTCATTTTCACGTGCCCCCCACCCTCCCTATAGGGATTACTAGAGGTAGCATGCCTGCAACCTCCTCATCAGAAGTTTCTTAAGGCGGAATTATTGGAAGCAAACCAGGTAACTACGCTAAAGAGCAGACTCAATTTAACTGTCATCGGGAAATTGTAAAATAGCTTATCAGAGATTCAATGTGAAGGAAAGACCCTGAGGATTGTCATTTAAGAAGCAGTAGGTTAAACTGTGTGGGGAAGATTTCCTTTAGCTCATTAGTACTTGAAGTCACAGCATTTAAGGATCTAAGACCCACCAGGGGAACAAGCCTGCCTTCGGTTCTCCTGCTGGAGAGCAATTAGCTGGAATTAACAAGAGCACCACTAGGGATTTATTCCCGGATCAATTCAAACAACAGAGTTACCCTGACACAGAAATCTTAGGAAACAGTTAACCTGGCTTTGCAACCTCACATGCACACCATGGAGGAGTGTGTATGTCTGACATTTTCTCTCTACAGAGAAGAATGTCCCCGGAAAATTACTGAGACAAAAACACATTCACCCTGCACCTGTCACAGAGTCATGTCATAATGGGAAAAATTACCCGGTGGTGCCTGATTTCAAGGATGTCCCCAGTTTTTTGTTTGTTTGTTTGGGTTTTTTTTGCGGTACACGGGCCTCTCCTTGCTGTGGCCTCTCCCGTTGCGGAGCACAGGCTCCGGACGCGCAGGCTCAGCGGCCATGGCTCACACGCCCAGCCACTCCGTGGCACGTGGGATCTTCCCAGACCGGGGCACGAACCCGTGTCCCCTGCATTGGCAGGCGGATTCTCAACCACTGCGCCACCAAGGAAGCCAGGATGTCCCCCATTTTATTCCCAGACCTGCCACTCATTTATTTGTAGTTTCACGAGCAAATTCCCTTAGGCGGGGTTAATGGTTGGAGCAGGAGGTTAGAAGGCCATCAGTCAACTATTAGCTTCAGCAAGGATTTCACCAGTCTGATTCATTTTGTCTAAGCTGACAATCATAGAGTGTGGGACAAGGACCATGTCCAAACTCCAGTCTTAGGTGATCCTCATCTAAGCCTAGACACGATTTATGTAATGCATCAGATATACTCCTCAGTAGCTGGTATTCAAGTAACAGAGCCCCCCCACCCCATAAACGAGCTTGCTGAAAGGAATGGATGATCCTAATCAAATCAAATTTCAGGTGTTTGGTTTGAATTTGCAGAGTCCTAGATTTGTCACTAAAAATATTACTAGAAGAGCTTGGGTTTGCCATCAGAAAACCTGAGTTTGAATCCTAGCTTCACCACAAAGTGTATGACTCTGGGCCTGTCACTCAAACTCTGGAACTTCATCCATAAATATGGAGATGATCAGCAGAGAACCTACTTCACAGGATTAGAAGAGGCATCAGACCAAGAAATGTATTTCAAACATGCTGGAAGATAGAAAGTAAAGAGATTTGTCTGAATGGATACTCAAACCAAAATTACCCTGATGGCAGCTCATTAAAAACTAATAATGAGGGCTTCCCTGGTGGCGCAGTGGTTGGGAGTCCGCCTGCCGATGCAGGAGACACGGGTTCGTGCCCTGGTCCGGGAAGATCCCACGTGCCGTGGAGCGACTAGGCCCGTGAGCCATGGCCGCTGGGCCTGCGCGTCCGGAGCCTGTGCTCCACAACGGGAGAGGCCACAACAGTGAGAGGCCCGCATACCGCAAAAAAAAAAAAAAAAAAAAACTAATAATGATTAAGTAAAATCATGGAATGGATTTTTTGTATGATCAGTTAATTCTTTCTTCAAAATACAAGAGTAGAGAAAATGCATTCTTGATTCCTTAAATATCCCCATTAATTGGGCTGCAGTTTACTTATGTAATACTATTTGAGACTACAGTGTATCTGTATTCTTGTCAGTAAGCAACTGGCTATCTTCAACAGAAAAGATGTACTAGAAGTTTATTAAGGAAGCACAGAATTAAAAAGAGGCTTAAAAACCAGACATCGAATGTAGCAGGAGACAAAGACTCTCTCCTTGACCAAATTTTAATTAGACTCCTCTGAGCTCTGTTCTCAACTAGGCCTTGATCTTTGTCCCTGTCTTTGCCCTGTCTAGCCTCGTTTTAGCAAGAACCCTGCTAAGCCAGTTTGTAAGAATCTCCCAGCCTTAATATCTTGTCACCCTTCATATCTGATCAAGTTCCTCATCCCTCACCTTTGATGTGTAAGTCCTTGGCCTGCCTTTAGCAAGAATCCTGTTAGGTCAGTTTAGCAAGAAACTCCCTACCCTTTGTGTCTCCTCTTAGTAACTTTCTACCCACTGACACCCTCTGATCCTGCTCCTCGCTGCAAATCCCCAGCTATTCCTTGTTGGATTCAGAGCTGAGCACCATCTCTCTCCCTTATAACAATAGTCATAATTAACTCCTACTACAATAATCTTGAATAAAGTCTTCCTTATCCTTTTAGCAGTATCAGAACAATTTTCTTTTTTTTTTTTTTTAACATCTTTATTGGAGTATAATTGCTTTACAATGGTGTGTTAGAATAATTTTTTTTTAACACAGGAAAGAAGGAGGCTGCACGGAATCAAGAACACAAACACGTCTTAGCAAGAGTAGTGTCTCCTCTCCCACCATGACACCTTGGATGTTTCCCAACTTCACCTGGTCTTTGCAGCACTTGCTTCCAATTCGAAATCTTAGATGGAAGCACCAAATTGGCTCAGGCTAGGTTACCTGCCCAACCCCTGGCTACCAGATAGCAGAAAGCGGGACAGTTTTCTCTCATGGGAAGAGATGGAGTATGAGGGATGTTTCCCAAAATAAAAAGAAGGATTAAATGTTGAGCAGCCAAAAACATCAATTTTCTACTGGATATGGCCCATGTGCCAGATATTTTTCACATCCCATTTCACTTAATTCTTAAAGCCACCTATGAAGATGAAGTGTATTATGCCCACATTAAGATGAAGAAACTGGCTCCAATGAATTCAGTGTCTTTTTCAAGAATTATACATCTCCTAAGTGGTGAGACCCAGGTCTGTCTGGCCTTATCTTTCATGCCACTGAGCTGGTGCTCATGAAAACTGGTTAAGTGTTGGGCCCAGGGCTGAATGAAATAATGAATCAGGAAAGAACCTTGTGAACCAACATGAGAGTAAAAGAGATTGATGAGAAATAAATCAGGGTCTCCTTTCTCCTCTGTGAATACAAGGAAAGGTGCCGCCTCTGTTTGTCTGTGCCTCACACAGAGGATAAAGTAGAAAACAGCATCGTCTCTCATGGGCTTGTGTGCTCTGGTGGCTCAGTGACCACTGCTGCAGAAGCTGTACCCCACCCTTGAATAAGGAGGCTGGGTGTTATTGTCTCTGTGCTGGGTGAACCTCACTGCTCCACAGACGCTGAACTTCCCTTCACCATGAATACGTATGATTTCTCTTTGCCAAGCGCTGATGGAGATCAGTTTGACCTGAGGATGATTCCAATCCAAAAAGTCTTTGTCCCTTCCCTGGAGATTTTTCTTCCCTGAAAGCTGATAACATTCAAAACAATAATGGAAATTACTGATTGCCTTATTTCTTAATATTTTAACCACTTTTACTTGTATGGATCTGGACAATGGAGTGATTAATAATAATCTGAATTTCATGTCTGAAAACCTTTCAGAAACAATTATATTTTTTCTTCAACTCTCTGGGCAAGGTAGAATAGTAAAGTACAAAAATTAAAAGTTGGGCTAGAATCTTTGCTTAGCTACCTATTAACTGAGTATCTTAGAGAAAGTCACTTAACCTCTCGGCCTCATTTTCTCCATCTGTAAAGTGGGAATAAGAATAGTATAGACTGCAAGGACTATTATGAGAACTTTGTACAGTACCTGCCTTGTAATGAGCATTAAATAAGAGTTATTATTCTCTTCACTTTACAACGAGAACTTGGAGAAATTCAGTAACCTGCCAAGATCATAGGCAGCAACAAAGGCCTAAACCCTGTCTTTTGATTTTAAAAACAGGACATTTTCCATTATATCTCTACACCTTATATTTCCTACCCAAATTCCTGCTGCCTTTTTCACACAGACTACCTTGCTGATTCATATTTATTCTTGCATCCACTTAGATTAGTAAAGAGGGTAAGAAATTCTGCTCTGGGCCCAACAGGTCTGCAATCTCTGAACATACATATTATCTTTCACTGAGAGCCGCCCTTTGCTGGGCACATCTCCAGCATCTCTCCTTTTCATTAGCATTCTGTTAAGAACATGTTCCCCATCTCTGCATTCAAAAATTTCCCAAATTTCTATTTTTGTGTGGCCTTGTTAATGAATTCTTAACATGTACACCATGCTGAATGAAGCAGGACTTCTTCGTCTGGGGGGTACTGTCTCTCTACATAGGACCCTTTATCCAAGGACAAAACATAACCATGATCCACATATTCATGAAAATAACTGAGGGAAAGAAGTCCACAGAAGAGACACAAATGCAAAAATTCCAGAAATGGACGATGCTTATATCTTCGTACAGGAAAAAAAAAAAAAATCCAGTTATCCACAAAGCCCCAAAGATAGCAAATTCTAGGCAGCATTATGAAAAATTTAGAAATAAAGGAGTGAAATATTATTCTCCCTGTGTACACCACCCCAGAATCCAGGCACATTCAGTGTGATCCCTGAGAAAACTAAAAGGTAACTTTATTAAACTGTCAAAAATTATTAGATTAATTCTAATGGTTTTTTAAAACATATAAATGTGGAAAATAAATTCATGATGAGGTGAGTGTACATTCCCTGCAAACACTGCAGTGATGAGCACTCACAAAGGATTGGAACTCTGATAGACATAACCCCGTAGTTTTTCACATCCTTTGATACTCTGTCTATTCTCCTTTCAGCATCCTATAGGTCTTCCTGACGCTGTACTTGAATAAGTTTTCACCCAGACAGATCTCCTGGGTGCTCAAGTCCCACTTGTCTTCTCTTCCATTTTCTTCCATTGCTTTTATTCACTCAACTAGACTCGTCTTTGTGCATATGTTACCTCCTCTCCATTATTTATCTAGAGGGAAATGATTAATACAAGTAGAAATGTGAAATTCTATTTCCCTTCAAAATATCTCCCATCTCACCATTCCTTCCAAAGAATGTTCTGAGTATTAAAAATATGTACAACTAGACAACCATATGTTAAAAGGTATTTATCACTATCTTGGCATGGGTCTAATGTCAGAGATTTATTTCAAGCTGAAAAATTTTAGGTGCTAAAAAATATTGTGATGAAGCCAGTGAGTAAACACCTATATCTAGGATTTTTAATATGATTTTGATTTAATCAAAAGAGAAATCAAACTGAATAATTCTATTCAAACTAAAGTAAAACTTTTTATGGTTTAAGGTAATATTTAAAAAGGTAACTTTCTAATCATATTTATAAGCCCCCAGATGGACATTTGGTAAAATTATACATTGCATGTGAACTATGGCTGTTTACAAAGCAGAACAAGATATCCCATTGGTCAAGGCTAAAAGTCACAAGAAAATGACAAAAGGATAATGCTATTTACCATACAGATAACACTTCTTGAAGGTTTAATCTTTGGCAGGTGCAGTACTGAGCACTGTACAGTATACTGTTCCTTTTAAAAAGCACAATAGCACTATTCTTGTGTCCATTTTAAATATAGGAAACTGAGAGGTTAAGATTGACTAAGGGTGAGGGTCTCACCTAAAGTAAACGGTAGAATAGGGGACTGACATGTCTGTCTATTTTTAAAAGCACACACTCTAAATTGAGCTTATTCAGTAATTTCATCCACAAATATTTATTGAGACCTCTGAAGTGCTGGGTAGAGCTCAAGGTTCTGGTGATACAGGAGTAAGCAAGAAAGGCAAAACCACTACCCTCCTCAAACATATTCTTTTAGGAGCAGATGAAAAATCAATACATAAACTAATGAAAAAGATTGCTGCAGATGGTGATAAGTGCTGAAGAGAACCGGATGATGAGCCAAGGATTAAGAGATAAGGACAGCTGACAGTTCCTGTATGTAGCTCTTTAAGACCTTCCTGGTGAGGTGACAGTGAAACCAGGTCCGGAACCATGAGAAGTTCTCTGCCACAAGGGGCTTGGAGGAAGAGTCTTCTGAAAAGCCCTGCCCAGGAGCCCTGCTGGGAGGTCAGAGGAACAGAATAAATGTCAGGGCGGTTGGAGCACAGTATGGGAAGAGGAACGAGCGAGCCTGGTAGGGGCTGTTGGGAGACAGGCAGGACCTAATCTCTTGACAACAAACACGTTGTCATGAAACAGTGAAACATGTGAACATAAAGATCCCACTATCCTAATGCAAAACACTGCCAAGAGTTACATATTAAAAGATGTTTATGTCAAACACCTTATAAGGGAAAGATTTAGCCTGAATATCAATATAATATTAATACTTTTTAATATTTAGGTAGGAAAAATATTCCATTTTTAGCATTGTAATTTAGTTTTGGTTTGAGCTATTAGATATGTTGAAGTTATTAAATTTTTTTTACAATTTTGTTATTTTATTTACCATTGCAAACAGGCAAAAAAGATACATACCAACAGGTGCTATCTCTAGATGATGGAGTGATGAATAATTTTAATGAACTTCTATTCATGTGTATGTTTTCTAAATTTTCTCTTTTTCTGCTTCATTTATATTTTTTATTGAAGCATAGTTGTTACAATATTATAATTAATATATTTGTTTCAGTTGTACACCATAGTGATTCAATACTTTTACAGATTGTACTCCACTTAAAGTTATAAAATGTAATGGCTATATTTCTCTGTGCTGTGCAATATATCCTTGTTGCTTGTTTATTTTATACATAGTAGTTTGTATCTCTTAATCCATACCCTATCTTTTCCCTCCCCTCTTCCCTCTCTCCACCAGAATCCACTAGTTTGCTCTCTGTCTGTGAATCTGTTTCTGCTTTGTTATATGCGTTTGTTTGTTTTCTTTTTTTTACATTCCACATATAAGAGATATCACCTGTCAGAATGGCTATCATCAAAAAGTCTACAAACAACAAATGTTGGAGAGGATGTAGAGAAAAAGAGAACCCTTGTACACTGTCGGTAAGAATATAAATTGGTGCAACCACTATGGAAAACAGCATGGAGGTTCCTCAAAAAACTAAAAATAGAGTTGCCAGCAATTCCACTCCTAGGTATATATCAAAAGAAAACAAAGACACTAATTTGAAAAGATATATGCACCCCAATGTTTATAGAAGCATTATTTACAATAGCCAAGATATGAAAGCAACCCAGGTATCCATCAAAGATGAATGGATAAAAGAGATGTGAGATACAGATAGATAGATAGGTAGATAGGTAGATAGATTTAGATTTATATATACACAATGGAATATTACTCAGCCATAAAACAGAACGAAATTCTGCCATTTACAACAATGTGGATGGACCTAGGGAATATTATGCTTAGTGAAATAAGTCAGAAAAAGACAAAAAATTAAACACCTCCTTGTTTTTTGTCCCCAATTTTACTGAGATATACTTGACATATAACACTGTGTGACTCTCAAGTGTACAACGTGTTGATTTGACTTATATATTGCAATATGATTACCAACATCATGTTAGCTAACACCTCCATCACCTTGCTCTAATTTACAAATTCACTATATGGTCTTTTTTATATTATTACTGTATTTAAAACAAAGGCTGAGGCAACATTATTTACTTTTTCAAGGACACAAAATAAGGGCACAATTTTGCAGTTTGTTTTCGTCTTTTTAATTTCCAAGCATATAATAAAAGCATTCACTGCCTCTTAAAAAAAATCACCTTTTAAAATGCACAGTTCCATGGACTTGAGTATTTTCACAAAAATTGTGCAACTGTCACCACTCCCAAGCCTCATAGGCAGAGTAAAGAGTTTGGATTTTATTCTAAGGATAATGAATAGTCATTGGGGGATCTTAAATGGAATTTTTGCATGTTTTTTACAATAACCTCTTGACCATACTTTCTTCCCTTCCCCTCCAAGATACACCACTGACTAGCTGGGTGAGCCAACCAATGACCAAGCCACCTAATTTTCCACCTCACCTGGCTGGTACTTCTCTCTCATACTCTGCCTCTCAATCATACCAGACTATGTTCAGTGCTCAGATATATGGTGGCCCATCTCACCTCTGGCCCTTTGCACATGCTGTTCACTCTGCCTGGAGTACCCAGTCTTCCTCCTACCTCTCTTTGTCCCACTGGGCAAGTCCTATCACCTAAGATTCTGATCAAATGTCACCCCTGTCCTGATACTCTGAGGCCCAGTTACCCCATTCTGCACTATGAGATGTCTTTTTAATTGTGTGCATTTTTATTAGAAAAGTTTTACAATCTCATGACAAAACATGGGAAAAATTAAAAAATAAAAACATAAACCTCCTGCTACTCTAATGCAAATACTGCTTCCTTTAAAAAGAAGTTAACATTTTTTGCATAGGACTATTTTACCACATTACAAAGCATTGCTATAAGTAGATTCCCAGGATATTTACACTCCAATCTTCAGGGTATGAGCAACTCTGCTCCTGCCTCTTTTCATACCTATTTATTTATCTATTTATTTATTTATTTTTACGATGTAATTCACATATCATAAAAAGTCACCTTTTCAAAGTGTACATAATTCAGCAATTTTTATTATTTTCAGAAATTGTGCAACTACTGGTTTGCAAACTGGCACCCATCAACAGAGGGCAAGGAGAGACTGATGAGACAGACTACCCCAGATTGGTATGTGAAAGGTTTAATAAGTGAGGAACTTACCGTGAAGCTTGTCTTGGGTGGCTGCAAGATAAGCATATCTCCATACCCACCCACCATATTCTGAAAAGTCTATATAGAGGCCTTAACTGGGTTCATCACATATACCATCCAGTGACCTGCTGTAACAGCAACCATCACCACTATCTAATTCCAGAACATTTTCATCACCCCAAGAAGAAAACTTGTACCCATTAGTAATCATTCCCTATTCCTACCTTATCACAGCTTCTGGCAACTACTAATCTATTTTCTGTTTCTACGGATTTGCCTTTTCTGAATATTTCGTATCAGTGGGAACATACAATACCTCAGGGTTCCCCAAACCCCAGGCCATGGACCAGTGCCAGTCTGTGGCCTGTTAGGAACTGGGCCACACAGCGAGAGATGAGTGGCGGGCGAGCGAGCAAAGCTTCATCTGCCGCTCCCCATCACTTGCATTATACCTGAACCATCCCCCCCCACTGCCGCCCATGGAAAAACTGTCTTCCACAAAACTGGTCCCTGGTGCCAAAAGGTTGGGGACCACTGCAATACATGGTCTTTCATGTCTGGCTTCTTTCACTTAGCATAAACTTTTCCTGGTTCACCCATGCTGCACCATGTATCAAGAAGAAACAGACAATTTGAACAGACTGATCACTAGTAGTGAAATTGAATTTGTAATAAAAACAAAACTCCCAGCAAACAAAAGTCCAGTCTTGGACAGCTTCATAGAGGAATTCTACCAAACATATAAAGAATAGTTGTTATCTATCCTACTCAGACTATTCCAAAAAAATGAAGAACACTCCCAAAATCATTCTATGAGACCACCATTCCCTGATACCAAAACCAGACAAAGACACTACAAAAAAGGAAAATTACAGGCCAATATTTTTGATGAATACAGATGTAAAAATTCTTAACAAAATATTTGCAAACCAAATTCAACAATATATTTAAAGGATCATATACCACAATCAAGTTGGATTTATTCCAGGGATGCAACAATGGTTCAATATTCACAAATCAATCAATGTGATACATCATGTTAAAAAAATGCAGAAAATGGGCTTCCCTGGTGGCGCAGTGGTTTAGAGTCTGCCTGCCAGTGCAGGGGATATGGGTTTGTGCCCCAGTCCAGGAAGATCCCACATGCCACGGCCTGTGAGCCACGGCTGCTGAGCCTGCGCGTCCGGAGCCTGTGCTCCGCAACGGGAGAGGCCACAACAGTGAAAGGCCCGCGTACCGAAGGAAAAAAAAATGCAGAAAATGAATTTGACAAAATTCTACATCCATTCATCATAAAAACACTCATCAAAGTGGGTACAGAGATTTTTTTAAAGACCATATGTGACAAACCCACAGCTAACATCATACTCAATGATGAAAAGCTGAAAGCCTTTCCTCCAAATTCAAGAACAAGACAAGGATGCCCTCTCTCACCACTTCTATTTAACACAGTATTGGAAGTCCCAGCCACAGCAATCAGACAAGTAAAAGAAATAAAAGCTATCCAAATTGAAAAGGAAGAAGTGAAACTGTCACTATCTGCAGATGACACGTTATATAGAAACTCTACAGTCTCCACTCAAAAAACTATTAGAATAAATGAGTTCAGAAAAGTTGCAGGATATCAGATTAATATACAAAAATATGTTGCTTTTTTATACCTTAATAATGAACTGTCAGAAAGAGAAAGAAAAAAAATCCCTTTTAAAATCACATCACAAAGAATAAAATACCTAGGAATAAACTTAACCAAGGAGGTGAAAGTTCTATCCTCTGAAAACTATAAAACACTGATGAAGGAAACTAAAGATGATACAAAGAAATAAAAAGATATCCCATGCTCTTGGATAGGAAGAATAAATATTGTTAAAATTGCCATACTACCCAATGCGATCTACAGGTTTAATGCAATCCCTATCGAAATACCCATGACTTTTTTCAAAGAACTAGAACAAGTAATCCTAAAATTCATACAGAAACGCAAAAGACCTCAAATTGCCAAAGCAATCTTGAGAAAAAAGAACAAAGATGGAGGAATCAGGCTCCCAGACTTCAGACTATACTACAAAGCTACAGTAATCAAAACAACATGGTACTGGCACAAAAACAAATACATAAATCAATGGAACAGATTAGAGAGCTCAGAAATAAACCCATGCACCTATGGTCATTTAACATACAACAAAGGAGGCAAGAATATAGAATGGAGAAAAGATAATCTCTTCAAGAAGTGGTGCTGGGAAAACTGGAAAGCTACATGTAAAACAATGAAATTAGAACATTTCTTCACACCATATACAAAAATAAACTCAAAATGGATTAAAGTACTTCATCGCCTTTTATGGCTAAATAACATTCTGTTGTATGGATATGCCACATTTTGCTTTTCCATTCATCAGTTGATAAATATTTGGCTTGTTTCCACTTTTTGGCTACTATGAATAATGCTGCTATGAACATTCATGTACATGTTTTTGTGTGAACGTATGTTTTTTATTTCTTTTGGATGTTCCTAGGAGTGGAGTTGCCATATTACATGGTGACTATATGTTTAACTTTATGAAGAATGACCAAACTATTTTCTAAATTGGCTGTAACATTTTACACTTTCACAAGCAATATATGAGGGTTCCAATTTCTCTACCTTCTCACCAGCACTTGTTATTGTCTATCATTTATGTTGTAGCTATCTTAGTGCATGTAAAGTGGTATCTCATGATTTTGATTTATTAACAATGTCATGAGCATCTTATTATGTGCTTATGCTTAGTACTTCCTTTGCCAGTTTGTAATGTTTTGTGTTTATATCTATCTCTCCCCCAGACTGTGAGTTCCTTAAGAGTATACATGGTGTCATTTGTCATTGCATCTCCAAAAACTGAAATCAGCAAATGAATGAATTAGCGAACAAGCTAACAAAATAATGTAAGACTTGAGGAATCCCAAAAGGACATATTGTGAATAATAATAATAATAAATTTAAAATGAAAGAAAACAAAAATTAGTGACATAGTGGTAAGAATTTAGACAAAGGAGGGAAAGCCCTGTTAGGACTGAATCATCTAAAGATGTGACATTTTTTACTGAGATTTTAATAAGCAGTAGGAGACAGCTAAGTAAAGAATTGAGGAAAGGGCATTCCAAGCAGAGGGAACAGCTGGTACAAATGCCTCAACACATAGCAAGCAACGTGCGTGATAAAAGGAGATGAAATCCACAAGTGAAGAGCATCAGATCAAACACAACCTTGTCAATATTGATAAAGGTTTATACCTGTGGTGGTCATTGGGACTGTTCACAATGCTTTAGTTCTCTCATTTAGTGAAATGTGATATAACAGCTGTTCTCTACCCAGTTGAATGCAAGTAAGGTCATATTCTTGCTTTTATCAATAAAAGTCAAGAAACCAAATGGGTCACTTTCCCACAGAAGCTTAAAGAGCCAGCCTGGGGTTCACTGAATCTGTTTGTCTTGCCTCGGTGATTATGGAAGCCTAGGATTAAAATAGAGCTCCATCAGTCTAGGTCCTTGCCTGTAATGACTGGAGCCTGTAAGCAGACTATATTAATCTGTTCAGGCTGCCATAACAAAATACCATAAATTGGATGACTTAAGCAACAGATATTCTTTTCTCATTGTTCTGGAGCCTGGAAAACCTAAGATCAAGGTTTACATTGATTCAGTTCCTGATGATAGCCCTCTTCCTGGCTTGCCAGTGGTCACTTTCTCACTGTGTCCTCACATGGTGGGGAGACAGAGAGAGGAAGCAAGCTCTCTGATGTCTCTTCTTTTAAAGCCACAAATCTCATCATCAGAGCCCTATCCTCATGATCTCATCCAATACTAATTACCTCTTAAAGGCCCCATCTCCAAATACTATCACTTTTGGGTTAGGGCTTCAATACATGAATTTCGGCAGGGGAAAATAATTCAGCCCATAGTATAACAACTTACAATGGATGTGCAACATGCAAGAAAAATAAGCATTCTTTTTGTTATGGCACAAGAAACTAACCCATCTTGACTGATGTGATATTTTATTCTAGGCTCTTTGAAAAGACATTGGGGAAATTAATCAAGGTCCTAACAGTATAATTTATGTTTGTAAATATGTGTAAATGGATTGAGAGGGCAAAGAATAGCTGTACAGAAACAGAATAGTTTGAAGGGTGATTACAGGTGTTCAGACAAGTTAATGGTGTCTTGAATTATAATGATAAAAGTAGAAGTGTTCAGAAATCATTATAACTTGCAATAGATGAACGTGGGGAGGATGAAAAGGAGAGTCAGTTACTATCTCCATGTCCACAGTAGTATTACAAGCCTGCAGAATTTTAGTGAGGATAATAAATCTTATTTGCAAAAGAATCTAGCACATCACATTCTCAGGGTTCAGTAAGGTTGGCTCCCATTCTCTTCTCACCTCTACCCCACCATAATCACAGCCACTCTGTTCCAGGGCAGGAACAACAATTATAACAATAATTACAGATCAACAATTACATTTTCTTCTTCAAATTATATCATTGTCTCATCACTGTGGGAGACCAGAGTAGGAAAGGCTGGGTCACTAATCACGAAACTTGGCTCACTGAATATTTTACCTAGGGCTGACTAACAAATCTGATTTCAGTTTACCTCTCCTCAGCAATGAGCTCTGCCTTTGGCTAACAATAAATGATGCACTCACTATTCACATTGAGGCAGCTCAACAGGAAGGAAAACCACATGAGAGTGGCTCACAGTGCTATTGACACAACTCTCTTACTTATAATTATTCTTGACAACCAGAAATTTGTGGGAAGAGAAGATGCTTGGATTATGTTGTTTCCAGTAGGCTTGTGGCCACTTGACTTCAGTAAAGGGAATTGGATGTCCCTTCTCTTTATAATAACCACAGTTTTTTTAACAGAACAATCCATTTTTCCTGTAAACACTCTTCAGTTTGGAATTCTATTTCCCTAATTGTCTACTCAGCAACAAGGTGGAAAATCATCATTGTTTTAGCCATAAAATACCCAGCGATTAGAGCCGGCTTAAGGCAACAAGACTGTAATTGTGGACTTTAGACATCACACTCCAACTGGAAGGGAGTGGGCAAGGGGATATTTCTTGCACAAAATATTTCTGGGTTCAATGCCTGTTGATAAGAGCATATTATCTATGGAAGCATTTTTTAAAATTCGATGATCAAAAATATAAAATAGTTTTTACACACCATATGCATTAGAAGAGAGAATGTCTCTCAGTTTTAATAAGTCTAGGCAGCCTCAGCAGAGTAAAGGTAGTAGTGTTGAGTATTTGTACAAGGAGAGGGGGAGAGAGCACTCCCCAGTCTCCTTCTGCACACTCTCTCATGCTAACACCATCATCATGAAGTCACTTAAGCCTTTAGATGCCCGTTACCAACTTGAGAGAGAGAGTGGAAAAGAATGAGACAAACAGCCCAGGATGCGAATTAAACTGAATATTTATCAAAGGAGGCTAAGAAAACCGAAAACAGATATTTAGAATTGTCTCCTTTTGCTAACAATGAAAAGGGAATTAAATGAGCAGTGGAAAGGGAATTCATAGACATGTGTGGGCACTAAATAAAGAGAAATTTATTTTGCACCACTGCATTATAGAACAATGTCCCCCTCCCAAAGATGTCCACATACCTCTTTGGATACCCAGAGCATGTGGATATGTAACATGGCAAAGGGAAATTAAGGTTGCAGATGGAATTACGCTTGACAATCAACTGGCCTTAAGTAATCGAGATTACCCTGGATTGTCCAGGTGGGCCCCATGTACTCAAATTTCAAATACAAGGTCCTTACAAGTGGAATAGCCATTGGAGTGAGGAGACTAAGGTTTACATTGTTTAACATTCCCAAGGACACACAGCTAGTAGGTGGCAAAACCAGTACTTTTTGAATTAACCTGGGATCTCTCTGCTGTGACTCTACTCCAGCTCTCAAAGGAACCCGGGAATTTTCTTGTATTCTCTCTCCTTCGATTATGCCTTGTTTTAAGTCCTATACCCAAAGCTGTGCAATTTTCCTAGCTGATGTCCCTGTTGTGTTTTACAAAATATGCAGTAGAGTTTCTTATTTCCAAATAAATATCAAGAGAGGAGTAGTCTATCTAGATTAAATGAAGCAGTGAGAAAGATAAAAACAGTGTCTGCAGAGGTTACCACCTATATACCTGGAGAAACAATGGAGGGCACAGGGTGTTCTGTTTCTTCTGAGAATTTAGATCCTTCTCTGCTAAAGCAAACCCAAGATATTCTTCCGTTAAGATATCCAAGCTGATTATGAATACAATGCATGGCAACATCTGTGGGTCTGCTCACTGTTGAACTAAAAAGGCTCTAATGTGTTGGAGCAGAGGCCAAGCAACCAGTATCCATGGCAACTCTGTGTTTAGTTTCAACCCACAATTGTGAAGAGTACTCAATCGGATTCTTATACTTGTCTAAATGGCACCCAATAAATGTTTCCCATAGCCAACATTTTTGTCTTGGCTTGGAAACAAAGGAAAAGGAGCCTTGAATGGGAGAGGAGGACAAGGGTAGAATTCACCACGAAAGGACTAACTTCAGGAAAGCTAAAATTAATGTTTCACTCATCAAGTGAAAAAGAATTGAGGAAATTATAATACATATGCATATAGGAGTGAGTGTAGAGGGGGAAAAAAATCAGAATCTAAATATCTGGCCCTAGTTTTATCATTAAAAAGTGATTTTTAAAAAGTTATGAAATCTGGTTGTGTTTACAAACTGTCAACTATTGTTTAATAAGTGTCCATTAAGACATTATTATAGGCACTTTACTCTAATCTTTACTTTACTTTACTTGATCTCTAATCTTCACCCCGAAAAAAGAAAAAAAAATTACAAGAAAGCTAGTATTATTTCCATTTTACACTGAAGGAAGCGGCAGTGTGGAAAATTTAAACAACTTACCCAATATTACCGTTTTTGTCTGTAAAAGATTTGAACTCAGGTCTACCTAATTTGATTTAAAAGTCTCTGCCTTTTCCGATGTTTCACATTCTGAAGGAATCAAGGAATATTAATTTTTAAAAGTCCTATCCTTGCTTGAATAAATGCTTCAATAGTAAGATATTATTCTGGCAAATAACAAATTTCAAACACAAGTCTGGAAATTTTTATCACTGCAATGAATAGTCTTGTCAAAAATTAAACAGATCCATATTTCACTGGAAAATGATTAAATGTGTGAATACTCTTCATTTGCGTGTGATTTGCATGTGTTCATTCTAGGTCAACAAGGGGTAGAAACTGAGAAGGTGAGATTCAGACAGCTTGGTGCCAGAAATATAGGAATGTGAGTATCCAAAGAGTCTTAGATAGAGACCTGAGCAGAAAATTGGACAAAAGAAGTGGCCTCCCCACATGTATCTAAAACCAAACACTACCAAATGTAAAACAGATAGCTAGTGGGAAGCAGCCACATAGCACAGGGAGATCAGCTCAGTGGTTTGTGACCACCTAGAGGGGTGGGATAGGGAGGGTGGGAGGGAGGGAGACGCAAGAGGGAAGAGATATGGGAACATATGTATATGCATAACTGATTCACTTTGTTATAAAGCAGAAACTAACACACCATTGTAAAGCACTTATACTCCAAGAAAGATGTTAAAAATAAATAAATATAAATAAATAAGTAAATAAATAAATAAATAAATATAAAACCAAACTTCCCCTCACCTTCTGGAACTTGCTGGCGTTCCTAAATTGAATTACTGACTTGCCTTTTGTGTCATGTAAACCACCTCAAATGCCTGCAACTTTCAATATGATAACAAGTCTAACTCCAGAAGAGTTATGATGAAACGAAAGCATCAACAGCCACCTCTGCAATATCATGTGTTTAAGCAGGTAAGATAAGAAAGCAAACAGCTTCACTGACATCTAATTAACATATAATAAACTGCGTATGTTCAAAGTATACAACTTGTTAAGTTTTTTTTTGTGTGTGTGTGTGTGGTACGCGGGCCTCTCACTGTTGTGGCCTCTCCTGCCCGTTGCGGAGCACAGGCTCCAGACGCGCAGGCTCAGCGGCCATGGCTCACGGGCCCAGCCACTCCGCGGCATGTGGGATCTTCCCGGACCGGGGCACGAACCCATGTCCCCTGCATCAGCAGGCGTACTCGCAACCACTGCGCCACAAGGGAAGCCCACAACTTATTAAGTTTTGACATATGTACACATCTGCGAAACCATCACCACAATCAATGTAATGAACATATCCATCAACCCTAAGAGTTTCCTCATGCCCCTTTGAAATCCCTCGCTCCCATCCTTCCCTGCCCACCCACTGCCATCCCCGGGCAACCACTGATCTCTCCTTTCTATCACCATAAATTAGTTTGCATTTCCTAGAATTGCAAGTGCACTTCTAAATTCTCCTGGCACCAAGATGAACATAGAAACCAAATAAAAAGTCATCATAGCTACCTACTCCTGTAAACAGTAGTCCTTCTGAGCCCCATATTTAAATTCCAATTTGAATCTGTACTCTCATCAGCTCCTCTCTACCTTGGTCACGTGTGATGTTTAGTGACATCATTTCATACAAGCTACCCAGGTCTGGTCTTCATCATGGAACCTCTTCTCATTCTGCTCTCTCATACTTGACGCCCACCTCCACAGGTGCCAAAGATATAGGGCATCATTATGCCTACTGGCCATCACTTATAGGTGGGACTGAACAATCATAGATAGCAGATTTTTCTTTTTTTGTTTTAGTTTTTTTTTAACATCTTTATTGGAGTATAATTGCTTTACAATGATGTGTTAGTTTCTGCTTTATAAAAAAGTGAATCAGCTATATGTATACATATATCCCCTCCCTCTTACGTCTCCCTCCCACCCTCCCTATCCCACCCCTCTAGGTGGACACAAAGCACCGAACTAATCTCCCTGTGCTATGTGGCTGCTTCCCACTAGCTATCTATTTTACGTTTGGTAGTGTATATATGTCCATGCCACTCTCTCACTTCGTCCCAGCTTACCCTTCCCCCTCTCTGTGTCCTCAAGGCCATTCTCTATGTCTGCGTCTTTATTCCTGTGCTGCCCCTAGGTTCTTCAGAACCATTTTTTTTTCTTTTATATTCCATATATATGTGCTCGCATTCGGTATTTGTTTTTCTCTTTCTGACTTACTTCACTCTGTATGATAGAGTCTGTATGAGTCTGTATGACAGACTCTATATGATAGACTCTCACTGGTTTTCTCTAGTTTGATTATGATGTGGTTTGGTGTGATTCTTAATATGTTTCTTCCTGTTGGGAATTTTTAAGTTTCTTGTATCTGTAGGTTTAGTGTTTTCATCAAAATTGGAAAGTGCTCAACGATCATTTCTGCAAATAGTTTTTCTGACCTCCCTTCCTTCTGAGATTCCAATTACATGTATGTTAATTCACCTGATATTATCCCACAGCTCACTGAGGCTTTTTTCCCCAGTCACTTTTCTCATTATGCTTCAATTTAGATAGTTTTATTGCTATGTCTTCAAATTCACTGGTATTTTCTTTTGTAATATCTAATCAAATCCGTTTATCCCATCTAGTGAATATTTCATTTCAGATATTGTTTTTTTGTGTTTAAAAGTTCCATTTGTCTTTTATATCTTTCATTTCTCTGCTTACCATATTCAAGCCTTAAAAAATTTTATATCCTTGAGCATATTTAGAAGATTTATAATAGCTGTTTTAATGCCCTTTCCTAAATCCATCATCTATCTCATTTAGGGGGTATGTTTCTATTGATTTTTTTCTTGGTTATGTGTCATACATTTCTGTTTCTTCACATTTCTAGTAATATTTTATTGAATTGCAGACTTCATGAATTTTACATTGTTGTTTGCTATTTTTTTATTCCTTTAATGACTATTGAATTTTGCTTTGGTCCCTGTATTAGTTTCCTATTGATGCTAAAACAAATCACCACAAACTTAGTGGCTAAAACAACAAAACTTTATTCTCTGATAGTTTTGGAGGCCAGAGTCCAAAATGAGTCTTAGGAAGTTAAAGTCAAGTTGCTGACAAGTCTGATTCTTCCTAAGGAATCTGTTCCTTGTCTCTTCTAGCTTCTGGTAACTGCCAGAAATCCTTATCTTATGACCACATCACTCCAGTCTCTGCTTCCGTCAGTACCTTGGCTTCTCTTCTATAGTGAAATCTTAGGCATCACCAAGGTAATCCAAGATAATCTTCCTGTCTCAAGACCCTTAACATATTTACATCTTCAAAGTCTCTTTTAAAATATCAGGTTCTATTTAGTTTTCAAGGATTAGGACCTTTATATTTTGGGGAGACATTATTCAACCTACCATAGCATTCACTTAAGTAACTTGAAGAGCAAGATAATCCTTACAATGCTTGCTTTTAAGTTTTGTTATGGCAGGTCCAGAGCAGACACTTTGCTGGAGCTAATGTAACCCCACTACTAATAGTACAGCCTTCTGAAGATTTTACCAAATGCCCTAGAATAGCAATCTATGGCTTGTGGGAATACAATGAGTCCTTTGTAAGCTTCAGAAAATCTTAGAGTATTTTTTAAGTGGTCCTTTCCCTAGCCTCAGGCACTTTCCTCTCATACATGCACACGTTAGTACTTGATCAAAGATTAGAGGGACCCCTCTGTTGATCTCAGGCTCTCTCACACTCTCTCAGTTTCTCTAGCTCCCTCCTCTCTGTCCTCAAATTTTAGCTGCCTCCGCCTCCCAAACTCCAACCTCTGTCTCCTCACTCAGTGAGGCCACTAACCCTTTTCTAGTTCCCCTTTCAAGGAGTAAACTGGGACAATAGGGCTTACCATGTCTATTCTATTTCCTTTTGTACTAACTAATCTTAAGTAGCAGATTTGAGAAGACAATCTAGAGGATTTTTAAAAATTTTTAATAAATAAAATGTACATATAAAAGATACATCATAAGTGACAGCTTAATACATTTTCACAAACTGAACACACATGTGTACCAGTACCCAGGTTAAGAAATAGTCCATTAGCAGCAACCCGGAAACCCCCCCTCACGATCCCTTCCCACTCTTCTTCTAGCCCTACAATGGTATCCACAATCCTGACTTTTAACAACATAGATTAGTTTTGTCTGTTCTTATATTTTATAAATGAATTTGTAATTATGTATTCTTTTGTGCCTGTGAAATTCATCTATATTGCTGTGTGTAGCTGTAGAACCATCATTCTCATTGCTGCGTAATTTTCCATTATGACAATGCAACACAAATTTGTTTATCTTTTCCACTGCTGACGAACATTTAGAGTGTCCATTTTAGAGTTATTACAAATAATGCTGCTATGAACATTCTTGTGCACATCTTTGGGGAAACACCTACATACATTTCTGTTGGGCATTTATCATCTAGGAATGGAATCTCTGGTCATAGATTATGCATATGTTTAGCTCTAAGAGATACTGCCACCCAGTATTTCCAAGGTGCTTGTAATGTACACCGCTTTTAATACCCAGCAGTATGTTTCAAATAGCAGAGAAGCAATTCCAGGTTGGTGGACCATGGAATGTGAGATATCAGTGTCATCAAGTAAAACCAAATTTCTACTTCCTGAGCTCAGATCCAGATATCATTTCTTTTAGGTAATTTAAAACCCTTGACAAGACATAGTTATTTCTAAGTTAAATAACTTAAAGTAAAATGAACAAACTTAAAAATCTAAAATACTAGAGTTGAGGGTTGTTCTATCTTTGTTTTGTAGTAACAAAATCTTTTAAATCCAAAGGAGTTTTCTGCGAAATCTTTACATATAGATCCTGTAAAAGCCAGGGAGTTCGGGAGACAGCTTTTCGGAACCACAGAGCTATAAGGAGCCCACCCAGTTTGAAAGCACTATCCCCTTCTGTTTTAGATAAGGAAGCTCAGGCCCACGGAGAAAAAAAAAATGTTCACAGGGTCACACAGCCATGTAATGAGAATGCAAATGATTAGCACCCAACTGCCTCCTAACCCCAGTTCAGCCCTCATGCTTCTCGCATTTAAATGGTATCTTCATCTGGACTCAAACACAGTGATAAGCAGGTTTGTGCCCAACCCAGAGCAGGTGTAAATAGATTTTAGGAGGCTCAGATCCTCTTGACAACCCTCAATTGGTTATTTTCTCTCAACATTGCTTGACACTTAGAGTAACGTATTCTTCTACTAAGAAAATTAATACACTCTACTCATGAGACAGGGGAATCACAAAAGCTACTACACCCAGATGCTAGTTCAAAGTAAAACATGTTTATTGAATATGAATGTGGATAATTGAATACTAAATGTGGACAAAATTTATGATCTCTTAAAGTCTACTGAAAAATAAGCAATGTGTAAATATGCCCTGCCAGTGTGTGCATCTACTTCTAAGTAGCAGAAGTCTGAACTTTTGAATCTGACCCAAATATATTTTAAAGTGTTGAGAAAATGCAATTTGAATTTTCTCCAAGCAATTGACTTTAGATCTGATTTCTAAAGACCTAGAAATCTTGCACATCAAATGGTTCTTTTAAATTTTTCCAAAGACTCAAGTGAAGCTGAATTCAATTTTCCCCTGAAGAACATATGGACTTTGAAAAGACAAGGGAGGAGGTGGCTGACAAAATATGTTTTCAGTTGTAACACATTTAAAAAAAATAAAACAAAATTTAAAAAATCATGGCTGGATTTGCCCTGGCCCAAAAAAATGACTATTTTTCCTGTCACTGACCTATGACTACTAAAGTTTTTCTGATTATTTTATATGAAATCACTATTCTTTGTGCTAATAGTACTTGCGCAAACTTCAGATAAAATCAGCAGTTCCTTGTAAATCATCTGAAATAGAGACCATTTCCAGAAACTGACAGAAGTGACTCTGGATCAAGCACCAAAATGTCAATTCTAAACTTCAATAGAGAATTTGGGTTTAACTAAAAAGGAGAAGGAGGAGAAGGAAGAGAAGGAGGAAGGTAGGAAAGAAAAAGAAATTCTAAACGTATTACACCAAACCTATGCATTGTTAAGTGGACAATTGGCCCTTTGGACTCTTGCATTGGAAAGATTCAGTTTTGTTATTGAATTCATAGTTTTTCCAAATGTGTGTTGGTATTTTTTATTTTTAACTAGAGCACAAATACATGAGGGCGTTTACCAGAATCCAAGTGATACAACCCCTCAATTAACCAGAAGTTTTTAAGCATATATATATCAAAGAATTTTTAAAATACTTCTTCCTATCTCTGCCACAGCCTTAGCATGCATTTAGCCCAATCTCCTCAATGTTTCAGAGAGATGAATTCAGTCATTAGATCAGGATCCTGCCCTCAGGTAGCTAACAAGGATATACACATGGTTGAAAATTGGAGGTGACTACCTGAGTTAATGTTGGGAAAGGAGGAAGGAGGAAGTCCTTCTAACTGGACTGGGATGAAGGGGCTGAGAGCATGGCTGCCCCATTATGAAAAGGGCCTATAATTTTTTGTGTATGATATAGCCCTCACCTTACTCTCCAGTCCCTCTACTTATTCTAGGAGTACCGCTCCAACCGTTCCAATCCTACCATAGAAGAATTTAGTCACCTAGAACCCTTTTGGCTCATTCAATGCACTCTTCTCTTTTATGTATCTGATTCTGGAAATTTTCCCTCTCCCGGTTTCTTCTCCCAGACTTGATATTTCTTGTTTGAAGACATCAACTCTAATGCTATCCTAGACAGTACTAATCAGTTCCTCCTAATACTAAAAAAATGCTAGCCACGGTTTACTACTAAACTTCTATGCATAGATGCTATTCTAATCATTTTACTTAAAATAACATGCCTGTGAGATAGTAATGGTTATGATTCTCATATAAATGAAAAAGATGTAGCATGTGTTAAAGAAGGGATATATAGAAAAAATGAAAAGGCAACTAGATTTATGAGGGTAACGAATAAGTGACCCCTCACATGGTATGAATTAGATCTCCCAAATGAGTTCAGTACTGGTCATTCCATCATTATAACATCCTTCCTATGATGCTTTTCCATCTATTATGGTCTGAATGTTTGTGTCTCCCTAAAAGTCATATGTTGAATCCTAACCCCCAAGGTGATGAAATTAGGAAGTGGGGGCCTTTGTGAGGTTATTAGGTTAAAATGAAGCCCTCATGAATGGGATTAGTGCCGCTATAAAAAAGGACCAAGAAAACTCCCTTGCCACTTCCATGAGAGAAGACACATCAAGAAGACAGCTACCTAGAAGACCCTTACCAAACACCGAATCTGCTGCCACCATAAACTTGGACTTCCTAGCCTCCAGAACTATGAGAAATAGACATTGTTTATAAGCCACCCAGTCTGTGCTGTTACAGCAGCCCAAAGAGACTAAGACACCATCATCAAGTATCTCAATAAAATGTAAACACATCAGGTATGGTGATCAGAGTTCTTCATCAAAGACAACAGAATCCACTCCAGTTAGTTTAAGCATAAAGTAATTTAGTAAAAGACATTATGTTGTTCATACAATCTCTGTGAAACCCAAATTACCAGATTCATGCTATATAACCCAGGATAGATACAGTTAGGTAAAATGCATCTAGAAAAACCATTCTAGCCCACCAAACGACCATCCTAGATTGTTGGTCTCTCTGTGGCATACTGCCCCTTCACTTTGCTTATTTTCATCTCCAAATCTGGGGGTCTTTTAATTCACAGATCCTAGGTCATGTACTTACACCCTAGCTACAAAGTAGTTCAAACAAGGTTGTTTTGGCTCTCCAGGCCCTGTAATTAAGGAAAGCAATTTTCAAGTGAATTAGAATGAGTTTTGATGCAACAAACATATAGCTTTTGATCTATAGTAGTTATCAAATAAACAGAGATAAAAATTGAGGAGACCTGGAATACGGCTTGACTGGTTTCTAAGGCAGGCCAAGGGGACAAAAGAAAAGGTCTCCCAAAAGACGACAGAGGACTCCAAAGATGGTGCTATTCAAGAGATAATAACAAGGTCATTTTCTTGGCCATGGTATCTGGGAGATGAAAAGATGGACCGACTTGAAGAAAGGCTAAAGTGACAGCAGCGATTTTGAGACTGTATATATATGCTGTTTAATTTATATTTGTTTTTCTTTCTACAAACTATTTCAAACAATTCACAGAAAAGCTGAGGTAACATTTTTAAATGGAATAACCCAAACTGATGTAAAGTGAGAAAAAAAAAAGTTGTAGACTGGAAAGAAACTACTTTGGAAAACAGAAACTCACACAATAATATTCTCGACATCAGTAGCATGCATAACAGCTAAAATTCACATTACTAGGGAAATTGTCATCTTAAAAATACACTGTACATTAAGTGACCTTGGAAAAACATGAAATGCTATACAATTGATAGGTGGCTTATTAAAACAAGTTTTTGGCAAATTGTTATTTTAACACACTGGTAATCTGAAGAACTAATATTCAACCAGTTGCTTTTAGGAAACTGCTATTAAGCCAATTGACCTAGAACAACTAGCCCAAATGTCTCCTCCTCAGAGAGGACTCTCCAGACCAGCCAATCTATACTAACCCTCTACCAGTCCCTTGTGATCACATAACTCTGTTGTATTTACTTCATGGCACTATTCTTCTCTGAAATTATTGTGTCCCATTATTATTGGGGGGGGGGATATTATCTGTCTCATCTCATCAGAAAGTAAGTTCCATAAAACCATGACAATGTCTCATCCCACCTCTGTATCCACACTACCTAGAACAGCTCCCGTTACAGAGTTGGTACTTAGTAAAGGTTGCTACCTAACAATAAGTAATAAATGCTTACCTACAAAGTTGTCAGGAAAATCAAATTTATCAATATGCGTTACGCTCTTAGAAGAATACTTGGCACACAGTAAGACCTCAATGAATGCTACGTATAATCATTTACTTTGAAACAATGCTCATATTGTTTGTATATCCCATTAGTAATAAATATTCCTTCTAAAGACTTCTGCTTAATTTACCTAGATTCTAAATCTGGATTTTAATTGCAGGACCAATGGTGGTACCCCAGAAGCTCCATGTGGTCCATAGGCTGGCCTTTGCAATATTAATGTTTAATGTAGTGTAGTAATATACAGTTACATTTGCCACAGATTAATAATTTACATGTGATATTTAATATGAACCAGAATTCAAATCCTTAGTGCATCTTCAAAAATGTTGCCATCTGGCCCCCAAGTGTGGGAAATATTTTGCGGTGAGAAACCAGAAGTGGAAGGCCTGTGGTCCAAGGGGTTTCTCTGCTTCTCTGCCCCCTCCCACTAACAGAGGTGGCCTTGGGAAACAAGTAATTAATAAAGGTTTAAGGCCTCAGGAGCAGATGGACTTGGCCCCCTAAGATGCCTTTGCAAACTTATAATGAAAGACTGTCTGTGTGTGTTTGTCCACAGAACATTGCAATCCTAGAGCACTGGTGCTGCAAGGCGCTCCCAAGATAACCCTGGCCTGGTCCTTCATCTTACAGACAAAGGAATAGAGATTTAAAGTGAACTGATAAAAAATACAGAGGCTATTTTTAGAAGAGTTGATGCTAGAATTCAAGTTAATTCTATACAATTTCTAGTTTTCCTGAGTTTCTTCTTGGATAGGTGTGCCTGAGTTTTTAGAGACAGATTTCATCAAAGTCTTTTTTAAAGCATTTACTCTGCAATCTCAGGGAATGATTGTCTCATCTCCCTCTTGTGTTCTGCCTTTTGTTTCTGAAGGGTGTTTTTTATTTTATTTTATTTTTTTGCCCTTTGGATTTTTCGGTTTGTTTGATCATGCCATTATTCAAATCCAAAGGCATGTATATAAAATAGGAAGGATACCTTCATCCACACGATGCTGGGTCCATCACGAAATGTTGGCTCCATCATAGGGATTTATTAAATGTTTTTAGACTTCAACCAACCAATTCCTTTATAGGTCAGAATTTAATAACTTATGAGGAATAAGGTCTAAATTATTTCCTAAAATGGGAAAGCTCATGTTTTAATTATCCATTCTGTTCACACAGATGAAGAAGACAAGATATCGTAATAGTTAAAAGTGCTACTTGCTTCAAAGTTAGGCAGAGCTGAGTCTGAATTCCCTATCCACCTGAGTATCAGGGGAAGTCACTAGATGTTTCTAGAAGCGACCTGTTTTCAGAGAGTTGCTGGCACCTGTGTAGGGAAGGAATCTGACAAAGAAGATGGGAGGCAAGGAAAAGTAAAGAGACCATGGCAACCAGCAGGACAAGAGGTAATAAACGATCATATCATTCTTTGCTGTTAGCTAGGATTACCAAAAATTGGCAACAACCGCCATGTCAAATCAGTCCCACCTGTGGAAGGTTGAAACACACTCATGCATACATATGTACATACATACATGAATACATAGGAGATAGAATGTGAAAGCAAGGGGCCAGGGGAGCAGGGAGGAAAGGAGGGAGGGAGGGAGGAAAGGAAAGAAAGAGAACGAACCCCCAGTATATTTTGCTCAATGTATTTTATAAACCAGTGGTTCTCTCAATGCAGCTCCCTATTAGAAGCAAAAGCATCACCTGGAAGCCCGTTAAAAAGACAAATTTTGGGGTCCTATTCCATGTTAACTAAATCATAATCTCTCAGATGAGACCCAGAAATCTGTGTTTTAACAAGCCATCTAGGTAATTCTGATGCATATTCAAGTTTGAGTACTGTGGTATGTGTGTGTCCTCTAACTAGAAGGTGTACGTGAAGTCCTAGCTCAGTGTGAATAGTAAACAAATCATATCTGTGTAACATATAAAACAATTTGCAAAATGCAGGAGGATAATTACTCAAGATATAAATAAACTGTTAATTTGTTTTAATATCTATATTCCACTTTCTAGGTAATAAACCCCATGCATAATGATGGCTATATCCAAGTGTATCAGAGATGATGGTAGACTTGTTGAATGCTAACAGTTCAAAATTTTAAATCTGAGTAAATCCTCTGTCACATTTTGCAGATTGTTTACATCATATGTAGAAGTAAATTTATTACAAATTCAAACTACACAAGAACTTTATGAACATCTTCGTATATAATACAAATTTATGTGTATAATAAATATATATTTATAATAAGGCAGTATATAATGATTTTTCAAAGTAGCTGTTCCTCATGATGTATTTTGTGGAACAGATGTGCTGTGATTTTACAAGTGTAGAGCTTTGGTTATAGCCAGATTCATTTATTCCCTACTCCCAGGACATATCTTTGATTTTCCCCACCTTTGCTCATGTATTTTACCCAGCCTAAAATGTCTTTCCCACTCTCTTTATAGGTTCTTGGACCCAATTCCAATGTATGGGGGGAGGGGAGTTTCTCCCACACCAACAAGCAAGTCTCTGGACACCAGCTGGGTGTCTTGCAATTCAACTCAATTAGAATACTATCTACCCAGAGATAGCATCAGATCCCACAGGTTAAGGGCTCAGTCTTATAAGACCCCCCCTATCAACTTCAGATGCCAGTCCCCAGCCCAGGTTATCACCTGTGCTTCTAACCAACCAGCTATAGATTGAAGGTCCAATGACCCTCTACTTGGACTTCAGGTGCCCATCACAACTCCGATTGTTACCTGTACTTCTGACCAATAGGCTATAAATTAGAGGTTCCCACGACCCCCTCGGGTTCTATTAATTTGCTAGAGCAGCTCACAGAACTCTGAGAAACATTCTACCTACTAGATCACCAGTTACTGTAAAACGATCTGACTCAGAAACAGCCAGATGGAAAAGATGCATAGGGCAAGGTATGCGGGGAAGGGAGCAGAGCTTCAATGCTCTCTGAGTGCACCAATCTCCCAGCATGTTCACCAATCCAGAAGCTCTCTGAATCCCATCCTTTTAGGCTTTATGTAGGATTAATTACATATGTATACTTGATTAAATCATTGGCCACTGGAGATTGATTCAACCTCCAGGCCCTCTCCCTTCCCCAGAGGTTAGGGTGTGGGACTGAAAATTCCAAACCTTCATTGGAAGAGGTCATCAAGAAGACACGACCTCCAGTTGACCTGTGAGTTAGATCCAGGCGACCACATGCTCCTCCACTCCCATTCTTGGAACATACATTTTACCCACTGTCCCGGCACTAGAAGTCACTTCAAGGATGCAGCCTTGAGAGAATAATGTGCTGTTGAGACTACCTGAACTGAATATGTGAGTGAACCCAGTTAAGGCCTCTATGTAAACTTTTAAGATTTTGCTGGGGGGTGTGCAGAGGCCTACTCACCTTGCAGCTGCCCAAGACAAGCCTTGTAAGTAAGTTCCCTTGCTTATTACACCAGCCACCGTCCAATCTGGACTTGTCTGCCTCTTTCTTTGATCTCTTCTTTCCCTCTGTGTATAGGGGCCAGTGTCAGCTTTCACTGGGGAAATTCCTGAGGTTTTGAACCAACATCCTCTATTCACATGATTGGTTCTCCTGGCAACCAGCCCCCTATTTTGAAAGGGTCCAAAAGTCACCTCATTAACATAACTAAAGATACTTTTATTACTCTCATCATATAGGAAATTCAAAAGGTTTTAGGAGCTCTGTGCCAGAAAAAAAGATGAAGATCTATATAGTTCTTATTAAAAATCACGATATCACACACTCCTTTATAATATTTATCTGTCCTCCCTGAAATGCTTCACCTGACCACCTAAGTTTAAAATTCAAGTGCCCAACCTAACTTTCCTGAGCCCACCAGCTACCAGAGCTGGAGGTCATTAAATAAGCAATATCTCAGCTCTGCTGAGATCCAGAAGGGGAAAGTAGGGATATAGGGGTATTTTTATGCTCTGGGCCAGATGAGAGGCTGGGCACCAGTTCTGAGGTAAAGAACCTAAGGGATAAATTCTGGAAAGAGCCTGACCTGGGAGATCTAAGGATCCACGGGGAAGGAGGCTAGGTGTACCTATATGGGTTTACTGTGGGGACCAGCTGATCCTCTGATTCCTTCAACCTGCAGGAGCCACAGGGGAGCTAAACCACTTGGTCATTCAGTCCTCTCTGGTTCTGAAGCTAGCTGAGATTTGCAGCTCTTGTTCATGAAGAATCAGAGAAGAAAGAAGCTTCCTTATGATTCATCAACAGTGTTCCTAGAACCATCAGATGTGTCTAAGATCACTCTGCCTGCCAGGACAGTGAGGCTGTTGTCTCTTAATATACCCCAGCAGCAGGACCTCAGTCTCAAGTAGCCAGCAGGGGAACACATGGCACTTCCCCAAAGTCCACAGTAGAGGAATGAACACAACATGGAGCATGAGCAGAAACTAACAAAATAGAACAGCTGAAAGAAGAAAAATATTTAAGGGACCCCTTGAGAAGGTTTTAGTCCACCACAAATAAGCAGTTTTAGAAGTGAATTATCTGTATAAATATGTATACATGGAAAGTACTAGAAGGACATGTGCAAAGGGGGAAATACTGTGATATGGTGATGGGTTTATGGGTGATTTTTCTTTACATCTTTATTGGAGTATAATTGCTTTACAAGGTTGTGCTAGTTTCTGCTGTATAACAAAGTGAATCAGCTATATGTATACATATATCCCCATATCTCCTTCCTCTTGTGTCTCCCTCCCACTGTCCCTAGCCCACCCCTCTAGGTGGTCACAAAGCACCGAGCTGATCTCCCTGTGCTATGCAGCTGCTTCCCACTAGCTCTCTATTTTACATTTGGTAGCATATATATGTCAATGCTACTCTCTCACTTCGTCCCAGTTTCCCCTTCCCCCTACCCCATGTCCTCAAATCCATTCTCTATATCTGTGCCTTAATTCCTGTCCTTCTTCTAGGTTAATCAGAATCATTTTTTAAAATTCCATATATATGTGTTAGGATACAGCATTTGTTTTCCCCTTTCTGACTTACTTCACTCCAGTATGACAGACTCTAGGTCCATCCACCCTACTACAAATAACTCAATTTCTCTTCTTTTTATGGCTGAGTAAGATTCCATTGCATATATGTGCCACATCTTCTTTATCCATTCATCTGTCAATGGACACTTGAGTTGCTTCCATGCCCTGGCTATTGTAAATACTGCTGCAATGAACATCATGGTACATGTCTCTTTTTAAATTATAGTTTTCTCAGGGTATATGCCCAGTAGTGATATTGCTGGGTCATAAGGTAGTTCTATTTTTAGTTTTTTAAGGAACCTCCATGCTGTTCTCCATAGTCACTGTAGCAATTTACAATTCCCACCAATAGCCCAAGAGGGTTCCCTTTTCTCCACACCCGCTCCAGCATTTATTGTTTGTAGATTTTCGATGATGGCCATCCTGATCTGTGTGAAGTGATACCTCACTGTGGTTTTGATTTGCATTTCTATAATGTTTAGTGGTGTTGGGGATTCTTTCATAAGTTTGTTGGCAATCTATATCTCTTTGAAGAAATGTTTATTTAGGTCTTCCGCCCATTTTTGGATTGGGTTGTTTGTTTTTTGATACTGAGCTGCATGAGCTGCTTGTATATCTTGGAGATTAATCTTTTGTCAGTTTCTTCGTTTGTAAATATGTCCTCCCGTTCTGACGGTTGTCTTTCGTCTTGTTTATGGTTTCCTTTGCTGTGCAAAACTTTTAAGTTACATTAGGTCCCATTTGTTTATTTTTGTTTTTATTTCCATTACTCTAGGAGGAGGGTCAAAAAAGGATCTTGCTGTGATATATGTCATAGAGTGTTTTGCCTATGTTTTCCTCTAAGCGTTTCATAGTGTCTGCCCTTACATTTAGGTCTTTAATCCATTTTGAGTTTATTTTGTGTATGGTGTTCGGAAGTGTTCTAGTTTCATTCTTTTACAAGTAGCTGTCCAGTTTTCCGAGCACCACTAATTGAAGAGGCTGTCGTTTCTCAAATGTATATTCTGGCCTCCTTTGTCAAAGATAAGGTGACCATATGTTTGTACATTTATCTTTAGGCTTTCTGTCCTGTTCCATTGATCTATATTTCTGTTTTTGTGTCAGTACCATACTGTCTTAATTACTGTAGCTTTGTAGTGTAGTCTGAAGTCAGGGAGTCTGACTCCTCCAGCTCTGTTTTTTTCCCTCAATACTGATTTGGCTATTTGGGGTCTTTTGTATCTCCATACAAATTTTAAGATTTTTTTTGTCCTAGTTCTGGAAAAAAATGCCATTTGTAATTTGATAGGGATTGCACTGAATCTGTAGATTGCTTTGGGTAGTATAGCCATTTTCACAATGTTGATTCTTCCAATCCAGGAACATGGTATACCTCTCCATCTGTGTGTATCATCTTCGCTTTCTTTCATCAGTGTCTTCTACCTTTCTGCTTATAGGTCTTTTGTCTCCTTAGGTAGGCTTATTCCAGGGTATATTATTCCTTTTGTTGCAATGGTGAATGGGAGTGTTTCCTTAATTTCTCTTTCAGATTTTTCATTGTTAGTGTATAGGAATGCAAGAGATTTCTGTGCATTAATTTTGTATCCTACTTTACCAAATTCATTGATTAGCTCTAGTAATTTTCTGGTGTCATCTTTAGGATTCTCTATGTATAATATCATATAATCTGCAAACAGTTACAGTTTTACTTCTTTTCTGATTTGGATTATTTTCTTTTTCTTCTCTGATTGCCGTGGCTAAAACTTCCAAAACTATGATGAATAACAGTGGTGAGAGTGCGCACCCTTGTCTTCTTCCTGATCTTAGAGGAAATGGTTTCAGTTTTCCACCACTGAGAATGATGTTGGCTGTGGGTTTGTCATATATGGCCTTTATTATGTAGAGGTAGGTCCCCCTCTATGCCGACTATCTGGAGAGTTATCATAAAAGGGTGTTGAATTTTCTCAAAAGCTTTTTCTGCACCTATTGAGATTATCATATGGTTTTAAATCTTTCAGTTTGTTAATATGGTGTATCATATTGATTGATTTGTGTATATTGAAGAATGCTTGCATTCCTGGGATGAACCCACTTGATCATGGTGTATGATCCTTTTAATGTGCTGGTGGATTCTGTTTACTAGTATTTTGTTGAGGATTTTCACATCTATGTTCATCAGTGATACTGGCCTTTAGTTTTCATTTTTGTGACATCTTTGTCTGGTTTTGGTATCAAGGTGATGGTGGTCTCATAGAATGAGTTTGGGAGTGTTCCCCCCTCTGCTATATTATGGAATAGTTTGAGAAGGAAGGGTGTTAGCTCTTCTGTAAATGTTTGATAGAATTCACCTGCGAAGGCTTCTTGACCTAGGCTTTTGTTTGTTGGAAAATTTTTAATCACAGTTTCAATTTCAGTGCTTGTGATTAGTCTACTCATATTTTCTATTTCTTTTTGGTTCAGTCTTGGAAGGTTGTGCTTTTCTAAGAATTTGTCCATTTCTTCCAGGTTGTCCATTTTACTGTCATAGAGGTGCTTGTAGTAGTCTCTCATGATCCTTTGTATTTCTGAAGTGCCAGTTGTTACTTCTCCTTTTTCATTTCTAACTCTGTTGATTTCAGTCTTCTCCCTTTTTTTCTTGATGAGTCTGGCTAATGCTTTATCAATTTTGTTTATCTTCTCAAAGAACCAGCTTTTAGTTTTATTGATCTTTGCCATTATTTCCTTCAATTCTTTTTCATTTATTTCTGATCTGAATTATTTCTTTCCTTCTGCTAACTTAGGGGTTTTTTGGTTCTTCTTTCTCTAATTGCTTTAGGTGTAAGCTTAGGTTGTTTATTTGAGATCTTTCTTGTTTCTTGAGGTAGGATTGTATTGCTATAAACTTCCCTCTTAGAACTGCTTTTGCTGCATCCCATAGGTTTTGGTTCGTCGTGTTTTCATTGTTATTTGTTTCTAGGTATTTTCTGATTTCCTCTTTGATTTCTTCAGTGATCTCTTGGTTATTTAGTAGCATTGTATTGTTTAGCCTCCCTGTGTTTGTATTTTTTACAGATTTTTTCCTGTAATTGATATCTAGACTCATAGCATTGTGGTCGGAAAAGATACCTGATACGATTTCAATTTTCTTAAATTTACCAAGGCTTGATTTGTGAACAGAGATATGATCTATCCTGGAGAATGTTCCATGAGCACTTGAGAAGAAAGTGTATTCTGTTGTTTTTGGTTGGAATGTCCTGTAAATATCAATTAAGCCCCTCTTGTTTAATGTGTCATTTAAAGCTTGTGTTTCCTTATTTATTTTCATTTTGGATGATCTGTCCATCGGTGAAAGTGGGGTGTTAAAGTCCCCTACTATGACTGTGTTACTGTTGATTTCCCCTTTTATGGCTGTTAGTATTTGCCTTATGTATTGAGGTGCTCCTATGTTGGGTGCATAAATATTTACAATTGTTATATCTTCTTCATGGATCGATCCCTTGATCATTATGTAGTGTCCTTCTTTCTCTCTTGTAATAGTCTTTTTTTTTTTTTTTTTTTTTTTTTTTTTTTTTGCAGTACGCAGGCCTCTCACTGCTGTGGCCTCTCTTGTTGCAGAGCCCAGGCTCCAGACGCACAGGCTCAGCGGCCACAGCTCACAGTCCCAGCTGCCCCGCGACGTGTGGGATCTTCCCAGACCGGGGCACGAACCCATGTCCCCTGCATTGGCAGGTGGATTCTCAACCACTGCACCACCAGGGAAGCCCTCTTGTAATAGTCTTTATTTTAAAGTCGATTTTGTCTGATATGAGAATTGCTACTCCAGCTTTCTTTTGATTTCCATTGGCATGGAGTATCTTTTTCTGTCTCCTCACTTTGTCTGTATGTGTCCCCAGGTCTGAAGTGGGTCTCTTGTAGACAGCATATATATGGGTCTTGTTTTTGTATCCATTCAGCCATTTTATGTCTTTTGGTGGGAGCATTTAACCCACTTACATTTAAGGTAGTTATCAATATTATTTTCCTATTACCATTTTCTTAATTGTTTTGGGTTTGTTTTTGTAGGTCTTTTCCTTCTCTTGTGTTTCCTGCCTAGAGACGTTCCTTTAGCATTTGTTTTAAAGCTGGTTTGGTGGTGCTGAATTATCTAGTTTTTGCTTGTCTGTAAAGGTTTTAATTTCTCCATCAAATCTGAATGAGGGGCTTCCCTGGTGGCGCGGTGGTTGAGGGTCCGCCTGCCGATGCAGGAGACGCGGGTTCGTGCCCCGGTCCGGGAGGATCCCGCGTGCCGCGGAGAGGCTGGGCCCGTGGGCCATGGCCGCTGGGCCTGCGCGTCCGGAGCCTGTGCTCCGCAACGGGAGAGGCCACAACAGTGAGAGGCCCACGTACCGAAAAAAAAAAAAAAAAAAAAAAAATCTGAATGAGATCCTTGCTGGGTAGAGTAATCTTGGTTGTAGGTTTTTCCCTTTCATCACTTTAAATATGTCCCGCCACTCCCTTCTGGCTTACAGAGTTTCTGCTGAAAGATCAGCTGTTAATCTCATGGTGTTCCCTTGTATGTTATTTGTTGCTTTTCCCTTGTTGATTTTAATATTTTTTCTTTGTATTTAATTTTGATAGTTTGATTAATATGCATCTTGGCCTATTTTCCTTGGGTTTATCCTGTATGGGACTCTCTGTGCTTCCTGGAAGTGACTATTTCCTTTCCCATGTTAGGGACGTTTTCCACTCTAATCTCTTCAAATGTTTTCTCAGACTCTTTCTCTCTTCTTCTTCTGGGACCCCTATAATTCAGATGTTGGTGCATTTAATATTGTCCCAGATGTCTCTGAGTTGTCCTCAATTCTTTTCATACTTTTTTCTTTATTCTGCTCTGTGGCAGTTATTCCCACTATTCCATCTCCCAGATCACTCATCTGTTCTTCTGCCTCAGTTATTCTACTATTGATTCCTTCTAGAGTATTTTTAATTTCATTTATTGTGTTGTTCATCATTGCTTGCTTGCTCTTTAGTTCTTCTAGATCCTTGCTAAACGTTTCTTATATTTTTTCGATTCTATTTCCAAGATTTGGGGTCATCTTTACTATAATTACTCTGAATTCTTTTTCAGGTAGACTGCCTCTTTCCTCTTCATTTGTTTGTTCTAGTTGGTTTTTACCTTGCTCCTTTATCTGCTGCATATTTCTCTGCCTTCTCATTTTATTTAACTTACTGTGTTTGGGGTCTCCTTTTTGCAAGCTGCAGGTTTGTAGTTCCTCTTATTTCTGGTGTCTGCCCCCAGTGGGTGAGGCTGATTCAGTGGCTTGTGTATGTTTCCTGGTGGAGGGCACTGGAGCCTATGTTCTGTTGGGTGGGGCTAGATCTTGTCTCTCTGGTGGGCAGGGCCACATCCAGTGTTGTGTTGTAGGGTGTCTATAAACTTAGTATGACTTTAGGCAGCCTCTACACTAATGGGTGGGGTTGTGTTCCTGTCTTGCTAGTTGTTTGGCATGGGGCATCCAGCACTGAAGCCTGATGGTCATTTGGTGAAGCTGGGTCTTAGTGCTGAGATGGAGATCTCTCGGCGATGAACATTACATGGGGCTGGGAGGTCTCTGGTGATCCAACGTCCTGGACTCGGCTCTCCCACCTTGGAGGCTCAGGCCCAACACCCAGCCAGAGCACCTAGACCCTGACAGCCTAACATTACATGGAGCTGGGAGGTCTCTGGTGATCCAACATCCTGGACTCGGCTCTCCCACCTTGGAGGCTCAGGCCCAACACCCAGCCAGAGCACCTAGACCCTGACAACCACACAGCTAAGAAGAAAAGAAAGAAAAAAAAATGAACCAACAGAACCCCAAGACAAATGGTAAAAGCAAATCTAAGCAGACAAAAATCACGCAAAGAAACATACACACACACACACACACACACACACACAAACACGCACACACTCAGAAAAAGAGAAAAAAAAAGAAAAAAGAGAGCAACCAAACCAATAAACAAACAGACAAATGAAAACAATCACTAAAAACCAAACTAAGATAAACATAAAACCAAAACCAAATCAAATGCAGAAGGCAAACCCCAAGTCTACAGTTGCTCCCAAAGTCCACTGCCTCAATTTTGGAAACACCTGTTGTCTATTCAGGTATTCCACACATACAGGGTTTATCAAGCCAACTGTGGGGATTTAGTCCGCTGCTCCTGAAGCTGCACAGAGAAAATTCCCTTTCTTTTCTTTGTTCACACAGCTCCTGGGGTTCAGCTTTGGTTTTGTCCCCGCCTTTGCATGTAGGCCACCCTCAGGTGTCTGTTCTCCACCCAGACAGGAGGGGGTTAAAGCAGCGGCTGATTAGGGCTCTCTTGCTCACTCAGGCTGGGTAGATGGAGGTTTATGGTAGAGACAATTGGAATGCGGGGCATGCCTGCAGTGGCAGAGGCTGGCGTGCCGTTGCAACAGCCTGAGGTACACTGTGTGTTCTCCCAGGGAAGTTGCTCCTGGATCACGGGACCCTGCCAGTGCTGTGCTGCACAGCCTTCAGGAGAGTGTGGGTAGTGACCTGCATTTGCACACAGGATCCTTGGTGGCAGCGGTGACAGTGGTAGCACTCCATGCCTGCCTCTGGGGTCTGAGATGATAGCCGCAGCTCACACCCGTCTCTGGAACTCGCTTAGGCAGTGCTCTGTCATCTGTGGGCACATGCAGCAGGAAGTCCCTCTCCTTGCACACCCCGAGACAATGGTCTCTTGCCTCTCTGGTAGTTCCAGACTTTTTCCCGGACTCCATCCTGGCTAGCTGTGGTGCACTAGCCCTCTTCAGGCTGTCTTCAAACAGCCAACCCCAGTCCTCTCCCTGGGGTCTGACCTCCAAAGCCCAAGCCTCAGCTCCCAGCCCCCATCTGCCCTGGTGGGTGAGCGGACTAGCTTCTCAGGCTGTTGAGTGCTGGTCAGCACTGATCCTCTGTGTGGGAATCTCAACACTTTGCCTCTGCACCCCTGTTGCTGAGCTCTCCTCTGTGGCTCTGAAGCTCCCCCGCCGCCACTGTCCCCACCAGTGAGGGGGCTTCCTAAATGTGTGGAAACTTTTCCTCCTTCACAACTCCCTCCCAGAAGCACAGGTTCCGTCCCTATGCTTTTGTCTTTTTTTTTTTCATTTTTCTTTTGCCCTACCCAGGTATGTGGGGATTTTCTTGCCTTCTTTGGAAGTCTGGTTTTCTGCCAGAGTTCAGTAGGTGTTCTGTAGGAGTTTTTCCACATGTAGATGTATTTTTGATGTATCTGTGGGGAGGAAGGTGATCTCCACATCTTACTCCTCTGCCATCTTGAAGGTCTCCTATGGGTGATTATTTTTCTTTTCTTTTTATTTTTGGTTTAAAAGATGTCATCAATCTTTTATTTAACTGAGCACTTGCCCTTCATTTTGAAGGAAATGATACAATTTCAAATCAGAACCTCCTTCTCAAGAAGTGGTGTGAGAACATAACATTGATCTAACATACAATCTTCAACAAAAATAAAGTTTACACAATTCACTAGGAAATAAAATACATGTGAAGTTTATCAAGTTAGTCAATGTAATTCTCCATGGGTCACAAGTATTGCTAAGAACAAAACATAACGAAAAGCTGAATAAACCAGTCAAGTTTATAGTTACCCTGATTAAAAAAAAAAAATTCACAAATAAAATGTAACTTTCCAAACAAATCCTTTCAATGATGATCACACTAGAGTTTATTTTAATTTACAAAAAAACAATGGTTAGACAATCACATAATATCAAGAGTCTTCAACACAGTGGATTCCATTTTGTTAAGAGAAAAAAAATAGAAAACAAGTAATCCTTAAATTTTCTTCACTCTCCATAGCATATGTTGTAGAAAATTAAAGTTTTGCTTCCAAAAATATGTTTCCATGTGGTTATGGTGTTGTCGACTGGTGCTCTTAGGGCCAGAAGCAGCAAAGACATGAGAAATTTAACTACTGAAGTGTCATTTTTCATAAAAACTAAAAATTTCCTTAAAGGTCTGGAGTAAAGTCTTCTGCTAGGCTTGTTAGTGCTATAAAGTCATTTTAAATGAAATGTAGAATAAAACTACAAAAAATATGAGTATTAAAGATAAATAGGATAAAGAAAATGATTTCTGAATTAATTTGCTATGGCCACCATAATGCCCACACAGACTGGAAGGTTTAATCAATAGAAATTTATTTCTCACAGTTCTGGAGGCTTGAAGTCCAAAATCAAGGTATGGGCAGGTTGGATATCTCCTGAGGGCTCTTTCCTTGCCCTGCAGACAGCCATCTTCTTGCTGTGTCCTCACATGACCTTTTCTCCGTGTGTGCACATCCCTGTGTCTCTTTCTCTTTTGAAAGGACACAGTCCTATTGGACCTAAGGGTCCCAACCTTTTGACTTTATTTGACCTCAGTTACCTCTTTAAAAGTCCCATCTCCACATACAGTCACATTGGGGATTAGTACTTCAACATACAAATTTGGGGGCAACACAATTCAGTTCATAACAGTTTCTAAAAGTGAAAAACTAATTTATTATATTTAAAAATGAAATAATGGAGCTATATAATGTAAAGTAGCAGATGTATATAAAATTGGGATAAAGAGAAAGCATGCGGACAATCCACAGATTGGGAGGTCTGTGTTTTAGTCTTGCCTTTACTCTTCACTATGTGACCTTAAACAAGTCACTTTCCTCATTACTGAAGAAAGGTTTATGCACATGAGGATTTCTCAGATTTCTTATGGTTTAAAATTATAGTTATTTCAAAATAAATTAGTTGCCAAAAAACTCTGAGGAACAATTTTAAAGATTAAAGTTATTATAGTAGAATGGTTTGCTCCACACACTGAGAGACCAAGTGCAGCCCACTACTTTACTTATTCAGAATTATAGTTAACTTGCTTAATCTAAGGTTCCATCCATTGGCATAACAAAAGAATCAACCATAATCAAATTTCCTATTTCACTTCCTCCTTTTCTCCTGAGGTTCAACAAAAATCCTAGGATTTGAATGGCACCTAGATGGAGAAAGGTCTTTAGTCTTCAATCCATCCAAATTGCAGTGGAGATGCTCAGTGTCCGTGTCCTTGTGCTCCATTAGAAGAGTGATGGTCTATTCTCTCAATGTTTACCAGAGGTGTCCAAGCCTTAGCACCCTGTTTCCAGTCCACACAACCTTCCACAACAGCACCTCATCTGACCACCACCAGGAACTTCATGGGTGTGGGGCACAGAACTTGTGTCATTGAGAAACCTGCTATCTCTTCAAATCCCCAGTCTTGGGGAACCCAATGCTCTGCCTCTGAACACAGGTAACTTCCAACACTTCATCCTTAGACCTTTTTCTGCCCCTCATCAAATAATCAAGCTCCATTTCTTAATGAAAACAAAGTGCCATGAAATCTTCCTTGGGCCCTTAGAATACAAGGCTGGGGTTAGAATAGGGGTACAAGAAGAAAGTATTATCATCTATGCATGAGTCTGCTTCTGATGGTTAATTTCATGTGTCAATTTGGCTGGGCCACATTACTCAGATATTTAGTCAACATTATTCTGAACATTTCTGACAAGATTATTTTGGATGAGATTAACATTTAAATCAAAGGACTTTGAGTAAAGCAGATTATCCTACATAATTTGGTGGGCCTCATACAATCAGTTGAGTGCCTTAATAGAACAAAGACTGACTTGTCCTGATCAAGAAGGAATTCTGCCAATAAACTGCCTTTTGGACTCAGACTACAGCTCCAACCTGCCCTGCAGGTTCTGGACTTATATCTCCACAATAGCCTAAGCCAATTCCTTAAAGTCTCTTGTTTTCTCTCTTTCTCTCTAATACATATATATGTGTGTGTGTGTGTATACACCTATCTATGTGTATACATATCTATGAGTATACACATACACATAGATAGATAAATACACATCAAGAGATAGAGATGAGATAGAGACAGATCGGAAAATAGAGACAGAGAGAGAAGGGGGTGGTAAAAATGGCCCTTTACCTCTGTGATCTTATTCCAAAAGACACATAACCCCAGTCTAATCATGAGAAAAACATCAGACAAATTCCAGTGGAGGTATACTATAAAAAATATCCAATCAGTACCCCTCAAAAGTGTCAAACTCATCAAAAACAAGGAAGGGCTGAGAAACTGTCACAGCTAAGAGAAGCCAGGAAGACATGACAACTACAACTAAACGTAATGTGATGAGCTACTTGAACAGAAGAAGACATCAGGTAAAATATAAGGAAATATGAATAAAGTACGTACTTTAGTTAATAATAATGTATCAATATTGGCTCATTAAGTGTAACAAATATGCCACACCAATGTAAGCTGTTAATAATTGGGGAACTAGGCCACAGAGTGTATTGTAAGTCTGTACAATCTTTGAAATTCTTCTGTAAATCTAAAACTGTTCTAAAATTTAAAGCTTATTTTAAAAAATCACATGACTACAGTAAGAACACAACTGGCATTTTAAAGAAGACTGTGATGTCCAGTCACTCTAAGAAAGTAGGTAGGAACAATGAGCATCAAAAATCTATTTGGGGTCTCTCTGCTTATGTCCCTAATGAGATTATACACTTACCTTTGCAACTTCATTAGTTCATTGGGAAAGGAAACAACACAGAGGTACTCTATTCTGGTGGGATCTGGTTTGTTTCCTTGTTTTGTTTTATTCTATTGGTTTTTCTCTTTAATTTATGGACAGAGTTGAGGCAATCAAACTTCTCAGTTCGGTATATGGTTATCACTGGTGCTTAATTCACCCATTATATTTTATTATTATTTATTTCTGTTTATTCACAAAACTCACTCCTTTCTCCTCCCACCTCCCATTCTAACAAGCTTTATGAGAATTTGACAAAAGTTCACCATCTCTCACCACCCCAAAAACTAAAAAGTGATAATGTTGCCAGTGCCTTCTTTCTAACAGTAAAAGCCTTATCTGAGATTAAAATCACTTCAATAGGAGCTTTGGGGTGACAAGTGGTATTGAAAGCTCAGTTTTGTTTGAAAACTGTGGGTTTAATAGGACATTATTAAACCATTTAATCTCTCCTGTAGAGACATTTCACGCTGTCCCTTCAGGGAACTTTCCCTGTAGGAGGTCCTGGAGTCAGCCGTGAACAAGTTGGTGACAGTTCAAGAAGTTCATCCTGTTTTAATTTCAATTGAGCAGCAAGAGCACTCACAGCAGGAAATTCAAATTTGAAAATCTCAAGGAAAAATACACACTGCCTTTCATTTCCAACCACCCAGGATATTAAACCCAGACGACCATGGTGAAGACAAGGGAAAGACAGATTGAAGAAATAAGCCGAGCTATTCTAAGTCACCAGGTCATTTCAAGTGAAAAATAGGCCCATTTGATTTCTAGGGAACTCACTAACCTCCCTAAAGGGAAGAGAAAGATGCCCTTAGAAGCTACTCCATCAAGGGAATAGTGTTATCTAAGGAAACTGTTTTGCAAAAATTAAAGTTCAGAGTTTTACCTGCAGTGATGTTGGATTTGAATCCAGCATGTTAGGTCATTCTAGCACCTTGCTTCAATCAGACCCCAGGAAAACTTGCGCATTGTTTCTCCTCAATCTGGCACTCAAAATACACCTGCCAACCTTTGTTCTTCTATAATTTGCATGATGCCCCAGATAAGACAAGAACAGAGCTTTAGAGGAAGGGAAAAAGGCTCAAATCCCAACACAGCCGATTCAATTCGGCCTTATTCACTGTGTGATCTTGGGGAAGTGGATAACCCTTTCGAGGCATCTGTTTCAGCATTTTAGGATTAGAGAAAACAATACTAATGGGGCACATTCAGTGGTTTGACTCTAGTCAGACTGTACAGTAAAAGTCATGCAGATTTTTTGTTTAATCTCTGATAATTCTGCTACTTTGGAATCCATGTGCCACCACATATTTTATTAGGAACAGCAAAGCCAGGTTTTCCTCCAGGTTGGAAAAAATGGCTGCCTCAAGGACCAGATGAAGCGGTTTGCTTGCATTTGAGGGTAGTGTTGAATGGGAATTGTTTAGATTTAAATTTTTAGAATTGCACTCAGCACAGCTGATGCTCACAAAATGAGAAGCATTTGAAACAGAGAACATTTTAGGGAATAATGGTTTCATGTGCCCATCTCAGTAACTCCAAGCCAAACACTAATTAGTAGAGGGCTAACCAGAATTGAATGCACTATTTAAATATATCCTGTTCAAACTCCTTCCTTCTTCCCCTTATCTCCTCCCATTTTCCTCCTTCTCCATCTTCTACTCTTCTGCTTTTTCTCCCTATTTCTTTCCTTCCCCCATGCAAGTTGCAATGCACCCAAGTTAAATGCCTGTAAGATTGTATGAGGCAATTCTGCTACATCTACCTTGCATCATGGTGTTAAATGTGATAGAGTGTGAAAGGCAGGTAATCCAGTGCCTGGTGCTTCATAGGTGGTCAGTAATGGCAGCTGATTTTAAAACTAAGGCTTGCATTTTGTCCCTTTAGTGGGAAGCAGCCGCATAGCACAGGGAGATCATCTCAGTTCTTTGTGACCACCTACAGGGGTGGGATAGGGAGGGTAGGAGGGAGACACAAGAGGGAGGAGATATGGGGATATATGTATATGTACAGCTGATTCACTTCGTTATAAAGCAGAAACTAACACACCATTGTAAAGCAATTATACTCCAATAAAGATGTTAAATAAATAAAGAGTAAACAATGACAACAAAAAAATAAATTAAATAAAATAAAACTAAGGCTTGGTTCTCTTGGCCCCACATACTCTCACCTCCACTTCCTCCTCATCAAAAGTGACAAATGTAATTTCAAGACCCAGGTTTATTCTACCTTGGCTTTTTCTCAGAACTTCATTATTACAAAAACCTTTATTTCTGCTCTGCTGAAAGACTGGAAATTCATATGCACTCACATAAAAATTTCTGAAGTTTAGGAAAAGTTATTCGGAACCAAATGAATATGAACTAGAGTTTCACAGTGAAGAAAAAACAAGATTGAAAAGGAAGAACAACATATGGTATATTCAAGGAAGTCAGTATGAGACAATAGAGAGAAGATAGAATCTGGAATAATATGTATCTGAGTTTAAAAACTTCTCTGTAATTTTACCTTGGGTATTTTGCTTAATTTCCCTGAGCCTCAGTTTCTCCAAAAGTGAAACCTGGTCTTCTCATTAGTTACTGGAGCAATGAGGTTTATCCTCTATTCAACATCCTAGAGAGAGAAAACTCAACAAGCAATTTGTATTGATTACAGTCCAGACAGGAAAACAAATAGCACCCTAGATATTTCAGCAGAGAATTTAATATAGGGAACTGGTTAATAAACAGGTTGAAGGATTGGAGATGCAAAAAGGAAACACTAAGGTGGAGCACACAGATAATATGCAGGACTGGGGAATAAAAGGAAAGAAGTTTAGATGTTCAGAACCTGGAAGCTAAGAGGAGGAGCCCTGCCAGGCTGGGACTTAGACCACTAAGAAAGTGCTGCCTGCCAGGTACCAGTCCTCAGAAACTCAGAGGAGGGACACAGGGGAGTTGGAGCTCAATCTCTGAGGAGGGGGTGGTGCCCAACTGACACTGGGATTTCTGAGAGGTACGACTGGGACTGCTTCTGGGATTGCTGAGAGAAGCCATTGACTTGAGACAAAACGCCTTCTGGGGACAACGCTAAGAGGAAGAGAGAGCAAACAGTAAGAAGCATGTCCCTTTTCTGTCCTCCATCCTTCCTGTTTCCCTCCATGTCCTCCAATGGATCCCTTACAGCGATCCAGCTGGCAAAGGAGAACTATAATTTTCAGAGTCCCAGCTCAACAAGCCCATGGTCAGGCATAGACACATGGGTGTGGAGCTGAAAAACAATAGCTTAATGACCAGCACATTGTTCCTGGTAAAACCACATAATATAGCTAACACAGGATCTAGCATTGACTCTTTAATCTTATATACCAATTGGAGGAAGCTAAATTTTTTTAAAGAATGAACATTGATGGTTATTTCCTAGAAAAACAGTATTGTAGCAGGTAGCATAGATTTGGAGGGGAAAAGCCCTGGGTTTAAAATCTGGCCGCCTCGTTTCCTAGCTATGTGACCATGAGCAAATTATTTATTTTTAATAATATAACAACTATTTTAATTATTTTAATAACTATTTTTATTATTAATAATTATTTAATTATTTCTTCTCATATTGAAATTCTGTTTCTTGCCTCCTTGACTTCCAAGTCTCCTATGCCTTCACCTTCTCTCACAGCTCCAAACTGAACATCTCAAAAAGCCTGATAAAGATTTCCATCTAGATGCCGTTTCCTAACTATCCACTTATCTAAAAGACAACCAATATTTAACTTATGTTCCAACCTCACAAATGGCAGATACTCAAACAAAATTAATTTTTAATTTATTAAGTTAAATGTGTATTCAATGCCTATATGCACCAGGCACCATGCTTGGCACTGAAAATACAAAAGTAATTAAAACACAGTCATTATCCTCAAATAAAGTCATGTGTGTGGCATACAATTATAAAATATTGCAGCTGTGAAGTAGTCTGTACAGGTTCTTAGAGGGGCACATCTGAGGGAATACCTCATTCTGGAAATGGCAAAGAAGTCTTTCTGGAGAAGATGACAGCTGAGACAAATCTTAAAGAGTAGAAAGTATTCAAGTGAAGACATAAAGGATATGGAAATATTTAAAACAAACTCATCAATTATCCTTTTTCGATTACATTTTCAATGTCTCATTTTCTAAGAGACTGCGTCCTGATTCTAAAAAATAATAATAATATTCTTTATTCAATCAAATCACTTTCTTAAGCTATCATTGTTCCAACCTTCTGAAAAGCAATATACCTCCTCCCCATCTGTCACTTAAGAATCACCATGTACTCATCACCTGAGTTTAAACAAGTTATGCTTCAGATTTTTAGACAGAACCAAACATTACAGATGTTAACACTCCCTTTGTACAGTTGTCCAAACACATTACCTCCTGCCTCCCCAGTGGTAATCATTATCTTGATTTTGCATTTATTTTTTCTTTTGTGTGTCTTATACTACTATTGCCTATGTATGCATCCCTAAAATACAGAATTTTGTAGGTTTTTCAAACTTTATAAAAATGATGTCATGCTATATTTTTCAGAGCTTGCAGGTTGCTTTTTTAACTACACTACTTTGTGTGTTTGAACTGTGTCTATAGAGAAACATATAGTCTCATTCATTTAACTGTTATACAGTATTTCTAGTATTTACACATCACTATTTAGTTAACTATTATCCTGTTCATTCAGATTACTTCTGGTGTTTTGCTATGAATGTTTTCTATGAATGTTCCTGTATGTGTCTCCTGGTGTACAATTAGCAGGGAGAAAGTGGAATTCCTGGACTGTGGTATAGACATGTATTACCACTGTTGGTATCCAACCCAAATCTTTTCCCCCATTTATTGTGCTCTCCCCACACCCCAGGTCTTAGGAGTGAAATCTAACATGGAGCGTCTGAACCTGACCCTGAACTATCAAGCATTCATTTCCCCATCTCATCTGCCCTTGAGGGTGGACTAAAGAAAAGAGGGAAAGACCCACTCCCCCTGCTTCCTCTGAGAACAATGCTTCAGAGTAACTTTCATTCCAGAACTCCCCTCGGAGCAGGGGGAGGCAAGCTCTGTGGGACTCCGCCTGAGATTTTACCACTACTTGTCTTCCTCTCCTTCCACGTCCTGCTTGCCCACTCCCTTAGTTTTCTCTGAGAGCACTTTCTTAATCAGTTGTACACAAGTCTCATCTCAGGGTCAGCTTCTGGAGGACCTGACCAAAATTGAGCCATATTTCAAACTGACCAAATACTGCCGAATTACTCTCTAAATTGATTGAACCGGTAGTACTCTCCCCAGCAGGGACATGTGATTTGCCAAGTCTCTACATCGTTCTCAAACTTTGGAGTTAACCAACTTTAATTTTGTTCTTTCAATCTGACAGGTGTGCATAAGGTATCTCATTGTTTTATTTTACATTTTCCTTATGTCTGTTGGCCATTCACATTTCCTCTTCTGCTGACTACCTGTGTGTTGTTTTTATCCATTATCCTATTGAAGTGTTTGCCTTTTCTTACTAATATGTTGGAGTTCTTTTTCTTTTTATTTTTTAAATTAATTTGTATTGGAGGATAGTTGCTTTACAAATTTGTATTAAGTTTCTACTGTACAGAAAAATGACTCAGCTATACATACACATGTATCCCCTCTTTTTTGGATTTTCTTCCCATTTAGGTCACCACAGTGCATTAAGTAGAGTTCCCTGTGCTATGCAATAAGTTCTCATTAGTTACATATTTTATACATAGTATCAATAGTGTATATGTGTCAATCCCAATCTCCCACCCCTCACCTTTCCCCCTTGGTATCCATACATTTGTTCTCTACTTCCATGTCTCTATTTTGGCTTTGCAAATAAGATCATCTACACCATTTTTCTAGATTCCACATATATACGTTAAAATATGATACTTGTTTTTCTCTTTCTTTCTTAGTTCACTCTGTATGACACTCTCAAGGTCCATCCACACCTCTAAAAATGACCCAATTTCGTTCCTTTTTCTGGCTGAGTAATATTCCATTGCACATATGTACCACATCTTCTTTATCCATTCCTCTGTTGATGGACATTTAGGTTGCTTCCATGTCCTGGCTTTGTAAATAGTGTTGCTGTGAACACTGGGGTGCATGTGTCTTTTTGAATTATGGTTTTCTCTGGGTATATGCCCAGAAGTGGGATTGCTGGGTCATATGGTAGTTCTATTTTTAGTTTTTTAAGGAACCTCCATACTGTTCTCCATAGTGGCTGTATCAATTTACATTCCCACCAACAGTGCAAGAGGGTTCCCTTTTCTCCACACCCTCTCCAGCATTTGTTATTTGTAGACTTTTTATTGATGGCCATTCTGACCAGTGTGAGGTGATACCTCATTGTAGTTTTGATTTGCATTTCTCTAATGATTAGTGATGTTGAACATCCTTTCATGTGTTTGTTGGCCACCTGTATGCCTTCTTTGGAGAAATGTCTATTTAGGTGTTCTGCCCATTTTTTGATTGGGTTGTGTTTTTTTTGATATTGAGCTTCATGAGCTGCTTGTATATTTTGGAGATTAATCCTTTGTCAGTTGCTTTGTTTGCAAATATTTTCTCCCATTGAGATTCTGGAGGTTAAACCTCTGAAATTTATATGGGTTGTAAACATCTACACCTAATCTGTGACTTGCCTTTCAAATTTATGTTATCTTATAGTTGAAACTTTTCCAGTTTAATATACTCAAAATTTATTTCTTTTTCTATAGAGTTTGTGTTTTTTGTTTTTGATTTTATAAAATCTTTTCCAAACACAAGGTCATAAAGATTTTCTCCTTTATTTTCTTCTAAATATTTAAACATTTGCTTGTCACATTCCTGTCTTTAGCCATTTTCTGTATGGTGTGTGGTAGGGATTTGATTTTAATTATTTTATTCCAAATAGCTTTTTGCCATATGATTTTTTGGCAAATAGTTTTTAATGCCATTTGTGTCATATACCAAGTTTCCACAAAATCATGGACCTCTTTTGTTGCAATGGTCCATTTCCCTAACGCTTACCCAATGCCAAATGTCTTAATTACTATGGTTTTAAATAATAATTCTTGATATTTTAATAATTTAATACTTCTTATTCTATGGTAAGGCAATTTATCATCTTTTTTTTTCTAAAACTTGATTCTGTCATTTTCTTCTTCCATGTGATTTTTAGGACAAGCTTTTCAAAATCCAAGAAAAATTAGAGTTTTAGTTAAAATTTCACTGAATATCTAGAATAACTTTGGAGGACTGAAATCTTTATGATATAATCTTTCTACCCATGAACATATACTGTTATCTCTCAAATGTATTCATGTCATTTTGACTTTCAAAAATATTTTATAATTTTCTCCATAAAGACATTAAATACCTTGTATGTTAAATCTACCCCTTAATACCTTACAGTGTTATGTTGTTATATATTCCTCTTTGCTACTTCTGGTGTTTAAGATGGCTATTAACATTTGTACATTGATCTCATAACTTATAAGCTTATTGAGCTCTATTCTTTCTGTTTCAAGATTCTATCTGACTCTTCTATGGAGACAATCATTGTCTGCAATTAAAAACATTTGTTCTCCTTTCAAATCCTAATCTCTCTCTAACTTTGATTTATTGCATTGGATATGTTTCCTAATATAATGATAATAGAAATGTTTAACTTTCCTTCTCTAATTTTTCCTGACACTAGTAAGAATATTTACAAAGTATTATAATTCATTAATAACTTTGCTGTTAATTTTGTTAAAAAATAATCAATTTGATGAAGTTTCCTTTTATTTCCAATTGGCTGAGAATTTCTTAAAGTATATAATATGTCTGGGTATTGAATTTTTTCAACTTTTTCCTCCATCTGCTGATATGATCATATGGTATTACCTTTTAATCTGTTAATATAATGAATTACATGATTCAATTTTCTCATATAGAGCTATCCTTACATTGCTGGAATAACCTCTACTTATACCTGAGAGTATATATGTAGCCCATATATATGCTGAGTTCGATTTGCTCATATTTTATTTAGGATTTCTGCACTTGTATTCCTAACTGAAACTGATTTGTAATTTTATTTCACTTTCTTGGTCTAGTTTGAATATCAACACTAGAATATTGTCACAAAATAACCTGAGTAGCTTTCCCTCTATTTTAATTCTTAGAAACAGTTTTATAAAACGAGGATCTTCTGTTCCTCAAAGGACTGGTAAAACTTACTTGTTAAAACCATCTGGGTGGGCTTCCCTGGTGGCGCAGTGGTTGAGAATCCGCCTGCCGATGCAGGGGACACGGGTTCGTGCCCTGGTCCGGGAAGATCCCACATGCCGCGGAGCGGCAGGGCCCATGAGCCATGGCCGCTGGGCCTGCGCATCCAGAGCCTGTGATCCGCAATGGGAGAGGCCACGGCAGTGAGAGGCCCGCATAACGCAAAAAAAAAAAACAAAAAAACATCTGGGCCGGAAGCCAAATGACTTTAATCCTTGTGTGGTGGGGGTGACGGGAGTCAGGGTTAATAGGGAGAGAGAGGGAGAATTTTAAATACTGTCTCAACTTCTTTATAATCACTCTTTTCTTTAGGTTCTCTAGCTTTCTGACTCAAATTGGTATCTTAAACAAATTTTTCTAGAAAATTGTTTATCTGTTGAAATTTATTTTTATAGCAAATATGTTTATAGTATTTTTCTGATCTTTTTATATCCCTATTGTATACATAGTTACATATTCTTTTTTATTTCTTTGCACCTTTCTATTCTTATCAGTTTTGCAAAGGACTTACCTACTATTATGTTTTTTTAATCAAAGAACAATGTTTAGATTTTCTTGGTTCTTTGTATAGTCGCTTTATTTTCCGTTTAACTTTTTGTCTTTTGTTTCTTTTTCCTATGATCTTTAAGTAGATATAGATATAGATATAAGCTTACTGAACCAAACACTTAATTCATCTATGTTCAATCATTTATTCGTGAAGAAAGGCACTTAAGGTACTATTGTTGGTGTAAACTTCCAATATTTATTCATTCTCATTGGGTTTTACTCTTTAACTAATTAATTATTTTTAAGTATAATTTTATTTTTGAAACATATTGCTGTGATTTTTAAATATTTTCTTATTGATTTCAAATTTAATTGCCTTCTTGTTAGAGAACATGGAATTTATTACACTGATTCCTTGAAATTTATTGAGACTTCTTCTGTGTCCTAATGTGATCATTTTGTAAATGCTACGTGTGTACTTGAAAGGCATCTAGTATTCCCCTTTTGTTCAACTCAGAGTTGCATGCTATCTATTAGAGTTAGCTTCTTAACTGTGTTGCTTAAATTTTTTCTGTTCTTACTGTTTCTTCAGCTTGTTCTGCAAGTATCTGACAGGGATCAAATCTCTCACTAAAATTGTTGATTTGACCATCTCTCCTTATATTTTGGTCCATTTTTACTTTATGTTTTCCAAGAATACACTGTTAGGTGCAAATGGATTATGATTGTTACATCTCCTCTGAGGACTGTTCTTTACGCAATTGTCCTCTTTTTCTAGTAATGCTTTAAACCTATTTTGTGTCAAATTAATATAGTTACACTAATTGTTTATTTTCCAAGCTCTTTGTTTTTAACCTCTCTGTGTGATTTTGTTTTTGTGGTGTCCTTCATTAGCAGCATATGGCTGGATTTTGTTTTGTTTTTATATCCATCTAATAATCTCAGTCTTTTGAGGTCTTAATCTACTTAGACATATTGTAATACCTGATATACTTGGAATTATTTCTGCATCTTACTTTGGGTTTAGTTTGTCAGCTTTTTTTTTCTCTTTGCTCCTTCACATTTTCTTCTTTTCTTGTCTCCATTAGGTGGATTATGTTTTTTTACATGCCCTTTTTGTCCACATGGAGATTTTATTTCCCTGGTTTTAGTTAACTGTTTAGCATACGTAATTAGCTATACATTATTCTAATACTCTAAAGATTATAGTATTTTATCTCCCTCTTAGATACAACAAGGATTTCACACTCTATATCCATCAAATGCCTCCTCACTCCCACTTAGTTTTAAGAAAAATACGAAATTGTTTTTTTTTTAATTTTGTTTCTCAATGAAATTTTCCATTGTACTTTATTAATTTCAGTGCCCTCCATCGTACTTGTATCCCAGGGCTTCCCTCTGCATTCACTTTTCTACCTTCTATAGAATATCTTTAATAATTCTTACATTGACAATCTTGGTTTAATAAACTCTTGTAATTTTATATACCTAAAACATATTCATTTGCCTCCTTTCTTGAATAATAATTCAGCTGAGTTATTATTCTTGATTGCAACTGTACTTAAAAGTTTTCTGGCCTCTGTTTTTGCTGACTGAAAAGTCTATTATGAGTCTAATTGCGTCTAATTGCTGATTCTTTGTAGGTACTCTGTCTTTTCTGTCATGACTTTAAAATTTTCCTTTCTCTCTGATATTTTACAGTTTCCCTACAATGAGAAACCAGTGTTGAATCCAGAGCAAATTCCTCAGTACTATCTTTAATTCACGAATTCTCCTGTCATGTCCAGTCCAGAGACAATTTTGTTAGGGAGCAAGCCTTATTATTCCCCACTCCTGAGGATCTATATGGAGGGACGTTCCTTCTTCCTGCTCCACCCTTTCCATACTCCTTCTACCTGACTGCTGAGTGACAGCCATTACTTCACATTCTCTGATTGTACGGAGCCATCATAAAGGCTGTCAGCCCGGGAGTTCAGTCTTTCCCCTTCTCCGTTCTGAACTGGTGTGAGCAATTCTGGGTGCAGTGCCACCCCCAAATTTTCCATGGGTGGGATCCAGACTGTGGTGTGGGGATAAGAGGCAGAGCAAGCAGGAAACATCAGCAAACCTGTTTGGCACTTGGTTGTATAATGTGGCCTTGTCCTCCAACCCAGCTTTTGTAGCAGTGATAAAACTCACTTTTTACTTTTTTAAAAATTGAGATGTAACTCACATACCGTAATATTCATCCCTTTAAAGTGTACTGTTTTATTTATTTTCAATATATCCACAAAGTTGTGGAACCGTACCGTTTTGTTCTAGAACATTTTCATCACGACAAAAACAAACCTTGTACCCGTTAGCAGTCACAACCCCTACCCAATTCCCAGCTCCTGGAAACAACTAATCTACTTTCCATCTCTGTGGATTTGTCTATTCTGGTCATTTTGTATAAATGGAATCATACAACATGTGGCTTTTTTTTGTCTGGCATCTTCCTTTTAATAAAGCTCAGTTTTACTCTGTATCTGGCTCCTGAATCTACCTCTCAATTTGTTTCAAAAACGTGGTAGAAAGAGGAGGATTATTTATGGAGTCCACAAAGCCACACGTAATTTTCTACTGCTTAGTTTCAATAGCTATACTTTTAATCCCCAAGGGTTATTTATAAAGCCACTTGTTCTTAGCCTAGCTTTCTTTATTTCTTTTCCCATTTTTTAAATAAACTTTTTCTATTATAATATATAGAAAAGTACATAAATCCTAAGTATATATAACTTAATGAATTACCACAACCCAGTCAACATATAAAATATTATTATTATCCCAAAGTTCTCTCAAATGTCCCCTTGTACCCTCTCTCTTCCTCATCCTACAAAATTACACTATACTTATCCTGACCTCTAAAACCACATCAGTTTTGTCAGTTTTTAAACTTTATAAAACAGGAATCATATGGTACAGTTTTTTTTGTATTGGGTTCTTTGGCTCATCTTATCTGTAATACTTCAGCTTTAATAGAAGGTACATATTTGTTTTTTGCTTTGATGAATTAAACACACACAAAAGTTTTTGCCAGACTGGTTCCTAAACAATTTCATTTGGAGTGAATTCACGTTCTGGTTTTTCAAAATTTTGTTCATTGTCCTTTTCAGCATTAATTTTTCATGTTTTAAAAATTTGTTTATAAGCTTGCTTGGAGTAGACAGGTTTTTTTTTAATTTAAATGCTATCTTTGCATGTGTGCTTGTTTTAGCTTTTCACACTCACATCTTTCCTGTATAGAAGTTTTGTAGTTATCTCCACTGGTCAGATCCAAGCCTGCTCCATTATAATGGGAATGCATAGATACAGGTGCAAAGCCACCTGGTAACTGGAACCTAGTTCCTAGTCATGAGACAGTGTTTTTGTCCCTCTGAACCTCTGCTCCCACTTCTACTTCCCAAACTCCTCCCCACCCCACAGCCCACAGCTTTTTAAAGCCAATGACCAATTACACATCATGAGGCACTTTTTTTATTACAGTCTCCTTTCCCAAGTGGTAGAGACTGTGCAGCCTCACTCAGTGGCATGGCTGTGCTCCCCCACCTCACAAGGAGCACATCTGCAGAAACTAAGATCCACTCCTGGCTTCAAAACAGAAAGCCCAGTAAGTTTGTGCTACAGCTGTCACCAACCTGCGTATTTTTATTGGCCTTGAATTTAGAATCTCCCACTAGAGAGAATCTCTTTTATAACCTTTTTTACTTTTATAAATCTATTATTGTGTGCTTGGAAAAAAAAATTTACATAGCATGAACTCGTTGCCCCATCTTGAACAGATGTTTCAACTCTTTTTTTCAACTCTTGTTTTCAACTCTTGTTTTCAACTCTTTTTTTAGGCCTTTACAAGCTGATTTATGGCAACAATGCTCTCCAAAAAGGGTTCTCTTAAGTGATCATCTAGCTACTTCATCTAAGAGATATACTGGCTTTCTCTAAAGCCTTACCCTCATTGATCTTCTTGTGATATTTCATATTGAGCACATCCCTGGGTCTAAGACACTCTCACTTCATTTGTTTTCTCTATGTTCCTTCCTCTGTTATTGTTCCTTTTCTAGTTCATACTCACTCTGTGGAACTCCCCGTCCCTTAATGTAAGAATTCTCCAAAGTAAATCTCTGAATTTGTCCCTCTTTTCCTCCTCTCTACACTCTGCTTGGGTGGCCTCCTACAATTTCATGTCATCAAATGTCATTTGTACTCCCAAGGCTCTGCTTATAGTGCTAATGCGTCTTCCTACTTTCACTGTCACATTTTCCATTGTTTTCTGGACATTGCCAACTCGATAAGCTGCCAGCTTCTTATGCATACTCATCCTAATTCCCACTGTTACCTCCACCAGATCTGTTCTTCCTCCTCAGCATCACCACTTTTCCAGATACCTGGATAAAAACTGCTAAGGTAACTTCTACTTCTTTCTTTCCCTTGCCCTCCACAGGTTTGACCCCTATCCACTTTTCACCGTTACTCCAGCTACTTCTCTAACTACTAAGTTATTAGTTAGAGCTCTCATAACTTTTTACCTGAACCATGTAATGGTCCCCAGCTCATTTCCCTGACTCTAGTCTCTTTGTTCCCTAATCCACCTGATATTCAACACCCACAGTCATTCAGTTTGGTCAATTCATTTCTTTGCTTGAAAACTGCCAGTGCCTCCACAGTTCCTGCAGGATAGCATACAACATATTTTGGCTGCCTTTCAACAGAATCAGTGACCTGGCAAAAATCCACTTCTTATGCATCCTTCTAACCATGCTTCCAACCAGTTAACCTGCTAATCATGTCCTATGTTCTAGCCACACCTAACTTCTCCATGTCCCCTTTATAAAATCCCCTAATTTTCTCAAATTATCCTCCCAACTGGAATTTCTTTCTCTCCCATCCCTACAGGTTCAAACCTAACTACACTTCTTTATGCCTCAGCTGAAAACCCACTTCCTCTAATACTTTATCATTATTCCATCAGCCAAATCTCTTCTACCTGAAACTCCTCTATCATTCCATCTCTAGTTCTATTAAGCCACCTATCCCTGTCTATCAGCTAGTATATTTACAAACATGTAGCACAATTGCCATGAGATTATAACCCCCCAAGGACAGAGCACATTTTACCTGTCTCTGAGTCTTTCACAAAAACCTAGCACAATCTCTGGCTCAGCATAGCATTTAATAAGAATTTCCCAGCTGAGTGAATGCATGAAAGACATGGTAGAAGAGATTTATACCTTGCATGGAAAGCTAAATGAGTTAAAGGTTCACTCTTCCCAGATTCAATAATCCTCTGATTCTCAAAGTTATGCTCAATCAAAATATATTAGCATAGAAACTTGTGGAATTTTAATTAATAGCAGAAAAAATTAATAGCATCACCAACAAACTTTTGGGAATATTTAGGCATAGTTTATATCTACCCCTATGCAAGCAGTAGGCTTCTATAATCTCAAGACTCTGAAGGAAAGACTTGGAAACTGAAACACACCTTAACTCTCCACCTGGCCACACTGCAGCTCAGTGAAGTGAAGATCATACTTGGCCTCACAGATCAGACTTCACACCTCCAACAAGCATTTATCATCAGCATTGAGAGGGTCCCTCTGGCCCAGCATAAGGCATAGTCTTGAATGGTGAAGCTAGCATATTTAATGCTAGGTTGAAATGTTTAGATCTTTATCTTACAGACAAGGGTAAAGGAACTTTTTCAGAAGTCAAGTCAGCAGATAAAATGTGAAACTTCAGTAGAAAATTCAGCCTAGTGTCATGGATGAGTACATGGCAGGGACCACCCCCTCATATTCTAACATGTAGTAGAGCCAGATCAGAAATTCTAACCTCCTCAAAATTCAATTTATATTTAGTATCTTGGCACTGTTTTTCAAAGTGTAGCAACACATTTTTAGAAAAAGTCAGAGCAAAAATTGTAAATTTGCCTCCAGGCATGTAAATGTTATTGCATAATTAACTGAGACATGGATTAATGTGATTAAATTCACAAAAACAATACCAATTAGGGAGCAGTATCACGAGAGGTGTTTTTTTTTTTAACCCAAGTGCCCACAGAATTCACTGTTTCAACTCTGTTTTGACATCTAAGATTTCCTCCCCAGTAAAGGCTCATTTCAAAAAAACATGGGTTTGAATGAAGAAGAAGTTTGAGGTACCTTAAATGATGCTTAGAAGCACACTGCCGGGCTTTCTGCCAGCTCTGAGGAACATTTGCCTAACTGTGCTCCCAGCCGGATGCTTGCCTATCTCTGGGGAACTTTTTCTCTGCTCACTTTGACAGTATTTAAAATAAAACTAACAGTACACATTCAGAAACCACTACATCTTTATGAAGTGTCATAAAGTTAATAGATAATTTTTCCTATCACCAGTATCAATTCTCTAAACTTCCAGGCTTTACAAACTCCTATTATACTAAGTGAGACATTTCAACTTTTGATTATGTTTTGCCTTTAAATTATCTCATGTGTGAATCCTATATATTATTCTGTGCCTTCTAATTCTTCCCTTCATAGCTTGGTTTTAAGTGCCATTAAGTTATATTTAGCAAAAGACAAACCCACCTATTTAGTTATGCACATCACACATATTTAGGAAAGTGCTCTGTCTGAGGCATTATTTTTCATTTTCTCATCAAATTGATACTTATCCCAGACAGATAATATTGGTGCCTACTGAATCTTTTCTTCCAGACCAGTGCTCTTGGTTTCTGCCCTGGGAGAATAAAAATCTATTGAAACATTCACACAATGGTACCAGGAAACTTCCCTAAGAAGGAAGATTCTATGAAGAGATGAAAGACTGCAGAGAATATATGAAGGGCCAGTGCATACCACGGCCCATGAGAATACAAAGTCTCATTGTGTGCTTATCCTTTGCACTATCCCAAATACCAAGTCTCTTACTACAGTTCTTAAACTCTTCAAAACTAAATTTTAGTTCAAGAATAGTTCTTTAAAATCCAATATTTTACTTTTGCCTTGTTTTTAAAGTAATTGATAGATAATGAAATTTTACCTCTACTAATACTATTACTAATAGTAGTATATAGTCTTTTTTTTTTTTTTTTTTTTTTTTTTTTTTTTTTTTTGCGGTATGCGGGCCTCTCACTGTTGTGGCCTCTCCCGTTGTGGAGCACAGGCTCCGGACGCGCAGGCCCAGCGGCCATGGCTCACGGGCTCAGTTGCTCCGCGGCATGTGGGATCTTCCCGGACCAGGGCACGAACCCGTGTCTCCTGCATCGGCAGGCGGATTCTCAACCACTGCGCCACCAGGGAAGCCCAGTATATAGTCTTTTGGCTGGACATTATTGAGAAAAGTTCAGTTCAAATTATCATAAGCAAACCAAAAGGGAATTTGCTGGCCCTCATGAATAAAAGGAATATTTTTTATTAACTCTCAGGATTAAACAAGAGCTGAAAAAATGAAGTTCTCTCTGACTCGGTGTTGCCAAGACTCTTGGTCTCTTTTACCTCTGCTTTTTGGCCTCATTCTTTCCCACAGCTAGATTTTTTACCAAGTGACTAAGAAATATGGCCATTGGCATCTCTAGGCCTAAGTCAGACCAGGTGAGTAACACAAGTGAGAAAGGATAGCCTAATTCCCATGGAGTCCACATACTGATCCCTAGAAAGAACCTGATTAGCCCTACCCCAGTCAAATACCCACCCATTAGATGGGAAACTACAATCAGCCAGACTGTGTCTAGGGGGAGGGTATGTTACCAGAAGCAAGGAGACAGGCAGGCTCACAGGAAAGGCTAAAGAACAACAGCTTCCAAGGCCCATTGGGAGTTTGGGATTGACAGGTACACACTGCTATATTTAAAGTAGATAACCAACAAGGACCTACTGTATAGCACAGGGAACTCTGCTCAATATTCTGTAATAACCTAAATGGGAAAAGAATTTGAAAAAGAATAGATACATGTATATGCATAACTGAATCACTTTGCTGTATACCTGAAACGAACACAGCATTGTTAATTAACTATACTCCAATATAAAATAAAAAATTTTTTAAATAACAATAATTGATATCTGTGTAACTTAAAGAGCATACAAAGAAGCCACAAATGAGCAAATGTGCTCTGATTGGTCTTTTATAAGTAAAATTAGTATCACATTTTAAAATCCTGAGACTCCCCTTGAAAAAACCATATTTCCAGGTTTTCTTCAAAAATGGAAAGATCACAATCCCAAATGTTAACCAAAACAGTAAGCTGAGGATGCCCCCTTTCATTGGGACATATGCTTTCCCATTCATGCTGGCCTATTTCATTCATTTATGTGCCCAGCACTAGCCCCTACAGGCATTGGAGGGCATGACCCTTGACTGGTAGAGCCCTTCACATTGGCGGGCATTATTTCTCTTCATCCTCTCAGCAATGCTTTGACATTGGTATTATTGTGCCACTGAGGAAGGTGAACTCAGAGAGTTCTCATGACCTGCCCAAGGTCACATGGCTACTAAGGGAAAGACCTGAGATTTCTAATACACATCTCAAATCTGAGGTTTTAAAGTAGTATTCAAGTTTATTTATTTATTTATTTTAACATCTTTATTGGAGTATAATTGCTTTACAATGGTGTGTTAGTTTCTGCTTTATAACATAGTGAATCAGTTATACATATACATATGTCCCATATCTCTTCTCTCTTGCATCTCCCTCCCTCCCACCCTCCCTATCCCACCCCTCTAGGTGGTCACAAACCACCTAGCTGATCTCCCTGCGCTATGCGGCTGCTTCCCACTAGCTATCCACCCTACGTTTGATAGTGTATGTATGTCCATGCCACTCTCTCACTTTGTCACAGCTTACCCTTCCCCCTCCCCATATCCTCAAGTCCATGCTCCAGTAGGTCTGTGTCTTTATTCCCATCTTACTCCTAGGTTCTTCATGACATTTTTTTTTCTTAGATTCCATATATATGTATTAGCATACGGTATTTGTTTTTCTCCTTCTGACTTACTTCACTCTGTATGACAGACTCTAGGTCTATCCACCTCATTACAAATAACTCAATTTCATTTCTTTTTCTGGCTGAGTAATATTCCATTGCCTATATGTGCCACATCTTCTTTATCCATTCATCTGTCAATGGACACTTAGGTTGCTTCCATGTCCTGGCTACTGTAAATAGAGCTGCAATTTTAAGCAGTGAAATAATTTCTGTCAAATGAAATCTTGGGTGGATCACTCATATGCCAACCAATGGAAGCTGAGCTCTACAGTGAAGTAGGAGTGCAGAGCTGGGAATTCAGGTTGGAGTCCCACGAGGCTTGGAGCAACCCCTTCACTTTTTGAATCCATCACTACCCCTGCTACACCCCCTACCCAACTCATTATTGGCTCCTAATGCCTTTCTACAGAGCAAAATCGGAGACCTTCTTGTCATAATGTTATTAAAGTGACAGATATTAGGTACTCTCTAGTACTCTGGGAAATCAAACCTTCAAGGCGTGTGAGAGAAACACATTTATAAGACATAATAAATTATAAATTATAATACATAATCATATGAGATATCTTATTATTATCTTACATATTCTTATCTATATAGTTTCAAAGGACCTTTGCAATGTAAATGAATATACCTGCTGGACTATATAAATAGTATCCAAGAAAAGAGCCTTCGAAAATTTTGTAACCAAATAACTCAGAGGAGAGGGGATATATCAATCAGGTCTCATTTAGGAAAAGAGAAGCTGCTCTATTATTTCAATATAAAGCATTTAATATAGGAATTAGAGAATTAACTCCACTCAGCCATTGGCAGATCCAGGGGAACAGAGGCATAGGGAGCTGCCAGTACAATCAAGAAAGTGCCACCCAAGGGCTGCTTGGTCAGTGGCTGGAGCTGAGCTTGAGGTTTTAAAGTAGGTAGGGCACAAACCTCCCCAGGAAGTTCCTCTGGGTCTGCAATGGCCTCCAGAGAGCACTGGTTTCTCCCACTCTTCTGCCTGCAGATCTTATATAAATTCCTTTCATTAGCAAATTCTAAACTGGAGCAATATAGGAACGGGGACATGGATAAATGTAGTTCCTGACTTCGCTTCTGCAACACAGAGAAAACACGAGAAGGGGTCATAGGGATGCAAAGTTGATAACAAAACATCCAAAGAGAGCACATTTGGAACAAGTAAATTTGGGCGAAGAAAATAATGTATTTCTCATTTAGATGGGCACTGACTGAGGTACGTCTGGTCAAATATACCTGGGGTGTCTGCAGTCACTTTGCACAGTAACTCTTGGTTGTTCTTTCCCTTGTTGCAATGAAGGACTGAAGGTTAAGATTAAGAAAGACGGACTCTGACTAAGAATTATCATAGGCAGGATGAGCAGATGTGCATGCAGCAAGGCATAGAGTGTAAGTAATACATAAGCTGAAATTGACATTTAAATGCAACAAGACAAATAGACACCAGTAGGACTTGGTAGGATAGAATTTTTGGCAAGTATACATCAGTGGAAGTATAAAGTCTTCCAAAAACTATATGTATTACAATGAAGGCTGGAGTAACATACTATATCAGAAGCTGCCAGTTTCCTACTTCCACAAGTCTCTGTTTCCTTCTTAGTTAAAAAAATTAATTTTTAGCTGTGCACACTGCCACTTAGAATAAAAGTCTACATTTTTCACCTCCCTTGTAGCCCTGTGACTGTTTACCAATAATTACAAGCAGATGCATTATATGGAACTCTGAGGAAGCATTAATTCTTTCCTGCTTCTTCCCTCCTACTGCCAGAAGTGGGGTTGTGATGGTAGGAGCTCCAGTAGCCATTTTGTAACAGGTAAACTTCAGAATGTAAGCCATTGAGCAAGGATGGAAGGGGAAACAAATACAAGTCTTAGTCCCTGATAAAACTGTGAAACCTATCTCCAGACTTCTTTTACATGAGAGAATTAAGCTTGTATCTTATTGAAGCCACTATTCAGAGAAGGGACTTTTTATAAAAACCCAAATGTAATTTCTAATTGACAGACGACTGAAGCTATGAGATGATGCTTGGAATGCAAGCTTAAGCAAAGGGCTGAAAATGCACACATCTTCCAGCAATAGGTAGGTAGTTGGAATAAATAAATTACACAAGTAAAGGAGAAACACTGGAGAAACGAAATCATGATCAGAAAACACAGAGAATGCTAACTGACTTAACATAGAGAATTGGATGTCAATTGTTAAATATCTATTTTCATATCAGACCCTCATCCTCAATAAACTGGTTCTTCCAGGTCATAAATATGATCATGTCACTTCCCTGCTTAAGGCCATCTCCACTGACTCCAAATAAAATTCAAACTCCCTACCATGGCCTGCAAGGTTAGCCTCTTCTAGCACCTTCCCGTCTCTCTGGCCTTGTTTCTGCCTTCTTTCCCTATATTCCCCACACTTCAGCCATGTAAAAATGTATAATCCCTCCCTGATCTGTCTGGTGTGTCCTCCCTGTTTCATGCTCTCAACTTTGCCTTCCTAGTAGAATTCCCTGGCTGCCATTTTTTCAGAGAAGATCCCAGATCATGACCTTCTTGTGTGAAGCCTTCTCTCAATACTACAGATGTTCCAAGAATGGAGATGTTGCTTTCAGGTTTAGGAATTAGAAGAATATTAGTTGCAGAGTTGCCATTTTAAATTACCTTGAGTGATAAGTAAACATTTGAAAGGTTAAGGTAGAGGAAGAAAAAAGTACATATCAGAAACTCAAATAACATGCACAAAGGCTCAGAGGTGAGAAACTTGCTGTTCATTAGAGAAGCAGCAAGCGTCCAGCTTAGTTATGACACTGGATACACACATTAAGGCAATCTTACTATTCAAGCTCTCAATGCTTGACTAATGATGTACAGTTAAAACGACGTTTAATAAGAACCTTCTACATGCAGAGTTTCACTCTAGATTCAGTAGCTGTAAAATCAAAGGCACAGTCCCTACTCTTAAGGAATTCAAATGTACTAGGAGAAAGAGATTGGCAATAGGTCATTTCAATATGTTTTGGGTAAATGTTATGATACAGCTATGCACAGTATACCCTAAGAGTTCATGATAATGATTATGCTCTTATTTACTAAATGTTTATTGCACTAGGCACTTTACACACATTATTTAAGATTCATAGCAGTCCTTGAAGGTAGGTATTTTTATCTCCAAGTTAAATGACAAGAAAACTGAGATTCAGAGAATTTAAGCAACACTATCCAAGGTCACACAGATAAATTAGCAGCATTCTTTCCACTACATCATGCTAAAGGGAATTTACTTAACTGGGTGGACAATGAGGTGTCATTGAAGGGTTTTGAGCGGAGAAATGACATACTCAGAGCTACGCCTTAGGATAATTAATGTGGTAGAGATGCAAAGGAAGGAAGGACAGCAGAGAGACCAATTAGAAAGCTATTGGAAGTCCAGGCTTGAAATGGTAACGCTTAAAACTGTTTGTTAAAACAAAACAAAAAAGATCTAATTATGCTTGTTGTGTGTGGCAGTAATTAGTGCTGTTCACCAAGTATGTTCGCCAAATATTCTGTTGCTCCCTCTTCTGGACACATGTTTCATAGGATTGCCCCTTGCCTCCTTAGAGTTAGGTATGGTCATATGATTTGCTTTGCCCAATAAAATCTGAGTAGAAATGACAAAATTCACTGAGCTCTGTGTTTTCCCTTCTGCCACAGCAATGAAAAATGATACAGAGAGTACTGGTCCATTAGCCTAGGACCTGGAATGAGAATGACGTACAACAGAGACCCCTCTAGCCCACAGTAAACAAGAAGCATTAGTGAGAAGTAAAACTTGTTTATTTTAAGCCACTAGGATTTGGGGATTGTTTGTTACTGCAGCATAACCCAGTTTACCCCAATTGATACCACGTCTTTTCCTGAGACTCAAGTCATTTCAAGCACTGCTTCTCAAACTTTAATGAGCAGTCTAATGCCTGGAGATATTGTTAAAAATGCAGATTCTCATTCAGTAGATCTGGGGTGAGGCCCAAGGTACTACATTTCTAACAATCTCCCAATCCCACGTGGTATGTGTGGATGCCACTAATTCACACTAGCAGTATTGCAAAATCTAAAACTGCACTGGCCAAGATGATAGCAAACAGCTACATGTGGCTACTTCAATTTAAATTAACTAAAATTAAGAATCCAGTTCTACAGTCATGCTAGGCCATATTTCAAGTGCTCAAAAGCCACATGAGGCCAGTGGCTACTGTATTTAACAGCAGAGTTCAAATATTTACACCATCACAAAAAAGTTTTATTGGACAGTTCTGTTATAGAGCAATATTCAGAAACAGAAGGACAATCAGCCCTGGCAGCTTGGGGGACGGGAATGGTCAAGATAAAGGTAAGCAGAATTGCTGATATCAAACAGCAATCCAATGGAGAGCAGAGGGGTTTGAGTCTCAGGACATGAAGCTGAGATGGAAACAAAATGTGCACTCGATCTGAGTTCAGGACAAATCCCTGCCATGCCCAATCATTTTATTTCCCCTGTGGATCATTTTAAGAGATCCCATTTCAGGGAAGACAGTTCCAGAGAGCCTCCTCTCTCTTTGCCCTGATCTTGTCTGTCCAATTTGGCTAATCTATTTACTTCCCCCAGAAAACACATGACACCAAGTATAACACTTGTTTTTGATCTCTTTTCCCCAAGAAATCAATAGCACTCAGAGAGAGCGTGCCTGCAAGCACTGCCAAAAGAGCCATAGAATTACACAGTACAGTAAGCATGTGGCTATGTTTGGACGTTAGCTGCCGCCTGCTGCCAGTGATGTTCTACACACTGGTGCCTACTCCTTCTCTCCCCTTCTTTCCCTTGCCAGGAATTCGACAACAGTAGAGAACCTCCTGGTTCATCTCATTCTCTCTTCCTCACCTCCACTCACCCTGAAAATAGCAGACCTCCTTTTTCAGACTTAGACTCGGGCAGGGGTTACTAACCTGAGATCCATGGACACAACAGAATTGTATGTAAAAGCTTGGTTTGCGTTGCACAATCCCTAATGCCCCCAAGATTAACAGAGAAGTGGGGAAGGGCTATAGCCAGCTCCATCCACATTCTAGTGGCCAGTGGCCCAGTGCATCAGAGGAGGAACAAAAAACCTTAAAGGATTAGCATAGAGGGAGAGGACAGACAGGAGTGAGAGACTGCTTGTGACCGACAGCTTATGAGTGAACTGCTGGAAAAACCACTGAAGACCAGAGGAATCAAGGACAATGTCATCTAGGATAACAATTCAGACCATATGCCCCACTAGACATTAACTCACTTTTTACCCTTCCCCATATTACTGAGGCCTTAGTCACTCCCGGGTAATAACCCTAAATTGGTTGAGATTAAGTTCCCCCCCTCCAGCAGCAAAGATTATGGTAAGCATTACGTTAAGGTATCATTCTTCTACACCCAAGTTAATAATGCAGTTTCTTAAGAGTCTACAGCTTTTAGCAGATTCTCAAAGGACCTCTTGGGCTACAGATCCATGATGTCTGAGGACCCCTGACAAAGGGTATGATGCATCTGTCAGTACTGATCGAGTTGGCCACGTCTGGCCAAAGGTCTCTCTGTTCCACCTTCCTGCCTCCTCCGCAAACCAGAAGGTTCGATTTGACTGCCCTGAATCCCACTGTAATAATACCCCATTTAGGTCTTGCAGAAATATAGTATTTTAGTCCTTCTCTGACAATTCCACCCAAAGACCTCTGAGTGTAGGAGAGAATGAATTTGAACCTGCCACCCTCCTTCCTACTCCAGGGACCTGATGTAGACCCCTGACCTAAGTGGCCACCACAAGCAGGTTAAGTTCTTTGAAGTCTGTGCTCCACCTTTAAACATTCTGAGTCTTTACTCTGTAACCTAGCCATGCTTGTTTAAGTCTAAAAATCAGGATATTTACCATAGGTCTTTAAGTACTATATCAATACCCAGAAAGGTAGGCCATGTGTAATCTGTGGCTTCAGGGACCTCTTGTCACACCACCATGGACTCCCAAGACTTGTAACTCTGTATGAGAAGCATGGAGTTTGTTGATTCCTTGGACATTTTGCATGCATCTACCATGTGCCTAGCCCTTGACATATGCTCATAAAACAGAGGTATAAACCTTCCCTGAAGGAACTCACTGTCTAGAAGATACGGAGAAGCCAACAATCTTACTTCTGTGCATGATGTGCTGTAGCAGAGGAAAGAACAAGGTGCAGGAGACGAGTGGAGGGCATCGAGACCTATCAAAGTTTCATTGAGATAATCCAGACAAGAGTCTTTGCTTAATAATTCTTCCCAGAGGTGTGAGTCCCTTTAAAGAAGAAGAAGAAGAAAAAAAAAACCAATTATTTGGGTTTTCTTGAGTACCCAGGACACTGTTAAAAGAAGAAGACCTCACTAGATGTGCAGGCAGCAGATCTGAGCACTAGTTCTACCTTCTGTGCTGAATCATGATGTGGTTCCTGCTGGGGCAATTCTGTTCTCTGGGTTATGATTATCACACACACACCCTAACATGAAAGAGGGTGGAGAAGGGCAGCTGAAAAGCAATCAGAGCTGTCTGTGCCCACACATCTTTTCTCAAAGAGGGAATTCAGTTCAGTCTACTGGAAACACAAAGCAGGCCCTTGAGCAAGTCTCTGGTAACTTTAAGATGGGTCAGTTAACAAATCCATATACCTCCGGTGCAGGGGTCAACAAACATTTTCTGTAAACAGCAAGACAGTAAATATTTTAGGTTTTCCCAGTCATACCTGGTCTCTGTTCCAACTCTTCACCTCTGCTCATGGAGCAGGAAAGCAGCTCCAAACAAGCCCTCAACAAATAGGCAGGGCTCTGTTCCAATCAAACTTTATTAATGGACATTGAAATGTCAATGTCTTCTAATTTTCCCTTTCCAGAAATATTGTTTTCTTTTGACCTTTTTGGTAACCATTTAAAAATATAAAGACTATTCTTAGCTCCAGCCATTTGCCCACCCCCCCTTGTATTAGTAAAGCTACTGTTCTTTGGGTGGTGATGGGAAGTTGGTTTTAAGAAAATCCTGCCATTTTTATGTGTGATTCCATATGGCCATGTGAAAATTCATTGAGGATGTGGAGATGATTTTGTGTGTACAAAATAGTCCTTTTCATTCTGAGCAATCTTTTCAAATTGTCACATAGATACTACAGGGTGTTCTAGGAGGTAAAAAATTTTCATATTTTTACTGTTTGCAGCAATAAAAAGAGGAGAAGGAACGGAGTGAGAACAGAGAACAGGCAGTAGCCTCTCAACAATAAGACAAAAGACAGTGTCTGAGCAGGCAGGGCCCCATGCTGCAATTCTGCACCCCCAGGCCCCAACCCAAGCTGGTGGAGCCAGTGGCCTCCCACACAGCCTCCCACAGCCTCTCCTGCCAGGATAAGCAGATTCAAAGGCTATGCTGCACTGCCAGGGGGTTTGTATTTGTGTGAATAAAACAAGGCCCTTGAGCCGCACACATAGCAGACACGCATCAATTCCAGGAAATGTTATCACCAAGCACTGCCTGCGTCACAAGCCATGAGCGAGGCCAGCTGCTCATGAGTGGAATTCTCTAGCTGTTCAAGAGTTCTTAGCAAGGCAAGTGCTGCTGAGCTTCTTGGAGACCCAAATTGGATTTCTATTTTTTTTTTCTTTTTTGCCAACTTCAAGGATCAACTTGGGTAGCAATTTGGGTATTTGGGTAGCAATTTGAGTGTTTGGTCGAGAGGCTAGGAAGTGAACTAACTGATCATTTTAGGGTACTTCTTGCAAATCTTCTTCTGTTCCCACACCTGTTGTCCCACACATATCAGACTTTTAGTGATTCAATTCCATCCAGTTCACTTAATATTTATTGAGTCCCTTCTATGTATCCTATAGTAAACCACTTGCCAGAGAAAAGGCAGTAAACCAGACAGATTTGATTTGGACTAGTTAGCTAGCAAGGAAAACAGACATTTAATTCAAATATGACACATATTACAGTGAGAGACATATCAAGTGCTATGATTGCTCTAGAAGGGAAATCTAGCCCACCCCTGGATGTTGAGAAGACCTCCTGTGGGAAAAGATTCAAAGTTGGTAGCTAGGTAAAGAGGAAGAGATTTCCAGAACAGGGAATAATGTGTGTGGAGGACCCAGAGTAGAGAGAGCAGGGTGCAATCACAGAAGTGAAGACATAGACTCCAAAAAGTTGGAAGGAAGGGAGCAAGGGCAGAGACTGTTCAACTCTGCCCCTAGCACAGGGCCTGGCCCAAGTGATCAGTGACTGTTAGCAGTGACACCCAGAGCTGACCTCTCCCTTTTTTTCTACCTTCTATATAAAACCACCTTCTATATACAATGTTATATCACTTACATGTGGATCAATTATCTGTTTCCAGTTCATTTCCTCATTTAAACCAGAAGCTGGCTCTTATTTGTTTTGTATTCCTAGGGCCCAACCAAATGTAAAGGTTCAGTAGTAAAAGAAGATAAAAGAAGAAAAGAATGAAGAAGAAAGGAAGAAAAATGAAAGCAAAGAAAGCAAATCAGGAAAAAAGGACTTTAATGCATTAAGATAATCATCATTGTGGTAGATTAACTTCTTCCCCTGACAACCAGAAGGGTGGAATAAATAGGATCTTCTGGGCATGGAAGTAACAGGAGTCACCCTATGACTCTTGTTTCTCCACTTTTTAAGTGCCAGCTTGTATTAGTCAGCTATTGCTGCAATAACAACAAATGACAAACCTTCCCCATTTACTGAGCTTTATTTCTTGTTTCAGAGGTCTTCAGACCAGCTGCCAATTGGCTGGGCCAGACTGAACTTGTAGGATCCAGGCTCCAGGCTAAGGGTTGGAGTCAGGACTCCTCCATGCAATTGGCTCAGTTTGTCTTGGCACTTGCACTCTTGTGAGCTCCATGGAAGATCTCACCATTTTGACTGATCCCATCTTTATACCATGGTTGCAAGCCAGTTACCTAACCAGTTCTAGGTCTGTCTCATAGCTCATTCTAGTATTGCACATGTATCAGGTTACCTCAGTCAAAATGTCCGATCTATCATCCTATGGCAAGAAAGAAAAACAGTTTTTTTTTTTAGGGTAGATGATATTTGTGTCATTTTTTTCTGAAAGGAAACAGCCAGTAGAGAGGGAGGGGTTAATGATTCAAGAAAGAAACTGATTAATTGATGGAATAAGAGCCTGAAAAGGCAAGAGGGAAGTGAATCAAGGGCACAGGTGGAGGGATTGGCCTTAGGAGGAAAGGGAAGAGGTGAAGAGTCACTTCCTTTCAAACAAGAGGGAGAAATTCAGGATGAGAGTAGCTAGCAAAAAGTGTGTGCCAGAGTTAAGGCCCAGATGGACACAGAGATGAGGAGTTTGTTGGGGTCTTTGTCTCCATCATTGTGCCAGTTATTTTCCTCCAAAGGGCTCAGCCAGCAGGGTGTAACACAGTAAAACAGTCTTAGATCCAAGACTGGATGTCTGCTAGGAGTCAAAAGGTTGGAAGAGGTTGAAAGAAAAGGATCCAGTTGGTCAAACCTGAAGATCAGGGTAAGTGGAGCAGGAAATGAGATGTGCAAAGCAGTAAAAGACAAGTCAATTCATTTAAGAATATGAGCTAAGTCTCATAGCCAATCCATCTCTTCATTATAGAAATTGATAAATCAACACATTATATGTTTTGTGAACGCATTTTGACAGACACAAATAACATTTTTTCCTCAAGAAGCTTACAGCCTAGCTGTAGGAATAAGTTTAATACATAAATCAATATATGTCCCCCACAAAAATAATTAGCTATATTATTTATTTATTTATTTGCTATTGAAGTATAGCTGGTCTACAATATGGTATTAGTTTTAGGTGAGCAGCAATGTGGTTTGGATATTTTATGTGTGTGTGTGTGTGTGTGTGTGTGTGTGTGTGTGTGTGTGTGTGTATGTGTGTGTATATATATATATATAAGGGAAAATAGTCAGAAAAGAATATATATATTCTTTTCTGATTATTTTCCTTTATAGGTTATTACAAGATATCGAAAATAGTTCCCTGTACTATACAGCAAATCCTTGCTGTCTATCCATTTTATATACAGTAGTGTGTATCTGTCAATCTCGTACTCTCAGTTTATCCCTCCTCCCTTCCTCCACTTTGGTAACCATAAGATTGTTCTCCATGTCTGTGACTCAGTCTCTGTTTTGCAGATAAATTCATTTTTATCGTTACTTTAGATTCCACATATAAGTGATATCATATGATATTTGTCTTCTTCTGTCTGACTTACTTCACTTAGTATGATAATCTCTTGGTTCATCCATGTTGCTGCAAATGGCATTATTTCATTCTTTTTTATGGCTGAGTAATATTCCATTGTTATATACATACCACATCTTCTTTATCCATTCATCTGTCAGTGGACATTTAGGTAGCTTCCATGTCTTTGCTCTTGTAAATAGTGCTGCAATGAAATCTGAGGTGCATGTATCTTTTCCAATTAGAGTTTTCTTCTTTTCTGGATATATGCCCAGGAGCAGGATTGCTGGATCATATGGTAACTCTATTTCTAGTTTTTTAAGCAATCTCCATATTATTTTCTGTAGTGGCTGCACCAATTTACATTCCCACCAACCTTTTCCCTTTTCTCCACACCCTCTCCAGCATTTATTATTTATGAGCTTTTTGATGATGACCATTCTGAGCAATGTGAGGTGGTACCTCATCGCAGTTTTGATTTGCATTTCTCTAATAATTAGCAATGTTGATTATCTTTTTATGTGCCTGTTGATCATCTGTATGTTTTCTTTGGAGAAATGTCTATTTAGGTCTTCTGCCCATTTTTTGATTGGGTTGCTTTTTTGATATTGCATTGTATGAGCTATTTGTATATTTTGGAAATTTAGCCCTTGTCAGTAGCATCATTTTCAAATATTTTATCCCAGTCCATAGGTTGTGTTTTCATTTTGTTTATAGTTTCTTTTACTGTGCAAAAGCGTATAAGTTTAATTGGGTCCTATTTGTTTATTTTTGCTTTTATTTCTTCTGCCTTGGGAGACTGACCTAAGAAAATATTGCTGGGATTTATGTCAGAGAATGTTTTGCCCAAGTTCTCTTCTAGGAGTTTTATGGTGTCATGTCTTATATTTAAGTCTTTAAGCCATTTTTGAGTTTATTTTTGTGTATGGTGTGAGGGAGTGTTCTAACTTCATTGATTTACATGCAGCTGTCCAGCTTTACCAACACCACTTGCTGAAGAGACTGCCTCATCTCCATTGTATATTCTTGCCCCCTTTGTTGAAGATTAATTGACTGCAGGTGTGTGGGTTTATTTCTGGGTTCTGTATTCTGTTCCATTGATCTATATGTCTGTTTTTGTGCCAATACCAGTACTTTAGCTTTGTAGTACAGTCTGAAGTCTGGAAGGATTATGACTGATTAGTTATTTTTCCTCATGATTGCTTTGGCAATTCTAGGTCTTTTGTGGTTCCATATAAACTTTAGGATTATTTGTTCTAGTTCTGTAAAAAATGTCATGGGTAATTTGATAGGGATCGCATTAAATCTGTAGATTCATTTGGGAAGTATGGCCATTTTAACTATACTAATTCTTCTAGACCAAGAGCATGGGATATCTTTCCATATCCTTGAATCATTTTCGATTTCCTTTATCAGTGTTTTATAGTTCTCAGCATGTAAGTTTTTCACTTCCTTGGTTAGATTTATTCCTAGGTAATTTTTTTAATATAATTTTAAATGGATTGGTTTTTTTTTTTTACTTTCTCTTTCTTATATTTCATTGTTAGTGTAAAGAAATGCAACAGATTTCTGTGTGTTTATCTTGTATCCTGCTACCTTGCTGAATTCCTTTATCAGTTCTAATAGTTTTTGTGTGGAGTCTTTGCATTTTTCTATATAGAGTATCATGTCAACTGCATATAATGACAATTTTACCTCTTCCCTTCTAATTTGGATACTTTTTATTTCTTTGTCTTCTCTGACTGCTGTGGCTAAGACTTCCAATAATATGTTGAATAGAAGCAGTGAGAGTGGGCATACTTGTCTTGTTTCAGAATTTAGCAGGTAGACTTTCAGCTTTTCACCATTTAGTATTATGTTGGCTGTGAGTTTGAAAAATTTCACGTATTTTAATAGAGCTAAAACATGGCAGCTAAGGCAGTGTATCCTCCTACCCACACACAGGGCCCCGATTAGCTGCCTGACTTCTTTCTCTGAGGAAGGGAACTCTTAACCAGAGGCAACACCAGATGATAAGATCCTTGCTGGCAGATGGGACAGGATATATAGGATAGGATGGGCTCTATGTCCTCAGTATCTGGCATAGACACACGGGGACTCAATGAATATTTTGATGAACAAATAAATGAATAAATCTCTAAGAACACTGAAACGAACAAAAGGAATCACAGGAGCTAAGCTCTCAGGGTGAGCCTGGATAAACACCTGAGACTGGAGCTGTATTTTACCATCTGCTTCACAGTATGGGTGAGCTGGCTTCATCTGGCTAGGAATGGAGAAGACAATATTACCAGAGACCCTACTGTGCACTCAGCCCTGTGCTGAGTACTCTGGGGATACAGAGGAAACAGAAACTTAGTTTTCAATCGTTTAGTTTATTCTCTAGTTGAGAAGATATGAGGCAGATAATCCCATGAAGCTGGCAGAACTACATTAAACAGTTGTGACATCATGCTAGAGCTGACTATGTCCACTGAAGTTAAAATTATACAAAAACTGTATGTGCACGTGTGTGTGTATAAACGTTAGCTAAAGAAGATAATGGTTGTTACAGAGCTTATTTTAGCTGTATCCACAGAGTATATAGTATCTACTCCATATGGTCAACACAGACATCTTTCTTCATCAAAATTAGCTGAAGAGCTTTCTCAAAATTCACAAGCAAGCATCCCCACAGATACTATTCAGTAAGTTTAGTGTGAGACAAAATAATCTCTTTATTTTACAAATCTCCAAAGGTGACTTAGATGTTCATCAAATGGGGAAAACTACTTATTTGAACAATTTGAAGATGGAGATATTAGTAATGAATAAAGAGAAGCTGACATTTTTATATCCAGGTAAACGGTTTTAATACAACTGGCCCACAAGAGGGGGATGATTAAGCAAATTATGAGATAAAACAACATCAAACAACAACCGAGAAAAAAGGTATGTAGAACTTACTTCATGAAAATACAAACATGAGTGAAAAAAGAGCCTTACAGACTCCATATATATTGACAATAACTATGTAAAAATAAAATGACTGATGAGGAGCCAAGGAGAACATCCAAACTATATTTTAAATTATGGGGGTGGGGGGTGTTAGTCTACAAAGTTACTAAGTCTGCATTAAGATTTAACTAGGTATAAAACATTTTTGAAAAAATAAAATTTACTTTGTGTTACGTTATATGGATGCATTTTTTGACAAAATGCTTACAAGCAACTAAACAGTACCAGTATGATGAGTAATTACACTGTCCCTCAATGGTCTGATCATTATTTATTCATCATGTTATGGTGGGTGTGACTATTTTTCTCCAGGGAGCATCTGCATCAGAAGGATGAATGTTAATTCCAGGAGCCTCTGCCACTTAAAATATAAACGAAGTAATGGAGTTATTTTGGTCTAAAGAGGTGCTTGTATAATTTTACCACAATTTGAGTAGAGAGTTGCATTAGGAACATTCACTGTGCATTTCAGTGAAATAGATGGAGTATGGTGATGACAGTTAAACAAACCACCACCCAGGGATAGCTTTTGTGCATGAATATCACAATATCAGGAAGAAATATCCATGAATATGTGTTAATTCCTACTTAGGTAAGACTCAGCCACCAAGAGAAAGGATTTGTCTCCAGTAACTCTATTTACATGAGCAAAACACAGTCTTTATTAGCCATATGGAGCATGCAAAATATTATTAAATTCTCATACTGAAAAGATGGGGGTGGTGGAGGATAAGGGGTAGGAAAGAGGAAGTTAGGCCAAAAACTACCTCACTTTAAAGCACAAATTAATTAAATCCATATATGCACTTAAAAAATAACTCTTCTAGATACAAAGCATTTTTGAAATTATTTCCTGTTGCCTTACTTATCTAACCTTCACAACAACACTTAAGCATAGAAACCATTCTTATCTTAATTTCGTAGGTGAGGAAAGAATTAGTAAAAACTCATATTTATATTGTGCTTTCTAGTTTCCAAAGTGATTTCACAAATATAATTAATTTTTGAAATGATTAACCACGTTTAATAGAGAAGGAAATTAATCCCAGAAAGTTAAGTGAATTGCTGAAGGTCTTATGCCTTGTAAGTGTCAGATGAGGATTCAGACCCCTATCTTCTGACTCTTGAATGGTTATTCAGACCTGATTCAGACCTAGGCTGCATCTGCACAAGGCATGATCAACAGCAACAGCATTAGAGACCCAAGTCTCATCTTTAAGCTTCTCACACCCACCTACTATTCACCCTGTGAGAACTTACTACCCATGAGATGTACTCCATTACATTCCTGGCTCAGGGGGAGATTTCAAATGTGTTATGAGTAGTCTCCCTTTGGGCAGACACAAAGACCTCAGACTACTAACACTTTATAAAGCATCCAAATACCCCACCTGCTAATCTAGAAGAAGTTTCCAGGGACCTGGATGGAAAAGAGGGCATTCCCACATGGTGAGTCAGACAAGGAGAAGGCAGAATCTCAGGGCATAGATGACCGTTTCACTATAGGTCGAGCCCTACATTTGGTAGCTAGTCCAAACCAGGCAGCAGCCAGAGAACAGCTTCACCCTGGCTGGCCTCCCATGCAGCCCCAGGTGCTGATAAGGGATAGAACTGGCTCTGGTGGACTTCACAGCTTCTCTCTCATGGCTATCAAGCTCTAGGGTCCCTTTCCTGTCATATTCTTTTTTCCAGCCTACAGCATAATTAATCTTTGTCTCAAAAAGGAAAAACTGGCTCATCAAACATACACTGGAATTCTTCTTAACACTAAGTCACCTAATCATGTAGTATTATTTCAACATCTGTTCCTCAGTAAAATGACTCCTGGAAGAATCAAGCCTTTAGAGTACCAAAACACACACATACACACACAATATATATATGGAAAGAGAGAGAGAGAAGAATGTAGGAGAGACACAGTTTAATACCTTAATAAATTATCAGCCAAAGTATTTTTCATGATACAGTCTTTTTCCCAGTCTATACCGCTTATCTTTCTAGCAACAGTAGAAAATGAATCCTTACATCCTCTTGATATTTTTTTACCATAGTGAGCATATAATAGGTTTAAAACAACTACTAATTTTATTAGATTTACCTATAGCTGATTTACCTTATGCAATAGCAAATACACCTGATCGTCAGATGTGACCTATCTCCCCTTGAGACTCACTGTTAACTACACAGACCTTTGGGTAAAGTTTGCAATCTAACTGAGCAATTTCATGATACCAAACATAAAGGGAGAATGCTTAAAGTCATGCTATCCCAAGAAGGTAGGGCAAGACTGTAATCCAGTCTTTTGTTCTATTCAGGTCCTCATATGATTGGATGAGCCCTACCCACTTTATGAAGGGCAATCTGTTTTATTGAAATTCCACAGATTTAAATATAAATATCATCCAAAAGCACCTTCACAGAAACTTCCAGAACAATTCTGACCAACTATCTGGGCACCATGGCCCAGTCAAGTTGACACATAAAATTAACCATCACACATGCAAACAGTCACTTTAAGCTCCTGATTCTCTGTATAATAAGAGAATGTTTTTAACTCTAAATATAGATACAGACAGACCTAGCTCTCAACATTATGTTAGTTGTTCTTAGGAAACTATGCATATCCTTGTCCATATTTAAGAAGCAGAGCTCAGGCTATGGCAGGCAGCCATGCAGTGCTGACCTTCTCTTACCTCATACCTCTTACCTCATTACCTCAGACTGGGAGGAAGGGGCTGGACTGTGCTTGGACCAGCACAGCCTGGACCCATCTGTTTGTGTATCACACATGGGGATATGGGAGAGCTCTTTAACACAGAATGCCTGGCTTTATAAAATGTAATGACGTTCTCACTGTCTTGGGGACTGATGTGGCCAGATTACACTCCTAAAAAAGGGGAGGGGATTAACCCTGACCAGAATGGATATTTCCGTATCAATTATCCTTTGAAGAGATAAATTCTAGAGCAGCAATGGGGCTGGCATTAGGTAGATATAAAATGTGAGGGTAAAGGGCTTATAAAGGTGAGACTACTGTTGCTCATTTTGGATTGAATTCTGAGGACTGAAGAGATGAGGTACTCCCAGTGGAAGAGGATGAAAGGGCCACTAGCACATGACTACAGGTCTAGATTAGGTAGAAAGCCTACCTCGTAAAGAATTCTAAGGACAGGATTGGGCCTGTGGGTGCTACTTCTAGTGGTGGCATAACTTGTGTTCTATTTCTAGTATCTCCAGGCCTAGAGTTGGGGAAATGGATAGAGTCTGTATATGCTCCAGAAGGAGTAGCTAAGGGAATGATCAGACAAGGCAAAGTGAAATTGGTCATCCTCACCAACAACTGCCGCACCTTCAGGAAATCTGAAATAGAGTACTATGCCATGTTAGCCAAAACTGGTGTCCATCACTACAGTGGCAATAATACTGAATGGGGCACAGGGTGTGGGAAAAAACTACAGAGTATGCACACTGGGTATCATTGATCTAGGTGATTCTGATATCATTAGAAGCTTGTCAGAACAGACTAGCAAAAAGTAAATCTTGCAAAATTTTTCTTTAATAAAATTGGCCAGAATTTGTATTTCTTTAAAAAAAAAGGATAGTTGCAGTCCTTTGTTCACAGGAATAGAGCGGGGATATCAGCAATAGTCACCAAGCACAGAAGTGGTGTTTCTCTGAGTGGTCACAAGTCATAGAAATAGCAAAGTAGGAATTAAGCCATTTGGCCAATATTAACTTGAGGCCCTTGCTGTGGATCACTCATGAACCAGACTCTCCAGGAAACTCCAGGTAGAAAATATTTGAAGGGGGATAACTTGGGGGAAGATCATGCCATATTAAAATGAGCACTCCCATTTTAGGCATCGTAGAGAATTCGATGTCCAGAAGATAACCTCCAGGATAGGACCCTCAAAATCACTGAATAATATTAAAATGTGTTTTATAATGAACCAAAGACCCACACTCACAGGCTTTTAGGGCCAGAATTCACACTCTTGCGTGACCTAAGAAAAGCAAAAGGTCAACCCAAATAAGTATTTCCCAGGTTTTGCCTCACCAGCAGTCAGGCAGGAACAGACCTGAATCTTCTCTTGAGAACATACTCTAAATCCAAGATTCAAATAAAACCTACTGACAAACTTCCAAGGAACATGAACTTAATTAGAAGTGGCAAACCATGAGGAAACAAGCCATTGTGAGTGTAAACAGTCAGCAGAAGCAACAGGTGGCAGAATCAGACCAACAAAGGCAAAGATACTAGAGATATAAAACCAAAATATAAAATAAATATTTAGGGCTTTCCTGGTGGCACAGTGGTTGAGAGTCCACCTGCCGATGCAGGGGACACGGGTTCGTGCCCTGGTCTGGGAGGATCCCACGTGCCGCAGAGCAGCTGGACCCGTGAGCCATGGCTGTTGAGCCTGCGTGTCTGGAGCCTGTGCTCCTCAATGGGAGAGGACACAACAGTGATAAGCCCACGTACCGCAAAAAAAAAAAATTAATTAATTAATAAATAAATAAATATTTAAAGTAATAAAATAGAGTAACAAAAGTAAAAAAAGGATCAGAATATTATTTAAAGATATCAGGCTGAGCTGAAAAAGACAGAAAAGTAAAATTGCTAGAAATGAAAAATATGGTCACTAAAAATAACCATAATTTGAAAAGATACATGCACCCCAATGTTCACTGCAGCACTATTTACAATAGCCAAGACATGGAAGCAACCTAAGTGTCCAAGATAAATGAATGGATAAAGAAGATATGGTACATATATACAATGGAATACTACTCAGCCATAAAAATGAATGAGATAATGCCATTTGCAGCAACATGATAGATCAAGAGATTATCATACTAAATGAAGTAAGCCAGACAGAGAAAGACAAATACCACATGATATCACATATGTGGAATCTTAAAAAAAAAAATGATACAAATGAACTTATATACAAAACACAAATAGACCCACAGGCATAGAAAACAAACTTACGGTTACCAAAGAGAAAAGCAGGGGCAGGGATAAATGAGGAGTTTGGGATTAATATACACACACTACTATATATAAAATAGATAACCAACAAGGCCTACTGTATAGCACAGGGAACTGTACTCAATATTTTGTAATAACCTATAAGGGAAAAGAATCTGAAAAAAATAGATATATATGTATGTATAACTGAATCACTTTGCTATACCCCTGAAACTAACACAACACTGTAAATCAACTACACTTCAATTTTTTAAAAGTGTAAAATAGGAATTCAGTGGACACAATAAACAACAGTTTACATATATCAGAAGATAGAACTAGTGAACTGAAAGTTGAAGAGGGGTTACAAGAATACAGCACCAAGAGAGATGATAGAAAATATGAAGAAAAATAAAAAGATATTGAGAATAAAATGATGAAGTCTAAAAACACCTAACTGGACTTCCAGAAAGAAAAAACAGAGATAATGGGAGAGAAAAAAATTTTTTTTTTTTTTTTTTTTTTTTTTTTGCGGTATGCGGGCCTCTCACTGTTGTGGCCTCTCCCATTGCGGAGCACAGGCTGCGGACGCGCAGGCTCAGCGGCCATGGCTCACGGGCCCAGCCGCTCCGCAGCATGTGGGATCTTCCCGGACCAGGGCACGAACCCGTGTCACCTACATCGGCAGGCGGATTCTCAACCACTGCGCCACCAGGGAAGCCCAGAAAAAATATTTTAAAGGATAACAATTGAGAATTTTCTGAATTGATCCCTAAGGTTCACATTCATGCCCTCTATTAAGGATTAGTCCAGGACTATACAACATGGTCCCAGTAGCTCATTTCCTCTGGGACGATGAGGAGTTGTGAGGTGGGAGGGGCAGACACACTACTGCTGGGGAAAAAGTAGGAAGAAGATTCACAAGGCTAAGCCATGAGAAGCCTATTATGAGAAGTCATATGCAGCACCGTTAAATACTCCTGAAAAGCAGTCATCAAAAATTCAGAAGATGGGCTTCCCTGGTGGCGCAGTGGTTGAGAGTCCGCCTGCCAATGCAGGGGACACGGGTTCGTGCCCTGGTTCAGGAGGATCCCACATGCTGCGGAAAGGCTGGGCCCGTGAGACATGGCCGCTGAGCCTGCGCGTCCGGAGCGTGTGCTCCGCAACGGGAGAGGCCACAACAGTGAGAGGCCCACGTACCGCAAAAAAAAAAAAAAAAAAAAAAAAAAAAAAAAAAAAAGTCAGAAGATCTATCCTCCAATTCTAAGGGAGAAAGACAAGCCACAGCTCATGTTAGAATGCTCTAGATAGAAGGTTAACTAACTCATTCTCTTACTCCTGGTCTGAGAACCATATGAAGGAGGAAAAGAGATGGCTTTCCCGAACTGATGCAGACAGGACTAAGTCACTATATTATTAATCGTGATTTAGGATAATTCAAAAGTCCTAAGGGGAAAAACATAGAAAAATAGCATGTAGATTGACATAAGTGAATTTTCAGACACCTAAAGTGTATTCCATCAAGTGACATAATTTTTTAAAAACTTAACCCTTGGAGCAGTGTTTTAGCTGAGATGACTTTCACAGCAAATAAAAGAGAATTAAACTCAAACTAGCTTCAACTATGGAAATGCATTGGCTCAACTGAAAGGTGGCTTCAGAGAAGCTTACATCCAAGTGTCAGCCCCATCCTCAGGCAAGAGGTGAGATGCTACAGAAGTTCTGAGCTTTTATATGCAACAATACTCAGGGGAAGGGAGAGAGTCAATACCTTTCAACCATAAAATCATAAAGGCATCAAACATTTAGAAGGGAGACCAAACTTAGAACATGTTTACTCTTATTACTTTCAGAATCTCCAAAAAAGCAAAATGTATACACAACTTTCTATGAAACTCTGGAGAAGGGCAATGGTTAAAATTCTCTGGTAGTTGGGAATGATGAAAAAGTTCTGGAGATAGATAATGGCAATAGCTGCATAACAACGTGAATGTACTTAACTCCACTAAACTGTACACTTAAAAATAGCAAATTTTATGTTATGTATATTTTACCACCATAAAATTTCTCTGGTGGGGCTTCCCTGGTAGCTCAGTGGTTAAGAATCTGTCTGCCAATGCAGGGGACACGGGTTAGAGCCCTGGTCTGGGAGGATACCACATGCTACAGAGCAGCCGGGCCCATGTGCCACAACTACTGAGCCTGAGCTCTAGAGCCTGCCAGCCACAGCTGCTGAGCCCACGTGACACAACTACTGAGGCCCGCATGCTTAAAGGCTGTGCTCCACAACAAAAGAAGCCACCGCAATGAGAAGCCCCCGCACCGCAATGAAGAGTAGCCCCAGCTCACCGCAGCTAGACAAAGCCTGTGAGCAGCAACGAAGACCAAACGCAGCCAAAAATAAATAAATACAATAAAAAAAAATTTTAATAAATAAATTAATTAAAATAAAATAAAGTAGTAAAACCATTTTTTAAAAATTCCCTGGCAAGTAAAAAATAACTCATAAGAATCAATTGTACAGTATTCATGTTTATCAACTTGACAAACACAAAATTACATTGACATTCTCTTTATATGGTTGTCTGGATTTACTGCTTTATTTTAGGAAATTAAAATAAAGACTTTTATAAATTATAAATAATAATAGCTAGCATTTGGGGGAATTTTTTAAACATCTTTATTGGAGAATAATTGCTTTAAAATCTTGTGTTAGTTTCTGCTGTACAACAAAGTGAATCAGCTATATGTATACATATATCCCTTCCCTCTTGGACCTCCCTCCCACCCCACCCCCCATCTTACCCATCTAGGTCACCACAGTGCACTGAGCTGAGCTCCCTGTGCTGTACAACAGGTTTCCACTAGCTATCTGTTTCGCACATGGTAGTGTATATATGTCAATCCCAATCTCCCAGTTCATCCCACAACCCCTTCCCCACTCCGTGTCCACATGTTCAGTCTCTACGTCTGCATCTCTATTCCCATAATTTATTTTTTTATAGGAAACTGTCCATGTTTTCTAGATTTTCATTTAATTGTCATAGGACTACACCTTAGAAACAGACTTTGAAATGGACATTTGTATAAAGGGGGTTTATTGGGAAGTGCTCTCAGCAAAAGCACCTGTAAGAAAGTATGAGAGGCGTGATTGAGCAGATGAAGCAGTTGAACAACAGTGAGCAACAGTGACAGTGGCTATCCCACTAGGAGCTAAGGTCCTTCAGAGCTGTCCCAAAATAAGACAAGAGGGTAGGGATTTCATGTTTTTGTATCAACCAGTTTTGAGATGTAAGCTGTCCCCAATACATATTGGACCATTTACACTGGATGGAAACTTGGGCAAGAAAACTCCCTTGGCCAAAAACAATTCCTGCAAAGAGACACAGCTGTGAGCCATTAGCCACCAACACTCCCCACAATGAGAAAATGAGTCTTCTAGTCCTGAAGGAGGTACCAGGGCAGCACACCACAGTGCCCACTAGAGGTTATGTGCAGTAATCTCCACGACTGTTCTTATCTCTCTTGCATCTTTGTTTATATCTACTTTCTCTTTAATGTTTGGTCTCTCTTTTCCCTTCATCAGACTTACAGTGGGTTTATCTATTTTTAGTGGACTTTTCAGCTAACGGCTCTTGGGTTGATTTATTATTTCTACTATGCTTATTATTTCATTTAATTTGATTTTTTTATCTTGATTCCTTCTTCCTAGTTTCTTTTTGTTTACTTTGTTGTTCTAGTAATTTCTTAAAATAAGTATTCATATTTTTCTTTCTTCTTTAATTGTGAAGACATAATATAGGTATTAAAACTCTAAAGTGTTCTCTGTATACAGTTCTATGTCCCATAGGTTTTGCCACTAAGTTGGTTTTATTTTTGTAGTTTATAATTTCTCTTTCAAAATCCTTTTTGTCCCAAGTTTGCCTAGTAGAGTTTTTCATAATTTCCAAAAAGATAAGAATTTGTCACCTTTTTATTATTTATTTTAATTTTCAGTGAATTATGATGATTGAATTTGCCTTATAAAATCTATTTTTTTATTTTGAAGGTTTAATTCATGGTTAAGTAAATGATTGATTTTTGTAAATATGTGGTGGACAAATGAATATAAATATATTACCCTCATAAACTGCTGCATTTACATAATGTCCCTTGTTATTTTCTTCATTACATTTAACCTTGAATTCACCTATGTCATAAAATAATGCTGCCATGCCTGCTTTCTTTTTGTTTGCATTTTCCTTTTGCTTTTGTATCTCTCTGATCCACCTTAATCTTTTATCTTTCTTTATCTCTTTTTTAAGTATAGATAAAGATATAGTTATAGACATAGATTTTGTTAAGGCATATATAGCTCAATTATGTGTTTTAACCCAACTGAAAATTTTTGTCTTTTAAAGGGGAAAAGTCAGTCTGCTCATATTCTGTATGATTTGATTTCTTCTTTTCATGATAATTTAGTTTGATTGTTTACTTTGCATTATTATTTCCTCATTTTCCTTTGTGTTTGATGATTTGATCAAATTGCTATTCTATTTTTCCCCTTGTTAATTTGGAAGTTCTAATATTTTGCACTTGATGGTGACCACCTTCTTTGTTCCTGTTCTCACAATCACAGAATCCTCTATTCTTATAAGAAAACAAAATACCAACTATTTCCTCCGCGAAGACAATTTATTTCCTCCCTTTGCTCCACCCCAATAAGAAGAGCTACTTCCTCCTCTTCCTCCACCCCAGGACCCTAGTTTTGTTAAAATGGATTATTGTTTTCAGTTCTATATTATTATTTGATTTGTTCCTTACAGTAAATCAGTATGCATCTTCTCTTTTAAGACCCCTAGTTTGGCACTTATATTACATATTCCCAATCTGTTTTTATACTCTTCAGTCTAATTTTTAGAGTGAAAGAGAAACTGAGATTGATTCTACATCCTTGTTCCTCTCCTTATCTTCTCTTGCCTTAATGTATTGGTTATTTTCTCATCAACTCATCCTAAAACCCAGTGATCCCTTTCAGGTGCTGATTTGTTTCATTGCTTCTCTTCTGAAATGTTTATCCAAGTCTCAGAGATTTATCCTTAAGTCCCTTATCATTTCCCTATTGTTTTGCTTTTTTATTTTTTAATTTTGTGCTTTCAAATAATTCTTGCACTTATAAATTTTATCTCAACAGTAACAGTCTCCTCCTTCAATCTTCTACAGAATTGTTTACACAGGAAATCATGGGAGTTTTACTGTTGGGTTTTTTTTTTGGTGGGGGGTGGGGGGGAGGTTGGTGGTAGTGATGGTGTTATTCCATGACGAAACGTGTGTGTGTGCTGCATTTGAATCTCATCCAGTGTTTCATTATTTTTTATTTATATTGTCATCCAGATTTTTTCAGGTACATGTTCTGTTTGCACATCTCACTGGTCTTTCTTTGTGACTGCTGGATTCTTAGAATGCCTCTCTAGAGAAGTTCATTTTATTTCCCTCTGGGGGTGATGTGGGCAAATGTAGATATAGGCACCTTTGTTGAAAAATAGTGAAATTGGAGCTAAAACATTCCATTCTCCCAACCTCCCACCAAGAGGACTAGAGCTACCCTATCACCTCTTTGGAGGCGATAGATGACTACACAAAGGAAAATCCCTTTAATAATCAGCTGAAACCTACTCAGGCAGCATTTGCAAAACAAGAAAAGACAGATATAGCTGAGAATCTGTTTATACAGAAAGGTGGAAGAATCTAAGGACTTGGACACCAGAGGTGAGGGAAAGATTACACAGGGGGTGCAGAAGGGGGCAGTGGGAAGATGAAAGGTTAAAAAGATGAGATATGGTCCCCATGGGATTTCCTAAACCATGAGATCTTTTCTTAATATCCCCCCTGATATGCCCCTCCTTTACTATCTAAGGTACAAGAAACAGATTACCTAGGTAAAGCCATAATTTCTGGTTTCTGAAATTGACTATAGATTACTCATATGCATCCTTTAGTAGAAGAGCTTAAACCTACATCATACTTCAGTTATGCTCAGTCCACGGAAGATCAGTGTCAGGAGTGCCTCTCACTCTGTATCACCTGGTTAAGAACTTGCCCTCCCCTTGTGGAGAGAGGTGATCCAGAAATTACAGACCACCAGATGACTCTTCCTACCATGAGTAACCATGAGAAATATTCTTTTGAATTCCATTTCACCAAGGATAGCAAGGAACAGCTACTCTGAGGTACAAAGAAAGGGCTCAGGTATACATATTACACCAGTAGTAGTCATGATAATTGTTACCATCCACTGAACTCCTACCATGTGCCAGTGATCATGCACGCATTGCCTAACTGAATCATCCAAGCACCTTGCAAGGTAGATGAGGGAACATAAAGGAACATAAAGTAATACATCCAAGGCCTGCAGCAAACAGGTGTTGGAGCTGAAATTCACCCCAAGGACTGCCAGACTCCAATGCCCCTAGTTCTTTCCAGATGGTCCCACTGACCCTGTCACAAAATGAACAGCATAAACAAAACACTCCAAATCAATCAGATGTCATGGAAATGCATCAAAGATGTAGATGAATAGCAACTTCCTGTCAAACGTGCCATACAGTTAGGCTTCTCCTCTCTGCTGGGAAATTTCCCATTCCCAAAGTAGAGCCAAATATTGGAAGATATAGTATTCTGAACCAGGCCTAACCCTAAACAGTAACCCCATAAGGTCTGTCTTGTTCATATACCCAGAAATAACCCTTTTCCCAGAAGACTGGGGAAACCACTGCAGAGGGACGGAAAGGACAATGGATGGGAAAGCTACCACTGGAGATAAGCTGCAAGTTGCCTTTAGCTGGCTCTGCATAGATCTGAGTGCAGTGGGAGTGAGCCCACAGTAGAGAACACTGATCCCTCAGCCCAGGTGTTTGGACCGTCGCTATCTCACTCTAAAATACATAGTGAAATGTCATAAACAACCAGGACTTGACAGTTGGATGTAGGTTTGAATCTGGGCTCTGCTTTCACAAACTGTGTTCCTTAACCTATTTGAGCCTCAAGTTCTTCACAGAATAAATATGGATCAAAAGACCACCCCATAGAGTTGAAAAAAGTAAATAAAATAACTTTTATAAAAATCCTTGGCACATAGTAAGTGTTTAATAAATTACAGCTACCCTCGCTTTTGGCACACAGGGAGTGTGTACCACTCCCTGTACAAAGACGATTCCAGAAAATGAGTCCTGTAACATTCTGCTGTTGGAGTGGGGAGACAGGCTGGGGGACAATTTGTAGTTAACTATGGTCGGAGAAGAGCATATGCTTTCTCCCTCTCCTTTAAATTCACAATGAGCATTATTGTTTTAAGGGCTCCTAGAATTCTCACAATATTAGGAAAGGTTTCCTAATATCATTTGGCCACTACAATGTTTTTATGGTTTTGTAACATCATGCAGAGAACACATTTTGAGAAAAACAGTATTTTTAAAGGAGATTTCCTTTCTTTTATACAAATGGTACAAAGTGTCAGAAAGAAATTCATTCTTTCATTATATTTATATTACCTTTATCTGAGGCACCTAAAAATACCCAGAGATTAAACTGACAGCTATTGAGACAGGCAGGCAGATCTGATCCTCATATTACAGTATCGCAGCTGCCAAGAGACATGATTTGATCCAAGAAAGATTGAAAGCAACAATCAGGAGCCACGAAAAAGCAGTGCAGAGCATTTCTTAAACTGAGAAAGACAGTGACATATACATCATCTTCTCAAGAGCAAAGCGTCTCATCCTCAAAGTCTCCAGTTTTCACAGGTGCCACCCACTCTGCTCTCATGAGAGGCACAGCAGAGTGTGTGTAGGAAAGAGCACTGGGCTTGTAAACCAAATACTTGAACTCAAACTCTGGCTCTTCCATTAACAAGGTATTTATTCTCCCTAGATCCCAGTTTCCTTAGTTATAAAATAAAGCTAATGTTATCTTGACTAGAAAAATACCATTGTATAGTCAATTAATGTTGCATTTACCTTAAGCACTTGGAAGATAGATATGTATGCCAATTTAGAACCTCAAGGACCTTAAAGATTACCTACTACAACCTTCTGATTTTATAGATGGTGAAACTGAAGCCCAGAGAATGTAATGATTTGTCCAAGTTCACACAGCTCATTAGTGACACAGCTAGGACTTCAACTTGGGGCTCCTGACTTTTAATCCAGAGGTCTTTCCACTGTACCTCCAAGATCAGATTCATCTTCACTTGTGTTTAACATCAAATGAGCATAAAATTAAGATGACTAGAGCAATGGATCTTGTAAGTAAATACGAAACCCTCTTATCTAATATATTCAGGGAAAAGGGAAATTCTAGTTAATCAAAGAATCTGTCTCACGGAAATTAAAAAAATTCTCCCCACAAAAAGGTCAGGGAGCCCTGATATACACCACACACAGATTAATGACTTTCAAATCATGCGAAAGCAATACAGTTCACCTTTGAAACTAGGCTGGACATAATTTCCTCTGTCTTTGATGACTTTGGATTTTCACATTGCCTCAAGGCAACCACAATGAATATCAATCATCAGCATACAAAGGGCATAAACTTAGAGCCCCACTCTGAGATTACACTGCATTGTGCAGAACGTGTTAACAGAGCTCTGGGTTAATGGAAATCCAGGAAGCAGAGGAGGTACTGTGCACAGATTTATGACCAGTTTCCAAGAACTCAGTAATTTAGAAGATTTTGCACCTCTACTTTTTATTTAAGAGAGTCTACTGCTTAATATTTTACTAATTTCAGAATTAAAAGTCAGCATTGTAAAACAGAAAAGCAGTATAGATAGGTCACAGAACCTCAAGACTTTAATGAAATTTGGAAGCCAACAATTCCCATTTCATTCTTTAAAAGATAAGGAAGGAGAGGCTCAAGAAGTGAACTGACTTACGTAGAGGCAGAATAGGAACCAACCTCTAGACTCCCAACTCCCTTCCCAGAGCTCTTTGCCACTATGGGATGCATTTGATTTATCACTTTTTTAGTCAGGAGAGCCCAAGGGCTATTACTTAGAATTAAGGGTAGAGCCTTCAAGAGAAGACATTTAGATTACAGCTGCCACAGAGAGCAAGGAGCAGTGTCTGCTAAAAGGATGAAATTCCCCCACTTATTTACTACTGACCTGCCCCTAAATGTGTCTAATCCACCCACGCATGCCCAGGAAGTCACAAGCTCCCTCTGACTGGGTGCTATCTGGCTTCCAAATGCCTGCTACCATCCCACCTGGGTGACCTGAAATTCTTTCACGCTCAACAAATACAATATTGAATTTGCTGTCTTCTGTATCTGAATTTCTTCTGGCATTCGCCATCTCAGTTGGTGGTAAAACTGTCAGTCAACCCATAACCCAAGCTAGAAACCAAATTGGAATTCAACCAAAATGCTTCCCTCTTGCAGGGCTGCTGAATTTTCCACCCACGTTATTATTTCTTTATTCCTTTTTTTTTAAAACTTCAATCTCAACTACCATAGCCATAGTTCAGATTCCCATCATCTAGCACAGAAGTTACTATAATGGTGTTTCTCCTGACTTAGATGCGAACAACCCCACCCCATCCTCAACCACCACCTGCTTAAAATCCTTCGATGTTTCCATTCAGGATAAAATTATCTTAACATATTTCTCTCACCTTTATGTGCACGCACGCACGTACACACACACAGAGAAGCATTAAACTGCTTACACTACACTGTGCTATTTCTTGTTTTTGTAACTTTGATCATGGTAGTCTCCCCTACCCATAATGCCTTCTGTTCCCACCTTCACCAGATCACTTTACCTGAGTACTTTTGGTTCACGCTTCAAGACTGGAGAAGTCACCCTTTCTAGGAAGCCTCCCCTGACCTCCACATCCAATTCACAGGATACATTAAGTACCCCTCTTCTGTTCTTCCACTGTACCCTGTGCTGAATTCTCTCATTGCATCTGCTACATCACTGTATAATATCCATTAAGACGTATGTTTTTCTTGCTATTCTGTAACTTGGCAGACAGACCGAGACTCTGTCTCATTCCACTTTTGTATCCCCAGTACACAACACACTTAGCAGGCTCTTAATAACTGTTGAATTAACAAACAAGCTAGCTAATTAATTAATCAATCAATGGATGTTTCCTGACCTTTTTAGTGAAGTTCACATGGCAACATCTGTACCCTCCATGGGTCTACCCTGGGTACAGACCCATTAACAATGAAGAGAGCCAAAAGAAACAGTCATACAGTGATAAAAGAATCAGGCAGGGCTGGTGAACAGACACATCATTTCTTCCATATTGAAAACAAGGTGTTCTTTTTTTTCTCTTTCAGATGCTGGAAACTACAAATGCAACCAAATCACAAAAATGTCACAGCAACAAGGACTTACATTTGTACAGTTGTTCAGCATTTGCAGATCACCTTCCTGGGCACAACTGCATTCTGTCTTCAGAACAATTCTAGGAAGGCAGTCAGAGTCAATGTCATCCTCATTCTGTGCATAAAAATCTGAAACTTTCAGAAATTATTAAGCACATCAAAGTCCAAAGATTAGTTAATTAAAGGCTCGAATCCTACTATTCTGACTCTTAGTTGTCTTACCATATTGCCTCAAAATGTTCTTTATTTTTGAAAATAAAAATCAAAACAATCTTATCTCTGAATTGTGATCTTGACTTCATTTACCTAAGCTCAGAAGAGCCTGCACTGCTGCACATTTACTAACCACCCACACTGTTTTCCTAAACCTGGCTGCCTTTCCTTCTCAGGAGGGATGAACACACCTTCCTCTAGGACCCAGTAACAGATGCTGCCCTGAAACAGCTTGAGGAGCTGCCTGACCCTCTCCCTACCCATGGTTGCTTAGAAGCAAGAGACCAAATTAGTATCCAAACAGTTTCCTTAGACGGAGAGCATAATTCATACAACAGGTCAAATCCTATCCAACAAATGTCACTGAACAGAAATCCTTGAGTGATAAAAAGATTCTCAGCCTTCAGCCCTGGACCATTATTAAAAAGTAGCCTTGATGTGACAGAGCTCCTAGCACGTACGCACATGCATGTGTGCGCGCGCACACACACACACACACACACACTCACACACACAAGTCCCAGTTTTTAGTTATTTTGCTCTATTTTCTTTCTTTTTTTAAAAAAATTAATTATTTATTTATTTTTCCTGTGTTGGGTCTTCGTTTCTGTGAGAGGGCTTTCTCTAGTTGTGGCAAGCGAGGGCCATTCTTCATCGCGGTGCATGGGCCTTTCACTATCGCAGCCTCTCTTGTTGCGGAGCACAAGCTCCAGACACGCAGGCTCAATAATTGTGGCTCACGGGCCTAGTTGCTCCGCGGCATGTGGGATCCTCCCAGACCAGGGCTCGAACCCCTGTCCCCTGCATTAGCAGGCAGATTCTCAACCACTGCGCCACCAGGGAAGCCCTGCACTATTTTCTTATTAGCTTTTTAATGTGTTAGCTCATTAATCCCAATAACATGCCTATAAGACAGTCTTAATACCTCCATTTATAGCTGAGGAAATTGAGACTTGAAAGCTGCAGTGGTTTGAGTTTACATGACTAGCTGTACACTCAGTGGTTATGAAGACACGCTGAGTTAAACTACTGATTCAAATTCCAACTTTGCCACTTGCCTACTCTGTGTAAGCTACTTGATCTCTCTAGCCTCAGTTTCCTCTGCTGTGAAATGGAGTTAATAATGATAACTTTCATTATATGGCTCTGCTACTTTTTTAGGACCCCCATCTCTGCCTCAGATAGTGGATGGGGAAGAAAGTGTGTGGAGAAAACACACGAACTCTGTTCATCTCAACCCAGAGGTGACTCACATCACTTGTATTCCCACTCCATGGCTGAGAACTGTCATATACCCACTCCCACAAGCAAGAGGGCTTGGAAATATGGTCTAGAGGTGTGCCGAAGAAGGAAAAAAACACAACACTGAATCCTGGTGGAAAACTAGGCACCCCTGCTGTAGGGGTGCAGAGCTTTACTGTGACAATTTTGATAGGATGTGTAAAGTGCCTAGCATATCATAAGCATGCAAGAAATGTTAATGACAATAACTTCTCGATGGAACCAAGAAACATGATTTCTGATGTCTCATCTAGTGCTTTCTTTCTTAACTCTTGGAGTATATTACTTCTTTGAATTTACTGTACTAACTGTACCCAGCCCTTGCCTTCAAAGAAATTAACAAACTATAGGGGGTACTGAATAACTGTCATAATTGAAAATACATATAAAAATCAATTTATTACAATTGGAGTAAGACACATTTTCTTATTCATTTAATTAACAGATACTTATTAAATATCTACAATGGGCCAAATACCTTTTAGTAGTTATCATAAAGATAAATCAGTATTTTGTGGTAGAATTTTCTATTATTTCAATGATAGAGTTGATACAATATACCTGCCAGAATCCTTGGAGAAGACAGACGGCATATCTTTATTGAGAGGGATGTGGCGGGGGAATCTGAGAATTGGGGGGATCTGAGAACTGGGGTATCTGCACACCATTTGCCCAACAGGCTGTCTGAAAGCAAGTGTGACTATCAAACCTCTGGCAGAACCAAAACATAAAGACATTATACAAATCATAGACATCTCATTCCCTAGATTCCTTTACAGGACGAGAACCAACAGGCAGCATGAACTCAGTCATAAGACAAGGTTCTAAATTATTTGACAATCCTAAGTAAAGAGTAAATCTGAGAGCACTAGACCTGCTCACCTTCTTGTCATTATCTTCTCATTCTCCTCTGAATCGTGCTCTCTCTCCTGATTTCCAAGACATTCAATCCAGGCATCTCTCAAAACAGGTCCTTCTAGTTCACGCAGCCATCACAGGAGAGCATAAAAACAAAAGGAGGAAAGAGATTCTATGGCAAAGAGGCGTGTTCCCAAAGTGTTTATTTCTGCTTGCTGACGAGGAATGACATCAAACATTCCATGATTTCTTCTAAACATTTATTCTACACTTATGTACATAGCAAGTTCAAGAAGACACAACTCCTACCCACTAGTAGGGATCATGCTTAAAATATAGTTTAAATTTTTCTACATACCTTCTCAAAGTTTAAAGTAGAAACAAAAAATAAACCTTTAAAGCCTCCCTGCAATGTTATTGTCCCTATCAGAAGTGGCCTGTCCCCTGTATAGCATCCTCTCCCAGCCACTGACAAGTTAAAGATGCCCTACAAAAAAGTAGTCATGACAGGATTCCAGCCAATGTTCTCTCCTGCTCTATCTTCTCAGGTCCACTTAGCTCTGTCCTGATGCCTCCAGACTCTTTCCTACTTCGTAGAGAGTGCTTTCCACTTCTTTTCATGAATTTCAGTCTCAGTTTTCGCTTGGATATTGTTTGAATAACGTTTTCCCTCCTCACATTTGACTTTCCTGAATATGCACATAGAACTGGCAGTTAGGACACTCTGTAAACCTTCAATATTACTCCACAGTGGACCTGCCTCTATAAAAGACGTGTCACCCAGATCATGCTATAGGCAGCTTTCCTTTTCTGAAAGCCAGTCATTCTTGGAGAGAAAACAAAATGTCTTAGAAAGAGTCAAAAGGTCTTGCTTCTTGCCACGGCCCTGTCATCTACCAGCTATGTCAGCATAGTAGATAACCTCCTCACTTTATAATTTTTTGCCTTATCCATAAGTCATCTGCTTATATTTCATATTTTTCTTTAAATTTAAATAAAATTAAATATTAATACATTAAAATTTAAATTAAAAACTTTAAATCATCATATAATTGGCAATGGATCACTATCCATGAACCCTAAAAGTAAAGTTACAACTATCAAACTAATTTTATCTATGAATCTCCTAATTAATATATATTACCACTGTTATACACGCAACGCTTTGGGAAACCTCTCAGGTGATTTTTCAAGTCATCTCCCTTTTATGATAGTGGAACTCTCTCATGCACTTCCAAAATCTTGGCAAATGAGGTGATGGTTTTGATGTCTTATGTGGAACTGAACCTGCAGTGAGCCTTGTACTGCAGCTGATGCTGAGTGCAGTTTGACCCCTGCCCAGGGCCTGGTAGACCATGCGTTCATCAACATCAAGGTCTTCGCATCTGCTTCAAGGTGGCCCTAAGTTGACATTACTGACATTCTTCCTTGCCTCCCACAGGTAACCCCAGTGTGGCACTTGACCCTGTCGGATGCAGGGTGATCCTGCGATTCTGCCGTGAGCCTATTCCCCTTGCACAGAGATCACTGGGCACACCTAGGTACCCATTGCCTGGAGCTGCCTACTCAGCTTCTGTCGTGGCCATGAGAATGCACTTCGCAGAGCCCCCAGTTTAGGGAGTATAAGTGACAAGGGCTCCAGCTGCTGAGCTCTGAAATTCTCAGCAGGATTTGGTGAGGCCATGCCTTGCATAGGCTGCCCCCAGCCACAGACTGAGTGTGGCAGGGATATTAAGACAGACCCATCTCTGGGACATACAGTATTCCTCCAAGGGTGAGCTTGGGCTCCCAGTCTCCCTGATGGCTTTGTACAACCTTCCTTCAACTGCAGGACAGTCTGCCATGCTTCCACCCAAAGTTCTCCCTCTCTCTCTTCACATGGGGTCATACTTGCGTAGCAGTCTGATGGCTCTCCTGGCCTTACCCAGCCTCCCTCATTACTTTCATTCAGGTGTTTTTCCTAATAAAATTCTTGCATATTTAATCTCACATTGATGCCTGCTCTTTGAAGGACCCAAGCTTACACAGCTACCCTCCTCTTTCTTGGTTTGGGTAGGAGACTTTGCTCAGCTGTGAGTTTGTTATTTTCTAACTGGTTTATTGAATGAGTTAGACTCTACAGAAATCAAGTTAATTCTTTCTAACCATTGCAGACCCACAAACTGGCGCCATGGTCCCATTTTTCTCTCCATAGATAGAATATTGGGTGGGTTTTATATCAGTTAGAATTAGGTTTTATTTGGAGAAATAGAACCCTGAAAATTAGTGGCTTAAATAAGATAGAAATATATTTATAAATATCTCATATAAAATGAGTTTGGAGTGAAATGTGCAGGGCTGGTATTGCAGCTTCATGTTCCTCAGGGAGTCAAGTTCTTTATAGCTCACTGCTCCCTCAAATCTAAAGTGTGACACCTCTCCCCCCATCTTCAGAGTCCAAAATGGCTTCTGGAGAGTCACATTCCAAGGAGTGGGATAAAGGATAAAGGAAAAAGAAAGGAAAGGAATGCTTAAGGAGACTTACTATAGGTACAACACAACACTTTTCTTTGCAGTTTATTGTCCAGAAGGCTGTTTAAGGTAGTTTTTAGGTAGGACACAACATGCCTCGTTGAAAATCTTACAAAGTAAAGAGGGGAGAAGGGACAGGCAACTGACAGTCTCTGCCACAGCTTCCTTAGCTCTTCTAGCAATTCAGCTGTCTTTTGGACACAGTCAGATAATAAAAGACTTTGTCCATTATAATACTAAAACTCCAAACCGTCATCCAATTAAAATCTTCCCCACGTGTACTAGAAAGCAGGACAAAGTTAGCTTCTGTATTGCCTCACCTCCACTCCTCTTGCCTCATTTTAGACCACCAGTGGCTCTCCAGTGTCACAGCTGCAGAAGGAGAGATGGAGGACAGAAAGTTCCAACTTTACCAACACAATTATAAATTTAGCATTGGGATTCTTTGTGCTTAACAGATTCCAAATGCTGATATGTTCTCTAAGGATGCTTTTGTGGTTTCTTCAGAGATACCTAAGCCCTGCAGTGTTCTCATCTGCAGTTCCATGAATGTGTGTGTGTCAGAGACTGACATTTCCCCCAAAATCCATTCTCCCCTGTTTATTACATAGTGATGGAATCCTGATTATTAACTGGACACGTGACCTCCAGGGATAAAGACCACATTCACCAGCTGACAGTACTTTAATGATGAAAACTCTTTTAGCAACCAGCTTCTGCTTGGACATGTAAAGAACCTGGAAGTCACACTACGTTCCTCACAACAAAAGAAAATCTGAACAAGATGAAAATCAACAACTCTGCTTAAGTTTATTGGAGAAATGAGTTCATAGGGCAAATCAATGCCCTGGAAACTGGAAAGACAAATAGGCAAACAGAGAATCGTAATAGAGAACACACAAAGCTTTCTCTTCTTCATCTGCCCTTAAGGGAAACTACTTTATAGAGCCTAACTCATGTGCGAGAAAGAAAATATGCAACTTCAGCCCCCACTCTAACCTTCCTGTCTCACCTAAGTAAGAAAAATTAAAAGTTGAGAAGCACTTGTGAAGGTCGCAGTCCAGTGACTCTCACTAAAAGACTGAGAGTGAATCATGGGAGCATAGAATGCTTTCCTTCCTCCTCCCACACCTTACCACCACAACAGAGTTCCAGGATAATAACAGAAAATTTCAACTGAAGAAACCTCAAAGCTAAGACTCTGTTGAAGAAGGAGTTCCTAGGGAAACACAAAGACAACCCAGAAGACAAAAATAAGGATGCTAGAGAAAACCAGAGCTTCAGACACCTACAGGTGGTAAACAGAGCACATCTGTTAGTAAGATAAACATAAAACCTCACACTAAAGGCCTATTTGCCTCAGTTCCTATTACCTAACGCACCATGTCTGGCTTTCAACAAAAAATTACAAGGTAGGCTAATGTCTTATAGGCAAAAAAGAACCCAATCTTAAGATACAAAGCAAGCAACAGAACCAGACTCAGATATGACAGATATTTTAGAATTATCAGAACAGGCAAAATAACTATGATTAATATCTTAAGCCTCTAGTGGAAAAAGTGGACAACACAGAAGAACACATGTAATGTAAGCAGAGAGATGGAAACTCTATGAAAAAAATCAAAAGGAAATGCTAGAAATCCTAACCACTGTAACAGAAATGAAGACTAACATTTACCAGCTTCCTTTTCAGCTAGGTGTAACCATATGCCAGTGTCCTGACTAGTAGGATAGAGAAGAACTGATATGTGCAACTTTCAGATCAGGCTTTGAAGGGGCATGCTGTCTGTAACAGTCATTAAGATTGTTCACCTTGGGCTTTCCCTGGTGGCTCAGTGGTTGAGAGTCTGCCTGCCAATGCAGGGGACGCGGGTTTGTGTCCCGGTCCGGGAGGATCCCACATGCCGCGGAGCGGCTGGGCCCGTGAGCCATGGCTGCTGAGCCTGAACATCCAGAGGCTGTGCCCTGCAACAGGAGAGGCCCGCGTACCACAAAAAAAAAAAAAAAAAAAAAAAGCTTGTTCACCTACTTTCTACTGTAAGATTTTAATTTCTGACTCTTTGATGTTAGGTGTGGCCTTGTCACCAGTTCTGGCTAATAGCTGAAGGGCAAAGTCTTTTAACTGCTGATGCAAGACTATCCAGCTTGCCTTTCTCCTGCCACAGGCCCTAGCAATGCTCCAAATGGTGCAGATCCATCCTCTGTTGGCCCTGAGTGAGAGTAACATGAGGCAGAATCACTTGTGATCCATAATAAACAAATCACATAAGCAAAAAATAAGCCACTAATATTTTGAAGATGATTATTACCATAGCACAATCTAACCTATTCCAAGTAAACACTCTACCCTTTCCCTCTCCATCTTCATTCTATCTGATACTCAGACATGATGGTGAGCCACCTTGGATCATATAAACAAGATCATAGTGATACAAGAGCAACAAAATGAAAGGAACCTGTGTCTCTGAAGAATTCTCAGAGCAGAGCTATAATACTAGCTCAAATTTCTCTAGGAAAGAGAAATAAAATTCTCTTTTGTTTAAAATATTTTTATTGTTACAGCTAAATCTAAATCCTAACTAATAAAATAGCCCATGCCTCCTCTAGCTGGTTGCTTACTCTTTCATCTCAAAGAAATCCTGAAAGCTCCCTTTGTTACCATAACACTGGAACTTCTAAAGTTCTGTGTTTTACCATGCATTTATAAACAGATTTTGTCACACCATTGTACTAATTGTTAGTTCTCAGGAAGTTTTAAATGAAAATGATGAATGTGATCACCCACACATGTGTAACCATTGGGAAAGTTTGATCCCTGCCCTACCTTGGCTTCTGTTTGAGATCTAATGTATTTAGAGATATGAGTTTAAACAGTGTAACCACTGAAATGACCAATATTACCAATAAGGGGGAAGTCCAAGCTGGCCAGCAGGGAACTGAGTGTTTATAATGTAAATTGCCTCAGGTGAGGTTAAAAAGCACAATAGGTGCATATTATAAAGCCTTTGTTGAACTAGCAAGTGTGTAATCAGATGTAATTACAATGCTTTAAATTAAGAAACATCCCATTTCTCCAATTAAATAATTCCCCAAAGTCACATAAACAGTATACATTCCCAAAGTCTTCGTGTAATTGTATCACTTATGATACCATCAGCAAGACTGCAAATTTTCAGGAACAGAAACTACAACACAAACTGAATTAAACAAAAGTAGAGAACTGGCTCCTCTGGAAAACTAGATAAGGCTTCAGGAAAGACTTGATCCAACAGCTAAGACAATGACCAGAAATTGGTTTCTCTGTCTCCATTTCTGGATGTGCTTTTGTGTGTTGGCTTCAATCTCTAAGGCACCTCCCCCATCCCACATCCCATCTCAGGATGGCTGCCATAGGACTACATTCCTTGCTTATCTCCAACAAGAAAGAGTATGCCATCCAATCACAACAAAAATCTGGAGTCCAGTGTGACTGAACTAGCTTAGGTCATATGCCCATCCCTGAGCAGAATACATGAGAGCTGAGATATATGCTATATCTTTTTCAGGTGGAGTCAGCAACATCTGAAACATGGGGAAGGGGCAGATATCTGCAGCATAAACTGCTAGTTCCTTTTCCTCCCACACAGGAAACTGGAATGCATTTCCCGACTATTCTTGCAGCTAGATGTGTTCATGTGACTCAACTGTGGCTAATGGTATGAAAGCTTTGCCCATAACAACCTTCCACATGTGATACTCTCGATATTTTCCCACCTGTCTGCTAAAAATAGGACTCTAAAAATTTAGAGGAGAGCAGAGCCAAGAAGATAGAAGGAGTGGAGATCTCCATATGAGGAAGTAGAAGCCACTTTACTAGGACCACCTGCGTCAGACAATGACACGAGTAGGAAGTATATTTTATAACACTTAGGCATTAAAATTTTACCATTTATTTATTACAACAGTCATCATCACTTTAACTAATACAATACTACAAAGAATATTGGGCAAACGGATGTTGGACAGCCCAAAATAAGCAGTGTCCACTACAACAATGGTTTTTAAATTTTGGGTTATCTTTAAATAAAATGGAAGCAATTGTGCTGCCAGAGGACATCTGAGTCTATGTGCATTTTCTTTCTTAGAAGAGGAGCACTGTAATGACTTAGCCACAAACCAAACAAACAAAGCAGCAATTGCCTCTTGTACTATAATAAGCCTTTGCAAACATGCCCTGCATTTGCACATGGCTTCCTTAATAAATGGATGCTATTTTCTTATGTTCACCAGCAGTCGTATCAAATAAGAGACGCAATTTAAATTTGCTCTGCATCTCAGGCAACCACTCTTCAATACAACTATCATTCTCTGAAATGAAAAATGTATTTTTCTAAAATCTCTTCCTCTTCGATTTTAACGTGTAAGCACAAAGCAAGCAGAAAAAAGCAAAAACCAAGAGGCATAGAGAAGGCAATACAGAAGAAGCTGTGAACCAGTTCCAAAGCCAGTGAGAAAGGCGAGGGAGAGTGACTGGTCGAAGCCCAAGCCAATTACCTTCTATCTGAAATAGAATATGCCCAGAGTGGAGTGAGATTGGTACCAAGATCAAAGCATGAGCAGGTGTTCAAGAAAAATAAGGAATCAGCATGCCAGATGACAGACAAGTATGTGCTCTGCCTGGAGAGTTCCCTCCTATATTTAACTGGATAAATTCTACTCATCTTGCAGGGCTCAGCTGAAATATCACAGCCTTGGGACAGATTTCGATGACAATCCCCTCCTCACCTCTACATAGTTATTCATCCTCTTATGACCTTACTCTACATTACCTTTACATTACCTTAATGACCTTTACTCTTCTTCCATAGCTCTTCTCATTACTGCAATTACAGACTTTTCTGCGTAATTATTTAGTTTCTGTCTTCCTCTCTAGAATGAAAGTTCTATGGGGGCAAAGACTATGCTGCCTTCTTCACATGTATATTTCTAGGGCCTAGCACAGTGCTTGGCCCATAGTAGGGACTCATTAATTTGAATAGCACTCTGGTGAGTTGTGGGACTGGCATCAAGCTATTTTAAAGGACCAAGTATCTGAGTACATCTTAGCCTCACATTTTCCTTTTGACCAATTTTGAAAAAAAAAAAAAAAAACAACCTAGAAACCAATGGAATATTGTCTCTTAAATCATCTAAGAAATCATCTATTTTGTAAAACACTTGGAAAGACTGTGGGAATTTTTCTCTGGATTCCTCAAGAAGGGGACAAATACTATCACATCACTACATATAGACTACTATCTTTGAAACGATGAGAATTAAGCTGGTATAGACCAACTCCCCAACCCCACCACAGCCCTCCCCTCATTTCTTTCCCTGAAGAAGAACTATGGCCCAGACCATGAACTTCAGATCAATCTCTACTCAGTCAATGAAGCTTTGTTACTTCCCTACTACATAATCCCCAAGTCCCTTCCCCTCTCTCTGAGAGAGCCCCAATTTTTTCATTTTCACAATGGCCTGAATGTATAACTCAAAAGGTTGTAAAAATGGAGTGAGACAATATGGGTAAACAGTCTTGCTTCAATTCTGTGACAGACTAGCAATGCTCTATTATTTTTTCTTTCTTTCATGGCACTCTCTGTCTTAAAGTCTTCTCTGCCCTTCAATGTCACTGCAGTCTCTAGATCTTTCTCCCACTTGCCTCCTTATTCAAAACTACTTCAGACTTGCTCTCAGAGAGAAAAGGAACTGATCATCTAATTCACAGGCCTCAATAATTGACTGGGTTTTATTTTTTAAGCTAACACTGAGATTTCATACAATCTCATTTAACACTCACTACAACTCTATGAGACAGGCAATATTTAGTAATCACTCATCTTTGATAAGAATCCTAAGGCTAACAGAGGTTAAGCAACTTGCCCAATATAACATGGTTTATAAATGGTAGGCCTGGAATTGGAAGCCAGGAGTGCCTGATTCCAAATTCATTCTTTCTATGGCACCATGCTGCCTTTGCACTTTCTTCTCTTAATCTCCTTGCTTCACCCAAATAGTGAAAGCTACCACTGGAAAACTGCCTGGTTAAATGCCAAGTTTAAACTAAAATTCTGTTACCACACGTAGCTGGCATGAAACTGTTAACTCACAAAGGTCCAACCACGTCACCTTCAGTCAGGATATTATAACAGACACCTTTGCTGATGGCTTTGACCTTAGCTATGTCATCAGGAGACATTTGTAGTGATAGACAGAAAACGGAGTGGAAAGAAGGGTATTTAAATAATGGAAACAATATTTTTCATTCCCAACGGAAATCACAAGGTCTCTTTATGCCGAAGACACTCTAGGTCATTTAAAGGCTTTAGAAAGAGTTACTGCTTCTTAACTATTTTAACTTAATTGTGTAATACCTATTGGATATAGAAATAGAAAGACCATTGAAATGTGGTTGCCATACTCAATATAATCAAATCAGAAAACCTAGAAGAATTGATATCCAAGCATTATTGACCAAGTGACTGAGACCTGTCCACATTAAATATATTAGCTTGGACACAAGGAAGATGCTAGATCAGAGGACCAACATGAGATGCAGAAGGGGATCAAGTGAGTTAGAGACCCAAAACAAAGGGCTCCAAAGATGAGAAGACTTTAATAAGGCCAGAAGAAATACTACCTTCTTGGTTAAGGAGTTCAACATACTATAGTAAAAGAGTTTGATAGTTTAACACCACACCCCAATACTCTTCTACATTAGATATATCTGTGCATTATTGTGTGTGTGCATGTGATTTTATGTTCACAGTGAATATTAATAACAGCACAAGTTCATTCCACAATTTGGGCTCCATTCTCAAAAAAAATTCTTTTAATTGCCTTTACAAAGTACTAAGTTATAGAAGCCCACTCAAGCACTGCTAAAAGTAGCTATACCAAGTCCAGGTTCACTAACCTTCTTGGGAATCACTCTTAACGTGTTCAGACATATGGCTCAAGTCACCCGTCTTCCTTAAAAACTGTCTGAACAGAGGCTGATCCTATCTGAATGAAAAAACAGATGTTCCTCCCTCAAAGGTCCTCACCAACAAAAGCCATTTTCCTGGCAGCCAACCTGCTCCTCATCCTTAATCAAGAAGCATTTTTTAAAGGGTCTATTGTATGCCAGGCCTGTTTTCAGTAACGGAGGTACCTTCAAAGGACTCAAAAGTAGAGATCAGACATGGACAAAGAAGTTGCACTAAAATGATGTGGTTCCCAGGATAAAAAGTTGGTGCAGGATACAGTGGCAGCCCCAAGGACGAAGTGGCCTCTTCTACGTGGCGAACAATGGCTCTCAAAACATTCTGAAAGATAGTGATAAATAAGCTAAATCTAGAAAGAGAAGTGAGTGTTGCTTCCTTATTAAAAAAATAAGGGAGGAGACTGAAACCTCACCGAAAAATGTTTAATACTAAGATCCACTTTAGTGGTGGCACCTATTACAAGAATCTTGGGGCCCACATACAGAGCTCTGCAGTATGCCAGTTCCGTGGGAAAACATCCAGGAACACTTCTTTCTATTAAGTATGATTCAGGTACCCGTCATCTGTAAGAAATTCAGACCCATTGATGATTTTGAAAAGGATGACCAGACAGAACATCTAATCACAGACAGGAACCTTAAGTAAGCTTGGCACCAGAAATTGGCAATAGACATAGCAGGCATAGCAAACAAGGGGAGAAGGCCTATGAGGTTGGCAAAGGACTTAGGGGAAAACAATAATAACAGTAATAGCTAAAACTGATTTAAGACATACTGTGTCTTATGAGAATTTTCTACTATTTATATGCATCAACTAATTTAATTCTCAATCCCATGTACTAGGATTATCCCCATTTGATAGATGAGAAAACCAAGGCAGAGAGATGTTAACCAACTTGCCGAAGGTCACAGAGTTAACAAGTAGATGATTTAAACAGGAGGCAAACCCAGGAGGCCTCAGCGCAAAGTCTACGCTGAGCATCTCTTGGCTAGATGGCCTCAAAACCAACAGGGCTATGTAGTCAGTTTGGCAGGAGCCAGAGTTCAGGAGGATGATTAGCAAACTCTGATTCTGGAGCACAAATCACTAAGTCTATGCTGGGTACTAACTTCCCTGTAGGGCCAGAAGTCAGGGGCCTGCTAGCTGATGTAAAAGCAGAAATGGTAAAAATATTTCACTGGGGTTTGGTGTGCTCTCTCTGAAGCCTTAAATCGGTGAAGGCAATAGTTTCCCTGAAATTAGCACAATAGCAGTCCCTTTCACCTAAACAATTAAAAAGAATTTCATAGAATCTTCTAGAAAAAGCTCCCTCCTAGTTATCACTTCTACAACTAACAGGGCCCAGAATTTTCCATTTCATGTCTACTCAGTGTATTTAAATTCATGATATTCACATTAATTCTTCCAAAATGACATTTTATCATGGAGAATATCTCCATTTAACTTCCCTGTGTCAATATTAACGATGGCATTTGTGTGTTTATTAGGTAAAAATTGGGTCCTGACAATCACACAGTCGATTCTAGGGCCCACAAGCTCATGCATCAGGACTCCTCAATTGCTTTTTAAATTTCTTCTGTTGACATTGACCCTGTGTGAGGTTATTTATAAAAACTTTTATGAATACAATTTATGACTTAATTTTAACAAATATTAGATAGATGTTATCACTGAGTCCATGACCTGAGGTGGTAAAGATTCCTATCAGATAGCATCAAGATTCATTTAAATTTCTAATTTTGTAATTCCTGTTCTATTTTCCCAGCAGCACTAAGGGTCAGATATAAATGAAATGAGAAGTGTCTTTCCCATTAACTGTTCTTTATTGATTCCTTGGAGCAGAAATGTAGATCTTTCTAAAGCAAATGAAGTGTTAGAAAGACAAACCACCTAAAGGAAGACATGGAATATTTTTATTCATACCTATAACAATGGTACTATAGGAGAGATGTTTTTTCCAATGTATGTAACAAATATGTCCTAAATTACAGTATTCCTATGTTGACATTTTTAGATGAACAATAGAAACATAAATTCTCAAACTGGAGAGGTCTTAAAAATATACTCATTCAGGGATTTCAAACTGACCACCCACAAGATAGTGTTTGGCCTATACAGTTTTTAAAAATAGTAAAGTGTTACAAAAAACCTTGATTTCTGAGTTCTTTTGAAAAGTCAAAAGATCTGGCAACGTTGTGCCCATACCTCCCCGGGGCAATAAGGGTCCCTCCTGGAGATAGTCTGTGCCCTCTCCAGTTGTCATAGTCCCATTGTTCATTGCTGTCTTACACCTGGTCTCTTCACTCTCTCACATTATTTGCCTGATCCCTGAAGGCTTCTGGGTTGTCAACTCATATTCTTGCTCAGTTACCTCATTTTACAGATAAGGAAATTGAGAACCAGAGAGATTAAATAATACGTCCACACAAGGACAAGATCTAGGTCCCAGTCTCCTAATCCATGCCATGTTACTTATTTTCTTACTGTAAATTTTGCCCTTAATAATATCTATTGGACATATGGATACATATTATCTAACACCTCATTAAGTGTAATGAATAGGTAAATACTATGCCTCTGCTCTTGCCAAAGGCAACTGTAATAACTATGACCTAATTTACTGATCCTAATGGAATGCTTTACACTTACAGATCCATCACGAGAAACAAATAATAGCTGTGAGGATTGCCTAAAATGATAAGATGCAATGCCATATTACATTGATTTATGTCTGATGCCTGCAGTAGTGATTCCTCAATACCCTAAACACAAGTAACACTGAGCCCAGGAGCTTGAACATGGTCTTAGAAAAGGCTGATGATAAAATCTAATTTTAAGGAAGCTTCCGCTTGTGTTATCCTGAAGTAACTATATCATACTGGATAGTCATTCCCAAGGAACTAGCCTTTCCTTTCCTAAGTGTCTGTGTGTTCTAAAACTTCTATTGTGTTTATACAATTTAGAAAAGATGCTACATTATTCAGAATAGCAAGACTTACTCAAGTACTTATGTTTGTTTTCTTGGTAGTTTTTTTTTTTAATTTTTTTTTTAGTTTAACAGTAGTAATTAAACCTATATTTTGTGATTGTTTCCTGGTCTGTGTTTTGAAATTCCTTCCCTTTTCCTTAATTTCATTGGTGAAGATGTATTTAGATACTGAATTTGTTTAGACACTGATTTTGTTTAAGGCACAATTAATCACACTGGTTGTACTTTCAAGACAGGCTTGAAAAAATAAACAGAACTGAAAACAAAACAACAACAAAAAAGACATCTCCTATGGTAAGCACGCAAGATGGCCCAATAATCCACACCTCCTGCTATTCATGCTTTTAAGTAATTCTCCTCCCCGTGAGTGAGGGTTGGACTTAATAACGCACTTCTAATGAATAGAATATAGCAGAAATAATAGTATGCCACTTCCAAAGATTGTCTTGGGGTGCTCTCACTTGCTTTTTCTTAGATTGCTTGCCAGACTGTCATGTAGTGGAGCAACCCTGTGAAGAGAGCTATGTGGTGAAAGACTGCAGCTTGCCAACAACCACACAAGTGAGCTGGAAGCAGAAGCCCCTCCCATGCCATACTCTAGACAAGATCACAACCCCAATCAAAAGCTTGACCTCAATCTCATGAGAAATTTTGAGCCAGAAGTACCTGATTAAGCCATTCCCAGATTTCTGACCCAAAGAAACTATGAAATGATACATGGTTCCTGTTTTAAGCCATTAAGTTTTGGGGTAATTTGTTACATGACAATAGTCAAATAATACAGACTCCTTGACCATAAATATAGATCAAAGATCCCTGAGTTCCCCATGTGTGCAGAGCCCCTTAAATTTTTACCACATATTGCAAACAATGTATATGTGTGCGTGTATATGTATACAAACACATACGTGTTCATATATGATATATACACCACATACATATATAGACAGACAGATGTCTCAGAAATGTGGAATCACATACTGATTAAAAACACATGTATAAGTAAAACAGAACTGTGTTCAAATCCTGGCCCTGACATTTATTAGCTAGATCACCCTGGAAAGTTACTCAGCCTTGATTTCCTCAACTGAAAAAATGAGTTTAGTATTCTCATTGCATTTTACAAATGACTCTACTTTTATACTTAATCATACTTTATTGTAGTTACTGATGGTAGTACACTCTGAGGTCAGATTAGTTCCAGTGAGCTCAAACCAAAAACCAACCAGAAGATCATCCATGCATCCCCAAAGAACTAGGCTTCATGGTGGGGTCTATCAGCCCATGCTAAACTTGGCTCACCTTCCCCAGGAAGCTTACCCAAAGCCACAATCTCTCCTGGGCATGGTGTCCTGGCTGGAGCTCTTAGGAGTCTGGCAGCCAGAAGCACAAATATTGTATTGTTTCTCATGCCCACCACTTCCAGAGCCTCCACTGTTTGTTTTCTAGCCCTCTAGTGAGAGCTCATGAAGTTATTTGTACAGTCAGAGTAGCTGATACAGGAAATGAGTTTTGTGTAACCTTCATTCCTACAGACTTCCTATAAGATCTAGACTTTTTTTTTTAATCAATGTTTATGGGTATTAGATTGACCCATGGTGCTTATAGACACATTCTTTGTAAAGATGGTATGTGATATATAACCAAATGCCATGTACTCTTCAGGGGACAATGATTAGCTGACTCTTTTATCATGAGGTTTTTATACAATTCAAGATGAGTAGAAGAAAACTGTTTCTGAGTAAACTACTTATTTTTAGCCGAAGTTCGAGATTTTTAAACCATCATTCTACAGATTATGACTTTTCTCTGCATTTTCACAGTTAATATCTTTGGCTTACTCACTCCCTAAAGATGAAAGAAATTTTCAAAGAGCAGCTTGCTCAGGATTATTATGGATATAAAAATTTGCCATCCAAGGTCAGCAATAGCTCTATCCAAGCATCCGGAGTGTTTGTATGGGTGGCTGTGGTTGTTTTTCTGTGTCATCAAACCCAAAAAGTATGCCTGAGCAATTATCCACAATTTGATTGAAGTTATTTAGAATGTATTTAAAATTGCTCCTTTATTTAACAAACCTTTATTGGATATGCTTCTGTGCCAGTCATCACACTAAGCACAAAGATAAGAGAGATGTCAGACTTACCCTCAAGTGTATTATAATCTAGTGGTATAGAGATATACGTTTAAAAAACTTATTAAGAATAGGGTCAGCACTCTAATGTATTAGAGGAGCACTGGTTATTGAAAGCAGGAAGGAAATTCTGCTTGGAGTGTTAGTGAAATAAATCTAGGAAGAGAGAGAGTTTGAGTTAACCCTTGAGGGAAGAGCAGGGATGGACAGAGGAATGCAAAGGTTGACAGACCTCCAAGTTCAATCATGCAAATAAAGGCAAGGAGGTATGGAGGGCAAGGAAGTGTTTGTAGAAACTCAATAGTAAAGAGCTTAAAGTATATCAAGAGTATAGTGGGAAATAAGGATGAAATGGAAATGTGAGCCCAGATTAGGAAAAACATTCAAACATGAAGAAACAAATATGTAAGCCAGGGCAGTAGCAGTAAAAATAAAAAGAGGTCAACAGATTCAAGAATGACAGCCAACTTAGAAAAGACTTGACACAATTAGGAAACTGGTTGGACACGTGTATTATTTTATTTGGGGAATTCTGTTTTTGTTTGAAGCAAAAAAAGTAAAATAAAGGAGAAGAAATAAAAGATATAAAGATAATATGATAATTTAAAAGAAGAGATCTAGCAAAAAAAAAAAAAAAAAAAAAGCAGTTAATCTTGGAGGATACAAAAGGATAGTTGAGAAGTGTTCTATGGGTTGGCCAAAAAGTTCATTCAGGTTTTTCCATAACCTCTTACAGAAAAACCCGAATGAACATTTTAGCCAACCCAATATTTGAAGAGTTCGTGGGATATAGAGGGTTTAGAACACCTGAAAACTTGGAGGCTAATGAGGGAATAAGGGGGAAGTAATTAAGGTAACTAGTTTAAAAAGTAAATGCCAGATAGTATAATAGAAGATCTAATGCAGGTATATACAAGTCTTTAGGAGGCTTAGCAGTGAGCTCAGTCTTGAAAAGTCATTGTTCCTCAATACTACAAGGACAAGCAAACTTCTTCAAACACAGACTGTAAGGATTTTAAGCTTGCGTTGGTCTCTGTTGCAACTATTCGATCTGCCATTGTAATGCAATAGCAATGCTAGACAATACACTAATGGGCATGACTATGTTCCAATAAAACTTTAATTAAAAACACAGGTGTCCTGTGCTTCCCTGGTGGCGCAGTGGTTGAGAGTCCGCCTGCAGATGCAGGGGACGTAGGTTCGTGCCCCGGTCCGGGAAGATCCCACATGCCGCGGAGCGGCTAGGCAGGTGAGCCATGGCCGCTGAGCCTGCGCGTCCGGAGCCTGTGCTCCGCAACGGGCAGGAGAGGCCACGAGGCCCGCGTACCGCAAAAGAAAAAAAAACAAAAAACAACAACACAGGTGTCCAGCCTGCAAACAGTCATTTGCCAACTCCTATAGCAGAATGTTTTATGATTCCACTTTATTCAATATAGATTTACTGAACCCCTCATTTTTACTGATAACATAAACCAAAGGAGAAAAAAGAATAACTACCACTTATAGGGTACTTGTTATAAAGTGTCATACACTTTGCTAAACATTTTAAATACATACTATAGTACCTCTGACACAAAACTATGAGGTAGATATTACTGTCCTCTTTCACAGGTGAAGAAGTTAAAAATCATTGAGATGAATTTGTCCAAGGTCACCGGTAAATAGTGAAACTGGAGTTTAAAAGGCAAGATAGGACTTTCCCTTAAGGCAGTGTACTAAACTAAATATTCTGAAAACCCTTCCCACTGAAAACTATATTGACGTTAGATGAATTACAACAAATACGGTCTCAAAAGAAAGCAAGGGAATTTCACAAAGACCAAAATGAGTGGTAAGTAAATGCAAAAGTTGGCACTTCTGGCCAGCAAGTGGTAATGGAGGGAACGTAGAAAAACCAGGACTTATGGTCACACAAGAGAAGAGACCTTAGGCCTATAAATAAACCCAAAGCAGTACCTGTGATAGCTGTGAAGGGGCACCATCCTTAGTGAAAGGTCAGATTAGGAAAACAAAGTATCCATCTCTTGCCAGAGAGTGTGGAAAAAAAATATCTATCATATCTTCCAGTGGACCTTTTTATCGTGATGAAATGTCTCCTTTATCTCTGACAGTACTCTGGGGTTGAAACCTACTTTGTCTGGTATTGATATGGCCACATTCTTATGCTTACTTTCTTATGCTTACAGTTTTCATGCTCTATCTTTTTTAATCCTTTTACTTTCAACTCTATTTGTATATTTATAAATTGTCAGAACTGAAGACCACGAGACAAATGGATATAATTCACAAAAAGATGAACTTTAAAAATCTAATTAGTGTCCTCAGAGAAACTAAAGAAATCCACAGAAATAAAAACACAAACTATTATGAAAAAAAGAAGCAATTCGAAAAATAGAAAACTATATTAAAGAATTTAAAAGGTAATGAACCTACCAGTATATATTGTAAAAAGACAGAGAAATGTATAGATTATCTTATTCATCTTTTGCTATGTGACAAACAACCCTTAAATCTCAGTTGTTTACAATAAACATGTATTCTTGTTTATGTTACATGAAGGATGCAGGGTGGCTATGCAGATTCATGTTTCCAGAAAACAGAAAAGAAAAAAATATATACAGACATAGGAAATCAACTCAGGAGACTTAAAGTTAGACTAAGAATAGTTCAAGAATATAAGAACAATAAAAAGATGGAGGACATGACAAAATACCTTTTTAAAAAAGAAAATTCATAGAGCTGAAGAAAAAGATAAATTTCTAAATGAAATGATCCATTTCCAGCAAAATAAATGACCTATCAAAACCTATAAAATTCCAGAACACTACAGATAAAGGGAAATACCCGAAAAGTTTTCTCAGAGAAAAAATAAAATTTACCTATGAAGAAATGAGAATCCGACTGGTAATCAGGTTTATCAGCAACATTGAGTGCTTGAAGACAAAAGAACAAAGACCATCAAAGTTACAAGGAAAAGTAATTCCAATCTGGAATTCTGTAATAGGTCAAATTAAAAAAAAAAAAAAAAAAAAAAGAAAGAAAGAGGAGGCTTCCCTGGTGGCACAGTGGTTAAGAATCTGCCTGCCAATGCAGGGGACATGGGTTCGAGCCCTGGTCTGGGAAGATCCCACATGCCACAGAGCATCTAAGCCCGTGCGCCACAACTAATGAGCCTGCGCTCTAAAGCCCACGAGCCACAGCTACTGAGCCCATGCCACAACTACTGAAGCCTGCGCGCCTAGAGCCTGTGCTCCACAACAAAAGAAGCCACCGCAATGAGAAGCCTGCGTGCTGCAACAGAGTATTTGTAGAGGATATCATAGTGTCCAGGCTGGTAAAGAAGGCAGACCTTGGGCTCAGAGCCCTCGGGGAAGATGCGGGGGCTGGTGGTGCCACCCTCGCCACGGTCCACGTACTCCACCTGGATGGAGATACTGATCACCTGGGCCAGCACGATGATGTGGATGTGGTTGCTCTCCTTGCACTTGGGCTCTACCTCCTGCTGGCAGAAGTCCTTGATGGTCCACCCACCCTCAATGAAGTACTCAAAGAACTTGCTCTCCCGCTGCAGGTAGTCCAAGGTGAGCAGAATTATGTAATAGGTCAAATTATCAGTCAAGGACAAAAATAAGATATTTCATTCTTTTTAAAACTCCTAGAATTATTTTTTTTATGTTATGGATGGGTATAAGATAAATCTATTTTTTCAGAAAATAATATTATAGTAAGTGCCAATAAATGAAAATAGAAACAAAAATATTCCATTTCCTTTAAAATGTATAGGAATATATTTAGCAAGAAAGACAGGATCCATGTGAATAAAATGATAAAATATTACTAAAGTACTTAAAACAAGATCTGAATATAGTTTAAAAACACACCATCACTCTTGGATAAGAAGAGTTAAAACCATTAAGCATCTTAAAATTAACATACAAATGTAACATGATTAACACTGAGAGAAGACTGACCCAAACAGATATCAGAAAATATCATAAAGCCCAAAACTTTAATCAAATCTGAATGACACTGGCATAGGAACAGAGAATAATTCCAGGATACATAAAAATTTAATATATGATAAATATACTATTTAATTCAATGGAGATAATGAAGTTTGCCTAACAAATTAAACTGGCAAAACTGGCTAAGAAGATAGACAAAAATATTGCAAGAATATCTAGAAAGCTACATGGTCAAATTAAGAGCAAGGGAAGACTTTTAATCAAGATTTAAAAGCTGGAAGACATTTTTAAAGGAAAAAAAAGACAGAGGTAGCTGGCACCAGTGCCCTCCCAAAGCAGCTCCCTCCCTAGGGGGCCAACCCCACCCCATCCAGCAGGTGCCCTCAGCAGGCACCAGTACCCCTCCAAACCATTTTCCTTTTCAGGAGGCAAGCCCTGCACATCAGCATGCCTGCAGCAATCACCGCCAGACCTCCCAGCCAGCCAGGTCAAGTCATCCTTGCCCACCAGCATGCCCAAAGCAGTGACAGCCAGGCAAGGAACTAATCCTGCCCACCAGGGCATCTGCAGCAGTCACGGCCAGTTCTCCACAGCTAGCTGATCTGGAACAAACCCTGCCCACCAGCACACCTGCAGCAATCATGGCCCAACCACAATAGGAGGGTACATGCAGCCCACACAGCATACCCCTGGAGCACATGGGTCTGGAGGTGATGGGTGACTGTACCACTGGGCTCCAAAGGACACCTTGTATATAAGGTCACTCTTTTAAGACCAGGACACATAGCTGATATACCTACTTCAAAGAACCAAGCACAGAGAGTTAAGAAAAGGAGACAAAGGAATACCTTCCAGATGAAAGAACAAGACAGAATCCTCATAAAAGAACTAAGTGAAATGTAGATAAGCAATTTACCAGATAAAGAGTTCAAAGTAATAGTCATAAATAAACTTGTCCAACTTGGGAGAAGAATGAGCTCAGTGAGAACTTCAAAAGAGATAGGAAATATAAAAAAGAACCAATCAGAACTGAGGAATAAAATAAGTGAATTAAAAAACACTAGAGGGAATCAACAGCAGAATAGAGGACTAGAAATCAACTATAAGGAAAAAAAACTAGAAAAAGCACAAACACATGTTAGCTAAGCAACATGCTACTAAACAATCAATGGGTCAACAAAGAGAAAATGAAAAAATCTTGAGACAAATGAAAATGGAAATGCAATGTTCCAAAATCTAAGGGATATAGAAAAAGAACTTCTAAGACAGAAGGTTATAGCAATACAGCCCTACGTCAGAAAACAACAACAAAATCTCAAATAAAGAATCTAACCTGAAACCAAAAATTATAGAAAAAGAAGAACTAACAAAGTCCAAAGTTAATAGAAGGAAAGAAATAATAAAGGGCAGAGTGGAAATAAACTAAATGAAGACTAAAACCAATAGAAAAGATGAATGAAACTGAGAGCTGGTTCCTTGAAAAGATAAACAAAATTGATCAACCTTTAGCAATTCATCAAGAATAAAAGAGAGAGATCCAAATAAATAAAATCAGAAATGAAAGAGAAGTTATAAATCACACCACAGAAATACAAAGGATCATAAGAGATTATACAAATAATTATGTGCCAATGAACTGGACAACTTAAAAAAATGGGTAAATTCCTAGAAACATGCAATCTCCTGAGACTGAATCAGGAAGAAATAGAAAATCTGAACAGACTGATTACTAGTAATGAAATTGCATCAGTAATCAACAAACTCCCAACAAACAAAAGTCCAGGACCACATGACTTCACAGATGAATTATACCAAACATTTATAGAGTTAATACTTATCCCTCTCAAACTATTTCAAAGAAAAAGAGAAAGGAATGCTCCCAAAGTCATTCTACAAGGCCAGCATTACCTTAATACCAAAATACCAAAACCAGATAAAGACACTACAAAAAAAAAAAAAGAAATTACAGTCCAATATCACTGATGAACATAGATTCAAAAATCCTCAACAAAATATTAGCAAACCAAATTCAACAATATATTAAATACACCATGACCAAGTGAGATTTATTCCAGGGATGCAAGGATGATTCAATATGTGCAAATCAATCAACATAAAATGCCACATTAACAAAACAAAGAATAAAAATCATATGATTATCTCAATAAATGCAGAAAAAAAATTGACAAAATTCAACATCCATTCATGATAAAAACTCTCCAGAAAGTGAGCATAGAGGGAACCTACCTCAACATAATAAAGGCCATATATGACAAACCCACAGCTAACATCATACTCAACAGTGAAAAGCTGAAAGCATTTCTTCTAAGATCAGGAATAAGACAAGGATATCTACTTTCACCACTTTTATTCAACATAGTCTTGGAAGTCCTACCCACAGCAATCAGAGAAGAAAAAGAAATAAAAGGAATACAAATTGGAAAAGAAGTAAAACTGTCACTGTTTGCAGATGACATGATACTATACACAGAAAATCCTAAAGATGCTACTAGAAAACTACTAGAGGTCATCAATGAATTCGGTAAAGTTGCAGGATACAGTATAAATACACAGAAATTTGTTGTATTTCTATACACTAACAATGAAAGACCAGAAAGAGCAATTAAGGAAACAATTCCATTTACCATCACATCAAAAAGAATAAAATACCTAGGAGTAAACCTACCTAAATAGGCAAAAGGTCTGTACTCCAAAAACTATAAGACTCTGATGAAAGAAATCAAAGATGACACAAACAGATGGAAAGATATACTGTGTTCTTGGATTGGAAGAATCAACATTGTCAAAATGCCTATATTGCCCAAAGTAATCTACAGATTCAATGCAATCCCTATGAAATTACCAATGGTATTTTTCACAGAACTAGAACAGAAAATTTTACAATTTGTATGGAAACATGAAAGACCCCAAATAGCCAAAGCAATCTTGAGAAAGAAAAATAGAGTTGGAGAAATCAGGCTCCCTGACTTCAGACTATACTACAAAACTATAGTCATCAAAATAGTATAGTACTGGCACAAAAACAGACATATAGATCAATGGAACAGGCTACAAAGCCCAGAAATAAACCCAGGCATCTATGGTCAATTAATCTACAACAAAGGAGGCAAGAATATACAATGGAGAAAAGACAAGTCTCTTCAATACGTGGTGCTGGGAAAACTGGTCAGCTACAGGTAAAAGAATGAAATTAGAATATTCTCTTACACCACACAAAAATAAACTCAGATTGGATTAAAGATGTAAATGTAAGAGCGGATACTGCAAAACTTCTAGAGGAAAACACAGGCAGAACATTCTTTGGCATAAATCACAGCAATGTCTTTTTGAATCCATCTCCCAGAATAACAAAAATAAAAACAAAAATAAACAAATGGGACCCAATTAAACTTAAAAACTTTTGCACAGCAAAGGAAACCATAAGCAAAACAAAAAGGCAACCTACCTAATGGGAGAGGGTATCTGCATATGATATATCTGATAAGGGGTTAATATCCAAAATACATAAAGAACTCACACAACTCAATACTAAAAAAACAAAGAATCTGATCTAAAAATGGTCAGAGAAGATGAATAGAGTTTTTTTCCAAGGAAAACATACAAATGGCCAACAGACACATGAAAAGATGCTCAATATCACTCATCATTAGGGAAGTACTAATCAAAAGCACAATGAGATATCACCTCACATGTGTCAAAATGGCTATTATCAAAAAGACAACAATAAACAAATGTTGGTGAGGATGTCAAGAATAGAGAACCCTCATGCACTGTTGGTGGGAGTGTAAATTGGTGTACCCACCATGCAAAACAGTATAGAGGGTCCTAATAATATTAAAAATAGAACTTCCATATGATCCAGCAATCCCACTCCTCAGTATTTATCTGAAGAAAACAAAAATCCTACCTTGAAAAGATATGTCCACCCCTATGTTCATTGCAGCATTATTTACAATAGCCAGATGTGAAAGCAACCTAAGTGTCCATCAACAGATGAATCGATAAAGAAGATGTGGTGTATATATACAATGGAATATTACCATAAAAAATAATGAAGTCTTGCCATTTGCGACAATATGGATGGACCTAGAGGGTATCATGCTAAGTGAAGTAAGTGAGACAAAGACAAATACCATATGATTTCACTTATATGTGGAATCTAAAAAACAGAACAAATGAACAAACAAAACAGAAACAGACTCATAGATACAGAGAACAAATGGGTGGCTGCCAGAGGGGAGGGGCACGGGGGGGGTTGGGTGAAATAGGTAAAGGGGATTAAGAGGTACAAACACCCAATTATAAAATAAATGCCATGGGGGCTTCCCTGGTGGCACAGTGATTGAGAGTCCTCCTGCCGATGCAGGGAACACAGGTTCGTGACCCGGTCCGGGAAGATCCCACATGCCATGGAGCGGCTGGGCCCGTGAGCCATGGCCGCTGAGCCTGCGCGTCCGGAACCTGTGCTCCGCAACGGAAGTGGCCACAACAGTGAGAGGCCCGCGTACCGCAAAAAAAAATTAAAAATAAAATAAATAAATAAATGCCATGGGGATATACTGTACAACATTGGGAATACAGTCAATAATATTGCAGTAACTTGGCATGATCACAGAGCGTTACTAAACTTACCATGGTGACAAATATGTAAGGTATATAAATGTTGAATCACTGTTGTACACCTGAAACTAATATAATATTGTATGTCAACTATACTTTAATAAAAATTAAGTAGAGAAATAATTGTCTACATAGAAATTTTTTTTTAATTTATATGGCAAAAGATAATGTAAACATCCAGTTGACAAATGACTGGGAAAATTTGTAATATAGAGGTAATATCTATCATATACAAATAACTCTTATAAACTGACAAGAAAAAGAAAATTCACTACAAAAACAGGCAAAGGAATTGAATAGGTATTTCACTAAAAAGCAAATCCAAATGGCAAAAAAGTTATAAAAATAGTCAAGTTTCCTAAAACCCCGGAAAATGTAGATTAATTTACTTTATACCCTTACCAAGCTGACAAAAATGGAAAAGAGCTACAATAATTATTTTTGGTGATAACATGAAGGAGATCGTGCTTTATTAAATTGTTTGTGTTTCGTGAAATGTTACCAGTTTTTGGAAAGTGAGGTGATAATATCTGTTAAAACTAAAAATTCACATATTCTATGCCCAGAAACCCCACTCCTGGAATTGTCTAGAACCACAAATGCATAACTATACGTGTAGAAGGATGCTTCCTGCAGTTTTGTTTGTAGTGACAAAAACTGAAATCAAACACCCATTAATAAGGGAATAATTGAATAAACTGTGGAGCATTCACATCACGGACTATTATGTAGTAACCAAGAAGAATGAGGGGAAAAGCTATACCAGTTGGCCTGGAGAATTTTTTTTTTTAAAGCTTATTTATTTATTTATTTATTTATTTGGGGGTGTGTTGAGTCTTCGGTTGTGTGCGAGGGCTTTCTCTAGTTGCGGCGAGCGGGGCCTACTCTGCATCGCGGTGCGTGGGCCTCTCGTTGCAGAGCACAGGCTCCAGACACGCAGGCTCAGTAGTTGTGGCTCACGGGCTTAGCTGCTCCACGGCATGTGGGATCTTCCCAGACCAGGGCTCGAACCCATGTCCCCTGCATTGGCAGGCAGATTCTCAACCACTGCGCCACCAGGGAAGACCTGGTCTGGAGAATTTTTATGAACTAGTATAGAAATAGTATTGGTGTGACTGGAATGAACTGTGTGATGTTGAGAAATGAGGCTGGAGAAATATGAGACAACAATGAGACAAGGGCTCCTTATGTCATGCTAATGAATTTGAAGACTCTCCAAACTACATGATAAAAAGAATAATAATGAAATGTAAGCCCTATAAAAATCTATGCAATCCCAATTAATCTAAGGCATCTCTGACTTCCCTATCTTCCCTTCCCTTTTGTTCCTTATGCCTTCCTCACTTCCTTTTAAATTTTCTAACAGCAGGATCCTACCGTAGAAAAATAAATATATTAAGAGATGAGGTACAACTAAGTGACAATGCAGTTAAGTGATTACTGTACTGGGATCCCTAAAATAAAATGTGGCCAAATTGGGCTTATGTGCTCTAGAAAAAACTGTTTCCAAATATGCTCCACTGTTCTTTTGGTAATTCAATTGTGGTGACAGGTCAGTCAGGCTATAATTGGTTTTAATTAGCCTCCCTAATGCTGCAATATTCCTTACCTACATACAAACTGTCAAAATACAGGAAGAAGGGAGGGCAAGGGAAAGGGAGGGAGGGAGAGAGGTTAGTTCATTTTCCACCTTTTTCAAAATGCCAGATCAATTGTTTTCAACCTCTCTTACAAGGAAATGTCCCATTTTCCAGTATAAATGAGGGGAAATATGTCACCATGGCAGCTCTTAGAAAGAAATGGCTGATCCCTTCAGCAACAGACAATAAATTCAATTCTGTCTTTTGTGGAACGATGCATTGTTTCCAGGGTCCAGGGAGGAGAAAAATCTCTGCATCTGCTCCCCAGTTTCTCCTGGTAAAATATCATTTTAGCGGGCTGAAAGAAACTAAGGAAAGTCCATACAAATCAAGCAAATACATTTAAAGATGCAAATGTTTTTGTATTACTAAGCACACAGGGACTGTGTCTATATACGTGTCATACATTCCACAAAACAGGAAAGGTATTTCCTGACTGACTTTAAAATAATTGTGTACAAACTGAAATTTTATCCAAAGCATAACAGCATTTTTAAAATTCAAGACTCTTCAATCATACTGAGTCATTTCAGTACCTCCTACCTCTGGGAAGCCACTGTCATTCCCAGCAGAGTCTGGATCAGAAGTCACCTGGGAAGCTGACCTCTAAGGTAAGGTAGTTTTCCATCATTAAGATTCCAGGATACTCCATTTTTTTAAGTGATGAGAGGGATCAATCAAGACCATCCCTGGGATTCATCCACCCCAGGTTGCTCAGCTCTATCATCCTTCCTCCCACATAACTATTTGGCACGTGGTCATAACTCACTCAGCTCAACTACAGATGGCAAGCAGACACGTTGATGGACACTGCCACCTCCCATTCCCCTTCGGCTTCTAGTAGAGACAAGATAAGAGTTGTAGATGCAAGGACTTGGCAGCCATCGCTACTTCCTCACCCCTGCCCCCAGTCCTGAGAACCCCTGTCTGAGCAGACTGGTATACCCAGACCCTCATCCTCAACATAACTAGTGGCCTTCAGGGACAAAAGACACATCAAGTCATTTAGTCCAATGAGCCTTCAGATACTGAACATGAACTTCTACTTATGAACCTCCAAGGGTATTGAACTGAGGCAACCTCTTTCACCTTTGTAAAAACTAATTATTTCACTGGTTGTCTTCCTTTATGTGCAATAGAACTCTGCCACTTTTCAATACTTATTTCAAATCTTCCACAAAAATCTATTCAAGACAATCTATTCAAAGCTTCTCAACCCCTTGACCACCTCAACTTTTTCTATTAATTCCACTTCTGTTCCTTGGTATAATATAGAATAAGATTAATCCTTCTTTCAGATGACAGTCTTGGTATAATTATGCATCTTCCCCAATACCCCTACAAACAGAAAGTCTCTCTTTGCAGCAAACATCCCAATTACTCAAAAAAATCTCTTTCCATCAATGGCTCAAAACTGCTTCACCATCCTTTATACTCTCCTGTGAATATTCTCAAGATTATCCATGTTATTGTTCATCTGTGACATCCAGAACTTAATATAATACTCGAGAACTGGACTGAGCAGCTCAGGGTAGAGTAGCAACATCTTCTTGTTCATTTTAAATGTTATGTCTCCAATATTATTTTTGTAGAAATTACATAACATTACAGGGTTTGTGTTCAGCTAAAACATATAAGATACGTTTTATGTGTACTAGGAAACTATATCTCCTTGAGCCAATGTAATGCAGATAAATTTGGAAACTTAAATGCATGATATAATTATCCTGATTCTATTTTAACCTTCTCAGAAGTATCCCATCCTCTGAATCTAACCCCTCCATACCATATTCACAACCAAGAATCCCTGCTACCAACTACCATCCAGGTTAGCAGGTCTATCTTAAAGCTGAATCCGCAACCTCTTTAAAAAGTACCTATTTACTACAGACATTTTGAGTAGATAACTTTTTTTGGTGCATTCCTCCTCCCCTGTTCCTTATCTCAACAGCATCACCAACAGTCTCCTCAGTTTTCCAAATTAATAATCTAGGAGGAATCCTTGGCTCCCTCTCTCCCTATATCCTATCAGTCCAAGTCCTGCTGAGGTTACCTCCTAAATATTGCCAGGACCTGTCAGTTCGCTTTATTCTCACTGCCACTTCCCTTCTGAGACCAAGGTCTTCCCTTTGCCAAATATTGAAAGATCCACTGTCTCCTTTTCTCTCACTTGCCCCCAATAATTAAAATCTTATTTCTCTCCCCTGCTTAAAATCCTTCCATAGCCCCTTCCACAGCACTAAACTTCTCATAAGGCCCTTGATTTCTTCTCCACTCTCAAGCATCAATATTTGCACACATCGGAATTCTGTGCTCTTCACAGCTTTTGCCTGAGGAATGTATGCCCATGCTGTCCCTGCAACTTTGAATATTCTCTGCACCCCCCTCTTCAGGCAAACATCAGAGCTCCACTTGAGTCGTTTTCTGTAAGAAGCCTCCACTGACTGCATTCTCAAGAATGGCCCAGATGCTCTCTCCATGTGCTCCACTGGCAAACTGCCTCATGCTATAGTAACTGTTTACACTCACTCCAACCTCTTGCCTCCCTAGTCACATCTGTTATCACTGTGATTCCCATTCTTCACTCATTTATAAGGACCGTTGTGATTACACTGGATTCCACCTGGATAATGAGGGTAATCTCTCCATCTCAAGATCTTTAATCACATCTGTAAAGTCCCTTTTACCATGTAAGATAACATATTCACAACTTCTGGAGTTTAGGACGTGGACATCTTTGGGGGCAGGGGACAGATCGTTACTCAGCCTACCACATGAGGTGAGAGTTAAGAAGTGGGGGTGGGGGTGGGGGTGGGGGGGCTTCCCTGGTGGCGCAGTGGTTGAGAGTCTGCCTGCCGGTGCAAGGGACATGGGTTCAAGCCCTGGTCTGGGAAGATCCCACATGCCCTGGAGCAACTGGGCCCATGAGCCACAACTACTGAACCTGCATGTCTGGAGCCTGTGTTATGCAACAAAAGAGGCCGCAACAGTGAGAAGCCCGCGCATTGTGATGAAGAGTGGCCCCCGCTTGCCACAACTAGAGAAAGCCCTCACACAGAAACGAAGACCCAACACAGCCAATCAATCTATCAATAGAAATGCTGTAGAATTAAAAAAAAAAAAAAGAAGTAGAGGGGGAAGAGTGTTCTAGGGTAAAGGAACAGCATGTACAATGGTTCTGAGATGAGAAGCAGTACAGTACACTGAGTTCCTGAAAGAAGGCAATGTAGGTAGAACCTAGACAGCAAAAGAAAAGATGTTGTGAGATGAAAAGACAGATGTAAAAATGGGCCAGATGGTATACAGTCTTGTTAGTCATGTTGAGAACACTGGCTGCAGTCCTAACAGTGACTGGAGGATTCCCTGTAGTCCCTCCCCACTGGAGGTAATCCACTGGAGGCCACCAAGCATTGGGAGTGACATCAGCAGATTTCAGGCTTTTTTGAAGATCACTTTGGCTTCAATGTGAAGAATAGCTGGAGGTGCCAAGGGTGGAGTGGAGGGAAATTTCATTTACTTTCCTGGAAAACATCTGAGAACATACTTTCATAATTCTAGGCATCTCATGGGACCTACAGTATTATTATCAATAATACTACTACTCAGGAACCAAATTTCCTTACATTTGCCACTGCTTGCATTTCACAAACCTTTATCAATATTCACCATCACCTTGTGATATAGAAATTACTAAGCCTTTTAGGCAGATGAGGAAACTAAGGCTGAACTTAGTTTATGTTAACTATCTTGACAGAAGTGGTTCATCCAAACAGAAGCTGAGCCAAAACTAGAACCAAGATTCCTGACTCCCAGTGTAATGCTTTTGTACTTTAATTAGCATGCTCCCCTGCTAAAAAAAATAAAAACCTTTTAACAAGCCCAGTGGGTTTTCATTATGACTTTATAAACTTGAACTCTCTTACTTTTCCGCTGTCCAGGCATGAAAGCAGGTGTTAATGCATCACTGAAAATATCTGGTCACAAGAGTCGACCATCACTACCTTCAACGTGTCACTTCAGAACATCCCTCAACAACATGGCTCAACTCACATCCCACACTCATTGGTCAAAGGAAGAAAAGAAAGTCCTCAGAGTTGCTGCTTCATTTGCAGTTCAGAGAATGGTGACAGCTCTCTGCTTGCAAGTTAGACAATTTGAAAAAAATGAGTCTCTGAGCTTTTTGGCTTGTCTTTCCCCCAGCAGGCTCCTTGCTGCTCTCTGCTCAGCATAACAGACCATTAAACATGTTGGGTCTAATGTAATGACTCATATAGCGTGTACACTCCTTCATATCACATTAATCACCAGTTTCTATAATATCGTGTTTGTTAAAAAGAAGCAATAATGCAAATCCTCATAATAAGAACCCTCAATTAAAGGGAATTTGTTTCCCCTGCACTTCAGCACAAAGAGAAAGAATCAAATGACAGTGAAACAAGCTAATGGACATTTTAAAGAAGAAAAAAAAATAATACTTCCAGTTGCTGACATGGGGCCAGGACACAGTGACTTATTTGAGAAAACCAAGAATGACAAAAATCCCAAATCCTGAGTTTGCCATTAAAGATGTGACCAGTTGCTTACTAATCTCATTCACTAATTCATTAAATCACTCAAGTCAAGTCAGGAGACAGACACTGAGCAGACAGCGGGATGCCAAGATGACAAAGAGACCATCCCAGCTCTCAAGGAGCTCTGGCTCTGGTGGCAGAAAAAAAGTATTGCGCTAGCCAGGACACTGACATTACAAAAGGGGCTAATTTCAACCCCAAATGACCTAAACGAACAAGCAAAAAGAAATGGTTACCTCATTGGAAAGTTCAATTGCTTCAGGCACTTCTGGATTCAGGTATTCAAACATCCAATAAAATGTTGTCTCCCTTTATCAAAAGCTCTGCTTTCTTCCACGTTAATTTCTGTTACTGTCAGTTTCTACACTTTTGGTGGCACAGTCGCCTTCTGCCACTCCAGGCTTATATCCGACTAGTCTTGCAAAACCAGTGGATAGGGAGAGTCTCCTTTCCAATAATTCTACCAAAAGTACTGAACTTGGCTCATCAAGGCTTATGATATGCATCTTTTTCTGAACCATTCACTGTGGTTAAGGAGATGGCATTGCCAGTGAACCACTTATCCCCCACTACTCACCAAGAATGAGAGAGGTCAGGTCTTCTTAAAGCACACGAACTGAGAACATGAATCAAAAATTCAAGATGCTGTTACCAAACAAAAGAGAAACGGATGCTCTACAGATAAAAACTGTATACATCCTCTACAGCTATACACACACCAAAGTGCAAAAGGTGTTACATGTTAGGGAAGCATGTGCAGAAGAACATGGGAAGACATGAAGGAAGAGAGCAGCTAATTCTGTCTATGGAAGAGAAAATCAGGAAAGGCTCCTTTACGCTTGAACTGAGTCTTAAAAGATAAGTAGGTGCTTTCTGCACCTTGCAAAGAAAAAGGAGGTTGCTTCCTGAGCGAAGGCACTGAGCCATGAAACAGCCTGGACTGCTCAGGGGAATGTAGGACATTCCTCCATGTTGCCTCCCTCCATCTCTGCTGTCCCTGGATCTCCAAAGATACGTCCACCTCTACCTAGAGGTCTCCACTTGCTCCAGGTGAAGCTGACACTCAGCGTAATGTGACGTGTATCAGAGATCTCCTCTCCCTCAGCTGGAGAGGCCGCATGTGGTCAAGCTTCCAACACTAAAATCCAGAACCACAGGGAGGATGGCTGAACTCCAGGGTGCCCCTTGTGACACCTTCACTGCCAAGTCCACAAGATGAACTTTCTGTCTGCTCTCTTATTCCATGTCAAATCACAAATATTTACTGAGCCAATGCTATGGGCCAGATCATGTTCTAGGCCCTGAACATATAAGGTTTCTGCTCTCACGGAGGTTAATTTCTAGCTGGACAGGGGCACACAAACATATAAACAAATCAATGCATAGAGTCATATCAGAAAGTGCTAAGTGTTATAAGATAAAGCAGTTGTGTAATGGGATTCAGACTGGGGAGGGAGCAATTAAGTGAAGGAAAGGGCTGCTTTTGTTAGTGTGGTCAGAAAAGGGCTGAGGATCCAACTTTTAAAATGATACTAAAATGGCATGAAGCCACGCACAAGCCTTTGAAAGAGCATCATCTCAGGAAGAAGGTGCACAAATTTCAAAGGCCCTGGTGTGAAAGCAAGCTTTGGCCTGTCTTGAGGGCTAGAAAGAGAATCTCTCTATCATAATCCTGCAAATTCAGAGCTTTAGGCTGAACCCAATCCACAATAAGGCCCCAAGCTTTTGCCATCCCTTCCTCAAAAGCAAGATTCCTTCCTCAATAGCAATCTCTACCATATTAAGCATCTGCTGTATTCCAAGGACTGTGATTTAAAAAAACTGTACTCACATTATCTCACTGAATCCTCAAAAAGTTAAATACTAGAAGTTAAATACTGTCATAGTCATTTTATATCTAAGGAAACTGAATCTCAGTGCAGTTGAGAAACATGCTCAAAGCCATACAGCTGAAGAGAGACTAGACCAAGATTTAAATGGAGACTTCAACATCCATGTTTTTCTCCCTGTTTCATCACTAGTGGAATAAACTGTCTGTATGCTGGATTAAATGATGGAAAACATACTGCTAACTCCTCCCAAAGATTAAATATGGAGAGTATTTACTCCTGAATTTTGACTCCTAGTTGACATCAGGAGAAAAGTATTAGAATAAAGCTTCAAACTATAGAAAAGTCTCTGTATTCAAAATCTAATCATAGTAAAATTGCATGCAAATGGATTCCTGAGACACCAATGGAGAATGCAACCAGGTTTATCACAAAACTGTTCTTCAATCCTAACTGTTTTGTTTCCTTCCTGAGAAAACTGATGGCAAAATTTACTTGCGACTGTTTTAATACTAGGGAAATAGTTTAAAAACAAAAAATACACTAAGGTGATGTAGTATTTTCAATATATTTTAAAGAACACCTATCTCTAAAGAAGATCCGTGGCAGGAGAGGGGAAAGAGACACTTCTATAGTAACTAAGTTTGGGAAATTCTGTGCCTACTATTAAAGATTCACAATGAACGTTAGCGTATTAACAACCATAAGAGGTCTTGCAATAAAGAAACCTCTTTCACTTTGCTTAATCCAATACTGCCCAAACTTACTTAACTCCAGAACTCCTCTTTCAATACCATGTAGACATTTTCCCTGAATATGTCTTAGGATCCACTTGGGAAATGTTGGTCTATAGTAATTTAGACAAGTAATCTTTCTTCTACCTCACTCTGGAGGATTATAGTAGTAGTAGCCCTGATCCGTTCACACCTCACTGTATCCCTGCCCTTAGTAACTCCCTCCTGCACACACGCACACACGCACGCGCACGCGCACACACACACACACACACACACACACACACACAGATTCTGGACTTGGCTGTGGGACTCACTTTAGCCAGTAAGACAAAACCAAACACATGATTCAGGCAGAGACTTGAAAAGTGCATGTGTCTCTGGGCTTGCCCTCTCCTGAGGTCTCTAGGTCCCTTGTAACCATTACACGTAAAGAAGCCCAAACTAGACTCCTGGATGCTGTGAGAGAACATGGAGCAAAGACCAGCCATCCCATCTGAGGTCTCTCCTAGACCAACCAGCCCCAAGCCAACCTGGTAACTGACCAATGACATGTGAGTGAGTTCCATTTGAGACCACCAAAAGAAGCACCCAGCTCAGCCCAGCCCAAACTGCACCCACAGAACTGTGCAGGAAAGAAAGCATTGTCATTTTAAACCATTAAATGTTAGGGTGGTTTATCACAAAGTAAAAACTGATACATCCACTAACTGAAAGGTTTTGGCACTGTACTCAAGAAAAGCCTTAGGAAAATGAAGACAATGCTCCTTTAGGCCACAGTATTATCACCTGTAATGTTTTAAAAATGAAATCCAAAGGTTCTTACCACAGATCCCTTTCTCACAGAGGTAAGTGTATCTGAATCTTAGATTTATAATTAGTGACAGCTTCTGGAATTATCTTGGAAGCTCACAAAGTTGTTTACCTTGATCATACACCATCATCTCTTCATGGACTAACATACCTCCCTTTGTCAAAACAAACATGGGCTCCAAATATTGTAAACCAAATAAGTGCATTACAATTTTTAAGAGGGTTCTAACCTTCACAGATGATTTTAATCCAGGGAACCTTAAAATTAATAAACTGTGAAAGGTGTATCTTCAGTTCTTGTTGGATGAACATGAACATTAATACCCTGCTGATGAGTCATTAACACATCTCAACAGTAAGAAATAAAACAACACTGTTACTTTCACTAGGAGAGGCCCAGTTAATTAATAGCGAAGGTGAGAATGCCAGGAACTTGGGTTTATCGCAAACCTGATAAGTTTATTAAATAATATTTCCATCAGCTGTAGGAAAACTTTTTTAAAATAGTAATAAAAATAGCAAAGTGGGAGTTTACAGGGAAGAAAGAGGAAATATCACCTCAGAAAGTCATTCCAGACATGTCTTCCTTCCCATTACACACTGTGAAAACATAATTTCCAATTCATTAGGGAGGCACAGGTATGAGTGGAGAGAAATGCTAATTATGAATTAGTTCAGTTAGCTAAATTCAGATGGGGTAATAATACATGGACTGATGGAATAAGACATAAAATTTTAAATTCCAGACAGACTACTGCAAATGGCTTTTAAAGAAGCAAGCCAGTTCCCGTTCTCTACAAACCACAAACTGGAATCTGGGAATTACATATCTCAGCAGAACAGCAAAATTCACCCTAGAGAAGTTGATAACCAGTGAGTGAAATCTGCAGAAAGTAAGGGGTAAAGACAGCTTCTAAGGCAATGTCTAGGAATGTCCTTATTATAATATACAACTAAAGCTGGGATAGAAGAGGGTAGATCAAAATGGAAACTGGGAATTCAACTTGAGGAAACCAAAAAGTTGACTATCAGATATTCATAGGCATTAAAACAATCACAGTCCTTTGTTATAAACAGCACAGTTTATCCATTCTACTGTTGACAGGCATGTGGATGGTTTCCATTGTGATATTACAAGCAGTGCTGCTAAGAACCATCTTGTGTCTCCTGTTGCACAGGTGCAAGAACTATTTTAAGGCTATGGTTCTCATTAAAATCACCTGCTGAAGTTTCACTAGCTATTGATGCCCTGGTCCCATCACAGACCAACTAAATGACTGATTCAAAATATAGGGCCAGAGGTGGGGGAGATAGGGAAAATGAGGGATGGGAGGGGGATGGGAAGGTGGGATGTCAAGCATTTTTTCTCAACATTCAATTTGTAATTATTCAAATTTCACCAACTGTCCCAAAATGTATTTTATTCCTGTTTTCCTTTATTTTCCACTTGAGGACCCTGTTTCAGTCCATACCTTGCATTTAATTGTTAATCTGTGATCTCTTTTAAGCTAAAATACTCTCTCTGCCTTTCCTTTTCTTATGACATTGACTTTTTAAAGAGTCCAAACAAGCTGTCTTATAGAATGTCCCACATTCTGGACTGTTTCCTTACAATGTCATAAATCTTGATCCTCTATATTTCATGTATACTGAAGTTAGTTATAGAGACTACATTAGATTCAGCTTAAACTTTTTTAGTAAGAACACTTCCTAGGCAATTCTGTGAACTGCTGCATCACATCAGGAGACCCATTATGTCAGGGTGCCCCCACTATTAGTGGTACTGTTTCATCACTTGGTTAGGAGGTATGCTCTATCTCTGCAAGATAACTTTTCTTAATTGAAATTAAGATGAATGGCCTCAGAGATTCTAGGTACCTTTGAACAGTAAGGGCTCTCAAACTTGTCTCCCATTTCAGTGGACAAAGTTATGACTATTGGGGTCATTCAGAAAAAGTGAAGAAACATGATGATACATTCCTTCCTCATTCAAGAGCCTAGACATGGAAATCAATTATAGCATTTTTTTGGACCCACTATACTTTATCTCATTTAATCCTCACAGTTACCTCATGAAATTATAATTAGTCTTATGATTTTTTAAAAACAAGGTAACTGAGGGTCATAGAGATCAAGTCACAGGCTCACAAAGTAAAGGCAAAACTAGGACTCAAACTCAGGTTTACGTGATCCCAAAGCCTCTTTCCACTATCCAAAGCTCCTAACCATACACCGTGTTCATTTCCCTCATAACAGTACCTTTTTTCCTGTAGGCCTGAAACCCTAAATGAGATAGACCAATCCATCTGTCATTCCCTCTTAGTTGGAATCAAAGTCTCCTACCACTTTCATAACCCTTCTGACACCGTTCTCATCCAGGATTAAACCACCTTTTGACTCCATTTCATCAAACTGAGTTTTCTGTAGAAGAGTAAGCAACATTTCCTACAGGAGCCACCTGAAACCCACAAAGGTTAAGTGCACAACCGAAAGTCACAGAATAAATCAAAGACGATCGTGCTTCAAAAGCAGTGTGGGGCTTTTACTGAACAGTGCGGCTCTCGATAAAACTGAGCTGCTAAGGATGCTGTGGAACTGGAACACACAAAGACAACAAAAAGATCAACCAGGGAGCATAACCCTGAATGGAGTAATGCTTTGAGAAGCAGTTTCAGAATTTTAAAAATAATTATTTTATACCAGGTGCTTCACCAGATTACCTGTAATCATTTTCACAACAACCCTAGAAGTTAAGCATTAAATGAATCCCCATTTTATAGGTGGAAAAACCAAGGACCAGAGAGCTAAGAAATCTAGCTCGGCTGGAATGTAAACCCATACTGTCTGATTCCAGATCTAAACACTGAATCATTATTCAGTATCTTCCTACCTATGCAAGTGTCAACAGCAAAACTAATACAGAAACTAGAAGCTAACCAAAGCTTCCTCTACAACGTTGAAGGTTAGTATTACAACAGTGAAAACAGAAGTTCTAGAGTCAACCTGCCTGGGTTCAAATCTCAGCCATTTTCAATGGAATGAACTTGGGCAACATTTTTAACCTTACTCTAAAGATAATAATAGTTCCTACCTCAGGGGGTTGTTGGATTAATGTATACAAAGTTCTTGGAAGAACATCTTTTAGTAAGTACTTCGAAGGTGTTAGTTATTATTTTTAAATTGTTTGCTTCCATTTCCCATACTTTCACTTCAGTTGATACTTCCCTTATTCTTTTTTTCTTTTGAATTTTTGAATTTTATTTATTTTTTATACAGCAGGTTCTTATTAGTTATCTATTTTATACATATTAGTGTATACATGTCAATCCCAATCTCCCAGTTCATCCCACCACCCTCCCCCCACCACTTTCCCCCCTTGGTGTCCATGTTTGTTCTCTACATCTGTGTCTCTATTTCTGCCCTGCAAACCATTTTTCTAGGTTCCACATATATGCGTTAATATATGATAATTGTTTTTCTCTTTCTGACTTACTTCACTCTGTATGACAGTCTCTAGATCCATCCTCGTCTCTACAAATGACCCAGTTTTGTTCCTTTTTATGGCTGAGTAATATTCCATTCTATATATGTACCACATCTTCTTTACCCATTCATCTGTTGATGGGCATTCAGGTTGCCTCCATGACCTGGCTATTGTAAACAGTGCTGCAATGAACATTGGGGTGCATGTGTCTTTTTGAATTATCGCTTTCTCTGGGTATATGCCCAGTAGTGGGATTGCTGGGTCACATGGTAAATCTATTTTTAGTTTTTAAGGAACCTCCACACTGTTCTCCATAGTGGCTGTATCAATTTACATTCCCACCAGCAGTGCAAGAGGGTTCCCTTTTCTCCACACCCTCTCCATCATTTGTTGTTTGTAGATTTTCTGATGATGCTCATTCTAACTGCTGTGAGGTAATACCTGATTGTAGTTTTGATTTGCATTTCTCTAATAACTAGTGATGTTGAACAGCTTTTCATGTGCCTCTTGCCCACCTGTATGTCTTCTTTGGAGAAATGTCTATTTAGGTCTTCCACCCATTTTTGGATTAGGCTGTTTGCTCTTTTAATACTGAGCTGCACGAGCTAATTATATATTTTGGAGATTAATCCTTTGTCTGTTGATTCATTTGCAAACATATTCTCCCATTCTGAGGGTTGTCTTTTCATCTTGTTTGTAGTTTCCTTTGCTTTGCAAAAGCTTTTAAGTTTCATGAGGTCCCATTTGTTTATATTTGTTTTTATTTCCATTACTCTAGGAGGTGGATCAAACAAAATCTTGCTGTGATTTATGTCAAAGAGTGTTATTCCTATGTTTTCCTCTAAGAGTTTTATAGTGTCCGGTCTTACATTTAGTTCTCTAATCCATTTTGAGTTTATTTTTGTGTATGGTGTTAGGGAGCACTCTAATTTCATTCTTTTACATGTAGCTGTCCAGTTGTCCCAGCACGACTTATTGAAGAGACTGTCTTTTCTCCACTGTATATCCTGGCCTCCTTTGTCATAGATTAGTTGACCATAAGTGTGTATGTTTATCTCTAGGCTTTCTATCCTGTTCCATTGATCTATATTTCTGTTTTTGTGCCAGTACCATATTGTCTTGATTACTGTAGCCTTGTAGTATAGTCTGAAGTCAGGGAATCTGATTCCTCCAGCTCCTTTTATTTCCCTCAAGACTGCTTTAGCTATTCGGGGTCTTTTTGTTCTACTTCTGTAAAAAAAATGCCACTGGTAATTTGATAGGGACTGCGTTGAATCTATAGATTGCTTTGGGTATTGCTTTGGGTAACCTAGTCACAGTCATTTTAACAATATTGATTCTTCCAATCCAAGAACATGATATATCTCTCCATCTATTTGTGTTATCTTTGATTTCTTTCATCAGTGTCTTATAGTTTTCTGAGTACAGGTCTTTTACCTCCTTAGGGAGGGGTTTATTCCTCAGCATTTTACTCTTTTTGTTGCAATGGTGAATAGGGTTGTTTCCTTAATTTATGTTTCTGATCTTTCATTGTTAGTATATAGGAATGCAAGAGATTTCTGTGCATTAATTTTGCATCTGGCAACTTTACCAAAATCATTGATTAGCTCTACTAGTTTTCTGGTGGCATCTTTAGGATTCTCTATGTATAGCATCATGTCATCTGCAAACAGTGACAGTTTTACTTCTTCTTTTCCAATTTGGATTCCTTTTATTTTTCTTCTCTGACTGCCGTGGCTAGGACTTCCAAAACTATGTTGAATAATAGTGGTGAGAGTGGACATCCTTGTCTTGTTCCTGATTTTAGAGGAAATGCTTTCACTTTTCCACCATTGAGAATGATGTTGGCTGTGGGTTTGTTGTATATGGCCTTTATTATGTTGAGGTAGGTTCCCTCTATGCCCACTTTCTGGAGAGTTTTTATCATAAATGGGTGTTGAATTTTGTCAAAAGCTTTTCCTGCATCTATTGAGAATATCATATGGTTTTTATTCTTCAGTTTGTTAATACAGTGTACCACATTAATTGATTTGCGTATACTGAAGAATCCCCGCATCTCTGGGATAAATCCCACTTGATCATGGTGTATGATCCTTTTAATGTGTTGTTGGATTCTGTTTGCTGGTATTTTGTTAAGGATTTTTGCATCTGTATTCATCAGTGATATTGGTCTGTAATTTTTTCTTTTTTTGTAGATACTCTTATTCTTTATCACCTAAAACAGTGATCATATTCTCTAAACACATAACCCTATTCCCAACTTTAAAAATAACTTGATTCAGTCTTACTTGATTATTAAATCTTTTCACTCACTTCTCATTTGGTGCTCACAACAACAGTTGAGGAACTCAGAGATTATTATCTGCCCTTGTTCGTGAAGAAATCTTAATTCAGAAAAACTAAATGACCAGGCTAAGGCAGCTTACCTAGTAAATAGTTATACCAAGAACTCAAGTATACAACCTCTTCAGTTCAATATTCTTTTCCTTTTTCTTTTTTTAATTAATTAATTAATTCATTTATTTATTTTTGGCTGCATTGGGTCTTCGTTGCTGTGCACGGGCTTTTCTCTAGTTGCAGCAACTGGGAGCTACTCTTCATTGCAGCGCACGGACTTCTCATTGCAGTGGTCTCTCTTGTTGCAGAGCATGGGCTCTAGGAGCGTGGGCTTCAGTAGTGGTGGCTCACAGGCTCTACAGCACAGGCTCAGTAGTTTTGGTACATCAGCTCTAGAGCACAGGCTCAGTAGTTATGGTGCATGTGCTTAGTTGCTCTGCGGCATGTGGGATCTTCCCAGACAGGGCTCAAACCCGTGTCCCCTGCATTAGTAAGCAGATTCTCAACCACTGTGTCACGGGGGAAGCCCCAGCATTCTTTTTCTAATGGCTTGTCACTTCATGTTTGTCAGATTCTAATTTCCTAAAATCAAGCTCACATTATGGCATTTAGCATAAAACTCTTCAATGGGTCTCTATTACTAAGTGGAATAAAATTCCTTACCCTACAAATATGACTAAAGCCCAGATTCTAGTTTTATCTCCTGTGAATTCCTTTACTACAAATTTGACACCTTTTACCCCCATACAATCTCTAGAGAATTTTTAATTTCATTTATTGTATTGTTCATTATTCTTTGTTTGCTCTTTAGTTCTTCTAGGTCCTTGTTAAACGTTTCTTATATTTTCTCCATTCTATTTCCAAGATTTTGGATCATCTTTACTATCATTACTCTGAATTCTACTCTTTTCAGAGACTGCCTATTTCCTCTTCATTTGTTGGTCTGGTGGGTTCTTACCTTGCTCCTTCCTCTGCTGCATAATTCTCTGCTGCATACTTCTCTGCCTTCTCATTTTGCTTAACTTACTGTGTTTGGGGTCTCCTTTTCGCAGGCTGCAGGTCTGTAGTTCCCATTGTTTTTGGTGTCTGCCCCCAGTAGGTGAGGTTGGTTCAGTGGCTTGTGTAGGCCTCCTGGTGGAGGGGACTGGTGCCTGTGTTCTGGTGGGTGGGGCTGGATCTTGTTTTTCTGGTGGGCAGGGCCATGTCCAGTGGTGTGCTTTGGGATGTCTGTGAACTTAGTATGACTTTAGGCAGCCTCTCTGCTAATGGGTGGGGTTGTGTTTCTGTCTTGCTAGTTGTTTGTCATGGGGCATCCAGTGCTGGAGCTTGCTGACCGTTGGGTGGAGCTGGGTCTTAGAGTTGAGATGGAGATCTCTGGGAGAGCTCTTGCCGACTGATATTACGTGGGGCCGGGAGGTCTCTGGTGGTCCAATGTCCTGAACTTGGCTCTCCCACCTCAGAGGCTCAGGTCTGACACCAGGCTGGAGCACCAAGACCCTGTCAGGCACACGGCTGCAACAGAATTGAGTGAGCTGGCTGAAGTAATTACCCCTCCCAATGGGGCTGAGTCCAGAGAAAACAGGGCAGTGCTTTTAACCAGTTCTCCAAAATGACTCTGATGCCAGATTCAAGGACTCCTATCCTTGAGGATGACGCTTCCCTCCTGACAAAGGACCCTTTTTTCTTTTCCTTGATGCTTAGTCTGGTTTTGTTTGGTCAGAGGCGGCCGCAGGCAGAGGCCTCACACCCGGCCCTTCAGACCAGAGTTCCTGGTGCAAAATGGCTGCGCCAACACCTCAGCTCCGGGGCATGTGCAGAAGCGCCATGCACAACACTGCAATTCAAGATGGCGGTGGTGGGCAACGTGTTCCCCCCCATACAATCTCTTTCCATCTGGAATACCTTCTCTTTCCTCCCCTATCACTACCTGTTAAAAACCACACCCAACTATCAAACCTATCTCAACTGCCAATAGTTTCATAAAACTTTTCCCCAGTTCTCACAATTCAAGTGAACCATATTTCACCATTTTATCTATATAACCTACTACATTGTAAGACGTGTGAGGGCAGGTCTCACAACTTCTAACAGCATGCCTGGCATATAGCATGTGCTCAACAAATACCTGTTGAATTAAATTGAATTCATGTTCTATCAAATTTGAGACCAAAGAGCTATAAGGAAGTAGCAATGCTCTGACTTCTATATGCTTAGGAGATTTGGAACTGTCTCAACTATCACCTCAGATATGTCCCCAGTGTCTTTTGCATTTGCCTTTTACTTTATGTCTCCACTGCTACTCTAGTTGAGCATCTGATCCTTTTCCTCCCAGACAGTTTTAATGTTCTAACTGGCTTGTCTACCTGCTATCCCACAACTCCCATCTATCTTTTCCAAGGCTGTCAGATTAATCTTGCAATAGTGCAGCTCCAATCATTCAAGCAAGAACAACTTCATTAGCATCATGAAACATTAGTTAAGGTCCCCTCCAGTACAGTCAATACAGCAGGAGCATTTGCCAGTGAAAAAAGCTGCCAATATCCTCCAGGTAGGTGGGACCCACTGTTGCACTGGCCACTATGGGATGTGTAAAGTATCAATGAATGGTAGGTGAGAGTAAGAACTCATAAGCAAGGCACACAGAAGGAAAGCTATAAAGACAGACCAAAGCATCACTTCAAACAACCAGACTTGCTGTGTTATTTTAAGAAAAAGCAATGTTCTGCTAATCCAAGAGGTATCCAGCAGCCTGGCCTTTCTTCAAAGTGGTCACCGATCATCTTGACAGCAGCAGTCATCAGCAACTTTTGAACATCATGGCACCAACCTTTTGGTGTATCATAACTGAGCCTCCTCATTCCTCCGTCTACTCTTCAAAAGAAGCCAAGTGATCACATCAAAGTTGCAGAGCTCAGGCATGTGAAGAATGTGATGCAGTGGAATGAGGCTGAGCTTTAGAGACAAGCTTGGGTTTGAATCCTGGTTCTAACATTCTGTAACTACATAATCTTGAGCAAGTTACTTAGCCTCAACTTTGACATCTTTAAAATAGGGATACTAATACCCCACAGCTGGACTGTTTTAAGGATGGTGTGAAATAACACATATAAGGATGGTGTGAAATAACACCTATGTTTATTAAATAATACAAGTGGACTAAAGGACAAAAAGAACAGGCAAAAAGAACAGTCTGTAGGAACAGACTTCTTACCTGGGTCAGCCATAAATTTGGGGAACTCTAAGCTTTGAGAAAAGGAATCAGGCCAATTCTGTGGGCCCTCTAATTGTTTCAAGATACTGCTTGGATCCTACAGGCATGCATTCATTCAATAATCATCAGTTGATACTCACTCTGGACTAGGCATAAATAACACATTGGTTTTATAAAAAATAAGATTTCTTTCCTCCCTAGCAATGCTAACAAGTTAAATGGGAAAGACAAAAATGAAAGAAATAATTATGGTGTAATAAGTGCTATAAGCTATGGGCACACAGTGGAATGATATATAAATTGCCTAGGAAGATAAGAGAAGACTTACCAAAAGAGGTGGCATTTGAGTTAATATTGATGAATGAGTGGCTAATATCAGCTTTCTCTTAAGGAGAGAAGTATTTTTGATGAGGAAAGTGTCCTATAAAGCTTGCCCAAACAAGAATAGACCTTGAGAGGAAGAACTGGAAAAATATATTGAGAATGCTAATCTTCTCTGCCTTAGAAACAAACAGAAATGTAGGTGGTAATAAAAAGCATAGAAGAGAGAGCAGAAGAACACAAATAGCAAATGGACCTTGTGAAGTGGACCAATGAGAAATCCATATTCTAGGTGTGCTGAAGGACTCAAAATCAGAAATGAATAATAGTCCATTTTGATTTGTTTGCATCGCTATAGACTAAAGTGTCTTTATGTCTCCAAACTGCCGTCCATTTAAAATATAAAATATGTCATCTAGTTGTGGTTTTAACTTGCATTTCTCTGATTACTAGTGAGTGTTACACAGATTTAAGAGCGGTTCTTGTTTCCTGTTCTATGAAATTACACGTTCAGCCTCTTGCTCTTTTTTTTTTTTTTTTTTTTTTAGTACAAAGTGAATATTTAGGTGGAGAAAAGAAATCACAACAAATTATAAATTTTAAAAAAAGAAATCACAACAAATTACAAACCTCACAAAGCCACAAAACTAACATACTTTGACTGATTAACTGGCTACATCTCTATAACACTTTCCCTACAACTGACTACACGTTTGTTCAGTCTATCCTTTAATGTGGTTCTTGTTCTTTTTTTCTATTATCTTTACTCATTCTTTCCCACCTGAGGCCCTGACCTTGGTGTAGCAGACGTGCCTTGGTTGGAAGTTTAACCACTTTGGAGCTCAAATACTCTTTGATGGAGCCCCTGGTCCTCAGCTTTCTCTTCCTCCCATTACAAGAGATACAGTCCTCTTTAAAGACTCCCAAAGGGGCCTTCAGTCTTTCACATTTGGCTTTTAATTGCCTGCTATTCATTTTTAGTCTTTCATCATCTTTTTCTAGAACAGAGCATAGAAATAGCTATCTAATCCTACTGTCCTTTTACTTACTATTTCCATCATGGTTTACAAATGCCTAATGCTTCACACTAGTTAAGGCACTGCTTCTAGAAAATATCCCAAATCCCCACCAATGAAAGTTTTCATGACTGGACCATCACTTTTGCCAGGTACTATCTGTGTTCTTCCTGCCACCAAGTGATGGGATCCTCACTACCAACTGGGCAGTGAATGATACAACTCCAAAACTCCACCTTATTGCCAGTTTATTGGCCTCCTCCTGACCAAATGCTGAAGTTTGTGTCCTTCAAGAAGGGGTTTCTGAGACAGTGTTTAGCATTCAGGATGTTTGTTAGGACTTGTTCTTGGGATTAACACCTGTAGAAGAGAGGAAGAGGAAACCAAGGGGGAAGATGGTTTGCAATGCAAGCCAAAGAACTTCAGCAGACTCTCTGTGGGGCTCTGAGCCTGAACTGACCCATTAAAATTGCCCCACTGGACCAAAATAACTGGCCTTTATACCCCTGCCTCAGTCAGTCTTTGTATGTGAGCTGCCCCATGATAAGGGTGTGGCCTTGGACTAGGTGCTTCCCTGTAGTTTACGTTCCCTGTAGGTGAAAGCACTTCCAGCAGCTGGGGCAAAAAGGACATCCTAAGAGAAGGATCTGGGTGGCACAGGTCTGTGTCCACCAGAGCTGGTTCTTTGAAGTATCTGATAATACTGACTTTCATCTGATAAGCTTGATTGAAAAGTAAAGATAAAGACGACAAAAAACTTAAAGATATTAAGAATGAAAATGGGATGAAACTAAAGATAAAACATTTCAATTCTAGATTATGAACAAATGTATGCCAATATATTTGGAAACTATCACATATCAAAAATGATTCAAGATGAAACAGAAATACTAAGTAAACCTCTACTCTTAAGAAAGTGAATTCATAGTTTAAAACCTACCCCTCCCCAAAATCATTATGCCCAGACAAAGTGAGTTTTACCAAATAGTGAAGTAATTCTAAAGTTAAAAAAACTCAAGGATAAGAAAAGAGAGAACATTCTCCAACACACTTTTAAATTTTAAAATAATGTTTCATAGTTCAGGTGAAACAATGCAGCAACTGTCACCAAACCATCAAGCCTGCAGGTGATCTCGAGGCTGAACTTCTTCACATAAAGCAAGAGGAGAGGGCTTCCCTGGTGGCGCAGTGGTTGAGAATCCGCCTGCCGATGCAGGGGACACGGGTTCGTGCCCCGGTCCGGGAAGATCCCACATGCCGCGGAGCGGCTGGGCCCGTGAGCCATGGCCGCTGGGCCTGCGCGTCCGGAGCCTGTGCTCCGCAACGGGAGAGGCCACAGCAGTGAGAGGCCCGCGTATCACAAAAAAATAAATAAATAAAATCTAAAAAAAAAAAAAAAAAAAAAAAAAGCAAGAGGAGAAGCAATCCTGCTCAACTCCTGCTGTGTAAGAGAAGTGTCAAATAAAGGTTTATTTTCTGATGAAAAAAAAAAGTTTCATATGATCCCAAATAAGAAAATGTTAATTATATGTATATAAAACCATAGAATATGTTATTTATTACATATAATAATAAAGGCTTATATTGCTATATATTAATATGTAATACATATTTAGATATAAACTATACTATATATAATTATATATTTTATACACACATACATGTACACACATACATTACATGAAATACAAAAACCAAACATCCATAAATTAACAATGGTTGTCTGAGAGTGGCAAAATGGTGGGTAACTGTCTACAACAGGAATGTTCCAGGAATGTTCCTGGAACATATTATTTCTTCCCTTTGACAATGTATTAAAACAGGAATTAGAACACCTGTGTCCTAGCTCTAGTTCTAGTACTAACTAGCTGTGTTATTTTAGACAAGTCACTTATTCTCCCTGCTTTTCAGTTTTCACATCTATAAAAGGAAGAAATTAGATTATAGGGTCCCAATGTTCTTTACAGCTCTAAAATCCTATTATTACCTAAATGCCTTCACTGGGTACACCCACTACCCTTATAGAAGGTCTAAACACAAATCTTCCATTTGAACAGAGATGCTGTATCTTCTATAAACCAGAGTTGACGTGTATATACACTTAATCACTCAACGTCATCATCTAACTCCAGGAGAAACAGTTTCCCTGAGTATGAAATATAAAATCAAAATATGCACAAGTTAACACTGGTTATCTATGAGTGGTAAAAGTTTTTAACTCCCTACTAAAAATGCAAGGTGCCACGGCATAAATATAGTGTGAAGAAATAGAAACATATAATACCTGTTCTCAAAAAATATTGCAGCTTAGTAAATATTGACAAGTATACAAATGTCCATAATGAAAATTACAAAGTAGAAAACAAACAAAAAAAAACCCACAGTATTCCTTTGACATTTGAAGATTTGGAGCTCAGTTTTAACTATTCAAAAGCAAGTTTGAAAGCCTATATGTTGTAGTTTGCCAAGATATTTTCTTTGGGGAATTATCCAGAACACAGATATTGAACCTCTTCCACAAAATTACCTAAGCCAAACTGACATTCTGGAAGCTTGTTTTAACAGATGTCAGTTGACAGTATAATACAGCACATGTTATATCTTCAATAAATTTAATGCTCAAATTAAATTAAATATATTCCTTTTTATGTATTTTGATTACTCCCTATGTAACAAAAGGGTTTGTATTTTTTTTTTATTTTTTTAAAAAAGTTTTATATTCGAGTATAATTGATTAACAATAATATGTTAGTTTCAGGTGTACAACAAAGTGATTCAGTTATACATATACATATATCCATTCTTTGTTTTTTTTAGATTCTTTTCCCATATAGGTCATTACAGAGTATTGAGTAGAGTTCCCTGTGCTGTACAGCAGGTTCTTATTAGTTATCTATTTTACACATAATAGTGTGTACATGTCAATCCCAAACTCCCAATATATCCGTCCCCCCACCCCCGGATTTGTATTTTTGAATTATAGTCTAACATCAGTGTGAATTTCCTCTTGCATTTACTGGAATCTAATATGAAGCTGCCAGTTTCACAGCTGATATCTTTGGGAAAATAATAGGATTTACTGTGCATTCATTTACCAATATGTAGTTAATAATAATAATGGCTGACATTTACTGAATGATTACTATGTTCCGAGCACATGTAAAAGCACAGGATCTGAGCCAAAGTTCCTTGGCTTCAACCCCTTTTCCACCTATTTGTAACTACATGTTATTTGCCTTTCTAAAACTTGAGTCATGTGAAATATGGGAATTAAAATAGTGCCCACTTCATAGAGTTATGAGGAGGATTAAATAATTAAATATAGGTAGAGTTTAAAACAGTGCTTGGTCTATAGTAACTGACCAATAATGGTAGCTATCACTATTATTATTATAATCATTATCATTATCACTGATCCCCACAATAATCACATGAGAGATTTACTATTACCATACCCATATACAGATAAGAAACTTAGGCACAGGAAAGTCAAACACTGTCCCCAAGCCATAGGGATAGTCAGTGGTGAAGCTGGGATTTCAATACAGATAGTTTTAACTCCAGGAAATGTAATCTTAATCATATAACCAACAAATATTTATTAAGCATCCAACATGCTCCAGGCTTTGGTCTAGATACTGGGTATACAATGGGAAACAAAACCAGCAGGATCTTTGCACTGATGGACCTTACATTCTACCAGGAGGCAAGACAAAAAGAGTAAACAAACAAATATATAAACAAGATAATTTTAAATGGTCATATTTAATCCCAAACATGATACCAAAATAGGGTAACAAGACAGTGAATGGAGTTATTGGGATAGGGGACAGGGGAGGATTTAGGCAGGGTGGTCAGCGAAGATTTTTCTAAGGAGGTGACATTTGAGCTGAGATCTGAGTGACATGAGACGATCTGGAGGAATAGCTTTCCAGGCAAAAGGAAGAGCAAGTGCAAAGGCTTTCAGAAGGGAACCGATTTGGACTGATTAGGAAGCAAAAATAAAGTGAAATTGGAGAATAATGAACAGAGGGGAAAGCTATATCAGAGGAAGTGATGAGTGACTGGGTCATAAATGATTGGATGGGTGGCTGGCTGGATGAATGGATGGATGAAAGAAAAATAGAGAACCCAGCCCAACGTAAGGTTATTTATTTACTGAATAGTAATTGAATGCCTACTTTATGTCTGGCATAGTTCTAGGCACTCGGGATACAAGAGTTAACAAATTAAAACTTTTAAAAACAGACAAAAATCCTTTCCCTAATGGAACTTTATATTAGGGAGGAGCAAGACAATAAACTCATTAAGTAAAGGATATGGTATGTTAGAAAAATAAAGCATGGAAGGAAGATGGTGAGGCAAGAGGTGTACTTTTAAGAAGGTAGTTGGGAAAGGACTCTCTGATAAGGCAATTGCTCACAAAGGTTTGAAGGTAATAAAGAAGAGACTCGTGCAGGGCAGAAGAGGATCTAAGAACAGAGAAGAGCAAGTGCAAAGGCCCTGGCATGGGAATATGTCTGGTGCATTTGAGTAGCTACAAAGATGCCAGTAGGGTCAGATCCCATGAGTAAAGTAAGAGCAACAATGGATGGTAAGATCCTGTAAGTAAGCACCGGGAGGGTAAATATCTTAAGAACTTTGGCTTTTACTCTGAGTAAAAAGGGAAGTCATCTAAGGGTTTTGAACAAAGAAACGATAGGATATGACTTATATTTTAACAAAATCACTCTGTCATATTGAGATATTCCTGAAGCAAAGCAAGGGTAGAAACAGGGAGACCTGTTAGGAGGTTACTGCATTAATCTAAAAGGAAAGGCCAGGAGGCCTGGCGGTCCAGTGGTTAAGACTTCGCCTTCCAGTGCCGGGGATGTGGGTTCAATCCCTGGTTGAGGAGCTAAGATCCCACATGCCTCACCGCCAAAACACCAAAACATAAACACAACAGAAGCAATACTGTAACCAATTCAATAAAGACTTTAAAAATGGTCCACATCAAAAAAAAAAAAAAACTTTAAAAAATCTAAATAAATAAAAGGCCAAATTGAAACCTTGACTGTGTTGCCCACAGATACTTGCCCAGTGGGCAGGAAGGTATATCTCTGCAACAATCCAGTGACTTAATCCTGGGCAAGAGCAACATCCTCTGGCAGGAGCAGTCATCACTCTGTATCCACTTCTTCCTACACTTCGGTCTTCTGTCTCTATTTTCCCAGGCTCTGATCTGCAGCTCCCCTCCTGCTTCCGACCACAGCACCTTCCAGGGATCTCCAAGTAATTAAATCTGGCTGCCACTCAAGATCCCGCCTTGCAGATGATGAACTAAGCAACACTCCCTCAATGCTTTCTAGGACTAAACCTGCACACATTCTGGTTTCCCCTCTGCCCAGCTGGCCTTGAGCCAGACACAACAATAGGAAAAAGTCTCTCAACTTCCAAACCACACATCTAAAACGAGATTTTAGAACAAGGCCTGAATATCATCTCAGAGCCGACTGAACAATAAGAAGATTTCTCCAGATGATAATCCCAGCTTCTGTATCCCTCCCCTCCACCAGCACCACCCCCCCATTACCTGGAAGCACAGCCAGGGTCTAACATGGCAGCCTGCCCATCTGCTCAACAGAACTGCCTGAAACAGAAAATAAATCCTCTGCTCATATGGTTGACAAGCTGAATGACTAATTGCAAAAAAGACCAGTAATTTATTGGAATAGAAATTGAGGTCATTTAGGCAGGATTTTAATACTTTTTCCTAGCCAATTTTTCAAATTGACTTAAAGAAATGCTCTCTAACAAGCTGGAAGTGCATCAATGCCCTAATCTGACTCCATTCCGTTCTTTTAGTGGGCTCCCTGCTCTCCTGCCATTTCTCCATACGTTAATTGAATACTGGATGTTTATGCTACACATTACACAGCATTTTTTGCACTTATAATATCTCTTCGTAATATTCTATTTCAGAGGGAAAAAAATGACTCCATCAAAAAGACCAGAATTCAAAGTTGAAGGGGATAAAGTCCGAGTTTGTCATTTAATAGCCATGCCCTTGGGCCAGTCACCTCTCTGCCCTGGACTGCACTATCTGTAAAACTGGGTACCACCGGCTCTGCATACTTCCCAGGATTGTTATGAGGTCAAGTGAGATACAAAGATCACATTCATGTGGATATGAAAATTATAAAGCCCCGTAACGGTTAGTTACTATGGAAGAGGACAAATTGACATTTTCTAATTCAAGGACTACAAGCAGGAAGTCATTGCATAAAATCAACTAAGTATAGGAAATGTTTCGTTTTATTTATTCTGGGGTAAATACTTCTCAGAGCCCTAGTTTGTTCTCCTCCTTCTTTGCTGTTCTGTTGGGGGGAGGGGAAGAAAACCTCTCTGAGCTTGAATTTCTCATCTGTAACAGGCAGAGAGATGCCTGTTTAATTCCACTATTGAGATAAAGTGACAAATACAAAGAAAAAAGGAAAGATGCTTAGTGGTCAGGGATGTCTTCCCTGAGGATGTGACATTTAGCTAAGCTGTGAAAGAAGAGGTGAGTACTAACTGGTTATGGAGGGGATGTGGGAGAAGCAAGAAGCAGCTTGCTTACCACCCCCCCAGGCTAAGAGAACCCGAGTGGGCCTGGTGCAGGTCTGGAAAGAGCAGGCTGGAGAGGCAGAAAGGGGGCTAGATTACCCAGGGGCTCAAAGACTATGTTAAGGATTTGTGACTTTATCCCAACATCAATGGGAGAGCTGCACATACTCCCAGAGGAACTACCCTGAGGCATGGCCAATCCTGCCCCTCTTCTGAGTAGCCACTTCTTGTGATTATACCCTCACAACAAATTCCAAACTCCTTAACCATGAGGTCAAGTTCCTTCATGATCAGAAACAACCTATAACTTCAGACATTTCTCCCAGTCTTCTCCTGTGCATCTCTTACTCTAGCCAAATGCACGTGTCCTGGGGCTTCAGACACTACCCCACGAAGTGTCCTTTCCACAACTGGTCCCTACCATTTCCTCTGCATGACATACCCTCCCATCTCTTTCTGTCCTTCTGCCTCTGGCAAGGACCTACCCATATTTTGTGACCTAGTTCTAAGTTCATCATCTCCAAGAAACCTTCCCAAATCCTCCCAAACATATAAGGTCTCTCAGAGCTCCAAACTTGCCCACAACCCAGTAACTCTCCTTGTGTGCTTATGAAGCTCTGCCTCATGTTATAGTTTTTTGGATATTTTTCTTCCTTCCTGTACTGGATTCATAAGCAATTTGAGCATATGGGCCATGCCCCAGTCATCTTTGTGTTCCCTGTGCCTAGTCCATAACAGAGGTGAATGAATGTTAAATGAGGACATACTAAATAAAAGCAAAAAGGTAACCTTATTGCTAAGCCCAGAGTATTGCACTTTAGTTCTTAATATGATAGTCATTAATATTATCTCTATAAAAGTAAAATAGCAGCTGAGGAATCATCATTCCTTATTTATAGCTAATTTTCAAAATATAATGTACTCATAATAAAGAGTTTCACATATTTTTGCTGTCACACAAAGTATCACCTACAATATGTTAGAGATCAAGCCCTTCCACAAACTAAGAAATTTTCTCTGGAAAAGAGAGGATGTTTTCAACTGTTCTTGGTGAGTTATTTAAGGAAATCTAAAGTACAAATAATCAAAGTTATATAAATTACATAAAATCTACCCTTAAGCATTTTTTTTTCTCCCTGTAGTTGAGATTATCTAATCAGTTACCATTAGGGTTTTTTTTTTTTTTTAAACTTTCAGAGAGGTTAATCTTTCAAATTCATGTGTACACGCATTAAAGGCTTACCTATGGTTAAAACAAATAATTCCTTTTTCTTGGTTTCATATATTATTTGGAACAGAGAGGACTCAAGTAATTACCTAATATGGGCCACATTTTTTAAGATGCTATGTTTTCCAGAGGTTTCAGTATCAGTAGCATGCTGACATTTATACTGGGGGAAAGACCCTGCAGGTCCTTTGTGAAGATAAAATGTTCTATGTTTAATTACTTATAAGTGGAATGTAAGTTTTTTGTTTTGTTTTGTTCTTTTAACATCTTTATTGGCATATAAGTGCTTTACAATGGTGTGTTAGCTTCTGCTGTATAACAAAGTGAATCAACCATATGCATACATACATCTCCATATCTCCTCCCTCTTACATCTACCTCCCTCCCACCCTCCCTATCCCACCCCAAAGCACTGAGCTGATCTCCCTGTGCTATGCGCTGCTTCCCACTAGCTATCTATTTTACATTTGGTAGTGTATATATGTCCATGCCACTCCCTCACTTCATCCCAGCTTACCCTTCCCCCTCCCCGTGTCCTCAAGTCCATTCTCTACGTCTGTGTCTTTATTCCTGTCCTGCCCCTAGGTTCCTCAGAACCACTTTTTTTTTTTTTTTTTTTAGATTCCATACATATGTGTTAGCATACAGGATTTGTTTTTCCTCTTTCTGACTTACTTCACGCTGTATGACAACCTCTAGGCTAAGGAATAAGCTTCAATATTCTGGCCAGAAGAAAAGCATATATCTTATTAAGTTTGAAGGTATATGCAGAATTTGATAAGATAACAGTACCAAAGAAGTCCAGGTGTATACAGGGACATCATAGCGACACAGGGTGTTCCCATGTCTTTGTGCCTGTGATGGAACCCTCCCAATCAGACAAGGGTAGAGTTGCTCATAAGAAATTAAGGATCAGAAAAGGGACCAGTGTACGACAGAGCATGGCGGGGTAGAGAAGCAGAAGATGTAGTGTGCCCATAGTGCTGACATAAAGCTAGCAACCTGATCCTGAAGGCTTAACGCCAGCCACATTCAACACCACGAACAGCATACGTGCCAGGGATAAAGTGCCAAGCAGCCAATTATTTAGTTGTTTGGTGGAAGCAGGAGAAACTCATTTTAATTAATAAAATTATACAAAGAAATATATTTACTTACTAATTTACTACCGCAGCCAAAGCAGACAATAGCTAGGAAAAAACAGAGGTGGGGCGGGAAACATTTCCCACTTTTGTGTAATACTTGTTCTCTCTCCACTTTTAAAATTTGTTTGGAAGGTGAAAACTAGGAAACTTCTAAGGATACATATTTAAGGGTTTGAAATTTAGATAATAACATAGAACTCTGATTCCTGGTAAATGGCATTAATTGTGCCTTTTTAGTTTCAGAATTTTTAAGTCTGTAGACTTTAAGTCACTGTTATTGTATATGCATCTGAGAAGATAGATCATGATAAACACACACACATATATGTATACACAAATAAACACACACAGGATTTACTGTGTATTTTGACAAGAGAGAAAATATTATATTTTGCTAATTTATTCCAGACACGTTTGCCCCTCTTTAGGTCAGCACCTCTGGCAGCTCTGCAATTGTTGCCCCTTTACCCAACCCTGCTTCTGCCCCCTGCTGACCTTCCCACTCAAGATAGTAGAGCTTCTCTCTGCAGGGCAGTGTCGTCTGGGGTCAGGCTTGGTGATGCATCAGCATTATATGGGTTCTTCAGACAGCGGCCAGTCAGGCACGCAGGGGGTGGTCAAACTGACCCCACCGGCAAATGAAGTGGTAACTCCAACCTTGAAGATGTTGTGCAGAGAAAGCTTGCATTCTGACCAGAGTCAGAAAAGCCTTGGCTTGAATCACAAGCATCCCATGCTGCGTGTGCAATCCTGAGCAAGTACACGATCACTCAGAGCCTTAGATGTTGATAAGCAAACTAACCAAACCTAGCCCTAGAGCCAGGAAGGGATATGGCTGGATTTTGCCCTGAGGTAGCAAATCTGTTCATGAGTCAGATTTGGAGTTCTGGCACCTGTGCTACTGGTAAGCAGCAATCAAACTCCATAAACAATGCGGTCCCTGGATGACAATTTCACTTTCATGTCACTTCCTCTAGTCTCTTTTCATTTTAGCCTTAACAACTGGCAAGTCAACATACATAAAACAGTTAAAAATGTAATGGTTTCAAAAAAGGTTGCTTCCCTACCCAGCTAAGTAGCTACATCATGGGATCCTGCGGGATTCAGTAAAATGACATGAAATTCTCCTAAATGCTGCATGATGTATCACAAATTCTGAAGATGACTTGAATAAAAACCAAAAACATGGCTAAAGATAATATAAGGGGAAAATAATATAAGGAAGGAGGACATCATTGAAAAAAGATCACTTTGTTCGCATATGTAAACAACAGTGTTTTCTATTTCATTTATTTATTGAAGAAACCTTTACTGATCTCTTGCTATGACCACATGTGTACAAGGCAGTGTGACTGCCAAGATAAACAGGACATGAAGTTAACCTTCTGGAGAAGAAGACATGGAAAGCAATGATTATAATACTCATATAATGACCAAGTCTTCACGGAGATGGGTTCAAAGTGCTGTGCCACACAGAATAAAAGGTTCCAGCTGGATGGAGTGGAGTGAGGAGAAGCTTCCATAAAGAGGAAGCATCTGAGTGGAGACCTGAAGCATGAGTAGAACAAAACAAGGAAGTGTACTTCATGAGCACTGCTTGTAACTGTGCTTTGTACTGATAAATGAAAAAGCAAGTGAGCGCAATGATTTCATGAACTTCATCCAAAACTCAGCATCACAACTTTATAACCCAATATACAGTCTATATATAAATATACTTTAACAATAAATAATTAAAATATTTATTGAACTCATTATGTATTTAGCGCCATATAATGCCTCTTTATACATTGCCTCATTTCATCCTCACGTTAATACTGTGAAGTAAGCAATATTGCTATCTTCATTCTATAGATGAGAAAGCAAAATCTCACAGAGGCTAAGTAATTTGCCCAAGATTATGCAACTAATTATTGGTAGAGCCAGGATTCAAACTCTCATCTGACAGCAAAAATGCAGCTTCTCCTATGAGCAAGTGTACACGTAAAAATATAGAGATGACACGTATTTTTTAAAGCATTCCACTGCAGCTGAAGAGCTATTTCTGAAAACTCTGAAACATACAGGCTGAAAAGGAGCTTGCAGATTATTCTCAGGCAGAACGTATTTGATATATTTGATACTGATCAAATTATTGATAATAATTTAAGGTGTTACTGTTAGAATCCTCTCCGGTTTCATCCCAGGCTTTTCCATAACTACCCAACAACGGGATACAACTGGCTCTGGCATCCCAGACAGACCTGAAGAGGTTATAGAAAGGCTAAAATGTAGGAGCTTACTTCCTTAATTACTGAACAAAGTACAAGTGGTCACTGGGGGAAAATAAAATGCCTCCCTTTATTAACTAGACAAATACAATAGAAAAGTTATGGTTTCTAAGCAGTGTTTATCTTGCAGTAACTCCTGAGCAAATTTATTCCTACTAGACTGGAATGTATAATTGCACTCGAGGTAAGATGATAATATTTTTAAAAGGTAAATAAAAAATACTAATAATTAAATATTGCCTATGAAATGGAGCTAAGGCTAATTAGACGTGGTAAACACTAAAAGGAATTCATATTAAGTTGTCCAACTAAACCAGAGATTTTCTTTTGTGTGATTCTCAGTTGTAGAATGTATTGTTTTCATTTAACAAGCTTAGTCTACATGATCAGCCTTACAATTATTTTGCCTTCTCTACGTGTTCATTACTATTAAACACAAGGCCTTGACCAAAAAAGATAATTCTCTTGACTTTGTTTATATCCTAGTCATTGTTACTATTTGGCAATTTAGCCAAACGGGAGTGGGGGGGGATAGGCGGATGACAAAGGATTTCTTCAGATATAGCCAATTTTTATGAGTCCTCTATTGCCCTGCACATCCCATCACCACTCATATACATGAACTCCATGTTTGAGCAATCACAAAAACTGAAGAGATAATTAATTTAGAGCTTTAAAATGGAATAATTCCAGTTCAAGAGCAATCTCTCTCCTGTTTTCTCTTTCAATTCCTACTGCCATTTATGTTCTACACTAAAATTTAGAGGCAGATGCATGTGACATCACAAAGACGGTCTGTTTTTGTTCTTTCTTGTGCATGCTTCTTTCAGTTCCGAGGATGCAGGTAGAAAAGGCAATCAAAAATTAACCCACTCTGGCCCACAGACATTTGCACTGCAGAGGCTAACCACACTTCAAATGCCTGTATTCATGTAGACGTTAGCCATACAAAGGCCACATTTTAAATACTTACATTAAACATGATTTTTTTAATATAGGAAAGGAAGCATTTCAGTAGGTCTTAGACCTAGATGCATAATGAGATTTCAGAAAGCATCAATAATTATGCTACTGAGAAATAAGAAAGATGATTCTAGTTGTGGATACATGATTATATGTATAAACCCACATGCATGCTACATACATATACATAGATGCTTTGGGAGATGTTATTATTTTTGATAAGCTTGTATCTGTGTACCACTTCTGTTTTTCAAAGACATAACAGAATTCTTTGCTCTTTTTTCTTAAAAGGGGTGACGGCCATTTAACCAACCTGTTAGAGAGAATCTCTTGCTAATGAACAAGAATCAGGCAGAATGTTAAAATAGTACGTATTTGCTTTCAGTGCATTTTAGCCCCAAATGGACTAAACAGTAGTGTCAGCAAGTGAAGGGAAGATAAGGGACAGGCTAAGAATACATCATGTGGAAAAAATTGCATTAGGCCAAGGGAACAATATTCTTCAAATACTGCTGAGGCTGGGATATTAAGGAATAAAATGTAAACAAGGAGAGGGAGAAGATGAGCCTAGGTCCTGCTGAAATACTGCCCTGGCACTGTCAAATTTAAATGTTTTTAAATATGAGAAATATAAGAGTGTACCTGCTGAAAAGACATACGTGTGTGTATACATATACATATTATATATATAATTTATATTAAGGGGGCTCGTTTTTTCCAGGAAAGATGAAAATTATGTTTGTACAGAGAAAATAATTATATCCTCAGTCCACTACCAGGTTAAATTATATTAGTGCAGTGTCCATCATGCAGAATAGCAGCGGTGCATTATGATAGAATTGCTGGAATTAACCTTCTTTTGCTCCTTTGGTTTTTAAGAGGCCAAGATCAAAGACCAGGTCCCATCAAATCCATTAAAATAAAAACAGAAGTTGTTGGGAGCTGGGGAGGAACTCCAAGGAAAATCACCTCTTCCCTTGCAGTACAAAGCACTGTTCAAAGAACTTCACTTTATTTAGATCTTTTTAATACACTACCTATAATTCAAGTGAGAAGCAGGGTGGTTTGATTTGTGGGAGGAAATGTTATACGAAGGAAAATAAAAAGGAAAGAACTAGAGTTTTAAATAAGCCTTTCTGAGCTTATAGATAAACCTGCTCATAGTACTTGTACCATTTCCAAATGTGGGACAAGCCCTGAGACTAGGCTGCCTTTGCTGAGACCTATCATTGTGCTTATTTATTCCTCTGCATTATCCTGTAATGGTCCCACAGAGATGATCTTCTTTCAGCACCATCTGCTACTAGGAAAAACAAGAAGATACACTACACCTGTTACAAGCTTCCCCGCATTCGAAGTCTTTTCTCTAGGCAAAATGGTAAATTATGTAAGCAATAAACAGGAATCACCAACTGATAGGGAGAGACAGGTCCTGATTCTGGCACATTTTAATCAAGTTCCTAACTGGTATTGAAACTGGGAAAGTAAATCATTTGGCCCCCTAAAATAATCTATAGGGCATGTCAGTGCTTAACACCAAAAATGTAGCCAGCTGGTTATCCAAAGACTGTCTTGGGCTTTGCATTATGCTGATGTAATTCCTTCCAGAAATACTGTCTGGCATGAATATTTGTGATCAACAGACTAAGAAATCACAAAACTTGCTTGACATCAGTATTCATAAAGTATATCTAAATTAATCCAATGAACATTTACTGAGTACCTACTGGGGCCAGGCACTACTCGAGCCACTGAGGAAGATAGTCTTTCCATTAAGGCAGAAATCCACATGCTCTCCTTTACACTCGGCTTCCCAGCCCTTGCAGCATCCAGCCCTCTGCATTCATCAGTTTCTGCCTGCTGAGGATAACCCAGAAGCGATGTTGACTTCAAGCCAACTTTCTAAGAGCTCCTCACAAACAATTTTTTTTTGTAAACACCCCCAAAGGCTACTCCTGCACATGTAACTTCATGAAAACTACATTGATGAAAAACTTCCTGTTCTACGAAAAAACAATTATCTCATGCTTTGATTTTTTTTAAAACCTGCTATTTTAACACAGGCTATTGTGTTTACCTATATATGAATTACACAAAGAAATTTACTGATGTCAACTACTGCTCCAATAATTCACCCCTTTAAAGCAATTAGATAATAACTGTAATCTCAGATTGTATGTTACTGACCATGAATTCAATACGAATAGAAACAAGATAGAAAACAAAGTGAGCTGGACTAATCAGGGCAGGCTTTGTGGAAAAGGTGGGCTTTGATCTGGGCTTTAGGAAGGAAAGGATCTCTATACAAAGAGAGAAGAAGGAAACACGGTACAGAGAAAGGTAATCACAGCTACTGGGGACAATGGCATGGATTAATCAGTAAAGATTTATCAGCAGGGGTAGGAAAACTCACCCACCTTACTGAGTTTGGGTCAGTAGCATTCTATGAGTACATGTACGAGTACAAGTGTAGGTACTCGTGTATTATAACAAGGTATGTCTGACCTTATGTATATGCATTACGTGTGTGACTGAGAGACAAAGAGAGACACTGATTCATTCATAACACATCCTTATGGAATTGCTTTATGGAATAATACCATCTCAAATTGTCACACCATGCTTATAATACATTATAGAGAAATACCACTAAAACTCATCCCATAATTAGAATTATATCTTGTAAAATGCTTATCTCCCCCTTTTGAGTAGATGGCCTTAGGAACAAATGAATATCTTGCCTATTAATTAAATGTGTTAATCTTCCACATTCCTATTTTGATAGAACTTTGGAGACAAGACTGTAGAATGCTCCCGTATACTGATAAATCTAAATTAATTGCCACCTAACAGGAAGTAGATCTAGGCATTGTTAAGAACAGCCCAATAAAGATTTGCAGAATCTACAGTGGCAGTCAGAAAGTACACAAATTAGACTATATTAAGTGAATAGTAATATGAAAAATGCCATAAAGCTGTAACATAAGCCAATGGAGCATCCTCACTTTCATGTATAATGCACTCAGCTATGTCACTTTACCTCCAAGGACAGATACTTTTGGAGGTAACAGGAAATGCGAAAGCCCATTGAAGGACAACAAGATTACTGAAGGCCTGTGAATGTGGCAGAAATAAGGTGAATGTCCCCACAATATGAGATGAAAGTGACTTTGCCCATATGTAGTTCTGTCCCTCTCTCCAGGGGAGGAGAGAGGGACAGAGCTACATATCCCAGACCTCACAAATTCACACTAATGATGAAGAGATACCAGCATAAAGATTTTAAATTATCCCAGAGGGAAACAAAAGATAGAAAAACCAATAAGATGCATGTGCTGTGTATGTTCGAGTCAGTCTAATTTTCTTTCTTCACCCAACATGGATCCCAGAGCCTTTGAAACCCTCAGTAGGGGTCCCAATATGTCTGCTCTGGAAGGAAAGGGGAAAGGTCTTAGGGAGGTCACAATAAAAAATGCTAAGGCCATGCTCACTAATTTGCCTTCTGGTGTTTCCTGATTGAAAAACGAAAAGGTACAAATAATCCAAAACCTGTCTTAACTGAGCTAATGCCCAGCATCTTAACTGCATAGTGTAATGAAGAGGAGAGGAGACTCTGGACCCATATGGCCCAAGTTCAAGGCCCAACTTGGGCACATGTTAGCTGTGTGACCTTGGGCAAGTTATCTCACCTTTCTGTGTTTTCATTTCTTCATTAAAATAAGCAGAGTAATACTAGTTCTGATCTATAAGGTTGTTGTGAGAGCTTCAGTACGTATAAGGTGTTTACAACTACACTTGGAAGGTAGTATTGGCCATTAGCCAAGGAATCTTTGTTCTTGGGCTTCAGTTACAAGCTTTATGGACGGCTTCTACATGCCGGCACCATAAATCCTCACAACTCCTTACAGGTGCTGTAGATACCTCCATTTTGCAGATTCGAAAACAGAAGCACAGAAGGGTTAAGTATTATAATGTGCCTAAGGTCACACAGCTAGTAAGTGATGGATCCTGGATATGAACCCAGGTAGTCTTGCTCCAGGATCTGAGCATTTAATCTTTAATACTCCAGCCATCACTTGCAATTATTGGGTTCCCTTCCCCATCATCAAAAAAAGGCTGATACTTCTCTATGTTTTTATTTTGTTTTGTTTTTGCTTTGCTTTGCTTTGCTTTGCTTTGCTACCTGGGGATCTGGGCGAGAGATAATACCTGGGAATAGAAGCTCTTAAAGAGTAAGGCCCTATCTGCTTCATTGACTGCTACAGCTCCCAGTGTCTAAAACAGAACCTGATATATTAGGTGCTTGAAATACCTTTATTAAATGTAAGTGATGAATCAATGTGTGCCCATACATGTGAATACTAATCATTATGCAGGACAAAAATGTGTTTGCTGGCGAGGTGGAAAAGTATAAAACAGCTATTTTTGGAGGGTCTGCAAATCATTTTGAGTGAGAAGTCACCTTAGCCAGTAAAGAGGAAAGGAGAAGACGGATAGATTACCCCTAAAGCTACCAACATGAATCCGGTTGTGTAGAGCTTTCTGGAAGCTTGCGGGAAAGAGAGAAACGAATATAAGCTCTGTATCAGACACTCAGGACTAAGCTATTTAAATGTGTGATTGCGTTTAAATTAGGGAGCCCAGGGTATGCCCTGGGTGGGTACTGGTGTCAGAGGGTGGGCCTCAGGGTAGCGTTGAGGAAGAGTGGAGAGCAGCAGTGAGGGGTCCAGAATTTCCCTGTGGGAAGCACTTAGAGGGAGCACACTCAAGTGGTGCCAGAAAATGTGTCTTGAATTTGTATAAGATTTCAGTTTTTTCTTAAATTGTGTGTTGATTTGGAATGGATTTGCAGAGAGATTAATATAGGAGGGACCTATCATGGCCCCTCCCTACTCTAAGTTTCCCTTGACCCTGCTCTTAAAAAGCAGACTCTTGATTACCATGAAGAGTATATCTTCTGTGGGGCAAAAAATGACACCAAGGTAAGGGAGAGCTTGACAAAAAAACAGTGAGAGTAGCATCTGAGGGGCGGCTGGCAACACCATTCCTAGTCTAGGAGACATATTGGGACGCACTCATTCTCCTGCCATTGTCGCCATTTGCTGAGCCAGTCACCCTATCATCATTGCCACCCTTTGCTGAGCACTGCGAGCCTCGGGCTCTCCCTATCTGGGTGACATTAGTGGGGCTGGCTGAGCCCTGCTCTGCTCAACTGTTTGAGAAGGACTTCTCCAGGGAGAACCAGAGTGTCACAGACTTGGAGATTACAAAGTGTGGCTGTGTGGTAACGGTAAGGGATAATCCAGTAAGCTGGAGCTCATCATGGCAACTGAGCACTCCTACACCCAAAGAGACCAGGGAAGGGCATGATCACCAGAATCTTCAGAAGGAAGAAGTCATATAAGTTTAGCCCCAGGGTTAATTCCCTCATGAGAGCCAGTGACCTTCCACCCTGGGCACACTCAGTCTAAAGAGATCTTACATGGAAGGTAAAATATCCCAAGCTCACTCCCCTCTTGCCCTCTCATCTCCTGCCAGGGGCCAATTAGTCAGCCCAACTAGAAGCCAAAAGCAGCCTTGCTGATGTAGCCCATGTAAGTCAGTCTCCAAAGGTGGAGAACAGGGAAAAATAGAATGGAGAGGGTATCAGGAGGAAGGAAAATATCCAGCATTGCACTGGTTTAAATAAAAGGCGGGGGGGGATACAGGAGACAAAATCACAAAAGATATCCTTGCCTTCTTCCTGGTTTTCCCTAAAACCATACAACTCATCAAGATCACTGGATAGGGCTTCCCTGGTGGCGCAGTGGTTGAGAATCCACCTGCCAATGCAGGGGACACGGGTTCGTGCCCCGGTCTGGGAAGATCCCACATGCCGCAGAGCGGCTGGGCCCGTGAGCCATGGCCGCTGAGCCTGCGCGTCCGGAGCCTGTGCTCCGCAATGGGAGAGGCCACAACAGTGAGAGGCCTGCGTACCACCAAAAAAAAAAAAAAAAAAGGATCACTGGATATGCTGGTTTCCAAGTCCCTTGGAGAGCAATACAGTTGTCTATCAAACACGGGATCTATTCAATTTGGCAAGTGCTTTTATGGCAAATGTAAGGATGGGCTTCAGTCCAAGACCACAGTGGTCCACATGACCACCAGAGCACAATAATATGGGATGAGACCACCATGATCCACATGATGACTAGGTTACAAAAACACGGGATGAGGAGGTGAAAGGTAAAGGAGAGAAATGCACAGGCGGTGTGGATGCTGCCCAATAACAACTCCTATTTACATGCATACTGAGCCTCCACTCCATGGTGGGTGGTCCAGCCCAGGAAATAACAATCTCAAGTATATGTGAAAATGATGATCCTAAGCAAGGAAGAAAATAGCCCTGGGGCTGACAATAGGAAATGTCAAGATAGACTCAAATTGTTAAAGTTTTTACTTGTGTATTTTAAAGAAAATGTTTTTGTCGGGCCATTTAAATGCTATCTACCTGCCTCCCTGAAAATACATTCTAAAAATTCATCCTGTCTCCACTAAAAAAGCTTTTTCTATTGTGATCTCAAATTTGCAGCACTTTTCCAAGTGCCTCTTGATCCTTCCTTTTAGGAATGACAAAGACAGACAGCATAGTTGGCTGTCTTTTACATCTTTGTTATCTTATTCTTTTGTTTCTCCATTTACCAAGTTCCATAGAATGCCTACTAGACAACAACAATCACATCGAGCTTTATAAAATTCTTATATTTCTCCTTGATTTACATTCACAACAAACTTCATGAAGTCAGTCTGGAGAATATTAGTGTCCCCCTTTTACAGATAGGGCCCTCAAAAGAGTGAACTTCTTGTCTATAGTGATATGCCACAGAACAGCCCACTGGACCTCCCTTTCTAGCCCCATCTCACACCACCCACCCCTCACTCACTGAGCTCCAGTCACATGGGCCTTCCTTCTACTCCTTAAACACACGAATTCATTCTGTCCAGCCACTCCATTTTCCTAGGACATTCTTCCTCATATCTTCATGTAGCTGACTCCTTGCTTCTTGGGGCTCAATCCAAAGGCCACCTCCTCAGAGAAGCCTTCCATGACCATGCAGTCCAAAGAGGCTCCCCTTGTCCCATCATAATTACATCATTCTGCTTGTGCTTCTTCACAGTACTCACCATTATCTGATATTATCTTATGCGTTTACTTACTTGTTTCTTGTTTATTTTTTCTCTTGTCCCCTAGAATATAACCTCCATAAAAGTGGGGCCCTTCTCTATCTAGCTTACTTCTGTATCCCAGTACCTAGAGCATATACTTGTTACAACCTCTAATTGTATATTTAGGTAATTTTTAAAATATACCTATTTACCTCTACCCTGTAAGCTCTGTGGGAGAAGAAACCATGTCTATTTTGTTTACTACGGTGCAACACAGCTTAGAGACTTAGCAAATGTTTTATTAAAGGAAAGAAGTAAGCACGAAAGGAAAGGAGGGAGGAAGAGAGAGGGGGCAAATGAATGGAGGAAGGAGCCCATGTCACTTTGCCTTTAACATGGACCAGGCACTCTGCTAAGCCATTTATACACTGGTCTCATTTGGTCCTCAACTACCTGTAAGTAGGTATGTTGTCCCCAGTTTTGCAAATGAAAAAACTGAGGCAAGGAGAGGTCACGTAAGGTGAACAGTTCTCACAGGAAACAAGTGTAGAACAATGTCTCATACTCCAGGCCATGCCCTTTCCAACCACATCACACTACATCTGAGCACACTTACACTTCGTATTCCCAAGCAGGAAAAGAGAGAAGAGGAAGCTACAAGAATATGACCTTAGTTCAATATAAGAAAGAAACTTCTCTTGGTAGGAGCTATTCTGGGCTAGAAAGAGCTGCCTCAGGGAATAACAAATAAGCCACCAGGACTAGTGGTAAGCTGGTGGGGGTCAGGACCCATACCAGGAAGACTGTCAAATGGGAAGATGGGCAGAGCAGGAAACTGGTTTTGGTTACATACAAAGGGAATAGGCAAATACATAAACATATTGGGGATAATGGATATCCCAGGTTTTTCACCATCAGAAAAAGGAGTTACAAATATGAAAAGTGGGAAAGCCGGAAGGAATCCTGAGGTTTTGAGCACACCTGGCACATGAATCTTAACTTCTAAATACCATTCTCCTCTAAAAGGAACAAGTTCTTAGTTATTCTTGTTATATTTGTAGAAGTGTGGAAATATTTCTAAATAAAGAGTAAAGAAAAAGAAAAAAGGTAACAAGTTTCATTCTCTGTGGGTATGCAAGTGTGAGGGTACTGGAGTGTTTCTCAAACTTTAAATTGTATACCGATCACCTGGGGATCTTATTAAAATGCAGATTCTGATTCAGGAGGTCTAAAGTCCAAGATTCTGCACTTCTCCCACATAGAGTTGATGCTCTGATCCACAGACCGAACTCTAAATAGCAAGGGGTGCAACAATCACCTGATTATTAATAATAACCTGATTACCATGTAGGAAGCATTTAATATTGTCAGGCATTGTACTAGGTGTTGAGTGTATATAATCTCTCATCTTTACCCACAAACGATAGATGGAAGGCAGTGGAAATGCAAATAACTTGCCCACGCCAGGGAGATTGTAGTAGCAGTATGCACTGGGCATGGGAGTCAGAGAGATTTTGGTTATAATTCCAAATCAACTAATTACTCAGTGTATAGCCCTGACAAGTTATTTAATCTTTCTGTGCTTCACTTTTCTCCTAGTGTATTTCTATGAGAAATAAATATGATTACTTAATGTAGGGCCTAAAGTGTATAGCAACTGTTACCAAGTGGAGCTCATGCTCTAAAGGCTGTGTCCTTCCCACCACACTCTGCAATGAATACTGATTCCAGTAGATAATATTTGAGATTCCTCCCTCCCAAGCAGGAGGTTCTGTCATCACAGAATGAAGGTGTTTTGTAGGATGTGCATCCAAAGGGGAGAGACCCAAAGAAAAATTATGTACCCAGATGGACCAAGGAGAAGCAAAAAGCTTTACAGGTGAAGGAAACAGCATCAGCCAAGATACACTGCCCGGAATCAGGCAGACAGGTGCTTTTGGTGGTGAGGAGACCAGCCTGGTCAAAGCAAAAGGATGGTGTAACCCAAAAGAAGTTGCTAGAGTGATTCAAAGGCAAGTCTGTGGAGTTTAGCTTGCTTTCTTCCGTAGGTGGCCCAGATAGGCTTGTTGCAAGACAAATCTCTGCTTATTGAACAAATCCTCTTAAACTGTCTGAACATCGACAGTCTGCACCTTTGAAATCCAGATTAAAAATTGTAGCACTCTTTGGGTGTATCTTTGATGATGACTGAATTAATCTGTGAGCACAGTTTCCTTGTACAACCAATGCGATGTTGCTAACTTAAGGACACATCACAAACCAGGAAAAGGCTAGTTCATTAAACATACCTGGCCCATTTAAGTTGCTCGACTTCTGGTGTCTTCAGTTTCATGGCTTTTAATTACCCTCTTGTCCAATTCACATTGGAATCCATTCTCTTTCAAGGCACCCACATTCATTCATGCACCCCTCAGAATGGAGTAACTTATTGTCTGCTGTGATGGATATGTGCATCCCTTACTTACTGCTCTTTGGGTAAAACACTTCCCATCACACTCCTATTTCTTCACTGTGGAAAATCTATCACATCCTCAGATTTAAATCTCTCTGCCTACACTCTTTTACGAATTACATCTCCCCACCTGCTCTCCTTGTATGTAAATTGGCTGAATGTGGAGAGAAAAATCACTCTTTGTTGCTCTGGTTCATCCTTCAGTGAACATACCCCAAGAACACTTGCTCCTAAACTATTTCTGTTTGCCAACCAGCAGCCAGCCAGCAACCCACCCACCCACCTGATGGTTGAGGAAAGATGACAGAAGGGAGAGGAAAAGAAACTGGGGAAGAGAGAGAATCCGATGACCAATATCCTGGCCCTATTCCAACCTGGATAATTAGTCTGCCTCTATTTCGAACACTTTTCCCATTTGCAGCATGTGTGTGTGTATGTGTGTGTGTGTGTGTGTGGTGTGTGTGTGGTGTGTGTGTGCGTGTTTATGTTGAGTGGGGGAGGGGAACTCCATGAAAAAAATTTTTTCTGTTTCTTCTCAGCCTTGGTTCATTAGAAATAACCTTCAAATTATAAATTTAATCCTGGGGAGAGAAGCAAATATGTCAGTATTCTACCTCAAAAGGGCTCAGAGATAGGTAAACATGAAGAATTTCTAAAGGTCTCAGGAAGCTGTCACAATGTCAGAAAGCAGCCTTTAAGAGCACAGGAAAGGGACGTTAAAATAAACAACCCCCACTATAGGGAACAATGCAAGAAGGCAAGGAAGAAGCCTTGCTCTCTTAGTGAAGGCTCCTGACTGACACATCCACGTTTTGTCCTTGGCCTGTCCCTGATCTACTCTTCCAAAAACAGTCTCTCCAGGTGACATCCAGGGCACAGATGGGACTTAGGAGGATGGAAACATGAATTCTTGTAGCACGGCCAGCTCCCTCTCCGGACACATTGGGCTCTAGCCATTTGATAAAGATTGAAGATTTCATTCGAGAGAAAGGGGAGAATTAAGTCTTAATACACAACCAAGCAGTTTAGAAAAATTCCTTAAACCCAGCGCTTCTGGAAGGCATTCCCTGCACACACCTAATGGCAGAAAAGCACCAAAAACAATACAAGTAAAATTGGTAGCCCACCTATGTGTCTATCTGCTGCCTTTATTCTTTTGCTCTCCATGCTGTGTGGTACATCTCTGGGAGCCCAAGAGATACCAATGTTCCTGTTGAAGAAAGTCATCGCTGTTCCACATCTGGCTATCTCATGACCCTTTTCCCTGCTTACAGATGAAGGGATAAAATTCTGGGAGAGCAAATGAGGTTTCTCTTTCCCTCAGTATTCCTGTTGCCCTGTGATCCACCAGCTTTTGAATGAGGGATTTCACCACTTTGCAGGGAGAGGAAATATAAATATGAGCCAGGAAGGCAAATGAGTCTCTGAATGGATTGTTGTTTTGGTTTTTTTGTTTTTTTTTAATTCAGAGCTTAGAAAATAGTTTTGAAAGCTAAAGTTATCTAAGCTAGACTTTAAAGAAAGAAAATGGGGTTTGAACTTTAAAAAGCCACTGGCTTGGGCTTCCCTGGTGGCGCAGTGGTTGAGAGTCCGCCTGCCAATGCAGGGGACACGGGTTGTGCCCCGGTCCGGGAAGATCCCACATGCCGCAGAGCGGCTGGGCCCATGAGCCATGACCGCTGAGCCTGCGCGTCCGGAGCCTGCGCGTCCGGAGCCTGTGCTCCGCAACAGGAGAGGCCACAACAGTGAGAGGCCCACGTACCGCAAAAAAAAAAAAAGCCACTGGCTTAGAAAACTTAGAAAAAGAAAGTTGATAACATCAACCTCAGAAAAGAAAAGAATGAATTACACTGTGCAAACCTTTTTTCCTCTCAGTAAAACAACATTAAATTACAGAAAGCTAGCGTGGGGAGAAGCCGAGAGGGAATGAGACGCGCCTGTAGGCAGCGGCTAGCTGACGGAGACTTCTGCCCACCTCCAGCCAAGGCCCAGGGAAGGCCAGGGAAGCCCCGCGGAGGTCTAGGGGTGGGCTGAGCACAGGCAAGCTGCAAGTCCCTTCCAAATGAAGCCCTCCTCCTAAATCATCACATCCTCTAAAACCAAGGATCTACTACCAAGCCAAAGTAGAGCTGAAAGGCTATGCTTAGGAAAAGAAAATTTACGTAACTCCAATCCTCCCCTGACGCAAAAGCCTCCAAGACCCCAAAACACTGTAGGACAGAAACATCAGACCAACACAATTAGCCATGTTCCATATTTACTGACCATCAGTAATGCTGCTAAATCACAAAATGCACACACAGAAATTGAACAGCCCAGGTAGGGGAGATGGGGCAGCAAATGAGCTATAGTAAGGAACTATCACATTCTTGAATAACCAAGTAATGGAATGAGTGACATTTAAAAAAAAAATCAAGGTTTAAGTAAATCAAGCATCCAATTAGGTAAATCAATGATATCACAATTGAGTACTACGGAACATTCCGCCTATAGTTTCACATCTTTAGAACATCAAATATATTCTAAAGGTGCATGTCAGTGCCCTGTTACGATACCAAAGGACAATTCCACTCCACCCTTGGAGAGATTAGACTGTATAAAATAAAACAGTCTGAAACATTTCTACTTATTTTCATGAATGACTGGTTGTTATTTTAAGAAACATGTATCTATCCAAGTATTTCCATTTCTGAAGTTTTTCATTTTAAGAAATATCCATTTGTTCAATAAACTTTTATTAGCCATCTATTGTAAGCTAAGCACTATGTTAGGGTAAAGAATATTGGTGCCAGGGTCCAGAACTGTGCTTGTTACATTGGAGACACTTGGTATTTGTGCAATAATTGCATTAAAGATGGAGAAGATGTATCCTTGAGAAACTTGAGTTTCTATGTTTCCCATGACCCCAAGAGGGATTCAGAAGTGCCTGAGAATTGGTCAGTTGACCTAGGGAGGCTGTCCAATGGACAAGAAGGATGCTAAATGGTCTGCAAGGACCTGGAGACAGGGGGCTATAGAAGATTTAGCAGCAGATAAGACCTAGAAAGAGACTGACAAGGAACAAATGAATAAATACAGGAGCTTCAGATACCAATATAGAAATGAGAAAGACCAAGGATGAGAAGTAAAGGCTGCCTCCCACCAATACCTGGACCACACATGAGACCTCCAGAACTGAGACATCCCTGAAGAGAAAAGGAAAATAAATGAGGTGGAGAAATCTTGAACTGAGTAAAGTTTATCCAAAGGGACTAAGGAAAATGTGTTTGAGTTTACTAAAATTTGGTAAGATTGAATTTTCTGCTCTAAGGGGAACAGAGAGGCCAAAAAGATACATTTGTTCAGCTATTAGAGAAACAGAAAATTTTATATTTACACACTTGACCATAAAATTACCTACTACACATGAATGAAAGAATAAGACTTTTTTGGTATACAAAGTTGGAAATGAACAAAACATATTTCCAGCCCCAGGTTGTGTGGTTTCAGGAAGAATCATTCTTTCCACTCCACCATGCAATCTCTCTAAAAGACTGGGTCTCAGTCTGTCAAGGATTTTTTAAATGTGTTATTCACATTTTCAAATCCAAAAAAAAATAGGAGTGTGTTTTTCTGGTGAGAAAACCTCATAATGCCTTGTATTAAACTGCTTTCCCAATTTTCAGCATCATTTAATTATCCAACCTCAATAGAACAATGTGGAACTGAAAGTTTTCACTCAGCTCAATAGGTATGTATTTAATACCTGACATCTATGACCACCAGCCCAGTGGGCTAGAAGCTTTACATATGCTGTCTAGTCCCATGTTTCTCAAATTGTGGCCTTCAAACCTGCAGCTTCCCCTGGGAGCTCACCGGAAATGCAGACTCCCTGAACACACACTGACCTACCAAATCAGAATCCACATTTTCACAAGATTCCCTGGTGAGTTACGTGCCCTTTAAAGTTTGAGAAGCACTGCTCTAGTTGACTGTAAGAATTGTATCAAGTACTTACAGGATCACTTATAACCACAATTTTGAATGTAAAATATAATGGCATATTTTGGAATGTATTTTGCATTTTTCACAACTCTCTCCATTGAAAGTAGCAACTCAAACCTTCTTAAATTTAAAAGAGAAGTGTATTTGAAGTTTCAGATAACTAAGGGAAGAATAAATACTCAGCCAGGACACAGAGAAACTGGAATGGGACTGGAGATAAAATGCCACCACACCCACTCATCTTTGCTATTGTGTTGATGTGTCTGCTTCATTCTCTCTGACCAGGAACCACCACAAGTCAAAGAACATAGCTACCGGCAGATCTCAGCACCCTCCACCCACTCATTGGTAGGTTTTTGCCATCCAAGAGGATATAAATCCTATTCTCAAGCTCTAGCCCAAAAATATCTATGAAAATTCTCCTTTTGCTCAGCTTAAGTCAACTGTCCATCCTGAGATCATCAACTGTGCTGAAAATTCAATGCAGCATTGTGAAATTGAATGTGGGTGCGGAGGGGGGGAACTTCCATAAAAAGATGGCAGCTCTTATTCAAACTCCATAGTTGATGTGGAGTAAAGAGCATTTCTCCGGTGAAAGAAGAGGATAGTGCTATTAGAAGGAGAAGGAAGAAGTAGCAGTGGGCAGGCAAACCAACAGTGTCTACTGCACGTCCCACACTCATGTCATATTCCCCCCGTGCCCCTCACTCTTTCTCTACTGAATATATTGTACATGAGCATTATGTAAGTTCAAGGTAAGGCCAAGGATTAGACGGAAAAACACAACGCAATAAAACAAAAATAAAAGATGACTCTCCACAAAGCTTGGTAAGGCAAAAACACATCATGATATCCCTGACAGAAAGGGATAGCAATGGGCTGGAGAGCCCCATACAGACTTGATACTAAAAAAGAAAATGGGCATGTTGTATATGTTTCCTTTAACCAACAGAAGTAGCAAACAAATATTTTCCTTCTGCCTTTACTGACATTTATTCCGCAAGTTAAAAATGTAGTTAGTAAACAATAGCTGTGCAAGTTCCTTCACTAACCCCAGTCTAGCCTGACAGGACTTCTTGCTATCCCTCAGATACACCAGTGCCTCTAGGATATGGCACTTGCGATTCTTGCTACCTGGAATGACATCCCTCTAGAACTTCCTTAGTTCATGCTTTCTCTCCATTTCAGCTTCGGCTTAAAGGTCACCTCCTTGGAGAGACCTTCTCTGACCACCTTACCTAAAAAGCAGCTGCAATGACTATATGCACACACACCATACTCTACCTCCTTTGGCCTGCTTTAGCACTTATCACTATCTGACATACTTATTTGTTTACTCATCTGTGTCTTGTCTGCTTCCTCACTAGAGTGTTAGCACTACAAGGGCAGGAACTTTTACTGTCTTTTCCCCTCTGTATTCCCCACACCTAGAACAGTCCCTGATACCTAGTCATTGCCTAGTAAATTTTGCACATTGAAAAAAAAGAATGACAATAGAAAGTGTGAAGCCGTGATACTGGAAGAGTGGTGGGCACAGCTGTCAGCCTTTCCAAGGATGGCTGAGGGAGCAGGGGTATGGAGTATGATGTGAAACAGACATTAAAAACAAAAAGGAAATGAGACTCTGTCTGGGAGGTTAGCACATAATGGTGATAATCCCCAGGAGAACAGAAAACAGTCACAGAGCCCCCAAAAGGAAGCCAAGAACTGGTAAACTGGAGACCTGATTCTGGGCTCTACAGCATCTTTGCTATTGTACCAGTCTTCTCTTGTCAAATTTTTAGTGCAAATAAAGAAGGTGTTCACTGATCACCATCTCCAGCTACACAGATAAAAGATTCAAGGGGAAATGTTCACTCATTCTCAGAAGTGCACTGCTACTGTAGTAAGAGAAAGATCTGTGCTTACCTCTTCCCCAAAGTGAACTATAAACTCCAAAAGCCATAACCAGGAAGAGTACTGAACAGAGTTGGAAAACCCAGGTTAAACTCCAGTTCTTCATCCCACTTTTCATGACTCCAGGAGAGCTGGTTAAAGATCTGGTTGCCCCTGTTTCTTCATCCCCTCAGGAAGACGAGGAGCCTCAGGTAAGGCTACTCAAGTCCACAGAGATGACGTAATTTGCTCCAGGTTACACATCTATGGAGTTCATTTGAATGTTCATCTGTCTAACTCCAAAATTCATACTCTCATGTTGTTATGTGTTTGTCACCCATACTGTTGAGAGACTGAATATACAAACAGACCACTGATAGCAACAGTACACTGATCGACAAGTTCCATAGCAACCAGTCCAAAAACATTAAACCACAACCTCTGTAGCAATCTGCCCACAATAGTAAGAACTTGATCATTAACTGGCAGCTTCCCTAAGTTTCGGCACCACTTCCAACTTAGGACCAACTAGAAAATGTCAATTTTGCTCCACCAATCGATAACACAGGTTGCCCTGCATGTAGATAGCTCATCTCCAGTTCCCATGACAGCAGCCTCCAATCAGGGCATAGCTGAAACCTCCCTTTGTTTTCACTCTAAAACTTTCCCATTCCTCTGCTTGCCTTTTAGTTCTGCCAAACACAAGTAATGGTGCTGACTCCTTTGCTATAGGCAAGCTCCGAAAATCTTCACTTATGTGTGAAGGACGTTATACCCCAACACCTAGCAGAGTGCCAGGCACAAAGTAGGTGCTCAATAAATGTTCCATGGTATTGAGCTGAGCTGAATCTACAACAGAGCAATAATTATAGATAATAATAACCACCTCACATTATTACTATGAGGATTAAATTAGATCACCCAAGTTAAAACATTTTGAAAACTGTAATGTGCTATGGAATCATAAGGTATCATTAAGTTAAAAACAATGTATAATCAGAACCACATAAGAGAGTAGTAGTATAATGCTGTTTATTCTGGGGATTCCTAATGATAAGAGATTCTTAGAATTATTTCCAGTTTTTTTTTTTTTTTTTTTTTTTTTGCGGTATGCGGGCCTCTCACTGTTGTGGCCTCTCCCGTTGTGGAGCACAGGCTCCGGACGCGCAGGCCCAGCGGCCATGGCTCACGGGCTCAGTTGCTCCGCGGCATGTGGGATCTTCCCGGACCAGGGCACGAACCCGTGTTTCCTGCATCGGCAGGCGGATTCTCAACCACTGCGCCACCAGGGAAGCCCTTTCCAGCTTTTTTATTACATGAATTCAAAAGCCAAACAGGAAGAAACTCTTTCTAGATTCTTTCAAAACAGAGTCTCAACCAATCAAGGTCTTAGTGGGAGAAATTCTGGAATTCCCAAACCTTCTCTCCCGGCTTTGATCAGACTCTAACCATACCTTTTCAGTTCTGTTCCTCTGGCTAAAATCACACATATTTAAACATGCCTGCCTATGCCAGCACAGAAAACATAAAAGATTGCAGAGAGCAGGTCGTCAGGATTCCACTTTGGTGTCTCCTACCCGGCTGCATTTTTCCTAAACCTTTGAGTTCCCATGCCCTGGATAGAGTTCATCTATGCTCCTCATTTCCTGCCTCACCTGAACTCAAATAGCCCCCTGCCAGTAGCCTGTCTGGCCCTAGACCTTCTGCTGGTCCTGCCAACCTGTCCTTACCCTGGATATTCTACTTCTCACCCGCTGGAACCAGAGTGCCTGACTGGTCCGGAGCCGGACTCCCGAGGACTGGGACTTTCTTGTCAATGTGGATCGCATCTCAAGTAAAGAGGAGACTAACTTGCAAGCTGCCCAGAGACAGCCTTCCTTGGTAATATTTTCTGGGTGAAGTCACCACAGACCAAGGACTGTTCCTAAATTTTGCATGTAAGAAACTCAACAGTCATTCTCTCAAGAGATGACCATTCATTTAAGAACAGCTTGTACTAAACATACTCACAAGACAGTAATGTATAAACGAGAATAGCTGCCATTTCTTTAGTGAACCAGATGCTGAGCCAAGAGCTTTGTGGACATGATCTCCTCCTGTCTTTACAGCAGTCAGAGGACATAAATGCAATTTAGCCCCATGTATAAGAAAAATGACTCAGGGCCATGGAGATTATATAACTTGTCCAAAGTTATACATCAGGTGAGCTTTGAATGTTAATCTGCCTGACTCCAAAATCCATGCTATCTGGCACTATTCTATACATCTTCATTTTCACAAAGAATATAATTAATAGTCAACTGGATCTTGAAATAGCATGGAAAGTGAATTTTATCCCTGTGGGAATGCTACACAGAAAGCCAAATTGCAATTTAGTATCGACTTGACAAGCTTGGAGACTACGCAAGAGAAGTGAGTCGAGTGATGTAAAGGTTTAAATAACTGTGAGCTACTTGAGGGCAAGGAATTGGATTTTTATCTAGCATTGTGTTTTGGTACATTGATGCTCAATAAATATTGGCTAAATAAATGATGACATTCATCATAAGGCTTTAATGCACTCCTTCCTGCCATAGTAATATGCCCCGAGGAGGCAGACACTGATGATTATTCTCAGTCAGTTTCCATCAGGAAGCTAACGGCACACATGCAAATTAGGATGATTTGAGGAGGGTTTAATAAAAGCATTATTTACAAACGTGTGGACATGATGTAGGGAAAGTGCATGATCCTGGGGCTGTTACAACACATTAAGCCTAAAGACATGGAGGAGGGAATGGCCACTGGGACCCAGAAAATAAGTTTGTATAGAGAGCCATTTTAGAGGAGCTGTGATCTTTGGTCAAGGACACAGATACCTCTGGGTAATTTCTTAAGAAGGCAACTGAGGAAATAAATATACCCTGACTCCCCTCTCTTCATTCCCTCCAGCCTCCTGCCTGGGCTCCCACTGGCCAAACCAAACTGGAAACCAAAATTCCAGGAACTTGATATAATCCATATAGGTCAGCTTCCAGGGCTAAAGGGACAGAGTAGATTGGAGAGTGGATCTAGGGGGATAAAATTGCTTACTCGATATCTATTTGCCATGTTTTTTTTCCCTTTTAAAAGCTCCTAGTGACACAGTTTTGGTCAATGATATATAAGCAGAAGTCTGCTTGGCATGTTTGGAAGAATTTTCCGTTCCAAACGTAGATGCCATTCCTTCTTTCTTCTGCCTTCTGCCTTCTTCTTCCTACCTGAATACAGATGAGGGGACAGAGGAAGAGCAGCCATGTTACCATGAGGATGACAGTGGAGAATGGCAGAGCAGAAACATGGAAGGAGCCAGGGTCTCTGGTGCTAGCAGCCCCAGATGATCTATCACCAAACTTAATATGAGAGAAAAATAAATCCTCCACCAGGTTAATCCATGGGAGTCCTATTCCTATTTTATACAGTCATATTTAATCTTTTTTGTGTGTGTGTGTGGTACGCGGGCCTCTCACTATTGTGGCCTCTCCCATTGCGGGGCACAGGCTCCGGACGCGCAGGCTCAGCGGCCATGGCTCACAGCCCAGCCGCTCCGCGGCATGTGGGATCTTCCCGGACCGGGGAATGAACCCGCGTCCCCTGCATCGGCAGGGGGACTCGCAACCACTGCGCCACCAGGGAAGCCCATAATCTTGAATTGATATACCCTTTAAGCACCCAGATAGGATCATAGCCAGGCAAGGTCATCCTCTCCTGTGGACAGTATTGGATACATACACACAAATGTTGCATCTCAAAACCTTTCTTTTTTTTTTTTTTGGTCTTTCCTTGCTGAACTTTGCTCTTCCATCCTCATATTCTGGCATCCTATTGGTTAAGCTATGATCAGATTTGGTAGCCTGGGAGTCATTGTCTCTTTTGAAGTAAATTACATGGCTCTGTTCTCATCTATTACGTTCTGATTTCATTAATCAAACTCTCAAAGTTCTAGCAATGACTTCCTATGACTGCCTACCATCAAGTCATCTAGGGATGGATAACAGAATATCTTCTACCAAAATAACAACTAACATTTGTGGAGCATTTACTGTGTACCAGGCACTGTGGCATATTTCATTCTTTTATTCCCAGCTTTACTTTTTTTTTTTTTTTTTTTTTTTTTTTTTTTTTTTTTTTGCGGTATGCGGGCCCCTCCCGCTGCGGAGCACAGGCTTCGGACGCGCAGGCCCAGCAGCCATGGCCCACGGGCCCAGTGGTTCCGCGGCATGTGGGACCCTCCTGGATCAGGGCACGAACCCACATCCCCTGCATTGGCAGGCGGACTCTCAACCACTGCGCCACCAGGGAAGCCCCTTAGCTTTACTTTTAATCTCATTTTATAAATCAGAAAACTTGAGGCTTGGAGAGGCCATATTTTTTGGCCAAGGCTACCCAGTTAACAAGAGTAGCAGCCATTATTTTAGCCTTGATGGTCTAATTTCAGAACCTGTATTATTGCAAAACAATGTATTAGTGGTTAAGCATGTATTCTCTGAAGTCAGACTGCCTGAATTCTCAATCCAGCACCGCTACTTAGCAGATATGTGATCATGGAATTAACATCTCTATGCCTTGGTTTCCACGTCTATGAAATGGGGATAGTAATAATGCATTTTATAAGTTTTAAGTAAATCAGTGCATAGTGCTTAACCCAGCGTCTGGCACAAAATAGCAACTTGATCAGTGTTAGCTCTTATTATTTACCATAGGAGCAATATGGTGGCTCTGCTCAGACAGATTAACAAGATGGCATCTCTTCAGAGCTTAAGAGGAATGAAGAAAGCACTGGTCTCTGTGACCTAGGCAAGTCATTTACCAACTCTGACCTTAAGTTTTTACATCTATAAAATGGGAATAAAACTCTATATCTACTTCACAGTTTCTATGAGTATCAAGTGAAATAACCTAGAGAAAAGACTCATAAATTTTAAGGCATTGTGTAAATATGTCATTAGATTTCTTACTCCCTCAACTATCCCAAGATAATGGGGCAGTAGCCAGAAGCAACATTTCTTCTGCACTCAGTATGTTGGAGTCACTTTTAGTAGTCTCTTTTGGAGCAGTTGTTCAAAGCTTTTGTGGAGCTCTTTAAACTAGACTGATCTCCATTCAGCTGTTGGGCTCAAGACATATCCAGGAATAATGGCAAGATCTTAACATGATGGATCTTTCATCCTGTGGTTGGAATGCCCCTTTCAGAGTCAAAGCTTGAAGAGTCACAGTTCCCAATGCAGATACTTCAAGGTATGAGTAATTTCATCATTGAACATATTGAACACTTTCTATAGGTCAGACAGTTACTTGTCACTGGAGATGAAACAGTAAATCAAAAAGTGATGTCTTTACAGACTCACATGGAGTCGTGAAGACAGACATAAAGACACATCATTATAATACAATGTGCCCAGAGGGGAAATTCTGCCTAAGGGAGTAAAGGTTTCTAGGAGAGGTGACATAGGAGCTGAGTCTTGAAAAAGGATGTGCAGAAGAATGATAAGAGAAAGAACAGGCAATTCTTTTAAGCTACCTATACTGAGACGGCACAGTATAGTCTATTGTGGGACATTTACGCCCCTTCTACAGCCTCGTGCCTCAATAGTCTGGTCTTTCTGATAGGGAGAAGGGTAGAGAAAAAATGGGGAGTTAGAGCTGAAAAAGGTGAAGACAAACTTCCTACTTAACTGACTCAAGCCCATCCAAGGAGCACAGGCCAGGTTCCCCCATCCTATCATTTGAAGATTGTGAATGGGTGTGTGTGTGTGTGTGTGTGTGTGTGTGTGTGTGTGTGTGTGTGTGTGTGTGTGTGTGTGTGTATGAAAGAGAGACAAAGAGAAAGAAAAAGAGAAAGAGAAAGAGAGAGATTTGTTTGATATTTTCTTTGGATATCTTAGTGCCTTCTTGGATGATTCAAAACAATTTCCAGTCTTTCAGTCCTTCTCCTCCCGACACCACATTCCAAGTTGGCATCAGGGTATTTGAAGGGGGTGGGGGCAGTGGAGCTTATATGAAATAATCTGGTTTTCCCCAATTTTTCTTAAAATTAAAAAATATATATCTTATGACTTTAATAGATATTAAATAAATCAGTGTGCACCTTGCAATAAGCTACACTTATTTTTTAAAAAACAAACAAAAAACTCTTTAAGTCTTTAAAACCTATTGCTCCAATGATCAGGGGTATGTTATTAAATTTTAAAGATGATTTTTATTCTTCAGTTTGTTAATATGGCGTATCACATTGATTGATTTGCGTATACTGAACAATCTTTGCATCCCTGGGATAAGTCCCACTTGATCATGGTGTATGATCCTTTTAATGTGCTGTTGGATTCTGTTTGCTGGTATTTTGTTGAGAATGCTTGCATCTCTATTCATCAGTGATACTGGCCTGTAATTTTCTTTTTTTGTGATATCTTTGTCTGGTTTTGGTTTCAGGGTGATGGTGGCCTCATAGAATGAGTTTGGGAGTGTTCCTCCCTCTGCTATCTTTTGGAAGAGTTTGAGAAGGATAGGTGTTAGCTCTTCTCTAAATGTTTGATAGAATTCGCCTGTAAAGCCATCTGGTCCTGGGCTTTTGTTTGTTGGAAGATTTTTAATCACAGTTTCAATTTCATAACTTGTGATTGGTCTGTTCATATTTTCTATTTTTTCCTGGTTCAGTCTTGGAAGGCTGTACCTTTCTAAGAATGTGTCCATTTCTTCCAGGTTGTCCATTTTATTGGCATATAGTTGCTTGTAGTAGTCTCTTATGACCCTTTGTATTTCTGCAGTGTCAGTTCTAAGTTCTTTTTCATTTCTAATTTTATTGAGTCCTCTCACTTTTTTTCTTGATGAGTCTGGCTAAAGGTTTATCAATTTTGTTTATCATCTCAAAGACCAGTTTTTAGTTTTACTGATTTTTGCTATTCTTTTTTCATTTCTATTTCATTTATTTCTGCTCTGATTTTTCAAGATGAAAATATCTCTGTAGAAACAAGTGCCTTTCCTCAGATTATCTTGGTCTTTCCAGCTCTGTGGAGAGTTCTCTCAGGAAGGGCCTTTATCTGAAGAGCAATAATGAAACAAGAGATGCAGGCGTCCAACAAATTTAGTGACCCTCACCAAGCTGCGTTCAGGCCAGGCCCCTGGATGCAGAGGTGAGCTGGACATAAACCCTACACTGAAGGAGATCACAGTCTGGAATCCTGAATAATCTGGGATTTCTGTCCCATCTCTCCTCCTAAAAATGGTCCTGGATTCTCCATCCCTAGTAAAATCCAAGGCCAGGATTCCCAAACACTAGCTAGATGACAATTAAAAAGTGTCAAAGCTGAGATCACAGAAGATTCACTTTAATCTACTCACCTTGTCTAATACTGAATCTGCAGGTTTCAGCAGCATACTACATTTTATGAAGGAGTGATGGAGGACTTTTTCCCAAAGTCTAACCATTTGGCAGGTGTCCTCCATGCCACTTCCCAGCAGGCCCCTTAACCATCTCAGAATCTCAGATAATTGGTCTTCCCAGTTCCTTCTGGCCTTGTATAATCAATGCTTTTCCACATGACACTGAATTCATTTCTCCAGTACTATTCCTGTCTTTGATATAATCCTGCCTTTTAAAACTCAGCTTTCTTGCCCATCTCCATTTTGTGTCTACCCAACACAAAATGAAGTAGATATCTGGCAGTTCTCCATTTATTTGATCTTTGTGGATAGCAAAATCAGATCCTTTGATCCAAGAAACCAACTCTGCAGCATCAGCTATCCCACTTGACCATATGATTTAAATTTGTTAAATAACCACCAAATCTTCACTACATAATGGGACTGACTGTATGAGTGAGCAATTTCACTTGAGGCAAAGAAGGATTTTATTACATAGCATTCACATTTTTTAAATTCAGCACTTTGAGGACTATTATTCACACTTGGAAAATTATTATTTGCCTGACACATGATAAATTCTCAAATACACTTGTGAAAAAATGAACAAATAAGTAATTGAAGGGAAGTTTGTAGTTTTAAATTCTAATGCTCAAAATCACTGTTAAAATGGGCATATACTTCCAAAAAACTTGAAGCAGGATAATGGCAGTCAAATTGGTGTTTTAAAATATGTTAATTTTATTTAACCTTTATTGGTTTCCTAGAAGCAATATATAATAGTCTACAAATCTGTAATTCAGTAAATAGGCCAAAGAATGAATGACTCAGATTCAGCTGATCAAAAACTCCTATTTTTCTAAACTTAACATCAGAAACAAGAAAATCAGTACCTTTATTGTACTCTGAATATTCCACATATATTTATTTTTTCCCTCCCAGGTAGACTATACATTTGATGAAAACAGAGAGCTTATTGCCCTGCTTTTTGTTTACCTCCCAATGGGGAGGTGCTCTTCAGTACCCCTATGGTTGGTTGTTCACCACGTTGACCTCTGTAGCTTACAAATACCTCTCCTGCTATAACCACAACCCCCAAACTTGCTCATTCACTGAATAAATGCAGCACCTATCATATCCTAAGGCCTAAGCAAGGGTCCAGGCAATGCAATGGCTCCTACCTTCAAAGGGTTTACTATCTATGACAATGGTTTTCATACTTGTGTGCATCTAAGTCAGCTTTGAGGAGGGGACTGAGAATTTGCATTTCTCAGACAGTTCCAGGTGGTGCAGATGTTCTTTTGGGGAGCACACTTTAAGAACCACTGGTCTATGTTCTTGGATTGGAAGAATCAATATTGTGAAAATGACTCTACTACCCAAAGCAATCTACAGATTCAGTGCAACCCCTATCAAATTACCAATGGCATTCTTGTATAGAACTAGAACAAAAAATCTTAAAATTTGTATGGAGACACAAAAGACCCGAATAGCCAAAGCAATCTTGAGGGAAAAAAACAGAGCTGGAGGGATCAGACTCCCTGACTTTACACTACACTACAAAACTACAGTAATCAATACAATATGGTACTGGCACAAAAACAGAAATATAAATCAATGGAACAGGAAAGAAAGCCCAGAGATAAACCCAAGCACCTGTGGTCAACTAATCTATAACAAAGAAAGCAATGATATACAATGGAGAAAAGACAGTCTCATCAATAAGTGGTGCTGGGAAAACTGGACAGGTACATGTAAAAGAATGAAATTAGAACACTCCCTAACACCATACACACAAATAAACTCAAAATGGATTAGAGACCTAAATGTAATACTGGACACTATAAAACTCTTAGAGGAAAACCTAGGAAGAACACTCTGACATAAATCATAGCAAGATCTTTTTTTGACCCACCTCCCTAGAGTAATGGAAATAAAAACAAAAATAAACAAATGGGACCTAATGAAACTTAGAAGCTTTTGCACAGCAAAGGAAACTTTAAACAAGATGAAAAGACTACCCTCAGAATGAGAGAAAATATTTGCAAACAAATCAATGGACAAAGGATTAATCTCCAAAATATATAAACAGCTCATGCAGCCCAATATTTAAAAAACAAACAACCCAATCCAAAAATGGGCAGAAGACCTAAATAGACATCTCTCCAAAGAAGACATACAGATGGCCAAGAGGCACACGAAAAGCTGCTCAACATCCCTAATTATTAGATAAATGCAAATCAAAACTACAATGAGGCATCACCTTACACCAGTTAGAATGGGCATCATCAGAAAATCTACAAACAGCAAATGCTAGAGAGGGTGTGGAGAAAAGGGAACCCTCTTGGACTGTTGGTGGGAGTGTAAATTGATACAGCCACTGTAGAGAACAGTATGGAGGTTCCTTAAAAAACTAAAAATAGAATTACCGTACGAGCCAGCAATCCCACTACTGGGCATATACCCAGAGAAAACCATAATCCAAAAAGACACATGCACTCCAATGTTCACTGCAGCACTATTTACAATAGCCAGGTCATGGAAGCAATCTAAGTGCCCACTGACAGCCAAATGGATAAAGAAGATTTGGTACATATATACAATGAAATATTACTCAGCCATAAAAAGGAACAAAATTGGGTCATTTGTAGAGACGTGGATGGACCTAGATAGAGACTGTCATAAAGAATGAAGTAAGTTAGAAAGAGAAAAACAAATATTGTATATTAACGCATATATGTGGAACCTAGATAAATGGTACAGATGAACTGATTTGCAGGGCAGAAGTAGAGACACGGATATAGAGAACAAACATATGTTCACTAAGGGGGGAAAGTGCGGGTGGTGGTGGTGATGACATATATACACTAATATGTATAAAACAGATAACTAATAGGAATCTGCTGTATAAAATATAAATAAAATAAGATACAAGAAAAAAAAAGAACCACTGGTCTACATTTCCTCAAAAATTACAAAACAGGACTACCATATGATCCAGCAATCCTACCTCTGAATATATATCCAAACGAAATGAAATCAGGATCTCAAAAAGATCTGCTCCCATGTTCTTTGCAGCATTATTCAAAATAGCCGGGCTTCCCTGGTGGCGCAGTGGTTGAGAGTCTGCCTGCCAATGCAGGAGACACGGGTTTGTGCCCCAGTCCGGGAGGATCCCACATGCCGCAGAGCGGCTGGGTCCGTGAGCCATGGCTGCTGAGCCTGCACGTCCAGAGCCTGTGCTCCGCAACGGGAGAGGCCACAACAGTGAGAGGCCCACGTTACCACAAAAAAAACACAAAAAACAAAATAGCCAAGATATGGAAACAACCTAAGTGTCCATCAACCGATGAATGGATAAAGAAGATGGTGTGTGTGTGTGTGTGTGTGTGTGTGTGTGTGTGTGTACACATATGTGTGTGGGGGGGTGTACACACACACACACAATGGAATATTATTCAGCCATGAGAATAAGGAACATCCTGCCATTTGCCACAACATGGATGAAACTCAAGGGCATTATGCTAAGTGAAATAAGTCAGACAAAGAAAGACAAATAATGTATGATAGCAATCATATGTGGCATCTAAAAAAGCCCAACTCATTGAAACTGAGACTGGAATGGTGGTTACCAAGGGCTGTGGGGTAGGGGAAAAGGGAGATGTTGGTCAAAGAGTACAAAACTTTCAGTTGTAAGATGATCAAGTTCTGGGGATCTAGTTTATACCATAGTGGTTACAGTTAATAATACCGTACTGTATACTTGAAAATTGCTAAAAGAGTAGATCTCAAATTCCTCACACAAAAAAGAAATGGTAATTATGTGACATGATACAGGTGTTAGCTAATGCTATAGTGATAATCATTTGGCAATATATAAGTGTATCCTAGTGGATTCCTAGAAATTCCTGACAGAAATTGGCAAACCAGATGAGCAAGGCAACAGTCCAGCTGGAAAGTACCCATGTGCCCCTTGTACTATTTCTCAAGGAAGAGCTCACCACATGCTCAACCTCCAAATAACTGTTATTAAAATCTTGAAAATCTTCTGCCTGCAAAAAATTTAAGAAAGCCATGAATTCTGATGCTTTAAAAAAATTTTTAATAAATAAACTTCTTAATGAAGATAGAGTAGAATGTCTGAAAAAGAACTGAAAAAAATCAATCTTACATTTGGGTGCTTTTCCGTTTATTCATAAAAAAACTTGCCAAATTGTGCTAAATATGTTTTATAATGCTTTTTCCAACATTAGACTTTTCTCTGAAATTAAGTCCTAACAATCAAAAGTGCCATTTCCCCCTTAAATATCCTATAAATTTACACTGACATTTGTTTAAATTTTTAATCTTTTCAATTTATTAATAATGATACCAAGAAGAAATACTTGACTGCCTTCTCCTTGTAAATAATACAACACAGACAAACTGAAGCCCTCTCTGAGTTCCTATTCCCTACCTCCACCCCTCCGTGACTTGAGGGCAAGGACTATCAGTTTGTTTTCAGGCAAACACTTTTCAGTTGTTGTTGTTGTTGTTTTCTAATCAATTTCACATCATCTACTCATAGAAATTTATAATTTTGTTTTTATTTCTAACATAAATGTTATCATATGTACTATTCTGCAGCTGGCCTTTGTCCCTTAATATGTTATAGTATTCTTATGAGGTCATTATATGTAGATATATCTCGTTATTTCTAATTTCTGCACAGTATTCCATAACATGGAAATTCATTACTTATCATTTATACTCACTTTTTGATAGACATTTAGATTGTTTCTAATCTTTATGAATATTCTTGGGCATGCCCTATTTTAAAGAGATTCAAGCATGATATTGCTGGGTCTTAAGAGTATGTACGTTCAAAAATGTAATTAGACATTGCCAAAGAGTCCTCCCAAAGGGCTGTTTCAATTTGCACTCTCAAAAGCAGTGTTTAAAGACATCCTTTTCCCCACACTCTCACCCACACTGGATATTATCAAACTCTTCACATTCTGCAATATGGTAGATGTCCAAATCCAGCTTTTCTATGCACTTATAAAACTACTTTTCATTCCCAATGAATCTTCTGAATTTATAGTCTTCTCTTAAAACCCTACCTGCTATAATATACAAATTGTTTTCATTTGAATTAGCTGATCTCATTTTCCATTTTCTCCCTAAAGAAATTCTCCTAAGTAATAGAGATGCCAGTCTTCTCTGAGTTTGTATGAGTTACCAATATCCTTTTAAAAAGACATGGATTTCAAAAGAAAATACATCAAAATATTAATGGTAATTGCTTTCTGGTGATAGGTGAGATTTTTTCTTATTTATTATCTTTGCTGTCTTTACCAAATTTTCTCCAATAACTAATACTTGCGGGGTGCTTACTATTTGGCAGGCACTGTTCTAAGCACTTTCCATGCTTTATCTCATTTTATCCTCAAAAGAAGCATATGAAGTAAATCCATATCCCTGTTATATACATAAGGCTTAAAGAGGTGAACTAACTTTCTCCAAATTCCACAATCGTAAAGGATTTGAGAACAGGCAGGCTGATTCCGGATCTTAACCACTGTGCCATACGTCTGGCTATGAACATGTACCAGTGTTTATAATTTGAGTAAATAAGTTCTAAAAATCAACTGAAAGCAACTGGATTTGCTAACCAGAAATCAATAGCATTACAACTTGAGAGCATATTCCTCCCTTGTGATCTTTCTTACACATCTCAAAGGCAATCTTACCTTCCTAGCCACACCAAACCTCTTCATCCCAGCCTCATCTCTGCCCCAAGATTTAAAGATACAAGCTTCAAAAAACTCGAGGTTTTATGGTCTTTTAATCTCCCTATAATTCATTTTTATCAGCTTTCCTTTGTCTCCTATGAAGACACCTTGTTCTGTAAAACACACACTGTAATTTAATTGTTGGCTCCTCTGCGTGACATTCTTAGCCAGTTTCTGCTCCTTTTTTGAAGCTCCTCAAATCTCACTCTTTAGCTGATAGTTTATATTTCCTAATATCAGTGGGAATGGCTGCAACACCCAGCACTGACACACAGTTCCCTCAGCAAAGCCTCTGTGTTTAGGATTCTAGCTCCTTAGCAGTGGTGGCAGTGACTGAGAATCACGGTCAAAGAACACCAACAGATTGCATTACAATCTGCCAATCCTTCTCTAGAGAAAAGGAATTGGCAACTCATTATATTAAAGAACTGCAATCATGCATCTGGAATATGGCAATGCACGTCGATGTTATATGAATTAATGAGTTTCAGCAATTTATTATCCTGCGCTTTTTGACATAATCTTATCCACAACATCTCTAACACAAATATACATTCTGCGTGAATCACAATTGCTATTCAAGACACACCTCTGTGAATATCCTCTGTTTCAGAGATTTAACTTTGCAGACTTACATACACGCTTATGCCAAAGAGAGAATTATGTACTTTTAAATTTTTAATTAACAAAATATCTGCCCTCTTCATTTGCCTCATGCCAGCAGGAAATTAAGACAGCTTCTTAATAAAACATTTGTGTCGAGCTGTGCCCTGTTAAGCAATAACCTTCTCATCATTTTCCTACATAGAGTCAACAATTAGACAAAGCAGACAGGCTGGAAAGGCCTGAAATCATCCTCATAAAAGCTGCGGATTACTGAGCACTCACGATGCACCCAGCATCATCTCTCCATTTTACATGCATTTTTCATTAAATCTTCCCAATTGTCCGGTGATATGTGTTGTCATTATCCCATATCACAAAGGAAGAAAATGAGGCTTCAAGATGAAGCAATTTGCACAAAGTCATATAGCTATGTAAGTAGAAGAACTGGGCTTATCTATCAGTTAGCTTTGCTGCATAACAAACTACCCCAAAACGTAGTGGCTCAAAGCAACAATCATTTATTTAGTTCATAAATTGTAGGTCAGAGATTTGGGCTGAGCATAACTGATTTCAGCTAGGCCTCACTGATGTGTCTGCAGTTGGCTACTGGGTCAGCTGTTGGGGCAGTTGGGGGCTGGCTGGGGGACCTGGGCTCTCATCCATGCAGCTTCCCGTTATCCAGAGGCTAGCTTAGGCTCATTCACCTGGCAGCCTTGAGCTCTATGCACCGCAAGAGAGGATAAGTCCTAATGTACATATACCGTTTGGGGTCGTCTGCTTGCATTCGATTTACTACTCTCCATTGGTCAAACCCAGGCTCAAAATCAGCCCAGATTCAGGTCAAGAGGAGAGAAAGACTGTACCTCTTGAGAGATCATTTTTACAGTCTACCACAGCTTCAACCCACATTCTGCTGATGCCAAAACCCACTATGTGCACCACTCCTGGATTTGTTTGGCCTCAGATTTAGTCCTAACCCACATGGACATTGACTCTTGCAGGCTACTTCCAGACAGCTGTGAAAGCCAGTACAAGGTAATGGAAAGGGGTAAGAAGGTGGTAAAAAAGAGAAGCAGGGTAGACATCACCCTCCCTCTCTGCCTCAGGCTGCATGTCCAGCAGCAAGGTCTCCTGTGCACACGTCTGACATGATTTTCAGTCTCCACCTCCTCCATGTGTCCCTTCTGCCCAGTAAGGGCTTCCTGCCATAGTTAATCTAAAGGCTGCCACATTATCCTTTGACTTTCTAGCCCCTCCAAAACCTGTGTAACCAATTCTCTGCATTAAATTCCCTCTGTTCTAAATATTTAATGATTTCTGTTGTCCTGGTTGAAGAATGTGTGCAACATATACTCCCCTGATTTTTGAGTCTCCTAGGTGAAACGTTATGTAATTTCCCTCCTACAGTGCCAAGTACTATGAAAGCAACCATATTCATTCACTCAGAAAACATTCATTGAGGAACTACTAGGACCAAACACTGGGCTGAAGACTGCTTGCAAAGTTGAATAACACCTTACAAAACTAACCCAATGGAGACAGGTCTACATATAAATAATAACCACATAGTAAAGTTCTTTAATGAAAATGTAAATAGACTTTATTGGAAAAGCAGTCAGATGTGATAGGTCAGTGCACAAGTTCTAGAGTCAGATCACTTAGATCAGAAACTAGGACACTTTTACTATCAGAATCTGGGGCACTTTTACTATCAATAAAGCAAGTTATTTATACTCTGCTTCCTCCTTGATGGGGGATAATAGGATCAACTTCATAGGGTTACTGTGAAGATCAAGCAATAATACCTTCTTGGAGCTTACGCCAGTGCATGTCTGACCCATATTAAGTGTTCAAAAAGTGTTAGGTATGGCTTTTATGGAAACACAAGGTAAGAAACATCCATTTGTCTTGGGAATTGGGGAAGCTTTCCCCAAAAGAGTACACCTTTCAGAGGACTCTTGAAAGAAGAGTAAGTAGATCACCAGTTGAAATACAACTTCTCCCAAAGAAGTTTCTCCAAACCCCATCTGAAAGTGATTCATCCTCCCACTGACCACCCATGGGATTTTGTTTTCATAATCCTAGAACAGCAATATCTCATCTTAACTTTTGTTATAGCTATTGATGCATATGCTTTATCTGCTCTATGAAATTTAAAGCTCCTTGAAGGCAAGCACTAGCCTTCCCACCCTTGTCCATCCTGTAAAGCTTAGCACACTGCTTGCCACATATGTAGGTGTGCATTAATTGATTACTTTTTTCTTTTTATTTATTTTTATTTATTTATTTATTTCATTGGATGACTTGAAGAATATATATATTTTTTATATAGCAGGCTCTCATTAGTCATCCATTTTATCCACATCAGTGTATACATGTCAATCCCAAGCTCCCAATTCATCCCACCACCACCACCACCCCCAGTGCTTTCCCCCCTTGATGTCCATACCTTTGTTCTCTACATCTGTGTCTCTATTTCTGCCCTGAAAAGCAGTTCATCTGTACCATTTTCCTAGGTTCCACATATGTGCATTAATATACGATATTTGTTTTCCTCTTTCGGACGTACTTCACTCTGTATGACAGTCTCTAAATCCATCCACTTCTCAACAAATGACCCATATTCATTCCTTTTTATGGCTGAGTAATATTCCATTCTATATATGTACCACATCTTCTTTATCCATTCATCTGTCGATGGTCATTTAGGTTGCTTCCATGACCTGACTATTGTAAACTATGCTGCAATGAACATTCGGGTGCATGTGTCCTTTTGAATTACAGTTTTCTGTGGGTATATGCCCAATAGTGGGATTACTGGGTGATACGGTAATTCTATTTTTAGTTTTTTAAGGAACCTTCACACTGTTCTCCATAGTGGCTGTATCGATTTACATTCCCACCAACAGCGCAAGAGGGATCCCTTTTCTCCACACCCTCTCCATCATTTGTTGTTTGTAGATCTTCTGAGGATGCTCATTCTAACTGATGTGAGGAGATACCACATTGTACTTTTGATTTGCATTTATCTAATAATTAGGGATGTTGAGCAGCTTTTCATGTGCTTCTTGGCCATCTGTATGTCTTCTTTGGAGAAATGTCTATTTAGGTCTCCTGCCCATTTTTGGATTGGGTTGTTTAATATTGAGCTGCATGAGCTGTTTATATATTTTGGAGATTAAACCATTGTCCGTTGATTCATTTGCAAATATTTTCTCCCATTCTGAGGGTTGTCTTTTCATCTTATTTATGGTTTCCTTACCTGTACAAAAGCTTTTAAGTTTCATTAGGTCCCATTTATTTTTGTTTTTATTTCCATTACTCTAGGAGGTGGATCAAAAAGATCTTGCTGTGATTTATGTCAAAGAGTGTTCTTCCTATGTTTTCCTCTCATAGTTTTATAGTGTCCAATCCTACATTTAGGTCTCTAATCCATTTTGAGTTTATTTGTGTGTATGGTGTTAGGGAGTGTTCTAATTTCATTCTTTTACATGTAGCTGTCCAGTTTTCCCAGCACCACGTATGGAAGAGACTGTCTTTTCTCCATTGTATATCCTTGCCTCCTTTGTCATAGATTAGTTGACCACAGGTGTGAGGGTTTATCTCTGGGCTTTCTTTCCTGTTCCATTGATTTATATTTCTGTTTTTGTGCCAGTACCATATTGTATTGATTACTGTAGTTTTGTAGTGTAGTGTAAAGTCAGGGAGTCTGATCCCTCCAGCTCTGTTTTTTTCCCTCAAGACTGCTTTGGCTATTCGGGGTCTTTTGTGTCTCCATACAAATTTTAAGATTTTTTTGTTCTAGTTCTGCAAAATAGGCCACTGGTAATTTGATAGGGATTGCACTGAATCTGTAGATTGCTTTGGGTAGTATAGTCATTTTCACAATATTGATTCTTCCAATCCAAGAACATGGTATACCTCTCCAGCTGTTGCTATCATCTTTAATTTCTTTCATCAGTGTCTTACAGTTTTCTGCATACAGGTCTTTTGTCTCCCTAGGTAGGTTTATTCCTAGGTATTCTATTCTTTTTGTTGCAATGGTAAATGGGAGTGTTTCCTTAATTTCTTTCAGATTTTTCATCATTAGTGTATACAAATGCATGAGATTTCTGCCAATTAATTTTGTATCCGGCAACTTTATCAAATCCATTGATTAGCTCTAGTAGTTTTCTGGTGGCATCTTTAGGATTCTCTATGTATAATATCATGTCATCTGCAAACAGTGACAGTTTTACTTCTTCTTTTCCAATTTGGATTCCTTTTATTTCTTTTTCTTCTCTGAGTGCTGTGGCTACGACTTCCAAAACTATATTGAATAGTAGTGGTGAGAGTGGACATCCTTGTCTTGTTCCTGATCTTATAGGAAATGCTTTCAGTTTTTCACGGTTGAGTATGATGTTAGCTGTGGGTTTGTCATATATGGCCCTTATTATGCTGAGGTACGTTCCCTCTATGCCCACTTTCTGGAGAGTTTTTATCATAAATGGGTGAATTTTGTCAAAGGCTTTTTTTTAATCTATTGAGATGATCATATGGTTTTTATTCTTCAGTTTGTTAATATGGTGTATCACATTGATTGATTTGTGTATATTGAAGAATCCTTGCATCCCTGGGATAAATCCCACTTGATCATGGTGTATGATCCTTTTAATGTGTTGTTGGATTCTGTTTGCTAGTATTTTGTTGAGGATTTTTGTTTCTATATTCATCAGTGATATTGGTCTGTAATTTTCTTTTTTTGTAGTATCTGTGTCTGGTTTTGGTATAAGGGTGATGGTGCCCTTGTAGAATGAGTTTGGGAGTGTTCCTTCCTCCACAATTTTTTGGAAGAGTTTGAGAAGGATAGGTGTTAGCTCTTCTCTAAATGTTTGATACATTTTGCCTGTGAAGCCATCTGGTCCTGGATTTTTGTTTGCTGGAACATTTTCAGTCACAGTTTCAATTTCATTACTTGTGATTAGTCTGTTCATATTTTCTATTTCTTCCTGGTTCAGTCTTGGAAGGTTATAACTTTCTAAGAATTTGTCCATTTCTTCCAGGTTGTGCATTTTATTGGCATAGAGTTGCTTGTAGTAGTCTCTTAGGATGCTTTATATTTCTGCAGTGTCTGTTGTAACTTCTCCTTTTTCATTTCTAATTTTATTGATTTGAGTGCTCTCCCTCTTTTTCTTGATGAATCTGGCTAGTGGTTTACCAATTTTGTTTATCATCTCAAAGAACCAGTTTTTAGTTTTATTGATCTTTGCTATTGTTTTCTTAGTTTCTATTTCATTTATTTCTGCTCTGATCTTTATGATTTCTTTCCTTCTGCTAACTTTGGGTTTTGTTTGTTCTTCTTTCTCTAGTTCCTTTAGGTGTAAGGTTAGACTGTTTATTTGAGATTTTTCTTGTTTCTTAAGGTAGGCTTGTATAGCTATAAACTTCCCTCTTAGAACTGCTTTTGCTGCATCCTATAGGTTTTGGGTCGTCGTGTTTTCATTGTCATTTGTCTCTGGTTATTTTTTGATTTCCTCTGATTTCTTCAGTGATCTCTTGGTTATTTAGTAACGTATTGTTTAGCCTCCATATGTTTGTTACGTTTTTTTCCCTGTAACTGATTTCTAATCTCATAGTGTTGTGGTCAGAAAAGATGCCTGATATGATTTCAGTTTTCTTAAATTTACTGAGGCTTGATTTGTGACCCAAGATGTAATCTATCCTGGAGTATGTTCCATGCGCACTTGAGAAGAAAGTGTAATCTGCTGGTTTTGGATGGAATGTCCTATAAATATCAATTAAATCTATCTGTTTATTATGTCATTTACAGCTTCTGTTCCTTATTTATTTTCATTTTGGATGAACTGTCCATTGGTGTAAGTGAGGTGTTAAAGTCCCCCACTATTATTGTGTTACTGTCGATTTCCTCTTTTATAGCTGTTAGTAGTTGCCTTATGTATTGAGGTGCTCCTATGTTGAGTGCATATGTAATTGTTATATCTTCTTCCTGGATTGATCCCCTGATCATTATGTAGTGTCCTTCCTTATCTCTTGTAACACTCTTTATTTTAAAGTCTATTTTATCTGATATGAGTATTGCTACTCCAGCTTTCTTTTGATTTCCATTTGCATGGAATATCTTTTTCCATACCTTCAGTTTGTCTGAATGTGTCCCTAGGTCTGAAGTGGGTCTATTGTAGACAGCATATATATGGGTCTTGTTTTTGTATCCATTCAGCAAGCCTGTGTCTTTTGGTTGGAGCATTTAATCCATTCACATTTAAGGTAATTATCGATACGTATGTTCCTATGACCATTTTCTTTTTTTTCAGTACGCGGGCCTCTTACTGTTGTGGTCTCTCCCATTGCGAAGCACAGGCTCGAGACGTGCAGACTCAGTGGCCATGGCTCACGGGCCCAGCCACTCCGCAGCATGTGTGATCTTCCCAGACCGGGGCACAAACCCGCATCCCCTGCATCAGCAGGCAGACTCTCAACCACTGCGCCACCATGGAAGCCCAAGAATTACTTCTATATTTTGTTCTAGAAGTTTTAAAATTTCAGCTTTTACATTTAGATATATCCGTCCAATAATAGAGCTTCAAAACATAAGAAACAAAAATGGACAGAACTGAAGATAGAAATAAATTAATTTTGATCAAATATTTCAATACCCACTCTCAATAATTATCTTCATCCACTTGGGATGCCATAACAAAATGTCACGGAGTAGATGGCTTACACAACAGAAATTATTTTCTCACAGTTCTGGAGGCCGGAAGTCTGAAATCAGAGTGTCAGCAAGGTCAGAATCTGGTGAGATCTCTCTTCCTTGTTTGCAGATGTCTACCTTCTAGCTGTGTCCTCACATGGCAGACAGAGAGAGAGAGAAAGCTCTCTGGTGTCTCATGTTAAAAGGACACTAATCTCATCATGAGGTCCCCACTCTCATGATGCTATCTAAGCCCAATTACCCCCCAAAGCCCCATCTCCAAATACCATCACGCTGGGGGTTAGGACTTCAACATATACATTTGTGGAGAACACAATTCAGCCCACAGAAATAACAAATAGAATGACTAAACAGAAAATCATTAAAGCATAGAAGATTTGAGCAATGCATTTAACAAACTTGATTTAATTGACATTCATAGAACACTCCACATGACAACAGAAAAATAAAATTTTTTCTAGTGCACACAGAATATTTACCAGCATATGTCATATTCTGGGTCATTAAAATGTTTCCAATAAATTTTAAAGTATGTTCTCTAACCACAGTGGGATTGCATTAGAACTCAAGAACAAAAACCCTTCTGGAATATGTCTAAATATTTGAAATGTAAACAACCTAATAACCCATGGACCAAAGAAGATTTCAAAAGGGAGATTAGTAAGTGTTTGAACTGAACTCAATAAAAATGAGAACACATTAAAGTTTGGGAGATACAACTAAAGTAATAGTTAGGAAGGGGTATGTAGCATTAAATGCCTACCTTAAAAAAGAAGGGTCTCAAAATTTTTTAAAAAAATAAAAAGCTTTGAATATTAACAAACTAGGAAAATAAGAACAAATTAAACTCAGAGTTAGTGGAAGAAAAAAATAATGAAGATCAGAGATAATTAGTGACACTAAAAACTTGTTCTTTGAGATGGAACACGTATATATGCCAATAAATGCAAATTAGATGAAATGGACAAATCCCTTGAAAGACATAAATTAACAAAGTTCACATAAGAAGAAACAGATAACCTGAATAGCCATATATCTATTAAAGAAAATGAATTTATAATTAAAGACCTTCCCACAAATAAAAATCCAGGTCTAAATGGCTTCTGTGATGAATTCCACCAAACATTTAAGGAATAAATAATACCAACCTGCACAACCTCTTCCAGAAAACAGAGGAGAGACTACTTTCTAAGTCAATAAACCCATCATTACCTTGATAACAAAACCAGAGAAGGACACTGAAAGAAAATAAATGATACATAACCTCTAACGAACACAGATGAATGAATTCTGAACAAATTTTATCAAATCAAACCTTCATACATTACAAGTGGGAATTTAAAATGGGGGAGCTGCTTTGGAAAACAGTTTGCAGTTTCCCAAAATATTACACACAGAGTTACCATATGACACAACCATTCTACTCCCAGGTATCTACCCAAAAGAAATAAAACATGTGTCCACACAAAAACGTGTACACAAATGTTTACAGCAGCATTAATCATAATAACCAAAAAGTGGAAACAATCCAAATTCTAATCATTTGACTAGATAAATGTAGTATATGTATACAATAGACTATTATTTGGCAATAAAAAGGAATTTATTAGTGATACATGCTATATAACAGTTGAGCCTTAATGCAAAGTGTAAGGAGCCAGACACAAAAGACCACATATTATATGATTCCATATATGAAATGTCCAGAATAGGCAAATCTATAAGACATAGATTAGTGACTGTCTAGTGCTGGGTGGAAGGATTGCCTGGGAGAGACTGCTAATAGGACCACGGTTTCTTTTGGGGGTCATGAAAAAATCAGATTATGATGATTGTTGTACAAATCTGTACTATAATTAAAACCATTAAATTTTATACTTTAAATAAGTAAGCTTTATGGTATGCAAATTACATTTCAATAAAGCTATTAAGTAAATTAGAAACTCAAATCCAACAATATATGAAAAGGGTAACATATCATGACCTAATGATATACAAAATAAATTTCTATATATAAAAGTGGGAATTGGGCTTCCCTGGTGGCGCAGTGGTTAAGAGTCCGCCTGTCGATGCAAGAGACACGGGTTTGTGCCCCAGTCCGGCAGGATCTCACATGCCGCGGAGCGGCTGGGCTCGTGAGCCATGGCCGCTGAGCCTGCGTGTCCGGAGCCTGCGCTCCGAAACACGAGAGGCCGCAGCGGTGAGAGGCCCGCATACGGCCAAAAAAAAAAGGGAATTACAGGAATGCAAGGTTTGTTAACAAGCTAAACATATTAAACTAAAAAGTAAAAGCCACATTACCATTCTAACAAATGCAGAAGAAGCATTTAACCAAGTTCAATATCCATTCCTGATAAAACCTATGAGAAAAATAGGAATAAAAGGGGGCTTCCTCAACCTGATAAAGAACATCCACAAAAACCCTACAACTAACATCATACTTAATGAGGAAAGACTGAATACTTTCTCTGTAAGATCAGTAACAAAGCAAGATGTCTGCCCTCCCCACTTCTATTCAACCTTTTATTCAAGGTTCCAGCCAGTGAAATAAAGCAATATTTAAAATTTTAAAACATGTAGAGTAGAAAGAATGAATTAAAATGCTTTTATTTGCAGAAAACATAATCATTTATGTAGAGGGTCCATCCAATAAAATCTACAAAAAGCTGCTATAATCAATCAATGAGTTTAGCAAGGTTGTAGGATACAAGGTAAATAGATTAAAACAAGTATATTTCTAAATCGTAGCAATGAACAATTAGAAATTAAAATTGTAAAACAATTTACAGCAACATTAAAATACGTAAAATATTTAGAGATAAATGTGACAAAATACATGAACATACACTAGAAATTACCAAACATTGCTTATAGAAATTGAATGAGGTATAAATAAATGGAAAGACATATCATGTTCATGGAACAGAAGACTCCATTTTGTTAACATATTAATTTTTCCTAAACTGATCTATAGATTCAATGTAATCACAATCAAAATCCAAACAGGCTTTTTGTTTTGTAGAAATTTGACAAGGTACTTTTAAAATTCATGTAAAAATGCAAAATGACCTACAATAGTTAGAAGAACTTTTACAAAGAAACACAAAGGTGGAGAACTAACACTGTTTGATTTCATGACATATCATAAAGCTACAGTAATTAAGAGAGTGTGGTACTGACATAAAGACAGACAAATAGAACAATGGAACAGAATAAAGTAGACCCACACATACATAGAAAACTCATTTTCAATACAGATGCAAATTCAGTTCAGAGGAGAAAGGATATTCTTTTCAACAAATGGTGCTGAAACAACTGGATATCCATTTGTAATCACAGTCAATAAAAGAAAAAAACTGATAAATCGAACTCTATCAGAAATTTAAACTTCTGCTCTTTGGATAACACTGTTCAGAGAATAATAAGGAAAAAAAACCATAATGGTAGAAAATATTTTCAAATCATATATCTGATAAAGGAATTGTATCTAGACTATATAAAGAAATATAGAGGGTAAATAAGCCAGGGAAAGTACAACATTAGTTATTATGTTCACAATGAAATACCACTAGATACCTACTAGCGAGGAGAAAAGTTTAAAACGATTGACAGTACCAAGCATTGGTAAGAAGGTGAAGGAACTAGACCTCTCATACACAGCTGCTGGATATGTAAAATGGTACACTCACTTTGGAAAATAGTTTGGCAGTTTCTCAAAAAGTTAAAAGTTTGCCTACCATATAATTCAGTCATTCCAGTCTACATATTTACTCAAAAGGAATAAAAGCATATATCTATTCAAAGACCTGTAGGTGAAAGCTCATAGCAGTTTATTTATAATAGCCAAAAACTGAAAACAACCCAAATGTCCATGAAAACGTGACTGAATAAACTGTGGTATATCTGCACATGAAATACTATTCAGCAATAGAAAGGAATGGACGATTGATATGTGCTACAACATGGATGACTCTCAGAATAATTATGATTTCTGAAAGAAGACAGAAAAAAAGGAACTCATACAGTATTGTTCCATTTATGTAAAGTTTTAGGAAATGCAAATTGATCTACAGTGACAAAGCAGATCAGTGGTTGCCTGAGGATGAGGCAGGGGGTAGGTGGGGGGAGAGAGAGGAATTATTAAAGGACACAGGAGGTGATGAAGATATTCATTATCTTGATTGTAATGATGGTTTTGCAGGTGTATGCATATGTCAAAACATCAAATTTTACAAATTAAACATGCACACTTTGCTGTAAATCAGTAATACTTCAGTAAATGTGTTTAATGATTTCTACTTCCTGACTGGACTGTGATTGTTAGAATAGAAACAAAGGGAGGGAAGAAGGGAGAGACGGAGAAAGAAAAAACTCTGTAGCATGGAGTTAAACAGCATGGAAAAGGAAAGGAAAAAATGGAATGAAATGGAAAGGGTCCATCTCTGAAATCCCAAGAAAGGCCTCTCCAGATAAACTAGAAAATGATTTGGGGTCTTATCATTCCATAATTATTTAAGGAGGAAATACCTTCAGGATATTTTAGTATTTGGTGGCATAGAATTAGAGATAAGAGATTTGCTTTGACAAACTTAAACTTTTTTGCTCAAAGCAGTAGTTCTGAAAAAAGGAAAATACATTCCATAATTTTGTCCTATGTATTTTATAAGTATAGCAATGTCTTCATTTTTTTCATTTTAAGCAGTGAGTTGACAGGTTCAGATGAAGAAGGGGACAGTTTACTGCCTAGTTCATGGGTACAGCACGAGAAGACCACAAAATCCACATTGGAAGATCTCTACAGCATTTTCCATTCCTCATAGGATGGGAGTAGCAGTTGTTTCAAGCTGCAAAGGAATTTGACTCTTCTCAGCTCCACTAAGGGATTTTACAATTACAAGAAAAAGGCACTCAAGCAATAAATACATTTGCACTTGTAGGAAAATTAAGAGTAGCTCCTTGTGACAGAGCCTGCTAATTGACCCTAATGTCTAGTCTCTCATTCTTCCTTTTAATATGCCGCACCTCCTGCAAAAAGGTTGAACATGAAATATAGCCAACCAATTGCCTAATACACTTCCCAGACTCCCTTGCACCTAAATATGGCTACAGTAATCAAAACAGTATGGTACTGGCACAAAAACAGACATACAGATCAATGGAACAAGACAGAAAGCCCAGAAATAAACCCACACACCTATGGTCAATTAATCTATCACAAAGGAGGCAAGAATATACAATGGAGAAAAGACAGTCTCTTCAATAAGCGGTGCTGGGAAAACTGGACAGCTACATGTAAAAGAATGAAATCAGAACATCCTCTAACACCATACACAAAAATAAACTCCAAATGGATTAAAGACCTAAATGTAAGGTCGGATACTATAAAACTCTTAGAGGAAAATATAGGCAGAACACTCTGACATAAATCGCAGCAATATCTTTTTTGGATCCACCTCCTAGAGTAATGAAAGTAAAAACAAAAATAAACAAATGGGACCTAATTAAACTTAAAAGCTTTTGCACAGCAAAGGAAACCATAAACAAAATGAAACCATGAGAAAATACTTGCAAAAGATGCTACTGACAAGGGATAATCTCCAAAATATACAAACAGCTCATGCAGTTCAATATTAAAAAAAACCCAAACAACCCAATTGAAAAATGGGCAGAAGACCTAAATAGACATTTCTCCAAAGAAGACACACAGATGGCCAAAAAGCACATGAAAAGATGCTCAACATCTCTAATTATTAGAGAAATGCAAATCAAAACTATAATGAGGTATCACCTCACACCTGTCAGAATGGCCATCACCAAAAAGTCTACAAACAGTAAATGCTAGAAAGGGTGTAGAGAAAAGGGAACCCTCCTACACTGTTGGTGGGAATGTAAACTGGTACAACCACTATCAAGAACAGTATGGAGGTTCCTTTAAAAAAAAAAAAAAATAGAGCTACCATACAACCCAGCAATCCCACTCCCAAGCATATATCCGGAAAAAACCATAATTCAAAAAGATACGTGCACCCCAATGTTCACTGTAGCACTATTTGCAATAGCCAGTACATGGAAGCAATCTAAATGTCCATCGGCAGAGGAGTGGATAAAGGAGATGTGGTAGATATACACAATGGAATATTACTCAGCCATAAAAAAGAACAAAATAACACCATTTGCAGCAACATGGATGGACCTAGAGATTATCATGCTAGGTGAAGTAAGTCAGACAGGGAAAGACAAATACTGTATGATATCACTTATATGTGGAATCTAAAAAAATGATACAAATGAACTTATTTACAAAACAGAAACAGACTCACAGAATTTGAAAACAAACTTACAGTTACCAAAGGGAAAGGTGGGGGGAGGGACAAACTAGGAGTCTGGGAGTAACATATACACACTACTATATATAGAACAGATAATCAACAAGGACCTACTGTATAACACAGGAAACTCTACTCAATACTCTGTAATAACCTATATGGGAAAAGATCCTGAAAAAGAATAGATATATGCATATGTATAACTGAATCACTCTGCTGTACACCTGAAACTAACACAACATTGTAAACCAACTATACACCAATATAAAATTTAAAAATTTTTTTAATGAAAAAATATGGCCAAGTGACTAGGTTCTCACCAGTGGAATGTACACAGGGGTAACGTGTGCAGCTTTTACATCACTTCTTTAAATGGGAATCACTGCCCTCTACTTCTCTCTTTTTCTCTTCCTGAAGACTAGAACATAAATGTGGCCATAAAATACAAGCATCAAAAATGCAGATATGGACAACACCCTCGTCGATAGCGGGGCAACATGATTAAAGTGACTGGATTCCTGGCTGACCTTGTGAGTCAGAGTTATCTCCCTACTCCTTCCCTATGGAATATTCAGTGAGAGAGAAATAAACTTGTCTCCTATTTGAGCCTTTATAGATTGGGGTTTCCTTGCTATAGCAGCATGGTGTTTTCTCAGGTAATTGGGGATCCTTGTCCTTACCCACCTAAAGTTGGTATATTTCTTGAAACAAAAGAGATGTGGGAAGAGTTATGAATAAAAGGCATAAGAATGTGATAATACTAAAACTGAAAGAAGTAAATTCCTAGCCAGAGACAAAGAAGTGAAAGAAAAAGAAGAAATCTAAGGATGACTGAGGCAGAGGACTCAGCTGAAGAAGGAAAGAAGGGAAAGAAGAGAGTCTGCCTAGTACTGAGCCTCTTGTTTTAAATCAAGAGGAACTCGAAAAATTCTTGGTCAAGACCATTTCACTTTCCTGCCATAATTTAAAGTCAGTAGTGTATTTTTGGCAATGGTGGGTTCTCTAATTATACAGGCAAATGTGTTGAAGTAAAAGTGGTATCTCTCCCCATAAAGCAAATGCCCTTTATTGTGCAAATAGTACAAATAACTGAGCTCTCTATCTTCTAATAAAGTGGATTTTCACCTAACTTTTCAACTATACAGCAATAATTAAAGAGATACATATTTATTTTATTTCTCTTTCATCTGTATCTAGTCTTCATAACAAGTTCAGAAAACGTGCTGTTTCATGACTCTTTGGTCTTTGTAAAAAGAAAATAATTTAATCACTCTTAGAATCAAATATTGCCATCTAAAACTTAAATGTGTGTCATGAGGACACCACAAGTCTAACATGCAAACATGGCATTTCACTGGCTTTGCCCTCCCACTGAAATGCAATCCTGAATTCCCGTAATTCCTTTTCAAGAAAACCTTACTGACATCACTCCCCCATCATCCATATTACCTATTTCTAGCAATAATCCCCTATCAGTTCATTATGGTTACAATAGTGCTGTATAACAATCTCAGCGGCATACAATAATAAGGATTTATCTATCTCATGGCTGTGGGTAAATTGATTTACACTGGGCTCAGCTGGGCAATTTTACTGCTCCCACCTGGGCTCATTTACACATCTGAAGGTTGTCAGGGGACCAGCAAACCTTAGACTGGGCTCTACTCTAGCAAACTGTCTCTGCTCCACTTGTCTATCATCCTGCCCCTGGTAACAGGAGCAAGCTCAATCATGCAGGCTTTTTTCACGCCTTTGGTCATGTCATGCCTGTTAACATTCCACTGGCAGAAGCATGGGTCTGAACCCAAAAGAGTAGGGAAATATACTCTTGCCTCTTTAGTGGAATAAACTGCAAAGTCACATAACAATGCACATGGATACATGGAGAAGGAAAGAATTAGGGCCATTAATGTGTCCTACCAAAGCCTTTTGTATGGGTACTGAAAGGAAAAATTCTTTTTCCACACTCTACTCCCAATACTTCTGACACCAGATGTCTGGGGGATTTTCCCATTCCAAGCAATTCTCTGACACAAGCTGGATGTCCTATAATTCATTCCAATTCTGACCCTACCTGGAGATAGTGTCAGACCCCAAAAGGTAAGGGCCAAGTCCCACAAGACTGTCCCCTCATTTCAGAACTAGTCGCAAGTACAGGTTGTCACCTGGGCTTATGACCCACTAGCTACAAATTAGAGGTTCTCACAACCCCCTCCTCAGGTTTCATAACTCTCAGGTTTCATAATTCACCAGAATGGCTCATAGAACTCAGGAAAATCGTTTACTTTCTAGATTCCTGATTTGCTGTAAAAGGATATATAGAAAGGCTCCTTTTTCTCCATACCCTCTCCAGCATATATTATTTGCAGACTTCTTAATGATGGCCATTCTGACTGGTGTGAAATGTACCTCATTGTATTTTGATTTGTACTTCTCTAATAATAAGCAATATTGAGCATCTTTTCATGTGCCTGTTGGCCATCTGAATGTCTTCTTTGGAGAAATGTCTATTTAGGTCTTCTGCCCATTTTTTGATTTGGTTGTTTGCTTTTTGATATGAAGCTGTATGATCTGTTTGTATATTTTGGAAACTAATCCCTAGCATCCTTTGCAAATATTTTCTCCCATTCCATAGGTTCATTTTGCTTATGGTTTCCTTTGCTGTGCAAAAGCTTTTAAGTTTAATTAGGTCTCATTTGTTTATTTTTTGTTTTTATTTCCATTACTCTAAGAGACAGATCCAAAAAAATATTGCTGAGATTTATGTCACAGAGTGTGCTGCATATGTTTTCCTCTAGGAATTTTGTAGCGTCTGGTCTTACATTTAGGTCTTTAATCTATTTTGAGTTTATTTTTATATATATTAGAGAATGTTCTAATTTTATTCTTTTGCATGTAGCTGTCCAGTTTTCCCAGCACCACCTATTGAAGAGACTGTCTTTTCTCCATTGTATATTCTTGCCTCCTTTGTTGTAGATTAATTGACCATAACTGGATGGGTTTATTTCTGGGCTTTCTATCCTGTTCCATTGATCTATATGTCTGTTTTTGCACCAGTACCATACTACTTTGATTACTGTAGCTTTGTACTACAGTCTGAAGTCAGGGAGCCTGATTCTTCCAGCTCCATTTTTCTTTCTCAAGATTGCTCTGACTATTCAGGGTCTTTTGTGTTTCCATAGAGATTTGAAAATTATTTGCCTTAGTTCTGTGAAAAATGCCATTGGTAATTTGATAGGGATTGCACTGAATCTGTAGATTAGCTTGGGGAGTATTGTCATTTTGACAATATTGATTGTTCCAATCCAAGAACACAGAGTATTTTTCCATCTGTTTGCATCATCTTCAATTTCTTTCTTATATTTTTTGAGAGTATAGGTCCTTTGCCTCCTTAGTAGGTTTATTCCTAGGTATTTTCTTCTTTCTGATACAATGATAAATGGAATTTTTTCCTTAATTTCTCTTTCTGACATTTCATTGGCAGGAACCCTCCTATACTGTTGGTGGGAATGTACATTGGAACAGCCACTTTGGAGAATAGTATGGAGGTTCCCTAAAAAATTAAAAATAGAGTTACCATATGATCCTGCAATCCCACTCATGGGCATATATCCTAAGAAAACTATAATTCAAAAAGATATATGCACCCCAATATTTACAGATGCACTATTTACAATAGCTAAGACATGGAAGCAAACTAAATGTCCATAGACAGATGAACAGATAAAGATGATGTGGGGTGTGTGTGTATACACACACACACACACACACACACACACACACACACACACATACACACTAAAATATTACTCAGCCATAAAAAAGAATGAAATAATGCCATTTGCAGCAACATGGACAGACCTAGAAATTATCATGCTAAGTGAAGTCAGACAGAGAAAGACAAATACTGTATGATATCACTTATATGTGGAATCTAAAACAATGATACAAATGAACTTATTTACAAAACAGAAATAGACTCAACAGACATAGGAAACAAACTTACAGCTACCAAAGGGGATGGGGGGGTGGGTGGAAAAGTAAATTAGGAGGGGCTTCCCTGGTGGCGCAGTGGTTGAGAGTCTGCCAGCCGATGCAGGAAACACGGGTTCGTGCCCCAATCCGGGAAGATCCCACATGCCGTGGAGCGGCTAGGCCTGTGAGCCATGGCTGCTAAGCCTGCGCGTCCAGAGCCTGAGCTCCACAATGGGAGAGGCCACAACAGTGAGAGGCCCGCGTACCAAAAGAATAAATAAATAAAAATAAATAAATAAATAAATTAGGAGTTTGGGATTAACATATACACAGTACTATATATAAAATAAACAATAAGGACCTGCTGTGTAACACAGGGAACTATATTCAATATCTTGTAATAACCTATAATGGAAAAGAATCTGAAAAAGAATATATATATATATACACACACATATATATGTATATATATATATGAAAATCACTTTGCTGTATACCTGAAACTAACATAACATAGTATATTAACTATACTTCAGTTAAAAATAGCTAAAAGAAAAAAAACAGATATGTAGATGGGTAGCACAAGGTATGGGGAAAGTGGCACAGAGCCTCCATGCCCTCTTCTAGTGCAACACCCTCCCAGCACCAAAAGCTCTCTGAACCCCATACTTCAGAGATTTTTATAGAGGCTTCATAATATAGTCATGATTGATTAAATCATTGGTCATTTTGTGATTAAATCAACCTCCAGCCTCTTTCCCCTCCCCTGAGGTTAAGGCATGGGGCTGAAAGTTCCAACTCTCCAATCACAGCGTTGGTTCCCCTAGCAACCAGCCCCTATCCTTAAGGGCTTTCCAAAAATCACCTCATTAATATAAACTCAGGTGTGGCTGAAAGGGACTTGTTATGAACAAAAAAGGACTATTGCTCTTACAGGAAATTCCGTGAGTTTTAGAAGCTCTGTGCCAGGAACCAAGAGGAAAATCAAATGTCTATTATTATAAATTGCAATACCACAAGTATACACACAAATCCTCATACATACAAAAACACTCCTATTCTGTAGTCTCCTGCTCATCTGTTGCCTCTCCTTAAGATGTCCTTCCTAAACATCTTCTGACTCAGCTATAGTTGCAGCTACATTATTGTGGTAAAAGTAGAAAGTAGGAGTCAGCCAACATTATTCATATTCTGGATGAGTCACTAATCAACTATGTAACCAGTGAGAGCTCTGAAAATAATCTCTTCAAGTTTCTTTCCAACTCCTGATTCTCAGTTTTGTGTTTAGACTAACTTCCCATCATTCCATTCTAAGTTCCCACAATCATCAGACATCATCTTCATTCATTTGTTCAGCAAACATCTACTGGGTATCTTTTGTATATTAGGACCTATTCCAGGAACTGGGAATTCAGAGAAATAGTAAGCCAATCCTCAACTTCCAGGAATCACAATCTAGTGGATAGAACAGACAACTAAAGCAACAATGCCAATGACAATTTGTAGTGTAAGTGCCTAACAATTAGCTTTTTTGATTGTAATGTAAGTGCCAAACATTAAGCTATTGATTGCCGAGGCAGCCATTTCAAAGACATTCATCTCTAATAAACACACTGAGAGCTACACAACTAGATAATGAACCAGGCCGCCCCACCCATGAAGTTCCCCTTTTGGAACCCCTGGGTGACTTAGATAACTGACCACTCGAGGGACCCTGGTTTTCCCTTCCTGCACTTTAATTCTCACTTCTATGTTTTAAATTCACCAATTAACAGTGAACCTGCAAAACTGTAGGCACCCCACACTTGATCCCACAAAAAAAGCAGAACCCCAGGTCTGCTCTCTCCTCTCCTTCACCCTTTCCCTCTCTCTCTTTCTCTCTACCTGTGACCTCCCTGTTTGATCTCGGGCATGCCCTGTACCCTCAAGGTCCTATGAGTAATAAACTTTGTTTTTTAAAGTCCCTGATGGTTATTGCTAAGGTGTATCTGTTATCGAGTCCAACCTCACTCTGCTTGCCACAGGACAGGCCAATTAATCAGGAGATGAGGTGCTGAGGCAAGGGATAGCAACTTTATTCAGAAAGTTGGCAGACTGAGAAGATGGTAGAGTAGGGTCCTCAAAGAACCATCTCATCAGGGTCTGGATGCCAGTTTCTTTTATAGAACAGGGAGGAGGAGGAAGTGAGAAAGTAAAGCAAAAAGGCAATTTATCTTGCAAAACAGGAGAGGATGTGTTAATTTCTCCTTTTCTTCAGCCATTCACAGGTGAGCAGGGCAGAATGTCTCTGTGAGCTGAACAAAGCCTTTTAGTTTAATAGGCAGAGGGGCAGGGTTCCCTGTGGCAGGATGCTCACAGCTATAGGCAGTGATTATAATAAAAAAAGCAACTAAAAGCAAAGGTTACAGTAAAAGAAACAGATCCAACATGGAGTCAGAATTGCCTCTTCCCTGTGACACATCTTACAATCATAATAAAAACCACAGGGGACAATCCAGCCACAACATAGGATCTGGTCTGGGAAATGTCTGTGAGAGCTCACCCCAAGTAGTAGTAGTAACCAGGTGAGTGCCTCAGGCATTCCTAGCTGACAAGTCACCATCAGTAGGCTGAGACTGACACAAAACACAAGTACTTTAATAAAGTTCTGACAGCTAAGCCTGAAGGAAGGGCAGTTAAACCAAATGGTCTGCTTCCTGTTACACTACATACTGGTGGAAGATGCCAGGTGATTTGTACAACTGATATAAAAATTTCTAGTAATCTATCTTGGCTATCTGCAAGATTGGACTGACCCAATTTCTACCATAAAGCTACCAAAAGGGTTGGGAGCATGTTTTAACTAGGAAAAGGTAGAATTTGAGCATTTCTGCTTATATTTCACTGGTGAGAACTTGGTCACACGGCCATGCTAGCTACAAGAAAGGCTAGGAAATGAGTTATCTAGCTAGTTGCCTATGTGTCTAGATAAGTCTGGGGGCATGGAGTTCAATGCTAAAAAGTAGAAGAAATGGAGGCTAAATATTGAGTACAGTTGTGAAGCTTATGTCACAAAAAGCTACCCTTAACTACCCTGGAACCCAGATTTCTTCTACCCTGTGGCTCTGCTCTTGTCATCATGTGACTTCCATCTCATCACTCAATAAGGCTAAAGAGTCCCCTGCCATTATGGCCACTTTCCAGCCAACAGGAAATGTGAAAAGTGGGAGGGTACATGCCTTCCTTTTAAGGGCATGCCCTAAAAGTTGCAAATAACACTTTCTCTTATATCATACATGAACCTAGCTGCAAGAGAGGCTGGGAAATGGACTCTATTAATTGGCTGGTTATGGGCCCAATGGTAAAATTTCTATACCAAGGAAGAAAATGAATAGGTATTGGAAGACAATTCAATTTCTGCCAAGAAACCAAGAATAAACCATAACTGGGTGCCTGGGGGAAAAAACCTAGGTGAGCTAAACAGGCTGTTTTCACTCAAGAGTCAAAAGAAAGTGGTTAAGCCTCATCATATGTGTGCATGTCTGATTAAAAGAGTGTGTGTAGGCACAAAAACTGTAACAAAGGCATGTTCATGGGCTACTCCACTCCCTCTTCAGGTGCAAGAGTTGCCTGAAATTGCTTGCCTAGTCCTCCTCCTCACTTCTTTTAGAAAGGAAACCTAAGCTGATCTTCCTAATAAAATGCTGAGTGGGAGTTAGAAGGGAAGAATACATAATAAAGCTAATCAGTCTGGACCTGAATAGGAAGAAATATTTAGGGAATTGAAGAATGAGTTGAATGAGCCTATGGAGATGAGAGAAGAGCAGAGAAGAAAGAGGATTCTAATGAATTCTAAAAAACTGTATTATTAGTTTTTCTATTAATACATAACTAACTGATAACCCTAGAGGCTTAAAACAACACAAATTTGTTATCTCACAGTTTCCTTGGATCAAAAGTCCAGGCACAACTTAACTGGACCTCCTCTTCAGCATCTCACAAAGTTGCAGTCAAGGTGTCAGCTGTGCTGCAGTACTCATTTGGAGCATGGGGTTCTTTACCAAGCACATTCACTCATTTAATGTTGCCTGAATTCAATTCCTTATGGTTACGGGACGGAAAGAGTCCATATTTTCTTGCTAGCTATTGGTGGCTAGGGACCACGCTCAGTGTCTAGGAGTTGTACATAGTTCTTGCCTTATGTCTTATAGTCAGTTCACAATATCGGTAAATTTGCTTTCTTCCAGGCCACCACTTCTTCTAAAAATTCATCTGATTAGGTCATTCCCATCCAGGATAATCCCCGTTGATTAACTCAAAGTCAACTGATTAGTAACCTAATATTCACTGGTCTCATCTACACTCAGAGGGAAAGGGATTACATAAAACATGTAAACCAGAGAGTGGGAATCTCAGGAGCCATCTTAAAATACTGCCTATGGCACTGTATGTCTGAATCCTTTTAACATTTTTTAGAAATGAGAGTAAAGCATGGAACTCCTTTTTTACTTAAGTTGGGTTGTCAGATTATGTTTTATTAATCCTGCTAGAAAACGATACATTGGGTCTCAGGGTTTAGAAAGAGAGAAATTTCATGGACATTAGGTCTTGAACCATGGGAAAGGATGAATAACTTGTGACAGCTCTTTGTGTCTCTGAAAACCTATTTTCAGATATTGTAATATTAGACTTTCTGGATATATCCTCTCAAATAAATACAGTCCACTATATGGGAAATATAGAAAATGCATTGCATTTAGAAAATGACTGAACATTTTTTATATGTATCAGAATTGCCTATGTAGAGCCAAAAATAGAAGGATATTTGTCCTTATGAGAGGAAATATTTTATATTTTTTATATACCGCTTACTATACAACAATGGGTGGTAACTAAGTTTATTTGTGCTCCAAAGACTTCTTAAAATGATTTGGAAATTAACTCTAAGAAAATCTGAAAGAGCCATTGTAAAAATGGTAGATGTCTAAAGGTATATTATTAAATAAAGCTTTATAAATTCAGTATTTTAAAAAACCCTAAAATGTATTAATGGCCTATTTTTTGTATTTTGATATATTTCACTTCATTTAATATTCACAATGATTTTTGAACATTTGCTTTACTTTCTCCATTTTCACACTCAGGGTAGATGATTTCAAGACCACACAGCTGGTCAGGAGCACACTTGGAAAGGAAACAAACTAGAATATTTCAACTCCACAGTCCTTACATTTTTTGGCTATGCCACAGCAGTTTCTCAGTCATTTATCCCCCTATTCATTCATTCAGCAAATATTTCTTTAGTGCTTGTTATGTTTCAATAATAGCCATAAGCTCTCGGTAAGAGTGGTAAACAAACAGATCTAAGATTTTCCTTCATGGAGCTGCTAGTCTGGTGCATTCAGAAATTCAGCTTGAATTTTTCATCCTCTGTCCAGCCTCCCCTCATCCATATAAAAACAACTAATTCTCCCACTGTGTGTCCACAGCACATTATACTTAGTACTTTGAGAGTACACAGCATATTGTATCATGACTTACTGTATCCCTAAGCCAAGCAAGCTGCCTTCCGGGCTCCCTTCCCAGGATGCCTGTCACACTAATAGTACACACATCTGTCACTAACCAGAGGATACAAAGGAAAGGAAGGGAAGAAACACACAACCTGAGTTGATTGTCAATTTTAAAGAAGGAAAGGGAAGCCATACCATACTAAATGAGATTGCTAAGCAGGAAACTCAAGTAATATGGAAGCTTATGAGTTTAAAACACATTTTAACTGCTGGAAAGAAACTGAGTCACTGCAAGTTGCCATCATCTCCTTTCTTGAAGAAATAACTTTTATTCCATTAGAATGGCACCTTCAATAAACATTCTTTTAACATATTATTTTGCTGGTTTACTGTCTGTCACTAGAGTTTAACATTCTTCTCCATACCTCAAGATCTTCTCCAGAGAGTAATATATGAAAGCAGTGGGTTGCCTATGAAATCCTAATTTGTTAATCTAAATCCCCATGTATTCTCTTGTTTCTCTGACTCTGAATTATATTAGCTCTGAAAATTCGGTGTGATGCCATATTCAAACAGTTACAGTTAAGAAAATCTTTGTCACCAAAAATTAATAAATATGGTATTACAACATAATGTAATATAACACAGTTTCAGTAAGAAAAAATATGCTTACAGAAGATGCCATTCTTTCTAAAACTAAAAGACATCTATGGTGATTTGTCCCTGGGGGAAAGACTGACTCTTGGATGATGGAATTTGGTATTAAAATAAGAAGTTATTAACAACTCGGTACATACCCCTCCACTTACAAGCTCTGGGACTCTGGCAAATCATTTAACTTTTTACAGATTCAGTTCTCTTACCCACGGAATGGAGAAAAGTCATAAAATCTACCAAGTAGAGCTGCTGCAAGGGTTAAATGAACAATGTATATCAAGTACATAGTTCAGTACCTGACATAAGTAACCTCTCAACAAATGTTAGCTATTTTTATTTAATGTATACATGCTAAGCATTCATGCCTTTCGGTATGGAGCAACTAGACTCTTGAGAAAGACTCAGATACAAAATTAGGAAAAAGTCCACCCAAGCTCTTTCCTAAAGAACAATAAAATTTCCAGCTGCTGGAGGAAACTATTGCATATAATCCTGCTCAAGTCTTTTATTAGATTCTTGCTTGACTACTGGGGCCTCTTCTGAGTTTGGCATTTAGAATACTCACTAAATTTATTCTGTACAGAACTCAGCAACATTCCATTCTCTCTGGCTACATGTTATCAGCATCCATTATCTACAATTTTCTTTTTCTATCCTCCTAAAAGAGTTCTCATTGGTTATGGTTACTAGCTGCGCCTTCTCTTTCTCAATAATTACATCTTTAACAAAATATTTTTATTTTGCTCACAAATTATTCTCCCTATATGGTCGGAATTCTTACAACTATTGACACTCTTCTTGCCCTAATCCAGGCCAGCCACCCAGTCTGACCACTAATCATTTTATTAGGTCCATGGTTTCAAGGAAATCCTTCTTTCCTGCACTATATATGGACTTAGAGTATGAGTGCTAAACAAGGCATGAGGAAAACATTTACAAGGCAGAAGAAAGTAACAAAACTTCTGTTAAGTGAATTAATGTCATAAATATTAGGTAAACATAATTTTTAGAGATTATTCCAGGTGCAGACCAGAAACAGAATTTTGACAAGTATTTATCAATCGTGCAGACCAGAAACAGAATTTCGACAAGTATTTATTAATCTCCAGCTTTATGACAAGCACTCAAATGAATGCTGAGGGCCCAAATGTAAATAAGAGAAATGTGGTCTCTGCCCCAACAGAGCTTGAAGTCCAGGGGATGAGCAGAAAAGACAAATGCCAAACAATAATTATAGTACAATAAAGGGTGAAGGCAGGGGTGAGGTAAGTACCAGGAGTTACAAGAGTGAGGCAGAGAAAGTCATCTATATGAAAAATTTATTATGACTTGTGCCCTCCCCAAATTCATATTGAAGCCCTAACCGCCAATGGGATGGTGTTTGGAGGTGGAGCCTTTGGGAGATAATCAGGTTTACATGAGGTTATGAGAGTGGAGCCCCCAAGATCAGATTAGTGTCTGTACAAGAAGAGGAAGAGATCAAAGCTCACTTTCTCTTCACCATATGAGGACACAATGAGAAGGTGGCTGTCTGCAAGCCAGGAAGAGGGCCCTCACCAAGCCAAACCTGCCAGCACCTTGACGTTGAACTTCCCAGCCTCCAGAACTGAGAGAAATAAATGTCTGTTGTTTAATACACCCAGTCTGTGGTATTTTTGTTTTAGCTGCCAGAGCTGACTAAAACCACCCCCATCCACTGTGTAAGGCAGTGCTACTCAAAGTGTGGGCTATGACCTAGTGCCCATCTGCAAACTATTTGTTAGTGGTCCATGATGAGACAAAAATTGGGAGTTTAAGTGTTTGGAAACTTACAGAATTTTGTTAAAGGAATTTTATGTCTGCTAAATTTTAATAACAAAAAGATCTTATACTATATATGTTTTAAATTTCATTTTTCAATATAATACATTTTATTATACTATATAAAACATTGGTTTGTGATGGACTGTAAACAGAAGTACCAGCTCTTCACCACAAATGACTTAAGAAACCACATGAAGCAGACTACATTTTCCATTCCACTCTTATGTCTAAGTAGAGTCTTGGGACAAAGCCCACCCAAAGGTGTGTGAGGAGAAGGGATGTGCACCACCTCTGCACCAACAATGGAATGAGGTATTGTGCCTTCTCCACAATCTCTTCCTTCTTTCATTAGCTCCACACAGATGATGTCAAAGTCTGAGGGACAGTAGAGCCATAAAGTAAGAGGAGTCTAATTCCTAAATTATCATGGGTAGGAAAGCTGCTCACTGACCAAAACCATCTATATTATGTGAGTATTATGGGTTGAATTATATTGAAGTCATAACTCCCAATATCTCAGAATGTGGCCTTATTTGGGGATAGGGTCTTTACAGAGGTAATCAATTTAAAATGAGGTCATTATAGTGGGTCCTAATCCAGTATGACTGGTGTCCTTAAAAAAAGGAGAAATTTGGTCACAGAGACAGACACACACAGAGGAAAGACAATGTGAAGACACACAGGAAAAAAACAGCCATGTAGCTGGAGTGATGCATCTACAAGTCAAGGAACACCAAGGATTACCAGCAAATAGCAGAGGCTAGAAAACACTAAGAAGGAATTCTCCCTTAAAGCCATCAGAGAGAATATCTGACACCTTGATTTCAGATTTCTAGGCTCCAGACTTGTGAGACAATAATTTTCTGTTGTTTTAAGCCATCCTGCTTCTGGTACTTTGTTACATCAGTCCTAGGAAGTTAATATAATGAATAACAAATAAGCTGCATAAAACCACTGAAATTAGGAAGTTAAATTAGTTAGCATCACCCTAACTAATGCAGAGAATGTACTGTGAGGAAGTCCAATGTAGACTACATGGTCAAGGACATTATCTCTGCAGTAGAGGCATTTAACAGAGATCTGAGAAATGTGTACGAATCAGCTAGCAAAAGGAGAGAGAGCGTGCTGAGACAGGGAAAAAGGCTGATCACAGCAAAAAAGCAGAAGGAATAGCATCTAAAACAGCCCTGAGACAAGAAGAGAATATGGTGGGCCCAGAAACTAAAAAAAGTCCAGTGTATCTAGAGCATGGAGAGTGGGATGACTGAGGTAGGTGGGTAAGTAGGTAGGTAGCTAGACAGAGATCAGAGCCTCTAGGTGAGAACTTGAGCCAAAGGGGCATTTGTCAGTAGCGTTAGGGAGGACAATACGGTTCACAGACAGTCATGGAAAAGGGGAACTGTTTATTAGTTCTGATCCAGTCAAGAAGTTGCTTCACACACAAAAAAAGTCAGGATTGATTAACAGCCCCCTTCCCACCCCCTGCCCCCCAGTGCCCAAGTCTAGAGGGACCCGGAGGAGAGAAGAGAGATGAAGCTGAAAACACAGAACCATACAACAGCAGCCCTGAGCAGCTGATACTTTGAAAAGAACATTGAAGAAAAGCAATAAAAAACTGTGGTTAGAAATTGTCTTCGTTTGTTTAGGCTGCTATAACGAAATAGCAGAGACTGAGAGACTTAACAAACAACAGAAATTCATTTCTCACATTCTGGAGGCTGGAAGTCCAAGATCAAGATGCCAGCATGGTCGGATTCTGGTAAGAACCTTCTTCGTAGTCTGCAGACTTCTCATTGTATCCTCACACCATGGTAAGAGGGTACAACAGCTCTTTGGGGTCCCTTTTATAAGGGCACTAACCCCATTCAGGAGGGCTCTGTCCTCATGTTCTAATCACCTCCCAAAGATCCCATTTCCTAATACAATTACCTTGGAGGTTAGAATTTCAATACATAGATTTGGGGGTAGAAACATTCAGACCATAGCAGAACTTAAACACCAAAAAACTGAAGAAACAGAAATTGAGAAGTCCCACAATCTGCTGTCTGCAAGCTACAGAACCAGGAAAACCAGTGGTATAATTCCATCCAATTCAGAAGAGAACCAGGGGAGCCAATAGCATAAGTCCTGGAGTCCCTAAGCCCAAGAACCAGGAGCTCTATTGTCTGAGGGTAGGAGAAGATAAGACTTCCGAGCTCAAGAAGAGAGTGACATCACCCCTTCTCACTTTTCTGTTCCATTCAGGCCCCCAACAGATTGGATGATGCCCACCCACATTTGTGAGGGCAGATCTTGTCTTCTGAATCAAATGCTGATCTCTTCTGGAAACGCCCTACCGACACACTCAGATATGATATTTTACCAGCTTTCTGGGAATCCTTTGGCCCAGTCAAGTTGACACATAACATTACCCATCACATCCAATGAAGCAGCTTTTCCATGACCAACTGCTATGGGATGTGGATCAATGGAGACTAAAGGAAGGGAGAATCCCAGTCAGTCCACAACAGGGACCTTTCCCTTGGCAATGCAAGGCCAAGGGCTGCACTAGCTCTTAGTGAGAAGAGACAGGAACTTCTACCTAGTTATTATTTATAATGTACTTAAAATGTAATTATGATTAGGTCTTACATGTATAGTTAATAAACTGTACATAGTTCTCATTTGCTAGTGTGTATTCACTAGCAACCCTTTAATTATCTTCATAAAGTTTCTAGTGAAAGAACCCCCTCAGAGAGTGTTAATTAAAACAATAAAAATAGTAATAACAATATCCAAATGATGTTGACTCCATTAACAACTGCATTCAAAATTTTGAACTCCAGTGTGGGTAAAACAGATAAGTAATTCTGCCTAATCCACTTATAAAAATGGTATAAAAAGCTCCAAAATACATTCCTGTCTGGATGTACTACACACTACAATAGAACAGTTCTATTGTATTAATGCTCACCCTTAGCACAGAGTCCACTTTTCACTATTTTATGGCTTCATTTTCATGGCTGTTGTTTTTTTCCCCCCACCAATGAGTTAAGTTTTCAAAACCAATATCCCAAAGACCAACCCTCATGTTAAGGAATTAGTCATTATTTTCATGCATAGAGAACAAAGTTTCCTTTCCCTCTGACTGTTGGCATAACACTTTCCCCCACACTCCCACCTCAAAATGCTCACGCCAAAAATGTTGATCTCACAAATGAGAGACATTTGCTATAATAAGTGAAACAAACAGAAGAGGCTATTGTGTTTTGAAATTTGGGAATCTGGAACTTTTAAATTCTGCCTCAGAAAATCAGCCAAAGCTGAAGCAAGCTGTGCGTTTGAATTCCTTGGATGGAGACCACCTGTTCTTGGTGAACTCCAACTGATGAATCTGTTCCCATGTAACTTCTTTTATTGTGCCTTTGTCATGTACACACACCCTGGGAATTTCACAGATGTCTGTGGAATAAAGGAAGAAAGGTAGGGAAGGAAGAAAGGAGAAAGGAAGGGTACAAAGAAGGGAAGATGGCCAGCAAGAAGGAGGCAGGAAAGGAAAAAGAAAAGAGGTACATATAAGGAAAAGAGTGCATGCTGAGCTAGAACACTGCTGCTGAATCTTCTGTTTCTGTCTGATAGCAGGGAGATCACTTTAAAGCATCAAGGTCATGATTGCAGAGAAGGTAGTCAACAAAAAAGGCAAACTTTTCTTCCCTTTCAATGTCACTCCAATGTCAAACAACACAGCAATCTCTAAATTTCACTTGGACATGGGTACTAGGTAATAAAAGCAGCTTGCAGTTCTTAGGAGAGAGAAATAAACTCATCTGTGTCCTAGAGTCTGCCTCAACTTCTCCTCTACTTGGGTGTTGCTTCCCCAAATCTCCACCCACCTGCCTCCTGGCCATTTAAGTTTTAGATCAAAGGTAATGCCCTTGATGAGGACTTCCCTGACCACTCACTAGTAAAATAAATAGCCCCTCTATCTGATTGTCATTGTAGCACTCATCACTAGCTAATATTTTCATTTGTTTAGCATCTATCTACCTCTGCTAGAATGTAAGCCTCGTGAGAACAAGGATCGTACTCCTATGGTCTCATTTTCTGCTGTATCCCCAGTACCTAGAAGAATGCTAAAAACAAAGAAGGCTTACATAAATGCTTGTTGAAGTAATCAATTCCTGTTACTTATTTTGTTTGAACAGGAGGGTGAAAATATCTGTGGCCTGTGACATAGATTCCCACTTTTCTAAAATCGGTTCAGAACCACTTTGGAGTAAAAACTTAGTCTTTGTAATGTATTAATTTCTAGATTATCAGTTTTCTTTCCCACAGATCACTCATCCCTGTTAAATTTCTAAAAGGCTGAACAGTGCCTTTATTTAATAACTTAAATTGTTTATGGTACTTTATCAATTCTTTGAATAAGTGAAGAATGTGTATGCATGTATACTTTCATTAAAAACAAGTATATTTCACAAATTTAAGTCTTCAAAACAGAATTTTGATAATCCAGGCAGGTTTTTCAGAATAATTCAATAAATACCAGAAGTATTTCAGCACATACAGATAAAAAAAAAAAAAGATGTTTACCAAATAGGTAAACGCCCCATTGGGTAAGAAGTTCTCTGTGTTATAAACTTAGATTTGAAAATTCTCAGAAAACCATGAACTATACAGATTTTATGCAACTGTTTTTTCTATCATTCAATAGTTTCCATAGCAACTTTGGCATTAGATTGTGTATATGCTACCTTGAAGACACAAAGCGTCATTCTCCCTAATCTATTTAAAGTGAAGTAGTATGTTATTTCTCAGTGTTATGTTCTGTCTGTTTAGAGAAAAAAATATACTGCCATCCTACACGATGCTGTTGCATTAGTTTCATGTTGTTTGGCTTAATGTAGTTTTGACTTCTGCTGAAGATTTCGAGTTGTTAAAAAGAAATAGGGCAAGATAACAATAAATTAAGATATTTTCCTTTCTGGTGAGAAGGAAATTTTTAAAAGAGTGGGAGAAGTAAGAATATGGGAGACAAATTTTAAAATTGTATTCTTAAGATTGCAATTGATTAAAAATGAGGATATGCATTTGCAAGAACAGAAGCTCAGGTCATTCCCATTACAAGGTAGTTTCTGGGAACCAAGGAATATTCTGTTTCTTGATCCGGGTGCTGGTTACAAAGGTATGATCAGTTTATGAAATTGGTGAAGTAGTACACTTAGGGCATGTGCACTTTTCTTAAATTTAAAATCTTTTAGAACTCAGTCTATTCCAAAAGCCATTTTTTATATCTGAGAAGCAGTCAAATCTTTTCTTTAAAAAGATAGATAGTGAACATTTTACTTTATGAGATATCATTCTATCTTTTGGGGGTTTTTTTGTTTGTTTATTTGGTTGGTTGGTTGGCTGGCTGGTTGGTTGGTTTTTTACAACCCTTTAAAAGTGAAAAATCATTATTGGTTGTACAAAAACAGGTCATGGATAACACATGAAGTCAGGATAACTTGGGGTCACCAAGGGAGTGAATGCAGACAGAGAGGAAAGGAGGACCACAGAGTGAACCCTAAGGCCTCCAACATTAAGTTACACTTATTAAACCTATTAACATAATAAAGTACATTAGTAAATTTCCTAATATTAAGCCTTTTCATTTCTGATTTCGTTATGCTTTATTATTCTTTAATGAGCTACCAAGTTTTCTTTGCTAATGCCTTATTTAGTATTTTCCATTTTTATTTGTAAAGTCAGATAGTTTTACAATGTCCTTTTCTGTAAAATTTTTCTTAAGCTTTGTTATCAATGTCGTACTTACATCACAAGAATTGATTTGGAAGTTTTCATTCTTTCTCCATGCTCTAGAATAGATGAAATAACAAAGAAAGTATCTGCACTTTAAAGTTTTCAGAAAAGTTTTTTACAAATCTGTCTAGGCCAAGTGCTGTGCTTTTTGGGGGGATGGGAGGTAAATCTTTTTGATAATGGCAATAATTTAACATAGGGTTTACTCTTTGCCAGACCTTGTTCTAAGAACCTACACATATTAACACATTTAATCTTCACAACAACCCAATGAGCTAAGTGTCATTATTATCATCATTACATCATCATCATCATCTCCATTTTACATCTGAGGGAACTGAAGCAAGAGATGTTAAATCGGGGGTTAGGGGGACACTGTATATTTCAGTAGATGGAATTCAATGCAAGAAATTGATTACACAGGTGTTGAAAAGCTGAAGGAGTAAGAAGGGAACACTGAGGCAAAGCAAGAGACAACTGTAAAAGACTGGTACCACTCTTAGGGGTGGAGCAACAAAGGGGAAGAGAGTGGAATTACAAGAACCCAGGAGCTTGAAGGAAGAGCCCAGCAGAATGGAGGCTCTGACCTCAGGGGCATGATGAAGCTGTTTCCAGGGATCCCCTTAGAAGCAGAAGGATGGGTGACAAACAGAAACATCAACAAATCAAAAGAAAGCCCATTCTCTACAGCTGACTTTCACCTTTCTCAGTGCTGCCCACCTGCAGAAGGCAGCAGGCAAAGGACCCTGTGAACTGCAGTTCTCAAAGGCCCAGCCCCAGCTTCAGAGAAGAACATTTAGAAGGATGGATTCAGACCTCAGAGGCAGTGGATGTGGAAGCCAGAATCTCCTTATTTCTCTATTTTTTCCCCCGTGGAAACTGGTTTGTTGGGATTTTCTTTCTCTTCTGGGTACTTTTGTCATAATCAGCATATGTCATACGTTTAAGTCATATCTTCTGAGAAAATTATTATATTCAAATTTTAAAATTTTGATAGAATTGCACAAAATACCCTCTTATATTTTAATTTTGTTTTTAACAGATCTTTATTGGAGTATAATTACTTCACAATACTGTGTTAGTTTCTGTTGCACAACAAAGTGAATCAGCCAGATGCATACACATGTTCCCATATCCCCTCCCCCTTGAGCCTCCCTCCCACCCTCGAGGTCATCACAAAGCACTGAGCCAATCTCCCTGTGCTATGCTGCTGCTTCCACCAGCCAACTATTTCACAGTCAGTAGTGTATGTATGTCGATGCTACTCTCACTTCGCCCCAGCCTCCCCCTCCCCACCGTGTCCTCAAGTCCATTCTCTATGTCTATCTCTTTATTCCTGCCCTGCAACTAGGTCCATCAGTACCATTTTTTTTAAGATTCTCTTTCTAACATCTTTATTGGAGTATAATTGCTTTACAATGGCGTGTTAGTTTCTGCTATATAACAAAGTGAATCAGCTATACATATACAAATATCCCCGTATCTCCTCCCTCTTGTGTCTCCCTCCCACCCTCGCTATCCCACCCCTCTAAGTGGACACAAAGCACCGAGCTGATCTCCCTGTGCTATGCGGCTGCTTCCCACTAGCTATCTATTTTACATTTGGTAGTGTATATATGTCCATACCACTCTCTCACTTCATCCCAGCTTACCCTTCCCCCTCCCCGTGTTCTCAAGGCCATTCTCTACATCCGTATCTTTACTCCTGTCCTGCCCCTAGGTTCTTCAGAACTATTTTTTTTTTTTAGATTCCATATATATGTGTTCGCATTCGGTATTTGTTTTTCTCTTTCTGACTTACTTCACTCTGTATAACAGACTCTAGGTCCATCCACCTCACTACAAATAACTCAATTTCATTTCTTTTTATGGCTGAGTAATATTCCATTGTATATATGTGCCACATCTTCTTTATCCAATCATCTGTCGATGGATGCTTAGGTTGCTTCCATGTCCTAGCTATTGTAAATAGAGCTGCAATGAACATTATGGTACATACTCTTTTTGAATTATGGTTTTCTAAGGGTATATGCCCAGTAGTGGGATTGCTGGGTCGTATGGTAGTTCTATTTTAAGTTTTTTAAGGAACCTCCATACTGCTTTCCATAGTGGTTGTATCAATTTACATTCCCACCAACAGTGCAGGAGTGTTCCTTTTTCTCCACACCCTTTCCAGCATTTACACAAAAATAAACTCCAAATGGATTAAAGACTTAAATATAAGACCAGACACTATAAAACTCTTAGAGGAAAACAAAGGAAAAATACTCTTTGACATAAACCACAGAAAGATCTTCTTTGACCCACCTCCTAGAGTAATGGAAATAAAAACAAAAATAAACAAATGGGACTTAATTAAACTTAAAAGCTTTTGCACAGCAAAGGAAACCATAAACAAGACAAAAAGACAACCCTCAGAATGGCAGAAAATATTTGCAAATGAAACAACAAAGGAATACTCTCCAAATTTCTTTTTTGTTTCGTTTTCCCTTCATGTCATTTCTCTTGTATATATGTACTTTCTTCCTTTTCTCTTAATTAGATTATCTCATCATTGATCAAATCAGTTTTTTTCAAATCACTAGATTTTTATTTTATTTTTTTGTTATGTTCTCTAACTCCTTCCATTCTGGCCTTTTTCTTCATTAATCCTTTCCCTTGACTTTCATTTGGTTTATTCTGTTCTTTTTCTATCTTTTGTGTCACATTTTTATGGTTTCTTTTTATTGTACTAAGTATTTAAGGCTATAAATTAATTTCTGAGCATGGCTTAGGATTCTGATATGCAGACTAAAATGCTTTTCAATATGTAACTTCAGATTTTCTTTTTTTCAGGAGAGATTTTATAAATTATATATTTATATAATTGCTCTATTATGCCGTTTGGGTTTTGGAAATTCTAATTGTAAAGGCATTGGATCTCCTTTGTCTTTATTCTATAACTAGCTTTTTCTCTCTAATCATTGTATGTCCTTAGTTATATTTTGTTTGCTTGTTTTTTCTCATTTCTTTCTTCTATGTCACTTACTGTGCTTCCTAATATATCTGTTCTCTGTTTTACACTTTGAAATTTAGTCTTCACTTCCAAATTATTTTTCTTTTTCTTCTTTCTCTTTTCTGAAATCTACCACTTTCTGCTTCAACTCCTCCAACAGTCTGGCTGACACCTTCTGTTGACTATTCAGCTTTTCCTGGCTTCTTATATTTCTGATTTATGGTATTAACTGAGAGGTGTAATTGCTACATTAATTTTTTTAATTCACATTAAAATGTTGGTTATAATTTTCATTTGCTTCATGCAACATTTTCCAATGAGCTTTCTTTCTATACAGGGGAGTTTTGGTGCTCTTTTGCAGTTTTCTTATTGTTTTTGTGTTTGGATGCTGTCTTTAATCCATTTTTGTTATATATATTTAAATGAGTTGAATTTTCCTAGACCAGCTATTAACAAGACCCAGTGAATAGTTTTCTAGATTTCTTTGTTCAGAAGTTCTCACTGGTATTGCTAAAGTAGTAAACTATTTAAAATACAATCCACAGCTCCTTCGACAATTAAGCACCTAACCTGGTTCAGAATAGCTTCTACCCCCAACTCTAATTTCCCTTGGATCCTTTGCTTATCACTGATACCAAGGAGATATACCTCTTGCCTTCCAAACTGTTTGTTCACTCCCTTTTGGTACCTGGAGATTTCTGAGACATGTCAATGACCTCTTGATTTCCCCAGATGCTTTCTGCAACTTCTTTACCCATGGTCCTTAGCAATTACACCCTGTTCTGTCTCAGTCCAGTTCGCAGCACTTCCCATTCAGAGATGGGTCTGCTCCTTTTGGGAGTAAATATTGGTTTTTGATTTCTAATATCCACCACTGCTAAAGCCTTCTATGTTCCCAAATTCTTCACCCTACCTTCAGCCCCCACAGCCCCATCATTCCCATGAAGTTGATGTTGATTTCATTTGCTTGGGCCACAATTAAATGTAACCTAGAGTTTGTGAATTCTCTGTTTTCTGGTGAAAAAATTTTTGTTTTGTTTCTATTCTCCTTATGATTTCCAAGAAAAAAATGCGTAAGACTTACAACTAAGCTGCCTATGCTACTATCATACCCACTTTGATGATTAATTTATTTCTACTGAAACTGTAGGTGCAAGAATTGCCAATCCTACTGACAATAAAACTACTGGTCGAAAAGGAAGTCAATGTCCTGTATTTACACTTATAAAATTTCCAAAGTATTTTAGTTATATCTCTGGGATGCCTTCTATATCTAATGTACTTCTTAATGCCCTCTGATCTGAAGTGTTGACTCTGTAAATATTTTTTGCCTGACCAATGTACAATGGAATCATAACATCATCTTTCATAAGGATAATGCATGCTACTAAAAGCCCAGCTAATAGTGCAATTCTCTATTTAATTATCTCCTCTGGCATAATATAACCACCTACTTTCAATTATTATACTCATCATAATTAAGTCATAGAGACACTCTGTCTCTGGATATGTGAATAGTACATTTGAACAAAGGACAGAGTCAGAGTACAACTTGGAATGACTTTCTATTTACTGAAGCATTTTGCTATTACGAAAAGTGTTCCACTTTATACAGATTCTTTTCATGCAGTAGCAAAGACAAATTTTAAGGAAAACATTTCAAGTAAGTGTCTACAAGTAGTTTAGAAAGTTGCCCAAGGAGGTTGTACAAACCTGGGTTTGAATCCCAGGGTCTTTGCTTCTTACCTATAGGACTTTCAAAGCTTCACTTTCTTTATATGTACAAAACCCATTCATCCAAACTTATTACTCTGGGGCACAGAGCAACGTCACTCTTAATATCCAAATTAGTACATCTCAAATGCCACCCTGTGAATCTCAGTTCACACTCCTTCTAGACATTCCCTCTATTACAAGTGCTGCTTTCTCTGTCCACAGCAAAAATCCCATTTAAAATGATCAGAGAACATCATCAGCCCATGCAAAGGTAACCCTTCCCTGACGCTGGCTGTCCATACAGTATAGACATTAAACCCAGGCATCCTGGGAAAGTCCAACCAAGTTTCTGATAATCGACTTCACTGCTACAACAGTTCCGGGGGATTGGGATATGGAAGGATTTTAGCATCATTGATGTGTTAAGTCGAGAACCAGCTCTCTCCTTCCAATTACTTAAATCATCGGCACACACTTCTCCCTTTACTTACAAGACACACCTTATTGTTATTATTATTGCCATCATTATGGTTAGTACATAGTAAACATTTAATAAAACATTTGTTGGGTATATGGATGGATGGGTAGAGCAGCTTCCCCCTACAGTTGTAAAATTAAATGAAAGAATGCATGGAAAGTGTCTAGCATAAAGTAGTATGTGACTTAAGAAAATGTTAGTTCCCTGTCATTTCTGGTGACAACATTAAGTTAAATATCTCTAATTTATTACAAGTTTCAAAACATGATTTTAAAAAGCAACAAACATCCACTTTTGAAATAAAAGAGTTAATCCTTTAGTGTCTGTAGTTATAGATGTAAATGAAATTAGCAATAAAACTTTACTTCAGCACCAACAACCTTAAAACCATATCTTCCAATTATGTAAAACACCACTTAAACAATGAATCCACAGACCTCACTTCACCACTTTCAACCAGTGTAACTAAACATTTCCAGTTCTTTTGATAAAAGGCTTGTTTTTATCTTACAGCTTGAGAGAAATAAAAAAATAAGGCAAGGCAGCAACATATTTCCATAGCCAGGGAGAAAGAGAAATTCTCTGAGAAATTTACCTTTTAAATTTACCTATATAAGCAAGAGTGTTCAAATTTTTGAAATAATTGTGAATTTCATCCATATTTCCATAGAATATCATTATATTTCTTTTAAAGCAATTTCTTTAATAAACCATTTGCTTCATATTATTATAACTCTTGATTCTTGATTGTGATTAATTATAATGACCACTTTAATCCCAGGCTTTCAAATGTAAACAATTTTATTCAGAGTTGTCTCATACTTTCCATAGTCTCCAGAGAATCTATAACTGTGATGACACATTGTAAATATGAAATAAATACTTACGGAATGTGTGTGATACCACCTATATATCATTTTGGTAAACAGAACCACAAAACTATTGCTGAAGAAGTTTGAAGCCTATGCTTGTTCTCTCCTAAGTGCCATTTAAAAAACCACTGTTAAATAAGATAGTGTGCTAGAATTAGGAGTTATTATGAAGGTATAAAAATTGGGGGAATGGGAATTTTTAAAAATTAGAAAGTGTAGTCTTTCTACATTTTTAAAAATTGGGGGAAAAAAAGAATTTAACACACTTGCGCTTCCTTCCCAATAAATTCCATGTAAATGTGAACTCAGTAAGTCCCTTCATTAGACTGTCTGGCTTAAAAGGTTGACAGTGAAATTCGAAAAAAATACATGCACCCCAGTGTTCATAGCATTATTTACAGTTGCCAAGATACGGAAGCAACCTAAGTATCCATTAGTGGATGAATGGATAAAGAAGATGTAGTATGTTTTATATATATATATATATATATATATATATATATATATATATATATATATATATACACCTACACACACACACACACACACACACACACACACACACAGAGAAATACTACTCAGCCATAAAAAAGAATAAAATTTTGACATTTGCAGCAACATGGATGTACTTAGAGGGCATTACACTAAGTGAAATAAGTCATACAGAGAGAGGTAAATACTGCATGAAATCACTTATATGTGGAATCTAAAAAATACAACTAGTGAATATAACAAAAAAGAAGCAGACTCACAGATAAAGAGAACAAACTAGTGTTAGAGGTGGGGAGACAGGAGGGGAGGGGAGAGGAGTAATACAGGTGTAGGGGATTAAGACTACAAACTGTTAGGTATAAAATAAGCTACAAGGATATACTGTACAACGTGGGGAATATAGCCAATATTTTACAATAACTATAAATGGAGTATACCCTTAAAAACTATGAATCACTACATTGTACACCTGTAACTTATATAATATTGTACATCAACTGCACTTCAACTTAAAAAAAAAAATTCTGAAAGTAAAAAAAAGAAGTTGATGGTGAAAATGACCAAACAACCCTGATATTCACATCAGGTTAGTTACTAATTGTCTCCTCAGATCCAGCCAGACCACACTTCTACTCCCAAGGTGGGAGATGAGAACTTCCCTGCAGGGAATACAACTTCCCTCTCAATCATCCTGTGAAAAAATATATCATAAATCAGAAAAGAGCATCTGCCAACTGGAAGACAGAAAGATATCTTCCTCCGTCTAGAGCTAAAACCAACTGGACAAAGACTCTGCTCCCCAGAGAGGCCTGGCCCACTTTGACTAGTGAATCTCTTGGCCATGTAAAACCCCAAAGAAACCAGGTGGTTCTGTGAAGATTTGTGGTTTTGTGGTAAAAACAATAAGAGACACATAGACAAAGGATGACATTATGAGTACCAAGTCCTCTGACCTCAAAAGAATCAAACAAACTGAGTTCTGGCTACATTTGTGAGTGATTAAAAAACAACCAGAAATGACCAGTTAGGCTCCACTAAGCCCATGGGGATTAAAGGGCAGATCAATAGAGAGTCTCCAAAGAAAGACTGCAGAGTCTTTCTGCTAATATACAAACCGTTGGGAATTCAGAATTGTTGCATTTGGGAATATCAATTACTATATTCCAACCTGAATATACCAGTTACATTTGGAAAGAAGTATTAAATTGAAACTCTTAGAAGAATTTAGGCTTGAAATCTCAAAAGAAAGAATTCTGTGTCATGAGAAAAACAGAGTATACAGTAATGATATGAATTCTATACGTGTGATATGTAGGAAGCAAAATCATTTAAAACAATTTTTTAAATATAAACATATTAAAAATTCTGATCTTTGAATAGTCTTACATCAATTTACATAACAACCCTACATATTTTCACTGACTGTTGATATACAGCAGTCTAAAACTGAAACTCATAAACTTATGGAATCTAAGGGTTAGAAGGGATTTAGGAGCCTGAACCAAGGTGGTGGAGTAGAAGGACGTGCTCTCACTCCCTCTTGCAAGAACACCAGAATCACAACTAACTGCTGAACAATCATCAACAGGAAGACAATGGAACTCACCAAAAAAGATACCCCACATCCAAAGACAAAGGAGAAGCCAAAATGAGATGGTAAGAGTGGCACAATCACAATAAAATCAAATCCCATAACTGCTGGATGGGTGACTCACAAACTGGAGAACACTTATACCACAGAAGTCCACCCGCTGGAGTGAACGTTCTGAGCCCCACATCAGGTTTCCCAACCTGGGGTTACGGCAATGGGAGGAGGAATTCCTAGAGAATCAGACTTTGAACGATAGTGGGATTTGATTGCAGGACTCTGACAGAACTGGGGGAAACAGAGACTCCACAATAGAGGGCGCACACAAAGTAGTATACGCATCGGGACCCAGGGAAGGAGCAGTGACCCCAGGGGAGACTGAACCACACCTACCTGCTAGTGTTGGAGGGTCTCCTGCAGAGGCGGGGAATGGCTGTGGCTCACTGTGAGGACAAGTACACTGGCAACAGAAGTTCTGGGAAGTACTCATTGGCGTGAGCCCTTCCAGAGTCCGCCATTAGCCCCACCAAAGAGCCTGCAGGCTCTAGTGTTGGGTCACCTCAGGCCAAAAACCAACAGAGAGGGAACCCAGCCCCACCCATCAGCTGTCAAGCAGATTAAAGTTTTACTGCGTTCTGCCCACCAGAGCAACAGCCAGCTCTACCCACCACCAGTCCCTCCCATCAGGAAACTTGCACAAGTCTTAGATAGACTCATCCACCACAGAGCAGACAGCAGAAGCAAGAAGAATTACAATCCTGCAGCCTGTGAAACAAAAACCACATTCACAGAAGGATAGACAAGATGAAAAGGCAGAAGTCTATGTACCAGATGAAGAAACAAGATGAAACCACAGAAAAACAACTAAATGAAGTGGAGATAGGCAACCTTCCAGAAAAAGAATTCAGAATGATAGTGAAGATGATCCAGGACCTCAGAAAAATAATGGAGGCAAAGATCGAGAGGATGCAAGAAAGGTTTAACAAAGACCTAGAAGAATTAAAGAACAAACAAACAGAGATAAACAATACAATAACTGAAATGAAAAATACACTAGAAGGAATCAATAGCAGAATAACTGAGGCAGAAGAACGGATAAGTGACTTGGAAGACAGAATGGTAGAATTCACTGCTGCTGAACAGAATAAAGAAAAAAGAACAAAAAGAAATGAAGACAGTCTAAGAGACCTTTAGGACAACATTAAACACAACAACATTCACATTATAGGGGTCCCAGAAGGAGAAGAGAGAGAGAAAAGACCCAAGAAAATATTTGAAGAGATTATAGTTGAAAACTTCCCTAACATGGGAAAGGAAATAGCCACCCAAGTCCAGGAAGCACAGAGAGTCCCATACAGGATAAACCCAAGGAGACCCATGCCGAGATACATAATAATCAAATTGGCAAAATTTAAAGACAAGAAAAATTATTGGAAGCAGCAAGGGAAAAATGACAGATAAGATACAACGGAACTCCCATAAGGTTAACAGCTGATTTCTCAGCAGAAACTCTACAAGCCAGAAGGCAGTGGCATGATATACTTCAAGTGATGAAAGGGAAGAACCTACAACCAAGATTACTCCACCCGGCAAGGATCTCACTCAGATTAGATGGAGAAATCAAAAGCTTTATAGACAAGCAAAAGCTAAGAGAATTCAGGACCACCAAACCAACTCTACAACAAATGCTAAAGGAAATTCTCTAAGTAGGAAACACAAGAGAAGCAAAGGACCTACAAAAACACAGGCAAAACAGTTAAGAAAACGGTCATAGGAACATACATATCGATAATTACCTTAAATGTGAATGGATTAAATGCTCCAACCAAAAGACACAGGTTTGCTGAATGGATACAAAAACAAGACCATATATATGCTGTCTACAAGAGACCCACTTCAGACCTAGGGACACATACAAACTGAAAGTGAGGGGATGGAAAAAGATATTCCATGCAAATCGAAATCAAAAGAAAGCTGGAGTAGCAATACTCATATCAGACAAAACAGACTTTAAAATAAACAATGTTACAAGAGACAAGGAAGGACACCACATAATGATCAGGGGATCAATCCAAGAAGAAGATATAACAATTATATATACACCCAACCTAGGAGCACCTCAATACATAAGGCAACTGCTAACAGATCTAAAAGAGGAAATCGGCAGTAACACAATAATAGTGGGGGACTTTAACACCTCACTTACACCAATGGACAGATACCCAAAATAAAAAATAAATAAAGAAACAAAAGCTTTAAATGACACAATAGACCAGATAGATTTAATTGATATTTATAAGATATTCTATCCAAAAACAGCAAATTACACTTTCTTCTCAAGGGCGCACGGAACATTCTCCTGGATACATCACATTTTGGGTTACAAATCAAGCCTCAGTAAATTTAAGAAAATTGACATCATATCAAGCATCTTTTCTGACCACAACTCTATGAGATTAGAAATCAATTACAGACAGAGGGTGATGCAAGAGGGAAGAGATATGGGAACATATGTATATGTATAACTGATTCACTTTGTTGTAAAGGAAAAACTAACACACTATTGTAAAACAGTTATACTCCAATAAAGATGTTTAAAAAAAAAAAAAGAAATCAATTACAGGGAAAAAAATTAAAAACACAAATGCATGGAGACTAAACAATACATTACTAAAGCACCAAAGATCATTGAAGAAATCAAAGAGGAAATCAAAAAATACCTAGAGACAAATGACAATGAAAACACGACGATCCAAAACCTATGGGATGCAACAAAAGCAGTTCTAAGAGGGAAGTTAACAGCTACACAAGCCTATCTCAAGAAACAAGAAAATTCTAAAATAAAAAACCTAACCTTGGGCTTCCTTGGTGGCGCAGTGGTTGAGAGTCTGCCTGCTGATGCAGGGGACACGGGTTCATGCCCCAGTCCAGGAGGATCCCACATGCCAGAGAGCGGCTGGGTCTGTGAGCCATGGCTGCTGAGCCGGCGCGTCTGGACCCTGTGCTCCGCAACAGGAGAGGCCACAACAGTGAGAGGTCTGCATACCACAGGAAAAAAAAAAAAAAAACCTAACCATACACCTAAAGGAACGAGAAAGAAGAACAAACAAAACCCAAAGTTAGCAGAAGGAAAGAAATCATAAAGATCAGAGCAGAAATAAATGAAATAAAAACTAAGAAAACAATAGCAAAGATCAATAAAACTAAAAGCTGGTTCTCTGAGAAGATTAAAAAAAACTGATAAACCATCAGCTAGACTCATCAAAAAAAAGAGGGAGAGGACTCAAATCAATAAAATTCGAAATGAAGTGGAGAAGTTACAAGAGACACTGTAGAAATACAAAGCATCCTAAGACACTAATACAAGAAACTCTATGCCAATAAAATGGTCAACCTGGAAGAAATGGACAAATTCTTAGAAAGGTATAACCTTCCAAGACTGAACCAGGAAGAAATAAAAATATGAACAGACCAATCACAAGTAATGAAATTGAAACTGAGATTAAAAATCTTCCAACAAACACAAGTCCAGGACCAGACGGCTTCACAGGAGAATTATTGAACATTTAGAGAAGAGCTAACACCCATCCTTCTCAAACTCTTCCAAAAATTTGCAGAGGAAGAAACATTCCCAAACTCATTCTATGAGGCCACCATCACCCTGATACTAAAACCAGCCATATATACTAAAAAAAAAGAAAATTACAGACCAATATCACTGATGAATATAGATGCAAAAATCCTCAATAAAGTACTAGCAAACAATCCAACAACAGTGAAAGGATCATACACCATGATCAAGTGGGATTTATCCCAGGGATGCAAGGATTCTTCAATATACACAAATCAATCAATGTGATAAACCATATTAACAAAATGAAGAAGAAAAACCATATGATCATCTCAATTGATGCAGAGAAAGCTTTTGACAAACTTCAACACCCATTTATGATAAAAACTCTCCAGAAAATGGGCATGGAGGGAACCTACCTCAACATAATAAAGGCCATATATTATGGCCAAAGGCCATATATGACAAACCCACAGCTAACATCATACTCAACCATGAAAAACTGAAAGCATTTCCTATAAGATCAGGAACAAGACAAGGATGTCCACTCTCACCACTATTATTCAAACATAGTTTGGAAGTCCTAGCCACAGCAATCAGAGAAGAAAAAGAAATAAAAGGAATCCAAATTGGAAAAGAAGAAGTAAAACTGTCACTATTTGCAGATGACATGATATTATACATAGAGAATCCTAAAGATGCCACCAGAAAACTACTAGAGCTAATCAATGGATTTGATAATATTGCAGGATACAAAATTAATGCACAGAAATCTCTTGAATTCCTACATACTAATGAAGAAAAATCTGAAAGAGAAATTAAGAAAACACTCCCATTTACCATTGCAACAAAAAAAATAAAATACCTAGGAATAAACCTACCTAGGGAGACAAAAGACCTGTATGCAGAAAACTGTAAGACACTGATGAAAGAAATTAAAGATGATACAAATAGATGGAGACATATACCATGTTCTTGGATTGGAAGAATAAACATTGTGAAAATGACTAACTACCCAAAGCAATCTACAGATTCAATGCAATCCCTATCAAACTACCACTGGCATTTTTTACAGAACTAGAACAAAAAATTTCACAATTTGTATGGAGACACAAAAGACCCCGAATAGCCAAAGCAATCTTGAGAACGAAAAACACAGCTGGAGGAATCAGGCTCCCTGACTTCAGACTATACTACAAAGCTACAGTAATCAAGACAGTATGGTACTTGCACAAAAACAGAAATATACATCAATGGAACAGGAAAGAAAACCCAGAGATAAACCCACACACATATGGTCACCTCATCTTTGATAACAGAGGCAAGAATATACAGTGGAGAAAAGACAGTCTCTTCAATAAGTGGTACTGGGAAAACTGGACAGGTACATGTAAAATGAAATTAGAACACTCCCTAACACCATACACAAAAATAAACTCAAAATGGGTTAAAGACCTAAATGTAAGGCCAGACACTATAAAACTCTTAGAGTAAAACATAGGAAGAATACTCTATGACATAAATCACAGCAAGATCCTTTTTGACCCACCTCCTATAGAAATGGAAACAAAAACATAAACAAACAAATGGGACCTCATGAAACTTAAAAGCTTTTGCACAGCAAAGGATACCGTAAACAAGACCAAAAGACAGCCCTCACAATGGGAGAAAACAGTTGCAAATGAAGCAACTGACAAAGGATTAATCTCCAAAATTTACAAGCAACTCATGCATCTCAATAACAAAAAACAAACAACCCAATCCCAAAATGGGCAGAAAACCTAAATAGACATTTCTCCAAAGAAGATATACAGATTGCCAACAAACACATGAAAGAATGCTCAACATCATTAATCATTAGAGAAATGCAAATCAAAACTACAATGAGATATCATGTCACACTGGTCAGAATGGCCATCATCAAAAAACCTAGAAAAAATAAATGCTGGAGAGGGTGTGGAGAAAAGGGAACACTCTTGCACAGTTGGTGGGAATGTAAATTGATACAGCCACTATGGAGAACAGTATGGAGGTTCCTTAAAAAACTACAAATAGAACTACCATATGACCCAGCAATCCCACAACTGGGCATATACCTTGAGAAAACCATAATTCAAAAAGAGTCATGTACCAAAATGTTCATTGCAGCTCTATTTACAATAGCCAGGACATGGAAGCAACCTAAGTGTCCATCAACAGATGAATGGATAAAGAAGGTGTGGCACATATATACAATGGAATATTACTCAGCCATAAAAAGAAACGAAATTCAGTTATTTGTAGTGAGGTGGATGGACCTGGAGTCTGTCATACAGAGTGAAGTAAGTCAGGAAAAAAACAAATACTGTATGCTAACACATATGTATGGAATCTAAGAAAAAAAATGTCATGAAGAGACTAGGGGTAGGATGGGAATAAGACACAGACCTACCAGAGCACGAACTTGAGGATATGGGGAGGGGGAAGGGTGAGCTGTGACGAAGTGAGTGAGTAGCATGGACATATATACACTACCAAATATAAAATAGATAGCTAGTGGGAGGCAGCCGCATGGCACAGGGAGATCAGCTAGGTGGTTTGTGATCACCTAGAGGGGTGGGATACGGAAGGTGGGAGGGAGGGAGATGCAAGAGGGAAGAGGTATGGGAACACATGTATACGTATAACTGATTCACTTAGTTGTAAAGCAGAAACTAACACACCATTGTAAAGCAATTATACTCCAATAAACATGTTTAAAAAAAAGACTTCAGAAACCTAACAACAACAACAAAAAAAGAATAAAATACCTAGGAATAAACCTACCTAGGGAGACAAAAGACCTGTATGCAGAAAACTATACGACACTGATGAAAGAAATTAAAGATGACACCAACAGATGGAGAGATACACCATGTTCTTGGATTGGAAGAATCAATATTGTGAAAATGACTACCCAAAGCAACCTACATATTCAATGCCATCCCTATCAAACTACCAATGGCATTTTTCAGAGAACTAGAACAAAAATCTTAAACTTTGTATGGAGACACAAAAGACCCCGAATAGTCAAAGCAGTCTTGAGGGAAAAAAGCAGAGCTGGAGGAATCAGACTCCCTGACTTCAGACTATACTATAAAGCTATAGTAATCAAGACAATATGGTACTGGCACAAAAACAGAAATATAAATCAATGGAACAGGAAAGAAAGCCCAGAAGTAAAACCCACCCACCTATGGTCAGCTAATCTATGACAAAGGAGGCAAGGATATACAATGGAGAAAAGACACTCTCTTCAATAAGTGGTGCTAGGAAAACTAGACAGCTACATGTGAAAGAATGAAATTAGAACACTCCCTAACACCATACACACAAATAAACTCAAAATGGATTAAAGACCTAAATATAAGACCAGACACTATAAAACGCTTGGAGAAAACATAGGAAGAACACTCTTTGACATAAATCACAGCAGATCTTTTTTGATCCACCTCCTAGAGTAATGGAAATAAAAATAAAAATAAACAAATGGGACCTCATGAAACTTAGAAGCTTTTGCACAGCAAAGGAAACCATAAACAAGACCAAAAGACAACCCTCAGAATGGGAGAAAATACTTGCAAATGAATCAACAGACAAAGGATTAATCTCCAAAATATATAAACAGCTCATGCAGCTCAATATTAAAAAAACAAACAACCCAATCCAAAAATGGGTAGACTTAAATAGACATTTCTCCAAAGAAGACATACAGATGGCCAAGAAACACATGAAAAGCTGCTCAACATCCCTAATTATTAGATAAATGCAAATAAAAACGACAATGAGGTATCAGTATTACCTCACACCAGTTAGAATGGGCATCCTCAGAATATCTACAAACAACAAATGCTGGAGAGGGTGTGGCGAAAGGGGAACACTCTTGCACTGTTGGTGGGAATGTAAATTGATACAGCCATTGTGGAGAACAGTATGGAGGTTCCTTAAAAATCTAAAAATAGAATTACCATATGATCCAGCAATCTCACTACTGGGCGTATACCCAGAGAAAACCATAATTCAAAAGACACATGCACCCCAATGTTCATTGCAGCACTATTTACAATAGCCAGGTAATGGAAGCAACCTAAATGCCCATCCAAAGAGAAATGGATAAAGAAGATGTGGTACATATATACAATGGAATATTACTCAGCCATAAAATGGAACGAAATTGGGTCATTTGTTGAGACGTGGATGGATCTAGAGACTGGCATACAGAGTGAACTAAGTCAGAAAGAGAAAAATAAATATCACATATTAATGCTTATATGTGGAACCTAGAAAAATGGTACAGATGAACTGCTTTTCAGGGCAGAAATTGAGACAGAGATGTAGAGGACAAACGTATGGACACCAAGGGGGGAAAGCAGTTGTGGGGTGGGGGTGGGGGTGTGATGAATTTGGAGATTGGGATTGACATGTATACACTAATGTGTATAAAATTGATGACTAATAAGAATCTGTTGTATAAAAAAATAAATAAAATAAAATTTAAAAATTCAAAAAAAAAAGAGAAGGGATTTATAAGGGCATCAAGACCAATTTCCCCTCTATAACAATTCAGATTTCCCTTATATAAAATTCCAAACCATAGAACCACAAAAAGAAAATGTGTTCTTGGATGGTACTGATAATCTGTGTAGGATGAACAAATCTAAAATTAAATGGGATTAAAAGGAGCATTACAGGCTTCCCTGGTGGCGCAGTGGTTGAGAGTCCGCCTGCCGATGCAGGGGACACAGGTTTGTGCCCCGGTCCGGGAGGATCCCACATGCCACGGAGCGGCGGGGCCCGTGAGCCATGGCCGCTGAGCCTGCGCGTCCGAAGCCTGTGCTCCGCAACAGGAGAGGCCACAACAGTGAGAGGCCCGTGTACCGCAAAAAAAAAAAAAAAAAAAAAAAAAAGCATCACCTAGTTATGACTCAATCCTCTTACAAGAACCACTGAATAGGCTCCTTTACCAATTAATTCCTACTAAAGAAAACATATTAAATATCTACTTAGAAAGTTCATCCTAAAGAAAAAAAATAAAACTTCTGAATCTGAGGGCTTAGTAACTAGCATTTGTTTGTGGGAGTAGAGCACAGCCTCCACTGGAATCCAGAATGAACTCTGGACTGTAATCTTGATGGAGACACACAACAACGTTATTTTCTTAGCTCCCACGACTTAACTTCTTTTCACGTAACATAGAATATTTTTAAATCTACAATAAACATTTCTAGTGTTGGTGGTATGGCATTATGTTAATTTGGTTGTAATCACTCACACATATTGTAAGAAAATAAGAAGTGGGAGGGGCTGGTCATGAATACTTCGGTTTGTCTTATTCTCTGCACTGTAGGATAACTTCTCAATAAGGATTTTAAATTTTTTGAAAGGAGCTTTTAAGTACCCACATAGTGCTGGCCCTATTTCACATACAGAAAGGGGCACACAAGACATGCAGATGGCTTTTAATTATGCACTTCTCCTGATTATACCATTTGGGGTTGGCTTATTGGCCTTTCTCCTCTGTCAGAAAGGATCAACTCAGAGGATTTGGATCTTCAATGCCTTGCATTCATGGCACTGCAATTCTTTAAGCTGCTGATACACTGTTAAGGCAATGTTGAAAAATAAAAATTTTGCTGTTGCAGAGAACCTTCTAGAAGGTGTTATTAGAATTGTTTTAGATAAAGTGATGTTTTCTATACTGGTTCCTGTAACACTGTCCTGTATTCTCTAATTAGAAAACTAAAATGCTTTCTCTGAGGATTGCTCCCAATGCTGTTCCAAAATTTAAGCTGTTTTGCATAGCTTCCAAAGCAAAACATATATTTTTGAAGGGACAGAGGCTTTCAAAATTTCCATGACGAGTGAACATACTTTTCAAGTGTTTTGACAGAACTGCTGTCACAGATACTACTGGAACTCACTCAATATATAAAATAGTTTTTTAGCAGCATAAAAGTACTGAAAAAAATAAATGCTAAATCCCTTAAGAAAAATGTTCTCAGCAATTTTAAACAGTTAACAAGATGGAGTTCCTTGGGGGAAATTATGACAATGCTCTCCTGTGGCAATTACTTGCCTTTGTATTGAGTCTGGCCTTAATTTTTAGTCACCAAATAGAAAATAAGAAATTAAGATGTGGTGAGTTACAAAATACAAACTATAATAATAGAATATGTGTGAGAAATATTTTTAGATAATTAAATAATAAGGCTTATCATTTGTAAGAAAAGAAGATGGAGAGAATGGAGTAAAAATTATTTAGGGTTCTAAGTTCAAATGACACAATATCACTACTAGAGGCCACAGGAAGAAGTTAACTGATAGAAAAATATCAGCAAAAAGGAAGATTTGAGCTCAATTTATAGTTGTAATGGAGTTTATGGAAGCCAAATATGTGGAAGTCTGTAGAAAAGATTTATGTGACATAAAGAATTACATGAATTGTATTATTAGAAAATGTAAATGTACTCTCTATTGGAATTATTATAGCTGTTCAGCTAGTCAATTTTCTCAGACATTAACCCTCCAAAATGAATGTGAATGTTCTACTCTCCATAGAGCTCTAGCCTGTCTATCTACGTGTAGGATAATACCTGAAAAACTCAGTGGGGCTGAGACTCACCCTTCTCTGAGGAACTCAGATTTTGACATCAGCTTCAGGGTTCCTATTTTCTGTAGGTCATAAAATGTAAGGGCAAAATCACCAAAGCAATTTGGTTTAACTTATCAGCATAAGCTGCTTCCTTGAAATGCATTCTCTGTTCTTTTATATCAAAAATATTTTAAACCAGTTTATTTCTCTAGGAAGCAAAGCTCATGTTTTACTGATATAACAGTTATTATACTATTCTAAGTAATTGGTATAATTAGTCATTTCCTATGTGTTAACCAAGTTGAACAATTCAACCTCTTCCAGTTGAGCAACATCATAGAAATATGGCCATCTTCATGCTTCATAAATCAGTCTAAATCCTAACTAATTTAAAGTAGACTGATGGTTGCCAATAATTATTCTGGGTATTTTCTAATCTTGACTGACACAGATGTCACTAGATCAGTCCTGCTAAGGTAATTTCACATCTCCCCCCCCAAAAAAATAATAAGAAGATTTTTTTTTTTACTGAAGTCAAAAAGTTAGCCCTTCAGGGTTGGCTACTGGAATAGCTCTTACTCAGAATTGTAGGAACATGGAAATTCGGGAAAATATTCAAAGTCAAGAGTTCATTAGGGCATAAAACAACAATAAAATATATACTTATCATATATACTTATCATATTAGCAAACAACAGAAAATAAATGAAGCTGAAACCTACCTCATTCCAATAAGAGTTAACTTGAGACTGATCATAAACTGTATTGAAAAAATCAGAAGCAGAGAGCCTAGAAGAAAACATAGGATAATGTCTTTGTAACCTTGTAGTTGGTAAAAATTTCACAGAATACACAAGAAACAACGAAGTACAAAAGAAAAAAATTGATATATTTTTTCCTAATTAAAATTTCTGCTTATAAAATTACACTCTAGAAAATTCACAACACATATGTCTGATAAAGAACTTGTGTCCAAAACATATAAAGAACTATAAATCAATAATAAAAAGAAAACCCAATTTGTAAAAATGGACAAAAAACATGTACAAATCCTTTAGAGAAGATAAATAAATAGCCAATAAGCATATACAAAGGAGCTCAACATCCTTAGTCAAAAGGAAAACAAAAGTTAACATTCTCACGGCCACGTGAACGGCTAAAATCTAAAAGACTGACAATACAGTTGTTTGCCAGGAAAACAAGCATCTAGAACTCTCACGCATTGCTGCTGGTGGAAGCATAAAGTTGTACAACCACTTTTGAGAGCTACATGTCAATTTCCTTAAAAGTTAAAATACTCATCTACCTTATGACCCAGCAATCCCACTTTAGGTATTTACTCAAGACAAACTAAATGAAAAACATACGCTCACAAAAAGTCATATTCTTTACCCAAACCTGGAAACAACACAAATATTTATCAACTGGAGAGCAGATTTTTTTTCAATGTAGTAACATCGTACAACAGAACACTACTGATATTTGCAACAACACGGATGAATATCAAAAATGAAAGCAAAGAAGCTAGAAACAAAAGAACACCTACTGTATGATTCCATCAACATGAAGTTCAAAAATAGGCAAAATTAGAAGTCAAAACAGTACTTGCCTCTGCAGGATAGGGATTAAGGAAAGGGGCATGATATAACTTTCTAGGTAATGGAAATGTTCTATACCTTTTTTGCGTATGGCAGTTACATGATATTAAAACTTATGGAACTGAGCACTTAAGTTCCATAGACATATTCTGGGCAAATTATACCTCAAAAACATTTTTACAAAGGTAGAGAATATGTATACATATATAGAGAATGGTGGTAGGGTAAATTAATGGTACAATCTAGAGTGGTAGGGTAAATTAATGCCGAAATACTGGCAGTCAATTTGATAATGAATCTTAAAAATGTGAAAGGCCTTTGACCAAGTAATTCTATTTATAGGAATTTATTTTAGGGAAACAATCAGAGATGTCTGTGTGTGCACATGTACACATATACATACACGTGTGTGTGTTTACCATGTGTAAGATTTATAGCAGTAGAATTTTCATTCCACTATTATTAACAATAGAGAAAAATTGGAACAACCTAAATGCCCAATGATAGGGGCTTAGTTAAATAAATAATAACATATCTGTACCTTGAATATTACTTAGACGTTAAAAATTTTAATGATAAATAAAAGTACTTTTCAATATGATAGTAAATTTTAAAAGGAATTTATAAAACAGTGTATATAACATGAACATTAATTTGGCTGCTCTGACAATAACAGGTTTAAACAACATGGAAGGTTTATTTTTCCCTTCCATGAGAGCTGCTGTTCACACTTTGCAGGTAGGCAGCTCTGCTCTACACAGTAATCTAAAAATCCAGACCTTCCTATCTAGTTGTTCCACTATCCCCAGGGTATCTTCTTCCACATGATTAAAGCTGGCTCACTATCAACATGTCTGCTTTTCATCCCAAGGAGAGGGTGAAAAAGAAAGTGGAAGGTAAGCAGCTTCCTTTTAAGGATTTGAACTAGAAGTTGCACACACCACTTCTCCTATCCTACTAGTCAGAACATGGTCATAACAAGTTTCTTAGTCAGCTCAGGCTGCTATAACAAAATACCACAGACTGGATGGCTTACAAACATTAGAAATTTATTTCTCACAGTTCTGGATACTGGAAGTCCAAGATGTTAGCACCCATATGGTTGAATGAAGCCCCTCTTCTTGTTTGCAGAGAATTCTCCTTGTGTCCTCACGTGGCAGAAGGGTTAGGGAGTTCTGTGGGGATCTCTTTTATACGGGCAATAATCCCATTCAAGAGAGTTCCACCCTCATGACCTAATCACCTACCAAATGCCTCACCTACTAACACCATCACCTTGGGGGTTAGGATTTCAACATGAATTCTGGAGGGACACAAGCATTCAGGCCATAGCACTAAACTACCAGGGAGTCTCAGAAATGTCTCTAACTGGGCCACCATGTGCCTACCCCAAACTGGTGAGAAGACAGTTTCAATGCTAAAAAGAAGGGGTAAATAGATGAGCTTGGATGAAAATCTTGGAGACAACTCTTTTCAAGCTCTCTTAGAGAACTCTCTTTTATGCAAATTTCATCATCAATGTTTTTGATAGCACAGAGGATGAAACCATTAGGAAAAAACAGACATAGACAACTCTGAATCAAAAAGTGACATGGCACTGTTGGACTCTGAATGTGAAGAGGTTTTAGAACTACTTTAAGCAACTTGTTTTTCTTATATTTTCTTTTTGAGATATGCTATAAAGCCATTCATAATAGAAGTCTGTATTTAAACAAGTCTAAAAGAATTTTTCCAACAAGCATAAACTTTTTAATAGGAAAGAAAGTAGTCTGTCATAGTGTGACAGCATTTCTCCTTTCACAGTGGTAAACTAATGGAAGTCCTAGTCAATGGTGTCTTAGATTTGATGAAATAGAGTAAAATATTAGTAATTATTTGACATTGATAATTATTTTACATAGCTGGGATTACAACTGGTCCTTGTATCATTCTTTACACTTCTACCTATTTTCTCATTTTTTTTTGCAATAAACAAAATTAGATGAATAAATACATATTTTAAATGTTCCAATAGGGTAGCCCAGTATGCTAGGAAGTCTAAACAAAGTATCAAAAAAGGACAGCCTGCGTATATTAATCCAAATATTAAAGAGCCAGACAAAGCAAGAGGGTGGCATGCCTGAGTCTGAAAGATGGGAATGGAGGATAGTTGCAGGGACTGGGCATTTATATTATCTCAGTTGTATGGTGAATGGATTATTTCCATTTAAAAACTAAACATAAATATGACTAAAGAATATGTCAACCTGATTGGTTAAGAATGAGTGAATGAGGGACTCCCCTGGTGGCACAGTGGTTAACAATCCACCTGCCAATGCAGGGGACACAGGTTGAGCTCTGGTCCCAGAAGATCCCACATGCCACAGAGCAACAAAGCCCATGCGTCACAACTACTGAGCCTGCACTCTAGAGCCCACGAGCCACAACTACTGAGCCCACATGCCACAACTACTGAAGCCCATGCACCTAGAGCCCATGCTCTGCAACAAGAGAAGCCACCACAATGAAAAGCCTGCACACTACAACAAAAAGTAGGCCCCACTCACCACAGCTAGAGAGAAAGCCCACGCACAGCAACGAAGACCAAAGCAGCCAAAAATAAATAAATTTATTTTTTAAAAAAAGAATTAGTTAATAATTGTCAAACTAATCAATTACTATATCTGCTAATTTATCTGTGAAGCTAAAACCAAGGCAGTCCCTTTCTTTGTACCCTAATTTATTTAAAAATTAGCATTATTTCAGTAGATATATTTCTGTAATTAGAAGCTTTTGCTCCCTGAGCTTCTTAAACCTACCTGGCTTTCTTAATCTGAATAATGCCTCAAGTCATTTAACATGTTTTTAAAATTCAAGCAAATATCCTTTTCACTTCACTATCACATATTATCCTTCAACTTATTTTTATCTCAACACATCCTTATCTCATTGTCTTACCCTCCTCTCTAGACAGTAATAATCACATTAGAACAGTTTTAATACAAACCAACTCCAGATTAATAAATTATTCTACAACAAAGAAACTATTCTACCCAGAAACAAAGAGCTAAAAACCAGATTTATTTTGACTATAGACTAGCAAAAGCTTGCAAAATAATTTAATTCTTATAATCTATAATCACATTTCAATATTACCTGATTCCTAATTAAAAACAAGCAGGAGATCAGGTACTGTATCCACCTTAGTATCCACTCAAGCAACCTTTTATGAATCAAGAGTATATGGCAGGCCCAGAAAACTAGAGCTAAACAATGTATTTGGTAAAGCCACAGCATATAAAATTAATACACAGAAAACTCTTGCATTCCTATACACTAACAATGAAAGATCAGAAAGACAAATTAAGGAAACAATCCCATTTATCACTGCAACAAAAAGAATAAAATACCTAGGAAAAAACCTACTTAAGGAGGTAAAAGACCTGTACACAAAAAACTATAAGACACTGATGAAAGAAATCAAAGACAACACAAAAAGATAAAGAGATATACCATGTTCTTGGATTGGATGAATCAACATTGTGAAAAAGACTATACTACCCAAAGCAATCTACAGATTCAATGCAATCCCTAACAAATTACCAATGGCATTTTTCACAGAACTAGAACAAAAAATTTTACAATTTGTATGGATACACAAAAGACCTCAAATAGCAAAAGCAACCTTGAGAAAAAAAAACTGGAGCTGGAGGAATCAGGCTCCCTAACTTCAGACCTTACTACAAAGCTACTGTAACCAAGACAGTATGGTACTGGCACAAAAACAGAAATACAGATCAAAGGAACAGGACAGAAAGCCCAGAGATAAACCCACACACCTATGGTCACCTAATCTAGACAAAGGAGGCCAGAATGTACAATGGAGCAAAGACAGCCTCTTCAATAAGTGGTGCTGGGAAAACTGGACAGCTACATGTAAAAGAATGAAATTAGAACACTACCTAACACCATATGCAAAAATACACTCAAAATGGATTAAAGACCTAAATGTAAGGCCAGACACTATAAAACTCTTAGGGGAAAACATAGGCAGAACACTCTATGACATAAATTGCAGCAAAATCTTTTTTGGCCCACCTCCTAGAGTAATGAGAATAAAAACAAAAATAAACAAATTGGACCTAATGAAACTTAAAAGCTTTTGCACAGCAAAGGAAACCATAAACAAGACCAAAAGCCTATCCTCAGAATGGGAGAAAATATTTGCAAACGAATCAACTGACAAAGGATTAATCTCCAAAATATACAAACAGCTCATGCAGCTCAATATCAGAAAAACAAACAACCCAATCCAAAAATGGGCAGACCTAAGTAGACGTTTCTCCAAAGAAGATACACAGATTGTCCACAAACACATGAAAAGATTCTCAACATCTCTAATCATTAGAGAAGACAAATCAAAACTACAATGAGGTATCACCTCACACTGGTCAGAATGGCCATCCTCACAAAATCTACAAACAATAAATGCTGCAAAGGGTGTGGAGAAAAAAGAACCCTCTTTCACTGTTGGTGGGAATGTAAATTGATATAGCCACCATGGAAAACAGTATGGAGGTTCCTTAAAACACTAAAGATAGAACTACCATGGGACACAGTAATCCCACTACTGGGCATATACCCAGAGAAAATCATAATTCAAAAAGACACATGCATCCCAATGCTCACTGCAGTGCTATTTACAATAGCCAGGACATGGAAACAACCTAAAATGTCCATCAACAGAGGAATGGATAAAGAAGATGTGGTACATATATACAATAAAATGAAATATTACTCAACCATGAAAAGGAGTGAAACTGGGTCATTTGTAGAGACATGGATGGACCTGGAGACTGTCATACATAGTGAAGTAATTCAGAAAGAGAAAAACAAATATTGTATATTAACGTATATATGTGGAATCTGAAAAAATTGGTATAGACGATCTTATTTACAAAGCAGAAATAGCGCCACAGACATAGAGAACAAATGTATGGATACCAAAGGGGAAAGGGGGGTGGGATGAATTGGGGGATTGGGATTGACATATATACACTATTGATACTATGTATAAAACAGATAACTAATGAAAACCTACTATATAGCTCAGGGAACTCTACCCCGTGCTCTGTGGTGACCTAAATGAGAAGGAAATCCAAAAAAGAGGGGGTATATGTATACGTATAGCTGATTCACTTTGCTGTACAGTAGAAACTAACACAACATTGTAAAGCAACTATACTCCCATAAAAATTTTAAAAATAAAAAAATTTTAATAAAATTTATACAGAAATTCAAAGGATCTAGAATAGTCAGCACAATTTTAAAGAAGAAAATGTGGACCATTCACAAAACTTATTTCAAGACTTATAAAGTTGCAGTAACCAAGACTGTAGCTTTAATATAAGAATGGATAAAGAGATTAATGTAACATAATGTAGAGTTTAGGAAAACACTGTACATGTACATTTCATTGAATTTCAATAAAGACACCAAGATAACAATGGGGAAAGAAAAGTCTTTTCAATAAATTGAGCTGAAACAACTAGGAAAAACTATGGAAAATATGAACCTCAACCTCTATCTCACATCATACACAAAAATTAATTTGAAACAGATGATAAACCTAAATGTATACAGGTACACCTCAGAGATATTGCAGGTTCGGTTCCAGACCACCACAGGAGATGCCCAAGGAGAAGGGGAGAGACAGGCGAATGGCCAGTGAGTGGAGCTGTCAGAACACACACATTTATCCACTAAATTTGCCATCTTATATGGGTGTAGTTTATGATGCCCTAAAAAATTACAATAGTAACATTGAAGATCACTGATCACAGATCACTATAACAAATATAACAATAATAAAAAACTTTGAAATATCGTGAGAATTACCAAAATGTGACACAGAGACAGGAAATGAGCAAATGCCGTTGGAAAAATGCTGCTGATAGACTTACTCAATGAAGTATTGCCACAAACCTTCAATTTGTAAAAAAATGCAAAATCTGCAAAGTACAACAAATTGAAATGCAATAAAATAAGGTACACCTGTACGCTAAAACCATAAGGCTTACCAGAAGAAAATTCTGGAGAGTATCTTTACAACCTTGGGCAAAAGTCCTGAATAGATACTTCACTAAAGAAGATGTGTAAATGGCCAATTAGCACATGAAAAGGTGCTCAGCATCACCAGTCAGCAGAGAAATGCAAAATACAACTATAGTTACATACCACTTCACACCTAATAGAATGGCTTAAATTTAAAAACTGACAATACCAAACATTAGCAAAGAAATGGAGCAATGCACATTAGACAACATACACGCTAGTGAAAGTATAAAATAGTACAATCACTTTATAGAAATGTTTAGCAGCTTATTATAATATTAAACATACACTTATGCTATGACCCAGCACTCTGATTCCTAAGAATTTACCCAAGAGAAATGAAAACCATGACCACAAAAAGTCTTGCACAGAAGAGTTCATAACATTACTCATGATAGTCAAAAACAACAAAAACATCACCAACAGGGAAATAAATTCTAGTATAGTCAAAAAATGGAACACTATTCAGCAATGAAGAAACAGAGGGTATAACAGAGTAAATGTTATTATAACAACATGAACAGGTTTCTCAGAATTATAGTGAATGAAAGAAGCCAGACACAAAAGAATCCATACTACATGATTCCATTTATATGAATTCCAAGAACAAGCAAAACTAATCTATGGTGAAAGAAATGTGAAAAGTATAGCCTATGCAGGTGGGAACTGAGTGGAACTGGGCATAAAAGAACTTTCCAGGGGAATGGGAATGTTTTTGACTGAGAGATTGGTAGCACAGGTAATATATATTTTTCAAAACTCATCAAATTATACAATTTAAAATATATATATTTCTGAATGTGTGAATTTTATCTAAATAAAATATAACCTTTTTATTATAGTTTTAATGAAGTTGAGTGAAATTAAATGTATATATTCAAATCACTTCTTTACCTGTTTCTAATTTTTTACCATTATAAGTATGAACACATAATTTCAGAGACTACTGAGTTCCCAAAAGTAGAATTTATTAAAGATGTTATTTATTTTTAGACTTTTGAGACATATTGGAAAACTTTTTTCCAAAAGTAATGGACCAACTTATAGTCTCATCTATAGTGTATGAAAATACCCATTTTCCCCACCTAGCCAATATTAAGTATTGTTATTTTATCAATATTTAACAATAATTAGACACTAGATTATAACAAGACACTAATAAGAAGAACTTCTAAAAAACCACAGAGCCATTACTGCATCATAAGAACTGTTCTAAGCAATATACCTCTATTAACACCCATATGCTATGCAAAACAACCTTGAGATAGATAGACAAACACTACTATGACCCCATCTTACAGGTAACTCAAGCAAATAGGGGTTAAGTTACATGCCCAAAGTTAGCCAGTTAGTAAGTGTTAGAGCTAGGTCTTCAAACTCAGGAATTCCGGTTCCAGAGTCTGTGCTCTTATCCACTGTAATATTTTCTCATTATTATTTTAATTACTGAATGATTTGATTACTGGTGTGATTGAACTTTCTCTCATGCTGTTGGCCTTTTGCGAACTGCCTTTTCACGTTCTGTGCTCATATTCCTAATAAGGAGTTTGTCAGGATTTCTCTGTTTTTTTTTTAAAGAACAATTCCGCAGGACAATAACCACAGAAGTAATACTTACAAACCCTCTGGTGGTTCCACCGTGCGATGCTGTGCTTCTTGCCGGGGCGAGATTTCGGTCCCAGCCGATTAACTCATCCAAAAATTCTGTGGTCAAAATCATGGTGCTTTTCTCGGGCGGCTGCTCCCACCAGCCCCGGGACCGGCCAAAGTAAACGCCGGCGACATCACCACCAACCCCTCGGACCTTCACACGGGCCGAAACGGCTCTCTTGAAGAGGAGCCGGATAAAATGGCTTCCAAGCGGACGCCTTCCCAGAATGCCGTGCGCGCGCATGCGCCCGAGGGGGCCACAGGGTTTTTTTTTTTTTTTTTTTTGACTTGTAAGAATCATTAGAAATTAAGAATATTAATCTCTTTTCAGTTTTATCTATCGAAGTATCTTCCCAAGATGTTTTTCTTTTGCCACTTTTTTTCATAACTTTTACTTTTTTTATAACTTTTAAAATGTGTAATTTTTTTTAGTTAAATACTGCCTATGAGGTCACAATATCAAGAAAATACTAATGCATTCTATAAACATCTTGTCTCTAACAGCTACTTTAGATTCTAAAATGTGTTTAAAATTTTAGGGCTTCCCTTCCCTGGTGGCACAGTGGTTGAGAGTCCGCCTGCCAATGCAGGGGACACGGGTTCGTGCCCCGGTCCGGGAGGATCCCATATGCCACAGAGTGGCTGGGCCCGTGAGCCACGGCCCCTGAGCCTGCGCGTCCGGAGCAAGGGGAGACGCCACAACAGTGAGAGGCCCGCGTACTGCAGGAAAAAAAAAAAAAAAAAAAAAAAAAAAAAACTTAGTTAAATAAATTTAGGATAGGTGTATGGTTTTGGACTCTAACAAAAATAGAATAAACTCTGTAATGCTAAACATCTTCCTTTCTAATTACCCTTCATCTGATATGTCAAATACATTTGTAAACCATATCGCTTGGAATATTTTAACGCAGAGAAACAAACGACAATATGTGTGCCCCTTTAAGGAACAGAAACATCATCCATTGTGCAAGCCAAAGACTTAAAGGTCTTCCTTGACTCCTGTCTTTCCTTACATTCAATATCCAATCTATCCATCAGTTCCTCCAAAACACATCTCTAATATGTTAATTTCGCTCCTTCCCATCACTACCATCCCACTCCAAGCCACCATCACCAGAACTATCACTATAGCCCCTGGTGTCGCCTCTATTCTGCTGTGGCTTCCCCACCATCTATTCTCAACTCAGCAGCCAGAGTGATCCTTTTATAATGTACATAACATGCTCCCTTTGCCCTGTTTAAAACCTCTAATGACTTTCCAATCACAATTAAAATAAAAACCAACTTCTTTCCCAGCTCACAAAGTCCTGGGTGATCTGCCCCTTGCTTTCCTTTCCACCCATGTCTTGGGCTACTCTCTTCCTCATACACTATACTTTGCCACAAAAGCCTTGGTTAAGCTCCCCTAACACACACTGAAGTTCTTGAGCACATTTTGTCTTTTGCATGCTGTTCCCTAGAGTTAAATGCTGGCTAGCCCCAACCCCTCCAATCTTTGCATAGCTTGCTAGTTACCTTGCAGGGAAGTCTCCTTTGGCCTCCCAGTCACTCCATAGGATGTCACCCTATTTAATTCTCTGCACAATACTTGTCACTTTGATTTATTTGTGTTCACTACTCGCATAGTTTTGTCTGCCCTCACTGAAATGTAAGCTCCATGTCTTCAGACCTTGTCTGTCCTATTAACACTGTATATCTAGCACCAATAACAGTGCCTACACATAGCAGGTCCTCAGTAAATATTTATTAAAAGGAAGAATTGTGAAGTATCTGGAAATTATCTAATACCAAAGGATTAAAAGAAACTGAAGATTTGTGTTCAATATATAATAGATAACTTTTAGAAAGTTAGAACACCCCCGAAATAGAATGTCCCATCTCTAAGGCACGATTCAAAAAAGAGATTAGACAGCCACCTGTTAAGAAAACTAGAGATTTTTATTCCAGGCAATATGACCAACCTGCAGTCTTCCTCCTTCTTTTATCTGCTTGTATTTGCTACAGTGAACCTCTGCCCATTCTTCAGTCCTTGTCCTCCATGCTCTTACTCTCTGGGCTACTAACAGCTCTCAATCCTTGCCTTGCTCTTTGAACTCGACCTACATTTTTGACCTTCCTATCTCCTTGAAATAATTTTTCTTCTTTAAGAATTAAATGCAAAAGCAGAGAACAGCTATAGCTGTACATAACTTCTTCATCACCACTCCTGGACCATCCACATGTGTGCACTAACAATTCATAGTTATCAGGTTCTGTTCCATCTCAGAATTCCTATTATACAGGGAAACATGTTTCTAACACTACCTTTATTCATATGACGACCATTAACATCCATGAGAAGTATTTTTAAATGTCATTACAACATACAATTTCTCCTGTAAAAATGCAGTAACTATTAGTGAAAATTTTCAACTGACCTCCTGCCAATTTATAAAGATTCTATAGGGACAGAAAAAAAGAATTTACAAAGTCATCAACATAAATTCTGTGACTAAAATAAGCTCCACGCTACATGTGCCTCAGCAGAATGGCAAAGAATTACATTCCGTGGATTTCCAGGGTCACTCAGAAATAGTGAAAAAAACAGAAATATTAAAGCCAGTAATATCAAGGTTTTCTCTCCTTGGCATCTTATTCAAAGATGCATTTTTATGCTTCCATGCCATACTTTTTGGAATATCAAATAGTACCATATGTAACTATAACTATATTATAAACAATTTACTTGACAACTATGCATGCCTGCTCTTTTAAATCTAATAATTCAGCACCTCCAGAAGATTTATAATGTACCAGCAATTTGCTCAGAATGGGCTTAAAAGTGTGCTGCCCTCCAGCAGAGCATTAGCTTTCACTCTGTTGTGAGGGACAAACACATCAATTTTTCTAGTCCTCCTCCTAACAATTAAATACAGTCTGTTGCAGGCAGAAAAGGTCTTAAGTCAATTCTTTTGAAAAGGGGCCTCTATGAATATTTTAATGTCCTTGGTCATATTTTTCAAATGTGAAGAATTTACATGTCCATATAAACATTTTAGTCCATTTCTATTTATTCCTGAAAGCACTGTATATTCATAGATCAGCAAGTGTATATGGAGTGATTTATTTGTAGAAATTTCTCATTAAATTTACACCTTTCTGCACTTGGAAAGTGAAGTGTTTTTGAGAGTAGGCAGCTTGTCTACACTTATACACAACTCCATTACACCAAAGATCCCTTATTTCAAATATACAAGTAAGTACCCAAAGCCCTTTCCTTCCTATCAGAAAATAAGGATATAGGTAGACTAGAATTAGAAGAAACTGTCCAGTCTGGGCATGAATCCAGGGAACAGGTGGCTGTTCACCACCCAAAATGAAACATTTCGCTAACCTGTTTGTATTCTCTACTGGATCTAGTAATTTTTAGAAAGGAACATGCTTGGTAATAACACATTATACAGACTAAATGATTTTGTTAACCTCAAACAAGATAAAATACTTGTTATACACACAGGAACCACCTGTGTCCTTAGTTTTGCCCACCAGTTCCCCCTCCCACCATGGGCTGGTCCACGCACTCTCTCTGGGCATGGCTGGTCAGTGTCTGACTGCTCCCTCTCTTCTGGCCTCATCCCCTTCGTCCTCTTTGTGGATTGTGGCAGACTCACACACCCCCGTTATGCTTATTCTGTGCCTCCTTATTGCATTACTCACTTTCCTGCTCCGATGACTAGTGCTTAGAAGGTCGCCTTGCCCGTCTCCTCTAATTGCTGACCTTTGCACACTTTTTCTTTCTTCTGCGTTTGCTCAGATGGTGAACTGCCACAGCCTACTTCAGGCTGAAAATATTTTGCCTTTCAGTGAACTTCCTGGAAAGTTCTTCATCTTTTCAGTCTGAATGTCTTTATAGGACAGGCCAAAGCCACTTTGCTTTTCTATCTCAACACCAGTCATGGAATAATATTATTATGAGTGTAAAGGAGGCTCTTTAGAACAATGATTACCCAACTCATGGCATCAGCAATAGCTGGCTTTCTTGTCTCAGTATTTACTAAGGTAAGGGCTCAAGTGGAAGAGCCCAGATGTACCCCAAAAGTAAATCTTAAATGGCATAATGTTGATGTCACACAGCTAGGGAAATGGGTTCAACAGATCTAAGAAATATGTGAACCAATCCTCCCATATTGGCTCATCTTGAGCACATGTCCACTGAACTACCCTCCCCTACATCACTCCATCTGAACCTATCTACCCTTCAAAGTCCGATTAGTCTAAATGGATGAGTGCCTGTAAGAACATCCTTTCTAACTCTAACAGACCAGCAACAAGCACTTTAGGAAGTGTCTCTGTGGTTACAGCCAGAACCTCAGGGCACCTCCTGCCTTTTTTTCCCATCCTGCTTGCTCTGTTTTGGAGTCTCTGATTCCTTCCACATAACTGATTATCTCTCTGCCCAGATCCATTAAATTAACATATCAGTAGTTATACACTTGGCTCTCAACTCCAACCTCAGCCATGGACTGTTGTACATACCTCCCCTTGGCTCCATATTCTCAGGCTCTGCTTTTAGGAAGCTAAATGAAGACAGTCTCTCATGGCCAAAATTAATTCTGATTAATATAAAAGACGAAGAGAAAATATGGCAAAACTGAAACACACACTCTGTGAGGACATGTTTGCCCCAACACTGGCCTCTTAACATAGGCTGACCAATCCAAGTTTTGATCACCTGCCACCATTAAAGTAAAACACAGGGCTTCCCTGGTGGTGCAGTGGTTGAGAGTCCGCCTGCCGATGCAGGGGACACGGGTTTGTGCCCTGGTCCGGGAAGATCCCACATGCCACAGAGCGGCTAGGCCCGTGAACCATAGCCGCTGGGCCTGCGCGTCTGGACGGGAGAGGCCCGCATACCACAAAAAAATAAAAAAAAATTTTTAAATAATAATAAAAATAAAGTAAAACACAAACAGCATCCAACTTTCCCCTCGTTCAATTGCAATTCAGGCTCATAACTTTTGAGTCATTACCTGGCTCCAAACTTTTCATTCTAAGTCCTTACATTTCCATCCCTCCAGACCTCCAGGCTGGCACTCGTGGTATTCTCTTTGGCAGAGGGGCCTCAGATTTCTTCAACAAACATTGTTTTGATTTATGCCTTTAGTTCCCCAAATCCTCTGTCACTTCAGGTTTGATCTCTCTGCCATCACCTTGTCTTTACAAGTTGTAGTCCCTGAGGCAGAGAAAGGGACTCTGGGTAATTTTTACTTCATTTTTAATTTCACTTATTTTTATAATGATAGTTCATGTGTTGTAAGAGTTTTGTGAAGTAAGTTAATTTGTGAACTAAGCCCAGGCTTCTTTAAAAAGAAACAAAAGTCTAGCGAGAGGCAAGATCCCATAGATGTTATATAATACCATACCAGAAAGGAACTTAAAACCATTAATGCCTACATAGCTCCTATAACATGGCATGTGAAACTTATTCCCATTCAAAATATATAAAACTTTTCCCAAAGTGAAAAAACGTGTGCAAATTATACAGTCTAAAATAAAGATATTAATTAGCTAACTTTGAACTGCAAGCAGAATGTCTGCAACTTAAAGATTCTTATTTTTCACCAACTCTCATCAACTCCTTTAATTTTCTCCCACCTTTAATTTTATTTTTATGTAACAAAAGTAAAATTGTGTTACTTTCCAGTCAATACAGAGGTTACCATTTGAAATTCAGCCAACAATTCTAGCCACTTTGAACTTGCATCTCATTAAAAATAAAAACATTTACCAGTACTGTATTCCAGTTCCCTAGGTAACCAAGACTCCACTTCAAAAACAGACTGGATAGTCACAAGAAAGCATAATACACACACATACACTAAACCAAACAAAAGGCAATTTTACTTCATTTGCTAAAATAGATTTGACCAAGTGCTTTTACATAATGGCAGATGGTAGCTGCATTAATATTTATGTTGGACGTGGCAAGAGAGGATCGGAGGAAAAGGACTTTGGATTGAAGATTTATCTTTGGAAATAGGTAAAAACCAAGTTGTCAGTATAGAATGAGCACAGGTTCCCAAATATGAGCGTGAATTCATGCTCTGCCACCCTACAGATATCTTATCTTGCATAAGTCTTATGTCCTCTGAACCTCAGTTTCCCCATGAATTAGAACTAAATTATAAGACTGTAATGGGAATTAAATGAGATAATGCTTGTAAATCATAATTATACCTACCATTTTCCACATGCTCGTCCTGGACAAAGCTTACATAACAACACGATGAGGTAAATATCGGTACCTCCATTTTACAGACGAAGAAAGAAAGACTCTGAGAGTTTAGATAACTTGTCCATGGCCACACAACTGATAAGTGGCAGAAGTGAAATTGAAAGCCAAGGCCTCAGAGTCCATGCTCTGGAAAATTCCATTGCCCTGCAGCAGGATGGTATCTGAATCACAGTAACCATTCCATAACGCTTTTCCATATTAATTAGTACTGTAAATGCAAGGGGCACTTTTAGGGCTTCCAAGTTGCATGACTCTAAAGGAACCATTCACATCAGGGTCTTCATGAATGGCACACCCTGAGGAGTCATGCAGTACACAGCTAGTAATTCTGTATACAGTGACCCTAGGCACTATTTTTCATGGGTCTCTGTAATCAAGAAAGGAGAGATGGAAATAGATTCAAAACAGGATTTCTATTTATAGTGGGCCCATAATATTTTGGCTCTCCCAGCATCTTCTGAGCAGTCTTCACATGTTTGAAGAATGCCCTAAATTATGACTCTTACCTCTCCAAGCTAGAACTCAAAACTCCCTTTCCAACCCTCCTTGCTTAGGAAGTTTGAGTATAAGCAAATATTAGCATGCAGCCTGGATTAAGCCAATCAAGCTCATCTATATTTCATTCCAGAAGTGAGCAATGTGGGACACCATACCTGACTCTGTTTCCCTCCTCCCAAAATGTTTAATTGCCACTTTTGCCATCTCCTTACAGCACATTCCTCTTCACACCAGGTCACCAAGCCTCACTTTCCACCACCAAAGTAGTCTAACAAAGTTTTTTAAACAATGACTCTTCTCTTCCTAAGATAACTCTTTGGCAATGCCAACTGTCAAGATAGCAGTATTTTTCAGTCTTTCCTCAGGGTATATACTTGATATACATGGATGGCACATAGAAAGTGCTAAGGAAATGTTAGTTCCTTTACTGTCTTCCCTACACATCCCATTTCCTCTTCAAGAACAGGAACTGGGCCTTATGTCTATTAGTGTACCCAAAGGTGTCCAGCATTGTACGTCAGGAGGTGTACAACATGATGACTTGGTGATGGTGGTGGTGGTGAGGACCCAAAACACAAAGCTAAAGCACTGACAAAAAAGATGCCCATGACCACCTGCTATACGCTGAATATTTGTTTTCCCTCAAAATTCATATCCCAAAGTGATGGTATTTGAACGAGGGGCTTGTGGGAGGTGAATAGGTCATGAGGACAGAGACCTCACGAATGGGATTAGTGCCCTTATAAAAGAGGCCCCCAGGGCTTCCCTTGTGGCACAGTGGTTAAGAATCCACCTGCCAATGTAGGGGACATGGGTTAGAGCCCTGGTCTGGGAAGATCCCACATGCTGTGGAGCAACTAAGCTAGGGCACCACAACCACTGAGCCTGTGCCTTAGAACCCGTGAGCCACAACTACTGAACCCACGTGCCACAACTACTGAAGCCCATGCACCTAGAGCCCATGCTTTGCAACAAGAGAAGCCACCACAATGAGAAGCCCGCACACAACAAAGAGTAGCCTCTACTTGCTACAACTAGAGAAAGCCCACGCACAGTGCAGCAACGAAGACCCCATCCAACCAAAAATAAAATAAATAAATAAATAAATAAAATAGGAAGTACTCAAGAAATTGTTAAAAAAAAAAAAAAAAAAAGTTCTCAGAGAGTTTTCATGCCCCTTCTGCCACATGAGGATATAGCCAGAAGGTAGCTGTCTCTGAACCAGGAGCCTCATTAGACACCAAATCTGCCAATGCAATGATCTGCCAATGCAACAGAAATAAACTTCTGTTGTTTATAAGCCACACAGTCTATGATATTTTTGTCATAGCAGGCTAAACAGAGTAAGACACCACCTATGCCTAAATGTTGTATTTCATTTTACAAGTGTCCTATGGAAAAGAAAGAAGAAAATTAAATACCAACATTTGCTAATCCTTTTTTCCCTTTTAAATAATGCATTTTGATTTTTCATATAATCTTTCAAGTATCAGAGCCTTCTTTCTATCTTGAACTATTTTTCTTAGTTCAACTATCTCTTTTGTTTCATTAAAACTTTCAACTGAGCATTCCCGAAGGCTCTTGGCAATGTAAATTAATTCCTATGGGCTCAGCCTTAATCATCTGGTAACAGAACCGTAGTGAGAATATGACCTGCCTTTGGTATCAGGAGTTGCCCAGGCTACCTAGTCTAGTTGTAACCATTATTTATGCAGACGCACCCTTCACCAGAACCTTAACCCCTTCTACTCTGTCAGTAGTAACGGCTTAATGATTCTTAAAATATGTGATACCATGGACACAGATTAACAGTCTCCCAACCCCATTCAAGCTCTCCAGGTTAGCCACGTTGGACTCCTCCATCACCTGTAACACTAGCTAATAACTCCTATCTGTGTTTGTGCATGTGCCTTTGCAGAATCTGCCCGTCCATCCCTTCTTTTGAACTTCAGTGAAATGTCCCTTTTGTTTCTCCTCCAGTTCCAGAGTGAAAGTTAGTAATTACTCAATGAACATTAATTTTTTGTATCTGCAATATGAGATCAACAGAACTGATTTCAGAGCTGTTCTCAGGGTTAAATGATATAAGGTATGTAAAGCACCTGGCATAGTGCCTAGTACATAACAAAGCTCAATAGAAGTAGGTTTCCTGCCATCTCCTCCTCTAGTCCCCAATGGTCTTTCTTATCCCTGAACTCCTCCACTGCAGCGTTTTATTTCTTCTTCCACTCGTCTAGGCCCTGGTAAGCTCTTTTATTTAATTCAATCATTTATTTAATCAACATTGAATTTGTCTAAAACTGTTCTATGAATTTGGGATGATGTACAAAATACACTCAGGGCCTGTCTTCAACAAATGCACAGTGGAATAGGAGCAGTAAATTGTTTTAATTAAACATAATTGTAATACAAGGTACTCTCTGCTACAAAGAAGTAATGTATAAAGGACAGAGTGACAGACACTGCTAGAGAATATCAATGAAAACCTCAGCAAAAAGATATTTAAGCTGGGTTATAAATAATTAATAAGACTTCATAGAATATGGCAAAAAATTTGCTCAAGCAGAGAAATAAAAATTTGTTCTAAACACATAACTCACCATAGGAAAAAATCCTGTAGGCATATTTTGGCTTATTGTATTATTAATGATGATTATCAAGACCATATTTTTTTAAAGCAAAAAGCAGGATACACAAATACAAAGAAAATTATAGGGATAATGGAACAAAACATTTAGAAAACCTAGAATGTGTAGTTGCCATTTCTAGGAAAGTAAAGTGAATGAACAAAAACCTAATTATAAAAAACAAGGAAATGGTTAAATAAGTAGTGACTAACCAAATCAAGGTACAACGTAGACTTTAATAATGATAATAATGAAGTAAATGTAATGTAATTTCAAATTTTTTAAATAATCTAAAATTGAAAATTCTTATAATATGTGAACAAAGACTTTAAAGGAAAATGCTTAATAAAAATGGTTGTTATTTGATGTGTTAATGGTCATTATTTTATAAAAATCTTTTAAAAATCCTTTTTAGTTTACAATTTCAAAAAGAAAGGATGAGGTGTTACTATTCAGGAAATGCTTTTATGTTTACAAAGTTATTTTTAAATGTTTTTCAGACTAACTCATAACAATTTTTTATTTGCACTAAAAACAACAAACCAGAAGCATCAAGTACTAAAGTAAATATTCCCACAATGTTAACTTACACTGTGTTCTCAGTGCCTTCACCCTTTCCCTCCCCATCTCAAAAATTCAAGTCGCTCCCATTTAGAAAAACTGGGGTGGCTTTTTCCACCCAGGGTACAGCATAGTTAATGTTCAAAGTACAGAGCATTTAATTATTTATGGTATAAGGAGTTTCAACTGAAGTTGCCTCAATGAGCATACATTTATTTGGAGACAAAATGGATTCTCCTAATTCTTGCCTTTTCCAAACAGTAAGATAAAACAGGAAAATCTTCACCAGACATATGATGCCTAAACATGAGATTAGTTGTCAGTCTAATGTGGAGTCAGAAGAAAGAATAAAGGAAGATCAAAAGTTAAGAAAAAGGAACATGTTAACTCCTATTAATTCTTATTTCCTAACATTTAAAATCATGAATGCTTTAGCATTTGATTTTTAATGTGCCTAAAAGATCCATTCTTGAGTTTCTTATTAACTGTTATGGAATTTTACTTTCTCAAATAACAAGACTAATGCATATATTTTTAAGAAAATATCAAAATAATTAAAAGTCTTAAGAATGTCACAACACAATTTTAAAGAAGCAAACTGAACTGACTTTACATTATTAGTGTCTTTTAAGTGTGATAGCTATGCATATTCATTTTATTAAATTTTTAATAAATGTAACAAACTGTACTACAAACAGTAAAATAATTATTTCCTTCAATACTCAGGATTTTTTTTTTTAGTTGTGTTGAATACTACAGTTTCTCTTTCATGGGAATTATTAATCTTGAAAGGTCAACTATAAATATCTTTTCCTAATATCTTTGTGGCTGGATAAAACTGAGCGTCTGCCTAATGAGCATGGTTCTTGTCAGCCTTGATTTTCTTTCTGTGGCTAGAGGAGATTAGGAACTCGAAATACATTCCCTATAGCTACTCAGAAACAGGGACCCAAAGTTTTCTGAAGCGTCTGCTGGTATGGGAAGCTAGGAAGTGAAGGAAAGAGGAAAGGCAGTGAGTGTTCTGAATCTCCAGAGATGCTCAGAGGACCAGGAAATGTAACAAACATCTGCCACATATATAAATAAATTATGTTTAAGCAGCAATTACTCTTTATTAAGCATCTTACACGCATATTCTCCTCCTTATAGATGACAGAACAATCTCAGAGAGCTCAGTGTCATGGCCATGGCCACTCAGCTACTGGAGAGGCTGGAGATGGAATTTTCCTGCCCCAAATCCTGAGCTCATCCAAGTACACCATCATAGCCCATGGGGTTTAGAGTCAGACAAACCTATGCTTGAGTTCAGGTTCAGCCACTTCTCAGTCTTGGGCAAGTCACTCAAGACCTCTGTGCCTCAGCTTCCTCATCTGTAAAATGGGATAACAGGAGCCTAGATTGCATAGTGTTGTTGTGAGCATGAAATACTACACATAAATCCCTTAGCATACCCAGAGTCCTGGGATCATCTAGTTGTTCTAGTTATTGCAATTGCTGCTGCTATCATTCTTCTCTAAATGCAGCTGTCAGCACTGTTCTTGCAGGATGTGCCATGGTGTGGTGGTTAGGAATGTTGAGCTCTCAAGCTAAACACATCTGGGTTCAAATCCTACCATTGCCAAGTAAAGCCATGTGACTCTAAACAGGTTACTTAATCTTTTGTTATCTCCGTTTCCTGTAAAATGAAGGCAATTATAATAAAACCTATCTCTTTTGGCTGTTGGGAGGATTAAACAAGGCACATAATTGGAATACTTAAAATAGCGCCTAATGTATAGAAAGCACTTAATAAATATACATTTAATCTATTGTCATTATTATCTTATCAATTTCCAGCAGCTTCCCCAAACGTCCTGACATTAAACATATTTTAAAACATCTGGGCATCTGTTATGTGTGGATTCTGGCAGTACATGGAAAGAAAGTGAAGCTTCCTACCTCAGATAGATGTGGTTACAATCTATTTTACTAGCTAGGACATAAATCTATACTCACTATGCAAGGCATCATAGTCTAACGGCCAGTGAAGGGTAAAGACAACAGGTGAGACCAGAGTCCAGAGGAGGAAACCCATTTTGAAAACATTAGCCTTCCATCTTTGGGAGCAGATTTGTTATTTATTGCCAAAAAACAAAGGATAAAGGAAGTGAGAAGTGGTTCCAGCACTCTGGAATTTTGTGGTCATGTAAAATTTGTTAAAAAAAAAAAAAAAAAAAAAAAATCGGGCTTCCCTAGTGGTGCAGTGGTTGAGAGTCCGCCTGCCGATGCAGGGGACACAGGTTCGTGCCCCGGTCCGGGAAGATCCCACGTGCCGCAGAGCGGCTGGGCCCGTGAGCCATGGCCGCTGAGCCTGCGCGTCCGGAGCCTGTGCTCCGCAATGGGAGAGGCCACAACTGTGAGAGGCCCGCATACCACAAAAAAAAAAAAAAAAAATCAAGGGAAATGGGACTCTTTAAGACATTTTTATTTTGTCATGAAGGTTGAAGCATTAAGAAAATTATCTACCCTCTATTCATACCCTAATATATCAAGAAAAAGAATATTTTATTCCAAAAGTAGGTAGAAAGAAACAACCTCAGAATGAAAAACAATCATTACCCAAAAGGGAACCAGTGATTGTGTGTATGTTGTGCATATGTACATATATATATATATATATATATATATATTCAGATGCACATATAATAGCACCTCTTTGTTTCTGATTTCTCTTCAGACTGATGAAAACTTCATCAAAACCTTAAGCAGGTTGAATTCACAAACCAGCGTTTGGCAATCACTGGGGTAAAGTGCACTGCAGAGTATAACAGGTGTGGACCAGATCTACACTGGCAGAGCAAAGCAAAGAATTGGAATTAGATCATTTTAATCAAAATGTTTGTTTGCCTTCAGTTCCTGAAATAACTTCTTTCCTAAAATCTGCTTCCACTTCCTGATTCTGTTTGCTGGGAACAACAACTTTTTTAGACTTATTATGTGAACAATCCCAACCCAGGGAACAGGAGTCACAATGGGTTAAGCTGAAAATCATAAGCCAGGCCAGTAAATGGAGATGGATTGTCAGTGTTCCTAGAAAGAACAGCTCCGTTTTCCAGATTTCCTGAGGAAGGAGCTGCATAAAGTGGATTATTTGATTTTGCAGACGGAAGCAGGTAGCACGAATCTAGCAGGAAACAGAGCCCTCAGGGGAGTATTCAAAGAAAGTTTAAAAGGAAGCATTTTAGAAATTTTTAAAAAATAACTATTTCAAACAAAGTTGGAGATATTATGTGGAGTAAAGAACACAGACTGTGAATCCCTACACTACTGCGTACTAGTGACATCTTGGGAAACCCTCTCAACCTCTTAGAGCCTCAGTTTTCTCATCCACAAAGTGGGGAGAGGGATAATACACACTTTGCAGGGTTAAAGATTAAACTACAATAAATTACAGTGTATATAAATTGCCTGGCCCTTATTAGGTATTAAAAACGAATAGCCATTACAATTATGGTTAGAAGGTTTACTCAAATGAGGACCACTAATGTTTTCTATTCATTCAGCAAATATGTATTGGGTACTTACAAGGTAAGGCATGTCTTTGAATCCAAGGCCCCCAAAGTCCAGTGGCAGAGACAGGGAGCAGAGAAATTAGTGCAATAGATTTTGACTAATTCTACAATTTAAAAAACAGAAATAAGGTACAGTGGTGGAATCATGGACCAAAGTTCAGAGCAATCAAATGCCTAGAGGAGGAGCCCAGGAAAAACAAAATGCTTGAACTGTCTTGAAAGGCATGCAGGGACTCCTTTGGTGGAGAAAGCAAGGAATGGCATTTCAGTTTGGGGGAACTGCATATGCAAAAGCATGAAAATACAAAAACCCCTAGTGTGTTCAGGGAACCATAAGTAATCACTTTCTAGAAATCCCCAAACATTTAATTTGTCATGAGGATTTAAATAGGATATTCATGCCATTTTATCAAATACAGTAAAACTTCACCATGCAACAAACATGGCCATAAAGCAATTGGCAATTTGCTCCTATCTTCCATTTAGCATCCTCACCAGGAAATTGTGGCAACTTTGAAGGGTTAGTTCACTTCTGTGAGTAGAGGGGTGATGTTAAAAGTGACTCTTCTCACAGCATTCAGGCATTTTTCAGTTTAGTGTATGATGCACATTTTGATTGTAATAGTTGGTCTATTTTTTATACATCTAATAAATGAAAACCATGTTTTTCTTTCTTCTGCACAACTGGAATAATATTTTTTCAATGTATATGATTTTTTTTAACATTGCAACAACAAAGCACCACAATTTTCATGACTAAATTTTTGGGACCACATTTAACATCATGGAAGGAATTTACCTTGTTTATATACTAAGAACACCAATTATTTAATGCCAAAATAACACCTGGGTTGAGCACATAGATTTCTGTCAGACTGGATATTGTTTAGCTAGTATCAACTTTTGACCAAGTTCTTCAGTGTTTTTATTAATATTTTAGAGGATAACACCCTAGCCGTTTCTGAATCAAAATCTTGAGTTACAATAAATCTTTTCATTTAACATCTTTATTGGAGTATAATTGCTTTACAATGGTGTGTTAGTTTCTGCTGTATAAGAAAGTGAATCAGCTGTATGTATACATATATCTCCATATCCCCTAACTCTTGCGCCTCCCTCTCCACCCCTCTAGGTGATCCAAAGGACCAAGCTGATCTCTCTGTGCTAGGGAGCTGCTTCCCACTAGCTATCTATTTTACATTTGGTAGTGTATATATGTCAATGTTACTCTCTCAGTTCAACCCAGCTTACCCTTCCCCCTCCCCATGTCCTCAAATCCATTCTCTACGTCTGCGTCTTTATTCCTGTCCTGCCCCTAGGTTCATCAGAACCTTTTTTTTTTTTTTTTTAGATTTTGTATATATGTGTTAGCATACGGTATTTGTTTTTCTCTTTCTGACTTACTTCACTCTGTATGACAGTCTCTACATCCATCCACCTCACTACAAATAACTCAGTTTCGTTCCTTTTTATGGCTGAGTAATATTCCATCATATATATGTGCCACATCTTCCTTATCCATTCATCTGTCAATGGACACTTAGGTTGCTTCCATGTCTTGGTTATTGTAAATAGTGTTGCAATGAATATTGTGGTATGTCTCTTTTTGAATTATGGTTTTCTCTGGGTGTATGCCCAGTAGTGGGATTGCTGGGTCATATGGTAGTTTTATTTTTAGTTTTTTAATGAACCTCCATATTGTTTTCCATAGTGGCTGTATCAATTTACATTCCCACCAACAGGGCAAGAGGGTTCCCTTTTCTCCACACCCACTCTAGCATTTATTGCTTGTAGATTTTTTGATGATGGCCATTCTGACCGGTGTAAGGTGATACCTCACTGTGGTTTTGATTTGCATTTCTCTAATGATTAGTGATGTTGAGCATCCTTTCATGCGTTTGCTAGCAATCTGTGTAGCTTCTTTGGAGAAATATTTATTTAGGTCTTCTGCCCACTTTTGGATTGGGTTGGTTTTTTGTTGTTTTTTTTTTTGGATATTGAGGTGCATGAGCTGCTTGTATATTTTGGAGATTAATTCTTTGTCAGTTGCTTCATTTGCAAATATTTTCTCCCATTCTGAGGGTTGTCTTTTCATCCTGTTTATGGTTTCCTTTGCTGTGCAAAAAGCTTTAAGTTTCATTAGGTCCCATTTGTTTATTTTTGTTTTTATTTCCATTACTCTAGGAGGTGGATCAAAAAAGATCTTGCTGTGATTTATATCACAGAGTGTTCTGCCTATGCTTTCCTCTAAGAGTTTTGTAGTGTCTGGCCTTATATTTAGGTCTTTAATCCATTCTGAGTTTATTTTTGTGTATGGTGTTAAGAAGTGTTCTAATTTCATTCTTTTACATGTAGCTGTCCAGTTTTCCCAGCACCACTTTTTGAAGAGGCTGTCTTTTCTCCATTGTATATTCTGGCCTCCTTTATCAAAGATAAGGTGACCATATGTGCATGGGTTTATCTCTGGGCTTTCTATCCTGTTCCATTGATCTACATTTCTGTTTTTGTGCCTGTACCATACTGTCTTGATTACTATAGCTTTGTAGTAAGGTCTGAAGTCAGGGAGCCTTGCTCCTCCAGCTCCATGTTTCTTTCTCAAGATTGCTTTGGCTTTTGGGGGTCTTTTGTGTTTCCATACAAATTGTGAAATTTTTTGTTCTAGTTCTGTGAAAAATGCCAGTGGTAATTTGATAGGGATTGCATTGAATCTGTAGATTGCTTTGGGTAGTACAGTCATTTTCACAATGTTGATTCTTCCAATCCAGTAACATGGTATATCTCTCCATCTGTTTGTATCTTTAATTTCTTTCATCAGTGTCTTATAATTTTCTGCATACAGGTCTTTTGTCTCCTTAGAAACAAATCAGTCACAGAAAGTAAACCCCAAGTCTACAGTTGCTCCCAAAGTCCACTGCCTCAATTTTCGGAACATTCGTTGTCTATTCAGGTATTCCACAGTTGCAGGGTTCATCAAGTTGATTGTGGGGATTTAATCCACTGCTCCTGAGGCTGCACAGAGAAACTTCCCTTTCTCTTTTTTGTTCACCCAGCTCCTGGGGTTCAGCTTTGGTTTTGGCCCTGCCTCTGCATGTAGGTCACCCTCAGGTGTCTGTTCCTGCCCAGACAGGAAGGGGTAAAAGCAGCGGTTGATTAGGGCTCCCTTGCTCACTCAGGCCAGAAAAGGGAGGGGTACGACAGTCATAATTGGAATGCGGGGCAAGCCTGCAGTGGCAGAGGCCAGCGAGACGTTGCAGCAGCCATGTGTTCTCCTGGGGAAGTTGTCCCTGAATCTCGGGACCCTGGCAGTGGTGTGCTGCAGGACTCCCATGGGGTGTGGAGAATGAACTGTGTTTGCACACAGGATTCTTGGTGGTTGCCGCAGCAGCATTAGCATTTCATGCCCATCTCTGGGATCCGAGCTGATAGCCGTGGCTCACGCCCATTTCTGGAGCTCGCTTAGGCAGTGCTCTGCCTTCTGTGGGTCCACAAGGAAGGAATCCCTTCTCCTCGGTACCCTGAAACAATGGTCTCTTGCCTCTTAGGCAGTTCCAGACTTTTTCCTGGACTCCTCCCAGGTAGCTGTGGTGCACTAGCCCCCTTCAGGCTGTGTTCACGCAGCCAACCCCAGTCCTCTCCCTGCGATCCGACCAAAGCCCGAGCCTCAGCTCCCAGCCACTGCCTGTCCCCGTGGGTGAGCAGACAAGCCTCTCGGGCTGGTGAGTGCTGGTCGGCACCGATTCTCTGTGTGGGAATCTTTCCGCTTTGCCCTCCACACCCTGTTGCTGTGCTTTCCTCCATGGCCCCAAAGCTTCCCCTCTCTGCCACCTGCAATCTCTGCCTGAGAAGGGGCTTCCTAGTGTGTGGAAACCTTTCCTCCTTCACAGCTCCCTCCCAGAGGTGCAGGTCCCATCCCTATTCTTTTATTTCTCTTTTTTCTTTTTTCTTTTGCCCTACCCAGGTACATGGGGCGTTTCTTGCCTTTTGGGAGGTCTGAGGTCTTCTGCCAGAGTTCAGTAGGTATTCTGTTGGAGTTGTTCCACATGTAGTTGTATTCTTGATGTTTTTGTGGGGAGGAAGGTGATCTCCACGTCTTACTCCTCTGCCATCTTGAAGGTCTCCCCCAGTAAATCTTTTCTAGACTCTGTTAGCCTTGGGAAAATCAACTATTTGCCAGAGGGAAAGAAACACCACTCCTAAGAGCAAATTCAAATTGTCAGACACCAAAGAACATGCAGTGCTCTCAGCATGCTGTTGAGATGACCCTTAGAGAATCAAGATGGAATCATGACTTCAGAGTCATAACAAGCTAGAAAAGCACCTTCGTTTTCTACATTGGGAAATTGTGGTCCTTGAAAATTGGAACTGTGACTTATTCACCTACAAAGTTACACCAGTTAGGACTAAACACCCAACCCAAACAAGCTTGAGCAGAAAAAGGTTATTCACTGAACTAAATGTCCAAAGGTAAGGTAGACTTTGAGGTGTGGCCTGATGCAGGTGCTTACCTACGCCAATATTACCAGCACATAGTTTCTTTTTCCTCCTTATCTGGCATTCCCTTCTACTCTCTTGGCTTTCTTCCAAGACTCCATGTAGTGGCAAGCAACTCTAGCTCCACCCTCTCCCAACACCAAGCTGAGAGCAAAAGAGGATCCATTTCCCACATGTCTCCCCAAAGTCTAGGATTCCTCCCAATTAACCCAGGTCAGTCACTTGCTTACTCTGAATTCATCTCATTACTGGGGCCAGACCACAGAAATGCCATTGTCTTAGGCCTTTAGGTTAAGATACAGACCTGAAACTATGGGTGGGGTCCCACCCAGTCCACACAGACAGAAGATGGGGAAGGTATGGCTCCCCAGTGAAACTTGAAAATTATTGCCAAAAGATAGGGGAAGGGATTCTAGAGAGACAAACACCTAATTAGTCGATTTCTGCTCCTTACTTCATGCTATCTAGGAAAGTCAATTATGTGAGTTTTAGTTTTCTAATCTGTAATTGGGAAGTCATCTCACACAGCTCAGCTATATCACTGGGCAGATTTGAAGACTAGAAGAGAAAGATATAAAAGCTCTCTCCATATATGATAAAAACTATTAAAGTACAAGAAAAACATACGATTTAAATATGCACATATGTACACACACAGCCTATGGTATAAATGTGGGAATCTCACAAAGATACTTTAGATAGTAAGCAAACCAAATTAATGACCTAGTCTTTATAGTCATGAATCGGCCTTCACACACCTTTACTTAGGTGTAACTTGTATAGAGAATACGTGAGACTTTAAACAGAAAAAGCTTAAGAGCACTGCACTTTTTCATAAAGTACAGATCTTAATTCTAAATGTTGTCTATTTCAGAGGGAATGTAATGGCTTGTAGAAGTCAGGAAACATTCCCAAAGAAAAGGACTTTAGAGTGGCAGGGAGTAGCCTTCTAGGCAACACCTAGCCTTGACAATTTTTTTTTTTTTCCTGATCCAAACCAGAGTGGACTATAATCTTCTTCCCACCTCAGCAGTCACAGGCAAAAGGCATTATTTAGAGCATCTATTCACTTTGTCATTTCCGGCATGCTTAGATTTGTACAATAGCAAGTCAGAACAGAAATAACTAATGCAATAAATCTGTAGTAGTAGTAGTAGTAGTAGTAGTTAATTCTAATCGATGATGAAAAATTGAACTCTAACCAACCGGCATTGCTCTAGAGTGAGTAAAAACATTCTGATACCAAGAAACAATTAATCTAGTGGAGACACCAACATAGAAATAAAAGGACAATTCCAAAACAAGACAACACAACACACACAAAAAATAACTCCAAGAAATAATTCCTACCTGGGTGAGGTTACAGGATCTCCACCAACCCCCTTCAAAAGAAAGCTGCTTGAAGACAAGAACCACACCTTAGTTACCCTTACCTACACAATAATTAGCATAGCACAGCTTCCATCACATAATGAGTGTTTATTAATTATTTTCTTAAATATACTTGACTTCAATGAGCAGATCTGGAATGAAATAAAAGGCACCGTGTTATCCCTTCTAACAAAGGCACCGCGTGCCAACAAATACTCTGAAGATAAGTTAAAAACAGACCCAGACCCATCCTGGACTGACTGATCTATCTATCTATCTATCTATCTATCTATCTATCTATCTATCTATCTATCTTTCATCTATCTATATCTATCTTATCTTTGTACTATTTGCAGTGTTCTGAGTATATTTATGAGCTTAGTAAAATAAGCATAGTTTACTCCTTTCTGTTCGTTTCTCAACCAATCTTTCGTCTTTCAAAGACCTGAGTTAAAGGTGGCCCTTTAACTCAGGCCCTTTAACAATAACAAGTTATTGTTAAAGAGAAATAGCAGAATACAGTGGACCAAATCTATGTTTGTAGTTAAGGTCCTATTACTTACTTTGAGCAGAAGTGATAAGCAGTCATCGTAGCAGAATTATTTATGAATAGTTCTGCTATTTGGCTGAGCAACATCTTACAGGACATAAGAAATAGTCACAGTACATTAGGATGCATTTTAAAGCTAGCCACCTAACCCAGACACTTAGAAAAAATTGCTTTTTTCTAACTCTGTACGTGTAGTGTCCCTCTAAGCACACAAGCTCTAAAATCTGAGATACTCAGTCTCCTAGAATTCCACATGCCTCTGTGCTGAATTCCACAGAGACGCTGCCTTGTCCTGTTTGGAGCGTCTCAGCTCGTAGCAGTAAAGTGAAGATACACTTAAGGAGTGTATATTAATGCAGCTTTTCTACTTGAAGACTGAGAGCCAGAATCCAGTCTTCTTGCTGACTTTCCATCCATTGCACCAGCCTCTCTGACATCCAAATAAAGCTAGTATGGACTGGATTATAAGTCAGAAGTCTACTGTGACCTTTTCTGTGGCTCTTCCAGAGTCTTAATACCCAGACTGGTACATGTAAGGAGTAGCATGGAATCCTTGAAGTGGGCACAGCTCCTGCAGCAGTAAAACACAACCACCATCTTCAGAAAGCAGCTCAACTACCTTTACCTCCATATATCTATATATCTTCAAGCCACGCATCAGTCTGGTTCTAAACTGGTTCTAAGTCTCTGGTTCTAAGTCTCTGGTTCTAAACTCACCAACGTCATCAGCTTGATCTGGCAGATACTAGGTTCTAATCCTGGCACTGCCCAGCTGGCTTTTGTGCACGAATGCCCTCCTCTGTAAAATGAGGAGTTTGCTCAAAACTGATCTCATGTCTTGTAAATGTCAGGTCGATGAGAAAGCTGAAGGGTGATTAGTCTAAAACAAGTAAACTTTTTTTACTGGGATTAAGCTATGAATTTTAATAATAACTAACATTTATTGGGGGCTTAATATGTACCAGACACCTTTCTAAGCACTTCACATGTTTTGAACTATTTAATTTTCAGAAACCATATGAGGTATGTCCTACTTTTATCCTCATTTCACAGGTAAGGATATTGAGGCACAGAAATATTAAGAAGCATGCCCACAGTCAAGCAGCTAATTGGCCTGGGATTTAAACACCAGCCATCGTGGTCCAGAGCTTATACTCCCAACAACCTTTCTATACTATCTTTTAAGCTTCTGTTTCTGTTGATACCTTTCCCTCAGCCCAGAATACTCTGCCTCCCTCATTTCAATAAATACTTATTGAATGTTCTAAGAACTGTGCCTGAAAATGGAGTTACAAGGCAGAAGAAGAAAGAAATGGTCTTTTCCCTCACAGAACTTACCTCTAATGGCGGATACAGGTAAGAATGCAAGTACACACTAAATAATTGGACAAGATACAGATTTTTAATTATTGTTCTTACTACATTGTAGCATGGAATTATTAATTACTGGTTGTTATTACAATTATTGATATACTGTCCATGAGAGCAAATACAGGAGACATTTATCACAGATTTGGGTAGTCACGGAAAGCTAAGTGACTTCTAAAGTGACATGTGGAGGATGAATGTTTAGCCAGACAAAGAATACTACTAGTGAATGCCCTGGAGTAAGGGAGAGCATGGCAGAGTTAAGGAGCTGAAAGAAACTGAATAAGGTTCAGACAGAGAAAGCAAGGGGGAAAAGTGGTGAGAGACTGAGTTGGAGAAGTTAGCAGAAGCTAAGTCATAAATAGCTATATTAAGACATTTGGACAAAGGCAGAATTACCTTAAAGTTAATGAAGCCTCTACTCCCATGGAACAATTCCAAGGCCCTGGGAGGGGCCCTAACAAGGGGTTCATATAGTCACAGTTCTGGAAAATTTTGCATAGGAAAAATACATTTCACTGAAATTGGTAAAGACAGCTGTCTATTCCATTCTGACTTCCCCTCCATTAAACTTCCTGCGGTGTCAGTTGGCACTGAAATGGCTATGGCACTTGGGGGGCATCTAGCTATGGAAGGTAGGGTTGACTATAAATTAGTTTGGGTTTACTGTTCACAACCATTTCCAGATATGGTGAAATTAATTTCCAGATATGGTGAAATTATTGCAAGCCATCTCAGCATAAGAAAGGTTTTTTCCTTCTTTTAATGAGAATGGCATATTTGATAAAGTTCAAATACATAGTTTTTATTGCCATTTGGAAGACATATCCATAAAACAAGTTAGGAATTAAAGACTCCTAACATGAGTGCCTGTGACAGGTATCTTCTTTTATCACTTTTAATTATTTTTAAATAGCTGATAAATTACAGATTAAAATAATGAAATACAGCATAGATGCAATAGAGAGTAGAAATGAAATCAATAAAAATTACTCTAACATTGAAAAGCAAATTGTAACAATAAGCTTTCCGATCATACCAAACGAAATGATTAATTAAGAGGAGGAAATAAATTCTGAATAGAAGTAACAAATAAGCACCTGGATATTTTGATAATCCAATTAGTGCAGAGGAATGAATCATATGAACACATTGGCAAAAGACTTAAAATTCTTGCTAATTTGAAATAAAATACTTAAGTCAACAAAAATGACAGTTAACGCTTAACACTCCACTGCAGAGGGGGCACCAACAACTAATTGCTTAATGTGTGTCATCAACTCTACTGGTCCTGAAGATTAGTCACTGAAGATTAATCATTAGAAAATTTGAAATGCCCTAAAATCTTACAACTCATATTTGGAAGAAATTTAATAGGGGTTTCCCCAAATTTCACAATAGTCTTAAACAGTGACATGGCATATTAATAATGAGTTGTGAAGTTATTCTAAAAAGAAAATTTTTCTAAAAAATCAATAATGTAAAACATCAAATTTTTACCATTTTAAAGAAAAGATTGAATTATCAACCTACACTCTTTATAGAAGATTTTATAAAACTGCTGTCATATAAAAACATGATCACAACACATGCATCTAAAAAATGAAGAAAAGCAAGTATTCCAGTGGTACAGTAGTTGGATAATTAATAAAAATAAAATATTGTTTTTCTCAATTTTAGAATATTTGTGGTATTTCAGATTTTTTAAATGTACATTTTGTTGTGTTTTCTTTCCTCATTCTTAAATATTCACTTTGTTCCTAAGTTTTGTGTTGATAATCTTGTGTTATTTTCCCTAAGGAGGGCCACCAAATTGTGTAAACGCTGAAATCTCTCCCCGAGTTTGGACATTATTCCAAGACATTGTCTTCCTCTTCCACCCAGTCTATTTATCCTTTAATGCTCTGCCCAAATGCCACCTCTACACCATATTACTTTGTGTTGATGTCTGTTTTCACAAAGGAAAGAAAGAACTAAACTGTTTTAAGCAACTCTTCTTGCTGGACATCGTATCAGGTGCTTTATGACATTACCTCATCTAATTATATACATTTCTTGAAGGCAGGGCAATTGTTTTCCATAATATTTCCCCAAATCAAAAATAAATGTTGTTTGTAATAAGTCCTGCTCTCTATGAATGCTACCGTGCCAACTGAATATCTTAGCAAGTCCTTCATAAGTGTAGTGGTTAAAGACAATGTTTAACCCTTCAGGTGACCCATTTTAAGCTTGTACATAGCTCCCCAAAATGCAGCTTCAGGTTAACTGTAGGTTCTTTGTTCATAAACACTGTCCTTCCAAACGTTACAGTTGCATAGGCAAACTGTTCACTTATACTTAAGATAACCTGCTTGTAAATGCATTTAATCTCTTGGGACTTTAAATACACTCTGTTTTCTGTACCTCACCCTGTCTGAGTATATTCCCTTCCAGCTCGTGGTAGTCAGTGCTTAAGATCCCCACTGAGAATGACACTTTAATCCTCAGGGATTAAGCAAATTTTGGCCCTGGTCTTCAGCATTACATTGTTAATCCATTAGGATTTACAAAATTACAATTTGCAAAACGAGGAAGTAATTCTATTGCCTGTAATTTAGGGTGGCAAAATCAGATCAATTAAGGCTGCCAACATATGATTTAATTAACACAACCATTGTATGGAGGGTATTGCAGCACATATGGTATGATACATAAAACCAAACAACCTTTTTTTATAATGCGTGAATATAGATATTATAAAGTTAAAGATCAAGTAGAGATCTCTTCCTTAGCTCTGCCTTGGGTTGCATTTTTAACGTGACCCTTACTGTATCATGTGTCAATTTCATATATGATGATGAAATTGTCTATTGAAATAGAAAATTATAACCAGGGTTTTTTACTTTATATGTCAGGTTCTTAATAGTTTCCTAAATAACAAGGAACACTCTTAGTCAGTTGGCATTTTCCAGTGTTTTAATTGCCTGCTGTGATATAATTATTGTGACATTTTGGGATGTTTTTAACATCCTGAATTAAATATTCTGACATCCCACAGAGCACTTCATGAAAACAGTCAAACTGTATTCAAGTCATTAGCAGTCTACAGCTGTCCTTTAATATTAAAATTATTTTCCAACACAAAACACAGATGAAATTTAAAGTATTTAACAACTTTGAGCTCAGGTTAGATTTAAGTTCTATATTACCCTAATTTGTCAGGTAAGGAGGAGCAAGGTGACTCTGAGATTCTTCCATTAAACTTTATCTGAAGCATCAAGTGAATTTAAGGCCACCTCGTGATGAAAGATAATGAACACAATGCACTGATTTCAACAGTGCAATTAGCCCCAGATTACACAGACACAAATTCTGCATTAAGGATAATCACCAGAATACCACATCTCTTTTTCAGTTGTCCTGAAAAGCTGGCTTGCTGTATTTTAGTCACGTATTTATTTATCTATCCATCAATCTGTTTACCTATTTGTTTCATATGATATATTCAAACAAAATCTGCCAGATAACTGATTTTTAAATGTTTTAAATTTTTATAGAATTTTTAAAGTTTATTACAAAATTTACATTTAGCAAATTTACAGTTATTACAGAATACTGGCTACTTCCCCATGTTGTACAATGCATCCTTGAGCCTATCTTACTCCCAGTAGTTTGTACCTCTCACTCCCCCACCCCTGCATTGCCTCACCCCACCTGCCTATAACCTCTAGTTTGTTCTCTATATGTGTGAGTCTGCTTCTTTTTTGTTATGTTCACTAGTTTGTTGTATTTTTCAGATTCCACATGTAAGTGATATCATACAATATTTGTCTTTCTGTCTGACTTATTTCACTGCATTTAATGTCCTCCAAGTCCATCCATGTTGCTGCAAATGGCAGAATTTCACTATTTTTTATGGTTGAGTAGTATTCCATTGTTAGATAATTGATATATTTTAAACAATAGACTCCCTGTGACTAGGTCCTCATGGATTTCCAAAGGGAAGGCCTAGCTGGATGGACCAGTGGTTAGCACCGGATAACTCACCATCTGAGCTTGGCTATTTCACAAGCATCTCAGAATTAGCACATCTGAAACCTCCTTCTTGATTCCCTTATCTTCTCCTCCTACAGTGTCCCGCATCTCAAGAAATGGCAACTCCATGCTTCCAGCTGCTCAGGTCCACAAACTTGGTATTATCACTAACTCTTTTCTTGCTCTCCCACATAAAAATCCAAACCATCAGAGAATCCTACTGGCTAAAATTCAAAATATATCCAAAATCCAACACCTCCTACCACCGCCTCCTCAGCCTCTTAGTTCAAGCCACTATCACCTTTTTTAATTTGGTAAAATAGACATAAAATTTGCCATGTCAACTATTTTTAAGCATATGATTCTGTGGAATTAAGTACATTCATAATGTTGTACAACCATCACCATTATCTATTTCCAAAATGTTTACATCATCCCAAACCTGTTAAACAGTAACTCCCCATTTCCCCCCACCAGCCCCTGATAACCTCTATTCCACTTTCGCTCTCTATGAATCTGATTCTCCTAGGTATTTCATACAAGTGAAATCATACAATAGTTGTCCTTTTATGTCTGGCTCATTTCACTTAGTATTTTTTAAAGGTTTATCTGTGTCGTAACATGTATCAAATTTTCCTTTTCCTTTTTAAGGCTGAATAATATTCCATTGTATGTCTATACCACATTTTGCTTATCCATTCATCTGCTGATGGACATTTGAGTTGTTCAGCCTTTTGGCTATTGTGAATAATGCTGCTATGAACCTTGGTTTACAAGTATCTGTTTGAGACCTCCTTTCTGTTCTTTTGGGTATATGTCTAAAAGTGGAATTCCTGGATCACATGGTAATCCACTATCATCTTTTGATTGAACAATTACACTAGTGTTCTAACTAGACTCTTCGTATCCACCCTTGCAACCTCACAGTCCGTTATCCCCACAGCAGTCAGGGTGATCCTTTTACAACTTAAATCACATCCCATCATTCCCCTGCTCAAAGTGCTCCAGTGGTGTCTCATGTCTGAATAAAATCCAAAGCCCTTCCTATGACCCACAAGAATCTCTGACCTCTGCCTGCCCCTCTGATCTAGCACCCTGATTCTCTTCACCCTTGCTCACCCTCCAGCACCGATGACTTCCCTTCGATTCCTCAAACCTGACGAGCATATTTCTGCCTCAAGACCTCTCCACTGACCGTTTCCTCAGCCTAGATAACCAGGTAACCACATGGGTCCATCCCCCATTTCTTTGAGGTCTCTGCTCAGATATAACCTTACCAGAGCTGCCTTCTTTATTTCCCTGTCTAATGTAGCCCACAAGTACACACACACACACACACACACACACACACACACACACACACACCATTCTCAATCTTCTTAACCTGCTAAATTTTTTCCGTAGACTTTGTTACATCTGACACATCATGTATTTGTTTTTTATTAACTGACTGCTTTAGCTCACTGGAACATAAAATTCCTAAGGTCAAGGACATCATATCATTTGTTGCTGTGTTCCAAGAGCCTAGATGGATGATCAGCACAGATTGATGCTCAGTAACTGTGGCTGATGCTTCTGTGCTCATTGCCCTTCCCTCTGCACTGAAAAGTAGTTCTGGGTTATATTTGAACATCAGCGATCCTGGCCATTTGCAGTCAATAATGGTCTCATTAGAAACTCTGATTTCCTAATCTTGACTTTTCTTTGGGAGAGATGGGGAAAAAGAGGGATTGGACAATTATTTTTGTCAGTAACTTATTGAAATTTATAATACATGTTATGTTCCTTCTAGAAAATATAGGGGATCTATAAGCACAAAGGAGAAATTAAAAATCATCTGTAATACCCTAACCAAAAGGTAATGATTCTTAATGTTTTCATGCATATCCTTCCAGTCTTTTTTCTATTCATATTAATTTTTTTCTAATAATGGAATCAAATATATATTTCTATATCCTACATTTTTCACTAAATGTTATACATCACAAATAGCTTGGTCACAAAATGTTCTTCTGCAACTTCATCCCCAATGGCTGGTTAATATCCATTGTGTGGAAGTACCATAATTTAACTCTATATCTTGGGCCTTTAAATAGTTTCTGACTTTTCTATATTATCAGCAATGTGGCATCTTTAAAGCTAACCCTGTAGGCTGCTATGATAAATGTCCTTATGATAAATCCCTAAAAGTGGAATTTTTAAGTCAGTGGATATGCAGAGTTTTAAAGATTTTTGTATGTACTGTCAATTTATACCCTCCCAGGTAGGGTAGGAGAATGCTTGCTTTAGGGGTGTCTGAGAATTGCCGGTGTCACCTACAGCTACCATAGCTGCCCAGTGAAATAAGCAGAACCAACCTCAGGAATGGATTAGGAAGAGCTAAGGAAGAAGGTTAGATTAGAGGAAAAAGGCACTGTCAAGAACTGAGGAGGTGATCATTAAAAACAGACTTTACCCTCTTTACATTCTCTGCCCTGGACTGACCAAGATGGTAAACAGTAGTATCGCAGGGACAGCATAAACAAATGCTAAGTATTTTTTACTACATCAGAAAAATAATTAGTATTAATTCTGATGCAAGAGCTGCATTGGTTGTGCTTGGTTTTTCTAAAATCCTTGGCTTCACACTCTACGACACAGCAGTTTAAAGGTTGCTTTTAAATCCAGTTTATTTCAATATTTGGTTTTAATGGATTTATAGCTGCTTTACAGCTGGAAAATATAGCTTGCAAAGGCACAATATACGCAATAGAAAACAAACAGGAGAAAGTTTATTAACAACAGTAGATGAGATTCATATATCAATTCATTGTAACTGTTTCAAGTGTTTTGGCCAACTTCGGGTCGGATTAAATCATTATTTTGTTATTGCAAGGTGACAGACAGCTTGTACTAGAAGGGGAGGGAGCATTTTCTTGTTCTTTGTAGTTAAATAATTAAAATTCTCTTTGATAATATGGTTTAATTAAAGGAACACTTTTAAGAAACTTGTCCATTTTTTGGAACTTTGCTTCATTACAACCTGATAATGTGAAACTTCTTATCCAGACACAAACTGGAATATACCACATTTCACTAGAAGTAAACAAGTTAGCGCCCAGGTCAGTACCACTGTCCACTCTCTACTTTGTGAAACCCTCACATTTTCCTCCAGCACCATAAATACCATTTATGAAAAAGCCGGTGTGGACCAATGGAGAACACCACTGTCAATCAGCATGTTAAAAATTAGTAAAGCTAATTTCTCTTATTTAGATGAAATTAATATCTGCAAGGTCTAATATTTCCTCTTGTACTCCATTTTAGAAATCACTGTTCCAGGGAAAGAGCTTGTTATATTTTAGAAAAAAAAATCTCAGTACAACATAATGTGATTTATAGTTTTCAAAGCACTTTAGTGTCTACAAAGTTGTCAGCACTCACTGACTCCACTCCTCACCATCCATTCAGTTCTCGACTCCTTCCAAACACCCTTCCACCTTTCTTCCATCTTTCTAATGAAGGCCTCCTTTCGATGGAAAATATATATATTTCTTAGTCTTTATCTGTCTCAATCCCTCTTTGACTGTCAGCATGGTTACCATGCTTTCTTTTTTTTTTTTTCTTCACAGCATATTGAGGTCTAATTTACTTACCATAAAATGCATCCATTTTAAACGTAAAACTCAATTCTTTTTAGTACATTTATGGAATCGTGGAATCACCACAACAGTCCAATTCTAAAACAAACTTTCCATCATTCCAAAAATATGCATGGGTCCATTTATGCCTTTTTTCTTAAAAACTGCCTTTGCTTTGGTGCTGTGATAGCACACTCTTAATTTCCCTGTTGTCTTTTTTCCATTCTAGCCCAGCCTCTTTGGCCTGTCGCTCCTACTCTATGTAACCTTTAAATATTGATATTCCTTACAGCCTAGGTCTAGGGCTTCTCTTCTTACTCTACGCCTTTTCCCTAAGCCACCTCCTCCTTTCCATGACTTTAATTGCCATCCTTCCTACATCAAAATCTGTTCTCCTGGGGCTTCCCTGGTGGCTCAGTGGTTTAGAATCCACCTGCCAATGCAGGGGACACATGTTTGAGCCCTGGTCCGGGAAGATCCCACATGCCACGGAGCGACTAAGCCCCGTGCACCACCACTACTGAGTCCGCGTGCCACAGCTTCTGAAGCCCACGCACCTAGAGCCCGTGCTCCGCAACAAGACAAGCCACTGCAATGAGAAGCCCATGCACTGCAACAAAGAGTAGCCCCTGCTCGCCACAACTAGAGAAAGCCCGCGCGCAGCAACGAAGACCCAAATGTGTTCTCCTTATATGTATATGTGAAACTCACACAACATTGTATATCAACTATACTTCGATTTCAGAAAATCTGTTCTCCATCCGGACGTCTTTTCTGGGCTCTAAACCTATATATCAATATACTGTCTGTGTACCTGGTGTCTTCACCAGGATGTCTCACAGCCACCTTCAACTTAACATGTCTGAAAACGAACTTAGTATTCTCTGTCTACTCCAAACCTTTTCCTCCTTCAGTGTCTCTTCTCTCAATAAAGACACCATTAACACCTTTCACTCAGTGGCTCATACCAGAAAACCTGGGCAATATCCTTAACCCCTCTCTCCCTATCCTACCATAACCAGGGCATCCCTTCTCCCCGTCTCCATGGACACCTCCCTAGGCCCAAAGCACCAGCGTTTCTTACCTGGACAGCTACTGTAGCCTCCAAATGGTTTCCCTGCATCCACTCTGGATTCCTTCTTTACTTTTCTCCACAGTACTATCAGAGTCAAATAAAAAGTAAATGTAATTCAAATCTACTTAAAGTGTTTCAATGGTTTCTATAATCCTTATGATAGATTCAGAAATTTTCAGCACAGCCTACATAGCCCTACACCATCAGATCCGTAACAATTCCCCAAGCTTACAGCCATCCCTTTCACTCTTGCCCACTGAAATCCCACCAAGCATTAAAGTGCCAAACTCCTCTCACAGCAGGTTATTTCCTCTTCCTGAAATCTTCTTCCATGGGTCTCCCGACCTCTCTTTACTCACCCTCAGGTCTTACACTTCTTCCCGAGAGAAACTTCCTTCCCTGACTCCACATTCTCGGTCAGTTTCAATGAAATTCTCTCTCATAGTACCCTGGTCCTTGGTAGCACTGATCACAACTGTAATTAAATAACAATCTGTATTATTTAATGTCTGTTTCCATCCCTAGACTGTAATCTCCATGAGGGCAGGGACAGTGTCAAAATTTGCTTCATTATTGTATACTTAGGCGATATCTCAGTGCCTGACACATAGGAGGCACTCAGTAGATACCTGTCCAAGGACTGCATGGTTTCATTTAGTCCTCATAATAATCCTGAGGGGTAACCATGACCATTTTCACAGCATAGGTAAAGAAATTATGATTCAGAAAATGTAGTTAGCTTGCCCAAGATCAATCACAGAGGATTTTAGAAGCATAAATAGAATAATGCATTGACCAACTTAGAATACTTGCTTAATCAAAGCTAGAGCAATGATTAATGATATACATTGCCATTAACATTGTTCAGCTTTTAAACAAGTCTTCCAGCCAAGGAACAAAAGCAGTTAGTCAGCCTTAGGAAACAGAGTTACAACTACACATTTAATCTCTAACTCTCAAAAAATGCTTGTGAGGTAGAAATTAACATATATTAAATTGCTTTCTCCCAGAAAGGCCTAAACCATGGCCAGTCTATTATTTGTACTATATTAATATTATTTATATTTTATAAATATGGCTGATAAAAGGAATCCACAGCTTCTCCCATTCCTGTACCAAATCACCATATACTGAATAAACTGCTGTGAATCAGGAGTCTAGATGGTACTGGGTGGTATGGTAGATAGTACCACACCTAATAAGCCCTTTATAAATGTTTGTTGATTAGATATAGAAATAAGCCAAAACTCGAACCCCCAACTTTCTGATTCAAATTTTAAAGGTAACTTATACCCAAATTAAAAAAAAATTTACACGGAACTTCCTGAGCCTCCCTGTTCCTAGGGCTTTACATGAACTAGCTCTTTCATGGTACTAGCTACCATACCACCAGCACTAGACAACTTGTCCAGATCTCTCTGGAGAGAAAAAATAAGGCTTTGAAATAAGAATGTATAGTAGACACAAGAACATTTCCTAATAAACATATGAGCCACTAACCAATAAATCAATTTAAAAAAACTAAGCAATAAAAGCAATGGATATTATTGAGCAAATACCTGTTCAGTACCTGCTTTTTGCCCATAAAGTGTTGGTAATGATGACACCCACATTTGTATAGTTTACAAAATGTTAATACCTGCCTTTCCTGGTCCCTCTCTGCAGTAAACTTGAACACTCCAACCTGTAGTCTAACAGCCACTTATTTTCTGATCCATTCCCTCTAAGATGCAACAACGAACAGGGACAGTAGATTTGTCCTATGGGTTTCGTATCCGGTGTACTAAAATAATCCCTGGACTCTCACAAGCTCACCAAGTCATGGCATCATCTTAACACTTTGGGGACTAACCATACAACTGGTTCTGCTACAGGTTCTGAATAAGACTCCAGTTCTTTCACTAGACCCAGGGTCCTGCCTGAACCCCATCCAAACAGAGCCCTGATAATCACGCTAACACTTTCTGGTCTCCTCTCAGTGAGGCTGAGACCATATCTATGAAATATCCCCTTAAAGCAGACCAGAGCAGGCTCAACCAAGTCAAAAATCCAGCAGGTCAACTGCAAGATTGGATGTCAGGATCAGACAAGGATTGATCAGACTCTGTAGTACACCAAGGCTATCACAAGTGATGGAGAGAAAAAGCCAAGTGTCAACTCAAGAGGCCAAATCTTAAACCTACACCAAGGATTTTACTTACAACCAACAATGTTAGATGACACAGAAAGATCAGGAGCACAGTAAATGCAGGAAAACAATTTAAGTCAAGGACCAAAGTGGGCAAGAAGCAAAAGATTTCAAGGATTTAATTTTGAGGCCTCATCCTATTAGTACTGAGTTAGTGAATTGCTGGGTTAAAGGCACAGGAATAATGGGACTCTGGAGCTTGCAACCAAAAGAAAATTAAACAGGTCCTCTTAACAAGATAAAGTGTATTATTCCCACTTTACAGATAGGAAACTGAGGCTTAAAAGCCCCAGTGATTTGCCCAAAGGGACACCCTGGTCAAGGGGCAGAATGCACCCAGCACCAAACATAACTTCTGACTTCTGAAAAGCAATTTATAAATGTCTGTTGACTGGATATAGGAATAAGCCAAAACTTGAACCCTTGATTTTCTGATTCATATTTTACGTGTAATTCTTGGACTTTACTATAATAATAGGGTTTTACATAAACTAGGGTTTTAATGGCATTATCTACCATACCATCCTGCCTCCATTAGTGCTAAAGGAAAGCCAAATAACTCATGACTGAAGTTAGTCTAATGCAAGTCAGTTTTGCAGAAACAAGTTTTAAAGGTACAACATGAATCTGCAGAGAGGTCTGCCCTTACAGAAGCAATAAGCAAAAAACTGTGAAAATGGAAGCCAACTATATGCATGTTCTTGAGAGAAACCCAATTTGCCTGACTAGAGAAGCATTACAGTTAATTTCTGTATCCCACAGGCAAAATCACAGTGGACACAATAGTGCAAACTTAAATGACACCCCTGTAATGACAACCTCTACACAGAATATTCCTCTCTCAACTCTCTTCTCTCTCTATGATATCTGCTCAAAGCCAGGGATGGAGAGTACCTATATGGTAATGCATTGACTATATTAATAATAAACATTTGTTTTGAACTCTTTTTTAAATTAGTAATGAGACTTCCCAATTGAGAGCTCACTCACTGGAAGCCTGTGGTTGTGAATGATGTTGGTTAATCACTGAGCCACCCTATGAACTTACCAGGCACTATATAGAATAACATGTGACTACAGTTTGCCCTTTATACCTCTGTGTTACTTAGCTAATAGCATAGGTCTGAGAGCACCGTCTTGTAAATGGTAGAATAAAATACACAAAATAACAATGAGACAAGCCAAAAATCTCAACAGATGGAGACGTAAAAGGTTAAGGTTGACGTTCTTTCTTTAAAGTCACTGTGATGGGATGAGGGTAGGAAAATGTCAAACAGAAGAGAGGTAAAACAAAGAAATTCACCACAGTAGCTGGATTATGTCAGACTCTCAAAGGTGACTAGAAAGGCCTTTCAAGTCTAACTAAAGATGGGAAAATACCAATAATTACACTTTCTATTGATCACCTTTCAGTAGCTGAAGACGTTTTACAAACTTTACCTCATTAATCCTCACAACATGACTGTGAGTCAGTCAAGGGGATGACAGGTGGTCTACCTTGTTTCACAAAAAAAGATGAGACCAGGGGATGGTATGAGTGGCAGAATTGCTATACCATGCCTGTGGGGCCACCAGTGTAGACATCCAAGCAGCAGCTACCCATTCTAAAATCCAGGCCCTAAACCCACAGAAACACAGGCCCTCCAAAGAAATTTACTATTATAGCACAATCTAAAGTCCCAAGATTGGAAAGCCATTCTCTTCTAATTAGCTTCCAGGAATATGATTCTCTGGTCTATTCCTTCTAGGTGTTAGTGAAAATTTTTCATTTTTGAAAAGAGTCTTGATGCCATCAGTAGTAATAAACATGGAACCCGAGCTTTAAGATCATAAGTCATTTGATGCTGAAGATGAGGTCCATGTATTACATTACCCTGTACCTATACTACCCTCAAGTAGTGTGTATTATTGCTCAAAGTATTTGCTGTTAATCTCTGAAGGAGGCTAAAATCAGTCTTGGTCTTGAGATTTGTACTGCCCTCTCTTTGAGAAGATTAAATATCCCTAGCCTGTTGAGGTCAGGCTTGACCATATAACTGCCTTTGGCCAATGGAACGTAAGGAAAAGTCATGTTTGTCACCTTTGAAAAGAAGTTTTAAGAATTAACACATGGTTAGCCATGTGTATTGCCCCTCTGCCGAGAGACCCAAAAGTTGCAGATAGAGACTGCTCCATCAATTCACCCAAAGTCACACAGCTGGGAATGGACAGAGTTGTGATATGAACCCAGGCATTTGAGCTCCAGCACCTGTTCTCTTAACCACTATTCTATTCTTTCACCACTGTAATAGTGTGGCCCAAATGAGCCAGGGTGAATTGTTCAGTAAAACTTTATAATTAATAATTTTTTTAGGCATTGAGAGAGTCTGGCTGAGGCTTAGAAAGGTAATAATTAATTAAATGTTTTTCTGTATATATGTTTGTTCGTGGTCTTTGTGCAAGAGGTACATTTTTAATGGTAGGTAGAAACCTGTTTATACCTAAGAACGAAGTGACCAACTCTTTGTCTAATAGGCTAATACCTGCCCTCAAGGATTTCAGTTACAATTCTTCATTCCCAACAATAAGCTGGACAACTGACAACTTCCTAGTTTAAACCTCCTTTTTGTCTCTGGAAACAGATCCATACTACAACTTTTGGATATAAGTTCCTACCCCAATCTGTCACTTCCCCAGTCTTCCCCATCTCAGGAATCAGTACTTCTATTAAGCCATTTGCTCAGAACCCAAATTTGGAGTCACTATTGACTCCTCTCTTTCACTCACACCTTCATTTAATTTTTCAGCTTCTACTGTCACTCTATCTCTAAAATACATCCTACATTCCACTATTTCCTGCAAACCTACCACTACTCCCAAACTGAGCCAACATCAACACTCCCAGGACTATAGCAGTAGACTCCTAACTGGTCTCCTTGCAGCCACCCTTGGCCTCCTCCAAATTGTTCTCCATAGAGCAGCCAGAGTGATCCTTCTAAAAGATAAATGGGATTGTGCCACTCTCCTCTTAACAATCCAAGAGCGTCCCATCCAGAATTATGCTTGACAACGTTTAATAACCTGTGTAAAATCACCAAATACAAGGTTGGGAAGAAATGCTAAGTCTGATCTCATGAGTAGTGTAAATGGGCTCCAAGACATCACTGTTACCTGCACACTTGGAAAAAAATCCAGAGTTCTTGCTATGAATTCAAAGCCCTACATGACCTGCCCCTGCTACCCCTCAGATCTTACCATTCTTCTTATTTGCTGTCCTCTAGCCATACTGACCTCTTTGTTATTCCTCAAACATCCCAAGTATATGCCCATCTCAGTGAATGTTCCTCCCACAGATATTCACAGGGTTCCCATCTTCACTTCATTCAATTCTGCATTCAAATGTTGCTTCCTCAATACTCTATGTGAAATAAGAACCTCCCCTCTCCATCCCCTTACCCTTGATAGTTTTTTTTTTATCACTGTATAACATACTATTATATTTATGTATTCCTATATCCACTGGGGATATAAGCTCCTTGCAGTAAAGGACTATGCTTTGTTCATTGCCATATCTCCAGGATCTAGAACAGTTCCTAGCACATTATAGATGCTCAGTTAAGTGTCAACTGATTAAATGAATATATGAGTGAATGAAGCAACAAATGAATGAATCAACCAATAAGATTTTTCAAAATAAAAAGACAGAAGTATGACTGGAGGAGAGGAGTATGGGGAAAGGACCAAGTGTCTTTCAAGTCCTAATTGAGTCCCTAAATATTAGCAGTGAAACCCAAGTTGTATATGCCTTGGTCTGTCAAGTCGAGGGTAAAAAACAATTAAATGACAGAGGTGATGACTGTATTTAAAAATAATGTGTAAAAGAAATTAGCCAAGTTTCAGTAACAACTAAGGATCTGGGGTGGGGTTGTTATAAAGAAAGAAAAGAATAAGGACAAATTAAGCATAATCTTGGTCCACTAGACAAAATCCACAAGTAGTTGTCAGTATAGCCAGACACTAATCCAAATACTGCTATTTACGTGCTAAGTGAGCTCACCCAAGGAATTTCACTTCGTTTTCTAATCTATATTAAAAATCTATAAAAAGAGGAGATGGGATGTCATGGTTTCTCAGGACCATTCTTATTACTTAAGATCATACGGTTGCAAGGAACACAGACCAACTCTGGCTACTTTAGGCAGTAAAGAAGTTTATAAAAGGGATTTGGGGTAGCTGCCTCAGAATCAAAGGGAAGGCTGGAGAACCAGAATCAAGGAAGAACAGGAAAGAAGGTAGGTCTGGATGTCTCAAGGCAAGAACAGAGTAATAATAGTTCCAGTATTAGCAGCTGCAGTTATAATGTATACTGTATTTAATCGGTACTAGGCATACCCTAAACCCTTTAGATAGTCTAACTTATTTAATTCTCATAACAACCCTATGAGTTAGGTACTATTAATGACTCCATTGTAGAGATAAAGAAACTTGGCATAAAGAGGTTAAGTACAACAAGGACCTATTGTATAGCACAGGAAACTCTGCTCAATATTCTGTAATAACCTAAATGGGAAAAGAATTTGAAAAAAGAATAGATACAAGTATATGTATAACTGAGTCACTTTGCTGTAGACCTAAAATTAACACATTACTGTTAATCAACCATATGTCAATATAAAATTTAAGAAAACAAAAACATGAAAAGTTCCAGAAATAAACAATTCATAAGTTTTTTTTTAATAAAGAGGTTAAGTAACTCACCCTAGCTATGGTCATTTAGCTAGTAAGGGATTTGAACCCAGGCTATCTGGCTCCTGAGTCTTGCTTGCTCCTAGCCACTCAGCATACCATGACCTCTCTGATAGGTAGTCGCTTCAAGGCCCCAAGTGACTTTAACAATTTTCCTGCCCTTGCATTATTTCCCCAGGATCAAAGTCCTAATAAAAGAGATGGCACAATTGCAATGGCTTAGGTCTCATGCTCAGCCCTTGGCTAAGGGAAGGCCTGTCACTTCTCTGACTGTACTCCTAAGACTCCACAAAAAAAGAGCAAAAGGAACTCCCTTAAAGGGAATCAGGGTGGCATTACCCAAAGCAAAGGGAATGGATCTTGTCCAGCCAAATGCAAAAGTCACTAACACACCATTTCATTTAATCTTCTAATCCAGGTTTCTCAGTTTCCCAAGATCCTCTCTCACTCTGCTATGTGATTGTGATTTTCATAAAATCTCTAAGAGTCAGGCAAAAACAAGCACAGGAGACTAATGTACTTTATAGAAAAACCAAGAAAAAGAACAAGAAAGAAAATTGACGACTATTTCCTGAACTTTTAATGTATATCAGAGCACTGTGCTAACAGCTTTACATATAATCTCATTTCATTCTCTCAGTGTCATGAGACAGGTATTTCAGATGAGGACACTGAAGGTTAGAAAGATCTAGTGAGTTGCCCATGGTCACATAGCCAGTAGAGCTGAGACTTCAACCCCAATGTGTCAGATTAAAATTTTAATTTTTTTAATTTATAAGCTATTAAGTTATGCTTCGCTGTACAAAAATTGGAGTGGTCCTTCAGGTTATGGAAAAACAATTCTAAGCATACATAAAATACAAACTGTTTTATAATATAAACCTGAGAAGATTAAAATAAACCATAAATGTGAAAATACCTTTAAAGCTATAAGCACTGATTAGATTGAATATATTATGCTATAATTAGTACAAGGATATTAAAATCACATATCGATTATAAAACGTATTGACCCAGTAAAGTAACAAAAAGAATTGCTTTTATAATAAAGCATCATAACCTTGAACCTTCTTTATAATCATGCATTTAAGGTGTTGTCAGCTCTGTGATCTCCAGCCCAGGGAAGGAGAAACGAGAGAAAAATAGAGAAGAGAAAAGAGAAGAGAGAAAGGTTGAATGTTGATGATGCCTGTGATGATGGCTTTCAGTTTCCCTCAAATCAAGTGAGTTGTCCATACAGTTTAACCTTCCATTTCCCTTGCAAGGAAAAAGTTCAGTTCACTTCTAGAAAAGATTTTGCAGTCAATAACAATTCACTGTTACTTCCAATAATTTTTTTTTACTAAAGGGGAGAAAAATGCAGGAAATTTTCCTTTCTTCTCAAAATATAGAGAGGAAACACCAAATAGAAAGATGCAAATAAATATCAATAAATCTATAACCAGTCTTACAGACACACACATTTATCCATTTGTGAATGCAGGGAAGGGAATAGCTATGTCTACATGTTCAGTATCTATATAACATACAGAACAGAAAAAAGCAGGCTAGGACTTTTAGCCACAGATAGAAACTGCAGGTAACCCAGATTAAGTCATTAACTCATTACGTGACTCTGAGCAAGTCACTTGATTTCTCTTTGCCCTTTGGTCCACACCCCCGGTTGGGCACTACACAGAAATTCCCTGAAAACCAGATGTTACATCAAAGGCAATATTTCCTGCAGACCAGCCTTGCTGACTTGTTTGAAAGGCACTAAATTTAGAAGTAGCGTGCAAATAACACTGTTCAGATTAAACTCGCTTATTAGTGGTCCAGATGATAATCAAAGGCAAACAGATGGTCGCTTAATGAATGTTATTGGAAGGAAGGCATCTTTAAATATAGGATTTGTGTGAAAAGTTAGCTTTTTCTTACAAGTTATTTTGAAATTATGTTGGAATGTTGGCATCTTTTTTCAGAATATAACTTTGTGGAGTCTCATACACATATTGAGGAAGATCAAAGCTTTGGAGAGCCAACGGAAGGTTGCTCCAAGTCGAATAAGCAAAATTATGCAGTTAAAATGGAGCTTGAAAACCTTAACAGAAAGTATATAGTTATCAAGAGCCAGAGCATATATCTTAAGGAATCAGAGATATCGAATATATCTTGCTTTTTAGAAATCTGACCCAATCTATACAAGTGCCAGAATAGGAAATGTTTTTCCTTTTAGCCTAACATGTTGAGAACAGGATTTTATTTATTTGGTTTTTTCAAGAAACATGCCATCCTCCTTGCTCAGCAAAATGTGGTTATTGGCTATATCTCCTTCCCTTCTATACAGAAAAAAAGAATTACAAACTGTATCCTAAAACAGGCAAGATAGCTTTCCACATGACTACTGGAGTCTCTGAACCAGCAGCAACTCAGGTTATTGATGTTAACTAATGTTAGTAACACATCTCATGTTAATTGATTATTTATAAAATTCTAGGTGTTCGGCGCTTTTTACAGAAGATATTTGTCAAAACAGAACAAAACTACACACACCAGTTTTCCTGGAGTACAACTGGGATTGACAGAGGCACAACTCTACAAGGTAATGTATCATTCAGAGTCAATCCAGGATACAGAAACTACACCAGTTAACTGAATAGAGAGAAATGAATATAAAGTATTCTTAATTCGATACAAAGTAATTAACTAGGTAACTGAAGGAGTAAAAGGAGAACTCTAATTAGTGGTGGGCTGCTAAGTGTTTACAACCAGATGTCTGGTTGGGGAAATCTGATTTGTAGCATTTGCCAATTTTCATGGTGTAAATACTCCCAGCATGGCAGATTTCCAGCTACCAGCAGTTTACCATGTCACTTGCAAAATTCCTGAAAATTTAACAATAGACTCTGCGAGCCAATATGGGCTGGCTCTGGCACAGAGGTAGCAACTGCAGGAAACCGCTAACGTCCCTAGGGCTGAGGAACAAAGAAGCTGGAATTACTGAAACTTAGTAGCCTGGAGGAGGGGCCCCGCAGGGTGAGGCAGCCTTTGCTCCATGGTAACCACGTGTACTCAAAAGGCCGTGATAAAAAATGCAGATATGTCGGAGGAGATGCAACGGGCTTGGTGGAGTGTGCTACCCAGGTGTTGGAGAAATATAACACTGAGAAGGACATTTGACAAGTACAAGCCAACCCGGCACAGCATCGCAGAAGGAACTTCGGCACTTACGCGACCCCTGTAACTAAACACTTGATCTACTTCTACCTGAGCCAAGTGGCCATTCTTCCGTTCAGATCTGGTTAGAAACATGGACTGTACCATACACCCGGTGATCTATTCAAAAAACAAGGACTGCAGCCTAAATTCCAAATACCAGAAACTGAAATCTCCATCCTCGCCTAAAGGAACACCTCGATCTTTGAGATTTGTCTTGTTTTGAACAGGGCATTCTAATTTCTTGTGGTTATAAAACAATTAGCAAAGCAGCCTACATTTGTGATTTTTATCTATTCCCCATGTTTTTTCTCCTCAAAATCCATTCCTTTCAAAAAATAAATAAATAAATCTGATGGAGAAGTGTGAAAAATAAATAAATGCATGCATACATAAATATATAAACAAAAAGGAGGTGTGACTGGTGCCAGGGACTGAAATGAAGCACAATATTTGAAAGTGTCAGAGGAACTGCAAACTGTATTCAATTCTGACTTCAGGAAGGAACTGCCGCCGCAGGATGGAAAAGCACTGCTGGAGCGCAGCTCATAGGAACAGGAAGAGCTCAGAAGCCAACAGGAAGCAGACGGGAAGGAACGTGGCTTCCTCCTCCAGCCTGGCCATCTCCCTCTAGTGCCCCCTGATGGAAGTGGAAAAGGGAACTGGCGGCAAAGCTGGATGTGATTTGCAGAGTCCTAGCCCCAACATTGCTGAGCTGAATCTAGAAAGATGGTTTGGAGCTGAAAGGCAATAGCTTAATAACTGGTCCAGTTATAATCAGAAGAATAATATACTTGTATAACTCTTTACACTTTGCAAAGCTTTAGAAAAAAACAAATTGAAATGATAACCACCATTTACTGCTAAGTATTTATGAGCCAGGAACCATGCTACATTTTATACACAACGTATCTCATTCAATTTTCAGAACAGTCCTATGAGATAGGTATTGTTAACCCCATTGAATTTATGAGGAAACAGGTACAAAAAGTTTAAGAGAGCTGCCAGAAATTACACAAGCTGATGGCAACTAAGTGGTTGTTACACATTAAGTCCACAGTTAGGTCTTTTTTTTTTAACCTTTATTGGAGTATAATTGCTTTACAATGGTGTGTTAGTTTCTGCTTTAAAGAAAAGTGAATCAGTTATGCATATACATATGTCCCCATATCTCTTCCCTCTTGCATCTCCCTCCCTCCCACCCTCCCTATCCCACCCCTCTAGGTGGTCACAAACCACCCAGCTGATCTCCCTGTGCCATGCAGCTGCTTCCCACTAGCTATCCACCCTACGTTTGGCAGTGTATATATGTCCATGCCACTCTCTCACTTTGCCCCAGCTTACCCTTCCCCCTCCCCATATCCTCAAGGCCATGCTCTAGTAGGTCTGTGTTTTATTCCCGTCCTACCCCTAGGCTCTTCATGACATTAGCCACCAGGCAGTCATTTTCAGTAGGAAAGTAACCAAAATGACAGCACCAACTTCATTTGATGTCTACCCAGGAAGATTTCTATTCTGAATGGGGTGGAGCAGAGAGCCTATCAGTGGTGACAGTTCCTGCTCTCAGACATTGCATAGAAGAATTTGGTGATATGCAAAAAAACCAGCTCTCGTTAAGAGGTCTATGTTAAAGTTGGGGTCAGCTGGAAAGCAAACCATAAAAATAGCAACCTAAACCATTCAGGGGCTTCATTTTTGTCACCTAAAATGAGTCCAGAGTTCGGCAGTCGAAGAATGAATGGTAACACTCTGATGCCCACAAGGATCTAGGTTCTTTCTAATTTTTCCCTCGTCTTCACTCTTCCTTTGCAGGTGTCTTCCCTTCTCATGCTGCCGCCTTGTGCCAAGACTGTTCCTTCGTATCAAATTTTGAGTCAGTGTTTCCGTTGAAAAGAGGGAAAGGACAAAGAGCAGCTAATTCTGCTCCTTTCAAAGAATTTCTCAGAAGCCCCTCCCAGGAAATTCTGCCCACATCTCATTGTCCAGAACTGCAACACATGGCTACTCATAGCTGAAAGGGAGGCTGGGAAATGCCTTTTGTAGCTAGGCATATTTCCACACAATAAAATGGGAGTTCAGTTAATTTGAAAAAAGAAAGGATATTGGTTTGGAAATTATGCACGTCAGTCACAAAAGATAAGCAGGGCTTGTAGGGTCAACAGCTTATTTCCCCTTTACTTAGTTGTCTGACTTTGCCATTTCCTAACCTCTTCACTTTTCATTGACTCTGTGACCGGGATTTCCCAAGGCACCCTCAGCTGAAAGTGTTCATCTCTTTGTCGCATAAACTCTTTCATATTTGCCAGCCCTGTGTCCTGACTTTGGTATGAAAAATATGTGTCCATATAAACTATTTATCTGTTTTCTGGTAAATTCTTCAACAGCCCTTCAGTTCCTCTTCATTCTCAATTTAGGCCCAGCTGACCCTAAAACTAAAGTCCCAAAATGTTCCCTTTCATTTTGTTTGTTTGTTTTTTCATTTTTTTGGACCATTTTGTCAAACTTCTGTTGTTTCTGGTAATTTGATTTAACATTCTTAGGGTTTGGAACCATTGCTGGATCAAACTGAATAGAACATGTCAAGAGGGATTATTAAACTTCATATGAAGTGATATTCTCCTCCAACAGAGTACCTCCTCTCTTCATCATCCAAGGAGACTGTGAATTTGAAGAGTAAGGGTTAGGAGATCCTAAGCATTCAGCCTTTGAGCTACTTACTCTCTATATACTCTTTCTTCATACTATCTTAACCAGAATAAATAGAACTTTAAACAATAGGAAGATTTCAAGAAGATAGGAAAGCATTCCAAGTAGGCACAGGACCCCTTTCCTCTCTCTACAAGAGATCATGGCCATGAGAATCAATAACCAAGCTCCAGTAGCCAATGACTGAATAGGACAATGTGTCAGGTAAGAGGTAGGTGACATATCATAATTACTATGCAATATCTTAGCCTTCATTTTAGCAGATTGTCATAAAGTGATGATCTGTGCATGTGTGTGTGCACGCACTTAATTCTACACACCTATACCACCAGAGCCAGCCCTTATGCCTTTTTCCCTCTTTTTCTCCTAAGGTTTCTTTTTTTAATAGATTTCTTTTAGAAAGGTTTTAGATTTACAGAGAAACTGAGCAAATAGTACAGAGTGTTCCCATATACCTTCCCCTCACCCAGTATCCCCAATTATTAACATCTTACATGAGTATGGTACATTTGTTACAATTAATGAACCAATATTGATATATTATTATTAAATAAAGTCCAGAATTTATTAACATTTTTTTTTTAGTTTTTACCTAATGTCCTTTTTCTGTTAGAGGATCCCACAGGGCTACCACATTCATTACATTTAGTCATCATGTCCCTTTAGGCTCATCTTGACTATGACGGTTTCTCACTTTCCTTGTTGTTGTTGTTGTTGTTTGTTTGTTTTTATTGGAGTATAACTGATTTACAATGATGTGTTAATCTCTGCTGTACAGCAAAGTGAGTCAGTTATATATATACATATATCCACTCTTTTTTAGATTCTTTTCCCATATAGGTCATTACAGAGTATTGAGTAGAGTTCCCTGTGCTATACAGTAGGTCCTTATTAGTTATCTATTTTCCTTGCTTTTAATAACCTTGACAGTTTTAAGGAGTGCTGGTCAGGTGTGTTGTAGGATGCTCTCTACTGGAATTTGAGGTTTTTCTCTTGTCCAGTGTGGGATTATGGGTTTGGGGGAGGAAGATCACAGAGGTAAAGGGTCATTTTTACCACAGTCATATCAGGGGTTCATACAATCAACAGGACTAATTATTTTGAAGTTGACCTGGGTCATCTGGCTAAAGTAGTGTTTGTCAGGTTTATTTATCAACTATAAAGTTACTCTTTTATCCCCTTTCTGTACTGTATGCATTTTCCAAGGAAACCAATGTATACAGTCCACACTTAAGAAGTGAGGAATTATGCCCTCTTCCCTGAGGGTGGAGTATCTGCACAACTTATTTGGACATCTTCTGCATGGGAGATTTGTCTCTTCTCCCCCATTTACCTATTTATTCAATCATTTATCTATATCAGTGTGGACTTACAGATATTTATTTTATACTTATAACTTTGGGTTATAATCCAATACTACTTTGTTTATTTTGTTGTCCAAAAATTTCCAGCTTTGGCATTGGCATCTCTTTCAATTGACTCCTGTGCCCCTTTGACATAATGCAAATCAATGTAGGTTTCGTTTTTAGTTCGTTTTTTGTTTTTTTTGTTCGTTTGTTCAGACCTTCCTTATTTGGGGGCTCTACAAGATTCACCAGGTTCATCTTGTATTATTTCCTGCCCCAGTCCTAGAATTAGCCATTTCTCCAATTATATTTTCATCTTTATTATCAATTTTAGTTTTATCAACAATTCTTTATTCAATAAATAAGCATGAAGTTCCTGTTTCCTTTTGCTTCCAACAAAGAAGAGATGAGAAGCAGACAGACACAAAAAATAAGTTCAAAAGAAGCAGATCCTTGAGAGAAGTAAGGAAGAAAGGGTTTCACATCTTCTCTTCTCTATAGTTACCAGGAAGTAAGTCACACTTCTAGACTGTCAGAGGGGAAAGTCCATATGCAGGAGAAAGTCAACACCTGGACCCCCTCTGAGCATCCCTAGGGTGGGTGGTCTCCCTCCAAAAGAACCTCTGCTCTCTTTTTCCTGCAGGGAAAGGTCCTTGCATCTCATCTTGCAAAGAGAGGACACCATCCAGCACATGGTTCAAACTCTGGTGCCAACAAGGAGAAGGATAAAAGGAGTGCAAGGAATGTCTCTAGTGAAGATGAAAATATCCACAAGCCCCTCAAGACATCAAGATACCCTTGTGAGAGTGCCAGTGTGTGTAAAGTGGCCAGTGGGTGTTTCAATGAAGCAGTATCAAGTGAGAGGCACTGACTGTCATCTCCTAGGGGTGCTGTAAATATGTTAATAGGACCACATTACAGAGAAGGGGGTCCAGCAAATTGTGTGCTCCTGAAGGCACCAACAAATGGATAGAGGGAAACAAGAGCCATAAAAACTGGCTGGGGTTTCCCTTCTGATGGTTCTTAGTAGCTACTTCCTCCAGAAAGCCCTCCCTGGCCCACGGAATGGCCTGGGTGGGGCATCTTTGAGCACCTAAAGCTGTGAACTCTCACTCACTTATCAACAAATGTTTACTCACCCCTAATATGAGTCAAGAACTAAGCTATATGCCAGGGATAAAGAATTATACCCTGAGTCTCAAAACTCACATACCAGGGGATGGAGAAGGAAGGTGGGGGAACACAAACATGTCAGTATGCAACCTCAATACCATGATAGGAGGCAACAGGCAAGACAGAAGAAGAATAACTGTCCAGGTTATGAGGCAAAGGATGGTGGAATGGATGAGGAAACATCCAAGCAGTCTTAAAGGATGACAATTAATCCTCCAATTCCACTCGTTGACCATTCTTCATGGTATCTAATATAATATTATATTCTTCTCTTGCTTTTTCTCTCTAACTTCTCTTAGAGACACCTTTTGATTTGCTCACTGTAATCAGTCAGGGTTCCACCAGTGAAAACAGAACGAGTAGGATATATATGTAAAGAAATGGGAGATAGATAGAGATAGAGATAAAAGGAAAGAGAGAAAGAGAGAGAGGGAGGGATTTATTGCAAGGAATTGGCTTACACAATTGTAGAGGCTGGCCAGGCAAGTCTGAAATCCTTAGGGCAGGCTGGAAGGAAGGACAGGCTGGAAACTCTTGCAGGAGCTTGACACTGCAGTCGGCAGGTGGAATTTCTTCTTCCTCAGGGAAACCTCAGCTCTGTTTGCAAAGCCTTTCAACTGATTGGATCTGGCCCACCCAGATTTTTCAGGATAATCCCCTCTTACTTAGAGTCAATGACTGTAGATGTTAAACAGATCTACAAAATACATTCACAGCAACACCCACATGAGTGTTTGATTGATTAACTGGGAATTACAGCCTAGCCAAGTTGACACATACGACCGACCATCAAACTCACCCATCTCTTTCTACCATCTGCCTTCAGTGCACCACTCACATGAGATCACAGACTTCCCTGGTGGTCCAGTTGTTAAGACTCCCCGCTTCCACTGCAAGGGGTGCAGGTTCGATCCCTGGTCAGGGAAATAAGATCCCGCATGCCATGCAGTGCAGCCAACAAACAAACAGAAAAACACACACATGAGACCACAATAAGAGGAATTCCTCTAGGACTTCTGCAATATAATAGCCCGGCTTACTCACTGATTCACCCCACTCCCAACCCAACACACCTAACCACTCGTAGCCTTTGCCTGGACTCGGGCAGGGCTATAGCTGCCTGTCTGGGTGTGTCCAGGGTACAGATCACTATTGAACATTTCCTGGATAAAAAAACAGCACTATTGTAATACATGTGAAAGGGGAAAGGATGCCACATAACCATTTAGAAAGATGGTAAATGAAAGGCACATTCGCTTAGAAATTAATGAAAGACAAAAATATGGGAGTTTTGGACCCTGAGGGGAAAAAACAACTTCTATTCCTTTCTCCTTTAAGTGTACAGAACAGAAATTAAGTACTCAGACCCTGCAATCAACTGGATTTGAAATCTAGTTTATATAACCTATTTGAAATCTAGTGGCAATTTCATAACCATTGTGAACCTCAGTTTCTTCAGCTATGGCCTGTGAAAATAATAAACCTTACCTCAGAAAGTTGTTATGAGGATAAAAGAGAAAATACATGCAAAAGCACTTAGCGCAAAGATAAGCATCTTATAGAGTTTTTTTAAGTCACTATTATTATCATTAAGTAACTGCTCTGTGCCAGACAAAGTAGGGGATACTGAGATAAGTAAAGAACCTTGAAAATCCTTTGAGAAATGTCAGACATATAAACAATTTCAATGCAGTATGTAAATCCAACAGGAGACGGCGGAGCAGAGAAAGGAATGAGTACTCCAGCCTAAGGATCAGGAAGACTTCACAGTGGAAGTTTCACATGAACTGGGCTTCCAATGACCAGCAGTGCTTCCTGAGCACAAAAGCAGGGAAGGGCATTGCAAGCATAAGGAATAGCATGTGTAAAGGCAGAGGCAGAGAAGAGCACAGTGCATCTAGAAGTCCAGCGTGAATGGAGCATAGGCATTGTGTGGTGTAGGAAGGCCGGGTGGGGTAAGGCGGAGGAGGTGGAGAAGTGGGATAAAGACATCTGATGAAGGCTGATATGGCATGCTAAGGAGATTGGCCTCTATCCTGAAGACAGTTGGAGGCAGGCTTCCAACTCTGCTTTTGGCCACTGAGCAATTGTACTGTAAATTGATAAAGCAGCATTTGTATTTACTTGTCTACAAGCCAGACATAGCAAATGCACACATCCCCATGGAAATGTTCCTCGCCAGGATCATCAGTAATCCGGGCAGAGGAGGGACGGGGGGATTACACATACCAAAAACAAGTCAACCATGGCGCCCAACCCAGTCCATCACCTTACATCACCACATGGCCAGACTTACAGAGGATGTGGGGAGGTAGAAAACGTTCTTAGTTGAAACAGAAGGACATATCCACAAGTATTTTTCTCTCTTCTCTCCCTGCTGCACACTCCAGTTCTGAACCATTTTACATAATTGACTATTCCCTCCTCCTTCCAGCATTTGCTTCTCTTGGCTTCTTAGACAACCTCATTCTCCTGGTTGTCTTTCTACCTCACAAGATGCTGCTTCTCAGTCTCCTTTGCTGGTTCCTAACGTTGGAGCCCCAGATTTCAATCTTTGGGCCTCTTCCCCATCTTCCCTCATTCCCTAGGTGCTTTCATACAAATGTATTACTTTGTAATACATTTGTAAATGTAATACCATCAATCTGCTGACAATTTCCAAATTTATATCACCACTCAGACCTCTCCCTTGGATTCCAAACTCTGTATCCGATTGCCTGCTCAATATTTCCACTCGATATGTCAGGCATCTCAAACTGAAGATGGATAACACTAAACTTTTGGTCTTCCAAGCCAAATCTGTTCAATAAACATAAATCCCAAGATCCTTTTAAAACATAAATTAGCACCTCACTTCCCTGATCAAAACTGTCCAACAGCATCCTATTTCCTTCACAGTAAAAACCAAAGTCCTACAAAATCCCAGCTATTGAATTCTCTCCCCTTTACCTGCTTGACATTGATCTCCTACTACTCTCCACCATGGTCATTCCACGCCAGACACACCAGGTTATTGCTTTTCTTCACATACACAAGCACACAGGAGCCTCAGAGCCTTTACACTTCTTCCCCCTGCTAAGGATGCTCTTCCCCCAGATGACTGCAGATTGGATGTCATCTTCTCAGTGAAGTCTTCCCTAAGCACCTTACTTAAAATATTAAGTCCACCACTGTCAACATCCCATCCAGAATGCCATATCTCCTTTTCTGCTTCATTTTCTCCTTAGCACTTGTCACCATCTAATCAGGCATCTCATATAGTTTTTACTTGTCAATTTGTTGTCATTTTTCTCTCTTGCCACCACCACTAGAATATAATAAAGCATGAAGATGTTTTCTTCTGTTTTATTCATCACTGTGTACCCTACAGCAAAAAAACCAGAACCTGGAGCATAGTAGCTACTCAATAAACATTTTTTAAATTAATGCATCAACCTATGGAGAAAGCACTGCACTTAGAGTTTGAAGACCTGGGTTTGAATTCAGACTGTGACTTATTTCATTGCACCATTGGTGAAATGATTCATCTTCTTTGGCCTCAGCTTCCTCCTTTGAAAATTGGGGTTAGTAATCTCTGTTTAACATGTAGCAATGATTAACTAGGATTATAAAACACAATACAATGGGCACTCAAAAACTGATTATACACTCATTTATCTTATTTAATGTTTCTGGCAGATCAAAAGTCAACCCTGTAATAGAATGAGAGCTTCATCCACTGCCAGCAGTTCTTAGACAAAATATGATTTTTAAAATCCAAGTTTAAACATCTACATTTTGAAGCATTACTATTTTCATACTCCATATTAACTCCTCAAACTTCAATAGGAAGTTAGGGTCCAGATATATTTTGTCAAGTAAGATGACAGACTAAAATAACAGATTGCCTGTTGTATGTCAGATATGCATTCACAAAATTATTTATTTAACAAACATTTATTAAGTACCTACTCTGTGCCAAACACTGTTCTAGGCTCTGAAGATAGAGCAGTGAACAAGACAAAGTTTTTGCTTTTATGGCATTCATATTGTAGTTCAGAAAGAAATGAATGAATACATTAAGATAGTAATGATTTATAAAGAAAAAGCAGTATACAGGAACAGAGAAGCATGCTATTTTTTATAGGATAGTCTGATAAGGTAAAATTAGATCAGAAGCCTGAATGAAATAAGGGATTAAGTCATGGGAATACCTGGGGAGATAATGTTCCATGCATAGGAAATAGTAAAGAGTGTTTATTAAAGAAAAAGGCTGATTCTCAGTAAGAATAGTGAGTTTCATGGTGGTTTAATTTGCCCTATATCCATCCCCTTTCTCCAGCTCCATAGTAGCTATAAAAACCAACAGCCATGGAACTATACTTATGAAAAACAGCAGTCTACAGTCAATGGAAGGTACAGAACATGCCTAGAATACCCCCCCAAAATCTCCATTACAAGAGAACCATCATTATTTGGCCTGTCTGGCAGCACCCTCGTGTTCTAACTATGTTCTTAGATTCTGTATGTCTATTTGGCATCCATTAATCACCGGGCCAAACTATCAGCCACATGTTTACCTGTCCTACAAGTCAACCTGCCTGAAACTCACCTTTCATGAGCAGATCCAAGATTGTGCCCCCACCCACCTTCTTATCTGACTCTCACACACCAAGCCAGTAATTCCCCTTCCATAAATCACTGTAGGGCCAGTATTCAGGAAACTACAACCCAAAGCCCATCAGAATTATTCAAACTGGCCAATCCTAAACTGTTTATTTTGCTCTGCTTTGCCTTTCCTGCAGAAACTCCAAGAAATGTTCTTAACTAGGCCTTCCCCTCATTTGTGCTTCTGCCTAACCAAACCTGGTATTTATCCTGTGGTCCTGAATGGTGTGGTATGTCCCTTTTTAATGACCTTGGCCTCTCCATGTCATTACTCAGTCACATCTCTATGAGTTAAATGTCAGGTATAATTTTTAAACACCTGGAAATTCCCACTCATAGGACTTGTCTTTATTTGACTTGACTTAGAACTCAATCATTGTGAACAGCCTTTTCCATGGGCATTTATTGAAAAATACCAGTGGCTATGATTTAACATCACAGCTGCCTGAGTTAAGATTAACAGCTGGGGCAAACAAAGGGCTGACTAAATTTTTTTTTTTTTTTGAGTAATTAGATGTCCACAGAAGGCTTTGAGAAAGCACCAACATATTCCTGGGAATCTAGGTGGCAAAGTGCATGCTCAGGAAAGACCTGGGAAAGCTTTTGTCTCTGACCTCTGACTGAACTTAAGGCTCTACACAGGCAGTAAGTGAAGGGTAAGGTAGAGCTGTAACTAGCAGAATGTGAAAAGTGCCAGACATGCACCCAGAACCCTTTGGCAGAGGCTGGGAGAATTATTGCTTCAAAGCATGCAAGGAAATCCTTGTCTAATTATTAGCTGACCACTAAGCCAACTGACCAGAGACTTCAGTAGCCACACATGACAAAAAATACTGACTTTACAAAATTAGTTGAGGAAAATCACTAGGCAAACAACCTGTCATGATAACAAACATAAACAATGACAACAAGCCATGAGGAAGTGGGGGAAATCTGGTTTCCATAATAACCACATAATATTATTTAAAATGTTCAATCTTCTACAAAAATTATGAGACATGAAAAGAAATGGGAAAGTATGGCCACTAAGGATGGGGGTCGGGGTGGGGACAGTTAGTAGAAACTGTCCCTGAGAAGGTCTGAACATTGGACTTACTAGACAAAGATTTAAAATCAGCTTGTGTTAAGGGTCTCCAAAACTACCTTGAGGTTCATGATTTACTAGAGAGACTCACAGAACTCAGGAAAGTTATACTCATGATTGCAGTTTATTACAGAGAAAGGATACCAATTAAAATCCGAAATGGAAAAAGGTACAAAGGGCAGGTTCCAAGAGAGACAAGGCAGAAGCTTCCAGCCATCTTCCTATTGTAGTCATGTGGACTCTCTCTACTATGACTGCGATAATGTGTACTGAGTACTGTCAATCAGGGAAGCTCACCCAAGCCTTGAAGTCCAAGGTTTTTAATGGGGGTCAGTCACATCATCTCAATAGATGTGGAAAAAGCATTTGCCAAAATTTGATGCTCAGCCATGATAAAACACTCAACAGACTAGGAATAGAGAGAAACTTCCTCAACCTGATAAAGAAATTCTACAAAATAAAAAACTAGGGTTAACATCATATTTAATGGTGAAAAATGGAATGTCTTTCTCCGTGACATGAGGATTAAGACAAAGATTCCACTCTTCCCACTTACAGTCAACAATGTACTGGAGGGTCTAGCCAAGGACATTAAGCAAGAAAAATATAAAAGGGTATCCCGGTTGGAAAAAAAGAAGTGAAATTATCTCTATTCATGGATGATATAGTCTTGTGTGTAGAAAGTCCTAAGGAATACACATGCACACACACAAGCTATTAGAACTAATAAACGAGTTCAGCAAGATTGCCAGGATAAAAGATTAGTATATAAAAGTCACTTACATTTCTGTGTACTAGCAATGAACAATCCAAAAATGAAACTAAGAAAATAATCCCATTTATAATAGCATTCAAACAAGTAAAATACTTAAAATAAATTTAACAAATGGAGTGTAAAACTTTTATACTAAAAGCTATAAAATATCATTGAAAGCAATTAAAGAAGATCTAAACAAATGGAAAGACATCCCACATTCATGAATTTGGAAGGCTTGGTATTGCTAACATTTCAATACATGCCACATTGATCTACAGATTCAAATAAAATTCCTATCAAAATCACAGCTGCCATGTTTGCAGAAATTGACAAGTTGATTCTAAATTCATAGGAAAACACAAGGGACCCAGAAAAGCCAAATCAATCTTGAAAAGGAACAAAGCTGGAGATCTTGCTGATTCTAAAACTCAGTACAAAGCTACAATAATTGAGACAGTGTGATATGACATAAGACTAGACATATAGATCAACGGAATAAAATTTACAGTCCAGAAAGAAACCCACACATTTATGGTAAACGGATTTTCAACAAGGGTGCCAAGACAATTCAATGGGGAAAGAATAATCCTTTTAATAAATGATGCTTGAACAACTTGATATCCACCTGCAAAAGAATGAGTTTGTACCCTACCCCTTACACCATTTATAAAAATTAACTCAATATGAATACACATGTAAATTTTTTGCTAAAACTTGACAAATGGACTGAAGGGCATAATGGACATGACTGAAGATAAATATTTGAGTTAGAAATTTAAGTCAACTTATGCTTCCAGAACACAGTATGAAAGGACAACATGATAAATATACAAAAGAAACATAAAGAAATATGTCATCTAGATTCACACATTTATAATTCATTTAATAGGATTTCTGTCATCATAGAGAGAATGGAGGAAAAGATATAACAAATGAAATAAAAGTAGAAAATTTCCCAGAACTACAGAAAAGATATAAATGTTCCAATTCAAAAAGTCCAAATACACATGAATTTTCATTTCTTCAAGGAAAAGAAAAAAAATCCTAAAATCTTCCAAAAGGGCCACAGAGAGGAGGAATTAACAGGTACACTACAAAGAACTGAGATTTAGACTGGCATCAGAATTTTTATCAATTTTAGATGCCAGAGATTTTCCAAGTTCAAAGAGTTAACATAGCCTATACAAACAAGTATTCATATTATTCTAAAATGTTCACCTTTACAAAATTTGTATACCACAAACTTCTTAAGAGCATAAAAGAGAGTAAGACAATTCAACTGGAATACATTTTAAAATTAAGGGACACTAGGATTGGTTCCAGATGGTGGAGTAGAAGGACGTGCCTTCACTGTCTCTTACAAGAACACCATAATCACAACTAACTGCTGAACAGTCATTGACAGGAAGAAACTGGAACTTACCAAAACAGATAACCCACATCCAAAGACAAAGGAGAAGCCACAGTGAGATGGCAGGAGGGGTGCAATCACAATAAAATCAAATCCTGTAACTGCTGGGTGGGTGACTCACAAACTGCAGAACACTTATACCACAGAAGTCCACCCACTGGAGTGAAGGTTTTGAGCTCCACATCAGGCTTCGAAATCTAGGGTCCGGCAATGGGAGGAGGAATTCCTAGGAAATCAGACTTTGAAGGTTAGTGGGATTTGATTGCAGGACTTTGACACAACTGGGGGAGACAGAGACTCCACTCTTGGAGGGCACACACAAAGTAATGTGTGCATCAGGACCCAGGGGAAGGAGCAGTGACCCCACAGGAGACTGAACAAGATCTACCTGCTAGTGTTGGAGGGTCTCCTGCAGAGGCAGGGGTTGGCTCTGTCTCACTGAGAGGACAAAGACGCTGGCAGCAGAAGTTCTGGTAAGTACTCTTTGGCGTGAGCCCTCTGAGAGTCTGCCATTAGACCCACCAAAGGGCCCGGGTAGGCTCCAGAGTTGGGTCGCCTCAGGCCAAAAAACCAACAGGGAGGGACCCCAGCCCCACCCACAAATCAGCTGTCAAGCACATTAAAGTTTTACTGAGCTCTGCCCACCAGAGCAACAGCCAGCTCTACCCACCACCAGTCCCTCCCATCAGAAAACTTGCACAAGCCTCTTAGATAGCCTCATCTACAAGAGGGCAGACAGCAGAAAGAAGAACTACAGTCCTGCAGCCTGTGGAACAAAAACCACATTCACAGAAAGATAGACAAGATGAAAAGGCAGAGGGCTATGTACCAAATGAAGGAACAAGATAAAACCACAGAAAAACAACTAAATGAAGTAGAGATAGGCAAACTTCCAGAAAAAGAATTCAGAATAATGATAGTGAAGATGATCCAGGACCTCGGAAAAAGAATGGAGGCAAAGATCAAAAAGGTGAAAGAAATGTTTAACAAATATCTAGAAGAATTAAAGAACAAACAAACAGAGATGAACAATACAATAACTGAAATGAAAAATACACTAAAAGGAATCAGTAGCAGATTAATTGAAGCAGAAGAACAGATAAGTGACCTGGAAGACAAAATGGTGGAATTCACTGCTGCTGAACAGAATAAAGAAAAAAGAACAAAAAGAAATGAAGACAGCCTAAGAACCTCTGGGACAACATTAAAGGCAACAACATTCGCATTATAGGGGGTCCCAGAAGGAGAAGAGAGAGAGAAAGGACCCGAGAAAACATTTGAAGAGATTATACTGAAAAACTTCCCTAACATGGGAAAGGAAATAGCCACCCAAGTCCAGGAAGTGCAGAGACTCCCATACAGGATAAACCCAAGGAACAACACACCGAGACACATAGTAATCAAATTGGCAAAAATTAAAGACAAAGAAAAATTATTGAAAGAAGTAAGGGAAAAATGACAAATAACATAAGGTTAACAGCTGATTTCTCAGCAGAAATTCTACAAGCCAGAAGGGAGTGGTATGATATACTTAAAGTGATGAAAGGGAAGAACCTACAACCAAGATTACTCTACCCAGCAAGGATCTCCTGAAGATTTGATGGAGAAGTCAAAAGCTTCAGAGACAAGCAAAAGCTAAGAGAATTCACCACCCCCAAACCAGCTCTAAAACACATGCTAAAGGAACTTCTTTAAGTGAGAAACACAAGAGAAGAAAAGGACCTACAAAAAAAACCCAAAACAATTAAGAAAATGGTAATAGGAACATACATATCGATAATTACCTTAAACGTGAATGGATTAAATGCTCCAACCAAAAGACACAGGCTTACTGAATGGATACAAAAACAAGACCCATATATATGCTGTCTACAAGAGAACCACTTTAGACCTAGGGACACATACAGACTGAAAGTGAGGGGAAGGAAAAAGATATTCCATGCAAATGGCAATCAAAAGAAAACTGGAGTAGCAATACTCGTATCAGATAAAATAGACTTTAAAATAAAAAAATGTTACAACAGACAAGGAAGGACACTACATAATGATCATGGGATCAATCCAAGAAGATATAACAATTATAAACATATATGCACCCAACATAGGAGCACTTCAATACATAAGGCAACTGCTAACAGATCTAAAAGAGGAAATTGACAGTAACACAATGATAGTGGGGGACTTTAATACCTCACTTACACCAATGGACAGATCATCCAAAATGAAAATAAATAAGGAAACAAAAGCTTTAAATGACACAAGAGATCAGATAAGTTTAATTTATATTTACAGGACATTCCATCCAAAAACAACAGATTATACTTTCTTCTCAAGTGCACATGGAATGTTCTGCAGGATAGATCACATCATGGTCACAAATCAAGCCTCAGTAAATTTAAGAAAATGAAATTATATCAAGCATCTTCATCTTTTCTGACCACAACGTTATGAGATTAGAAATCACATACAGGGAAAAAAACATAAAAAACACAAACAGATGGAGGCTAAACAATACATTACTAAATAACCAAGAGATAACTGAAGAAATCAAAGAGGAAATTAAAAAATACCTAGAGACAAATGACAATGAAAACACAACAATCCAAAACCTACGGGATGCAGCAAAAGCAGTTCTAAGAGGGAAGTTTATAGCTATAAAAGCCTACCTCAAGAAACAAGAAAAATCTCAAATAAACAATCTAACCTTACACCTAAAGAAACTACAGAAAGAAGAACAAACAAAACCCAAAGTTAGCAGAAGGAAAGAAATCATAAAGATCAGAGCAGAAATAAATGAAATAGAAACTAAGAAAACAATAGCAAAGATTAATAAAACTAAAAGCTGGTTCTTTGAGAAGATAAACAAAATGGATAAACCTTTAGCCAGACTCATCAAGAAAAAGAGGGAGAGCACTCAAATCAATAAAGTTAGAAATGAAAAAGGAGAAGTTACAACAGACACTGCAGAAATATAAAGCATCCTAAGAGACTACTACAAGCAACTCTATGCCAATAAAATGCACAACCTGGAAGAAATGGACAAATTCTTAGAAAGTTATAACCTTCTAAGACTGAACCAGGAAGAAATAGAAAATATGAACAGACTAATCACAAGTAATGAAATTGAAACTGTGACTGAAAATGTTCCAACAAACAAAAATCCAGGACCAGATGGCTTCACAGGCAAAATGTATCAAACATTTAGAGAAGAGCTAACACCTATCCTTCTCAAACTCTTCCAAAAAATTGTGGAGGAAGGAACACTCCCAAACTCATTCTACAAGGCCACCATCACCCTTATACCAAAACCAGACACAGATACTACAAAAAAAGAAAATTACAGACCAATATCACTGATGAATATAGAAACAAAAATCCTCAACAAAATACTAGCAAACAGAATCCAACAACACATTAAAAGGATCATACACCATGATCAAGTGGGATTTATCCCAGGGATGCAAGGATTCTTCAATATACACAAATCAATCAATGTGATACACCATATTAACAAACTGAAGAATAAAAACCATATGATCATCTCAATAGATTAAAAAAAAGCCTTTGACAAAATTCAACACTCATTAAAGATAAAAACTCTCCAGAGAGTGGACATAGAGGGAACCTACCTCAACATAATAAAGGCCATATACGACAAACCCACAACAAACATCATTCTCAATGCTGAACAACTGAAAGCATTTCCTCTAAGATCAGGAAGAAGACAAGGATATCCACTCTTGTCAATAGTGTTGAACCACTATTATTCAACATAGTTTTGGAAGTCCTAGCCACAGCAATCAGAGAAGAAAAAGAAATAAAAGAAATACAAATTGGAAAAGAAGAAGTGAAACTGTCCCTGTTTGCAGATGACATGATACTCTACATAGAGAATCCTAAAGATGCCACCAGAAAACTACTAGAGCTAATCAATGAATTTGGTAAAGTTGCAGGATACAAAATTAATGCACAAAAATCTCTTGCATTCCTATACACTAACAATGAAAGATCAGAAAGAGAAATTAAGGAAACAATCCCATTCACCACTGCAACAAAAAGAATAAAATACCTAGGAATAAACCTAGCTACGGAGACAGAAGAACTATATGCAGAAAACTCTAAGACGCTGATGAAAGAAATTGAAGATGATACCAACAGATGGAGAGATATACCATGTCCTTTGATTGGAAGAATCAACATTGTGAAAATGACTATACTACCCAAAGCAATCTACAGATTCAATGCAATCCCTATTAAATTACCAATGGCATTTTTTACAGAAACAAAACAAAAAAATCTTAAAATTTTTATGGAGACACAAAAGACCCTGAATAGCCAAAGCAGTCTTGAGGGAAAAAAGCGGAGCTGGAGGAATCAGACTCCCTGACTTCAGACTATACTACAAAGCTACAGTAATCAAGACAGTATTGTACTGGCACAAAAACAGAAATATAGATCAATGGAACAAGATTGAAAGCCCAGAGATAAACCCACACACCTATGGTCAACTAATCAATGACAAAGGAGGCAAGGATATACAATGGAGAAAAAACAGTCTCTTCCATAAGTGGTGCTGGGAAAACTGGACAGCTACATGTAAAAGAATGAAATTAGAACACTCCCTAACACCATACTCAAAAATAAACTCAAAATAGATTAAAGACCTAAATGTAAGACCGGACACTATAAAACTATGAGAGGAAAACATAGGAAGAACACTCTTTGACATAAATCACAGCAAGGTCTTTATTGATCCACCTCCTAGAGTAATGGAAATAAAAACAAAAATAAACAAATGGGACCTAATGAAACTTAAAAGCTTTTGCACAGAAAGGGAAACCATAAAGAAGATGAAAAGACAACCCTCTGATTTGGAGAAAATATTTGCAAACGAATCAATGGACAAAGGATTAATCTCCAAAATATATAAACAGCTCATGCAGCTCAATATTAAAAAAACAAACAACCCAATCCAAAAATGGGCAGAAGACCTAAATAGACATTTCTCCAAAGAAGACATACAGATGGCCAAGAAGCACATGAAAATCTTCTCAGCATCACTAGTTATTAGAGAAATGCAAATCAAAACTACAGTGAGGTATCACCTCACACCAGTTAGAATGGGCACCATCAGAAAATCTACAAACAACAAATGCTGGAGAGGGTGTGGAGAAAAGGGAACCCCCTTGCACTGTTGGTGGGAATGTAAATTGATACAGTCACTATGGAGAACAGTGTGAAGGTTCCTTAAAAAACTAAAAATAGAATTATCATATGACCCAGCAATCCCACTACTGGGCATATACCCAGAGAAAATCATAGTTCAAAAAGACACATGTACCCCAATGTTCATTGCAGCATTATTTACCATAGCCAGGTCATGGAAGCAACCTAAATGCCCAATGACCAACTAATGTATAAAGAAGATTTGGTACATATATACAATGGAATATTACTCAGCCATAAAAAGGAGGGAAATTGGGTCATTTGTAGAGACGTGGATGGACCTAGAGACTGTCATACAGAGTGAAATAAGTCAGAAATAGAAAAAGAATTATCATATATTAATGCATATATGTGGAACCTAGAAAAATGGTACATGTGAACCAGTTTGCAGGGCAGAAATAGAGACACAGATGTAGAGAACAAACATATGGACACCAAGGGGGTAAAGTGGGGGGTGGGGGTGGGGGTGTGACAAATTGGGCGATTGGGATTGACATGTATACACTAATGTGTATAAAATGGAAGACTAATAAGATCCTGCTGTATAAAAAAATAAATAAAATAAAATTCAAAAGAAAAAATTAAGGGACACTATTTCCACTTATTCAATGTATGTACTGAGCCCCTACTACATGCCAGGCAACATTGTAGTTACCCGTGACACAAAGGTGAGCAGCATACAGTCCATTCTCATCATTTGTGTGTCCTGCATTTGCCTCCTCACTGACCCATACTCATAGCATTTTTGTAAGCTTGCACAGATTGGAAAAAATTAGGTCTCCCTATGTGCACATTCCCATTGAGGTCAAACAAGGAGACGCTCTGCCTTCTTATATCAGCTTTCATGTTGTAAACAACTGTCGGTGTTTCATGATCTACTTAGTATCACATTTTTTTTCTCATTTTTGTGCCCTTTTTTGGGAGTAGGAAGGAGATGTTGCTGTTTAAAGTGGTCCCCAAGCATAATGGTGTAGTGCTTTCTCATGTTCCTAAGCACAACAAGACTATGACATACCTTGTGGAGAAAATATGTGTGTTATATAAGTTGGTTCAGACATGAGTTATAGTGCCACTGGGCATGAGTTCAGTGTTAATAAATCAACAACATATATTAAATAACGTGTATTTAAACAGAAACACTAAAGAAACCATAAACAAGATGAAAAGACAACCCTCAGAATGGGAGAAAATATTTGCAAACAAAGCAACTGACAAGGAATTAATTTCCAAAATGTACAAACAGCTCGTGCAGCTCAATATCAAAAAAAAAACAAAAAAAACTCAATCAAAAAATGGGCAGGAGACCTAAATAGACATTTCTCCAAAGACATATAGATGGCCAAGAGGCACATGAAAAGATGCTCTACATCACTAATTATTAGAGAAATGCAAATCAAAACTACAATGAGGTATACCTCACATTGGTCAGAATGGCCATCATCAAAAAAATCTACAAACAATAAATGCTGGAGGGGGTGTGGAGAAAAGGGAACCCACTTACACTGTTGATGGGAATGTAAATTGATACAGCCACTATGGAAAATAGAATGGAGGTTCCTCAAAAAACTAAAAATAGAACTACAGTGTGATCTAGCAATCCAACTACTGGGCATATACCCTGAGAAAACCCTAATTCAAAGAGTCATGTACCACAATGTTCATTGCAGCTCTATTTACAATAGCCAGGACATGGAAGCAACCTAAGTGTCCATCAACAGATGAATGGATAAAGAAGATGTGGCACATATATACAAAGGAATATTACTAAGCCATAAAAAGAAACAAAATTCAGTTATTTGTAGTGACGTGGATGGACCTAGAGTCTGTCATACAGAGTGAAGTAAGTCAGGAAGAGAAAAATAAATACCGTATGTTAACACATATATATGGAATCTAAAAAAAAAAAAAAAATGGTCATGAAGAACCTAGGGGCAAGACGGAAATAAAGACACAGACCTACTAGAGAATGGACTTGAGGACACGGGGAAGGGGGAAGAGTAAGCTGGGACAAAGTGAGAGAGTGGCATGGACATATATACACTACTAAATGTAAAATAGATAGCTAGTGGGAAGCAGCCACATAGCACAGGGAGATCAGCTTGGTGCTTTGTGACCAGCTAGAAGGGTGGGATAGGGAGGGTGGGAGGGAGGGAGATGCAAGAGGGAAGAGATATGGGGACATATGTATATGCATAACTGATTCACTTTTCTTTAAAGCAGAAACTAACACACCATTGTAAAGCAACTATACTCGAACAAAAATATTTTTTAAATGAAACACCGATAAAAAACAAGGTTATATATTGATCAGCTGATAAAAATGTTGTGACCTGAGCAGGAGCTTCAAGATGGCAGAAGAGTAAGTTGACCTTCCGCCCCCAAAATACATCAGAAATACATCTACATGTGGAACAGTTCCTACAGAACACCTACTGAACGCTGGCAGAAGACCTCAGACCTCCCAAAAGGCAAGAAACGCCCCCACGTACCTGGGTAGGGCAAAAGAAAAAAGAATAAACAGAGACAAAATAATAGGGACGGACCTGCACCAGTGGGAGGGAGCTGTGAAGGAGGAAAGGTTCCCACACACTAGGAAACCCCTTCAGGGGCGGAGACTGCGGGTGGCAGAGTGGGGAAGCTTCAGAGCCACGGAGGAGAGCACAGTAACAGGGTGAGGAGGGAAAAGCGGAGAGATTCCCGCACGGAGGATCGGTGCCGACCACCACTCACCAGCCCGAGAGGCTTGTCTGCTCATCACTGGGGCGGGTGGGGGCTGGGAGCTGAGGCTCGGGCTTCGGTCGGATCCAAGGGAGAGGACTGGGCTTGGCTGCGTGAACACAGCCTGCAGGGGCTAGTGCGCCACAGCTAGCCGGGAGGGAGTCCGGGAAAAAGTCTGGAGCTGCCGAAGAGGCAAGAGACTTTTTCTTCCCTCTTTGTTTCCTGGTGCGCGAGGAGAGGGGATTAAGCGCGCCTCTTAAAGGAGCTCCAGAGACGGGCACAAGCCGCGGCTATCAGCACGGACCCCAGAGACAGGCATGGGACGCTAAGGCTGCTGCTGCTGCCACCAAGAAACCTCTATGCGAGCACAGGTCACTCTCCACACCTCCCCTCCCAGGAGCCTGTGCAGCCCACCACTGCCAGGGTCCCCTGATCCAGGGACAACTTACCCAGGGAGAATGCACTGCGCAGCTCAGGCTGGGGCAATGTCATGCCGGCCTCTGACGCCGCAGGCTCGCCCCGCATCCGTACCTCTCTCTCCACCCGTACTGAGTGAGCCAGAGCCCCCTAATCAGCTACTACTTTAACCCCGTCCTGTCTGAGAGAAGAACAGACGCCCTCAGGTGACCTACAAGCAGAGGCGGGGCCAAATCCAAAGCTGAAGCCCAGAAGCTGTTCGAACAAAGAAGAGAAAGGGAAATCCCTCCCAGCAGCCTCAGGAGCAGTGGATTAAATCTCCACAATGAACTTGATGTACCCCACATCTGTGGAATCCCTGAATAGACAACGAATCATCCCAAATTGAGGAGGTGGACTTGGAGAGCAAAGATATATTTTTTTTTCCCCTTTTTCTCTTTTGGTGAGTGTGTATGTGTATGCTTCTGTGTGTGATTTTTGTCTGTATGGGTTTGCTTTTACCATTTGTCCTAGGGTACTGTCTGTCCGTTTGGGGGTTTTATTTCACTTTTTAAAAATTTTTTCTTAATAATTATTTTTTATTTTAATAACTTTATTTTATTTTTTTTATCTTATATTCTTTCTTTCTTTCTATTTTTTCTCCCTTTTATTCTGAGCCATGTGGGTGACAGGCACTTGATGCTCCAGCCAGGCGTCAGGGCTGTGCCTCTGAGGTGGGAGAGCCAAGTTCAGGACACTGGTCCACAAGAGACCTCCCAGCTCCACGTAATATCAAACAGAGAAAATCTCCCAGAGATCTCCATCTCATGCCAAGACCCAGCTTCACTCAAAGACCAGCAAGCTACAATGCAGGACACCCTATGCCAAACAACTAGCAAGACAGAAAAACAACCCCATCCATTAGCAGTGAGGGTGCCTAAAATCATAATAAGGCCACAGACACCCCAAAACACACAACAAGACGTGGACCTGCCCACCAGAAAGACAAGATCCAGCCTCATCCACCAGAACACAGGCACTAGCCCCCTCCACCAGGAAGCCTACACAACCCACTAAACCAACCTTAGTCACTGGGGACAGACACCAAAACCAACAGGAACTACGAACCTGCAGCCTGCTAAAAGGAGACCCCAAACACAGTAACTTAAGCAAAATGAGAATACAGAAAAACAAACAACAGATGAAGGAGTAAGGTAAAAACCCACCAGACCTAACAAATGAAGAGGAAATAGGCAGTCTACCTGAAAAAGAATTCAGAATAATGATAGTAAAGATGTTCCAAAATCTTGGAAATAGAATAGAGAAAATACAAGAAAAGTTTAACAAGGCCCGAGAAGAACTAAAGAGCAAACAAACAGTGATGAACAACACAATAAATGAAATTAAAAATTCTCTAGAAGGGATCAATAGCAGAATAACTGAGGCAGAACGGATAAATGACCAGGAAGATAAAATAGTGGAAATAACTACTGCAGAGCAGAATAAAGAAAAAACAATGAAGAGAATTGAGGACAGTCTCAGAGACCTCTGGTACAATATTAAACACACCAACATTCGAATTATAGGGGTCCCAGAAGAAGAAGAGAAAAAGAAGGGGACTGAGAAAATATTTGAAGAGATTATAGTTGAAAACTTCCCTAATATAGGAAAGGAAATAGTCAATAAAGTCCAAGAAGCACAGAGTCCCATACAGGATAAATCCAAGGAGAAACACGCCAAGACACATATTAATCAAACTATCAAAAATTAAATACAAAGAAAAAATATTAAAAGCAGCAAGGGAAAAACAACAAATAACACACAAGGGAATCCCCATAAGGTTAACATCTGATCTTTCAGCAGAAACTCTGCAAGCCAGAAGGGAGTGGCAGGACATATTAAAAGTGATGAAGGAGAAAAAGCTACAACCAAGAATACTCTACCCAGCAAGGATCTCATTCAGATTTGATGGACAAATCAAAAGCTTTAGAGACAAGCAAAAGCTAAGAGAATTCAGCACCACCAAACCAGCTTTACAACAAATGCTAAAGGAACTTCTCTAGGCAGGAAACACAAGAGAAAGAAAAGATCTACAATAACAAACCCAAAACAATTAAGAAAATGGTAATAGGAACATACATATTGATAATTACCTTAAATGTAAATGGATTAAATGATCCAACCAAAAGACACAGATTGGCTGAATGGATACAAAAACAAGACCCATATATATGCTGTCTGCAAGGGACCCACTTCAGACCTAGGGACACATACAGACTAAAAGTGAGGGGATCAAAAAAGATATTCCATGCAAATGGAAATCAAAGGAAAACTGGAATAGCAATTCTCATATCAGACAAAACAGACTTTAAAATAAAGACTATTACAAAAGACAAAGAAGGACACTACATAATGATCAAGGGATCGATCCAAGAAGTTATAACAATTGTAAATATTTATGCAGCCAACATAGGAGCACCTCAATGCATAAGGCAAATACTAACAGCTATAAAAGGGAAAATCAACAGTAAAACAGTCATAGTAGGGGACTTTAACACCCCACTTTCACCAATAGACAGATCATCCGAAATGAAAATAAATAAGGAAACACAAGCTTTAAATGATACATTAAACAAGGTGGACTTAATTGATATTTATAGGACATTCCATCCAAAAACAACAGAATACACATTCTTCTCAAGTTCTCATGGAACATTCTCCAGGATAGATCATATCTTGGGTCACAAATCAAGCCTTGGAAAATTTAAGAAAATTGAAATTGTATCAAGTATCTTTTCCGACCACAATGCTATGAGAATAGATATCAATTACAGAAAAAATCTGTAAAAAATAAAGCACATGGAGGCTAAACAATACACTACTTAATAAACAAGAGATCACTGAAGAAATCAAAGAGGAAATCAAAAAATACCTAGAGAAAAATGAGAATGAAAACACGATGACCCAAAACCTACGAGATGCAGCAAAAGCAGTTCTGAGAGGGAAGTTTCTAGCAATACAATCCCACCTTAAGAAACAAGAAACATCTCAAATAAACAACCTAATCTTACACCTAAAGCAATTAGAGAAAGTAGAACAAAAACCCCCCAAAGTTAGTAGTAGGAAAGAAATCATAAAGATCAGATAAGAAATAAATGAAAAAGAAATGAAGGAAATGATAACAGAGATCAATAAAACTAAAAGCTGGTTCTTTGAGAAGATAAACAAAATTGGTAAACCTTTAGCCAGACTCATCAAAAAAAAAGGAAGAAGACTCAAATCAATAGAATTACAAATGAAAAAGGAGAAATAACATCTGACACTGCAGAAATACAAAGGATCATGAGAGATTACTACAAGCAACTCTATGCCAATAAAAATGGACAACCTGGAAGAAATGGACAAACTCTTAGAAATGCACAACCTTCCTAGACTGAACCAGGAAGAAATCGAAAATATGAACAGACAAATCACAAACACTGAAATTGAAACTGTAATTAAAAATCTTCCAACAAACAAAAGCCCAGGACCAGATGGCTTCACAGGCAAAATATATCAAACATTTAGAGAAGAGCTAACACCTATCCTTCTCAAACTCTTCCAAAATATAGCAGAGGGAGGAACACTCCAAAACTCATTCTATGAGGCCATCATCACCCTGATACCAAAACCAGACAAAGATGTCACAAAGAAAGAAAAATACAGGCCAATATCACTGATGAACATAGATGCAAAAATCCTCAAGAAAATACCAACAAACAGAAGCCAACAGCACATTAAAAGGATCATACACCATGATCAATTGGGGTTTACCCCAGGAATGCAAGGATTCTTCAATATACGCAAATCAATCAACGTGATACACCATATCAACAAACTGAAGGAGAAAAACCATATGATCATCTCAATACATGCAGAGAAAGCTTTTGACAAAATTCAACACCCATATATGATAAAAACCCTGCAGAAAGTAGGCATAGAGGGAACTTTCCTCAACATAATAAAGGCCATATATGACAAACCCACAGCCAACATCATTCTCAATGGTGAAAAACTGAAACCATTTCCACTAAGATCAGGAACAAGACAAGGTTGCCCACTCTCACCACTCTTATTCAACATAGTTTTGGAAGTATCAGCCATGGCAATAGGAGAAAAAAAGAAGTAAGGGAATCCAAATCAGAAAAGAAGAAATAAAGCTGTCACTGTTTGCAGATGACATGATACTATACATAGAGAATCCTAAAGATGCTACCAGAAAACTACTAGAGCTAATCAATGAATTTGGTAAAGTAGCAGGATACAAAATTAATGCACAGAAATCTCCAGCATTCCTATATAGTAATGATGAAAAATCTGAAAGTGAAGTTAAGAAAACACTCCCATTTACCATTGCAACAAAAACAATAAAATATCTAGGAATAAACCTACCTAAGGAGAAAACAAGACCTGTATGCAGAAAACTATAAGACACTGATGAAAGAAATTAAAGATGATACAAACAGATGGAGAGATATACCATGTTCTTGGATTGGAAGACTCAACATTGTGAAAATGACTCTACTCCCCAAAGCAATCTACGGATTCAATGCAATCCCTATCAAATTACCACTGGCATTTTTTTACAGAATTAGAACAAAAAATTTCACAATTTGTATGGAAACACAAAAGACCCCGAATAACCAAAGCAATCTTGAGAAAGAAAAATGGAGCTGGAGGAATCAGGCTCCCTGACTTCAGACCTTACTACAAAGCTACAGTAATCAAGACAGTATGGTACTGGCACAAAAACAGAAATATAGATCAATGAAACAGGATAGAAAGCCCAGAGATAAACCCACACACATATGGTCAGCTTATTTTGATAAAGGAGGCAACTATACACAGTGGAGAAAAGACAGCCTCCTCAATAAGTGGTGCTGGGAAAACTGGACAGCTACATGTAAAAGTATGAAATTAGAACACTCCCTAACACCATACACAAAATAAACTCAAAATGGATTAAAGACCTAAATGTAATGCCAGGCACTATCAAACTCCTAGAGGAAAACATAGGCAGAACACTCTATGACATAAATCACAGTAAGATCCTTTTTGACCCACCTCCTAGAGAAATGGAAATAAAGACAAAAATAAACAAATGGGACCTAATGAAACTTAAAAGCTTTTGCACAGCAAAGGAAACCATAAACAAGACAAAAAGACAACCCTCAGAATGGGAGAAAATATTTGCAAATGAAGCAATCGACAAAGGATTAATCTCCAAAATTTACAACAGCTCATGCAACTCAATATCAAGAAAACAAACAACCCAATCCAAAAATAAGCAGAAGACCTAAATAGACATTTCTCTAAAGAAAACATACAGATTGCCAACAAACACAGGAAATAATGCTCAACATCATTAATCATTAGAGAAATACAAATCAAATCTACAATGAGATGTCATTTCACACCAGTTAGAATGGCCATCATCAAAAAATCCACAAATAATAAATGCTGGAGAGGGTGAGGAGAAAAGGGAACACTCTTGCACTGTTGGTGGGAATGTAAATTGATACAGACACTATGGAGAACAGTATGGAGGTTCCTTAAAAACATAAAAATAGGGCTTCCCTGGTGGCGCAGTGGTTGAGAGTCCGCCTGCCGATGCAGGGGACGCGGGTTCGTGCCCCGGTCCGGGAGGATCCCGCGTGCCGCGGAGCGGCTGGGCCCGTGAGCGGTGGCCGCTGGGCCTGCGCGTCCGGAGCCTGTGCTCCGCGATGGGAGAGGCCGCAGCGGCGAGAGGCCCGCGTACCACAAAAAAAAAAAAAAAAAAAAAAAAAAAACATAAAAATAGAACTACCATATGACCCAGCAATCCCACTACTGGACATATACCCGGAGAAAACCATAATTCAAAAAGAGACATGTACCAAAATGTTCATTGCAGCTGTATTTACAATAGCCAGGACATGGATGCAACCTAAGTGTCCATTGACAGATGAATGGCTAAAGAAGAGGTGGCACATATATACAATGGAATATTACTCTGCCATAAAAAGAAACGAAATTGAGTTATTTGTAGTGAGGTGGATGGACCTAGAGTCTGTCATACAGAGTGAAGTAAGTCAGGAAGAGAAAAACAAATGCCATGTGCTAACACATATATATGGAATCCAAGAAAAAAAAAAGGTCATGAAGAACCTAGGGGCAAGATGGGAATAAAGACACAGACCTACTAGAGAATGGACTTGAGGATATGGGGAGGGGGAAGTGTAAGCTGGGGCAAAGTGAGAGAGTGGCATGGACATATATACACTACCAAATGTAAGATAGATAGCTAGTGGGAAGCAGCCGCACAGCACAGGGTGATCAGCTCAGTGCTTTGTGACCACCTAGAGGGGTGGGATAGGGAAGGTGGGAGGGAGGGAGACGCAAGAGATATGGGAACATATTTATATGTATAAATGTTTCACTTTGTTATAAAGCAGAAACTAACACATCATTGTAAAGCAATTACACTCCAATAAAATGTTTTTTAAAAAAAGAATGTTGTGACCAGAGATTCACAGGAACTTAACTCTATATTTCGCCTAGAAATGGAACTTCAGTATTCACTAATTCAGTATTCATAGTGACATGATAGAAATAAACACCATTAATAATGAGAGTTGAGTGAAATATTGTTTGCAAGCAGAGCACAAAATTTTTTTAAGTATATAAGTTTGCATAAATAAAAAACAACTTAAACCATCTAAAAGACTGAAAAAAATTTTCCAACTATATTCTTTAAAATTTACCAACTGCCTTCCCTCTCCTTTCAATATCAAAAAGGTTCTAAACATAATCTACCAGTACTGGTTTCCTTAAATTCCTGAAAAGATGGTCAGAATATTTATGTGATTATGTCAGCGATCTTTTCTGGGTATTAAAGCACATTGTGCTTTTTCTTTATTTAAAAATAATTATAAATTATTTTCTTGAAATTATTTCTTTTTGGAATTTTTGTAAAAGTCTCAGCACATCATCTACTTTAGTGGGGGAGAAGTCTGCTTTTTATTCTTTAGAATAGTCAACCATTTTCATCTTTTTATTTTATTTTATTTTATTATTTATTTATTTATTTTGCGGTACGGGGCCCTCTCACCGTTGTGGCCTCTCCCGATGTGGAGCACAGGCTCCAGATGCGCAGGCTCCACGGCCATGGCTCACGGGCCCAGCCACTCCGCAGCACGTGGGATCCTCCCGGACCGGGACACGAACCCGTGTCCCCTGCATCGGCAGGCGGACTCCCAACCACTGCGCCACCAGGGAAGCCCCATTTTCATCTTTTTAAAATAAATTAGCCAATAATTAACCAGTAGGAAGTGGCAACATACAAACAAATTAAATTAATGGAAAAAAAGCAGAGTACAACAAATGGTGAACTTAATGAAGAAAAATGAGAAAAGATGTTAAACAATTTGAAATTTTATATTCTTATTAATTCTTAGAAAAATATCTTTTTGAACTTAATTTCCTTTTTACTTCCTTAAAAAATAGAACACACTCATTTTTAAGTAAAAATATTTAAATTATTTTCCCTTATTTGCATATGTGGCAAGACTTGGCTTTTGTCAACCACTTATCTGTAGTACCAAGACTTATGAAACACAAGGATTAATGGGAGTACCACTCTAACATATTTTAAAGGGAATTTTATTATTGCTGTCTTTGAACAATAAAGCAACTAAGCATGCATACCACTTTGCTAATACAGGGAGTCGAAGTTCAAGTGTGAGAGAGTGGGAAAGGAATTCTAAAATTTTTCAAATGTTTTAAAACATACCTTACTGAAGCTGATTCTTATGTTTGGCTCTATCATGATAAGTAAAAAGATCGTGATTCCCAGTTTCCTAGGGGCTGACTGTCCAATATATAACAACATAATTATTAATAGCATTTTCTTTCACCATCAAAAGTGTTCTAGCAATGGGGACAAATGGAGAGGGGGATAGAAAGAGGGGGCTGATATGATTCTCCTTCCTATTTCACCATTCTCTTGTGTGATTTTCTTTTTTATGTATTTATTTATTTATTTATGTCTGCATTGGGTCTTCTTTGCTGAGCGCAGGCTTTCTCTAGTTGCGGCAAGCAGGGGCTACTCTTCATTGCGGTGCACGGGCTTCTCATTGTGGTGGCTTCTCTTGTTGCAGAGCACGGGCTCTAGGTGCATGGGCTTCAGTAGTTGTGGCGCACGGGCTTAGTTGCTCTGCGGAATGTGGGATCTTCCCAGACCAGGGCTCGAACCCATGTCTCCTGCATTGGCGGGTGAACTCCCAACCACTGCACCACCAGGGAAGTCGCTCTTGTGTGATTTTCTTCCATATGGTCTGCCGTTGTTCTTTTCCGGGCCTAAAATAGCACGTTTTTTTTTTTTTTTTTTTTTTTTTTTTTTAATCTCAATTAAAAAGCTGTTTCTTTTAATTGAGGACTTAAATGGAAAGATTTTATCATTTCATGTTATAGTAGCAGAACCAGTTTTTAGTTTAATCTGATATAAAATTATAGGATAAATTTTTTGTTTTCTGGATCACCTAATCATAAATATTCTAAGAGTATCTCATAAGATGTTAAGAGCAATTACAAAAATAAAGGTAGAAACAGACTTCTGTATCCTGTCTCATCAGTAGCTTGGTCAAGAGGAAAATTTGGCTATCTGTGTCAATAGGAGAATTCAAGGACTTTGGGTGCAGAATAAAAATAGCACTTTGGACTACAAAAAAACCACAGGCTTCCAAAGCATTGACCATCAGGAAGGAAAGAAGGAAGGAGGGAAGGAAGACAAGAAAGAAAAAAAGCTTCCTCTGCAGTGTTGTTTTCAGTTGACTGATTTGCATTTTATTTAAAATAGTTGATTTTCCTTCTAGAGGAGTAGGCATCAAGGATTCCTTCTCTGTGTTAGTAATAATAATAATAATAAATGGACACTGGTTATGATAGTTGAAGAAAATGCAAAACAACAAAAAAGTATGAATTAATTACATTTTTAACTGAGATTACATTATATTTGTCATAATAGCATCTTAACTGCCTGGAGAATATACGTGTGAGAATGTATTTCTTTAGACTATAGTTAATTTTTGGTATGTATTTGGGTTGTATTCTCTTGGAATAAATTTGAGGCCTTTTTAAGATTCTGAAGTCCAAAAGCTGGCAAACCACAATCTGCAAGAAAGAACACAGGAATTGGAAACAATTACCTGTGGTTTTATTTCCAACTCTACCTCATTTGCTTAACTTGGGTAAATCACTGAATGATCTTGAGCCTCAGTTTCTTCATCTGTTGAAAAGAAGTGCTAGTACCTTTCCTACCACATCTAATTTTTACAAGGAACAAATAAGAAAATAGATGTGAAAGCAGGTTGAAACTTAGAAAGTACTATACATATTATTCAAATTGTTTATGAGTAGAAATAGCATTATCTGTTTAATGCCTAATTATAACAAATAAAAGCAAAACTTGCTAGAAACAGGCATAGTTAAAATATGTGTGATTTCGGTGTGTTTGGCAACAAAATATTCTTTCTTATGAGATTAGATTCACTATGATACAGTCTCCAGATGCAAATGAAAGGCCCTTATTATTTCAAAGGAATGAAATTGTAAACTGAAAATATAAGGTTGAATAGCGCTGCATAATCTCTATGATCCTTATTCATTTTCTACCTTATATACTCGGTAAAAATACATGCCTTATCCCCTATTCAAATCATTAGCTCTTGGAGGACAGAGTTCCTGTTAGTTTCATCTCTGTAACCTTCACAGAACTTTTGCACATAGTTGAGAGCATAAGAATTATGTCACAGGCACCCAATAAGAAATGAAGAAGCTCAGTTTCAAATCCAGATCTATCTAACATCAAAAGCCTTGTCCTTTCCTGATACCATCTCAGTACTATAAACTAGTCATTTTGTAGAACAGTGTTGAGTGTTCCATGGACAGCAGGTCTTACATATTTATATGTAAAATCATACATATAAGTGTAAGACCTGCTGTCCACAGAACCCTCAACACTTCTGCAAAGTGACTAGTTTACAGTACTGGTTGGAAATAACTTCAGGTCCTCAACTTGTGTTCCTGACTCATGTTCTTCTCTCACCCACCACCTTTGCTCTCACCATCTCAAACCTTTGCTTCCTTGGTTCTTCTCCACAAAGAAAAGATACCCAGAGTTCTTAATCCTCTGAGCACAAAGAAATCTCCTGGTGTCATCTCTCCACCACCAGGAAGAAAAAAAGATAATGTACCCTCTGGTTAGAATTCAAACTGATAATTGATATTTTGAAAAGTTCCAAATATAAATGCTGTCCATCAGCAACTCTGTTGATATTAAATCATTGAAAAACTTCACTACTTCAAAGTACTTGTGTCCCATTTTGTCCCTATGTTCCCAGTGCTGACCTCACCGTGGCTGGGTGCACTTAGGTAACCTAGGTGTGTAAATTCATCAGTTGGGTCTACTTCATTGCTTCCATCCTGGCCTTGTTCTCTAGCATCTGGATTTCTCAGGGAAAACACTAAGAAAAGTCATATAAAGGGAATCTATTAGTAAATGTAGTCCTACATTTTCTCAAAGCATGTTCCTCAGAAAGATAGTCTCCAGAAGTGCTCCACTATAAAGAAGGAAGGAAGAAAAGATTCCTGTGGTCTAAAAAGTAAGATAAGCTGCATACCTTACATTTGCTTGCAGAATGACAAGAGATTCTCACCAGCCCTTACTTCACTAAAGGCAGGAATAATGCGTCTACTATGCCCCAAATACTACTACAGTGTCTGGCCCTGGAAGGTGTTTAACAAATATTTGTCAATCAAAAAAATTAAATGCATTTCCAATACTAAATACTCTGGGAAGAACTACAATTTAAAACAGTTTTTTTCAGTTTTGTTTCACCCAGAGTTACCCAAATATATCTGAACACAGAATCCTTTTTTCAAAGAAATCGTGTTTTATGGATCACATTCTAGGAAATGTTGATAGGTATGGTAAATCAAACAAAAGAAAACCTATTTTGCTCTGAAGGTTAGAAAATATTTTGTTTTAATTCTCTAGAATCTTGGCTAGCCCTAAAAAGACTCATAATCTTTTCCAGAGGTCTGAATAATTCCCATTAGAGAGAGGAATTCAAGCAGGAAGTAGAGAACTTAGACTCTTTTAAAATTTGTTCAGTTTCCTAACATTATGGGAGAATTAACCAGTTCAGGAGATGGTCTAGCTCTGGATTCTCTAATGGTCTCTTTTCCTCAAACTGTGTAAACACCAATTTACCATCTTTATCAGATTTTTGAGATAAAAATAAAACTATTTATTCCAAAGTCAACATAAATTCTTAAAGGTTAAGAACAACAACAACAAAAATCTTATACATTACTCTGGGACCTAGTTCTACAACCATAGAAAGAAATAAGAATCTCCCCAAATTTTGAATTCAAAAGTCTGAGTTTTATATTTTTAAATGCTTTCTGAAACAAAATATTTTTTAAATGAGTTTTATTCTTTCAAAAATGTTGATAATGCATGTATCAGGGTTTTTTTTTTTTAACTTACCCAAAGTTTGGTTAGCTACAGTTCTTCAAAGCAGTCCTAAACACTTCTTGTTTTCAAGTGGATAGGTAATCAAGACTATTGGCCCTGCTTTGTGCAAAAATTATATATAAAAAATTACACAAACAAAAAACTGAACAGAATGTCAGTCTAGATTCCAAGAAGTTCATTACCTTCTAGAATCATTATAGATATTAAAGTACAAATCCAAATGTTAAACAGACCTGGCTCAGGTGAAACAAATTAGTTAGCAGTGTAAGCCCCAGTTGTCTCATGTAAAATGGACATAACCACAGAGCTTACTTCATAGGTTATTATAAAACTCATGGAAAAGTGTCTAGCACACAGAAAACACTCAGTGTTAGCTTTGAATTCTTAGCCCAGTCCCCTATTTTCCAGAAGTTAAAAATGAGACCCAGACAACATAAAGGATTTGTTCAAAGCAACACAGATAGTTAGTATCAGGGCATGAATTGTAACTTAATTCTCCCAACACATCCTCTACAACATCATAACAACAACACGCACAAAAAAATAGGAGTGGGAAAAATAATTTGAAAATACATATAACTTGATCTACAAAGGAACCGTAAAATGATGCAACGGTGAGAAACAAATAACTTACAAGTTGAGAAAACACTTGAGTGAATGAAATGATCATATTTGTAAGGTTAGTCAGAACGGCCACATAAGAATACTTTAAAATCATATTTTCATGAAAAGTGGAAAACATGGGAAGATGAAGCAGAGAAGGCAATTGGTGGGAAGAAGAGATGGGAACAGACATTTGAATGCTCTAAATCAACTACATGCTAAGACCAGCAAGCAAGTTTTCCTGCCCACTGCATTGAGATTGAGAGAACCTGTGTCTGGCACTATTCTTAGCTCTATACAATGTATCTGAGTCCTCACAGGAACCCAAAAAAGTAGATACCATTATAGTCTTCACTTCCAGGTGAGAAAATGGAGACTTGGAGGGGTTGAATATCTGGCCTAGGGCCAAATACTTAATAAGTGACACAGCCAAGAGTTAAGCCCTATTAGGTCCATAACAAATTATGATGTGAAAATGAAAGGGAGAGAGAGGAAAAAAGCAAGGGAAATGATGACTTCGGAATGTTTTCCTCTTTGTAGGCTAAAACTAAAATGTTGTATTAAAGATAAAGATATATTTTAGATATATTTACATATATATACATTCATGTAAATCATTGCATACATGCTTTTTATCAATGTTCTGGTGAATTTTAAGGAACTATTGAAGATCACGTACCTTTGTTTTTCTTAGGTCAAAACAACCAAATTATGAGAGGAGAGGCTTCCATGTTTTACAAAAGTTCAGTATACTTTCTGATACTAAGAATCATTCAAATCCAAAGATTACACACATAACCACAGTTCATTTTAAAAATTGGGCCATATGTGATTGCATATATAAGTGGCAAAGATCCAATAGAATGAAACTATAAAATGCTGCAAGGTGCAAATGAATCAACAGGAAAGGGGATGAGAGATTGCTGGGTTGTAGCAAGAAGTTTAACAGGACTGGCAAACTCAGCTTTAAGCTGTATATTAAAATACATTTGTATTGCCATGCTTGTGAACTAACTACAGTGGAGTGGTTAAGAGCATGGCCGCTGGAATCCTACAAACCTGTTTCTATCCCAGATCTGCAACTTATGGGCCATGTGAACACAGGCATATTACTTCATTTCACTAAGTCTCAGTTTCTTTACATACATAAGGCAGAAAATAATATTATCTATTTCCCGTACAATAATACACAGTGCTTATCACAGGACCTGCCACATTCATATGAGTGTTAGCACTACATAGGTTATATTTTGCTTTGATATCCATAATTTTTTAAATGCTACCCATGACAACCTGAATAAATTATACTTAGTTCTCATTCTCTTTGAACACTTATTGCCCTTTCTCTTTGAACACTTCTTGGCCCATTTGACTCTTCAGCTTCTCCTTGAACTTCTCTGCTTCCTTGACGTACGTGATTGAACTGTATTGTCTTTCTGCCCACCTCTGTGATCGCTGTTGCTTATTTTTTTCTTCTATTCTCTCACTGTGATATAGTCCGAAGATTAGCCCTAGGTATTCTTCTCTCTCTTCATACTCTCTCTCCCCAGCAAATTCATCCACTGTCATAACTGTCTTAACCACATTTAGGTAGATACCAACAAACCACCTCCACTACTGACTCCTTGAATGCCCTCCTTGTCCTTATCCAGCTGACTCTGAACATTTCTGAGTGACTGTCACGCTGTTTGCTTTCACTCATCATGACTAAAATGCCAGTCACTGTCGACCCTGCAGTGGCCTCTGTACATCATCATCCATCTTTCCAAACAAAAGGAACAAACTCTCCACTTAAGTAGAAATGAATTGTTTGGAAGTCTATAGAGGCTAGCTCAAAGGATTGATGGGAGGGCTGGAAAACCAGCCTCAAAAATAAGCAGAAGCCAAGACACAGCCATACCCCACCGCAGTCACAGGCTGCTGAGGATGTCATCACCACTAAACAATTACTCTTATGCTACTGGATTCACAACACTGCCACACACAAAACATAACCTCTGACCATCCACTGCCCTCTTCCATCACTCCCACAAGAACTAAAGCTCCACATGGGTGTATCTGTTCTGTCCAGCCTAGGTGACATCACCTACACTTCACCTACTGTATGAAGAAGATTGGAGGGAGATTATCTGCTCCTGAACACATATTTTTGTCTCCCATGGTACAAGGTAGGACTCTACCTTCTTGTTTTGGAATCTTTCCGAAATATGAAGAATGTTTAGATGCTACGCAACCAAAAAATAGAAGTGTTTCTACACCTTCCGGTAAAACCAGCTTGCCCTCTTGACCACACTGCTTTTGTCATCACCCTCAAATCGCTCTGTGCAAACCCCACCTTGTTATCAATCAGTTTTGGGGTACCATCAAATTTCCCTTATAGTACCTCCTTCACCCTGGTCCATTATCTCATCACTTCATATTGTGCTTTTGAAATGATCTTTTCACTGGCTCCCTGCCTCTAGGTTCTTCCCTTACACATTTGTTGTGGACATTTGCTCTTTAGTTACAGTGCTCCAATTTTCTTTTGGATAACTACCTCTCCTCCATTGCATCTGAACTGTTAATCAAGGTGACTTGACCTACAAATTCGAATAGCAGATCTATGACCCAAGGTAAATCATCACATACTGCCTCTTAGAATAGCAATATTGACCAGATGTAATACAAATACTGAAAATGGTCAGATCTAACAATCTGACCATTCTAACTTGACCCTTAGAGTGTACTTGGTCCTACGTTTTTCCAAGTCTGATTCTCGGTTTCCCATCAGTGAATTCCCATATATTTCTCCCCCCCAAAAATGATTTTTGAGCTTATGTTATGTTTTAACCATAACTCTGATAAAACACTGCTGTCAAATCAGTTTTTCAGAAATATCTTTTAATCAAAGCACTACTCTGTTCAAAAACTTTCAAAAGCTTCCCACAGGACAAATATGAAACCCTTTTAAATGCTCTCTAAGACCTTCCACATTGTGACCTCAAGCTATACATTATGGGTTGAATTGTGTCCCCCCGAAAATTTCTATGTTGAAGTCCTAACCACCTCCCAGTACCTCAGAATGTGACCTTATTTGGAAATAGGGTCATTGTGATGTAACTAGTTAAGATGAGGTTGTACTGGAGTAAGGTAGTCCCCTAATCTAATATTGTCCTTATAAAAAGAACCTCATGTGAAGAGAGACATGTACAGAGGACAAACCATATGAAGAAACAGGGACAATGCCATCTACAATGAACACCAAAGATTGCCAGCAACCAGAAGCTAGGAGAAAAGCATGGAACCAACTTCCTTCAGAAGGAACCAACCCTGCAAATACCTTGATCTCAGACACCTAGTCTCCAGAACTTTGAGGCAATATATTTCTACTGTTTAAGCCACCCAAGTTTGTGGTCCTTTGTTTTGGCAACCCTAACAAACTAATACACCATCTTTCTGGATTAAAACCCCATACTCCCTTAAAAAATAATTTTCTCTCATAAAATAATGAATTATTATACCATTCTCCTTATTTTTATGTACACTTATAATTTTTTGTGAAAAATGTTTTTTCTAAATCCCAACAGATTTCTTCTAGGAAGTTAACAAGCTGATTCTAAAGTTTATATGGCCCAACAAAGACCTAAACAACCTGGAAAATAAAATAATACGTGGGAAATTGCCCTATCAAATATCAAAATTTATTATGAATTTATTTTAATTAAGATAGTGTCTTATAAACACAGAGATAAAGAAATTGACCAATTGCAGTGCCAAAAAAGAGAATTATGTATTTATGGCATCTTGATATCTGGCAGAGACAACTCTAGAGGTAATTAGAAGAAAATCAACGTTTTTTTAACGATGTTGAAACAACTAATTATCCACATGGAAAAAATAAAAATAAATTGAAAACATACCTTATGTCATATATAAAAATCAAATTCTAATGCATTATAAACAAAATGTGATGGTAACTTTAAAACTTTCAGAACAAAATCTAGGAGAGTATACTATTGTCTTGGGATAGCAAATTATTCCTTAAATGAGATACAAACTATTAAGGAAAAGACTTATAAATTTTAGGAAAAGACTTATAAATTCTATTATAATAAGATTAAGAACTTCTTTTCATCAAAAGATACCATAAAGAAAATGAAAAGACAAACCAGAAAGTATTGAGAGAAACTGCAATACAAAAAACTGACAAAGAATTTGTTTCAAGAATACACCAAAAACTTCTGTGAATCAATAAGAAGTCGGAGGGAGAGGCGAGAAGATGGCGGAAGAGTAAGGAACGGAGATCACCTTCCTCCTCACAGATACATCAGAATACATCTACACGTGGAACTTCTCCTATAGAACACCCACCGAATGCTGGCAGAAGACCTCAGACCTCCCAAAAGGCAAGAAACTCCCCACGTACCTGGGTAGGGCAAAAGAAAAAAGAATAAACAGAGGCAAAGAATAGGGACGGGACCTACACCAGTGGGAGGGAGCTGTGAAGAAGGAAAGGTTTCCACACACTAGAAGCCCCTTCGCGGGCGGAGACTGCGGGTGGCGGAGGGGGAAGCTCCGGAGCCGCGGAGGAGAACGCAGCAACAGGATGCGGAGGGCAAAGCGAAAAGATTCCCGCACGGAGGATCAGTGCCGACCACCACTCACCAGCCCGAGAGGCTTGTCTGCTCACCTGCTGGTAAGGGCGGGGGCTGGGAGCTGAGGCTTGGGCTTCGGTCGGATCCCAGGGAGAGCACTGCGGTTGGCGGCGTGAACACAGCCTGCAGGGGGCTAGGGCGCCACGGCTAGCCGGGAGGGAGTCCGGTTGAAGTCTGGAGCTGCCGAAGAGGCAAGAGACCTTTTCTTCCCTCTTTGCTTCCTGGTGCGCGAGGAGAGGGGTTTAAGCGCGCCGCTTAAAGGAGCTCCAGAAACGGGCGCGGAGCTGCCGAAGAGACAAGAGACTTTTTCTTGCCTCTTTGTCTCCTGGTGCGAGAGGAGAGGGGATTAAGCGCACTGCGTAAAAGAGATCCAGAAACAGGCGCGGAGCTGCCGAAGAGACAGGAGACTTTTTCTGGCCTCTTTGCTTCCTGGGGCGCTAGGAGAGGGGATTAAGGGCACCTCGTAAAGGAGCTCCAGAAACGGGCGCGAGCCGCAGCTGTCGGCACGGACAGTAGAGACGGGTGTGGGACGCTAGGGTTGCTGCTGCCGCCACCAAGAGGCCTGTGTGCGAGCACAGGTCACTCTCCACACCGCCCCTTCTGGGAGCCCGTGCAGCCCGCCACTGCCGGGGTCCCAGGATCCAGGGACAGCTTCCCTGGGAGAACGCGGGGCGTGCCTCGGGCCGGTGCAGCATCACGCCAGCCTCTGCGGGCTCGCCCCGCATCTGTGCCCCTCCCTCCCCCCGGCCTGTGCCAGAGCCCCCGAATCAGCTGCTCCTTTAACCCCGTCCTGTCTGAGCGAAGGGCAGACACCCTCGGGCGACCTACGCACAGAGGCGGGGCCGAGTCTAAAGCTGAACCCCAGGAGCTGTTGCGAACAAAGAGGAGAGGGAGAGGTCTCTCCCAGCAGCCTCAGAAGCAGGGGATTAAAGCTCCACAATCAACTTGAAGTGCCCTGCCTCTGTGGAAAACCTGAATAGACAGCGAAATATCCCAAGTTGAGGAGGTGGACTTTGGGAGCAAGATATACTATTATTTTCCCCTTTTTTATTTTTGTGAGTGTGTATGTGTGTGCTGTTGTGTGAGATTTCGTCTGTATAGCTTTGCTTGCACCATTTGTCCTAGGGTTAGACCGACCCTTTTTTTTTTTTTTTAGAAATTTTTCTTCTTAATAATTATTTTTTATTTTAATAACTATATTTTATCCTACTTACTTTGTCTCCTCCCTTTCTTTCTTCCTTTCTTCCTTCTTTCTTCCCTCCTTCCTTCCGTCCTCCCTTCCTTCCTTCCTTCCTCCCTTCCTTCCTCTCTTCCTTCCTCCCTTTCTTCCTCTCCTCCTTCCTTCCTTCCTTTCTTGCTTCCTTCCTTCCTTCCTTCCTTTCTTCCTTCCTTCCTTCCCTCCCTCCCTCCTTCCTTCCTTCCTTCCTTCCTTCTTTTCTTTCCTTTCTAGTTTTTCTCCCTTTTATTTTGAGCTGTATGGATTAAAGGCTCTTGGCGCTCCAGCCAGGCATCAGGGCTGTGTCTCTGAGGTGGGAGAACCAACCTCAGGACACTGGTCCACAAGAGACCGCCCAGCTCCACGCAATATCAAATGGCGAAAATCTCCCAGAGATCTCCATCTCAACACCAAGACCCAGCTTCACTCAAGGACCAGCAACAAAGAGTGCTGGACACCCTATGCCCAACAAAGAGCAAGACAGGTCTACAGCCCCACCCATTAGCAGAGAGGCAGCCTAAAATCATAATACAGCTACTAACATCCCCAAACACACCACCAGACATGGGCCTGCCCACCAGAAAGACAAGATCCAGCCTCATCCACCAGAACACAGGCACTAGTCCCCGCAACCAGGAAACCTACTCAACCCACTGAACCAACCTTAGCCACTGGGGACAGCCACCAAAAACAACGGGAACTACGAACCTGCAGTCTGCAAAAAGGAGACCCCAAACACAGTAAGATAAGCAAAATGAGAAGACAGAGAAACACACAGCAGATGAAGGAGCAAGATAAAAACACACCAGACCTAACAAATGAAGAGGAAATAGGCAGTCTACCTGAAAAAGAATTCAGAATAATGATAGTAAAGATGTTCCAAAATCTTGGAAATAGAATAGACAAATTGCAAGAAACAGTTAACAAGGACCTAGAAGAAATAAAGAGGAAACAAGCAATGATGAGCAACACAATAAATGAAAGGAAAAATACTCTAGATGGGATCAATAGCAGAATAACTGAGGCAGAAGGATAGATAAGTGACCTGGAAGATAAAATAGTGGAAATAACTACTACAGAACAGACTAAAGAAAAAAGAATGAAAAGAACTGAGGACAGTCTCAGAGACCTCTGGGACAACATTAAACGCACCAACATTCGAATTATAGGGGTCCCACAAGAAGAAGAGAAAAAGAAAGGGACTGAGAAAATTGAAGAGATTATAGTTGAAAACTTCCCTAATATAGGAAAGGAAATAGTCAAGTCCAGGAAGCACAGAGAGTCCCATACAGGATAAAACCAAGGATAAACATGCCAAGACACATAATAATCAAACTATCAAAAATTAAATACAAAGAAAACATATTAAAAGCAGCAAGGGAAAAACAACAAATAACACACAACGGAATCCCCATAAGGTTAACATCTGATCTTTCAGCAGAAACCCTACAAGCCAGAAGGGAGTGGCAGGACATATTTAAAGTGATGAAGGAAAAAAACCTACAACCAAGATTGCTCTACTCAGCAAGGATCTCATTCAGATTTGATGGAGAAATTAAAACCTTTACAGACAAGCAAAAGCTGAGAGAGTTCAGCACCACCAAACCAGCTTTACAACAAATGCTAAAGGAACTTCTCTAGGCAAGAAACACAAGAGAAGGAAAAGACCTACAAGAACAACTGGAAACAATTAAGTAAATGGCAATAGGAACATACATATCTATAATTACCTTAAATGTAAATGGATTAAATGCTCCCACCAAAAGACATAGAGTGGCTGAATGGATACAAAAACAAGACCCATATATACGCTGTCTACAAGAGACCCACTTCAGACCTAGGGACACATACACACTGAAAGTGAGGGGATGGAAAAAGATATTCCACGCAAATGGAAATCAGAAGAAAGCTGGAGTAGCAATTCTCATATCAGACAAAATAGACTTTAAAGTAAAAACCATTACAAGAGACAAAGAAGGATACTACATAATGATCAAGAGATCGATCCATGAAGAAGATATAACAATTGTAAATATTTATGCACCCAACATAGGAGCACCTCAATACATAAGGCAAATACTAACAGCCATAAAAGGGGAAATCGACAGTAACACAATCATAGTAGGGGACTTTAACACCCCACTTTCACCAATAGACAGATCATCCAAAATTAAAATAAATAAGGAAACAAAAGCTTTATTTAAAGCTTGTGTTACATTAAACAAGGTGGACTTAATTGATATTTATAGGACATTCCATCCAAAAACAACAGAATACACATTTTTCTCAAGTGCTCATGGAACATTCTCCAGGATAGATCATATCTTGGGTCACAAATCTAGCCTTGGCAAATTTAAGAAAATTGAAATCATATCAAGTATCTTTTCCGACCACAACGCTATGAGACTAGATATCAATTACAGGAAAAGATCTGTAAAAAATACAAACACATGGAGGCTAAACAATACACTACTTAATAATGAAGTGATCACTGAAGAAATCAAAAAATATTTAGAAACAAATGACAATGGAGACACGATGACACAAAACCTATGGGATACAGCAAAAGCAGTTCTAAGAGGGAAGTTTATAGCAATACAATCATACCTTAAGAAACAGGAAACATCTCGAATAAACAACCTAACTTTGCACCTAAAGCAATTAGAGAAAGAACAAAAAAACCCCCAAATTTAGCAGAAGGAAAGAAATAATAAAGATCAGATCAGAAATAAATGAAAAAGAAATGAAGGAAACAATAGCAAAGATCAATAAAAGTAAAAGCTGGTTCTTTGAGAAGATAAATAAAATTGATAAACCGTTAGCCAGACTCATCAAGAAAAAAAGGGAGAAGACTCAAATCAATAGAATTAGAAATGAAAAAGGAGATGTAACAACTGACACTGCAGAAATACAAAAGATTATTAGAGATTACTACAAGCAACTCTATGCCAATAAAATGGACAACCTGGAAGAAATGGACAAATTCTTAGAAATGCACAACCTGCCGAGACTGAACCAGGAAGAAATAGAAAATATGAACAGACCAATCACAAGCACTGAAATGGAAACTGTGATTAAAAATCTTCCAACAAACAAAAGCCCAGGACCAGATGGCTTTACAGCCGAATTCTATCAAACATTTAGAGAAGAGCTAACACCTATCCTTCTCAAACTCTTTCAAAAAATAGCAGAGGGAGGAACACTCCCAAACTCATTCTATGAGGCCACCATCACCCTGATACCAAAACCAGACAAAGAAGTCACAAAGAAAGAAAACTACAGGCCAATATCACTGATGAACATAGATGCAAAAATCCTCAAGAAAATACCAACAAACAGAAGCCAACAGTACATTAAAAGGATCATACAGCATGATCAAGTGGGTTTTATTCCAGGAATGCAAGGATTCTTCAATATACGCAAATCAATCAACGTGATACACCATATCAACAAACTGAAGGAGAAAAACCATATGATCATCTCAATACATGCAGAGAAAGCTTTTGACAAAATTCAACACCCATTTATGATAAAAACCCTGCAGAAAGTAGGCATAGAGGGAACTTTCCTCAACATAATAAGGGCCATATGTGACAAACCCACAGCCAGCATCGTTCTGAATGGTGAAAAACTGAAACCATTTCCACTAAGATCAGGAAAAAGACAACGCTGCCCACTCTCACCACTCTTATTCAACATAGTTTTGGAAGTATTAGCCACAGCAATCAGAGAAAAAAGGAAATAAAAGGAATCCAAATAGGAAAAGAAGAAGTAAAGGTGTCACTGTTTGCAGATGACATGATACTATACATACAGAATCCTAAGGATGCTACCAGAAAACTACTAGAGCTAATCAATGAATTTGGTAAAGTAGCAGGATACAAAATTAATGCACAGAAATCTCTGGCATTCATATACATTAATGATGAAAAATTTGAGAGTGAAATTAAGAAAATACGCCCATTTACCATTGCAACAAAAAGAATAAAATATCTAGGAATAAACCTACCTAAGGAGACAAAAGACTTGTATGCAGAAAACTATAAGACACGGATGAAAGAAATTAAAGATGATACAAATAGGTGGAGAAATATACCATGTTCTTGGATTGGAAGACTCAACATTGTGAAAATGACTCTACTCCCCAAAGCAATCTACAGATTCAATGCAATCCCTATCAAATTACCACTGGCATTTTTTACAGAATTAGAACAAAAAAATTTCACAATTTGTATGGAAACACAAAAGACCCCGAATAACCAAAGCAATCTTGAGAACGAAAAATGGAGCTGGAGGAATCAGGCTCCCTGACTTCAGACTATACTACAAGGCTACAGTAATCAAGACAGTATGGTACTGGCACAAAAACAGAAATATAGATCAACAGAAAAGGATAGAAAGCCCAGAGATAAACCCACACACATATGGTCAGCTTATTTTGATAAAGGAGGCAACTATATACAGTGGAGAAAAGACAGCCTCTTCAATAAGAGGTGCTGGGAAAACTGGATAGCTACATGTAAAAGTATGAAATTAGAACATTCCCTAACACCACACACAAAAATAAACTCAAACTGGGTTACAGGCCTAAATGTAAGGCCAGACACTATCAAACTCTGAGAGGAAAACATAGGCAGAACACTCTATGATATAAATCACAGCAAGATCCTTTTTGACCCATCTCCTAGAGAAATGGAAATAAAAACAAAAATAAACAAATGGGACCTAATGAAACTTAAAAGCTTTTGCACAGCAAAGGATACCATAAACAAGACCAAAAGACAACCCTCAGAATGGGAGAAGATATTTGCAAATGAAGCAAGTGACAAAGGATTAATATCCAAAATTTATAAGCAACTCATGCAGCTCAATAACAAAAAAACAAACAACCCAATCCAAAAATGGGCAGAAGACCTAAATAGACATTTCTCCAAAGAAGATATACAGATTGCCAACAAACACATGAAATGATGCTCAGCATCACTAATCATTAGAGAAATGCAAATCAAAACTACAATGAGGTATCACCTCACACCTGTCAGAATGGCCATCATCAGAAACTCTAGAAACAAGAAATGCTGGAGAGGGTGTGGAGAAAAGGAACCCTCTTGCACTGCTGATGGGAATGTAAATTGATACAGCCACTATGGAGAACAGTATGGAGCTTCTTTCAAAAACTACATATAGAACTATGATACGACCCTGCAATCCCACAACTGAGCATATACCCTGAGAAAACCATAATTCGAAAAGAGTCATGTACCAAAATGTTCGTTGCAGCTCTATTTACGATAGCCAGGACATGAAAGCAACCTAAGTGTCCATCAACAGATGAATGGATAAAGAAGATGTGGCACATATATACAATGGATATTACTCAGCCATAAAAAGCAATGAAACTGAGTTATTTGTAATGAGGTGGATAGACCTGGAGTCTGTCATACAGAATGAAGTAAGTCAGAAGGAGAAAAACAAATACCATATGCTAACACATATATATGGAATCTAAGGAAAAAAATGTCATGAAGAGATTAGTGATAGGACAGGAATAAAACACAGACCTACTCGAGCATGGACTTGAGGATAAGGGGAGGGGGAAGGGTAAGATGTGAAGAAGTGAGAGAGTGGCACGGACATATATACACTACCAAATGTAAATTAGATAGCTAGTGGGAAGCAGCTGCATAGCACAGGGAGATCACCTCTGTGCTTTGTGACCACCTAGAGGAGTGGGATAAGGAGGGTGGGAGGGAGGTTGACGCAAGAGGGAAGAGATATGGGAACATATGTATATGTATAACTGATTCACTTTGTTGTAAAGGAGAAACTAACACACTATTGTGAAACAGTTATACTCCAATAAAGATGTTAAAAAAATAAATATATAAATAAATAAAATAGAAATATCAGAATGTCAAAAAAATTTAAAAAGAATTTAAAATAAAGTATGTTTATATAATGTTAAAAAATTTTTTAAAAAGAAGTCAGATAGCTCAGTAGGAAAATGCCCAAAAGATGTGGACAATAATTGCATTACAAAAGAGAGCTAGCAGCCCAATAAACATGAAAATGCCCTCAATTCCGTTAATAACATAGATATGTAAACTAAGACACAATGAAGCACATGATATAGCCACTAGATTGGCAGAAATTAAGAAATATAACAATAATAAATATTGACAAGACTGCTGTTAGTGAGATTACAGTTTGATACAATTACTTTAGAAAAGAATTTGGCATTAACCTGTAAAGTTGAGAATGCCCATACCTAAAATCCAACAATTTAAATCTTAAGTATACATCTTAGAGAAACCAGGAAACATGTTAAAGAATAGTTATGGAAGTGTTGCTTCTAATAGCAGAAATAATGAATATAACAAAAATGTCCAATAACAGGAGGTTGGATAAATTATAATATGTTGATACATTGGGTTATTATATAGCAGTAAAATTGAATGAACCAATACTATATGCAACAAGGTATAAAATGTTAAAAACATAACCTTGAGTGGAAAAAAGGCAGACCATAAAAGGCTTCATTGAGTACAATTTTTTATAAAGCTCATAAACAAGCGAAACTGAACAGTACACTATCTAAGGATACATACATATATTAAATTTATTGCTAACGCAAATACAAGCAAAGGAAAGGTAAACATAAATTTCAAGATAGAGTTTATCTGGTTGGAATAGAGAATGGGAGGCCCAGAAAAAGAAGGGAAGAATCCTAAAAGAACACAGATAGCTTCAATAGCATTGGTAATATTCTATTTTTAAATTTAATGGTAGGCCCAAAGGTGTTCATTCTGGGATTATGCATCAAATCTTACATATATAGTGCATGTATCCTTTTTTTGCACCTAATATTACATAATAAAATATTAAGGAATATGTCACATTTTTGACGAGATAGATTTGTATTATGGTTTCATTCCTTTCATTGAAAGCATCAATAGTCACGGGGTTTATTGTGATGTATTATAAAGAGGTGATTCTCTATGTTTACTTCCCCCACCCCAAAGTTAATATATTAGTTTTGTATTGATGTTTAACACATTACCACAAACTGAGCAGCCTAAAACCACATCAATCTATTAGCTCATAGTCCTGTAGGCCAGAAGTCCAGTCATGATGTGATTGAGTTCTCTGCTCAGGATCTCACAGAGCTGAAGTCAAGGTTTTGGCTGAGCTATCTTTCTTTCTGGATCGTATGGTGAAGAATCTGCTTCCAAGCTCATTCAGATTATTGGCTGAATTGCAGCCCTTGTGGTTGTAGGACTGAGGTCCATATTGTCTTTCAAGGGGGCTTAGCTCCTGGAGGCTTCCCACATATTCAAAGTCAGCAAGGGAAACTGTTTCTCACATGGAATCCTCACACTTCAAACCTCCTTCCAGAAGGAGCTTATCCCTTTTAAGGGCTCATCTGATAAGGTAAGGCCCATCAGGATCCTCTCCCTGTTTTTAAGGCTAAATGATTTGGGACATTAGTTACATCTGCAAAAACCCTTCACAGAAGTACCTACATTATTACTTGGCTGAATAACTAGGAGAGTATGCATTTGCATCAGAGGCCACAAATCTTGGGGGTCATGTTAGAATTTTGCTTATCACTTTTAGCTAATTATCAAACTTAATTGATTTCATAATTCCTCCCATTGCCAGTTAGTCTTTTATGCCACCTTCATCATATTATATATGTTTGCATATATATATATATATATATATATTATATATATATGCCAAGATCCCATTTCCAGGTTATTTATACTTTAATGTTGATCAGTTTATCTATTCTTATGGCATCCCCATGCAATAATTTTTAATTATAATATTTCTAGTGTATTTTAATATTTTACATGGCAAGTTTCACCCCATTACTTGTTCTTTTCCATATTTTTGGCTGGTTTTACATTTCATGTTACGCCAAAGTTTTAAAAAATAAAAATAAAGTGAAATAAACAATTCATTTGGAATTTTTATTGTAATTACATATTTTATAGACTTTGGAAATTAAATTTGACAAAACTGGAAATTTGATTGGAACTATATTTGAGAATAATTGACATATGTATTAATCTGAACTCTTCCGATTGCTGGTGAAAGAAAGCCAGTGCAAACTAACTGTTAATATTTGTAAATCATATTAAACAGGATCTAACATAAGGTCAAAGTGTCTGTTTAATACATAAACCAACTATTATTTTGGTTTCAGCTTAAATATTTTCTCATCAGAGAGGCCTTTCCTGAATTCCACACTAAAGTAGTCCTCCCATCATTTTCCATCCCATCTGTCAAAATTCTGCAAATTGTAAAGGTCAGGTGACTATAAAGAAATTAAACTTACTTCCTAAAGCAAACACTCAAGAACTTATACTTTTAAATAAGTGACCATCTCCCTCAAGGTTGTCTTCTTGAAAGTTATAGAAAACACCTCTGGGACATATGCCCAGTTCCTGCTCTCCTTCTCTGAGGACTTCTCCCAAAACCATACCACTTCACCCAAGGTATTGAGTCTTTGTACTGGGTCAGCTGTGTTGCCCAACCACAGTCAAATAGACACTGAGATACGTTGGACTACTGAGCTCTCTCTACTGGGAATTTGTAATTGAGAACCTGAGATAAAGAACACACTTCAGTTATCTGCAGGTGCTGAGCTTGTGCATAAGGGCTGAAACTCCATTTTTTGATCAGCCCCTCCTCCCCATCAGAGGGAGGGAGAATGATAACTAATGATGCAGATATGAAAATTACATGGACTTTGTGGCTCCAGAGGGAGAAAGAGAGAGAGGAAGTAGATTTTGATTACTTGTCAAATCCCACTTCTAGATTTACAAAACACAGTACTATTTCTTGTACTTGGATTTCTCCAGGATATCCTTGTTTACTTCAGATGAATTGCCCCTTATGTTAAGCTGTTTTGTGTGGGTTTCTGCTACTTGCAAATAAACTCTTCGTAAAGAAACTATATCTCTTTCTAATCAGTCTTTGGTTATGTAAGACATTTTTGAGATAATTACTCTAGAACTGCCTTCTGAGCTTTGATCACGATCTTTCATTTGATGACACATCTTAATCTTTAAAAAAAATTTTAACAACCAAAAGTCTTTCAAAGATACATAACTTTACAAAAGTGAGGATTTGAAGAATACTCACAGAATACTCATATTTTAACTAATTGGCTTAACTGTTTTACAGTAACAACTTTTCACTGTAGAGTTAGTATATGATTGAGATTAAGAAGATAGATTCAGAAATTAGATTTCCTTAGTTCAGATTCTGGTTCTGTCACTTATTAATTGTGTAACTGAGAAAGTTATAGGGTTATTATGAGATATACATAAAATATCTATAAAAACACTTAAAACAGTGTCATGTAGTAAGTGCTCAATAAATATTAGCTATTCTTATTTTTACTATTACTATTCTGATTATGTGCAATGTGCAAAGCAATGTGGTACATACTACAAAGGAACGTCAACTGAATGTTAGAAGGAATTTCTACCCTCATGAATAAATAGCCTATAAATTATAGTTTGAACTCAAGAGAAATAGAGTCATGGTCTCCTTAATGGTTTAGTCGTGTGAATTTGTACCCAACAATATTTTTAATGAATTAGTTAAATATAAGTGACTTACATGATAAAATAGCTTTTGTAGAAGAATAATTTAATGTTAAAAACATTTGACCACCTTTGAGTAAATAAGTTTTTAGTGCTCTTGTCAGTAGGAATGTTTCTCTATTCCTGAATTTCATTCATTCTTACAATCATTCTACAATATTCATTGAGTATTTACTGTGTGCTATGTTCTAATTGCTATTGATACAGCTGTGAAGAAGACAAGGTCTAGCTGGAGGTTTACTATAAGAAATCAGGCAAGAAGCAAATAAATAATGTAGTGACTTTAGCTATTGATAAGTGCTATGAAGAAAAGAAAACAGGAGAGTGATTGGGATGACAGAGTACTCAGTGATTCCCAGGGGTCTGGGGAAGTGACACCAAGTGAAGTCTACATAGTGGGAAGGACCCACCTAGAGTACCATATGCTTTTCTCAGCCATAGAATTCCCTTTGGCCATAAATAACCAAAGTTTATTCCTTATTTTTGTATCACTGATACTTCAAATCCAATTCTTTTGCAAGTAGTATTTGAGCACAGAAAAAACATCTGAATATGAAAAGCTTGTAGCTAGTTCACCCTGCCTATTTTAAAAGAAGTCTATTTTCCTTGTTGCATCTTGAAACTCAAATGTAATGATACAGAACTGGAAGGAAGTGGTGATCAGAAAATGCAAATTTCATTTAAACTATTTTGGTACCCAATATCCTGCCTAGAATGACTGAGACCAATCTGGATGCCCAAGATGTGGGGAACTTTGTTTGAACATTTCAAGCACAAATCCATCTTCAGTTTTGCTTCCAGAGATTTTGGCAACTGATCCCAGTTCTGGGAGAATCAGTGGGCCTCATAGGAAACCTGGATGGCTCCATTTCTATGAGGAAATAAAATTCTTGGATAATAATATGTATGTTTCACAATTACTGCAAATTTTGAACTGAAAAAATTAAATTGTATTGTATTTATGAAATTATTTCCAATGGAAGAGTACTAAAAACTCTCAACAAAATAATGAATTCTATTAATTATAGAAAAGAATAATATTAAATAATAATATTATTTAATAATAATATTTAAAAGCTAAATTGAAAAAGATACAAATATCTAAAACAATGAGCCAAAGAATTTTTAGGTTAGGTATCTTTTATGTCCCACCCCACTAGATCCAGCTTTTTTTTTTTTTAACATCTTTATTGGAGTATAATTGCTTTACAATGGTGTGTTAGTATCTGCTTTATAACAAAGTGAATCAGCTATACATAAACATATATCCCCATATCTCCTCACTCTTGCATCTCTCTCCCACCCTCCTTATCCCAACCCACTAGGTGGTCACAAAGCACCGAGCTGATCTCCCTGTACTATGCGGCTGCTTCCCACGAGTTATCCATTTTACATTTGGTAGTGTATATTAGATCCAGCTTTAACCAATGTCACCCCTAAGTCTTAACTATTAGGTCTATATTTAAATATCACTTTAAGGTGGTGTTTCCTGATCACTCCATCCAAAAAAAGTTATCTATTCCCCTATTTTCTTCTCTCATTATTCCCTCTTTATTTCTTTCAGAACACTTTCCATGATTTACAATAATGTGCTTGCTGTCCACGTATTCATTATTTATCTACACTAGACAGATAATGTAAATTCTTAAGGACAGAGAAGAGGACTACTCCATTCTGTTCTGTGCTGTATATAAGGCACCATCAGAGCACCTAGGATGTAGTAGATAGTAAATACTGAGGAGATGAGATAATTAATGCCATCCACCCTCTCTACTCTGTTCCATCTCCATCAAAATACTCCATTTTCATCAACTTGTTCTTGCTAACATTATAACTGCCCACACGTTATCATCATCTACTTCCAGTCTCCGGACCACTGTTAGTTTGGGCTGTTTGTGCACTGCATAAAGACACTATGCAAGGGGATAGAGGGGGCTGAAATCCAGCTTGAAATCCAGCTTGAAATCCAGCTGTGAAATCCAGCTTGTGCTCTCTCTCCTGGCATGGTGACTGCGTCCACCCAGAGGGACCATCTTTCCTAATTCACACAGTCTCCATTACAGGCTAAGAGGTCCTTTTCTGACTAGACTCACTTCGGAGCTTGAGTTCTCTCTCTGTTTTATATTCTGTTATGGGTTGATTTGTGTTCCCCACAAAAAAAATATGCTGAAGTCCTAACCCTCAGTTACTTCGGAATGTGACCATGTTTGGAACTAGGGTCATTGCAGATGTAAATAGTTAAGTTAAAGTGAAGTCATACTGCAGTAGAGTGGGCCCGTAATCCAAAATGACTGGTGTCCTTATAAGGCGGCCATGTGATGACAGAGACACACAGAGAGAACACCATGTGACAATAAAGGCAGAGATTGGAGTGATGTAGCTGCAAGCAAGAATCTCCAAAGATTTCCAACAAACCACCAGAAGCTAGGAAGAGGCAAGGGAAAATTCTCCTACAGGTTTCACAGAAAGAACGGCCCTGTCAGCACCTTGATTTCTGAATCCTGGCCTCTGGAATTGTGTGATAATACATTTACGTTGTTTTGAGCCACCCAGTTTGTGGTGCTTTTTACAACAGCCCTAGGAAAACAACATACATCCCTAGTATCTTTTCACTTTGTCAGGTGAGACTGATTAAACACAGGACCCCACCACCACCACCACACACACACACAAAATAAATACCCTGCCTACTGTCAGCATAGCAGGTACTTTTCCCCATTTCATCCTTTTTTATCCCTCACTAGATGGAAGTCTATTAGTCTGAGGCAGAAGCTGTAGTGAATTTAAGGAGGTCATCTTTACACAACCAGTGACAGCTGATTTGGTACTTGAGCTTGTACAAAAAAATCACGGATGTGGAATAATTTTTTTTAAGCTTAGAAATTTGACTTCATGCAAAGTTCCCTTGCTGCCTACTCCATAGACCTACCTTTTCAAAATAAATCCAGAGATTAGATACTAATAGCTGTCACAAACGTGCTTTGGCAAGCTATGAATAGTAAGCTTATTCCTGAGATCTAAACTCTCAAGAATAGAAGCTTCCTAAACCTGAAACATTCCGTGACAACAGAAACTTCCTTCACCTGTCTGTATGATCTTCCACATCTCTATCATATGCACTCTGAGAGGAAAAATAACTGGTTGAAATACAAAGATATTAATGGCCAAGGGGACAATGAGGTATATTTAGACCAAGATGTGAATATAGATCGCATTAATAGTCTCCAATAATAGTCTTCTGTCTGCAGACAGAGCAAAGTTTTTAAATAAATAAAAAGGATGGTAGAGCCAAACCATGCACTTTAGAATATACATGCTACTCCCAGTACAAACTTGCACTCCATTAACATTACAGAGGTTACTCAATTACCAAATTCACCATTTTCAGAAAGGAATCAAACCAAGGTTACCAAAACAGCTGTTCAGTTGGCCTCATTTCATGAATGGAATCCATGGTGTTGGCCCAAATGGTTTTTTTATTTTTAATCTTTGCCAAAGAGCTTAATTAAATAAATTATTTTAAACAAAATATACTACTTAATAATAATTATTATTTTAAAACTGTTTAGAAAAGAAAATCATTGTGAAAATACTTTCTAATTTAAGAATGTTTGCAAATCCAGGCTTAAGTTGAAGCTATATGTAGTCCCACAAAGACTGGAAAAAGTCACCTCTGTGGCTGAATTTTTTCATACATTTCAGACCAGTTCTTTTTCTTTTAAAGTGAGATAGTTGATAAAAATTTGTTTTTAGAAACTTACCAATATGAAATATTTTCCATTTAAATTCTAAAGCAGCTATACTATGAAATCCTAAATTTTTCAAGTAGATTATCCTTCATGGTAGATATTTTTAATGCAGCAAACAATTTTAAACTAGACTTGTATGTATTTTAAGGATGAAAATTAAATATATTTACTGAACAACTTCAATTAACAGGAGAACAAAGAATACAGGACAGATAAGGTACATTTTCATGTATAACCCTGAAACTGCCTCAATTATCTGGAAGAAAAAAAAGAAATATTTTTTAAACTTTCTGATCTGAGTGCTCCCTTTTAAAAAACTAGTTTCTTTTTATTCATTCGTTTGCTTATTCATTCAAATATTTACTGAGTGCTTGCTTCATATAAGGCATTACTAGATACTATTGCTTTATTTTTCTATCACCTGGGCTTTTTTTTTTAATGTAAGTAATCTTTAACAAAAGTCAGGTATTTGCTTGAGAAAAAAAAAGTAGGTTTCCTCTCTAAAGGAATTAAGCAAATAATTTAGGGAAAAGTATAGTGGTTTTTGATAGCCATTGGTACCTGTGGTAGATTGTATGATTGGCTAACAATTCATCCTTCCCTTTCCCACAATCTTGCCATGGTTCCTTGTGTGCAGAATATACCATCTCCTCCATTGACTTTGGACTTGACTGTGTGACTCAATTTGACCAATGGAATGTTAGCCAATGTGATATAAGGAGAGGCTTTAAATGTTTCATGTTGTCTTGCTTGCCCTTGTGCCTATTTGTCATCTTCATGACAGGAGCATGCCCCAAGTAGCCATGGATCCCAGCATGAGGCACGTGCACATGAACCCAACCTGAGACTTGGAGCTAAGCCTACCCGAACCCAGAAAATCCACAGGCTCATCAAATTGAGGGAGGTCGAGAGAAAAGCACTTCAGAAAATAAAAATTAAACTGCTTGGTTTTTCAGTGAACAGTCATAACATGTAGACAACATTTACTGATGACCAATTTTCAGGATCAACCTATAGATAAAGCATACATTTAAATCTGGTTGCAGAGTAGATTGTAAATGTTATCAAACGATGCAAAATGTAGATGATGAAAAGTGAAAACTGAAAGGGAAAGAAAGAACAAATGGAAAGGTAAGGGCGCTAAAAACCTTCATCTGGAGAAATGGAGAATCAAATACATTGGCTACGATTGATGAATAAAAGTATATTAGATTTAAAAAATTTTTAATCACTGTATTAGTTTTCTAGGGCTGCCCTAGCAAAATACTACAGACTGGGTGGCTTACACAACAGATTTGTTTTCTTATATTTCTGGAGGCTGGAAGTCTAAGATCAAGGTGTCGGCAGAGTTGATCTCATTCTGAGCCCTCTCTCCTTGCCTTGAGGATAGCTGCCTTCTCACTGTGTCCTCACATGATCTTTTCTCTGTGCACACATTCCTGGTGTCTCTTTGTGTCCAAATTTCCTCTTCTTATAAGCACACGGGTCAGATTGAATTAGGGCCTGACCTCATGGGCTCATTTTAACTTAATCACCTCTTTCAGGGCCCTGTCTCCAAATGCTCACCGTCTGAAGTTGTGTGGGTTAGGGCTTCAACATATGAATTTTCGGAGAACATCTTTCAGCCTATAATGAGCACCCATGTGTTTAAAAACATGTATTCAAATAGTGATATAACTATATTGAAAGGTAGGAAGAAGGGAAAATAGTTTGACAATGTCAATAATTGAAGTCAAGAACTAGTGGTAAACACTATTTAGAGATATGGAGCTATTCAGGGCTGCCATGTACAGTTGTACAAGTTGTACAGGGTACAATTGAATATGGAGGTCCTGACTGACCACAAGAATAACTATTAACATAAACAGTTAAAAAGTTGAAAGTAGTTAGCTGTGGAGAACTGGACTGGAATTGAGGAAGGGCAGGGCAGACTTGTTTTTTTCATTAAAAACCACTCAGTACTAGTTTATTCTTTTTTTTTTTCACATCTTTATTTGAGTATAACTGTTTTACAATAGTGTGTTAGTATCTCCTTTACAACAAAGTGAGTACTAGTTTATTCTTAAATCACATGTACATATTAGTTTGATTCCAAAAAAATTTAGCTTCAATAAATAAATAAATAAACATTTCATTTCTTCTTTGCCTTCGTCCCACCACTGCCCTGTTTCCAAACCTTATTAACTCTTGAATGGACTATGGTAAAGTCTTTTTAATGTTTTCCTTGCCTCTATTACCCTCCAACCCATCCTGCATGCCTCTAGAGGGTCCTTTCTCAAATAAAAACATCTCCTAAAAAAAACTGATTCTAAATCAAGGAAATCAACTGTATGGGAGAAAAAAAATCTAGAAATGCTCTTTTCTGGCCATTATCATATAAGAATATACTTCTATTGGATTGAACCATATGTAATTGCTTTTTTTTATAGGTCAGACACACTCAAATATCAGTAATTCCATAGGTTGAATACAGTAGATCAGAGATTGAACTTGATATGATGCAAATGACTTTGTCTTCCATGAGTTCATAATCTAATACTTGTTAAAATGTGTCCCCACATAATCTACTTCTTACTGCAGGTTTTGTACAAATTCATTAAGTGCTTGCTTAAATAAAGCACTTTTTAAATGATTTTTACAAAATAAATATGACCATGTCACTCCCCTGTTTAAAATATGTCAGTGGTCCTGCCCTCCTCTGTGTGATGGTCCTTAACCTGGAGGATGTGATCTTCTGTGATCTGTCCCTTGCCTTCCTAGTGTCTTCTGTGATCACTCTATTATTGTCATTTTATATCCTCTCAAAATGAACTGTTTCCCCTTTCATCATGGTGTAGCTGCCTTTAGGCTTATAAAATCTTTTTGTCCAAGGTTATTGGCTTTAGACAGAGCTCATTACAGGACTTGGTTTTCTTCTCTCCTTTTATGAACTCTGTTCCTTGGTGGTGGCTTCATTCTCAAACACCATGTACTTAGTTGCAAAATGGTTGTAGCACATTTAGTAGAAAAGAGCAAAAGTCTCTCCCAAGTTCACTGTGTCTCATTGGCCCTGACTAGGTAATGTGTCTATCCTTGAGCCAATCACTATACAGGGGGATACAATGTGCTGATTGGCTAGTCCTGACTCACCTGCTCAAGTCTGCAGTCAGGAGTAGTGTCAATTCCATAAGACACAGATAAACTGAGGATAGGAGAGGGAATGGTCTTCAGGGGAAAATTGAGATCTGATTTCTAAAAGGAAGGTCTACAAATAGTGTGCAACAAGCACTATAGATATATGTCATGATCATGAGAGCAAATTCTGTGACTTATCCTTGAAGCCCAGAGCCTAGTGTTGCACTTGAAAAACATTAGATGTCCAAAATGTTTATTAAATTTTTATGTGTGGGGTATTGATTTCTGACTAAAAGATATATTTCATGATAAGGTATATATCTTAAGTGTTGATATTTTTAAATTAAATCACCCAGTGTATACAAAAGCAAGTTGTTTAAGATATTTCTGTGAAAAATGAACAGTATTTTATAACTGCATGTAAATTCTAATCATACAAAATTTGCAAAATAAAATTCTGTCACATTTTTTATATATACTACAGTTTTGTTTGAACTGAGAAAATCATGTAAAATCCATCCCAAAGTAGTTGACATTTTGGAGGGTTTTTTCTTTTCTTTTCTTTTTTTCTTTCTCAGAGAGTGCTTGGAAACCAATGCTTTAAAAGAAAATGCTGCTTTGGCAATAAGTTTTACATAATCCTCAAGGTGCCAAAATAAACCCTTGGATCAAGGGATTCATAGTAGAAAAAAGAGCCTGCTTTTTAAACATACAAAAAAGCACATCTGAAGATTTATCCTCAAAAGTGAGCATGTACAAATCAGACTTCTTTGAGGAATAAAGGTGTGCTAAAAGACATTCTATCTTAGCAATTGAGATTGCCCCAACATGATGCAACTATTTCATTAGCTGCATGTGGGTAATTTGATTCTTCTCACTCGTTCTATTCCTTGTAGAACCTATCTGGGCAGCTATTTAATGGTACCAGGCCAAATTTCTTCTTCACTACTTCCTGCCAAGTAGTACCGTAGTCATCAAGATGTGATCATCTGTTTCACATTGCTTTAACTCATGCTGAATGAAAGCACCAGGGTGATTTGCCATTTTATTTCAGTTCTCATTCCTGAAAAGTAGAAAATATGTGAACACTTCTTTTTATCCCCTTTTCAAAATCATAAGACTGTAACCTCATTAACATTGTCCAATTTGATGCATTATACTATTTGATTGGAGGGAGAAAGATGATTAGAATGGAAAGAGATGGTTTTTAAGAGAGGAAATTGGTTGGCGGAGGGAAAGAATAAAGACTTTACTTGATAGAATATAAAAGCTTTCACAGTGCAGAAATGCTTTGTCCAAAATGGTAGCCTTCATCCACATGTGGCTAATCTGAATTGAAATGTGTTGCAAGTGTAAAATACACATAGAATTTCAAAGAGTACAGAAAAAAGAATGTAAAATATCTCATTCAAACTTTTATATTGATTATATGTTGAAGTGGTAATGTTTTAGATGTACTGGATTAAATAAAATATATTTTTTAATGACTTTTACTTTTTAAATATGGCCACTAGAAAATTTAAAATTGTACGTGTGGCTTACATTTATGTCTCACATTATGTTTCTATTGAACAGAGCTGGTCTACAATTTACATGCCAAGAAGTTAGAAAGGTCAGAGATGAGATATAAAGAGATACAAAGTCATATTTAACAAGCAATCTCAAATGCTATTTTCTGTTTTGAAAGGCTTATTTGGAGGAATATTCATCTCTCTAATAGAAGTCAGGGTAAAGTAGGGGAATTTTTTTCAATGAAGTAGCTATTTGGTTTTGCCTGTCTTGATATCTACATTCCCTTCTTCTAGTAATAGTGACCTTTGAGGAACTCTCTCTCCCTGATTTTGAGTCCACGTGGTTTGGATGAGGCTGACCCATGGTTCTAGAGTTGGTTATGTGGCCCAGGCCTAACTAATCAGAATATTCTGTTCCCCTGGCCACAATAATTGGCTCAAGAAGTTGATAAAAGTTGGTCAACTTTGAATAAGCTGTGCATTTTGGAGTAACTAATAAAAAAGAAGTGTTGTTAATCTGGGGGATTAAGCTGTAACTACTAGTGGTTACCTTGGCCAAGCGCATTGGGAGATATGACCTAAGAACAGAAAAAACAAAGAAGAAAGCAATGGTAAAAGACAGAGAGAAACAGATTATTTTTGAGTACCTGGATTTATTCTGTGACTAAAGGTACCACCTGGAATTTTTCAGAATCTTAATAAATAGCCTACTTTAATCAAACAAATTTAAGTTTAATTTGTTTTTCAAAACTAAGAAATCTGACTAAAGGGATTGATAAATGATTAAATAAACAATATGCATTCACAAAATTCAATAAAAATTCACAGAGGTTTGTCTATGTTCAAGGAACTGTCAGGTGGAGGAAGGCACAAAGTCATTATTATATTTTTATTATTATTACTATTATTATTATTATTACATTAGTAATTCATCCATTCATTCATCCATCCATCTATCCATACAGTAAGCACTCACTGAGATCCTCTTCCATGCCAGGCACTATCATAGACACTGGAGAAACAAAGATAAAAATTCAAAGTCACATACATTGAGGATCTTTCATTTTCTAAGTTACTTACGTGCCTATTACTAGTTCTTTTTGCTCTCCCCAACATCCTTCCAATTTTCATTTTTCCACAAGTCAAGCCAGTTATACAATTTCTGCTCCATTTTGTCCCAGGAAATTCTTTCTTGGATCTCTCCATCATCCTACATCCAAAAGCAAGTCCATCCTGCATTTGGACTTGCTTTTGGGGTCTTCAGCCAGCTCTCATTTATAACTGTCCTTCCTCACCTTAGGAATTCCTTTGACCTATTTTTTATGTTGGATTCCCTGTTTCTATGATTACTTATCTCCTTAATTATAAGAAATCACATCCCCCAGTGGCATCCTGAAAAGGAATACATGGGAAGTAAATGCTTTGAGACCTTGCAAGCCATAAATATCTACCTTAGTCACATGACTGACTGACTGTTTGACAGATTTTAGAATTCTAGATTGGAGATAATTTTTAGTTACATTTTGAAGACGTTGTCCATTGTCATTTGCTGAGAAGTGTGATACTATTCTGATTCCTTATTCATTGTACATGGTCTACATTTTCTCTCTAGAAGTTTTTAGAATTGTCTCATTGTTCCTGGGATCATGAAATTTCATAATTATTTGTCTTGGAGTGAAGCCATTTAATCTAGAGGCTCATTTCCCTCAGTTCTGGGAACTTTTATTATTTCTTTGATAATACCCTCCTCTCAGTTTGTCTATAGGCTCTTTCTTGAACTCAGGTTGGTCAGATGTTGGAATTCCCAGACTGATTTTGAAATTTTCACATCTTCTACTGTCTGTCTCTACATCTCTTTGGTTTTTTGATGCTACCTTTAAGAAATTTTCTGTCTTCACCTCTCAACACTTCTGTGGAATTTTGTCTTAATTTCATCTGAAATATTTTTAATTTCCAAGAGCTCTTTCTTGATTCCTTGTGTTCTCTGTTCCCACAGCATCTTGTTTCAAAGTAATTCTTGTTTTAATAATGCAATATCTTCTCTTATCTCTTTGAGGATGCTAATTATAATTACTTGGAGCTTTCTTATATTCCCTGAATTGTCTCTGTTTTATTTTGAATTCCTTTTATCTGCTTGTTTTGGTCTCTGTCTTTTGGATTTTTGCCTCAAATGTCTAAGGACTCTTAGCTGCCAATGCACATTTATGAGTGAAACCCTTAAACATTTTTTGGATGCTCTGTGTAAATGGGTGAGCCTTATGGCTGGTGGGCTTTACTGAAGTGTGATCAAGCAGAAGGCAAGCTTTTCATTATGAAGATATTCAAACGTCAGCATCTATAAGTCTTTTCTGTGAGACTTTTGAGTTTCTCTTGAGAAAGAGCTCCAATTTCCTGCTAAAAGGTGTAACTCTGGTTATGGTGTTCTAGGAGCAAGTTGGGGGGAAACTTAGCAAACTTTTATTTAATAATCTGTGTTCAGTCTGCAACTTTATTTATTTATTTATTTATTTTCGGTACGCGGGCCTCTCACCATTGTGGTCTCTCCCGTTGCGGAGCACAGGCTCTGGACGCGCAGGCTCAGCGGCCATGGCTCACGGGCCCAGCCTCTCGGCGGCATGTGGGATCTTCCCGGACCGGAGCACGAACCCGTGTCCCCTGCATCGGCAGGCGGACTCTCAACCACTGCGCCACCAGGGAAGCCCCAGTCTGCAACTTTAGCCCCTCCTTCTACTAAACTTGGTGTTCTCACATTCATAATCTCTCTAGTCCAATTTCTCCGAAGAGTGAATGTCCAATCTCTTCTAGGAGTTGGGATAAAAAGGCCTGGCTGCACATACATGGTCAAGAAGGAGTCTAGAGGAGGAGGTGATTCTCAGCACTCCTTACACACTCTTTCAACCAATTCCCAGGCTTTTTAGCCACCTTCTCACTTCTACCTTCTGTGTTGAGATTCTCCTATTTCCTGAGAACAATGGAGAAACAGAGACTGGGAGAGACCAATGGTATTCAAAAGAGTTTCTGAGTTTTATATTTAGATTTATTTTTTTTTCAAGTTTCTGGTTTAGAGCTTAATAACTTTAGTGTATATTAATAAGATCAGGTGATTTTACCTATTAAATTTGAAAGTCTACAATATAATCATATTAGACTATTTTTTACCTTCTGTTGCATAAGTGATTATTAATTATAATTTAAATCTTAGTATAATTTAAATCATCAAATGTTATATAATTTTGACATATTGACTACTAAGTTAAAAGGTACTAAAGTTCGGGGCTTCCCTGGTGGCGCAGTGGTTGGGAGTCCGCCTACTGATGCAGGGGTCACGGGTTCGTGCCCTGGTTTGGGAAGATCCCATGTGCAGCGGAGCGGCTGGGCCCGTGAGCCATGGCCGCTGAGCCTGGGCGCCCGGAGCCTGTACTCCGCAATGGGAGAGGCCACAACTGTGAGAGGCCCGCATACTGCAAGAAACAAAACAAAAACAAAAAAAATGGTACTAAAGCTTTATCAACTTTTTATTTTTATTCATATCCCTTCTTTTTTTTAAACATCTTTATTGGAGTAATAACTGTTTTACAATGGTGTGTTAGTTTCTGCTTTACAACAAAGTGAATCAGTTATACCATATCTCTTCTTTATAAGGGTAAATCACAGTATAATTTAATTGCTTCTTCTTTTTTTTTTTTTTTTTTTTTTTTGTGGTACACGGGCCTCTCTCTAGTGTGGCCTCTCCCGTTGCGGAGCACAGGCTCCGGACGCGCAGGCTCAGCAGCCATGGCTCACGGGCCCAGCCTCTCCGCGACATGTGGGATTTTCCCGGACCGGGGCACGTGTCCCCTGCATCGGCAGGCGGACTCTCAACCACTGCACCACCAGGGAAGCACTAATTGCTTCTTTCTTTTCTATCTTTATTTCACATCTATTCTCTAGGTGGATATTAATATGCACTACTACCATATTTCACTGGTTAAATAAACCTTCTTTATGGTAATATTTTAAGATAAACTTCTTCAGTCCACTGGATTTTACTTCAGAGCTTTATTGCTAGGCCTGTTTACCATGAAATATTACTATTTTGTACTATTTTTATATCAAAATACATAAATATTTTCTATAATTGAAACTGAGGACTCAATCCTAGCTATTGTCAACAGCATGGAAAAGATTTTTCAAATTCATAAATTGTTCGTATTTCTGCTCCCTAAGACATTTTAGTAGGTAAAGTGATTTGCTTTATTCATACAAGACATTGTGGTTTATTTTGTATGAGGAATTTCAACACACTGAAAGGCCAAATGATTATTTCTGGGTTTGAAATAAAACCTCTGTAAAATGCAAACATGCCACCTCCTTTTGTCACTGTCTTGACATCAGGGGTGAAAAATAAGTTTGGATTTATGAGTAGGTCTTGAGAATGTTGGTGGGAGTGAAAGAAGTCCTATATATTTCATGTTTTCTTTTAAAAATCCCAATTTGTTACCCTTTTATTTCAACTTAACAAAAGCCTCTTTGGTATCAATGAAGTGTAGAATACAGGTATAAAGAAGTGATGAATACCCAGGCCTTGACTTCACAATCAACAAGGTGATAGAGTGGAATAAAAAGATATATCCACACATAACTATAATATATGGAAGAATATGATAAAAACCCATGAGAAAAAGTATAAAAAACATGCTTTAAGAGCACAGAAAGGAGTATTAGACGAGTTCCATGACAGTAGACAGCACGGAAATATGAGAAAGTGGGTGGCAAAAACCCCAGTTTGGCTGAATGATATATTAAATACTGGGGGACTGTACTTTTGTGTTTGTGTCACTATCTTCACTCAAATAGTGAGGAGCCCCTCATGAAAATCATATAAAGTCCAGGTTCCTCAATTTCTGACTTTTAACAAGGCAACATTATTAACTTCTTTTCTGCTTCCCAGTGTAAAGCAGTCATTAAATTTGGAAAGACAGATTCAAATTCCAGTTCTATCACTAACTAGCTGAGTGAAGTTGGACAAGTTAACTTCTCTGGGCCAATTCATAATTCCTTTTCTGTGATATGTGGATATTAATAACAGCACTTATTGTATAGGGTTATGGGAAAGGTTAAATGAATTAATAACATACATGCTCAACAAATCATGGCTATTATTATAGCAAAAAAAATTCAATATTAGGAACCAGGAAATCTGATCTTTAGTTTGGGTACTACTGCTTGTAAGCTGTGTAACCTACATAAATAGCTTATTCTGTCTGGGCCTCAGTACCCTATCTGAAAAAGTAGGGGAATGACCTAGACAACACATACTCTTCCTAAACTGTAATAGACTAGGTGCTGTAGATGACATTTTTATTTGACTTTGATACTGAACTATGCAATTGGATTAAATTGGATCAAATTGCCATCATTAAGCATATAATACATTGAAATTTTATTAAATGGCTGAAAATGAAAGTGATAATAATGAGTTAGGCTGCAGAAGTAATTTCAAGTGCACACAAAAAGAGTAGTGATAGATCAGATCCTATTAACATCTGCCTGGATGTAAGAGAAAATAGATGGTAAATTTATTCAATTCAGATACCAAGCTCAAAGATGTATGATTTTGTAAAAAAAAAAGAAAAGAAAAGAAAACATGCTCACCCTAATTTCAGTATTGGTTATCCTGACAGTTTAGGGCCTGAGTCTTCCTAATACAGGGAAAATTGTATCCAACTATAAGATATTTAATATGAAGAGGTTACAGGGTGTATTAGTAATGTTTTTAAAATGTATTTAAAAATATCCAATGGTTGAACTAAACAAAGAACATGGAGAACAAAATTCTGAGATATGCCCCTGAGATGAGTGACCATATTGAATCAACTATCGTGTCCATTTTTATGTACACTAAGGACAGCCTGGGATTAGGAAATAGACATTACAGTAGAAGAAATGAAGTGCATCATCATTATATTTCTGCTTCTTCGATTTTTATTCCCTCCTTTGAAATCTTATCATTGTTCCCTATAAAATGTACAAAAAAGATGTTGATAATGGAAATGTATCAAGAAGACAAAATCGCTCATCTATTTAACTAATTATTTAACTACAGTATTGAAATTAAATGCATCAGCATGTATATCTGAGGTAATGGTGTCCTTAGAGTCCAAACTCCCACAAGAAAAAAAAGTACTGAAAAATCTTTGGCTCATAAACATGGATGAATCTAAGATGTTTGCATAAAATTTAGCATAATATGATTATGTGGCTGATTAGAAATTTTCTGGAAGGGGCTATGTTCCATGTCCTACTAATTGGTTGATCAAATTTGTCTTTGATTTTTATATCTCTGATCAGTGCAGTGCATTATAGCTCAGAACTAATGGAAATATAGTAAAGTGTGATATTTTTAAAGCAGCTAATAAAGTTTACTCAAAAAATGGCTTCTCAGAAATATGATTTATAGTTAATTAAGGCATCTAATGGCTATGCCTTATACTTCCAAATATCTAATTCATACAGAAATTTTTATATTTTATTACATTATAAAATGTGTATTATTTTTATGTTACATGTTGATAATTCATAATTGAATGGGTATTTTACAATATTATTAGTATACCGGGTTGTTTATTTTTGTTGCAAAGTAAAAGAATAGCTTTCATTTTTGGTTAGTATCTCAAAAAACATCTCTTGTCATGTACTTCTGTGATTTTATATTTCTTTACTATGGAAACATGTGTATTTCAAGCTACTCCAATTTATTTGTATGTTTATATCATATTCTCCTAAAATGTACCCCAGATTGGGAATTGACTGCCAAATGATCTCATAAATCAAGAAATGTAATTTTCCCAGCCATTTATATGTATACTTGATACTCTATAGAGGTGCTTATAAGCTTTAGTGGATAATAGTGAACTTGGATGGATATTTATGGTGGTTTGATTGAAGTAATGACCCTAATTCGGTGATACCTTTCTGTATCCATGCCATTAGTTAGTATTCTCCCTCTCAGATTTTGGGCTTGATCGTATGAGTGGCCTTGTTTAATAGGAGAGTAGCAAGCAAACAAATGCAAGCAAAGACTTGAAAAGCACTTACACATTAGTGCTTACCCTCTTTATATGCTTTGTATGCTGTCACTAAATAAATAAGCTCTAGCCAGTCTCTGGATAATGAGATGCATGGCTCAGTCGTTCCTTTTACTTAGCAAACAGGGAGCCAAACTCCAGACCAGAGTGAGGCCATCCTAGATCAAGCAGCTTCCAGCATTAGAAATCCCAGTCAAAACCAGCAGAGCCTCACCAACTGAGCAGAACTGCCCATTTGACCCATTGACTTTTGAGTGATAACAAATGGTTGTTCTTTTAAGCTACTAAGTTATAGACTGGCTTTTTACACAGCAATAAACCAATGATACTATATGTATTGGAAATAGACAACAGAACAAAAACATCTTTCCAAAGAACATTAACATTTTCATATAATATACCTGTTGTTATGTTAAAACTGTTTGTGAGTAACTAGATTTTCAGTGTAGGAGACAATCTTGGATATGACCCCCTCTCTATCCTTGTCTTTATAGATATCCCTAACATTTGTCAAATCAATCAATAAACATTAGGCATCAACTAAGTGCCTGGAACAGCACTAGATGCTGAAAATACAAAGGTGAATCAGCCAGACTTCTATCATTATGTTCACTGAGCTCACACGAACATCGAGTTTTTGGATTATTACAACATACTCTGTGATACTTGCCATGGAAAACTCTTTGCTCTTCAAAGTCAAGCTGAATTCCAAAGTTAACTCTGTGTATTTCATTGTATCTGGCCATGATCTTCCCCTTCTTCCAGAAATTCTATAGATATGATATTCATTAGTTCTGTTCGTTAATACTTCTATTTCCCCTTCTTTGTGGGAACATTGTAGCATTGCACTTTCCTTATGCAGTAGATTGAAAAGTGGGCACAAATTATTTCTTTCCCTCTTTCCATACCCCTTTGCAATGTGTCTTGCAGCTCTTCCTGTTAAGAAGTAGGATCTATTTCCCCATATTGTCACTGGGCTTGGCCATATGATTTGCTTTAGCCAATGGGCCGGGGGCAAATGTAACCCAAGCCGAAACTTAAAAACGCTTTCATTGCAGCTCTATTTAAAATAGCCAGGACATGGAAGCAACCTAAGTGTCCATCGACAGATGAATGGATAAAGAAGATGTGGTACATATATACAATGGAACGTTACTCAGCCATAAGAAGAAATGAAATTGAGTTATTTGTAGCAAGGTGGATGGACCTAGAGACTGTCATACAGAGTGAAGTAAGTCAGAAAGAGAAAAACAAATACCGTATGCCAACACATATATATGGGATCTAAAAAAAAAAAAAAAAAAGTTCTGAAGAACCTAGACGCAGACATAGAGAATGGGCAAGCTGGGATGAAGTGAGAGAGTGGCATGGACATATATACACTACCAAACGTAAAATAGATAGCTAGTGGGAAGCAGCCGCATAGCACAGGGAAATCAGCTCCGTGCTTTGTGTCCACCTAGAGTGGCAGGATAGGGAGGGTTGGAGGGAGGGAGACGCAAGAGGGAGGAGATATGAGGATATATGTATATGTATAGTTGATTCACTTTGTTATACAGCAGAAACTAACACACCATTGTAAAGCAATTATACTTCAATAAAGATGTTAAAAAATAAAGAATAAAAAATAAAAAGCGCTTGTGCATTGGGGCTTGCTCGTTTTGAACCCTGTGACTTCCACCATGTGAACAAGCCAAGGCTAGCCTCCTGATGATGAGGGACACCTGGATTGATTGCTCTGTTGTCCCAGCTGACAGCTCACCCTCAGAAACAGAGCTGCCTTGTTGACAGGCAGCTATTCACAAACACCTGAGTGAGCCCAGGCCAGGCCAGAAGAACTGTCTGGCTGAGCCTAACACAAATTGCTATTCCATAGAATCATGAACTAAATAAATAGTTGATGTTATAAGCTTTTAAGTTCTGAGGTGGTTTGTTATGTCCTCAAAGCTATCTGATATATCACTCCTTTGAAGTTAGGCATAGCCATATGATTTGCTTCACCCAGTGAAATATTTCACTTCTGGCAGGTCTTTAAGAGCTGGACTGTGCCTTGGCATCTTCTTTCTCTTGTCATGCTGACTGCAGAACTTTCAGATGGTGGGGCCCCATAAACGTGGGTCCCTGAGTGGACATAGAACAGTTCTTCCTCTCCTCCCCAGTACTGAGTCTTGGAGAACATATAGTTTAAGTAAGAAATAAATCTTTGTATTAAACCTCTGAGACTTTGGGTTTCTGTTACTGGAGCATAACCGAACCCATTATGACTAACATAGACTTTGGTACCCAGAAGGAAGTACAGTTATGATAGAAAATCTAAAATATTTAGCTATGACTTAGAAGCTCAGTGGGTGGTGGCGAGGAAAGTGTTGTTAGAGGCTGGAAAGTTGGCAATCCATGCTAGCTGTGGTAAAATATTTGCTAAAGCTATTCACACATGCCTCCCATTCTTCCCCTTTCTAAACAGAAATGTTTACCACGGTTGTTCTGTTCCTGTCCCACCAGTGTTTGTTTGTTGAGTGCGTGTGTGTGTGTGTGTGTGTGTGTGTGTGTGTGTAACCAGGGAGGATAGATATTTTGTCTTTTCAGATCTTTATAACAACAGAAGTTTTTCTCCTGTTCTAATACGGGGACTACCAAGCATCACCCAGAGATGCTGGACTTTGAGATTAATGCCATTACTGAATAGAAATTTTGGATTGTTTCACTTGTGATAGGAAGGAATGTATATTGTAGTGTAAGGAGAGTGGTATGTATATTGGTGACTAGAAGGATGGATTGTAGTAATCACTGGTGTTGTTCACCAGTAAATCTGGGTTAATTTTTCTTCTGGGCAAATGGTAGGATTACACTTTCCTGTTTCCTGCTCCCTTGAAGATAGCATGCCCATATGATTTGCTTTTGTCAATGAAATGTGAGTGAAATTGACTTGTATCACTTTCAGAAAGAACCTGTTTGCCATTCATCTTCCTTTTGCCTATCTTGTAAGTGAGGAAGTTCCAGAGATTGGTTGGAGCTTCCCTAAGCCATTTGGTTGCTTGGTGAGAATCTCATGGAGTGACTCACCCCACCCTCTCCCTTCCTTCTACCAAAGATGAACATACAGATGAGCAGGAAATAACTTTTTTTGTTGTTTTTAAGCAACTAAAACTCTTGGATGCTTTGTTACTGCACCATAACCTAGCCCATCCTAACCAATGTAGAGTACTGAGATAGAAAAGCTACAGAGGCTGATCATCTTAGCAGTTACAACACGAGTAGAATCCACAACAGAAACCATCCACTGATAACTCCAAAAGCACCGTCACTAGTGATTTCACTTGCGTCTCCAATTGTGTCCATTCTAGAAAAGATGATTATGAGACCTCAAACTTCATTTTTTTTTAATTTTTGAAAATTTAAAACTACATATTCAGTATTGAGGAGGCAACATGAGCAAGGACTACTTTTTCCTAGGAAGCAAAAAAAAAAAAAAAAAAGTGGAGGTGGATAAGGAAGGATAAGCCATAAAACAGGGAGGATGGAAATGAATTGAATTCAGAATTCACAGAAGTTTCCAAGAAGAATTAAAACATATTTCCCACAGACTTGTGCATAAATTCCCTGTAATCCACAGTACTTCTCAGCAAACTGTGTGTGTCATAGCTTCGGTTCGGCCTCCTGCACGTATACAGAAATGCATGCACAATCACTGTGGTGCAAAAGTTAAAAATGTCATTGGAGTTTATAGCTAATCAAAAGCTTTCTCTCTCTCTGAAGAAATATTTTCTCTAGCTCAGCGCAGAATTCATTCCACACATTTAAGTGCTAAATCCCGTGCTGCGCACTGTACTAGGGTTAGGCAAGTGAAAGACGACACGGTACACAAGACTCAATGGGTCGCTGTCCTCCAGGAGTTTACTTTTTGAGGAGCATAAAAGTGTCCCCTTTTGGAGTTTTCACCCAGCCACATCCAAGCCCCCCGTAAACGATTTCCGGTGAAAAGCCCCGCAATTTTCCCCTAATCTTTACAAATATTCTCGCTTTCCGAGATGTCATCACCCTGGAAACTGAAGTTACTGTGGGTTCTCTCTCTGGACATTTGGCAGTTATTTCGGATGCAGCCGAATGACCGGCTTGTTCCTTCCCAGCAGGGACGAGATCACAGTGACCCCCAAAAGTTTCCAGCACTTAAAGCACAAAGCGCAGCCCGAACCTTCAAGATACCGACAACACTAGCGGCTTCCACCGCCTTTCTATCGTGGATCCTAAGGAAGTTGAGGTGGCTGGGTCAGACCCCGCAACGCGCGCAGCGCACTGTCCTGAGCGCTAAACCCACAAGCTGCACAGAGCTCAGAAGCCGAAGGTCAGGCTGCGAGCCCAAGTGTGCGAAGGGTACGGAAACGTGCCCATCCCTAGTGGACTACAAGAACCGGCATGCACCGCGCCGCGACAGCAAGCTCCGCTTCGGGACCCCAGCGCAAGGAGGCCTGGGAAGTGAAGTCTCCGGGAGTCCGGAGTCTCGTCGCGAAGACAGAAAGGAAGCGTTGCTAGTCCGGTCCATTAGCACGCCGGTTCCTGGCGGGGCTCCGAGCCTCTGGCTGCCGCTCAGGGTTTTCGCGGGCGGCGGGAGCGGTATGGCTCGCTTGAGTAAACTCCGGGGGGAGGGGAGAGAGGGGAGTAGATGGGGAGGCGGGGTCAGCGGAAGCGTCAGGTTGCTTCCTTCTCCTCACGCTCCCTCCCCGCCTCTCCCAGAGGGAGCGGTGGGAGGGGGAGGGAAGGGCAGAGGGAAGGTAGTGTGACACGTGTCAATCAACCCCCCTCCGGGGGGCGCGCGCTCCGGGGCTCGCGCCGAGGGCTCGCGCCCCTGCCTCGTGCCTGCGCCGCTCGTATGTAAATGAGGGCGCGTGACGCGGGACGCAGATGGACAAGGGAAGAGAGAGAATGGCCGCTGCCGCCGCCGCTGCTGCCGCCGCCGCCGCCGCCGCCGCCGCTCAGTGCCGGAGCCCTCGGTGCGCGGCGGAGAGGAGAGGATTCCGGCGGGAACTCGACTCTTGGCGCCACCGCCTCATGCACTGTGTAGGTAAGAGAGACACGGGCCGGGGCCCCGGCTCCTCGCGGCGACGGCTGCCGCAGCCCGAGGAGTTTGTGGCAGAGGGGTTTAGTTGAATCTCCCGTTCGGGTCAGTTCATTGGAGGAGTGAGATGGGAGCGGCGGCGGCGCGGCGGATCCGGCGCTCGCCTTTTGTCTGGGGGCTCCTCGCCCGGCGCGGTCCGCGCTCCTTTCCCCTCCTCAGCTCTTTGGCTCCCCGGGAACTGTTAGTTCTGACCCGCTCGCCGAGTCCCCGAGGAAACGGCTCGCTTGCGCTCTCCCCGAAACTCCTCGGCGCCCCTGGCTGCTCGCCGTCCACCCTGTCAAGAGGGAGGAAGCGGGCCGGTGGGTCGGCGCCCGGCCGGAGAGGAGCCCGCGGGCAGAGCCGGCGGGAGGAAGGCGGGCTGGTCCGCGCCCCTGCCGGGCGCACACACACCCCCTTCTGCCGCCGGGGTCCGGGCGGGCCGACGCGACCGGGTTCCCGGGGACGGGGACCTGAACGACCCCCGGGAGCTCGCGGGGCGGGGACCGCGGGTGAGCCGGCTGGGGGCGAGGGGCGGCGGGGGCGTCGCCCGAGGGGCGGGGGCGCCCAACTCTGCCCTCTCGCGCTCGGCGGCGGCGGCGCCGTGTGTACTCCTTTAAGAAGGAGCCGCTCGAGCGCTGACGGTTGGGATTTGAAGTTCTTCCTCCCTCTTTGGAAGTCTGGACGGAGAGGGGGTGTTGCCATGGCGACGGCAACCCCCCCGTTCTTCTCGCGGACGCCCCGAAGACTCGGGTCCTCTTCTACTGTCATGTGATGGACCCTTCCTTGCACAGACACGCACATCGCCCTCCCCAACTCCCATCCCCGTTCTGCAGTTCCGTCTTCCCTTTTGGTTGGGTCGGAATCTTTCTGCTTCAAACTTCTGGGCTCCGGGCTGTCATTCTGCGGGTTGCTCGGGGGTGGCGGGAGGTGGTGGGACCTCCCCACTTTGCCGCCGTCGCTGTTTTGTCTGAGTAAGACGTGTGCGTGGAGCTGTTATCCAGCAGGTTGGATAACACCGAGTGGGCACCGAGGGGATAACGCGGTTTATGGGTTGGGGTGTGTTATGTTTGTTTTGGAAGGGGTTGATGGGTGGGAGAGTAGGAGAAGAGGTAGAGGGAAGGTTGCATTGTCTAAGCAGTGGATAGTGGCAGCAGTTTGCTCGACTGGCAGTTAAATCTTGGCATTTGGAGTTGAGGAGTAACCTTAGTGCCCTAAGAAAACAACTCTTACCATGTTTCCATCTGTTCTTGCGCCACCTCGCGCCCCTTTTCCCCAAGCCCCCTCAGATTTGTTTGGTTAGCACCTGAAGATCTTTCTTGTTTTTCACTAGTGAAAAGTAGATGGTGGTAGGATAAACTAGTACAACTTCAAATCAGAAATGTGCACTGCAGAATACGGTGGATTTAGGAAAACGTACGAGAAGGAAGTTTGCTCTGAGTAGGGGCATTTAAGTTATGTTCAAGCAATTCACTGTTTTACCCTTTAAAATATGTTCTGTTCTTATCTAAGGAAATGTTCTAGGAAATAGCTTTAGTCAGGTATTCATAAGTGATTTTATCTCTTTTTAAAAGTGTAAAAAAACCCTCACGGTATTCTTATATAAAAATGTTAAGCCAAAGGTTGCTGGTGCTTACCGAATACAAAATGGACCCTGTTTTTATAATTGCTTATGTAAAGATCTCTTCCACTGACAACCTGTTTGAAAATTGTTGAGTTCGTTCAGTTAGAATCAGGCAGGATGATAGCATTGTAACACTGGCTCGAGATACTATTGTGTTAAGTTTTGCCGAGGCACAGTTATTTGACGGTGTCTTCGGACAATTTTTATATTTTAGAATACTTTGGCTTTTTGTTTTTTCTCATCTTGCTTGTTTAGATGCATTAAGTATGGCTTTGTCTCACAAAAATATATGTGCTTTTGAAAAATAGTCGAATTTTAATTAAACACAAAATTAATTGGATTTGATGGAAAAAGAGAAATAGGATGTCTTTCTGTCTTACCTACTTGGATACTCAGGTAGGATTGGAAGACATTGAAGATTGTGTTAACGCTGTGTGTCTAATATGCAGTCTCTATATTACATTTTTAATGTAGTATACACTTGTACGGTATTTGAAAGAAATTTTTTTCCTGAGCTCTAACTGTATTTGAGAATTATTTCCCACAGTCCCAGTCCTATTCAGGAGACCTAGGAAGATCCATCTCATAGTTGGTTTTTATCATGGTTGTTTTTTAAATAAACAATAAAACTCTCTTAAGCAGGATATACACTGGTTGATTGGGTTTTTTTCAGTAGTCTGTATGTGAAGCACCTACTCACAGTATGAATTGGGATTAAATGTATTTTGTGTAACTATTTTAATTTACCTTTTGCTATTACTTTGTAAATATATTTGAAAAAAGCCGTATTCTTTTTACTTTGCATGTGTGTATGTGTGTGAATATATATGTGTATATGTACTTCTGTATTGAATATTCATTGCTCTTATTGGTTGAAATTATTTTTATAAAATATTCTTTCTGCCTTTGGGGAAGCAGATGATCCACAAGTCTTATTTTTAAATGAAATATGGAAAGTGTAAGCAGTGTCTCAGGGCCTTACAGCAAATTAATATTGAGCCAGTAGTGAAGTTTTAAAATCTCAGTTCTTAGCCTAAATCTTTAAAGTAATCTCATTCATTTTTTAAACAACATATATAAATATTCTAATTTTATGAGCAAAAAGTTCATTTTCCTTGCCATGACTGCTTGTAGTTAGCTAAGATGTTTAACTCTTGATATGGAAAATGATTATTTACCTTTCTCTATTTGTGGAACTCATCTCTTTAGGTTAGGTTTATGGCTACTCTGTGATTTAATCCTGGTTTTTCTTTTTTTATAATTGAAGAGTTGTCCTGTAAGCTGTGTGTCCCAATTAATAGCTTTATTTACAATGTGGTGCTTTTTACAATTTGATTTTTCTCTGTAATCATCCTGTACTGTGCTATAGTTTTGAATATGTTCATCTAACAAATGTTTGAGTGCTTATTGGATACAATAAACAGTATCCTGGTACTCAGCATGTTGAGTGATAACAGATATAGTCCTGGATCTTATGGAATTATATATGGAATATATAATTAGTATCTGATAAATCATATAATTTAAAGCAAAGTCAAGTCCAGGATAAAAGAAATGCATTAGTATATTTTTAAACATTATCAGGACTTGTGTAGTCTATTAGGATATTTGATCTGGGAAATAAGTTTTCTGTTTTGTTTTAACTTTTAATTTTGATATAATTTCGAACTTACAAGAAAAGTTGGAAGAATAGTACCAGGAACTCCTCTATACCCTTACCAACATTCACCAGTTGTATTACATTTTGCAGTATCTGCTTTATCATTCTTGCTTTATATCTATATCTTTTTTTTTTTTCTGAACCATTTGAGGGTAATTTGGAGACATGATGCCTCTCTACCCCTAAATTCTTCAGTTATATTTCCTAAAGCCAAGGACATTGGCTTACCTAACTACAGTATAGTTATTAAAACCAGGAAATATAACATTGACATACTATTAATGATATTATTATCAAATTCATAATCCATATTCAGATTTTATCCATTTTACTTTATAAGCTTTTCCCCCCAGCTAGGATCATACGTTGCATTTGGTTGTCATATCTCTTTTTAGTCTCTTTAAATCTGGAACGCTTACTTCCTCAGCCTTTCTTGTATTTCTTGACCTTGACATTTTTGAAAAGTATAAGAGAGTTATTTTGTAGAATGTCCCTCAGTTTGAATTTGTCTGTTGTTTCATCATGATTAGATTGGTTATGCATTTTTGGCAGGAATACCTCTGAAGAGATGTTCTGTCCTTCTTAATACATCAAATCTTGAGATTCATAGTGTTGTTTTGTCCCAGTGTTGGTGATGGTAGTTTTGAAAATTTGGTTAGTGTGGTATTTTCCATATTTCTCCCTGAAAGTTGTCCTTTTGTAATTAGTATGTAATTTGTGGGAAAATACTTTTGAGGAACAGGATATTTACATAGTCTCATCAAAACTTTACCTACAGGTTTTAACATCCATTCATGATTTTTCTAGCTTCATCATTCTGTAACTAGTAGTTGATATTCTGTCATAAAGCAGTCTATCCCATCTTCTCCTTTATTTATTTTGTTAGTTATTTTCATCCGTATGAACTCATGGGTTCTTATTTTATTCAGTGGTTAAATCCATTACTGTCATTATTTTGGTTTCCAAATTGTCCCAGGTCTGGCCAGCGGGAGCCTCATCAAGCTGTTCCAGTGTTTTTTGACAAATCACATGTCTCCCCAACCCCTCCCTGCCCAATGATTATTTTTGAGCACTTCCTTCCTGCCCAAACAAGATAGTCCAGGTTCATCTTGTAGTTCATATGTCCCAGCCCTGACATCAGCCATTTTTCCAAGGAGCCCTCCATTCTTTTTAGGGAAAATAGATTTAGATACCAAAATCTGAGCACGAGGTGTCAGGACTGTTTTTAAGCCCTATTTTTCTGATACAGAAGTTAATGATCAGTGTAACCAGTGTAACTGATTTGCCTAAGGTTACAACAATAAAACAATGAAGATTTGATTAGAATCATTTTATAAACTCCAACATACCATTGTTGTCCAGTAGAAATAAAATGGGTGCCAAATATATTATTTAAAATTTTCTAGTAGACACATTAAAAAAGCATGTTTGATTTAGCCCAATATATTAAAAATATTTTAACATTAATCCATATAAAATTGTTGAGTTAGTTTACATTCTTTTTAAAACATTAAGTCTTTGAAATCAGTTATTATAGCATATCTCAGTTTGGACTAGCTACATTTCAGGTGCTTAGTAGCCTCATGTGGCAAATGGCTACCACATTGGACAGCACAGTTTTATAGTGTAGTGACTCCAGCCAAGGCTTGATGACCTTGGTACCACTTATTTCAAATCTGTTGATACTATCCAAACTGATAGCTTTCCCCAAATCTTTTATTTGCATAACGTAATACAGTGAACGGGAATATAGGCACTGGAGCTAGACTACCTGTGTTTGAACTCTAGCTCTCTAGCTGTTACCACCTACCAGGGTGGACAAGTTACTTAACCTCTCTGTACTTCAGTTTCTTACCTGTAAATTGAAAATAATGAGGTTGTTCGAAAATTAATTGTGTTGATATATGTTAATATGTGTCTGCCTTATAGAAAACATTCCATAAACATTTGCTGTTATTATTTATACAGGTTATTAAAAGCTTTGAGCTTTAAGTTTTTGCCAGTAGATTCTTTCTGGTGGGAATGCTGATGAACAATGAAGAGGTCATGAGGCATGTTAGAGAAAAAGATAGTAAGGGCTTGAAAGATCTATATTCTAGGGTATTCTTGAGCCGTAGAGTCATGGAGTTTAAGAATCATAGTATAATCACTTAGCTTGATCTTCGCTTTTTATGTATAAGAAAAGCAAAAGACATTTGATGCTGTCCTACGTTGCAAGGAATGTTTTGGCTTTGTAGTAGCTGAATACAAGAAATTCGTTTAAATTCATTAAAAAAAATCTGTATCATATTATATCATCTTGAACCTACTCTTTGTTGGTACCTACTCTCTGTTCTCTTCCTGTTAACCGCATCACTGTCTTAGAGTTCTACACTCTGCAGGTGTTTACAGAGTAGACTTTTCCAAACTACCTGCCCCATTGATAATCAGCAGTATCAGGGGCAGAGGATATACTCTTTCTTCCTCTATTTTTTAATCTCTGAAGAAGTTACGGGAGCACTTCATAGAGCTATAACACTTAAAGATGGGATAGTCCAGTTAAATAAAGTTCTAGGTAATCAACTTGACACTTCTTTCCGATGCTTCTTGCCTCCTACTCTTTTATTTTTCCACCAACTTCTACCTCATCTTGTCACTATTGCTGTGTAAATTCTGGAAGGGTAGATTTACTTAGAAATCTGGATTTGATGAGAACTGGTATGAATGGGTCAACTACCCAAAAACTTTGCACAACTGTCTTTTCAGGCACTAGCAGATTTTTTTATCCATTAAAAAAAGATGTGAATTAAAGTACTATCTAATAACATGTATCAGGCAAATGGAATCTATGATGATCATGAGTAGTTGGGTGGTAAAGACACATATCCAAATTTCTCTGTAAAATAGGCACATTGTGAATTTTGCATGTAAAAAAATGTAAAAATTCGCATGTAAAATTTTGAAATTCTGTGTACTCTTGGATAATTGTATACTTGGAAGTTCTGCCATCCTTGGGTTCAAGCAGTATATGAATTTCATATATTTGCATATGTTAGAAACAGGCTGTATGCTCGTCTGAGCATATCACATGTATTCTCCTTTCTGTGTGGTGCTGTCTCTTCCTGTCCATGCTACTTCCCTTGGCTGGTTACATGTGTGTATCCCTCCCTGTTTGTCTGGGTACTGTGATAAGTTCCTGTTATGTCACCAGAAGTAGCTATTATGTATCCTCCATGCTCCCCTGGTTTGTCTTTCAATCCTGGTGTTTAATTCTTCTACCACTGTGCAGTCTTGGGAGGAGCAACAGAGGCGTGTAGATTTTTGGATATGCAATTTTTTCTTCCTTTTTGGTAAATCCAGTTTTTCAATTATAATATCATATGTTATTTAGGTTTAGAGTTTCTATCTTTTTCTTTTTTGATGATATTCCTTCTTTTTTGGGGTGTGTGTGTATATTTTATTCACCACAGAATATAGACAAGAGGCTGTGAATAGTCCCAGACCAACCTTAAGGTAACGCCATATTTGTATTTGAAGAATGGCACTTTGCTCTTAATAAAGCTAAATAAAAATTTGTTTTGAGGATTTTTATGTTTTCTAGGAAACAACTTACAATGAAGAATCACTTTTCTATATCTCCTTTCTTTTATATAGTTTTCCCATTAATTGGCAACAACCCTGCTTACTTATATTTGCTTTGTTTTTCTTTTCTCTTTACCTTGAATTATTACCAAGTTATTATTATTTTCTTTACAGTATCTCTTGGATTCAGTTTTTCTGATGAAGTGTTAAGCACTTGGGCTGGTTTAGGTAAGACTCTAGTTTATATCAGTATCTGCATCATTGATTTTACTGTCCTTCAGTCTAGCTTATAACCTATATTAAATCATTATTTGGAATAGCTACTTTGATTTTGTACTTTACAAAGCAATAGTATCTCCCATTTGTCTTTTTTCATCAAATAAAAGCTCCTAACCATATCCAGTTAGTTGATCATAGTCCACCAGGCTTCTTCCCTGTTTGTTTGCCTAGTTTCTTCTTTAGACAGCCCAACCACTTTCATCTGCCTTTACTTCTGTTTTGTACACATTGCTCCAAATTCTTGAGTATCTTATTAATCATAACAGCTACTCTGCCTGCATCCTCAGTCTCCTTTAAAATTCAGTTGTATCCTAGAGTCTTTTCTAAAATATTTCTTGAAAAACTAGTTTGAGACTTTCTCTGTTAATTCAGATTGGCCAGTTCTTTTCTGATGGCTATGTGTAAGGTGTGTATGTAGGGAAAAAACTTTGTCCAGTAGTCTTCATATTTAAATAGTAAACTATTTAGTAAACAGTTTAGGGACAAGGGGCTAAGTCTTCACAAATGGTAAAAAGGATTAAGAATTGAAAGAACATAGTTCCTTTTTAGCCTCTATTGTTATAACCTTAGGCATGAGTCATTTCACTTTTCATAGATGAAAATCTACGGATAATAGATTTATAGCTGTCCTTAAATGTTCACTATCTTTTGTTTTTATGAAAGGTGCTATTATACTTACATAGTAGTTGTTTCTGGGCTAAAAATATAAATTAAGGAATTACCAGCATAAAGATGATATTTAAATCCTTGAAATGGATGAGACCACCTAAGGGTAAGGGATAGTATAACTAGAGAGGAGTACTCAGTACCATGTCTTAAGGAATCTTAGCATTCCTTGGATGGAGGAAGAGGAGCCTCAAAGGAAAGCCCCTGGACTTTCACACTGAAAAGTAAGGCCATTGGCTATGTCGGAAAACCAGGAGAGATGGTATTACCAAATCTAAGAGAAGAGTGTTAAAATAAGGAGGGATTGTTGTATGTTGATAAGATGTCAAGTACTGTTAAACAGGGAAACGTGCATTGTTTTTGGCATCATGGAAGTTCTTAGTGACCTTGACCGGATGAATTTCAGCAGAGTGGTAGGGATGGAAGCTATATTGTAATAGGTTAGAAAGTATTTAAGATTTATGAAAGAGGAGAAACCATTTGAGAAGCTACATTTTGAGGCAGAATAGATGTATAGAGCAGTAATTGGAAGGGTGTGGGATCTACGGATGTTTGTTTTATACATGGATAAGATGGAGAATACTTTTTTGAATTGATAATATCCATGATTACTTTATATGTTAATTAAGCTGAGACTTGATAGCAACAAAATATTGAGAGATAAATTAGATAAATAGAATGGGCTTGGTTTGAATCACTGAATGTGAACACTAAAATTGTTTCTTTTTCCCTTCAAAACATATTTTCCTAATCAAGTTCATCAAGTAAAATATGGTTTGTGGCATTAGTGTGTTACACAGTTTAAAAGATTGATTTTTTCCAGTTAATTTACTGTTGTCAGTCAGTCATCAAATATCTTGAGTTGATGGGAGTGTAATTCTATGTTTCTTCCTTAACCAGGTTCTGAACTAGAAATAGGCTTAGGAATCAGGGATCAAAATGTTAGCTTTTTAGATGGTAAGGTTGTATTGAAGAACCTGGCTTGTAGCTGAGGCCAGAATTAACACAATATCATCCTGAATTGAACTTACCAACCTATCAAAGACAGAGCAGCTAGAGCTGCAGGCCTCTTCTAAAATACAAGGAAGCTCTACCCCATGTGGTTTGCTTATAGTAGGTAGGACCATCTAGGCAGAATGAACAGGCTTGAACATGCATGAAAAATGGCCTTTAAAACATTAATTCATTCCACTAGGAACAACTATCAGCATGTTGCCAATACTAGTTATCCCTCTCTCCTTTGGTAGGATGAATAGGGGTAGAGAAAAGGGCAGAAGCTTCTTCCAGAATACTTCCCCTAAAAACATGATAGGAGTTGGGAGAGGTGGGAACTGTGAGTTGGGTAAAAAAGCTAATTCCTACACTAGGAATTCTTCGCTTTTAAAGAGCTCACAGTTATCAGGAATGTTAAGTATTAGAGATGGCATAATATAATGGAAAGGCTTAGGAGACAGCAATTAATTTTGATTTGAAGAATCTGAAATGACTAGGCTTCAAAGGATTGACTGAAAGCTGGAGTTGGCAGACTTTTTTTTGTAAAGGGCTGGATGTAAATATTTTAGGCTCTGTGGGCCATATGGTCTTTATTGCAAGTACTCAACTCTGCTGTTGTAGCACAAAAGCAATCTATAAATGAATGAACATGGCTGTGTTCCAATAACAAAATTATTTACAAAAATAGGCAGATTTGGTCTACTGGCCATGGTTTGCTGATCCCTAAGTTAAATGATCCAGCAGAAAAGTAGGTTGGAAGAAACAGGTTGAAGGATAGTATAAGCAAAGGTATAGAAGTCTAAGTAATGTATATTCTGAAAATATTCAGCACTCTAGTGCCACTGGAGTATAGGGTGGGAGTAGGAAGTAGGACTGAAAGTATAAATTACGGCATCTATAAGGAGGAAATTATAAGCCTTTGAAGTTTGTTTTTTTAATGGGTAATAAGCATGATCAGATAAGTCGGCTTATTTTCATTTTGAACATCTGCTGTTGGTTCAGGTTCGAGCGTTTTTTTATTTCTAATAGTTTTAAGAAGCTCAAATTGAAGCAGCCTTTTTAAGTCAAAACGGGGAAAATGAGCAATCTCCACTTCAATAAATTAATTAAGATATTGGATTGCTGAAGTACTCTCAGATGGCACCCTTCTTTTTTGCTTGGGTTCTGAACAACTTGAAAATTAAAACAAGGAGAAAGATGGAAGCAGAATATTACTTTTATTACAAATAGAGGCCAGGCTAGAGAAATAGATTGGTGAAGGAGTCAGGTATTCTGGCATAAGCCAATTTATCCACCCAGTGCTAGGCATACTAGGGAAGCAGAGTGGAGTATGAGCTCTCTGGGTGTTCTCGGGATAGCTACTCCCAAGGGTCTACCCAACTATTCTTTACAAAATCACCCATCAGATCAGTCACTTCGCTTCCCTAGGAGTGAAGAGAGGCTCAGATTGTGCTTATGACGCATCCTTCCTCATAGAAACAGGGAGCAAGGAAAACGTGTTACTCCTGTAACAATCAAGGCTAATTTTTGCAGAGTTGTATCTGGGCATAAGTGTACTGGAAACAATACAATTGTCATTATACTGAAAACAAGTCAAACTTACATATTCTAAATATTTTTTAAAATATTTAATTCTAGTGTTTGAAACACTCATATTTTTTAAACTCTCAAAATAAAATTGATAGTTTTGTTTTTTTGATGAACTAGATTTTTCTACAGGCCTGTGTAAGATATTTAAATAAAATGCATATTTGGCTAGAAAAGAAAGACAAGACTTCCTTCTTTATCAATTTTCAATTGACTTTTTAAATTTAGAAGGAATTAATATAAAATAATTGACCACTGTTTCTTTAAGTGGAAAAAGCAGATACTTTGACAAATAGATTAGCCTTTTAATTAGCTTGGATTATTGGTGCTTATGCAGTTTATTCACTGGTATCTCTCTTTTTTTTTAAAAAAAATGTCGGGCTTCCCTGGTGGCGCAGTGGTTGAGAATCCGCCTGCCGATGCAGGGGACACGGGTTCGTGCCCCGGTCCGGGAAGATCCCACATGCCGCGGAGCAGCTAAGCCCGTGAGCCATGGCCGCTGGGCCTGCGCGTCCGGAGCCTGTGCTCCGCAATGGGAGAGGCCACAACAGTGAGAGGCCCGCGTACCACAAAAAAAAAAAAAAAAAAAAATGTCATCAGTTGTTTTCCTTGTTCCCTTCTTCTTTCCTTTCGGAACGTTTTGGTACTGAAACCATCAGGTGGGACCAAACAAAGTGTCCACACTGGTTAGGGTATATGGGGGGGAGGGGGCATGTCCTCTTGAAGGTGTGGGTATGTCAGAGCCTGGCAGGGTTGAGGAGGGTCCCCATGTGGGTTGATGGAGCTGGAGGTATGAGGAGCAGTCTGAATAGGAGGGGCACACTAGTGTAAGGTGTTGGTGCCCAAGCAGGGTCAGATCAGTATTTGTGAAGGTGAGTAGCCTGGTACAGAGTAAGAGGGATAAGAGGGCATCTACTAGGAGGTGATGGCCACCAGGGGTGGCAGCAGAAAGTCATCTGTGTAAGAGGGTAGCCTGGTTTGGGTGTATTCAGCCTCAAGTTGGATATGGTGGGAGTCCATGGTTGGAGGCATCCCAGTGCAAGATCAGAACCTGAGGGTGGGGAAAAGAAGACATCCCAGTGGAGGATCAGTTCAATATGGGATGTTAGTGCCTAAGCAAGATGAGGAGGATATTCTTGTAGAAGGAGTGCCAGGCACAAGGAATAGGGGAGGTTATACCCATGGAGGAAGTATGTGGGTGTTGGGGCAGAGAGGGGTAAAGAGAGTGTCCATGTGGGGATGGGGAAGCAGCCACAATGGGAGGCTGGTAACATACAGGGAGACTAGTCAAATAAATAACCTTAAGGATAATGGGAGCCAGCCTGTCACTGTCTGAGAAGGGAGTTACCATTATGGAAGTGGAAAAAACTAGAATACTTTCTGTAGTGTTGGATTGGAAAAGAGATATTGGTATGTGAATTCATGGTTTTTCTTATATATAGATGTAGAATATAGAAATATATACTTATGCCCTAAACTGTTCACTGAGAAGGCACCTAGGAGCAGTGACACCCCAATAGTAGTGAGCATGATGCTTCATTGTTAATTTCCTGATTTTAATGGTCATATTTGTAAGAGAATGCCTTTGTAGGAAACCCTTATTAAAGAATTCAAGGGTGATGGGTTATCATATAGGCCATTTACTCTCAAATATTTGGAAAAGTAAAAGTTCTTACCATACTTAAAACATTTTCTGTAAATTTAACATTGATACAAAGTAAAAATAAATACCTAAAAGCAATGTCATTAGTCTAAATATTACATTCTCTTGAATTAATCACTTTCAGCCCTTAAAATCTCATAGTTGGTAATATATAAACTGACAGACTTTTCAACACTAAGAATTGCCCTTTGAAATAATGATAGCTAATGTCTATTGAATGCTTACCATCATGTGTTAGACACTGTGCTAATAAGCTTCTATTTGTATTAATCACATTTAATTTCCACATGTGAAAGAGTACAGTTTTTAATCTTCATTTTACAGATGAAAAAACCAAGGCTTAGAGAAGCTGACTTGTCCAAGACTTCATCTAGAAAATATGAAGATAGAATTAACATATAGGTCTATATTACTCTTTTGGTGAAACCTAGTTTAAAAATTAGCAAGTCTGATCCTTCCTGCTTTCTGATCAGATAGTTGCATTTAAAACTTTAGTACCAGAGCTGTTCTCTGTTTTATTTCAGAACTTTGAATTCAGGAGTAGGGAGAAGTATTCTGGGTCTAGACCTCCTTGGCCTTTTGTTCCTGGCCCTAGAATAAGAGAGAACCAGGGGCTTCTGTATTTGAATGCACATATTAGAGTTAAGTGTTCCCTTGAGATGGGTTAGTCAGGGAATAATATCCCCAAATTTCTTTCTTGGTCTTAACATTGGGAACGGGGGAGGTAAGAACATAGAGCTAGTGGGGCAAGGGATTTCCCCAGCATAGATTGTCAATGTTAAGTTTTAGTCTTGATGTAAAGATATACAGTTAACCCTCTATCCCAATTCCAAGAATGATAGCCATCCCCTTTCCAACTCTTTTGAACTTTTCCCAAGAATGGCAAGTGATCAGATAGAAATAGCTGATGACAATTTATTGTTTCATTTTAGCTATCATTTGCCTATGCTCCCCTTTACCCATTTAGCGTAGTATAGGAAAGTAGTGCCCTGGTAGAATATGTGTTTGGGTTTTTAGTGGTTTTTTTTAACACTAATATTATGGCATCAGCTTAATCTTTATCTGTTTTTTCTCCTTTGCCTTATTATTTGGCTTTTAATATTTCTATTTTAGCACAGATACATACAACTCATAAATGAAGTAAAAATTCCCAATAACTACAGATTAGCTTACTTACCTAACTTATCTTACTAAGTTATCTTAGTTAACTAATTTATCTTCATTCTTCTCAGTCTGAACCCATAGGTGCTTTCATCCTCTGGCACAGAGTGAGTTTTTTCTGACTCTCTCATTCTTTAGACCTATTCTGAAATTGCTCTTTTGTTTTTTATCAAGAGTAATTGGATTTTCAGTGTGGAAGGTAGCATGGCCATCTGCTATAATCCTTTCGTACATCTCTTTTCTCTTCATAATTTTTTCAGTAAATATTTGTGGGCCAGGCATTGTGCTAGCTGACTCAGATGCATTAGATTGTCTTTGTGAAGCATAGTCTTGTAGTGAAGACAAGCCTCTCTTACTCTGAAGTATGGTAAATGGTATAATAGAAGCACATACAGTATTAAAGTTGTGGTATAGAGAAGACTGATCAGGTTCCTTTGTATGGGTCCAGGAATGACTGTGGGACATGAGAAGAGAAAAGAGAAATAGAAGCTGAATCATGGAGAAACATCTAAGCAGAATATAACAATAATTATTATTATTTTAAATTATTTTATTTTACTGTTCATTAGGCATTAAATGCTTAATTACGCTAGAATTCATTTGATTTTCAAAACAGTCACATAAGTAGAAACTATTTTTATCATCCCCACTTTACAGATAAGGAAGTTGAGTTACAGGTAGTGGAAAACCATTGAAGGATTTTAAAGCGTGAGAGTGACATAATTTAATTTGTGGTTTTATAATATTACTTGGCCAGTAGGGTAATAGGAGAATAGGACAGGCAAATCAATCGGGAATGTCAGGATAGCCCAACCAAGAAATTATGGGCTCTGAAATAGAGTAGTGGTAGAAATGGAGGAGGGAGAAGGATTCAAGAGATATATCATTACAATCAACAGATTTTAGTCATAGATGAGCTGTGGGCATACAGAAAAAGGAGAAAATGGAGAATTATTTCCAGGCTTCTGTTTAAGAGGACTGTTGGATTGTGGGACCATTTTGCAGGATAGGACATAGAGCGGTTTTCATATTTGAGATAGTAGCGTCAGTATATAGGCGTATCAATATCTAGGATCAACCATTAGGGTGTGCTAGTTTGCTGTAAGTCATCTGTTGCAAGAATATGTACAGCAAGACCTCTAAGGAAACCAATCATACAGTGGAATATAGTATGGTATAAATTCTAAGCTTTCTTAACTCAGAAATTTTGCTGCAGGAATGATGTGGCACCTCTGCATTCTTGAATTCTTAGCATTTGTAGGTCCAGGGGTGGCTTTGGACCTTGATTATTATCATGTGTGGTGTTTTGTTTCCTTCCCCGCCCCCCCACAAATTTTATCCCTTATTATCTGTCAGGAAAATACAGCCTAGATAGACTTAGTAATTTTATGTTGTATTTTTTTGTTTAGTATGTGAATAACTTTATAATTATTATAAGTAATTTGGAAAGACTACCTGAAGTCAGTTTTCACAAATTGTGTCAAAGTTAGTAGAGTGAATGTAACATGGTTCACTGTAGGTTTTAGACTTCCATAGCTTTGACATATAATGATTACTTCTTTAAACAAATTCCTAAACGTTTCCTTGTGACCCTCATTTTCTGTCTCCTCCCATTTATTAGCCTATCTCGATATTTGATTAACTTGATCTCTCTCCACTTGTATGTCTTTCAGGTACCCTAAATATAACATATCTAAAACTGAACTCTTGATCTCCCTCTACCAAATACCAAATCTGTTCCTCTGGTTTTCTTCATCTCATTATACCTAGTTTCACAAGCCAGAGACCTGGAAGTCATCTTTCACTTACTGTCCATCTCCTCTCCTATACCCAGTTCACCGATTATTATTTATTATGCTTCCAAATATATTTTTTATTTGAATTTTATTTTATTTATTTTTATACAGCAGGTTCTTATCAGTTATCTATTTTATACATATTAGTGTATACATGTCAATCCCAATCTCCTGATTCATCCTACCACCATCCACCCTCCCGCTTTCCCCCCTTGGTGTCCGTACGTTTGTTCTCTACATCTGTGTCTCTATTTATGCCTTGCAAACCGGTTCATCTGTACCATTTTTCTAGATTCCATATATATGCGTTAATGTACGATATTTGTTTTTCTCTTTCTGACTTACTTCACTCTGTATGACAGTCTCTAGGTCCATCCATGTCTCTACAAATCACCCAGTTTCATTCCAACAGATGGCCAAGAGGCACATGAAAAGCTGCTTAAACCTCACTAGTTATTAGAGAAATGCAAATCAAAACTACAATGAGGGGGCTTACCTGGTGGCACAGTGGTTAAGAATCTGCCTGCCGATGCAAGGGACACGGGTTTGAACCCTGGCCCAGGAAGATCCCACATGCTGCAGAGCAACTAAGCCCGTGTGCCACAACTACTGAGCCTGCACTCCAGAGCCCGCGAGCCACAACTACTGAGCCCACATGCCACAACTACTGAAGTCTGCACACCTAGAGCCCATGTTCCGCAAAAAGAGAAGCCACTGCAATGAGAAACCCATGCACCGCAACGAAAAAGTAGCCCCTGCTCACCGCAGCTAGAGAAAGCCTGCGCGCAGAAACGACGACCCAACACAGCCAAAAATAAAAACAAACAAACAAATAAATACATTTATAGAAAAAAAAATACAATGAGGTATCACCTCACACTGGTTAGAATGGGCATCATCAGAAAATCTACAAACAACAAATGCTGGAGAGGGTGTGGAGGAAAGGGAACCCTCTTGCACTGCTGGTGGGAGTGTAAATTGATACAGCCACTATGGAGAACAGTATGGAGGTTCCTTAAAAAACTAAAAATAGAATTACCATATGACCCAGCAATCCCACTCCTGGACAGATACCCAGAGAAAACCATAATTCAAAAGGACACATGCACCCCAATGTTCACTGCAGCACTATTTACAATAGCCAGGTCATGGAAGCAGCCTAAATGCCCATCGACTGACGAATGGGTAAAGAAGATGTGGTACATCTATACAATGGAATATTACTCAGCCAAATATATCTTAAGTCCATTCTTTTCCCTCCATTTCCACTCCAGTCTAAGTAAACCTCACTTTTTTGCCTGGACTACTGCACAGATTCTTAATAGTTTCCCCTCTTCTGCTCTGATTCTTTTTAGTTTAATCTTGTGTCCTATAACAACAATCTGATGAAGTTTTTGCTCTATTCTCAACCCAACGATGACTTCCTTTTGCACCAGAGGCAAATGCGTGGAAGTCTGAGATGTTGTTTTTTGGAAAATTATTATAGCATGCCCAAAAGTTGCAATGTGGCAGGAACCATGAGAGTACAAAAATTGACTTGAAGCCAGACTGTGAATGTTTTTCCCCGCCTAAGGCATTAGTCCTTATTCTGATATTTAATTGAGTGTCAGTTGACATTTTTGTTAGTTTGCTTTTAAGTGGTGAAGTTCACAGGAATGTCACTTTCCACATTCTATTCAGTGAATTTACTGTTGCATTTATGTTTTATACCACTCCTCTGCAAACACTGATTACTCTTTCTCTGGGGAAATCAAAAGTAGCTTTCCCAGGAGAATATTTGAAAGCTTGGTCATAATTTATAAAAATTATTATGGGAAATTTTAAATATACAAAAAAGAAGAAGAAAGCATAATGAATCTCCATATTTCTGTGACCCAGCTTTAACAATAGTATTGTAGGTTCTGGACTAATTTTTAATAGTAGAATTTTTATTAAACAAAGCAATTTATATGTTGGTTGTCTGAATGCAGCAATCAATCCGTTCCATGTTCTAATGTGAACAAAGCCAGATTACACATTTTTTGTGGTAGTTGTGGATTTATGCTAGAGTTGTGAAAAACATCATGACATTTATGATATCTTACTGCTTGCTTTTAGGCTTAATATAAACTATTTTTGGTTCTTTATGGTTTGTTTATGAGCCAGGAAAGTTGAGCTCTGGACCCCAGAAGCTTACTCTTTTCTTCCCTTTTCTCCCTTCCCCTCCCTGCTCCTCCCCTCCCTTCCCTCCCTTCCCCTTCCCATCTTTTTGTTCTGCTTTTTGAATGGCTGTAAAATCAATAAACCATTGCTGCTTATGTCTTGGATCTATCTGACATTTTCTATTCATCAAGCAAATCAAAGAAGGTGCTGCTTATTAATAGATTCATTGTGTATGTTGAAGAGCAGTTCATTGTTTTTCATCTTGTAGAGCCATTGAATCAACAGAGATATAGCTAATGTGTCAAAGTGTCTCAGAGCATTCCTCTTATTTGGTTGTTGCTGAAATAACAATAACTCACTAAAAATGTTTTCACATTAGTTTTACAATATTTGTTAGCACTCATGATAATTTGGTACTTACAGTTTGGTCTTGGTGTTTATTCAGATCCAAATCAAATTAATTTATGACATAGAAAGTCTGAATTTTAAGAGATATGGATAGACAGAGACATATATAGAGAGACATAGAAGTACGTATAGGTATCTATCCATCTATACACATATATGTATAATTTATCATTAGTAATAACAATATTAGTGATTCCAGGAGACTTTTTAAAAAAAAATTTATTTATTTTATTTATTTATTTTTGGCTGCATTGGTCTTGGTTGCTCTGCGCGGGCTTTCTCTAGTTGTGGCAAGCCGGGGCTACTTTTCGTTGCGGTGTGTGGGCTTCTCATTGCAGGCGCTTGTCTTGTAGCGGGGCATGGGCTCTAGGTGCCTGGGCTTCAGTAGTTGTGGCACATGGGCTCAGTAGTTGTGGCTCGCGGGCTCTAGAGCACAGGCTCAGTAGTTGTGGTGCACAGGCTCAGTTGCTCTGCAGCATGTGGGATCTTCCTGGACCAGGGCTCGAACCCTTGTCCCCTGCGTTGGCAGGCGGATTCTTAACCACTGAGCCACAAGGGAAGCCCCCAGGAGACTTTTTTAAAAAGTATTTTTAGTTCAATTTTAATGAATCATTGAAGAGAATGTCCTGTTGACATTTGTGTGCTTAAAGTTACAATTATATAAAAAGTATTAAATTGAGATTTTTGTAATTATGAATTTAGAGTACCTTTAATTCTAAGTGTCACTTATTAACTTTGTAACCTTTAGAAAGTCATAAACTATTCTCTCAAAGTTGTTAGGTATTGATTTTCAAGTCAGAGCTTTTTTTCCTTCTTCCTTTCTCTTTACTGGACCTCTCTGTATGATTTGCTGACAACCTCTTCTTAACATCCTTTTTTTAAGCTTCACGCTTTCTTTCCTTCAACAAATTTCCTAAACTCAAATGTGATTATATTACCATCCGTGTAAAATTCTTCATTGCTTCCCCACCACCTTGGGATAAAGTCTAAATTCAAAATATATTTTAGAAAAGCCCATCATAGCCTGCTGCCTATGTTCTTTTAACCTTTCTTTTTTTTTTTTTTTTTTTTTTTTTTTGCGGTACGCGGGCCTCTCACTGTTGTGGCCTCTCCCGTTGCGGAGCACAGGCTCCGGACGCGCAGGCTCAGCGGCCATGGCTCACGGGCCCAGCCGCTCCGCGGCATGTGGGATCTTCCCGGACCGGGGCACGAACGCGTGTCCCCTGCATCGGCAGGCGGACTCTCAACCACTGCGCCACCAGGGAAGCCCTCTTTTAACCTTTTTGTTTGTCATTCTATCTTGAGCACTACCATCAAGGAGCCACATCAGTAGCACAGTAATAGTAGTATAGTAATAATAACAGCTAACATTTATAAAACACCTATAAATATTTGTGCCAGATATGTGCTTTACTCATATTCTGTCCTTTAATCCTATAGTAATCCTGAGTATAGGTATCATAGTTAGCATTTTACAGAGGAGCCATGCTGAACCGTTTTTGGATCATCAAGCACTGTGTCTTTGGGCTTTTGCATTTTTTTTTCCTTCTGGATTACCAGTAGCTGCTATCCATTTCTTCTTTTTGTAAACGTTTTAAAAAAGTATAGCTACATAGAGAAAAGTGTATGGATTATAAACTTACACTTAAGGGAACAAAGTGAACATACTCTTGTAACCACCACCAGACTAAGAAATAGAACACCCCAGAAGTCACCTCATAATCCCTCCCAGTCACTAATCTCTCCCCCGTCAAACGTGAATAGTATTCTGACTTCTTAACATCATAAATTATTTTTTGCCTATTTTGGGAAACTTTGTTGAAATAGAATTATACAGCATTTATTCTTTGTGTATAACTTCTTTAACGTATTATGGTTGTGAGATTCATTCATGTGGTCTCCTGTAGATTATTCATTTTCATTGCTCTAATAATATTCTAATATGTATATATGTGATAACTTATTCATCTATTCTGTTTTGAAGGAGTTGGGGCTGTTTCCAGTTTACATTATTACAGACAATACAGTTGACATTCTTATATATTATACGTATTCAATTTTGATTCAATTGCTGGATTATTTTTCTGTCGCATTTTAGCTTATTAGACTTCATTTTTTCAGCTTTTCTTATTAGCCTTTCCAAGTTTGTATTTGGTACCCTTCTGTATGCACTGATAATCACTCTCTCCTTTCTCTGTCATATAACATTTATGCTGTATTTCCCACTAAGTAAAAAGTGTGTGTGTGTGTGTGTCTATGGGTAAAGGAAAAAACGTGTTTTTTCCTTCCCTTTCTTGGCACCCACTGAGTCCTTAAATAATTGTCGAGTGAATGAGTTTTTTTCAGTACATTTACCCTGCATTGCTAAAAAATAAACAAGCATAAATTTAATGGAAATTGGGTAATATATGTATTCTCTGCCTTTGTTTTATTCTCTTCAGTTAAATATATAGATTTACCTTAAAATTGATTATTATCAAGTTATATTGAAATTTTTAAATTTGTCCAGTATTTACTTAGTCCCTTTTCTGCTTCCATTCTACCATACAGCTATCCTGCAAAGTATCTTTGGAAATTTTCTTTATAATTTGTGAAACATTTAGTAACCTTATTTGTGACGAGTGATACTATTTGCCCTTTGAAGGTTGTGTTGTTTTGGACATAGCCAAAAGACATTTGGAGCTATGACAGTAATTTTATGAATGATACACTGTATCAAAAGTGAGTTGAGATTTCAGGGAACATAGACTCTCTGCTACCCTCATCCCCTTGTGGCTTTGAAAACTATTTCTTTTTAGAGAACTAAGTCACTGAATTCAGATAGAGTTAAGTCATTGAGATAAGCCAGAGTTTATAGTATATTTTGCTTCTGAGTTTCTTGTGCCTTAAAAGCTGATTATTTTGCAAGTTACTTACCTTGTACTTAATTTATACTTGAGCATTATTTCCTTAATTTGTAATTGTTTTCTTTTTCATTTTTAGACTTTTTCATCTTGAATTTGTCTTCTCAGAAATTAAAATTTTTATCTTTGCTTTAACTACCATGCCATTACTAACACCCAACCCCCCAAATTAAAATACTAAAGATAATGTACCTTCTACCATCTTATTTCTCTCACTTTCTGTTTGGCTTTAGCACTCTTCTTTTGCTCATCACAGGGATTCTATGTAATGTTTATTGAACTTGTCCACTTTTTGTTTTTCTTCCCCATTAAACTATGACCTTAAGGCAGGTGTTTATTAGGAGTGTAACAAAAATGTTGACTCTGTGAAGACTTTATCACCTGTTTTAGTCTTCTCTAAAACACTATTTGCTACAAATGCTCATTTTTACAGTAGTAATCTTTCTTATTATTTAAAAGCTCTCTACTTCTTTCTTGAAAAATCATTGTGTTACTAAGTGTAGATGGTCCCTCTCTCTCTCCAGCCAAATCCTCTGTCAGCTGCATTTTAGGCGAATTCAACTACATTTATTAGGTGAATCACTGTGATAGATCCTAGGGTTAATAGAAAGGCAGTAATGTTGTCCCTGTTGTCAAGTTGTTAAACATTCTAGTTACCTTTCTCAATCAAAAAAAAAAAGTCTCAAGTTAGGATGTGAACATACTTGGGAGAATGTGGTGCTGGTAACAGTGAATTCTGACAAGTAAGATTGGAAAAGTCTTTGTGATACCATTTGGACAGTATTTGTTGTATGCCAGACCTTTTATTTTATTTATTTATTTATAAATTTATTTATTTTATTTATTTATTTTTGGCTGTGTTGGGTCTTTGTTGCTGCACGCGGGCTTTCTCTAGTTGTGGCGAGCGGGGACTACTCTTCGTTGCAGTGCGCAGGCTTCTCATTGCGGTGGCTTCTCGTTGTCTGCGGAGCATGGGCTCTAGGTGCGCGGGCTTCAGTGGTTGCGATGCGTGGGCTCAGTAGTTGTGGCTTGCGGGCTCTAGAGCACAGGCTCAGTAGTTGTGGCGCACGGACTTAGTTACTCCACGGCATATGGGAACTTCGCGGACCAGGACTCAAACCCGTGTCCCCTGCCACCAGGGAAGTCCCAGAGACCTTTTATTTTGCATGTGAACAAACTGCTGCTTAATATGATTAATTACTCAGCTAGTTATGAAGTTGGAAGAAAATGTTTTAGGTTAGTTTGGAAGACAGGACACTTGACAGATGAACAAAGATGGGGAAAAAGCATTTCAGATAGACAACAGGTGCAAAAGCTCAGATTTGTAAATAACGTAAAAGGTTAGTTGTTTCTTGTAAGTGACATATTAATTGTAATGGAGTTGTATAAAATGAGGTTGGCGAATAGGCAGGGGCTAGATCAGAGAAGGCCATATATGCTATCCTAGAATATTTATAATTTATCAATAGAGACCCATTGAAGAGTTTTAAGCAGAATTAGTGTAGTTGGCTGTTCTTTTAAATAGTGAAAGTTGATTAGAACAGTGATTTCAATATCCATTATAAGAGCCTTGATAATCAGAGACATTGCAGTAAACTTCACATTTTCTGTACTGCTACGAATAATGTTCAGTAGAGGTGAATCTTTAAGGTAACACATTTACTGTTTGAAACCAAAAAACTTTTTTCAACTTATGAACTATATCAGACCTCCAAAAATTTTTCAGAGTAATATAATATATATTCAAGTACCTTCTATCTTAAGAAATAAAACATGACAGATGAAGTTGAATTTCTCATCTGTCGTTTACCAGTCCCATTCCCTTTCCTCCATCCTGGAGGTATGTATTTTTCTCTTGCTGTCAGTCTTCTACAAAGCCTTCATAGTCTACTTTTTATAAGTTATTTCAGTGTAAGAGACAGATATGCTTTATGTATTAGGTGTCTTTCATAAAAGTTGCACAGAGTTTTTGTGTCTGTTTTAAATGCCCAGCAAACCTTCTCTTTAAATTATTGTTTCTTCCTAAAGCATATTGTCATCCCATATTTTCTTTTCATTTTTATGTAAACCTAGTTGTTTTACCTATTAGGTTTGCTTGAAATGAGACATTATCAGTGCTATAAAATATGAATATTCTAGTATTATAACTTTATAAGAGTAACTTACAAACTTAGTAAGAGGTAAAGGGAAATAATATGGACACAGCCTGATCAGAATGTGTTTCCTGAATTTTTGCCTGTGTACTCAGGTAGGAGTAAAATCTAGTTCAGATACCTGAATTGTGTATTTCTAGTTTCTGGTAAAGTTTAGCATTTATTTATTGATTTATTACATTTTATTAAGAAATTCCAAACAAATTAACTTTCTACCTGGAATATATGTGTTTTATTAAATGTTTGAAAACAATAATTAAATCTTCAACGTATGAATTGTTGATGATACTCCAAGTCTTATAGAAGAAGGATTAGTGATTCAGAGAGGTTATGTCATATATCCAAGATCAAATGGCTGGTATGGTGGGAAATTTGAGACTCCGGCATGGATCTTGACTCCATATCTATTATCATTCTATATTTAATGAGAGGGCAAAACAGATTCATACTAGATTATAAAAATCAGGGAATGATAATAGCTCTTAATGAGAGGATGAGACTGTTTTTCCCATCAATAACTAAGAAGCATCTAAATACAGTAAAATATTCTATTGTCAAATCAACTATGTTTAAGTCTTGAACAGGGTAACTGTCTTATACATGTACTTATTCCTCAGTAATTCCTTATGATTAGCTTGGTTTCCATTTGTTGCATAAATGTAAATTAGAGAAAGAGGTGGATAATTAAGGTATACTTCGAGTTTTTCTCTTCTAGTGTCTATTCAGACATGTTGAACTCAGTTCCTTTAATGCTGAGTTTCAAAGCAGCCTTGGCTCTATTTGGGGGCTGGACAAATTTTTATTGTGGGGTGTTGTCCTGTGCATTGTAGGGTGTTTAGCAGCATCCTTAATACCAGTAGATACTAGTAGTTGCATTTATATCCTCATGTTTGGGCATTAGGGAGACTTCAGGGCCTTGTAATAGAGGCACTTTTATTAATAGAGGCACCACAGTCCTTAAGTCAGAGTAGAATGTATATTTGACATATGCTTACAGAAAGAACACAGTCAAGATACTACTTAAGAAAGAGGCAGTGGTTACATTGAAGCTAAAGTGTTTTAGCCTCCAAGAAATAGAAAAAGCACTAAACTAAGCAAGACACAAATATGGGTTCCTCTTAGAACGAGGTAGGATGTAAATAAATAAATGGTTGTGAATTTCAGAAAGATACTTGATGGGGGAAAGATAATTATTAAGATTTTAATTTACAGATTGGGCTGTGTTTTAAAAATTGTTTTGAGAATGAATGTCTTTGGCCTCAGAGCGAAATTTTTCTCTCAAACATGTATTCAACAAATATTTGAATGCCTTACATGGGCCAGATGTTAGGACTATCATAGCAAGCAAGATGACATTGTCCCTTCCTTTTTTGGAGCTTATATAGTTTTGTGGCATTTATCAAATAAAAATATCAAAGATTTATTTATGTGATTTTTTTTCTCTATCGCTCTTCTTTCCCACGTTTGAGGGCAGAATTCTTGTTTCTTCTTCTCACTGATATATCCCCAGCTTCTAGAACACCTGGTAGACATACAAATATTTGTTAAATGAATAATTGATTAGTTGGGAAGAGACATTAAAAACTTATACATGACTAACCAGAATTGTGATAGGTGCTCCAAAGGGAGTATTATATAATATAAAGCATGTAACAATGGGTCTAACCTAGTCTAAAGCTAGATTCGATTATATGAAGCTTTAATTTTAGGCAGTGATTCTTTTTCCCAGCTTTATTGAGGTATAATTTACAAATAAAATTGTATGTATTTAAAGTATACAGTGTGATGATTTGACATATATATACTTTGTGCAGTGATTACCACAATCAGGTTAACTAACATGTCTGTCACCTCACATAGTTAACTTCTTTGGTGTGTGTGATGAGAAAGCTTAAAATCTGCTTTCTTAGCAAATTTCAAGTACACAACACAGTATTACTAACTGTAGTCAGCATGCCGTACATTAGATCCCCAGAGCTTATTTGTCTTATAGCAGAAGGGTTAATACTCTGACTAGCATTGCTCCATCTCCCCCTAACACTCCAGTCCCTGTTAACCACCACTCTACTGTTTCTCTGAGTTTGACTTTTTTTTTTTTTTTCCAGATTCCATGTATAAGTGAGATCATACAGTACTTGTTTTTGTCTGGCTAACTTCGCTTAGCATAATGTCCTTAGATTCATCCGTGTTGTTGCAAATGGCAGAATTTCCTTCTTTCTTATGGCTGAATAATATTTCATTGTCGATACACATCACATCTTCTTTATCCGTTCATCCACTGATGGACACTTAGATTGTTTCCTTAGTACACTTGGCTATTGTAAATATTGCTGCGATGAACACGTGGGGGCAGATATTTCTTTGAGAATAGTGATTTTGTTTCCTTCGGATATATACCCAGAAGTGGAATTTCTGGATCATGTGTTCTATTTTTAATTTTTTGAGGACCTCGCATACTGTTTTGCATAGTGGCTGCACCAATTTGCATTCCCACCAACAGTCCGCAAGAGTGTTGGTGGGAGTTTAACAGCCATCCTAACAGGCGTGAGGTGATATTATTGTGGTTTTGATTTACGTTTCCCCGGTGATTAGTGATGTTGAGCACCTTTTCATAAACCTGTAGCCGTTTGTATATCTTTGGAGAAATGTCTGTTCAGTTCCTCTGTTCACTTTTAAATCAGATTGATTTTGCCACTGAGTTGTGTGAGTCTCTATATATTTTGGATGTTAACCTTTTATCAGATACATGGTTTGCAAATATTTTTATAGATTGCCTGTTCATTGTTCGTTTCTGTGTGGAAGCTTCTTAGTTTGATGTATCCCACATGTTTGTTTTTACATTTGTTGTTTGTGCTTTTGGTATTATGTCTAAAAAAATTATCACCAAGACCAGTATAAAGGAGCTTTTCCCCTATGTTTTCTTCTAGGAATTTTAGGATTTCAGTGATTTTTAAAACCAAGATTTTAAGAATGAGTAGGAGTTATCTAGACATGTTTTGGGAGTAAGAATGGGGGTTGGAATGCACTGTAGGCTGAAGGAACAACTTTGTGTGAATGCCTGAGTTGGGATACAGTGTGGCTCTTTTTAGGGTTTGAGTGTTGGCAGGCTTGGGGTGGGGGCTTGTGGGTAGCATGGTACCAGATGACATACTAACTTTTCTTCAATTATGTACTGAAATACTGAACATTTGTAGTAAAAACAATAATGTCATTACAATATTAGCAACTAAAATAGAAAAAAAACTTTTAAATGGTAGTTTTAAAATATTTTGATTCTGATATTTGATGAAAACTTGTTTTAATTAATTAGAAAATGAGACTCCATCTTCCATCTGTGTACTGATAATCTCTGAGTCTGTGTTTCTACCTCCAGATGTTTTTGTTTTAATTTATGCCCACATAGCCAAGTAGCATATCCAAAAGTGAACTCCTTTTATATCTACCAGTCATATAAGACAAAACAAAAAAAATTTCATGGATTTTCTGTCTCAGTGAATGTTTCTCAATTTCTCAAGCCAGAAATCTTTTTTTTAACATCTTTTTTTGTTGTTGTTGTTAGTAAAACAGATCTTTATTCAAATATAAAAGTTTTTCCCCACAAAAATATTTTTTAAATGTATGATGTGGAAATACCATAGAGAATATTCTACTAGACTATCATATATAAGAAAAGTATGAAAAACTCAATATATATGTAAAATCAATTTACCTCTGGAAATTGCATCTTTATCACAATTAATGCTTTAATAAATCTCTTTGTTTGCTTTCTCCCCTACGTCCTATATGTCATAATATGTTCCCTGACTTATGAACTAGAGGTGATTTCTTCTGAAACCATGAATATCTCTTTATGACATCATCCATGGAAGTAACTGTCCTGTTGGTTAGCGCTACCATCCTATTCATGGTGCTGAGTTTGATGGAAAGCCTTTAAATTAGCCATGTGAGAATTTACTCTTTCTGAGTTGTTCTTATAGGGATGAAGAATATAGTCTTATTTATTCCAGAAAAATATTTGTTTACATGCTAACAAATCTACAATAAAAATCAAGAAGAATATGCATAGCCAATGTCACTGGACTATTTTTACACAAGAACTAGATAGATCTTACAATCTCATTAATCTTACGATCACTAATATTTTTTTAACATCTTTATTGGAGTATAATTGCTTTACAGTGGTGTGTTAGTTTCTGCTTTATAACAAAGTGAATCAGCTATACATATGCGTATACCCCCATATCTCTTCCCTCTCGCGTCTCCCTCCCACCCTCGGTATCCCACCCCTCTAGGTGGTCACAAAGCACCGAGCTGATCTCCCTGTGCTATGTGTCAAGCCAGAAATCTTTACCCCTCTCACTCCCACCTGAAAATAATGAAACTATGTCACCATTTAATTATTTTTTCCATTTAATTGTATTATATGGCTTAAAGCCATTCTCTCTTTTTTTTTTTTTTGGTTTTGTCTTGCGGTACGCGGGCTTCTCACTGTTGTGGCGTCTCCCGTCGCGGGGCACAGACTCCGGACGCGCAGGCCCAGCGGCCATGGCTCACGGGCCCAGCCGCTCCGTGGCATGAGAGATCCTTCCGGACCGGGGCACGAACCCGTGTCCCCTGCATCGGCAGGCGGATTCTCAACCACTGCGCCACCAGGGAAGCCCGCCATTCTCTTTTTCTTAGGTATACTTCTGCCTAAATTTATGTTCTTGTTTTCTCTCTGCTGTATTTCTGCTGGTTTTCTAACCATTCTAGCTTTATTCATCTTTCCCCTTAATGTGTCTGTGTGCCACTTCCTGCTTGAGTGATCTTTTCTGAATGCAAAGCTAATCCTGTCTCTTGACTACTTAAATGCCTCCCATAGGTCATTCTGGCTCTAAGGGTAAATATTAACTACTTGGCAAAATGTGCTAGGCTCTTCCGGATCCATGTTGTGTGCATCTCTCCAGGCTTTTATATTGCCCTTCTTTCTTTTACCATACTTTTTCAGCGTCTAGACATGCTGCTTAAATTAGTTGAAACTTAAAATTTAAAAATCAGTTCTTCATCACCTGTACTGGAGAGCCCAAGTACAGAACATTTCTATCATTACACAAAGTTCTGTTGGGTAATGCTATATTTAAGCATATTAAGCTTTTTTTCCCCCTATCTCTTTACGCATGCTGCTCTCCTTTGCTAAATGTGTAATGTACCCTTCCTTGTTTTGCCTCGCTAATTCTCATTCTTCCATTAAGGCTCAGTTTGGATGTCCTGATTTCTGGAAAACCTTCCCTGATACCACCTTTTCTTGTCTCTTCCAACTCCAAAGTCTGAATTCTTGCCTTTTGCCTTAATGTTTATTGCATTTAAATTCAGGAGTCAGTGTTTGAAACCAGAATTCCAGCAGATACAAAGTACTGAAATTTTGTATAAATTATAGTTTTAGTCAATATAGTTTTATAGTGAGTGTGGTGCATGGATTTGCCACCATGGAAGTAAAGATATACTTAAATAGATTTATCATCTGAGTACTTACTGAAAAAGCACTTCATTAAATAATTGTGACCTTAGGAAAAGATAGTTTGTATGTTACATAGGTCACAGTTTTCAGATTTGCTACTTGAATGATAATTACATACGTCTAATTAGATTTTAAAACACAGAATTGAATCTAGCAACTCAAGAATTTGTCTGAAGGTAAATTTACGAATAGAAAAGCATTGTAGCAGATGTATTTTCATTACAAAAATACAGTATTAAATTTGTAAGTATCAGGTCAGCTTTAATAATGAGCATTATGATAAGCAGAGTGGGGAATGCAGAAAGCATCAGTATGGGTACCTACCCTCACTCAAGTTTATAATATTGTTGCTTATTGTCAGCAAATTTTACTGCTGCTCTACTTTAGTTACCCACTACCCCCCATATCTCACCATCACTTGGTATATTCCTCTTCTGTAATCATTAGTTCAGATATATCTCTGTTTGACCAAGATGAGGAAAGATTCATTTCAGCATAATTTTAGACCTTCAGAAATGGTATTAGTGAGCCAAAGAGAACTTAAGAAAGGAAAATGTGACTTTTTGGGTGAGGGGGGAGAAGACTTCAAATTTTTGCCCAGGGCTTGTCTTTTGTTCTAGGAAAGGCACAAAAGACCCGTTCTTCTTCTTGCTTAATTGTAGTAGATTTGGTGACTGTATTTTCCAAACCAAAGATCTGGATGTGTCTTCTAAAGAGAGGTGGGCTTTTTGTTTTGGTTTCTGTTTGCTTTGGGTTTTGTTAATCTATCTAGAAATATGAGGCTATCATGGGATAGGTTTAGATGCCAAATATTAGAATGCCTCTTTATGGCTTATGGAACAGTAGATTTCTCAAGATATTTCTGAACTCAGATATTCAAATTAAAAAGGTATAACTACCAGAACCCCAGTTTCCTGAATTCAGATGAGTTTCGTTATGCTTGGGTTTGGAAAGGCTTCATTGATATAGCTTAGATATTTAAATTGTGTGGCACAAATAAGTACAACAGGCATTTAAAGACAGATATTAATGAGGAATGGTTTAATTAGGGATGCTTTCTTAGAAGACCTGGGCTTTAGTAGACAAAAGGAGGAATGGAGAAGAGTAGAGGCCTATAGAGGAAAAGAAAAAGGAATGAATAGAGTGTTTTGAGGAATAGAGTTGAGACAGGTTAAGAACACCTGACCAGAACAGAGGATTGACTATACATACAGACGTTAATTTCACCTATCAGGGAAGGGATTAAGATTATCTGATGAGCTCTCCTATAAAATCTCATTCATATGAAAATATCACATCATCCTTATATTTGCCTTCTCTTCCTTTTAGTCTCAAAAGCTTTTTTTGAAAATAGTTTTTCTATGTGTACTTGTATCATACTTTTGCTTTCAAATCATTGTTCTACTTTGGTTCAAAAGGGTCTTTATTTTTGAAGATCATGGGATTTTTAGTATGCCATGAGCGTGCAGAAAGCTGAGTTACCTTTCCACACTCATTGATGACTGTGCCATCTAATTTTCATTCTTCCATCTTTACTCTCAACCCTGACATCATTTATGTTGACTTTATTTTTTATAAGGATAACCTATCAAGTTGCCTAAACTTCACAGTTCATGTAGTTCTCAATAATGACTTTCACTTTTCTCTGCTTCAAAAATCATCTGTTATGCCATATTTAAAATTTTTGGCAAGGTGTATTTTGGGCTGCGCCACATGGCTTATGGGATCTTAATACCCTGACCAGGGATCAGACCCGTGCCCCTTTCAGTGGAAGTGCAGAGTCCTAACCACTGGACTGCCAGGGAAGTCCCATTGGTGAGGTTTATTAAGGTATAATTTACAAAGTATAGTTCTGTGAGTTCTCACATACTAACAATTGGATAACCAACTCCTCAGCATTCGAGATATAGAACAGTTTCACCATCCACAAAAGTTCTTTACTGTCATCTCCTTACCCATACCCAAGCAGTAACAACCATTGATCTGATTTTGACCCTATAGTGTTATATGAATGGAATCATACAGTATGTACTCTTGAGTCTGTCTTCCTTCTCTTAACAGTATGCATTTCAGATATATCCATGTTGTTGCATGTATCAATAGTTTATTCCTTTTGCTGCGTAGTAGTCTCTTGTATCCCTGTTTTTGCATTCAACAGTTGAAGGACATTGGGTAATTGTGAATGAAACTCTACAAACACTTGTGTACAGGTATTTGTAAAAGTGTAGTTTTCATTCTGTTGGTTAAATATTGAGGAGTGGGATTGTTGGATCACGTGGTGATGTGTGTATAGCTTGTTAGAAATTATCAAATTGTTTTCCAAAGTTGTTGTGCCATTTAGCATTCCTTTCTATAATTTATGAGAAATCCAGTTGTTGTGCATCCTTAGAAGCATGTGGTATTAGCAGTTTCTTTTTAACCATTCTAATAGGTGTGTAATGATTTTTTGTTGGGATTTTAATTTGCATATCAATGATAAATGATGTGGGGTACCTTTTCATATGCTAATTTGCCATCCATTTGTTTTCTCTTCTGTGATGTGTCTGTTCAAATCTGTTACCCTCGCCCTTTTTTTTTTGAGTGGTTTGTTTTCTTGAGTTTCTAGATATAAATTCTTCGTTAAATATATTATTTGCAAAAATTTTACATATGCTATTAACCAGTATTGCTACTACTTTTACTTTAGTGAGTTATCTTTTAGAGCAGTTAAAACTGGGAAAATGTCTCTCTTTTTTTTTTTGTAATTGAAGTATAGCAGATTTACAATATTGTGTTAACTTCAGGTGTACAGCAAAGTAATTCAGATATAAGTATATATATATATGTATATATATGTAAGTATATATTCAGATTATTTTCCATTATAGATTATTACAAGATGTTGAATATAGTTCCCTTTCCTATACAGTAAATCCTTGTTGTTTATTTTATATATAGTAGTGTGTATCTGTTAATCCCATACTTCTAATTTATCCTTCCCTCTTCCCTCTTACCATAAGTTTGTTTTCTATATCTTTGAGTCTGTTTCTGTTTTGTAAATAAATTCATTTGTATTATTTTTTAGATTCCACATGAGTGATACCATGTGGTATTTGTCTTTCTCTGTCTGACATTTATGATAGTCTCTAGGTCCATCCATGTGCTGCAAATGGCAATGTTTCATTCTTTTTTATTGCTGAGTAATATTCCTCTGTGTGTGTGTGTGTGTGTGTGTGTGTGTGTGTGTGTACACCACATCTTCTTTCTCCTTTCATCTGTTGATGGACACTTTGGCTGTTGTAAATAGTGCTGCTGTGAACATTGGGGTGCATGTATCTTTTCAAATTAGAGTTTTCATCTTTTCTGGGTACATACCCAGGAGTGGGATTGCTGGATCATATGGTAGCTCTATTTTTAGTTTTTTAAGGATCCTCCATACTGTTTTCCTTGTTTTTTTTTGTTGTTGTTGTTGGAGTTTGTGTTATGGAAATATTAGTGCCTTTACTAGATCTATTAACTAGCAAAATTCTTTTTAGCTCAGCATTGCTCTACCTCATCACTAATCAGGAAAATCAGTTGACTTGGAACTATAAACAAAAACAAAACAATATATTTATGAACCTCACTGAATCAGCATAGAAAAATTGACTTCTGAGGGTGCTAAAGTACCTGTCAAGATGTAGCATGAACAACTTTCTACATTGTGTTGGCCATTTGTATGTCTTCTTTGGAGAATTGTCTATTTAGGTCTTCTGCCCATTTTTTGATTGGCTTGTTTGTATTTTTATTATTAAGTTATATGAGTTGTTTTTATATCTTGGAAATAAAGCCCTTGTCGGTCACATCATTTGCAAATATTTCTCCCACTCTATAGGCTGTCTTTTCATTTTGTTTGTGGTTAGCTGTGCAAAAGCTTTCAAATTTGATTAGATCCCCCAAAATGGGAAATTTTCTTTTATATTTCCTTTCATTGTAACCATTTTTGGGGAATCTTAACTTCTTTCTGTAAATCCAAATGTTTGGGTGGTAACATTTTCTTTTGCCTGAAGAATTTCCTTTCACATTTCTTGTAGTGCAGATCTTCTGATATTTAGTCTTTCAGTTGTTGTCTGTCTGAAATGTCTTTATTTCACCTTCATCTTTGAAAGGTGTTTTTGTTGAGTATAGAATTCTGGGTTTATAGTTTCTTTCAGCACTTTAAAGGTATCATTCCATTGTCTTCTATGTTGCATAGTTTTGGATGTGAAGTGTGCTGTAATTCTCACCTATTTCTTGTGTATGTATTTTAGGGTATTACCAGTTCTGTTCAACATTAACTGGAGACCTTAGCCAGGACAATTAAATTAAGGAGGTGGGGGGGGAAGCACAGTGGTTTGAAAGAGAAATTACAGTTGTGGTTTTCCACAGGTGTTTGTGTATAAAAATGTAAGAGAATCTATAGATATGTTATTAAAACTACTAGAAGAGTTTAGCAAGTTTACTGGATATAAATTGGCCACATCCATGTATACCAAAAAGAAACAAGTTTTTTTTTAGAAGTTAACATTTTTAGTTGACCATAAGATAAGCAAGAATAACTCCAATAAATGATCTGTTTGACCTTTATTAAGAAAATCATTGAGTGGTATTAAGAATATTTTTTTCAAATTATAAAATAGTAATCTTTAACACATTGTGGTATTCACTTAGGAGTAGACAGATCAATGGAGAGCCTAAAAACAAATCCACAAAAAAAGGTTGATAAATGGGCTTAATTAAAGTTACAAACCTTTGTGCTTCAAAAGACATCATCAAGAATGTGAAAAGACAACGCACAGACTTGTAGAAAATATTTGCACATAGATCATATATCTGATAAGGGACCTATATCCATATGAACTTTTATAGCTCAATAATGAGAAGACAAATGACCCCAACTAAAAAATAAGCAAAGGATTTGAATAGACATTTCACTGAAGAACATATGTGAATTACCAATAGCACATAATAAGATGTTCAGTATCATTATTCACTAGGAAAATGAGATATCACTTCATACTCACTAAAATGGCTATAATTGAAAAGACAAGAGTTGGTAAGACTGTGGAGAAATTGCTGGTGGGAATATAAAATGGTCTAGCTACTTTGGAAGACAATTTGGCAGTTTCTTAAAATGTTAAACATAAAAATACTATATGACCCAAAGATTTCATTTCTATGTGTACTTACCCAATAGAAATGAAAATATACGTCCACAAATGCCCATAGCGGCATTATTGACAATAAGAGGAAAAAGTAGAAATAACCCAAAGTTCCATCAGCTGTCCAATGGATATACAAATGTGGTGAAGTACTAATATGTGCTACAACATAGATGAACATCAGACATTATACTCAGTGAAAGAAGCCAGACAGAAAAGTGCACATATTACATGATTTTATTTATTTGAAATATCCAGAAAAGGCAAATTTATAGAGACAGAAAATGGATTAATCAGTACCTGGGGTTGGTTGTAGGAATGAGGAGACTAGATGGGCAGAAGGTTTCTTTTGGAGGTGATGGAATGTTCTAAAATTAGTTTGTGGTGATGATTGTGCATCTCTGTATATATATTAAAATCATTGAATTGTATACTTACAATGAGTGAATTTTATGGTAGGAAATTATATCTCAGTAAAGTATTACTAAAAAAAAATCCAGACTTACATTTTGGGATTTCTTAGGACATAAAGATAGCCTTCTAATCAATTGAGATGGAATGGCGCTTGGGATAAAATTAGATTTCTATATTAGACTCTTCATAAAAATGAATTATGATGGATTAAAGAACTACATTTATAAAGCAAAACTTCAAAATTTTATACGTACACATAGAATAATTACCTATGACTTAAAAATTTTTTTCTTATACAAGAAAAAAATGTACAAACCATAACACAAGATACAAAAAAAAGTTTGTTTATGCTACATTACAACAAAACACCCCCCCCCAAAAAAAAGTCTGAAAAAAATATTAAAATCAGCTATACCTGGAAAAGCCCCCTGCAAAACTTCTGTTATAAGAGAACAAAACGAAAAATCAAGCCATAACTGGGGTGTGGGGGAGGGTACAGTTCATGAAATTGCTAATTATTACCCAGAATACTAAAACTGACTGAATTTTTGAAAAGCCAGTGGTTCAGTTGAAAAGTGGCAAAAGGGCAATATGAAAATACAACATTTCAAAATACGCTAAATTATAGTAATAATTCGGGAACTGCAAATTAAAATAAGTGATTTTATTTTCATATGTGTGACAAATATAAAGCCTGGTGATACCAAGTTTTGGTGAGTATTTGTGGGAAACAGGAACTCTTAAACATTACTGTTAGAACTGTAGGATGATTCAACCATATAATGCAATATCTAGTAAAGTTGAAAATGTTCATACTTGACAGCCAAGTAATTCTTCCACTTATAGATTTCTACCCAAAAAAACTCTAACACTTGGAAAGGATCACACATTTATGAAGATTTTTAATGCAGCTCTGTTTGTAATAACAAAAAAAGTGAAAAGTCACACAGTTCTCAACAGAGAAATAGATAAACTGCATGTACTTATATAAATGAACTCTATAGTCAAACAGAATGAACTAGGAATTTTGGTTTTTGGTAAGGGTGATCTAAGTTATCTAGATCAATCCTTCTGCTGAAAACAATGGAAAATGCTAGGTTAAAAAAATTTTTTTTAAGAACTTAAAAGATAGTTGGGAATACACAGGCTAATGTTAGAAGTAAGAAGAAAATAAGAGGTAAAAAACTGCTTAAGCGTGAAGTCATTTGTTTTATTTGTTCTTTCCTGGCTGACTAGGCAAGAGGATCAGAATTCAAGTCCTGTAACTTGTTCAAGGTAGATATCCTTATATTCCTATCCAAATTAAGCTGGGACTTCAGAGGACCTTGCCCTCAGGGTAAATGCAACCAGACCTATATCATCTTTTTCCCCTTCAGACCCAGGAGGTTGCCTGATGATCAAAGCAGGAAAAGGAAAATGTAAAGGAAGGAAAATATCTGAGACTGAACTTGTCACAGACTGGCCTTCTAGCAGATCTGTACCCTGAGTCAATCAAGGAACTTCATGCCATGAAATTGGTTGAAGTGTTGCTGTGGTCTGAATGTTTGTGTCTCTCCAGAATTCCTAGGTGGAAAACCGAAGGGCCAAAGAGATGGTATTAGGAGGTGGGACCTTCAGGAGGTGATTAGGTCCTAAGGGTGGAGCCCTCATGATTGGGATTACTGCCCTTATAAAAGAGGCCCCAGAGAGCTAGCTTGCCCCTTCCACTGTGTGAGGACACAGGGAGAAGGTGGCATTCTGTAACCTGGAAGAGAGCTTTTACCAGAATCTGACTGTGCTTGCACCCTGATCTTGGACTTTCAGCCTCCAGGACTGTGAAGAATAAATGTTTGCTGTTTATAAGCCACCCAGTCTCTGGTATTTTGTTACAACAGCCTGAATGGACTAAGACAAGTGTATGTTAGTTTCCTATTGCTGTTGTAATACATTAACACAGATTCTTTGATTTAAGACAACATTAATTTATTATCTTACTGCTGTTTATAAGCCACCCAGTCTCTGGTATTTTGTTATAACAGCCTGAATGGATTAAGACAAGTGTATATTAGTTTCCTATTGCTGTTGTAATACATTAACACAGATTCTGTGGTTTATGACAACATTAATTTATCTTACAGTTCTGGAGGTCAGAAGCCTGAGATGGGCTTAGGTGGGCTAAAATCATGTTGTTGGCAGGGCTGTGTTTCTTTGTGAAGGCTTTAGGGGCAGAATCCATTTTCTTGCATTTTCTAACTTTTAAAGGTTGTCAGCATTCCATGCCTTGTGGTCCCCTTCCATCTTCAAAGTGGTCAGTTGAGTCATTCTCATAATGCCGTCTTTCATTCTGATTGTTCTGCCTCCTTCTTCCCAGTTTAAAGATCCTTGTGATTATACTGTGTCCACCATGTTAATCTCATTTTAAGGTGAGCGATTAGGAACCTTAAAAACATTTGCAATCTTAATTCCTCCCTGCCATGTAACATAATTTATTCATGGGTACTGGGTATTGGAACATGGATATCTCTGTGGAGCCATTCATTATTCTGTTTACTACAAGGTGGTTTCTAGCTGATGGTGCCCTTAGATGCTTTCTGGAAACAAATGATAAGCATCCCTGGAGGAGGGCACATCCATCCTAGGCCTTAGGGAATTTTTAAATTTTTAATCTTTTGATGGTAAAAGCCAGTAAGTACTGAATTAAGTGCACAAAGAAACAAGGCAAGATGAGCAAGACCCATCAGACAGCAGAACCAACCCATAAAAGATTTTATATATATATACACACACACACTATATGATCAGATACTAATTTTTTAAATCACTGTGCTTACCATATTTAAAGAAATGACCTAAATATCTGCAGGAAATGAGGAACTGTAAATAAGATGTTAAATATTTGAAAAAGAACATTATAAAACTTGTTTAACTAAAATTACTGAAATCAGCAAGTCAAAGAATGAACTTCCACCTCTGACCATGAGGAAGTAAGAGGGTTTGGACTTATCCTCTACTATAGACAGCTAGGAAACTGGACTGTACATTTAAAAGAAATTTGTTTCAGACATTGGAAAACAGGCAGCACAGAACTGTGGTCCCTGAGGAAAAGGAAACTAATGATCACTCCAGCTTTTTGCCCGGAGGTAGTTTACAGACTATAACATAGGCAGGATTGACCCAAAAAGTGGTCTCGCTGACTGGAGAAGACAAAGGTCAACCTTAGGGTGGTGTATGTGAGTGGCTGGCTCTTGTGGAGCATAATACTGGAAAGGAGAGAGCTACATGGAGAAAGAGCTCAAGAAACCAGCATAGGGTACCCTTGAATCTTTGGCTGAAAACCACTTCATGCATATGTAGGATGACATTCTACAAGGCCTGATAAATAACACCTTTAGGAAAGGACAAGTGCCAGTGAGCTATAATTGGAACAATTTTCAGAACTTACACAGGGCTGGGAACCATTTAGGTTCCCACCAATCAGAATAAGTACAGTCATGGAATATAAGAGGTATTCAGTGGAGATCCAAGAAAACTAAAGGTAGTAGTGGAAAGGCTTTTCTGCTTCTTTCCTTAAAGCCTTTTTCAAAGCCTCAAAATGATCTTCAAGTAAGTTAACTTCCTGAATGAATCAAATGTGACACTCTTCAAGGGGAAAGAACAAAGGACTCACAATATAAAAATTGATAATGTCTGGCATCTGAATAAAATTACTTGACATGCAAAAAAGCAGGAAAATTTAGCTCATAATCAGGAAAAATATCAGTCAATAGAATAAGAACCAGAATTAACTGATAATAGAATTAGCAGATAAGGATATGAAAACTATTAAAATTTCCTAAGTATACTCAAGGATTAAAAGGATAGCATGAACATAATGAAGAGGAAAATGGAGAATGTAAAAAGGAAAGAAATGGTTCAACAAATGGTGCTGGGTCAAATAGATATCAATATAGAAAAGAAGAACATCAGCTCTGTCACACCATTCACAAAAAAAATAATCAAAATGGACCATAGCCCTAAATGTAAAACTTAAATTTCTATAAGTTTTCAGAGAAAAGCTTTGCAGCCTTGATGTAGAGAAAGTTTCTTAGAGCACATAAACAACAACAATAAAGGAAAAAAAATGGATGAATTGATCTTCATCAAAATTAACTTTTATTCCTTGGAAGACACCATTAAGAAAACAGAAAGGAAGGCCATAAGCTGGGAGGAAACAGCAACAACATATATATCAGACAAAAGGATAGTATCCAGAATATATTTAAAAACAAACAAAAATGCTCTTACCACTCCATGATGAGGTCAAACAACCCAATTAAAAATTTTGCAAAATATTTTAATAGAGACATATGAATGGCAGTAAGCATGTGAAAAGATGATCAACATCACTAATCATTAGAGAAATGCAAATAAAAATCACAATGAGATATGACATTAGGAAGGTTTTGAGTCATTTGAATGGTTGAAAAGAAAAAAAAAAGTAAACAAAAGAACAACACACAGTTGACCATACCAAGTGATGTTGGGGTTGAGAAGCCATAGTGTAACATTTGTACATGGTTGGTGAGAATGTAAAATGATACAATAACTTTTCTAAAATTGAAGTATAGTTAATTTACAACATTGTGTTAGTTTCTGGTGTATAGCAAAATGATTCAGTTATACATATATGTTGTTTTTCATATTCCTTTCCATTATAGTTTATTACAAGATATTGAACATAGTTCCCTGTGCTATACAGTAGGACCTTGTTGTTTATCTATTTAATATATAGTAGTTTGTATCTGCTAATCCCAAACTCCTAATTTATCCCTCCCCCCCTTTCCCCTTTGGTAACCATAAATTTGTTTTCTATGTTTGTGAATCTGTTTCTGTTTTGTAAATAGTTCATTTGTATTGTTTTTTAGGTTCTATATATGAGTGATATCATAGGATATTTGTCTTTCTCTTGTATGACTTAGTTGACTTAGTATGATAAACTCTAGATCCATCCATGTGCTGCAAATGGCAATATTTCATTTTTTTTATGGCTGAGTGACATTCCACTGCATATATATGCATCTTCTTTATCCATTCATCTGTTAATGGATACTTAGGTTGCTTCCATGTCTTGGCTATTGTGAATAGTGCTGCAGTAAACATAGTGGTGCATGTATCTTTTCGAATTAGAGTTTTCATCTTTTATGGATATATGCCCAGGAGTGGGATTGCTGATCATATGGTAGCTCTATGTTTAGTTTTTTAAGGAACTTCCATACTGTTTTCCGTAGTGGTTGTACTAACTTACATTCCCACCAACAGTGTAGGAAGGTTTCCTTTTCTTCACACTCTCTCCAGAATTTATTTGTAGACTTTTTGGTAATGGCCATTCTGACTGGTATGAGATGATACCTCAGGGTAGTTTTGATTTGCAGTTCTCTAACAATTAGTGATACTGAGTATCTTTTCATATGCCTGTTGACCATCTGCATGTCTTCATTGGAGAAATGTCTATTTAGTTCTTCTGCCCAGTTTTTGATTGGGTTGTTTGTTTTTTTGTAATTGAGTTGTATGAGCTATTTATTTATTTATTTTTAAAGTAGCCCTTGAGTTGAGTCTATTTATTTATTTAGTTATGGTTGTATTGGGTCTTCGTTGCTGCGCGTGAGCTTTCTCTAGTTGCAGTGAGTGGGGGCTACTCTTTGTTGAGGTGTGGGGGCTTCTCATTGCAGTGGCTTCTCTTGTTGTGGAGCACGGGCTCTAGGTGCATGGGCTTCAGTAGTTGTGGCACACAGGCTCAGTAGTTGTGGCTCACAGGCGCCAGAGCGCAGGCTCAGTAGTTGTGGTGCACGGGCTTAGTTGCTCCACGGCATGTGGGATCTTCCCGGACCATGGCTCAAACCCGTGTCCCCTGCATTGGCAGGCAGATTCTTAACCACTGTGCCACCAGGAAAGCCCTGAGCTGTTTTTATATTTTGGAAATTAAGCCCTTGTCGGTCTCATCATTTGCAAATATTTTCTCCCACTCCATAAGTTGTCTTTTCATTTTGTTTATGGTTTCCTTTGCTGTGCAAAAGCTTATGAGGTTTTTTTCTAGGTCGCATTTGTTTATTTTTATTTTTCTGTTGCCTTGGGAGAATGACCTAAGAAAAACACTGCTATAACTTAACGTCAGAAATGTTTTGCCTACGTTCTCTTCTAGGGGGTTTATGGTGTCATGTCTTAACATTTAACTCTGTAAACCATTTGGGGTTTATTTTTGTGTATGGTGTGAGGGAGTGTTCTAACTTCACTGATTTAATGCAGCTGTCCCGCTTTCCCAACACCCCTTGCTGAAGAGACTGTCTTTTCTCCATTGTATATTCTTGCCTCCTTTGTCGAAGATTAATTGACCGCAGGTGTATGGTTTTATTTCTGGGCTGTCTATTCTGTTCCATTGACCTATATGTCTGTTTTGTGCCAGTACCATGCTATTTAGATTACTGTAGCTTTGTAGCATTGTCTGAAGTCTGGGAGGGTTATGCCTCCAAGCTTTGTTCTTTTCCCTCAGAATTGCTTTGGCAATTCTGGGTCTTTTATGGTTCCATATACATTTTAGGATTATTTGTTTTAAATCTGTGAAAAATATCATGCATAATTTGGTAGGGATCACATTAAATCTGTAGGTTGTTTTGGATAGGTAGTATGGCCATTTTAATTATACTAATTCTTCTAATCCCAAAGCATGGGATATCTTTCCATTTCCTTGAATCATCTTTAGTTTCCTTTATCAGCACTTTATAGTTTTCAGCATATAAGTGTTTCACCTCTTTGATCAGGTTTATTCCTAAGTACTTCATTTTTTTAATGTGATCTTAATAGGGATTTTTTTTTTACTTTACCTTTCTGATATTTTATTATTAGTGTTAAGAAATGCAACAGATTTCTGTATGTTAATCTTGTATCCTGCTACCTTGCTGAATTCCTTTATCAGTTCTAGTAGTTTTTATGTGGTGTCTTTAGGGTTTTCTATATATAGTATCATGTCATCTGCATATAATGACAATTTTACCCCTTAAAATTTGGATACCTTTTATTTCTTTTTCTTGTCTGATTGTTGTGGCTGGGACTTCCAATACTATGTTGAATAGAAGTGGTGAGAAGAGTGGGCATTCTTGTCTTGTTCCAGATTTTAGTGGGAAGGCTTTCAGCTTTTCCCCATTGAGTATTATGTTGCTGTACGTTTGTCATAAATAGCTCTTAATATGTTGAGATATGTTCCCTCTACACCCACTTTGGTAAGAGTTTTTATAATGAATAGATGTTGAATTTTATCAAATAGTTTTCCTGCATCTCTTGAGAGGATCATGTGGTTTTTGTCTCTTATTGAGGTGGTCTGTCACACTGACTGATTTGCATATGTTGAACCATCCCTGTGGCCCTGGGATGAATCCCACTTGATTGTGGTGTATGATCTTTTTCATGTGTTGTTGGATTTGGCTTGCTAATATTTTGTTGAGGATTTTTGCATAAAATGATATAATAACTTTTGACATTTTGATTTCTTAAAAAACTAAACAACTTGGTGTTGCCAAGGGGGAGGGGGGAGGGATGGACTGGGAGTTTGGGGTTAGTAGATGCAAATGATTCCATATAGAGTGGATAAACAACAAGGTCTTACTGTATAGCACAGGGAACTATATTCAATATCCTGGGATAAACAATAATGGAAAAGAATATAAAGAAGAATGTATATATCTGTATAATGGAATCATTTTGCTGTACTGCAGAAATTAACACAATGCTGTAAGTCAACTGTACTTCAATTTTAAAAATAAATTAATTTGAAAAAGGTAAACATAAATCTACCATATAACCCAGCCATTTCACTATTAATTATATATGCAAGAAAAATGAAAATATCCACTGACATCTGACTGGATAACTCCATACGATAGAGTATACTAGAGAATAAAATAACAAAGTAATGATACAGGTGACAGTACGGATAAAACTCAAAATCATTCTGCTTAGTGAAAAGGGTCAGGCAAAAAAAAAAAAAAATGGAGTCTGTACTGTAAGTTTCTATTTTTGTAAAATTCTAGAAAATGGAAACTAATCTATAGTGTTTGCCTAGGGTTCTGAGTAGAGGGATAGATGGATTAAAAACAAGTGAGCAGGGGGCTTCCCTGGTGGCATAGTGGTTAAGAATCCACCTGGCAATGCAAGGGACACGGGTTTGAGCCCTGATGCAGGAAGATCCCACATGCCACGGAGCAACTAAGCCCGTGCACCACAACTGCTGAGCCTGTACTCTAGAGCCACGAGCCACAACTGCTGAGCCTGTGTGCCACAACTACTGAAGCCCACGCACCTAGAACCCATGCTCCTCAACAAGAGAAGCCACCACAATGAGAAGCCTGCGCGCTGCAACAAAGAGTAGACCCTACTCGCTGCAACTAGAGAAAGCCTGCACGCAGGAACAAAGACCCAATGCAGCCAAAAAAATATATAAATAAATTTATTTTTTTTTAAAAGTGAGCGTGCGTTTGGAAGTGTTGCAAGTGTTAGTTTTTTTGATTGTGGTAATGGTTTTATGGGCATATGCATATGTCAGAACTCTTCAAATTATATATTTTAAATATCTGGTTTCCTATTGCAAACTAGGCACTGCAGAAGAAAAGATCAGTGAATTGAAACATAGCAACAGAAAATACCCCAAACACAGAACAGGGAGAAAAAGAACTAGGGAAAAAAGTAAACTGTGCATTAGTGATTTGTGGAACAATATCAAGTGGTCTAACAATATAGAATTGGAATCCAGAACAAAAAGAGGCCATACAAAAAATATTGGGAGAAATAATTGCCATGAGTTTTCCAAATTTGATAACAACTATAACCCAGCACAGATCCAGGTAGCTCAACTTATTTATCCCAAGTAGACTATACACATAAAAAGCCACCCAGAGCACATAATAATCAAATTGCACAAAGTCAGTGATAAAGAGGAAATTTTGAAAGCAGCCAGAGAAAAAGACACATTACTACAGAGGAACGAAGATGAGAAGGACTGCAGTTAGAAACTTTGCAAACCGTTAGACAATGGAAGGATATCTTTAAAGTGCTGACATCAAAAACTGTCAACCTAGAATTCTATACCTAACAAAATATTTTTTTAAGTGAAGACAGAATGATTTTTTCCTCCAGAAAAACAATAGCTGAAAGAATTCATTGCTAGCAAACTTTTAGTACAATAAATATTGAAGGAAGTTCTTAAGACATAAGGTCTACACAAAGGAAAAAAAGGTTACAGAGATTGTAAATATGTGTGTAAATGTAAGAGAGACATTCTCCTGTTTAAAATTTCTTTAAAATAATTTATCTTTTAGAGTAAGAGTAATGCATTGTGGGATTTACAACAGATGTGGATGTAAAATGTATAACTGTGGCACAGAGAATAGGGGTGGAGCATGGATATATACTGCTCCTATCATTGTCTATTAAGTCATATTATAATATTTGAAGGTAGTGAAAAGTTAAAATGAATATTATAAATCCTATAGTAGCAAGCACTAAAAAACTAACAAGAGGTCGAGCTAATAATAGCAAATAGTGGAAATAAAATAGAGTATTAACAAATCCTTATTCAGTCCAAAAGAATATTGCGGGAGGTGATAGTTGGGGGAAGTAACATATAACAGATGGAATAAATGGAAAAAAAATAACAAGATGGCAGATATAAACCCAACTGTATTGATAACTACATTAGATATTAATCATCTAAACACTTCAATTAAAAAGCAGATATTTATACTGTATTGAAATATCAACTATGCTTTCCACAAGAAACTCAATGTAAATATAAAGACATAGGTTAAAAGTTAAAGGATGGAAAAAGATATATAGTTGACCCTTGAACAACAAGTTAGGGATGTCGTCCCTCCACACAGTTGAAATTCTGCCTGTAACTTGTAGTTGGCCTTCCATATTTGTGGTTCCTCTATATCTGTGGTCTGCATCTGTGGGTTTAACCACCCACAGATCGTGTAGCACTATAGTATTAACTATTGGAAAAAATCCACGTGTGAGTAAACCCACACAGTTCAAACCCATGTTCGTCAGAGGTCATCTGTATAAAAAAAATGCTAATCATAAGAAAGTTGCTGTGTCTGATGTAACATCAGACACAGTAGACCTCAGGTCCAAGGATAAGACTTTAGAACAGGGATAAAGGGGAACATTTTTGAATGTTGATGAAATCAATTCACAAAAGAGACAATATAAAAAATATATATGCACCTAATATCATAGATTCAAATTACATGAAGCAAAAACTGACAGAACTTGAAGGAGAAAGATAAGACAGAAAACCAATAGAAATATAGAAGACTTAAAAAACACTTTGTCAGCTAGGCCTAAATGACATTTATAGTACACTCCACCCAATAACTGCAAATACACATTCTTTTCAAGTTTACATGGAATATTCACCAACATAGGATATCATGTGCCACCTGTAAATCAAATCTCAATAAACTTAAAGTGATTGTAATCTAACAAAGCATGTTTTATGATCTCAAGGAATTCAGTTGGGATTCAGTAACAGACTTCTGGAAAATTCCCAAATATTTGGAAAATAAACAGCACATTTATAACCTGGGCGCATAACAAGGCATCATAAGGAAAATTACAAACATTTTTAACTGAATAAAAATGAAAAGACAATTTATCAAAATTTATGAGATGGAGCTAAAGTAGTGAATAGGGAGAAATTTATAGCTTTAAATGCTTTTACTAGAAAAGGACAAAGATCACATATCAATGTTCTAAGCTTTTACCTTAAAAACTTAGAAAAATAAGTGCAAATGAAACAAAAAATAATTATAAGGAAGAATATAATAAAGGTAGGACAGATATAAAAACCATAGAAAAGGATGAACAATAAAATTATTGAAACCTCAAGGTGGTATTTTGAAAAGATCAATAAAATTGGTAAAACTTTGGCCAGAGAGATCAATAAAAAAGTAGAGGAGATAATTAAACTGATATTGAGAATGAAAGAGGTATATCACTGCAGATTGTATAGACATTAAAAGGGTAGTAGGAAAATCTTTTGAACAACTTTATGCAAATAAATACTATAACTCATAAGATACAAATTGCATAGCATAACCCTGTTACCATAACAAAATAGGCATTTCAATAGAAACGATGCTTAAAATCATTAGTCATCAAGAAATTACAAACTACAACCACTATTATATACCCATACATGTTCCTTACAGTGGCTAAAGTTAGAAGGATTGACAGTGCTATATGTTGGTAAGGATGTGGTGCAACTGAACCTCTCACATTTTACTGGTGGGAATGTAAAAGAGTACAGACATTTTGCAGAGCCACTGTACAATTCCTTAAAATATTAACAACAAACCAGGACAGTCTTAACACTCAGCCCAGCAATAACACTCTTATTTATTCAAGAGAAATGATAACATATATTCACAAAGACTTTGAAACAACTCAAATGTCCATCAACATGAGACTTAATAAACAACTTGCCCTATATCCATATAGGGGAATACAACTCAGAAATTAAAAGCACTGTTGATACATGCAACAGCATGGATAAATCTCATTAACAGGTGGCTGAGCAAAAGAAGCTAGACACAAAACAATATATGCTCGCATTCCATTTATATGCAACTATAGAAAAGATAAGTCTAATTTATAATGACAGAAAATAGATTAGTGTTTCTTTGGGCTTTGGGTTGTTCCAGGGAATTTACTCAGATGGCACAAAGATACTACTATTTGAGGTGATAGAAATATTATGTGCTTGATTATGTTCTTAGTTAAATGAAAATATGCATTTGTCAAAATTTATTGAACTTTATTTTTAAAATGGGTACATAGTATTGTATGACAATTTTATCTCTATAAAATTGACTTAAAAAAATCAGAGGATGTGTTTGTCTGCTGATTGTGCAATAGAGGGAATTTGTGAAGTGGAACATATATGGTAGATGAAATTAAATGCAGTTAAGAAAAGAGAAAGAAATGTAAAATATAGGAGAGAGAGAGAGGGCAGCATGAAGTATATTATGAGGACAACTTAAGTACTTTTGATTAGTCTTAGGAAGGGTGTTAACAGCAACACATATTCACCAAAGGAGGTACTTTAGGCAGAAGCAAAGTATTCCTACATGAATGCTCTGAGATATGATAAGTAATGAAGAGCAGAGACAATGGTAAATATGTGTACAAACATAAAACAATATAGTGTTTAGTGAAGTATATAGAGTAATAGCATAAATAAGAAGGAGGTCTAAGTCCTAGAAGGATGAGTAAAGATTTTGATTAAGATTTTGATTAATGTTAGACCTATATCCTAATTTCTGGGATAACCTCAAAAATAATAAAAATAGAGGGCATAATTATCATATTGATAGAGGAAAAACAAAATTAAACAATAAATATTCAGTGAATTCCAAAGTTTGCAAGAAAGGCGAAAAATAGAAGCTTGATGCAAATAGAACAAAAACAGATAAGGAATTTAAACCCAAATATAAACTCTTAAATTTAAATTACTAAATTTTGACAAAATGTTGTAGTGTTTTAGAAAAAGAAATTCCATATTATTTAATAACACAGAAAGGTTGTAAAGAAATAATTGAAAAATACACTATGGAAACAATAACAAAAAGTGTTTTATAGGTGTGTAACAAAACACCATATAGTCAAATGCAAAAATCATTGCTAGAAATAAAAAGGTTCACTTTGTAATTATATGAAGTTCTATTCACCAGGATGGTATAACAATTATAAAATTATAAGCACTTAATAATGTAGCCTCAAAAACTTATAAAGCAAAATTTCAAAGAAGTAAAAAAGAGAAATAGACAAGCCACAATTTCAGAGAAGATTTTGCTTACTTTTCTCAACAATTGATAGAAAAAACAGACATTGAAAAACCAAAACTGTAAAATTGCATCCAGCAATTTTAGAGTATGTATTCTTTTCAAGCATATGCAGAGAATTTTCAAAAATTGTGTATTGACCATAAAGACAGTCTCAGAAAATTTCAAGATTGAAATCATGTTGGATATTTTCTTTTACTACAGTGTAATTAAGTTAGAAATCTATTAAAAGGATAGACTAACCATATATATTTGGAAATTAAGAACTACACTTCTAAAAACTGTGAACCTGGAAAGAAGACATAATGAAAATTAGGGAATATTTTGACTGAATGATGAGAAAATATGACTGGAATGCAGCTTATTAGATGGAAATCAATAACTTTAAATGCATATATTAGAAAAGAAGAAAGGCTGAACGTTAATGAGCTCTTCTATTTCAGGAAGAAAAAATAAGCAGAATAAAATAGAGGGCAGGAAGAAATAAAAGCAGGGACAGGAATTAATGGATAAGAAAACAGACATACAATAGAAAAGATCAAGGAATCAAAAACGAATTCTTTTTAATCTAAAAAAAGAGAGGGAGAGAAACTTTTAATGGCTCAACTGAGAAAAAAGAGAAATCATAAATAACTGAAGTATGGAATGAAAAGCAAAAAGGACATGACTGCTGATATTGTTGACATTAGATAGATAAAAACATACAAGGAAATGTTTTGTGCAAATAAATTGGAAAATATAGTTGAAATGGGCAAGTTCCCAGAAAACTATGACTAACATAAGAAATAGAATACATGAATAATCCTTTAACAGTTAAATAAATTTGATCAGTAATAGGCATTTCAGAAAGATTATTTCCGTTTGGCATCCCTGGCATGTTCTTTTAAAATGTTCAAGCAACGCATACTACATTTTCTAATATTTTCCCAGAGAATAGAAAAACAAAGGACATTGCCACTCATTTTATGAGGGTAGCATAACCTTGATATAAAAACTTGATCAAGTACAAAGGAAATTTACAGACCAGTCTCATTAGTGAACGTAGATGCCGAAATTTGAAAGGACTAATCAAGATAAGAAACCCAGCAAATGTCTCATGATAATGTTGGGTTTTCCCAGGAATGGAAGAGGTTTGGTTTAATATTCAGTGTAATTCACTGTATCACTATATTCAGAGATTTAAGAAAGAAAAATGACATAGTTATTTCAATAAATTCAAAATAAATTTGGTACTCAGCCTTAAAAAAAAAAAGAAAGAAAGAAATGTTGCTGTTTGTGACAATGTGGATGGACCTGGAAGGTATTATGCTTCGTGAAGTAGGTCAGACAAAGACAAATACTGTATGTTTTCACTTATAAATAAAATCTAAAAAATAAAATAAATGAATACAACAAAACAGAAACAGACTTACAGAGAACAAGCTAGTAGTTACCAGAGGGAAGATGGGTGGGAGGATGGGCAAAATGTGTGACGGGGATTGAGAGGTACAAACTACTAGGTATGAAATAAGCTACCAGGTTGTAATCTACAGCACAGGAAATATAGTCAATATTTTATAATAGCTTTGTATGGAGTGTAGTCTATAAAAATATTGAATTACTGTGTTGTACACCTGAAATGCAATATTGTAAATCAAATATAAATAAACGGATTGATTTGGTAAAATTCAATATTTTTGCATGGCAGGAACGCTCCCCTAGCAAGCTAGATATAGAATGAACTTCCTTAATGTGATAAGCAGTATTTCTCTTAAAGAATACAGCAAACATATTTAATGATGAAACTTAGAATGTGTTCCCATTTAGATTGGGTATGTCAAGGATGCTCACCAATTTTCCACATCATAATTGAGGTCCTAGCTAAGCCAATAAGGCAAGAGCAAGAAAAAAGAAAGCAATAAGGATTAGAAAGGAACAAAACAAAACTACCATTATCTATAGATGATATATTTGTATATGTAGAGCATTTCCAGATAAATTATTATAATTACAAAGTTTAGTGATGTTGTTAGATAACAAAGTCAATATACAAACATCAATTGTGTTTCTATAAGCCTACAAGAAACAAAACTTGTAACTAAAGATATCATTAACAATAGCACCAACACTATGCAATATGAATAAATCTTAACAGTCTGTATGTAAGACCTTGGTCTTATCTAGTGAACAGTTGAGGAACCCAGTAGAAGAAAAATGTAGTCCCTGTCTGCTTTCTTTTCAGGCTTAAATCTAGGAAATATACATTGTTTAAATTCAATATGCTTACCCCGGGGTGGGGGGACACTATACATTTTGTCTAAAATGCCACAGAATAACATCCTAAAATAGTTGTTCGCAATATTATTTTTGGAGTAAATTGATCACATCAAAATAGAATATCTTGGTAATAGAGATTTGGTGCTTGTTCAGTCTGAGTCTTTATCTAATAGTAAGTCTTTTCTGTAGCATTCTTGAAAGCATCCTCTGGTGGGAGTTCATTCACTTTTCTGCCTGAAATTTCCACTCATGGGAACTAGTACTGAATCATTTCACAAAGATTTTTTTAAGTACATATTTACCAAGTACCATGAGAGCTACCTTACTTTGTCAAATTTAAGACATCATCAGTTGTAAGATGCATCATTTCTTCATGTTCTACTAAATAAAAAAGTCACTTTTCGACTGACACACCATTGATTTTAACATGCATCTTGAGTATAGAGGTTTTTTAACGTTTTTGAAAGCAGATTATGATTTATGAAACATTTCTACAGAAGTATTTCTCCTGTTTTACAGTTTAGAAATATTACTGAGAAAATCTGTCTTTTATTTTTCAGGTCTGTCATGCTTCCTTTAGTTTTTTTCCTTCATAATTTAAGCATCCCTAAATTAGTTCCTTTTCTTGATTTTCCATTTATTTTGCCATCCTGGTCACTTTCCAGGATGCCTTGTAGTTTATCAGTAACCTGCTTAATACTGAATATGATGCAAACTTCAAAAAGAAAATTGTAAAATACTAATTTATCCACAAAGTAGCATACTCTGAGTTCATGAACTAGAGTCTTGTTAACTTATTAATAAGATTTTCAGTAATTTGTTTCCTTAAAACAAGGCAAAATTGTTGTGTTTTAATTTTTACAAGTAGGTTTAAATTTTATATATCATTCTTTTCACAGCAAAAATTTCTCCCCATTGACACTCATTTACTCGTTTTTAAAATTGAGGTTAAAGATGCTACTTTTTTCAAAGTTAACATTTTTTGTAACCAGTATAAACAGGATTGTAATACATGTCTCTTCTAATTATTCTTTTCATCTCTACAAGTCATTGCAAAACAAATCTGCTCATTATTTTAACCTGGGACTATTTCTAAATGACAAAGGTGTTTACTTGTTTTAGAAATGAATATTTACATTTGAATATTTACATTTTTTTTATAATCATGTAATTCCTGGTAGTCATTGTGTGACTTCTTGCTGTGTTGTATATATTGCTTAGTTCAACTTAATTCATCCAAAGGAAAAAATGACACCTCATAGTATGTTAAATTTATAATTATCTGATTCATATAGAATTTATGGTTTTTGATTATTGTAAAATTAAGCTTTTTTAGTAGTTAATATACTTTTCTCTCTTTAATAACACAGGTTTTGAGAGTATTTTAGAAGGGCTTTATGGACCACGGCTACGAAGAGACCTCAGTTTATTTGAAGGTAATGTTTCTTTAAATTTTATTTAAAAATTTTAATCGTCCATTTTACAAATGAAAAATAGTTGTTCTATACTAACTTTGTATTAAAATGAATTTGTGATCTCATTTAATTAGAAAATATTTTAAATAAGTAAATAAAATGATCTAAATATTATTTCTATTATATAATGTAATAATGATAATTATAAAATTTAAAACAAAATTTCTATTATTACATTATCATATAATCTTTAAAAAACTTTTAGTACATTGATCAAAGTAGAAAACAAAGCTTGTTTTTGGCTTAATGGTAAAATTTAATTTTTATTATTTTAAACATTATGTGCCCTGACTTATTCTTAAAGAGGACTTAAAAGGGTTCAATTAAATAAATATCTCCTGTTGCTTATGATATAGGCAGCCTGGAACTCAGATTGTCGTTCTGAGATACCCTGCCATGTGTGTTCAGAGTTTTAATACTATTTGTTATTTCTTATACCCTCCTCTTCCAAACACTCTAGCATAAATCCTGGTGGAAGATTTTGATCTATGCTATAATTGCTATAATATAGTTTAGTTTTTTTATTACTTGATTGGAAATGTAGAGCACTAGGAGAGAACATTTTCGTAGACATTTGAAATTTTATAGTACAGCTCATTCACAAAATGGGCAGTGCTAGTATAGACTTTCTACTTCGATTTTGGTACAATTATTTCTGAATCTCGTACCTGTTCAGTTTTATATGCTATAACTCTGTTAGCTTCTATTCTCCTCTGGTACTTTCCATTCTACAAAGACCCAAGGTATCTTGTATAAATAAATCTTTTGAGTTGAAGCAATCAAAAGTTTTCTACTTATTCTTTTTTTTTTAAATTAATGTTGAACAGTATAATTGAGTTATGAACCATAGAGCTGGTATCTATGAAAGATCATTTGTGCCACCCACCCATGTTCAGTCAGATGAATGATATCCATGCAGAACATGACTTTTAGGATGGAGACTCCAAAATGTGCCTTATTCTAGTGTATTATCATTCTCATGGCTAAGAGCTTTTTCTTTTATCTCTTAACTGTACTCATTTCTCGTTTTATCATAGTTTAACACTGCATTAAATATTTTTACCTGATATATTTATAAACACTACTAATTGTAGTTTCACCTATTTTTCTGAGCATGTAAATGAAGAAAGGAAAAATCCGAAGAAACAAGATTTTAACCTGTGCTTGATATTTCTTCAACCTTTCTTTTTAAACCTGCTGTCCTCATTCACATCAGAAGTCAGCATTATACTCAATTGCCTTCTGATAACCCAAGTTGCAACTTGTAACTCTAAGCGTCTGGCATCCCTCACTGTCATTTATTTATTTATATAGTTATGTGTGTATATATTTATGTCTTCAGAAATTAGTTTATTACATAAAGGGCAGAATGTCCTAATGAAATAAATTCTTGGATTTTATATTTAGACTAGTAGTTCCTTAGCATACAAGTAACATATGTTCATTTTTGGAAATCAGAGAATACAAATAAATCAGAAAGAAAAAAATTACTCCTAGATCCACGACCCACAGATAACCTTCTCCATTTTTATATAAATTAAAAATATATGTTTGGATGTATTTATTCTTTTATTAAAGTAGTACATACTGTATATACAGTGTATATAGTTGTGGGTTTTTTTGCGGTACGCGGGCCTCTCTCTGTTGTGGCCTCTCCCTTTGCGGAGCACAGGCTCCGGACGCGCAGGCTCAGCGGCCATGGCTCACGGGCCCAGCCGCTGTGCGGCATGTGGGATCCTCCCGGACCGGCGCATGAACCCATGTCCCCTGCATCTACAGGTGAACTCTCAACCACTGCGCCACCAGGGAAGCCCAGTGTATATAGTTTTTTGTGCCTACTGATTTTGTTCACTAGTGTGTCATTTGGGTATATAAAGTTCTGGATCATCATTCTTAATGGCAGCACAGTATTACATTGTAGATCTATGGTAATTAATTAATTTAATACCCTGTTGCTTATATCTCATTCCATTTATTCTTTTAATTCTCATAGATCTTGTACGTTATATCCTCTTTTGTGCTTTTTTTGGTGGGAGGATTTACAAAATTAGCTAAGCTTTGCAACTCAATCTTCTTTTCACACATAGGCACATATTGATGTTGCCCTTTTTCACCCCAGATGTTCTAACTTTTCTCCAGGTTTCTTAGGTAAATTCTTCCTCCTTTTATTTGCTTTTTTGAATTTAAAAAAAAAGATTTCTAATCAAAGTTTCAGGCTTAAGAGGGATAATATTAATTGTAGTAATAAATCTGTATCTGTGCAAAGATAAAGACAGCCATACATTTTGAAGGAAGGTTACAACAGAGCTATCAAAGTGTAGAGCCTTTGAAAAGGCATGTAGAAGCTATCCATTATAGACATCTCCAGCTTTTCTTATCCTCTTCTTAAATAAGTGTGCTTTCTTTGTTGTTATCACTGTTTAAAATGGTTTAATATTTAGATGTTAGGACTACCAAGTGTAGGTATTTCTCATTATACAAATCTGTATGCAGGAATCACATAGGTGAGTGTGATCATCGGAAATCTGAACCCTTGTTACTCACTTTCCAAAACTCAGGAACTAGATGAATTGGCTAGCCAAGGGATCCTTGTATATTACTCTAAATTATTTTTATTATAAAATTAAATGCATAGTATTTTTATTTTATAATACATTTAAGTTAAATAGACTGCATTGCCAATCTACTGTTTCTGTGGAAAACTTTGCTCTAAACTTCATAGTGCTACCTTGAAAGTCAACTTTGGCATACAGTGTGTTTTTAATTTTAAGGCTTTTTATCATCTGTATTAGTGTTTTGAGAAGTTTATATTTTAATTCTTGAAATCTATTCAGTCACCTCCAGATTGAATGGTTTCTAAAGCTTTTGAGTGTTGCTAATTTTTAATTTGTTGGAAACAAAAGCTTTCTGTCTTCTTTGATCTGTTCTTAGGACTTTTTGTCCTTTTGAGGAAAACATAACTATTATTTCTTTTTGGAGTAAACTCTCCAAAGAAACTTTGAATGTCATCAATTTTTATGTACTCCCTGAAAAGTTCCCCATACTCTATGCCTCTCTTCTACCAATCCAGAATTCACGTTTCCTGCTGTCACATGACTTTTAAGCAGAAATTCACTCTTGTTTTCTGCTTTAGTCAATCCTTTCTCATGTCTTATTGGGGAACCATTTTCTTTCATTTGTAGGATCGTCTGATTTACTTGCCCTATGGATATTTACAAAATATGAAAAGAGTACAGTAGGCAGGTGTAAAGTGGCTGATAGATCCTTATTGGTTTTCCCCTAGCTCTGTCCACATTTCAAAGAGAAATTATATCAGAGGTATGCAAGAGATCGCATCTTGGCCAAATCCAGCTCACTGACTGTTTTTGAATGGCCTGTGAGCTAAGAATGGTTTTTATGTTTTTAAATAGTTGGAAAAAATCAAAAGAAGATTTAATGTTTTGTGGCATGTGAAAACTATATGAAGTCCATATTTAATGCCCAATTGGTACAGTTTTATTGGAAACAGCCCCTCTCATTTGTTGACATATTGTCTATGGCTACTTTTGTTCTTCAACAGTAGAGTTGAATGGTTGTGACAGAGATGATATATCCTGCAAAACCTAAAATATTTGCTCTCTGGCTGTTTATATTATAGTAAAGGTTTGCTAATCCCTGACTTATACCATTGACCAACATTTAATATTTTTGGCTTAATATTCTTTTTTTTTCCCAACTGTTAACACTATGATGATGGAGCAAACAAAATTACTTTTTAGTAAGATTTATTGGATGACATATTTTGAATGCTTATTTTGTGTTAGGAACTGTGATGAGCAATGAGGAAAGAAAGATGAATAGGTAGTATCTCTTCCTACTAGGAACCCATACCCTAGTATTAACTAAAAAATGAGTAACTTTCTAATATGAATTGATGATTATTTATATTAAAACCAGAGAATCTAATACTATTTTATAGTTAGTTATATAAGTTATATTAGCTTTCCTCAGTGTGTACACAGAGACTTACCCAAGTGTACAGGCATACCTCAGAGGTATTGCGGGTTCAGTTCCAGACCACTGCAATAAAGAGAATAACGCAGGGCTTCCCTGGTGGCGCAGTGGTTGAGAATCCACCTGCCGATGCAGGGGACACGGGTTCGTGCCCCGGTCCGGGAAGATCCCACATGCCGCAGAGCAGCTGGGCCCGTGAGCCATGGCCGCTGAGCCTGTGCGTCCGGAGCCTGCGCTCCACAATGGGAGAGGCCACAACAGTGAGAGGCCCGCGTACCACAAAAAAAAAAAAAAAAGAGAATAACGCAATAGAGTGAGTCACATGAATTTTTGGTTTCCCAGTGCATATAAATTTTTTGGTTTCTACAGTTAATGTTTACACTATACTGTAGTCTATTAAGTGTGCAATAATAGCATTATGCTAAAAAACAATGTATGAACCTTAGTTAAAAAAGACTTTATTACTAAAAAATGCTAACCATCACTTGAGCCTTTGGCAAGTTGTAATTGTTTTGCTGATGGAGGGTCTTGCATTGATGTTTATGGCTGCTGACTCATCAGGATGTTGGTTGCTGAAGGTTAGGATGGCTGTGATGATTTCTTAAAATAAGACAACAATGAAGTCTGCCACACTGATAGACTCTTCCTTTCACAAACAATTTGTAGCATTCAGTGCTATTTGATAGCATATTACCCACAGTAGAACTTCTTTCACAATTGGAGTCAGTACTTTCAAAACCTGCCATTGCTTTATCAACTAATTTTATGTGATATTCTAAATCCTTTGTTGTCACTTCAACAATCTTCCCAGCATCTTACCAGGAGTAGATTCCATCTCAGGAAAACACTTTCTTTGCTCATCCATAAGAAGCAACTCTTCATCCTTTGAAGTTTTATCATGAGTTTGTAATGATTCAGTCACATTTTCAGGCTCCACTTCTAATTCCAGTTCTCTTGCTATTTCCATCACATCTGCAGTTACCTCCTCCACTGAAGTCCGGAGCCCTTCAAAGTCATCCATGAGGGTTGGAATCAGCTGCTTCAAAACTCCTGTTAATGTTGGTATTTTGACCTCTTCCCATGAATCATGGATGTTCTTCATGGCATCTAGAATGGTGAATCCTTTCCAGAAGGTTTTCAGTTTACTTTGCCCAGATCCATCAGAGGAATCACTATGTATGGCAACTATAACCTTATGAAATGTTTTTCTTAATGATTCCTGGTCAGTGGGCTGCAGAGTGGATGTTGTGTTGGCAGGCATGAAAACAACATGAATCTTGTTCTACATCTCCATCAGAGCTCTTAGGTGATCAGGTGCATTATCAATGAGCAGTCACATTCACATTTTGAAAGGAATTTTTTTTTTTTCTGAGCAGTAGGTCTCAACAGTGAGCTTAAAATATTCAGTAAACCATGTTGTCAGCAGATGTGCCGTCATCCAGGCTTTGTTGTCCCATTTATAGAGCACAGGTAATGTGGTAAATGAGGACTTTTGGAATGGTAAATGAGCATTGGCTTCAACTTCAAGTTATCAGCTGCATTAGCCCCTAACAAGAGAGTCAGTCTGTCCTTTGAAGCTCTGAAGCCAGGCATTGACTTCTCCTCTTTAGCTATGAAAGTCCCAGATGGCATCTTCTTCCAATATGAGGCTGATTTGTCTAAATTTTAAATCTGTTGTTTAGTGTGGCCATCTTCATTGATTATCTTAGGTAGATCTGGATAACTTGCTGCAACTTCTACATCAGCACTGTTGCTTTACCTTGTACTTTTATGTTATGGAGATGGCTTCCCTCCTTAAACATCATGAACCAATCTCTGCTAGCTCCAAACTTTTCTCCTGCAGCTTCTTCATCTCTCTCAGCTTTCATTGAATTGAAGAATTAGGGCCTTGCTCTGGATTAGGCTGTGGCTTAAGGGAATGTTGTGGCTGGCTATCCAGACCACTAAAACTTTCTTATCATTCATGTGTTCACTTTTAATTTCCTTTAAGAACTTTTCCTTTGCATTCACAGCTTGACTGTTTGGCACAAGTGGCCTAGCTTGCAGCCTGTCTCAGCTTTTGATATGCTTCCCTCACTAAGCTTAATCATTTCTAACTTTTGATTTAAAGCGAGAGACTTGTTGCTACTCCTTTCACTTGAACTCTTAGAGGCCATTGTAGGGTTATTAATTGGCCTAATTTCAATATTGTTGTGTTTCAGGGAATAGGGAGGCCCAGCAAGAGGGAGAGATGTTGGGGCCAGGCCAGTTGGTGGAGCAGTCAGAACACACACACGAGGATTATACAGTGGAAAAAAGACTGTCTCTTCAGCAAGTGGTACTGGGAACATTGGACAGCCGCATGCAAATTAATGAAGTTAGAACACGTCCTCACACCATACACAAAAATAACTCAAAATGGCTTAAATACTTAAATATAAGAAATGACACCATAAAATTCCTAGAAGAGAACACAGGCAAACCATTCTCTGACTTAAATCCTACCAGTGTTTTCTTAGGTCAGTCTCCCAAGGCAATAAGAATAAAAGCAAAAATAAGCAAATGAGACCTAATCAAACTTAAAAGCTTTTGTACAGCAAAGGGAACCATAAGTAAAATGAAAAGACAACTTACAGAGTGGGAGAAAATATTCGCAAATCATGTGACCGACAAGGGCTTAATTTCCACAATACACAAACATCTTATATAACTCAACAACAAAAAACCCAGTTGAAAACTGGGTAGAACACCTAAATAGATATTTCTCCAAAGAAGACATACAGATGGCCAACAGGCACATGATAAATGCTCAGCATCACTAATTATTAGAGAAATACAAATCAAAACTATAATTATGTCCCACCTCAGACCAGTCAGAATGGCCATTATTAAAAAGTCTACAATTAACAAATGGCTGGAGAGGGTGTGGAGAAAAGGGAACTTCCTATGCTGTTGCTGGGAATGTAAGTTGGTGCAGCCACTATGGAAAACAGTATGGAGGTTCCTCTAAAAACTAAAAATAGGGTTGCCATATGATTCTGCAGTCCTACTCTTCAGCATACATCCAGACAAAACTATAATTCAAAAAGGCACATGCGTCCCTATGTTCATACCAGCACTATTCACAATAGCCGAGACATGGAAGCAACCTAAATGTCCACTGACAGATGAATGGATAAAGAAGATGTGGTATATATATACAATGGAATATTACTCAACCATAAAAGAGAATGAAATAATACTATTTGCAGCAACGTGGATGGACTTAGAGGTTATCATACTAAGTGAAGTCAGAAAGAGAAAGACAAATAACCATATGATATCACTTATATGTGGAATCTAAAATATGACACAAATGAACTTATCTATGAAATAGAAACAGACTCACAGACATAGGAAACAGACTTATGGTTGCCAAGAGGGAGTGGGCGGGGGAGGGATGGATTGGGAGTTTGGGGTTAGCAGACGCAGACCACTATATATAGAATGGATAAACAACAAGGTCCTATTGTATAGCCCAGGGCACTATATTCAATATCTTGTGATGAACCGTAATGGAAAAGAATCTTAAAAAGAATATAGATATGTATAACTGAATCACTTTGCTGTACAGCAGAAATTGACACAACGTTGTAAATCAACTCTACTTCAGTAAAAAAAAGAACACACATAGAACATTGATTAAGTTTGACAACTTATATCGGCACAGTTCTTGGACCTCAAAGCAGTAATAATAGTAATGTCAAGGATCACTGATCGCAGATCACCATAGCAAATATAATAATGAAAAAGTTTGAAATGTTGTGAGAATTACCAAAATGTGTGACACAGAGACACAAAGTGAATAAACGCTGTTGGAAAAATGGCATTGATAGACTTGCTCAGCACAGTGTTGCCACAAACCTTCAATTTGTAAAAAATGCAATATCTGCAAAGTGCAGTAAAGCAAAGTGCAATAAAACAATAAAACTGCCTTATACAGTTGGACTACAGTTTGTTCACCTATTTGAAAGACCTGGTCACTTCCTAGGTTTGGCAATTATGAATAAACCTGCTATAGACATGTGTGCAAGTTTTTGTGTGAACATACATTTTCAACTCATTTGGTTAAATGCCTAGGAGCACGATTGCTGGATCCTTTGGAAAGGAAAGACTCTGTTTAGCTTTGTAAGAAGCAGACTGTCTTCAAGAGTGGAGAAGAACACAAGTGAACACAAGAACTATTTTGTGTTCCCACCAGCAGTGAATTTAGGTTCCTTTTGCTCTACATCCTCACCAGCATTTCACGTTGTCAGTGTTTTGGACTTTAACCATTTTAATAGGTGTGTAGTGGTATCTTGTAATTTGCATTTCTCTGATGGAATGTAATATTGAACACCTTTTCATATGCCTCTTTACTATCTGCATATCGTCTTGGGTGAGGTGTCTGTTCAGACAGGTTTTGGAGTCAAGAATGAGTTAGGAAATATTTCCTCTGCTTCTGTTTTCTGGAACAGATTATAGAGAAACCATTTGGGCTGGTGCTTTCTGTTTTGGAAGGCTATTAATTATTGATTTAATTTCTTTGATGAATGCCTATTGAGGTTATGTATTTTTTTGTGTGTGTGATATGGTAGATTGTGTCTTTCAAGAAATTTGTCCATTTTATGCAAATCTGTGGGAAACTAATGTTGTCCATAATATTCTTTTGTTACTCTTTTAATGTTCATAGGATCAGTAGTGATGGCCCATCTTTCATTTCTGATATTTTCTTTTTTTTTCCTTGGTTAGCCAGGCTAGAGATTTATCATTATATTGATCTTTAAAAAATCAGCTGATCCTAATTTTTTAAAAGGTATAGAATATAAACTGGAAGGGTATATTGCAAACTATTAATAGTTATCTCTGGATGATGGGATTATGAATAGTTTTTCTTTTCTCCTTTGTACTTTCAATATAGTTAATATGTAGTTTCATAATGAAAAATTCTTTTTTAATTATATTGCCTACTGTTCAGTATCTTTTAACAAAGTTATAATCAGTTTTTTATGACCTTAATGAAAAATCTAATTTCAGTATTCTCCTTTTTCACTTTTCATTTAACTTTATCTTTAGGAACTCCAAATTTATTTTCTATGGCTTGAGGGTACTGAAGAGAATAAAAACATTCAAAAGAAGTGTGATTAGTTAAAAGAAAATGAAAGTAACATCTACTGGACTTCTGTGTTTTGCATATGTTCTTATTTAATTTTTACTAGCCTTAAGATGCAATTATTATCCTCATTGTACAGTGAGGAAATTGAAGCTCAGAGAAAGTGACTTGCCCAAGGCCACATCTATCAATAGTATGTGGAAAGACCATGGTTCACTACAAGGCTCTCTAATTTCAAAGACTGTTATCTTTCCCAGATAAATTAAGTGAATGATTGGAGCCAGACTTTGACCACAGGAATATGTATATATGGTGGAAAGGTTGATTTTTTTCATTCATTTACTATCAGTTTCATATATGACATTGCCTTTTATTAATAAGGCTAGTTGTATGAGGTACATATTTTGACCCTTTTTGAGCTTATACCTTCATGTATTAAAGTTTCAAAATGAGAGACAACTTATTTTAGAGATGACTATCTGAATCATTGTCACATTTTGTTTGAGAGATAAAATGAATGTGTTTTGTTGTAGTGCTTATTTAATTTTTATGACCTGAAAGGACAACCTGGACAGAGGGAGAAGTCTGGCCTCCAGGTGATTTTTCAAAATCGCTTTTCCTATATATAAAAAAATGTATACCATCATCATTTCTTTGGACTGAAAATTAAAAGTTGCTATATAAAGAGTAATTACTAAATATTTTAAAGTAAATTCATAGATTTCTGAACCCAGTAACATTTAATGGCATTTATGTAATCATTGATTATTCAATGCCATTTGTTTAACTATGTAGGTGTTTATTTTAATTGAATTTCCTTGAAGAACTTCACCTAAAATAACTAAAATAAATGAGGATAATCTCAGCATGCCCAATTTTATTTTACAACTGGTAATTGTTTAATTAACCCAAAGTTGTTGTCCCTTGAGTCAATATATTTATCACTGAAACTTTATGAAACCTTTCAATGATTTTTCAGAAATACCTTTTCCAAACCTACCAGCTGTTTTTCAAAAATCCCAATGCTGGATTCCTTTCATAGTCCCTATTCATGAGGCCATAATTTTTAAAAGCAGTAAGATTTCCTTGATTTATCAAAATTATGTTATGCTTGGCATATGAGTCAAGTTTTTGCTACAGTAATGCTACATAACAAACAGCTCCAAAATCTGTTTCATGTTTATGGGTGACCTTATTCACTGGAATCTAGGCTGTGGATGGGGATAACATCTCCTCATGACTCCATGTTCCAGACTGAAGGATTAATGGCTTTACGGGCCAAGTTCTTCTGATGTTGGATGGTGGAAATCCAAGAGAATTGGGGAAATTTCCATGCCTTTAAAAGCCTCTGTTTAGAATGGTATAGTGTCACTTCTTCTATATTCATTTCATTGGTCAGAAAGCTGTGTGTCGCTCTCTGTAAGAGACACTGCACAGTCCTATATTCAAGAGTGTGAATCTATGCTTCTGTTGTACTAACTGGGTGAAAGGTTGAAGAAAATTATGAACCTGCATTACTACAATTTGGGGTTTTTAACTGTATAGGTTATGTAAACCTTTTCATTTGTCAGGTTGTTTACAAAAAGTGATCAGTTTTCTTAAGCAGATATTCAGTTAAAATTTGTCTTCTACAAACTAACCTTATTAAATATATGTGTGATAGTACAGGATTTAAAAAATAATGACTAGCGACTCTACCTCGTTAATAATTCACCTTTGCATGATGTTTTGTAGTTTATAAAGTATTTTCATATTTTAAAAATTTGATCACAAATAAGTTAGGTGATGGGATCCTTATTTTACAGATGTGGAAATTAAAACAAAACCTTTGTGGCCTGGCAAGGCTACAAATAATAAGTTCCATTCCAGATTTTTGGAGACTTCAAATCCAATCATCCTTCCATTACTCCATACTGGATCTTATGTTCCCATTCCCTCCTCATTCCAAGCTTAAATAAATAAAAGGGATATTTCTGGAGTACTGCCAAAGTCAAAGGAAGCTATCACTATACTCTTTATATTCCAGCAAATTATATTATCTTCTATTCTGACCTATATATCTGGATTAATGCAAGAGTATCCCAGGGGCTAAACCTAAGTAGTATTTATTCATTATCATTCCAGAAGGATGAGTTTATTTCCTGTGTAGTTTAGCAGAAAACATGTATTCAGTTTCATTATGTATTTCAAAAGTATAAGAGAAATTACTGTGGTATACCAGTGCTTTTCAAATTAAGTCCAGTGTAGCTGCCTCAGATGATAATGGTTTATGTATTTGAGGTTCTGTGTATGAATTTATTTGGGAAAAGAAATTGGAGGGTATTTCTATTGCAAGGAGAAAGTTTGAAAAATCACTGTCTATACCAAGTACAGTCAGGATGGCAATGTTATTATATCTTCATAAAATTCCTTCATTAGAAAATGTTTTCCACGAACTCGCTAATATATTATAACAGGTGGATTATAAGGAACATTCTTGTGAAAAACAATCCATGTTTGGTATTGAATAATATAACTTGTTTACTTGCTTTTTGCTCTCTTGCAACAAAGCCTTTAGCATGTAATGAAAATCTGATCTGACTTCTTAGCAGTGGATTTCTACTTTTTTCTTGGATAGCATTCCATATTCTCAAATCTGTAGGCTCTTCTGGTGCTTTATTCCATTTCTCTGTTTTATGTTGTCTTTCATGATGTGCAAAATTTATTCCTTTATCCCCATATCTCCCTGTTTGTTCTGACTTCTTTCATAGTGAAAATAAAAATTAATAGACAATGATAAGTTGAATCTTTCAGAAGGCTAGATGATACTTAAAATTCTATTGTTGGAAAATTAATTTATAACCAGCTCATTGTTCTTGCTACTTTGTCTGATAATAGTGCAAAATTACTCTCCGTATTTCTTTCTAGATGTTACCAGTTTAATTTGGGGGGGGGTTCCCCTTACTATTAGTAGCTAGCTTTTTTATATGAGCCATTGCTATGGCGAGTGGTAATTTTATTTGTTTTAATAAAGTTAGTGTATTTAATCAATATTTTTCCCTCTTTTGAAGACTGTGAACCAGAAGAGCTGACTGACTGGTCTATGGATGAAAAATGTTCATTTTGTAACCTACAGAGAGAAGCAGTCAGTGTAAGTTTTAGTGCTATGAAATTCTTTCTAAACTAATTGCACAATTGTAACACAATTTTTTAAACTTAATTTATTCTGAAAATTTGTGACTTTACAGTGAAATTTAAATACTTGATTTTGGTAATGAGAAGAATATTTTAAAGTCTTATGTTAGAAGTCTAACATTTAGCTTAACTTGCAGGTAAAAATCCCAACATTCTCATCTTTTTTGCTTATTTCACATTTCTTTCTTAAAGCTCTCTGACTTATAAAGTTCAGTTCAGATCTGTTTTGTATTTAGGTAGACACAGGTGGGCCTAGTTCGGTCTGAGACCATCCTGTAGTCTGATTTCTTAGGAATCAGTGGTTGGAGGATAATGTAGTACTACATTTTAGCCTTTTACTTTCTCATGAAGTCTTTTGGATATCATAATTATCTCCTGTGAAATGATTAATTATTAGTTTCTACTTTAAACAGGGCATAAACTAGACAAGCAGCATCTTCTTGCATGGTGGGAAGTCCTAACTCTTTATGTACTGTTGTGGGAAGGGCTGAGAAGAAATGGGAATTTGAGAACTTGCACCCATTTTGGTCAGATTAGTGGATAAACATATCTGCTTTGTTCTTAAAACTCTCATTACTGGCATACTATATAGTGAATTTATTTAACAATATATTTTATCTGCCCCCACCCCCTTTTTGACAATAGTTTTGCTTAGGAATAAGACTAGTTTGTCCCTCTATCAAAGATAAATTTCTTTTTTCCTGATTCCTTTCTCAAATTTTATGTTCTGTATATAATTTGATATATTTAAAAGATAAAAAAATAAACATTTAGAGAATTTTTTTGCCATTTTAAATGGAGTCCCATGTTTAAATAAAAAGTGATTTTTTTATGTTGTTTTCTTCTAATTTTAGGATTGTATACCATCTCTTGATTCTTCACAGTCGACACCAACAGAGGAACTATCATCTCAGGGCCAGTCCAACACTGAAAAGATTGAATGCCAAGCAGAAAATTACCTAAATGCACTCTTTCGAAAGAAAGGTAATATTGATATACTTTGTCATTTAAAATTTGCAGTAGACATCTAAAATGTTTGAATTTTTCTCTCACACAGTTTTTAATATGTCAATCTCTACTCCATTCTTGATTATTTCCTTCTTTGTCCTTAGTTTTTCTTCATATTTTAGGGACATTAGGATTTGCAATCACTGTAGAGCTAGTCTTCTATTAGGCTTTCCTTTTCACCATTCTATTCTCAAATCTCTCCCTGACTTTTATTTTCTTAATCTACTATAGGCAGAAGAAAATTTTATATGCTTCTAGTCTTCCTTATTTTGTTTCTGACTTAAGAAGTTCTTTTGTGTTCAGTAAGTGATAGATGTAATATATTGCAAAGCTGTTTATAGAAATATAACAGTTAAATTATTTATCAGCCAGGTTGGTAGTATATTTGCTGGCTTGAGATTCAGTGTTTCTTTGAACACATTTCTTTGTATGTGCTTACTTGACATTACAATGTCAGTGTTGTTCTTTGCTTCCTGTCTATCTAAACATTTAATCCAAATGAGGGCTGTTGTTACTTGTTTTCTTGCTTGATACACATGTATCAGGCAGAAGTTACTTTTATATCTTGAGTTACTTGAGAAAAATACAGAAATATAGACCCTTCCATTTTTTGTTCTTGGCCATTTGCACAGTAGTAGAATGTCTTAATTTTTATCACCTAGACCTTTGGAGTAAGTCATGGTGTAGGAGGAATGAAGGGTGGTGGTGGGAGGATCACTGTACCTCCCAGCTTCCTGAGATTGAGGAAAACATTACTGTATTTTCATCTAAGTATTGATAGTGCTTTTACTCCTCTTTTAAATTAGGTAACATCAGATATTTTCTGTTAAATAAATAACTTACAGGTTTTAATCTATAATGTTGAATATAGTCCTCACCTTTGAGAAAGGAAGCTTTTGTTTAGTCTTACTGTTACGAGTTCTTTTATGTGTTGAAATATGAAAATCCTCTGATGAGAAGAACCATTAGTATATTAAAAGGCCTAAAGTTAAGAACTATATATTTTTTTAAGTGCAGGGACTGAAAATCTTTTCCTGTGTGTTACCAGAGTACTTATTATTGAGAAATTGGCAGTATCTTTAAAAAACAAATTGTTTTCTTAAAATTTTCTTTATGAACCAATATAAAAAATATTTACATGATTTCTTTAAGAATTTTATATTAACTTAGAAAATTTTATTCTGCCGGTATATTTATATTTATAAGAATTATATCAGACTTACATCACGAAGAAAGCTGGAGAAAATGTATGCATTTACACACATGCATGCAGTAAGTTTCACTCACCTTAGAACTTACTCAGTCGCCTCCTCCTTTGAATAATTTGTAATGGTAGTAGGTAGAAATTAATCAATAATAATGCCTTTTAATATTTGATAGTATGGAGTTAGCCTGTGCTCCATTGCCCTGTTAAGAGTAATCAGTAAAAACTTGGTACTATTTCAGCTGATTCAAGCATCTGGGTCTCCAAGAGGTCTCCTACCAATGGTTGGGTGAGTGTTCATGGATATTTAGTGACCTCTCCATTTGGGGATTTTTTTGGTTTTCTTCAAGATCTTTGAAGGATCACAGAGTTTTTAAATGAAAGATTCTTATTAGTAGTATTTTTGCTTTACTTCAAGTCTTCAGTATTTTTGTCTTTGTTAATTTCTTTGTTTGTAGTTCATCATCACTTTCCAGATTTAATTAAACATAAGGACTTTTCTACTTGTTTACTTGGGTTTGTTTCTGTTGTTTGTTTTTAATTTCTTTGAATGAAATCATTTTCAAGATTTCCAATATGGTGTGACTAGGATGAGACTAGAAGATAATAACAGTATCTTTTAAATGGTCTTAACTCCTTTGTTTGTGTATTCGTTTATTTATTTAGTAAGTTCTTTTAACTTTACTTTGAAATAAAAGGCAAAAAATGTGTTTTTAAAGATAGGAAATACTTCCGAATCTTTGGAAGCAAATAAAATGGTAATAAAGCATCTTGTTAGTGAAGTTTTTATTTGATTCCTGAAAATTTCTCAAACTCGGTCATTTTTAGGCATGCTGCATATTAGTAACATTAGTATTACTGATACTTTAAATCTGTTGCTTAGTTTGAGGAGCATAAGCATGTGATCATCTTGCCAAAACATAGAGAAATATTTTAATATCCTTATTGTAGCTTGTTTATTATCTTTCTCAACTATAGTTTTATGGAAGTTGATGATGTAAGCTGCTATTATTGAGAACTCACACTTAGGATAATTAAGGTGGTTGATGTCATCAATTATGATTGAACACTAAGCCCATTTTGTGACTTACCTCATTTAATCCCAAAACACTGTTAAGAGATAGGTACTCTTGTTATCATTTTAACAGACAGAGGTAATGAAACTCAGAGAAGTTTTGGGTTGTGAACGTTTGAATCCTTGGAAGAAATTTAAAAAGGTCAAAGATGTTCTATGTGAGGAACACTTAGATTCTAAGTATGAAGTAGAAAATCGTTCCTGTTCTCTACTACTTAGCAGCCTAGAATTAGGATTATTTTAATTGAATTAGGCAGGCTAGAGAGGACCTATGAGACATACAGAGCATTCCATCTTTGCTTTATATGAACATGAACAGCTTTAGTGATTAGTTCCCTTATAGTATTTAATAATCGGAGAAAACTTATTACTTAATCTAAATACAGTTTGGACTATCCCTTACAATTAGAAGCCAGTCAAAAATACTCTTGTAGGGCTGAGTAAGTACAGTCAGGGGAGTGGATATTTTAGTGCAGAGGTGAACTTTTAACTAATTTTGTATATTCTTTACTTTAGAAATGTTTCAAAATTGAATTCCTTCTAGAGGTTAACCTAGACAATTGTCTAGAGTGCTAGAGTAGAATGAAACCTCCATGATAGTAGGGACTTGTTTTGTTAATTGCAGAATCCTCAGTATCTGGAATAGTACTTGTCACATCTTAGATCTTCAATAAATATTTTTGAAAGAATGAATGAGTACTAAGATAAACTGTCCATATATCTTCCAGTTTGTCTACATATTCAGTGGTATTAGTACTTATTTGTTTTATTTGAAGAAGAAAATTATTTAGCGTGTATATATTGTTTATCTTTTCCTGCTTTGTACTTAAGTTTATTACTGTGTATAGCCTGAATATCAGTCAGTTTATTTGTTTTGAAATGTGGGTAACATAGGCATATAGATATAAAATGCCTTTTCTGAAGCTGTCCCCGTAGGATATGAGCCAAACTATTTTGACTTTGGCTACGCGTTCTCTGATCACCTGAAGCAGTGTAAATCACTGGCTTATGATTCAGGAAGATATCTCATCTTTTATTTTTCAGTTAAAGAAGGCTACTTGACTAAATTGGACAGATAGTATGTACATTGTAGCTGAATGAATCATACTGCTAAGTGTATATAACAAAATAAAGCCTTCCTTCATCAAAATATAATGTTTTTCCTACTTTATCTTTTACCCCCCCCACACACACACACATTGAGCATTCATGTAACTACTATTCTGGCCTTTTCTTTTCGAAGACCTTCTTGATATATGGTTGAAAGCTGCTATGAACCAACCTTTCCTCCTTAAATTAATTGATAGCTAGGTTTTATATAAAGTTTTTCATGCCTTTTTTGAACACAGATCCTTTCCGTTTTAAACTTTTAATTTTTAAGCATGAAAATAAATATTAATACTGCTTATTAATTAATTGGATTTTAAGCATGAAATAAATATTAATACTGCTTATTAATTAATTGGATTATGACTGATACGAAAACATTTGACTTCTTAGAAACAAAAGTGTTAATCTTTTACATTGCTTTTCTCTAAATGCAGGTATCCTTGAATAGCTTATGTAAATTTGACCTGATTCATTCAGGCCCTATGTGTTTCTTATACAAATGTGCCTTTGTGATAACATGTGGTCATACATTGACTTTCTCTTTATATGTGGGCTGCCCTTTTAGAACTCTCAGGAAACTGTATGTTAGTGTCATAAAATAATCCACATACCATTATGAGCCACAATCCAGAGGTGTTCTTGAAAAGATTTTTCTTATTTTGCCATGTAGAGGATATGAATAAAATTCTAAGAATACACTTAAAATTATAACTGTATTTAAGATTTTAATCATTTCTGTTAAAATCACCTTTCTGCCTGCAACACCATCCATAGCAGGAATTAAAGGCCGACTATCAGGTCATTCATTCATCATCACATGGATTCTTATCTCCTTTTGTCTGTTTTAATCTCTAATTTGACCCAGTCATTTACACCCTTACAAGCACCCAAATTTTTTCCACTGTGTCTTCTAGAACTTGTGGTCTTTCATCAGCAATCCCCTATATCCTCAGTCTTTTCTCTTAATGTTCCCTTTACTTTATTGCTTTAAGTGAAACCTATATATTCATAAAAGATGCTTTTGTAGACCTTTCCCTTGCTGGGTGTTTTCAATTCCTTGCTTTATGTAATATGGGGGTGATAAAATTAACAAGCAACTTCTGAGATCTTTATAGCTGCTTTCCAATCATTTATTTGCCATCCTCACTCCAAACCCTGAGCTTGTTTGGAATATCTAAATATTCCATCCATATTATCATGTTGCACACCTCTACCAGCCTTTTCACTTTCTTCCTCCCATCTTAGTTCTTGGTGACTTCAATTTCTATGTAGCTGTTATGTTCTACATTCTGGCCTCTCAGTTACTTGACCTCTTCATTTCCAATGATCTTTTCCTCCATTCCACTCCAACCACCTTTCCCATGATCATCCCTAGACCTTTGTCCCCTCACAAATATAATTTCAACCATCCCTATTTCTACTACCATTTTATTTCAGTAGTCATCCCAGTATTTTTTTAACCTCCTTGCAACCCCCAATCTATTGACTATACCACTTCTCACTATTATTGTCTTTCGACTTCACGTCTCTCCCTCCTCAGCTCAGATACTGTGCTCAATTGCTGTAATCATCTTTCTGTAAAATTTTAACTCCCTTGCTTCTCTTTTCCTTTGTCATATTTGCTTGTCAGAACCTTATCTGTGTTTTAACCCTATTCTCAATATCTTACACACTTACCCTGGAACAGCTGAACTTGACTAAAGTAAAACACGCTATTATGCTGACTTTCTAAGTCTCACCTAGTCCCTTTCCTCTGTTACAGGTGGTTATTTTATATCCTTCTCCTCAAAAGTTCACAACTAAAAATTATGCTTCCTTTTTGTAGCACAATCACCTTCTAACATATTATATAATTTACTTATTTCTTTTATTTTTATTGTTCATTGTCTTATTCCTTTTGCTAAAATATAAGCACTATGAAGAATTAGATTTTTGTATTTTTGTCTGCTGAGATATCACAAGCATCTGACACGTAGTAGATGTTTATTTTCTGTACTTTTACCATCTTCACTTCTCAACTCCCCTTTTCTTTTCAACCCATCCCAATTAGACTTTCTTTTCTACTACTCCACTGAAATTGTTTTATCAGTTTCAGTGGTAATTCCGTCTTGTACTATTCAGAGGAAAGTTATCAGTTCTCACCTTATTCAGCTTTTCAGCATCATTTGATAGGGATGATCACTTCCTTAATCCTGGTTTCTAGGAAATTATATTCTTTTAATTTTTCCCCTGTCTTGCAGATTACTTCTTTCACATGCTCCTTGCTGCTTTTTGTCTTTTTTACCTTTAAATATTGAAGAGCCTAGGAGTTAGTCCTCAGTTGTCTTTTCTTCTCAATATGCCTCTCTTACTTGATGGCATCATTTCATCCAGTGGATTTAATTACAATGTATGTGTTGATGACACCTGAATATTATAGGATTATATCTAATCCTAATCTTTTCTCTAGCTTTACTCTCTTATATCTGTCCACTTGGTATTCTTCAGTAGAATATTCAATAGGCATCTCAGAATGACCTATCTAAAACAGAACACTTGATTTTACTCTCCCCAAACCTTCCCCTGCCCCAGCCTATCCTATCTTAGTAAAAAGTATCACCCTTGACCCCAGTTGGTCAGCCCCCAAGCTAGGAGCCTTTTTCTTGATTCCTCAGTATCCTCTGTATCCACATTCAACCTATCATCAATTCCCATTAGTTCTACCTGCAAACCATTTCCATAGCTGCCATCCTAATCCAAGGCACTCACTTCATCTCTGGCATATACTACTTAAAGAGCCTCCTAACTGGTGTCTCTTCTTCTACTTTTCTCTTCCCTACCAATTCATTTTTTCTACACAGAAGGCAAAATGATATTTCTGAAGCCTAAACCAGGACATTATTCCTCTGCCCAAAAGCTTCCAATGGCTTTGCATTGTCAGTGAAAGTAAAATTTATCAGAAATTCAATCTACATGGCCTACTTCTGCCTCCTCTTTAGCCACATCTCTTATTGTTTATTCTTTTGCAGACTCTGGCTTTTTGCTTTTCCTCAGATGTGCTAACCTTATTCCCATCTCAGGGTCTTCCTACTTGCTGTTGCTGTTACCTCTGTCTGAAATCCTTGTTTACACCTGAGCATTGCACTCCTTCATATTACCAAACATTACCCTGGCCTGACCACTCATTGCCCCAACCATCCTATTTATGATAATTCTTTCAGTCAGTCTCTTTCCCGTCATTCTCCTTTTCATTTGTCTATTTGTTTCCCTGACTCCTCTTTTAATATCTGTTTGTTATCTGCTACTTCTAGAATATAAGAACAGTAAGACAGGGATTTTGTCTATTTTGCTATATCCTCAGCACCTAGAATTATAGCCAGTACAGTTAAAACTCAATAACTTAATTGAATGCATGTAGAAGAGGAATATTTTAAAGATCAACAGTAATGCTTTAAAATCATGATTGTCTATCCAGTTTTTTAAAATGTTACTTATAGCTGTAGTATGCTAGATCTTTTAGCAAAGTCTTTAATGAGTCCTTGCATGTGATAAGAAAGTTCCAATATTCTATGATGTTCTAGGAATCAGCCCAAATAATGAAAATATAAGTGATTCTATATTCCTTTCAGAAATGTTTAGTCATTGAATTATTCTTTCAGTGGTTTTACACAACTCTGATAACCTTTTGAGGACATAATTTAAATTTTGGGGAAGCAGTGTTTCTTTCATTTATCTTTATATAATTCTTTAGAAGTTTGTCTAAATTATTTATTTGCATATTCTAATTCAGTTGAGGAAGTGTAGTCTATTAGGTGAGAGGGAAGACCTAATTCTCAGAAGAGATATAATTCTATTTGGGGCCCTATTTTTTTAATTACCGTCTGTCCCTGGGTAGTATTTCTTCCCTGTGCTCTGTCTCTAATACGGCAGATAGTGAAATTAGCCTGTATGTGAATAAATGTAGTAATCTATATATGCTGTTCAAAATAATGAGTACTGAATTGGGAAAAGCACTTTTTTGTGGAAGTAATAGATGGTTACTACGTGCTATTTAACTGTTTCGTATTAATTTATCATTTAAAAATCTTTTTAGAATATTTTTCTGATTTTCTTGAATAACTCATGAATTCACCAGCTGTGTCATCACCTATGTGTTCTTTCATAAAATCCTGCTAATTTACTTATTTCTTTCCCTGAGTATGACTTTCCCCAGAGCAAGACTAGCATGTTGGCCTTTATAAAACATATTTCTCGTCCATGGTTAGAGAAGTTAATTCATTCAACAAAGTTCCACTAAGTTTTCTTCTATATGCCAGGTACCATACTAGTGGAAAAAAGGCAGAAAACATCCCTGTCTTCTGTGTGCTAGTGAGGGGAAGCAGACAGTAAGCAAGTAAATTCTGTTTGTGGATGAATGTGAATGCGTGCATGCGCACACATACAGACACACACCTTACACACATGCTGGATATAAATATATATGTAGGTGCTGTGGAGGCAAAGCAGGGAAAGGAGCTTAGGGAATGCCAGGGTAGAGGTGGGAATTGCAGTCTTAAAAAGGGTAGTCAAGGGCTTCCCTGGTGGCGCAGTGGTTGAGAATCCGCCTGCCGATGCAGGAGACACAGGTTCGTGCCCTGGTCCGGGAAGATCCCACATGCCGCGGAGCAACTAAGCCCGTGAGCCATGGCCGCTAGGCCTGCGCGTCCGGAGCCTGTGCTCCGCAACAGGAGAGGCCACAACAGTGAGAGGCCCGCATACCGCAAAAAAACAAACAAACAAACAAAAAGGGTAGTCAAATAACATTTGAGCAAATGCTAAAAAGAAAAAAAATAGGGTATCAAACTCAAACTACAGAAAACCTGGGGGAAATACATTTCAGGAGTTAAAGCTAATATCAGTTTTGAAAACTTATTGATCAGTCATGTAGGAGGTGATCGCCACTCCCATTCCTCCGTTTTACAGATTATTTTCCTTTTAAGACTAAGCTAAAATTATAGCATTTAAAAGCAGATAGGGGATTTGGAGATTATTTAACTCTGTTCCTTTACTTACATACAAAGAAGTAACAGTTAAATAACTTGACAAAGCAACATGTAATGTACTATTATGTAAACAACTGATTAAATAATGTAAGATAGTTAATGATTATTAATAGTACTTAGTAAAATAATCAAAAAAGCTTTTTTAAAATGTTTAATTAATCGATTAAAGAGTTGCCAGCATGAAGTTTGATGGTAATAAAAGAGTTGGAGGCTTAGTTCCTGTTGCTATTTGGTGATGAGTAGTATTAAGTCAGAGTGAGCTGGTGAAGTAGTGAACAGGTGAATTAAATGCCTAAGGTTCATCCATGTCTGAATCCATGGAACTAGCTTATCTGAACCATCAGCTGAAGCCACAGAAAAGGCACTGGGATTTTTTTAAAAACTTCTTTTAAAAATGGATGAACTATTTAAGTTCCCTTCACTTGTAGTTTTTCAGCTCCTTGTCTCCCTTTAATGTGTGGAGTCTTCGAATATCATGATCAGACTCACTAGTGTGAACAAACATTTTATCTGCATGATCTAAAATTTTTTTAAAAGATTTGGTGTCAAATATTTGTGACTCCTTTATCTTTGCCTGACAAATGATGAGCATCAAGTTGAAAGATTTTCTAATCATAAACTCTTCACTATGTGATGTTAACAGTTAACATTTCCATGGTCCACTTCATTAAACCCAGCCTCCTTAGCAAGCTGTAAGACTTTTTGGTTTACAGTCAACATTTCTTTTAACTCCTTGAAGTGAACAGAAGAATATGCTAGGTTTGTTCATACTCCATTCATTGTTTATTGTGATACTTTTTCCCAAGCCTGATTGACTGAGGGTGTCTTTTTATCAAAACACCTTCATAAGTCCTACTTCTAGAAGTGTCAAATGCATCAGCATCCCACAGCAGATATTTCATGCCAAGTGTGAAAAATAAAAATCTGTGTCATGTGGGTATCTGTCCACTGTTCTACTTTGTCAGAATACCTGTGGCTTCCCTTGGTCCCCCCATAGGGGCCATGAGATAGGAGATAAGCAAATTTACTGTTTTTTAAATAGCTCTCAGTTTCTACACACCTCCTGTACTTTAAAGCATCTCTGCAAATAGAGCATGATTCTCATGTTTAAAAATGTGTGTTTCATAATACATAATAATGTATAAGACTGCAGACCATAAGTATACACTGTACTGGTGGGCTATTTAAGAGATTTTTAAGGATAATTTTTATTCTGTGAAATGATTTCTACCTTCTTTGTCAATTTTAAGTATTATTCCATCATATCCAAGAGTATTGATTTTAGTAGATTTTGAACTCCTTAGAGGCAAAGACTATCTTAATAATTTTTATCCTTCCAATTCCTTATAAGCATTTCTTAGGGTTTTTTTTTTTTTTTTTGCGGTACACGGGCCTCTCACTGTTGTGGCCTCTCCCATTGCAGAGCACAGGCTCAGTGGCCATGGCTCACGGGCCCAGCCACTCCACGGCATGTGGGATCTTCCTGGACTGGGGCACGAACCTGTGTCCCCTGCATCAGCAGGCAGACCCTCAACCACTGCGCCACCAGGGAAGCCCTATTTCTTAGTTTTTTGAATAGAGTTTTGGTCAAAGACATAAATCAAAATCATAGAAGATACTCTTCAACATGTAATACACATGTAATATATATTTGCTGTTCAATTTATGTATAATTATGCATTTTAGGGTTAAAGTGAGAACACTGCCTACATGCGTGTGTGGTGGAATAACATGGCTCAGCTGCTGAACAAATTTTAAGGTACCATACAGCAGTGTGGTTCAGGGGTGTTGGCAAGGGGCCAAGCAAACACAGGAGAAGCCTGCTCAAAAGACAAGGCAAAATCAGCTTCCTGCTTTCAGTTGCTATATATTCAGGTGCCTTAAAATTTTGCTCTATGAAGTACTGTGTTTCTAAGATGAGGGGTTTTTTTGTTTGTTTTTTTTTAAATGAGAACTGATGTTTATTTTATACGTTTCATTCAGTTCTCCTGCCTCAAGTTGTGTGTGTTTGTTCAATGCTGTGAAAATAAGGGTTTGTGTTTTTTTTAAACTTCTTGGAAAGCCTACATTTCTTAGAGGTCTGCTTTTCTCTCATGTTTTTCTTTTTAAATTTTGTTGCTAAGTTTCAATTTCTTCATGTTATTTTAAATTTTTTAAATTAAACCACAATATTTGTTAGTTTGTATGCTTTTAAAACAGTGGTTATGTCTTTATATACCTAAAAACAGCAGGTTGTTAGATGACTTTAGAGTAAAAACTACTATGACAGTTCTTTTGCTTAGTTTCTTTTTAAGATGTACTTTTAAAGCATACATATAGAAAGTTTTCATTTTCATTGTAAATAATACGTCTAAAAACTCTAATCCAGAATTCTTAAAAGTATGTTTCCTCTTGGTATTTTAGCTGTAAGACCTTAAACCTGATTGTAGTCTGCCTGCAAATTTAAGACAGCCCAATATACTGAATTGGGTGGTGTTAGAATCTCAAGATCAGGACCTTTTGAGGAAAGAAAGAAAACTTAATGGCCAAGAACATTAGCTAAAGACTGAAATAGTTCATATATCCTGAACTGAAATAATAAGGGAGAGGGAGAGGTATGTTACTAGTCAGCTGTTGTTGTTGTTGTTTTTTCCAGACAATTTTCTTCATATACTGTGGTTTTGTGGATGATAAACTATAGTGTAAAAAACACCTGAGTTATAAGCCAGCCACTGAATCAATCTACCACCTCAACTTTTTAATACAAGGTTGAAGTTCTATCTTGCCATAATTTTGAGTCTGATATTTTCAATTTCTTAATCTCACATAAAGATCTTTTTTAGTGCAGTTTTTGTAGAAATAGCACTTTGTTAAATATGCTCTAACACATGAACTCTCCTCTCTATCTCATTTAATATGATATAGTTATAATTCTCTTTTGAATAATTACTTATTCTCTCTGGCACTTTGGAACCTCAGTGGCTGATGAATTCTTTCTGAATTTCTCTTACTAAGATAGAAGGAGTCTAGGATTCTAGCAGAGGAATTGATCAAATACTGTACTTGTGAAATGTGATAAATTAGTTTTATAAATTACCATCTCACCATTTTAAATTTACATTTAATTATGAACTGTCAGTTACAGTTTACTGTTTGCTGTTGACTAGTTGTCCATTATATTCACAGCCTGCTCAGACTGTTCTATTGATTAGAACTCATTGGTTTGTTATTACCAAGTAGCGATCACCCCCTACCTTTCTCCATATGGATATATATTTGTATGTGTGTGTATTTTCTCCCTTAAAGTGTTTCGAGTGAAGTCTTCTAAAATGTTTCCATCTTCAGTAGAAAGGGCAAAGCATAAGTTTTACCATGAAACATATATGGATTCAAATCTTCCCCTACCATACATTAGTTATATAGTTCTGATAAACTACTTACCCTCTTATGTGACTTAGTTTTCTCCTATGCGCAAGAGGCATAATAACTGTGGATGCTTATACTCTGTCTACCCTCACCCACCAAAAAATAGTCTTATTAAAACAAAAGGTACTAGTTTAGATTTTAGTTTGATAGATATGCTGTGTGTTCAGTAGTAGCTTCTGGTGGAAAAAAGAATATGGGCTATGGAGTCAAACCTAGATGGGTTGCTTACTGCTTTGTTTGTTTTTTAATTAAAAAGCTGTGATATTGGACAAGATACTTAACTTGGTGATATTATTGTGAAGATTAATATAATGTAAATGAAACATGCAGCTTAGTGCCATATGTATACTAGGCATCCAGTGAAGAGTAGCCCTATGGTGGATTACACTAATTTTTTTTTGCTGTTGAGTGTACAAGAAATCTAGGCACCAGCATGTAAATGACTTGCTCTAATCATAGTATGGCATAGTAGTTAAGAGGTCAGATTTTGGATTAGACCTGGGTTTTAGTCCTGGTTCTACTGCTTACTCGACCTTGCATGACCTTAGGCAAACTTTTTAACCTCCTTAAGACTAGTTTCCATTTCTATATAATGGGAATAATTGTGGCATTTTTAAGAGGATTATTGTGATGATTAGAAGAGATAATGCATCCAAACTGACCAAATTGTATACATTATTTATGTGCAGTTTTTCTTGTGTACCAATTATACCTCAGTAAAGTTGGGGAGGGGTGGGAAGTAGAGATAATGTAAGGACTTAGTAATCTAAAACTGCTGCTACTGTTATTTATTATCATTATCATCAGTTACTTGGAATCACACTAAATCAAAAAAGGAAGATCACATAGGGTTTAGTTCTCAAATTAAATCTTGTAATCATTAAGAAGATTGTCCTTAGGAGCCCATGAATTAATAACTAACATCAGGGTGTAAGGCATCATACAGTCTCAAAAGAGAAGTAATACTTCAGAACTGTCAGCAGTAAATATATCAATAGTATTCCTCGGGTTCTTTGGGGGAGTAGAAGTGTCAGTTAAATAGAATACAAATTATAACATTCTTTGTGTTTATTTTATACAAATAAAAAGTCACTTTTTTGCTTTGGTTTCTTAGTTGATAAAATGGGAAAATTTTTGCTAAAGTGTGTTGATATATTGTTAGTCTGTGTAGCATTAAGGAAGTGAAACAAAGGTAAAGGAATATTTGAAAAAAATTATTGTACAGGCATATACACCAGTCATCCTTCAATAATCATGTGAGACACTTTGAAGTAAAATTTTAGCATGGATAGTTTGAAAAGTTGGCTAATCCTGCTAGCCATTTTTCATATTCCCTTCATGTTCTGATTAATCAGAGAACCAAAGCTAATTTTAAAATATTAACTAATAACAGAGTGAAAATCTTGTATGAATATATTTGTGTAATGAAAGGTCACATTTTCTAAAGCAAAATGTAGATTATTTGGGAACTATTTATTATTTTAGATTACTTTTTGCTTCTTTAGATATGGGTAATGAAGAGTATACATTGTAGTAACTAGAAATGTTAAAATACTTTTATATGTATTTAAGAAAATTTATTTTTTATTTAAGCCAGCAACATGTTAAAGTGACCTGCCTTAGGGTTGCTTCTGTCTTAAATACACTAAGTTAGGCTACCAGTGTTTCTAATGAGCAACTGGAACCATGATACTAGCCAAATATTCTAGTGAGTCTGATCATATGCTCTAATATTCTGGTATTATTCTGGTATTATTAACTCCAAAGCCTTTTGGGTATGTTATGGCCTAGTGGCTCCTGATTTACTTTGCACATACTTCTTTTTTTTTTTTTTTTTTTTTTTTTGTGGTATGCGGGCCTCTCACTGTTGTGGCCTCTCCCATTGCGGAGCACAGGCTCCGGACGCGCAGGCTCAGCGGCCATGGCTCACGGGCCCAGCCGCTCAGCGGCATGTGGGATCTTCCCGGACCGGGGCACGAACCCGTATCCCCTGCATCGGCAGGCGGATTCTCAACCACTGCACCACCAGGGAAGCCCCATACTTCATTTTTCAACTTAAAATACTCTAGAGTTCTGTGACTCTAGACCATCTGTGAGCTCATGTTAAATGATGGGAATTTTTTTCATGGGAGTCTTTATCCATTTTTGTTTTTCTAAAAAGCACACTTATTGTTCTGGCAGTAGTGGTTGATGTTGTTGAGGTTTGTTTGTAAAAGAAGCACTTACTCTTTGGTGGAGTAATGGTCACTGCCTACCTAGATTAAGGTATGTTTATGTACCTTTGGCATTGTCGTTTGTTCGAGTTATTGGAGTTCCAGAGTTGCAGGCCTTACATGTGTCTAGAAGGTTATAGAGATGAAACTATGGATAATATTGACAAGTCTGTGATTCTTCCTGTTACATGCATTTCTTTGACTTAATCCTTGTTAACCCTGGAAATGTTTTAGACTATTAATAGAGAACATTCCTTCATTGTTGTTGAATATTTTGTTAGACCAAAAAAAAGAAAAAAAAAATTACCATCATGGAGCCAGTGCTGTAAAATGGTGCTGTCCAAAATCATGTGTGCATGTAGTCAGGGATTAAGTAAGGTGATCCACTGGAGTGCAGGAATTCTATTTACATTGATGTACATCCTTGATAAAATAAAACTTCTCCAGTAAAGGGGAACCAAGGCTCCTTGGAGAAGTGGTTGCTTCCATGGCTGGGGCTGGGAAAGTATAAAATGAATTTGGAGCATTTTGTGGTGCCAGAAAGTAAGGAAGTCTCAAAAAAAGGTAGATTGGTAGGACACAGGTGCCAATCTGAAAGAACTGCTGATGGCCGAAGCTGGAACAATTTGAGCAAAAAAATAAATAAGATAACCCATAGAATAAAATCAATGTCCATTTTTTCATATTGATGTAAATAAATAAATAAGGAAGAAGGGACAGCTCTATCTTACAGAAGAATTCCAATTTTAAAATGTAGAAGGAATGCAGGAAATGAAAATCACCCTTAGAACACCACAGTCACAATTATTACATCCAGCAATGAGTGCTTAAATCAGTGGGCAAAAGTTTGATTAGAATCAGAGTATGTGCATATTTTAAAAGTATCTTCCCCAATATATTAATTACAAAGGAGAAAGAGTAGCTCTGCAGTCGAGAAACCGAGCAGACACCAACTTAACCAAGTGATCCAGCGTAGCATCACCAGTAGTAACAAATATCCAGTCTTATTGGTACACTGATATGGTGCACTGAGAAATACACATCACTTCTGTAGTATTCTCGCCAAAAATGCATAACTTTGAACTATAATCATGAGAAAGCATCAGATATACTGAGGAACATTCTCCCAAATAACTGTTTGGTACTCATCCAAAATGTCTAATATCATGAAAGGAAAAACTGAGGAACTTTCATTGATTAGAGGAGACTAAGGAGAAACATGACAATTAAATGCAATGTGAGATCCTGGATTGGATTTTAGAACAGAAAAAGGACATTAGTGGGAAAACTGATGAATTCCAAATAAAATCTACAGTTTAGTTAATAGTATTGTACTGATATTAATTTCTGGGTTTTGATAATTGGTTATATAGGAAATTAACATTAAGAAAAAACTGGGAAAAGAATATACAGGAAATCTTTGTACTGCTTTTGAAACTTTTCTGTAGTCTAAAATTACTTTAAAATTTAAAATATTTTTAAAAACATAATAAAAATAAATAAATTAACCGTTACTAATCTTTGACAGATGGACTAACAGTGGCACCCTTACTTGGGCTTTATATCAGAAGTCCCTTGTCATTATAAAGGAGACCTAGTGTTTTGGGAGAAGAGTGAGAGTTCAGTCCCTCGGACAAGGAGGGATTGATAATGGAGCCCTTATTCTTTGGTTTGCATTCTGAGTGTTGTGATATATTATAGTTTATATGGCCAGTTAAATGGATATACATATTCTACTGTGTAGTTTTATCTGAATTAAGTCTGAAAAATAGATAATACAAATGAAATAGATAATAAATATACAATAGATAAAATAAAAATAGATAATAAAAATGAAAAATACACTTTTTTTTTTTTTTTTTTTGCGATACGCGGGCCTCTCACCGCCGCGGCCTCTCCCGTTGCGGAGCACAGGCTCCGGACGCGCAGGCCCAGCGGCCACGGCCCACGGGCCCAGCCACTCCGCGGCACGCGGGATCCTCCCGGACCGGGGCACGAACCCGCGTCCCCCGCATCAGCAGGCGGACTCCCAACCACTGCGCCACCAGGGAAGCCCCACATATTTTTAACGTGCATTCTCAGTTTTGTTAGTTGATGAGTGAATATCCAACAGAATTTGAAGAACTCTGCTCTAAAGGCATACTTTAGAGACTGATTCTTCCAAAGTCCAAAATTGATGAGCTGAACTTAGAAAGAACATTTAATTGCTAAAAAGCCTAACAGGGAAAGTTGTAGTCACAGGGGAGTTGGACTTTGGCTTTAACAAGGCTACGAGATTCACAAATACCATGGTCAGATCATGGCTTTAAAGAGGCAAAAAGGGGCTTCCCTGGTGGCACAGTGGTTGAGAGTCTGCCTGCTAATGCGAGGGACCACGGGTTTGAGCCCTGGTGTGGGAAGATCCCACATGCCGCAGAGCAACTAGGCCCGTGAGCCACAACTACTGAGCCTGCGCGTCTGGAGCCTGTGCTCCGCAGCAGAAGAGACCGCGATAGTGAGAGGCCCGCACACCATGATTAAGAGTGGTCCCTGCTTGCCGCAACTAGAGAAAGCCCTCGCACAGAAACAAAGACCCAACACAGCAAAAATAATACAATAAAAATTAATTTTAAAAAGTAAATAAATAAAAATGAAGAGGCAAAAAACAGGAGAAGCAGGAAGGGTAAGGAGGGGCAAAAGGATTAAATAGCTGCATTAAGCTGTGGTAGACCATGACTTTTAGTAAAGCGGTAGGCTTTAAGAAATGAAACTTGGAAGTATAACTGGGGGGCAGCTATCCCTTAGCTCACCCCCCCCCAATAAAAACCTCAAATGTTATAAAAGGCAGAGATCCTATGGTTATGTGTTCTCCATGTTCCTCTCATCTGTCAGACTCCTCATTTTACATGGGCAGTTGAGACAGTCAAATCTATGGAATAAAAAGAAGCTTCAGGAAGTCCATGTCCACTCATTTGATCCTTGATTTTATATTTATCCTTTGCAGTGCATGTTCAGTAGTGACATAGTAAACCAAAGTGAAAGCAACATAAGCAATGTCTAAGTCTGCATTATTTTCTGCTTTTGAACCAACTAGCTCATAAGACTTCCAGAAAAAAAAATCATTTTTCTCTAATAATTCCTTTTAGTGACTGTTCAGAAACCTTTTGTGTAAAGTGTCAGAGAGTAAAGGAATGTCTTCTCATTCTTGTTTTTCTATGCCCTGTAAAAGAAAATAAGAAAATCAAAACCAAAAAAGGTTAACTTATTGCTCAGCTGTTAATGCTGCCCTTTATTCCCTTTGAAGTATGAAGAATCGTTTATTTATGAAATTTATTGAATTACCTTGTTGTGGTACCATTGTAGATCCCTGAGTAGGTTAATGAATAAGATACAGTGCTTAGTCTCAAGGAGGACACTGGCATGTTAATAATAGGATACAGTAGAGATAGAATAGAGAAAGTAGTTCATGTGCTCTTGATTCTCTTGTTGACTTAAACCTCGTGTACCCTACTCAGGAATGTTGAAATTGAAGACCAAATGAGCCTCAAGATACTCCTCCAAGAAATATACAATCTTTACATTTTATCCTTCCATACTGGATTGCTAACTCATAGAGAGCAGAAACTATGTATTTTCCCTTAGTGTCTCTTTTATTACCCTGAGCAAGTATCATAGTTATTTTAGAGTCTTGGTAAATGATTTTTTTTTTTTTTTTTTGCGGTACGCGGGCCTGTCACTGTTGTGGCCTCTCCCTTTGCGGAGCACAGGCTCCGGACGCGCAGGCTCAGCGGCCATGGCTCACGGGCCCGGCCGCTCCGCGGCGTGTGGGATCTTCCCAGACCGGGGCACGAACCCCGCGTCCTCTGCATCGGCAGGTGGACTCTCAACCACTGCGCCACCAGGGAAGCCCCTGGTAAATGATTTTTAATAACTTTAGTTATAACAATGAAGGGAGATCCTTAGTTAAAAGATAGCCCTGTGCCTCTGTAGCTATCCTGTTATTTTCTAGATAAAAAAATTTTAATGCTTGTTATTAGTAATTTATTTGCATTTTGCTTAGAGATTCATTCCATTTAAAATTAAAAGTAATGAAGTAAGAAAGCAACACTTAGGAGGAGCCTTTATGGCTCATATTCAGTAGGCAAGACCGAGCAATAGTATTAGCCTTGCAAGTTGAATATTAAGCCCTCATTCCTCAGTTTACCTTTCTGCCTGTTACTGTAGCAAGAAGATATTCTCCATGATCTTGATCCTACTGTAGTCGTTATCAAACTTAACTCATTTAGAATAGACTTTTTACAGCCTTATTTGGGCTTTGCTATATTGTTAAATTAAAGTATTAGATTTTCTTTGGTAGGGAGTCTGGTTTTTAACACCTTTATTTTGTTTTCTGTTTGTTCTCAGGAATGCCCCAGCTTTAGCAGACCTAAAAGCTTCTCTGGAGATATTCGTATCTCTCTGAGTGCCACATTGGTTATAGTGGGTAGTATATCTACAAGTGGATATGTTCTACAAACACTGTGGCACACTCCGCCATAATTCCCCTGTAATAATAGCCTCTGGACAGTGACTTCTAAGCTCTGTTGACGGTGACTTTGATAGGAATAAGGCATTGTCTAAACAACTACTTTTTTGGGTCAGAGATTGATAGTACTTAATAGCAAGTGCCATAGCTGCTGAGGAGGCAGAAAAAAAAGATAGTTAACTTGTCATGGGAGATGACTCAGCATTCCAAATAATTTCTAGTCAAATTTTCACTACAACAGACTTGAGTAGAGAGACATAAGCATTGAGATAATGTATCTAGCGTTAACTTGCCTGACTGCGTCTCTCTAAGAGGAAAATGGTTTACCCCTCCTGTTCAGTATAATGAATTGTTTTGTATCTCTAGGGTAGCAGTTAGGTCAGCTGAAGGACTTGTGCCATTATTATTCATCTGTTCTGACCCTGGCTTGCATGGCATAGTGTATCAGTAGATCATATAAGAAGTAGAGGCCGGATGAAGCAGGTTGGGAGTGGAATGTATGAGACAAAGAATGATCATTGTATTGGCAGTCTATGGTTATAGTGGTTATTAAGTGATTCCTAATGGGGATAAATTTTTTAAAATTAGTTTAAATACAGTTGTGATTTATTTTCTTTCTCTGAGAATATTCAGAAACCTCTGAATCTTTTCCACCTTACTTTGCTTAACATGCTGTTCTCTGGCCTTTGTATCTTGTTCTACTTGACAATTGTAAGAAATGAAGCAGGGGATATAGTATTTTATCACTGCAGTTTAAAATTAACATATGCTATTTTGTTGCTGTAATTTCCATGATATTGTTTTATCAAGTTTTTTTGTCTCTTTAATTTTACTTTCTAGTTCAAGTGTTCTTAACCGGGGATATTCCCCGAAAAGTTCATGGACAGGATTTCATGGGTTCACAAACTTGAATGGGGGAAAAAAATGACATCTTTATTTTCACTAAACCCTAGCTGAAGTTTAACATTTCCTTCAAATATAAATGCTGATAACAAACAACAGTAGTGTTAGTAATACCTGTTCTTGCAATAAAAATCAAAGATATTTTCATATCACATAATTATTGTTTATATTCTCACTACTTTGAAATTATGGTAGATATTAGACTTACTACTAGATCTTACATTTTAATGCATTAAGAAAAAGTAATATATTACTCTATCTCAACTTACAATTTTTTTTAATTGTATTTCAGTATAGTTGGTTTCTTTTGTAATCCTACAAATTTGTGAATTTAAAACATGATTCTGAGAAGGAAACCACCATAGTCTTCACCACACTGCCAAAGGAATTCTTGCACAAAAAGGGTTAAGAATCTGGTCTGCCTCCTTTACTATTTGATCTTCACGCTGTCCCCAGAATGTTATACCTTAAGGACTGTGTCCTTAGAGTTATATATACATTCATATATATATTTATGTACATACATGTTATTTCCCTGACTGTGCCCCCCCCAAAAACCTCATACACTCTTCTGACTTCCACTCTTAACCTCTGTTTTGATGAGCCACAGCCTCCAAGTTCCATGCTGTTTTCTAGACATCTCCACATATATATTATGGAAGAATTTTAAGCTCTAAATCTAAACTTATTTTCCTTTTTAAGCCTGTTCATTTTCTTATGTTCCCCATTAATTAGTGCCGTTGACACCTTCCCACTCACTCAGTATTAAAATACAAGAATCACTTTTGATTCTTTGTTCTTTCTTATAACCTCCTCTGAAAGCGATTATTAATAAGTCACTAGGGATTATTAATAAGGCTGCTATGAACATTCTTGTGCCTTTTGGACATCTGTTTCATTTCTCTTGGGAAAATCCATAAGAGTAGAATTGCTGGGTCATAGCATCAATGTATATTTAAAATATATTAGAAACTGACAGATCATTCTCCCAAATTTATCATTTCACAGATTCATTAGAGATGCATGAGAGTTCTAGTTGCTCCAGATCCCTGTCAGTAACCCCTGTTATCCATCTTTGTTACTAGCTATTCTGGTTGGTGTGAAATGGTATCTCATTTTGCTTTAAATTGTATTTTCCTCATAACTAATAATGTTGAGTGCTTTTTCAAGTTCTTATAGGCAGTTTGTAAATCTTCTCTTTTAGAGATCTGTTCAATTTGTTTGCCCATTTTTAGTAGGGTTGTTTGCTTTCTACTGTTGATTTCTGTATTCTTTATAAATTATGGATACAAGTCTTTTATAAGATGATTAGTAATGTTTTGTGTTTGTTGAATAGGGCTTTAACCTTGTTGATGTGCCTTTATACCTCCTAATTTGTTCAGCCTTGTGAGGTAGAAGACATAGTTTTGATATCCTCCGTGTGGTAGCTAAATTAACTAGACACATAAGATGAAACTAAGCCAAGATGAAGAAAACTATGAATATTAAAAGGGGATCTCTGAAAACTTGAAAGGGGCTTGGCAACTTTACCTTTTTGAAGTGGGCTTTACAAACTGTTGTATATTTTAAATGTTTTGTCTAACAGATTAAGCTTTAAACACATTTAAAACATGAAATAAAATTGTATTTACAAGATCATTATTGGATCTACAAAAGGTATTAATTTGTAATATCCAGGAAGTCCAGTAGAGGGATGGAAATTTGAAGTTGTAGGCCTTTTTTTTTTTTTTTTAAGTCCTGACACATATAAGTATATAACCTCACTTTAAGATGATGCTAAAATCATAAATATGTAGCAAATTTGCAAATGTGAGGCCCAGGTCAAATGACTCTCCTGGCTGCTTATATGCTAGATAAAACTAGACAGAGCAGACTTTGTTCCACTTCTACACAGTTTAGTTCCTCTTTTTAAGAAAAATGTAACTAGTCTTATCAATTGATAAATTGATAGTTAATATAATGACTTAGGAATTTTCTTTTTATATGGTTTAGCTGTACCTCTTAATTGTGGAGGCAGGAGAGTGTGCTGCCATTTGGCCTCTGGTGTGCTAAGTGTCATACTTGCTCATATCTTTCTCTAGAGAATGATGAAGAAAAGGAGAAGAAATCCAAGTCTGTAAGGTTTTCCATTTATTGCCTCTATCACAAGAGATTTTCAGTAAAGTAAGGGTGAAATTATTAATGAAAATCAGGTGTTTTTTTAAATTTGAGAGATTCAGTTAGCCCATGTTCTTCTTACATTCTTTTCTTACAAATGCTTAAAAAATTTAGATATATTAATACTACTGTTTATATTGAGGAATTTTCTTTTCCTGGTAATATGGTTCAGTGATTGCAGAAGATAACATTTATTTATTTATTTATTTATTTTAAAATATTTATTTATTTATTGGCTGGGTCTTAGTTGTGGCATGTGGGATCTTCGTTCCAGCATGTGGACTTCTTAGTTGTGGCATGCGAACTCTTAGTTGCGGCATGCATGCAGGATCTAGTTCCCAGACCAGGGATCGAACCCGGGCCCCCTGCATTGAGAGTGTGGAGTCTTACCCACTGGACCACCATGGAAGTCCCAACATTTCTTTATTAATAGACCCCTATTTTAAAATATTTTTCCAATTGTTTGTACAGCATGGATGCTAGAGCTTGTTTTGTTGAAATATATCTAGCAGTGGCAATGTATTATAGCATGCTAGAAACAGTTGCAATAGAGTGTTGGCAAAATTTGTCTGAAAACTTTAAAATGATTAGAATGTTATCCCAGAACAGTGTTAGTTTGGCCCTGAGGAATAGGTGCAGGGAATGGAGACCCAGTGTAAAAGGAGGATGAATACCCTAAATTGTTCAGGGGGATTAAAAGGGCATACAGTATGTGTCATTTTATAAATTCTTAACCCCATATGTAAATTATGAGCTATTATAAAATTTATGTAATGAATTATGAAAGATTACAAAATAATGTAGAATTTTTGCTACCTTTTCTGTAAAATTATGAGATTGGAGTAGATTTTGTCTCACCTGGTGGATCCTGAAGTTTAGTAGTCCTCAAAGTTGGTAAAAAGTACAGAAGCTATTTTTGACATTTTAAAAAGCCAGGAAAAAGTCATATATTTACTTGCAATAGGACTGTAAAGCAAACAAAAAAAATTTTCTTTATATTTGGTTCAAATTGATATTACTTTTTCTTCATAAAATTTGCCAGACAAAACAACTTACCTCTTATTGGCATGTCGTTTCATTAAATTAAATAGGGAATTAAATTATGAAAGATTGGAAATCACTGTGCTATATATCATCCAGTGTTTCCCAAGGTTTAAGTGACCATAGTTTACTCTTACAAATTAAGATTAATACATGTATTTATGGACAAACCAGAGATCCATCAGTGGCCATGTTTTTCTATTACCTAGTTATGTGTAGTAGACTTTCAGAGGATTCGCTTCCAAGATTCGTTTTCAATTACTGTGTTCCTAGACTTAATTCCACTCCATTTGTGTTGTTCTGCAACTACAGTTAAACTGTGTTCTAAAATTTGGATTAATTCGTTTCAGGGCACTAAATAGTATTTTTTATTGGAAATAAATGTTAAATAACAATTCTCTGTTGTACAGAACTCTATAATGATAATTAAAGGTTAATATACTTGTTTTTATATTTCAGCCACATGCTGTCTTGTTGATCATTTGTTTTCTGAGAACTGAATTCTAAATTTAGAAAAATAAGAATACGTTTTACTCTTCTCTCCAGATAACTCTTTGATTCCCTCCTTTCTTCTACCCCTTCTCTCCTATCTCCACCAAAGTGGCAGTATATGGTATTCGGTCTCCATTAATGGGTAAAATACATAATTCCTGAGCACCTGAATAAGATCACTTTAAAGTGATATAAATTAAGAAGATGGGGAAGAGATTATTTTTTCTAAGTCAGGGCTACTTCATTTGTTCTCTGTAAAACTGTGTATTGAGTATGTTAGATTGAATCCCAGTGGGTGGACAGGCAATAGTTGCTCGGTGGGTAGTTAACATGTTTCATTGTCTGCATTAGAAAGGCATAATACTTTTTCTGTCCCACCTTGAAGAGAAAATGAATTTTAAAATGCCTTGATGCCACATTTAGTGACAGCTTTTAGTCTGCGGAGAAAAACAATTTATTAATGAGATGCTTGCTCACTAGTAGTCAAGAAGTGTCAAATGGATATGCTATGTAGTTGTCAAAATGTGAGTTGGAATTTGGTTTTTAAATGGTTTAATATAGCACCTTTTTTATTTACCCATAGTGTAAGATTACTATTGTTCCATAATTCATCAGATCTGCATTCCTAGATTTTCATAATTATTTACCTACTTATGGAATAATATAATTTGCATCTAAATTTAGTTTTCTATAACACATTTTTTCAAGAGCATCAATCATATTATTCATTAGTGAATAAATACAATCTCAACACATGTATCAACATGAAAACTACGCATTATGAATAGTACGGCTGTAATTCCTTATTCTAAAGGGTCTCTGGTGCCACCTACTGAATAGTTTTTTTACAAGAAGAAAAGTACGTGAAATCAAATGGACTTTTTACTTAATCCAATTTTTTGTTTTGTTTGGTAAATTAATAAACTTCATTTTTTAGAGCGGTTTTGGGTTTACAGAAAAGTTGAACAGAAAGTACAGAGTGTTCCCATATACTTTCCCCACTCAGTTTCTCCTATTATCAGCATCCTTCATTGCTGGTTGTACATTTGTTACAATTGATGAATCAATGTTGATAAATTATTATTAAATAAGGCCCATAGTTTACATTAGGTTCACTTTTTGTATGCTGTACAGTTGTGTGGGTTTTAATAAATGTACAATTTCATGTATCCACCATTACAGTGTTATACACAGTAGTTTCACTACTGTGTAAATCCTCTGTACTCCACTTATTCATCCTTCTACCCCATGCCCCAGCTTGTGTCAAACACTGTCTCCATAGTTTTGCCTTTTCCAGAATGTCATATAGTTGGAATCATACAGTATATAGCCTTTTTAGATTGACTTCTTTCACTTAGTAATGTGCATTTAAAGTTCCTCTTTGTCTTTTTGTAGCTTGGTAGATAGCTCATTTCTTTTTATTACTGAATGATGTTCCATGCTGTGGATATACCACAGTTTTGTTTATCTATTAACCTGTTGAAGGACATTTTGTTTGCTTCCAATTTTTAACAATTATAAATAAAGCTGCTATAAACATTCACTAGTTTATATGCAGACATAAGTTTTCAGCTCATTTGGGTAAATACCTAGGAGTGCAATTCCTGGATCCTGTGGTAAGATTTTAGCTTTGTTAAGAAACTGCCAAACTATCTTCCAATGTGGCTGTACCAATTTGCATTTCCATCTGGAATGAATGAGAATTCCTTTTGCTCCACATCCTCACCAGCATTTGCTGTTGTCAGTGTTTTGGATTTTAGACATTTTAATAGGTTTGTGGTGGTATCTTTTTATTGTTTTAATTTACAGTTCTTTAATTTACAGTTCTTTTTATATACTTATTTGCTATCTGCATATCTTCTTGGGTGAGACAATCTGTTCAGATCTTTTGCCCATTTTTTAATCAGTTTTTCATTTTCTCATTGTTGAGTTTATATGTTTTGGACATAAAATCCCTTTATCAGGTAAGTGTTTTGTAAGTATTTTCTCTCAGTCTGTGGCTTGTCTTTCCATTCTCTTAAGTTGAGTCTTTCACAGATTAAAAACTTTTAATAAAGTCTATTTTATCAAATTTTTTCATGCATCATGCTTTTGTTGTTTTATCTAAAAAGTCTTTGCCAAACCCAAAGACACCAAGAGTTTTTCCTATGTTTTCTTATTGTGGTTTTATAGTTTTGTGTTTTACATTTAGGTGTATGACCTATTTTGAGTTCATCTTTGTGAAAAATACAAGGTCTTTGTCTAGGTTCTTTCTTTGCATGTGGTTGTTTGGTTGTTCCACCATCATTTCTTGGAGACAGTCCTTTCTCCATTTGATTACTTTTGCTCCTTTATCAAAGATCATTGACTCTTGTTTGTGTGCATCTATTTCTGGGTGCTCTATTCTGTTTCACTAATCTGTTTGTCTGTTTGAGTTCATTATCATACTGTCTTGATTACTGTAGCTTTATAATAAGTCTTGAGGTTGGTAGTATCATTTCTCCAATTTGGCTCTTTTTTGCTATTGTGTTGGCTAATCTGTGTCCTTCACCTTTCTATATAAACTTAAGAATCAGTTTGTCAATACCCACAAAGTATTGTGGGATTTTGATTAGGATTACATTGAATCTATGAAGTTGGGAAGAACTGACATCTTAACAATATTGAGTTTCTATCTGTGAACATGGGATGTCTCTCCATTTATTCAGTTCTTTGATTTCTTTCATCTGTTTGTAGTTTTCCTTATATAGATCTTGTATATATTTTCTTAGCTTTATACCTAAGTACTTCATTAAAAGGGTGCTAATGTAAATTGCATTAAGTTTCAAATTCCGCTTGTTCATTGGTGGTATATAGGAAGATGATTGACTTTTGTATATTCACCTTGTATCCTGCAACCTTGCTATTATTAGTTCCAGGATTTTTAAAAAAATTTTTCCAAACAATGTTATATGTAATTTTTTTTTTTTAGAGTACAGAATAACATGAACATTGTCAGTGCATTTTCAGAATAAAAGTAACTGGTTCAAAATCTGAAAAATTATCATCCTCTAATGAATATATAGACAACAGTTCTAAATGCTGTATTAATCTATTGAATCCAGAAGTATGCTGAAAGAATAATAATCTAAATCATAATCCATGACATAGTAACCTTATTATTGGCTTGATTCCTCAAATCAGTTAGTTAAAATGAGAATAATCTTATGTTTACCCTAATAGATTTTTTCTTTTATTTTTATTGAGGTGTAGTTGATTTATAATACTGTATTAGTTTCAGTTATGCAACATAATGATGCAAAATTTTTATAGATTATACTCCATTTCAACTTAAAACATATTGGCTATATTCCCTACATTGAACAATATATCATTGTAGCTTATTTATTTCATACATAGTAGTTTGTACCTCTTAATCCCTACCCTGCCCCACCCCTTTCCCTCTCCCCATTAATAATCACTAGTTTGTTCTCTATATCTGTGAGTCTCTTTCTGATTTGTTATATTCATTCATTTGTTTTATATTTTAGATTTGACATATAAGTAATAACATACAGTATTTCTCTTTCTCTGTCTCATTTTGCTAAGCATAATACCTTCCAGGTCCATCCACATTGTTGGAAGTAGCAAAATTTCATTCTTCTTTTATGGCTGAGTGTATTCCATTGTATATATATATACCACATCTTACTTATTCACTCATCTGTTGGTGGACACTGGGTGACTTCCAAATCTTGGCTATTAAACAGCATTGTTGCTGCTATGAGCAGCATTGTTGGAAGGTTTTTAAATTACTGATCCAATTTCATTACTGGTCTTTTCATATTTTCTGTTTCTTCCTGGTTCGGTATAGGGAGATTGCACATTTCTATGAGTTTGTCCATTTCTTCTAGGTTGTCCATTTTACTGGCATATAATTTTTCATAGGAATCTGTTATGATCCTTTGTACTTTCGTGGTGTTGTTTGTTACTTCTCCTTTTTCAGTTCTGATTTTATTGATTTGGACCTGCTCTCTTTTTTTCTTATGAGTCTGAATAAAGGCTTATCAATTTTGTTTATTTTTTCAAAGAACCTGCTCTTATTTTCATTGATCTTTTCTATTGTTTTTTAAGTTTCTATTTCATTTATTTCTGCTCTTATTTTTATGATTTCTTGTCTTCTGTTTATAGGATTTGTTTGTTCTCCTTTTTCTGGTTCCTTTAGATGTGAGGTTAGGTTGTTATTTGAGATATTTTTTTCTTGATTCCTGAGTTACACTTGTATCACTTACTTCCCTCTTAGAATTGCTTTTGCTGCATCCCATAGATTTTGGATCATTGTGTTCTCATTTTCATTTGTCTCTATTTTTTGTATTTTTTTGTTGTTCTTTGATTTCTTTGGTGATTCATTGGTTGTTTACTAGCACATTGTTTAGCTTCCACATGTTTGTGTTTCTTGCAGTTCTTTTCTTGTAGTTGATTTCTAGTGTCATAGCATTGTGGTTGGAAAAGATGTTTGATATGATTTCAGTTTTCTTATGTTTACCAAGGTTTGTTTTGTGGCCTAGCATGTGATCTGTCCTGCAGAATGTGCCATGTGCACTTGAAAAGAGTATATATTGTTGCTTTTGGATGGGATGTTCTATATATATCTATTTAAGTTCACTTGATCTAATGTGTCATTTAAGGCCAGTTTCCTTGTTGATTCTCTGTCTGGATGATCTTTCCATTGATGTAAGTGTGGTGTTAAAGTCCCTACTGTTATTGTGTTACTTTCAATTTCTCCCTTTATGACTGTTAATATTTGCTTTATGTATTTAGTTGTTCCTCTGTTGGGTACATATATGTTTATAATTGTTATATCTTCTTCTTGGATTGATCCCTTGATTATTGTGTGATGTCCTTTTTTGTCTCTTGCTACAGTCTTTGTTTTAAAATCTATTTTGTCTGATACAAGTATTGCTGCTCCAGCTTTCTTTTGATTCCTATTTTCATGGAATACCTTTTTCCATCTTCTCACTTTCAGTCAGTGTGTGTCAAGTAATTATTGATAAGTATGTATTTATTGCCATTTTGTTAGCTGTTTGGGGGTTGGTTTTATAGTTCTTTTTTGTTCCTTTTTTTCTCTTCTTTGTGATGTGATGACTGTCTTTACTGTTATGTTTGGATTCCTTTCTCTTTTTCGTCTGTGTATCTATTTTGATTTGTGATTACTATGAGGTGTGTGAGTGTGTGTGTGTGTGTGTGTGTGTGTGTGTGTGTTTATTTATTTATTTTAAGTTGCTGATCTCTTAATTTCAAACTCATTTTTAATACCCCCAGTATTTTTAATCCCCTCCCCCCATGGTTACTGTTTTTGAATCATATTTTACATCTTTCTGTTTGTGTACCCTTAATTACTAATTAGGGATATAGATGATTTTACTACTTTTGTCTTTTAACCTTCGTACTAGCTTTGTATGTGGTTGATTTACTACTTTTACTGTATATTTGCCTTTACTAGTGAGATTTCTCCTTTCATAATGTTCATGTTTCCAGTTGTGGCCTCTTTTTCTCTTAGAGAAGTGCCTTTAACATTTCTTATAAAGCTGATTTGGTGAAGCTGAACTCTTAGCTTTTGTTTGTCTCTAAAACTTTTAATATCTCCATCAAATCTGAATGAAAGCCTTGCTGTGTATAGTATTCTTGGTTGTAGGTTTTTCCCTTTCATTACTCTAAATATATCATGCCACTCCCTTCTGGCCTGCAGAGTTTCTGCTGAAAAGTCAGCTGGTAGCTGAATGAATGTTCCCTTATGTAATCTGTTGTTTTCCCTTGCTGCTTTTAATATTCTCTCTTTATTTTTAATTTTTGCCGTTATAATTACAGTGTGTCTTGGTGTGGTCCTCTTTGGGTTGATCCTGTATGGGACTCTCTGTGCTTCCTGGACCTTTCCCATATTAGTGAATTTTTTAGCTATTATGTCTTCTGCCCCTTTTTCTCTCTCATCTCCTCTGGGACCCCTCTAGTGGGACTGTACGTACGCTTGATGTTGTCCCAGGGGTCTTTTAAACTGTGCTCATTTCTTTTTTCTGTTCAGCTTCAGAGATTTCCACTGCTTTTGTCTTCCAGCTCACTAATCTGTTCCTTTGTGTCATTAATGTACTGTTGATTTCTTCTAGTAGTGTAATTTTCATGTCAGTTAAATTGTATTCTCCATCTCTGTTTGGTTCTTCTTTATATCTTATAACTCTTTGTCAAACTTCTCACTGTATTCATCTCCAGGAATTTTTATGTTGATTCTTTCATATAGACAATTTTGTTATCTGTGAACAAAGACAGTTTTATTTCTTTATTCCCTGTATGTGTACGTCTTGTTGTTTATTCTTGTTACCTAGAGCTTTTTATTATGTTACCTAGAGCTTCCATTATGATGCTGAATAGGTGTGATAAGAGGGGACATCCTTACCTTGTTCCTGATCTTAGGGGGAAAATATCTAGTTTTTCACCATTAAGTATGATGTTAGTTGTAGGTTTTTATAGATGTTATTTATCAAGTTGAAGAAGTTCTCCTCTGTTCCTGGTTTGCTGAGTTTTTATTATGAATGAGTATTAGGTTTTGTCAGATGCTTTCTCTGCATCAGTTGAGGTGATCACATGATTTTTCTTCTTAGCTTGTTGATGTGCTCAATTATATTAATTGGTTTTCAAGTGTTGCATCTGCTTTGTATACCTGAAATAAATTCCACTTGGTCATTGTGTATAATTCCATTTGTACATTGTTGGATTCAATTTGCTAGTATTTAGCAAGATTTTAAAATTTATTTTCATGAGAGATATTGCTCTGTAGTTTTGTCTTTATCTTTCTTTTGTATTACTATAATGCTGACCTTAGAATGAATTGGTAAGTACTCCCACCTCTTCTATTCTCTGGAAGAGATGGTAGGGTATTGGTGTAATTTCTTCCCTAATACTTGGTAGAATTCACCAGTGAAACCATCTGTGTTGGTGCTTTCTGCTTTGAAAGGTGATTATTCATTTACTTTTAACAGATAAAAGCTTACCCATGTTATGTATTTCTTTGTGTGTGTTTTGCCAGATTGTGTGTTTCAAATAATTGGTCTGTTTTGTGTAAGTTATCATATTTGTGAGTATGAAGTTGTTCATAATGTTTATTTATCATCCTTTTAATATTCATGAGATCAATTATGATGGCTTTTTTTTCATTTCTGTGTTTGTAACTTGTGTCTTGCCACTCTTTCTTGGCATCCTGCTTAGAGGTTATCAATTTTAACAACGTTTTCAAAGAACCAGATGATCTTAGTTTTTAAGAAGGCATAGACTATATATACTGGATTCTTTATTCTGATAGTTCTCTAATATCATCTGCTTTTTAGTTTTCTTAAGGAAGGAAAGATTCTGAAAGCATATCATAGATTTTTTTCCCCTTAATCTGATTTTTGTTTTATGGTTCCCATAGGCTTTTCAGATCTTACTTAATGTTGAAACATAGAGGCATATCAAAAAGACAGCAAAGAGTTGCTTTTTGTCAGGATAAGTAACTCTGCCCCAAGGAGAGTTTTACTGTGGGGATTTAACCAACTCTACCCTTTCCTATGAGAATTCAACACTAAATCTCCAGGAATTGTCATGAGATATGACAAAATTGAAAAATCATTTGCTCTTTTGCTTATTATTCTACATTTAGACTTAAAATTTTTCCACAGGGTTAGAGCTGCTCAGAATGTTCCCCTAGGAAGTTTAAATGCCTCACTACATCATTAAGCTTCAAAGGTTATTAAAGGTAGATAACATAAATCACCTTAGTATATTTAAACTGTCTAAAGAGATAATTCTGTATGTTTATGTAAATTATATCTTTTAAACGTAAGGCATATGAATAATTTGTTTTTTAAATGAATTGTTAAAGAAGTATTTATTTTTTAAATGACAAGGAATTTTATAACCAAGGAAAATTTGGTTTCTTGATTCTGGAAATATAGACGATTAGAAATATGAAACTCTCATTAAAGAAACAATGAAAAATCCTAGATTAAAAATCAAAACTTAAAGTAGAGAGCAAGAATATATATCTGTATCCAAAAGGAGAAAATCTCCCCGGGTAATTTTTAGCCATTGACTAATTGCCACAGGGTTTAAGAATCTGAGTTCAAACTAATTCAAAAATCTAGAATTTAATTTAAAATCATCTTGCATTGGAAGCAACCCAGTTGTCCATGGACAGAAGAATGGATAAGCAAAATGTAGTGTATATATACAATGGAATATTAGTCACCCTTAAAAGGGGGAAAATTCTGACATATTCTTCAACGTGGAGGAACCTTGAGGATATTACACTAAGTGAAATAAACCAGTCACAGAATGACAAATACTGTGTGATTACACTTATATATGAGGTAGTTGGAGTAGTCAAAATCATAGAGACAGAAAGTAGAATTGCAGTTGCTGTGAGTAGAGGGAGATGAGAGATTATTGTTTAATGGGTATAGTTTCAGTTTTATAAGATGAAAAGTTATGGAGATGGATTGTGGTGAAGGTTGCACAACATAAATGTATATAATACCACTGAACTAAACTATACACTTAAAATGGTTAAGATGGTAAATTTTATGTTATGTGTATTTCACCACAATAAAAAAATTTTTTTTAATCATCTTTGTTTTCAAAATAGTCCCAAATATAAAGTTCTTTTAAAAATGAATTCATTCCCCCCAAAATAAATAAATCATAAAACACATAAGCAAACAGTTTATAATTGTTGGCAGAAATAATAAAGAACCAGAACCAACCTTCAAAGACTGGATTTTGTAATTAAAAGTTAAGAATATAAAAAGGGTATATTTTAATCTATTTAAAGAAATATGAAGTTTAAAATTAGAATCATGAGTAAAAGCTAGAGACTATCATAAACTTCCCAACATGTATAAAAAAATAAACAAGTAGAATGTCTAAAAATGAAAAATATAATAATGGAATTTTAAAACATAATGAAAGTTTTAAACAACCAATTACATTTGGGAGGGTCATTGATAATTGGGAAGGTTTAAGAGTCACAAAAAATGCAGCAACAAAATGAAAAATATGAAAGATGCTAAGAGACATGAAAAATACAGTGAAATGAGGTATTATGTGTCTAATCAGAATTTAAGATGGGGATTATAAATATAATTTAAGAGGGGCAATATTTAAAGAGATACTACCAGAGAATTTTCTAGAATTTATGAAAGACATGAATCATATTCAGGGATCCTAGTGTTACCTAACAGGATGAGTGAAAATAAATTCACATCAGACTTAGTTGAAGACTGCAGAGCAAGAGAAAATGTTGATAACAGCCAGAAGTACAAGACTGATTACTTACAGTTGAATAACAGACTGACATCTGCTTTCTAAGCAGAAATGGACTCCTACAAAAGAAACTATCAACTTAGGATCTGGTAAAAACTCTTTCAAGAACAAATTTGTTTGCAGGTTAAAAAAAACGGAAAACAGAAACTTTACCTCCAATAGACTTAAAACAAAAACAAAACCAAAAACCCCTCTGAGAGTTATAGTTGAGGAAGAAATAAAACAATCTTGAAAAGAAAGTCTGAAAAGCAAGGAGGAATGAAAGTACGATTGGTAAACATTGAAGTAAATCTAAAGAAAAACTGATTGCATAAAATAAAAATAATAGCTACCTGTGGGATTAATAAATCCCATTAATACCTGAAAACAAGAGCATGTAAGCCTAGAGTGGTATGAGTGGAATTAAAGCATTGTACAGTCCTTTTTAATAGAGCAAATATATTTATTAACTTCAGACTTGCCTTGACAAGGAAAAATAATGCAACTGAAAATTTTGGGGCTAAGTAATGAAAGAATAGCTCTAAAGATACTAGTTTCAAACCAGTAGAAGAGGGAAAATACATGGAAAATTTTTTTCAAAATAAAAACTGGGACCTATAAAAGCAAAAAATAGGAATAAATAGAAATACTAGTTATTTAAATAGATGTAATATGAATTCTCCCATTAAGACATCGATTATTAGATAGATTAAAAATTCAAATCCACCTATATGTTCTTTATAAAAGAAAATGTGAAAGGCTGGAAAATTGAAAATGTGAAAGGCTGGGAAAAAATACACACTAGTAAAAGCCTGACCAAATATGCATAACAATGTATAACATCAAACATAATGACTTATAAAGACAGAGAGAAGTATTAAAAATTAATTGAAATTTTATATCATGATAAAAGGTACTGTTTCACCAGAAAACCATGACAATTGTGAATGTGTGTGTCAGAATAATACAGCCTGAAAATATGACGCAAAAATTATCAAACGTTCAAGGATAATATCATAGACAGCGGAGTTTAAGATCTTGTTAAGTCCAACAGACCTAATGTTAATGAGAAGAAGATTTGAACAACATAGTTAAACAAGTTTGAGGTAATGGACATACATAGAGCCCCAAACCCAATCATTGCAAATTTTGAAACCTTATAAACATTTTTTCAAGTATGCTCAAAATTTTATAAAAACTGACTTCATTTTGTGCCATTAAGAAGTTATCAACAAGTAAAAACTGACATCACACAGACCATATTTCTTGATGCAGTTCAGTTAAGATGGTAATCAGTATCAAAAAAGATAACTTTAAAGGAATAAGTTTATGCATATGGAAATATAATGGCATTTCTAAGTAATTTATGGGATAAAGAAGGAATCCTAATGGCTCTCAGAATATATTTGGCACTAAATAATATTAAAATACATTTTAAAGCTTGTAAGACTTATAGGATTTGGTAGAAGGAGATTTATAGCCTTAAATTTTTTTTTTTTTTTTTTTTGCGGTACGTGGGCCTCTCACTGTTATGGCCTCTCCTGTTGCGGAGCACAGGCTCCGTACGCGCAGGCTCAGCGACCATGGCTCACGGGCCTAGCCACTCCGCGGCATGTGGGATCTTCCAGACCAGGGCATGAACCCGTGTCCCCTGCATCGGCAGGCAGACTCTCAACTACTGCGCCACCAGGGAAGCCCTTAAATTTTTATATTAAGAAGAAGATTGGAAATTTAATAAGTCAGCAGAGCATCTAAGTGAAGGAGTTTTTTTTTTTTAAGTAACCCTAAGGGACTTCTCTGGTGGTGCAATGGTTAAGAATCTGCCTGCCAGTTCAGGGGACATGGGTTCGAGCCCTGGTCTGGGAAGATCCCACATGCCACAGAGTAATTAAGCCCATGTGCCACAACTACTGAGCCTGCGCTCTAGAGCCTGCGAACCACAACTACTGAGCCTGTGTGCTGCAACTACTGAAGCCCGCACACCTAGAGCCCATGCTCCACAACAAGAGAAGCCACCGCAATAAGAAGCCTGCGCACCACAACAAAGAGTAACGCCTGCTCACCGCAACTAGAGAAAGCCCACGCGCAGCAATGAAGACCCAATGCAGCCAAAAATAAATAAATAAAGTAACCCAACCCTAAATAATTAGGAGAAAGGCAGACAAAGAAGATATCAACAAAACTTGTGAAATAATATGCAAAGATAAAATAGAAAATATAAAGTTAAAAAGTCAATTTTTTAAAAAAGGCTATTAAAGTTAAAATGTCAAAATTTGCTGGTACCTGAAATTTTACATCCTAAAATTCTAGGAATTTAATGCTTCAAGTATTTTGCTCATTTTTAAAGTTTTTGGTCTAGGGAGATTTCCAAAATTATTGTCTTTGATTTTTTTCTCCTGATAGGGATTGTTAGAAAATAGTTGCATTATATAAAAATTATGTAATTAGGCTGCTGCTTTTTGAGGACTATGTGATAAGCACTAGGTAAGCACTCTTTATACATTAGTTCATTTAATCCTTGAAGCAACTCCTTTAGACACTATTAGTAAAACTGCTTTACAGATAAATTATGGCTTATAAAGTAACTTACACAACGTTATACAGCCCGTAATCAGCAGAGCTGAAATTTGATTCCAGGTGTATCTGACTACAATGATGTATATTTCCAACCATTCTTCTATATTGCCTTCCAGTGTACTATTTATTATGGGTTAAAAATATACTAAGTTTGGTGGTTCTCCAAGTGTGATACATGGAACTCTTGGGTCTCTAAAACTCATTCAAGGAATCTGCAAGGTCAAAACTTTATAAAAATATAATTCTAAGATGTTATTTGCCACTTTTGCTGTGTTGACCTTAAAACTGATGGTGCAAGAGCAATGTAGGTTAAAATTACTGGTACCCTAGCATGAGTCAAACCAGTGGCACTAAACTATACCTAGTAGTCCTTCTGTTCTTCAGCACCACACACACTGTAGTAAAAAAAAGGGCTATTACACTTAAGAATGCCCTTGATGAAGGAATAAAATTGTTTTAATTTATGAAAATTTAACCCTTGGGTTAGACATTAAAAAAAATATTCTGTACAATTAAATGTGAAGTACTCAAAATATTTTTCTTGCATACCAAATTACACTGGTTGTCTTGAGGACAAAAAACTTTGTTAAGGGCCTTAACTCATGAATAGTATTTATTAATATCTGTGTCAAATAATATAGCAGTGAACTTCATAAAGCAGGAACTTGAGAGAATTCAGAGTAAAGGACAAATACCTCAGGAGTATTAACATGTTACTTTCAGTCCTAGATCGGTAAAGTGGATCTAAAATAAGTAAGGAGGGGGCGCAGGGGCCACGGGGCCGGGGGTTGGGACGTCCCAGCAGTGGCAGCAGGAGGTGGCTGGGAGGAGTAACATAACAATGGATGCCCAAGGAGAACCCCAAGTTCAGTTCAAACTTGTATTGGTTGGTGATGGGGTGGTACTGGTAAAATTACATTTGTGAAACATCATCCGACTGGTGAATTTGAGAAGAAATATGTAGCTACCTTGGGTGTTGAGGTCCATCCCCTTGTGTTCCATACCAGCAGAGGACCTATTCAGTTCAATGTATGGGATACAGCTGGTTAGGAGAAATTCGGTGGACTGAGAGATGGCTGTTATATCCAAGCTCAGTGTGCCATTATAATGTTTGTTGTAACATCGAGAGTTACTTACAAGAACTTGCATAGAGATCTGGTACAAGTGTGTGAGAATATCCCCATCGTGTTGTGTGGCAACAAAGTGGGTATTAAGGACAGAAGAGTTAAGGCAAAGTCAATTGTCTTACACCAAAAGAAGAACCTTCAGTACTATGACATTTCTGCCAAAAGTAACTACAGCTTTGCAAAGCCCTTCCTCTGGCTTGCTAGAAAACTGATCAGAGACCCTAACTTGGAGTTCGTCGCCATGCCTGCTCTCGCCGTGCCAAAGGTGGTTATGGACCCAGCGATGGCAGTGCAGTACGAGCACGATCTAGAGGCTACTCAGACAACTGCCCTCCTGGATGAAGATGATGACCTGTGAGAAAGTGAAGCTGGAGCCTAGCGTCAGAAGTCTAGTTTTAGAGGCAACTGTCCTGTGATGTCAGTGGTGCAGCGTGTTTGCCACTTTATTATATAGCTAAGCAGAACATGTGCTTAATCTTTGGAATGCTGAAGGAGATGAATGAGCTTTGGAGTGAATGTGGCAGTTAAAGAAAAAAACCTTCATTTTTTTGGACCTGCATATTTAGGTGTTTTGGAACACAGTTGTTCCCTCCTTGAGTTTCAAATATAAGACTGCTACAGTCACATCACAGTATTCAGTGGTGGAATCTTGTTTGTTACTGTCATTCCCATTTCCTTTCATTTAGAATCAGAATAAAGTTGTATTTCAAATAAAATAAATAAATAAAATGAGTAAGGATATATAGTATAAGCCCTATAATAATAGTAAGGGGTAGTTTAAGGGTATAAATTGAACTCTATCCTCAGGTAATATGAACTATTCTTTTTTCTCAAGTGTACATAGAACATTCACAAAAAATTTGTATACAAAGTTAAAAAGAAATCCTGAGAAGTTCATAAAGTAGAAACAGTACCCCCAAAAAAGCGTTTTTTGTAAAAAATCATAATGCTATAAAGATAGAAATGAATAACAACAGCAAAAAATTAAGTCCCATCCACCTACAATGTAAACATTCTTTTAAACAACTTTAGTGGGCTCCCCTGGTGGCGCAGTGGTTGAGAGTCCGCCTGCCAATGCAGGGGACACGGGTTCGTGCCCCAGTCCGGGAAGGTCCCACATGCCGTGGAGCGGCTGGGCCCGTGAGCCATGGCTGCTGAGCCTGCGCGTCCGGAGCCTGTGCTCCGCAACGGGAGAGGCCACAACAGTGAGAGGCCCGCATACAGCAAAAAATAAACAACTTTAGTGTGAAAAGGAAGAAAAAAAGTATAGGATCTCTTTAAAATATACTAATAATGAAAAAACTACATGTAAGAATCTAGGGGATATAATTAAAACAGTGATTAGGAAAAGATTTGGCTTTTAATATTTTTATCAATAAAAACTACAGAATGAGAATAAGTTAAATTCCCATCAAAAAAGCTAGGAAAAAAATCACAAAATAGGAATTCCCTGGCAATCCAATGATTAGGACTCTCTGCTTCCACTGCAGGGAGCATGGGTTCAATCCCTGGTCAGGGAACTAAGATCCCACAAGCCACAAGGTGCTTCACCCCCCAAAAAAAACCTCACAAAATAAATCAGAATAATGAACAAGGAAGGAAATAATAAAGATAAAAGCAAAAATTATTAAGGTGGAAGACAGAAAAACAAAACATTCAGACTAAAAAATAAATAGAAAAAGAAGTTTTTTCTTTGGAGAAGGCCATGAAGTAGATAAAGTACTAGTTAACCAATTGGCCAGGGAACAGGGGAGAGGTTAGCAAAGAGGGAGAAAGCAGAGATGTAGAAGACATGATAAGGGGGAAATAATCATTGAAGCAGAAAATTTTGAAAGTCATAGATTCCGTTTTGTACAACTTAGGTGAGATGGATAAAATTAATAGGAAAATCCAGTTTACCAAAATTGTCTCCAAAGAGCTAGAAGACCTATACAGGTTATTCATTTTTTTTTTTTTTTTTTTTTTTTTTTTAAGAAATAGAAAAATGTATCAAGAAACCAACAAAAACACCAAGCTGGGAGGTTTAAAAGTTATATTTTACCAAATTTTCTAAGATCAGCTAATCTCTATGTTTCATAAAATCTTTCAGAACATAAAAAAGTAAGTTCCCAAATTATTTTTTAAATGACTATGATGTTGATCTAGATAAAAATCTCATAAATATAGTTCACACACATACACACACACGACTACAGAAAAATCTCATTTATATCAGTACAAAAAATCAAAGTTCTACAGTGTTGTAGTAAAATAATACATCATTGATCAAGTGTTCCATTGATCAATGGTTCTCTTAGGAAATCCATTAACATAAATCACCTGTTAATCTAAGGAAGAACAAAAAGTGTATTTCATCTCTACTGATGTTCATAAGGTCTTTGGAAAAATTCAGCACGTTCCTGCTGAATATATTTGGTAAAAAAAGGAATTTATGCATGTATCTTCAACCTGATAAAACACATATACTCCTGTTTTTAAAATACAGCTTAAAATGTGGGAACTACTAACAGCATTCCTACTAAAACTGGAACAAGATAGGATTGTTCTGTGTCCCCACTATTCAGCATCTTGTTGGAGGTTTGGGTTTGTGCAATTAGATAAAACTGTTTTAGATTCATAAGAATTGGAAAAGAAGAAATATAACTAGTTCTGTTTGCAAATGATATTAGAAGACCAAGAGCATTGATAATAAAGCTAACTCAAACAGTAAAAGAATTTAACACAGGGATTTCCCTGGTGGTGCAGTGGTTAAGAATCCGCCTGCCAATGCAGGGGACATGGGTTTGATCCCTGGTCCGGGAAGATCCCACATGCCGCAGAGCAACTAAGCCCATGCGCCACAACTGCTGAAGCCTGCACACCTAGAGCCTGTGCTCCACAACAGTAGAAGCCACTGCAGTGAGAAGCCCACGCACTGCAGTGAAGAGTAGCCCCCATGTCACCACAACTTTAAAAAGCCCACACACAGCAATGAAGACCCAACGCAGCTAAAAATAAATAAATTTATATTTAAAAAAAAAAAGAACCTGTGTGCCAGTGCAGGGGACACAGGTTCAATCCTTGGTCCAGGAAGATCCCACGTGCTGCAGAACAACTAAGCCCTTGTGCCAGAACTAATGAGCCTGCACTCTAGAGCCCTTGAGCCACAACTACTGAGCCCATATGCCACAACTGCTGAAGCACACATGCCCCAGAGCCCGTGCACTGCAACTACTGAGCCCATGTGCCACAACTACTGAAGCCCGTGCACTTTAGGGCCTGCATGTCGCAACTACTGAGTCCACGTGCTGCAACTGCTGAAGCCCACGCACCTAGAGCTGGAGCTCTGCAACAAGAGAAGCCACTGTAATGAGAAGTCTGCTCACCAGAGTGAATAGTAGCCCCCACTCCCCGCAACTAGAGAAAGCCTGCGTGCAGCAGTAGACCCAATGCAGAAAAAAAAAAAAATCAGTACAATGTCAAAATTTAAAGCAACAGTGTCTTTCATGTACACATAGATATAATTCTATTTACAGTAGTTAAAAAAAGACAAATTCTTTGGAATAAACAAACAAGCAATTTTGTTTTCCCTAAATTAATATATAAATTTAATATGATTCCTTTAGGAAATCTCATCCACCCCTTTGGAGCTACCATATGGAAATACAGATATGCAAGAATAGGTTTTTTAAAAGATCTAGTACTGGCTCTTCCAGTTATTAAAACCTCTGTAATTAAAATGGCAGTACTGTTACCTGAATGGGCAAGCAAACTCATTGAGAAATAGACCCACACACCCAGGGAAATAGATATATGATGTAGGTGGCATTTCAGATCACAGGGAAAATGATGGACTGATTTTAGGATAATAACTGATTTTAGGATAATTGGAAAACTAATCAGAAAAAGGTAAAATTAGATCCATATCTCATATGTACAGTGGAATAAATTTCAAATTGGGTAAGAGATTTCAATATAACACAAAATAATGTAACCATATACATACTAGGAGAAAATATCAGTGAATTATGTTGTAACCTGGAATAGGGGGCAAAGGCTTTCTCTATGACTTAAAGTCCAGATGCAATAAAATAAAATATTGACTACATTTAAAGGATTTATTTATAGTAAATAGAAATTTGTCTAGCAAGAAAGTCCCATAGTCAAAGTTAAATGACAAAGGCAAACTGGGAAACATACTTGCATTGTATATTACAATAGTTAATCTCCTAGTATATAAGGGATTTTTTTAATTAATAGGGGGAAAAAAATAGGACCAAACACTTAATAGAAAAATGGACAAAAGGTGTTAGCAGAGTGTTACACACAGAAGAATAAGATATTTAAATGACCCTTAAATTTATACTAGAGCTACAAATTAAAACAATACTGAGTTACCATTTCTCTTCTATTAGATTATCAAAAATTCAAAAGCCTGACAGCACTCAGTTAGGGTACCTATGAAGTAACAGTCACTTTCACCAATTGCAGTGGTAAGTACAAAATGTACACTCCTGACAAAGAAGTATTAAGCAATATCTATTAAAACTACATATGTATTTACCCTTTGATTTAATAATCCCACCTTAGAATTTACCTGATGGTACTTGTTTAACAACATGAGAATAGAAATGCACAAAATTATTTATTGCAGCATTATTTATAATAGCAAAATGTTTGAAATCACTTACGTGCCCACCCATAGGAGACAGGTTGACCACGTGGTAGAAACAATGGCTTACCATGGAGCTGTAGAATAAAGTGACCTAAGTGTCCATCAAAAGATGAATGGATAAAGAAGATATTGCATATATGTACAATGGAATACTAAACCATAAAAAAGAATGAAATTTGCAACAACATGAATGGACTTGGAGGTTATAATGCTTATGAAATAAGTTAGACAGAGAGAGACATACTGTATGATATCTCCTAAATGTGGAATCTAAAAAAAACTAGTGAATATTAAAAAAAAAAAACAGACTCACAGATATAGAGAACAAACTAGTGGTTATCAGTGTGGAGAGGGAATGGGGGAGGCGCAAGATAGGGGTTGGGGATTAAGAGGTGCAAACTATTGTGTATAAAATAAATAAGCTGCAAGGATGTATTGTACAATACAGAAAATATAGCCAGTATTTTGTAGTAACTATAAATGGAATATAATCTTTAAAAATTGTAAATCACTGTTGTACACCTGAAAATTATTTAATATTGTACATCAACTGTACTTTAGTTAAAAAAATTTTTTTGAGAACATCTCTATGAACTGATAAGAAGGATTAACTTGGTATATACTTTTAAGTGAAAAGAACAAGAGGAAGAAAATGGGATATATACTATGTTAACTTTTAAGAAAGAAGAGGAAAGAATATATGAATCTTCTTATTCTTATACAAAAACCCACAAAAGCATAAATCAGAAACTAATAAAATTTGGTTATTTGGGGAGTAGTGGAAAATAAAATAAGTGAACCTTCTTTGAGTCTTTTATGTTTTGAGTTTTGAGACATGTTAATTTTGTGCATTTTTTAAAACTAAAATTAAATCAGCAAGGATGGGGGAGGAAGCCCTGTGATTGGGTCAAACAAACAAAGCAAGTAAACCTAACTATATCATATCAATAATACAGAACACAGGAAAAATTAATTCAAATAACTAATATAGTACTCTGTACTCTTAGTGGGGTTATTTTAAGGATAAACATTTTTTGATAGTTGTATTGGTTTAGTAATTTTGTGAGTTTTTACTGTAAGAGAAGGGAATAAAAATATGGAACGGGGGAAGAAAAAGAAGAACTCCAGTTCTTCCAGAGGTCCCAGTATGAACTCATGATTTAAATATGTATATATTTAGCATTTATTAACTTATCCTACTGTAAGATTCTAGAAGCAATGACACCATGGTAGCAATGACCACACTTATCATCCAGACCTTGATGCCTAAATACCAGTCCCTACCACAAGTAGGAAAAATAGGGTATTTGGAATATTGGTTGATTCCAAGTCAGGGACAGGAAAAGTAGAAAGTGGACATGGAATATTTTTTAATATGCTAAAAGAAAAAAAAAAAAAAAGGAAGTCCTCAAAAACAGAAGGTATGTCAAAAGGATATAAGGACCAGCATGAAGGGGTTTCCACTGGCCAAATTTGGAATAATTTGTGCATTAAAATGAATAATGAAGTCATAGATAACATATTGGTTAACAAGAGACAGTCTATGAGTTCATAGTGATAATAACAAACAAAAAATAAAAGGTAAGGGTCACAGAAGAGAAGGCATTTATTTTTTTTTCTTTTTTAAGAATGTTACAGAAAAATAGAAAATGAATGATGGAATTAAGAAAATGACTATTTTGTAACCACTAGTATACCAGTTGATTCTGGCAGGAATTACCAATCGATACTAAAAACATTGGGTAAATACAAGATTGTTGGGGAAGAGGATAAGGATAATCACATTAAAGTATTACTCCACAGATTACTAATTACAAAGGAGAAAAGGTAACTCTCTAAAATGGAAATATCTGTTGGATACCACCTTACAGCTAGTCATCAACAGCATCACTAATACTGGGATCAGCTGGTATGATAAACCAAAAGGCATATCACCGATGTACTATTACTGTCAAAAATGATTAACCTGAACCTAAATCATAAGGAACCTAATCCAAATTTTGGGACATACTACAAAATAAATGGCATGGAAAGTTTTTTTAAAAAGAGCAGGAGGAAAGACTAGGGAGACATGACAATCAAATACAATGTGTATCTCACCACTGTTATTCAACATAGTTTTGGAAATTTTAGCCACAACAATCAGAGAAGGAAAAGAAATAAAAGGAATCCAAATTGGAAAAGAAGTAAAGCTGTCACTGTTTGCAGATGACATGATACTCTACATAGAGAATCCTAAAGATGCTACCAGAAAACTACTAGAGCTAATTGATGAATTTGGTAAAGTAGCAGGATACAAAATTAATGCACAGAAATCTCTTGCATTCCTATACACTAATGATGAAATATCTGAAAGTGAAATTTAAACAACACTCCCATTTACCATTGCAACAAAAATAATACAATATCTAGGAATAAACCTACCTAAGGAGACAAAAGACCTGTATGCAGAAAATTATAAGACACGGATGAAAGAAATTAAAGATAATACAAATAGATGGAGAGATATACCATGTTCTTGGATTGGAAGACTCAACATTGTGAAAATGACTACTAACCAAAGCAATCTACAGAGTCGGTGCGATCCCTATCAAACTACCACTGGCATTTTTCACACACAGAACTAGAACAAAAAATTTCACAATTTGTATGGAAACACAAAAGACCCCGACTAGCCCAAGCAATCTTGAGAAAGAAAAACAGAGCTGGAGGAATCAGGCTCCCTGACTTCAGACTGTACTACAAAGCCACAGTAATCAAGACAGTATGGTACCAGCACAAAAACAGAACTACAGATCAATGGAACAGGACAGAAAGCCCAGAGATAAACCCACGCACATGTGGTCACCTTATCTTTGATAAAGGAGACAAGAATATACAGTGGAGAAAAGACAGCCTCTTCAATAAGTGGTGGTGGGAAAACTGGACAACTACATGTAAACGAACGAAATTAGAACACTCCCTAACACCATACACAAAAATAAACTCAAAATGGATTAAAGACTAAACATAAGGCCAGACACTATAAAACTCTTAGAGGAAAACATAGGCAGAACACTCTATGACATAAATCATAGCAAGATTCTTTTTGACCCACCTCCTAGAGAAATGGAAATAAAAGCAAAAATAAACAAATGGGACCTAATGAAACTTAAAAGCTTTTGCACAGCAAAAGAAACTGTAAACAAGATGAAAAGACAATTCTCAGATTGGGAGAAAATATTTGCAAATGAAGCAACTGACAAAGGATTAATCTCCAAAATTAAAAGCAGCTCATGCAGCTCAATATCAAGAAAACAAACAACTCAATCCAAAAATGGGCAGAAGACCTAAATAAACATTTCTCCGAAGAAGATATACAGATTGCCAACATACACATGAAAGAATGCTCAACATCATTAATCATTAGAGAAATGCAAGTCAAAACTACAATGAGATATCATCTGACACCAGTCAGAATGACCATCATCAAAAAATCTACAAACAATAACTGCTGGAGAGGGTGTGGAGAAAAGGGAACCCTCTTTCACTGTTGGTGGGAATGTAAATTGATCCAGCCATTATGGAGAACAGTATGGAGGTTCCTTAAAAACCTAAAAATAGAACTACCATATGACTTAGCAATCCCACTACTGGGCATATACCTTGAGAAAACCATAATTCAAAAAGAGTCATGTACCAAAATGTTCATTGCAGCTCTATTTACAATAGCCAGGACATGGAAGCCACCTAAGTGTCCATCAGCAGATGAATGGATTAAGAAGATGTGGCACGTATATACAATGGAATATTACTTAGCCATAAAAAGAAACGAAATTGAGTTATTTTGTAGTGAGGTGGGTGGACCTAGAGTCTGTCATACAGAGTGAGGTAAGTCAGAAAGAGAAAAACAAATACTGTATGCTAACACATATATATATGGAATCTTTAAAAAAATGGTCATGAAGAACCTAGGGGCAAGATGAGAATAAAGATGCAGACCTACTAGAGAATGGACTTGAGGATATGGGGAGGGGGAAGGGTAAGCTGGGACAAAGTGAGAGTGGCATGGACATGTATTCACTACTAAAAGTAAAATAGATAGCTAGTGGGAAGCAGCCGCATAGCACAGAGAGATCAGCTCAGTGCTTTGTGACCATCTAGAGGGGTGGGAGGGACGGAGATGCAAGAGGGAAGAGATATGGGACATATGTATATGTATAACTGATTCACTTTGTTATAAAGCAGAAACTAACACACCATTGTAAAGCAATTATACTCCAATAAAGATGTTAAAAAAATACAATGTGTAATCCTAGATTGCAACCTGAGATTGGGGAGGAAAAAGCTGTAAAGGAGATAATGAGGAAAGTTGGGGACTATATTTTTTGTGTTAAATTTTTTGAAAAGGATGATGGCATTATAGTTATGTATCATAAAGTTCTTTTTCTTTATTTCTCAAGTAGAGTTAAAGCTTCATGATATCTGCAACTTTCAAATGCTTCACCCATAAATAACCTGTGTGTGAGAGTTTATATGTAAATCCAATGATGCAAAATGTCAATAGTTGTTGAATCTATAGAAGTAAAATTTTGTGGAAGTACATTGTACTCTTCTTTCAACTTTTCTGTAGATTGAAATTTTTAGAAAAATATATTTGGGGAAGAATAGAAAGCAAGGGGAAGAACTGTACACCATAAGTGGTTCTGGAGAACTTTGCTTTCCTTCTTTCCTTTCATTATATCATTATCTGCACTAATATGATATTTGTCATTAAATGATACCAATGTGTGTCAGAGTTCTTCATGTTATATAAAGTGCTATATAAGTATTAATTGTTAATACATATCAAACATGAGGAGAAGGGAAATGCATTTTGGAGAAGAAGATAAGAAAAATACCATCATTCTGGTCTTTAAAATTTTTGTTGGATTAGTGACCAATATTATCCACTTTGACAGTCTCATAATTGAGACAGCCTACACAGATATTCTTAGATTGGTCCTAAGAGCAACTCTCTCTCTAGGTAAATAGTAGCATTATATGCTACCTATGAGTGTGGAAGAATACTAAACAAAGGAGTGAATACAAGGAAGTTGGAATCAGTTGGTTCTGGTGATTCATGTCTCTCCCATATGTAAAATACACTCACCCCTGCCCAAGACCTCCAAAAGTCTTATCTTATTACAACATCATCTCAGAGACCACACTCTTGTTATCTAACTCAGTTTCAGATACAAATGAAGTTCCTTGAGTGTAGTTCCTTTGGTATAGTACTTCAAATATAGTTTCTCTTGATCTGTAGACCTTTAAAAGTAAAAAGGCAAATTACTTGCCCACACACACCCAACATACAATGTTAGGACAGGCATAGGATAACCACTGTAAACACTCTTGTTCAAAAATGGCGAAATGGAAAAAAAAAAAAAAAAAATGGCGAAATGGGGTGCACACAGGGGTCACTGTTCCATATCAATGCTGAAATCCAGCTGAGCAAATGTTGGAAGTTATTCGATTAGATCTTAAGGAAAAATTCTTTATGGCTCTTGAATCTGCCCTCTGGGCTCTAATTTCCACTTTCTAATTTATCCTTTCTTCCTATTTTTAAAAATTGAGATATAATTCATATACTACAAAATTCACTTTTTTAAAGTGTAAAATTCAGTGGTTTTTAATACACTCATTAACAAAGTTTTGCAACCATCACCGCTATCTGATTCCAGAACATTTTCTTCACCCTAAAAAAGAAACCCATTACTAGATGAACACTCACTCATTATTCTCTTACTCTTCTTCAGGCTTTGGCAACCACTAATCTAATAGATTTCTCTCTTTGTAGATTTGCCTGTTTTAAACATTTCATATAAATGAAATTGTACTATGTGCAGCCTTCATTTAGCATGTTTTTGAGGTTCATTCTTATTGTAACATGCATCAGTTCATTTCTTTTTATGATTCAATAATACTCTATTGTATGGATATACCACATTTTATTTATACACTCACCAGTTGACATTCATTTGGGTTGTTTCTACTTTTTGGCTGTTGTGAATAATGCTGCTGTGAACATTTATACATACTTTTGACTGAACTTATGTTTTTGGTTTTCTTAGTTATATACCTAGGGGTGGAATTTGCTGGGTCATATGGTAAATCTATGTTTACATTTTTTAATGTGTTTTCAAATGTATTTTCCAAAATAGCTGCACCATTTTGCATTCCCACCCACCGTGTATGAGGACTCAAATTTCTCCACATTCTCACTCACACTTATTATCTGCATTTTTTATTATAATTCTCCTTCACGGTGTGAAATGATATCTCATTGTGCTTTTTATTTGCATTTCCCTAAAGACTAATGATGTTAATCATCTTGTCATGTGCTTACTGGTCATTAGTAGTATCTTCTTTGGAGAAATGTCTACTCAAATCATTTGCTGTTTTTTCATTTGGGCATTTGTCTTTTTATTGTTGGGATATAGGAGTTCTTTAAATACTTGGACATAGACTCTTATCAGACATGTGATTTGTAAATATTTACTCCTAATCTGTGGACTCTCTTCACTTAGTGTCCTTTGAAGTACAAAAGTTTTAACTTTTAATCAAGTTCATTATATCTGTTTTTTTCTCATTGCTTGTGTTTTAGTGTTGAATCTAAGGAATCATTGCCTTAATCTAAGGTCATGAAGATTTACACTTTTGTTTTCTTTCAGATTTTTATAGTTTTAGCTCCTATATTTAGGTCATTGATGCATTTTGAGTTAATTATTCTATATGGTATGAGGTGGAGGTCCAGTTTCATTATTTTGCATGTAAATATCCAGTTGTCCTAGCACAGTTTGTTGAAAAGACAATTATTTCCCCCACTGAATTGACTTGGTACTCTTATCAAAAATAGATTAATGGTTTATCTTGGGGCTCAGTTCTACTCTATTGATCTATATGTCTGTCCTTAGGACATTAACACCTAAGCTTGATTATTATACTTTATAGTAAGTTTTGAAATCAGGAATTGCTAATCCTCCAGTTTAGTTCTTTTTCAAGATTATTTTGGCTATTCTGGATTCCTTGCATTTCAATGTGCTTTTTAGATTCAGCTTGTCAGTTTATACAAAAATGCCAGCTAGGATTTTGATAGGGATTGTGTTGAATTTGTTGATCAGTTTGGGGAGTTATTATCATGTTAACAATATTTAGTCTTCCAATTCATGAACACAGGATGTATTTCTGTTTATTTATGTTTTGTCAAACTTATTCCTGTAAGGCTTTTCTTTGTAATACTGTTGTAAATGGAATTATTTTCTTAATTATTTCCTTTTAGAATTGTTTAGTGCCATTGTATAGAAGTAAAATTGACTTTTGTATATTGACATGGCATCCTGTAACCTTGCTGAACTTACAAGTTCTAAAATTTTGTGTGTGTGGATTCCTTACAAATTTGTATATACAACATTGTTATCTATAAAGAGAGTTTTACTTCTACTTTTTCAACCCAAATTACTTTTATTTCATTTTCCTGCCTAATTGCACTGGCTAGAATCTCCAGTACATGTTGAATAGAAGTAGTGAGAGCATGTGTCCTTCTCTTGTTCTGATATTATGGGGGAAACTTTCAATCTTTCACCATTAAGTGTGATGTTATCTGTAGATTTTTCATAGATGCTCTTTCATAGATTGAGGTAGTTTCCTTCTATTCCTAGTTTGTACATTGTTTTTATCATGAAAAGGTATCAAGTGCTTTTCTACATCTATGGAGATTATTATGTGGCTTTTGTTCTTTATTAATACGTTATATTACATTGCCTGATTGGTTTTTATATGTTGAACTAACTTTGTATTCTTGGGATTCTTGGTCTTGATGTATAATCCGTTTTTTTTTAACGTATTTTTTGTAGTATAATTGCTTTACAATGGTGTGTTAGTTTCTGCTTTATAACAAAGTAAATCAGCTATACATATACATATATCCCCATATCTCCTCCCTCTTGCATCTCCCTCCCACCCTCCCTATCCCACCCCTCTAGATGGTCACAAAGCACTGAGATGATCTCCCTGTGCTATACAGCTGCTTCCCACTAGCTCTCTATTTTACATTTGGTAGTGTATATAAGTCTATGCCACACTCTCACTTTGTCCCAGCTTACCCTTCCCCCTCCTGGTGTCCTCAAGTCCATTCTCTACATCTGAGTCTTTATTCCTGTCCTGCCCCTAGGTTCTTCAGAAACATTTTTTTTTTCTTTTCAGATTCCACATAATGTGTTAGCATTCGGTATTTATTTTTCTCCTTCTGACTTACTTCACTCTGTGTGACAGACTCTGGGTCCATCCGTCTCGCTACAAATAACTCAGTTTCATTTCTTTTTATGGCTGAGTAATACTCCATTGTGTATATGTGCCACATCTTCTTTATCTATTCATCTGTCGATGGACACTTAGGTTGTTTCCAAGTCCTGGCTATTGTAAATAGAGCTACAATGAACATTGTGGTACATGACTCTTTTTGAATTATGGTTTTCTCAGGGTACATACCCATTAGTAGGATTGCTGGGTCATATGATAGTTCTATTTTTTGTGTGTGTGGTACGCGGGCCTCTCACTGTTGTGGCCTCTCCCGTTGTGGAGCACAGGCTCCAGATGTGCAAGCTCAGCGGCCACGGCGCATGGGCACAGCCGCTCCGCAGCATGTGGGACCTTCCCAGACCAGGGCACAAACCCATGTCCCCTGCATCGGGCAGACAGACTCTCAACCACTGCACCACCAGGGAAGCCCTGGTAGTTCTATTTTTAGGTTTTTAAGGAATCTCCATACTGTTCTCCAAAGTGGCTGTGTCAGTTTACATTCCCGCCAACAGTGCAAGAGTATTCCCTTTTCTCCACACCCTCTTCAGCATTTATTGTTTCTAGAGTTTTTGATGATGACCATTCTGACTGGTGTGGGATGATATGTCATTGCGGTTTTGATTTTCATTTCTCTAATGATTAGTGATGTTGAGCATCCTTTCATGAGTTTGTTGGCAATCTGTATATCTTCTTTGGAGAAATGTCTATTTAGGTCTTCTGCCCATTTTTGGATTCGGTTGTTTGTTTTTTTGGTATTGAGCTGGACGAGCTGCTTGTAAGTTTTGGAGATTAATCCTTTGTCAGTTGCTTCATTTGCAAATATTTTTTCGCATTCTGAGGGTTGTCTTTTCATCTTGTTTACGGTTTCCTTTGCTGTGCAAAAGCTTTTAAGTTTCATTAGGTCCCATTTGTTTATTTTTGTTTTTATTTCCATGTCTCTAGGAGGTGGGTCAAAAGGAATGTTGCTGTGATTTATGTCATGGAGTGTTCTGCCTATGTTTTCCTCTTAAGAGTTTTATAGTGTCTGGCCTTACATTTAGTCTTTAATCCATTTTGAGTTTATTTTTGTGTATGGTGTTAGGGAGTGTCCTAATTTCGTTCTTTTACCTGTACCTGTCCAGTTTTCCCACCACCACTTATTGAAGAGGCTGTCTTTTCTCCACTGTATATTCTTGTCTCCTTTATCAAAAATAAGGTGACCATAGGTGTGTGAGTATATCTCTGGGCTTTCTGTCCTCTTCCATTGATCTGTATTTCTGTTTTTGTGCCAGTACCATACTGTCTTGATTACTGTAGATTTGTAGTATAGTCTGAAGTCAGGGAGCCTGATTCCACCAGCTCCATTTTTCTTTCTCAACGTTGCTTTGGCTATTCGGGGTCTTTTGTGTTTCCATACAAATTGTGAATTTTTTTGTTCTAGTTCTGTGAAAAATGCCAGTGGTGGTTTGATAGGGATTGCACTGAATCTGTAGATTGCTTTGGGCAGTAGAGTCATTTTCACAATGTTGAGTCTTCCAATCCAAGAACGTGGTATATCTCTCCATCTGTTTGTATCATCTTTAATTTCTTTCATCAGTGTCTTACAGTTTTCTGCATATAGGTCTTTTGTGTCCTTAGGTAGGTTTATTCCCAGGTATTTTATTCGTTTTGTTGCAGTGTTAAATGGGAGTGTTTCCTTAATTTCTCTTTCAGATTTTTCATCATTAGTGTATAGGAATGCCAGAGATTTTTGTGCATTAAGTTTGTTTCTGTGCATTAATTTTGTATACTGCTACTTTACCAAATTCACTGATTAGCTCTAGTAGTTTTCTGATAGCATCTTTAGGATTCGCTCTGTATAGTATCATGTCATCTGCAAACAGTGACAGCTTTACTTCGTTTTTTCCGATTTGGATTCCTTTTATTTCTTTTTGTTCTCTTATTGTTGTGGCTAAAACTTCCATAACTATGTTGAATAATATTGGTGAGCGTGGACAGCCTTGTCTTGTATAATCCTTTTTATGTGTTGCCTGTTTCTGTGTGATAGGAGAGTTGGCCCTTGAACAATGTGGTGGATAGGGGCTGGCCCTTCATGCAGTTGAAAAATCTATGTATGACTTATGGTCAGCCCTCTGTGTTTGCATTTCCACATCCACAGATTTAACCAGTCACAGATTGTGTAGTACTGTAGTATTTACTATTGAAAAAATCTACATATAAGTGGACCTTCACAGCTCAAACCTATGTAGCTCAAGGGTCAACTGGATTTTTGTCTGTTCATAATGGATAGTTTTAATTTCGTTTAGTAGTTTTCTTTTCATGTGATTTTTTTTGTCCAGTTTTGGTATCAGGGTAACATTGCCCTCATAGAATGAGTTGTGAAATGTTCCTTCCTCATCTCTTGTTTTGGAGTTTGTGAAGGACTGGTTTTAATTCCTCTTAAATGTCTAATAGAATTCACCAGTAAATCTGTCTGTCCTTGGGCTTTTCTTTGTGGCAAGATTTTTGGTTACTAATTCAGTCTTTTTACTTGCAAATCCAGGTTTTCTGTTACTTCTTGAGTGAGTTTGATAGTTTGTGTCTTTCTAGGAATTTGGTCATTTCATCTAGGATACCTAATGTGTTGATGTATAGCTTTTTTATTTTTTGTGTGTGTAGTATTTTTTGATTACCTTTAATGTTAATGGTGATAGTGCTTCCTTCATTTCTGATTTTACAAACTTAAGTCCATTCTGGTTTTTATTCTTGGTCAAATTTTTGATCTTTTCAAGGAGCCAACTTTTGGTTTTATTGCTCTTCTCTGTTGTCTTTCTATTCTCTATCTTATTTTTTTCTGCCCTAACTTTTTATTTATTTTCTTCTCTGTGCTTGCTTTGGGTTTAATTTTCAATTTGTTTTCTCTTAAGGATGAAGGTTAGGTTATTGGGTTATTGGGTTGAATTTTTTTTAATATATGTGTTTATTGCTATAAATTGCTCTCTAAGCACTGCTTTAGCTTCTTCACATAACTTTTGCTGTGTTGTTTTCCTTTTCAGTCATTTGGGAGTTGATTGGTCTAGAGCATCTTCTTCCAAGTTCAGTCATTTGGCTGTTTGCAGGAGACTTCAGTTTCTTTCCTTGTGAGCCTCCTCAGTGCCGCTCACAGTACGGCTTTCTCCAGAGTGAGTGATGAGAGAGCAAGAGGACAGAATAGCGTGGGTGGGGGTCACAGTGAACACCAGTGTTCAGAGTATCCAGGGTAGAAACCATATTCTTTTATAACCTAATCTTGGAAGTGACATACACTTCTGCATTATGTTATTATTAATCACACATTCCACCCTTGATACAATGTGGAAGGAACTACAGAACACTGGAAACCAGGAGGTGGGAATGGGAATCATTAAGGACCATCTTGAAACTGGCTACCACAAACAACTTGCTAAACTTTTGAATTAGTTAAATTTGGAAAATGAAGAGATAGGGCAAAAATAAATTATTTCTGTCTTCTTGGGGGCATATCATTTCCATTTGGCAACATATTTTCTCTTCTAGCCCAGTGTTGGTTAGTTGCCTGAATTTTGAAACCATCTGAGTTTATATCCCTGGCCTAGATCTTTAGTTAACTCAGTTTTTTTTAATAGTTATGATAATTTGCACAAGTATTCTAGAAGGCTCACTAATCAGCAGCTGAGCAGCATTTTCTTTGTCTCTTTCTCTTTTTTATCTTGTTTGTTTGTTTGTTGGTTTTTTGCTAAGTCCTTTGGTCTCACACATAGACTTATTCCCAATATAAACAAACGAAAACTGAGTAGATGAATAAAGTAGCATTATCTATCCTGCTTTAAACTTAGCTCTAAACTCAACTCTAAAGTATAGCCCTACCTAGTCACATATGTCTGATCATATTTCTGTTGTTTTTTGATAAATATAATTATTTTGAATTTATAAAGTGATATTAACCAATACATTACAGGATAATTAACCAAAATACCTAGAAGTAAATCAGTATCTCCTTTTAACACATAATTCAAAGCAAGATTAGTTTCGAAAAAAGATGGAAAAGAGTGTTCACAGATGCCTTTAAGGATTCCTGGAAGTAATAATCAAGAAATGGTATAAATTAGGAATCCTTATGTGTAACATGGAAATTTCTCGTTTTGATACAGATCACTTTAGTTGGGTTACATGTGCTAATATTATCTATTCTGCAGCACAGTATATCACATGGGCTTAGAAATTATGTCCTTTGTGTTTTCCCAGCTAGTTAATAATTTTACATATTAACCTAGTTAGTTAATATTTTTACTTATTTGACATTTTATGATTTATGTAAAATATAACTGCTCAGCCTGCATGTTTTCATTTCTCTTGTTATTTTCACTATAACCTAAGATAATAGTGGAGTAAATGTCAGCTATTAAAATGAAAAGTACAGGAGTTCAGTATTTTATGTACAATCTCATATAACTTTAAAATATCCTGTGAGCAAGACTTATTATGACTTCCAAGGTTCTATTATCATTTCCAGTGGTTTTTTTTTTTTTTTTTTGGTGGTATGTGGGCCTGTCCTGTTGCGGAGCACAGGCTCAGTGGCCATGGCTCACAGGCCCAGCCACTCTGCGGCATATGGGATCTTCCCAGACCGGGTAACAAACCCGTGTCCCCTGCATCGGCAGGCGGATTCTCAACCACTGTGCCACCAGGGAAGCCAGCCCTATCATTTCTATTTTTATGAACAGAGAAACTAAAACACGGAGGGGTATGTAACTAGCCTGAATTCAGGAAGATAGCTAAGATTTCAATCTATAGCTAAGTCTTTCTTTTTTCATTAAAATATAGTTGACATACAATATTATTGTAGTTTCAGGTATACTGTGGAGTGATTCACATTTGCATGCATGATGAAATGATCACCATAAGTCTAGTAAGCAACTGTCCTCATACAAATTTAATACAGTATTATTGACCATATTCCTTGTGTTGTATATTATTTATATGTGGACTCTAAGAAACAAAACAAAAACAAGCTAAGCTAAAACAGACTCATAGTTACAGAGAACAAACAGGTGGTTGCCAGAGGGGAGGGGTGTTGGGGGATGAAATAGGTGAAGGGGGAAATTAAGAGGTAAAAACCTCCAGTTATAAAATAAATGAGCCACGGGCATGTGATATATATACAGTTGACCCTTGGACAACATTGGGGTTAGGAGCACTGACCCTCTGCACAGTGAAAAATGAGTCTAACTTTGCAGCAGGCCCTCCATACTCGGGGTTCCACATCTGCAGACTGACCAACCATGGTCTGTGCAGTACCGTTGTATGTATTTATTGGAAAAAAATCCATGTCTGTGTGTACCCCCACAGTTCAAACGCATGTTGCTCAGTGCTCAACTGTATAGCCAAGTCTTTTTTTCTAGTACTCAGAAACAAATAGTGCCTCTCTTCCCTACTGGGCTCTAAACAAAGTATAAATGTGAGGACTAAAATGTTACTTTTCTCATAGGCCCATAATCCCTTCTCAAATGTTTTTTCAGAATTCAACATTCTTCGTTTTGAAAGAGCTAATGTAATGGAGATGTTTATTATGTAACATCTCCAGCAGGTCCAAAACAGCACCCTGTGATCAAATATATTGATATTTCTGCAGGACCATAAACAGATTGATGTCGACTGAGGTCACATTTTGCTACCAGATACGGTGGTGGTCATGGTGGAGGTAGTTTTGTTGCCTTTCCTCACCTTTAAATAGTATGTTTTCTAATCTTCTTGCATTTTAGAATCATGGATCTATAAAAGTAGATGCTAGTTGGAGGACTTGCCTTCAGATCTCTTAGACAATTGCTCCAGCTAATACTGAACCCCAAAACTAAGGAGATTCAACCCTTCAGTCTCAGACAGCCCAGGATCAGGGCAGACCTATTCACACAGCACTGATCTGCCTGGGTAAGAGTTGAGGCATTTAAGGAGCAGAGGAGCATGTTGGTTTGGCCAAAAAGTTCGTTTGGGTTTTTCCATAACATCTTACAGAAAAACCCAAACAAACTTTTTGGCCAACCCATTATCTCTAGAAGTAGGCCCACTTCTAAGAGGAAGAAGTATGGAGCCTACAAATACACTTAGTCATCCTTCCTAGTTCACCAATCATTCTGCCTCTGAAGGAGCAGAGTAAATAAAAGGATTGGGGTGAGGCCAGTAGTGTGTGTGTGAAAAAAGCCACCACCATCCAATATTAAAACTCTTTATTACTTATTATATACTGTGTTTATAAGTGGTCTGTCTTTATTCCACACCTCTTATAAAATCATTCAGTTGTTTTTACCTCTTGTACAGGTTTCAAGCAGAATTGTATATGACTGCTGTCCTTTATTTTGGTTGTAGCTGACCAACATGTTTTGGGACCAAAGACTGATTAAGACCCTCAGTAGTGGTACTGCTGTTTTTATAGGGCAATATTAGTAGATGTGCACTGAAATATTTAAGACTAACATCTCATAATTCAGCAATTTACTTTCCGGTAGTTCTGCAAACCAATAAAAGTAAAAAGAAGGTGAATGTGGCAGAATGCTAACAATTCTTGAATCTTGGTAGAGGCTGTCTGTGTCATTGTAGTGTTCTTTATTTTTTTCTTTCTGATTGAAATTTCTCAATATGAAAAATTGAAAAAGGAAAAAAATCCTTGATGATGACATTTAGGCTATATATGAAGTGCACATTTGACAGAGTTGAAGAATTAATGGGAATAAATAGTTACAGAGTTTAGATATTTTCTTTAATAGTTAATGTGTATACCTACTCTATTAGGTTAAAACTTGCTTGGTTACTTATATATACAATTTATGTTCACATACTAAATGTCCTAGTATCTTGTAGAATACATTTGAATTAAAACTCTGAAAATAAGCTGTCTGTTTTTATGTCTAGTTGTTTATATTTTAGTTTGGGACCAAAAATATTTATTTTTAAGAAACAATTAAAAATGCCAAGTTTGGGGTTGATATATTCTCATAATACTAATTAAACCAACAAGGTTTTTATTGCTAAGTCCTAGAAACCATTCGCAGTTATGGACCAAATCTGAGACTTGTGAAATCATTAATTTGTAATTAAGATAAATTTAAACATAGGTATTTTGCATTCTCTTTTTTAATTCTTATTATATTTATTTCTTCCCTAGATCTTCCTCAGAACTGTGATCCTAACATTCCCCTAGTTGCTCAGGAATTAATGAAAAAGATGATACGTCAGTTTGCAATTGAGTATATTTCAAAAAGTGGTAAAATTCAAGAGAATAGAAATGGTTCAATTGGACCAAGTCTAATATGTAAGAGTATCCAAATGAATCAAGCAGAAAACTCCCTTCAGGAAGAGCAGGAAGGCCCCTTAGACCTCACTGTGAATCGAATGCAAGAACAAAATACTCAGCAAGGTAAGATTTGTGTGTATGTGTGTGGTATGTGTGTGTATGTGTGTGTGTGATATATAATTTTATGTTTTAGTATTCTTAAATATATATAACCTTATATTCACAGATAAATTTACTTCAAAAGTAATATTACTTGTAATTAACCTATGTAGTATGGACTAGAGAGAAGTGCTGAATTAGAGCTTTTGTATTACATTTGTCTTTGTTTATAAAACTAGAAGTGAGAGTTTCTCTCAGTGTTTTTTCACAGTAAAGTGTATGGTGAGAGAATTCTAGCAAGCAACCTAAAAGGAAAGTGTACAAATAAAAAGATATGTATGATAAAAATGTATTTTTGTAATATACAGCTGAGAACATTCAGCACTTGCTGTTCAGTTTTTTGCACTTAGGTGAAAAAAAGAAACAGATGATTTGTATTCAATTGTTTATGATGTATCTAGGGAAAGAGAAAAGTTAATGCATGGGATAAATATAATTAACTATATGGAGATACATTTTTCATAAGAAACATGAATGATGAGGCTGTATTGGTCTTATCTAATTGTTAATTGAAGGAAGAGTTGTGATTCTCAGAGGAAAAGAAGGAAGACCTTAAAGTGCTTGTGGAGGATGCCAAACAGGTGTTTGCCTGGAGAAGAGAGAACAAGTAGCTCTTGTTAATACAAGTTAAGGATAGTGTTGTCTGGCCTCAAAGCCAGAAAAAATGTCAGGATTAAGTTTGATTGCAGAAGGCAGTGTGGTGTTGGAGGCTGTAAAGAAGAGTACACTAGTCAGTGTTTAAAGAAGATAATCTTTTCACCGTATAAGACATTAAAATTGAGAGAGGCTGAAATATGGAAATACTTTTCTCTTTTTGCTTCCCTAATTGTAGGTTGTATGAGTTTATTTATGTACTAAGATCTGAGAAATTTGAGATAATAATTAGGTAGGTTATAAGACAGAGAAAGAAATGTTGAAGATGATTTTGATATAAGGCTTAAGGACAAAAATATATCAATACATTGAATTTTGTAAGTTAGAAAGCATGGGATTTTTAGAACTTTTGTTTGTCTTGCATTTCTATGTTTCATACCCTCTTATATCTCTTCTCCTTTGTGGGAGGCAGTTCAGTGTTCTAAAGAGACTAAAACATAGGCTTTGATATCTGTTACAGACTTGTGGTTGAAATCCCAGCTCTGCTACTTAAGTTACATGAATAGTTAACTTTACCTATCAGAGCTTTAATTTCCTCATTTGTTACTTGGCAATAATAATAACAAACTCATTGGAGCAATATGAAAGTTAAATATAAAGTAACCAACTCATAAAAGATACTCAAACATTAGTCTCTCCCTACTCTCTACCTCCTGTTCCCTGCCACCACAGAAGAGAAGGCTTGGAAGTAACATGGTAGTTATCTGTAAATATTTGTATGGCTCTTCCACTAAAGTAGGATTGAACTTTCTCTGAATGGCCCAATGAGTAGAATTAGGATCACTACCTAGAAGTTAGGTGGAAACAGATTTCAGGTCCATATGAGAAAGAATATTTCTAAAGATCAGACATTTTTTTAAAGGGGAAAGGGGAAAAGATTCCCTGGTTGCCTTATCAGTAGAGGCATTCAAAAGCATCAGATGAGTGGTTGGAATAGATGACATTTTAAAAGTAAATTTCCAGTCCTTACATTCTGTGATTGTATGAATTTAAGTGATAAGGCAGACCCAAATATATATAGAAAATAAGTAATGTAGTTACTTATTTAAATTATTTTGATATTCTAGGCAAAGTGCACAAATATATATGTGAACATTCTGAGGCTGAAAAGTCATTTAGTTTAGTGTGGCTTGTAGTGTATAAAGCAAGGGAGAGAATGGTAATAGATGAGGCTAAAGAAATAGGTAGGGGTAAGATTGTGAGAAAGCCATGTAGAAATATTAAGGATTTTGACTTTTCTTAGGGCCGTAGAAAGCTGCTAGGTTTCTTTAAGCAGAGAGTAACAAATCAGATTTTCTTTTATAAAACTATTCTACTGTGGTATAGATTGGTAAGCTCTAACTTTGTCTACTTGCATATCAAATTTTTTTTAATGTAGCACATGTATATGTGTATCTATACACACCAATACCTTATATGTACTAATATTTCCACGAATTAAAATTTTTAAGGTTGAAATAAAGATGTTATAAACAATTTTTAAATGTCTTGCTAATCGTGGTGACTTCACCCCCAGTATCTTATTACACAATGTAGACTTTGGAGCGTTTCATTAGTAATACTACAAGGTATAAATCCTTATTTCAGATGGTTTCTTAAGAACTAAAAAATCTTTTGTACTGACTTCACTCTTCATACCTTATAGTATAATTAATAAAATGCTCATACTAGTAGTAGCAGGATGAGTTCTGCCTTTGTTTGTCTATTATTTGCTAGTGCTTACTTTTTTCACATTATTCTCACTCTGTAATTTTGCAACAATACTCGTTTAAGTCATTTGTTCATTTTGTGAGTTATTTTATTCAAATTACATGCTGTAATCTGTAAATCCAGTAGATAATCTAGCCATAAATAATGTAGATAATTTATGGATTGTCTGATCTATAAATCTATAAAATTATTAATCCCAAATGGTTTTACAGGTAACTTTATATAATCTTAAGGCAGAAGATAATTCTTATCTTTTACAGACTATTTTAAAGAATAGAAAAGAGAGAAATATTGATATAATCTTTATCAAAACAAGGCACAGATAGCAAAAGAAAGAAAATTTGCAAGCTAGTCTTATTTACAAACCTAGGTACAAAAATTCTAAACAAAATTTTGGCAAACTGAATATAGTGAATTATAAAAACATTATAAATCATCTGTAGGGAAGCACAGATGATTCTGCATTTGAGACACCTTTATGATTTTACACATTACAAAATAAAAAACAACCATATCATCCTAATAGATACAGAAAAAATTTACAAAAGCTGACACATTTATTATAAAAAATGCTTATCACTGGGCTTCCCTGGTGGTGCAGTGGTTGAGAATCCGCCTGCCGATGCTGGGGACACGGTTTCGTGCCCCGGTCCGGGAAGATCCCACATGCCGCGGAGTGGCTGGGCCCGTGAGCCATGGCCGCTGAGCCTGCGCATGCGGAGCCTCTGCTCCGCAACGGGAGAGGCCACAACAGTGAGAGGCCCGCGTACCACACACACACAAAAAAAATGCTTATCACTCCGAGAATAGATGAGTACTTCTGCTATGAGGGACATCATAACCAAATGATTTAAAGTAATGGACATGACAGAAATTTTCAACATTTTATGAGACGTCTTGACTCATGTAACGTGAGAGAAAAAAAGAAATATGAAAGTAAGCAATAATAAGTAATAGGTTATAAGGAAAGAACGAGCAGAATTGTGGTTACTTACAAACAGTATGATTGTGTATATAGAAAATATGAAAGAATATCTATGTAAAGTTTTAGAAGTGATGAAAGAGTTCAGAAATGATACTACTCACGAGATTAGTATGATAACATCCAATTAGAAAATCCAGTTTTTAAAAAATCTTCTACAGTAGCAACAAAAGCAAGAAAAACATTAAAACACCTAAGAATGAAGCTAATAAACTAAGACCTTATGGAGAACATTATAAAACTTTATTGAAGGTTATAAAAGAAGACTCCCAAAATGAGTGATTATATTTTACATGAATGGGAAGACTCTAAAAGATAGCAGTTCATCTTTAATGTACTTAATAATTCAATGTCATTCTAGTCAAAAGTCATAAAATTTATGAGTAAAACTTAAAAGAGCCAAGAATTACCAAGTCAAGGTGGTGAGGGACTTCTCTAAAACATATCAAGACTTTGTACAATAATTCAAACAGGGTGCTATGGGCAATATACAAATCACTAGGACAGATTAGCAAGCCCAGAAGAGATGTCATTATAAATCACCAGGATGATGGCCTGTTCAGTAAACAGTTCCAGGGCAATTGGTTACCCACTTGGAGGGGGAAAAAATGGATCCCTACCTTACACTGCTCACAAATGTAATTTTAGTTGGGTTAAAGGGCTAAATGTTAAAAGCAAAACTAAAAGTTAGAAAAGATAAAGGATTATATCTTAATGAATTTAAAATAAGGAAGAATTTCTTAAGATGCAGAAATAACAATCCATATAACACTTAAGTGTTATAAATGTCACTGTGAAGAGAGTGAAAATTCAAGCCTCAAATTTGGAGACAGTATTTACAACTGATATAACTAACAACCATTCAGCTAATCAAACAGAACTACAGCCAATGAGGAAAACGTGACACCTTAGAAAAATAGGCAAAAACAGTTATCAGAAGATTACAGAATAACCAAATAAGCAAAGTAAAAGATGCTCAAAAGAATATCCTGCTCAGCTTTCATCCCAATATAGGGCTATTTTATTCTGTCATATAAAAGATGGTAATTCAACCTCTGATTGACAATAAGTACATGGAAAAAATCGTTGTTTGACAGCTCTGACAATCAAGCTCCTATCTCTGAAACATCCACCCTTCGTTTTATATTTTTTCCATCTGCAATAATTATTTTACTCAATAGTACTGTAAATATTTGTAGAAATTATTGTATCTCCAGACTTCTCTTTTCCATGCTAACCTTTAGGGTTTTGGGGTTTCTTTTCTATCTGCAACAATATGAGAAAATTTATTCCTTTTACTTATTATTAGTGCTGTAAATATTTGTTGAAACTATTTTGTCTGTCTAAACCTCTATTTTTCATGCTAATCTTTATATAGCTTCTCTAATTGTTCTTCATAAATCAGTTTCCATACTTCTCATTTTCCTTGTCCTCTCTTCCACAAACTGTAGACTGACTTAAAATATTGTTACCCTGAGAGATACATTCCTATTTGCCTCTCCGTTGTACCTTCTAACCAGGTATTTCAAATATTAGAGAGATTTCTTTGTGTACTTTCATTTCTGCAGATTTGTATAAATAATCTGAGCCTCAGAAACTGGGAGAAAGTAAGTTATGAATTCTTTTGTCCTGGAGCAGTAGCTTAAAAAACAGGTAGAAATAACATTAGCATAACCAAAAAAAATTTTTTTTTGATTTTAATCTGGGCCCAAAGTAAAAGCTTCTCCTGAATTCCAAAGTACAGGAAGAAATTTGCAACTTACAGACCTTTATCATTATCGTGACAACCATGAAGTATTTACCAGTTCTGTACAAAACAAGATCAAATGTGGGCAGAGATGAAAGGCAGTGCTTTATTGGCCTTGTTGCTGGTGTCGTCTACCATGAGGTCCAGTGAATATTCTGGTAGAATTTTCATTATAATAAATTTCTCACTTCATTGTAATTGTTTCTCTGTTTATCTCCCCACTGTAATCAACCTTTGGGAGCAGGAACCTGTGTATTCACTTTTGTATCCCCAGGAGGGCGTGTTTGATATATGACTTATTGGATTTACTGGATTAAAAATCTTCACTATTTTCAAATGCTGTTGACAACTAAACTGAGAATTGATACTTGATCATTGGATTTATGGTTTTTTAGCAGTGACATTTCTTATTTTAAACATATTGGATGGAAATTGTCCTGAAATATCTTTATACTTTCTTAAACAACATATGGAACATTGTGTCATGATGAACATTAATTATTGCACTGACCTGTAATGACTTAACATTTTTAGGATTATTCTCCCTTAAGCTAACTGGCAACAGATTAAGTTAAAAATACTTTTAAGAAATTATTTCACATTGCTATCAGTAGGCTAAACTTTGGAAATCATGTCTCCTAGATTGAATAAGATTTTTTAAAAAAATAAATTATGTATGAGACTAATATAAACTAGACTTTAGGTAAATTTTATATTTCATTGAATGAAATATATAAATTTCAGTGATATGTTTAATTGTTATTAAGTATCCTTTGTTGTTGCTGCTGCTGCCATTCTAGTCTGGTTTCTTGGCTGAGATTAAGGTAGGTAACACTGTCAGCTGAGATGTTAAACTATAATTAAAAGAGCAATGTATCATTTTATGATATCACGTATTATAAACTAACCTGTTTATAAATGAAGTTTGTTGTTACTCTGTTAGGAAAATACTGAATAGTTTTGTTTTAAATTTCAATTCAGAAGATATTTCCGTATCTACTAATGAAGGCAATAAAATTATCCATCTTGTTTTTCTATGCTGAACTTTTGTTTTCCAAGGCTGAAGACGTATGGAAGAAAATGTTATGTTCCATGCTTGAGAAGATACCATATTTTAGTAAACCTGAAGAATAAAACATATCTAAATGATTCATGTCCCTTCTGATCTAACCTTCTCTGACTCTAGGGATAGACAAAACAGGTGGTTTTTAAAAATTCCAAATCAAGGCCATATCACTCATCTGCTTAAAAACACTTTTTAAAAAAAAAAGGGCTTCCCTGGTGGCGCAGTGGTTGAGAGTCCACCTGCTGATGCAAGGGACACGGGTTTGTGCCCGGTTTGGGAGGATCCCACATGCCGCGGAGTGGCTGGGCCCGTGAGCCGTGGCCGCTGAGCCTGCGCGTTCGGAGCCTGTGCTCCGCAACGGGAGAGGCCACAACAGTGAGAGGCCCGCGTACCGCAAACAAACAAACAAACAAACAAACACACACACACTTTAATGGCTTTGAATTGTCCTTAAGATAAAGTCTAAAATCCTAAACTCACCAAGATCCAGATCCTACCTATCTGTTCAGTCTCATCTTGCACCTTTCTTTAGTCTTTATATTGGCTTTCTCTGTTTCTTGAATGTCATATACTCTGGCTTCAGAACATTTGTACATGCTTTTGCCTCTCTGTAGAAGCCACTCTACCCTCTACCCACACCAATTTTTTCTAAATAAATTTTACTTGGTTTTTCTTCAGGTCTCCATTTAAACATCACTTCTCTAAGAACACCCCCCACACACCTCCTAAATTGTATGCACACAAACACATGCATTCTTACTAATTACCACCAAAATTGAGTTTAAGTCTCATATTTTCCCATAGCATCCTGTATTCTTTTGTAGCCTCATCACCCTTGTAATTGTTTCCACCATCTTATTTTGTGCTTTCTGTTTGTCCCATTTGTTAAGTTTTTTTCCCTCCTTTGTTATTTTCTTTTAAATTGCATTTTTTCTTTGCTAATTTTGAAGTTATATACTCTACTGCTGTTCTGTTAGTGGTTTCCCTAGAAATTTTTTAATGCTTAGTTAACTTAGCAGTTAATGTAAGGAATTTTTCATTTTTTTTTTTTGGTGACTGCATTGGGTCTTCGTTGCTGCATACAGGCTTTCTCTAATTGTGGCAAGCAGGGGCTACTCTTAGTAGCATTGAGTGGGCTTCTCATTGCAGTGGCTTTTCTCGTTGCCAAGCACGGCTCTAGGCGCTCGGGGTCAGTAGTTGTGGCACTCGGGCTCTAGAGCGCAGGCTCAGTAGTTGTGGCGCACGGGCTTAGTTGCTCCACAGCATGTGGGATCTTCCCAACCAAGGATCGAACCCATGTCCCCTGCATTGGCAGGCAGATTCTTATCCAATGTGCCACCAGGGAAGTCCTGTAAGGAATATTTTAACTTCTTACCTGCCCTGACACGATAACCATTTTATCAATGCTTTGGTTCTCTTTTTATGATATCACAATTAAAACATTGTAACTATTTTATATAATCAAGTTTTGTTTAGATTTACATACAAGATTACCTTTTTCCTTTGCTCATTATTTGTACTTATGTCTCGAAGTTTCTTCTGGAATCAGAGATTTCCTTTTTTTTTTTAACATCTTTATTGGAGTATAATTGCTTTACAATGGTGTGTTAGTTTCTGCTTTATAACAGAGTGAATCAGCTATATATATACATATATCTCCATATCTCCTCCCTCCTGCGTCTCCCTCCCACCCTCCCTATGCCACCCCTCTAGGTGGTCACAAAGCACCAAGCCCATCTGCCTGTGCTATGCAGCTGCTTCCCACTAGCTATCTGTTTTACATTTGGTAGTGTATATATGTCCCTGCCACTCTCTGACTTTGTCCCAGCTTACCCTTCCCCCTCCCCATGTCCTCATGTCCATTCTCTATATCTGCATCTTTATTCCTGTCCTGCCCCTAGGTTCTTCAGAACCATTTTTTTTTAAGATTCCATATATATGTGTTAGCATATGGTATTTGTTTTTCTCTTTCTGACTTCACTCTGTATAACAGACTCTAGGTCCATCCACCCCACTACAAGTAACACAATTTCGTTTCTTTTTATGGCTGAGTAATATTCCATTGTATATATGTGCCACATCTTCTTTATCCATTCATCTGTCGATGGACACTTAGGTTGTTTCCATGTCCTGGTTATTGTAAATAGAGCTGCAATGAACACTGTGGAACATGACTCTTTTTGAATTATGGTTTTCTCAAGGTATATGCCCAGTAGTGGGATTGCTGGGTCATAGATAATTCTACTTTTAGTTTTTTAAGGAACGTCCATACTGTTCTCCATAGTGACTGTATCAGTTTACATTCCCATCAACAGTGTAGGAGGGTTCCCTTTTCTCCACACCCTCTCCAGCATTTATTGTTTGCAGATTTTTTGATGATGGCCATTCTGACCGGTGTGAGTTGATACCTCATTGTAGTTTTGATTTGCATTTCTCTAATGATTAGTGATGTTGAGCATCCTTTTGTGTGTTTGTTGGCAATCTGTATATCTTCTTGGGAGAACTGTCTGTTTAGGTCTTGTACCCATTTTTGGATTGGGTTGTTTTTTTGATATTGAGCTGCATGAGCTACTTGTATATTTTGGAGGTTAATCCTTTGTCAGTTGCTTCGTTTGCAGATATATTCTCCCATTCGAAGGGTTGTCTTCTCATCTTGTTTATGGTTTCCTTTGCTACGCAAAAGCTTTTGAGTTTCATTAGGTCCCATTTGTTTATATTTGTTTTTAATTTCCATTTCTCTAGGAGGTGGGTCAAAAGGATCTTGCTGTGATTTATGTCATAGAGTGTTCTGCCTGTGTTTTCCTCTAAGATTTTGATAGTGTCTGGCCTTACATTTAAGTCTTTAATCCATTTTGAGTTTATTTTTGTGTATGGTGTTAGGGAGTGTTCTAATTTCTTTCTTTTACATGTAGCTGTCCAGTTTTCCCAGCATCACTTATTGAAGAGGCTGTCTTTTCTCCATTGTATGTTTTTGCCTCCTTTATCAAAAATAAGGTGACCATTTGTGCGTGGGTTTATCTCTGGGCTTTCTATCCTGTTCCATTGATCTATATTTCTGTTTTTGTGCTAGTACCATATGGTCTTGATTACTGAAGCTTTGTAGTACAGTCTGAAGTCCAGGAGCCTGATTCCTCCAGCTCCGTTTTTCTTTCTCAAGATTGCTTGGCTATTCGGGGTCTTTTATGTTTCCATACAGATTGTGACATTTTTTGTTCTAGTTCTGTGAAAAATGCCAGTGGTAGTTTGATAGGGATTGCACTGAATCTGTAGATTGAGTAGTAGAGTCATTTTCACAGTGTTGATTCTTCCAATCCAAGAACATGGTACATGTCTCCATCTGTGTATCATCTTTAATTTCTTTCATCAGTGTCTTATAGTTTTCTGCATACAGTTCTTTTGTCTCCTTAGGTAGGTTTATTCCTAGATATTTTATTCTTTTTGTTGCCGTGGTAAATGGCAATTTCTCTTTCAGATTTGTCATCATCAGTGTATAGGAATGCCAGAGATTTCTGTGCATTGATTTTGTATCCTGCTACTTTACCAAATTCATTGATAAGCTCTAGTAGTTTTCTGATAGCATCTTTAGGATTTTCTATGTATAGTATCATGTCATCTGCAAACAGTGACAGCTTTACTTCTTCTTTTCCAGTTTGGATTCCTTTTATTTCTTTTTGTTCTTTGATTGCTGTGGCTAAAACTTCCAAAACTATGTTGAATAATAGTGGTGAGAGTGGAGAACCTTGTCTTGTTCCTGATTTTAGAGGAAATGGTTTCAGTTTTTCACCATTGAGAATGATGTTGGCTGTGGGTTTGTCATATATGGCCTTTATTATTTTGAGGTAAGTTCCCTCTATGCCTACTTTCTGGAAGGTTTTTATCATAAATGGGTGTTGAATTTTGTCAAAAGCTTTTTCTGCATCTATTGAGATGATCATATGGTTTTTATTCTTCAAGTTGTTAATATGGTGTATCACATTGATTTGCGTATATTGAAGAATCCTTGCATCCCTGGGATAAACCCCACTTGATCATGGTGTATGATCCTTTTAATATGCTGTTGGATTCTGTTTGCTAGTGTTTTGTTGAGAATTTTTGCATCTATGTTCATCAGTGATATTGGCCTGTAGTTTTCTTTCTTTGTGACATCTTTGTCTGGTTTTGGTATCAGGATGATGGTGGCCTCGTAGAATGAGTTTGGGAGTGTTCCTCCCCGTGCTATATTTTGGAAGAGTTTGAGAAGGATAGGTGTTAGCTCTTCTCTAAATGTTTGATAGAACTCACATGTGAAGCCATCTGGTCCTGGGCTTTTGTTTGTCGGAAAATTTTTAATTACCGTCTCAATTTCAGTGCTTGTGATTGGTCTGTTTATATTTCTATTTCTTTATGGTTCAGTCTTGGAAGGTTGTGCTTTTCTAAGAATTTGTCCATTTCTTCCAGGTTGTCTGTTTTATTTCCCTTTCTCTTCTTTGTTCACACAGCTCCCAGGGTTCAGCTTTGGATTTGGCCCTGCCACTGCGTGTAGGTCGCCTGAGGGAATCTGTTCTTCGCTCAGACAGGATGGGGTTAAAGTAGCAGCTGATTAGGGGGCTCTGGCTCACTCAGTATGGGGGGAGGGAGGGGTACAGAATGCGGGGTGAGCCTGTGGCTGCAGAGGCCAGCGTGACGTTGCAACAGCCTGAGGCGTGCCCTGTGTTCTCCTGGGGAAGTTGTCCCTGGATCATGGGACCTTGGCAGTGGCGGGCTGCAGAGGCTCCAGATATCCTTTTAATAAAGGTCTACTGGTAGTAAACCTTTGGGATTATTTTTCCAGTTTCCTATTCTTTTTTTTTTTAACCTTGATCTTCTTTTAACCTTGAGATTTTTTTTCTGGGTATACAAGTCTAAGCTGACAATTATTATTTTCTTAGCACTGCTACCATGATAGTGTCTTGGCTTCTATTTTTGCTATAACCACCCAACAAATAGTCTTTTCTTTGTAGGTAATCTCTAAACACTTTTTTTTAGCATCTCTCTCTAACTTTTTTCTCTGTGTTTTTTTGTTTTCTTTTTTTTTTTTTTGCGGTACGCGGGCCTCTCACTGTTGTGACCTCTCCCGTTGCGGAGCACAGGCTCCGGACGCGCAGGCTCAGCGGCCATGGCTCACGGGCCTAGCCACTCCACGGCATGTGGGATCTTCCCGGACCGGAGCACAAACCCATGTCCCCTGCATCGGCAGGTGGACTCTCAACCGCTGTGTCACCAGTGATGCCCTCTCTCGGTGTTTTGTTTATGCTTTTTTGCAGGTTGTCCTGGATATTTTTGGGTATAGATTTCTTTATTATTTTTTTCTTTTTATTCATTTATTTATTTTTTGGCTGCGTTGGGTCTTCATTGCTGCATGCGGGCTTTCTCTAGTTGCAGTGGGTGGGGGCTTCTCTTCATTGCGGTGCACAGACTTCTCATCATGGTGGCTTCTCTTTTTGTAGAGCACGGGCTCTAGGTGCGTGGGCTTCAGTAGTTGTGGCACATGGGCTTAGTAGTTGTGACTTGTGGGCTCTAGAGTGCAGGCTTAGTAGTTGTGGCGCATGGGCTTAGTTGCTCCGTGGCATGTGGGATCTTCCCAGACCAGGGCTCATATCCATGTCCCCTGCATTAGCAGGCAGATTCTTAACCACTGTGCCACTAGGGAAGTCCCGGGTGTAGATTTCTTTTCTTCATTCTGCTTGGAAGTCCTATTTTTTCTAAAACTGAGGACAAATTTCTTGTATCAGTTGTGATTTTTCAGCCATTATCTTTTCAATATAATGCAGCTACCATTTTTTCTCTTGTCAAAATTAACTGAGACATATTTTGGATCCTCTCATTCTATCCTTCATATCTCTTATCTTCTCTTTCATATCTTCCACCTCTTTGTCCCTTTGTGGTATATCCTGACTACTTAATTTAGAACTATCTCCAATTCACTGATTCCCTCTTGAGCTATTCTAATCACTGTTTAACCTTTGTCTTGAGTTTCTAATTTGATATTTTTCCATTTCCAGAAGTTATTTGTTACTGTTTTGAAATATGCCTGTCAGCGTGCCCCTAATTTTACAAAAAGAATCAATAAGCAAGATATCAAGAGTGATTTGAGAGGATTATTTTAGGTAAGGTGGTCAGGAAAGCCTCCCAGAAGAAGTGAGTTTGAACAGAGAACTGAATAATGAGAAGAAGTCCTCCACATGAAGATCTGAGGGCAGGGCATTCCAGGCAGAAGAAATATCAAAAACAGAGAAAAAAATACCAGAAATCAAAGAAGGCAGGAGCAAATCAGGTATGTTTGAGGAACTGTATAAAGATTGTCTCAGTCACTTAAAAATCAAGAGACTAATCAAAGCTTTTCCCTAAAGTCAGATTATAGAGTGTCAAGAAATATAATTGTTACGGTATATTTAAGCTGGATATTTCTCTTTTCTGTTTTGTGAAGAATATCACAAAAAGCCATGCACTTTAAATTCAGAAGTTCCGTAAATAAATGTTATTTACCATGTAACTGTCACTTGACTAACCTAATTAGCTGTATGAAGTATAAAAAGAAAAAGAAATCAGTGTCTTTATAGCCATTACATTTTTCCTGAATATTTGATATAAAATTGGCCACTCTATCACCACATGGTTTCCAGGTGATAATTCACTGAGTTTTTGTTTCCCTTATAATTTTTTTCATGTATTTTCCCTCCAAATACAGCTTTCATAATATGTTCCTTAACTTTGAAGTTATCAGTGTACCAAAATGGGGTTCAAAATAGCAGCTTGAATAAAGTAAAGCTGATATTACTTCTATATTTAAATCTTCCTCTTAGTTTTCTGTTACATGAAGAACAAAATTTAAGTTTTCTTTCCATGACCTACATGGCTTTGCTAAGACCTTGTCCCTGTCTACCCCTCTGGACTTACTCCTTTTCCTCTCTTCCTGGCTTAGTATGTGCAAGTCACACTGTCTGTCTATTTCTGACACATTCTAAGCTTACTTCACTTCTGAACCTTCACTCTTGCTGATGGCTTTCCTGGATTACTCTGCCTTTAGATCTTCTTCTTTCTCTGGCTTGGCCCTCTTCATCATTTATATCTTAGCTAGAATATCAGCTTAACAATAAGACAGTAATAAATTCCAGTGTATAAAAATAACTTCTGGGTGATAAAGAAGAAAGCACCATTAGAAAAATCAAAAGAGAAATAGTAGTCTATGAAAAAGTATTTATAATTTATATTCCAAAATAGAGGACTGATACTCTAATGCATTAAGAGTTTCAAAAATTGGAAGTGCAAGATATACCACTGATAGAAAAATGAGCATTGTTTTACTGTCAATTCATAGAAGAAGAGGTTTTAAAAGCCTTTGAACATAGGGAAACACACTTAATAAACTCATAGGAAATACAGTCATATATGGTTCACACCTATCAGACTGATAACAATTCAAGTTTAACAACGTAGTCTTTCTGGTGAGACTGTGAAGAAACAGGCACTCTAGTCTTCTCATTACTAGGGGAATACAAACTGGTAGAATCCTTATGGAGGGGAATTGACAATACGTGTTAAAATTATATATGCATTTACTCTTTGACCCAGAAATCTCACTTCAAGGAATTGAGCCTATAATTACACTTACACAAATATCGATGATATACACTCAAGGTTATTCATTGGGCTGCATTACTTATAATAGCAAGGGATTAGAAGTAACCCAAATGGGTTAACTAAATTATTGTACATCCACACAGTGGCAAACTGAGCATTTGAATAAAAAGGGTGAGAAAGATCCCTTTTTAGTGACATTTTCAAGTTTTAGGAGATAAAAGCAAGATGCAGAAACGTTCTCTTGTATAAACAAAGCAGGAAAGATAAAACCTATAAGGGAATGAAGTAAATGAGGCAGAGGAGGCAGGATAGAAGTGTTGTGAATTGACCTTGTTATGTAGTTTTATATAAATGTTCAGATCCCAAAGAATAAGCATTTTTTAAAGTTAAAGCAATCCCTAAAATTTGAAAAAGAATGTAACAAATGAGCATACCTGCATCAAGTTAGTAATATATTAACACTAAGACAAGAATGATGTCAGGTGACTTTACCCAGTATTTTGACTGTACTTTCTTGGTGGAATATATTCTAAGGACAAAGGAGTGCTTCAAAGAAATTCTAAACTTCTTTTAGTAATATTAGTAATAATATTGCCATTGTTATTTTGGATCTCTAGGATAAATCAAATATATAATCATGTTACCATTGTTTTGGGAAACCAAGATTTTCAGGGTAAGAGAAGAAACAAGTGTAAAATCAAAGTAAACACCCTGTAATATTACATATGTGTAGATTGGAAATGTCACTGCAAACTCATGATTTTTTTTTTCTTTTCAAAAATGTGCATTTCTGGGCTTCCCTGGTGGCGCAGTGGTTGAGAATCCGCCTGCCGATGCAGGGGATACGGGTTCGTGCCCCGGTCCGGGAAGATCCCACATGCTGCGGAGCGGCTGGGCCCGTGAGCCATGGCCGCTGGGCCTGCGCATCCGGAGCCTGTGCCCCGCAACGGGAGAGGCCACAACAGTGAGAGGCCCGCATACCACAAAAAAAAAAAAAAAAAAAAAAAAAATGTGCATTTCTTAGTCTGACCACTGAAATATTCTAAAAGCAATAACATGACAGCTCAGTGGCACTGAATTTAGACCAAGATTGTGGTCTTCTAAACATTATTTTCCCTTAAAGAGAAATAGGCTTCCTTGGAATCCAGGTCTGGATCAGAAAATGTACAAGATGAGCCTGGAACATCTTGTGCCAGCAAGCAAGAACGTGCCAAAGACTAATTTGTCAAGCAAATACAGGAGGCAACGTTAACCGTTCCCCATTGGCCAAATTAAGAGAACATTTAAGCATCAGAAGGAAGAACAGTTTCAACTGAAACTTGTTGAATGTTTTACAATCCATTAGTTCAAGATAAAAAAAAAAAAAAAAAAAAAAAAAAGGTGCCCCTCAAAGTCATTAGTCTACACTGGAGAAGCATAGCATACCAACTCCTTACTTTGAAAATGAGCAATTAGAGGAAAGAGTTAAGCATTTATTTTGCTTTGCTTTTACAAACTGTATTTCAGGACAACCAAATAGCCTTTTGAGGAAGATTCTTAAAGAAGAATTTCAGTTAATAAGTATGGCAGACACGACAGACTTAAAGTATTATTATGCAATGCCTAGTAAGATAACTGAATCAAACATTATCAGAGGATAAAACTATTAGAGGAGAGGTTGCTTGGGGAACTTTACAATGGAGAGGTCAGGCTGTTGTCATCAGAATGCACTGATCACTTAAGCATCATTAGAAATAGACTTTATACATCACTTGTGAAGTATTCCTGCCAGAAACGTTGAACATGAATCTAAGCAATTTTTTAGGTCAGTGGTTCTCAAATGTGGTCCAGGAAGCCCTCAGTGTCTCTGAAACTCTTTCAGGGGATACACCAGGTCAAAACTAATAATAACATATTATTTGCCCTTTTCACTCTCATTCTCTCATATCACAAGTGTGTAGTGCAGTCAGTCAGAGGCTGATGTATGATTTCTGAACACACTGAATACAGAAGCATATATGAGAATCCAGCTGTCTCCTATTAAACAAGAAGCTTAATAGAAGCTAGGCATTTAAAAGATTTGCAAAATTATTTTTTAAAGTTCTCACTTTATTTTGACAATGTTATTTTTCATTAAAATGTTTTTATAAACATTAACATTTATAGAGTTAATTACAAATATTTAAAGTTTTTAATTAATTTAATTTATAATATGGTAAATATTATAACTCACCTAAACAAAAGTTCTTTGAGGTCCACAGTAATTTTTAAGAGTGAAGAGATCGTGAGAACCAGAAGTTTGAGAACCATTTGCTTTAGAGCAAAGTAAACGACACCATAGGAGAGCAAAAAGAACAAACCACAATGTAAGACATTCTCTTGTAGAATTGATGACCTGGCCTCTTCAAAAAGTCAGTGTCATTATTTTAAACAATGAGGGAAAGTGCTGCTATAAATATTAAGAGACATAGCCATCAAGAATAACACAGACAAATTAGCTCCTAATTTGAACATACAAACTGTAAAAACACATTTTGGACTCACTAGAGGAAATTCAGTACAAACTAAGTATTAGGTGCTAACAAGGAATTTTTATAGTTATGTACAAAAATGTTCATATGTTTAAAGATGCATAAGAATATAGAAATGATGTGACAGCTGGAATTAACTTTAAAATACTTAAGTAGATAGAGATAAATAGAGCAAGTGTAGCAAAAATTTAGGTAATTGTATAAACTGAAGAGTGGATAGAAGGAATCATTCTATATTTTTGCATTTTTGAAAGGTATCTCAATTAAATTTCTTTTTAAAGAAAGAGCAAGTCATCTTCCCAGAGGCTTTAACTGATCATTTATTCCAACATAGTAACCTCTTCCCACTTGCCATTGTTATTATCCTGTTCTGTCACTGTGTTTTATTTGCATTGTAAGGCCTTACCACCTTGTGAAATTAATATTTTATTGACTTTTCTTTGTTCTACTAGAATGTAAATTACATGAGAGCGGGAACATTTTCTGTTTTGTTCCCTACTGTTTCCTTTGTGCCATTCAGAAAAATGACTGGCATGTTATAACCATGCAATAAATATTAATCAAATGAATGAACTGTAAAGCTATACATTGATCTTTTATTTATCCACCCAGAAGTAACTGCTTTGGTTTTCAATCCTTCCAAATCATTGTCTGGAAAAACATACTCAACACACACACTTACACATTCTCACTCTCTCCTCCCAGAGCTCATTCCCACAAATCATTCATTATATAATCCTCTATAAGTTGTATTTTTAAAATATTTTTAAACATCCATTCCATATGTTACTGTTTTTCTGCAGATCCATTTTAATACTTAAACTGATCTACTTAGCTGAATAGTATGCAGTTTTTTGGAAGGATCACATTATACTTAATTCTGTATCTTCAGATATATAAGTGAACATGCTTGAGCTGAGATTTTGCAGTCTTAATTTTTACCTTAGGACATATTCCTAGAAGTGAAATTGCTGCATAAAACAGCATGCATAAAGCTGTTAGAAGTCAAGATAGTGGAGGTAGGTGTAAGTTAGTGACCAGAGGAGATATGATGGGGGGGCTTCTGGGTTGATGGTGGTGATCTAGGTGCTATTTACATCGAAATGTTCAGTTTGTGAAAATTCATTAAATTGTGTAGCTAGGTTCATTCTTGTTATGAATGTTGTATTTCAATTAAAATATTTTTAAAACTCATAAATCACTTTTAGATGAGCATGTTAAGGGCTAGCAAATCTAAAGTCTTCCAATATGATGTCGTAATAAGTATACATCCCACATTTTAAATGTTTGGTTGAAACTTAAACTTACAGAATGCACGGTACAATACATGATAAAAGAGAGTGTGTTTTTTAAAATATTTTTCAAGTTATTGACTTGAAGCCTTTTGAAACTTTGCTTTAGTTCAGTATTTGTAGGAATGACTGAAGAAAGAAAAAAAGAAGTGCAATGAAATTCTAAAATGGCATATGGTGGAAGTGCTGAAACCTTGTTTAATTTTACCAGTAATATTTCCTAATTAAATTTAGTATTATTAATTTTTACATCCTAAATTTACTATAAGCACTTCACTCTGATTTATTTTGTCCCTTGTCATTATTAGTAATTAGTAGGTGAGTGAATTCTATGGGATTTCAGCTATGTATGCACTAAATAAAAACACATAGAGAAAGCAATAACTCTTCCCTTTTAAAAAAGTGTTTGATAAAAAAGTGTTTGATGTGCAGAGGAAGGCAAATGAAGGAAGGAAAAACCAATGTTAAAGCTTAATTGATGTGCTACTGTGATATTATATTATTTCCTCGATGACCCTGAAACTTTAACTCAATGGTTACGCAAGTAACAAAAACAATTTTAAAATAAAATTTGGATAAACCCAAGTGATTGCTTTTACAGTTTGGTATTATTTTGTTAATAAGTTTGTGGGGTTTCTTCATGAATATATGCTCATTATGGCAAACTTTGGGAAAGCAGAAAATTAGCGAGATTATATTGTGTGTATTTTATATATATTTGTGCTTATCAGTAATACTGAAATCTTTGGTATATCTTTGTATGTAAAACCACTTAAATGTTAAATACTATTTTCTTAAGATAGATGCCTAGAGAAGTGTGAACATTTTTAAGATTTTTGATAGCATATTACTAGATTATTTAGAAAAGCATTTGTTCCTAAACTGGTAATGTGTGATGGTGACAAATTTATTGAGCCATTACCAACATTGTAACTTGACTTTTTAAAACATTACACAGATTAGAATTGTAATTGAATACAGAGTCTGGAATAACTGCCTGAGTTTGAATGGCATTTCACTACTTACAGTTATCTTGGGCAAGATAATTAAAACCTCTTTTGCTTTCAGTTTTATCAGTAAAAATTGCAAATAAATAAAACCTATTGGGCTTCACTGGTGGCGCAGTGGTTGGGAGTCTGCCTGCCGATGCAGGGGACGCGGGTTCGTGCCCCAGTCCCGCGTGCCACGGAGCGACTGGGCCCGTGGGCTGTGGCCGCTGAGCCTGCGCGTCCGGAGCCTGTGCCCCGCGACAGGAGGGGCCACAGCAGTGAGAGGCCCACGTACCGCAAAAATAATAATAATAATAAAATAAAGTAAAACCTATTTATATATTGGGCTTTGTGAGACCTAGTGGGGTTAAGACATATAATGCTCTTAGAGTGGTGTTCTGCACACTATAAAAATGTTATGGTTGTATATATTTAGATTTTTATATAAGCTCTGTTTTCTAGAAATCAGTTAAATATAAATGATTAATTTTTGAAATCAGGGGAATCCTAGAGAGTATACAGTAGGGAAAAAGCTGAAGGCTGACTAGAACAATACATTGAGGGGCTAAAAGAAAGACAGGAAGACCCATTTAAGGAGAGAGAGAAGAGGTGATTAAAGACATAAAGACATAAAGTATTAAGGTATTTATTAAAACTGTTAACATAGGTTTGCATCAAACATCATGAAATGTTACATTGCATTGATTTGGATGAAAGTTTTATTGCTAGTGATTAGTGTTATTATGAAATTTAGTTTGGAATATTTTCCCCTTGTCCAAACAACATAAAATGTATGTGGTATTTTGTTATTAAAATTCACTTGCCTTCATGTACTGAATCTTACTGATATTTACATCTTTAATATTGATGATAGGTGATGTGTTTTTGAAGGTCTTTTAACTCATGTTCATGCTCAGGTATGGACTGAGCTTGATGAATTTGTCTTGTATAGCAACTGGAGACCAGTAGTATTGTGAAGAGTTAATAAATATGTTTTTAATATATTTAATATTCATATTTAATTTAGTGGTTAGTGATCACCAACTTGACATTTCTAAAGAAAAATCTGTTATTATTAGAGCCTAACGAATAAAGAAATTGATGATTAAAAATCATTCTCAGCCTCTTTAACTGAACTGGAGTTTCTCTTTGTGTGAAGCTAACTTCTCTCCCATATAGATATCAACTTTTTGACTGTGCTGTCATTTTCTGACTAGCTGAACAAAGTTCATTGATTTCATGATTATTTTGTTAGTCAGGGTCTGCTGTATGCAGTGCTATATGCTTAGGATTGGTGTGACAGAATTGAGCAAGTCATTGATGAGTCAGTGAATTGGTCTTTATTGAGGTACTGTTGCTTTCAGGCCCTTGCTTAGAAGTGAGTCTTGTGAGAAAATCAGCTAAGTAAGTATACTTAATTAGATATAAATCGTAAGTAGATTCTAAACATAGTTACTAAATCCCCACAGTACTATTGGGCTTCAGGTGCTAAACTAGGCAAATTATAATAACACATCATAAATACAGTATAGAAGAATACAAAGGGTGCTATGGGAATATGAAAGAAGGCTGGGGAAAAATTAGGAAAACCTTCTTTGAGGGGATGATCCAGAAGGAAGTGTTAAAGTTAGCCAGGCCAAGAGAGCACAGAGCATACTTTGAAGAATGGACAGAGGCAGGTAAGAGATAAGAAAGAATGGTGTCCTTGGAGGAGTGAAAGACAATTCTGTATTATGAGGATTGTATTTGTCTGCTTTTAATAGATTCTTCATCAGGAATTTGCAGGAGAATACAGAGCTGAGAATAATTTGTAAACAGAAATTCAAATCTTGGTTTTGGAATGCAAATTCTCAAAAAAATTAACCCAATAACATGTTGATACTCAAGAAATTGCTTAATTTGGTCATGATTTCAGTTTTCCAAACACCAGTCCATTTTTAAAGTTATCTGGTAGTGTCACGTAGACAATTACCTGACCTTGTTGGTAGATTACATCATCCTCTCTTTAATTCTATATCTTTTGCACTAGTGTTTGCTGAGAAATAATTAAATCATGTTGTTAATGCTCGGTCTACAACCAGTAAATGAAAACAGTCTGTTTTTATTATTTGGAAAATTTTCATAATTTACCCAGAACTAAAATTCAGAACTAAATTCACCCAGAACTAATAAATGTGTTATTTGATCATATTTGCTTCTAATACGTTTTCTCTTGAGGAACTATCACATCCTTTTGTTTATCCTTGAAAGCAACCTCTGACAATACCTATTTATGCATCTCTAAGCAAAATAGTTTTATGTGCTTTAGAGATTCACATAAATGCATACCAAATGCACTCATGTTCATTTACTCCTGCAACTTGCTCTTCTTACTCATCGGATTAGCAAAAATTAAAAATCTCAACAACACCAAGTGTTGTCAAGGTTATGGAAAAAAATTTTAGTAATATCTACAGAAGTTCAAAATGTATACCCTTCTGTCCAGCACTTACACTCATTCCTAGGTGTGCATCTTAGAAAAATTCTTACACGTGAACATAAGAAAACATTTAAAGGATTTTCGCTTCAGAATTGTTTGTAATAGTGAAAAACTAAAACAGCCTAAGTACCTACCAATAGGTGAATGGTAAATAAATTTCAGTCTCTCTTTCTGTCTTCTAGTTATTTTCTGTTGCCCTGAAGCATTTAGCCTGATAAGTGCTTACTTTTTATCCATCAAGTTAATTATTATTACTTTGAAAATGTATACACACAAAACAATCTAGTTATGATGTGATATCTCCATTGTGAAGAAGTGATGCTGATAGATGCAAATCAGCAGGAGGGTCAAGAAAATGCCCTTTTTTGCCATTTCTGATTTTTTCTTTTTCTTTTTCTTAATCCTCGCCTCGTTCCCAAGCTATTTCTCCCCTTCTCTTACTGTTTTTGGTTTTTCTATTTCAGATAATCCTAGGGGTTACTCTTTATGATTTTTCTAGCTCTTGAGCCACAGCCTTTATGATGGAAAAAGGAATCATGATACCAGCAAACTACTTTTAATATAGGTGACAAAACCACTAACAAAAAGTGAGATTTTTTTATAGATAACCTGGGCAGCCTAGGTATGGAGAATGGGTTTTGGAAAAAAAGATAAAAGCATTTCTCACCTGGGCCACTGTTTAGAGTTCCTAAAGAAGAAGAATCAGTAATATAGGCCTGATTTGGGTAGTTCTCTTAAAGATGGAACAGGGCTTAAGTCTAGCTCATCCTTAAGACTGAAATTAGCTATCAAACCAGCAATCAAGGAGTGGTCCAAAAAGGACAAGAATACCTTTACTGTCCTAGCTAGGGAGCTACAGCCTAGTTTTCATAGTTAATGTAAAGGAGAGAGAGAAGGAGTTCTCTGCACCTCCTTATTTATGGTTTGTGGAGTAGTTAACCGGAAATCGACCATATCAAAAGTCTAAAATTTAGAACTGGAGAAATCATTAATTTATTCTGTAACATTGACAAGTAATAACATACTTATGAAGAGTGTATTTTATATGCTATAAACTACATAAAACAAGCAGAAACAAAATGAGTGAATTCAGTGATAAATCTGAATATGGACTAGGTAGTAATGACTTTTTTGAAGATGGTCTTATAAGACCTTAAAATAGTAAAATTTTAAGTGCTGAAGAAGAGAAATGAGATAGTAAAGGAGAAGACATTCTTTTCTCTATTTTAGTAGGTTATAGCACTCTACTGTTGTTTATGAAATACAAGTGAGTAAGTCAGGATTCCTGACCTTGAGGAATTCAGTCTCATGGAAGAAAAAGATACGTAAATCAAAAATTGCATGAGAGTGTCGTAAGTGTTATAGGATGCTGTTGACAAGGTGAACACTAAGATTCTACTTGGGGGGATCTGGATCTTTAAAGATGAGGCGTTTGGCAAGTTGAAAAGTGGAAAGAGCATTCTAGGCAACGGGAACCATGCACTGCAGTTTGAGAGACCTGACACCACATAGCATGTTTGAGGAACTGCAAGTGGTTTAGATGCACAGGAAGTGTGATGGTTGAGATGAGTTGTTGACTAAGCCTAAGATTGGGCTGGATGGATAAACTGCAGCAAGATACTTCATTTAATAATTTTTTAAGGTAGTATTTACCATGTACTTTATTTGTCTGTCCAGTCTCCCTTTTTACCCTTTACATCTAGGCATTCTAACCTCTAGCAATAACTGAATTCCTTCTAGTTCCTCTCAGTTCTTTTCAGCAAATATTTATTGAACACTTATTGTGTGCCAGCCACTATTGTAGGCAGTGGGGATACGTCAGTAAATAAAATAGACATGATCTCTGCCTTCACATAGCTTATAGTCTGGTGGCTAACACTAATAAGTCAATATGCAACTAGAATATAGCCTGCCAAATGCTAAATACTCTAGGTAAGTGTTACAAGTATAGGAACCTAGTATAATGACAACCATGTTCAAGTTGTGTCATGAATGACTGAATGATGAGTAAGATTTGGTGAATATTAGGATGAGTGTGGGGATAGAAGAAGGAGAGGATTAAGAGACTTCTAGGCAGAGGAAACTAATTGAAAGTGTGAAAGCCTAGAGGTGAGAAATAGCATAGCACTTTCCCAACAGGTGTCCCTGTTCCCCCCTTAGCCCCTTGCAGTCCATTCTCCCCACAGCAGATTGATCCTTTAAAAACATAAAATTGTGCCAGATTTATGCTTAGAATCCTCCAGTGGTTTCTTGTCTTTCAAAATAAAATTTCTTACCATGACCTACAAGGCTGTATGTGATCTGCCTGATTTCTGATTTCTTCTCTCACAGTCTGTTTACTCCACTCTACTCACCCTGGCCTCTTTGCTGTTCCTTAAACATTCCAGATATGATTCCATATCATAGCCTTTGTACAAACTGATCCTTCTACAAGCTTTCCCCAAGATAATCTGCTTGGTTGGTACCATCACTTTGTTCAGGACTCCGTTCAAGTCAAAGAGGCCTTTACTGATAATACCTGATAAAATAGCAGCTACCTTAGTCCTACCCTCATTACTCTATCAGCTCACTCTGCTTTATTTTTCCTAAGTAGCACTGATCATCAACCTGAAATATGGTTGTTGTTCATGGTGGCGGTGTATGAATTATCTAAGTAGATCACAAGCACCGTGAGGATAGGTACTTTGTATACCTTTTTTTAAACTGCTGGTCTCCAAGTTCCTAAAACAGTGCTTTGCGCATAATTAAATTATTTTTAAACCTAGTTGAATTTTTTAGTATATTTTTTAAACATGGGTTTTCTTAAAATTATTTCTTGTAGCTTTAATTTTCAATTTTTTAGCTACCTGTAGAGACATATTCCCAGTATGTATTGCTGTATTTTAAATTCATAGTTTATTTTTATTCTTTTTGATTTTGAAGTTTATTAGATTAACATATCTGAATCATTAAAGCTTCATCTATGTAAATTCAACATTATAATAGTAATAAAAATAACTACATTTTAGTAACAAATACATAGGCAGTTGTTTTCTAACAGTTTATTTTTCCTAAAATGTTATATTGTTGTGTCTTCATCCAATCACAGATATAACCACAATACATTACATAGGCAGTGATTCAACTGATGTACATTTCAGTTATTTAAAACAGGAAAATTTTATGCTGAGTTCTAAAAAATAGATTGGTTGTACATAGAGTCACAGATTACCTACAGTATGTGTTCCACATATTACTAGTCCTAGTAAGTGCTAATTATCGCTTTCTTATTCATCATCATATTTTCTATGCTTTCTGTTTTGTTCAACATACATTATTCCTACTTTCCCAAAGCATCATCTGGTTAGCCTTGAATAGGAAGCAGTCATGTTTCTATTGAATGAGCAGTCAATGGCTGTTCACTGCAGAACAGTGGAAAAGGTGACCAAGGGTGGATTTTAAACATTTTATATCTAGTCTCTTTGTTTCTTCATATCACTTGGCAGTGCCAGCTCCTTCTCTGTTCTTTTTTCCTATGTAGTGCCTTCCCAGTCATGTACTGTTGCTAAAACCACAAGATGAGTTGGTGATGGCCATGTGTCAAATACAAATGTTAATTTTTAGGTCATGAATTAGTAGATCATCAAAATATGAAATGTTAAAATGTTAAGGATTACCTGTCACAAATATAAAGTTTTTTCTCTTGCAAAAATTATAGGGGATGGAGTGTTAGATCTCTCTACAAAGAAAACCAGCATAAAATCTGAAGAGTCATCCATATGTGATCCTTCTTCTGAAAATTCAATGGCTGGGTAAGCAATATCTAGGAAATATAATTTAATATTAATATAAAATTATGGAGAGAACTCTTAATACTACTCTGAATAGATTGACATATATAGTTTTCTTCCAGAATTTTTGTCACTCATAAGTGTGTGTCTCTCATACCTTTCATTTGTCCTTTCTCTTTCTTTTTTATTCTTTCTGTTAAAGAAAAGTTATCAGAACAATCACCAAACTTTAGTTCATGTTACTAAAATGAACTACCAAATTAATCGTAGAATACAAACTAAGAAGCAGGACGAGTAAAGAGAATTTTAAATTCAATATTTAGGAGGCAATGTTAAGGAAAATATGTAATTTCACTATTTAATTTTTTTAAACAGTCAACCAGTTTTAAAAGTACTATACTTACTAATTCTTATAACTAACTTAACAGTGTTTAGATTTTTTTCATTGTGTTCTAGGTGTGGTGGCAGACTACTTTATCTAGTAATCACCACAAAAAATCCTTTCATGCTTTAAAAGCTGTTGTTAAATTAATTAAATAGTTAATAGTGAAATGCTGTTCTGTTGGATTTTGGGATTTTTTTGGGGGGGTAACTTTTGCATCTTCCCATTAACAAACTGCATAGGAAGCTTTCATTTAAATATCAGATGTAGAGTGTAATCTGTTTCAACTAAGGCTGTGATAGCTTTTTGAGTCATGAGGTATAATGAGCTTTCTGTTTAAGAAACTTTAAAAGTTACAGTGATACATTCAAATTAGAAATAACATGTATAAAATCTAAAAGTATTTTACCCAAATATAACTTATCTACTTGTTTCAGATTTTAAGTTTTTATCTAGAGAAAAATTAGTCTTGTGGAAATATGGGGTATTTGTGTTTGGAAATATTCTTGCTGCTACAAATTTCCTTTAAAGGGGTTGACTCTTTTATTACTTGTTTAGCGGTAACGTCACTTTTCTACTAACAAAAACTCCTTTAGGATTTGGGTATTTTATATAATGGAACTCTAATTGTAAAAAAATTATAAGTGTTGCTCTGCAAGCATCTGTCAGAGGAATAGCAACATCATGAGAATATTTTTACAAATACTGAGTTAGGATTTTATGTTCTTGGAAGGTCTGCCCGTTGAGGCCACCGTATGATTGACACATTGTCCTACCAGGACTATAGCGTTTGCTTTGATAAGGAGCAACTACTACATCTCACAGACTTAAAAGAGTCATAAGCAGTGATGTTACCTAAGCAAGGAGTATAATAAAGGAGTGGACCCTCCCCTTCCATAGCTGTGTGAGAGTCTCTCATGCATCAGTTTACCATCGTTTCATTCCATCCATCCAGGAGACTACACAGAAACAGAGAGGACTATGTGGAAAGAAGTGCTGAGTTTGCAGATGGTTTGCTCTCAAAAGCTTTGAAAGACATTCAGTCTGGAGCACTGGACATAAATAAAGCAGGCATACTTTATGGCATACCTCAAAAAACTTTACTTCTCCACTTAGAAGCCTTACCAGCAGGGAAGCCTGCATCTTTTAAAAACAAAACTCGAGATTTCAATGATAGTTACTCATATAAAGACAGTAAAGAAACTTGTGCAGTGCTGCAAAAAGTAGCCTTGTGGGCGAGAGCTCAAGCAGAGCGCACAGAAAAAAGTAAACTCAATCTACTTGAAACCTCAGAATTAAAATTCCCAACAGCTTCCAGTTACCTCCATCAGTTAACTCTACAGAAAATGGTTACTCAATTTAAAGAAAAAAATGAAAGCCTACGATATGAAACACATCCTACTGTACAGTTAAAAATTCCTCAGCTACGAGTAAGTTCTGTTTCAAAACCACAACCTGATGGTCCTGGTCTGCTGGATGTTATGTATCAAGTTTCCAAAACCTCTCCAGTCCTGGAAGGATCAGCTCTCCAAAAACTGAAAAATATACTCCCTAAACAGAACAAAATAGAATGTTCTGGGCCCGTAACTCACTCAAGTGTTGACTCTTATTTTCTACATGGGGACCTCTCTCCTTTGTGTCTTAATTCTAAAAATGGAACAGTTGATGGAACCTCTGAAAATACTGAAGATGGGTTGGATCGAAAAGATAATAAGCAGCCCAGGAAAAAACGTGGCCGTTATCGGCAATATGATCACGAAATAATGGAAGAGGCTATTGCAATGGTAATGAGCGGAAAAATGAGTGTTTCCAAAGCACAAGGAATTTATGGGGTACCTCACAGCACTTTAGAATACAAGGTAAAAGAAAGATCTGGAACACTGAAGACTCCTCCGAAGAAGAAACTCCGATTACCAGACACTGGGTTATATAATATGACAGATTCAGGGACTGGCAGCTGCAAAAACAGCAGCAAGCCTGTGTAGATTACTTGTTAGGAAAATGTGTGTATGTGCGTGTGTGTGTGTGTGTGTGTGTGTATGCGTGTTTGCGTGTGTGTGTATGTGCACAGGTGTGTATTTGTGTGTCTGTATACACACATGTGGGAATTACAGATGCTCATTCTGACAGGAGACATGAAATTTTACAGTTCAAAAACCACTTACATGCCTTTTGAAAAAAAAGTTTTATTCAGGGTTTTCACTGTGGACAGAACTATATAGTTGCTTACTTAATTCTGATAGTTTGTATTTAATCCTTGTATAAATAGGTGAAAAAGATTCAGGTTTTCTTTAGTAGTCAATAGCATAAAGCGTTGTGGGAAAACAAGTAATTGTCAAGTGAAACATTTTTATTGGTGAAAGACCACTCCAGCCATTCAGTTGAACCATCTTATAATGGAAATATATTACTAGTTTGTAAACATTTTTGCATAGCATACTTACATTTGTTGTAAGTATATCAAACAACCAATCAAAGTTTAAACAGACAGCTATCTCCACACTAATAAAAATTAATATATACAGTATTAGTACACTACAGTGCATTCTATGAAATATGAAATGCACTCAAGTGCATCCACCAGGATAGAAAAGAAAACCTTAAATGATATGTATAATGAAATTTAATATTTATCATTTAATAGTTGATTTAGCAGGAAGTTGGGGTTTATAAGGTATATACTTTAAAAAAAACTGACACATAGTTAACCCCAGCAGCTATAGAGTCCTTTAATGTAAGATGGAATACTAAGAACAAAAAGTAATTTAAATTTAATTATTAAAATAATTTAATTTTGTTTTTCATTTGAAAAATAAGCTAATGTGTAAGGTTAGAAAAGAAAGTTGGAATGCAACTTAGAGCATGTTTATAATGTGCACAGAAAAAGCTTGAGTGATAATTTTGGTTTAAAATGTGCTGGTTAGTTGATGTTATGACTACTTTAAATTTTAAGGATTGTGACACACTCCTACTATTGAAAAACCTCAGTGTAACTTTAATATATTTGCTGCTGTGACATTTCAAAACATTTTCAGTTTATCAAAATGAATTACAGATTTCATTTTGGTGGGCGATACATTATCATTTTGCTAATAACCAAATTTGCAGTTTGTTCAGGGTCTTGAATAGATTTACAGATATTTAACACTGAAGCTGTTTTGAACTTTCAGTAATGTAAACTCTCTACTAATTGGGTAGTTAGAAGCTGGGCAGTGCATTTTAACTTTTACTAGACTCATAAGAGAGACCAGTAATTTTATATAGCAGTTTCAAAATGTGGTTCAGAGTATCCATGTTGGATTTATGAAGTATGCAGTTTTAGTGGTAAAATGTTATAAAGCATGTGCCTCCATAGAAAGAATGGGGATTTGCTTCATAAATTCAAAATTCTTCGAGTGCCCCTTTTCTCTATTAAAATTCAGGTCCTGATCATTTTTTCTAAGCCAGTTTTCCGAAGTCCAAAAAGAATACTTAAAGCTGAATTTAAAAAATAAGTGCACCTTGTCAAATACATGTGTTTTTACACTTGTGTTTGTGTGTATCTAATAATCACATATACATGTAATACTAAAGAAATTTTCAGCTATTACATTTAAAAACTGCTTACATATCTTTAAGGAAACTGAAGAGTGGGAAACTCCACAACCGAGTAGTTATTTGGTCTCTTAGATCCATACTGAACCCTCTTCAGCTATTGATGTTACCTGCATACTAGGGTATGAATCCTCTTGCTTTTTTTTTTCCCCACTAAGAAAGTATACATAATAGATTGCAAAAACAGCAGATGTCAGGGTCATCTTTCTTTTTAAAGAATTAAGCCATATTTTGTGAGGGCCAGAACTTGGATTATTTAATATATTTCCCCTTCCCCCCCACCCCATTGAAAAACAAAGTTAAGGTAAATGTTTCAACACAATTTTATTGACCTCTTTATACAGAATTTTACTTGCAAGAATTTGGGGGCTTGAATGCATTACATAATATTTATATTGTATTGAGCTTTTTTATTCCTCACACTATATTTACATTAATAAATTGATTGAGAAGTTTATAGTAAAGGGATACTTACAGAACACTTTTATATCATTTAAAAGATGACCTGACCAAAAACTTTACAGGATTCATAAAATCAGGGATCATTTTGCTATTGACTTCACAGTGATCAGTAGTTTTATAGGTAATATTATAGTTAATTTGCAGCATTTTAGTACTTGTATTATTTATTTTTGGTCAGAAATAGTAAATTAAATATTTTTTGATAGTTTATAGGTAATGATCAACCCATAACTTTTAAAAGAAACAAAGTGTTTCTAATTATTGAGTTAACTTTTGATTATACAGACTAGGAAAGGCAGGGAAATTTATGGGTTCCCCTTCTCCCCAGTGATTCTGTTAAGATGTTCTTTATGTTAAACTTTCAAAGTACTTTATAAATTTAGTTACCAGTTACTACTTATTAACTGACAATTTTCTGAAAAATCCAGTTTCAGCAGACTTTTAATGAAGGTGAAAGCAACCCTTATGTGCTTTCTACTTATTTGAATGTTCCTCAAGTATTTTATATTTAAAAAAAAAAGGAAAAGAAAAAACAGTGCCTCTGTTTTTAGAAAACTACTGCTCAGTAAAGTTGTTTAAACCATTTCTGGTAGCTAATGACAATTTTATATTAAATTGTATACTAACTTTAGTGAGACCGATTTTTTAGTTGTTTACAGTACAAATACTTGTATTTGTTTTTTAATTGCAGTATTTCCATTGTCGCAGTAATTTAGTAAAACTCTGTGGCTGCCTTGATTTTGACAGATTTTGTTAATATAAACTGATTGTTAGGCAATTAGTTATATTTATGCATAAATCAATTGCACTATAATTCATGAATTATTTATTACAATATTTTCTAATGAATTCATGTATCTGTCTTGTGTTGTAAATGTACTGTAATTCTGTTTCTACTTTGTGTTGTTATATATCTAAATCTGATTGTATGAATTTTAATTGTTCAGTTAACGTGTTTCTAGGTTGTAATTTGTAGTAAAGCACTTCAATGCTTTTGCACTTAAATTTACAACACTGTTGGTGTGTGATTGATTTACTCATTCAGTAAAAGAAAAAAGAAAAGCAAAGAAAAAACTGACTACACTGGCTTCTTTGATTCACTCTAGGAAGCAGTTTTATTAATATTAATATTAGAAATTAACTTTCTCCAAAGAAAACTATTTCAATAACAAAACTTGTAATGGCAAAACGGATAGAAACTTACCAAAAAAAAGCAGAATTTTTTAATATATAAATCAAACAGGAAAAGGTTAGAAAAAAATTTTAGCATGAAAAACAAGGGAGCTGTGAAACATAAAATTTTAGAATCAATTGAGAATAAATTCTAGATTGGAGACTTATGTGTATTCAACTATTTACTAATATATTAGGTTTTTCTTTGAGATTCTAACATACAAGAAATATGGAAAAGAAAAAAATTGAAGGCAAATAAGCATATTGTGGAGTTTTATAATTTGAGAACTTAGTTATCTAATATCTGATATATATATATATATAAAATCTTAATACCTGAATATCTAATTAGTAACTTTTTAAAGCTGTTCTTCATATGGCATTAGATAGAAATTACTGGCCACTGTGGTATTTTTGAGATTTTTGAAGTTCCATTATTAAAAATAATAAGTATAGACTTCCTTGGAAAGTCAAAAGAGAGCTATAAAAATCAGTGGTTTTCAGAATAGTTAACACTAGTCATGAATTTTTATTATTTCTACTCTAGACTTTACTAACAGAAAAAAATCATTTGAGCATTTCAGGAACTGTTATAAAAGCATGTTAATCTTTAAAATATAGTGCAATGTATTTTTCTGAGAAACATGTAAAATCTCTTTATTTAGTCACAGATATGTTTAATAGGCCATAACATAACTTTTAAAGAAACCTGTTGGAAATGTGTTTATCAGAACTTTTGGGGTTTTCTTTTGCTTATGTGAAAATTAGAATTTTTAAGTTGCTGGGAAAGAGTATAGTATCACTTATATCTTCTTATTTGATAGTTAACATTTACTCCTGCCTCTGTTCTCTACATAGGTTTCTTGAATTATCTAGTAGTGAATCTTCAGAGTCAGTTCAATTATTTACACTCCCAACCATGAAGACATTTACAAAAAATTATTTTCAGAAAAGAAAGGATACTGAGGTCATGTCCTATCTTCATCTGTCTAGAGGTGGCAGTGGACTTAAAAAATTTTTCTGTAATTTCCTATCTCTTATTTCTTTGATAGCTACTTTATGTCACATCACATGCTAGTTTTAGTAGTGAAACATTGGTTGAATCTAGTAAAGATACCTTTTTTCTAAAAAAAATTTTGATCTAATTTGCAAAATTTGCTTTGTTGTTTTTGTTACTCAACGTAATTTTTATAAAATGTAGATAAAATATTGCATACTTATCTATGAAACAGGGTAAGCCAGTTTTAGGGAGGAAAATTTTTTAAACGTCACTTTTCATTTTAAAAGAAAAATTCTTTAATTTTTAATATTCATGAACATAATAACCCTTTATTTAAACAAAATACAATCTTCTATAGCAATTCATAATCAACATATTTCAACTCCAACCCTAAATAAAATTTCTACAAGTCAGGAACTAACAACAACAAATATAAGAAATCACTAGTGGGAGGCTATTTTCATGTACAGAGTTTGGTGATATGTTTAATTTAAATAGATACTTTTCTGAAACAGAATTCTTTTAATATATTTTATTCTTCTTGCTGCTGGTATTGGATTAAAAAGCCTTTTGTAGACCTCTACATTGGTTGCTAAGTAATCCTGGGTTTTAGTTAACATTAGATGTATGTTAGTTTTTGCAGTGGGACATTTTCCAGCATTTGAAATTAAATAATTAGGTAAGTAATGCCTTTAGTTTTGATGTAATTAATTTAGTATCTAAAATCAATTAAAAATAGATTTCATTTTTAAATAGCTACAATTTTTATTTTCTTATTAGGTTAAAAGGCCTGCAGTTTAATCTTAGACAAGACATTCTGTTATTTATATGAAATCTAAATCCCTTAATTGTGACTATGCAAAACTCTTTTTTATTCATAATTTTATTTTCACTACCTTGAAAAATATCTATTTTAAATAAAGATAAGAAAGATTTTCTTCTACATCTTATTTTTCTTATTTGTACTAATATGGACTGATAATCATCAAAATAATTTATAAAATGTCTACTTTACAAAAATTTTAACTCCTTCTGAAGCACTTTCCATTAAATATTCTTAATATATCCAAAGCACTAAACATTAGCAATCTCTAAATATAATCATATCTATCATCAACAGCAGCTTTTATATCACAAAAAATAGGGCTTTGCTTTAACTCATATTTTGTCATAGGAAATTATCACCAGTGCTTCATTTTGTTTTTGCTAAACAATAATGAAGATGTCACTACTGCAGCTCTCCATAGAAGTTAGGAGTCCAGCAATACCAAAATACCTTTTGTTCAAACTCTGTTAAAATTAAAATTCCTTACGATATTAGTATTTTTGCTGTAATTCATTTTTTGTTTGATTTTTATTTTTAGTTCAACTGTTGATGCAAAATCAGAGGAAGCTACTAAAATGGAAAAAGGAAAATCAGCATTAAGCAAAGTTTTGGAATCTTTGTGCATACATCACCAGCAACAAGTTTTGGCTATGTTGAAATTTCTAGTCCAAGAGCAGAATGCTGCTTCTCTTTGCTGTTGTAAAACACCATATTCTGTGTCTTCAGAATCTCAAAATCCCCTTATTGAAGATGATTTAGATGGGCTATTCTGTAGTTGTGAATATAGGCTGGCAGAAAGAGGGTATTTACACAATGAAAGACAAAGCCCTGGTTTTGTGCCTCTGCCAGTCTGTATTAAAGATATACATTGTTTATCTTGCCAAACTGTAACTATTGAACACATTAAAACAGTAGTAAATAGAGGAATTGCAAACAGTTATAATTCTCACAGGTGTTGTTCTGTACTGTTACCAAACATTCATTCCACAAAATCAGCCTTTCAGACTCCTCGTTCATCAAGGGAAATATGTGATGTTTCAGTAAGTCTTAAAGACGTTTGTAGATCTCGAAGTCCCTCACCCCCACCATTATCACCTGTACAGACTGAAGGATTTGAAAAATTGAAAGATGTCATCTCAGAGCTTTCAGCCTTAGAAAATAACAGACTTGAAACAAACATTAACCAGCCTCCATCTCTGACACCAGCAGAAATAAGCAGTGACAAAGATGATCATGAAGGTAAAATACATAAAACTAAAAAATCCAGTAACTCTGATTGTTTGCTCTTGGAAGACAGCAATAATTGTACTACAAATCAAGAAAACGGTGAAACTACTGTAATTTTTCAAGATTTAATGGATCGTATCAATGAAAAGTTAAAATCAATAGAAACGGTAGATATGACAAACCTTATAAAATTATCTAGCAGTGATTGTAATAGAGATAATGATTTGAAATTGAGAGATTTAATAACCTCTCTCTTGCATAATGCAAAGGCCAGTGATTACAGTTTTATGGAATTACTGAGTCAACATGATAAAAAGGTAGAAAATAAAATAATTCAGACAAGATTTCGAAAGCGTCAAGAAACCTTACTTGCAATGCGCAACTCTCCTGATTCACCCATATTTAGAAGGCAGTCTCTACAGATAAAAAGAGAACTTGCTAGTCTTGATGAAAACTTTATAAGAAAAAAATACACTGAAAAAAATCCAAGGAAATTCGTGTGCCATGATGAACTATTTTCACCAGACAAAGAAGAATTCTATCATTGCCAAGGGGCTTCTTTACAAAATTCTAAAAGCCTTCAAGATAATAATCATGCAGAAACATTTTCACCAGATTATGGATTACAATCATTGCAACTACCTCTTAATTTAGAAACTAACTTGGCTTTTGATGCATTTTCAGAAAGCTTTAAAACAACTTCTGAGAAAAGGAGCATAAGATCACAGGAGAAATCTGTGGCTGGAAAAAACTTTTTGCAAAATCATAAAGAGAATCCAAAATTAGAGAATATTCAAACTCCTTTGAAAAGTGATGTCCCTGGACTTCTGAGCAGAACTAAACGAAATATTGTACCTCCAGGGTGGTATTCTATATATGTAACAAATAATTATATTTTCAAAAAATCCCCTAAGGCCAAAAAAGTTTCTGACTCTACAAAAAAAAAAGATCCAGTAAAAAATATTCAGATTGAAAGCTCACACAATATAGATTTAAACAAAATTGCAATGAATTCTAATTTACAAGTTGTTGTGGAACGTTTGGAAGATACAATAAATATGGCCAAAAAGTCTTGGAATAATCAGTCATTATCGGAAGGATATAAAGCATCCAAGAAATTGATAGAAATTGATGGTAAAGATCAACATGCTGGTAAAAATATGACTCTTACTGTAAGTAGAATGACATGCAAAGAGCAGAGTTTATCAAAATCCATAGTGGCATCCACCAATGTTAAAAGTAATCATATACCTACAATAGATTTGAATAACAAAAGACTTGATAACCAGAAAAAGTCATCTGTTTTAAATACAGGTAGCTTGATTTCCAGTGTTGAAAATGTGCCAACAAAATATGAAGCCATTGAAAACTCTTCTTTTGCCAGCTATTCTAGTCCTATCAAACTCATGTTTTTATCTGAGGTTAAAAGCAGTGAAGGAGTCAAATATACTTTAACTTCAGTTGGTAATTCTGAATCAAATCGCTGTCTTCCTTCGGAAAAAAGACCAACTCATCAAGTAAATGAAAAAAAAAAAGAAACAAATGAGAATATCCCAAATGCTAACTTTGAAAATTATAGTTCTAATCTTAATGATAGTGACGGTCTCCAAAAAGAACTAAACAAATTTAATTGTGCAAAAGAAACTGCAGAATCCTCTGCAGTGTTTACAGATGATATGAATAGTGATAAGCCACAAGAGGAACCTAAGGAATATTCAAGCAGTGCTATTGATTCATCTTTTAAAAGAAAACCAGGTAGACCTAAAAAAATAGGTCCCCAGGTTGTGAAACAGATTAAGCGACCAATTGGGAGACCACCAAAACCTAAAACTGACCAAACGGACATCACCATTTGCCAGAATGAGTCCTTTAGTGCTGAAAAGAAAAGCCCAGAATCTCTCATATCAGAAGTAAAAGAAGGTATATATAAAAAGAGTATTATAGTAACTGTTATTTATGGAAGGTCAAGAAGAACTAAAAGGCATGTTTCTGAAGGAAGTGTAAACATAAGCAATGGTATGTCTTTAAATAACAACGTTGCTGATTTTCCAACAGAATATAATAGTCTCAGAAATATTAGAGAATATGAAATAGACTCGGGTGAAAGAATAAGTGCAATTTCAAGTCTGACTACTGAAACTGAGACCTTGGGGTCTGGCTTTGAATATGTTAGACCTATCAAGAACAAGTCTGTGATACCTCAACCTTCCAAGAACATTATTCGACCAAATCAGAAGTCTTTGGCAATAATTAGGAAGCCTGGTAGACCCGCAAAAGTGAAAATCTCTGGCATATCTGTGACTATTAATAGAATTTCACCTCAGGAGAGAGAAGTAAGTATTAGCAGCTGCTTACCTCCTTTAGAACAAGAGAATATATTAGAAAAAAATCTGCCTGAAGTAAAATATGATCACCAGTGCACCGTGGATACAAGGCACCCTGAAGCTGACGAATTTAAGAATGGATCAAAAAGTATGGTTGCTACTATACCTTTGAGACATTCTATTAGGGATCGAAAACCATCTCTGCATTTCTTACATTCATTAGCATCTTCTGGTTCACTTATTTATAGAAATGCTCTGCTCCATAAATCATGTAAACTCCATTTGCAGAAAGGTAAAAGTCAGAAGGACAAACATAAGCAGTCAAGGATTAAAATAGCTTCCAAAGGTACACCAGGAGCTAGAAATTCAAGGAATGCAAAAAAGCGTTTGGAAGATAAGTTAATACCCATTTCTGAAGTATCCTTGGACCCTATAATTTCATCAAACCCTTTGCTCAGGTGGTGGGCTGCTTCTACTTCAAACGATTCCTTATTAGAGGAATTAAACAATAGATTTGAGCAAATAACAAATGCTTGGGTGCCCGTGAGTGGAGATGAAGCTGAAAATTGTGTTCATAAGAAAAGAGAACACATTGAAAATGATAACTTCAAAATAGCAAGCCCTTTGGACACCTGTTTTTTAGAACTTGAAGTTTCACCTGTAAAAATGCTTTTTCGGAAAAAGTATGATTTGAATGAACTCTGTACCTGGTTTATGCAAACAACAGAAACACAGTCTCTTTCACTAGTTAGAAAAGCAAATGCACGAAACCCTTTGGAAGTAATAAATACCAGAGGAATTAAATTAGGGACCAAATATTCTGATTTTAATACCAGCCCCTTCAGAAAGCACTTTAAAAAATTTGCACTATCTTCTCCTTCAAAATCAGCAGGGAAGTTGCATATACTGCATAAAATGGTTAGCTCTCCACTCTTAAATGTGAAAAGTAATTTAACACTAACTAGGTTAAAAAGAACTGAGTTTAAGAGGTTGCGACATGAAAGGTGGAGAAGAGAGGGAGAGCTGCACAGCCATGGAACAGGTGCTTGGATCTCTAAAAGGAGGAACTTAAGATATTTTTGCCAGAACCAATTTTTGAGTAAGACTGAGGGAGGAACAAATGCTGACATCCCACGCCAAGGAAAAAACACAGTAGATAATCAGTTTATTTTGCCACCTAAGGTCAGGGATGACTTTTTGCAACAGAGGGTGGCAATGTCTGACTTCAAAACACATGGTAGTTTAGAGAATAAATTTAAGTCAGAAGCAAAGGAGAATGGAACAAACTGCAGCCAAAAAGATTTTGAAAAGGGCCCAAGACTAGGAAATGTATGTCCAAATAATTGGAGGTCAAAAACCTTAAAAGATTGTAGAATATTTTTGAGGAAGATCAACTATCTTGAACACAGAAATACTTTTAAGTTAAATACAATCATTTACTCTCCTGAATCTGTTAACAGTGGAAGTAATCATCAAACTCAAATAGAAGAATCAAAGCACATTACCTTAAGATCCCATTCTGCTAGGCAAAATTCTTTTAAAAAGCAATCTAAAGAAATAGAAAATGCTAAAGCAAATAATCCTTCAAGCAATAAATTTCCTAGCCAACTTGACAATAGTAAATTAAATAAATGTGTTATCTATGACAAGAATCCTTCTGATAGTTCTGAAGTTCTTAGCAAATTGAACAAAAGAAAAAGACCACCATGGAAGACCACAGAAATGTCAACAAAAAGACATAAACGGCAGTCTTGCAACAATGGACAAATGGCAAACTATAATTCAAAATCCCAACTAGGTAAGTTTTTCTCTACTTAATTTTAAAGTTTCATTGTAGGTGCCTTGAGTAAAGTATGAGATAATGGGTAGAAAAAGAACAGCTGATTTAGTTTTATTTCCAAAAAATTTGGACAATCTAATTTCTTGGCACCTAGTATGAAACTCATGAAATTAGGTGCTGCTAAATGTCCCAGTGCACTTCCCCACATCTAAATGTGTCCAGGATTTCAAGCAAATTAAAGTATATTTGAGACATAGAAAGCTTCTAAAAATATTAATGTAAACATTACCTGCTTTTGCATCTGGTAGTTCTAATATAAAATATAGAAAACAGTTTGACAAATAAATATGCCCAAGTAACTATCTAAAAATTAACTACTACACTACAGGCTAATATATATTTATTGTCTTGATTTGAGACCATCTGGAAGGAAGTAAAAACTGTCTCATGGCTAAATTGATAAAGACTATAACATATGTAATAATCCTAGGGTATCAGTCTCACATTCACCATTAAGTTGTTAGGCCCTTTGGTACTACTTTGGGATCCACTTTAAGATTTTATTTATTTAAAGAGTGTCAAGGAACAAGATTTTTTTCCAATAAATCAGCAACTCGTTGAATAGTTTTTTCATATCTGACATTGAACTAGATTCCATGGATATAAAGGATTTCTTTACGGAGATAATCCATAGCCTAGCAAGGGAGAAATTCGTATACAGGTAATTTTAAGGTAATGCTAAATTCAGAATGCAAACTGAAATTACTTTAGCAAGTAATTATGGGCTTTACTCAGTTATACTGACCTGACATTGGTGCCTCAGGGAGACTGTTACCCCTAGAACCTAGCAAAAATTGGATGTAAACACTGTAGTTGCCATCATAGTGAGTTCAAGCTCTGCTTATTGATAGGTGCTAGACAATTTAGGATAAGGAAGAGTGTGGTAGTGCTTGTTGATTACTTCCCTGATGTGAAAGAGTGCCGGGTTACATTTGGAAATTTAAGGATATTTTATCATATGGTTGCATTGTTACATTGTGTATTTTAGGGGAGTCTTTTGTGGGGTCCAGAAGGTATTGGCAGCTTTATTTTTGTTACCTTTTTAAAAAACTTTTTTAAAAGCTAAAAAAACACTCTCAGGTCTTAAATTAAAATATTAAAAGCAGTAATTAAACTCAAGTTTTAATAGGTTAGAAGATTATTATAACCCCCAAAATTCAATTACTTAACTGAATAACTTTATAATACCTATTTCAGTATATCTAACATGCAGTGATTTAAAAATTTTAACTAACATTCAGTGATTAATATTTTAAAGGTGGTCAAATTAGAGTCTCCATTATGAAAGATGAGTCAAATCTAAAAGTAATGCCCTTTGTTTCCTGCCCTAAAGATAACTAAAAATAATATTATAACAAATAGTATGTCAGGGAAAAAGAGGGAAGAAGTCTGATAGTTATTTTTTTAAAAGAACTTATAATTCACCTAAAAATATTCACACATATTTTTAAAAGACTGCCATGAATGGAGAATAAAGTGTAGTGTTTCATTTTTAATTCTTTATACCATCTTCATTTCATACTAAAGGTAGTTTACATTGTCATTTTTCAACAGAACTGTATTTTGTTACTCCCAGCTTCTTAACCATTGTATCTTTCTAAGGTATAAGTGTAAATTTATTTTAATATGATTCTTCACCTCACTATAAATATGAGATCACCCTAGAAAAATAAGATGGAAGATGCCTAAATATTACTTTTCAAATTAATTTCAAATCCTTTTGTAACATTTTAAAAAATTTTAATATCATATTAAGAGTTGTTTTTCACCTTTTCTCATTTTAAAAATTACTAGTAGTAGTTCCTGTTCTGCTTAAAGTTTTATTTATCTTTTACTGATAACTTTCCTTCTTTATTTTTTAACATTCTTTTTTTTTCCACTCAATCAACAGGGACATTATTTTTATAAAGTTGTATTTATAGCAATATTTGTTATATTATCTGATTTCTAAATGTTTCTTAAGGTGTTGTTTTTTTCTCATTATTCTTGATATTCCATACTTCTTTTTGCCTTTTCGGAAATGACACTAAAATTCATTATTAGTTTTATATGTGTTTTTCTTCTTCATAGAGTACTTAGTGACTGGAAATTTGAGATAGACTTTTAACAACAGGACTTTTCTAGGTATATAATGAATTAATGGAATATTTCTGTTGATAAAGAGTTTTGCTTCTACCACGAATGTCTTGTTTTTAAACATTTCAAGATTAACTGTCCAGATATAGTTTAATACACAGAAGTTTTAAAAGTTATACTTGACTACATTTGTACTGCTATATATCAACTGTAGACATGGAAAGGAAGAAGAAGAAATGCAATTCTATTCTATTTTTGTTTCAACAAATACTTTTTGAATGCCTACAATATGCTCTTAGGCACCGGAAAAGGTTCAAAAAGTTCTTTTTCCATCTAAGTGAGAAAACAAGATCTATATCACTTATTTATTCAATATATAGAGTGTATTTTATGTTTTAAGTGGGATATTATATGTTTTAAGAGGATAGAATGGTGAAAGTCATGGTTTGTACTCTCAAGGAGCTTATCATCCAATGGGGGATAGTGAGTAGGCAATTCCGGTAGAAAGATGAGTGCTGTGATGGGAGAGATTGACTGTAGGAGCACATAACAGGGAAATTGAACCCAGGTTCAGAGAATTAGACAAGGATTCCTACTTTTAAGCTGGAATTTGAAGGATGACAAAGTATTAGAAGTCCAGAGAGTATTTCAGGCAGAAGCAAATTGCATGGGGAAAATTTGGGTGACAGAAGAGAGCACGCTTGTCTGGAGCACTGATTAATTTAGTTCATATAGCTGAGACACAAAATAGGAATTAAGGATGGGGCAGGGGGTAGATGGAAAAATGGCAAAAGATAAAGCTACTGATGGAAGCATAGCCCAAATTGTGAGGTCAGCATCAGTTAATGAAAAAAAAAAAACATATCTTGAGCCCTAATAGTGGCAGTAATAGGGAAGAATCGATATATTTGATGAGAGATCCATGAAGTAGAATCAACCTGTCTTAGAGAAGAGAGGAATGAAGGATAACATCCAGGTTTTCGGCTTCAACATCTGTGTAGGTGATCGTAATATTCACTGAGATATAAGAGAACACTCAAGGTGTTCTGTTTTAGACATAAGAAATTTGAGGTATCTAGTGGGGTATCCAAGAAAAGATGTTTAGGAAGCAATTAGTTAATATGGGTATTTTGCTCAGGAGAGGGGTCTGAGCTGGAGATACAGATTTGGGGGCCAGCAAATAATTGAAGCCATGAGAGTGGAAGAGACTGTTCAGTGTAAAATATGAAGAACATAGGGTCTCAGAGCCCCAAAGATATGGAGAAAGGAAAAGATATGTGTAAAGGGAGACTGATGAGTAGTCAGGAGGTAAAAGGAAAGCCAGCAGAGCGTGGCGAAAGGAAATATGTTTTAAGAAGGGAAAAAACAACAGTGTAAAATGTTATTAAGAGGTCAGTTAGGCCTTGAAATGTTCCATTGAACATAGCACAAGAGGTTATTTTAGAGATTTGTGAGAGAGCAGTTTTGGTGGACTAATAGAGCCAGAAATGTTATGATTGACTAAATGCAGGAAGAGGAAATGAAGAAAATTATCACAGAAAAATGTAAATGGCTATGATTGGAGAGAAAATAGGGAAGTAGTAAGAGGAAGCCCCGTTGAAGGATGTTTAGATGCCAATGGGAAGAAGCCAGTGGAAAAAAAGATTGAAGATAGAAAAATGAGATGGCAAGTAGGAGAAATGGAGTGAAGGCCCTGACTTGATTATGGGATATCTTGGGACATCATTAGAGAGATTGGTTTTGGCCAGAAGAGTCATTTCTCTCTTAAAACATGAGAATAGTGGGGATAATATATGAGGATGCAAAGCACCTTATAAGTTTATGGGCAGAATATTGAGGATAGTAGAGTCTATTTTCTATGAATCAAGAGGTAATCTAAGAGTAGCATGGTGGGCATTGAGCTCTGTGGATAATGTTTGAAATGCTGTCTCAAGAAATAACAGGATTGAACAGCTTTGTGATTTTATCTCAGTTGCCAGAATGGAAGCTTGGAGAAAGGTGGACCCTTATACTTAAGAGTAATTAGGTTCACCAAGTGGGTGTAACAGGAAGAAAAGAGATCAAACCAAGAATTCATTCTGTGAATTGTGATAAACTGTGTGATCGAAGTGTAATTCTAAGGCGTCTTTTTCTAATAACTGCACACAGTGTAGATTTGAGGGGAGGGCAGAATGGGGTGTGTGAAGGGCCAATTGTAAGAGATGGTTTCGGACGTAATAATGGCCTAAAATTGTGTGTGACTATTGAAAATAATAATATAGACCTCTTCAATGTCAGTGTCTTGAATTCCTAAAGCAAAGGTGTGCCTTCTCCTAATTGATACATATCTGGATATAATAAATGGACTTTGGACACCTCTGAGGAAATTTCAAACTAGAATAACCCAGCGTGTACTTAAAGCTACTATACTATTTTCCTAAAACGTTAAATTTTCCCATAAAAATTCAGAACTCAAGTTGACACTTTGGATTGGATTGAAAAAAGTTCAGTTTGTCAGCTTTTCCTGTTTTGTGGTCTGTCCTCAAAAACGACTGAATATATATATATATATTCTTTTCATTCAGAATTCTGGTTTTCACTCAGGTATATAACTGATGGGGGGATTACTCCTTTAACTACCTAAAACTGATACTAACCCTGCATACTTCTCTGGTCCTGCTAATGAACATTTTACCATATTTTTTTTTTGAATCCTAGCTCGAGATATTCTTTTAAATGTGTAGGGTTGAGGCAACCCTCGGCACAGAGTATCCTTTAGCATTTAAAAATAAAATTTAGAGTTAGAGTTACTCCATGTGCTGTTATTCAGCATCATAATTATCTTCAAATGGAAAAACTGTGAAGCATAGAGTAGATGATTTTCTGAACTTCATTCTGATAGAAAAACGTTTCCAGAGGATTTAGTCACTGTAATCTAGTTCGCTACGCAAGCATTCCAGAGGTGTATTCCAGGAAATGCTCGTCCACCAAGATGTTCTATGTGCAGAGCGTTCTGTGGTCTAATAATGTTGGGAAATGCTCCCTTCTCTTTCCTGCGTTTATTGAGTCGCCAGTGCCCCATTAGCATGGTAAACTGCATTCTCCAAACTTTATATCCCACAGAACACTGTTTGGGCAACATAATTAGGAAACACTGCTCTACATAGTTTCCCGCTAGGCTTTCTCTGTACTTAACCGTGATGCTCCCAGAAAGAAAGCAATGACTGTAAAAATGTAAGTTAATCTATGTACTAGATTTGTTCTTGTTGTACATAAATTGTTAGAGTAATCAAAATTAAATTGTAAGTGCTTTACTAAGATTCACCATTAAAAGAAGACACATAATTAATATTTTAGGCTTTGTAGGCTTTATAATCTCTGTTGCAACTACTCAATTCAGCTTCTGTGGCATAAAAACAGCAATAGACAAACACATAAGCGAACGAGCATGGCAATGTTCCAATAAAACTGCTTACAGATGCCCCAAGTTAGGAAGTTAATTTTGTTTGAAAATAGTGCTGTGCTCCATGTCCATGAATAGGGAGAATTTTTAAAATTACCTTTCTTCGGCTTATACTAATTATGTTGCCAAAGTGAAAAAACAGCTTGAAATATTTTTTGATAAGTTCCCTGAGTTCCTTTGTAACTCTAATGTCTAACAATGCATGGTGGATCAGCCTATTTTGTATAATAAGTTTCACTTTTGTATATTGGATTTTATTTCATAATGAGTTAAGAAAGGAAGAGCTGTGGTAGCAGTCAGTTCAGGTGGCTTTCCTCTCAGTATTACAGACCATGAGAAAGTATCTTACGAGTTTAGGAAAACATATGAGATCAGTGTCTCCTCAAGTCTTAATTTATCCACACTCTTAATTTGGTCAGAACTGGATGAAACAAAGACAGATATTTTTTGTTTGTTTGTTTGTTTGTTTGTTTTTTTTGTGGTATGCGGGCCTCTCACTGCTGTGGCCTCTCCCGTTGCGGAGCACAGGCTCCGGGCGCGCAGGCTCAGCGGCCATGGCTCACGGGCTTAGTTGCTCCGCGGCATGTGGGATCTTCCCGGACCGGGGCACGAACCCGTGACCCCTGCATCGGCAGGCGGACTCTCAACCACTGCGCCACCAGGGAAGCCCAAGACAGATATTTTAATGTAAGAAATAATAAATACATTGACCTATTCTTTATTACATGGACTTCATATGACCATTTTACTTGCCAGTGCCATCAGTAAAAATATTAAAACTGCGACCCAATAATCTAAAGTATTCTAATGAAGTCAAAAATTTTTAATAAAAATCCATTCTGGGGCTTCCCTGGTGGCGCAGTGGTTGAGAATCCGCCTGCCGATGCAGGGGACACGGGTTCATGCCCCGGTCCGGGAAGATCCCACATGCCGCGGAGCGGCTGGGCCCGTGAGCCATGGCCGCTGAGCCTGTGCGTCCGGAGCCTGTGCTCCGCAACGGGAGAGGCCACAGCAGTGAGAGGCCCGCGTACCACAAAAAAAAAAAAAAAAAAAAAAAAAAAAAAAAAAATCCATTCTGTTTACAATTGGTTATTTTCCCCATCATTGTAATTTTCATAGGAACTAAGTAGAGAAGAATGTCAGGTTTTAAAGAGTTTTAGTATAGCATTATTACCATAATACTGTATTAAAATATGAAACAGCTACTTTGATAATTCCTTGTCTTGATTTTTTTTCTTAGAATTTTTCTTGCATATCTTATATCCCATTGCTTTGTCAACCGTTACAGACATTTTGCTTTACTAATTGCCCCATATCTTTCATGGGAAACTATTCAATTTATTCAACAAATATTGTATCTTTTTCTTTTGATCTACCATGCATTGTTAGATACTAGAGTTACAAAGGAACTCAGGAAACTTATCAAAAAATATTTCAAGTTTTTTCACTTTGGCAACATAATTAGTATAAGTTGAAGAAAGATAATTTGTTTGATTCTCCCTTTTAATGGATATGGAGTACAGCACTATTTTCAAACAAAATTAACTTTCTAGCTTGGGGCGTCTGTAAGTAGTTTTATTGGAACATTGCCATGCTCATTCACTTATGTGTTTGTCTATTGCTGCTTTTATGTCGCAGAAGCTGAATTGAGTAGTTGCAACAGAGATTATAAAGCCCGCAAAGCCTAATAATTAATCTGGCCCTTTGCAGAAAAAGTTTTCTGACCCCTATTAATATCAGTAGAATTTTGATAAGGTGTGATTAGAAAAAATTATTGTATTTTTTTAGTAAATTAAGATTATTATATCCAGTTCATTCCCAACCCCATCCATACTCACTCCCTGTTGTCCACTCCCACCTCGCACACAATACGTTTCTCACGTGTAGTTGTGTTATTTTGTTTTTCTCTATGGAACAAGACCTGTCTTTATCCAGCAGAGTGGTGCTGGGGGAGCCATCAATGCCAGTTTTATTCTGTTTTGTAAACCTTTATTCTCTCCCTGCAGCCTCCAGACCTGCTTTGTCTATCTGAGGTAAGTTCAAGAGTCACCCTTCTCTTCCTTAACCAGCTGCTACCACCTGTTAGAAAGAGATTGATTTCAGTGCTTCACACCTTAAATTCCTTCCTCAAGTGTTCTCTTCTCCCCTTTTCTACCCCTTTTTTCCTTCTCTATTTCTTCACTTAGTAATTCAAAATTTTTAGTTCAGCTCTCATGGCTACCATATTTTTCTCCTCATTGTTCCTGGGCAGTAAATAGTTTTCTTTGTAGTGGAGCTGAGTATCCTGTGATTATCATAATATAAAGCCTACTGAATTCACCTTTTGTTTAATTACAGAAAAATAAAAGGCAGAGTAGGTGTCTGAATGATTTCATCCTGCCAGGTTTTTTCTTCCTTGTTTTTGTTTAATTTCAAGCAAGACCTTGGCTTCTTTTTTCTCCCCCTCATTTCCAGTTCTAGGCAACCTGGAAAATTCATTTGTTTGCTTCTTTGTCTCTGTGTTATATAAACGTACAGAAGGCTAGATTTTAGAAGCCAGTATCTATAGACCCCATTAATTCTTTCAAAAAGGTTTGTCTCCTGTGTGCCAGGCAGTATGCTAGACATATGGAATATGATGGGTGGACAAAACCAGATGTCACTCCATTCACAGTCAAGTTTGTTCGGAGAGGCAGACATTGAGAAAACAGTAACACAAATCTTACAACTTCTTAATTCGTAGGTGGTGCTATGAGAATTCCTTATGGGGAGATCTTATCAAGTCAGGGAGGTGAAGGAAGGCTTCTCTGAGGAAATGACTATTGAGCTGAGTGAGAGTGAGTAGCAAGAATGAGTAGGAACCAACTTGGCCAAGCCGCAGAGAATGGGGAGGGGAGGAGTGAGCCTCCAGGAAAAACTGAATGGGAAAAAAGTATGAGGCATGGTGTTTCTGGTGGGTAAGAGGGATAAGACATGACTGGTGTGTCTTGAGTCAAGAGGGAAAGGAGGAGCATGATGTCAGGTGTGGTGAAGACTGAGGAGTAAGTGAAGGAGAGACCATTCGGATTCTCAGAAACCATGTTCATGTCCTCTCGGTGGCTAATTTTACCCCACTAGTCAGGTAATGCCAACACCTGTCTGAGGACGCTACTTAATGCCCCAGGAGCTAGGAGGTCTTTCCATTCTTTTTGGTGGGAACACCAATTATATCCAGTCCTGTATGGCCTCTAGGTATTTTCCACCTGGTCCTTTTCAGTGGTCTCTTTCACAGCCTTGGGAAACGTTCACGTACTGATCAGTATTTATGTACAGACTTGCAAGGAGCTCTGGAACTAGCTCTCTCTGCAGCTCTCTTTCCTTATTCTGCTCCACACATTCTAGTCACCTGGACTCCTTCACCTCCAAACTCTGTCTTCCTTTCTCAGGAAGATTTCCAAGCTCTGTTTGCATTCCCCTTATACTGCAGCCTGGAAACTCTCCAAGCAGTAAGCCAGAGCAAATTTTAGGACTTACCACCTTTTGCTTCCCTTTTTTCAGGAATCACTGTCATCCTGTACTTCCTGTCATCCATTATCTTAAAAACATTATTTCATATATTTTGTGGGGGTTTTTTTAAGTTGTTTAAAGTGAGAGGGCAAATTCATTTTGTTCCTTCATCATGGCCAGAAACAAATATCCCAGATTTATTTTTCTAACAAATATTTATCCAGTTTCTATATGCTAGGTGCTGAAAATAATATACTGAACAAGACCAGCAGGGATTTCTACTGTCATCAAGCTTGTAGTTTTGAGGGAGGGGGGAAAAATAAAATAGAAAACAGAAGGCACTGGTAAATTCTGTGTTAATGAAATTAAATGACATAAGGAGTTTTTAGGGAGAGCTGCTTTAGGTTGAGTACTCAGGAAAATTGAGATATCTAGGATATCATTCATGACTGAAACTGGGTATGGATGAGAGCCAAGGGAGAGTATAGGAGAAGAAGAAAAGAAAGCCTGAGACTCAACCTTGAGAAATGCCAGTATATATTCTGCAGGTAGAGTGGGATGCCTTGCAGTGACAGGAAGAGGCAGAGGAAAGCCAGTATTGTTTTTTGTCTCAAAAGCCAAAAAAAGTGAGTCTCAAGAAAGAGGGTATCTTACTCTGCTCAAGCTGCCATAACAAAATAACATGGACTGCATGACTTAAACAACAGAAATTTATTGCCTCACAGTTCTGGAGGCTGGAAAGTCCAAGATCTGGAGGGTTCTGTTGCTGGTGAGAGCTCTCTTCCTGGCTTGCAGGCCATTTTCCTGTTCTCTGGTATCTCCTTCTCATCTTATAGGGACATCAATCCTATTGGATTTTGGCCCCGCCCTGTGACCTCATTTCACCTTAATTACTTCCTAAAAGCCTTATATCTCTTAATATATAAATCTGAGGCAGGGAGACGGGAGGGGCAGGGAGGAGGGAGGGGCCGACACAATCCAGTCCATAGCAGAAGAAATGGGCAACAGTGTTGAATGTTGTTAGGAAGGCAAAAAAGTTGAAAACTAAAGATCGTTCATTAGACTTATCATTTCATTGGTGACTTTAGTGCTGCCCTCATGGAGTACAAGGCCTGGAAGCTAGATTGGAGTAGGTTAAAGAATGAGAGGTATCGAAAATGGTGGTAGCAAGTATAGGACAGCTCATTAAAGTAATCTAACTCTAAAAATATTAACCTCATGAAGGTAAAAGATTGAGTGAAGCCTTGTTTTTTAAGGAATGAGAGACCTCGCACTTGTTTAAACATCATGGTGAGGATCCAGTTGAGAAGAGATGGTCTATTATTTATCTATTACCACAGCAATGCTACATTACACACCACCCCAAAACTCATTAGCTTAAAGTAAATAAGCATTTATTTCACTCATGAATCAGTGATTGGCAAATAAGCTTGGAGGTTCTTTGGAACTTGGCTGGGCTCCGTCGAGTGTTTTGGGGTTAGCTGGCTGTCAAGTGGACAGCTTCGCCCTGCTCCATAGCAGCTTCCCCCTGTGTCTCTCTTGGCCATCCAGTAAACCAGCCCAGGCATGTTCTCAGGGCAAAAGCAGAGGTGTAAAAGTGAGCATAAATGCCCCATTTCTCAACTTCAGCTTGCATCATATTTGCTAGTATCCCATTAGCTAGAGCAAATCACATAGTTGAGGCAGAATGAGAGGACATGGTAAAAAGGACAGGGCACAGAGAGTGCATATAGTGATGGGTGAAGAACTGAGGCTATTAATGGAATTAATCTGCCACAGATGGTATATTTTAAAAAAAAAAAAAAAAGAGGGTCGGAATCATTGATGATGATCATTGATAAGTTCCTGAGAAGGCCTATGGGAACAGGGTTCAAAAACATTTAAGTCATGCCAGGTTCTGCGATCTTTTACAGTTAGTTGGCATTATTTTAGATAAACAACTTGCTAATTGCTTTTACTTTCATATTAATTTAGTACTGAAGTTTTCTATTTTATTTTTATAAAGGTATGTGAATCACATGTAGTTACTGAATATTTGAATACAGTACTGCTTTAGGCACAGTTGTGTCGTACTAATTTAATATACAAGTTCATTAAGAAATTCAGGGATCCCTACAAGGCCAAGAATCACTTCTAAGTCACATAGCAGTGCAAACTGTTCATTGATTCCTGGAGAGAATTTGTTTTGTACCTTTGAGCTGACTGCAATCTCCTTCATTCCATTCAACTAAAAATTCAGGTAGATTATCTCATTTCTCAGTAGAAATGAGTCAATTCTAAATGTTTTCTTTTGAATTCTTGATTACCATGGTTTGCTCTCTAATAATCATGGTAGCACTTACTAATTAAGCACATACTATGCATCATGTGCTAATCTTTTTTGGGGGACATCTTTATTGGAGTATAATTGCTTTACAATGGTGTGTTAGTTTCTGCTTTATAACAAAGTGAATCAGCTATACATATACATATGTTCCCATATCTCTTCCCTCTTGCGTCTCCCTCCCTATCCCACCGTCCCTATCCCACCCCTCTAGGTGGTCACGAGCACCGAGCTGATCTCCCTGTGCTATGCGGTTGCTTCCCACTAGCTATCTGTTTTACATTTGGTAGTGTATATATGTCCATGCCACTCTCTCACTTTGTCCCAGCTTACCCTTCCCCCTCCCCGTGTCCTGAAGGCCATTCTCTACATCTGCATCTTTATACCTGTCTTGCCCCTAGGTTCTTCTTTTTTTTTTAGATTCCACATATATGTGTTAGCATACAGTATTTTTTTTTCTCTTTCTGACTTACTTCACTCTATATGACAGACTCTAGGTCCATCCACCTCACTACAAATAACTCAATTTCGTTTCTTTTTATGGCTGAGTAATATTCCATTGTATATACGTGCCACATCTTCCTTATCCATTCATCTGTCGATGGACACTTAGGTTGCTTCCATGTCCTGGCTATTGTAAATAGAGCTGCAATGAACATTGTAGTACGTGACTCTTTTGGAATTATGGGTTTCTTAGGGTATATGCCCAGTAGTGGGATTGCTGGGTCATATGGTAGTTCTAGTTTTAGTTTTTTAAGGAACCTCCATACTGCTCTCCACAGTGGCTGTATCAATTTACATTCCCACCAACAGTACAAGAGGGTTCCCTTTTCTCCACACCCTCTCCAGCATTTATTGTTTGTAGATTTTTTGACGATGGTCATTCTGACCGGTGTGAAGTGATACCTCACTGTAGTTTTGATTTGCATTTCTCTAATGATTAGTGATGTTGAGCATCCTTTCATGTGTTTGTTGGCAATCTGTATATGTGCTAATCTTTTATTGAAAAAGTAATTTTCCTAAAATTGGTTGCAGTAAATTGCAAATCTAGGACTCTGATCCGAGACCCTCAGATTTCCCAGTCTTGCTCTTAACCACCAGGTTTTTCTGCTCCTCCAGTAACCACATCGAATGATCAAAAAGCAAGTCAGAAAAAATGGCTGACTTAAAATCTCCCCCTTAACAATCTATCAAAGCCTTTAAATTCAGCAGTATCTTACCAAAGGGAAATTTTACTCTTGAGATAAATTAAGTCTTTTTAAAAAACCACAAAACCTGTACAACCTGAGTCTTAGAGAGTTTGCCAACAAGAGAAAGGATCTGTTTGGTCGTGTTAGACCTCATGGTTCACTAGTGGACCATGTTTACCTGGCTACATTGTATGGCTTTTTTACATTTGATCCCCTTTAAGCCCAGAGATTCAAAATTAAACTGTCGCATTATTATCTGACTCTACAAATTATAGGAACAAACTAGTATGGTGAACATTGTAGAAACAAATCATATACATATCTGCCATACTTTATTCCCACACATGTAATTTTTTATTTTGAGTTTTGTTATTAGTACTAACACATTTATTGACTCCTTACTATGTGTCCAGCTGGGCATATTACATGCATTCTCTGTGCCAGGTACTTTATTTACACCAACTCATTTAATAATCACATTACCCTTAAGATGTGGTATTCTATCTTCACTAACCAGTTAAATTGAAGCTTAGAGGCTAAGGAGTGTACACTCAGCAGGTGAGTGATTTGATTCAGGATCAGAACTCAGGCTCTAAAGTCTCCCTCTGTCCCACTTTCCTAAAATCCTCATCCCTAAATACCTATTTCAAATGTTTTTCCCCCTCATCTCCCCACTTCTGGGATTCATCTTTCCCTTCTCTGTAATCCCTTTGTCCTTAGCTACTCCTTTTATTTTTTTACTGCTTTTAATTCTGGTAGTTTATGAATACTTTTTCCCCACTGTTTCCTTACCAAGCTGCAAAACCCTTGAAGACAGATACCATCACAGTCTTTTATATTCCTAACATATTAGGTAGGTACTGGTTAAGGATTTAACTTTACTTAACAGCAGACCTGGCTGATGAACACATGCCAGCTCCATATAGAACTGAAACATTTTGCTCTGTGGCATGGTCCTCTATACTGGCCTCCTAGAACCTAAGAACCTTCACATTTAGGGTCCAGTAGACCAACGACTTCATTTTTATAACTTCTTATTACATCCCAAACATGGGAATACACTTGTCTGCTTCAGGAAGGTTCTCTGCTCTAGTTTTGCAAATTGACAACCATATCATGATATTTGGACAGATTGGTAGAGAGATCAGGGTCAAAGACAGTGCTGAGCTACAACTATTCAGTAAACTTGTTACTGAATTAACAGTAATTAATTCAGTTAATTATTTCCAAAGGAAAATAAACCAGTCACCCACTGGCGTTAAGTAAGTTCAAATTTGATGGTTTCAGGGACATTATAGCAACTCTTCAAATTCCAGGTCCTATATCAGAATTGTTTATCCATGCATACAGCTGAGTTCTTTCTGTCTTTGAAAAGACAAACTTGTGTTCCCTGAAACCCTCAACCTAAAGAATAGTTTTATGGTAGCTCTCATGTCAATCTCTGCCCTAACGTTTTTTCTTTTTTCACACTGAGAAATTAAAAGATATGACTGGCAGCCCCCTCTTTAGTTAAACATAAAGAAAATTCATGCTCTAAACATATAGGTCTCCTGGATAAGGTTATGGCCGTAGACCAGACATGTGGTGTATGTTAAGTATTCTAAAGAAATAGATAAATGGATATTAACACGAAGGGAGAATCATGACAGCATCACAAACCCCAAGAGTCAGTGTGCAGGATAGTGTGAATAGATCATAGGCCCTGAAGATTCAGTTAGCTGTGTGACCTTGGGTCAGTCATTTTACTTCTTTGAGCCTCAGTGGATGATTGTTAGAACTTAATCAGGTAATGTAAAAAAGGCTTTTAGCATAGTACCTGGCATATAGCAACTGCCCTACAAATGCTATTTTCGGACCTGTCTTGATCACACTAAAATTTGTTTCCTGCAGTGTGGCTCACTTGAAGTTTATTGTCTGTATGACAGAAATGAACTATCACATATCTCTAGTAATAAGTAAAAGAAGTTTAAATTATAAGTTGTATATATTAAAAGTTATTTTTGTTAGAATTATCAGTATCATTACTTTAAATCACAGATGATAATTGTTTGGATTTTCATAACTCACAAATGATTTTTATCTTTTATACTTTCCAAATGCACATATTCTATATACTTTCATTCAGATGGTGGAGAGGGGCTTTGTCTTAGGGTGAGTGAAATTACTGAAGTATTGAAAATAGGCTGAGCTGTGTGCCATAATCATTGCAGGCACCCTTTGCCCCTTATTCAGCCTCACTTACCATCTGGGTTCCTGGATGGTAGAGATAGATATAGAAGGGGCCTTACTTCGGATAAGTACCTCTCTCCAGCTTCTTCCCCCTTTCACCAAAGTATGTGCATTTGCATTTGTTTATAGCTCCATATGGTTATTAAAGCATGTTAACTCTCATTAGATCATCAGAAACATGTAAGCAGGGAAGATGTCATTTAAGTTCTTTTTTCTACAGATGAGGAAAGTGAGGCTGAAGGAGGCTAAGGTTATATGTCCAAGGTCATACATAAGGCTGATTATTAATATTGTCAGAACTGGAACCTGGGTCCTTACATTCTTTTCCCCAATTCTTTACTCTCAAGAGTACCACTGGATACACTATTGCTGGGCTTTCATTAGAATCCTGGATATGGACATATAAAGCCACTTTATCAGATGATTCAAATGCTGCCCCTTAAGCTTTTTAATAATGATGTAAAACAGAAGCCATGAAATAAAAGACTGATAAATTTGATGATATAAAATTTAAAATGGATTCATGACAAACTCACTGTAAGCAGATACAAACAACAAATAAACTAGGCAGGGTGGGGAGGGGTGGGTTTGTAGATCACACAGAACACAGGATTAATTCTTAACTGCCTGGCAATACAGTTAAGACGAGAAAAGTCATCGTCTCAACTGGCAACACAGAAAAGGAAATACAAATGGCTTCTAAGATATGAAAATAAGTTTAACTTTACTGAGGAGAAATGCAAATTAAGCAAGGGCATACAATTTTTTAAGCTTCCCTAAATTTTATTATACATTGTTATAAGAGTGTGAGGGAAGACATTTTCATATGTAATTGGTCAGAGTGTTAAAAGGTACAGTCTATGAAGGGAATTTTGGTAGTATCTATCAAATTTTTTAAAGCACCCGTTGACCCAGCCATGCCAATCCTAGACATCAGTCCTGAAGATGTACTTGCATATATACTTAAAGAGACACATATAAGAATATTCAATACATTGATATTTGTAAGCAAAAGATTGGAATAGCCCAAAATGGCTATTCTATGGCTATGACATAGCCATAGAATGGAGTTCTATGTAGCTATTAAAAGAATCAAATATTCATTGTACAAATATGGAACAATCTCCAAAATATATAAGCAAGATACAGAACAGTACTCAGAATTGTGTAGGGGGAAAGGAGATATTTGAAACAGACATATATACATATATATAAATGTGGAGAAACTATCTGGAATAATACACGAGAAATTGGCAACAGTAGTTGCTCAAGGAAGAGGGGGTAGGAGCAGTGAGAGACTTCATTGTATAACATTTTGTAGTTATTGATCTATTTTTAATTTTGCAAATTTATTACCTATTTTTAAAACATAAAAAAATCATTGTTTAAAAAATACATCAAGAAAAGTTGAACATTTATTAATCTTTTACTTGTTACAAATGTATATGATTCTATGACAAATTTCTAACATTAAACCTAACTAGTCAAAATTTTAATTTCCAAATATAAAGGTAATATTTGTTAAAAATTCCTATAGACTGCAAGTGTTTTGAAAGCGTGGACTATATCTTCATCTTTGTATCCAAAAGTGCTTTCTGATGGGTATTCAATAAATGTTAAATAATTTGACTGGTAGAGAAGATGGAATTGAAAAGTGCTCTGGTAAGTACTGGATTATAATTAGAGATCGAGATTCTTATATTAGTCCTCATACATCTGGTTAGAACACTCTGAAAAAGAGCAGTTTATTTTTCTATTCTCCTATATCTTAGTTTCCCTATCATCTCTTAAAAAAAAAAAAAAAAAAAAAAACGCAGTGAAGTGGGGACTAGAAAGGTCACTTCTAGCTCTGCTGTCCTAATGCCTCTGGTTCTAGCACTTCAAGATCAGTAGTGCCCAAACTTCAAACGCCAGCTTGTTTTTTTTTTTTTTTTTTGTAAGTATATATCTATGAATTAAACATGTCAGTCTGTATATTGGTACTAACATTTAGTTCTTTTTCTTGACTGTTTTCTTCCCATGCATGTGTATAGTTTTGTGTATCCTGGCGTTTGTGTTCTCAAATTTGGAGTACACTCTCTAGAAAAGTAACTTTAAAAGTCTTTAAAGTATTGAAAAGAACAATAGTGTAGTTACTGAGTAGTATTCTCTGATGAATACACCTTTATCAATCAAATAGCAAACAGAAAACAGAAAAAAAAAAATCGTTTTTAGGACTATGATTTGTTGCTCCATGCCATTGTTTTCTTATTTTGGAGTTTGATGCCTGATATACTTACCTACCAAGCTACCTCAATTAACATCATTCTATTTTTATAGCTTGCTTTAGAGTTTCTCAAAGAGTCATACATCAGACTTTCTTGTTTTGAAAATACAGATAAAAATATGAAGACTAGCAGTCCTTGGAGGAAGGAAAAACATTACTGTTAGTGATCGTATCTCTAGGTTTTGGATTTTTTTGTAATGATGATTTACTATTTTTGATGAATAATCTTTTAAGCTGTCATTTTGTTTCATTATCTATTTATAACAATTGAAACCATGTCATTCGGTGGAACTGGGACTGTTTGGGGAGAACTCAACTCAGTGAAAATATGATGGCTGTTAAAATATGGTTTAACAGGTTAAATCTCTGGCTTATTGAATGGCAAGTGAGTCAGTTGTTTGAAGTTGTAAGGAGAGATCAGGAAAATGCTACCGAAGTCTGGATGCTGCTGCCATTTACCAACTCTAATAAGCCACTAAAATACTACACAACTCAGCTTCCTCTTTACGAGTGGGAAGAATCATTGACCTGCGGTTGAAGAAAGCTTAGGAATGATGTAGTCTAACTGAACTGATCAGTTGTGTCAAATGAGCTAATGTATAGCAAGCTATTAAATTATTTCTAAACGTAAGGATTCACATCTGAAGATGTGAATTGACTTTAATATTACATGTGTGGAGTGGCTAGCTGTCCTTTGGACTCTCAAGTTTCTGTGATTTTAGAGAAGATTCTCATCAGAGAGCTAGTAGACAGGCCTAAGGGAAAGAGCAAGGACTGTCGACTTTATTTGTACTGGAACTCTCTGTGACTCACTTTTACCGTTTCTTATGAGCTTACAGTATACCAACCTTACTTGGTGGTTATGAAATTTGAGATAATGCATGTGAATGTGCCTAGAGTATGGTAGGCATTCAACAAAGGTTAATTCCTTCTTGTCTCAAAGTGGCTGTGATCCTGGTAGGTTAAAGGAAACGTTAAAAGACGGGTTGACTCCGGCCAAGCTCAGTAGGCTAAATATCCTTTCTGATGTACACTGATGAAATCGGTATATGCTATTTTTGTCCAGTGGTATCTGAGTGACCTCTCAATTACCTGTGTTGAATTCAGTTCATTTAGGAGACAGGAGCTAAAAAAAACCCAACAATCAATCATCTCTATTGTTTAGAGGTCTGAACAATAAAACTACTGAATTTTCTTTTACAAGGTTGATAGTTTCTTTCTTTGAAATTAAAGTAAAACTAAAGTGCTTTACACTTTTTTTTTCCAGCATGCTACAAGTGAAAACTGATGAGAAAGTGAATTTGTCTGACGGGAATACAGCAAGTTGCCCTTTGAGCCCCATTAAGATGTGCCTTAATCGTCCCATTGAATGGAATCTGAATTTGACAGCAGCATCTCTAGCGAGCTGTACAGTTCATAACCAAAATCTCAAAAGTGAAGAGAAATAGATTGCAGTTCTTCTTGCACTATCCTTATTTTGTACGTCAACATTCTTCCTGCTGATAAGCATTTATCGATTGATTTTGAAATATTTCTAGTCTTGTGATTTGTCTATATTAAATCATTAGCATTAATCATTTTGATTATATTTGTATGTTTTTTTTACATGTTTTACACCAGACCATTGTGGAATTTTGCAGTACAAATGGATTTTTGAAGTTTCTCTTTTTAATGGTATTTTGTGAATTTTTTACTAAGTTTAAATATATAATTGTCCCCAGTTTTATTTCCGTGCACAATGTCTTAATATATAATGCATTGTGAGATTTAGAAGGCTAGTATTGTAAAGATTTGTGATTACCTGACCCATGAATAGTTGTATAACAGGTGGATACCAACTACCTCGAAGCAAATTGGTAAAAGGCAAAGGTATCTCTTAGAAGTATATCTCTTTCAAAGTTATATATGTATAGAAAAATTGATCATAGTTTATCATCAAGTAGCATGTTTCCATTCATAAGGAGAATTTGAACTGATCAGTTATTTCTCTGTACTTTTAAACCTATAAAGTCTGGATTTTAAGAGCAATGGCACAATTGCATGTTGACTCTTCAGCAAATCTGTGACTCTTGCAGATAAGAATACTGTTTGGTTTTTGTAAGTTATCCATTTTGAATGAAAAATGGTAAATGGATTTACATCCATTGATTTTATTGTATTTTAGCCATTTATTTTAAAGTGTAAAGGGATGTTTTAAAATGAGGATAATATTCCTTACCTCTTTAGCTGTACAAAAGCATAGCTTTTGTGATTGGCTTATGTGATTGTGTCCAAAACTTGAATGGTAAGAATACTCAAAGTCTGATGCTTAATTTTTCCCATGGCTGAGAAGGAAAGCTTTGGTCCATGTAAAGTATGTAAGAACATGGCTCCTTCCCTTTGGATAGCCTGGCTATGGGTTAAATGGGATTCAGTTTATTGTGTTTCTAAAGACTTTTACTTATGGCACATTTTGTGTACCTTCTAAGTCCTTATTTCTCCCAGCCTACCCCAACCCCCAAATTATTTTTAAAAAGACAGGGATTTAACAAAAAGGCTTACATAAGGAATTTGAAGCACAGGAAAAGACACAGAGCCAACAGAATGAGAAACAATCATCTATTTTTCACTGTTTTATATCACCACCATATCTGCCTTTTCCTTTTTCTTAATAAGCATTCTTTGTAACCTTCGGACTCCTTTTATATTTCTGAGTTTTGTAAAGCACATATACATATGTAATGTAGCAATTTGGCTCAAAAAAGCACAGCATTCTTACTTTAGCTCCATCTTAGAACATCACCTTAAGTAAATGGCCTCTGGTAAATAAAAAAGCACAATTATTATTAAAACCAATGTATTAGATCCAATGTTAGGGTATTTCTATTCTGAATAATAGAGATGATTATCAGAGGAATAAAAGGTGTTTGGTTGGGAGTTACAGAAGGAAAGAGGACTGATTTGACACGGTGTAAGTTTAAGTCAGACAAGTGCCAATTCAGAAAATAAATTTACAGTGAAGAAATAGTGCTCATTCATACATTAGTATATAGTGGACTTCCTGTCACATTCTTTTCCTACTAGTATTTTTTATTACCCACAATAAATATTTTGTTATGCCAAAAACATAGAGAACTCCATGATTAATATGTATATGTGAACATTTCCCTAACCCACGAACCATCGTAACATAAGCAAACTTGGGCTCTCATATGCAAACATTCTGGGAAAAAAATTACTCATGCATGTAGCATTCCTGGGCCCACCTTAAATTCTGATTAAATCCATGACTGATGGAGATGGTCTGTGGAGCACACTGATGGATGCTGTCTCACTGCTTCAATACAGGCTAAAGTAATGTGGAATCACACAGCAGAAAGTTCTACAAGAATCAGACTTCTTCTAATTTTCATACAAGGGTAACTTTATTAAAGCAAAGAAATGAACATAATTTTAATGGACATTTTTCAAAGGACTCCACCTCCATCATATCTTCTCCTAATTTTTATCTTCACTGAGAAATTATGCAAAGTTAAGTTTACTTTTTTCTAGTGCTGCTGTCTTGGCTCGTCTTGGTAGTCTCATCCTCATTTCTGATTCTGGCTCTGGAACTTCATGATCACTAAACAGATTTTGAAATACACCAATTTAAATACAAGCTTTAAAACCAGTTTATTTATAAATAAAACTTTGTTTCTATCATTCTATCAGTGTGTGATTGATATCCTGATTCCATTAGGCTTAAAACTGAAATCTCAAAACCAAAAAACACCAATTGGCTATCCAGCAAAGTGAACCATGGAAAACCTAACTAATTTTTTTTAATATCTACATGGAACCTGGTATTATACAGAAAAAAGCAAAAAACAAAAACCCAAACTTCTATAATGAAGCTTGTAATTAAACAGGAACCATAACAACTGCCCAAGAGTTTTTTGGGAAACTCAAGTAGTGAAAAAATGAGTTCTATTTATTTAGGCAATACATTCCTAAAACACTGTTAACAGCAAGTTTCCCCAAAAGATACTTTAAATTTAATTAAAACTCGATCTAAAGTTATAAACTGAAAATATATACATTTTACCTATGAATGAATGAATGCAAGACAGCTGTAAACAGCTTCCAACAATGGCTTATTGGCAGAAACCAAAAATAAACTATATCACTAATATCATCCAAATTATAGGCAGAATTATTCTATCATTATAAATGTAGAGAACCCAAATCTGAATCTCAATAGTTTGCTAATTCAAGTTCAGAGGTCATACATACATGATCTTATAATTAAGAGGAATACATGGAAATACAATTTGAAAGAACATAAAGATAACTACCTAGTACTAAAAGCCATGTCAACGAACAGGAAAAGCACACAAGCCAGAGGAAGTCAAATGCTCGTAGATACATAATCTAAAAAGCTGTAAATTTTCACGTATTATCTTGTTACATAATCACAGTATAAGCAAACTACAATTATTTTTTTTCTTTTACTTCTACACAAATTTTTTTTTTAATGAAGATAAAACCTCTTTACATATTCTAGATGTGCATGGCATACCTTTCAGAGTCAGCCTCAGCCTCAACAGTCTGACGTCTCCTGTTCGTTCTAGCTGAAGCTATCACTTTTCTCCGTCCTTAAAGATAGTATATAATTCATTATCAAAATCTATTATCAATTGATTATTTTTAACCTGTTTTCTGGGCTACCCAAATTCTTTATTTTTCCCTCTTCAACACCCTTTCCTCCTAGTTCCCAGCCACCTTGATACAAATTATCAACACCATGGAGAAAAGGAAGCCAGCAAGATCAAAATTTTACTAATTTCTTTTGTAAGCTCTTATAATAGGCAAGGGAAAAGATGGAAATTGAGTTATAGGTGGCAAATTTTGTTAAATTTATTTGGGGGAAAGAAGCATGTGAAAAATGTTATATAAAGAAAGTACCTCATAGCACAAGGTATATGGAGAACCTAATGAAAATTAAGGTTAAAAAGAGAGGTTAAGCCCATAAAACAGATCCTAAATAAACAGAACTTTAGTCAGTAAGGTATGGTTTATTGTAAAATATTCAAACATATACATGGTCAATTCAAATGTGTGTTCTAGAACATTTCAGATAAAAATTGAAGCCCTTTATATGCTGGGGGGTTACAAAAATTCTACTAGCTAGAAATTCACAAGGTTAAGCAGTGAAGTGGCCTGTGATGCTCATTTATGATAATAAAACAGCATATATAAATGGAGTTTGAGCTATTAAAAAAAAAAGAGGTGGAGTTCTTATACCTGACTAAAAGCAATCTGATCAAAACCAAATTATTCAGTATGATCATTTGGTTGAAATTTATATACCCTACTTATTCAAGTGAGACTTTTTGTTTCTGTTTTCTTCCAACTGTACATATTTGCTTGTAAACTTCTAATGCAGTTATCCCCAAGAAAACATCCAACAATATGGGACTAATGTGGAACAATTAACCAGCAATTAGCATTTAAATAACTGATTGGCTACAAAACAATATTTTTTTCCACTACAAAACTATTTTTTTCCATTTAGAAAAAAATCGAGTCTACACAGAAAAGGGCCTCAAAAAATATTTTTCAAGGATTAAAATAAGGGTTGGTTCATAGGTGGAATTATTAGCATTCTTCTGATTAGTTTGCTTGGATGTGTTTTCTGATTCTTCTGTAATAAGCATGCATTGCTTTTGTAATAAGAAAATAATAAAAGATTAAAAAGACCTTGAATTTCACATTTTTTTTCTAAGTGATCCCCTAATAGTCAACATTTACTTTATTCCAGCAATTCCCCTATTGTTGGATATCGCTTTGAAAATAAACTATGTTGGGAAAATATGAAGTAAAACGGAAAACAGAAGCCCAGAAAAATACTAGGAGGATAAAAGGGACAAAAATACTTAATCATATAAAGGACAGACCACAAACAACTGATAATATAAATATAAAATCATCGTTCATCATTTGATAATAAAAATCTTAATTTAACCCAAATAGTCCTTTGCAGTATGATCTTCTGCATCATATTTCTTTCAGTCAAAAGCACTTGAAGCAACACTGATGTCTTTTAGACACAAAGGAAAACCTAATATCAACTAAAACAAATCAAAAAGAAAGTTAAGGATACTGAGGACAATGAATAATCTTTATACATATCTAAGGAAACAAAGTATTTCACTAGATAACAAAAGTGAAAAGTTTTATTATAAGGTTAGTCAATCCAGGGGACTTCCCTGGTGGCGCAGGGGTTAAGAATCCACCCACCAATGTGGGCGACATGGGTTCGAGCCCTGGTCCAGGAAGATCCCACATGCCATGGAGCAACTAAGCCCGTGGGCCACAACTACTGAGCCTGCGCTCTAGAGCCCACAAGCCACAACTACTGAAGCCCATGAGCCTAGAGCCCGTGCTCCGCAACAAGAGAAGACACCGCAATGAGAACCCTGCACACCACAATGAAAAGTAGCCCTGGCTCAACGCAACTAGAGAAAAGCCTGCACGCAGCAATGAAGACTCAATGTAGCCAAAAATAAATAAATAATTTTTTTAAAAAAAGAATCCACCTGCCAACGCAGGGAACACGGGTTCAATCCCTGGTCCAGGAAGATCGCACATGCCGCAGAGCAACTAAGCCCGTGCGCCACAACTACTGAGCCTGCGCTCTAGAGCCCGCACACCGCAACTACTGAGTCCACACACAACTGCTGAAGCCCACATGCCTCGAGCACGTGCTCCGCAACAAGAGAAGCCCCCACTCGCCGCAACTGGAGAAAGCCCATGCACAGCAACGAAGAACCGAATGCAACCAAAAATAAATAAATAAATAAATAATTTTTTTAAAAAAGCTAGTCAATCCATATATTACCTCTGTTGGTCTTTTGCTGAGTGGATTTCATTCGGGTTGCTTTTACATCCTTGACAGGAGTTATATATACTTCTTTGTTGTTTTCTATAAGGGAAATAATACAATTATTAACTAAATTAAAAGTAGCCTCATGAAATACAATAAACGATCAAATCAATGACAACCAGTCCCAAGAGCAGCTATTGAAAATTTATCATAAATAAGTGTTCCAAAAAAATGTGAACACTGGAAAATAAGCAAGCAAAACTCTTAGGAACATAGTATGCATGGTCATATCGTGAGAAATATACACAAAAAAACTATACAGTAAACACTTATCAGTAATACACTTTCCTAAGGGGATTTAATTTAAAAAACTTTTCTTCCATTTCTGACATACAATCACATATATGTTAGAGGAGGAAAACAATGTATCTCAGTAGAGATGAAAAGGACAGAATCTTATAAATACTCAGGTTAGTATGTCATTACCATCTTCACTTTGAAAAACAGTTGTAGTTGTGTTGTCATCCTGTGCCGCTACAACTTGGTCACCATGTTCTTTATTTCCTTTTTCTAACTGAACCTTGATTTTCTCCAAAGCTCTCACACATGTTCTATCTTTTACTAGCTGTAACAGAAAACTTTTTTTAATGCAGCATTTTCTAATCTTTCAAAAACGCTATATACTGATAAAGTTAATAAAACATTCTAAAAATCCTATTAAATTTATGAAGGAAATATTTACTTCAAATGAGCAGTCACAGCATACTAATGTATAAATTAATAGAATCATGTAAATTCTACATTGATAAAAATTTATACACATTAAGAGTAACTAGAAACTACTTACCTCCAGAATCTCATTCAGTAGAACCAGAAGATCTTTGGCAAGACTGCTAGTGAGTTCCAAAGAACTCAAGGCTTTCGTATAGACCCGAATTTCTGGTGAATATGGACATGTTAGGATCTCATTGCAAATTTTTATAGCCAGATTGTCATGAACTGTTAAGGCCTGGAAAATCAAGAGAAAAATCCTTGTCAATTGAAATGGTATGATTACAATACAGTCTGACACATCTTATCATTTCCAACTAATCGTGACATAATCCCAAAATGTCTTACAAAATTATCATAGTCCTCCCCATGTGAGCTCCCCTTCTTGTAGGGTAGATGCTGTGGTACAAGGCCCAGATCCAACTGCTTTACTACTGACCATTCATTCTCCAGGCTACCACGAGTTATGGAGGCTAAAAGTTCCCAGGTTAGAACTGATACAAGCTGAAGACAATGGGCTCTGCCTAAGGTCACACTTCCCCCGCAAGGGTTAGTCCACATTAATAACTGGTAGATGTACAGGTACAACAGCCCAGCCTTGTTTCAATTCTGGACAAAGCAAAGAACTATCCCAATTCTGGAACTTCTGTGAGATCAGCTGGGACCTTAAGACTGCATGACAGTTCAACTTCTCCCTCTGCCCAATCTATTTCCCTCACTCCTCCAAGATGCTGATCATGAGAGTACGCCCTAATGTCAACAGCTTCTTTGAGGTCTTCTGTCACCCACACTTAGGACCTCAGAGTTATCTTGGATCCCTCCATCTCCCTTGCCTCACACAAAGTTCTATCTTCTAGGCTTTTCTACCCGCAATTTTTTTTCTATGTCAATTTCTACTACTTTTTTCTGTCTGCTTTCTACTACTATGTTCTATTATTCTTTTTCTGTTAGCTTTTATCTCCTAATTGTATCAACTTTTAACTGCTCTCTTTATTAATATTCTCTCCCTATTCCTCTTACCAATTCACCTCACCTAATGAAACTGACCACCAAATTAATCTTCCTAATTAAGTAACTGTCATCCCATTAACCCTTTCATTATACCCTTTCATTATACACCCTGCAAATAGAGTCAACTCCAAATTCCCTATCCTAATCTTCTTCCCTAACAGGCCTATTCAGGATCCTTAGCTGACAGATTTTTTCCACAGTTCCCCAACATGACTTGTACTACCAGCTATATTTAATCACCTTTACTAAAAGTCTTTTCTCTCTATCCAAACCACTCCCCAAATCCCAACAAGGCCTAAGTGAATTCTGCTCAGTGAGATTTAAAACTAGTAATGCTGTACTCATCACCCATACCACATGAAACTTGCCATCTTCTAAAGTGCTAAAGCACTTAGTAGCTATATCACTGACCCTTAATATATTTTGCCTTAATATCCATTGTAATCTTCTTTCCAATAACATGTAACATAGTAACTCAAATGAAGTATGCAGTCACTAAATAACAAAACAGAAGACCAATATTTTCTACTTAATCAGCTGGCATCTGAAATAATTAACACATTAATTTTCAATATGGTAAATATTTGATCAAATGATATTAAAGGGTTAAAAACCAGCTTACATGTAAATTGTGGGCGAGTATGCTCTTCGAATTAAAAACAAAACTAAGCTTGAGGTGAGTTTCATTCTTTGAATTCTCCCTCCTTGTATCAGAAACAGATCAGGTAAGCCAACAATTGAGGACTCAATGAGTCCTACATAACAGGTCATTATTCAGAATGATTAACAGCCAGAACTAGGTGAGGAGGGGGTAGTAAGGATGGTGAATTTTCGGTAACTTCTTTTCAGTAGCAAAAATGTTAGCACTGATTACTTCTATTTTTATATGATTATCTCCCCATTTCCCAAAAGAGTTTTTTCTTAAAGTATAGTTGATCTACAATATTATATTAGTTTCAGGTGCACAAGAGAGTGATTCAATATTTTTATAGATTATACTCCATTTCAAGTTATTATAAAATAATGGCTACATTTCCCTGTGCTGTACAGTAATCCTTGTAGTTTATTTTATACATAGTAGTTTATGTCTCTTAATCCCCTATCTCTATCTTGTCCCTCTCCCCTCCCCTTCCCTACTAGTAACCACTAGTTTGTCCTCTATAACTGTGTGTTTGTTTTGTTATATTCATTCGTTTTACTTTTTAGAGTCTGCATATAAGTGATAGAGTATTTTTGTCTTTCTCTGACTTATTTCACAAAGCATAATAGCCTCTAGGTCCACCCACATAGTTGCAAAAGATCTTTTTCTTGCTTTGTGTTATGTGCTACCACATAAACTAGAAATCTCAAAATCTGTATGTAGCTTCTCACTATTTCAAAGAATCTATGAGAGCATTATTTTGCCAAAGCATGCTAGTTACCATCCCTAGACCATCCACAGGCTAACATACTCATCTACCTGATAATCTTGGGAATTCTTGGCCTGAGGATTTAATCCACTTGGTCTTGTCAAATCTACAAGTAACTCAGCAACATTAGTGATGTCTATTTCAGCTAAAGGAGAAGATGCAGGGGCATTGGCCAGTGTTTGTAGAGTTGGAAGAAACGCTTCTTCAAAACATTCCTGGTTAGTCCTATTGAAAAACAATTTGAAGTATGTTGGCAAAGAAAAAACATATGATTCTTTAAAAAGCAGCAACAACAACATTATATATAAAATGCACCCCACCAAGATACAGTACATATTCATCTAGGAAAGAGCCAAATAATTCAGGTAGATAGAATCTAAGTAAGTTCTTCTCATTTCCTCACTTACCACTGAAGAAAAAGAACATTAACAACAAAATGCTATAGATATGACTCATAGGGAGCCTGAATTTAACTTCAAGTTAGATTTTGATTTATCGATATGACTAAAATACCTGCTTGCATAAGCAAACATCGGGAAGAAAACGCCTAGGCAATGTCGAAGTTGAACATCCTCTTCAGTCACAGGATTGTACCATAACAAGACAAGACGAGAAAGAATTCTGCTGCTGACCAAAAGCCCAGAAAACATCAGCTTGGCTAGTCCTTCTGCAGCTCTCGTCCTGAGTTCAGACACCTATTAAAAATGACTTTCATTTAAAAGAAATTTTTTATTTGTATTTCCTTTTTAAGCCTTACATTGTAGCCTAAAATAAGTATTTTTATATAAACTATCCAAAATCATTCCTGTTATTATGAATTATTTTAAAGGCACATAAAAAAATTTTGTTTTTTCCTTTTAGGTTAAGGCTATGTGACAAATTATTAGTCTAGCTATGAAAACGTCAATTCCTTTTAAACTTTAGAAAAACCAAAAGATCTTATAATATTGTAAAACCAGATATCAAAACAATATGTATTAAACACTTATCATGGTGCTAAGATATAGAAAACCTTCGGTAATGGTCTCTGCCATCAGAGAAGGTGCCTATAAATGAAAGCTCCAGAGGTGAGTGTGGCAATGTGTGTGAATAATAGGTAAAATGTGAACAGAAGGTGAACAAGTAGAAAAAGGCATTCTTAGAAAGAGAAACCAAAACAAACCTAGAGAAGAAAATGGAAAAGATGTAGTGGTATTCAAATGGAGGTACAGGTATAAAAGAGTAGTAATTAAAAATACTGGTTATTGAGCCTGAATTAAATTCAAGCCTCTGACACTTCCTACCTGCATGATCCGATCCTGTGCATATTACTTAATTTCTTTATGCCTCACTTTTTTCATATACAAAAAAAGGGATAATAAAACTACTTATCAAAAAACACAAAGAATACACGTAAAGCTCTAAGGAGTGCTATCTACACAGTAAATCCTCAACAAACGTCAGTGATTATTTATTATTATTGATAGAAAGTAAGTTTGCTCAGCGATCAGATTAGAGAGACCTCGAAAATTAGGTAAAGAAATATGGTGGAAGATTTTTGAAAGGGTAGGGAATAAGATTTAAATGAGATTTCAGGAAAATTATCTAGACAGGCCATAATCTGGGAATGAAAGACACATCTAAACTAGAGGGGACAGGAGGAAAAACAGAGGAATGAGCAGATACAAGAACTATTTCAGAAATTTTTCTGAAAAAAATAACTCAAAAATAAGAAGAAAAATGTAGAGGTTGATAAGATTAATAAGTAAGTGCCAGGGTACTGGCATATGCTTTCCACATACAAACTCATTTAGGGCTCACAACAACCATGAGGGCAGAGACTTTGTTCCACTCAGCATTGTACTCTCAAGAGCATATAATGACTGGCACATAAATAGCTCTCAAATATTTGTTGACTAAACTAAAGAATTATCCCACTGAATAGGCATCATTATTCCCATTTTAAAGATAAGGAAACAGGACAGAGACAGTAAATACCTTATTGAAGATTCACAGACATTACCAGAATACAAATCTTTAAGTCTCCAACTCCAAAGGCTGCATGCCCTCTGTCTTTTTAAAAATTTCTAATATGGGGATTTTAATTGGGACAGGACTGCAAGTCTTTAAAGCATGTGAAAAACTATGATTTATGGCCCAGAGGACAGTCAAGGAAGTCAAGATTTTTTAGTGGTTATGACAAAAATAAAATAAAAGCCACAGAATCTAGTTTAGCCAGAAAAAGATAATGTACCTGTACTATTTAAAAAGCAAAAACAAAATTCATTCATCTACTGTCAAACAGTTTTCATGTGCAATAGTTTTCCATCTATGCAATGTCAGCAAGCCCACAGCACTAGACAACTGCCAACGAGAAGTTAGTCTATCACTTGGCTAATAACTCAAAATTTAAGAAAATACTGATACAATCATACTCCAATAAAGATAAAAGAAAAAAAAAAAGAAAATACTGATAAGGAAGGACTTATTTCTGCCATTTTGCAGTCCAAATGTGAAGTCAAAAACTGTTACAATATAAAGACATTAAATATTGATTTTAAAAAGGTCAATTCATCAAAAAGATAATTATAAACATATATACAACAAACAACAGAGCCCCAAAATATATGAACATACAATGACAGAACTTCAGGGAGAAATAGACAGTTCTATAATAATAACTGAAGACTTCAATACTCCACTTTCTGTAATAGGTAGAACAACTAGACAGACTAATAAGGAAATAGAGGGTTTGAACAACACCATAAACGAACTAGACCTACCAAACATATAGAACACTCCACTCAAAAACAGCAGACCACACATTCTTCAAGTACACATGGAACATTCAAGAACAGAGGCTATATTAGGCCCAAAACAAGTCTTAATAAATTCATAAAGAATGACATTATACAAAATATCTTCTCCAACTACAATGGAATACACCTGAAAAGCAACGAGATGAAAACTGTAAAATTCACAAGTCTGTAAATTAAACAATACACTCTTCTTACACACCAAAGGTCAAAGAAGTCATCAAAATGAAAATTAGAAAATAATTAGATGGGGGCTTCCCTGGTGGTGCAGTGGTTAAGATTCCACCTGTCAATGCTGGGAACATGGGTTCGAGCCCTGGTCTGGGAAGATCCCACATGCCACAGAGCAACTAAGCCCATGCGCCACAACTACTGAGCCTGCACGCTAGAGCCCACGAGCCACAACTACTGAACCTGCAAGCCACAACTACTGAAGCCTGTGTGCCTAGAGCCCGAGCTTGCAACAAGAGAAGCCACCACAATGAAAAGCCCGTGTGCCGCAACAAAGAGTAGACCCCACTCGCTGCAGCTAGAGAAAGCCTGAGCACAACGACAAAGACCCAACGCAGCCAAAAAAAAAAAGAAAGAAGAAAAGAATTAGATGAATAAAAATGAAAATGCAACAAACAAAAACTTATGGTGTGCATCAAAAACAGTGTTCAGAGGGAAATTTATAGCAGTAAATGCCTACATTAAAAAAAAACCTCAAATCAATAACTTTACACTTTAAAGAACTTAAAAGGAGATAGAAAATCAGGGGTGCAGCAGGGAGAATCAATGAAACCGGAAGTTGGTTCTTTGAAAACATGAATACAATTGAAAAACCTTTAGTTAGACTAACAAAGAAAAAAAAGATGCAAATAACTAAAATCAGAAATAAAAGCAGAGACGTTACAACTGACCTTACAGAAATAAAAAGGATTATAAATGAATAATAAGAACTGAATACCAACAAATTAAACAACCTAGATGAAATGAACCACTTCCTAGAAACACAAATTACAAAAATAGACTCAAGAAGAAATAGAAAATCTGAACAGACCTATAACAATAAAGATTGAATACGTAAATCAGAAACCTCTCCAAAAGAAAAGTCCAAGACCAGATGTGTTCACTAGTAAATTCTACCAAATATTTAAAGAAGACTTGACACGAATCTTTCTCAAAGTCTTCCAAAATAATAGAAGAGGAGAAAACAATTTCTATCTCAGTTTATGAGGTCAGTATTACACTGATGCCAAAGGCAGACAAAGACCAATACAAGGAAACTACAGACCAATTTCCCTTATGAATACAGATGTAAAAATCCTTAATAAATTACTAGCAAATGGAATCCAACAACATATTAAAAAGATTATACACCATAACCAAGTGGGATTTATCCAAGGAATGCAAGTATGGTTCAATATAAGAAAATCAAGCAATGTAATGTACCATAGCAATTTTTTTAAAAAATTTCAATCATTTCAATTGATGTAGAGAAACCATTTGACAAAATCAAACATGTTCTTATGACTGGAAAAAAAAAACTCAAATAAAAACAGAAGAGAACTTCTTAAAAATGATAAAGGGCATGTATGAAGAATCTACATCATACTCAATGGTTAAAGACTGAAAACTTTCCCCCTAACATCAGAAACAAGACAAGGATGCCTGCTTTAACCACTGCTATTCAAGATTGTACAGCAAGTTCTAGCCAGAGAAATTAGGCAAGAAAAACGAATAAAAGACATTCAAATTGCAAAGGAAGAATTAAAACTGTCTCTTCACAGATGACTTGGTCTTATAGAAAAAATCCCAAAGAATACACACACACACACACACACACACACACACACACACACACACACACACAGAAACTATTGTACAAGAGCTAACAAATGAATGCAGCCAAGTTGCAGGATACAAAATCAAATCCACACACAAAACAGTTGAGTTTCTATACAACAAGAATGAACAATCCAAAAAAGGAAATTAAGAAAACAATTCCATTTACAATAGCAACCAAAATAATATAGGAATAAATTTAATCAAGGAAGTAAAAAACATGTTCCCTGAAAACTATATACTATTTCTGAAAGAAATTAAAAATGACCTAAATAAATGTAAAGATATTTGAGAGCTCATGGATTGGAAAACATAACATTAAGATGGCAATACTGCCCAATGCAATATACATATTCAATGCAATCCCTATCAAAATTCCAATAGACTTTTTTCCAGAAATGGAAAAGCCAATCCTCAAATTCATAAGGAACTGCAAGATACCCCAAATAGCCAAGACAATACTGAAAATAAAGAACCAAAGTTGGAAAACTCAACTTCCTGATTTTAAAACTTACTATGAAGTTACATGAATCAAAACAGTCAAGTACTGGCACAAGGGTGGACACAAACAATGGAAAAGAATTGAGAGTCTAGAAATAAACCCATATTCCTATGATCAATTGATTCTCTCACTCTCCACAATGGTGCTAAAACAATCCAATAGGAAAAGAATAGTCTCTTCAACAAATGGTGCTGAGACAACTGGATGTCCACAGGCAAACCAATGAAGTTGGACCTCTACCTCACACCATATACAAATATTAGCTGAAAATGCACCAATCCACCTAAATTAAAAGATAAAGGAGTAAAACTTTTAGAAGAAAACACAGAGATAAATTTTCATGACTTTTGATTCGGCAATGTATTCTTAGATATAATACCAAAAGCACAAGCAGCAAAAGGAAAGATAAATTAGTCTTCATCAAAATTTAAAACTTTTAAAAAATCTAAGGACATTATTTGAGAAACTGAAAAGACAACCTATAGGAGAAAATATCTGCATATCACTTATCTGATAAGGATCTACTACCCAGAATATATAAAGAATTCCAAAGGACACCCCAATTTAAAAATGAGCAAAGGATTTGGAATAGATATTTCTCCAAACAAGGTATACAAATAGCCAAAAAACACATGTAGATACTCATCATTAGTTATTAGGGAAAGGCAATTCAAAACGAGATGGCTAGAATTTTTAATAACAATTTTTTCTTATTAATAAAACAACAAAATTATTTTAAAATAACAAGTGTTGATAAGGATGGAACCCTGTTCTTTGTTGGCAGGAATGTAAAATGGTTCAGCTGCTATGGAAAACAGTTTGGCAGGTACTCAAAAAGTTAAAGAAATTACCACATGAAATCATGAAATGCCTATAAAAAACAGGATAGTAAGCTCCTTAACATAGGTAACAAAAGCAAAAATAAACACATGGGACTATATCAAACTGAAAACCTGCACAGCAAAGGAAACTATCAACAAAATGAAAAAGTAACCTATGGAATGGGAGAAAATATTTGCAAATTATATATCTGATAAGGGATTAATATCCAAAATTATATATAAAGAATTCATATAACACAAAAGCAAAAAGCAAATAATTTGATTAAAAAATGGTCAGAGGAACTGATAAACATTTTTCCAAAGAAGACACACAAATGGCTGACAGATACATGAAAAGCTGCTCAACATCACTAATAATCAGGGAAAGGCAAATCAAAACTACAATGAGATATCACCTCACACTGTTAGAATGGCTTTATCAAAAAGACACGAGAAAAGTGTTAGTAAGGATGTAGAGAAAAGGGAACCTTAGTGCAGTGTTGGTGGGAATGTAAACTGGTACAGTCATTTTGGAAGGCAGAATGAAGTTCCTCAAAAAATTAAAAACACAATCCAATTTGGGGATATATATCCAAAGGAAATGAAAATAGAATCTCAAAGAGATATCTGCATGCCCATGTTCATTGTAGCATTATTTACAAGAGCTAAGATATGGAAACAACCCACGTGTCCATCAATGAATGAAGAAGATGTGAGATATATACTGCAATATTATTCAGCCATAAAAAGAAGGAAATCCTGCCATTTGCAACAACAGGGGTAGACCCTGAGAACATTATGCTAAGTGAAACAGCCTGACAAAGACAGACAAATACTGCATGATATGACTTATATGCAGAATCTTTTAAAAAGTCAAACTCATAGAAACAGAGTAGAAAAAATGGTTGCCACAGACTGGTGGGTAGGTGAAATATGGAAAAGGGTATACTTTCAGTTCTATTATAATTTAAAAAAAAAAGAAAAGAAAAAAAAGAATAAGTTCTAGAGACCAAATGTAAAACATGGTGACTAGCTGATAACACTACTGTATTACTGAAATTTGCTTAGAGAACTTAAATGTTCTCACTCAAAAAAAAAAAAAAAAGATAAATATGTGAGGATGTATTAATTAACTAGTTGGGATAGGGATCAGGGACAAAATCCTAAAAACAACAACAAAAAAGGATTAATATATGACCAAGCAACCCCACTTCTAGAAATATACCCAAAAGAATTGAAAATAGCTACTCAGACAAATACATCTTCACAGCAGCACTATTCACAATAGCCAAAAGGTGGCAACAGCCCAAATATCTTTCAATGGATGAATAGCTAAACAAATTCTGGTATATACATAAAATGGAATATTATTCTGCCATAAGAAGGCTTGTGATATAAGCCACAACAGTCTTGAAAACAAGGTAAGTGAAAGAAAGCAGACACAAAGCCACATATTTTCTGATTCCATTTATAGGAAATATCCAGAAGAGTTACATCCATAGAGACAAAATGCAAATTGGTGGTTGTTAGGGCCTGGTGGTAGGGGAAATAGGGAACAACTGCTTAATGGGTAGTTTCCTTTTGGGATAATGAAAATGTTTTAAAAATTAGAGGCAGTGATTGCACTATATTTTTAATGTACTAAATGTCAATGAATTGTTCACTCTAAAATTGTTAATGTAATGTCAATTTCACCTCAACAAAAAAAAATTAAAATTTTTTAATTTAAATGTTTACATATGCTATAAAAATGTAGTTCATGAGTACCCTAAGGAAGGAGATCTAATCCCATATCATATCTTAGAACTTCCACCCACCCAATGTAAGATTATTTTCAATTATTTTTTAAGACCCTTCAGGGTGAAACTTGTAAGTCACAGATCACAAAGACAGAGACAAAAGACGAAAAAATAACAACCCCTCCCAATAGTCATTTCATTTTTGTTTACACTTCAATTCTCTACACAATGTAATCTGATAGTGAGAAATTAGGTATATTAGAAGTGAAAGTAGGATTTAATTATAATATTCAAAATGCAAATTAAAAAAAAATGTTAGCCAAGTTTAAACTTCAGCCTAAAAAATACAAAGAGGATAAACATATATATGCTGACAATAACCTTTCACAATAATAGGGCTATGATTATTTCTTACCTCGCTATCTAAAAAATCAGAAAGTAGTTTCAGAACATTCTTGGCTGTATCAGCCTCTTCAGATTCTTTTGACTCTTGCTCTTCATTAGTGTTTACTTCTGCACCTTCACTTTGAATAGCTTTGATTTTTTTCATTTTAAATGGTTGAAATCCAAATGCCATCAGTTGGTCAAAGATTGCCTTTAAAGCACTTATTTTTATTGTCACATCATCAATTTGCAAAACCTAAATCGAAACATCCCCCACCAAAAGCAAATTAGGTATATTTTTATTCTGTTTATGCTACATAAAATTAACATATATCTTATTATTAATCTACTTGCAACAACAGTGTCAAGTCTATATAAATATTTTTTAAAACTTAAGATTTTGGTTATTTTTTTTTATTTATACCATGACACTTTTATATTTCCTTCAGAAAAATTGTCTTCAGTCAAAAAAATTCCCGGAACTAAAGTCAAGCTGAATTATATTATTTGTTCCTTTTATGTACAAAAACGTATATGTTTAACTATGATTTTATTATTTTTTTAAGATCTAGAAAAACTGTTCAATATACTGCAATTGTTTGGGGCCATCTATCAAGACAAAAACATTACATTCTAACCAATGAAAAGCATTCATTGGAACATCAGTACTCTTCTAGGTTATCAAGTTTCATTAAAGAAACTTTTCTCTTATTAGCTCAATAAATTCAGATTTCATTAATAGTGAATTCAGTTTTCATTGAACTGGACTTCTTTATAAAAGAAAGTGAACCATAAAACCTAGCAGTTTCTATGAGTCTATCATGAATCCATTAACACCCAGCAGCTTGTATGAGTCTATCCTGACTTAAGAAAACCGAATTCTTACATACCAAATTTCAAAGCCATGAAAAAAATAGAGCTGAATATTTCTACTATGAAAAGATTTACTATATTTTTTAATGCACCTAAATTTTGGTCACTGATAAGCTACTTGGCTATACAGCTTAGCCCATAGAATGAAGAAAAATCACCCACAAGTTGGTCAAATGAATGAATAGAGAAAAGTGGCTCAAAATTACAAAACTTCGAAGGATATTTCAAGACACATCTATTACATATTTTCTTATGGCAAGACCTGCAAATCTGCCAAAGCCAAATGCTTATTTATAAGAATGTACTGTCATGACTATTCTCTACAAATTCTAAACATGCTACTCTCAACAACATCTTGGTTTTCCTTGTCCTTCTCAGTCCCTCACTGGCTAGCAGTAGCTCTCAATATTGGATAAAGAAAGATTTCTAAATGAAATCATTTCCCTCTCCTGCCTTTCTAACAAGTGTGGATATATTTCTTAAGTCAATTTCTATTACTAAAACTTGATTTTAAAAAAACTGATTTCTTACTCCACCAAAATACTGCTCTTTTCCCTTAATCTAAAATCTTCCAATGATAGCTCTGAAAATACCTTCATAAAGATAAGTAATTGAATCTATTCAGTGGTTAAATTCTTTTGATTGCAAACCCCTTTGAGGACCTAATAAAAGGCCACCTCACAATAACATTCAAAATATAGGCAAAATTCCACATACAATTTATTTTACTGCATTTGTATCTGGTATCATTCACATTTTTAATGTACAAAAAATTATACCTAGCTATTTTTTTCAGGCAAACATTAATAGCTAGTCCCTGAAAAAAGTTCAGAGATCAATGTTGTTTAAAGTTAAAAAAAGGTAAACTTTAATTTTTAAAAATTTTAATTCTATGACAAGGCTGCTATTAACTGTTTTGATTTGAAATTAAGGTAAAATTATGGAATGGTCTTGATAATAAACATTCATTTATTTTTCACATGAACTTGATTTTGACAATTCTTTTTCACCACAAAAAATTATATAGGAGCAAACAGTATCAAGGCTCCTATGGCTCCATCAAATGGGGTATGAGTTAGTATTAAATAACTTCCTATTGCTCCAGGACACTTGTAAGCATTAAATTCATATTACATTTCTTCTGTCTGAAATGACCAAAACACTTATTATTGATGTTATGTCATCAAAAATTAAAAGGATCAAAATCCGCATTTCATCTTTACAAGTCAAGTGAATTTATGTGCCTTTGGAAAGAGTTCTATGGTATTTCTTTTGCTGCAGTACTAGAAATTTTATATAGTTGTCTAACTCTAATCTCCTCTACTTGAAAACAACAACTTCTCAATACAATTTTTCAGAAGTACTCATAATGGTATATAGGGCATCTTAATGAACGTTTTACCTCAGAGTAAAAAGCGCTATACTTAATAAGCTAGACATAAATGAACCCTTCACTATCAAATGTTCTAGTAAGATTTTTCTTCCACTTAAATAAAAAGTAATGACCAGGGGTCAATCTAGCACTTAATGACCCATCCTCTAGAAAGCCAGGAAATTGAAATAGAGAACTTCCTGGTTTAATTTCTTAGCAAAACCTCTTTGAAAATGTACTATTTTATTTCCCGGGCACCTATAAAGCCAATAGATTTCACAATAGTAAACAAGATTCCCTTTAGAATTACTACCAGAATCACTAATGCCAGTACCTGCTAATATAAATAGTAATGACTTTGTATAACACAGGGAGATTCATTCATTCATCTTGGAGCAAAACCAGATGTATGGCCAAGCACTATAAATGATTCATCTGGACAAAGTACCAAGATTTTTCTTCCAGTTTGTTTGAAAAGAAACGGTACACCATTTTAAAGATAATACTTGACATTCTAAGTTTCCAAAAGGATCTCACAATAATAGAAATTCTTCTCTGATAACAAGCATGGGATGATAAATATAAACAAAGCACTGTCAGGAATTTAATCCTTGCACATTAAATGAACTGATTAGATGTCAAGTACTCCAAAAAAGGAAATTACAACAAAACAAAATTTCTGAGGACTGCCTTTTGACAAAAGCATGGTTTTAATTTTCTTCCTTTGATACAAGTCACAAACAGTTTGACCATTTCCAGGACACATGACTTCCCTGAAGTTCTCCCTAATTGTATGTTTTCTTTTTCTTGGCAATGTCATATGCAACATTAAAGGATGCTTCAAGGTAAGGATTTATGTTGGGGGAAAATTCAACTATTGGTTGAGTCTTTTAATATAATCTTCATAAAAATGATAATCCATATTGTCATGTGTTATTTTCAAGTTGAACATGCAAAGCACTCCCATTCACCTGTTGGCAAGCAATTTGCACTAAAATTCCTTGCAGCTTTTTTAATCCCATTACATTTGACAACACAAAAAGACTACATGAATCATACTGTCTTTTTACATGGGGAGGTGGAGGGAAGTATATTTTCCAAGTAAAGCTAAGCCCAAATGTTAAAAACAGATGTCCAAAGGAGTTAAAAAGTCAAATGCATTCCACTGATACACCAGACTTAATCCCCTCTTGTCTACTCAGTAGCACTCTAGCAGCTGCCCTCTCTTCCCTATATTCAATTTTTTCCTTTCAAATGGGTCATTCTCATTAGGATTCAAACAGGTTGTAATTTTCTCCATCCTAAAATAATTCAAACCAAACCAAAAACTCTTTTTACCCCATATCCTCTCTTGCTACCACTCCATTTCTCCATTATTCCTAACAAAATAAAATCTTGAAAGAGTAGTCTACACTGGCTGTCTCCAATTCCTCTCCCATAATTCTCTTTGGACCACTCCAATAGGCTTTGCCCTGTGCATAAACTAGGGCTCATGAAAGTCACCAAACACTTCCTTACTTGCCAAAAATGGTCAACTATGAATCCTTATCAACCTGTCACCAGCATTAGACAGTTGGGTCACCCTGGCCTCTCTAAAATACCATCTTGACTTGCCTTCTAGGACATTACACTCTCCCCTAACTATCTACTTCACCTTGGTCTTTACTGGTTCCTCTTCATCTCTCTAACCTTAAATGTTGCCTGAGCCCTAGGGAACTATAAAGTTGAGATCTCCTCTCAAACTATACTCATTTGTCAGGTAACATCCAGTTTCTAGGCATTGGATACTATTATAAAGACTTGCAGATTCCTCTCCCCAGCCTGGGTCTCTCTGCTATCTCCAAACCCACATAAAAATAACTATTCAGGGTTTCCCTGGTGGCGCAGTGGTTGAGAAGCCACCTGCCGATGCAGGGGACACAGGTTCATGCCCCAGTCTGGGAAGATTCCACATGCCGCAGAGCGGCTGGGCCCATGAGCCATGGCTGCTGAGCCTGCGCGTCCGGAGAGCCTGTGCTCTGCAATGGGAGAGACCACAACAGTGAGAGGCCTGCGTACCACAAAAAAAAAAAAAAAAAAAAAAAGCCTATCCAATATATCCAACTTGTACCTCAAACTTCAAACTTACCATGTCCAAAACTGAACTCCTTAGCTCAACTACCTGCCGTAAAACCTGTTCTGTTTTCCCCATCACAAGAAAGGCAATTCCATCTTTCCAGTTATTCCAGCCAAAATCCTGTTTTCTTCCACTTCTTTCTCTCACACACCACATCAAATTTATCAACAAATTCTATAGACATTGTCTTCAAACTTAAATTACCATCACTTCTCATGACCCAAATAATCACAACACTGGTCCAGGTCATCATCACCTCTTTCCTGGATTATTGCAATACCTTCCTTATGAGTATCCTTCCTTCCATACTGTATCCCTATAGTTACTATTAGGGATCTGCAAACTATGACTCATGGGCCAATTCCAGTTTGTTGCCTGTTTTTATACAGCCTCCAAGTTAGGAATAATTGTATATTTTTCAATGGTTAAAAAATAATATCTCATTATATGCTAAAATTATAAGAAATTTAAGTATCAGTGTCCATAAATACAAGTTTTACTGATCTACAACTATGCTTATTCAATTATGTATCATCTATGGATGTTTTCATACTACCACAGCAAAGCAGTAGTTGAGACAGACCATATGGCCTGCAAAGTCTACAATATTTACTCTCTAGACCTTCAGAGAAAAGGTTTGCCAAACAACCCATGGGGCTTCCCTGGTGGCACAGTGGTTGAGAATCCGCCTGCCGATGCAGGGGACACGGGTTCGTGCCCCGGTCCGGGAAGATCCCACATGCCGCAGAGCGGCTGGGCCTGTGAGCCATGGCCACTGAGCCTGTGCATCCAGAGCCTGTGCTCTGCAACGGGAGAGGCCACAACAGTGAGAGGCCCGCGTACCACAAAAAAAACAAAAAACAAACAAACAAAAAACAACCCATGGGTCTAACCAACACTATATCCTGTCACAGCATAAAAATCCCCTACTCAAAATCTTCCAATTCTGGGACTTCCCTGGTGGTCTAGTGGTTAAGAATCCACCTTCCAATGCAGGGCATGCAGGTTTGATCCCTGGTTGGGGAACTAAGATCCCACATGCCGTGGGGCAACGAAGCCCATGTGCTCTAGAGCCCTCAGGCCACAACTAGAGAGCCCATGTGCTCCAGAGCCCACACACCACAACTAGAGAGAAGGCTGCGTGCTGCAATGAAGAGCCCACGCCACAACAAAAGATCCCACATGCCACTACTAAGACCCGACACAACCAAATAAATAAATAGATAAATTTAAAAAAAAAAAAAAAAAAAAAACCCTACCAATTCCTTCCCATCTCATTCACTGTGAAGGCTACATCTTTACAAACTAGAAATCCCTAGAAGACACGGATGACCAGCTGCCTGCGAATCATTTCTCCTACTATTTTCCCCTTTGCTCAATCTGGCCTAGCCATATGAGCTCCCGTTCCTTTAATATGTGAAGCAAAGTCCTACTGATGGACCCCTTCCCGTGCTCTTCCCTCTCTTTGGAAACCTCTTACCCAGATCTACATGGTTAATTCTCACTTCCCTCTGGTAACAGCCCAAATTTTGACTTATTAGTGAGGTCTTTCTAAACCAAACTGCTCCCTTTCCCTATTTCCAGTCCTCATTCCCCTTCTCTGCTTTATTTTTTTCCATCTGACATACTACATATTTTTTATTTTTCATTGTGTATTTCCTCTTCTAAAATGTAAGCTCCATTAGGACAGCAACTTTTATCATGTTTTTCATTACCTATCTTATTTTTTTTCTAAAGTCTATAATGCTGGGCATATAATATGTACTCAATAAATATCTGCTATATGATTAATTTTTTAAATACCTTAAATAACTGACATTTCATCTTTCTGCTACAAAAAAATCAAAACTGAGCCCTTAAAATCATCCATAATCATCATCATCATCAACCAGCCCTGGAATCAATTAAACTTAATAATACTAGCAAAATCACCACAGATTGAGTATTTATCTCAAGTATAATCAAGATTTTAGTCACAAGATAAATCCTACCTGCAATAGTAATACGAAGTGTTTACTTGCAAAATCCTGATTCTGTAGTCCACAGCATCCCAAGCACAAAACAGCCAGATTTCTTACTGTAGGATGAACACTTATTATTCCAGGAAGAATCTAAAGTGAATTAGAAATTAAAATAATTTTGACTAGGATAAGAAATTTACAATAGTATATTAAAAAAATGCAAATTTCTATATGATTTCGCAGACCTACTTCATTTCCATGTAGTCTATTAACACAAAAAAGTCAACTTTTGGTTTTAAAAAAGGTAAATATTAAATCAGTAAAACAGAAGAATACAGTCAGAGCAAAACAGTCTGATCATGAGATACCTTCCCTCCACCTGCCAAAACTGACTCAATGGCTTCCCAATGCTCATAGAAAAGATAAAACTCCTCAACATAATGTATGATATACACCTCATTGTGTAGTCTTTCCCAGTATCACCTTATACCATGCTATCTCTTGCTGTTTATTCAATTGAGCTGATTTCAATGCCTCCCATTAGTGCTGTCCAATAGAAATATAATGCAAGCCAAGTATGTCATTTAAAATTTTTAGTAGCCACATTAAAGTGAAAAGAAACAGATGAAACTAATTTTAATACATTTTATTTTACTCAATATAGACCAAATATTATCAATACAACATGTAATCAATATTAAAACATTGAGATTTGTTTTTTAGCTGTGGCTTTTTTCATGTTTATAAAAAATTGAGATAATCTCTGTTGTTTGTACTAAGTGTTTGAAACCCAATGTAGTTTTACATTTATAAATATGTATAAATATATATATATATTTGGACTAGATTTAATAGCCACAGGTTTTTAATATCCACATGTGGCTGGTGGCTACCATACTGAAGAGAGTAGGTCTAGATCATTCTTCCCTCTTTTTCACATAGTTAATGTCTACTCAAACATCACCTTAAGGTCACCTTCCATAAACAGATGAAATCTCATTATCATAAATTCACATATGACAATAAAGCTCTTCTTCATAGCAATTATCAATGGCATAAGCTTTCACTTGTTTATTTGATTGATGCCCCCCCTCACTTGACCAGAAGATCCAAAAAGGGCAGTCTGCATGTGTTCTGTACACCATGTACACTCTATCTCCAGCCCTGGGTGTATAGGTGTTCAACAAATATTTGTTCACTTAATATATGATTTTTATTTAAAGCACAGTAATTTCATTAAAATATTATAACTCCTATATTTAAATACCTTACTCATTTACATCCCGCTATGGTCTCTTTCAATCTTTAGACAGACTGTTTTTATACAGTTAAAATCATTATGACCATTTTTATGTTCTTTCTTCCCTCAGTATTGTTTTCCCCACATATATACATAAGTCTTCATATTTACTACTTCAATTGTGCAGTTAATTATACCATCATTTATCATTCTCTTGCAATAGAACCAGACATAAAGTATACAAGCAGAACTTTAAAAGTATCACTTTTCACTAGAGACATCTGCTTTGTTAAAAATAAAACTAAATTCTAACGGTTTAACAGATCTAGTTTTAATCAGCTCTAGACTGTTATAAAACAATAATTGGTCTTCTTTACTACATTTAGAAACTCATGACAACCCAAGGAACTAGATTTTAGATCACATTCATTGGCTGTTTTACACTAATCCCAAGTAAAAACAATTTGGGGAGAATCCTGGAAGAGGTTGGATACATTCAAAATTTGCTTTGGGTAAGTAGCACTATTAAAAAGAATACTCTAGGGCTTCCCTGGTGGCGCAGTGGTTGAGAATCCGCCTGCCGATGCAGGAGACACGGGTTCGTGCCCCGGTCCAGGAAGATCCCACATGCCGCGGAGCGGCTGGGCCCGTGAGCCATGGCCGCTGAGCCTGCGCATCCGGAGCCTGTGCTTCGCAACGGGAGAGGCCACAACAGTGAGAGGCCCGCATATCACAAAAATAAAAAAAAATTAAAAAAATTAAAAAAAAAAAGAATACTCTAAAGCTGCATGTCTAATACTGTCGCCACTAACCACATGTGGCTATGAACACTTGAAATATGAGTAGTCCAGATTAAAATGTGCTTTAAAACTTAGTATGAAGAATAGAATTTAAAATATCTCAATAAAATATTGATTAAATGATGAAATTATAATATTGGGGGTATACTGGGTTAAATATATTAAAATATATTTAAATTAATGTATATTAAAATTAATTTCACATTTCTTTTTAATTTTTAAGTGTGGCTACTAGAAAATTTAAAGCTACATGTGGTTTGCATTATATTTCTATCAGACAATGTGGTTCTAAAGGCTTGTGGTATTTATATCCCTCTGGTCAATAAAATGGAGATTACCTATGAAGGGTTACTTTAGTAAAGTCCTTAAATATATAATAATAAACAAATTTCTTTCACAGGGCTTACAATGTAACCTTCTCAGTCTTTCTACATACCAAGATTCTGGTACTTAAATATTCCTTATGTATCTCAGTATTTCCTCTTACTATTCAAAAAATGAAGATATCCTGCACCTCTTTCCAGCATAAAATAATCTTTTCAAACTTTCTAAAGGAATAATTATAACTTATATACCAGGTCCTTTACATGCACTATCTTAATCTAATCCTCACAATATGAAGCAGCCACTGTATTATTTTTTCTTTTTTACCATTTATATGTATCAGATGTTTAAAATGGTCTTTCATTCTTTCGAACCCCAAGGAACATATTACTTATAAAATGATGAAGGCGTGAGCTAAAATAAAGCCTCAAAGTGCACCAACATACCAAAGATTCAATGATGCCATTCATGGTTGCACCTATACCTGTTGAAGTGCACATCTGTTTCAACAGTTCATAGCACAAAATAAGACACTTCTGTAGTGTATCAGCATCATTCTAAAATGAAATACAAAATATTCAGCATTAGTAAAAATATATTCTGCCCATGCCTTAAATGTTTACTTTCTCGAGGCTTTTTGTCCAAGACATATTGTCTCTATACACATTCCCTGTACAACATTATCCAGTCACAAAATTTACCATTTATAAGCTGGTTCAACTATTTTCTAAGTTTCAGATTCATATATAAAACTGCCATAAGACATTTCCTCCTGTATGGTCCACAGGCTTCCCAAACTCAAAATGTCCAAAAGGGAACTAACCAATCATTACCCAAATTCCTCCTCCTATGCTACCTCCATAAATTTCGCTGCCATCTACCCAGCTGTCCAAACCAAAAGACCTAGGATACATTCTTGACTCACTCTTCTCCTTGTTACTAATTCTTAAATACTTCTCAAATCCATCACTTCTTTCCATATCCAACATCATTATCTTGTTCAGACTGTACTCATCTCAATCCTACATTACTGTAACAGTCTTCAAACTAGTATGCCTGCCTACAATTCATTTTCTGAGTAACAGTGATCTTTATAAGACATAAATCTCATCTTTAGTGGTTCACCATGATCTTTGGGTAAGGGACAATGTTTAAAATATTGTTTATACAAGGCCTTATATGAATTGGCCCTTAATTTCTTCCCTCAGATTTATCTCTTACCTCTCCACCTCAATTCTTTAGTCATGTGGACCTGAAGTTTTTAAACACAACAGGCACTCTTTAACTTCTAGGCCTTCACACATGTCATTCCATCTGCCTATAACATTCCCTTAACAACTCAAAGAGGAGAGATGACACAGAGTGCATTAAAAGCACAATCAAAGCCACTTGCCTGGGTTTGAATCCTGCCTCTACCATTTACTATCTGTATAACTTCAGGCAAGTTACTTGCCTTCTATAAAGTAAGGATAATTGTACCAATTCCGTTAGGTCACAATGAGAATCAAATGAATTTATACTTGTGAATACCACAAAAAAGGATCCTATAACTACTTGCTTATATTATTTTCATTCAAATCTCAAGTTGAAACATTTCTTTTGCGGAAGCCTATACCACCCTCTCCATAAAACCCCTATACTTACCTGAACATAGCATTTATTATACTATACTATATACTGTAATAGATTTATATAACCCTTAAATAGGACAAATGAACAGATAAATGGTCAAAGCAAGTAAAGTTAAACAGATAATATTAATCATGATAGATCACACTAGTTAAAATTTTCCTAATTCAGACCTGCAGTTTATATCATTTTTCAGTTTATATTTTCATTTTTCACTTTAAATTTGCTCCTCAAATTTAAGAGCCTATAATGATCCATTGACTTGGTCAAACAAAAGAAATGAGCTACTTAGCTATGAAAATAAAATTCAGGCATATCCATTGGGAAGGTGGGGTGTTAAGAGCAGGGATGTCTATGGCTGCAGAGCTCAAGGACATAACTTACAAAACTCTCCTGTATAGTAAACTCTTCCCTATCCAGCATTCTCTTTATAATAATAATCAGCATTTCCCAAACCAAAACTACAGTAATAAATGTTTACTACAAAAGGCAAGATCCTAAAAGACCTCCTGAATTAAAGTTAATAGCAAATATTATAGTAATTGATACCATTCTACCTTATATTAAAATATTAGTTTATCAAATACAACTAAGTTAATTAAAAAAGACTGCTGAAATGAAGCTTTAAATGTTATTAAATATATAAGTTTAGTATTTTTTTTAATTTTTATTGGAGTATAGTTGATTTACAATGTTGTGTTAGTTTCAGGTGTACAGCAAAGTGAATCAGTTATACATATACATATATCCACTCTTTTCTTTTTTAAGATTCTTTTCCCATATAGGCCATTACAGAGTACTGAGTAGAATTCCCTGTGCTATACAGCAGGTTCTTATTAGTTATCTATTTTATACAGCATTTCATTTAAAATAACAAAGTTACTTAGCTTTTTCTAAAAACAAGAGTAATTAAACTTTTAAAAAATATGTGTATAATGGCACTGTTACTATAGAAATTCTTTTCCTAGCAGTGGAAAGGACATGAGTCTTCCACAAATAAGGGAAAGATGCATTTTCCTTTTCTAAACCATTCAAGACAAACAAAACAAAACAAAAAGAGAAGGAAACCACTGGAAGGCAGGTTTCCTTGGCAAGGAAGAAAGACTTCAGATTCTAGGGATTAGCATGACAAGGGAACAAATCAAAGTCCTAGCTACAATAATTAAAGTTCATTAAAGCCTTTCAAAGTCCAAAATAGAAAGGAACAGGCGGAAAAATATTATTTTTGTATTAGTTCATGGCATTGTTAAAAATCCCTCCTAAGTGAATCTATTCCGGCAGCTGAGTTAAGAAAACAAGGTTTAGTTGAGATGATCAACAGTAGCTGAAATTTAATATGAAAAATGTATCTATACCTTCTCTATGTGGACTTCTTTAATTTCAAGTTGCTCTGTCTCTTTCAATAGGTTTATTTTGGCATCTTCTAATGCTTTTATTTCTTCTTTTAATTCTGATGCTTGATTAAAATCCTGTAAGTTAATGCAATTTTCCAAAGCTGCTTTTGCCTCAATAAGTTTAACTTTTATTTCAGCCATCTAAGAAAAGATATAAATTGTGTATACACCAAACAAAAACTATTAATGTGAAATCTGTAGCAAACTAAAGAGTATTATTTAGAACCATTTCAACCATCTAGAAGTTAAGCAGTCAGGTACATACAGAAAAAGTGGTAATCTTCCTGAAACAGAGATTGGCAAATCTTTCAGACTGACATAATCTGATAACATTTTAGACATTCTTATATAGTTTAATAGTAAATCAATAATTTGACTTTGTGCAATTTTGAAAATGTAGAAGAAGAAATAAACAACTTGTGCAACTACAATATACTCAAGCATTTCTTTAATTTAGAAGACAGTTACCTTGAGTTCGTTCTTTCTTGCATCAGCTGGGTCATTAACACCAACAGTAACAATGGGTGCCCGAATCTCTGAGATAATTTCTGTAACCTGATAAGTTATAATTCAAAATACATGCCTTAATATATGTTATATATCAGAAAATGACATCAAACTGTTATACAAAACTCCAAACTGTCCACAATCTCTTGAAAAATAGAGCAAAATATACAAGCAAAAATGGCACACATTCTATTTGCTAGACAATTTTAGAAAAAAAATGACCAAACAATACATCTGACTAAAAACTCTTAAGATTATGGGAAGGTAAATAGGCACATAGACACTGAAGATAAATTCTCTTTCATATAGTACTTTAAAACAGAAAAAATGAAAATAGCATCTTAGGCACCATAAAACTAAAATTTTCTGCCTAAAATCCTCAACTCCCTCCCTTGTTCAGCTCCAATGGGAGTGGAATATAAAAAATTAGAATACTCTTTTATTCTTCCTTTGGGTATACAAGGCATAAATAATGACAGCAAATTAAACACTTTCCTTTCAGAGCCACTGGGCATTGGAGTTGGCCAATTCAGGAAAAAGTTGCATCCCAAATGAAGGTACCTTAAGCAGGTGCTGGATAACCACTAACTGGGGATGTTGTAAAAAGAATTTATGATATGTTTAAGTATATCTATATACGGAAGGAGTGGAAAAGACAACCTTTGAATTAACTCGCAACTCCAAGACTATACGATTTTATGAAAATCAACGATACAGGCCTCTCTTTTGGGGCTACCCCAGAGAAAATAACACTTGAATATAGTAAAATAATAGATAATATTTATTTCTGTATTTACCAAGCACTTTATGAACATTGCTTCATTGAACAATGAAAGATAAATTTCGTTTGCAGACAGGTAAAAATTCTAGATTAAATTACTCAGACAAAGCCACAAATCCAGAAAGCGTCCGAGGGGATTTGAACCCAGGTATGTACTAATACAGTCGGCCCTCAAACCTTCTAGCAACCAATGCCTATATGTCACCTCTTCCCTAACCTGCTCCATTTCAAACTGATTCAACACAATGATAGGTATGGTAAAAGAAAGGAGATATTTTTAAAAATGTGTGTGTGAGAGAGATTTGGTTTTAAGAAGTTTAAAGACTTGATAAAGAGACAAAACTAAAACAAAAGCAATTAAAGACAAAGCCAAAAGTACTGAAAAGAGAATAAGACAACCCTCAATGTTATTGACCAAAACCTTTTATCTCTATCAAGAATGAAGAAAATTACTTACAATCTGTGTTCTCTTATTATCATCTTTAATCATGTGGAGCAGTCTCTCAACAAGAAAAGAAATTAGGGATATTGGGGTGGTGGGTAGAGTAAGAATCTCCTGTAAGATAGCCAGCAGTACTTTCCTGCATTCAAAAAGAACTATTTTAATTTCAATACAAGAGTAGAAACACATTATATCTCTAACATTTCACCTATTCTCCAGACTTAATTACAGACTTTGTCTTCTTTTTTATATTTATCACTATAGGTACAAAAATATATGTACAACACAGACCTACTAGAGCATGGACTTGAGGATATGGGGAGGGGGAAGGGTAAGCGGTGACGATGTGAGAGAGTGGCAGGGACATATACACACTACCAAATGTAAATTAGATAGCTAGTGGGAAGCTGCCGCATAGCACAGGGAGTTCACCTCTGTGCTTTGTGACCACCTAGAGGGGTGGGATAGGGAGGGTGGGAGGGAGGGTGATGCAAGAGGGAAGAGATATGGGAACATATGTATAACTGATTCACTTTGTTGTAAAGGAGAAACTAACACACTATTGTAAAACAGTTATACTCAAATAAAGATGTTAAAAATATATATATATGTACAGACTTTAGACCAAAATTCACGTTCTGAAAAAAAATTTATAAATGGCCCTATAATCTTTCATAAATTAACATGATGAAATGACAAAATACCATAAGTGAATCAAATCTTTTAGACTGCAATTATTATAGACAGGACTAGTAATACTAATAGAAATTTTTAAGCAAAAACCTGCAATTTCATTGATTTATTCTGAAGGAACTGAATTAGAAACTCATATTTCCATATATACATATATTCATATAGAAATTAGGAGAAAGAGAAACAGAGACAGTATATAAATATATTTCCTCTTACAAACTCCATATATATTATATAAGAGGAAAGAGAACACTTCGTATAACACTTTAAAGAGCTAGGTTAAATGTATTTAATCATATTGTAACAAGACTACATTTCAACACATAAAATTAGAAGCTCAAATTAGAACAAGTGTTTTACATTTAAATGTACCTTCCTCCTTCTTCACTGGTATCCAGAAACTTGATAATTAGAATCAATTGTTGACCTATGAACTCTTTTGTCATCAAATTGCCAATATAAGAAAAATCACCTCTCTGTTCTTCATTAACAACCGGAATGCTCTGAATATAACTAAAACAAGCACAATTAATAAGATGTAGAATCTGTTTAGAAACATTAAACAGCTCCCCATTATGTCAGAAAAGGTCATTTTCTGCTCATATCAGTCCAAATATATGGATATTTATACCATGTTATACTAATCCTGATCTACAGAGTAACTTCTGTTATTGTCATGAACTTCTATGAACTTACTGGCTTGATTCAAAAGAATTTGGAAAATATATTTTCATTAAAGATTCAAATTTCCTATGGGAAATTTTCAAAAGGTACATATTTGTATCTCTCAAAATAACTAATTATTTCAATGTCACTAGTATTCTCAATTATAAAGTTCTAAATCCCTTCTCCAAAAATCCAATTATTCAGAAAGAGCTAGTCTTCCCTCATCACCCTTAATTAACCATTATTTTGTTTAAAAGAATAGTAGTAGAAATAGTAATTACATAAGTAATGCATGAATACAATGACCTTTTTAAAAAAATCAGAAAAATATAGATAGCTTCATGAATTTGTAGTACCCTTGCTTAGGGGCCCTACTAATCTCTGTATTGTTCTTATTTTAGTGTAGGTGCTACTAAGCAAGCACCATCAACTATCCTTTTAATTTTACTAACACTGCCCAAATTAACACCTTTTACAACCCTCACCTAGATAACATTCAAGAGTCTACCAGAAGGTCTCCTTCTTTGTGTGGAACAAAAAAAGCTACTTAAAAGCAGAATTAAGAGTTTAAGTAGAATTAAGAGTTTAAACCTATACAACTAGGTGCCTTTAGGTTGGAAGTAATATATGAAATGATAATCCTGATGAAAAAATGTCATTTTAAATTGTCAACAAAAATCAAGTTATAAACACTGCAGAATAATGATGAATAAATGAACTGACTCATAAAATGACAGCCAAGAGTAAATAAAGGCTCATAAATCTCTGGCAATGATATTAGGACCTTCAAGGGCATAAACCACCCTTTGGATTCTAGCAGGAGACTAAACAAAAGCTACATAACTGATAATTATCAAAATCAATAAATAAGTAGTTACTGATTTCTGACAAGCTAAACCTTCACTCACCTTTGAATTCCTCCTACTTCTCCATCCCAGCTTTAGCACAATACATAGTATCAAGACTTTGAATTTATTTTTAAAAATACCCAGAGTAGTGTTTCATTAATAATTACAAATCCTGAACTGCATAAATACAACTTAAAATCGACCTATCAATTTTAATTACCATGAAATCGTCTCTTTCCAACCATTTTTAAAGGTAGTCATTATAATGAAGAGACCACTCAAGAAAATTTTTTTTTTTTAACTATCTAAGAATTTAAGGTAGCTTTCTTAAAATTCTATTAGTATCCCTTTTTCTTACTCAAATTTGATAGGCCTCATTTAACATCCTCGATTTCTCTCTTTATATGAACACCTCAATTAAAAGGAAATCATTTCGTATCATCATTCTGAGTCACTAACTCTTCCTGCTACAAAAAGCCTTAGAATACATTTGAGATTATCAAGAAACAATTTTTCCACTTAATTTTGTTTCTGTTCTTGAGAAAACAAATCCTATCTAGTGACACTGCTCCAAAAAGAAAATCATCCTATTTCTTAAGTATTCTTTCAATTATTAAATATGATCTTTAAAGTTTTCCTTTTTATATGTGAAAAAAACAAGTTGATCCAAGTAACTTATTTCAAAACTCACTGATTAAGTGACAAAGGAAATATAAGAATCCCTGACCTCTTAAAGTGAGAGGAGCCAAGCTCTTTACATGTCAATTTTCAGTAACTAAGATTAATCAATCTGAGAACCAGTCTTTGAGATGCTCACCCTGTTATTTGAATATAATATTTAACATTTCCTCATATTTTCTTGTATTTTTTCAATCTTCTATGAGCACTTATTACTTTTATATAAACATATTATTAAGCATTGCATCAAAATTCATTCCTTTTGGGTATATTTCAACATGGTCCAAACAGCATTATAATGAATACTCCAGTTAAATATTAAAGCCTGAAATAATTACCCTTAAAACTCTAAGTAGATTCCCACGTTTTTCACATTACTATGAGCTCAAGCTATAAGTCTCCATATTGGCTCACATTTAAGATATTTATGGATTCAATGTTTTGCATACAAAATTCAAATACGTTCGTAGCTTTGATCCATAACTTATATGTGGGGTCATTATACACGAAAGCAGGACACTATATTTTACACCAAGAGAATTCAGGCCCATAATCCATATAATATGTAAAGCTTTTTAAAAAATGCATCAAAGTCATGAAGTTAAAAATCTACACACCAATATCGATTAAAAAAAATATATAACTTTTGGCCCAGCAAATCCACTTCTGGGAATCAACCCTACAAAATCCCAAACATACATAAAAATGTAAAGAAAGTTTAAAACACCTTCATCAATGAAAACTGAGAACACTCTATATGTCCATCAACAGAAGGATAAATTAAAGGTTACCTCTGTACTATGGAGTGACAGGTTGTTATTAAGATTGTGATAGATTTGTACTGATATGTACCAATATAATGATCTCAGATAGTAGTTGAAAAAAAACCCAAAAATATGTATAGTGTGTTATATTTTGAAAAACCATGCATTTAGTATATGTGTATGGAATGTAGAGAAAGAGGGTTGAAAGTGTATACCCCAAATTGTTTAGATGTTAACTCTAAGGAGATTAATGGGATTGAGGAATTAGGAGTAAGAGGAAATACCACGTTTTTATTCTGTATACTTCTGTATTTGAATTTTGACAAGAATGCATTCATGTTTTACTTGTACAATTTTACTTGTATAATTTTAAAGTGAACGAAGTAGAAACTAGAGTAATTCAAATAATTTAAGAAAAAGATATTTTGAAAAAACTTTTTAAAAAACAAAGCCAAACAGTAACAGTTTTAATTAATACTAAAACTAGCCAGAGGTCCACCTGTCAGTTGGAAAACTATGGCCCATGCACCAGATACAGCCTGCTGATTGTTTTTGTACAGCTTGCAAGGTAAGATTTTTACATCTTTAAATGATATATATATGTAAATACATGTGTAAAAATAGATACATGTGAAAATTATATGAAATTCAAATTTTAGTGACCATAAAAGCTGATTGATCAGAAAACAATCACACTTATTCATTACATATTTTCTGTGGCTGCTCTTGCAGTACCACAGCAGAACTGAGTCATTGTGACAGAGAGCATGGCCCACAGACTTTAAAATATTTACCGTCTGGCACTTAGAAAAAGTTTGCCAACCAATTTCAAAGAGCAACACATCATCATTATCAACTTTATGGAGAAATGTCCATCATTACATCTTACCAGTTTTAAGGAAATGTCCCAAAACATATTGACTTTGGTCTTTCAGTATACTGACCAGCACAGGATATTCTTTAGAAAGACTCAATGTGTATACCTATTTATCCTTGCCTGTCCAAAAAAATGGTTTTCAACTTATTCTCAATCAAGCATGGCTTTGAGGGAGGGGGCTGGGAAGTTAACACATACAACAACACAAGCACAGCACAAGTACATCCCAAACCAAAGAAAACAATTTTACCTCAGTAAATACTCAGCGTATACTACAGGCTCTGGCAAAATCTGCTCTAAAAATTCTTCACCTTCATCTCCTTTTGATCTCAAATATTCACAAAGGACACGCCAATACAAAGCAATTTCAGGAGTTAATGTATCTGCTGGAATCAATTTCCTTCATTTAAAAGGGAGACAAAATAAATCTTAATATCCAGTAAAAATCTGAACTGAGTAGAAAAATGGGAATAAGCAGACTTGATTTATAACCACCATCCTTTTAACTGCAGAGTCATTAACTTACCCACACAAAAAAGAATGAAAATATTTAGACCAAAAGAAAGAAAAAAAGAATCAAATGAGCAAACACAATAGGGATCCATGCTGTTAGACTTTCCATGGTAAGCTGATGCAAAAATCAAAGTAACAAAACAAAACAAAAAACACAGCTGAAGTAGTCTATGATAGTGAGTTCTTACACAAGGAGGAAAAAAAGGGAAAAAAGACATCCACCAGACAAAAGAAAACAAAAGAGGTGTAGATAAAAGGTACTGATACAATCTTACGTAATGTGGAAGAGGACTAATTTTGGAAGAGGACTAATTTTAATTGCAGAGGTACATCAGTATCATATTTCAAATAATGAATACTTTACATACCTGCCATCATTATTTTTACAGATTTCTACCAGTTCATTAAGAGGAATCACTGAAAATAAGGCATTGAGAACAGAGACTGCCACTTCAGAAGAATTTTCCACATCCAAACGATGAAGCAACTCTAATATATTTCCTTCAGTGAAACGTAACCAGCCTTGGAGAAGATGCTTCTGCACTGCTTGTTTCACAGAATCTGTTAAGTCATTTGAAACACAGGTGAACAAAGTCTCCCTCTAGCTTCCATTTCCTATATTTTGTCTGTTTTAATGAACTCTTATCAGATCAATGTTAACTAAGTCGACATTTACTATAAAAGTGGGACCAGACAGAGGCAAAACAACGTGTACTAAAGAAAAAATTAAAAGTACAATGATATTGTAAAAAGTGAAAAGTCACTGTGATGCTTACTTTCATATGAAAATGGAAGAGGTCAGAACCAAATACACAACCACTACCACAGCCTACAAAAATATTTTTGCATTCCTTCTCCCCCGAGTTCACTGGGCTTCAGGTACTAGTCTAGACTATATATAATACCTATTATTTTACTTGTTGCCTGACTTCATCCATTTATTACATAATTGATATGTGCAGTAGTGAATCATACAGGCATATATCACTGAAAAACCTTATTCTTAGTTTTTAAAGTCATCCTAGTCATTAGTCCTTCAAACTCAGGTTTTCTTGCTACAGCAAAATTAAGCCATCTTAGATTATACTGGTCTGACCATTTCTAATTGTTTCGGATACACAGAACACATTCATAGGCGGATATACACAAAAGGGATAAGACAGCATTTTTTTTAAAGGAAGCAAGAGGACTGAAAAAGAGATCCTGCCCTACTTCTGATGCTATTTTTATAGCCTTAAGCTCTAGTTTCTCCATACATAAAACACAGAAAAATTAAAACAAACTGTGCTACTTCTAAGTACCAAGCCCTTTAACCCTAGAAAATGTATTCTATACAATACACGTAGATAAACTTTGACAGGCTGTGGGAATGATAGGCTTACCTGACCTAATTTAGGACACTTTCCTAAACCTTTTAAATCTAACCTCAAAATCTACTAATGTTTTGTCTATAATGATATCTAACTTACCTGATCTGTCATTAAGACCTTGTTGAAGGAGCATTACTCTCTGAGCAATGGACATAGCTCTCATGTGAACCTTTTCAGCTAAAACCTTAAAGAGATGATAATTAAAAAGTGGCCATTAAACTAAATATAATTTATGGATTTTATAACTAGTAATATCTCCTTCACCTAAGAAAATTATCCAGAATTTCCAAAAAAATTAATATCTGGTAACACATTAATGCAATAAGAGTCTACTTAAATTATCTACACTCTCCGTCCATAAAAATCTCAATTGAATTATTATGTGCCAAATGTTTTTCAAAATTATTTTAAGAATACAGCTTCTTGTCTTTTAAGAACATGTCTATATAAGATATCGGACTTATTTACCTGATAAGCCAGCTTTCTGACAGCCTCCTTCACATCCTTGGTGCGCCCTACAATTTTTGGCAAAGTCTTTGCTGATGGCGCAATACATGATAACACTGCCCGCCTAACTTCTGGATTTGAATCATTTTCAATCAAAGTAGCATATGCTAAAAATAGAGCAATATATTTTAGTACGCTAACAACATATTATTTAGTTAGCCATAGTCATAGATGGCCCACATTTTGATATTTAATCTTTAAAATGATAAAAATCATTTTTTAGTCTTACACATTTAATTTTAGCTAAAGATTTCTTTCTGCCAACAACCCTTAAAAAGGACAGAATTAGAAATTAGTCAATGGACTGGGCAGGAAGGCTAAAACTGAAAACAAATAACCCTAAAGATCATGGAAAATCCATCATTCAGATTATGTCTTTGCTACTCTTTAAGATTTAGAAACAAGTCTAGGATGGAAGCCAGTTTATTTTAAACTAATATGGCTTTATAAAAGCTCACTATTTTGCTTTTTAATGAATCCTAAAAAGAAATAACTTCTGATTTTACTCATTGAACAAAATTCATTTCCTGTATTTAAATATTTATTCACCTCTATTTCTCAGATTTTCCCAGGCTTTATAATCAAGTATATGTTGACTACTAAACATGTTTTACATATTATTATGTCCCTCATTTAACACCAAAAAATACCAACTACCATCAGTTATCAAAATTATAAAGGTAGTAACAGAGACAAAGAGAAAAACAAACCAGAAGAGTTCCCAAAACCTAGGCATATATGGAAAACTTGAATATGACTATCTTTATGAGCCCAGAGGTAGAGAAAGATTTCTTTTTTTTTTTTTTTTTTTTTTTGCGGTATGCGGGCCTCTCACTGTTGTGGCCTCTCCCATTGCGGAGCACAGGCTCCGGACGCGCAGGCCTAGCGGCCATGGCTCACGGGCTTAGTTGCTCCGCGGCATGTGGGATCTTCCCGGACCAGGGCACGAACCCGTGTCTCCTGCATCGGCAGGCGGATTCTCAACCACTGCGCCACCAGGGAAGCCCAAGAGAAAGATTTCTTAAATAAAAGATAGAAAATGCAAATCATACAGGAAGAGACTGATCATTTTGACATTAGGAATTTCTGCCCAACAAAAGACATAGTAAAGACAGTGAAATAATCCATCTGAAGCAGGAAGATCTAACAATTCATATAACCCAAGGATTTCCCTTCAGAATATATAAAAAACTCCAATTAATAAGACAAATCAATAGAAAAATGAGCAGAACACATTAATAGGCATTATACAGAAGAAATAAAATTGGCTGCTAAATATATGAAAAGATGCATAACAATAACATGATACACACAACCTGATTAACAAAAATTTAAAAATCTGACAGTACCAAACACTAGAGAGGATATGGCTCAATGAAACTTTTATGCACTGTTATTAGAAATATAAATTGATAAAATGTTTTGTAGAACACCTGTACCTCATCTAATAAAGCTGAAAGCACATATCCCAACAAGTCCACCCTTAGGTACATATCCTAGAAAAACTGTGCACCAGAAGCCATGTACTGTGTAAGAAAGTTCATAGCAACAACACTGTATTTTAAGAGGAAAATAACTGGAAACAACTAGAAGGTCCATCAATATTAGAAACAATAAAATTGTCTTACATTCATACAATAGAACAGTATATCAGTAATATATCAACATGGATGAATGTTACAATGAGAAATAATGTTGAGAGCACAGAAAAATACAGTATGATCCACAAAACATACAAAATGATAGGCAAAACTTAAACATTATTTAGAAGTATATACATGTGGTTAACTGTTTAGACAAACAAACAAAAGGGAACCCAAAATTCAAGATACTCGTTAATTCGGAGGGAGACTGATATAACTAGAAAGGGACATAAGATAGGCGTCAGAGGTATTGATGATGCTCTATTTTTTTTTAAGTTGGATGGTGGCTACTTGGGTATTTTTTTTAATCATATATTTTTACATATATATATATGTGCGTGTGTATATACAAACTATGCTCTTCCATAATATTTCATAATAAGAAAATTCACCTGCTGAGAATTTAACAAAGTCAGTGAAACTAAAAAAGGATTTAGGGAGCTATACATACCATTAACCACCAGGCATTCATCATCTTTGGGATCCTGAAGGCGCGAAAGAGCAAGAACTGCCTGTATCCTTACATTTGGAATTTTATCTTTCAATCTAATAAGCATGGCTTCATTAATTTTATCAAACAAATCATCATCAATCTGGGCATTTTCTGGCATACTTCCCAAGAGCTTGTTTATGAGCTGGCACACTCTAAATCTAACTGCATTGCTGTTTGCTTCATGAGACTAAAACAGAAACAAAATTTATTCCAGGTCACATACCATTACTAAATAACAACATGCCATTTGAATTCTATATGTTTAGAATTCAAGAATTTATAGCAATAATTCATTCCTTGCAGAAAAAATATAATGCTACCTTGATCCATATATGCATGCTAAATACACATTATATAACATAATCTCAAACTACACAGTCTAAAGTACCTGCTAAATTACAAGAGCATCTTCCTCTTTGGAGGAACTCTACTTCTGAACTAGAGAACCCATTTCAAACAAATGTATGTAAGAACTGGTTTAGAATGGTCATTAAAAATTTAATGCTGGAGTTATTTTTAAAAGTTCACTTTTTAATCTTAATGACAGTTCTAATATTTCCTATAAAAGAGAGATTCGTTCAGACATTTCCTCAATTACCAGATATTCATTCTCTAAGATATACAAACTCCCATGGCCTTTTTAAAATAGTAAAATTTTCTACAATATTCCCTCGAAATTCTAGTTTTCGTATACCTTTAATAGAAAAGTAAACAAATAATTTAAAATGCCACCATCTTCCTCTTCTTCATCATCTTCCATATCTGACTGGTGAAATGAAGTAACAAACTTTGCTGTAAATTCTATTATCCTCTCCACAGCTGGTTCTCGTTTATAGACCACCATAGCATATTTAAGGTAATGAACAAACTCCTCATAAAAACCTGTTTTATCATCCACCTGAAAGAGAAAAGAAACCCTTCACAAACTGCAGGGATAAAATCCTTTTTTCTCAACATTACTCTAAGACACTGAAAACACCAGCCCTAACGCAAACAAACTAAAATCATTATTTAGTAAACTCTCAATTATCCAAACCATCAAAGGTGAAATAAATTTGCACAAATTTCTCTCCAGAGAAATTTATTTCTCTCAGGAAGAAAACAAACATGAATTTTGACAGTGAAAGGATTCCTCTGATTTTTTTTTTTAACACCCTTGAATTCTCAATATGATGCCTTGGTACCAGTTTAGTAAAAATCTGCTTCTTCATGAACAACCCAAAACCAACAACAGCTTTTGCATTTTACCGTATTACCCTTAATATTACACAGCAGTTTCCTTTTGATATAACTTTCACATCCTACTTCATATCCTCAAGCCCTACTTACAATTTTTCTCGGACCTCAAGATAATTTATTCTCCCGAAATTCATGGTCCTATTCTTCTTGAGGTTTCATTTAAAAACGAAACAAACAGTATTTACATGACTAAGAAGAGCCAGGTCCTAACGATTAATTTGCTAATTGGTGATTTGATACAATTTAACAGTGGGGCGAGGTTTAAGTAATTAAATGTGGGCGGTGACCTGAAGGACAATAGCCACTGGAGCACCGCGTTCAGGATCCACGCTGCGGCCCTACACTAGATGCCCGGCCACCCCGGTACGCGCAAACTCTTCTCCAAGTTCACCGCCAGAGAATTAACAGCCCGCGCCGTTGGCCGCTGGGAAGAGGCGGGGGGATGGGGGGGAGGGTGTGCCTCTCCGAACCGGGTAGGGAAAGTTAAGGAGTTTGGAGTCTTGGTGCGCGGAGTCGGGAAGGTCGCGGGAAGCCCCTGGGAGAGGCGAGGCCGAGACGGGGAAGGGAGGGGCGGGGGCCCGGTGCCGCAGGCCGCATTGCTTACCGAGCGGTAGGTGCGGCTCAGCGCCACCACCAGCTTCGCCTGGTTCTGGTGCGGCTGCTGCGCCAGCTGGAAGGCCTCCTTAATCGGCAACAGCCTCTTCTCCGCCCCCATGGCGCCGGGACCCGGTCGTGACGAAGCCTGTCCGCGCTCGGCTGCAGCTGGCCCGACTGACCACGGTCGGAGACTCCACAGGTACGTTTCAGACCCCGGTCAGCAGGCGGCCGACAGCCGAGAGCGTGGTAACCGCCAGAGCGTTCAAATAACTCCCGCGGGAGAAGGAAATACGCGAGACTATCGCGAGACTATCGCGAGACTTTAGAGCAGCGAGAGTGGGAAGAGATGGATCCACCCCCTTCAATCCCACCGATGGGGCGCTTGCGCTTAGGGTGTTTTAAACTGTTTTCCGAGTGGAGAGTGGCGTTTCTAAGAGGTGGAGGAATTGGCGCCCCCGGAAGTGGTATCCACCGGAGTGCGAGCCTTGCGGAACAGACCTGGTGGCGCTAGGCTTAGTCGGGTCTTGCGGCTGGGAGTGAGGCGAGGAAGAAGAACGGATCCTCCTTGGGTGAGAAAGGGAATCTGCTGAGGGGAAGAATCCCTGCTCCCGCTGAAGGGGAGGAGGGGTTCGTTCGGAGATCCGTCCAGAAGGGAGAGCTAGGACGCGCGGGAGTGCTGGGCGACGGCCCGGTTTCTACTGAAAAGGAGGATGTTCCGAGGTCTCCAGATGGAGGCGGACCGCAGTATTTTTAAGCCTTAAGTCCGCGTCTGGTGGAGAGTCTGCAAACGTAGAAGGCAGTATGGGAAGAGAGGCATGGGTTAATTTAGGTACAGCTTGTTCTAGATGTACCTGCTTTCGAGGCCTGTTTACAGAGGTGCATAACGGCAATGTTTTCAGCACAGAATGGAAAAAGAGTTTAGGGTAATGGTAAGATAAAGAAATTTGGAGTGCCTTCCGGCAGGAACTAAGTCTTTAAACTTTTTTAATGGAATTATTTGAGACAAAAATTAACATCTAAAGAAATAGATTACAAAGCAGCCTGTACGCCTTTTTTCCTGTTGAACTACCTTTCCTCCCCAGCAGCAATGGATTTTTTGAATTTACTGTTAATATTTATGTATTAATATTAAATCTCTGAATAAGTATCTTGTATTGTTTTCATGTTCTAACATGAATGATCCTATGTGCAACTTGCCTTTTTCACTCAGTATTATTTTTGAGGTTTATTCATATTGATATTTTCATAACAATAACAACACCTTTTGGACCCTTTGTCGAGGAAAAATTAACCAATGGTTGATCTAGGAAAGAAATGGAAAATTTTATTCAAGACAACCTGAGGGTTATAACCTGTGAGACAGTCTTTCAGGAAGCTCTGAGGACTGTCCTGCCCTTTTGAGGTCTAAGCATAGTAATATATGTTTTTGAGACAAAGGGTTATACGTCAAGTGACGTATTATTGACAGTTTACACAATCCAGATCTATAGTTACAAAGGGAGTAGTAGGTCATGGGTCATCTTGACTCCTTACAAGATTAAGAAGAAGGTTATCTCCTTAGGAGGTTTGGTTAGTGCAGATACACAACACACACTAAAGGGGAGGGAGGAGGCCCAAACAGGCAGAGAAAAATTTTATGTTTAAATTTTTCTTGTCTTGCCATAAAATATGAATTTTATTTCATCACCTTATATGCCAAGACACTGTTCTAAGCACTTTACTTCATTGAATCCTTAGGCACAACCCTTGTAAGTTCTTTCTGTCTTTTTAAGAAGAGGAAACTGAGGTAGATATAGGTTGCTCTAGAATTCTGTTGTATGAGCATGCCATAATTCATTCATCTATTCTCTTCATAGTCTCATAATTTCAAAATTATCAAGATGTCTAATTTCTGAAAAGGCAAGAGGGTTGGGTATTTTAGGTTAATCAGCTAGAGGGAAAGCATAGAGGTTTAAGAGTGCATGGAATATACTTGATAACATTTATAATCTCACTATAGCTAAAATGTAGAATGCCTAGACAGCTGTGGTGAAAGAAACCTAGAACGGGCATTAATTTTTTTAACCAACTATATCCAAAATATCATTTCAACATGTACTCAACATAAATTATATTGATGAGATAATTTACATTCTTTTTTTTTCCTATTCAGTCTTTGGAATTGGGAATTATTTTACACTAGCTGCATTTCAAACTGCTCAATAGACATGGGGCTAGTGGCTACTGTATTAGATAGTGTATAACTATTCTTACTTTGGGAACCACTGAATATACCATTTATTTTTCATGTAAAATCAACTGGTGAACTAAAAGTTAGAACAAACTAATATTTGGAGGCATTTTTCTTATTTTGTGGCCTTTAATTGCTCAGCTCTCCTTATGCTTTGGATGCCTGCTACCTTTGTTGCTTTGTTTAACTGTGAAGTTTCTAACAATATTATTTCATTTACCATATTTTATTTGGTTACCCCCAAATGAGAGGTGACTTCATACCATTTTGTCATTACTGAAGGATGAGACATCTGGCCACCAGAGGGCAGCCTAACTATATTTTGACCAGCTTGGGCAGGGGGATTAATATGTTTTTGTTCAGTATTTTTGGAACATTATCTGAAAAGTTAAAAAAAGGATACTAGATTACAAAAATGGCAGCCTTTGGAATGGAAGAAAATATTTTCAAACCATATATCCTGTAAGATGTTAATATCAAAAATATATAAGTACTCATATAATTCAGTAGCAAAAGAATTAATAATAACCTGCTTTAAAAATGAGCAAAGGACCTGAATAGACATTTTTCCAGAGAACACCTACAAATGGCCAACATGTATATGAAAAGGAGCTCAACATCACTAGTCATCAGGGAAGTGCAAATCAATACAATAAGGTATCACTTCACACCTGTCAGGATGGCTATTATCAAAAAGTCAGAAGATAACAAGTGTTGGTGAAGATGAGGACCCTTATACACATTGGTGGGAAACAATATGGAGATTCCTCAAAAAAGTAAATATAGAGCTATCATAAGATCCAGCAATCCCCCTTCTTGGTACATATTCAAAGGATAAAATTACTATCTCAAAGATATATCTGCATTCCCATGTTTATTGCACCATTATTCACAGTAACCAAGATATGGAAATAATCTAAGAGTCCATCAATGAACGAATGAATAAGAAGATGTGACATTTATATACATAAACAATTCAGTCTTTAAAAAGAAGGAAATCCTGCAACTTACAACAACATGGGTCAGCCTGGATGACATTCTGCCATGTGAAATAAACCAGACACAGAAAGACAAATACTGTATGATCCCACTTATATGTCGAATCTTAAAAAGTTGAACTCAGGGCTTCCCTGGTGGCGCAGTGGTTGAGAATCCGCCTGCCGATGCAGGGGACGCGGGTTCGTGCCCCGGTCCGGGAAGATCCCACGTGCCGCGGAGTGGCTGGGCCCGTGAGCCATGGCCGCTGAGCCTGTGCGTCCGGAGCCTGTGCTCCGCAGCAGGAGGGGCCACAACAGTGAGAAGCCCGCGTACCACAAAAAAAAAAAAAAAAAATTGAACTCAAGTAATAAAGAGTAGAATGGGAGTTATCAGCGGCTAGCAGGTGGAGGAAATAGATATCAAAGCATACAAACTTTCTGGAGACCTATTGTACATCATGGTGACGATAGTTGATCATGTATACTTGAAATTTGCTGAGACTAGATCTCGAGTGTTATCATCACATGCAAAAAAAATAGTAACTGTGAGGTGATGGATATGTTAATTAGCTTGATTGTGGTAATCATTTCACAGTGAATACATATATCAAAGCATCACATTGTACATGTTAAATATATGTAATTTGTTAATCATACTTCAATAAAAATGGTAAAAAAAAAAAAAAGATGCCATATTAAGCTTAAACTGACTGCCTTTAGCTTACCTGTGTCTTGACTTTTTCTTTTAATGCTATAGGGAAAAGAACACATTGTAGCAACTAAACTAAGCAAACTAATTCGTATGGTAAGGCTATTTAGTTCTGAAATTACAGAAAAATTGTTCTTTCAAAGTAAATTATGCATGGGAGTGTACAGAGTTAAGTGGTTAATTCACTTTTGATATGAGGGTATTATTACTCATGGAATGTAAAGAGGTAACAGTGATGGGTTCACTCTAGAATTTACATATGCCATCAAAGAAACTTTGTCATATTTTTGCTTAACAAAAAAAAGTAGAGTGAGCCTTTTAAAGAATGCTTTGAGCAACATAATTACTGAAGTATAGCCAATCAATAATCATGCAAATGGAATCTGGTTGAAATGAGAATAGTAAAAATATAAGAAGACAGAAGAATTAAAAGCTAACCCTTGGGGACTTCCCTGGTGGTGCAATGGTTAAGAATCTGCCTGCCAATGCAGGGGACACAGGTTCGAGCCCTGGTCCGGGAAGATCCCACATGCCGCGGAGCAACTAAGCCCGTGCGCCACAACTACTGAGCCTGTGCTCAAGAGCCCGGAAGCCACAACTACTGCGCCCATGCTCCGCAACAAGAGGAGCCACCACAATGAGAAGCCCGTGCACAGCAACAAAGAGTAGCCCCCGCGCGCCGCACTAAAAAAAGCCCGAGCGCAGCAACAAAGACCAAAACAGCCAAAAATAAATAATAAATAAATTAATTTTTTTAAAAAAGTTAACACCTGTCTCAATAAAATACTTATGGTATGTTTTAAATTTATCTTTTGTTTTCAGATTGAAGTAGGTAATAATATTATAAACTTTTAAAAGTATTTGCACTCACGTTCTTAAAGATGAAGTTACAAGCAGTGACCTTTATATTGCTTTAGTAGCATTATCTTTGTTAATCTTGTTTAAAAAAATTATTCCATTTGTCTTTGTACAACATACTACCAAATCACCTGAATATAATTTAGGAATTTTTGTCTCCCCAGAATAAAAGTGAAACATGCTTGTATAGTTACTTAGAGCAGGCCTTCATCATTCTCTCATTACTTTTTCCAAAAAATTTGCTAAGCCCCTAATACATGCCAGATACTTCAGAGAACTAAATTAGATAAAGAATGAGTAGAAGCCAGAGAAATGTTTTTTAAAGGAATAGTACTGACACGAAGCCAGACCATATCCACTTCAGTGTGTATTTGAAACTAGAGATGTTTACTAACTCATTTTGGAAATCATTCCTACATAGTGGCATGAGTGGGATCTTGATATTTTGGTTTTGCTTTTTTCGTTCAGACCTATGCCTTTAGTGCATCCATGTTTGCTATGTATACTTCTAATGTGCTTTTAACACATGTTAACCTATCTACTCCTCCAGTGATGGAAGCCTGGAATGCTTCTATTTCTTTACCATCAAAGATGACTCCTCAGAGTACAGGTTGGTCTTATGGGGAATTTCTCTGCTATATATACCCAAGAGTGGAATTCCTACATCATGAGTTGTGCAAATAGTTTGACTAAGTAGTGCTGCCAGATTGCTCTTCAGAAAGGTTACCCCAGTCTGTAATCCCACCAGTAGTGCTGGTTTCTAAGGGAGTTCCTTTAGTCCCCTCACGAACAGTTGGCATTGTCCAGCTTTCTAATTTTTACCAAAATAATAGAATAATGTGATATCTCTACTCAGCATATAGTTAATGGCCTGTGGATTTTCTCTTCTGTAGATTAGGTATTTTTGTCCTTTGTCCATTTCATTATTGAGATTGCTGCCTTTTTGGTTGTTGTTGATTTGTAATTAACTTTGTTCTTGATGTGTTTAGTTCAATCCAAAAATATTAATTTTGATGTGGTTGAATTCATCGTATTTTGGTCTTGTGCTTTATGTTTTTTTAAGAAGTGCTTCTCTGGCCCTAAGTCACAAAGATATTCTCCTGCATTATATTCTATTAACTATATAGTTTTACAATTCTCATTTAGGTCTTTAACCTGTCATGAGTCCTCCTTTGTATGTGGCATTATATAGGTATACAGTTTTATTTTTCTTCATGTAATGAGCCAGTTTTTACCAACATTATTATATACCAAATGCATTCATTCCCCCTTGATTTATGTGCCAACTTTACTGTATACTACATTCTTAAATCTTATGTGGCTCTATTGCTGAGCTTTGTTCCATTGGACTATTTGTTCTTACACTAACCACCCTATTTTAATTTCTGTGGCTTCTGTAACATGTGTAATAATATGTGTTAATATCCTGTAGGCCACGATATTTACTTTACTCTTCTGTTTAAATAGTTTGTTTAGCTATATGTGGAATTTTATTAACATATTGGAATTGTATAAATTAATTTGGAAAAAAGTTCTTTATAATATTCATTGTTCCATCCAAGAGCATGGAATGTCTGTCTATTTTTTTTTTTTTTTTTTTTGTGTGTGGTTTTTGTGGTATGCGGGCCTCTCACTGTTGTGGCCTCTCCCTCTGCGGGGCACAGGCTCCGGACGCGCAGGCCCAGCGGCCATGGCTCACGGGCCCAGCCGCTCCGCGGCACGTGGGATCCTCCCGGACCGGGGCACGAACCCGTATCCCCTGCATCGTCAGGCGGACTCCCAACCACTGCGCCACCAGGGAAGCCCTGTCTGTCTATTTTAAATCATCTATGTCCTTCATTAGAATTTTACAGTCTTCTTCATAGAGGTCTCGCATATTGATTAGTTCTTAAATCCTTTATAGGTTTTTTTTTTGCCCCTATTGTGCAAGTGATGTATGTAATACATTTCATGGTTAGTATTGCTGGTGTTAAGAGTGCCTGGAGTCAAATCCTGATTCTATCACTTAGTAGTTATATGACCCTGGACAAGTAGCTTAAACCTCATGTATAAAATGGGGACAATAAAAATACCTATCTTATAGGATTGTTAGGAGAATTTTAAATGAGTTAACATTTGTGCAGTTCCTAGAATAGTACCTGGAAAATTGTAAGTGCTATATAAATAAATTAATGAATAGTCATAGGTTAATCTCAGATCCAGGAACTTTGTTGAACTCTTTTATTAGCTCTAATAGTTTATAAGTTAGGCTTTTTTAATGTTAGATGACCATATCATCTGTAAATTAGTAGTTTTATATCGTTTTTTTCCAGTTCTCACAGCTTTTTAAAAAAAAAACATTGATTAGGACTTTGGTACTTTGTTACACAATATCAGTCCTTATCATCCTTATTTAATTTCATTTTTTTAATTACTTAATTAATTAATTAATTTTTGGCTGCGTTGGGTCTTTGTTGCTGTGCTCGGGCTTTCTCTAGTTGCGGCGAACAGGGGCTGTTCTTCCTTGTGGAGCACGGGCTCTAGAGCGCAGACTCAGTTGTCGTGGTGCACGGGCCTAGTTGCTCCACAGCATGTGGGATCTTCCTGGACCACGGATAGAACCCTTGTCCCTTGCATTGAGAGGTGGATTCCTAACGACTGCGCCACCAGGGAATTCCCTAATTTCATTTTTAAAGGGAATATATCTGAAGTTTCTCATTTAGGATATTTGCTGAAAGTTTTTCGTAGATAATTTTTACCTTGTTGAGAAAGTAACTTTCTCTTCCTAGTTTGGTAAGAGCATTTTGTTTTTTAAAACATAAATAGGTGTTGATCAAGAACTAAGAATGGTTAAATATCCATATTTAATAAAATTATCTAATTTATTTTATTGCTGTAGTGACTTATAAATTTTATGAAGTTGAGATATTCTTGCTTTCCTATGATAAACTCTACATGATTATGACATTCTTTTTTTCTTTAATACACTATTATATTTTGTTAGGTAATATTTGAAATTTTTTTTTTTTTAATATTTGAAATTTTTGCAAGTGAAATGAGCCTTTCTTATTTGCTTCATCTCTAGATTTGGAGTTAATATTTTATTATCCTCATAAAAGGGGTTTTATGCTATTTTTCTTTTTTCTGGAACAATTTATATAAAATATGTATTAATTTCCTTGGAAGTTTAGTGGAACTCTCTTATAAAACCATTTGCACTTGGTGTTTTTAATAGGAGGTTGTTACCTTTAGAGTTTCTTTAATACTGGTCTGTTTTATTCAAGGTATCTGTTTCTTCCTGTACAAATTTTAGTATTTTATATTCTTCTAGAATTTAGCCATTTTATCTAGGTTTTCACATTTTAGCGTATATTATGTTTTTAATTTGGGGGGGGTATTTTTAAAGCTCTTTCCTGATAACTCTCACCAGTTTTGTTCTTCTTATTCATTTTTCAGAAGACCGTCTTTCAGTTTTATCACTCTATTATTCTTTTATAGACTATTTAATTTCTGCCTTTATTATTTCCTTTCTGCTTATTTTGCTGTTGCGCTTTTCCGTTGTCCTGAACTGAATGCTTAACTTGTGCATATTTAAACTTCCTTGTTTCCTTATCAATGTATTCAAAGCTATAAATTTCTTCTAGGTACTGGTTTGGCATACCCCACAAATTTTTGCTTGTGGGGTTATATTATTATTCAGTTTTATATCTAATATCTTTTATGATTTCCATTTTATTAATTCATGAGCTAGTTTCCTAACATAGGATTACTTTTAACTAACCTTTAATATCTACTTTTATTGCATTATGGTCAGAGAATTTAATCTAAATGAAATTGACCCTTTGGAATCTAGTTATACTTTATAACCTAATGCATGAACTATTTGTGTGTGTGTGTATGTGTATATGTGTGTACTTAATGTCTGTTCTGTTTGGTATAGAGTTTTGTATACTTAAATAATATAATACCTAAAGTATATTAATATTTTAACTTTTTCAGAATGCTTGTATCCCTGCTTATATTCCCCTGTCAGTTCTATTAGTTGTTACTGGAGAAATTTTGAGGATGTGCTTTCAGGGTCATAGATGCTTATGATGAGTGTATCACTTTCATTGTTTTCCTTTTACTAGTATTATCATCAATCTTTGTCCCTTATATTTTTCTGGCTTGAAATCTTTTTTGTTGGATATTAAGATTGCTGTCCCAGCTTTATTATGGTCCACAGTTACTTGATATATATTTTTTCATATTTTTAGCTTTGACCTTTTTTGGTTCTTTTTGCTTTAAAATATCTTTTGTTAGCAGCATATTGTTAAATCTTGTTTTGTTTTGTTGATCCAGCCTGAGTATCTGCCTTTTAATTGTCAATTTAAGCTGTTTATATTCATTGTAACTCCTTCCATCTTCCCTCATTATCTGTAGAGTATGGTCATAGGACCACAACCTCTGGGGTCCCAGCAAGAATTCTAACGTATAGAACTCTACAACCAGCACAGGTCCCCTAGAAACTAATCCCAACAAGCACCTCTAAAGATAAAAAAGTTATCTTTTATAGCTCCCTATTTGGAGTTTGGAGCATAAGGGATCTGCTTTTGCAGAAGTAATTTCCTGGGCTAGAACTGCATGATAAAAAACAAACTAGCCCAGATATGTACAAACAAAAGATTAAAGTGGCCCCAGGTTCTCCTTAACCAATTTTGTCATGGTAGCATCCATTCCCAGTAGGAAACTCTGCCTAAACCTATGTGCTAAAGATAGGAAAGCTGATAAGGCTTCTTGCTCAACATCAGTGTGCTTGGATAGTCTATGAAGTTAGATGGGTAATAATGTTACCCAGTGCTTTCAGGCTTAAATATCATGTCTCTAGTCTTCTCATTCACAGGTTAAGGCTACCTTTCCAGATAGTCCAACAACTAAGTCACCAGTTTCCAAGGACATTTGCACCACGTATGGAAAACATTGGATCCGTGCACACCAGACAGATCCTTGACAACTCGTCCCACCATCCCCCTGCACGAAAGTTGCTGCACCAGCGGACAAAGAAGGCGACCACTGAGTTTCTTTTCATTACGAAATAGATATAATATCCCTGCCAGCAAAAAAGAGTACAAAAGTGTCTCTTCATAATTTCACAACCAGTTGAGACCATACTAAGAAAAGCAGCTTGCCTAGATGAGGACCCCTTCTCTTCTTGGGTAGCCAGGATTTGAAGGAGAGACTCTGACCTGTGCCACTGGTAAGTGACTAAATTTTACACACTGAACTGGTCCTGAGAACTGAGCTGTCTTCTTTGTAAGTGAAGAATATACAACATAATCTTGAAGAACTGCACAGTGGTGTGAGCCAGAGGCATACTGTGTGTGTGTAACAGACTGAGAAACAGACAAATGAATCCTATTGAAAGGATTTCTCATCTTCTGCTTCTATTTGCCAGTGTTAGTGTTTTACTGGCTTAGACTGTTACCTTTTTCTGGTACCTTTTTTTCTATACTGTTGTTCTATTCTAATGGGTCCTAGAAATCCCTCTCCTGACCCCTTATCAGAATCAGAAAGTGAGGAAGAAGAAAATGCTAACTACCTAAATGAGAGTTCTGGGGAAGAGTGGGATTCCTCTGAAGAAGAGGACCCTGTGGTGCCCAACCTAACACCTCTTGAGAGTCTTGCCTGGCAGGTTAAGTGCCTTTTAAAATATTCTACAACTTGGAAACCTTTAAATCCTAATTCCTGGTTGTATCATGCTAGACTCTTGGATGCTAGCACACCAGTCCATATACTACGAGAAATAGGACTAAGACTCTCCCATTGCTCCCATTGTGTACCCAAACTGGAACCAATTCCTGAATGGCCTCCTCTAGCTTCTTGTGGAGTCCCACCTTTTCAAAAGCCCCTTATGAGTCCCAGCCAGCTTTCTAGAGATCATGCCACTCTAAATGGGGCACTGCAATTTGCCACCAAACAGTTAAGCCGAACATTGAGTAGAGCCACTCCCATACCTGAGTACCTAAAACAAATTCCTAATTCATGTGTTTCTGGTTGTTGCTGTGGCTGGCTAACTAAAACAGTTAAGGAAACAACCCGCACTGAACCCATCAACACTACTTACTCCTACACTGACTTCCAAAAGGCAGTTAACAAACTCCTAACTGCATCACTATAAAGATCCACCATTCCTTCTCATATCTCTTGCGTTGCCAGTTGAGAAAGGAATACAGTCACACAGCCCACGGTTGAGAAACTAACAAACATCTTCTCAACCAAACTGTCCTGATGTGCCAAAATACCATCAAGTACTGCATATAATACCCAAGAGTCCTGTAACTCAACTACAGAAGATGTGCATTGTGAGCATCCCCTTTGAAAGACCCTGTGGTTAAAATGAGAAGTTCAGTAGAGAATTAGTCAAAAGGGACCTTATTACAAGAGATAAGTTGACTATTCTCCACACTTAGTTCTCCCTGCAGTTTACTCTGCCTGTCTAAATGGACTTAACTAGATACCTAATTATTAATGGGAATGAGAAGGAGGCCATTACATTTGTTACCTAACCTTCAGAATAGCCATTGTGGAAAGTGGTAAGTTAGCTACTCCCAATAACACCTTTCTGAGCATACTTTTCTCTGATACTCATTTCTAGGGAGGTAGTTGAGTTAAATTGAATAACTAGATAAAAGAAAATGGTGGGAATATGGATTTATCTCCCACTTTTTATATTGGTAGACCTACATATGGCACCCTTTAGGAGTTCCTGTTTTGGGGGGAGGGAGTGCAGTAGTGTAGTAGTAGCCTACACTGCTCCAAACCTATTATGGAACCTGCAGTTACAGCATAAACATTTTATAGGCTCCCACCAGGTGGTCTCTAGCTAAAGTGGCTTATAAGATCATACCTGGGGATTAAACAGAAACATGTTCTGTAGGCAATATATTTCCTGCATCTTGGCATCCAGACCTTAGTCAAGAGCAAATAAAACCCATTCCAAAGACCAATGGGAAAAAATTAAGAGAGCATTTTTGTTAGTGGATTAAAGTATTTCATCTGTATGATGTTCCCTGGAGCAGTACTTCATGCACTTTCCACGTCCATTGCAAACTTCAGGAACTTTACTGCAGAAAATCTCAGCCTAATACAGTCTGAAGTTGAAGAGTTTTTTAGCATCATTGTTTTTCTACATCTAGCTTTAGATTTTTTTTCTGGCTGAATAGAAAGCATATGTACCCTTGTAAATGAGTCTTGCTGTGTTTATTTAGTTGAGTCAAAACGTAGAAATCAACATACATAAAATGCATGAGACCAGTAAGTCTTTTCACACACCTCCAATAAAGAGTGAAACCTTTGTGTGATCCTGGTTGACTGGGCATCTAAAGGGAATCAGAAAACAGATTGTTAAAGATATATCATATATCCTTCCTTATTTTAGTTTTGCTTTTTCCTATTCTCCATAATTAAGTTCTGTATACAGTGTGGCATCAAAAAATTGAAGCATTAATGGAATCACAAATTCTATAAATGTATAGCAACTTTAAGGAGAGAGGAGAATGTTTATAGTTTCTGCTGAACCTTAGTTGTCTCCTCTTAAGGAAAAATGAGGGAATTATAGTAGGTAGAAAAAAATATTTGTTACTGTACTGAAACCATATAATGTTAGTGTAACTGAATGTATCAGTAACTGTTCCTGTGTAGATGTTCTATGAAATTGGTTTTTAAAATGTTACAAAAACCTGTTTCTTTCTTTGTTTCTTTTTTTTTTTTTTAGGGGAAGGTGGGAAGAGTTGTCTAAAAATTAAAATATGTTGATGTTTATGTAACCATAATATGTTCGTGTGTGTGTGTGTGTGTGTGTGTGTGTAAAAGTGCCTTGTTCATGAACACATTTTTGCTGTTCATTCCCAAAGGAAGCCTTTCCCCAGCTTCCCAGCTGAATAAACCAACAGCTTTGTACATGCTGAACAGAGTATGGTCATTTATTCTTCACGAATGAAATAGATTCTGCTTTGCTTAAGGCATATTCAACATTCACCAAGTGCTGAATAGAGTCCATAGAGATACAGTGTATCTGATAGGAGGTGACTTGGCAGCTCTGAAAAAGAAACATACTTGAAGAGGAAAGTGTCAGATATGCAGTCAAGACCCAGATTTGAACCCATTTGTTTGTATATAAGTAATTCCAGGTTGCACAAAATGATAGATACCTAAATAAGCCTTAAGCCTTTACTGCTTTTTGTGTGCCATGGTGTGGGGTTAGGGGTGAATTTACCACTTTCACACTCTCCCTCCAGGGACCTTTGGTTAAATGCAGTCCGCATAATTAGGATAAAGAAGGATGAGTTTATTCCCTATTTATAGAAATATTTATCAAAAGAGTAAGGAAACAGAATTTCTAAACCAACAGACATCAATGTTATTTAAAGGTATTATTCTGTCTTGGTGCAGATAGTCTCTTTTTGTTGAAGCAGTCCAGATACCTTGAGCCCAGAAGACCATAAACATGTTTTTTTAAGCCCATCAGCTTCCTAACAGAAGAAATCTAGACATGGCAGGAGGAGGGCAGATGTTAGGTCACCTTTAGGGAATTATTTTGCTGGGACTCCAATCACAACTATCCATCTAAAACTTTCTCTGGTGAAAACAGTGTTTTGATATTAGAGTAGATTCTTAAAGCAATTAGGACTTTAGAAGTCACTTGGGTTGTTTTCTTACTGAAAACATAAATTCTCTTACATAATAAATGATTTTCTACTTTTGGCTCCATTGTTAGAGAATTCAATATATTTTGGAGCAGCCCATTAGTTTTAAATAGAAATTTAGTCATTCATCTAACAATATTATGGAGTGCCTACTATAATCCAGACACTCACTGGGAGTGCAAAATTAAATCAGATGATATACATAAGAAATCAGTTTTAAAATAAATTGAACCAATGTGAATTACCTAAATTGATGCTCATTTACTGTGAGCTAGGGTCACAGAATATAAGCTTACTCCTTACACTGGCCCTTAAATATTTGAAAATGAGACAGTCATCAACGTGTAGTGGGGATTCAGATGGAGAGCACACTCCAACAATTAAACCCCACAAGAGGTAGTCAGCTAAGGGAATACATAAAATAAACAGGTATTTTATACACAGATTTAAATTGTATATACTAAATTCACAAGGCAGTGGCACACAAAGATCAGGACCAGAAGTGTTATGCTTATATGGCTGGGGTATGTATAAAAGCCCAGAAAGTCTAGATAACTACTCAGACTTCATGAGACAACTTTATACAAGCTGCTGGCACATAAGTTCTACTAATGAGTGGTATCCATTGGACTGAGGAAAATTGAAGGAGCTACACTAACTGACACCAACCACCAGGTATTTCTTCTGTGTCTACTTGCCATCAAAAAAAGGAAAATCTCTGTGGTGTATCTTTGCCAGTTTTGAACAAAATTTAGTTAATGGCTACATGTTTAAGTGTGATCCTTGTATATAATCTTCTAATCTCTTTCTGTTGGTGGCAGCAGTGGGATTATATACTATAAAATTCTTGGAAATGAGACTGAGGAAAGGGAGAGGGTAAAGGTATCACAGTGATCTGATCTACCCAGCTCCTCTTAGCTGTAAGAGCTATGACCAGCTCTTCTCAATTAAGGTATGGAAAAAGAATATTTGATTTTAAAATAATGATTTAAAATAACAATGTAGCAGGCAGACAGTACTGGAGTTGCTTCTAAACGGTGGAGTCAGTTTAAAATGTAGCCTCCAATGAAGACCCATTATCAAATGGACTAGGAATATACATGTTTCATTTAAAATGTCAATCCTGAACTTAATCACTTTTATTCCAGCCCACACGTGACATAAAATGTAATCCATTTGGGCTTCCCTGGTGGCGCAGTGGTTTAGAGTACGCCTGCCGATGCAGGGGACATGGGTTCGTGCCCTGGACCGGGAAGATCCCACATGCCGTAGAGCGGCTGGGCCCGTGATCCATGGTCGCTGAGCCTACACGTCCGGAGCCCGAGCTCCGCAACGGGAGAGGCCACAACAGTGAGAGGCCCGCGTACCGCAAATATATATATATATATATATATATATATATATATATATATATATATATATATATATAATCCATTTAATTCCAAGAGAATTTTGTTAATTTCTAAAAAAAATATTCAAAAATAAACTTCTGTGGCAAAATTTTAAAACTCCTTTCAACTCACATCTTCACTCAGGTAAAGAAAAAAAATCCCTTAATATTATGTTTAAATGCAAAAATAATATCTTACCCCATCTCAAGGACCACTTTCAGGGCTTGGGTTGAATCAGAGAACAAGCCTGTAAGCAACGAGCATCAAAACTGAGGCAGGGGCTTCCCTGGTGGCGTAGTGGTTGAGGGTCCGCCTGCCGATGCAGGGGACGCAGGTTCATGCCCCGGTCCGGGAGGATCCCACATGCCGCGGAGCGGCTGGGCCCGTGAGCCATGGCCGCTGAGCCTGCGCGTCCGGAGCCTGTGCTCCGCGACGGGAGGGGCCACGGCGGTGAGAGGCCCGCGTACCACACACACACACACACACACACACACAAAAACAAACAAAAAAAAACAAAACAAAAAACCAACTGAGGCAGAAGCGGGGCATTGGTGAAAGCCAGTCCTCTACCTTCTTCTAAAACCTGAATACTATGGCTTTTGCCTTTTTTTTTTCCTACATATTGAGCACAGACCTTTGTGAGGAACCTCTCCCCTCATCCCCTGCAGCTGCTGCATGTGGTTGATCATTGCTTATTTCTCATTGACAGCAGCTCATTATAAACCTGGAAGAGACCTTCCACAGCTGGGCAATATTTACGAAAGTCATAACTAATGTTCATCTATTTTCTTCTTTTCTAATCTTATAGCACCCGTTGAAATGACACTATGAAAGATACTTTCAGATAATTTCTAGAGGTGAGGAATCTGAAGATGAGAAAAATTAAGTGACTTGTCCAATTCAATACAAAGTATTTAAATGTTTGAATCTATTAATAACCCACTTAAGACATGATAATGTATATAAAACTGTACAGTGAACAACAAACAATTCAAGCTCAAAAAAATGTTAGTGACAGCTTAGGGTTGGAGCATAAAACAGTAAGTAGTCTGGAATTTGGGCAGTTTATCTGGGAAGAAATAGATGACCCTGAAACATGATATGAAAATTCCTGAAATCATTGGGAAAGTTCTGCTGTATTCCCTAGCATAGGACATAACCAGTATTCACCTAGGAGACAGGATCCCAGCCAGCCTAACAAGATTATAACTGAGTTCAGAAACTTAGCTGGTATGGTATCAAACTAGATATCAACAAAAACCAGATGAAACAGTCTTAAAATATTGCAGCTTATAAATGAAGGGGCTAGTAATATTTTATTGGGTAGAAATTATTATATTTGGGTTAACTACTAAACCCATGCTTAATGCTACCCTTCAATCCATGGTGTCAGCTTATGAGACCTGACACTCCAATACATCAACTGATATCTTGCTGTGTGTGTATTATCTAGGTCTGGTTGGGGCAATTTTGTTTGGGAGGTGCACAGATAATTGGAACTCTCAAGAGTATGGCCATCATCCATCAAAAAAAACCCTAGATTGTCTTTATGACTGAACCCTGAGCAACCAAAATGGCTTGATAGAGTAGCAGAGCTCTGGTGACACAAGGGGCTGACCACACCACCTAGAGAATCCAAGTTCCTATTGAAAGTATTAATTTTGGTCACAGCCAAGGCATTGTACATTGCAAAGTGGGTGCATATGGGGTTGCCCATGGCTACCTGCCTGGTAGTGATGTAGACTTTCCCAGTGGCTTGAATAGCTTTGGTCCAGATCCCAGTTTCCTTCTTTAAACCCAGTTTTTCTACGTTGGTCACTTTCTACTTATGATATACTGTTTAAGTAAATGTGTTGGATTGCCACACTTAGCAAATAAAAATACAGGCTGCCCAAGTAAATTTGAATTTCAGATAAACAATGAAATAGGGGCCATACTTATTCGAGGAAAAAAAATTAATTATCTGAAATTCAAATTTATCTGGCATCCCATATTTTATCTGGCAACCTTATGAATGTGTGAGTAACACTGGTTAAATTTGGATTGTAGTCGTGTAGTTGTTCCCAGGGAACACTCTGGTTCTTTCCATTATGTGTTGTTTTTTTATCTGCGAATACTTGATGCAGGAAGAGAGAGGCTAACACATAGTTGACCCAAGATTAAAACTGTTGTTAAGAGATAAAAGAGGAAGGTCAATTGCAGATACGAGCGCTTTTATAGGAGACACATTGTCTTTGGCTAAAATTATCACATAGCCATTAAAACATTTCCAGAGGTACAAATTTTCAAAATAATGTCTCAGTAATAGGTAGTTTGGGGGTTTGTTGTTTTTCGTTTGTGTGTATTTTAAACAGTTACTTTCTCATTCTCTTTTACCACGAAGGGAAAGATTAAGTGCACTACTTTTTTTTTTAACATCTTTTTTTGTTTTGTTTTTGTTCTTTTTTGTTTAACATCTTTATTGGAGTATAATTGCTTTACAATGGTGTGTCAGTTTCTGCTTTATAACAGAGTGAATCAGTTATACATATACATATGTTCCCATATCTCTTCCCTCTTGCTTCTCCCTCCCTCCCACCCTCCCTATCCCACCCCTCTAGGTGGTCACAAAGCACCGAGCTGATCTCCCTGTGCTATGTGGCTGCTTCCCACTATTTTACATTCGGTAGCACTACTTTCTTTTTTTTTTTTTTAAACTTGATAGGTAGCACAGTTCTCACAGCCACTCTTCATTGCAGAAAAGGCCCACAAATTTGGAACACCTATCTTTTCCTTCCAGAACCCCCCAAAGAGTCAAGGATTTGGGGGCACAAGGTACCCTGGAAGGTGAGGTTGAGGAGCAAAGTTGAAAACAAGGGAAGTATTTGAAAGTTTATTTTTGTTCTCCCTTTGTAGCCAGGCAGCTTTCCCTTTTTCTAGCAGAAAGCTAGAGGCTTATTCTCTGGAGAAATTGAACCAAATGGATCAGAACTGGAACCTGTTGGGGGAGAATGGTGGTGGTAGTGAGGTGCTATTCTGAAAACAGGATGATTGAGAGAAGGTCAGTATTCTGAACATTATAATCCTTCAGTGCCCTTTCACCACCTCACTACAGAATCTGGTAGCTGGGCTTATCCCCAGCCCTGACCAGCCCATCTAAAAAGCTGGACAATTTAAAAAACAGTTTGCCACTTGATTATTTGTTACAGTGAAACCCAGAGTTCACAGGCCTGCTCATTCATACGTGGCTTTCAGTCCCTTGAAGTCATGATAAGCTGATAGCCAAGGATCACTAGACATTTGAAGATACCTTCAACAATGAAAGATGAAGACCAAAACAATGAAAAGTACCTAAAAAAAGAAATCTGAAAATAAGGCAGAAAACATAAAGCTCCCAAAGATGCTATGATATTTTCAGAAACATAGAATATATTACATCCATGAAAATTAAGAACAGGGTGCTATAAAAGATGAACAATCAGAAAATAATAAGAATATTGGAAAAATAGGAGAGCCAAAATTAAATATGAAATAGATGTGTTGGGAGATAAGCTGAAGAAATTTCAGAAATTAGAACAAAAAAACAGAGGTGAAAAATAGCAAAGAAAAAAGAAAATTAGATCAGAATGGGATGCAACATCTGATTAATAAGATCTCCACATGAGAGAACAGAGAAAGGAGGTGAGGATAAAAAATTAAAGAACAACTCCCAAAAATGTAAGACATGTGGCTCCTAAATTAAAAGGATCCACTGAATGCATGGTACAATGCATTCACACACACACACACACACACACACACACACACAAAGGCATATGATGATATTTCAGGATGCCAGGGTTAAAGAAGATCCTAAAAATTTCCACAGGGGGAAAACAAGGGTTACATAAAAGGATGTTTTCAGAATGGCATTTTGACTCCTTGGTAGCAACACTAGAAGATGGTAGAAAACTATGAAAGCAAGGTCTTCAAATCTGAGAGGAAAAATGATTTCCAATTTAGTATTCTCTCTAGAATTATAGATAGTCCAATCAAGTATGGGACTAAAATAAAGGTTAGGCTGGCACAGCCTCAAAATTTTATCCTCCCATGTACCCTTTTTTAGGAGGCTACTGGATGATGTGTTTCACCAAAACAAAGGAGTAATCTAAGTAAGAAGACATGAGATCCTGAAAATATACAATCTCACAAAGGAATGCCATGAAAGAAAGTCCCACGATGACTGCTGTGTCAAGTAAGTAGGGTGGGGATTTCAGGAAGCTGGTCTCTAGGAAACTTGGAACAAAGTGTGTGAGTACATGGAACGTGTAAAAAATGCAACAGATGTTGGGACAAGGGAAAAAAATTAAAAGATAAGTACAAGGGTAACTAGAATAATGATAAAATGAAGCAATTCGAAGTACACCAAATACAAATTTTTGGATGAGTGTCTCTGTGTCACAAAAATATATCTGAAATTTTATTTCTTAAAATGTAATCATTCTATTACAATTTCAGTAGTCAGATTTTAGAAGTTTGACATTTAAAATATAGGAAAACTGTAGTATTGTCAGCGATTAGATTGCTCCTTCAGGCATCATACACAACAATTGCAATAGGTGCTCACCTTCAATAAGATGTGCACTGCGGAAGACGTTTTCAGAAAAACTCGTGTTCAGTGACTTGTATTGTAAAAGGAACTATGCCCCTTGCTTAAGCAAATCTCAAATTTTTTTAAAGAAATTATGCATAATACATAGCAATCATTTCAACCAGCTTTTTGTTTAAATTTTAGCCTCTGTAGACTCAAAAGCATAAGGAGTTATTTACTTCTTTACAAATAATATTCTGAAATTTCATATAATTTTTCATCTTCTGTACTGTTTTTGCTATCAGGATATAGTTATTCCCATATAATGCTTTAGATTTTTTTCTATGTATTATGATTGAGGTTTTTTTTCCTATACTTTGTTTATATTACTATTATATAACTTAATAAATTTTGATCTAACTGCAAATAACTATGTGTGGTGATGTGTTTTCTTCTCCGTCATCAAATCTATTGAGTAAACCTTGCCAGGTTTACTTGTCCATGTGCCTTTTTTTTTTCTTTCTTTTTTTAAGTAAGGGATAATCATACCTACACTAAAATACATAAAGTGCAATAATTGGGCTTCCCTGGTGGCACAGTGGTTGAAAGTCCGCCTGCCAATGCAGGGGACACGGGTTCGTGCCCTGGTCCAGGAAGATACCACATGCCGCGGAACGGCTACGCCCATGAGCCATGGCCGCTGAGCCTGCGCGTCCGGAGCCTGTGCTCCGCAACGGGAGAGGCCACAACAGTGAGAGGCCCGCGTACCGCAAAAAAAAAAAATTTCTGATTCCCTAGTGCCCTCTTCCCTGTTTATACCTCCCCCAGAAATAACCACTCATCTCTTCTAAAAATCGATTAATTTTGCTTGTTCTCAACTTTATGTGAATGAACTCATCCAGTATGTATTGTTTTACACTTGGCTTCTTTCATCAACATAATATCTGCGATTCATCCAGGAGTTTGCATCTATCCATGGTTCATTTTTTTAAATTGCTGTAGACTATCCCATTGTATGAATATGCCATAATTCATTTATTCCTTTACCTGTTAGATGGCATATGAGTTCCTTACAATTTGCAGCTATTACAAATAAAGCTGCAATTAAACATTCTTCTGTGTTTTTTGTGGGTGTAGGCACTCATTCCTTTAGGGTATGAGCAGCTATTACAATTTGCAGCTATTACAAATAAAGCTGCAATTAAACATTCTTCTGTGTTTTTTGTGGGTGTAGGCACTCATTCCTTTAGGGTATGAGCCAGACTGCTGTGTCATAGAGTAAACTGCCAAACACTTTCCAAAGTGATTGTATCATTTTACATTCTCACTAGCAATGTATGAAAGTTCCAGTTGCTTCACATCCTTACAAACACTTGTTATTGTCAGTCCCTAATTTTACCAATTCTGGTATTGTATAGTAGTATCTCATCGTGGCTTTAATTTACGTTTCCATGATTTGCAATATTGAGTACCTTTTCATATGCTTATTGTCCTTTCAGATACCTCTTTTGAAAGTACTTTTTCAAGTTTTTTGCCCGCTTGTAAATTATGCTATCTTTTTCTTAATGATGTGTCCTTTACATATTTTGCATACAAGGTTGTTTGTCAGATATAGGTATGTGTGTTACAAGTATCTTCTACCAGTCTATGCCTTTTATTTTTACTTTCTTAATGGTATGTTATGAGTGGAAGTTTTAAATTTTTATAAAATCCAGTTTATCAGGTTGTTTTTCTATTATTGTTAGTGCTCTAACAAATTTTTGCCAACCTGAATGTTATGAAGATATTCTTCTATGTTGTGTTTTTTTTGAAGTCTTATAGTTTTAGCTTTCACATTTAAGTCTGTGATCCATCTCAAGTTAATTCTGTATATGATATGAGGTAGAAGAGGAATTGTCTTTATTAAAATATTCTTATTACAACTGACATTTTGAAATTTAATTACTGAGAACAATACTTTAGGTATCTAATTTTTCTCTATTACTATCTTCTTTTTATTTTTTGGTAACCTTTATGTTTATTTTATCCAGGTTAAAGGTCATTTATTATAGATGTGGTTTATATATCTTTGGAGTTTGTCCTTTTCATGAAATTTGAGGTAGGAGAGTTGACATTCCATTTTTCAGTTATCCTCAAAAGACTGAAGAATTCCCAAATTGGACTTTTTCTGGAAAATTAATTATCTAAATGGTATAAATTAACTAAAATCTAATACTAGTTCTTTGTTTAAAATTTTGAATTTTAGCATACCAATTCTACAGCTATTGGAATTATAAACAATTGAATCTATTATTCTGCCATGTACTGTTATTTAAATGTTTTTATACATTTTATACATTTAAGGTATTCTTCTAGACGTCATCTAGTCTAATATTCATGTTCATCTGTTTCTCTGTTATTCAGCTACCAGAATGTTCTCAATATCTGTTTCTGTACATAAAATTAACAGTTTTCAAATCAATTATTTGCAGCACTTTACTTTTGCAATACATACACATTAATATTTGATCTGATTATTAGAATTTCAGAGCATAAAATACATTCATTCAGTTGGTCATTCAGCAAATATTTACTGAGCACCTACAGAGTGCCAAGTACTATTCTAAGCCCTAGGACTTTAGCAGTCAACAAAAAAGACAAAAATTTTTGCCTTCATGGAGCTTACATTTCAGTGTGATTTTTCACTTCAATTTATATCCCAAATGTTTACCTGTACTAGAAAATATATATTCAGATATTAACACTAAGTCTGAATTATTTGTAATAGATAATTCTATGTCCATCATATTGTGTGCTCCCCTTTTCAGAGTGTAGAGTTCTTATGAGAAATTGCGACCCAGCCAGGAATTATATTTCCAGACCCCCTTATATCTTAGTTCTCGCCTATAATAAGTTTTTGCCAATGACTACAGAGTTGGTGTGTCAAGTCCAGGCCCCAAGGTATTTTAGAATTGGATATACCTTCTCTATATTCTTTTTGCCTTTTACTGGCTGAATGCAGATGACTATGTGGTCCCGAAGGATCTTGGAGCACAGATAGAAATAGCCAACTGCTGATTCACTTTAGATAGGAAGGGGCTCCAAAGACAAGTAACTCTGGCTTTCATGTGAGCAAAAAAATAAACTCTACTGTGTTAAGCTACTGAAATGTAGGGTTTGTTTATTTTAGTAATTAACATTACTGTAACTAATATACTTGCCTTGTTAATAATACAGATGTTGTTAATCTGAATAGGTATGATGTTCATCTGGAAAAAAGAACCATTATCATTGATCTGGTACAATTTCAGAGTTGCCAAAAATGATAGTGAAAGAGGTAGTCAGCTCTTCAGCCTCCCAAAGGGTAAGGCCAAAGCCTAAGAGCAGGTTTTTGCTGAATACTGAAACCAGCACACACTTAAATCTATCCCTAGAAAAAGAAAAAGACAAAGACGGATTATATTAGAAAGTAGGAGTAATTTTGAGCACACTTCGGCCCATGAACCATTATTTACATTATCATATTAAGTGATTACTATTGGAATTCTGATAAAATAAGACTGAGGAATGTGGAAGGGATATGGTGTAGGAAAACCACATCCTTCCTCATTCAGTATGGTAGTAAGTGTAAAATGTGTCAGAAAATTAAATATATACATGCTTTTTATGCTCATGTAGGAATAGAATTTGTTGCTTCTGCAGGAGTGGAACTAGTGACTAGAAACAGAGGTGGAATGAAGTCATTTCATTTTTTCACTCTTGAATATTGTACCATATGAATAATAACCTATTTAAAAATACATATAGAAATGCAACATTTTATGATTAGCTTGTGAGAATTGATTGGTATCAGGGAAGATACAACTTTACTGAATTTCAACAAAATTTCAGCAAAATCCTTTATGAAAATTGGTGTATGGGATTGCAAAATTGATAACCATAATTTAGTGAGTACCTTTAATGATATCCATCCCTTGAATCTATGAAGTTTCATATGTCTTCAGTTATAGCAGCTATTAAAATCAATGTTGACATAAACTGAACTTAGAATTAGACCTCTGAATCACAATATCCTAAAATGATAAATCAAGATTTTTTAAAATGTTGAAGCATATTCAATTAAATTGCTTCATCTAAAATACTATATCACAATATATATTAATAATATATACCAAAATTTTTGTCAAATTAACAATAATTTGTCATATTTTCTTTAATTCATCTGTTAACTTTCTCTTTGGGGTATATTTTAAGTATATATAAAATATTAGAACAGTACAATCATAGGTTAAGAAGTACATTATTGGAATGCATGCTCAAAAAGTTTCTGCTGATCGGTTGCTGAATCAAAGTTTAGAGACATCTGCTGTATACTACGTGCCATGAGAGCTCAGGGAGAGTATCTCTGACTGGAGTAGTCAGGTCAGGGCTCCCTCAGAGTGCTACCTCAGCTGAGACATGAAGGCTGATAGGATGTGAATAGAAGAAAGGATGAGGAGGACATAATAAAGCAGGACGACATAGAGGGAACTGTTAAGGCTTGTTTGGGACATTAAAGCAATTCTCATACTGGGGTCTGGTACCATCTACAACAGCATCACTGAAGTAATTGTTTAAAATGCCTTACTCAGACCTGAATCAAAATTTCTGATGTAAGGAGTCAGAATTATTCATTTTTATCAAGCTCATGATAATTTTTATGTTTACCAAAATTTGAGAAATTCTAAATCCATGTACATATTCTAGGTGATACTTGGATTTGTACTGCAGAGACACCATAGATGACCTTAAAAAACAAAAACAAAACAAAACAAACAAAAACAGTGGTCAATTCTGGAAAGGGAAATTGAAAAATGACTTGGCTAGGTTGAAAAATTGAACCATAGGTCATTCTATTACCAATACTTAATTCAGTTAAAAAACTTTTTCATTTCCATTAAGTAGAGAGCACTCTACTGCTATGTAATAAAGAGAATTTAAAAGCATCAGTTCCATTCCTTTTTCCAGTGTTGGAGAGTTCTCTTGTTTAGATACCTTTGAACTCTAGAAAAAGACCAGAAAGGCAACAGCACTGAGTGGCCAGATTCACTTTCTGCCTGTTTAAGGTGAAGTCAAATGTACTTTGCAAACTGGCTGTTAAATGTTTCATGTATTGGAAAGACTACTTGTGCGATTAACTGCTCTTAGCCCATGTACTCAACTCTTCTTTTATCCCTGTGCTTCACATCTCTGTTACCACTAACAGGATTTTAAGGTATGAAGATGAGAAAAATGACTACCAATGCTCGCATTACTAGACTCATTGCCCACTGGCTGATTCCAAAACAATTTGTGGCACTCATGGTGATCATATCAATATTTAATATAACCTGGCTAAAATTTTGCCACCAAACATTTTATTCCAAAATGTCATGTTCCATAGTGTTATGTTGATATACTGTAATCTCAGTGCAAATGTTGCCATTCTGTGACAAGCGGTTTTTGTTTTTATTTTCCTCCTGTGGAGATGAGATGGAAAGCCTGTTATGAGGCTACCTTTAATAAAACCCTGCTACTATTTAATGTGTTAGGATGACAGTAAAAGCATAGTGCCAGTCTTAAGCTGTGTGTTTGTTCATTTCTTGCATTCTTCCCTCGAAAAAAAGGGGAATATTTGACCCCCCAAAAAAAAAACTTTATTTTTTTTGGTTCTTGAATATGTATTTTTTACTGAAAACATCATTCATAAATTAACGTACAAAAACGTACAAACACATGAGTAAATAATGTAATGACAGAGGAGAAGTGAAAAGCGTGGGTTTTTTTGTGAAGAGTGTTTTTTAAAACATCTTTAGATTTCAGTGCAAAAATGTACCCCTGGCACCTCTTAAAACATAAGAGCAAGCTCAAAAAACTGTAGTGATGGAAATAAGCTAGCTACATTCAATGTAGTCCTCATCGGTGAGTGGATACGATCAGTATGTGTGCTGTTGCTCAGCTATTAATGTCTGTGGTAGAGAGGCTCCCACAAGAGGCCCTGTAATGTCAAAATGAATAGTTGTGCTGATAACCTCCCCACCCCCAAAACAAGGCAGCATGAAAGGAAAACTTCTTCCTGCACGCAGCCATCAAAAGACTGATTTAAGGGATCATTCATCAGTAGCCTTAAAGAATTTCAGCTGTTAAAATATGCGCAAGGTAACATTTGGTTCTTACTGTGAAAAATAGCGTGAAAATTTCACGCTATTAACAGCACACAGTTTTTAACTTTTACCTTTCCCCACAGGATACTCAGCTTGGTGGATAAATGACTTACAGTGCACAGCAAGAGATTTCACACGAATAAAACAAACTCACACATGATTGCAAGATGATTTAAATGACCCTACTTTGAGCAGTGGAAAGAGACTTTTCCTTTTGTCGGCAGATCAGCATTTTCTTTTTCAAATCAGGGGTTACCCTTTGGCCAACATGTTGTTCTTGATGGTAAATGTGTTAATGAAAGGCTTCAAACAAGATCAGTTTACAATGCTGCCAAGTGTACGAGCCATCCTTGACCAAGAAATCAGTCTATCCTGGCAAATTCTTCCAAACAACATCATAATTTTGTCACACTGAAAGCAGCTCACAGCCCTCAGAGAGAGAAGAGGCCAGGCCATCCCAGAGGCCTGGGGGCGCCCAAAGGAAGGAGGGAAAGAAATCTTTAATGCTATATGCACCATACATCAAAGGAAAGCCAAAAGAACTTCTGTGTGTCATGTTCCTCGTGAAGTTCTTTTAAAGCAAGAAATGCTCAAAACTCTTTTAAAACATGATGATACAACTTACCAGTGTGTTCAAGGGCAGGAGTCTGCTCTCTCATATGAGCCGGTAAGAGCTTTGTAATGCAGTTTATTTTCTAAATAGCATTCTCCTCTTCGAAAGAACAAAAACACAACAAAAAAACAAGGCCTTGGGCTTCCCTGGTGGCGCAGTGGTTGAGAATCCGCCTGCCGATGCAGGAAACACGGGTTCGTGCCCTGGTCCGGGAAGATCCCACATGCCGCGGAGCAACTAAGCCCTTGAGCTATGGCCGCTAGGCCTGCGCGTCCGGAGCCTGTGCTCCGCAACGGGAGAGGCCACGACAGTGAGAGGCCCACATACCGCAAAAAAAAAAAAAAAAAAAAAAAAACAAGGCCTTGGCCAATCATTCCCACAGCTTGTGGGGATTATACGTCCATGGAACCAACACATGCAATGGACGAAACCCCAACACACGGTATATACACAAATATAGCCTCTACACACATCCATGTAAACCATGAAAATTAAGGAAGTTGAAGGCAAACAAGGCAATTAAAAACATGAAGTACTCTTCAGAAACTACTCCTAATAACGATATATAAATATGCTTTATGGAAAAGGAGGGGGGAAACCTGGCAATTTTCAGAATTCTGCAGAAGCCAAAAAACCTTTAGCTTTTAAAAATAAAATATGACATAGGTGCTACACAAAAACGCAAAGCCATGAGAGCATATTTTAGGGACATGCAAACTAGTCTGAAAGATCAGTAGAAATAAGGCATGGTAAGGAAAATAGCCTTGCAGGTAAAGGAGTTAAGTGAAATACTCAAGAATATGATCTTGTTTTTAGATAAGCAGTAATAGTAGCAATAGAGTTACCGGAGCTGCTTAACTCATTAGGAAAGATTTCTAAGCAAAGGATAAAAGATTACCTTAGTAAATTACTACGGAAGAAATCACCTAAGGCTGCACTTAGATGATTAGTGTGATAAAGATGAATTTAACCAAGCTGTTGGACAACGGCTTAGCCATCTGGAAAAACATAAGCTTGGATTCCAACCTCATTCCATGTATCAACATAAATCCCAGCTAGATCAAAAATTTAAACATTTAAGAAAAATGAAACCATAAAAGTGCTAGGAGAAACTATTCTTGGATGGGGAAGGCCTTTCTAAGGATGATGCAAAAGCCAGAAAATATGAGAAAAGATAAACAGATTTACCTACGTAAAAATTCAAGATATTTATAGAGCATAAGAAAGGTAAATTGCTAACTGGGGGAAATGTTTGTAATATGTATGATAAGTAAAGTACTAAAAGCCCCTGCAAAGATCTTGTAATAACTGTTAAAAAATGATTAAAGATGACAATTTTGGTGCTACAAACTTTAGCACTTTATGAAGTGGAATAAAATGGGGTGGAAGGCAGGAAGCTTTTATAGGATAAAGAATAAAGAACAAGGAAGAGAAAAATAGAAAATATCTGATTGGCTGGGGTCACCTAGTCAACCTTGTTTCGAATAAGAAGAAACTAAGTAGAGAGCCCAGAGCTGGCTTGGTGTTTGGGGATTGGCTGACTGGATATACTGTGTTTCTGGTCACACAGAGCATTACAGGAACACAAAAGTTATCTAGGTGTTGGTTTGCTGACATGGCACCCTACACAGTAGCAGCCCCATCTTGGGTCTAGAAAGTTACTTCAACATATAGAAGACAGCCAGACAAAAAGAGTGCACAAAAAGTTTAATTCCAATGACTGATCAATTTGTGGAAAGGTGTTTTAACAGCCCTGCTAGTAATCAAACAAATGGTGTAGGGGAGACACTCTTCCCCTTTTAAATTGGAAGATATTTCAAGATCACTAGCATGGGAAAAAACACATTTTTGAGCACTATTAATGAGTATAATTTGGAATAACTATTCCAGAACAGTATAGAATATATAAAGATTTAAAATTTGCATTCTTTGAAACCAGTTTATTCTAGGATTTACTCCTATGGAAATACTTGCACATCTGCGCAAAGATCCGTGTATAATGTCGTGTAGGAAGTTTTCCTGATGCAATGGTAATCTCCAAATACACTACCAGGCAGACTATCCCAGATGTCATGGACAGCAAATCCTTACAGCCCAAATTAAGATGCTCAAATCCCATGGTTTATTGAATCCCTTTTAAACAGAAGTCAATTGGAAAGTATAGTGAAGGTTAAGACATTTAGGATAGGGTGCCAGGGAGGTGGGAGGACCACATTACCTGAATCCTGGGGTATGCAGTGTGGTTGTCCTGTCTGCTGCAGCAGCCTTAACTTCTGAACGTGCAGTTTTGAGAACCACAGTTGAAATTGAAAGGGGCTCAGCAGGTGGAGGATGCCTAGAGTCAATACGTGCTTGCTCTGTTAGAAATGTGCAAAGGCAGTATGCCTGGTTAACGGCCTGCCGAGAGCCATGTTTTATATCTGTGTTTCTGGGGCAGACCATTCACGGGGCCAGAATGAGTGTCAACAACAAATGGCATTTTAGGGATGATACAAGTGTCAGCCTGAAGGTGGCATCATCTTTACCTTACATCTTTGGTCTTTCCATCTTTTTCCACCTATTAGTAACACTCTTGTTCGTTCCCTCCTTTTTACATATATTCCATTCTATCTTTATCCTGTCTTACGGTACACTGTGTACTTAACACATTTTAAGAATTCTCTCCAACATAAGTTTCATGTATCCTTTTTTGGTTTTCCTGTCCTTTAGAACAGAATTGAATATTCTCATAATACAGCAAACATTATAAACATATATGAAACATTTTTCTTAAAATATAAAAAAACAAAAGAATTGTTCAATAATGGGTGGGGTAAATATATTGTATATAATGTAATACTGGCTGTATAAAATGGGAATGTAGATTGTTATTGGCAAAAGGAAAATAAGATTGAGTGAATAGGGTTCAAAAACATTATTACAGTATCTCATTTATTTTAAAATACATATATGTACTTAACATTTTCTAGGTGTTTTCAGAGAGAGGTCTAGAAGAATCTTCAAAATATTAACAGCAATTTTCTATGAGTGTGGGATTTGGGGTGATTTTTGCTTTCTTCTTATACCCATTTTTTGTATTATTACAGGTGAGACTGAGGAGAGAGGTAACTAAAAGAAGCTTATATGTTTATAATCTAAAGGAAAAAACAAATCGATTGTAGTTTTAAAGTTTCGGATTCCCTGTGCTCTGGGAAGAGCAGCCGTTGAAGTTGGATAGACTCAGATCCATTTACTAGCTGTGTAAAATTGGGTACTTAGCCTCCCTTAGCTTCAATTTTCTAGTCTGTAGAATGAGAATAATAAGTGCCTTAGTGGGGGTGAGAACATGTGCAAAAAGCATGGCATAATTCCAAGACCACATTAGTGGGCTAATAAATGCCCTGTATTAGACAAAGCACATAGTCCTCTTCTGCCCTCTATTTCATTCCTGATAGTGTGAAAAGACCTCCTAGTCATGGTGCTAGAAAACCCCAGCAAACTGCAAAGGACTCTTTCCAAGACAGGCCAGCTTGTGGTACCTTGATTACAGTAACTGCAGTCCAACAAAGCCTGGTAAGGGAATCTGCTTTCCCCACTGTCTGCCACTATAAAGTTGCAAGTATAATATATCCAACTGGAAAATGTTTTGGCCCCCAGACTTAATAAGATCATAATTAAATAACTGAAACTTGGAGTTAGAAAGCAGTATTTCTAAACTTTAGTGTGTATAAGATCATCAAGAGCAGTGGTTCTCAATTCTGTTCACACCCAATATCACCTTTTCTATAATGTTCATGTTATTATCTTGAAATTCATAGATAATTTTTTAAATTAGTAAACACATTTTAAAAATCAGTATAATTTCTTGACAGAAATAGAAAGGAGACATAAATGGAAAGCAATTATAATTAAATCATTTCAGTATGGAAATGCTCTCTGGCTTGATTAACTTTATGACATAATGTAGTACTCAGATGCTTGCACATATTGGCAGACTCACCATGAATGTGGCAGTTACAAGTGTGTTGTATCAGCAACCAAATATGAGCCACAAAGCCACTGATGATGTGATTTTCCCCAGAGGTGAACAACTTTTGATAAAGTTCTGAATCAAAAAGGCTAATTTTCTTCTAGTTTACAAAGTGGTTGAATTCCTGTAAGATGTATTATATATTAAGACCCTGCAGAAAATACTCTAAATTTGGAATTAAGTAGGACGCTCATTTAAAATGTAAATTCTGGATCCTCACCTCCAGAGATTTTGACTCATGGAATCTAAGATAGGACCAAGAGTCTAAATCACCATCCTGGCAGTGATTCTGATTCAGGCATTCTGTTTCTAATTGAATTGGGGGAGGGGGTAGTTGTCCTGGAGAGAGAACCTAAGAGGTTAAACTAGGAACCAAAACCCAGGTTGGCTATGCCTATGTAGTATAATGTATTGGGGTGAAAGTAAGGAATTTAGAATAGGAATATCTCGGTTTCAGACACAACTCTGCTACTTGTAATTGTCTTACTTGGTACAAGTTTTCTGTATTTCCTCATCTATAAAAATGGGTATTGTTACCTGCAGTGTGGAGGGATGGGATCATGGTTTCTGAGACCCCTTGAGGTTTGCTTGTTTTTTTTCCAAGATTATTAAAACTTCTGATATAAAGCAGTTTGTAAAATGAAATATATTAACCATGCAAATTGCTTATTATTTTGATGCTATTATTCACCCTTTAGGAAATTCTGATCAGAATGTTGTCACTTTCCCCAAAGCCCACTGTTTGAAACCAGAAAAAGCAAGTCACGAAGAAATTTGGCCCGCTAACCCCTCCACTCACCAAACAAACGAAAAACACACAAGCTCGTAATCCAAAGACTTGACAGGATTCTGGCTCCGGGTGGCCGGTGGCCAGGTGTGTGGATGAGTCGCTTCACTTTCCCTGGGATCGGTTTGCTCAGACTTTCAGCTCCATTTGTTACTCACCTACTCCTCCATTCCTCTTTGCTTCCTCCTTTCTCGCACCTGCCACCATCCTTTCTACCCCCGTCTTTGACTTTTTTCTCTGCTTTCTTACACTACACGTTCCCTCACTACGTACTCTGCGATTTCTCGTCCCAGATTTCGGTCACCAGCTCCTCGGCAGCCCTTTTGGTTTCTTCCCTTTGGTAATCTCCGGCAATTCTCCCGTAACGTCCCGGGTCCTTCTTAAAATGGGGGAACGGGGGCTCCCACCCTCAGCCCAGGCAGGGGCCCAAAACGTATGCCCGGGTCCCCGCACCTCCTTGCGTCCCCGCGACTCGCTTTCCCCTCCCCGCCCCTCTCTCGGCACCCCGCTCCCCCTCTCAGCCCTCAGCGCCCAACTCCGAGGCTCCGGAGTCGCTGGCTGAGTGCACCCGTCAAGGTGCCCGGTCTCTCGCCATCCATTCGCCAGCAGCACGTCTCCAGGGTCCCTTCTCCACACCAAACGCCTCAGCTGCCCGAGGCTCTGAGGCCGGCTCTTCTTCCTCCTTGGCCTGGGATGCCCACCACGGGCGGGGTCCGTCGCCGCTGAGTCCGGAGCCCGGCGCCACCCACATGTCCCAGAGCGCCGCGCCTGACCGGCGCAAACCTCTCCAAGGCCACTGGCTCCTCGTCGCTGAAGCTAATTGCAGGCGAAACCCGCACGGGCCCGGGAGCTGCGCGCGGGTCACGAGCGGCACGTGCGGGTCCTCGGCGCTTCGCCGCAGGGTGCGGGTGCCCGCCGAGCCAGCAAGCGAGCGAGGGCGGGAGGAGGAAGGGTGGGCGCGCGGGTGCCACGCGGTGGCGCGGGCGGCGGGACTGCAGTGCCACCTCCCCCGAGAAAGCCCACACACTCACACGCCCGCGCGCGCAAGCACCTGCACACCGTGGGCATCGAGAAGCCGAGCCATAGAGAGGCTTTGAGTGCCGGACGCGTTTCAGCGATGGCTTCTGCCCTCAACAGAAAAATTCACGCGCCCGGGACTTGCCCGGGCTGCAAAGTCGATGCCGGAGGTGGCGCCGGCTGGAGAATGGACTGTGATCCCGAGATGCACGTGAAAATGTGCAAGAAGATCGCCCAGCTCACCAAGGTAACGTGAGGCGCTGCAGGCCGACCAGCTGCGCGTCCGGGGCGCCCCGGGCCGGGGAGGGAGTGTGGACGCGCCCCAGGGAGGCCCAGGCCGAATCCGAGCTGAAACTTTGCCTTGGAGGCCAACGCGGAAGGGAAGCGGTCCTAAATCTTGGTGACCTTCTGGAGGCACCATCCTAAAGCAGCTGAGAGAAAGGATCCTTGCCAAGGAAACTCCTACAGCCTCCGCGCTGAGCAGGTGTTCTGTGCTCCCAGGGTGGGAATGTGAATCGAGTTGAATCAGTGCTGTGTGTGTGTGTGTGTGTGTGTGTGTGTGTGTGTGTGTGTGTGTGTGTGTGTTTCCTTGCGGGCTCTGCTCAAGTGATAGTGCCTGGAATGTTGTGATTTCATTCATCGCCGTACTTTACAGGAGGGGAGGAGGTCATGTGGGCTATTTAAACATTTGATTCATTTGTTGAGTGCCAGCAGCTTGCGTGTCACCGTAGTAAACCTGGAAGGCAGCCCAGGGTACTTACTATCAAACTGGGTACAGAGCATAAATGCGGAAGTGAACGATTCACCATTTAATTACTGGATTACAAAGACCTCGGGAGGTCAGCCCCTCCCCCATCTCCCTACCTCATTCCAGAGCCCTGACTGAACCTCCAGGAACAGTGGTGTCTTCCTTATGAAGACCAGCAAGAAGATGGACACCCTGTCCTTTGTTAGCCCCCTGCAGCTTCCCAATTAGGAGCTCCTTGTGGTAGGTTCCCCTCCTGTGCCTGTTGTGTAAAAGGAAAACAACATCCCTCTCTGTCTTTTATACAAGGTCCTGAGTGCCTGAATTTAGCTAGTTGCCTTGCGGTTTTCTTTCGATCTTATAATAATTACTCCTGATAACATGCCTGATAGTGGAACGTCCGGTCCAAGTTCTGTGTATGGGACATACTCTCTTCCCCAGCTATCTTCCTCTCACTTCCCACACCCACTTTTTTGTGGGATCACAGGCATTTTCCTCCTTATTTTGCCAGAAGGAAGAGAGCACAGAGACCTGGAATTGGACACTAGCTGCCTTCTCCTATCCCTCCCATTAACTTCTCCACATTTTTTTGCAAATGAGCCTGTATCCAAACAGTGATCTCTTTAGTCAAGGATGGAAAGGGGGGAATGGAGATACTCCTTGGAGGCCTTGGCATGTGCTGCTTGGCACCACTGATCTAATCTGGAGTCATCCAAATAGTGACATCGACCCAAAAAGGTATTGATTTGAGGCGCTGGGCACAGTATAAGGCATCTTCATCTTCAAAGAACCTAAAATATTTTTGGAGAAACAAGGTTGGAGAGAAACCTAAAAGACACTGCTCTATAATCAGTTGCTAAATTGGATGTTTCAAGTTGTGAGTGCTATAGAAGTAGAAACAAAGGATAAGTCATTATGGGTAAGAACATTTAGGAGAGACATTATGGAAGAGATGAACCCTGAACTCAGTTTGAATTTATGGAGTGCCTACTGTGTGCCAGGCTCTGTGCTCAATATCGATGGCATAAAACTGAGTAAGATAGGAACCCTGCCCTTGTGATGAGACAAATGCATAAACAGATCATTTCAATATAATGTGGTAATGGTAGTCATTCCGCCCATTAATATTGATATTTTGGCACAATTATTATGTGCCAAGCACTGAAGGATACAGCAGTGAAGAAAGCAGACATGATGCCTAGTGCATAGTAGGCAGTGTTTCTCAAAGTATATTCTGCATTAGAAATCACAGTTGATTCTTATTATGTAGGACCTCTCTTTACCATTTTTCATGCTAATTGTTTAAATTAGACATTTTTAATATTGATATTGATATGCCACCTTTCATTTGGCTACCTTTTGTGTGTGATATTTTCCATCTCTTTATATTTAATCTCTATAAGTTTTATTTTAGTTGTATCTCTGATAGGTGAATTTTTTTTTTTTTTTGCGGTATACTAGCCTCTCACTGTTGTGGCCTCTCCCATTGTGGAGCACAGGCTCCGGACGCGCAGGCTCAGCAGCCATGGCTCACGGGCCCAGCCGCTCCGTGGCATGTGGGATCCTCCCGGACCGGGGCACGAACCCGCGTCCCCTGCATCGGCAGGCGGACTCTCAACCACTGCACCACCAGGGAAGCTCTGATAGGTGAATTTAATCCATGTGCGTTTACTGTGATAACTAACATTCTGGGGCTTATTCTTCCATCATATTTTGTATTTTTCATTTACCATCCTGGGTTAGTTAAATGATCTATATTCCCTCATTTTCCACTGCTGGTTTGAGGGCTTCTGGCATTATTCCTATTCTTCTCAGCCTTGTCTTTTATTTTTCCACATACATATTTAACTATAGTTTTTCTAACAAAGTTATCACATAATTCTTTCTCCCTACAAAAGAGCTTTGCATACTTTACCCATTTAACAGCCCTCCCCTTTCCCAACTTGTCATTGTTGTCTAGAGATTTTTACCTTTTAAAATTTACAATCGTTTTTATACTTGAGTTCATTAAATTTACTGACATTTTACCAATTCTTCTACTCCCTATTTTTTTCTTAAATCCATAGCCTTCTCTTTCGGTTCACTTTTCTTCTAGCTGAAGTTCATCATTTAATAGTTCTTTCCGTAAGGGTCTTGGTGGGGTAAGAAATTCTTTGTATATTTGAAAATGTCTGTATTTTGCCCTCACTGTTGGATGGTTGTTTTTTGGGGTATAAAATTCTAGTGATGGGACTTCCCTGGTGGTGCAGTGGTTAAGAATCCGCTTGCCAATGCAGGGGACATGGGGTCGATCCCTGGTCCGGGAAGATCCCCCCACATGCTGTGGAGCAACTGACCCCGTGCACCTCAACTACTGAGCCTGTGCTCTAGAGACTGCGCATGCCACAACTACTGAAGCCCGCACACCTAGAGCCCGTGTTCTGCAAGAGAAGCCACCGCAATGAGAAACACATGCACCCCAATGAAGAGTAGCCCCCGCTTGCTGCAACTAGAGAAAGCCCATGCACAGCAATGAAGACCCAACACACCCAAAAATAAATAAATTTTTAAAAATTCTAGTGAACAGCTATTTTCCCAGAGCACAGTGTTGATTGTGTTCTATTGTCTTCTGATACTAATTACTGCTGGTAAAAATCCTACTGCCAATCAAATTTTCATTCCTTTGTGGATAATCTGCCTTTTCTATTGGTAGCATTTGTGTATGTGTATTTTGACGTTTAGCAGTTTCATTAGAACTCTCTAGTTGGTAGTGAATGTACTTTCTATTGAAGACTCAGGTGCTCTCTTTAATTCTGGAAAATTATCAATGATTTTGTGTTCAGATATTGTTTCTCTGTCATTGCTTCCATTCAGTTTTCTGCAACTGCCATTAGCTGAGTTAAGGAAGCCTCTCCATCCATATCCTAAAATGTTATTAAAAATCTTTTTGTCTCTATTGTGTCCTGGTGAATTCCTTAATCCTGTCTTCCTATTTCCCAATCCTGTAAATAATATGTCAAATCCAGAGTTTTTCCCATCTATTAAGTTTTATTTATTTTTAAAATTTATTTATGTATTTATTTTTGTCTGCATTGGGTCTTCGTTGCTGCACGCAGGCTTTCTCTAGTTCTGGAGAACTGGGGCTACTCTCTGTTGCGGTGTGCAGGCTTCTCATTGTGGTGGCTTCTCTTGTTGCAGAGCATGGGCTCTAGGCGAATGGGCTTCCGTAGTTGTGGCACACAGGCTCAGTAGTTGTGGCTCGTGGGCTCTAGAGAGCAGGCTCAGTAGTTGTGGCGCACGGGCTTAGTTGCTCTGTGGCATGTGGGATCTTCCTGGACCAGGAATCGAACCTTTGTCCCCTACATTGGCAGGCAGATTTTTTTTTTTTTTTAATAAATTTATTTATTTATTTTTGGCTGTGTTGGGTCTAAGTTGCTGTGCGAGGCCTTTCTCCAGTTGCGGAGAGCCGGGGCCACTCTTCATCGTGGTGCGCGGGCCTCTCACCATCGTGGCCTCTCTTGTTGCGGAGCACAGGCTCCAGACGCGCAGGCTCAGTAGTTGTGGCTCACAGGCTTAGTTGCTCTGTGGCATGTGGGATCTTCCCAGACCAGGGCTCAAACCCGTGTCCCCTGCATTAGCAGGCAGATTTCCAAACACTGCGCCACCAGGGAAGCCCGGCAGGCAGATTCTTAACCACTGCACCACCAGGGAAACCCCATCTATTAAGTTTTAGAGTTACATTTTTCATTTCTAAGATTTCTGTTCTTGCTTCCTTTCTGTCTGACTTTGATAACTTCTTAATTTTATAGTTTTATTGAAGTATAATTTACATACCATAAAATTCATCTAAACATACAATTCACCATCTTTTAGTAAATTTACAGAGTTGTTGCATCATAACCATAATCCAGGTTTAGGACATTGCTATCACCATCCTTTGTATCCATTTGTAGTCAGTCCCTGTTCCTACCCCAATGCCACGCAACCACTGATCTACTTTCTGTCTTCATAAATTTATCCTTTCCAGATATTTCATATCAGTGAAACGATACAACATGTATTTCCATCTGGCTTTTTTCACTTAGTTACTAAATCTCAGCATCATGTTTTTGAGGTTCATCAATTGTTATAGCATATGTCATTCATTCATTCCCTTTTATTACTCAGTAGTATCCCATTGTATGGATACACCATTTTCTGATTATCATATTCGCCAGTTAATAGGCATTTAAATTGTTTCCACTCTGGGGCTATTATGAATCACGCTGCTACAAACATTACATTCCTGCGCACACATTTTTGTTACTCTTGGGTAAATACATAGGAATGGGATTGTGGGTTGTATAGTAAATTTATGTTTGACTTCCTAAGAAACTGCCAAGTGACTTTCCGAAGTGACTGTGCATCTTACATTTTCCAGCCTACTTTTCCAGGAGGATCAAGTACTACCCCAGGCACCAGTTTTCAAATACAGTGAAGTGTACTTCTCCCTTTCCTCCTCTGTGCACTCACTTCCCTCTGATATTTCCTCTCCTGAAATGACTTCATCTCTATAAGTTGAATCCTACTTATCTTTTGAGTCTCACTTCCCCCAAGAAAAATCTTTGAAAAAAATCTCACTTTTGTAATTAATCATGTATTCATTAATCACTAATTGTATATTGGTTATTTCTTTCTTATTAATCTGCTTTTCCAGAAGTTTGTACAATGTCTGGCACATAGTAGACCCTCAGTAAGCTGGTTAAAGTTAAAGTTTCCACCTACGGATTTGGTTAATATTTCTTTCATCATGCTTATCCATCTGATATTATAGTTGATTTGTATATAGTATGTCCCTTAAGATAAGCTCCTTAATTTATTCACAATCCTTTGCACCTGGTAAACACTCATTATGTCGGGGTTTTGGGGTTTTAAAAAAAATTATTTTTGGCTGCGTCGGGTCTTCGTTGCTGTGCGCGGGCTTTCTCTAGTTGCCGTGAGTGGGGACTACTCTTCGTTGTCGTGCGGTGGCTTCTCTTGTTGTGGAGCTCGGACTCTAGGTGCACAGGCTTCAGTAGTTGTGGCTCGTGGGCCCTAGAGCGCAGGCTCAGTAGCTGTGGCGCACAGGTTTAGTTGCTCTGCGCCATGTGAGTTCTTCCCAGACCAGGGCTCAAGCCCGTGTCCCCTGCATTGGCAGGCAGATTCTCAACCACTGCCCCACCAGGGACGCCCTCATTATGTGTTAGTGTAGCAAATAAATATTCATTTACACGGTGGTCCAAAGTCCAGGATGCACATTAAATTCACCTGGAGAGCTTTTAAAAACACACCAGTGAGACGGTAACTAAATGCAATGCCTGATCCTAGACTGGATTGTATCCTGGAGGTAAAAATGCTACAAGGAGATGGTTTGGGTCAGTTGACAAATTGAATATGATGATAGAGAAAATTAAAGTATTTGTATCAATGTTAAAGTTCCTGGCGTTGACAAGTATACCATGGCTACGCAAGAATATCTAAAAAATATCTAAGAAAATGCACCTTGAACTATGTCTTATCTTTAAGGAGGTGAGTGTGATGTCTTACTCTCAAAGAATTTTATTTTATAAAGAAAATAGAGAAAATAAAAATAGAAAGATCAAATGATAAAACAAATGGGACAGAATGTTAAGAATAGGTGAATCTAAGTAAATGGTATGTGATGTTCTTTGTACTATTCTTTTTCTGGCAGTTTATTCCTAAGTTTGAAATTATTTCTAAATAAAAGTTAAAAACAAATAAAAGGAATACAAGGCCCCGGGCTCCATCTCAGAAGGAGAGGAGAGAGAGGTGACAGGCACTGCTATTTTCTAAAGCCCCTTGAGACCTCTAATGTTCACACAGTGTTGAGAACCACCAGTTTAGAACAACTAAAGGTTTAAACAGTAGAGTGGGTACAGAGGAGTTAATTGGGAGAACAGGAGGTTTCAAATCCATGTCCCCTTAAAGTCTGTGGGATGCTTTGGTCTTGAAAGCATCAGGCATGTTTGCCCAGCCCTGTCCCTGGGCCCATTCAGCCAGTCCCTGCTTTTGCACCTGCCCAGAAATCTCCAGCTGATTTTTCCTTTTGCAGGTCTCTGCACATCCTCATACCCAGCAGCGTTAGCATCCCTCATACCCAGAGATTCCCCAATTCCCATTTGCAAGGTGGGATGGAGTGTCTTGCTCCCCAAATACAAGTTTAGAGAAGACCCTTTTATATTAGAACACGAAAACGAGTGGGAAAGCACATGTTCCCTCTCCATAAAGCCTCCCTGGAACTGAAGGCTGACTCTTGGGAGCCCAGCCCACAAGAATGACTCCATATACCCATGGGACAACCTCTCATCTGGAGCAGTTAGAGGAAGAGTACCCAGGAGGCAATGAGCAGTCCTCTTAGTGCCAGAAGCTGCCAAGCTGAAAGTATAAGAAGTAAGATAACCCCGACAGACCCTCTCCGTCACCCTTCCTAAATGATGTCTGCCAGGATCTCGGAAGACCCTATAAGGGCTACGGTGGAATCAAGTGCCTGCAACGTCTGCACATTAGTAATGCCTTATGATTCCCTAGTATTTGTGTTCTTTGCAAAGCCTTTGACATACTTACTCATCCTCTGTGTGCACAGCAGTTCTGCATGGCAAGGAGACGAGCACCATCTCTAATTGAGAGAATTAATATCTGAGACCCAGGAAAGGGCCAGTATTCTTGCCTGACGTCACATTAGGATGTAGTGACAGAACCAGGGCATCCAGAACCCAGTGTTAGGTGTGTGTGTGAGGGTGATGCTTCTTCCCTGGTCATCCTTGTGTTTCCGTAACCTTTCTCAATCATCTTTAGTGCTCTTTCCCAGGCGAGGGGAAATGTAGATCTAATCAGTGAGGCTGAGGGCCGGAGCTGGGTCTGCAGAGCTCTTTCCTCTTTCTCCCTTGTTTCTCATGGAGTGATCTGCCCATAGAAGCACACATTCTGCTCTGTCAGCCGTGCGGTCGATTTTACAGGGGTAGGTGCGGTTCTGGGAGGAAGAAATGCCGTGGCCCAGTATTGAGACTAGGCGGGTAAATATCAGGAATGCAGCCTGCCCGTGGGTATGTCACATTCTTCTTTTTTTTTTTTTGCGGTACACGGGCCTCTCACTGTTGTGGCCTCTCCCGTTGCGGAGCACAGGCTCCGAACGCGCAGGCTCAGCGGCCATGGCTCACGGGCCCAGCCGCTCCGTGGCACGTGAGATCCTCCCGGACCAGGGCACGAACCCGCGCCCCTCGCATCAGCAGACGGACTCTCAACCACTGCACCACCAGGAAAACCCCTACATTCTTTAATATTATATCGGTAATGTGTTATTTTGTTCTCAAAACAGCCTCACGCCTTGGTCTTGTATTTCAATTAGTTCGTTGGAGAAGAAGGGTTTTGTTTATTGGGCTTTCCTAAAGACCTACCACACAGATCTTAGGATGAATTCCGTTTTGAGGAATTTGGTAAAGTGTTATAGTAAAAACGAATTCTGTCACTGGGAGGTCATCCTCACCTGAGAGCAGGGGACCTTTGAGTAGCAGTGTAGTACTTATTTGTAGATCCTTCCTTCCTTCCTTCCATGGGAGGTTCTGGAGGTCAGAGTCACCACTCCCAGCACAGTAGCACGACCAGACCAAGCAAACTCTGTCTCCCCACGTTCCAGAAACTGACTGAGGTCTATGGAGACACATTAGCGGGGACAGTCATATTGGATGTTGAGGGGAGATAGTGGATTGTTTAGGGATGGGATAGGGGGAATGCTGTTATGGAGAATAGACCCTGAGTATAAAATCAGAAGAATTATAATTTCTACTCCAGGTTATCTTTTTTTTTTTTTTGCAGTACGTGGGCCTCTCACTGTTGTGGCCTCTCCCGTTACGAAGCACAGGCTCCGAACGCGCAGGCTCAGCGGCCATGGCTCACAGGCCCAGCCGCTCCGCCGCATGTGGGATCTTCCCGGACCGGGGCACGAACCGGTGTCCCCTGCATTGGCAGGTGGACTCTCAACCACTGTGCCACCAGGGAAGCCCCAGGTTATCTTTTAAATGAATTTAAACTTGATTTATCTCTAGAGGGGTGCTTCTTACTCTTATTTATACTAATGAATATAAAAGAAAATTAAATGTGAATAAAAATGAGGTCACCTGGAGAGCCTACAATTTGGGGGTTGCTCTTGGAACGCCCTTACTCCTGATCCCTGCATGGCTCGTATCAGCTAAAATGCTATCTCTTCAGAGAGACTTTTCTGGCTTTCCAATCCAAAGGGGCCAACCTGCTTTATCTGTAAATGAGAAAAATAGTCCTTTCTCCCTTGGTGATTTGCTGTGAGGGTTCACTAACTTAAGGAATGTAAGTGGAGCATCTCACCCGGCGGAGGGACTATTGAAAGCCTGATAGATGTTGGTTTCCCTTCCCTTGCTGAGCTCGAAGAATTGCAGAGGGACAGGACCACTGCCCAGTTGTCAAAACCAGCAACTAGGAACAAAGCCAGGCCTTCTCTGGACTGAGAGGCCAGGGCAGTGTCCCAGGCAGTAGGAGTGATGCTTACTGCCACACGAGTCCTCAGCAGCAGGCTGCCCGCTGAGCCCTGTGTTTTTTGTGGAGCACAGGCTCCGGACGCGCAGGCTCAGCGGCCATGGCTCACGGGCCCAGCCGCTCCGCGGCATGTGGGATCTTCCCGGACCGGGGCACGAACCCGCGTCCCCTGCATCGGCAGGCGGACTCTCAACCACTGCACCACCAGGGAAGCCCCGAGCCCTGTGTTTTTATGGCTTGAAGTTGTGGAAGTTTTATCGCACCCACTGACTCCCTTAGTTTCTCTGAAAATACCCTCCTGCCTGCAGGAGCTTGTGTAGGGACAGATGTTTAAACAGTTCCATACCAGTTTGCTTTAGGATTCTAGATTTGAAAACTGCAGATCTGTTTTAACAGGCCCTCTCTGTTGGAATCTTTTAACCAAGTGACTCATAGGGTGTACAGACAGCTATCTCACAGAAATCTTTTTGCCATACAACAGGATGAAGTACACGTTAAATTGGGTGTCTTTGAACCCTACTAAGATGCCTCTACTTTTGCGTAACCATTCTGATCTCTGCATTTCCCCCCGGCCTTGCGCCAATCCTTTCTCCACACAGCAGCCAGAGTGATACTAAAATTGAATCACGCCCTCCTACACTGCTGTAGAATGTTGCAGCTGCTTTGGAAAACAGTCTGGCGATTCCTCAAGTAATTAACCGAGAGTTATCATATGAGCCAGAAATTCCATGCCTACGTATAAACCCAAGAGAAATGAACTTGTACACAGTATTCAGAGCAACATTATTCATAATAGCCCAAAAACCGGAAATAAATGAAATGTCCATCAACCGAAGACTGGATAAATAAAATATGGTACAAAGTACAATGAGGGTAGTGACTTAGGGATGCAAGGATTCTCTTTGAGCCATGAGAATATTCTTCAGTTGACTCTAGTGATAGTTACACAACTCTATGAATATACTGAAAGCCATTGAATTGTACAGTTTAAATGGGTGAATTGTATGGTCTCAAGAATTATATCTCAGTTAAGCTGTTAACATTAAAAGAAACGAAAACAAGCTGAATTTTCTCCTGTTTGAATCCAGTTCTGAAGCAAGTCCTGATGACTTTACACCATAAACGCAACGAGTCAGTCCACCTCCCTTCTGCATTTCCGCCTCTGCCCTAGTCCAAGCCGCCTTCCCCTCTGGCCCCCAACCCCTGCTGCAGCCTCCTTGTGGTCTACCCTTGCCGCTCACAGCGGCAAGAATTATCTTATACAATATAAACCAGGGCATGCCATTCTTCTGTTTAGAACCCACAAATGGCTTCTCATTTCACCTGGAATAAAATTGGTTCACCTAAAGTAAATTCTTTAATATGGTCACTTGAGGTGACTGCTATCTACTTCTCAGCGTCATCTCCTTGGCCACACTGGCCTTCTTTCAGGCTTTCAGATGTGCCAGCCTGGTGCCACCGGGAGCCTTTGTCCTCATGGTTTCTTCAGCCTGCCCCTGGCTTGGTTCAGATGTCTCTTTAGGGAGGGCCTCCTTGCTCACCTAGACCATGAGATTTCCTCAGCTGAATCTGCCGTTTCCATTTTTTTCCTCTATCTGTTAATCTATTTTATGGCCTTCTCTTCCCCACTAAGGAAGTTCCTTGAGGGCAGAAATTTCTGTCTGCTCTGTTCTCTCCTATACCCCCTGGTGCCTAGAACAGTGACTGGTTATCGGTGCCTAGCAAGTGTTCGTTGATGGACTAAATGAACAAAACTCTTTCTGGACCTCCCGCAGCTCCTAGGATAAAATAGCACATTTCAAACACAGCCTAGGTACAGTCATCTTATGAGAGAGTGGGAAGGCTCCTTTCTCAAGGCCAGAACTCAGGAGGTGCTAGCATCTAATTTCTAGTTTTCTGAGCACAATGGAGAACTGGCATATCTGACAAATAAGTGGACATCCCCCATGCCCTCCCAGGCCAACATCTGACTTAGTCACTCCCAGCACCTGACCACAGACACAGGGTTGGACCAAACTTGGTGCCTCCATATGGTCAGATCCACATTCCTTCAGAACACTACAATTATGAGGTAAAATAAAAACAACAGTGACCAATCATACACAGAAATCACAACCATTTTAGAAAAATCAAGAATACAGAGAAGCAAAAAGAAAAAGATTTTAAAGTATCCCCAAACCCATAATAACTACAATGATATAATAACTAATATCATTTTTTGCAGAGCCTACTATCTGATTTCTCATACAAATATAGACATGTAATTTTTAAAAAGAGAGTTATATCACACTTAACTATTGTGTTACCTGGGTTTTTTCCCCTTCACAGTAAATCTAGAACCCTTCAACACAATTTTTAATGGATGTATCAATAGTCTATTGCATAAATGTTGCATAATTTAACTTCTTTCATTTATGACACACTTACTGAGTGCCTTTTATGTGCCAGGTAAAATCCCTTATCTCATGGACCTTACAGAGAGAAGTAGAAAGAAGCTCTCAAATACAATAGAAGCCCTCCTATTCAATGTCATGTGAACATTTTGAATAATTGAAAATGAAAACTATAAAAGAAAAAAACCTAACATACGTAACTTTTTAAACTTAAAACAGGTGTCAGCACTGAGTTCCAGTGGGCAGGTGCAAACAGTTGTTGATTAAGGAAGGGAGGGGATGCAAGACAAGGGAGGAACAGTCAAGAGAAACAATAGTACAGCCTTGGGGCAGGGTCCTGGTTCCCTTCCAGGGATACACACAACAATATCTTTGAGCTGTTTTGCAGAAACTGAAACCTCCACAAGGTGGGAGAAGTTAACTGTGTGCTGCCCACAAGAAAGTAGACCCAAGACTTTTTGGAACCAGAAGGTTGATGATATTGACTCCCACTTACCTCACCACCAACCGATCAGAAGAATGTCCACCAGCTGATCATGCCCTCTTTGAACCAGTACTATAAAACTTCTCACTGTACCCTACAGGTTGGGACACACAGTTCTGAGGGCATTAGCCTGCTGTGGCCCCTTTTGCCTGGCAAAGCAAATGAAACTATTCTTTTCTACTTCACCCAAAATATTTTTAAAAAGGGTCAGCAGGGGCTTCCCTGGTGGTGCAGTGGTTGAGAGTCCGCCTGCCGATGCAGGGGACACGGGTTCGTGCCCTGGTCCGGGAAGATCCCACATGCGCGGAGCAGCTAGGCCCGTGAGCCGTGGCCACTGAGCCTGCGCGTCCGGAGCTTGTGCTCTGCAACGGGAGAGGCTACAACAGTGAGAGGCCCGTGTACTGCAAAAAATAAAAATAAAAATAAAAAAATAAAAAGGGTCAGCAAACCATGTCCCAGGCCAAATCAGTCCGCTGCCCATTTTTATATGGCTTGAGAGTCAAGGAGGGTTTTTACATTTAGAAAAAAAATACAAAATAAGAACAATATTTGGTGACACATGAAAAGTACATGAAATTCAAATTTAGTGTCCAAAATAAAGTTTTATTGGGACACAGCCATGCACGTTCACTTAGAGATTGTCTTGGGTAGCTTTCGTGCTAAAATGGCATATTTGAATCATTGTGACAGAGACTGACTAAAGCCTAAAATAATTACTGCCTGGCCCTTTACAGAAAAAAAGTGTGAGGATCTCTAATTAAAACATGTGGGTGAACACTCATTCACTAATCATTTCACGTGAGGCTCAGTTTCAATTCTTTGGGATGGCCTGATGATTGACATTTACCTTATTTGTCTTGTATAAACTACAGCTATAGTTAGAGTGAACTTTTAATTTATCATCCACACTGAGACACTTCTGAGAATGAAAGGGGGCACTAAACCAGAAAGTGCGCTGAAACAACAGGTTTAAACAGGGACTGTCCTGGCCTGACCAGATGTAAGGTCACCCTGCCCGTAATGCATATGTACTTTTTACCATTTGGGTGTCTTTAAAGTGGAGAATGAGAATCTAAAATACACGTGGAACAATCTGGGTTCAGAATCCTTCTAAACCTTTAAAACTTTTCACTTCTCTGTCACAGCTAATTGAATACCACGTTTTTTCTTTTTTTCTCTAGCAACTTGCCTTTATTGAGCCTTTTCAAAGCATTCAGTCCAGTTTTCATTGGAACAACAACGTACTCTTTACATTCATATATAACTGACCTAGTGTGGTGTTAAATCACATAATTATAATAGAAAATAAAGTGGCACAGACAAGTGACAATTAGTGTGAGAAGTGTGGTGGCTTCCCAGAGGAAGAATGAAGCGTATTAAGTTATCCCATGTTTGCTGAATGGAGACTGGTTAAAAGAGCTTCTACTGTTTTTATACATAAATAAATACAATTTTGATATGCTACCAAATAGGAAGTAGGAAAACATTGAACAACCTGAGGGGTCAAGAAAAGTTCCCTGAGATACATAGGGACTATTATTGGTAGACTTTTGGTTGATTCCAGTTTCTCATTGTTATAATCAGTACTGTGATGGACATGCTTGAGACTCTATCCCTGCATTCTTGCTAGATTATTTCCTTGAGACAGATTTCTATGAGCAAAACTCACTTTTGTTACAGGTAGATTCCCATAAAGAATATCAGGAAAATTGGAAGAAAGCGACTTGGAAAAATATTTATCTATTAGTTAAAAACAATCTAATAGAGAGTTCCCTGGTGGTCTAGTGGTTAGGAGTCGGTGCTTTCACTGCCGTGGCCTGGGTTCAATCCCAGGGGAAATGAGATCCCACAAGCTGTGTGGCACGGACAAAAAAAAAAAAAATCTAATAGGCAAGATGTATGGAGACCCTTACTTGTTAACTACAAAGCTTGCCATTTTAAAATGCACTTACTACAACTCTCTTCGCCTATAATCCTAACACTGGAACAGCTCCGTGGGAGCAACACTCATAGTTGCAGAGACAATGGTGTAATTACTTTCAAACTATAGTGGCATAATAACAGGCCCGGGCTGTCGGCTCACATTATGACTGTTTAATGGACCTATTTGAAGTTACTCACTATATTCTGAGCCTCCAGGGTAAAAGGATACATACACCTGGAAAATGCTCCCAGGTTGCTCAAGGCATTAGAGAAACAAGCAGCTCTCTCAGGGCTCATGGGCCCAGCAGAACCAATAAACACACAAGCAATTCTCCCTGATCTGTCCCTGATCTCACGAGGAAGCCTTTCTCTTAGCTGTGGAACCTTCAGAATATGAAACAGAAAGAACTGCTTGTGAATCTTTGATGTTATCATCAGGAATAATGTTGTTCCCAGCCTGCTGAGGCAGAAAAATTTTCCTGAAAAGATATGTCCCTGTCTGCTGAATCCTGACCAGCTAGCATATACTTTACCCCTTGAACTTCAGGCTCTCGTTTTGTTAAAATGCAAACCCAAGAGATTATTCAGTCTTTGACAGCTTTGTGCTAATTGTGCACTTGGCACTTTCTGTCTTCTCTTGATAGTAGTCGTGGTAGACCAAAAAATAGCCCTGCAATAGATATCATCCCTGGAACCTGTGAATGCTACTTTATTTGGAAAAAGCATCTCTGAAGTTTAAGCGTGTTGAGATAAGATCGTCTTGTATTATCTGGGTGGGCCCTAAATCCAATGACAAGTGCCCTTTGAAGATAAAGGCAGAGGGAGGTTTGAGACACAAGAGGAGAAGACACAGAAGAGGTGAAAGCCACGTGAAAATGGAGGTAGGGGTTGGAGTTATACAGCCACAGGCCAAGGAACACCTGGAGCCACCAAAAGCTGGAAGTGGCAGGAGGGAGTGTGGCCTGGATTCACCTTGATTTTGAACTTCTGACCTCCAGGACTGTGATAGAATGAAGCTCTGTTTAAAAAAAAGAAATAGGTTTCAGGTGTACAGCATTATAATTCAATATCTGTGTACACTACCAAGTGATCACACCACAAGTGTAGTTGCCATCCATAACCATACAGTTGACCCCCTTCACCCTTTCACCTGCCCCCAACCCTCTTCCCCCTGGTAACCACTAATCTGTTCTCTGTGCCTGTGAGTTTGCTTTTGTTTTATTTTGTTTGTTTTTGTTTTCTTAGATTCCATATGTGAGTGAAATCATACAGTATTTGTTTTTCTCCATCTGACTTATTTCACTTAACATAATACCTTCAAGGTCTATCCATGTTGTCCCAAGTGGCAGGATTTAATTCTTTATTATGGCTGAATAGTATTCCACTGTGTGTGTGGTGTGTGTGTGTATCCATCTTCTTTATCCATTCATTCATTTATGGACACTTAGGTTGTTTCTGTATCTTGACTATTGTAAACAATGCTGCAATGAACATCAGGGTACATATATCTTTTCAGATTAATGTTTTCATGTTCTTCAGGTAAATACCCAGAAGTGGAATAGCTGGGTCATATGGTAGTTCTGTTAATTTTTTGAGGAATCTCATACTGTTTTCCACAGTGGCTGTACCAGTTTACAGTCCCACCAACAGTGGGTTTCCTTTTCTCCATATCCTCACCAATATTTATTTCTTGTCTATTCAATAATAGCCATTCTAATAGGTATGAGATGATATCTCATTGTGATTTTGATTTGCATTTCCCTAGTAATTAGTGATGTTGAACATCTTTCCATGTGCCTGTTGGCTACCTGTATGTCTTCTTTAGAAAAATGTCTATTCAGAGCCTCTGCTCATTTTTAAAATCAGGTTGTTTTTTTGTTGTTGAGTTGTATGAGTTCTTTATGTATTTTGGATATTAATCCCATATCAGATATATGATTTGCAATTATCTTCTCCCATTCAGTAGGTTGCCTTTTCATTTTGATGTTGGTTTTCTTTGCTGTGCAGAAGCTCTTTAGTTAGATTTAGTTCCATTTGCTTATTTTTGCTTTTGTTTCCCTTGCCTTTAGAGTCACATCCACAAAAACATCACTAAGGTCCATGTTAATGAGGTTATCGCCTATGTTTTCTTCTAGGAAATTTATGGTTTCAGGTCTTACATTCAAGGCTTTAATCTATTTTGACTTAATTTTTGTGTATGGTGTAAGATAGTATCTAGTTTCATTCTTTTGCATGTGGCTGTCCAGTTTCCCCAACACCATTTTATTAAAGAGACTGTCCTTTCTCAACTATGTGTTCTTTGCTCCTTTGTTGTAAATTAATTGTCTATATATGTGTGGATTTATTTATGGGCTCTCATTTCTGTTCCATTGATCTGTATGTCTGTTTTTGTGACAGTACCATATGGTTTTTTTTGTTTTGTTTTTTGGTTTTTTTTTGCGGTATGCGGGCCTCTCACTGCTGTGGCCTCTCCCGTTGCGGAGCACAGGCTCCGGACGTGCAGGCCTAGCGGCCATGGCTCACGGGCTTAGTTGCTCTGCGGCATGTGGGATCTTCCCGGACCAGGGCACGAACCCGTGACCCCTGCATCAGCAGGCGGATTCTCAACCACTGCGCCACCAGGGAAGCCCAGTACCATATGTTTTGATTACTATAGCTTTGTAGTATAGTTTGAAATCAGGGAGTGTGATACCTCCAGCTTTGTTCTTCTTTCTCAAGTTTGTTTTGCTATTTGGGATCTTTGTGCTTCCATACAAATTTTAGAATTATTTGTTGTATTTCTGTGCAATATGCCATTGGAATTTTGACAGGGACTGCATTGAATCTGTAGTTTGCTTTGGATAGATTGGACATTTTAACAAAGTTAATTCTTTCTATCCATGAACATGGAATATCTTTCCATTTATTTGTCGTCTTCAATTTCTTTTGTCGGGCTTCCCTGGTGGCGCAATGGTTGAGAGTCTGCCTGCCGATGCAGGGGACGTGGGTTCATGCCCCGGTCTGGGAAGATCCCACGTGCCGTGGAGCGGCTGGGCCCGTGAGCCATGGCCGCTGAGTCTGCGCGTTCGCAGCCTGTGCTCCGCAACGGGAGAGGCCACAGCAGTGAGAGGCCCGCGTACCGAAAAAAAAAAAAAAAAACAAATTTCTTTTGTCAATGTCATATAGTTTTCAGTGTACAAGTCTTTCACCTCTGTGGTTAAATTTATCCCTAGGTATTTTATTCTCTTTGATGCAATTGTGAATGGGATCATTTTCTTAATTTCTGTTTCTGTTAGTTCATTATTAGTGTACAGAAAGGCTATAGATTTCTATATATTGACTTTGTATCCTGTGACTATACTGAATTCGTTTATTAGTTCTAACAGTTTTTTGATGGAGTCTTTAGGGATTTCTATATGTAATATCGTGTCATCTGCAAATAATGACAGTTTTTTTCCTCCCTTTCTTATTTGGATGCCTTTTATTCCTTTTTCTTGCCTAATTGCTAATGTCTATGTTGAATAAAAGTGGCAAGAGTGGGCATCCTTGTCTTGTTCCTGATTGTAGAGGAAAAACTGAAAGCTTTTCACCATTGATAACGTTCTCTTGGTTTAAACCACAAGTTTGTAGTGACTTGTTATAGGAGCCATGGGAATTGGGTCCATTGGTTAACTTTCACAATATCGTCTTCATCATTACGAAAGGCTTCTTCCTTCTCAGACCCTGCTGAGGTTCTTGCCTCTGATAATTGTCAGAATCAACTAGTGAGCATTTTTAACAAAAATTGAGACCAGTGCATTAAAACCTTTGGGTGGGGCTCAGGCAATTATGCGGGGGTTTTTTTGTTTGTTTTTTTGTTTTTTTGGTTTTTTTTGCGGTACGCGGGCCTCTCACTGTTGTGGCCTCTCCCGTTACGGAGCACAGGCTCCGGACACACAGGCTCAGCAGCCATGGCTCACAGGCCCAGCCGCTCCGCGGCATGTGGGATCCTCCCGGACCAGGGCACAAACCCGTGTGCCCTGCATTGGCAGGCGGGCTCTCAACCACTGCACCACCAGGGAAGCCCCAATTATGCATTTTAAAATCTCCACTGGTGACTATGACTTTAGCCTGACTCTAAAATCACTGCAGTGGGTCCTTGGCCTTTGGTCTATATAATATATCCAGGTCTGTTGCCTGGCCCTGGACTTGCTCTGTCTGGTAGCAGAGAGAGTGTGTGTTTGTCTTATTTCTTCTGCTTCTCTAGGAGCTCTTTAGGCCAGTGCTGTTCAAACGTTAGTATTAAACACAAATGGCTAGGCCCACCTGCAACATTTCTTGTTCATTTGATCATGGGTGAGGCCTGAGAATTTGCATTTTAAACAAGCTCAGGTGATGTTGTAGACTACAGTTTGAGAAAGCTTTAGGATCATCAGGGCTCTCTCTTTTGCCTTCCTCATATTTGAACTTCCAGAAGCTTCTAGCATAGTGTCCTGCTGTCAATAATATCAACAATATGAGCTGAATTACTTAGAACTGTGAAACCCTTGATGACAAGAACCTTGCCTTATACCTTTTAAATATATCTTTAGCACCTCCATTAATGCCAGGACACAGGGGATAACAGTAGGAGACCTATTAAAGGGTGGGTGCACCAGTAAATCTCCCATCTATAGGGATGCTAATGCATCGCTGGGTGCCATCACATCCCAGGAAATGCAGAAGGATGCCAAAATGGCAAAGCCCCTCCTTAAAAGAGGTATTGTGCATGCCTCAGTGGCTGTTTCCAGTTTAGGCGAGACTTGGAAGAGGTTGTGAAATAATGAGGAGTACAATAAAATGCTTTGTGAAGGAGGACACCACTGGTTAACCTAAAGGCTTCAGTTTTGCTGAGTAAATATGCAGGTTTGGGGCCAGAGCTGAATTGCTCCAGACAGTAAAAGAAAGATTAATCTCCCCTCAGCAGTTCTGATCCATCCTTTTCCTCATGTTGCATTCAGTCTCTTAAATAGGCATTGACCAATTGCAGGTTTGAAGGAATGATAGATGTTAGCCTGCTAGTTTACCCACGTGTCTTGGTCTAGCTTTGCAGTCTTCTGATGATTTTGTTATGATTAGGATTACAGAAGCATTTGTGGGGAGAGTAAGGATCATGCAGATAGGATGTGGTTGGGTGGGTTGCATGTGGAGTGATAGCTTCATATTTTGAAGACAAAGTTTATTTAGATCATAGTTTTGGTTAAGCCAAACCAATTTCAAGGAAGTGAAAAAGAAGCTGTTACTGATTTTCATCTATTTTCTTCCCAGGGTGCTCTGCCCAGGGTGCTCTGCCCTTGAGAAGCATACCCCCCAAACATCTGCTTTTCCTTGCACTTGCAAGCTCATTAATGGCCGTTTCCCAGAGAGAGACCCAGAAATAGCCAATTCCATTAAAAGGCTTATCATTAAGTACAATACATCTCTTTATGTGGGGGGATGGCCTCTGAATAAGAGTCCATTAGGGCTGTGGGCTGGAAAAATGGGTCAGCTTTCTTTTAAGGGAGAAATTAATTCAGCAGGCAAGAGCCAGAAATACTGTGACATTCATCCTGTACAGCTTTTCCTCTTCATGCTGCCAAAGTGCGTCTATCCAGACCTGCTATTCCTGTCCTCAGGCCCCTGGAGCAGGGCCCATTTGTCCTGAGGAAGCCTATCAAATTGTATGGTGACAGCCTAAATAAACATGAGCAAGGAGATCAGAACTGAGGGTAGGGTGTGTGTGTGTGTGTGTGTGTGTGTGTGTGTGTGTGTGTGTGTGTGCATGGGAGCACACGCACCCTGAATATAATCTAAACCAAGAAAAAAAAGTTAATCAGTAATATATTTGCTGACCTCTTTCCCCCTTGCTAGGTCCTAATGTCAGTTCCATGAGAGGTGGCTCATAGCCAAGTCCATGTGGTGCTGTCCCCAGAGAAGAGCTGATAAAAAGAAGCTTGTTTCCAGTATAGGAGGCAAGTGCTTGAAAGGACGGTCCAGTGTCCAGTCTCCTCCTGCTAACTTAGGCAAGCTGATTCACAGGGCGTGGTGGGCCCTTGGTAGCTGCGGTCGACAGGTGGAGGAAGAACTAGAGCTGAGCAAGTGGGAGCTGGGGAATAAGCATCCTGTTGAGAGCAGCCAGGGACACAGTGTCCAAAAAGCACAGAAAACACAGGAGTGAATCAGGCACATGTCTGCAGTGGGAGAGCTGGTCAGCTGTGTGGGCCAGGACAGTGAAGGATTCCAGAAGGTGGATGATTCAGAATTCAGAAGAGCTGCGAGTCAGAAGTAGATGTTCTGCCCAAATTCAGCAGGATGCCCTGCTAGTAGGTTATGGACATGAAGACTCAACTCTACAGAAGGAGGGAATTGGCAGAGTGGCAGGTTCTTGGCAAACAACATAGAAAATTTAATGAACTTGTAAGACATTTAAGGAGGAGATGTCTTGTAGGACATTTGTTGTCTAGTTGTGCTAGATTGGATTTTGCATTATTGTTCAGTAAATATTCACTCACTCTTATTGCCCTCCCTTACCCAAAGAGCAGAGAGTCTGTCCTCACCCCATCCATGATGGGCTTCTTGAGATTTGCTTTGGTCTGTGGAATGTTAGAGAGTGCGAACACAGGCAGAGGCCTTAAATGTGCTCATGCAGTTTGGTGATCACCATGAGAAAAGCATGTGCCGATTGGCCTCTGCCCCTACGGTCTAGTGCTAGTGAGCAGACCAGAATCCAGCTCACAGCCTCAAGCCAAGCCCAGACAATACAAGACCTGAAACGCAGGGCGGATCCACTCAGCCAAGCCCAACCACAGTTACCCTACATGAGAATAAATGCTTCTTGTTGTAAGTCATTGAGTTTTGGGGGTAGTTTTTTATGCAGCATTATTGTAGGCAGTCCCTGACTAAGACAGAAGAGCTAGAACTCAGAAAAGATATCTCAACTAGAGATGCAGTTTTAGGAATTATCAACTCATAGGGAATAGTCCATTTATTTGTTTATTTACTCATTCACTCAGCAAATATTTAGTACAAGCTGATTCTAGGCTGGGGACTTATTCATTGGTATGGAGGAGATCGTCCAAGATCCTCATGGAAATAGGTCTCTTGGCATCTTTCCCAGGGAGAATTTGCCGAGTAAGAAAATGCTGTCAAAAATAGAACCTTGGGGATTGCTAGCCCATGAAAGAGAGTCTGAGAAAGAGCCGTCTGAGAGGTACCAGGAGACACAGGTGAAGGTGGTGTTTCATCTGGGAGAAGAAGCCTTCAAGAGGGAGCATTGACTGGTGGTTGGTGCAAAGAGGGAAGATGGGTTGAGGCCTAAAAAAATGTCATTATGAGTGGTCATTGGTGGCCTGGGTGTCTTTAGAGTGATGGGCCAGGGTTGGGAGAGCCTGATGCTGAGAGCCATGTGTTGGCTTCTATATAAGTCGGCTTGGGCTGACATAACAAAATGCCACAGACCCCATGACTTAAACATCAGAAATTTATCTTCTCACAGTTCTGGAGGCTTGAAGTTCAAGATCAAGGTGCTGATAGTGTTGGTTTTTGGTGAGGGGTCTCTTCCTGGCTTGTAGACAGCACCCTCCCACTCTGTCCCCACATGGCCTCTCCTCTGCGCAAATGTGGAAAGAAAGAGATCTATGGTGTCTCTTCCTCTTTTTATAAGACACCAGTCTTATCAGATTAGGATACCACCCTTATGACCTAATTTAACCTTAATTACCTCCTTAATGGCCCTCTCTCCAAATATAGTCACATTGGGGGTTAGGGCTTCAACACAGGAATTTGGGAGGGAACACAGTTTAGTCCATAACAGCATCAGGAGACTTGGTTCTGGTTCCAGCCTTACCACTGCCTAGGCCACCCCTTGAACTTTCCCCAGGACTCCCTGTCCTGATCTAAAAGACACAGCAGCCACCTTGCCTACCTGCCTCAAGGTTGCTGCAAGGAGAAAGTGAAATAAATTCCTTTGTATCTCTGGGGCAAGTCAGGGGTACAGTCAAGGTTTACTTAGTTGCAAAAGGGATCCTGGATAACCACCCCTACCACATTCTATCCTCCCTTTCCCTGTGGGTCCTGGATAAGCATCTGTTTTCGTGTTGGCTTTTCATGCCTCTTCGCTGCTGCTGCTGGTTGCCTTCTCCATCGGTCCTCCTTGGGAAGAGAGGCTCCTCAGAATTTGTGTATGAATTCTTTATGAACTGAGCATGTCATGAAATTCTGAGACATTTACAGGGCACAATGTGATGCGGGGAAAGAGCCCTAGCTGTGCAGTCAGCCAGGCCTGGATTCACATCACGGGCCTGCCACAGACTGTCTGAAACCTTAGAAAGTTATCTAACAGATTCCTTAGATTCCTCACCTGATGAATATTGGAAGGAGTGCCCACCTTGATTTGTAGAGATGGCAACTAAATGACATAGTAAATGGATGAAAACCACAACAGCGAATGGATGAAAATTTTCATGACTTAACGTTAAGAACCTAGATGCCTGGTATCCAACTTTGAGCTGCTTGCTGAGCTATGATGCTGTGCAGTGTGACACCCCTCCCAACGATGCAGGCTAGTCCTACTCCTGTAGAGATTGTCCTTGGGAAAGTAAAGGTGTCCAGGCAGTGTCCACCACTTGGCAATGTCTGCAGAGGCAGGACAGCACATCAGGGCAGTGAGCTGATCCCTAAAGAGAATGAGTCCAGTGGAAGCAAGGATGTGGAGCTAGAGGGGACTGGGAGAAACAAAAGCCAGTCCCCTGAAAACTCAAAAGGTCGATGGTGCTGTATGTTTACTGGAGGTTCAAGTCACATTTCCTTTGAATCTCAAGGATAGGAAAGGATGCAATCAACCTGTGTCCATCAACAGATGAGTGGATAAAGAAGATGTGGTATATATATATGTGATATATATATATGTGGTATACACACACAGGGAATATTACTCGGCCATAAAAAAGGATGAAATTCTGCCATTTGCAATGGTATGGATGGACCTAGAGGGTATTATGCTTAGTGAAATAAGACAGAGAAAGCCAAATATTTTATGTTATCACTTATATGTGGAATCTAAAAAATAAAACAAACAAATGAATATAACAAAACAGAAGCAGACTCACAGATATAGAGAACAAACTAGTATTATCAGTGGGGAGAGGGAAGAGAGGAAGGGCAAGATAGCAGTAGGGGATTAAAAGACACAAACTACTATATATAAAATAAATAAACTACAAGGATATATTGTACAGCACAGGGAATATAGCCAATATTTTATAATAAATTTAAATGGAGTATAATCTATTAAGATATACTGTTTGTACACTTGAAACTAATATAATATTGTAAATCAACTATACTTCAATAAAAAAAGGATAGGATAGGATGCCCGAGCTGATGTGAGGCTTATATTGCCTCTGAGGAAAGATAGACTGAGTTTAGTCACAGCTTCAGAAATTTGCTCTGTAAATCACCTCCAATGCCTTGGTGGTTGTGGTACTTAAAAGTTCATAGAGTGCTGCAGAAGATCTGTGTCATCTGTACATTTCAAGGAAATTTACCCCAGAAGGTGTTAGAACTCAGTTGAATCCATTCATTCCTTCCCATATTTCCAATGTGTCTAAAACTATCTCCTCTCTATAACACAGAACAGCATTGACCAATTTCATGGCAACGTTTTTGAAGGTAGAGCTTGGTGTAGAACCTTGGCAGTTTTATGAAATATTTCACACATATAAAAATGCATAGTACCTATGTGGAAGGTACAAAGAATAATGATAAAATAAGCACATGTATTTACTATTCAGCTAAAGCAACAAGACATTACCAATTACTGTGTGTCCCTCCCTAACTGTATTTCTTCTCCTCCTCCCCAGAGGTAACCACTGACCAAAATTTTGTATTTGTCAATTCTCTTGCTCCTCTTTAGGGTTTGCTACATTTCTCTAAACACTAGTAAACAATATTTGGGTTTTCTCTTTTTTAAGATTTTTATATAAATGGTATATTCTTCTGGAACTTGTATTACTATTTAATATTGAGAGTTTCATTTTTAAAAAAGATAAACTGAGTTTAAATGCATTGTTCTTACACCTGGGGAAGTTCTGAATTGGCCAAAAGAGGCTGAGCCACTTTTTCTCCACCTTTTTCCAACTACCTTTTATTCCCCTTTGTATTAGGCTTACTTGACTTTTTTACTCTGTTAATTCAGGTAAACCATATGAGCAGAGAGAAAATGAAGTCCAGCAGCGCCACCAGCATGCAGCGTAGGGAGCCACAGAAAGGAGGAGCGTGTCGTTGTGATTCCTGAGCTGTGCACAGCTGTCGCTCAGGCGCCTCCTCCCACTAGATGCCATTTAACGGCCCCCAAGAATCTTATTTATCACCCTTTCACTTCACTGTGGGAGCACCCTCACTTATGCAATAAAAATGACAAGTCACCCTCTGCAGATGCTTTCAACAGGCACTAGAGGTCAAAGCCATCTCTTCCTCTTGCCTTGGAAAAAATTGCACCTGTCACATTTCTGAAACAGATACAAAAACAAAAAAAACAAAAAAACCCAGCCTTCGAAATTATCTTCACAACAGACAGCACCTTGGCTACAGAGAGGCAGCTTTCTGGCTGGTTGGTTCTGGGATGCATGCGCCCATACTGAAACCAATTATGAGCTATTTGAAATTTCAGTCAAATATACTGCAGTCGCCGATACTGAATAAATGATCACTAATGGCTAAACTGACTCTAAGATTATCATGAGATAGTGCTGCTTCTAAAAATATATAGCCTAAGTCCCTTTTTTTAATATCATGGCCTTCCTCTTTTATTTTTTTTAATTTTTACTTTATTTATTTATTTTTGGCTGCATTGGGTCTTCGTTGCTGCCCACGGGCTTTCTCTAGTTGTGGACAACAGGGGCTACTCTTCGTTGCGGTGCACGGGCTTCTCATTGTGGTGGCTTCTCTTGTTGCGGAGCGCAGGCTCTAGGCATGCGCAGGCTTCAGCAGTTCTGGCTTACGGGTTCTAGGCTCAGTAGTTGTGGCGCAAGGGCTTAGTTGTTCAGCGGCATGTGGAATCTTCTCGGACCAGGCTCGAACCCGTGTCTCTTGCATTGAGAGGCGGATTCTTAACCACTGGAGCTAGCGATGACCTGGAGATGATTTAGTCATTCTCTCAGTTCACACACTAGAGACTAGGGAAGATAAGGGGCTTCTTCGAGGTCAAGGTCACACAGCTGGTTAGTAGAAGGGGAGGGTTAGTTGGAGGGAGATCATTAGTTTTGGTTTTGGTGTGTTGAGTTTAGACGTCCTGTGAGACATCCCAGTCAGGTGTCAAGGAAATAGTTGGATATTTTTGATGGTCGTTCAGGAGAGAGGTCAAGGTTTGAGTTATAGATTTGAGGGTGGACAATGTTGAACATTTCACTCACACATATTTCAACCCTGATTCTGACGTGTGCTGCAGAGGCTGGAAAGCTTAGAATTATATTTCTCAGAATTCCTTACAGCTGGATTTCTTGATGTGATTCTGGCAATACCAATCATGTGCTCCCCAACAAGACATTTATTGTCATTTTATATAAATTTTGCCATGAAAATTTCAAGTATTGTTATATACAACATTTCAGTGTACTGTTTCCCTGTTGCCCAGTTTCAAAAATGACTAACATATACTATCTTTGCCTCATTTGGACCCATATCTACTCCCTACTTCTGTATTATTTTAAAGCAATCTCAGGAGTATTTCATCCATAAATATTTAAGTGTCTATCTTTGGAAGATAAGTATTCTTTTTTTATAGTGTATCCTTAATACCATTATCACACTGAAAAAATTAACAGTAAATCCTTAGTATCACAAACTATCTGTTCAGTGTTCACATTTCACCCATGTTTTCTTCTAGTAGTTGTATTGTTTCATAGTGTTGTCTGATAAAATTTTTACAATTTTCTTTTCAAATCGGGATTCAAATAAGGATTTATATATTGCAGCTCAGCTGGTTGTTATGTCTTTTAGGTTTCTCTTAATCTATAGTCACACACACACACACACACACACACACACACACACACACATTCCTGCCCTTTACTTGTTAAAGAAACGGGGTTATTTTTTCTAGAGTTTCCAACAGTTTGGATTTTACCGATTGCACCCTTTGATGCTTTTTAATATGTTTTTCTGTCACTTATATTTCCTATAAATTTGTGGTTCCATTTACAAGACCGAGTAGATTCAGGTTCAAATTTTTGGTAAGAAAACTTCACAGAAAGTGTCGTGAATGTCACAGGAGTCCTTCTAAGAGGGAGGCAGAAGGGTCAGAGGCAGAGCACAAGATGTGGTGATGGAAGTAGAGATTGGAGTGACGCAAGGAAGGGGCCACAAACCATGGCATCTTCAGAGTGACCTCTAGAAGCTGGAAACGGCAAAGAGACAGATTCTCCCCTGGAGCCTCCTGAAGGAAGGAATGCAGTCCTGCTGACACCTTGATTTTAAGTCTGCTGAGCCCCAGATTGAGAGACAATAAATTTGTGTTGTTTTAAGCCACTAAACTTGCGGTAATTTCTTACAGCAGCAATAGGAAACTAATACAGTAGGTAAATAACAACTTAGAAAGGCCTTTACCCTTCTCCAAAATTATAAATTAATATAATATATAAAATAAATATAACTAAATTAATCCATAGTCTCTTCTAATATTTTTATGGTTTTATTTTTTATTTTACATTGTTATTCTATCTGGGATTAATTTTGATATAAAGAGTGAAGTGGGGATTCAGCTTTATTCCCTCTCAAATGGTTAGCCAATTGCTCTATACATTTATTGAATAAATGCCATTCCCCATGGACTTGAAATTCCATCTTTGCCATGAACTTAGCAATCAGGACTCTCTCCTCTGTTCTAGTCATCTGTTTCATGTTTAGGACCAAGCTATTTAATTATTATAATTTTATAATAAGCTTTGATATCTGATAGGGCTAGTCCACTCTTACTACACTTGTTTTACAAAATAGTCCCTGTATTTTCACCTATTTAATTTTTGATATGGTTATTAGAATCAGCGTGTCCAGCTCCACCCAAAATCCTGTTGATATTTGTATAGAGATTGCTTGCATTTATGCATTAATTTAGAGAGAATTTACATGTTACAGTATTAAGTGTTCCTATTCAAAAACACAGTAGGTCTTCTCATTTACTCTTATGTTTCATGGCTTTAAAGTTTTCTAGATCTAAATTCTACACATTTCTTAATTTATTCCTCTGTGTGTGTGTATATTTGCTGCTATCGTAAATAGAATATTTCCTTCCTTAACCTTTTTCAGCTGGTTATTTTTTATAATTGGGAAAACAATTGAATCACATATTTTAATCCTAGTCAGTTTTTTTTAATAACATCTTTATTGGAGTATAATTGCTTTACAATGTTGTGTTAGTTTCTGCTTTATAACAAAGAGGTGAATCAGCTATAGGTATACATATATCCCCATATCCCCTCCCTCTTGCATCACCCTCCCACCCTTCCTATCCCACCCCTCTAGGTGGTCACAAAGCACCGAGCTCATCTCCCTGTGCTGTGCGGCTGCTTCCAACTGGCTATCTGTTTTACATTTGGTAGTGTATATATGTCCATGCCACTCTCTCACTTCATCTCAGCTTACCCTTCCCCCTCCCTGCGTCCTCAAGTCCATTCTCTAAGTCTGTGTCTTTATTCCTGTCCTGCCCCTAGGTTCTTCAGAACCTTTTTTTTTTTTAGATTCCATATATATATGTGTTCGCATACGGTATTTGATTTTCGCTTTCTGACTTACGTCACTCTGTATGACAGACTCTAGGTCCATCCACCTCACTACAAATAACTCAGTTTCGTTTCTTTTTATGGCTGAGTAATATTCCATTGTATATATGTGCCACATCTTCTTTATCCATTCATCTGTCGATGGACACTTAGGCTGCTTCTATGTCCTGGTTATTGTAAATAGAGCTGCAATGAACACTGTGGAACATGACTCTTTTTGAATTATGGTTTTCTCAGGGTATATGCCCAGTAGTGGATTGCTGGATCATATGGTAACTCTATTTTTAGTTTTTTAAGGAACGTCCATACTGTTCTCCATAGTGGTTGTATCAGTTTACATTCCCACCAACAGTGTAGGAGGGTTCCCTTTTCTCCACACCCTCTCCAGCATTTATTGTTTGTAGACTTTTTGATGATGGCCATTCTGACTGGTGTGAGTTGATACCTCATTGTAGTTTTGATTTGCGTTTCTCTAATGATTAGTGACGTTGAGCATCCTTTCATGCGTTTGTTGGCCATCTGTATGTCTTCTTTGAAGAAATGTCTATTGGGTCTTCTGCCCATTTTTGGATTGGGTTGTTTGTTTTTTTCATATTGAGCTGCATGAGCTGCTTGTCAGTTTTTAAAGGCCTCCAGGGAGTGACAGCCAAAAAGCTCTCTAGGCAGCCAATCCCAGCATTTAATAACCTCCTCTGAATTACATGATTGTAGAAATTATTGACAGCAAGAGAGCGGGCTTTAGTAAGTGGGAAAATTGCCTTATTTTTAAAATAATGCTGTGTTCCATTTAAATACATTTTGAACTTTTTATTTGAGTAAAATATACATACAGAGCAGTTTTGTTTTGTTTTGTTTTTTCCGGTACGCGGGGCTCTCACTGTTGTGGCCTCTCCCATTGCGGAGCACAGGCTCTGGACGCGCAGGCTCAGAGGCCATGGCTCACGGGCCCAGCCGCTCTGCGGCATGTGGGCTCTTCACAGACGGGGGCACGAATCCGTGTCCCCTGCATCGGCAGGCGGACTCGCAACCACTGCGCCACGAGGGAAGCCCCATACAGAGCAGTTTTAAAATTCTGTTTTAATAAAACTTGGTCCTAAAAATTCAAGCTGACTTATTTATTCCTAAAATATTTTTGAGCTTCATTTTGTGCTAGGAACCGGGTTAGGAATAACCTGATGGGACCCCTGATAGATTAGGAGACAGATTCTGATGGGTGTGACATAACAGAGGGGTGAAGAGGAACCCACAGGAGGGACCCCAGTGGAGTGGGTGGGGGAGGATGAAACATCAGGGTAGGGGTCAAACAGGTGTGAGAGGAAACTGCACTGAAAGCCCAGCTACCAAAGTTGAAAGGACATTTCGGTTTTGCTGACTGAAGGACAAGCAAGCAAATTAAAAACCTGTGAGCAAATTAGTCGTAGCTGCTCCCTTCAAGGGCAAATCGCTGAGGTTAAGAGAGGAACTCAGGAGTCGGTCACACTGCCTGCCAATGGAAAAAACGTGCATTGCTTTCATTTTCACTGTTCTTTTAATTTTAACAAGTGCAGCTATCTCGGATTTGGTGGAGGCCAAAGCTTTTTTGCAGTGATACTATATTTATGAGTGCAGTCCTATATCAGTTTGGGAATTCATTTGCAATTCTCATTTACATGCCTGACTTGTAGAAAGTGTCTTTATTTCTTTTTATTTTTATAATATTTACAAGTTTTATGTCATAGACAGTTGGGATACCCTGGGCATCATCTTGAGGTCTAAGTTTGGGGATGTCTGTGAAATGGAGCCACACTTAGAATGTGAATGTGGCTTGCTGAGATCTCCAGAGGTTCCTTCCCACTTTAAGAATGTGGTTCTCTGTGAGCAAAACAAAACCCAAAAAGAGTTGTTGTTATTCATTTGTTCATCTATCAAGTTATCCACTGCCCCTCTATTCCGCTGTCCCATTCACTCACTCACCCACTCTCCCATCCATATCTTCATCACTTTCTCACCCATGCAGCTTCTGCCCAGCCCCTCCTCCATCTGTCTGCCCTTCTCCCCACTTTCCTATCCATTTACTCACCCATCCATCCATGTCAAACATGGGTTCGAAATCTCTCTTGAAACTCCACTTCCCAAACCCTTGTTCTTTCTCTTGTACTACGATGCTCTCCTCCCAGCAAGGTACGGTGGCACCAGTTCCATCAGCCCCTTGCTCTTCTAGCTCCCCCCAGTTACTGGTATTGGACACCTCCAGGCTCAGTTCTGCCCACTCTGAGCTAGGGAACACAGAGCCAGTCATTGTGTATCAAGAGCTTCTGTTACTTTTCGTGGTGGCCTTGGCAGTCATCTACTTCCCTGAGCTCCTGGCCTCTGAGGAACAGCTTCCATTCCACTATTCCTCTACCTTTCTGGACCTGATTGCCTGGTTCTGTAGGGTCAGAATCAGCTCTCCAGACTCCCTGATTTCACCACATCTCTTAGGTACTGTGTTTGGGGCTCCCAGATAGCCAGTTAGGATGCAATCGTGGAAGACACAACAGTCTTAAAAGTTGAGAGGTGTGTTATCTCACATAACAAGAAGTCAGGAGGTAGAGCCTCTCCGTGGCTGGTAATTCAGTGTCTCAAGGATGTCACCACAGGCCACATGCTTGCCATCTTCTCCATCCTGTGCATATCAAAGCTTTCCTCCCTCAGAGCTTCTCAGTGGCGGTCCCAGTTCCAGGCAACACACAAAGACAAGACAACATCTCCTGAAGAGGAAGGGCATTTTCTCCTTTGTGCTTCTTTTTATTTATAAGGAAATCTTTCCCAGAAGTCCTTCAGATGTCTCCTTGGGTCCCATTGGCCAGGACTGAGTTCCACACCCAAATCAAAATGAGTCATTGACAAAGGAGACAATACTGTAAGGCCTGGTTTAGACCAGGCATAATTCACCCTCTGAGCCCATGCGAGGAGACAGCTGAACAAAATTGGGGTTTTCTTGCCAAGAAAGAAGGCAGGAAGGGGTGTTGGGTAGGCACTATTGGGTCTGAGATACTGAAGATCAAAAGTTTAACATTGGAACGGAAACTTGGACTAATAGAGCTCTGTGTTTCTCATTAGTCAGGGACTATTTTCTTCCCAGGGGACATTGGGTTCTCAGTTAGGGGCTATTCCTCACCCCCTGGAGGACATTAGGCAACATCTGAAGTCATTTTTGGTTGTCACAATGGAGTAGAGGGGAGCTGCTGGCATCTAGTGGGTCAAGGCCAGGGGTGCTGCAATGTCAAAAGTGCCGAGGTTGAGAAACCTTCCATTAAAAATATGAGAAGATGAAGCATGATGAAAGAATAAAGCTGCATTAATTTTTGTTTGTTTTTGTTTAATTTATTTATTTATTTTTGGCTGAGTTGGGTCTCGTTGCTGTGCATGGGCTTTCTCCAGTTGCGACGAGCAGGGGCTACTCTTCATTGCGGTGCGCGGGCTTCTCATTGCGGTGGCTTCTCTTGTTGCGGAGCACGGGCTCTAGGCGCATGGGCTTCAGTAGTTGTGGCACACAGGCTCAGTAGTTGTGCCACAGGGGCTTAGTTGCTCCACAGCATATGAGATCTTCCCGGACCAGGGATCGAACCCGTGTTCCCTGCATTGGCAGGCAGATTCTTAACCACTGAGCCACCAGGGAAGTCCCTAAAGCTGCATTTATGAACGTTAATTAAAATGATTTAGCCCACTTTTTACACATCTATGATTCTTACTTGTAATGTCTTAGTGGCATCTCTGGGAATTGAGGTTCAAGGGATTAAAACAGGACCATGGGAAGTAAGTCAACAATTTTTGCCAACAAACTTGTAAAGGTTAAAGAAGAGGAAACACACAACAATAGTGAGGGTGTGGTGATGCAGGCATTTGTTTAGCCTGGTGGCAATATGAAATGGTCCCACTGTTCTCAAAAGCAGCTTGACAATGTGTTGATAACTCTTAAAAATGTTCTTATTCTTTCATCCTCAAATTCTACTTCTGAGAATTCATTCTAAGGGAAAAATCCAAAGTATGAAAAAAAGCTTTAATGCAAATCTTTATTCTAAGCACCATTATTTATAAGAAACATTGAAAATGACTTAAATTTCCAGCAATATGTGTATATAGCAATAAAATATGATAGAGGTACGTGATGGAATTTTATGTCCACATTAAGCATGATGTTTATGAAGAAAAAAAATCACTCATAATGGTAAATGCAAAAGCGAAGAAATGAAATTGATTACATACCATGATCATAGTTATGAAAATAAATAACTTAAAACATATACATATAAAAGCAACCTGGCAGGAAACACATCATAATGTTAGCGAGACTATTTCTTTGTACCAGTGGGGATATAGGTGATTTTTATTCTTCTTTTGACTTCCTTAAGGTAATGCAACCATGTTTATTTTAGCTTATTGTGTTCAAGGCAACAAATGCTGAATCTATAGACTGTACTAACAATTCAATATTTAGATCTGTTTCTGTTGTGGGTTCTTTTTTTTCTGATCCCTTCTGTCTTCCTTTCTCCTTTCCTCTCAAGGACTCCTGAACTGGGGTACCTTGACAGTAAGAGACTTAAAGATGCACTTCAGAGCACTCTTAAACCTCTGAAATTGTAGGATATATGTACTCCTTTTTTCTTTTTTTAAAAAAGGGTATTTTAATTGGGAGTAATTTTTAAATAATTGTTCTTTTGATTTATTTTTACCTTGATCATGTACTATTTTGATAACAAAAAATAAAATGATTTTTAAAAAATTATACAGGGGATTGAAGTGTAAGGGACAAAACCATATGTCAAACCCAAGGACAACTATGGATCAGCTCTAGGGATTATCAGTGGACCAAAGGATCTTGATCCTCACTTCTGACCTGGGATCAAGGGACTCAGATGCCCTCACTGATAGTTGAGTCCTTTGCATCAGGTTAACCTTGAGAGACGTTGGGGGGTTTCCAAATTAGATGTTCACTCCTGGGGCTGTGAGATGCCCCAGAATACAGCACACTCCTCAGGGAGCCAGAGCAGAGATCCCGCAGCTTCACAGAGAGCCTCTGATCAAGTGCCATTCTAAATTCTGGCATGTGTTATGCCATGGAAGAAAAAAACAAATAGCATTTACTACTTCTGACTCTTTCTTAACTTTCTGCTGACATTGTGTTTTATTTAGATAAGAGGGCTGTTCCCTAAACTTCTAAAGTGATGTTGACATTGTGTTTTATCTAGATAAGAGGGCTGTTCCCTAAACTTCTAAAGTGATGTTCTCTGTCAATATCACAGATGTTGAAAATAAAGTACAAGGTGGTAACTGAGTTAAAGCAGAAGGTCCATATTCCCTCCCGCTGACCAAATCCAGGACTCGTCAGCTCCCCTGCCTAATGTGACCTAAACATACTGGGAGTGCCTTCACCATGTTATTGGCTGGGAGACAAAGTCCTTCTTATTTTTTATGACCTACTGCAAAAAATCACCACCTATGAGAAATCATCTTGGACCACCCTGCCCCCCACCATGCGGAGTTAATGACTCTTTATAGCTTCTCACAGCACACTATAGGTTCTCAGTGAATAACTATTGCAAAACTTAAGAAAAATGCAAATTTACTTTATCGTAGGTTCTCATTTCTCAGAGTTACCCATGAACTACCAGCATCAGTCACTAGCGAGTTTGATGAAAAGGCAGATTCCCAGGGGCTACCACCCTCCTCTTGAGTGAAGCTGTTTTGGGGTTGGGTCCAGGAATCTGCCTTTTATAAGGTAGCCCCAGGGGACTTTTCTGCACACTGAAGTATAAGAACAATTGGCTAAGGCAAAGCGATGCTTCAAGCCTCGTGTAGAGTTTTCAGCCAGTCCCTGAAATGTTTATAGCCATTTGAAACTTTGCCCAGAATTATTTTCCTTGTTTGTTAAGATATTACCAAAAGGGTGGGATAAAAATCAAAAAGAGCAATGATCATAGGCCCCAAATAGTTGTAGATTAGCGATCTAGATGGTCAGCCCTCTTTCTCTTCTTTCATCAAACAGGTGTAACCTTGTAGAATCTCCCAAATAGGTGGAATTTTAGAGCTAGAAGGGACCCCAGAAATCCAGTCCAAGTTACAGATGAGAAATAGAGTTTTGACATGTGTGTCAGTTTGGATCTTCCAGAAAATGAACAGCAAGACAAATTTAGATGTGCAAGAGATTTATTGGGAGAAGAGTCTGAAGATTAATGGGGGAAGGAACAGGAGTATACAGGCAGCACCTACTGGCCATGCTTCAGTTCTGACACCTGCGAGAGGCAAGAGGGAAGAACTGGGTAGAAAAACCTACAGACTACAGTCCCGCTAAGAAAGAGTCTTGGACAGGCCAATAAAGAGCTCCTGAACAGAGAGGGAACATTAGCGGAGTCTTGTGTTGGATAGAAATAGCCCAGCCTTGTTCCTCCCCCTGGGCTTGCTTGTTGGCTAGAGGCAGCTTGGGGGGATCATTGCCTTGGCAGGACTGTGATCGTGAATCTCAAGGTACCAACTGGCTATACAAATCACCTCAGGTTCTCGGGAAAAGAGACCTGAACGGCTGATGCCACTACATGCTCCATATCACAGTTAGTACAGAACAAGGACTAAACTGTCATCCAGAATTCTTTCTGGATTATTCTACAGAACATTATTCCTTTAACTTCTTGATGCATCCCACATCCCCAACTGTGGTAGGTTTGAACTTAATCTTGTGGATTCTAGAACTAGACCTCATGAGGGGTAGAGAAGGCAAGACTAACTGTCAAGTAAGAAAAGGAAAGGGAGAGAAGCAGAGGGGATTTAAGGTCTTTGTGGGTAAGAGTGAGACAGCTGAGTACGGTCATAGTTGGTCTGTTTGTCTATCCAGCAAGCTTTCCATTTGCCCCTTTTGGAGAACTCTTCCCCCTTTCCACATGGTTCTCAGAAGGCTCTCAATCTTGGTGCTCTACTTCCCATCCCAGCCAGGAGTACTTGACCTAGGCTGGGGGAATCCTTTGGATTGATATTCAGTCATTAGGGGAGAGAAATTCTCTTTTTGCTGGAATAGCAAAACTGTGATTGCAGGAACTAGGGCAACTGATGGTGGTGGTCTTTTTTTGTTCTATGGGGAGAGGAGCTCTGCCGAATTGAGACAAGCAGAGGTCAGCAGAGATGAGAGGTGAGTAGAGAGAGTGTGAGTCATGCATGCTCTGAGGCCTTGCCGGGCTCCTATACTTCTTCCCTCCATTCTCGGAGGTCCTTCCCAGACACATGGGTCAGTGTGCTCCCTTTTACCTGGTACACTAGGCAGATTCTAACATAGCCCCAAATTCCCAGCCCCTGGTACATATACACCTTCTTTTAGTTATTCAATCAAACACCAATCTAGATTTCTCTGGAAGGGATTTTGCAGTTGTAATTAAGGTTCCAAGTAATCTGATCACATGGGCCCCGAAAGCCTAATCAGAGATTGCAGATGGAGAACTCAGAGAGACTTGAAGTGTGAGAAAAACTCAGTGAGGGAGATGGAGGAGCCATGTACTAAGGAATGCAGGTGACCTCTAGGAGCTGAGAGCAGTCCCAAATGACAGCCTTAAAATCACAAGGGACTGAACTATGCCAACAGCCTGAGTTAGATGGGAGCCACATTTCTCCCCAAATCCTCCAGATGAGAACTCAGCAGGCAACACCTCAATTTCATTCAGCCCTTGAGCAAGAACCTAGCCAAGCCATACTGGTCAGTTTGTGGTAATTTCTTTATCAACAGTAGAAAATAAGCATACTTGGATTTGCTTTGCTTACACCTGAAGAAGTCCCGACTGAACACTGGGGAGAACGTGGACCCCCTTCACCCAGTGGAGACTCTACAGACTGTCGTTCTTCACTCTGCTTTCCTTGGGTATAAATCTGCTCTCAATGGCAGCTGTTGTTGACCAGTGTGACGGAAGAATCCAAAACTACATTTTGATGGGAACAGAGGGAGCACGAAATGGCTCTTGGGACTGAAGTGGGCTGGGGAGGAAGATCACCAAAGGAAGGAAGACGGGGGAAAAGGCTGGTGGGACCCAGAAGAGACACATCTCCTGATGAATCTCCCTGCTTCCACCATTCTCAACAGCAGCCAGAGTTATCTTTATAAAATGTGGATCAGATCATACTCTGAGCTCTCCAGGGCTTCCCCTTTCACACAGGGTAAAAACCAGAGTTCTTCAAGGAGCCACGGGTCCTCCACGACCTGGTCCTGTCACCTCTCCTGCCTGCTCTTTGCCCACATTGTTTGCCCCGGACACTCTGGCCTCCTTGCTGCTCCATAGCCCAGCGCACATTCTTGTGCTCTAGGACTCTGCTCTTAAACCTCTGTGGGGAATGCTCTTCCCTGACACCCTTCATTCTTCACTCTTTTGTGTCCATCTGCTTTTCACTCAAATGTTACTTCGTCAATGAAGCCTTCCTTCACTGCCTTGTGTAAAGTTTTGAGGCCATCCCCCCCCCAATATTCCTTCCTTGCTTTATTCTTTTCTTTTCTTTTAGCATTTATCACGTCCTAAACAATTGTTTATTTCACACGTTTGTTGTCTGACTTTCTCACTAAAATGTCAGCTTCATGCACACAAGGATTTGAGTCTGTTTTGAGCATGCTGGATCCCCTGTACTGAGAACTGTGCCTGGTATATTTGCTAAATGATTGACCAAAAGGGGGATGTGTGCATAAGGAGAGATATATTTTACTTCATAAGGGTGATTTCTTTCCCCTTAAAAGAAATTGATGGTGAGTAATGTGATCCAGCAATCCCACTCCTGGACATGTATCCAGAAAAGATGAAAATTTTAATTTGAAAAGATACAGGCACCCCAATATTCACAGCAGCACTAGTTACAATAGCCAAGACATGGAAGCAACCTAAGCGTCCATCAACAGATGAATGGATAAAGAAGATACGGTGTATAGAAACCATGGAATATTACTCAGTCATAAAAAAGAATGAAATAATGCCATTTGCAGCAACATGAATGGACCTAGAGATTGTCATACTAAGTGAAGTAAGTCAGACAGAGAAAAACAAAAACCATATGATATCACTGATATGTGGAATCTAAAATATGACACAAATGAACTTATTTACAAAACAAAAACCGACTCACAGACGTAGGAAACAAACTTACAGTTACCGAAGGGGAAGGTGCGGGAGGGACAACTTGGGAGTATGGGATTAGCAGATACAGACTACTGTATATAAAATAAATAACCAACAAGGATTTACAGTACAGAACAGTATAGCAGGGAACTATATTCACTATCTTATAATAAACTATAGTGGAATAGAATTTTAAAAGAATATATATAAATATATATATTATATATATATTATATATATTATATTTATTATTATATATATTTATATATATTATATATATATAAAGTATATATGCATATGTATAACCAAGTCACTTTGCTGTACACCTGAAACTAACACACTATTGTAAATCAACTATACTTCAATTTAAAAAAAAGAAAGGGCTTCCCTGGTGGTGCAGTGGTTGAGAGTCCACCTGCCAATGCAGGGGACACGGGTTCTTGCCCCAGTCCGGGAAGATCCCACGTGCTGCGGAGCGGCTGGGCCCGTGAGCCATGGCCACTGAACCTGCGCGTTCGGAGCCTGTGCTCTGCAACGGGAGAGGCCACAGCAGTGAGAGGCCCGCGTACCACAAAAAAAAAAAAAAAGAAAGAAGGAAAGAAATTGGTCGTGGGTATATTTTTAAGAAAAATAGTGAGTTGGCCATGTATTCCCTTTAGCTACAAAAAGTCCAGGACAGCGGACCATATGGTTTGGCAGCTTGCTTTGCATACGGAGCTGACAGTAAAGACTGCTGTGATAAAAAAGAAATATTGGGGCTTCCCTGGTGGCGCAGCGGTTGGGGGTCCGCCTGCCGGTGCAGGGGACGCGGGTTCGTGCCCTGGTCCGGGAGGATCCCACGTGCCGCGGAGCGGCTGGGCCCGTGAGCCATGGCCGCTGGGGCTGCGCATCCGGGGCCTGTGCTCCGCAGTGGGAGAGGCCGCAGCGGTGAGAGGCCCGCGTGCCGCAGAAAAAAAAAAAAAAAAAAAAAAAAAAAAGAAATATTGCCAGCCTGGCCTCAGGACTCTTCCAAAAGCAAGATTATGTGTGTTATTTCAAGAAGTGAGGGGTGTAAACAACAGCTCAACTGGGTCTTAAAAGCTACAGTGAAAAATCCCTAGCAACTCCCCAAATAGTCCCTGAACTATAAATAGCTACATATATTTTATGTATGTATGCATAATACTCATTTTTATTGTGTTTGTGGTATGGGCCATTTAATACAAACCCATTTGTTTATGATTCATCAGACATTTCTCATGAGCACAGATTTTGTGCCAGATACAATGCAAGGTACAGGAGATATAAAAGTGAGCCAAATAAATGGGCTTTTAATTACTTGGGATTAGGTTCAGCTACGTATAACAGAAAAACCCAAACAAATGAGAAGTTTATTACTCCCTTACATAAAAGAGGACCAGAAGTACACAATCACAGGTTGGGATGGAAGATTCATGCTGTAGGGAGCCAGGCTTTTGTATCTTTCTGCTCTGCCTTGCCAGCTGCAAAGCTTTATTCTTGATGTCTCCTCATGGTCCAAGATGACTGCTAGAGCTCCAGCCATGACAACTCCTTTCCACACTGCTGGAAAGAGAGGGGTGAAGATAGGTGCATCCCCTCCCATTGAAGGAGGCTTTCTGGAAGCCCATATAATACTCTTTCTAACATTTCGTTAAGTAGCACTTAGCCGTGTGGCCACAAAAAACCTGCAAGAGGGTCTGGAAAATAGAGTAAATTAGCAGGATATCAGCTACAAATTGAGATTCTTGGGACCAACAAATTGTCAAGCAGAACATCATGTGCTTGTTATCAATGCCAGGGGAGAACCCCAACTACATGGAGGGAGAGCCGAGTTCATCACTGTGCTGAACACCAGGAGTAGAAGTCCAAACACTTCTGCCCACTGCATGTTGGTATTCGAGTCGCCAAGGAAAGCATGTCATCGTCAAGCATTAAATGAATCAATGCTTTACCGACATAGAGAAGAGAGACAAAGATCAGCTCCAGTGGTGTGCACTGGTCCCTCTGCTAGCAGATGCCTGGGCGGCTGACATTGGGCGACTGTGCACTAGCAGAAGGACCCCTCTTCCTCCCTCCTGGGGTCTGAAATACTGAAAGTTGGGCACGTGCCGCAGGGCCATCGACCTACACGCTCCAGCAGAACAAAGGAATACACCCTGAGCCTGAAACAGGGAAAGATATTCTCATACAAGCTGATAAGCCCGGCACAGGCTGTGTGCATTCTTTAACTCTAGGTAAGGAAAGGTTCCAGGCCAAGAGGCCTGGACCTTTAAAAATGATACCGAGGGGCCTATTCTTATGTGGCCCTGCAGGGGCTGAAAGACTGCATGCATGAGACTGCCTTTCCCAGCACAAATAGTGGTCTCTGCTAAGGAGAGTACAAAGGGGCTCCAAAGGAGTGTGGACAGATCCTATGGGGGAACAGAGAAGGAGGTAATAAATGTACCCTAACCTCTTTAAGAAAAGAAAGGAGGGCTTCCCTGGTGGCGCGGTGGTTGGGAGTCCGCCTGCCGATGCGGGGGACGCGGGTTCGTGCCCCCGTCCGGGAGGATCCCGCGTGCCGCGGAGCGGCTGGGCCCGTGGGCCATGGCCGCTGAGCCTGCGCGTCCGGAGCCTGTGCTCCGCAGCGGGAGAGGCCGCAGCAGTGAGAGGCCCGCGTACCACAAAAAAAAAAAAAAAAGAAAGGAATGCAAATTTTAAAATCTACATCTCTTTCCGTGTCTTCATACCAGAAGAGAAGTATTAGGCGAGAATAATTCACAGTGTCAGCTTAGGGCCTCGGGACTCAGTACATATTTCTTGAATGAATGAGTTTCCCGTGGTGGCCCTGGAGGAGCTCTTGGAAGGCAGGGTGACATTGGATCTAGAACTTCGTGTTGAGGAGGCTTTCACCAGGGAGAGAATGGCAGGAAAGGCATTCCAGACGGACGGAGAAGAGTGAGCAAAAGCAGAAAGGTTTGAAAGCGTGTGGCTCGTGCAGGAAGCAGTGTGTAACCCAGTGTCACTGGAGCTTGTGTTCTGCGGGGGCAGTGGCAGGATTTGACACTGGATTGTTTAGAGCCTCGAACGTCATGCCAAGGAGCATCAGTTTACCCAGGGGGCCGTGCGGAGCCCCACTGGATAGTGTTGGGAGCAGTTATAGTCAGTGCAGTGACTCCCGCAGGGCAGGGAGCTGGGCAGCACAGAGACAGATGGGGATGATGAGGGCCTGTGGGGGCGAGAGCTGGAGGAGAGATGGACGTGGGGACTTCCTGGCGGTCCGGCTGTGCAGTCTTCACTTCCTGGGAGGACGAGAAAAGTGCCAAAGAGGACTCCTGGGCTCCCAACTTAAGGGGACTGCATTGTGGCCTCCAGAAGCAGGTTGGAGGTGGGTAGTGAGGGGAGGAGGATGAGTTCACTGCGTGCTGCACTGTCTTGAGATGCCTGCGTTACTTTCGCTGAGATGATTGCCTCCTAATTGTCTCCCTGCTTCCATCCTGGTCCCCTTGTACTTTATTCTCAACCCAGCAGCCAGAATGATCCCCTTTTAAGTCAGATCTCGGCTGCTCTCCTGCTCAAACCCACCAGTGGCTCTCATCCCTGGGTAAAAGCCAAAGTCCTTGACTCTACAACCCAGGCTCCCCATGACCTCACCAGCCTAACTCCTATTACTATCTCCTTGCTCACTCCACTGCAGCCCCTACTGGCCTCAGGACCCTTGCTTTGGCCTAGAACCCTTCACCCAGAAGTCTGCCTGGCTAACCTCCCAGCTCCTTTTCATCTTTGCCCAAATGCCACCGTCTCCACGAGGCTAACCTGAACTGCCCTGTTTCAGATAATGATACCCTCTCTCCCCATACTCCTGATCTCCCTTTTCCTAGTCAGCCTTTTCATTTTCCATTGTACGTACAAACTTCTAACTCACCATAATGAACTCATTTATTATATCTATTGTTAATGTCGATCTCTCTGCCACCCCCTCTCTCACCCTGCCCTGCCACTAGAATTCAACTGCATGAAGGCAGCGATCGCTGTATATCACGTCCCCTGATACATCCCAAGAACCTTGAAGGGTGCCTGGCACATAATCAGATCTCAATAAGGACAACCTGTTGGATAATGAACACTGTGGAAATGTGTAGGTGTCAGAAATGGTGGTCTTCTACCCTGAACAGAGGTGGGGACTGTAGAAGAAGAGTCTGATGTTCACCCTGGGGCAGCTCAGGGAGAGGACTTGAGATTTCTCTGCCTGCAGGGAGGACCTCCACCCATGGTGGTCAAGGAATGGACATCAGATTGGGGAGAGGCCCACCAGGAATCCACACAGAGAAGACGCTATCCCCAAAGTCAATCCAGCCTGGGGTCAAATGGGAAATTCAGGCCACCAGCCTTCATTCAGAGCACAGTGCCTTTCGGGCTCAGGGCTATATGTTGCTGTAGAAAGAACTAAGATTTTTATTTTTTGGCTGCACCACACGGCATGTGGGATCTTAGTTCCCCTACCAGGGATCGAACCCGTGCCCCCTGTGTTGGAAGCACGGAGTCTTAACCACTGGACGTCCAAGGAAGCCCCAAAATTGAGATTTTAGAGTCAAACAGATTTGGGTTCATGGCCCAGTTCTCCCACTAGCTGTGGGACAAATTACTTGTCCTCTTTTACTCTTCTGTAAAAGGAGGATAATAATAACTTTATAACTTTATTCATATTACTATTATCATTATTCAATGAAGTGCCCACATTTTATACAGGCACCGTTCCCAGCATAAAGTAAGCACTAAAGGTGTTAATTCTAATGATGTTGATGATGATGATGATTATGATACAAGGACCTAGATATTTGTTGCTGTTAGACAGGTACCTTTAGCTCTTTCTCCCACCATCTCTTCATTTGTTTGTGTGGCAGAGTCATTCTTTTCCAATAATTGGCTTTTTCCATGTGATGGAGAACAAGGCCATAGGTCACTCTGAATTAACATCCTTCCAACCCTCAGACCCGACAGGCAGGAGAGATTCTCTCCTACCTCAATTGAATAAAATCCTAGGAAGGATCCTGCTTGGCCTGGCTTGGATCCCACGCCCTTCTTGTTCCAGTCACTTGGTGAGAAGGATGGGGTTCTATCAATAGCCAGCCAAGGATACCTACTCGTCCCTTTGGCCAGGGGTGAGAGTCTCTCCGAGATGGTGGGTGGGATATTACATTTTCTGGGAAAGTAAAGTCGTCACCACTCTGTATCCTACCATCATGTCATCTTGCATCACTTCATGGTTGTTTTACATATTTGTTACTAAATTGTGAGTTTCCTGGGGCAGGGACCATGGCTTCTGTATCTTCACATCCCTCCACCCCAGCACGGTGATTGATGAAGGGAAGGGCTTCTATAAATGGAGGCTGTTGAATTGAAGCTGAATATGAGTCAGATAAGAGAATAACAAATTCTGTAGATAACACCTGAGGAGAGAGAAGTGGGGCTTCCTGGGAGTCTCGTGGGTTCCAACTTTAGGCTCTTCTGAGACCCATTATCTCTCTCATGAGGGACTTTGAGATTCAGTGAAAGGAACACTGCAAATAAAGAGATAAAGGCCCCATTGTGGCTCTTCCACACAAGCTGTGTGATGGTGTAGAAATCAGTAGACTCCTGGGGCCAAAGTTGCCTTATTTATGAAATGAAAAAGATGGTCTTTGTGATATCTTGCTTATAATCTTAAAATTCTACGAATATAGTCATCTTTCTTTTTGACATTTTACTGGCTCCTTTGGAATCTCTGTTCAACATTTGAGCAATGTCACAATCTGGTATCGTGTTTAAAGGTCATTGTATTTATCTGGCACAGCTTAGAAATTCTGTGGTAACCTTTTCAATTTAAACCGAGGACTCAATTTAGAGAAAAAGAACATTGGACTGAAAATCAGGAGACAAGCTCTAGTTTCCATTCTGCCCTAATGTGATGAAGGATATTGGCAAAATTACTTAAAATCTCTGAGCCTTGGCATCCTCATTTGTGTATAACATAGCTGGTATAGATTTGGTAAAAGGCAAGATTGTACCTTTCTAAGGTACTGGCACAGGGGAAACAGCCTGTCTCTCTTTTTTCCTGTTAGTAATAGAACCATCTGTATTCTAGCTAAGCACATGGCAGCCCAGCCAGAGACTGCATCTCCCTGACTCCCTTTTGGCTCTGAGATTAAGTGTAGGCTTATGGGTGCTGAGAGGAGTGATATATACATCTTCCAGTTCATCCCCAACCTAAGCACAAGCTGCTTACCCTGGACCTCTTCTATGATGGTAATAGTAACAACCATAGCAATGACCTTGGGCCCAGTAAATGGAACACTCTAGTGAGGCAAGGGATGAAGGGGCCCTAAAGTAGAGTAATCACAAGGAAGGTGGTTTGGAAGAAATGATTCCAGAAAGTTTTAGGAAGTACAGAGAGCAGGCGTGCCCTCAACTCTATGAAAACCAAATTTTCTTTCTATTGTCACACGTTCATTCCCAGGAGAAGTTTATTCGAGGTTGAGTTCAAGAGCTTATTATTGAAAGCAGAGAGTGGCTGCAACCAACGTGGCCTGTGGCCTGCAGCTCCCTGTGTCCCATATAGAAGCTTCAGGCAGCACCCTGCACACCTCGTTACACCCACAGCAGCAACAAGACTACCTTAAACTCCTCCCCCACAGAAAGAAGGTCCTTAATGGAAAAGACAACACATTTATCACAGCTGAGCTGCTTAGAGCAGAATACACCAGCCAGCCAGGAGGAGGCAGTGCCACCAAAGCCAGATCCCCAAGAGGGAGGCCTCAGCACTTGCCTCTTCCTTGTCAGACGTTTCTCCTTCCAGGGCTTGTGTCTCAGGTTTAGACATTTGTGGATTAACTGATGCAGAAGAGTTTGATGGTATATTCCTATCCTTAAAAAAAAAACAAAAAACAAAGATTTTTTTCTGATTATAATTGAAGTGCACACTCATATAGAAAAACTGGGAATGCACAAAAGTTTTAAAAAAGGAGAAAAATTGGGCTTCCCTGGTGGCGCAGTGGTTGAGAATCCGCCTGCCGATACAGGAGACACGGGTTCGTGCCCTGGTCCGGGAAGATCCCACATGCCGCGGAGTGACTGAGCCCGTGAGCCATGGCCGTTGGGCCTGTGCGTCCGGAGCCTGTGCTCCGCAACGGGAGAGGCCACAACAGTGAGAGGCCCGCGTACCACAAAAAAAAAAAAAAAAAAGAAAGGAGAAAAATTGATACCTTTCATTATTACCATCCAGAGATAACCTTGGTCATGTTTTTGATATTCTTGACCTTTTTCTTTGTTGATGTGTGTTTATGATTTTAAAACAAAATTGGAACATGTTGCATCTTCACTCTTACATCCTTTTTTTTTTTTTAAAGATGTTGGGGGTAGGAGTTTATTAATTAATTTATTTATTTTTGCTGTGTTGGGTCTTCGTTTCTGTGCGAGGGCTTTCTCTAGTTGTGGCAAGCGGGGGCCACTCTTTATCGCTGTGCACGGACCTCTCACTATCGCAGCCTCTCTTGTTGTGGAGCACAGGCTCCAGACGCGCAGGCTCAGTAGTTGTGGCTCACGGGCCTAGTTGCTCCGTGGCATGTGGGATCCTCCCAGACCAGGGCTCGAACCTGTGTCCCCTGCATTAGCAGGCAGATTCTCAACCACTGCGCCACCAGGGAAGCCCCATCCTTTTTATTTTAACTTAAAGTAATCTACTCCTGACGTTGTGAGGTCCCTGACATGGTGGGCTGGCAAGGGCTCTGTTCTCCCACAGATACTCCCGGTAGCTCAAGTCAGAGACAAAAGATGATCTAGTCTATGAACTTGACCCGGTGTGACCCTTCTGTTTCTGGTGTGCAGTTTAAGGGAGCAACATGTACCCATCACCCATAAATTGCGAGTAAAACTTCTTATTGCTGTACTCAAAGCCACGTGATGCCAGAGCATAGAAACTCAGGCATGGCTGGGAGGACAATCTGCAAAGGTTACCCACGTATAATAAACAGATCTTTGGGTTTTGTTAAGGTGTTTGGACAAGAATATGTCACTTGAAACATACTGTTTATCTGAGGATTATGTAGAAGGTACAATAAATGGACTGGAAAATGTTTAAAGAGATTTCCGCCCCCACCTCACCCGCCAAACACAGAGAACAGTGGAGAAAATAAGAATTCCTTTAGAATGGGCATTCAATATATCTATCTTTCATGCTGTGGGGTTTACCTCGTAAAGTTACTTTGTAAGCTGTAAAGTGCTGTGTGAAAATAACGTTAGCATTCAGTGTGGTATCATTTATATGGAACAAATGGATATGCGTGTTCATATAGATATGCACAGAAAGCCCTCTGTCAGAATTTAAATTTATAATACGTAATCTAAGCAGGTAAGCTTGAAGAGCTTCTTTTTCTGCTATTAAGTTCACATGATTTTGTTTGTATCTGTAGTTATAGATTTTGATGCTCCTACTTGGAGTACTTCTCTGTTAAAGTATTTCCTGTGAGAGGTATTAAGATTTCTTTATATTGATTTTTTAAAGAATTTTTTGTATTGATTTTGTTCAAAAGGAAGTATTGCAACACATATGTATAAGTATTGACCAGGTTGGCTAACCAAGGGAGCTAGCCCTAGTCTTTGTGTTCCAAGAAGCTGTAAACAAGTCATTGGAACTTCAGAAGATGGTCCCTCATCTTTTTTTGTTTGTTTTTTGGTTTGGGGGTTTTTTTTTAAAGCTTTTTTAAAAAAATTTTATTGGAGTAGAGTTGATTTACAATGTTGTGTTAGTTTCAGGTGTACAGCAAAGTGAATCAGTTATACATATACATATATCCACTCATCTTATGCAGAGGGTGAAACTCCCTGGAAGGCAGGCGGGCCTGTATCTGTGAGTGTTGGCCTCTGCCAGTGAGAGGAGGGGCTCTCAGTAAGAGCCTTCTGAAGAGACTGCCCTTACCTTTCAGCTGAGTCTCAGTCTAAACAAGTTTGGGAGACAGTTGAGCTTCAATTACTCAGAAGCTTATGCCTCACAGCTCAGTGCCATGTGCAGCTAGGTGCCTAGCAATGGCTGTCTGATGGGTAATGATGAGATTTTCTTTAAAAAAATGAGTGTCTTGGCCTCCACTCCAAGCCCATTTGCTTGCAGGAGCCCAGCCTTGTTTGGGACCTGTTTTAACCCATTTCCATAAAGAAAGGAACAGCAATCACATGACCTCTGCTCTTCCCAGGAGTTTCAGCACCCAAATTCAGGACTTCCTTCTTAAGGTTTAGCTAGTCCTCTGTTCTGACTTGGTGCCAGGAGAGTTGGAGCCGCCTCATGTGCAGGGACATGAGTCGAGCAGTGACCTTGGCCTACCCATGTTCTGGCATTCCAGGATGCTATGCTTCTGAGGTGGGGTGGCATGGACACCCATGATACCAGTCATGCCAGCTGGAGAACCCACTGGACTCTTCCCTCTCCCCTACCCCACACCTAGTGAGTCACTGCCCTGCCACTCTTGCTAATTGGCCACTCTTGAACCCACACCCCTTCCCATTTCCCCTGCTCTGATTCCAGCTCATCCCCCTGCCTCCCACAATTTTCTCCCTGCCCCATCGCATCTGGACTCCACACTGAAGTCAGGGCAGTGGCCCCCAAACTTATGAAATGGAGAATGTCTTAGTCAAGATTCTCCAGAGGGACAGGGCCAATAGGATATATATGTAGAAAGAGATTCCTTATGAGAAAGTGTCTCATGGTCCCACAATGTACCATCTGCAGGTTGGAGACCCATGGGAGCTGGTGGTACAAATTCCAGTCTGAGTCTAAAGGCCTGAGAACCAGGCGAACCAATGGTGTAAATCCTAATCTGAGGGCAAGAGAAGACTGACATCCTATCTCAAGCTGTCAGAGAGTGAATTCTCCCTGACCCAGGCTTTTTTTCTATCCAGACCTCCACTGGATATTGGATGAGGCCCACCCACACTTCACTGGATTCCCATGGTGCTTCCCAGAGGTCCCAGTGGAACTCCTTACCGGTTTCTCCTGGGGACAGTTTCTAATAAATCACTTCCATTCAAATCCTCGTCTCAGGTGCAGCTCGTGGGGATCAGCCTACGTCACCGCCAGGGTCACGGCCCTCTCTGGTCACGTGACCCCTCAGTCACACCCACGCCCCTCCCGCTAACGCGGCTCTGCTAATTCTCCGCAGGTGATCTATTCCCTGAATACCCGCCAGGACGAGGCCGAGGCGGGCGTGGAGGCGCTGCGTGAGGCCCACCAGGAGGAGCTGCGGAAGGCGGTGGCCGAGACAGAGGCCAGGCTCCTGCAGGCGCAGGGCCGCGCAGGCGAGGAGGTCCTGAGGCAGCGCATCCAGGCCCTGGAGAGCGCCCTGGAGCTGCAGAAGCGGCTGACGCAGGAGGCGCTGGCCCGGTCGGCCGCGTGCAGGCTGGAGACCCAGGAGAGCGAGCTGAGGTTGGAGGCCGAGCACGCCGAGCGGGTGCTCACCCTCTCCAGGGAGATGCTGGAGCTCAAGGCCAACTACGAGAAGAGGCTCCGGCACCTGAGCGGCCACGAGGCGCCCCGGTGGGGCCGGCTCGCCCAGGAGGGTCCCGAGCCCCAGGCCGAGCCGGGCTGCGGCCCCGAAATGCAGGAGGTCCTGCTGGAAGTGGAGCGGCTGCGAGCGGAGAATCAGCAGCTGAGCAAGGACTATGCTCGGAAGGCTGAGGAACTGCAGGCCACGTACGAGCGGGAGAACGAGGCTGTCCGGCAGGCCGTGCAGCAGTCGGTGAGCGAGGCCCTGTGGCAGTGGCAGGAGAAGGAGACTGACCTCCGGAAGAACTTCCAGGCCCAGGAGGTGGCCCTGCAGGCCCAGGTCCGGAAGCTAGAAGGGGATCTGGAGCACAGAGGCCGCAAGATAAGTGACCTGAAGAAGTACGCCCAGAAGCTGAAGGACCGCATTCAGGTAAAGCAGGGATCTTCCTACCTTCCAAATGGGAGACTAAGCGTGGCCCCTAGTATCGAACACCTACCGTGCGTCACGCACTGCGCAAAGCCCTTGACTTCTGCCAGAGCGGGCGTTATTACCTCCATGGAGTTCAACTACATTCATTCAGCAAGTATGTATGGAACACCTACTATGTGCCAGGCCGGGGCTGTGGGCAGGAGACGCACGGTGAGCCGGCCTTGATCCCTGTCCTCTGAGAGCTGAGAGACTTACAATTTAGAGATGAGAAGATAAAACTGAAATTGAGAAGCTTAAGGATGGGCCTAGCTGGGCACACAGCTACAAAGTGTTTGAACTCAGTTCAGCCTAATTCTAAAGCCCCCACTCACTCCATAACAACTTGCTGTCCTAACATCCTTGGGGCTTTGTATTTGTGGAAAGCCAGACCATTGACAAGTCAGTTACATGAGGCCCACAGACTCACAGAGCCCCATCTCTAAAAGTAACAGCAGCTAGTATCCTTTGTACTCCTTGAGCATTTTTTTTTCTGTCCCAGACACTTTATCTCATTTGATCCTCACTACAGAAAGGTTAAATAACTTGCAAAAAGTCACCCAGCCAATCAGAGGATAAGTAGGGATTTGGTGAACACTGAGCCACTGAATTCCAGAGATTAAAGGCGTATGCTGTGCACTTACCCACTTTTCAGATCTGATGTACTTAGGATGTCTCGACACAGAACTGTAACAAGAGAAATGAGACCCTTTCTGTCTGTTTAGGACCTGGATGTGCAGCTCAAGGAGGCTCGACAGGAGAATTCAGAGTTGAAAAGCACTGCAGAAAAACTTGGGGAGAAGCTGGCTGTTGCCAAAGACAGGCTAATGGTGCAGAACTGTCATGTGACACAGAAAAGCGGTGAGATGCCCAGAATGATTTCCTTACACAGCAAAGTTTGGCCACCAGGTTGGCCTGACACTGCTTGCAGCCTTGAGACTGTTGAGGGAGCAGAGTGGAGGGCAGGGCTATTTGATCTGACCTGCCTGGTGGGCAAGTCCAATCCATGCAGGACACAAGTGAGCCGACATCCAGAGCTTCTGCAGGTCAGGTATTTAAAAGGCATGATGCAAAAGGATGTCTGGCCCCCCAGAAAATTCTCCACCAGATCCACCATAGCGCCTGAACTTCTCAGCTCTGGCTTTTCCCCAGACTTAGACAACACTTTATACTCTAACATCATTCACACAGTGACGTTATTGGGTGTTCCCAATAATTTTGTGAGTTAGGTACTGTCAGTATCCCCTGCCACAGATGAAGACATGAGGCTGAGAAAGTTACGTGGCTAGCTCAAGGCCAGCCAGCTGCCTGGTGATAGAGGTGGTGTTTGAGTCTCAGACTATCTGACTCCAAAGTGCTTTCCACTGAGCTCCCTCATCAGAAAGTTCTTGAATATGTACAGTGTCATCAGCTTGACACTGGGAGATATGACAAAGGCACAAAACATAGGCTCTGCATCTAGGGAGTTTATGGGACTGTTACTTTACAACCCACAGCATGCCTTGCTATCGTGAGTGTGGCCCAGGCAGCAGTGAGGTGTCTGGGAAAGAAGAAATCACCTCGGGCTGGAAAGTACGAGTTGGAACCAGAGGGTATGGAGGGTTTACAGCAGTGGTCTCAGAAGTAGGGCATATGGGAAGAAACTGAGCAATTCTAACTATATTTATTTTTTGTCTTATACTTGAAATCTCTTTATTTAAATCCTTTGAATGTACATATATCCAGGAACGTCCTCAATTTTTTTTAACCTATGGAAAGCACAATCAAAAAAATTTGAAGATGACTAGTTTAAGAAGGGAGAGCCGGACAACTATTTGAACTCAAGATGTTACTCGGGCAAAGGTGACAGTCACCACTTGGACCATGCTTAAGGCCAGAAGGCCATGGAGCAGGGATTACATAGGGGAGTCAAGGGCAAAATAGTTGAATAGCAGAATGGCGACCCAGCTGCAGAGGCCTCAGGCATGAGGCCAAGGCCAAAGGCATTCCCAATGATGTTGACACTGTACTTGCAGATGACATGAAGACAGAGAGGGTTTCAGAGAATGAAGTCCTAGGGAAAGAGAATGATTTGGAAGCCTGCAGTCTCCATCCTCAGCAGGATCAGAACTTTCCCAAGGAGTGTCCGTGCATGAAAGGAGGCACAGATACACAGGTACTGTCTGACCCAGCCCTGGGGATGGAGCAGTTACAGGGGGCTCTGCTGAAATGAGCTTCAGATGGAGGCCAGCCCCAAACCATGACAGGTCCACTTGGAAGCAATAGGTCCCATAGTTTCAGGGGTGGATGCGTGGGTGTGAAGTTCCAGCCAACGTCCTGCCAACTGCATGTCATTGCATGTCAAGCTAGGAGACTGAGAATGTAGCAGAATTCTCCCAACTCCTTATCATTAGCTCCTGGGAAACTGGAAGCTTGCTTAAGATTCCTGCTATATGTTCCCAGTCAAAACAAACAAAGCATTTTTTAGAAACCACCATAGTATGGGCTGGAATATCTGATCCTATGACAATAGATACACTACTCCAAAAAGCCCTTTTCCAATGGTGGATAAACTGAAGTCTCTTACAGATATCAAACATGTGACTTTATAAACTTTATTGTACCTTGTGATACATGCTTTGAAATCAGTAATCAACATTGTAGAAGTTACACAAAAGAGAAATGGTGATCTCCTGCTCCTCTCCCCACCCTGGCAGTTTTACAAGCCCTTTTTCTTTTTATAGACCAAGAAAGAGGCATGTATTGAGACAGAATATATGAAGCAAAAATATGAAGAAGACCTTCGTAAAATCAAAGATCAGACAGAAGAGGAGAAGAAACATCTCAAAGACCAGCTGGTGAAGCGCCTAGAAGACTTGGTGAAGAAGCACACGGTGGAAATCCAATTAGTTCGCTCATTGGTGGAAGCTGAGAGGCAGAAGCTACAGAAGGTGAGATCCCCTTTCAGAGATACTGTTCCGTTGTTTTTGCTTGCCTCCACCTCCCTCCTTTCCTCTTTTGTTTCTTCTTTCCTTCCTCAAACATTTACTGAGCTCCTGTTGTATGTAGATCTCAGCTAGAGCTCTGATCAGAGGGAGTTCAGAGCCTGCAGGAGGAGACAGGGCACCCCAGGGCTGTGAGACAATAGGGCCTAGAGTTGTTGACATGGGGTGGAATTGTGTCATATGAGTGTTTAATTTAGGGAAATTCAAATCCTCTAATCTGCAAAAACAGAGAGAAATAACATGAAGTGAACACGCAGGCCTGGCAGACTGCCTGGATTCAAATCCCAGCTCTACCACCCTCTAGCTCTGTGGCCACAGAAAGTTATTTAACCTGGACTCCTTACAGGGAAACTCTGCGGGGCCCCAAGTTACTCATTTATAAAACAGATGGTGATAATAGCACCTCACAGAGTAGCTGCCAGGATTGCATGAGGTAATCCATGTGTGAAAAAACGAAGCAGATCATCGCGCCTGGGGTGTAAGAGGCACTAGGTAGATGAAGGTAATTAATTAACCAGTGAGAGAGCAGTTTCTCAGCCTCTGAGTATTGTTCCAACTTCCCACCAAAGGGGGCGTTTTCTGCTGAGAAGGAGTGCAAAGCATCATCCCTCGTGTTTGCTGAGGAAAGCAAATAACATATGTATATGAATGTTTTAGGAAAAGAGTGAAGTATATCAGTATTATTGTGAGCATAGGTGGTGCTTTATTATAAGAAGGCTTCCTTCTAATCTAAGAACTTGCATTATCACTATGAGTTTTCACTGAAAGATAATCATATATCACTGAGGAATGCAATGTGTGGTAGTGAAGAGTAGTAGATACTCAATAAGTATGTGTTGGATACATAAATGAACTTATGAAAGTTTAGTCCTGGGTCCAAGTCCTGACTCTTTCACTGGCTTTACTACCACGGACAGGTCACTTAATCTTTCTGAAACCTGATTTTGAAAATAAGGATAAATACTTTGGGGGCTTGTTATGTGAATTAAATATGGTGGTTTTAAAAATTATTTATTTATTTATTTACTTTTGGCTTCGTTGGGTCTTCATTGCTGCATATGGGCTCTGTCTAGTTGCAGTGAGCGGGGGCTTCTCTTCATTGTGGTGCACGGGCCTCTCATTGTGGTGGCTTCTCTTGTTGTGGAGCACAGGCTCTAGGCGCATGGGCTTCAGTAGTCGTGGCCCGCAGGCTCTAGAGTGCAGGCTCAGAAATTGTGGCGCATGGGCTTAGTTGCTCCGTGGCATGTGGGATCTTCCTGGACCAGGGCTCAAACCCGTGTCCCCTGCGTTGGCTGGCAGATTCTTAACCACTGTGCCACCAGGGAAGCCCCTAAATATGGTTTTATATATAAACTCTTATCTCAGTGTACAACATGTAGCAAAAGTTTGATAAACTGTGGCTGTGATTAGTTACCATGTGCATTAGATGATATCATGTGTGATAATATTTAGTGTCCACTGTACTTTATAAAGCACTTTATTCTTATGAACACATTTAATCCTCCCAACAGGATTACAAAATGAGTGTTCATATCCCCATTTCAGAGATGAGAAAACTGAGGCTCAAAGATGTTATGTATCCATTCACACAGTGAGTGGTGCAGCTACATTAAAACCTGACAGCCTGACTCCAGAGGCCGTGGTTCCCCATCCCTGCACAGAGGGGGAAGCAGCTGTATTGAAAGCACTTTCCTCCCCATGAGCAGTGACTGGTTGCACGAATCCAGTCCTCACGTAGCTGAACCCACTTTCCATCGTGAGCCACAATCAGTGGGAGGGACAGTAGCTCTCCCAGAGCTACAGGTGGTCCTGGTAACCTGTCAGCCAAGCCTGACTCTGAGTGTAGAAATCCCACTTCAGCTTTAATCAGGGACATGGATCCATTTGGGAAATGAATCATGTAGAAATAAGTTGCATTTCCTCCTGGTTTTTTATTTTCTTTTTAAAAATTATGGTCATTTCTACAAACTGAGGATATAAGTTATATAAATTAGGCCATGCAGAGTACAGGAGGGTAAAAGCTTGACGAGGTTCCAGATCTGGTGTTCGTGGACTAAAAATAGATACCGGTTTCCCCTCTAGAGTTAAGAGCACACTGTTCCTTTGGGCCCTTGAGTGTAAGTATGTTGTGTATCCTGAATGCTACCTTAACCTGAAAAAGACACCACAGGAGATGGGCTGGAGTTCACCCAGACGGTTTATCTGCCTTTCCTGTCTGTAGGATTAGATTATTTTACCACTTAATCTTCACAGACAGAGCAGAGTACATGTCCTATAATTAGTACTTGCCCACATTGATTCCTAGGAGAGTGTGGAAAGGTTTATTGAGTCCTCACTGAGCTGTTCTAGACACTGCTGCATTCTACACCTCATTTGTATCACTTAGGATTCTGGGTGGCAAGCATCAGAAACCCACCCTGGGCAGTTTAGGTAAGAAAGGAATTTAGTAAAGGGTAATGAAAAGCTTTCTGGAAAACCAGGGAACTGGGCTTGGCAAGCTACTCAGTGATGAAGACACCCTTGCTGCCACGTCTGAGCCCAGACCTTCTGTTTACACAGCTGACACCACCAACACTGGGCCCTGGATGGTGCCTTTAGAACTGCACTGTCCACTATGGTAGCCTCTTGACACATGTGGTTATTTACATTTAAATCAATTACAATTAAATAATATTTTAAATTCAGTTCCTCAGTGGAACTAGCCGCATTTCAAGTGCTCAATTGCCATATGTGGCTAGTGGCTCCCAGATTGGATAGCACAGTGTTGAGGGATTTCTTTCTACACATTAGCTACATCATATTTTAGAACATTTCTATCATCACGGAAAGTTCTATCAGTCAGAGCTGCTGTAGAATGGCTGCCCCTGCTACCCCTGGGAAGTTCAGTTTCCAGATCCTTTATGACTCCAGCTTGTACATATCAATGGCTTCCAATTCAAAATCCGGGGTGCGTGTGTCTGATTGGTCACATGCCTTGATCACATGCCCATGCCCTCATCACAAGGGAGTCTGGGAAGGTAAGTCTGATATTTTCTGGTTCTGTGGTGGAAGGATGGCTCTGATGTATCAGATGGAGAACTTCCCAAACATTCAGAGAAGGAGCAGAGGCTGGGAATCCAAAAGGAACAACAGCTCTCCACTCCATGATTTAATTCTTACCTCAGCCCTGTAGGCAGGGGTTGTTTTCCCATTTCACAGATGAGGAACCTGGGAAATGAAGTCACTTGAGTATCACATGAATTGGGTGTGAGTCAGGGCTGCCTTGACTCCAAAGCCACTAACTTTTGCCCTCTGTCTATGTAGCAGAACAGAATAAACATTGCCCTGGGCCTTGGAGAGCAGCCTTCAGATCTTCACCCTGCCAATATCCGCTTATGGTTTATTTATCATTCATTGAATGCATACTTGGTGTTTTGAGCAATGCAGGGATACAGGAATCAGCCATGCCTACAGGGAGCTCACAGTCTGGAAGGAGGAACAACATGCACTCAAACCACCTGTCAAGTCTGTGTGTAAGAAGTGCTGTGCTGGGGAAGCAGCCACATTGTCACCTTAAATACTTCACCCCAAACCATTCTAGGCCTCTACTTTCTGATTTCAGTAATAATGTGAATGTGAACGATTTTGTCTAATTCTTTTCAACTTTTTATTTCTATCGACTCCCAACATACTCTTCATTATTTAGAAGTAGGTTGCTTAATTTCCAAATATTTGGAACCTTTCCAGATATCTCTTTGTTATTGCTTTCTAATTTAGTTCTCTTGTGATCAAAGAACAGATTCTGTTCTTTCCTTTTCAATTAGCTCATATTATTGTATGGCCCAGGGGTGGTCTATCTTGATGAATGGTCCAGGTGCCCTTGAAAAGAATATGGATCTGCTGCTCTTGAGTGGAGTGTTTCATGAATGATAATTAGGTTAAGTTGGTTCATAGTGTCGTTCAAGTATCTTATTTCCTTACTAATTTTTTCTCTATTTGTTCTGTTGACTATTGAGAGAGGAGTATTGAAATCTCAAATTTAAATTGTCAGTTTTTATATTTTCCCTTTTAGTTCTGTCACTTTTTGCTTTAGATAAATTCAAACTTATTTATGAGGTACATACACATTTAGGCTTATTATGTATTCTCAGTGAATTGGCCCCTTACTCATTATGGAATATTCCTTGTCCTGAAGTCTACTTTGATAAAAATACGGACGTTCTATCATTTTTATGGTTAGTGTTACAGTCTATTTTAATCCATTCCTTTACTTTTAACCTACCTGTGTCTTTCTAGTCAAAGTGTGTTTATATTGGGCTGGCCAAAAAGTTCGTTCGGGATCTGTAAGCTGTTACAAAACCTGAAGGAGCTTTTTGGCCAACCCAAATAGGATAGCTGGATCTTCTGTTTTATTCAGCTTGGCAGTCTGACTTTTGAGGGTTATTTAGACCATTTACATTCAATGTAATTATCATTAAGTCTACCATATTGCTGAGTTGGGTTTTTTTTTTCTATTTGTCACATCTTTTTTCTTTTTGCTTGTTTTTCTGTTTATTTTTTATTTTTTTTATTTTTTCGCGGTACGTGGGCCTCTGTCACCGCCACGGCCTCTCCCGTCGTGGAGCACAGGCTCCGGACACGCAGTCCCAGTGGCCATGGCCCACGGGCCCAGCCGCTCTGCGACACGTGGGATCCTCCCGGACCGGGGCACGAACCCGCGTCCCCTGCATCGGCAGGCAGACTCCCAACCACTGCGCCACCAGGGAAGCCCCTTTCTGTTTATTTTTGATTACTTGAATATATAGCTTTTGGTATTCCCTTTTTTATCTCCACTAGTGACTTGTTAGATATCCTTCTTTTGGGGAGGGGATGGTGTGCCATGGTTGCTGTAGGATTTACAACCTGCAACTTTATCATTGTCTGCCATCGAATAATATGATGTTACTTCATACATATTGTGTTGTGTAAGGTTTGTACGAAGAAGCAATACATATATACTTCACTGTACAAACCTTACAGCAACACGCTATTTTTATTTAGCCTTTCCTCACCTTTGTGAAGTTGTTGTCATGTTTTACTTTACGTATGTTATAAACTCTACATCACTTTTCTATTTCCTTAAATAGTCAATTATCTCTTAGAGAGAATTTTTTAAATGAGAAAACTAAAGTCTTTTATATTTTCTAATTTACCATTGCTACCCTCTTCTTTCCTTTGGCGTATTCAAGTGCCCCATCTGGTATCATTTTCTTTTGGCCTGAAGAACTTCCTTTAATGTTTCTTGTAGTGTCATTCTGCTCACAGCAAATTCTCTCAGTGTTTATATGTCTGAAAATGTCTTTATTTTGCCTTCATTTTTGAAGGTTATTTTGCTGGATATAGAATTCTAGGTTAACAGTTTTTTTTTCTTTCAGCACTTTAAAGATGCTGTTCAACTTTTTAAAATTTTTGGTGTGTATTTTCTTCAGATGAAAAGTTGGTAGCCACTCTTATCTGTTCTCCCCTGTGCATAATGTATCTTTTTGTTTTCTGATTGCTTTTAAGACTTTTTTCTTTATCATATCACAATTTGATTATGATATGTCATGGTGTGATATTCTTTGTGTTTTTCTGTTTGGGGTTCATTGGATGCCTTGGGTCTGTAGGTTATAGTTTTTTTCTGTATTCAGATTTTTAAATTGAAGTGTGGTTTATTTGCAATGTTTTGCTGTGGGTTATAGTTTTTATACAGTGTGGAAATTTTAAGATCATTATCTCTTCTGCCTTCCCCTCTGAGTGACATTTCAGGCTTTGTACTGGTTTACTCTTTCAGCTATACCAGGAACTTTACTATAAATACACACCAAAGAGTGATTTTTCTTCTTGAAAAAAGTTAACATGTTTTCCTTTAAAATGCCAACTGAAACCTCTGCTTGGTGATTTCCTGTGGCTGCTTATTTGTTGTTCCCGTGACAGTGGCTCCCTTATGTGTCTTTTCTTAAACTGGCAGTAATTGTGGACAATCTAGACAAGAAAGCAGAAAAAGGGTGGGAGTCCTGCTTTTGCCTCTTACCAGCCATTGGATTTACTTCATGTGAAATGGATGCAATAAAGCCTTTTTCCATAAGTATTATGAGAGTTAAATGAGAACAGAGCTTATGAAAGTACTCTGTGAATCCTGTAAATTAATAGCCCATGGAGCCTTCTTCCAGGGGTGGGATGCAGCAATTTATATATCTGAAAGCATTCACCTCCTTCTTTTTCCTCACGTTCTTGTCTTTGTAGTTGTTTTTTCTCTTTCCCCGAGTTAGGGAGAGAATGTTAACGCTTCCTGTTGAAATCCTCAAGGTCACTTGAGGAAATTTGTGGGGACATTTTTTCCCTTTAGGTCCATTTGTCAAGGCAACAGCTGAAGCTGTGATTGATTACATATACCCTAGGACATTAGGCTGTGCAAGATTAGAAATAGCCACTGCTTTATGCTAAGCATCTTTCTCACAGGGGCTTTCCACTGTGCTGTTACAGTGAACATGCCTTGGCAGAGTCAGGGAGTGTCTGCACCAATAAGCATGTTAAACAAAACTTCTGTTCAATAAAAGATTCTGTGAATGAGGGACTAAATAGTGAAGTTTAAAAAAAAATCAGAATCTTTGCTGAGGGGACGGCCTTATTTCTGATGGTTACTTAAGTTATCTCAACTTGTTTTAAACAAAAAGTTTATCTATCATCTTCAGAAAATGTACTCTCCAAAGCAACAAGCCCTGCAAAAGGAGATGGTGGATTTACTGAAGACACTATACATGGGCTAAGTGTCCACATCATGCGACCCTTACAATCGAATCACAGCCCTCTTTTCTTCTCTTTTAAATGACTGACCCCAGGGACAATGCTAAGTGCCACCCCAGGGCCACTGGCCTGGCCTGGGGCCCCATAGAAAGTGTAAAGGTGTCATCCAGATGATCAGTAGCAGCATCTTTTTAGATGATCAGGTTAGAAATCCAGGAGTCAGAAATCCAGAAATCCATAATTTCTCTGTCATCCCTCACATTCAATCAGCCATAAAGTCCATTCATTCTACAGTTGACCCTTGAACAATGTGGGAGTTAATCCAAGTATAACTTATAGTAGGCCCTTCGTATCTGCAGTTCCTCCACATCCACAGGTTCAACCAACCACAGACTGTGTAGTACTGTAGTATTTACTGTTGAGAAATGTCCATGTATAACTGGACCCATGCAGGCAGGGAAGAAGCACAGCCAAGCGGTCATCCGTTCCTGAGTTTGGATCTTGACTCTTCCGCTTACGGGCTGCATGACCTTGGGCAAGTTATTTAACCTCTTCAAGCTTCATTTCTTCATCTGTATAATGAGCTTTAACAATACTACCTAGCTCATAGGGTTTTCATAAGGTTCAACGAGATGATCTGTGAAAAGCGCCCAGAAAATGGTACACACTCAGTAGATGTCAACTGCTAATGTATCCGTCTACTTCCAGTTAGAGCATAAAGGTCTGTAATCAATTATCACCATCCAACATGGTATACTGCGTTATAGCTGTTGACTTTGCTGCCTATCTCTCTCACGCAAATGTGAGCTCCTGGTGAGTAAGCATATTGTCTGTTTTTAATCCCCAGCTTCAAGAACAGTGCCAAGCACATGGTAGGTCTCAATAAATATTTGTTGAACAAATAAATGACTTAATATCTACCTAAAATTCAGCTACGAGGAACAGAATATTTCATCCACTGCTCTAGACGCTTGAAAAATTTCCCCAGATATTAAGCTCGATCAGAAAGCATAAGCATCTGTAAGAAGAGTACTACTTATCACTTATCGATCCCTTACTATGTACCTAGAACTGTGCTAAGCATGTAAGTAATGCATTGAATCACAGAGATATTAGGAAATGTGCCCAAGATCATGCAGCTAAAATGCAGCTGCACCACTCACATGGGCTCCAGAATGTTCTTTTATCTGGATCTGCTTTGTGCTGAGACTATGAGGCTGTGGGGAGGGACCAGGGAGGAAGCAGCCCTATGAATCCCATCATTTTGACTAAAGTAAGGATGCTGTTGAGAAGGCCGAAGAAGAAATTTCATTCTGCTTTTGGAATTTCCCTGCAACTGAGGATGTAGTTGGCTTTTTGATTTATAGAACCATGAGAATTGTGTCAGTAATGAGCATTCTCTTTTCTTATTTGACACTACAAAATTTAAAGCCAGGGGTTTACTCTGCCCCCGCCCCACCCCCCAGTATATTTTCGACTTTGTGGTGTGAATTTAGCACCTGTTTTCTTTGGACTTTCTCAGGTATTTCTAATTTATATTTTCTTATAGTAGTTTATGACTCCTGTGAGTTTCTTTGAACTCCTTTGGGAGTAAGGCAGGGTGTGTCCTGTCCATGTTTTCATGGCTTGTGTGGTTAACTCTTCCATTCATTATTTAGGAAGTAGAAGCACAGTTGGAGGAAGTGAAAAAGAAATCAGAAAATGAAATAAAGCATCTGGAAGAAGAGAAAGAGGCCCTAAGTGTGAAGCTCCAGAATTCACTGCTTGAGGTAAGTCCCGAATAAAAGCTGTTCTTGGAATGATGGTTCTGGGCTCCAGGAGTTTTTGATGAACTGAGATGCTAGGAATCTTGGGAAGCTGCCCTGACCTCCTTACATTTAGCATCCTTGGAAGGAAGGAAAAGACTTCATCCTGACAGGAAGGCTGTCTCAGGGGCATAAATTCAGCTGCAAATAATAGAGAGCCTGATTTATAGAGGCTTAACAAAGAGGCGCTTAATGTCACACATAAAAGAGGGAGGCAGGAGGCTGCTGGTGTTGATTCTGTGGCTACATGATATCAGGCCTGGAAAATCTGCAAACATCTTGGTCCCGCCCTCTCCCCACGCCCGGCTGTGTTATCAGTGTCCTGGGCATTAGATACTTCTGCCTTCCTGGGCTCTTTTCTTTATCAAAAAAAAATTAAAAATTATAATTTGTAACTGCACTGTCATAAAGGTGAATATGGCCAGGCTGCAGTTTTTTCTTCTGATTTTGAAAGAAATGAAAATATTTTCATGGCCCCTAAATGCATCATACGTTCCTAGCACTGCACGTAGGAGAAGTTGGCTCAGATTCCCCTTGGCTGTGAGAATGACTGTCACTGTTCCAGTTGTCATGTCCAAAGTTAAAGCAGGAAAGAAGGAGAGGCAGGGATGACCAGGCCTGCCCACTTCATCAGGAAAACAAAAGCATGCGCAGAAGCCCCCAGCTGACTCCTACTCCCATTGGTAATATCTGTGCCACGTGGCCAGCCTGGGAAAGCAAGGATTTAGCCGTCAGGCCTCCCTGATGGAAGCCGGCAAGGAGAGCAGGGTAAGGAATAGATGTAAACCAGCTGAACAATGGAGTTTTCTTCTTGGGCCCACTTGTCCAAACCACCCAGGGACCAAGTTCAAAGTTTAAAGGCGTTGTGGACAGTGTTACTAGGGAGAAGAACTTGCCACTGATGGACTCCTATTCATCCTTCAGTGCCCTTAACACTGTGCTGGAATTGCCTGGGCAGAGTTTATTGCTGTAAGTTCTCTGCAGTAGTACCTACCTCATAGTAATTGTTAGGAGAATTAAAAGAGTTAATACTGTAAAATGCTTAGGTCTGTGCCTGGCACAGAGCAAACACACCATTAATGATGCTCTTATATATTGTACATGTGTCTACTGAATGTTGTTGTGATTGTGAACATGCATCTGTCTGCTCCATAAGATGACAGCTCCTTGAAGGCAGGGACGATATTTTATGATCTTACCATCTTGCTCTCACTCTGTCCCTTCTCCTCCCTACTTTACACCTGAGGAGCTGCCTGAGGAGCATTAGTTTTAGCAACATCAGAGGTTCCTTTATGGTTATTGACCTTGTTCTTCTCAAAGTCTAGAGCAGGGAAACCAGACCGTTTAATTGACACTCTACAATTAGTTGGTTAATAATAATCATAATTAAGGCTTTATAATTTAATAGCAGCTTTTAGCCACTCTTCTCTCATATTATCTGTATAATTCTTAAATATTGTTCCTTTTCTTTACCAACTAACTTTGTAAAAATGAAATAGGGTGGCCTTCCAGGAATGGTATGAAAACTAATGGAAACCATGCTACAGCTCTGGTATAGTTATGTGGATGTGAATAATTTAAAGAGAAGTGTGGAATATTGTAAACCTGCCAGGCTCATCTTCTTCTGGAGAGACGAAGCAACTAGCTAATTAGAAATGGCCTCTCTAGAAGCATGTCTAGGATTTGGCTAGTGGGGCACAGTCCCCAGAACTGATTGAACCAAGGGAATAGGTCCCAGATTAATGACCACAGCCGGGTGATAGGACTTTGTTTCATTGCTGAATGTTTCTATTCTTCTGTTTTAGGTTTTAAGGCTGGAAGCATTTATCCAACAGAATAATGTACATCCCCCGAGAGGCAATGAACGGCCCCAAGAATTGGACTGCCAGCACTGCAACATTTTAGAGACCCAGGTAACCTCTAGCTTTTCCTGCTTTAATTAAGGATATTTTTCTTTTTCTTTTCAGCACTTTGGTGTCCCCAGTGACACACGCTGGCATTAATGGGCTCTTTTATTTCCCCCCTTAGAGCTGCCAAAATGCCTGAAAAAAAATCATTATAAAATCAATTTGCAAAAACCATGACGAAAATAGAGTTCTGAGTAATTATCCACCTGGTTTGAAAAAGAACAGGGCTTGTCAGATGACTCTTCTCTCCCTCTCTGAGAGCAGCCTGGCTGGCAGATCAGGGGGCACTGGACTAGAGTGGGGTCTTTGGTTCTGCCCAGCATGAAGCATAACAGTAATCATAACTCCCCCTCAAGTGCATGCTGAGAAGCGTGCGTTGGTTCACCATGAGACTCGGCTCTCATCCGACCCTCCTGGATCTAGACCGTGATCCCTCCATGAGCTTAGTTCTAGAGAGAAGTACAGACCCCTCCTACATAGAGTTGCAGGAGGAACCTTGATGAGTATCAATTCCACTTGATTCAACTCAACATGCACATTATTCGTTCATACTGCAGCCATCTGTGAAATACATAACAAGTGCCAGCCTCTGAGCTACATGGAAGATGGGAGAAATATATATAAACAAATAGCTTTAACACAGTGTGGACATTTAGTAATAGAATTAAACATCTGGTGCTGTGTTTTCTATTAGGCAACTGTTATGTACTTTACAGGTATAGTTCTTTTGTTTTTTTAAATTTTATTTATTTATTTTTTTATACAGCAGGTTCTTATTAGTTTTTTATTTTATACATATTGGTGTATATATGTTGTCAATCCCAATCTCCTGATTCATCCTGCCGCCATCACCGACACCCCGCTTTCCCCCCCTTGGTGTCCATACATTTTTTCTCTACATCTGTGTCTCTATTTCTGCCCTGCAAACCGGTTCACCTGTACCATATTTCTAGGTTCCACATATATGCGTTAATATACAATATTTGTTTTTCTGATTTACTTCACTCTGTATGACAGTCTCTAGGTCCATCCACGTCTCTACAAATGACCCAATTTCGTTCCTTTTTATGGCTAATATTCCATTGTATATATGTACTACAACTTCTTTATCCATTCCTCTGTTGATGGACATTTAGATTGCGTCCATGACCTGGCTATCGTAAATAAAGCTGCAATGAACATTGGGGTGCATGTCTTTTTGAATTACGGTTTTCTCTGGGTATATGCCCAGTAGTGGGATTGTTGGGTCATATGTTACTTCTATTTTTAGTTTTTTAAGGAACCTCCATACTGTTCTCCATAGCGGCTGTATCAATTTACATTCCTACCAACAGTGCAAGAGGGTTCCCTTTTCTCCACACCCTCTCCAGCATTTGTTGTTTGCAGATTTTCTGATGATGCCCATTCTAACTGGTGTGAGGTGATGCCTCATAGTAGTTTTGATTTACATTTCTCTAATAATTAGTGATGATGAGCAGCTTTTCATGTGCCTCTTGGCCATCTGTATGTCTTCTTTGGAGAAATGTCTATTTAGGTCTTCTGCCCATTTTTGGATTGGGTTGTTTGTTTCTTTATATTGAGCTGCATGAGCTGTTTATATATTTTGGAGATTAATCCTTTGTCCATTGATTTGTTTGCAAATATTTTCTCCCATTCTGAGGGTTATCTTTTCATCTTGTTTATAGTTTCCTTTGCCGTGCAAAAGCTTTGAAGTTTCATTAGGTCCCATTTCTTTATTTTTGTTTTTATTTCCATTACTGTGGGAGGTGGGTCAAAAAAGATCTTGCTGTGATTTATGTCACAGTGTTCTTCCTATGTTTTTCTCTAAGTTTCATAGTGTCTGGTCTTACATTTAGGTCTTTGATCTATTTTGAGGTTTTTTTTGTGTATGGTGTTAGGGAGTGTTCAATTTCATTCTTTTATGTGTAGCTGTCCAGTTTTCCCAGCACCACTTATTGAAGAGACTGTCTTTTCTCCATTGTATATCCTTGCCTCCTTTGTCATAGATTAGTTGACCATAGGTGCATGGGTTTCTCTCTGGGCTTTCTATCTTGTTCCATTGATCTATATTTCTGTTTTCGTGCCAATACCGTATTGTCTTGTTTACTGTAGCTTTGTAGTATTCTCTGAAGTCAGGGAGTCTGATTCCTCAGCTCCATTTTTTCCCCTCAAAATTGCTTTGGCTACTCAGGGTCTTTTGTGTCTTCATACAAATTTTAAGTTTTTTTGTTCTAGTTCTGTAAAAAATGCCATTGGTAATTTGATAGTGATTGCATTGAATCTTTAGATTGCTTTGGGTAATATAGTCATTTTAACAATATTGATTCTTCCAGTCCAAGAACATCATATATCTCTCCATCTGTTTGTGTCATCTTTGATTTCTTTCATCAGTGTCTTATAGTTTTCTGAGTACAAGTCTTTTACCTCCTTAGGTGGGTTTATTCCTAAGTATTTTATTCTTTTTGTTGCAGTGGTGAATGGGATTGTTTCCTTAATTTCTCTTTCTGATCTTTCATTGTTAGTGTATAAGAATGCAAGAGATTTCTGTGCATTAATTTTGTATCCTGAAACTTTACCACATTCATTGATGAGCTCTTGTAGTTTCCTGGTGGCATCTTTAGGATTATCTTTATATAATATCACGTCATCTACAAACAGTGACAGTTTTACTTCTTCTTTTCCAATTTGGATTCCTTTTATTTCTTTTTCTTCTCTGATTGCTGTGGCTAGAACTTCCAAAACTATGTTGAATAATACTGGTGAGAGTGGACATCCTTGTTTTGTTCCTGATCTTAGAGGAAATGGTTTCAGTTTTTCACCATTGAGAATGATGTTTGCTATGTGTTTGCCATATATGGCCTTTATTACGTTGAGGTAGGTTCCCTCTGTGTCCACTTTCTGGAGAGTTTTGTTTTGTTTTGTTTTTTAACGAATGTGTTTTTATTTTTTTATTATTTATTTATTTATTTTTAACATCTTTATTGGAGTATAACTATTTTACAATAGTGTGTTAGTTTCTCCTTTACATCAAAGTGAATCAGTTATACATATACATATGTATATGTATATGTATTTTTATCATGAATGGGTGTCGAATTTGGTCAAAGGCTTTTTCTGCATCTATTGAGATGCTCATATGGTTTTTATTCTTCAGTTTGTTAATATGGTGTATCACATTGATTGATTTGCATATATTGAAGAATCCTTGCATCCCTGGGATAAATCCCCGTTGATCATGGTGTATGATTTTTTTAATGTGTTGTTGGATTCTGTTTGCTAGTGTTTTGTTGAGGATTTTTGCATCTATATTCATCAGTGATATTGGTCTGTAATTTTCTTTTTTTCTAGTATCTTTTTCTGGTTTTGGTATCAGGGTGATGGTGGCCTCATAGAATGAGTTTGGAAGTGTTCCTTCCTTTGCAATTTTTTGGAAGAGTTTGAGAAGGATGGCTGTTAGCTCTTCTCTAAATGTCTGAGAGAATTCACCTGTGAAGCCATCTGGTCCTGGACTTTTGTTTATTGGAAGATTTTTTTTTTTTTTTTTTTTTTTTTGCGGTACGCAGGCCTCTCACTGTTGTGGCCTCTCCCGTTGCAGAGCACAGGCTATGGACACGCAGCCTCAGCGGCCATGGCTCACGGGCCCAGCCGCTCCACAGCATGTGGGATCCTCCCGGACCGGGGCACGAACCGCATCCCCTGCATTGGCAGGTGGACTCTCAACCACTGCGCCACCAGGGAAGCCCTGTTGGAAGATTTTTAATCACAGTTTCAATTTCATTACTTGTGATTGGTCTGTTCATATTTTCTATTTTTTCCTGGTTCAGTCTTGGAAGGTTATACCTTTCCAAGAATTTGTCCGTTTCTTCCAAGTTGTCCATTTTATTGGCATAGAGTTGCTTGTAGTAGTCTCTTAGGATACTTTGTATTTCTGTGGTGTCCATTGTAACTTCTCCTTTTTCATTTCTAATTTTATTGATTTGAGTCCTCTCCTTCTTTTTCTTGATGAGTCTGGCTAAAAGTTTATCTATTTTGTTTATCTTCTCAAAGAACCAGCTTTTAGTTTTATTGATCTTTGCTATTATTTTCTTTGTTTCTATTTCATTTATTTCTGCTCTGATCTTTATGATTTCTTTCCTTCTGCTAACTTTGGGTTTTGTTTGTTCTTCTTTCTCTAGTTCCTTTAGGTGTCAGGTTAGATTGTTTATTTGAGATTTTTCTTGTTTCTTGAGGTAGGATGGTATTGCTATAAACTTCCCTCTTAAACTGCTTTTGCTGCATCCCATAGGTTTTAGGTCATCGTGTTTTTGTTGTCATTTGTCTCTAGGTATTTTCTGATTTCCTTTTTGATTTCTTTGGTGATCTCTTGGTTATTTAGTAATGTATTGTTTAGGCTCCATGTGTTTGTGTTTTTTATGGTTTTTTTTCCCTGTAATTGATTTCTAATCTCATAGCATTGTGGTTGGAAAAGATGCTTGATATGATTTCAGTTTTCTTAAATTTACCAAGGCTTGATTTGTTGACCCAAGATATGATCTATCATGGAGAATGTTCTGTATGCACTTGAGAAGAAAGTGTAATCTGCTGTTTTCGGATGGAATGTCCCATATATATCGGTTAAATATATCAGGTCTATTGTGTCATTTAAAGTTTGTGTTTCCTTATTAATTTTATGTTTGGATGATCTGTCCATTTGTGTAAGTGAGGTGTTAAAGTTCCCCACTATTATTGTGTTACTGTCAATTTCCTCTTTTATAGCTGTTGGCATTTGCCTTATGTATTGAGGTGCTCCTATGTTGGGTGCATATATATTTAGAATTGTTATATCTTCTTCTTGGATTGATCCCTTGGTCACTATGTGGTGTCCTTGCTTGTCTCTTGTAACATTCTTTATTTTAAAGTCTATTTTATCTGATATGAGTATTGCTACTCCAGCTTTCTTTAGATATCCATTTGCATGGAATATCTTTTTCCATCCCATCACTTTCAGTCTGTATGTGTCCCTAGGTCTGAAGTGGGTCTCTTGTAGAGAGCATATATATGGGTCTTGTTTTTGTATCCATTCAGCAAGCCTGTGTCTTTTGGTTGGAGCATTTAATCCATTTACATTTAAGGTAATTATCAATATGTATGTTCCTATTACCATTTTCTTAATTGTTTGGGGTTTGTTTTTGTAGGTCCTTTGCTTCTCTTGTGTTTCCCGCCTAGAGAAGGTCCTTTAGCATTTGTTGTAGAGCTGGTTTGGTGGTGCTGAATTCTCTTAGCTTTTGCTTGTCTCTAAAGCTTTTGATTTGTCCATCAAATCTGAATGAGATCCTTGTCAGGTAGAGTAATCTTCGTTGTAGTTTCTTCCCTTTCATCACTTTAAATATATTGTGCCACTCCCTTCTGGCTTGTAGAGTTTTTGTTAAGAAATCAGCTGTTAACCTTTTGGGAGTTCCCTTGTATGTTATTTGTCATCTTTCCATTGTTGCTTTTAATAATTTTTCTTTGTCTTTAATTCTTGTCAGTTAGATTACTATGTGTCTCTCCTTGGGTTTATCCTGCCTGGGACCCTCTGTGCTTCCTGGACTTAGGTGGCTATTTCCTTTCCCATGTTAGGGAAGTTTTCGACTATGTCTTCAAATATTTTCTCAGGTCCCTTCTCTCTCTCTCTTCTCCTTCTGGGACCCCTATAATGTGAATGTTGGTACATTTAATGTTGTCCCAGAGGTCTCTTAGGCTGTCTTCATTTCTTTGCATTCTTTTTTCTTTATTCTGTTCTGTGAATTCCACCATTCTGTCTTCCAAATCACTTATCCATTCTTCTGCCTCAGTTATTCTGCTATTGATTCCTTCTAGTGTATTTTTCATTTCATTTATTGTATTGTTCATCTCTGTTTGTTTAATTCTTCTAGGTGTTTGTTCTTTATTTCTTCTAGGTCTTTGTTAAACATTTCTTGTATCTTCTCGATCTTTGCCTCCATTCTTTTTCTGAGGTCCTGGACCATCTTCACTATCAGTATTCTCAATTCTTTTTCTGGAAGGTTGCCTATCTCTACTTCATTTAATTGTTTTTCTGGGGTTTTATCTTGTTCCTTCATCTGGTACATAGTCCTCTGGCTTTTCATTTTGTCTATCTTTCTGTGAATGTGGTTTTCGTTACACAGGCTGCTGGATTGTAGTTCTTCTTGCTTCTGCTGTCTGCCCTCTGGTGGATGAGGCTATCTAAGAGGCTTGTGCAAGCTTCCTGATGGGAGGGACTGGTGGTGGGTAGAACTGGGTGTTGCTCTGGTGGGTAGAGCTCAGTAAAACTTTAATCCGCTTGTCTGCTGATGAGTGGAGCTAAGTTCCCTCCCTGTTGGTTGTTTGGCCTGAGGGGACCCAGCACTGGAGCCTACCCGGGCTCTTTGGTGGGGCTAATGGCAGACTCTGGGAGGGCTCACGCCAATCAGTACTTCCCAGAACTTCTGCTGCCAGTGTCCTTGTCCCTGCAGTGAGCCACAGCCACCCCCCGCCTCTGCAGGAGACTCTCCAACACTAGCAGGTAGGTCTGGTTCAGTCTTGTATGGGGTCACTCACTGCTCCTTCCCCTGGGTCCCGATGCACACACTACTTTGTGTGTGCCCTCCAAGAGTGGAGTCTCTGTTTCCCTCAGTCCTGTCGAAGTCCTGCAATCAAATCCTATTAGCCTTCAAATTCTGATTCTTTGGGAATTCCTCCTGCCATTGCCAGACCCCCAGGTTGCGGAGCCTGACGTGGGGCTCAGAACCTTCACTCCAGTGGGTGGACTTCTGTGGTATAATTGTTCTCCAGTTTGTGAGTCACCCACCCAGCGGTTATGGGATTTGATTTTATTGTGATTGCGCCCTTCCTACTGTCTCATTGCAGCTTCTCCTTTGTCTTTGGATGTGGGGTATCTTTTTTGGTGAGTTCCAGTATCTTACTGTTGATGATTGTTCAGCAGTTAGTTGTGATTCCGGTGCTCTTGCAAGAGGGGGTGAGCGCACGTCCTTCTGCTCTGCCATCTTGAACCAATCTCCTAGTCTGTTCTTTTAAACTGAGTTCTCTTTTCAAAAAGATAACCTACCTACAAAGCACGGAATTCATAAGGTGCATAAAGGTATACAGTGAAAAGCGTGCCTCCTCCCCCAGTTCCCTGTCTGTTTTATTTTGTTTTACCTCTTCTTGTATCTCCTTTCATATGGTGCATTTGCAGGCATCATTATGAATATATTATTTTCTTCTTCAAATGATAGAATTCTCTCCTTCACTCTGCTTTTTTCTAAACTTAAATTTTTATAGCTTGGAGATTGCAACACAGCAGTACACTTCCACATCAACTTCATTTTTTTAAGAAAAGAGCAACTGTCTAGTGTTCCCTTGAACAGAAAAACTGTAATACATGTACCTTTTCCTTTATGATGAATTTTTAGGTTGTTTCTAATTTTTCACTATAGATAATACTTAAATGGATAACACTGTAGAGGGATACAGTGTAGCATAGTGGTTAAGTGATCTGTCCCCTGAACCTGACACCTGGTTTCTTACTGGCTAAAGAATCTTGGACAATTGATTTAAAGTCTCTTTGCTGGGCTTCCCTGGTGGCGCAGTGGTTGAGAGTCCGCCTGCCGATGCAGGGGACACGGGTTTGTGCCCTAGTCCAGGAGGATCCCACATGCCATGGAGCGGCTGGGCCCGTGAGCCATGGCTGCTGGGCCTGCGCGTCCAGAGCCTGTGCTCCACAGCGGGAGAGGCCACAACAGTGAGAGGCCCGCATACCACACACACAAAAAAATATTAAAGTCTCTTTGCTTGAACTTCTTCACCTGTAAAATGGGTATGATTATAGTCCCTACCTCCCAGGGTTTTTGTGAGGACTAAAGGAATTAATATATAAGCAGTGATGAAAACAGCACCCAGCACATGTAAATGCTCAATAGGTGCTAACTCTTACCATCGTAGAATTTGCTGGGTCCAGCGATATGAGTGGCTTTAACTTTGATAGATTTGCTGCATTGCCTTCCATCAAGGTTGTGAGTGTACCCCCATGGCAGCACGTGCAAGTGCCTGTTTCCCCACAACCTTGCCAACACAGCAGGTTATACAACTTTCTGAACTTGGTCAATCAGAGAAAATTTATAATTTAATTCAGATATTCTTGGCAAGCCAACTCTATACCAGCCAAGCGAGTCAAACCTTTGCTGAGGCCCTGGAGGTGCAAAGTCCAGGCTCATGCGGATGGTGTGTGAGTAGCACACTGCAGTGTGGTGAACCCTGCACCCACATGGGACACAACAAATGTTGTTCTTTGCTGTTCTGCCAAAGCATTTCAGTGAGTCAAGAGAGATATAAATAATAAGGCCAACTGAGAGCAGACTTTTCACTCCACTCCCAGAATATGAAGAGGGAGGGTTGCCAACCCTGGGTATGGCTCTGTCCCCGTCATAGACAGCTGAGACTCCACTGAGCCTTTTGTCCTGGTCTCTCATGTCTAGTCTCCTTGATTCTCTTAGGTTCACAATGTTCTTCATTGGTTTCCAGAAAGCCATGTCAGTCTTGGTAATTCTAAAGGAAACTTTTTTTCTGGAAGTTTCTGGTGCCTGGGTCACAGTGAACTGGGGGTGGAGAAGGTGCAAAGTTTTCATAGATCCCTGCCTGCACTGTCTCCAGAAGAAAAAGGAGAGTCATTTGCGGTCATTTTTAGTCAAGCCATTTCGCCTCAACAAGTATTTATGAGTGCTATCACTATGCCAGGCACGGGGCTGGATGCCGGGGTGAGTGAGGCCCAGTCCTGGTCCTTGGAGAGCTCCATTTCAAATGCAGGAAGTAAATATTATGTAATTATCTCTCTGAGATCAGTTTCCTCACTACTCCTAGCAGCAAACATAGATTAAGTACCAATAATGTAGTGCAGTACACAGTCCCACAACAACCCTATGAGGCAAGTGTTATTTTTTTTTTAATATTTATTTATTTATTTTTTAATTTGGCCATGCCGGGTCTTAGTTGCGGCTCGTGGGATCTTTGCATGTGGGATCTTCGTTGCGGCATGCAAACTCTTAGTTGCAGCATGTGGGATCTAGTTCCCTGATCAGGGATCAAACCTGGGCCCCCTGCATTGGGAGTGCAGAGTTTTAGCCACTGGTCCACCAGGGAAGTCCCAAGGCAAGTGTTATTATTATCCTTGCTTTACAGATAGGGAGACTGAGGCCCAAAGAGCAGCACCAGGGCCCAAACCACGATTCTATACTGCTTCTCATTAGTAACGTGGCAGTGATAATCCCTGCCCTCCACCCCTCCAGAAACTTGTAATGAACAGAAGAAAGCACATGAAGGCATTTTTCAAAACTGTTATAGAGTCTATAAATGTAAGGTGACTTTGTAGTATCTATTACAGTCCCCTGTAATCATTTCAGCAAAACCCCATTGCATTAGGTGTTCTATTTTAAGATGTACATAATGCTACCTTTGAAAAATTGTCAAATGAACTTGAGAATGACTTTCAATATTTCCTTCCAGGAGATTTCCTGGGCATGGGTATTCCTTTAAAACAGAAACAATCTAGGTGAGGTTCATTGCCTAGAAGATGAAAGATGAAGACCTAATGTGAACGTGGGTTTAAAATAACCAGCCATTTGCTTGGGGGGAGTTGGGAAGAGGCTTTTGCAGTGGATGGTTGGAGAAGAAGCAGAGTTATTTATTTTTCTGTGCACAGTTTAACAATGGAGAGAGCCCTGGACAGAACCTGAGAAATGCCTGATGGGAAACCCAAGGGTGTGAATTAGGGACGATTAACTCAGGATACACTGAGAGTGGCTCAGGGTTGGTCCTGGGAGGAACTCACTGGGATCGCAAGCAGACAAACAGAAAAGGGAGGTTGAAGAGTCCGCTCCATTTGGAATTCAAAGAAATGAGTATTGGCGGGCTTGAAAGTGTTCTTTCAGCCAACTGTTCATTTCCATGGTCAAGTCCATTTGAGAAATATTCAGATGGCATCCCAGCTGCTTTTGAATGATGCACTTTAACCTAAAACACCAAGTACAGAAGGTGGGGGGGATGAAGGAAGGGAATGTTTTTGCCATTTATATGGTCTGTTGGTCCCTTCTGCTGAACCATTAGTTTGTTGAAATCAAGAACTGTATCTCATTAATCTTTATCCTTCCAGCACTTAACATGCCTGAATGTGGCAGATGTTTATACTTCCTTGTACATTAACTGATCCATTACATGACAACTGAATGAATGGAACTGAGGGTGCCATTCTGAGTTATATTAGGAACACCTTCAAAAATTAACCTTGGCCAGAGGATGATTTAAAAGAACACCGGGGTCCTTCAGTTACTTGCACGGAGGGGGAGGATTCATCTCCCTTTTTGGGGGAAAGATGCTCTTGTCTCTGTTTTCATGGGGGCAGGAAACAACTGAACAGAAACAGAAAAGATTACCGAGTTTACCTCCCTGTTGATTTGGGAAACAGCCTTCATCTCTCAGGTGGATTTTGAGTGTTTCTTTTTAGATACTTCTCAGCAGCACTTTTGTACCACCCAGTTTGAACTCACCCAGTTAGGCCCTGACACTGGCAGCTGGCGATCATGCTAACAGCATAGCCAAGTGCCAGTGCAGTCACATGGAATGACACGAATGGTAGTGAGACGACCCAGGAGTCCAGTCCTGTGCTGTTCTCCAGTGGCTGTGTGACCTGAGACAAGTCGCTAGACTTCTCTGATTTTAGATCCCCCTCTATAACACAAGGAAGGGGGTGTCTTTCCTGCCCACCTCACTGAGTTGCAGGCATCCATGAGTTAATGGATGTAAATGGATGACTGCTCTGTAGTGGGGAGCTGGTGTAGTCATCTGAGTGCATCATCAGCCTTTTTAAGCATTTTCCATCCTCTCCTGTTTCTGGACTCCTGCCCAGGATGCCTTTAAATATATCAGTGGTTGATAAGGTAGCCCAGAAATTATATCCTGCACATTCTCTTTCATGGTCTTCACGGTGGCTCAGAGTACATTTGAACTTCTTTTTCATCTCCATAATAACTGTTGTGAGATCTTCGTCCATTATGCATGGTGCTTTAAGTTCCTTCTCCCTTTTTCCTTGATCAGTCTTACTACAAGTTTGATGTGTCTTTTCAAGAAGCCAGTTTTCAGATATGTTGGTCAAATCTGTCTTTATTTTATTTTATTTTATTTTTTTCTTTTGTGGTACGCGGGCCTCTCACTGTTGTGGCCTCTCCCGTTGTGGAGCACAGGCTCCGGACGTGCAGGCCCAGCAGCCATGGCTCACGGGCCCAGCCACTCCGCGGCATGTGGGATCCTCCCGGACCTGGGCACGAACCCGTGTCCCCTGCATCAGCAGGCGGACTCTCAACCACTGCGCCACCAGGGAAGCCCTGCTCTATCTTTTCCTGTGTCATTAATTTTGCCTTTCATACCTCTTTCCTTCTACTTACTTTAGGTTTATTATGTTATCCTTTTTCTAACTTCTTAAACGTTCTCTAATAAATACATTTAAGGCTATGAATTTCCCTCTAAGTATATATCTTTAGCTGTATCCCAGAGCTTTGAAGTTTGTCTCATTTTTAAACCTACTTTCTTATTGTTTTCTAATTTTATTGCATTGTCATTAGATAATATGGTCTGTAGAATGTCAACACTCTGAACTATGTTGAGATTTGCTTTGTAGCCTGCTGTGGGGTCAGTTTTTTTTAATGTTTCCTATGTGATAGCAAAGAAGTAGTCTCAGTTTGGTTGTTAAAGTTTATATATTTGAATTCTAGTTCTGTGATATATTCACTGTATGACCTAGGGCAAGGTACATATCCTCTCCTGCTTCAGATTCATCACCTTTAAAATGGAATGATTTACACCTCAGAGAATTGAGGGCCTGGTGCACGCTAAGCATCATATAAACATTAGCAGTGATTACTATTCTTTTTTAGCTATTAAGCTTAGCTTATTAATCTTGTTCAAATCTTTCATATCCTAACTCATTTTGTGTACCTGATATATGAGTCTCTGAGAGGTACACATTAAAATCTCCCACTATAAATTTGCTTATTTCTCCCTACATTTCTGTACATTTTGCCTTATGTTTTCAGTCTCTGTTGTTAGGTGCCTACAATTTCATTATTAGAGCTTTTTAATGAATGATTCCTTTTACCAGGGTAGAGATGTTCATGTTGAATTGAGCCAATTCTTATTTATTGTGATTACTGGTACCATTTAGATTGTTTTGGCCGCATATTTTGTGCTTTCTATTTACTAAAATTTCCTTGTAACATTCCATTTTCCTTTTGAAACCTGGACCTAATTAACTTTGATCATCATGTGTGCATTTATAGTGTAGTATTATGCTATTCTGATTTTTTTTGTTCCATATTTACTGTGCAATTTTCCCCACATTATACAGAACATGTGTTTGTAACAGTTGTCTCACAAAGCTCTTTTGCTTAGATTATGATCTTTGCTTCTGGGCTTTATAAGAGTTGGAGAGCTCCAAGATACTTCAATGCCCAAAATACCTGAAAGTACAAGGCAAAGGTGGTCCTTTTAGCCTCAGGTCCATGTGGAGGTTGTAAGCTGGTCAGTGACATCATTTTTGAAAGTGCACAGCAATGAACCAAACTCAGTGGGTCCTGCACCTACAACATGTCAACTAGTTAGACTTCAGTGTCCAGTTACAAACACTGAAGAGAGAGGATTCAGGCAATGGAAAATGGCCATGCTGAACATTCTTAGTTACTGGCTGTAGGACTTATAACAATTTGAAAACTATATCTGGGATTACTTTTACCCTCATTTATATTCCAGGATGGGAGAGAGAGAACACTCCTATAACTGATACAAAGCAGAAAAACTTTTGTCTGTTTCATTTATTGGTGTGTCCTGGAACAGTGCCTGGAATGTAGTAAATGACTAGTAAATATTGTGAACAAATTATGGTACCAAAATAACTGTTGTGGGAACTTTGAGAAGAAAGAGTGTAATTGCAACAAAAGAGATTGTGAAGGCTTCATGGAGGAAGTGACAGTTGAGTAGAGTTTTGAAGGATAAATGGGGTCTGGAGATTAAAGAGTGTGCATCAGTTAGGGTTTGATCAGAGGAACAAATTACTAGAAATGATACAGAATATGGAATTCCTTTTGGGAAATAACCTGACATAATTATGGGAGCCAGCTAAATACTTTATGTTCAACTGTTGCTCTGGAATCTGGTGTGGGGCTTAAAGTGGGCCTAAAGCAGGGCAGGCAGCCAGGAGGAAAGAAGGACAGATGTAGAATGGGGAAGACCAAGGGCGAATGCAACCCTGAAACTGAGCTGGAACAATGTCCGTTTCTGAGGCTGATGAAGCACCAGCTTTGGTGATACGTGTGACCTGTGGGAGAGTCTGGCATCCTTCATCATAGAGCCAAACGTGCCCTTGGCCCAGGACATGGAGAAGCCTAGGGATGACGGAAGAGCTGAGAGCTCCCAAACTGCCCAGTCCACCAAGCTGAGCCAGCAGATTGGTGACAGTGCACGTGAGCTCCAGCCACACCTGGCGCCCTGCATCAGGCATCCAGAGGCTTAGAAAGATAAAGGCTGCTGCTTTGTGCTCACCTTCCAGACCTTGCACAAAGTCAGCTGGCCCAGAATATTCAGGGAAGGGAATCCTGGGAAATGTAGCTCTGACTTAACTACGTTGGCTCAGAACACATCACCCGCAAAGGGAAGACAAGGGCTTAGGTAGAATGGCTGTGGAGGCAGAATGGCCCCTTAGCCTCTAACAAACTGTGCTGCTGGGCACTCTGGACAGGTCCTCCGGGCAGGGGTGGACAGTCACTTCCCAAATGCCCCTCCACCCTGATTCTTTGGAGGGGTCCAACATCACATGGGATCAAGATTTTGTCCCACTTAGAGATACCACAGAGTTCTCGGAACTTAAGAATTATGAAGGCACTAAGGGCTCCCGAGCAGAGCTGAAAAACACCCAAAGTTTGAGCCACAGCCATCCCTACACCCACACCTTCCAGCCGCGTGCCCTGCAGATTTCTCACGAGAAGTGCAGTTAGTCCCAGCCGTTGCCCCCAGGGGACGTGATGGGAGCGCGGGGTGAGTGTGGGAGAAAATGGTCCTCCTGCTGTCCTAGAGTGGCCCGTGAGTTATTTGTGTTTATTTATGTCACGTTTACCGAGCGTAACCACACACTGTCCACACACTGTCCTCGGAACCAGGAAAACAATGGTGAAACATAGCAGAGTTCCTGCCCTCATGGGGCTTACTTTCCAGTGAGAGAACCAGAATTAAAAAGTAGACAATTAACGTCACCGGAAAACGAACAGTGAGGTCATACAGCAAGATGGGAAAAAGAAAGTGAGAGGGGGTGTTATTTTAGAGAAGGGTAGTCAGAGAATAATCCTGGGGAATGTTATTTTGAGTACTTACTGTGTAGCTAATACTGTTCCAAGGATGTTACATTCGTTTACATTTACATGCATTTAATCCTCATGACAACCTAAGTAATTTTCCCAAAGTTATGTCATCAATAAGAAGAACTGGGATTTAAACATAGGCAGTCTGCTGCCAGAGCCCAAGCTTTAAACAATGGAAGGAGTCTTGGTGGTGGTGACTGAAATGAGGAAGCACATAAATATCACAGGGTAGAACATTGCAGGCAGCGGGAACAACCAGTGCAAAGGCCCTGTAGCAGGTACATGCTTGTCGTTTGGAGGAAGTGAGACCAAGGGTTCAGTTCTGGACGTGTGACAGTTTTGAGAAGCTTATTAAGCATTCAAGAGATATTTGGAGGGCAGTTGGATATACAGGTCCAGACTTTAGAGGGAAACTTGGAAACAGAGATAAATTTGTTTGTCATCAGTGTCCATGGAATTAGATGAGACACTAGGGAGTGATAGAGAAAAGAGAAGTCCAAGGACTGAGGTCTAGGGCAGGGGAGGAGGAGGTTTTAGCAGAGGAGACCAAAAAGGAGCAGCCGCAAGAGAGGCGGAAACCCAGGAGAGGGGGCTGCATGGAGGAGGGAGTGATCAGATATTTCCAATTCTGCAGAGAGGTCCCGTTAGCTGAGGCCCAAGGAGTGACCATTGGATTTGGCAACGTGGAGGTCATCATTGACCTTGACACTGGGGGCCTTTCATAGACATTAGAGTACATGGAAGGCAACCAAAGCAGTTTCATTCTGTGTCAAGTGGGGAGGGGAGCCCCAGGCCCCATCTTCCAGCCTCAGCTTTGCCCCTCTCACCCCCGAGGGCATCTCCTAGGGTCCCTGGAGCACAGTTTGAAAACCACAGATGTAACCAACCCCTTTGTTTTACAGCTGATGAAGCTTAGATCCAGTAAAAAAGACAAGACTGGCTCAAGGCCAGGCACATAGTTAGCAGGAAGCCCAGGTTGCAATTTATTATTATTTAATGAGATTTCTCAACAAAGAAATCTGTCCTAGCCTGTCTTACCCTGTTTTCCATGGACAGTGGTTACTGTAACAAGTAGAAGAATCAAAATAAGAAAGTCTTCACCTTTCTATCTCTGCAGAAAGGGGAAATGATAACAGACAAATTCAACCTCATGGAAAATTCCGAAGCCTCATTATCACCTCATGGTTTCCATATTGTCCTCCCACCATACCCCATTTCTCAAAGCTTGTGGTCAAGTTCCATGTTTTCTGATCCTGTGTGATAGGATGTAGCAGACTGCCACCTGTAAAATGGGTATAATAATAATACCAGTTGCTCCCACTTATAGACCAGTGGCTGTTGCTGGCACTGTTCTCAGATCCCCACAGCAGGGTCAGATACCCCGATGGCATTTCATTTCCACTCCTCACTGGTGGGAACCGTGGACAAGCTACTTCCTCTCTCCGTGGTTTAATTTCGTCAGCTGTGTGACATGCTTGGTAGACTGAAAACAGGACACAGGGATAAGGGCTGACACTGCTCCTAAGCAAGGCAGGGGCCTCAGCACTGAATCATCACAGGCCTGCGAGCCGGGCACTGCCACTGGATTGCAGGGGGCTCTTTCTCCTCCACTCTCTGGTTTGATAAACCACAGGTTGACTCAGAGAACTGTACTTCGTCTCATCTTGCAACTGTTTTTGCCTTAGGATCCATGCTTGAGGCCGAATGAACCTTCTCAGACTCTGCCCAGAGGAGAAGAGTTTCAAGATACGTTAGCAGCTGAAGAAGGAACCAACAGCGACAAAGAGGAGAGGTACGGGAGGACAGGCAGGCTTCTCTAGAGAATGAGGACTCAGATTTGGAAGGATTCATTCATTCATTCATTCTGTCCTCACATGTTTGTCACCACCCCCTGCATGATGCTTAGGGAGGGAATAGACATGTCTTGTATGCCTCCAGCACAGCTATGGACTTTACCTGAATTATTTAATTGTCACAACAACCCAGAGGGACCATTTTGTATATTAAGAACCTGAAACTCAAAAGGGTTAATAAAATGCCCCAAATTCAGACAGACCTGGACTGGCCCCAAACCTCTGCTCCCTATTCTTCCAAGTGTTCTTAACTAAGTAAAGGAGATGAGGGAGCTTAGTCACTGAGTGGAAATCTCCCACCTTTATCACCTATATTAGTCAGCTTTTGCTGTTGTAACCAACATTCCCAAAATATCAGTGGTTTTAGCTCATAGGTCAGCTCTCTTTATTCTTGGCTCTGCCAAGCTCTGCTATTTTTATATGAGCTCGGCTCCTGACTGAGAGTCAGCTGTTATTGCTCTGCCCCAAACCATGGGTAGAGTTTAAGTCTGCTCAGATGCCTTCCCATGCTGGGACCAAGACTGACGGGTTAGTCTCTCCAGGGCATGTTGTTGTCATGGTAAAGGGAAGAAACTCAAAAAAGCTGATGGAAACATGCAATGCCTCTTAAAGCCTACACTCAGAATTGCATTCTCTCATTTTTACCCACATTCCATGGGCCAAAGCAAGTCACATGACCAAAACTAATATCCCTAGGCAGAGGAGAATATGCTTGCCACATGTCTTAGTTAGCTTGGGCTGCTATAACAAAATACCATACATTCTTCACCTCACATGGTGAAGAGAAAGGCGGCAGGCAGTGTGGGAGGAGGTCTCTCTTGTGTCTCTTCTTATAAGGACACTAATCTCGCCATGAGGGCTCCACTGGCCTGACCTAATTACCTCCCATGGCCTTATTTCCAAATACCACCATTGGTGATTGGAGCTTCAACATGTAAACTTGGGGAGACACAATTCAATCCATAGCATCACACAAAGCAGAGAAGGGGAGAGTGAATATTTGCTGAACAGTAATGATCTGTCATACCACCTCACAAGATTATGATACAGTGGGTCTGGGTACATCCCAGCCCTATGTCTTTTGAGAAAGCTTCCCAGGTGATTCTGAGGCCACCACAGGTATAATCCACTGCCCCACACTAATCAATGGTTGTGTGGGGTCCTGACAGATGACGTGGAAGCCATGCTACCATCTGGCAGCTCTTCAAGTAGTTGGTTGTCATAGTCCATTCAGATTGCTTAGCCGTGGCTTATGAGCAACAGAAATTTATTTCTACGGTTCTGGAGGCTGGAAAGTTGAAGGTCAAGGTGATGGCAGATTCTGTGTCTGGTGAGGGCTCACTTTCTGCCTTATAGAAGGCATCTTTTCACTGTGTCTTCACAAGGTGGAAGGGCAAGGGAGTTGTCTAGGGTCTCTTTTATAAAGGCACTAATCCTATTCATGAGGGTTTCACCCTCATGACCTAATCACTTTCCAAAGCTCTCATTTCTTTTTTTCTTTTTTTAAATGGGTATTCACATTTATTTATTTATTGAATTTTATTTTATTTATTTTTTTATACAGCAGGTTCTTATTAGTTATCCATTTTATACATATTAGTATATACATGTCAATCCCAATCTCCCAATTCATCCCACCACCACCCCCCACCGCCACTTTCCCCACTTGGTGTCCATACATTTGTTCTGTACATCTGTATCTCAATTTCTGCCCTGCAAAAATTGTACCATTTTTCTAGGTTCCACATATATGCATTAATATATGATATTTGTTTTTCTCTTTCTGACTTCACTCTGTATGACAGTCTCTAGATCCACCCACATCTCTACAAATGACTCAATTTCGTTCCTTTTTATGGCTGAGTAATATTCCATTGTATATGTGTACCACATCTTCTTTATCCACTCATCTGTCGATGGACACTTAGGTTGCTTTCATGTCCTGGCTATTGTAAATAGTGCTGCAGTTAACATTGGGGTGCATGTGTCTTTTTGAATTATGTTTTTTTCTGGGTGTATGCCCAGTAGTGGGATTGCTGGGTCATATGGTAATTCTATTTTTATTTTTTAAGGAACCTCCATACTGTTCTCCATAGTGGCTGTATCAATTTACATTCCCACCAATAGTGCAAGAGGGTTCCTTTTTCTCCACACCCTCTCCAGCATTTATTGTTTGTAGATTTTCTGATGATGCCCATTCTGACTGGTGTGAGGTGATACCTCATGGTAGTATTGATTTGCATTTCTCTAATAATTAGTGATGTTGAGCAGCTTTTCATGTGCTTCTTGGCCATCTGTGTGTCTTCTTTGGAGAAATGTCTATTTAGGTCTTCTGCCCATTTTTGGATTGAGTTGTTTGTTTTTTTAATATTGAGCTGCATGAGCTGTTTATATATTTTAGAGATTAATCCTCTGTCCGTTGATCCATTTGCAAATATTTTCTCCCATTCTGAGGATTGTCTTTTCATCTTGTTTGTAGTTTCCTTTGCTTTGCAAAAGCTTTTAAGTTTCATTAGGTCCCATTTGTTTATTTTTGTTTTTATTTCCATTACTCTAGGAGGTGGATCAAAAAAGATCTTGCTGTGATTTATGTCAAAGAGTGTTCTTCCTATGTTTTCCTCTAAAAGTTTTATGGTGTCTGGACTTACATTTAGGTCTCTAATCCATTTTGAGTTTATTTGTGTGTATGGTGTTAGGGAGTGTTCTAATTTCATTCTTTTACATGTAGCTGTCCAGTTTTCCCAGCACCACTTATTGAAGAGACTGTCTTTTCTCTATTGTATATCCTTGCCTCCTTTGTCATAGATTAGTTGACCATAGGTGCGTGGGTTTATCTCTGGGCTTTCTATCTTGTTCCATTGATCTATATTTCTGTTTTTGTGCCCGTACCATATTTTCTTGATTACTGTAGCTTTGTAGTATAGTCTGAAGTCAGGGAATCTGATTCCTCCAGCTCTGTTCTTTTCCCTCAAGACCGCTTTGGCTATTTGGGGTCTTTTGTGTCTCCATACAAATTTTAAGATTTTTTGTTCTAGGTCTGTAAAGAATCCAAAGGCCTCATTTCTTAATACCATTACTTTGGGCAATAGGCTTCAAAATATGAATTTTGAGGGGACAGAAACATTTATAACACAGCATTGAGGAAGCAGAGCCTACACTCCTAAATCTTATCAATGGCAGTGTCAGGTACCCTATAGTCCAGTGAACTCTTCAGCTAATAACACTTCCACAGGTCCCTCCAGATTCTGTCTCAGGCTCTATGAGGTATAGAACCATAGAAGTTAAAGAGCACAGACTCTGGAGTCAGCCCTCCAGACTAAATCCTGGTACTGTCACTTATCACTGGCAGCCACAAATCTTGTCCTGTTTAAAAATCACAATTCCAAAGGGAAAGAAATAATCTTTACTGTGAAAATACTGGCAGGAATTTCAAAGAGGTTTCTAAGGGGCCCAGCTTGGGGCACATGTGCATCCCTGAGCCAGTCTTTCTGGCCAAGCTGATGCCTGGCTCTGATTGGCCAGGTATGTGTCACATGCTCTTCCCTGGGGCCAGCTAATGATGAGGGCAGAGTTAGCTGCACCCAAACCCTGTGGACTAAACAGGACCACCATGGAAAGAGGAAAGGCTTCCCCAAGGAGAAGATGCTGGGCAGAGCAACAGCAGTGGTGGTCACAACAGACTTGTCTTTTTCTCCCACATAGCTATATTGATAAAGGGGTTCCTCAACTATAGAACCAAATGAGGAGGTGTGGGGTCTGTAAGCTTCTTCCACAGTGGTTTTAGTGGGAGTGTAAGGACTAAGCAGTGATGAGAAAGGAATAGAAAGATCCAGGGTTAGAGGCTGCAGGACAGAACAAACGCATTGGCTCCTTTAAGGGGTGAGGCTGCGTATTCAGTAGTTAACCCCTTGAAGGATGCTTGTCAGGGAACTTTTGGCATGGTGGCTCTAGGAGGGAGGTGGCTTTTCCATTGGCTGTTGATTTAAGGTGGGGGGTAGCAGGTCACAGTTAACTTCAAAGGGAGCATGAGGAGTCAGGAGAGTTAGCTATGGCTTGCTTTGTGAGAGATGGTAGGATAAGATCAGGTTTTTAGGATATGAGGGAATTTGGGGCAATAAAATGGAGTAAGAGAGGGGAATTCCAATTAGTGGTGTTCCAGGGAATAATGATGATGATGAAAATAATAAATATTTACTGAATGTTGGATTAACCCATTTCATCTTCATTAGGTAGACACCATTATTGAAGTTTCATTTTATTTTCTTTTTAAAATTTATTTATTTATTTTTGGCTGCGTTGGGTCTTTGTTGCTGTGCGCAGGCTTTCTCTAGCTGGGGCAAGCTGGGGCTAGTCTTCATTGCAATGCACGGGCTTCTCATTGCAGTGGCTTCTCTCATTGCAGAGCACGGACTCTAGGCTCGTGGGCTTCAGTAGTTGTGGCACGTGGGCTCAATAGTTGTGGCTTACAGGCTCTAGAGTGCAGGCTCAGTAGTTGTGGCACACGGGCTTAGTTGCTCCATGGCATGTAGGATCTTCCCAGACCAAGGCTTGAACCCATGTCCCCTGCATTGGCAGGCAGATTCTTAACCACTGCACCACCCAGGAAGTCCCTGAAGTACTTCATTTTAAAGATGAGGGAAGGGCTTCCCTGGTGGCTCAGTGGTTGAGAGTCCGCCTGCCAATGCAGGGGACGCGGGTTCATGCCCCGGTCCAGGAAGATCCCACGTGCCATGGAGAGGCTGGGCCAGTGAGCCATGGCTGCTGAGCCTGCTCGTCCAGAGCCTGTGCTCCGCAACGGGAGGCCACAAAAGTGAGAGGCCCGTATACCAGAAAAATAAAAAGAAAGATGAGGGAAACTGAAGAACAGAGAGGTTAATTAACTTGCCCATCTACTTACACTGCCAGTAGATGGTAGGATCCAGTTGATAGTTTCTCTGGCTCCAGAACTCGTGCTTTTAACTACATCTCAACTTAGGGCAGCTGTTCTTATGTGCCACATGAAGTTCCACAGTTTTTCTACTTTTCCAAGGTCACTCTCTTCTTTAATACTCAATAATAAGGACTGAAACTTCCACTTCCAGGCATGACAGGGTAACTGGTACTAGACTTGCCCTCTTTCTGTAAACAGCTATCAACTGAGCAAAATATATGAGACAGCTCTTTTGAGTAATAGGACAATATGCAGAGAAGGACCATGTCCTTCAGAAGGGAAACATGAGTTGAAACCCATAATCATCCCACATTTGCTCCTGCCTCTCTCCCTGGGGACAGTGGCAACCACAGTGCAGAGAATTGGAGGCAAGCCGAGCTGAGCAGGCAGATGTCAGGGCTCAGGGCTGCTAAAGCAGCTGGACTTTGTAAGGTAGGGCACCAGAAGAGAGGATCCTATGTGGGGGGGGTAGAGGGCAGAAATTTATAAGAGTTTTCTGTAGGTCCTTGCCAGGGGCTTGAGTGAGCATGTACAAGATGAGACTCCATGAGGCCTAGGAGTGTGCTGCTGCCATGGTGCTGAAGAAAATGAAGATACCAGAGATGCAATGCTAGCAGACATTGGAGTCTCAGCTCAGCCAGAATAAAAAAAGCCTTTCTGAGCTCTCTGAGCATTTAGTTGAGACCTGGGAAAAGTAACACTTTAAGAGTAAGAAACATACCCTATAGGGTAAGGGCCACACCCTAGAACAAAGGACAATGTTGAAATATACCTGCTCTAACAAAAGACAAATCCAAGCGTAAAAGGATCAGAAAGAGCCTTCAGTAATTTAACTGGCTGTCATAACAAAACTCAACACTTTTGAAAGGAATTCATAATACAGACTCCCTACATTGTATTATCCACAATATTGAGCATTTGATGAAAACATTATGAGACATGGAAGGAAGCAGAACAGTGTGACCTCTAATCAAGAAAAAAATCAGCCAATAAAGCCTAAAATGACCTAGATATTGGAATTAGCAGACAAGGACTTGAAAGCAGTTGTATGAGCTATGTTCAGGGACATAAAGGAAAAGATTGTTATAATGAGTGAACAAATAGGGAATTTCAGCAGAGAAATGAAAACCTTGAAACAAACGGAAATTCTAAAACTGTAAAGTACAATATCCATAATGAAAACCTCATTGGATGGGCTTAACAGCAAATTAAAACCATGAAAGAAAGGTTAGTGGCTTGAAGACAGATCAGTAGAAACTGTCTTGTTCAGAAAATTAGGGGAACAAAAGATTTTTTAAGAATGAAGAGATTCTTCCTGACTTGTGGGACAATATGAAATGGTCTAATATGCATGTATTTGGAGCCCAAGAGAAAAAAGGGAAAGAAAATGGAGGAGGAAAAAAATATTTGGAAAAATAATGACTGAAAATTCCCCCAAACTGGTATGGGACATCAATTTACATACTCAAGAAGCTCAGTGAACTCCCCACAGAATAAATCCAAAGATAACAATGCCTGAGTACACCACAGAAAATCTGCTGAAAAAAAAATATATTCCCCCAAAATCTTAAAGCAATCAGCTTTTAAAAAGACAAATTACATACAGGGGACAGTTGACTTTTCATAAATACTAATGACAATTGACTTCTCATCAGCCTTCCAGCCTTATTTTCTTCTGAAAGCCAGAAAACTATGGAACAATATCATTAAAGTACTAAAAGGAAAAAAAAACAACCTGTCAAGTCCAAATTTTAATTCCAGTGAAAATATCCTTTAAAAATGAGACTGAAATAGAACATTTTCAGGTATATAAAAGCTAAGAGAATTTTTCACCAGCTAAGCCGCAGTATGATAAAAGGCAATGGAATTTATTAAAGCTGAAAGGAAATTACACCAAATTTAAACTTGGATCTACAGGAGAAAATGAAGAGCATCAGAAATGGTAAACGTATAGGTAAATATAAAAAACTACTGTTTTTCCTTCTCTTAATTTCTTTAAAAGACATCTAACAGCTTAATAATAATAAAAAAAACATTGTATTATGGAGTTCATAATGCATGTAGTTGAATAATATATGACCACACTAGCACAAAGAACAGGGATTAATGGAATTATTGTGTTATAAGGGACTTATGTTTTATATGAAGAGGTGAAATATTAACTCTAAGTAGGCTGTAGTAAGTCAAGGATAGAAATTGTAATCCATAGAGCAACATTAAACATGAATACAAAAAAGAGCTAAAAAAAATCCAATAAAAGAACTAAAATGGAATCCTAAAAAAATATTTGTCAGGTAAGAAGATAGAAAAAGAAGAACAGAGGAACAATAAGAAAAAGGATTGGGCAAATAGAAAACAAATAGGAAGATATAGATTTAAACCCAGTCATTTCAATAATTACTATGTAAATGAAACAAAGACATCAGTAAAAAGAAAGAGATTGCCGGAGAGGATAAAAAGATAAGACATTACTATATGCTGTCGGCAAGAGAGATATTTAAGCATAAAGACACTGTTATTGGCTGAATTGTGCCCCACTCCCCAAATTCATATGTTGAGGCCCTAACCCCCAATATGTTAGAATGTGAATGTATTTAGAGATAGGGCTTTAAATAGATGATTGAGTTAAATGGGGTCATTAGATTGGCCCTCACCCACTATGTCTTTATAAGAAGAGGGAGATTAGCACACACTAATGCCAACAGAAGGACAATCACATGGGGACAACAAGGTGAAGGAAGGTAGCTATCTGCAAGCTTCAGAAGAATCGAAGCCTTAGAAGAAGGCTTAGCGAAACCAACCCTGCTGACACCCTGATCGTGGACTTCAAGCCTTCAGAAGTATGAGAAAATGAGTTTCTGCTTTTTAAGCAACCCAGTCTGTGGTATTTTGCATGGCAGCCCTAATACAGGCACAGATAGGTTTGAAGGTAAAAGGGTAGGAATAGACATACCATGCAAATATGAAACATAAGGAAGCTAATGTGGCTATATTCATATCGCAGTAGACTTCAGAACAAGGAGTATTACCAGGGATTAAAATGGAATATTTCATAATGGTCAAGGGGTCAATTCATCTGGAGGACATAACAATCCTAAATCTGTATTACCTAATACAGAGCTTTAAAAATAATGAAGCAAATACTGAGAGAACTAAAGGGAGAAATTCTCAATCACATTTGGAGATGTTAACACCCTTTTCTGAGTATTTGATTGAATGATTAGACTAATATCAGTAAGGACATAGAAGATTTGAACTACACTTTTAACTAACTTAATCTAATTGATACCTATAGACAATATGCTGAACAACTACAGAATAAATTTTTTTCAAGGCACTTAAAACATTCACCAATATAGACAAACTAATATTCTTCATGAATGCAAAATCCTCAACAAAATGTTTGAAAATAAAATCAAGCAATATATAAAAAGAATAATACATCATGACCAAGTAGAATTTATCCCATCTTGGCAGAGATACCCAGCGTGTGGCATCCTTTTGCACTGTTAAACAGGATAAATACTTAACTTTACAATCTCAACCAATCACATTTGAATTTCTCAGCTGGTTTAAAAGCACAGAACTGAGTACAGGAAAGTCTCCAAAAATATTTGTCAGCGTCTCTTCTAGAATGCAGAAACTACTGGAGCTTTAAACCAGTGTTTTCTTGTTCTTGCTACACACACAAAAAGGCCTGTTTATAATCCTCCTATCTATAGCTGGGAACAGCCAGTAAAAGTTTAGAGTGTGCTTTGAAAAGTATAAAGTACTGTATTCAAGTAAAGCATCATTGTTTTGTTATTTTTTTCCATATGCAGGAAAAGTTGTGAAATTAGACCACAGAGACCTCTTCTTTTGAAGCCCCCGGGGACCCCATATAAGTAAATTTAAGCTCTCAGTCATTGTGACAATTAATCATAATTTATTAAGCACCCACTAAAACAGATGCCGGGTGATTCCAGCTGAATCTTGACAGTATCCCAAGTGCAATAGCACTGAGAATGTGTAGTCAAGTGCTTTTTAAAGTCCAAGTGAGATGTCTCTCATTCTACTAGCTGCCATCGGAGCTTCCTCCTCCCAGTCCGAGTGGCTGAGATGCTATCAGGGTGACCGTGTCATTTCCAGCCTGGGATCTTTTGTGATTTTGGCCTCCATATCTTCAAAGGATTGAAGTGTCCGTCAAGGAGGGAGGTGACCTGCAGCCTCCGCTGGGCTCTTTGCTGAAGGAGAAGGCACCGGAAATCCAGCGTCTGCAGGAGGAGTGGCAGAGCCAGAAGGCCAGATTGCAAGCCCAGGTAGAAGGACAGCCTCGGTGGCGATGCACCCTCATGCTGAGTGAGACCGTACCTCTTCCCTTTTTTGTTTTTTGTTTTTTTGCGGTATGCGGGCCTCTCAGTGTTGTGGCCTCTCCCGTTGTGGAGCACAGGCTCCGGACACGCAGGCTCAGCGGCCATGGATCACGGGCCCAGCCGCTCTGCGGCATGTGGGATCTTCCCGGACTGGGGCACGAACCCGTGTCCCCCGCATCGGCAGGCGGACTCTTGACCACTGCGCCACCAGGGAAGCCCCTATTTCTTCCTTATTCTTGCAGACAACCTTGGAAATGCATGCAGGGTCTGATTCTTGTTCAAGCTGGAGAGGGTATTCCAGGTCCAGGGCGAGGTGGGACTCTTGGTTCTGTTTATTTATTCATTCAACACCTGCTATGGCTCATGAGCGCCTGCTAGGAGCCAGGAACTCTTCTAGGTGCTTGGATATCGTCAGTGAACAAACCAGACAAAAGTCCTGCATTACAGGGCATGTATTTTAGCAGAGGAGATGGATACAGACAGAAAATACTAGACATAAGAAATAAGCAAAGCACATAGTATATTAGAACATGTTAAGGGCTTCAGGAGAAAGAAAAAACAGAGCAGGAAGAAGGCGATTGGGAGGCTGTCTGGTGATGAGAGGGCGCGTATAATGCCAAATAGGGCTGTCAGGGAAAGCTTCTGTAAGAAAGTGAGATTTGGGCACGGGGAGGCACGCAAGGTAGGCTGCTGTGTAGACCTTTGGAGGGTTTTCTGGTCTCCTCTTGATTTCTCTTGGGTGGCATACGTTGCAGCCCTTCTTCCCTGTTCCCTGGAATCCATGGCTCTAGCTGAGGAGCCCCCAGGAGGGCTGGCTGTCCCCGGATTCTTTTTTTTTTTTTTTAACATCTTTATTGGAGTATAATTGCTTTACAATGATGTGTTAGTTTCTGCTTTATAACAAAGTGAATCAGTTATACATATACATATGTCCCCATATCTCTGCCCTCTTGCATCTCCCTTCCTCCCACCCTCCCTATCCCACCCCTCTAGGTGGTCACAAAGCACCGAGCTGATCTCCCTGTGCCATACGGCTGCTTCCCACTAGCTATCCACCCTCCGTTTGGTAGTGTATATATGTCCCTGCCACTCTCTCACTTTGTCACAGCTTACCCTTCCCCCTCCCCATATCCTCAAGACCATGCTCTAGTAGGTCTGTGTTTTATTCCCGTCCTACCCCTAGGCTCTTCGTGACATTTTTTTTTCTTAGATTCCATATATATGTGTTAGCATACGGTATTTGTTTTTCTCCTTCTGACTGACTTCACTCTGTTGTCCCCGGATTCTTTACGCTTGCAGCTTCTACCCCCCTCAGAGTTCCCTTGGGTAGAGGAGGCTCAGCTGGGCTGTGGAGACATTCAGAAAACTTTTATGTTTAAAGAAAATCCCAGGCGGGGTGAGGGGCACAGCCTGAGGTCGGATGTTCTGGCGGACAGGTCTCGCAGATGCAGCAGGCTCTGGAGCAGTGCACCAGCAACTACAGGGAGGACCTGCGGGAGCTCAGGCAGCTCTCCCACCGCGAGCGCGAGCAGCTGCGGCGCGAGCTCCAGGAGACCGTCCAGCAGAATCAGGTGGCGAAAGCTCAGCTCGAGGCCGCCCACCGGCGAGCACTCCGCATGCTCGAGAAGGCCAAAAACCAGGAAGTCAAGGTAAGGGTGCTAACGATGACATCTACTAACTACTACCGAGCACTTGCTGTGCAAACACCTGCTCGGCGATTTATGAGGTGCCTTATGTACGTTATCTCCCATCCCCACAATCATCTTACGAGGTCCTTATTATCATGTTCTCTTTTTCTGGATGAGGAAAAAGGCTCAGAGAGGTTCAGTAACTTGCTCATGGTCACACAGCTAGTAAGTGGCAAGACAAGGATTCAGACTCAGGTCCCTTGAGCTTCTGGTACTGCTTTTCCCCATCTGCCCATGATCTTGATATCGTAAGAACAACTTTCTTTCGTGACTTGGGCAATGTTATGCATGATATGTGCTAAGGAGTCAGGCTCAGCCTGGCAGCTAAAAAGAGGAGGGCAGCCCAGATTTGAGAAAGACCAGCTCGGTAGAACAAGACCTTCCGAAGGGCTTGGAAAGCAATGATGAGGTGGTCAGGCCCTTGGCGATGTGTAATCAGCAGCGAGGTTCAGGCACCTTTCACCTGTCACCTCTACCTTCTGCTTTCTCAGAAGGCCCTCCCTCCCTGCTCTCTCAGGAGATGGGCTCCTACTCTTACTGCTACAGATAGCACACTTTCACCACAGGCTTCACACAGCGGGCTGGCTTCACATGCTGATTCCCTCTTTATATGATCAAATTCACCAAACTGGAAGCCCCTTGAAGCCAGGAACCATCTCTACCTGTCCATTACTGAATCCTCTCCTAGCTCATAGTAGCTAGGTACTCAAGGGTCTCACTGAATTAAAGCCTCAAGTTTAACTTCCCCTTCTATAAATTGGGGATATTGAGACCCACTTCTTTGAGATGTCAAGATGATTAAATGAAAAAATGTGGGAGTTCTGGTTTTAAGGTGGCAAAATAAAGTCTTGAATTCTTTCCTATTGGAAATGCTCTAAAAGAACAATAAAGACGCACAGCAGACGCATATTCTGTTCAGATGAAGCTGGGAGACATCTGTACCCTTGAACCACAATACATGAGGACAGGAAACAAATGGAGACATAGTATATGACCTTGCAGAGCAGAGAGGCTCAAACCAAAGTGCCTGAAGACAGAGAAGGACGAGAATCAAGCTAACGGTGGAACTCAGAGAAGCCAGGAATTGGAGGCACCAGTTGAAACAGAAGGCAAGAGTGAAGTGGAGAGTATGACTCACCTAGAAGCCCAGATTCCCAGCTTACCCAGCAGTCAGCCAATTACCTCTGTCTTATTTAAGGACAAGAGATTGGGGTGGGGGCAGCGATCCCTGGGTAAACTAAGCCAGAGAGACTCTGAATTAGGAAGTACCAGTCACAGAGGCTGGGATGAGGCTTGCATCTGAGACTAAGTTTAGGTGAAAATCTGTGTACTGAACCATTAGGTGGACCACAGTCACCTCTGTCACACTCCCCAGCAATGCTGTCTCTGCTCAGCTCCAGAAAACAAGCAGCTAGAACCTAGATCCCCAGAGGAACTCACCATCCAACAGATGCCCCGCTGCTGCACCACCCCAGGTACAGATGGAGCTTCTGATTATCCTTCAGTGCCCACTCTTAAATATGAAGAGACAGCAGAAGATTGCTAAACTTTCGAGGAAGTCTCTAATGGGAGAGTGGGAATCCAAGATTATCAAGAGGAAAAGAATGAACTCAGAGGAAATGGCTAATGCGGGGGAACAGAAAAACAAAATTCAATGAGGATTGATATCCTCAGAATTAAGAGATTAAGATTAAGAGATGAAGAGATTAGATTTGCATCCATGAAACAAGGACAACATGTTATTTGCAAAGGAGGGGGCAATTAGAGCAAGAAAGAGTTCTTTTAAAATAAAAAACAGGATAGCAGAACACTTAAAAATCAGTAAATGAGTTGAAATATAGAAAATGAAGAAACATTCCAGACAGCAAAGTAGAAAGACAAAGAAATGGATGATGGGAGAGAAGGAACCGGAAGTGTAGAAACACAATCCAGGAGGATGATATCTAGCAAATAGGAGTTCCAGAAAGAGATCATGGAAGGGAGGAGATTTTCAAAGAAATAACAGAATGAAATTCCTATAAGGAAATGAAAAAGACCAGACCCAGGCTTGTCTTGAAACTTCAGAACACCAAGGAAACAGAAGAAATTCTAAAAGCTCCCAACGAGGAAAATTGATCCCAGATTCAAAGTGCTTGAATCCAAATGTCATCAGACACCTCAGCAGCAACAGGGAAGCTAGAAGATCATGAAGCAGTTTTGAGAAATTCAATTAAAACCATTAGCAAGAGTGAAAACCGAATAAAAATACATCAGACAAATGAAATATTAGGAAATTTACCTTCTGTTATCAGTTTATGCCTCTCAGCTCTCAGTTTATGCCTCTCAGCTCTTGATGCCTGCTTGCGATAATGATCTGGATTCTTCAAGCATTTCTCCTCCTTTACTGAGAGCACAGTGTTAAGCTTTGTCGGTAGAAGGTGCTGGAGGCCCCTTGCAGGAAGAAGGAGGCTTCTCTTCCCGGTTCTGGCAGTTGCATTTTTGCTCTGTTTCTGGCTTCTGTTGCACAGTCGAACAGCGTCCTGGGTGTGTGAGGACATCAGGCGATACTCCCCCAGTGACTTCACGGTGACCTCGCAGCCCTGGTCCAGGCCCAGTGACTACCGTCCTGTTGTCTCACGATGTGGACGCCACAGGCTCCCTCCTCACACCCGCACACCCTCTTTCTGGGCTCCTGCCCGTTGGCTGCTGTTGCCTGCACGCCGGAAGTTTGTTTCTTGCAACCCTCCCAAAGCAAACGCAGCTCCCTCTGGCCCTCACGTCTGCACTGGTGCCCCCGTTCCTCTGGGCACCTGCCCATCTGTGGCTCACCAGCACTGTGGAGGGTTCCTCCCGCTTGACTCTGGCCTGGGCAACCTGCTGATCTCCATCAGTGAGCTGCCACCACACCACCACACCTTCCCCCACAAGCTCTGGATCCCAGGCTGGGGAATGGCTCCCCCTTCCAAGCTTTCCCTTCCTTGAATGCTCTCCCTCAGCCTCAGGATACCCTTCAGAGTTCTCTTTGCATCTTTATAGTTACTCTCCTATCAGAGCTTGATAGTCCTTTAGATTCCGTTTCCCTTGTTTAAATTACTGTGTGGTTTCTGTCTCCTGTTGGACCCATACATCTTCCATACACTTAGTTCCTTGAAGAATATCCCACCAAAACGAGGGAGCAAATCAAGAAAGAGGAAATAAAAGGGATCTAGGCTACAGAGAATCCAACACAGGAGAAGGAAGGTTTTAGGAGCCCAGCTATGCTACTGGCTGAGGGAACAACTCAGTCTAGACTGGAGCATGATGATTGAGGGCTCTAGAAGAGATGCCTCTGAGGAAAAATAGACCTGATGGTTTCTCTGACCGATTTGGCCATGTGAAAGATTGTAGTGAAAGTATTTTACAAAGCTTTTAGAGGTTGTAGGAGGACTTAGCCAAATAGCCAAAGAAAACTAAGCACATTAAAAATGCAGTAGTGGGCTTCCCTGGTGGCGCAGTGGTTGGGAGTCCGCCTGCCGATGCAGGGGACACGGGTTCGTGCCCCGGTCCAGGACGATCCCACGTGCCGCGGAGCGGCTGGGCCCGTGAGCCATGGCTGCTGAGCCTACGCGTCCCGAGCCTGTGCTCCGCAACGGGAGAGGCCACAACAGTGAGAGGCCCGCGTACCGCAAAAAAAAAAAAAAAAAAAAAAAAGCAATAGTTATTAATGCAAGGAAAACAAAACTTTGTATAAGGTAGATTTTAATGATTATAGTTCATTTAGCTCAGCAGTAAATGGTATTTACTCACAAGAAGGATAAATACTGAATATATTTTACTGTATTTAAAAAGGCAAGATAACTGTATATAAGGAATGGAAGGGGAAGAATGTATGAGACCAAAATCCTCATCCACCATAATGGGAAGACAATTCATAATTTCTAAAATAATCAAGATAGAGCAGGAGGAAGGTACTGTCTTGTTCATGGCGGCAAATATCAGAAGAAAGAACTAAAAGAGTTGCCAGTGGGCAGGATGCAGAAGGAGGAAGAAAGGGGGCTAGGAGGTGCTGGTTTTCCTTTTTTGAAAATATTATTTGGCTCTTTATACTATGTGCATGTATTGCCCCAATAAATAAAATAAAAATATAAAATTGGCTTTTTAAAAAAAGAAAAGAAAAAAGAAATGAGATCATGCAATGTGGACTGCTTGGCACTTAGTAGGTGTTCAAAATTTGTGAGTTCTTGGACTTCCCTGGTAGCACAGGGGTTAAGAATCCGCCTGACAATGCAGGGGACACGGGTTCAAGCCCTGGTCCAAGAAGTTCCCACATGCTGCGGAGCAACTAAGCCCATGCGCCACAACTACTGAGCCTGTGCTCTAGAGCCCGCAAGCCACAACTACTGAGTCCATGAGCCACAACTACTGAAGCCCGCGTGCCTAGAGCCCGTGCTCCGCAACAAGAGAAGCCACTGCAATGAGAAGTCCGCACACGGCAATGAAGAGTAGCCCCTGCTCGCCGCAACTAGAGAAAGCCCGCACGCAGCAGTGGAGACCCAACGCAGCCAAAAATAAATAAGTAAATTTATAAAATTTGTGAGTTCCTTTTCTTCCTTTATTCTCTTAAATCTTTTTCCAGGTTGGCTTGCAATCTATAAGGGCTCAGGTTGCAGAGATTCCCAGGTTATTTGCTGCTGGGTCACGCCGGCCTTTGGGTTGGCCTGAGCTTTATTCCTCCAGGCTTTAGGCCTCAATCCCCTGCAGGAGGCAGAGGAAGCACAGAGGGCTGGCCCACCTGCAAGGGAGGTGTCCCAGGGCCTCCAACTGATTGGAGGAAAGAGGATCTGGTGGTGAGAGAGGGGAAGGGTGCTCTGCCCATTGGGGGGACCCTGCAGTTCTAAGCCCCCGTCCCTGGTCACCTTGGAACCAGATTCACGGGGTCTTTATTGCTGGCTCCAGACTGCATGGGATGGTTCCAGAATGAGGCGTAAGAGACAGGTTGCAGTTCTCGTTGGAGATGGCAGACATCTGGTCATTCCTAACACAGGATAGTGATTAAGAGTGGGATGCCTGGGTTCAAATCCTGGGTCTGCCACTTAAGAGGAAAGGGAGATTAGGCTTCCTTGTGCCTCAGGTTCCTCATTCATAAAATGATGGCTAATAGTATGTACCATACAGGACCACTGAGAGCGTCAAAAGAGATAATCCATGTAAAGTGCTTAGAACAGTACATGACTGAATAAGAGCTTGTCTTAGTCTGTTCAGGCTGCTCTAACAGAATAACATAGGCTGAGTGGCTTATAAACAACAGAAATTTATTTCCCACAGTTCTGGAGGCTGGAAGTCCAAGTCTCAGACTTGGACAGATTTGGGGTGTGTTGAGAGCCTGCTTCCTGGCTCATAGATGGCCATCTTCTCACTATAACCTTACATGGCAGAAGAGGAAGGGAGCTCTCTCTGAGGTCTCTTGTATAAGGGCACTAATCCCATTCATGAGGGCTCCACCATCACGACCTAAGCACCTCCCAGAGGCCCCACCTCCTAATTCCATCACACTGGGGAATAAGTTTCAACATATGAATTTTGGGGGTGGGGGGACACAAACATTCAGTCCATAGAAGAGCTCAATTTTAAGAAGATCCACTCTTCTTACTCATTGATTCTGCAGGTATTTATTGAGCATTTACCTTGAGCTACCATCGTGCTGAGCTCAGGAAATACGAAGATGATTAACACAGTCTGCCTTTATGGAGCTCACCTCTCAGGGGAAAGGCAGCCACTCAAACAGGTTGCTGTAATTCAGTAAATTGGAGCCATGAGAGGGCCACCCATGGTATTTGGGGAGCACAGGGGAAGGAGACTTTATATAGGATGGAACATGGAGAGTTGGGGGTGAAGTCAGGCCGCTTAGGAGGCCCCAAACCAGCCACAACAAGAGCAAGGCCAACAAGAGGCTAGAGCAGTTTGCCAGGGATGAGTGTCTGACTTGATATAAAATCTGGCGGCTAAACCCTGCATGGTCTTCACTGCCAAGGGCTTCTGAGCCAGAAGGCAGGCAGGGCTGACCTGAAGACGCCAGGTCAGAGTGAGAGTTTGGCTCCATCTTTTACAAACCTTTGCTTCAATCTCTCCATTCACATTCCCTGAGGAATAAAAAGGTCACCAGTTGGAGTTCTCTGAGTGTTGCAGCAAGTGCAAGAGGAGGAAAGTATTGGAGAGTTTGAAAAGTGCGAGACTTTTCTGTCTTGTTAAATAAACTCACCAGGGGATGACTGAGTTTCCCACGAGAGGGATAAGACCGTTTCTCCCCATTTGCTGGGGAGCAGCAAAGCAAAGACGCTGCTGTCTTCAGGTAGCTGCCTTGTCTGCTCACCCCTAATGGGAGCCTCATGCATTTGCTGCAGTCATTGTTCCCAGGGGCTGCATGAGGGAGCGGGTAGGGCTTGGGCCCTGGACACCGCCGCCCATGGGTCACAATCCTGCCCCCGCCATTACCTGTCTGCAGTCCTGGCACTTCACCTTTCTGAACTTGTTTCCTCCTAATCCTGCATCTTTTCTGTGTGACCTTGGAAAGCTAATTCATCCCTCCCAGCCTCAGTTTCCTCACCTGAAAAGTGGTATGTGATACTGGAACTCTCTGTTGCAAAATATATATATATATAAACTATTAGTTTCTTACTGCTGCTGTAGCAAAATTACCACAAACTCGGTGGCTGAACACAGCACAAATTTATTATCTGACAGTTCTGGAAGCCGCAAGTCAGAAATCCTAAAATCAAGGTGTTGGCAGGGCTGTGTCCCTTCTAAGGGCCCTATAGGGGAGAACGTGTTTTCTCGCTTTTCCTATAGCCAGTGTCTGTCTGTCTCTTTCCTGCTCTCTTCCTCCTAACACCAAATTCCCAACGATTGGCCCAGCTTGGAACAGGTGTCCACTCTGGTCCAGTCAGCTGTGAACAGGGGTTAGGTTCACACAGCACAAAATGGCTGCTATGGCCAGGCCATCACTGTCATTCCAGATGGACAGGGGAGCATTCGCTGTAGCCTGATAAGCCCTCCATCAGGGAGTGGCAAGTGCTCAGGGCAGGGGCCCCAGCACAGAGGAGGAGCTAGGCAAAAGGGACAGGTCTCCCCTCTGTGCCCACTTCCATGCCTCCTTCCTCCCCCTTTTGCCCACAGGCCACAGAGGAGCGCTTGAAGAAGGAGTCCAGCCACAGCCTCCAGATCCAGCACCAGGCGCACCGGCTAGAGCTACAGGCCTTGGAGGAGAAGGCCCAGCAAGAGCTCCAGGGAAAGCTGGAGAGGATGCAGGCTCAGCAGGCGCTGTTGCTAGGTATGCAGCCAGCTGTGCACCCACCAGGGTTCACACGAGGAAACTAGGGGCAACAGGGGGCCCAGGGGTAAGGGCCAGGGTGACTCTCCTGGCTCTGATGCCAACAAGATGTGAGATGTGGGACAGGTTGCCCTCAGCCTCATTTTCCTTTTCTATAAAGTGGAGTTACACTTGTCCTTCCATCATAGAAGCATTATATGGATTTGATGAGATATTAAATATAAAATGCTTAGCATGCAGCATGAGCCCAGTGAGTGCAGATAATATCATCGTCATTACTGAACATAAGCCAGATCTCTGAGCCTTCATGAGAGTTTCATGAGATAACCTCAAACGCTCATTTCTGAAGATTTCTGCAAATTTGGGGACTTAGGCCCCCAGGCTCCTGGCTGTTCCCTGTCCCCACATTATCCCCAGCATGAAACTCACCTCCTCTTCAGTTTCCACAGCAAAAACTTGTCACACAAAGCATTCTGGAAGTTTCCAGAGGCAGTAAAGATCTCCAAAGCTAAATTGCCTGGGTTTGAAGTCTGACTCCAGGGCTCACTAGCTGTGTGACCTCAGGCGAGTTGCTTAACTGCTCTGTGACGCAGTTGCTCATCTGTAAAATGGGAATAATAATAGTATCCACCTCATTGGGCTGTTATTAGAATTATGTGAGTATATACATGGGAAGAATAGAGCCTGGTACATGGTAAATGCTATGTAAATGTTCACTGTCATTGTTGAATATTCCAACTTTGCATGGCTGACTCTAAGGGTCTCTCTCCATTTTTGTAGATCATCTCTCTCCCTCATTTTCTCTTTTACTCTCATCTTCTTTTTCACTCTTAAGAGTAAGACCAATGCCCTCCTTGTTTCATGCCTAGCATTAAAGACCATATTGACCTTTAAAACTATTTTTTCAATCCCAGACAGGGCTCTCCTTAAGAGAATTCTGGGAAGAGCATTTTCTTTACCTCCATAAGTGAATAAGTTCTACCTGCTGCTTGGTTGAGTTTTCATTATGCAGTATGTCCTGTTCACTGCATGTCAGCATGTCAGCTCTGCACGTTTCCGGATGAAGGAGAGAGACAGAGAGAGTCCCACAGATTTCTTAGTTAGCAGCTACCCTGGAATGAGGCGGCCGCGTGGGAAATGCTAAAGTTAGCATCATCTAAAGGAGACGCATTATACGAGATAAAACCTGGGTTGTACCACCTGTCTCAGAAACAAGACTCCCCAGATTGAGATCAGGCTGGACACCCCTGGTGATTTCAACACCCCACAGCAGCCATCCCTGCTGCCCCTTCCCTGGCCCCTCTGACCCCACAGCAGCCCGGTCCTTACCTGGATGAAAGATTCAGGAGGGACCCTGGGGAAAGACGGGGGTGCTCAGCACAAGTCCCAGGAAGAAGGGGCCTTGTGGACTCTGTAATGACGATAGCAAATTGTAGGCTTTGTGGGTGGCATTGGGTGGGTGGGAGCACGGACCACCATAGGTGATATTAGAAATTCCTGGTTACTCCTATTCCACCATCTGGAGAGACACACCTGACCTGCAGTATAGGTCAGTGTGTGAGGGGCAAAGAGTTTGAGTGTCCACCAGATTACCTGACATACTGGGGTGGGGACCCAGACATGCTGGGTGAATAGGTGGATGGGCAGGTGGTTGGGTGGATGGGTGGATAGATGGATGGATGAGTGGATGGAGGGATGGATGGTGGGATAGTATGAGAGAAGAGGGGCAGGTAATGAATGAACTGTCTGTAGTTCCTGCTTTGCTAAAGGGTTTTATTGCACATATTTTTGTGATAAAGGATTTCAGAAATTGGGTTGTGTTTAAACTATAGAAATCACTATAATAAAATCCTAGAGGAGAAGGAAGATGATCAAGTAAAGTTTTCAACATAATAACATCAGAATACATTAAACTTTTTTGGAGGGGGGGGCGGTACGTGGGCCTCTCACTGTTGTGGCCTCTCCCGTTGCGGAGCACAGGCTCCGGACGTGCAGGCTCAGTGGCCATGGCTCACAGGCCCAGCCGCTCCGCGGCATGTGGGAGATTCCCGGACCACGGCACGAACCCGTGTCCCCTGCATCGGCAGGCGGACTCTCAACCACTGTGCCACCAGGGAAGCCCTAAACTTTTTAATGTGTTTTAATACTGTCCTTTTCAGAGAACCTTAGTAAACTTATGGGAAATCTTTTACAACTGATACACTTTCACAATATCATTAATTTTCACTCTAAACATCATTTATTTGTTTTACAAATATATGTTGAGCACTTGCTTTGTACTACGGCCTGTACTGGGTATCTTATGGCCTCTAGGATTATTGGAACAATGTTTCAAAAGTAATTTGCAATAACTAAAATATGGTCTCAGAAGTTCATAATAGAAAATAAAGTATCAAATTTACTAGCACTTGAAAATCATCTTCTCTTTAAAAATTAATAACTTGGACTTCCATGGTGGCGCAGTGCTTAAGAAACTGCCTGCCAATGCAGGGGACATGGGTTTCAGCCCTGGTCCGGGAAGATCCCACATGCCGCGAAGCAACTAAGCCCATGCACCACAGCTACTGAGCCTGCACTCTAGAGCCCATGAGCCACAACTACTGCAGCCCGCGGCGCCTAGAGCCCGTGCTCCGCAACAAGAGAAGCCACCACAATGAGAAGCCTGCATGCTGCAACAAAGGGTAACTCCCACTCGCCGCAACTAGAGAAAGCCTGCGCACAGCAACGAAGGCCCAACGCAGCCAATAAATAAATAAATTAATTAATTAATTAATTAATAGCTCACTGAATAGTGTCTACTCATCAGAAAATATTCTTTTTGAAATGATTGTTTTATTTGCCTTTTGATCATGCTGGTAAGTGTTACACTATCAGAAATCACCTACCATCCTCAGAGGAGAAATTTGAGTTTCTGGCTGTACTGGTCACCCAAGTTAAGGAGGGCGTGTACATTTCTCCTGAATGATTCTGGTTTTCATCATGATCCTGTTGGGATGACATGCCATCTCCCGCCTTCACAATCCAGCTGGGACTTTACATCCATGAGAAGTACAACCTGTGAATGTTTTGTCTCCTTAAGTATTGGCGCAAATGTCAACATTTCCGATTTGAGGCCCGCACCCCCAGAAGAGGCTACTGGGTCATTTGCTAATTCCCTGTTCTTCTTAGTTTTCTGACTTGGTGCTGAGGCCAGGTGTTGCCTCGGGGTTCAGCTCTGGACCCAGGCTGTCCCACCTTAACCGACCACCCGTCCTGACTAACGAGCAATGGCGAAGCAGGTGGTCCCAAGGGAAGAAGAACCATGGGAAGTGTTGAATCCTGACTCTACCACTTATTAGCAGTGTGGCTCTGGGCTACTTAACTCAGCTTCTCTGAGGCTCTGTTCCCTCGTCATAAAATGGGAGGGATAATACTGGATAGGATGGTAGTAGGGCTTAACCGAGAACAGTGTTCAAGGGTTTAGCACATTTAGCACTCTATACATGGTACTGTTGTTACTGTTCTCTTGAAATACGTAAGTAAGTTTGGGGAACTCGAGCCAGCGCCTGCAGCAGCTCCCCACTCCAGCCCACCCCAGAGACTGGTCCCTGCAGATGAGCCTTGGGCCTCTCCACACTCCTGACCTTCCACCGCTCTTCCTTTTGCAGAGGCCCTGACGCAGGAGCTGGCGGAGCAGCGGACTGCCTGCTCTGAGCACCAGGACCTGGAGGCGCCGCAGGCTGCGCTGAGGGCCCCGGGCAGCGTGGGCAGGCGGCAGGCCAGCAGCCAGTGTCCAGGGGACAGCGAGGACCGCGCCGGCACTGCAGAGGTCAGCAGCCCGGCCCTGCCCATGCCATACCCTTCTTGGAGCAGTGTCAGGGAGAGGCTCTGGGTGCTCGGTCACCCCCTGTCTGAAGGGGGGAAGACTCTCTCTTTCCACAGGCCCGGGGGACACTTGATGAGCCTGCAGGCTCCCATACTTGGAAAGCAAAAACAAGTTTTAAGTGCAGCGTGTTATCTTAAATTCAGATGCAGTGGGATCTCAGGGTGTTGGTGCCAGACAGGGTCCGTCCTGTAGACCTGCAGAGAGTTTCTCAGAACACCTCCCCAGACAGACTCCCTGTCTAGACCTCCACGTTCCTGTGAGGACAGGTGAGCTTGTCACCAAAGGTCAGTGTTGACTCTCCTTGAACTTTCTGGTCAGACTCGGCCCATCATCCCCCTCCTTGCCCTCCATAATTCCTACCTTGCTGGGTAGCCCAGGGACCTCCTAACAACCCAGGCATCTCTCCCCAGCCCACCACATACGGCTTCAGGTATTCATCTAAAGTGCATCTGTGTAAAGCCTTCAGTGGCTCCCTACTGCTACGAGAATAAGCTCCCAGTGGTCAGTCTGACATTGAAAAGCCTTTACCCACTGGCTGCCTATCCCCCTCTGCTCTAAATGCAGGCTCTGCATCCTGCCTCACTGCCTTTGCATATGCCCTGCCCCCTGCCTGGGACCCCTTCCTCCCTCTTCAGTGCCCAGCTGATCCTTCAGTGCCCAGCTGATCCCTCCATGCTATGGGCCTCCCCTCCACACCCATGACCTCTCTACCCACTGAGCTCCTGGAGCACTTCCTGTTGCTATAGCTCAGCTGGCACCCGCCTCTACTGCCTGTCCTGTTGGAGACCCATCACTTCATGGATGCCCTTGTTTCCTCGCCTGGACTAGGCATCCTTTGAGAACAAGCCATGTCTGCTTCATCTCATCCCCCAGCCCCACCCCCAGTGCTCGGCACACAGCTCTGCACACAGTAGAGTCTCCACCAGGGTGTGCAGATGGCCACGATTAGTTGGTGTCCCAGCCCTGCTGAAGATCACAGGAACATGGGGATGGTTCATTCCAGATTTTGCTGGTATTGAGAACCCGAAGACAATTTCTGTGTTTAATGAGAATTATTAACAAATGATGTATCACGATGAGTTCAGTTCAGTTGGTAAAGTCTAGCAGAGGGAAAACAATATGATCCATTAAATGTTCTAGGTTGGTGGGGGCCACCTGGACCTGTGGAAGGAGATAGGGGAAGTGTGGGATGGTGACAGCTGGTGGCTGGAGGGCCCAATATTAGGCCCTCTGCAATGAATGACAGGCTTGCCTGAGGGCTATGGATAGAGACCCGGGCTGGGTAGATGAGGTGGTACCTGGTCATCCACATCCAATCCTCACCTACACCTCACTGGAGGGAAGTCCTGAACCCTCCGGGAGGAAAAGCAAGGCCCTGGGTGATATTCCACCCAGAGAAGAAGTATATCCACAAGAAGGAACAGCCCCAGGCAGCAGGAGTGAAAGGGAGGGTGCAGTGTCAGGATGCATTTCCAGCGTGGCCACCACCGCAGGTAAGTGGTGTTGCATCCACTGGGATCTTCTGAGGAGCCCCATGAAATAATTCTCAAATCTGTCGCAGCCAAGTACAGAGGGGGATGCACTTATCCAGCAGTTTCTCTCTCCCACTAGTCAAGGTGGCCCCACAGGACTTTAACCAGGCTCTTCAGGTCATGCAGGTATGGGTGGTGCCCATGGGCATCCCACACTATGCGAACCCCAGAGCTGGAAGCAAGAGGTACAGGGCCTGGGCCACACATGCTCCCTGTGCAATGCTGTTCAGTCTTTGGAAGGAACAGATGCACAAACCTTCAGGCATGTTTGCATGGACTTGAAAACTGCTACATTCACTAATCGGGGACTAACCCTGACCCCATTTAATGGTGGGTATCAGTCTTTGTATTTCTGTCTGAACCATTGACATTCAAGCATCATTTCACAGCAAGCATTCATTTGGCACCTGCTGAATCCCAGCTACTGTGCTAGGTGCTGTAGGATTGGGAACATGAAGAGGAGATGATGGCTCCTTCCCGAAACAGCTGCTGGGCTGGTGGAGGAAACCAGCATTTCAACAAATCAGCGCACTTCATTATAACCTCTACACGGAGAGGAGCTAGCTCTCAGAGAAGAGACAGCTTGTCGCCTCTCCCCTGAGGGGTCGAGAAAGCATCACCAAGGCAGGAATGGTTGGGTGTGGAAGGCACCCTAGGTAAAGAGACGGGCAAGGTCAAGTGCGGGGCAGTGGATTACAACCGTGGTGGCCTTAGAGTCACCTGGGAAGCTTTCTCAAAAGACACAGGGCTGGGATGTACCCAGACCTGCTGTATCAGAATCCTGTGAGGTGATATGACAGATTGTTATTGTTCAGCAAATATTCACTCTCCCCTTCCTCTGCCCTGTGTGGTTTTGCCGCAAATTCACAAGTTGAAGCCCTAACCACCAATATGATGGAATTTGGGAATGAGACCTTTGGGGGGTAATTAGTGAATTAGTGTCCTAACAAGAAGAGACTCAGAGACATCCTACCCCCCTACCCCGCACCCCGCTCACTCCACACAGGTGCAGTGTTGGGCTTGTTTTCATTTAAGCCACATTCTTGTCTCACCAGCATTATTAGACTTTTTGAGGGCCACATTTGGCCAACTCTCAAAGTAGAAAACTTTAAGAGACCAGACGTGAGCTCCTGAATCAGGAGCCCGATTTGGGTTCCAGGCAGGGTCTTTGCCGCGGCACATCTCTGGCCCTGTCTGCCATTGCGCCTCCTGCAAACGGCTCTTCTGGCTGCTTTCTCCCTAGGAGGGGGGCGGTCCGGGCCAGGCGGGCTCCCCGACGGGCAAGGGCGCCGCCGCCGAGCAGGAGTCGAGAGAGGGATGCGGCCTCTGGGAGGAGAACTCGCAGCTCAAGGAAACAGTGCGGCGGCTGCAGGCCGAGGTGGAACAGCACCGGCAGGAGGCGCTGCAGCTCCGCGACCAGCGCAGGTAGGTCTGCGGGTCGGAGCTTCTCTCCTCTGCCCCTTGGAGAGCCGCTGGGATCTAAGATTGGGTTGCACCCTGGGCATTTTCCCAAAGAAAGGTCTCCCTAGTACGCCAGCACTTCACTGATGTTACTCCTTTGACCCATGGAAAGTATCAGTGGTCTAGGAATTCTAGATCTCAAAACTGCCTAGGATTAGCCCTGAAATGGGGGGAAGGGTACCCTATTTCCCTACAGATGAGGGAATTTATGGAATCAAACTTAACGATGCCAAAAGTATCCTAGCCTTAGGGAGTCAGTGCAGTGGAATAGTTAAGACAGTTCTGTGTGCTCTTAACTAGCTGTGTGACCTTGGGCGAGTCTGCTAATCTCTCCAGGACCCTGCCCTTACCTGTAAAAGGTAGAAAACACCACCCCCTCTCAGGGCTGTTGTAGAATGCAGTGAAACGTATAGGAAGATGCTTAGCACTGACCCTGGAACTCGGTAAATTGTAGTGGCAACTCTGATTTCCTTGTCCAGGCTGGATAGTCCTTTATCAAGTCCTGAGTTCATGGCCTTTTTTTCCCTGGCTGGCAAGTTTATAACTACAACTTTAATTTCATTAATAGATATAGGACTTTTCAAGTTATCTGTTTCTTCCTGAGTGAGCTTTGGTAGTTTGTATCTTTGAAGGCATTTGTCCGTTTCATCCCAGAGTTTGAATGTTCCCGTCCCCGGCATAAAGTTCAAGTGAAAGTAGGCCTGAGGCTCATCTGAGAAACAGCCTTGAATCCACCTGGCCAAGGTGGAGCACCTTAAATTCAGTTAGGGACTCACCATGTGACACTGGAATAAGGAGACTGGACTAGAGTAAGGGCTCCTAACCATTTCCGATTACAGCCCCCTCCAGGTGAGGAAAACGATGTCCCTCTCCTGGAGAAGGATATCATCACACAAAAATATGCACGTACTTTCAGAAGGTGTCAGGCCCCCTGGGGCTGGTCTGAGGATCCCTTACCCCACCCCAAGGTTAAGAAAAGTGATAGCTGATGGTCGAACATACGCTTTGTGCCACGGGCTGTTCTGGACATGGATTAACGTGGTTCATCCTTTCAATAACCCTATAAGGTAGCCACTGTTGTCAGATGGAGAAACTGAGCAGAGCGTAGCTCGACCAAAGTCGCGCAGCTAGGAAGTGATGGGGGAGGCCGCGGAGGGACACAGGCAGCCTGGCTCTAAACTGTTCTCCTAATCCCTCTCCCATCCTGCCTTCCCACCCTGGACCGCTGGTCTCCCAGCTCTCAGGGTCCACAACCTTCGGTAATTCTGATACAGAATCTCAGCCTCCAGGCCTACCCACCTCCCCCAAGTGAAAGGAGTGTTTTCTGGGGCTCCTCTCCTGAGCTGTCCTCCACCCCTTCCCCCAGAAGGCGGCCCTTTGTGCTCAGGTTCTCCTTCATGGAATGCTGGGGTACTGAGAAGAGGTTCCACAAGCTGGACCCCACAACTCAGAGACCCCGGATCTCCTTCCCACTGTGTCCTGACCTTAGATTCTGCAGGCCACCCAGCAGAGTGGGGAGAAACTCCAGTGCCCTAGAGGTTCAGTCCCTAGAGCCTGGACAAGCCCAGCTGTGCTTCCACCCCGCCCACAGGCTGCTGGAGGAGGATCAGCAAGCCTGGCGGGCCCGGGAGGTGGAGATGCTACGCCAGGAACACCGGAAGGAGACGCAGGCCATGGTGGCCGATTTCAGCAGCACTCAAGCGCAGCTCCAGGCCCGGCTGGCTGCCCTGGAAACCGAGTAAGTGAGGACTTGGCTCCAGGTTGGGAGGGACTAGTAGGTGTACCATTTTATTAGGGGGACCAACTCATCCTAGTGTCCCCAGGACTCTCCTAGTTTTAAAACTAGAAGTCCCGAGTTCCAGAAGCGCCTCAGTTCCAGGCAAACTGGAATGGTTGGCCACCAGTCTTTTTATGAGACTGCATTCCCGTCTTGTGCAGGGTACTGGGAATCTGTGAGGAATGAGCATGGTTTGACCCTCACACACAGAAGAAGATCAGGGCTACTTTTTTATGAGCATTTCCGCCTTCTAATGTGCATCATGTCATTTAATGTTCACAGCAGTTCTTCAGGGTGGAAACCATTATTCCCATGGATCGACTAAGAAAGCAAGGGCCCCTCGCTTTCTTAATCGATCCATGGGAACAATGGATTGTGCAAGCATTCATTTATTCATTCAGCAAATATTTGTTAAGGGCCTACTGTGTGCCTTGCACTGTTTTAAGCTCTGGAGTTACAGTGGGAATAAAACAAAGACTGTGCTCTCATAGCACTCACAAATTCTAGATGGGGATTCTGACAAAGAAATAAGCAAACAAATATTTAACTTCATATCAGGTAATGAAAGTACCTGAAGGTACTAGAAGGAAAACAGGGTCAGTGTCTAGAGTGCCAAGGGTGGGCAAGGAGGTGACATTTAAGCATAAAGAGGTGAGGAAATGAGAGCCATCTGGACAAAGAGCATTCCAAGCAGCCAGAACAGCAAGTGCAAGAGCCCTGGGGTCCACGTCCCAAGACCAAACAGCCAGAAGGCTTAAGTGGAATGAGTGAGAGAGTGATGATAGGAACTGAGGTTGGCAAGGTAGCTGGGAGGTGTGGAGGAGATGTTATACTGAGCAGGAAGGGGTTTGGGTGTATTCAGATGCAGTGCACTGGGAAGCCCTTGTAAGGCTTTGAGCATGACTGAACTGACATGGTCTGAGATACCTTTTAACAAGGTCACTTCTGACTGCTGAGAGGAGAAGAGACTGGGAGATTGGGGTTAGTGACAGGGAGATCAGCTCAAGCAGCACTAAGTAAATTTAAACGTCACCTGTCTGACCCTTACCTTGTGCTCTTAAAAACTGTCCTCCACTGGCTCCAATACAAAGCAAATCATCCAAAATCTGCAGTGGAAGGTTTTACCAGCTACCATCTAATGGGTACTTAGCACATGCTGGGCTCGCATTATCTCACTGAATCCTCACAACCACCCAGTTTCACGCCCATATTAAAGAAGGAACTGAGTCTCACGGGCAAAATGCCCAAGATTACATAGCTAGAAAAAAGCAGAGCTGGGATAAGAGCCCAAGTCATCTCACCCCAAAGCCCTGGCCTCTTATCAACTAGTCAGTAGATCACTGGCAGTCCTCACCGTCTCTCCCCCACCATCCGGAGGTTATTTCTCTCCAGCTTCACACTGAAAGGGCGGTGGTACCAGCTGCCCCGCTGCTTTGCAGAACTAGCTCATGCCGTGCTCTCTGGATGCCAGCAGGTGGCACGGGAGCCACATCTGTATTGGCATAACCTGCTGGCCTCGGCGTGGGTGGGGACGTTTTCCGGCTGAGGCCTCTTCTCCCAAACTTCGCTGGTTCTTGAAGCCCCACTGAATGTGGCATCAGTGTGCACACACAGGCCTTTGGTTCCTGGGCCCTACAGAACCTGGGGGAACTGACAAATGTCAGACTGGGAGTTGCAGTCCTGGGCTCCACCTGGAGCTCTGCAGCCAACTCACTGGGTGGCCCTGGGCAGGCTCTCTGGGCCTCAGTTTCCCCTTTGGTGAACAGAGAGTGGCCGGCCAGGCCAAGCAACATAGCAGCGTCCCCGTCACGTCCACCTCTTCTCCCTCCTTGCGGTTGAGTCATTGCAGCATGGTGGCTAACTGCATGCCTGCTCCAAACAGACTGAAAGATTCCGGAGAGAAGCCAGGGAAGGGGGAGTCGAGGCCGGAGGACGTTCAGCTCATAGGCCGTCTGCAGGCCCGCTTGAAGGAGAGGGAGGAGATCATCAAGCAGCTCACGGTGAGGCTGTCAGGGGTATTCGCTTTAGCCTAGCACTTCCATGGGTGCCTAAAACTGTAACCCTGATAACCCTAAAACTACCTTACAAAAGGTCCTTGGTTATTTTTCCCTATTATATAAAAAAATACGTGCTCACTAAAAAAAATTAACACAGGAAAGTAGAAGGCAAAAAAAAAAAAAAATCACTTTCAAGTCCCACACCATCTGCTTGATGTTGGTATTGGTTTGGTTTTTTTAACCTACAGCATGGTTTGCACCTCACACTCATGTCTCCTCCCACTTTAACCGTTGCTTTAGGCTTTTGCCCAGCCTTCCTGTGCTCCAAGCTTTGGTTGGAAGTTCTCTGTAAGCCAGCTCCCAGTGGCTTACATTCAGCTCTGGCGTCATTGGGTGATACGCTCGCTCCTGTCAGCGTGGCCCACGCGGGTCAGCTAATTAGCCACATCAGAAGTCCAGCTTCTTCCCACCATCTCTACCTTCACCACCTTGGTCCAGGCCCTGCTGCCTCTCATGCATGATGGAGAGTCCACTGGTCTCCCCACTCACTCCAGCCTCACCCCACTCTGTTGACCTCACAGCGACCAGAGTAATCTTATAAAAATGTAATTCGGACCACAACACGGCTCTGTTCAGCACCTCCTGGTGGCTCCGTCCTTCTCAGAGTAAAATCCACGGTCTTATGGTGGCTTACACGGCCACACATCCTCCCACAATATACATGCACACTTGTATCTCACGCCCATCCTTGCTCCCTCCTGCTCCCCGGTCACATTGCTTCATGTCAAGATGAAGAGGAAAACTTAACCACCAACTGAAAAGTAGATACTAATAAGGAATTGCTTGTTTGCTAAGTGTGACAAAGGTATTGTGGTTATGGTTTTTTCTTAAGAGTCCTTATCTCTTAGAAACACTTATCAGTTGTTTTTTTGTTTTTTGGGTTTTTTTGGCTGCATTGGGTCTTTGTTGCTGCGCACGGGCTTTCTCTAGTTGCAGCGAGCGGCGGCTACTCTTCTTTGCGGTGCGCGGGCTTCTCACCGCGGTGGCTTCTCTTGTTGCGGAGCATGGGCTCTAGGCCCGCGGGCTTCAGTAGTTGTCGCACGTGGGCTCAGTAGTTGTGGCTCGCGGGCTCTAGAGCGCAGGCTCAGTCGTTGTGGCGCACGGGCTTAGTTGCTCCGCGGCATGTGGGATCTTCCCGGACCAGGGCTCGCACCCGTGTCCCCTGCATTGGCAGGTGGATTCTTAACCACTGCACCACCAGGGAAGCCCTCAATGCTTTTACAGATTAAATTATACAACTGGAACTTGCTTTAAAAACAATACAGCAGGAAAGAAAAAAGTGGAGAATGACACAGGTAAAGAAGATTGGCCATAGTGATTGTACCTGGGTGTTTCTTTTTCTTTGTCTTAATAACTTTCTGCAGTAGATTCTGCTCAGATCCTAAGAGTACCTCGATCTCTGACTTCCCTAAGGCATTCCAAAAAAGCTCACCCTTTCCTTCACAAGAGGTGCTGGGGACACAAAGGCCCCAGAAATAAAGGTGGCTCCTCAAAGCTTCAGTGGGTGGCAGCCTGATTCCCACTGACTTCCCTTCCCTTCCCTGGCCTTTCCTCCTCTCTGTAGTCTGCTCTCACACAGCCATCTCCCTTCAAATTAAACTCAGTGTGCTGTGTAGTTAGGCTCATTTAGACTCAGTTGTATTGTTTTTCTAGGAGGAAAGATTTCACTACGCAGCATTCCCCAGCGCAGTGTCCCATCGGAATCGGTCCTTCTCTTTCAATCCTCGCCCACGGTATTTGACCCCTTCCATGAAGGTAAATTGGTCCTACTAGTTTCAATGCATTACATAATTCTGCTGGCTTTGTTTTTCCCAAAGGTAATGGCAGCTTATTTATCAATTGTCCGGCATTCATTTAGAGGAATATTCATTGAAAATAAGACCCCCAGGAAATAGTCCAAATTATTAATAAACAGTATTTATATCTGGCTAGGCAGATTGTTTTTTGAATTTTCCAAACTTTTTATATATAAATGTGTCACTATTAATAATGGCTATATCTGGGTGATAGGAAGGAGAGAGAGAAGAGCAGGAATCCTTCACTGTAATTATTTTTCCTTTTATAAAAATTTTTGGAATTTAGTACAGTGAGAGTATTCACATCCAAATCTCTCATCTGCTATCACAAAATCCTAAAGTGCTTAAAAAATTGTAATTTTTTTGTAACTCATAGGACAGTAAACCTAACCCAAGCTTCAATTCACGTAAGCTCATGTATAACTTTTATATATCGCTCTTGGTGTGACAAAATGTAAGCTTCACTCCAGAAATATTAATGTGTTTGAGGACAAGGTGGGCCCAGCTTCTGGGGGTGTTATATAGCCTTTTAAAATCTAAAACAAGATTTTAAATTAAAAAACACATCTATCACCAGACATTTTGGATAAGAGATTGTGAGCCTGTGTTTTTTTAAAGCACAAAGTGGATTGGAAGAAAAACTGCTTTAAAAAATAACATGTAAGTTACTGCCTCCTTGCTCATATAATTTCAGCTGGGCAGGCCTTATCTACTTTTACAACAATGCCTCTTTGGGTGGTACTAACAGGCCTTTAATACCAACAGAAAAAGAAGATGGAGGAAGTGCCCAGCCGAGTGGTCAGTGTGCCAAACCTCGCCTCCTATGCTAAGAACTTTCTGAGTGGCGACCTGAGCTCCAGGATCAACACTCCGATAACAAAGTCACCCAGCTTGGACCCAGGCCCCAGCTGTGGCCAGCCTTACAAACCTACCCCATCTCTAGATGTAAAAACTGCCACAAGGTAGGGGGCCAAAGCTATAATTCCATTTTCCCATAGTCAGGAGGGAAATTAGTATTCCTTTCTAGTACCTGTTAAATACCCAGCATTTGGGCCAATACAAAGGATAACAAAACAGCCCTGCCTTGGACAAATTACAACCCAGCCAAAAAGGAAGATATGTAAGAGAAGGGAAATAAGTCATTCTTTAGAAGAGGCACTATTCCTGATACCAAATTCCAGAAGAAAACTTTTTTTTTTTTTCCCCATGGATGATTAGACAGGGGACATTGAATCACTTAGCTGACCACTTCAGAGTGAGTCACACAGAAGATGGACTCATCATCTGGCCTTGAGTCTGGATTCAAATTCTGGTCCTCCTTGTTGTTAGCTTGCTTGGCTTTGGGCAGCTCACTTGACTTCTCTGAGTCTTGTTTCCTCACCTCTAAAATGAAGGTAATACAGCACCTACCTCATTAGACTCATGTGAGACTGAAGGAATTAATCCATAGGACATGCTTAGCGCAACACCTGGCACAGAAGCATTCAGTCATTTTCCACTATTATTATTAAGGTTATTTCTCAAGATTCACTGTAATCTTGTAATTTTAAGGCCTCTTAATCTGTGGGTTTGGTTGATCACGCATGGTGATCTCTGATACTGCCTAATTTTTCCAGAAGCCCTTGCAGCATGCTTCTCTTCCAGAAATGTGTGATTTCCCCTTTGTTTATTGATTCCTTCCTGTCCAGCCTTCCGTTCAGAGCAAAATCTTTAATTCTGGGCTTGGAAGTTTGCATTTGTGAAAGGGCCTCTTCTGAAATGTTCCTTTTCCAAAGGCCCTGCCTGCGCAAGGCTATTTGGACAAATATGAGTGTGGAGCTGGAAGGACTTCCTGTCAATCATTGAACGAGCCCTTTGTGTCACAGCTGAGGACACTGAGGCCTGGAGCCCCAAGCACATGGTCTATTAACTGCCAGAGCCAGCCTGACTGGCCACAGTTCATCTCATTATCACACACCTGTTTAAAGCTGTGTTCCCACTGTTTTTTTGCTTGTTTTTAAGATTTATTTTATTTATTTTTGGATGCATCAGGTCTTAGTTGCGGCACGCAGGATCCTTGTTGAGGCATGCGGGATCTTTTGTTGCAGCGCGCAGGCTTCTCTCTAGTTGTGGCATTAGGGTTTTCTCTCTCTAGTTTTGGTGCGCAGGCTCCAGGGCGCACAGGCTCTGTAGTTTGCTGTATGTGGGCTCTTGTTGAGGCACCAAGCTCAGTAGCTGTGGCGCGCAGCATTAGTTGCCCCACAGCATGTGGGATCTTAGTTCCCTGACCAGAGATCAAACCCGCGTCCCCCACATTGTAAGGCAGGTTCTTTATCAGTGGACCACGGGGGAAGTTCCCCCACTATTTTATAAGAAGCTTCACAAATTCAGTTAGAGACCGTTCAGACAGGTATACACTGTACTTTCTTACCTACCGTCTCCCCTTTTCAATTTATTAGGCTAATTTCACAACCTCTTTGAAATGCCCGAGCACATCAGATAACTTTTAAAGAAGCCATAAAGTGTAATACTGTATTGATTAACCATTTCTTCTTTTACCTGTTTTTGGACGGGGTTTATTGTTTAATTTGTGCCTGAAATAAATAGTACATGTTGCAAAATATGCCTCGTTAGTGTTAAGTGAAACAATGGAGAACCTTCTGTTTTCAAAACTGGAATTAGATGCTCCCTCTCCATCCCCATCCTTCACAACTTGTTTCTAGCTCCTAATATTGGCCCATCATGTTCTAGTATCTTTTTAAGAGTAAAGAAGCAGTTATCTTTCCCTGAAAAGATGGTAGAAAGTTGTTTATTGAATAATTTTCAAAACCATCTAAGAAAACTTTTTTGTTTGTTTTTAGGACACAAGATGATGAAACAGCCCAACCCAAAGAAGTCCAGCAGAAGCAGGGCTCAGCCCACCAGGAATGGTTTACCAAATATTTTTCTTTCTAAACTGATCCTTAAACTGATCATAAAGTGGATATTTGAAACACATTTCTTTTGAAGCATCTGATTGAAGGAATGAACTAAAAAGCGAACCAACCAAATAACTTGCTTGTAATATGATTTACATACATAGCTAAAACAAATTCTTACATTAACATTTCATAGTTTCATTGTGACATTAAGATAAAACAAGCCAGTGTTATCAGAAAGTGCCCACAGGGAAATATTATTAATGTTACTGATGACCTACCCATGGTATTTCTAGTGTCCGTAAGATTGCAATCCGCAGTGTGGAATATCAGACTTTTGTGATTTCCATGGTCTACTTTTAAAGTGGTTTCATTTTCCTAGGACGCTGGTCATCTTCACTTGAAAAGTGTTTCTACGTAAATTATATAATTCCAAAATACACATGTAACCTCAATAGGCAGAAGAATAAAACAAAGCTCAAACTAACCAGGAAAGACAATTTTAAAAAACCAAAGAAAACAGAACTACTAGGAATGGACTATAGCAGACCTTGGCATACTTGGATCAAATATTTTGACTTCCTAGGTCCAGGACATGAAGAAGATTATAGAGCGCATAACACCTACCTCAAAGGGGCTTTTTGAAGTTTAAGCAAAATATGGGTAATGATACTAATCATGAATTGGAATTAAGCCTTGCCAGGATTTTTCTGTGAGTAACTGAGCCTCACCCCGTAATACATCTCAACATCAATGACTGTAGCCATCAACTTGGTCATTTGTGATGGTTTCTAGATTATTCTTTGAAGTGAAAGATCTACTGAACCTCTAGTCTTGCCTCATGGTGCATTGCTTCCCAATTGCATGGATGCTCAGCAGATTAAAGGGAACTGAGAATGGCCATTCACAATGCTGACCTCGCTGTCAGTCCACGCTGAGCTGTCTGACCCTCTGATGGAGCGGTGCAATTTGACAAGTCAGTACAACTTTTAGTGGTCAAAACGTGTTCTCAATCCTTTGGTGCTGGCCCAGCAAGTGGCCCATAAACAGGTGTCTATTCTATGCATCATCAAATCTTTGCTCTTTGAATAAAACTTTCAACAACTGGGCAATAAAAATGGTTGTGATTTGTATTGATTTTCCAAAGAAAGGTGAAATTAGATGAAGGCTGAACTTAGAAAGTTCACATTAACCTCAGTCAGATCATCTTCAATAAAACGTAGCTGCATGCTTTGTGACCACCTAGAGGGGTGGGATAGGGAGGGAGACGCAAGAGGGAAGAGATATGGGGATATATGTATATATATAGCTGATTCACTTTGTTATAAAGCAGAAACTAACACACCATTGTAAAGCAACTATACTCCAATACAGATGTTATAAATTCATTAATTAAAATTAAAAAGTAAAACGTAAGCTGCTCACGCACTTATGTCATTTTAAGAGAAATGCAATTACAAATTCAGACTCACAATTTAAAAGTAAATTTACTACCTAATCAAAACACATGGCCCAATAACATAAAATTTTAAATGCAAATACCTGTTACTATCCATGTAACATGCCATATTATTTTTCAGTATCAAATATTTTTTAGTTTTGTTACCTACTTAGGGTGAGCATTGTAGGATAATGTTTGTGTTTTAAAGACTACATACAGGTAGTTCTACTTTTGTTTGTTGAAATATTTTCCCACTGCTGTGCAACTCCTGATGACTAACAAAGGAGACTGCCCTTTATACTACTGTCCTTTAACTCAGCATAACACATGCTGCAGGGATAGAATTTTACTGAGACCCCACATCTGTCTTGACTCCTTTCTTGTTGCAGGCAAGTAAAAGATCATGTTAAATTTCTAGGTTATATGCAAACAATTATGTCTGTTAAGTAAACCTTGGCATGCTTCTATCATTTTTTTTTTCTTTAGAACATATTCCTTGAGTATTGAAGTAAAGCATCAAAGGATACTCCGAGGCTTTTTGTGTGATACTGCCCAATTACCAGAAAGTTTCTAGCAATTTACACCTTCACCAGCAGTGAATGAAATTCTACCTCTCTGTACCCTAGATAATATTGACAAGGAAATCTGGGAGATAAAACATTATTGTTTTCTCTTGCATAACCTGGTTCCATCCATCTCTCAAGAGCAGAGTGGTCTAGAGATGATGGGGATGGCTTGGAGGTAACAGCAGACATGAAGAGAAATCAACTGATTCAAAATTGATCTAGGAGGGAGAAACAACAGGATTTGACGATAAATCTCTTTAGGCATATATATTATGACAGAGAAGAGGAATTAACATATTCCTGGAGCAAAACTGGAAAGGAACATTGTGGCAAGCTGTTTCTTAATTGGGGGAGAAAAGAATGAATTCACCCAGTCAGCGGCTGCACACCACATACCTGAATCCTCACTCTTGCTCTGCATCAGTGCCACATCCAACACAGCAGCTGCAGCTGAGGCTACTTGGTATAAACTCACTCTCCAGCCTCTATCTGGATTCTGCAATGGCAAGGCTGGGGAAGTAAATGGAGTTATGATAGGGAAGAGCTTCCTAGCATCCTTTAGATTTCTCAGGATAGCACTAATCTCCACCATTACCCCCAAGATGCAATATTGGTTTTGATCTGCTACCTCCTAGCTCCTCATCTGTCTGTTCTCCCCCTGCAGGAGATAACCAAAGATGCCCTGGGCACTCACAGTGGCCTCTGAGCATTAAACAGTTATTTTGTCATTGTCCCTTTGCTGAGAGTCGAGACAGTGTAGTGATATAACCTGCCAACTCCACCGTTCTTATATGCGGTATTCCCCCTTAGCTTCCAAATGTTCGAATCCGTGCACTGACAAAGTTCCCTTCCACGGGGACACTTGCCCAGGGCACCGCTGGTGGGACTTCAATAACTGGGCCACCCTCGAGCCAGTGACTGTACCTCACATACCCTCAGGGTGGGTCTTCCTTGCCAGTTGGACAGTAAGCAAGCCAGTCCCCAACCCCACCCTCCTGCCTGCTCTCAGGCCGCGTCTGCGTCTGTGCGGCGTGTCAGTTGGGCCCTCCAGGAGGCATACCCCAACACAGTGGAGGAAGAGACCACCAGAAACCCACCTATAGTTGAATGAGTTGGCTTTACTACTTGTTGGACACAGGGAGAATGTCCATCATGAAGGATGGTGGAGCTTCTCAGAAAAGAGGGCGTTAGAAAGAACCTACTGTAAGATTTTGGCATTGGTTGGGTGATTTCCAGGAGGGTCTAAAGAAGCAGGGATTCATTCTAGATTGGATGCTGTCAGAAAGCAGGGGCAACTCGATGACTGGGTGTCTTAATAAATCTTATCTATAGGAAAGGCAGACCAGAGATAAAGCTGTAAATAGTTAAAAAAAAAAAAAGCAGTCACTTATTTTTTAGCCAGGAGAATGTTTGGTATTTCGGGGGTGGCAGTGACCTTGTTTGTTTTTCCTGTGCTTAGACAAAGTTGTGAAGTGGTTTTGGTTTGTCTTGCTTTATCATGGTCTCAGAGCAGCTTTATGTAGGAGGCTGGTATCCTCAGACTGCTTCTGTCCCGTAGGAGAATAACATGGCCAAGCAGTGCTGGGTCAGCGTCCCATGTCAGGGGCAGGTTTCCACCCTTCTCAGGGGAAACACCTGTGTTGAATAAAGGGGAAGCAGGAGGCAGGAAGAGCCTTCAGATTTTGATGGAGAGTTGACACCCATATAGAAAGCCAAGGAAGATTTGGGAAAGAGGCTTAGACAGCAGTAGAGTTCAGAGAAAAAGCCTCGGCCAGGCTGAAGAGCTCCAGAGCAGGGACTGCCCATTAGAGGGGTCTGTGTTGGGCAGAAATGACACAGATCCAGTATCCCCACTATGCCTGGTCACACCCAGGAAAGAGCATGGCCTTTGAGATAACTGAGCAGGGCTCCTTCGTGGCCTCTGGTGGCCCAGGACCAAACCCTCAGGAACGTCAACATTTAGAGGTTGGGGAGAAGAGGGAAGAGAAAAGAAGGGGAGATGTGTTAAAGAGAATAAGAGAATGAGTTCAAATAAAGAAGATGATGAAGTATCCCAGTGAAGCAGCTGGGAGCCATCACAAGCACAGTTGGAGCTGTGGAGCCACACGTCACAGCCTGGGGGCGGGGAGTGTGGAGCTGGAGACTGAACGAGGGGCCGGGAAATGGGGCAGCACTCAGGCATCACATCACAGCAGGGAAGACTAAGAATTCTGTGAGCTGCAGGGGGCAGAGAGCCCCCAAGGGGTTAAACCCTAGAGAAGGCAACTGGCCTGGACCCAGATCACTTGTGGAAAGATTCATCTTATACAGGGTAATAAGCGCTTCAGCAGATGGACCAGGAAGCGAATAAAGATGCCCTGAAGATGTGGGTTGGTCTGTCATCCCCAGAGGGAGGACGAGGGAAAGTCCACCTGATGGCTCGTTATTTTCTCCTTGAAGGAGACGGACGGCATCTCAGAGGGTTTTCTGTTTGTCAACCAGCAAGATGCCACTAAAAAGGAAAAAGATTTTTATAAACAGAAAAGAGTAAAATGTTTATGTGGCAGAAAACTTTTGAATTTAGTAAAGAAATGACAATAACTGGTACACACATTAATTCAAAATATTTTTACCAAGCACCAAATAGAATAGTTGCTAAACTTTCCACTAAGAATCTCTTCATTACTGAAAAAATGCCTAAAATGTAATCAATTTAGTTAGGTTTTTAATCATGAAATCAACAGCTGCCAATCAGAGCTTCTAACTGGCACGAAATGACCAGGTTAACCACCTTGAAATCAGATAATGTGACTGAAAACAACTTTTAAAAGCTTTGTTTAACTATATACTCTGGATGAGGGAATTCATTGGCCTCCGGCTGTGTACCATACACATACGAACACAAACAAAAATAAGTACTAAGTTATTATGTATAAAAGGTAGTAAGTGGTCCCTGTGCATTCAGAGGGGAATAATGCCTACTTCTCAGGAGGAACAAAGAGACAGATCACTAACTGCAGAGGGAGAACCAAGCAAGGCTGGCAGAAGAGACAAAAGTCCTGTGTCCTGTGGATACGACGGAGAGGGCCTTTGGAGGCTGCAGAGACCAGGTAGCGTCCAGGTCCAGGCCAGACGGGAACTTGAGTGGATGTCAAGGTGGGTGGGCAGGGCCTTCAAGACTGGAGGAAAAGCGAGCCAAGACACCTAGTCACAGAATTGCTGCCTGTTCAAGAGACACTGGGTAAGGGAGAAGGGGTGTAATCTAATGAGGGAATATGAACAACAGAGAGAGGAAAGCCTCCTCCAAGGAGACCAGGCACAATGCCGGTCTGTATTTCTCAACAGTAGACCAGGCACAATGCTTGTTTGTACTTCTCAACAGCGGTTCAACAGAGAATCTGAGGTGGCCTCTGTGACTGACAGAGGGTAAAGTATCTTCCCAAACACTGAGTCTCCCATGCACCCTGCAGCCAACCTCCCACCTCGAGGCCCCAGTCCCTCAATACCACCCATTAGCACGAAATTCATTAATGGAAAAATCTGCTCCAAATAGCAGAACAAACAAACAAAACTCAAAACTCAGAGATGATCACAGCAAACTTTAACCCTCATACTTCACCTATGCCCCTATTGAGAGCAGGGTCCGCTCTGTTACTTAAACTGATTATTGCAGAAATGAATATCACTAGCATCACTGTTCTTACCTTCCCCCCAAAGTAAATGAATACTACACAAAATATAAACTTACCCCAAATAAAAGTCAACATTAACTTAAGGATACTGCTGGATTCCTAGGGCGCTAGTTACTGCAGTACAGTAGCAGTTACTACACTAACCTACGATATTATAATCCTCTTCCAACCTATTTACAAAATATCCTCATTTGAGGTTTTGGAAGTGTTACATCATTGTATTAGACTCCTCTTCTTTACGTAGTTCAGTCTTGAAAAACAGAATTTACATATTCTTATATACTGCCACTAATGGGTAAATTATAAAAGGCTTACAACCAAAATTTTGCCCCATTCTTTGATATGCAGATCAGATCATACAAGCTTTTCCCCTCAGATCATACAAAATAATCTAAAACTGGAAACAGAGAGATAAACACTCATACAAAAATAATAAAAACAAGCAGCAAAAAACAAAAACATAAAATGAATCTGTAAACGGCATCATATTAATAGTCTTAAATTTTGCTAAAGACAATATACTTGGTTTACCAAAGCAATAAGCATTTTATAAAGTACTCCAGAAATAACGCTTACAAAAATAGGGGGAAAGGGCTTCCCTGGTGGCGCAGTGGTTGAGAGTCCACCTGCCGATGCAGGGGACATGGGTTCGTGCCCTGGTCCGGGAAGATCCCACGTGCCGTGGAGCGGCTGGGCCGGTGAGCCATGGCCGCTGGGCCTGCGCGTCCGGAGCCTGTGCTCCGCAACGGGAGAGGCCACAACAGTGAGCGGCCTGCGTACCACAAAAAAAGAAAAAAAAAAAAATAGGGGGAAAATTTTAGACAAGAGTGCAAAACTAAATCATTTCACCCTCTGTCAAAGAGTTCTCCCAAAATGTCATGTCTACAAGAAGAGACATTTGGCAAAACTGTGTCTGGGCTGACTTAGCCACCAACTCATGTTCAGGTGGCTTTTCCTCAGGTTTGCTTTATCGGTGCAGGGATATTTGCAGACGCCTGCTCAAGGTAGGCCAGGGAACCCTGAGGGATGTCGGCTGGCTTTTTGTGCTGCATGTTGATGTCCTCCAGCACCTGCTGCCAATGTCTCAGTTTTGTTAAGTGCTTCTGGACCAGAGCATCCTTTCGCTGTAATTCGTTCCTCAGTTCTGAGACATCCTACAAACGAAAGCAATGAAGTCAGAGTAAACTCACAAAACATGAACATAGTTTCTGATTAGTTAAGGGCACTAAGAAGTAAATTCAAAACAGAGAACCAACTGAACTACAGTAGGCTGATTACTCTGCTTAGCTGCATACTTTGAATAATCCAAAGCAACTCTTCTCATGAAAGATGCCTGCTTAACAGTTTTTACTTTTAATTCATGTTCTTTTAGTAAGTAATACACGCATTACAAAATTCCAAAGGACAGCCAAAAAGAAGTCAGTCTCTTTCCCATCCTGGTCTCCAGGCACTCAGTATATCTCTCTATCCAAAGGCTACTGTAAGAAGAATCTAAAACATTGAGAATCTGAAACACATGTTAACTGTTTTAAAAGAATCCACAGCCACTGTTCTATCATTTCAGATTATTAAGTGTTAAAATCTCATTTTCAAGAGCTTTTTAATGGTAACAGTATTAAAATCCTGTATTAAGATCTAGTCTTGAACACACCTAGACTGTCACTCAGGTATTCAAATCAGGAAATGATCTGATATGGTGAACTGTAAGAATATAATCTTCTTACCATTCACCTTCTCAACAGCTGGTATCAAAGAACAAAACGAACATTCTGACTAACTGCTCAGCTTGTGGGAGGAGTTATTTCAAAAACTGCTAAAAAAATAATCACCCCAATTTAGTATTTCCCACTGGGGGCATCACCGTGTTTGGGGCAGGAAGATTCTTCCCTCTTCCACACTGCAGGGCGCAGGCCCTGGCCCTATCCACTAAATGCCATTAATGACAACCTCAACACACTTCCAAATACCCTGGTTTCAAACAACTGAGATAAATGAAATCCTGAGTTTCAAGGAGCCTGGGATAGAACATTTACTTTTTGGTTCCTTGAACAAAATTGCCTAGAGCCCTTCCTGTGTGTAAGGCACCAGGGACACACAGATCAGTTCCTGTTCAAAATGAGCTTATCATCTACATTAATGGCTTTTCAACCTTTCAAGCAGAACCTTTTCTTTTTTTTTTTTCTTAAAAGAAAAATCTTCCATGAAAGCCAGTGTATGAAATGAGTAAAAGCCGAGAGCTGCTGTGTTTGAAGCACCGCTTTCCCCCCTGACCCCCAGGTCCAGGTTGTCATGAACACTGACAACCAACATTTTACATTCAAGCTATGAAGCCCCACTGTAACTAATGGGCAAATGGAGCATCTCATTTAAAGCATAAATGGAATTTTGACAACATTTGCTCTTCCTTAAACTTAGGGAGAGAACTGAGCTTGTACCTCTTTGATAACTTGCTCTGGTTTCTGGACAGATAACTGCAATCTTTTTTGTAGGAAAAAACATTCTGTCTGTCTCGCAATATCTAGAAATTTCTGGATACACTGATCAACACCTTAAAAAAAAAAAAGACCAAAATATTAAATTAAGGAAAACACTAGACACATATATCTCTCTCATAAATCAACAGCTGGAATACCAAAACAGCACCTTCTTGTAGATGTAATCAGGGATTTTAATCCTGCCCACAGCAATATTACTGATCCCAACCCCCTATGTGTTAAGCAACATTAACTAGAAGATAATCTATGCTTTTACCAGGTGAGTAAGAAACCAACTACAACGGAAAAGTTCTTCTGAAGAAAGACAATCCAGAGAGCCAGCAATTAACATCATGATTTCCAGTTAAAATGAAACATTTAAAACACAGTACAGAGAAATCAGAAGTACCTCTCTGGGGACAGAACTTTGGCGAGGAAGGGGAAGTAAAAAACTTAGTTTGTTCTTTATCTTTTTTAAAAGACACAGAGGAATTTTTTTTTAAATTTACTTATATATTTATCTTTGGCTGTGTTCAGTCTTCGTTGCTGCGCACAGGCTTTCTCTACTTGCAGCGAGCGGTAGCTACCGTTCATTGCAGTGCGCAGGCTTCTCATTGTGGTGGCTTCTCTTGTTGCGGAGCATGGGCTCTAGTAGTTGCGGCTTGCGGGCTCTAGAGCGCAGGCTCAGTAGTTGTGGCGCACAGGCTTAGCTGCTCCGCGGCATGTGGGATCTTTCTGGACCAGGGCTTGAACCCGTGTCCCCTGCATTGGCAGGCAGATTCTTAACCACTGCACCACCAGGGAAGCCCAACTTAGTTCTTTAAAAAGCAGTACACACTATTGGTCTTCTTTGCCTTGGTACGAATATGAAAAGCTCATTCATTACAAGTGGCTCATTATGAGTGACATAAGATGTCAATAAACTGAACAAAGAACCAGCAGTATATAAAGATTACATAAATCTTATTCCCTGGAAAAGTTCTCTTAGGATACAAGCAGGACTGAAACACATCAAGTGTAAAATCAGCAATGAGGGAATTCTTACCAGTTCGAATTTCTTCCTGATCTGTACCATTGACATAATCCTGACTCACCAGAGAAGCAAAACAAGCCTGTGTGATCAAAACATATCACAAAAGAAAAAAAATGTCATTTACACATCAAGAATCCTACTTTAGAATAAGAAATAACTTCTCGTGATGGAAGACGAAGGCTGAGCCAAGACTTGCGAGAAGACTAGGTGGGTGATCCAGGTAGCACCTCTCCCCATCCTTCTCACCTGGCTAATTCCCAATGCCCGCCTGGGTTTCATGTTTTCTGGGAAGCCTTCCTTGACAGCCATGCCCAGATGTGCTTTCAGAGTATCCCGGGTTTCTTCTATCAGAGCACTGATCCCACAGTACAGTGGCTGACTGCCATTTATCTCTTTTTTCCACTGCACAGTCATGAGCTCCTTGAAGGCAGGAACTGTTTTCTGTGTATTCTTAGCACCCAGGACAGGTCCTGACACATAACAGGCTCTTTCACTGTTTGACAAATATTCATCAAGCACTTGCTATCTACTACCACTGGATTAGCACTACAGATACCATGAAACGAGAGGAGGGCAAAACAGGTGTTCTCTGACTTCACGGAGCCTGATGTAGTGTGCTACAAAGAGCAGCAGGGCAGGGTCGATGCGGAAGTGATGTGTGAGCTGGGGGAAGGACCTGGAAGCCCAAAGAGAAAACGAAGAACACAAGCAGAAGGTCTCCCATGGCCAGAGTAAGAAGAGATGGGTCCGGAGCAGAGACGTGAACATGCAGAGCTAGGAAGACCACAGCACCTCTTGGGCTATCCCCACAGCCACAAGTATACACTAAAGGGTTTTAAGCATTAGGGTGCTGGTGGTCAGCTGCGGACTTCTTTCTACAGGGCCAGTGTTTCAGCAAGAGCTCATGATGAGAGCCACCTCCCCTCTCAATGCTAGATGCTGCTCTAAAACTTCACCTGTCCCTTTCCTTTACGGATTAGCCCCACCCCAAAGGCGTCTCATCCTCCTCCCAGACGGAAGAGATTTCTCTCTTCTTTAAATCTGTTGTCTCCAAACTTCTGAATGTACACCCCACCAGCAAAAGCATTTTATCCACGCAACCCCAATAACATGTTCATTTACAAACTACGTTTATCAACTACTCTGCTATTATATACAGTATAAAAGTCAAACGACTAGGATTGAAAATGTAGAAAAGGTAATTCCAGTTACAACTTATTTTATTTCGACACGTTAATGGCTCATCTTCCACTTTAGAGACCACAGGAAGCCATCTTATTTCTAAGCACTTATTTTGTACCTCTCCTTTGTCTGCTATCACTCCCCATCGTCTTTGGTACAGGGTTAATACTTGAGCAGAACTCACAGTTCGGGTCACTTCTGCCTCTCTCCTCACCCCCCAGCTTTCCTCCTCCTTCCTCGGCCCTGAGTACCAACTTCCCCACAATAACTTTTAAATAACTCCATTCAGCTCCAAAAGTCCCACTACTTTAAGACCGTTTAAGGGTGGAGCCCAACGTTAAGGATACAAGACATACGGGTGGACGCTGCGGTCCAGAGAGGATGAGCACGTACTAAACACGCAGGGACGCGGGAAAGGATACTCAGGGATGGAACCAAGGATAGGGTGGGACGGGAACAACCCACTGAAAACCTAGAAGGGTCCCACGGCTAGGGGTAGACAAACTTCAAGTCCACGTGGCTCCAGAAATGTCAAGTTTAGGCATCTCCGCCAGCCAACCACAGAATTCCGGCCACCATTCAATGTGGAGACTAATGCAAGCGACTTAGGCGCAGGTATCGCCGAAAGAGAGAAGCTGCGCACGCGCAGCATACGCTTCAGAAAAGAAGGGAGGTTGGGAACACAGACGCCCACGTCTTATCTTACCTCGAACGATGACTCCAACTCGTCCACCAAGGTACTGTTAGAAGTCCTCGGAACGCCTGGTGTGGCCTGAAGAAGCGAAGCCTGGGCCAAGAGGCCCGGCGGGGGTTGCGGGGGTCCGGGTGGCTGCCCGGAGAACATGCCTCCCAACGGAGCCGCCATTTCTAAAATGGCGGCTAGGAGGCTCACTGCGCCTGCGCGGAGCTGGGGCGGGTCACGTGACATGGCTGGTCACGTGACGGTGTTGAGTGCACGTTGGCGTCTCTTGGACACCCAGGAAACCTATTGTTTGGTGCCTCGTGCCCTCTTCTTTCCGGTCACGCAGGCAAGCTGGCTTTTACTTTTGCTTTTTTAACTTGAGAATTGAAGGCTTTGATAGGGTTTAACACAGTTGTGTGGAGAGGAGAATTAGTAACTACTGTGGAGCGAGCCCTCTGGCGGAGTCAGGATATTCCTGTACCAGCCCTGCCTTTGCTCTCAACTCTTGAAATGACTTGCCCAGGCGCTTTCTCTGGGCTCGGTTTACCCGTTGATAGAAGGGAGGTGCTCATTCATCCCACAAACATTTATTGAGAGGGCACTGTGTGCCAATTACTAATCCAGTCACTGTAGCGGGAATAAAGAGGAAAAATGTCCCCTAAATTTTCCCTTGGGAGATACAAGTAACAAAAACGACTTAACATTGTTGAGGGTGTCTTATGTGCTGGGAACTGTTTGCTTTAGATATTTATCGTTACATCAAAGAAAGTCACTATGCTAATCTTTTTTTAAACATTTGCTTATTCAACTTTTCAGAAGCTAAATATTTTTTCATTATCATTAACTTTACAGTTATCATCCAGCATATCTGTTGAGCCTTCCATGTCCCAGGCTCTATTTACTGATCTCAGGATCATAGCAATCACCCCAAGTTTCTGCCCTTGGAGAGTTTACCATTGTTTTGTGGGAGATCAATAAACATGTACATATATAGAGTGAAATCATGTAGAGATAAGTGCCAAGAAGGAAAATAAAGCCCAGTAAGGGAATGACTAATGATGGATTTTATTTAGTTTTTTTTGGCTGCATTGGGTCTTCATTGCTGCATGCGGGCGTTCTCTAGTTGTGGTCAGCGGAGGCCGCTCTTCGTTGTGGCGCAGGGGCTTCTCATTGCAGTGGCTTCTCTTGTTGCAGAGCATGGGCTCTAGGGTGTGCAAGCTCAGTAGTTGTGGCGCACGGACGGGCTTAGTTGCTCCGTGGCATGTGGGATCTTCCCGGACCAGGGATCAAACCCCTATCCCCTGCATTGGCAGGCCGATTCTTAACCACTGTGCCACCAGGGAAGTCCCAAGTGATGGATTTTAGATGGGTGGTTGGAGAAGGTCTCTCTGAGGAGATCTGCACTGGAGTGACTAAAGTTTAATTAGGAAAGTTTTCTAGACAGGGGCGCCTTGAAGAAGGAAACTGCCTGGCATATTTAAGGAGCTAGAGAGAGGCCAGCAGGGCCAGAGTGAGTGAGGCAGGCAGAAGTAGAGAAAAAACAAGAGGCTTCCCATCGCCAGTCGAGTCTCAGATCAAAAGTCACCTTCCCAGCGTCAGTCTGATTGGACCCACACTCCCAGCTATTTCACCGTTTAGTTTTCTTTACAGCACTTGAACACTTACTTGAAATTATCTTGTTCACTTTTCTTCTTCATTGACTAAGTTGCCTTGCACACATGCACACACGCACACAACACGCGAACTGGAAAACAAGATCTATGTGATCAGGGCCTGCCTGTCTTGTTCACCTGTATTCCCAACACCCAGAACTGTGCCTGGCATAAAATAGACATAATAAATATTTAATTGAACAAAAATAGAATGCCATGAGGGAACTAGTGTACTCCAGCAGTTCTCAAACTTTTCTGGACTCCTTTACACTCCTAAAAAATTATTGAGGACTCCAAATGTTTTTGTTTATGTGGGGTATGTTGGGCAATATTTACCTATTAATTAAAAATAATAGGTAGGGGCTTCCCTGGTGGCGCAGTGGTTGAGAGTCCGCCTGCCGATGCAGGGGACACGGGTTCGTGCCCCGGTCCAGGAAGATCCCACGTGCCGCGGAGCGGCTGGGCCCGTGAGCCATGGCCGCTGAGCCTGCGCGTCCAGAGCCTGTGCTCCGCAACAGGAGAGGCCACAGCGGTGAGAGGCCCTCATACCGCAAAAAAAAAAGGTAAATACTAAAACAGAATTTTAAAAATATATTCATGTAAAAATAAGCCAATTATGTTAACATAAATATTTTAATTAAAAATGTAACTATTGTATACAATGAAAAACAGAGGAGTGGAACCATTTTACATTTTACTCCTAGGTTTCCAATGGCCATAGGGCTGCTTGAATTCTGGATTTCTTACTTCAGCTATATTTTAACACTACTGTATTCTAAACCGCTACTGTTTTGGATTTGCTGCTCTCTGAAGCCATGGCTCTCTCAAGCCCTGCCTTGTCCTTAGTGATTTAGATGCAGATTATACCACCAGTCTCTGGAACATCATTCTAAGGACCCACCAAGGTTTTGTGAATACCTGGTAGCCAGATGCACCAGCAGTGGCAACTAAGTTTCACCTCAACCAGATTAGATAAGCACAAGAATCTAGGACTACACCATGCCTTTTGTATCTCACACTCTAGTAAACACAAGAGTTCTATTGTTCTTTTACTTATAAAAAGCCTTTGATACAAAGGTCAAATCCCTATTTGGTCTTCTGAGAATCACACAGAAGAAATCTAAATATTTTTAGTTTCCTTTCACAAGCCAGTAATTCCACCTCTCCGTTTCCATCTTTCCTGCTGAAGTAGCTTCTGGATATAGATACCCAGAGGAACCTGTGTTTACACACTATTCCTGCCTGATTTTAATTCTGATTTAATTAAAATTCATGTTATTTATTAACATGGATATGCATATCCATTGTCATTCCCTCTCTAAAAGCCAGTTTAGACACATAATATCCATTTACATGTCAAGTTTTTGAAAGATTAAATGTTTAAAATAACTACAATTTAAAAAAACTGTCAAACGTTATCAGTCTTAAAAAAAAATATCCTATTTGTGGGTAATTTGATTCACCCAATACAAATGTAGCAGAAATTTAACCCCAGGGCTTCCCTGGTGGCGCAGTGGTTGAGAATCTGCCTGCCAATGCAGGGGACACGGGTTCGAGCCCTGGTCTGGGAAGATCCCATCCTGTGCAGCAACTAAGCCTGCACCACAACTACTGAGACTGAGCTCTTGAGCCCGCGTGCCACAACTACTGAAGCTCACACGTGTAGAGCCCATGCTCCACTCAACAGAAGACCCAGCTCGCTGCAACTAGAGAAAGCCCTCGCACAGCAACGAAGACCCAACACAGCCAAAAAAATTAAAAAGTAAATTTATAAAATATAAAAAAAATAAAAATGCTTAAAAAAAATTTAAACCCAGGCAGTCTGCCTCCAGAGATGGCATTCTTAATTGTTCCACTGCAATGATTTCTTTCAGTTCAGGGACTTGAATGGATGTGGAATTTATTTGGAAATACTGAAATAAGAAGACCATAAGAGGGACTGTCAATGGGTAAACTATTTGCTTACCACCTGGAACTAAAACCAGTCAAAATTCCACTTGTGCAGATTTAGAAGGAAGCTCTAGGGCTTCCCTGGTGGTGCAGTGGTTAAGAATCTGCCTGACAAGGCAGGGGACACGGGTTTGAGCCCTGGTCCGGGAAGACCCCACATGCTGCGGAGCAACTAAGCCTGTGCGCCACAACTACTGAGCCTGTGCTCTAGGGCCTGCGTGCCACAGCTACTGAGCCCACGTATCATAATTACTCAAGCTCGCACGCCTAGAGCCAGTTCTCTGCAACAAAAGAAGCCTCCACAATGAGAAGCCCCTGCTCGGTGCAACTAAAGAAAGCCCGCGGGCAGCAACAAAGACCCAACACAGCCAAAAAGAAAATAAATAAATATATTTTTTTTTTTTTAAAAAAAGAAAACTCTACTGCTTTCTACTCTCCCACTTGTTAGCTTGGTGACATCGTTGGCGTGCTACTAACCCCCTCTTGTGCCTCATTTTCCTCATCTGTAATGTGGGGATAATAGTATCACCTCACAAACTCATAAGCTCATCACTGAGTGCCCCAAAGTGATTATTAACATTGAAATCCAACTTAATTATTTAGTTCATATAACACAGCCAGAAGAGACGTTATATTTATAGCATCACTGGGTTTATAATATATAAGTAAATCAGAGCCATACCAGGGAGCACAAGAAGTTGGATTTATTGTTTCTGACAGCTGCAGAGCAACTTTTAGTTTGTTCATATTCCCAGCATCACAAATCTGAAAAACAATTTTGCTCCTCAATTACAAACATATACTCTGAAAAATGATTAGGTAGCTTTTAAAAAATCATCATTATTCATTTAAGATAGAGTATCTTAAAAATCTTTGCCAAGCAAGATATTAGCTTTACCTTTATAAATCTCTGCATAAAATGAAAAACAACTCAAGGCATACAAATTTCATTTTGTTCTATGTTTTTAAATACCATCCTTTGTTTCCCTTAAAAGATTTTTATCTATTCATTCAAAAGTATTCTGAAGCTCTACTGCCTGTTTAAGACAGAATGAAGTCATTTTAGAGCATCTGAACTAAGCACTGTCTTGACTGAACCGAAGCAGGAACTCAATCAGGGTCCTCGTGGGCCTCCCAGCCATGCCTTTGCGCAGATAAGGAACCTCATCTTTGTTGGTCATTACACCTGCTATGTCTAAATGCGCCCACTTAGGATGAGTCACGAATTCTTTCAGAAACGCTGCAGCCGTACATGCTCCTGCAGATCTGAAGAGGAAGACAACAATCAACATTTAACCCCATGTAAATGTGCACTGAACGTTTTATTAAGATCCTCCATTCTTGCTAAGTGGCTTCTATGACCAGAGAGCAAAGTCAAGCTAATGAGACCTCTTAAGGTGTTAACCCAGAAATCACTTTCAAGATTTTCAGACACAGCTTTAAGCATAAATTCTTTTTCCTATGGTAATGACCATATTGTGCATCTCATTCCCTTACCATTTGCTTAAAATGACCTTTAGAATTGAAAACTTGCAAAATTTTGAGAACCAGTTGGGAAATACCTTGAAAATACAAGACAGAAATTAGTGCTTACAAGCACTACATCAAAAGAAAATTGGACAGCTAAACCTTTTGTGAAAGGGGATTAAACTGAAAATGGTCATTCTGGCAACAAATGATGACTGTAAAAATGTACTTTTATAGCTTATTTTACATACCTATATTTCCCGATGTTATTAACATCAGCAAGCTGGCAATCTACAACCTGTCTTGTGTAATGTTCAAAGAGAGGCATCCTCCAGACACGGTCTCCCGTTTCAATGCTGGCCTAAAGAACAAATAGGTATGCTAGTCGGCAGAGTAGATGAAGCAGGTTCTGACCTGTTACTCTAAAACATGACGCAATACAACAGATTCCAGAATTATTTCAGTTAGTTAAAAGGTTTACTTAAGAATTATAAAAGAAGCCAGGAATGTTGTAAAACAGTCCCACAAATTTGTAGGGCATCTGCTAAATCATCAAACTAATACTATGGGTCTCAGTTTAAATGCGTAAGCTGGTAACCTGTAGCACAGACAGGCTTCGCTGGTTTGATTAGGCCAGATCTCCTAAGATAAGGTGACCTCATTAATTCATATAATCAGTTACACATTCATTCATTCATCCATCCATCCATCCATCATCTACTGAACTGCTGAGCACCAAGAGGTGTTGGGGATAGAAAGACACTTAATAACTGAGCCATCAAAGGGCCCACAGGCTAGTAGGAGAAACGGATAATGGTTGTTTTAATACACTGTGGTCAAAGGTAAGAGCCAAAAGTGAAAAGTCAGGAAGCAGCAATGTAAGCTGTTGCTTTGAGACTTGAGCAGTTATCAGATGAACCCACCAAGGGTTGAAAACAACTGCCTCCAGGAAAAGAGGCTGTAGGCTGTATAGACTGCTGACTGTTATTTCAGTGTTTATGTACATATAGCTTTAATTTTTTAAAGAAAATTTTTTAAAAAATCAAAACCAAAAACAACGTTGTGGACGATAGCAAGGGACACTGGACATTGGGTGCCTGGTGCAGAAGAGAGGCCCCACAGCCTACCTGAAAGGAGACAAGGGGGCTGAGCTTCTCCCTGAGGCTGGGGACAGTAGAGGGGGGCTTCCAAAATGGTGAGATGACAGAGGTGGAAAGGCAGTTTAGGACGTTAAACCACATCAAGAATGTATTCAGGGACACTGTTTCTGCTGGCACATAGTAATCTCCCATTAATTACTTGTTGAAAGAATGAGGTGCCAGATGGAGCTGTTTCATAGCCAAGCAGGATGCACAGGGTCTGGGCCACAGGAGAGACGGGAGCTCAGCAGAGAGGTGCCAGCTGAAGCCAGGGGAATACATGGGCTTTCCGGTGAGGACCATGCAGAGTCAGGACATGCGGCCCGGGACTGAAGGCAACCAAAGGGGCAGACAAAGGAAAAAGCTGGCCAAGGAGGCTGAAACAGAAGTCAGCGAGGAAGGAAACCAGAAGAGAAGATTATCGTGGAAGCCAAGAGCAGGGTGTCACCAAGACGCCAGAGGCACACGCTGCCTCTGGACAAGCTAAAGGAGGCTAACAGAGTGGCATCGCTGGGCAAAGCTGATGGCAGCGAGAGCAGGGGGTGGGTGGTGGTGACGGGAAACTGCTCTTTGGAAGAGGCTGCTGTGAAAGGGCTGGGAGGAGGCACAGAGCACAGCTGCAGAAGTCGTCCTTCTCACCACCTGCGAAGGGACAGGGACGTGGGTGAGCCCTATCTACATGCTCCCCTACTTGACTCATGACCCGTATTCCTTAAAAGGCCATTCCTTCTTCTACAAAGCTGTCCTTGTAACCTTTTCTACATCAGGGATATTTTTAAGTTATTTTCACTTCATTCTGAAGCTGCTGGAGGAGAGGAGGAATATAGCATCATACCCATAATTCTGGAACATTTATAGAAAACCACACTGAATCAAGTTTATTGAATTTTCATTTCAAAGGCAAATCTACAACATAAAAATCACTTTAATGAAGAAATACAGCATTCTAAGGCTAGAGTAATTAAATCATCTCCATAATCTAGGTCTGTATGTGTTATTCTTACCTCAAATAGTTTGTTCCACAGCCAGGAAGAATTGGTAAAGACCCCAGTGGCACCAGACCCCAAAGCTACGTCCATGGCACCTGCAAGACACAGCCCTTCAGGTCAGCGTTCGGTCTTTTCTGGAGAGACAGGTTTCTCTGCTGCTGTGCAGACCAAAACTTTAGCCGTTACCCCATTTTAATGTCTCCCTCATTTTAGAAAATAGATGCTATTGGGAAGTCCTTGCTGTATATATTTAATATCTTTCTAGTTTCTCAAGCTAGAATTCACCTTCAATTATTAAGGAAAATGAAAAAAAAGCAAACATCAAATATCACCAATAATCTCATCCCAGGGATAACCACTACATATTTTTAATATTTCTTTCCAGATTTCTTCTAAACTTAAAAAAAAATAATAATTAAGATCATACTGTACATGTCCAATATGTTTTCTTCCTCTTATGCTTTAAACGGTTATTCTTTTATAAACAAATTTGTTTAAAGTATTCTTAATGACTTTAAAAGCCCACTGGGTAGAGGTACGGGCATACCTCGTTTTATTACACTTTGCTTTACTGCATTTTGCATTTTTCACAAATTGAAGGTTTACTGTAACCCTCTGTCAAGTAAGCCTATCAGAGCCATTTTTCCAACAGCATTTGGTCACTTCGTGTCTCTGTGTCACACTTTGGTAATTCTTGCAATGTTTGATACTTTTTCATTTGTTAAAGTGATCTGTGATCAGTGTTCTTTGAACTCGCAGAAGGCTTAAATGATGGCTAATTAGCATTTTTCAGCAATAAAGTATTTTTAAATTAAGGTATGTACATTGTGTTTTTAGACATAATGCTACTGCACACATAACAGACTACAGTGTAGTGTAAACATAATGGTGACCCATATGTAAAAACCTGTGATTCCACATGACATTTGGGCAACTCTGTTTGGGTCCTTGTCCCTTGGGGTTTTGTTACTCTATCTCCCAATTATATCTCAAACCGATTCACTTCCCTTCACCATGACCACTACCACCATCATCTACCACTGGACTATGGTAATACTTTAAACAAACAAAAAAAGCTTATTGTCAAAAACTTCAAATATACACAAAGCAAAGAGAATAATGTAATGGACATACAAGTAAGCACCCATTAAGCACCACAAACAATTATCAAGTCACGGGCAAACTTGTTTCACCTATACTCTCAGACCTGACAGATTATTCTGAAGCTAAACGCAGACACTCATCCTTAACACACACTTACACATCCACCGGAGTCAACAACCAAACGCCGTTCACCAGCCCACCTGGACTGCCAGCGTCTCCTCGGCCCTTCTCCCTTGCACTCAGCACGCTGCCGGCCAGGGACCCTTTCACAGGGCAAATGTGATCCCACAGTCTCCACTCTTAGCTTCCTGCTGCACTTGGCTCCAGACTAAATCCCGCAACACGCCAAGGCCAGTGGGGGACTGGTGCCTATCAGCACACGGGTCCGAAAGTCCTCACCCAGCCACGCTCTGCTCCTCTCGGCCCCCCCCCACACACACACCTCGAGAGGTGCCTTCGCTGTCCCCTCCTCCACCCGCTAACGCCTCCTCCTTCAGATCCCAGCTCAAGCAGCACTTCTCAGTCAAATCCCCAGATGCACAGGCTCTCACAGACTCCTATTAACTCGGCTCCTCTGTGCTGGTCAGCATGAGGATCTGCTGACTGCCACGCCCCATGGGACGCAGGCCTCACCTCTGTCCTGACCCACCTCTGTATCCCCAGCCATCTGAAGGAATTAAACACAGGCCGACTGTGTCAACAATCATTCATGGCATCCCCTATATCCCAGATACTACGATGGTTGCTGGTTACTCACTGCCTATTGTCTGTCTATATGATTGCGGGGATACACACTCATTAATGCTTTGCTTTTCAAGTTAGTGGCTTTTTCCATACTTATTCACTTGTCCTCAAAACATTCCTATCAGCCCTGTAAGAGTCCTGCATCAGTGTGTGAATTTCTCAAAGAGAAGACGAGCACTGACTGCAAACAAGAATGTGATATGATATCCTCTCTTAAAGGAAGAGAAAATGGGAGACATAAATATTTAATGTGATCCAACAGGGTTCATGGCTCTAGAGATGATTTCATTACATACTTCAGAAAATAATCTATTTTCTACATAATTACAGAACTAGAACCACCAGTGATTTCAGAATTACCACTATCGGGGGCATACCTTCCATTTTCTTTTACAAGGCATTTTTGAAGCTGTATATTGAGGTGCTAACTCATCGGTGTTACCAGAATTTCTCAGAGTATGGAAGGAACATCAAAGCTCCAAGGGAGGTACTGATGTCACCACTCTCGTTCCATCCTAAATCACAGGCATTAAGAAAATGAGAGGTACCATGACTGAATGGCACCCCCTGAGCAGCCGCTGCTCCTACAGTCTGCTACAGGCCTACCCTTTAAAGGTCAATAACATCAGTCCAGTGTCTACCAGGCACAACAACCTGTATCACCTTATTTAATTTTCACAGGCACCCTTCCTGCCAATGACGTGCTATTATACCCCTTTTACAGACAAGACAACTGAGATATTGTCAAAGTCACGTGCTATTAAGAGGCTGGACAAATTATTTTCTCCTTCTAAAGACTACGTTCCTCCTGCTATGAACTTGGGGTTGGAAACTGTTTCTCATCCTCCCCCTTTGAATCCCAGCTCCTGGAACTCAAGAAGGGGCTCAGTAAGTTATTTGGGGAACTAAAATGAGCCATCAACAAACAGCCTTCAGCAAGGACAACGGCTGGGGTGATTTGAGGCTCCCCCATCAGGTTGCCCTTAGTTACTTGGAACCAACTTTCCCACCTTCTCACACCCTCAGGCTTGGGAAAAAAAAGGGGGGGGGGCTGTGATTCCTCATTTACAGAAAGTGTACTATCACCCACCTCAGCACTGCCCCTCAAACACCAGCCCCAGAACCTCTGTTGTTCAGCTTAAAATGTTTGCTGAACTGAAAAGGGAGACAAATGACCATAAAAATACTATAATGCCAGCTTGCAAAAAGGATTCTTAGCATAGAAATCTGTGGACTATTGTTAGAAACACATAAAAAAGAAACATGAACTGATTTCTCTTAAAGTAAAGGCTCACGTGACCAGGGGAAGAATTTAAACCAAAGGATAAAAAATGATCTGAATTTTAATCTTAAAAAAGGTGGAGGGCTTCCCTGGTGGCGCAGTGGTTGGGAGTCCGCCTGCCGATGCAGGGGACGCGGGTTCGTGCCCCGGTCCGGGAGGATCCCGCGTGCCGCTGAGCGGCTGGGCCCGTGGGCCATGGCCGCTGGGCCTGCGCGTCCGGAGCCTGTGCTCCGCGATGGGAGGGGCCGCAGCAGTGAGAGGCCCGCAAAAAAAAAAAAAAAAAAAAAAAAGGTGGAGACAGAATGAATCCCTAAAAAGAGAACCGTTGATAAAAGATTATGAACACTGGGTTTCTGCAATAAGGCAATGCCCACTGTCGTCCCTTTAGGCATTTACTCCTACTCTACAGAGCCGGTGGTGTTGCCTGCCGTGTGCAGGCGCCGCATGAAAGAGGCTTTCCAGAAACTCCCTCCAGTCTTCACAACTCTGTGAGACAAACAGACTTGTCCCCAGGTACTGATGCTCGGGGGTGTCAGGGAATCAGCCCAAGGCTGGCGGACTAGTAAGTAGCACAGCTGGGAGCCACCCCCGGGTTGGCCTTAAAGCCAACAAGCTTCACACAACACGTGACACGGGCCCGCCTCCACTACATGAGGATCTTGCCACCTCCATCCCCAATGTTTTTATTTCTCTACAACCTCAAGTACAAAAGTTCAGAAAACACTCAGGCAGCATTAGAAGCATTATGATTAATAAATATAACTACTGATTTTGGGATTTATCACTAATCTTTTCAGACCTGTATCAAACAGCAATCGTAACAGAAAACATCGCTTAGTATCATTTATAGATGTGGTCGCCGTGGATGGGCTGACCTGACCCACTTGCTATTTCTCTATTTAAAGGTACAGCCTGGGATGTTTCTAAACAACAAGACTAATATTCGAAGTAGTTTACAACTGCAGAACAATTCCTCTGGTGAAAGATCTTTGAATGCAAATGGAGCGAGCCAGTTTCAGCAAAATAATGCCCTGAGTACAATGTGTGCACTCGATGCCAACAAATGAGACTTTCTTCAAACAAAAGCAGGAAAAGCACGTTGTCTGACCTGTCAGGGTGGCGGCATTGATGATGACCTTTGGGTTAAAAGTGTGCGCGTAGCAGAGCGCATCGGCCAGGATGAGTCTCCCCTCGGCATCAGTGTTATCCACCTGCAAAGAGGAAGGTCAAAAGAAAAAAAAAAAGGGTAAGATGATACAAATAATGAATATAAAATCTAGACACTCACAGCTATGTTCAATTTAAAAGAAAACGCTGGTGTGATGTTTGTCATTGAGTATCAGAAACATACTACCATTAGAACAGGAATAGTGTGTTTACTCTGAAGAGCAAATGTAATTTAATAATCCCTGTATCAGAGCTGATAACCAAATGCTGATGACTCTGGAGGCTGAAATAAAGAGAAGTGTCCGGTTCACTTTACCATTAAGTTTGTAACAGGAAGGAAAAAAAATATCAAGATTTCTGAAAACAAAAAGGCTAAAGAGTTTAAGAAAGATACACCAAAAACAGCAGCCTGGATCTCCAGACCAGAGAACTCTTGCAACTTCATATATATTATATCCTTCTCTTTTAAATAGAGGCTCAGTCGTTATGGGCAGTGTGTGTGTACACGCATACACGTGCCCGGCGGACGACCTGCAGCCACATCGCCACATGCAGCACACACGATGCAGAATGTGTTTTCCACTCGAATGAGTTGCTATATGGAAAAACTTACCACGTTGAAGGTGTATCCCGAAAACAGCCTGCACTTTTACTGCTTTGCCCTGTTCTGCAGGGTTGGCTGCAAATTCATGGTAATTTGTGTGTAGAACATTCAGGAAGTAGGAGTAATAGTAAGGTAGGAAAAACAATCTTAAAGTTCCCATGAAGAAATACTTTTGACTGCATGAAAAGCTACTCATAATAAAGGCACTGCCCTTCCCTACATAGAGCCAGCGCTCTGCACCCGTTCAAGGTGTGTTTATATGACTATGCGGGGAGTCCTTCGGAAAGAGCAGAACTCAGAGGCTGTGTCTTCCACCTACAAACCTGTATGGTCTTCCCGTTCTTGGCTCTAACAACATCCCCAGGCTTGTTGGCCTTCCCGCTGGGCATATTTTCACAAAGAGGGGCCAAACCTGTCAAAAAAAGAATACATGAAAGAACATGGAGTGTGCTAGGTCCAAATACGCCACCCATGGGACCTAGATCATCAGCGGGCCCTCAACAGATGCCAGTCACAGACACCACTTCGACCAAGTGATCAAGTTTAGCATCACCAGTGACCGAGGTGACATTATGTGCACCAGCAACAGGAAATACATGTCATTCTCTCCAAAGAAGTCTAACCTGATTCTATTGTGAAGAAATAACCAAATAAATCCGAACTGTAGAACATGGCAAGATGACCTTGAACCTTTAAAAACTACCAGTGTCATGAAAGAAAAAAAAGGGGGGCAGGAATAGCTTCTAGATTAAAGAAAACTAAAGAGCCATGGTGACCACACACAAGGGGTGATCCTTGAGTGGCTCCAAGATTTCAAAAACAAATAGAAATAAATAAATGCGTGTGTGTATAGACACACATATAAAACAAAACATTTTTTTGACAACTGGGCAGTTTGAATTTGGTTACTGTATCAATCCTTGGAAATGATAATGGTATTGTCATTACACAGAATGTCCTTGTTCTTAGGAGACACAAGCAGAAGTATTCAGGGGTGATGTGTCATGATGTCTGAGACTCACTTTCAAACAGTTCAGCAAAAATGGAGGAGGAGAGGGAGGGGGCATGTCAGACAGACCTGGATTGCAGTCCTACCTTCCCATGCAGTGGAGGTGACACTGGGCAAGTCATTCGACCTCAGTCCCCGCTCCCAGCTCCCCCTCTGACACATGGCAAACCCCCAGCATTGTGTCTGGCATTCTGCACTACAAAAATCGCCTGCGTACTGAACACTTTTTCTGTCCCAGGCATTTTCTGCATGTCGAGGCACTTAATCAGCCACAACCCTATGAGGTAATCGCTACCCTGACTACTGACTGAGCATTTTCCATTGCAGTAAACCGCAAACTTGACATTATGTGCCCCTGACTGCTAACCACTTTCTGCAGAAGTAAAACAAATCAATTCTAGTTACAGCCCACAACGCAGAATACATTTAACTCTGCCAGTTCAGACAAGATAACACCTATCTCAGCTAAACAAACATCTTCCACTTGATGAAAACCTATTTAAAAACCATTTCTTGATCTTTTCAGATTAGAGGAAACCATGTTTGTTGTCTCCTTCTACCATCTGACAGGATTCCAGAAGCTCTCCAAGACACCCTCCCTCTCCCGCGCACCTACGACGTTGATGGGCAGGTCGAGCTTGGCAGCAGACACGATGGCTGCACAGATAGTGGCGGCTCCTCCCATGTCAGCCCTCATGAGGTCCATGTTTGCAGCCGCCTTGATGGAGATGCCACCACTGGGGGGAAAAGGACAATGTACCATGTTACTAGCAAAGAAGGGGGCCAGAACCATTTCCCTAAAAGGAACGTGTGAGCTGAGGGGAAACTACCACATACCAACACCAAGAAATTTCCAAATTGGGAGTCAATGATTTCAGCATTTAAAAAGATACTATTGTGGTTTTTATAAAAGACACAAAATAATTCCAGAAATACAGGCAGGTATGTTAGCTCATTTTACTTCTGTATGAATGAAATTTAAGCAGTGCCACTGGAAACATTACTACATCATGCAGTCAACGCTGCTCAAATCCCACCTGAACTCCTGACACCCAGGTAGATTTGTCTTTTTAGCAAATTTTATGAATTGATCAACTTATTGAACCTGAAGGTCACAAGCTGTTGGGGAAAGCTGACAAGCTCACAGAAGACCGGGAGGACCCCTTTCAACTCCTAGGAAGACAGGAGAGAACTCGTTCTTACACCCCCAAGGTGTGCTAGATCCTGCAGACGGCAAGATACGACTCAGGCACGAGGAAGATGCTAGCCCAAAACCTCGAGACAGCGCCCAAACACAAGAGCTGAGAAAGGTTTCAATTACCCAGAAACCCAAGCCACTGCCCCAAACAGACTTCTTGAACTAACTAGTGACTTTTCTGCTTCCGGTTTATAAGAATCCAGAGCCACTGGCTCTGCAGGCTGGGCAATGAGCCAGGGGTTTCTACTCTGAGTTCTAATTGGATTCTGCTGCTGACTTGCCTTGGTGAGAGTCAACTCCTTGCTCTGACATCTGCTCACCTTAGAAATCAGGTCCTAATTCGCATTCACCTCCAAAGCACTTGATATTTAAATCTATTTTCTTTTAAATTTATTTATTTAATTTACTTATTTTTGGCTGCATTGGGTCTTTGTTGCTGTGCGTGGGCTTTCTCTAGTTGCGGTGAGCGGGGGCTACTCTTCGTTGTGGTACGCGGGCTTCTCATTGCGGTGGCTTCTCTTGTTGTGGAGCATGGGCTCTAGCAGTGTGGGTTTCAGTAGTTGTGGCTCGCGGGCTCTAGAGTGCAGGCTCAGTAGTTGTGGCACACAGGCTTAGTTGCTCCACGGCATGTGGGATCTTCCTGGACCAGGGCTCGCACCCATGTCCCCTGCATTGGCAGGTGGATTCTTAACCACTGCGTCACCACGGAAGCCCTGCACTCGATATTTAGATGATTGTCATTTACACCTAGAATTAAAGATTATCCACTGGCTCAGAATAAGAAAAGAAGTACACTCCTGGTCCAAGAAGTCCAGACATAACCCCATGGGGACAAGGAGAGCTGGTGCATGAGGCTGTCCTTCTATCTACTTCTAGGCCACTTCTGCTCAGGGGGTTCCACTCTGTGTATAGGACTATCGTTCTAAATAACCACCAGTCAAAGGTCAGCAGTTATCTCTGCTTACCTTTTAGATTCCCCTCCAATCCATCCATTTCTTTTCTCCTGCATCCATCCAAGTTGAGGCTACCACCATCAGTCATTCAGATGTTTGCCTGGCTCCTATATATATTCAGGTGTCCCTATAGCAGTCTTACCCCTTCATTTCATGACCCACACAACTACTAAACTTTTACAAATAGATGAAAAAAACAAAAAACAAACAAAAGAAACTCAATGCTTTTTATAGGCATATACAAAAATTCAAAGTGGATCACAGGGCTTCCCTGGTGGCACAGTGGTTGGGAATCCGCCTGCCAATGCAGGGGACACGGGTTCAAGCCCTGCTCTGGGAAGATGCCACATGCCTCCAAGCAACTAAGCCCGCGTGCCATAACTACTGAGCCCACGTGCCACAACTACTGAGCCTGCACTCTAGAGCCCACAAGCCACAACTACTGAAACCCGTGCGCCTAGAGCCCATGCTCTGCAAGAGAAACCACTGCAGTGAGAAGCCGCAAACCTCAGTGAAGAGTAGCCCCCACTCTCCACAACTAGAGAAAGCCTGTGCACGGCAACGAAGACCCAATGCAGCCAAAAATAAATAAATTAAAAAAAAAAAAAAAAAAATGGATCACAGCCTTGAAAGCTAAAACCACAGACCTGTCAAAGAAAACACAGACTTGGCATAGGCAATAATTTCTTAAACAGAGCAAAAAAAGTACAAACTATAAAATTAAAAACAATTATACCTCATTAAAATTAAAAATTGCTCTTTGAAAAATGAAACTCTTTTTTGAAACTTTTTTTGAAACTCTTCAAAAAATGAAAAGGCAAGCCTCACAGCGGAAAAAAATATCTTTTCAACACATCTGTCTGAAAAAAGGACTTGTATCTAGAATATATTTTTTAAAAACTTATAACTCAGTAAGACAAACACTCCTATAATAAAGGGCAAAAGATCTGAACAGACACTTCATAAAAGATGTACCAATGGGTAATAAGCACATAAAAAATGCTAAACATCATTAGTCAGAGAAATGCAAAATAAACCTCAAAGAAACAGCACTACACACTCCCTGAGTGGCTAGAACTAGAAAGACGGACACCATAAAACGTTGGGGAGGATGGAGAGCAACTAGAACCTTGTACACTGGTGGTGGGAATGCAAAATGGTGTAAGAACCTTGGAAAACTTTGGTAGTTTCTTATAAAGTTAAGCATGCAGTTATTACACAACTCAACTCTCCTTTCGTATGTATTTAACTAAGAGAAAGATAAACATATATGCACACAAAGGCTTCTAGATGATACTGGCTTTATTACTAATAACTCAAAACTGGAACAACCCAAATTCCCCTCAGCAATGACTGGATAAACAAATTTTGGTATTTCCATACAACGGAATAGGACTCAGTGATACAAAGGAACAGATTACTGACATGACCACAACATGGTGAAATCTCAAAGATAATACGCTGAGAAAGAGGCCAGGCAGAAAAGATTCCACATAAATGAATTTCTGAAAGAGGCAAAACTAATCTACAATAACAGAAAGATGACTGGTTGTCTGAGGTGGGGTAGGGGAGAGGATGACTGCAAAAGAGCATCCCCCAAAATTCCCCAAGGGAGTTTTTGGGGTGTCAGGGAAATGTTCTGTTTTCCTGACAGAGGTGGTTTGCTGCACGGGTGCACACGGTTGTTAAGCTCATTGAACTGAACACGTAATGGGTGGACTTTACTGTATGTGTAACTCTCACGTCATTCTTTCCCTCTGCTAGACACCCTTCAGTTACTTCCAACTGTTCAAAGTCCAAAATCTAACCAGGCCCAGAACAACCCAGCTTCTGCCTATCTCTCCAGCTGTGTCTCGTCCCTTCCCCCAGTCACGTTCTGTCACGGCCACTCTGGCATGCTTTCAGTACCAGGAATTTCCCCTCTTCCTTCCCACCCGCAGCCTCCACCCGGCTCTTTCCCTGCCCTACTCCCCGCAGAACTAACTCCCTTATCCTTTACATCTTAAGCTAAAACTGTCACTCCTTCTAGGAAGCCTGCTCTAAACCCAGAAGACTAGGTCAGGCCTCCTTGCTTAATATTACCATAGCAAAAAATTCAAGTACAGATTTAAATGAACAGTAAACTTCACCCCAAGCATAAATGTTTCAATTAAGATATTAGCCCATGATAGTATAAAACCATCACAATTAGCAAGACGTTTAAAAACAACTTTCATTCTCTTATTTTTATCTGCTATAGTGTTCTATTTTTAACTTTTTTATTTTTTTGGTTGCATCATGCGGCTTATGGAATCTTAGTTCCCCAACCAGGGGTTGAACCCAGGCCCCAGCAGTGCAAGCGCCGAGTCCTAACCACTGGACCACCAGGGAATTTCCTGCTGTAGTGTTTTATAATACACACTTTAACACAACAGTACACGCATGTGACATAAATAAATATGCGTATTTTGAGTGGTATGAGCTCGGATCTTTTACTGATAGGCTACATAACGAAGATCATTTGGAGACCAATGTTTTAAAGGAGAGAACGTGAACCAGTGGACGGAAAACACAGGAGGCATTACAATCTGCTAGTACAAGGAAGACCAGCCTGGAGGCCAGATCTGCCCAGGACAGAGTCATCACAGTGCCTAGAAACACTTCTGTAAGGGTGGGATTCATTCACGTTTCACATGGAGTTCCTGAATGGGTGCAAAAACATACTAGGGGACATCAAGATTTTACGGATCTCTAGCAGCATTTTCCAAAGCAGTTTCTATGGACCATGATTTCCTGAGATAAACGTTCCCTTCAAAAGGAAATTAAGATGTCAACTATATTTATATTTCAATTTTAAAAAAAGGAATTTAGAAAATGCTATTAGAAATCCTGTAGTTCAAACAAAACAAAATAAAAAACAATGTTTTATCTAACCTAGTTTTTTGATCAAGTAATCCTTTTCAAGTCTCACATTTAATTAGCAACCCCAAAACTAGTATTCAGTAGCAAATGCTTTCCATGGGAAATATTGACTCTGATCATCTTTTCCAACTCAGCTTCTCCCTGGTTGAAATAACCAGAGACAGCTTCCAATTCTAAGGAACACTTATGGTTTAAGGAGGTTAATGAAAGCTAGACTGGTCAGCAAAAAAAGTAATCTCAAGTAAGCAAAGGAAAGACAGCATGATCTACTTGGAAAGCTGCCTCACCATTATCTATTTGGAAATCCTTAATATCCACACAGGAGAATCAAAGTGTATGATGGAAATATTTTAAGACATTTTAAACACACAGCTGAGTTTGACTTCCGATTCTATTAGTTATGGGGCTTTGAACAAATTATTTGACCTGAGTCATGGTTTCCTTACCTGAAGAATGTCTGCAATGCCTAGCTCCTAGGCATAAGATCAGGGCTAATATATGTAAAATGCCTAGTAGAGCCTCTGACACGCAGTAGGTGTTTTGTTAAGTGGCAGCCTAATATATTTAAAGTTACACATAAGATCTGACCAAACACCATGCTTCTGAACCAAATTACACACCAAATAATACAGTGGCATACAAAGCATTCACCAAAATACAAAGCATGGATGCAGTAAAGAAGTACCTGTCAAAGGTAATCCCCTTCCCAACAAACACCAAGGGAGGTTCACTTGCATTGGGGCTGCCTTTGTAGTGAATTTCCAGGAAGACTGGAGGTTCTTCGGACCCTTTGGCCACACTGAGGAATGATCCCATTTCCTGTTCCTCAATCCAAGGCTTGGGTCTATAGGGCAGAAAAGGGAAAAAGTAAATACATGTTGCTATCTCCATTTCAATAACTTCGAATAACTCATCCATGTGTAAAAAAGTATAACATACAAGCTCTTAATACAGACACGTTAATGCTTCAATTATCACCTCCTATCTGCTTTCTATATATTCTTGGGTGAGTCACTTGATTCTGAGTCTGTTTCCTCATCTATAAAATGAGATCAATGACACCTCCATCAAAAGATTATCTATAGAATTACTAAGAGAATTCATGTATGGTATGCAATACAATGTCAGGTAATAGTGCATAGTCAATAAACTATTATTACTTGATTTTTTTTCCCAAGCCACTCACATATTTCTAAAGTTTTAATTTAAAGATGAAATTAGCAAGGCTCTGAGACCATAAAGGGTACTCAAAGATAGCTGAGGAGTCCACTGATTTATTTTTGGTACTTCTGAAAAAGACAAAGCAATAACCAAACAACCAAACAAAGAACCAACAAAACCAGACTCCATTGATTAGACTAAACTACCTATTTCTTTGCTTTTACAGAATTGCTGGAATTCCATCTTCTTAATGTTGTCACACTATTTCTCACAGTTTGAGATGTCTGATTGAAGTGGGAAAACTAGTTATGACTTAATAAACATGGGATCAATGGGGGTAATTTAATGGGAATAGTCCTTACTGCCAACCGGAAGACAGATGCCACATCGCTATTCCTCCTAGGCTGGAGGCCCAAAAGGGCTTTGTATTGCCTTCTGGCCACAGTGAAGTAGGCCAGGGGAGAAATCCTACCCTCCTACAGACAGACCAGAAACAACCACATTCAAGGAACGCTCCTCCCGCACCTGCCTAGCTACTTGTTGAAACTATTAAATCTAGGATGTCACTGTAGAGAGAGGCCCACCCAACTTCAGAGGGAAAAGAATATAAAAATGGAAGGTATGACAATTAAAAAAAAAAAAAACTTCAAAAGATGCGAGGCCATATAATGTGGGCATTTTTATTCACAAACCCAGTACATGATGTTTTATTAAAGTCCTGCCCTTCTGCAAGTACAGTCTGTATTTCTTTGATTTACACCCACCTACACTAGATCACGTTTGACGCAGCTGCCTCAGTTTAATGGTTACATTCCGCGCACCTGACCTGCCTCATCTCTGGCCGACTTCCCTTTGCTCCACCGCAAGCCATGCAGTTTCCCAAGGCCACTGCATAGGTGCTCCTGCCCCGCTCTCCTGTCTGTTCACTTCTAAGCCACCTCCCTGACCCTGCTTAGGCACCACTTTTGTCGGCAAGATGTTTCGACTCTTCCACAATCCTCCCTGGCTCTCTGCTCCTGTAGCATCGCCTGAACAGCCATTTCCCTGCCTATTCCTTCCTGCAAGGTCCTCAGCTGTCTGAGGACAAGAACCATCGCCACCCATCTTTGTATGCTAAGTTCCCAGGCACACAGGAGGTGCCCTTACTGATAATGTGAGGCCACACAGCCACAATCTGCTGACACAACATAGCTCTGGTGTCTCCTTAAATAAAACAAGGAATAGTCTTTACCAAGACACCTTTGTAGAGACTAAACATTGCTACAGAATATATAGCAACCATTCCAGAAATTTTATCAAGCTCCAATACTACGTTTTCTATAGATTATACGTTTTCTTCACTCTATCTAGACCACAGGGGTTTTCCTGAAAAATGGGAACTCTACTCACAATTAAATAGTGAAGAATCCTTTTAAATGGAAGTGCCCTTGAGAAGCAACTTTGATAGTAAAGGATTCTTTAGGTAAAGCAAATATCTGTGGATTTACTTTAATCATAAATCCCCAAATACTGAGACTTGGTTTGCTTAAAGAGTTATGGGGAGGCTGGAGGGGCAGCCTTTTACATCCAACAGCCTGGCTGCTGACAACGAACCTGAGGACGGCCTGGGAACACCAGTTCTGGTTATTTGATCTAGCTAACGGAATCTACCAGGTAGAGATTCTCATTCCATGCCAAGGAGGGCGTGCTCTGTTTCTTCACTTATGTCAAAAAGAGAAAAGGTAGAAAGGATTCACCAAAACAAAATACAATGTGCACACTCCTCAAAAAGGTTAAGTTACCATTCAATCCAATAATTCAATTCCTAGGCACATGCCCAAGAGATAGGAAAACATACGTCCACATAAAACCTTATACACAAATGCTCACAACAGCATTATTCAGAGTCCAAAAGGTATAAACAACCCATATGCCCATGAACTGATGGCCAGGGGGATAGGAAAATGAGGAGTGACTGTTAATGGGTACAAGGTTCCTTTTACGGGGTAATGAAAATGTTCTAAAATTAGCTGTGGTGGTGGTAGCACAACTCTGTGAATATACTAGAAATCACTGAATTGCATACTTTACATGAGTGAATTGTACGTTACATGAATTATATTTCAATAAAGCTGCTACAAAACACACACATGTGCAGTGTTCAGTCACAACACTCTCAAAAGCAAGGCAAGATGTGACGGGAGAAACCTCAAACTGAGCCCTTACCCCCACTTGTATGTGGCTGCTGGTGGGTGACCTCACCTCTCTAGTCTCAAGTTAATTCTCCGAATAGTGAGAGAGCTGGATCTTAGGATCTCTGAGGCTCTGTCTGGCTCTAGCATAGGAGTCTACGACATAATCCTGAATTACCTGATGTGGACGTGTGTTTTACTACTAGCACTTTTGAGATTCTTCTCGATAATTTCCGCAAATCTGGTTGGCGTCATCTCATTGGCAGGCGTCTCCATCAAGTGGCGCGCCAGGTTCTGCCCAGAAGCAAAGAGGACTCCCCTTTGCCAGGCCTCCTGATCCCCACTGGCAAAAGCAAGCACAAGGTCATCGTCAGACAGCCTCCCCAGAACACTGACCACAGCCCAGCTAGGAGGGCTCCTGCCGAAGATGACAAGCGAAACGCCATGGACACAGGGACCCAGAGCTATTCCTTGTGATGTGATCCAGGGGGGCAGCTGTTATGGTTTATCAAGTGCTGGGGAACACGACCCCCACTGAGCTGAGCTAGAGGAAACCTAGAATCCTCACCTCACCTGTTAGCCTGAGGGACCTCTGGAGCCCTCAATCTACCCCCCAAATCTGACGGCAGAGGCTTCCACAGAAAGGCCTCTTTTACACTCCTCCAGAGTGTGACTACAGAGCAAGCCCCCCTTGCTCGGTCTTGCCGGGGAACTGAAGGCCTCCCGCCTTCTCCCTGCCTGGGTCGGGACCCTGAACTCCAACCCACCAGAGCACAGAGCCGGCTTCAGAAGACAAAGGACGTGGGTGAGCTCTCCACGACCCTGGCTCTTCTTGTGCACGACAGGAATTAACACGGCGCAGGGACAGGCAGAACACCACTCATCACTTCCGGAGTTCACCATGTGACACACCTTTGATGGGTTTTGTCTTGCGATCATAAAAGCCCCATGAAATCCAAGCCACAACTCTACTCAACCAATGAGGAAAATGAAGCACAGAGAGACTTCAGTCACTTTGCTGAGTTTACCCAGCCAGGAAGTGGGAGCCAGATTCAAAGCCAGGCTGACTGGTTGCAGGGCCCTCAGTCTTACCCACTACATCACAGATGCCAACCACCGGGAGGAACCCCGCTGTCCTCCCAGCGCCGCCTCCTGAGGGTCTCACACTGTCTGCTCCTGAACACAGAATAGGGCTGGAGTATAGCTGGTGCTCAATAAATCTGCTCAAAGATGAGTCTTCCCACTAGACTAGGAGGGCAAGGGCTGGATCCCTGCATCTGCGTATCTCTGGCGTTTAGTACAGGGCCCGCAGGCACTGGGTAGATGGAAATGATTTGCATCAAAACCTGCTGGGACCTGTCTGTCATCTTGTTCCCTCCTTCCTCAGGGAGACAACCAGGGATGGTTTCCTAGGAAGCAGCAAGAACGGAGGGGTCTAGAGTCAGGGGGGAAACACACACACAGGACAAAAGCCAGGAGCAGAATGGAGGCACAGTCACCAAACTCCTAAAATGGCTAAGGCCATGGGAGAGCCACAGACAAGCTGAATGGCCGTGCCCAATGCTGAAAGGCAGGCAGCTCATGTCCAAAAGGCCCTGCCATCAGCACGCAGGGAATGGGCCTGGTCCTGGTTTTGTTCCATCACCTTCCATGTAGCTTCACTGACACGGCCACCTTCTTTTTCTGCTTCAGGTCGTCATACTCATAGAGCCCAAGCACCGCTCCTTCCGCAGCCGCCTGGGCATCTCCGCAGGGGTCCACCTCCACGGACGGGATCTCCAGGTCCTGAACCTGTCTGCACCCCGCTTCACAGGGACAGAGGAACCAGAAAACTGGAGTCAGTCAGGGACACCTCTGAGGGCAGAAGGCAGAGGACTGGGGTGGGGTCCTGAGAAAACATCAAGATTGAGGTTCAAATCCTGGCCCTGACACTTGACTTTTCTGAGCCTCCACTTCCCCTTCTGTACAGTGAGGACGAGCACACACCTCACAGAGGGTGGGAGGACAGACTGATGGCTAAAATGACTAGTCGAGCACCTCACACAGCAGGCCCTCAGGAAGTGGCTGCTATTACTAGTATCACTTCTGAAACACTAGTGTTTCCTGATGAAGCGTCCCAATCACCAGGAGCTTGCCAGATTAAAAATGACATGGAAGTGATAACACTGAAATTACCCCCAAGGAACTGAGCAAAGTCCCTTATTAACACAGCGTTTATTAAGATCAGGTCAGCAAAATCTCCCAAATACAAGTTAGGAAATAATCTCCGAATTAATAATTAATTAATAAATGTACTTTGATAGTACATTTAACAAGCACATATGATATACACGGGGTCAAAAAGCAATAAAGCTAATTATCAGCACCTCAGCAATGCATTTCAAAGCATCTTTTTTTTTTTTTTTTTAAAGAAGATGTTGAGGGTAGGAGTTTATTAATTATTTTATTTATTTTTGGCTGTGTTGGGTCTTTGTTTCTGTGCCAGGGCTTTCTCGAGTTGCGACAAGCGAGGGCCACTCTTCATCTCAGTGCTCGGGCCTCTCACTATTGCGGCCTCTCTTGTCGTGGAGCACAGGCTCCAGACGCACAGGCTCAGTAGTCATGGCGCACGGGCCTAGTTGCTCCACGGCATGTGGGATCTTCCCGGACCAGGACTCGAACCCGTGTCCCCTGCATCGGCAGGCGGATTCTCAACCACTGCGCCACCAGGGAAGCCCCCCAAAGCATCTCTAACCACAGTGTCCGCAGTGAAGGCCTTGTCCTGCAACTCAGCTCTGAAGAGACCCAACGGCACCTACCTCAACTTCTGAACTGTCCACGTGACAAAATGGGACAGGAATGCACCTTTGGTAACTAGTGATAAACATGCATCCTGCCCTTGGCATCCATTTTCTCTGATTTGTAAATATGACGACTCCACGTGATTTAAAATTTGGGCAACGCACTTCCCTGGTGGTGCAGTGGTTAAGAATTCGCCTGCCAATGCAGGGGACACAGGTTCGAGCCCTGGTCAGGGAAGATCCTACATGCCGCAGAGCAACTAAGCCCGTGTGCCACAACTACTGAGCCTGCGCTCTAGAACCCGCAAGCCACAACTACTGAAGCCCGCGTGCCCTAGAGCCCATGCTCCACAACAAGAGAAACCACCGCAGTGAGAAGCCCGCGCACCGCAACAGAGTAAACCCTGCTCGCTGCAACTAGAGAAAGCCTGTGCGCAGCAACGAAGACCCAACACAGCCGAAAATAAATTAAAAATAAATAAATAAAAATAATAAAATAAAATAAAATTTGGGCAACACAAGGGCTGCATTACAAAAAAGGATAAAAATCACCCATTAGGACTTTCTGGCAAAACAGAGCTCTAAGGCCAATACTGCAAGAGGGAACAAGTGGTCCTGAAACCCCCAGACACAAGCTAAAGAAATATAAAAATAAAATTCCACAAGCTAACCTTCTGTATCTAAAGTAAAGCCAAGCATGTTAGGTAAGGGAAACTGAATATCCGTTGAGAGTTATTTGAGTGAACACGAGGGGATGGTGATGGAAAGAGGGGAGACATAATCTGACCGAGTGATCCTTAGGAATCTTTACCAACATTAAAGATCAAAAGTTAAAGAACCTGCTGCAGCGGCCCTGATGTTCTCCTTGCCTCCGTGCCAGTTTTCCTGTTCGTCGACTCCGGCCGTCCTTTTGCCGAGGCCAACCACCACCACGCTGGGGAAGTCCTGTTCCAAAAGATACATGAAATCAGCTGATTTAAGTCTTTAAAGCATCCACTTCCAGCACAAAATGGCACAGGAGCTTGCACACAACCCCCTAAAGTGCTCCACGGGACAAAACCCTCCACAAAGTTTGCTTGTTTTATTTTTGTAAGCCCTGTTATCTTGGTTAAATTTTATAACTGTGTGTTGCAAAGGGAGAGCGAGGATAATCCTGCAAATAACTCTGCTATGTAAGACAGGGCCACTGAACCAAGAAAGCCTGCAGACTGAGGAATACAAGAGATGCAGTTAACTTTTTGACAACAACTCATCTCTTTACAATGTTAACTAATACTTGCAGCTTAATCCTGGGATAAAACGAACCCATAATCTGATACAAAATTTTCTGCCTGACTGGTCAGCCACAGTACTTGGCACATATAGGTGCTAACTCAGGGTTTGCCACATAAACCTTATTTTCACCTCATACCTCATGCAGACCATAAAAGGTTCGGGTTTTGCCTGCCTTCAGGGGTGGTCCAGATCTGCAACAAGAAGAAACAGTTGTTTTAAAAATTATAGTTTGCTCTGCTCCATTGAGAAGTGACATAAACAAACCTTTAGCATTATTACAGTATGCTCTGATGCTTCTGCAAATTTGCTACACTTATGTTTTTATCAAATACAGAATTCTCTCAGGCCAGATTTCTCAGATGCAGCACTTCTAATTCTATCTCAAAAACTTCCAGATTAGATTTAATGCCAACTACAGAAAGCGATGCCATGGATGGGTAATGAAGGGGAGAGCTGAGCATTGGATGGAGGCTGACCTCAATCTTAAACCTCATAAAAGACGCAAGACACCAACCTAAGTGGCTGACTTGACTGCAGTGTGTTCAACCTGGAGGTTTTTTGTGATTTATCTACAGATGGGATACCCGGCAATTTAAAAACAAAGCAGGTGGCAACGCACAATTACAGCCTGAGGACTGGATGCCTTGGTACCTCGCAGTCAGGAAGGCCAGGCTGTTCGGTACTCGTACAGGTTAGCTTTGGGGTTAATGAATTAATCAAGGTAGTTCAGAGAGCTGCCTACTGGTGAAGGACTGGTAAATTGACAGGCGATGCAAATTCTGTCATTCAGTAATTAGACAATTACTCTAATTATTAGACTACACCTATCAGATGCTAATAGGCTATCTGTAATCCAAATAATATACAGTTGCAGTGGCCTATGTTGTCACCTCTGTTTCTGTTAAACGTGGCCCACAGCTCAGAAGGACTTGGAAACCCCAATATTTTCCTACCTTCCCCAGACCCTGGCTAATCCAAGAGTGGTTAGAATCTCAGGCCCCACCCAGATTTACTGAACTGGAATGTGCATTCTAACTACACCCCCAGGTGATTCACATGTCATTTAAGATCTGAGAAGCCCTTGAAACTCAAGGCTTGCAGCCTCCTCAGGCTATTCTGAACCAGCCCAGGCTGTTCCCCCCAAGTGAAGGGGAGTTAAAGAGGTAGAGAGATGGAAGGTGGGAAGGGGGTGGGGAGAAACAAACTGGAGCCAGGAGGGTGGGCTGAGGAAATATGGTACTTTCCAGATCCTTCTGGGTCAGCCTCTCACATAAGTCTGTGATTTGGTTGAAGCAGCCTGACTTCCCAGAACTGTGGACCCACCCAATACTGACCCTGATGTAGCAATGTGCATTCCACATACACATACTTTCACTTCCACTGAGAAGATCCCAGCCAGTGTATTTTCATCCACTAATAATAAAGCACAGAAAATATATTCTCTTTCACTTTCAGGGCATTTTAAAAACTGGAACCCACAGATGAATACTTACATATTCAAGACTTCTCTCAGCTTTCCAGACACCAATTTATTAAAATTCTCTCCTGCGCTTGTAAACTGGGGCACATCATCTTCTTTTTCTTTGCTATAGATTCCTAAAACAAGGCCCTGAAAACAAGAGAAAAGGTGAATATAATTAGAGTAGATCCCTGAGAGGGACTCAAGGGTTCCCAAATTCCAAAAAGGGCTAATCATTTCAACAAAACCGTGTCCCCCTCAAGGACAGAAGAACAAGGCCAAAACAGCAGCAGGTGCTGGGCAGTCAGCTATACTCACATCCTGCCTAAATGTTTCCAACTCTTGACAATGCAAGAGCGCAATTATTACCTGTCCTGGTCTTGATGGTCCCTCCCAAGAGCTTTCACAATATAGAGGGCTTCCTTCACTTTCAAATAAAGAAGAGCAGAAAGGTGCTTTAAGAAAACAATTCCATTTGTAAGAAAGTCAGATCTGGAAGGGGTTCAGAACATGCCACCCCAAAATATACCACTCTGGCATATTGATTACTTTGAGGTGCAGGCAGCTGAGAAAAAAGCAGATGCAGGAAGGGCTCTCTGACCGCCCAACACCCCCCCCACTTCCTATCTAAAAGCTGGTCATAAAATTTCCCATGAGAAAGCTTCCCTCCCTGTACCAGGAAGAGAACATTCTTATCATCATAGACTGGGAGTCAACACCAAACAAACTTACTAAATAACCCTTATCCTCCCTTCATTTCCCCCATATATTTCCCAGTCCCTGTCTCTCAACTTACTGCCTCCGGGCTCCTTTGCCTTATCATATCCCCACAATTTCCCCATCTCTGTTAGAAAAGGTTTATAAGCTTTCGGGCCTATAGGCTTCTTCGGGTCTTCATTTCCCTTTTGAAGATTCCCATGTACACATAAAAGTATTTAATAAAACTTGTATGCCTTTCTCCTGTTAATCTTTTTTATGTCCATTTCATTCTTAGGTGCAGCCCTAGAAGCTTGGAGAGCACAAGTAAGTTCTTCCTCCCCTACAAGCTTCAAATGCAAATCTGCAATACTCTGGGATGTCATCCCAATAAAGTCAATGGCTGCACTTGCCAATACTAACAAGTACTCTGGCCAACTTATAGGCTGGAAGAAAGGAAAAGGATGCACCTTCACCGGGAGGGTCGGGCCAGAGCATTCTGTCCAGCACTTAGTGGCTTATCCTTTCATCTCCTTAAGCTCCAGGCCCCAAACACCTGAAATAAGAAGTAAACCTAGGTAGGAATCACTATTTGCCTTTGCACAGCAATTTATGACTTTAAAAATGTGTTCTGACTTAGGGCACCTCTGTGAGGTGGAAAGAACAAGTAGTCTTCTTCGCATCTGATGGATAAGGAAACTGAAACCTGGTTTGACATAATAGCCCGTGTGCAACAGAACTGGTCAAGAATCCGGATACCTTCCCTCAGGTTTTCTGTCCTTCCTACAGAATCACACTGGTACTTAGACCAAATCATGTCCTGTCCTTTCCATCAAAGAAAATAGGCTTTCTCGGGGTTGGTAACCTTCCCAGGTTCTAACTTACCTAGACTGCCCACTGTCTGGGATTCCAGGGAACCAAGTAGGGAACTGATCAGACAGAACACGGATGTTACCTGAATAGGATCTATTTCCATAGTGTTGAACAGAGTAGGGGACAAGCTTCTGGCCCCTCAGCCATCTGTGATTCAGGGAGAGGCCTGAGCTCAAGCTCCATCTAGAACACTCCTAGCCAGGCACAGTCCTTCTGGTCCTCAAGCGTGACTCCCACACATGTGCTCCTCCCGCCAAGCCGTTCCCCTTTTCCAGATCCCCTACGGCCTAATAGTGACCCTCTTCACAATGTTTTGGAACTCAGTTAGATAGAGGAGGCGCTTCTTCTGCAGGACACTTCTAATCTCACGAACTGATGGGTCTCCCTGCAAAGCCCTCTTCCCTAGAAAGACATTTTGCTCTAGAAACCCTTCCAGTCAGTTTACTCCCTGAGAGCCTGTTTTCCTGGCCTTTAACTTCAGCGGGGGAGGGAAGTCTTGGTGTGGAACCCCGGGTCAGTGATTGGCCGACTCTGGGACCCTAGAGGGCATTTCACCTCACCAAACTTGGGCATCCTCCTAGCTAAGGTGGGAACAATCCTGGCACCGTCCTTCCCTGGGTTACTGCGAGGACCAAACAAAATAATGAAATAAGGGCACGGCACAGAGTGGGAGCTCAGGAAACGGGAGCTACGGCTATCATTCCCTCGCGCGCAGAGTTCGGATCCTAGCATTTTCAAGCAAGAAAAGGAAGAGCGCATCCTCGGCACTTAGCCGGCTGGAGAATACTGGGGGGTCTGCAGCCCCGCGCAGCCCCCTGCCAACGCCGAGCTCCGCAAAGACACGAAACGTTTCTTTCTAGCCAATGTCTGTAACTCGGCTCAGAAGCCCGGAACAACGCGGCCTTGACCTGCCCCGAAGTCCCCGTGGCCCGCGGGCAGGACTCTCGCGGCGGCCCCGGAGCGAGCCGCGGCCTCTCACCTTCGTCATGTCTGCGGCGGCTGGACCGGGTCCCCAGAAATGCTTCACGCTCAGATGTCGGACGGCGAGTCTCGCGGTAGCCGGAAGAGGCAGCAAGAACATCTTTTCGGCTCGGCCCCCCCGCACCGCCCTCCACCGAGCACGTGGCGCAAGGAGGGCGAGTGCGCGCCTGGGAGCCCAGCTTTACGGGGTGGGGGAAAAGGGTGGGGAAGGGGGGCAGAGGGCGCGCGCCTAGGGGGCGGGGAAGGTGCCAGGGGGCGTGCCGGGCGTGCGCCATGGGCGTGGCGGGAGGGCGTCGGGGGCCGGGGCCGTCGGGTGAGGGCCGGCGCGGGCGCGGTAGGGCTCGGGCGCGGACGAGCATGCGTGCGCCCAAGGGGCGGGGCGGGCCGACTGGGCGGTACTGCGATAGACGCGAGACCGTGGCGGGCGCTCAGGGCGTGCATGCGCGTACTGAGACGAAGAGGCGGGGCTCTTGGACAAACACTCTAGAGAGGGGCGGAGTCGCTGTTATGCTGTACCACGAGGGGCGGGGATGGAGGCGGGGCACCGGGGAGAAAGCGGGTAGATGCAGCTTTATAGCAGAGGTGTAACTGGGTAGTTAAGAGACTCCTGCTGAGTAATTTTTATTAGTTTCCTTCTCTTGAACTTTTTTTGAACTTGCATCTGGTCCAAGGGTTCAACATGGTAAGGCAGTTAGCCCAAATACTGTTTTTTGAAAAGAGATTTGCGAATAGCGCTCAACGTTTTAATATATATATTTTTAAAGGGGTCTTACATTTTTTATTGTAAAAAGGTACACGGTTGAATGGAACTTGGAGAACATGATGAAGTACAAAGAGGGATACGAAAGCCGTCCTTAATGTTACACCGGTGTCTGAACCCAATTTTAGCTGGATCTTTGATTTTAGCTAGGGGCGCGGGGTAGGCGGGGTCCCCGAACTGAAGTGAGTCAAGTCCTGGTTTCAGTCGCGGGAAGGAGAGAATGTCTGTTTCACCGAGCAAGGGCTGGACGCAACAGAGATTTGACTCTCCATTCTTGAAAGTTGGGCAAGTTGCGGGTGGTAGGTCCTCTTTGACATCCTTTAGATAGTTGAAGAGGAGTTGCATCATAAACTCAACAAAATCCACCTATGTTCATTTAAGAGACATTTTGTAATCACGTTATAGCTGTTTTCTCGTTCCAACGAACTCATGCTGCAGTTTCCATAACCAGAAATTTGCTAAAACGTGTCCCCCAACCTTCTGTGTGAGTGGAGAGGAGGAGGGCTGTGTGAGCTTCAGAGGTGACAGTGCTGCAGAGCCATAGGTTACATTTGTGACTATCTCCTTTTAGCAAATTCTGTTCCCTTCATTTTATTTATTTGCTGCTCCTGCCAGGGAGAATTTGCTTCCTGGCATAGCCTCATTTACTTTTCTCTTTGCTTCTAGGACCACACCATGTACATTTTCACATGCCTAATAGAATAAGGGAGAAATAAATGTCAAAGCCCCCAAATAACTTCTGTCCTTACTGAACAATATTTTTGACCACTTTGGGATGCAAGGTTTAGCCATCCATCAAACCCTGAGTTTACAAAGTGTTTAGTATGTTTTTCTGTTAGAAACCATGAGGTGCAACAGAATTTAAAAGGGTCCCTGGCCTCAAAGACTGTATTATCTAGTAGAGGCAAGATATATCATGACTGTAAAGAGATAAAAATAGACACTGTTTCATACAGTTATAAGTGCATATGCTTCAGTTCCTTCTGTCCCCTTCTTTGCTTGACCGAGACTTTGTCTGGTACCATGTCCTCCAGGAAACCTTCAGTGACATTGCACATCTGGGTTATGTGCCCTCCCTTTGCTCCCAAAGCAGCCGGTCTCAAAGTGCTGATCCCCTGTATTCTCTCTGTTTCCCCTAGGCGTCTTGGGAGCCACGGCTTTCATCTCTGATCTCCCAGTGCCTAGATCTAGAGTTTAGACTGTGACTGCCACATATACGAGGTGTTCATAAAATATTTGAATGAATGCATGATCAAGGTCTACTGGATGCGGCAGGGTTAATTAAAGAACAGAATAGTTCCCGATTGTGGCCTTCAAATAATAAATACAAAAACAGAAAAAGCTTGAAAGGAGCCAGTAGAATGAAAAGGATATAGATGGTTGAGGAGGACATCAGAATATGGAGGAGTGTGTGGGAGGGCTTTGGCTTGGCTTATGGTGTAGGGATCAGGCTTGCCTGGATTTAAAGGTTATAAAAGACAGTGATGCTGGATTAAAGAGGATTTTGAAAGGCTAGAAGAGTTTATTATTGATATGGGAGTCAACATGGACTCAACAATGTTTTTTGTAGAAGCTGGGAGAGGTAAAATCTATGTTTTAGTACAGTTGATAGAGGTTGGAGTCAAGGATGAAGAAAGACCAAGCAGTATAGGGAGAGTTGTGGTTTGGTGGAAACCCATGTACTGTTCAGAGAAATTTGAGATGACTCCTGTGGGTAAACTGATTCACATTCTACGAAATTCTTTCACAACTCTGTAAATTGTTGTGCATTGCAACACAAGTCTTGTCTGTAGATATGTAGATTATATCCTGTCTAGTAGAAGTGTGTGTGTGTGTGTGTGTGTGTGTGTGTGTGTGTGTGTGTGTGTGTGTGTGGCGGGGAGGGGGGACCAGTGTTGTCTCCATTTGCACATTCATTTCAATATTCCTGATCTATAAATGTATCAGTTCTCAGAATTCCCTTTTGAACCAGTTATAACAATTGTTTCCTCCATGAGCTAAAGAAAATCTTTAACATGTGTTCATTTTTATATCTGTATGAGTCTTGATTTTAACTTTTTTGGAAAATTATCTTTTAATAATAGGTAAGCTGGCTGGAGACATGAGTTTTTGCTTGTTTGTTTGTTTTTTCCTTATTTATTTATTTTTTTATACAGCAGGTTCTTATTAGTTATCTATTTTATACATATTAGTGTATACAAGTCAATCCCAATCTCCCAGTTCATCCCACCCCCACCCCCCCCACCGCCCTGCTTTCCCCCTTTGGTGTCCATACGTTTGTTCTCTGCATCTGTGTCTCTATTTCTGCTTAGCAAACCGGTTCATCTGTACCATATTTCTAGATTCCACATATATGTGTTAATTAATATATGATATTTGTTCTTCTCTTTCTGACTTACTTCACTCTGTATGACAGTCTCTAGGTCCATCCATGTCTCTACAAATGACCCAATTTCGTTCCTTTCTATGGCTGAGTAATATTCCATTGTATATATGTGCCACATCTTCTTTATCCATTAGTCTGTCGATGGGCATTTAGGTTGCTTCCATGTCCTGGCTATTGTAAATAGAGCTGCAATGAACATTTTAGTACATGACTCTTTTTGAATTATGGTTTTCTCAGGGTATATGCCCAGTAGTGGGATTGCTGGGTCATATGGTAGTTCTATTTTTAGGTTTTTTTTTTTTTTTTTTTTTTTTTTTTTTTGCGGTATACGGGCCTCTCACTGTAGTGGCCTCTCCCGTTGCGGAACACAGGCTCCGGACGCACAGGCTCGGCAGCCATGGTTCACGGGCCCAGCCGCTCCGCGGCATGTGGGATCTTCCCGGACCGGGGCACGAACCCATGTCCCCTGCATTGGCAGGTGGACTCTCAACCACTGTGCCACCAGGGAAGCCCTATTTTTAGTTTTTTAAGGAACCTCCATACTGTTCTCCATAGCGGCTGTACCAATTACATTCCCACCAACAGGGCAAGAGGGTTCCCTTTTCTCCACACCCTCTCCAGCATTTGTTGTTTGTACATTTTTATGATGATGCACATTCTAACCAGTGTGAGGTGATACCTCATTTTAGTTTTGATTTGCATTTCTCTAATAATTAGTGATGTTGAGCAGCTTTTCATGTGCCTCTTGGCCACCTGTATGTCTTCTTTAGAGAAATGTCTATTTAGGTCTTCTGCCCATTTTTGGATTGGGTTTTTTTTTAATATTGAGCTGCATGAGCTGCTTATATATTTTGGAGATGAATCCTTTGTCCTTTGATTTGTTTGCAAATATTTTCTCCCATTCTGAGGGTTGTCTTTTCATCTTGTTTATAGTTTCCTTTGCTATGCAAAAGCTTTTAAGTTTCATTAGGTCCCATTTATTTATTTTTGTTTTTATTTCCATTACTCTAGGAGGTGGGTCAAAAAAGATCTTGCTGTGATTTATGTCAAAGAGTGTTCTTCCTATGTTTTCCTCTAAGAGTTTTATAGTGTCTGATTTTACATTTAGGTCTTTAATCCATTTTGAGTTTATTTTTGTGTATGGTGTTAGAGAGTGTTGTAATTTCATTCTTTTATATGTAGCTGTCCGGTTTCCCCAGCAGCACTTATTGAAGAGTTGAAGGCATGAGTTTTTGATGGAACTTGCCAGATGACTCCATTTGGGAACTGGACCACAGAATTAGCTAGATACAACTTATGAAACTGGCAAAACATACACCCCTAGCCTGTTTAGGGCCCTAACACTTCCCACTTGCTTAGGAAGAAAGAAGCTGTGAAGGTGATGGGGGGGGGGGTAATTATAAATGCTGACTCTCAAGTAACAGTGGGACATTGGAAGGGAAAACAGATGGAAAAAAGTCCAGTGGGAGCTTAAGATGATGATGCCGGTGCTCCTGGGGTGAGCTGAACAGCAGGAGTCTGGCGATTTCCCTAAACAAACCATCACAGAACAAAACAAGCAAAGGGGAAGGAGAGAGCCTGTGGAAGACACCCTCTGTCAGGAGATGCAAGAACCCTAGAAAGAGTAAAAGTAGGGAGTGGTTGGGGAGAGGCAAGAAGAGATTAATCTTATCAACATTCATGAGTAACAGTTATTCAGTACTTCCAGGGTCACCCTGGGCAGACTAATAATTCAACACTGCTTCTAGCTGATTTGTTTAAAATGTCAACATTTGAGAGGGAAGGAAGGAACAGTTTCTAGTGATAAAAATTGTTTATCTCTTGCTATGTTCAAATTAAGGGAGTTGCCACACGTATTAACCATAAAATAACATCTTAACTTGCTTGAAATCATTTTATACTTTTTTTCCCCAAATCATAACTGAAGAGTGTCCATCACTCGCAGTCACTGAAGATGGGGGTCATCTCCACACCATGGTAGAGTCTGTGACTTGTCCCCCAGTATTGTCCTCCCCCTTTTTCTCTAGCAATGACAGCTTTAGTCAGGCACATCACCATCAGAATAAAACTATATTTTCCAGTCTCTTTTGCTGGTAGGGTGGTTGTGTGACTAGCTTCCAGCTAATGGGAGGGAGTGGAAGTGAAATGTGAATGTGTAACTTCCAAAGCATGGCTCTTCTTCATGCCTACATTCATTTAAAAATAATTGTAGAGCATCTACTAAGTACCAGCCAATGTCCTAGGCATTTGGGAAACCATCAGTGTATAAAAGAGATAATGATCCTTGCTTCTGTGGAGCTTATATTCTAGTGGGAGACGTCAAACAATAAATGTAATGAATAGCTGAATTATATAGTATGTTAGAAGATAAGTGGTATAGAAAAAAGCAAAGGTGGGGCAGGGTAAGGGGCTTGAGAGCAGTGAGGGAGCGGATGTGTGGTACTGTTCCATAGGGTAGTCAAGTAGGTCTCATTGAGAAAATTACCTGAGCGCAGCCTTGAAAGAACTGAGTGAGGGGATGAGCTCTGTGGATATCAGGGGAAAAAGATTTCCTGGCCTAGAGAACAGCCATTGCAAAGGCCCTGAGGCCGGAGCATGCGAGGAAGCCAGTGTGGCAGGAGTGCAGCGAGTGAGAGGGAGAGCTGAAGATGAGCTCATGGATGGATGGGGGCAGCGAGGGCTCACCATGTAGGACCCACGGGCCACATTAAGGGCTTTTATTCTGAGTGCAGTTGGTAGCCCTGGGAGGATGTGAGCAGAGTGGAACAATGGCCTAACTCGAGAAGTATTACTCTGGTCTCCAGGTTAGGAACAGTCTGTAGGGAGCAAGGTGGAAACAGTGAGACCAGTTAGGTTATTGCAATAATGTAGGGAAGAGTTGACAGTGGCTCAGACTAGGGTGCTAAGTGGAGGTGTTGAGACGTTGTCAGACTCTGGGTGTATATTTAGAGGGCCATTAGAACTTTTTCGTGGACTGGAGTTTGGGTGGTTGGATGTGAGAGAAAGAAGCGTCAAAGATGACTCTAAGTTTTGGCCTGAGCTGCTGTAAGGAAGTTGCCATCAACAAGGGTGGGAAGTAGGGTGCCATCAGCTAGGAACACTGTGGGTGGAGCAGATTTGCAGAGAGTGGTCAGGGGTGTGAGACATCCATTAGACCTCCAAGTGGAGAGCTGGAGGAAATAGCGTGACCTATGAGTCTGGAGTTCAGGAGAAAGTTCTGGGCTGGAGGTATAAATTTGGGAGTCATTGGTATGAAGATGGTACCTAAAGCCATGGGTCCATGAAAAGAAAGAATGCAGCTAAGAAAAAAAAAAAAAGGTAAAGAGCCAAAGACTAAGCTGCAGCTTCCTCCAACACAAAGACGTTAGAACAAAGAAAAAGAACCAGCACAGAGAATGAAATGTATCAACCAGTGGGGCAGGAGGAAAACCAAAAGAGTAGTTCTTTGGGAAAAAAAGCCATAAGATTTCTAGAAAATGGAATGGTGAACCTGCTTCTCCCCCTTCTTCCCTTCTCTCTCACTGAATTGCAGCCACAATGGTAGGAGGCAGAGCAGCATTATTTTAACCCATAAGACATGAGGAAGCTGGGTCACCAACAGCATGAGGCCAGTGAATCATTTCTGGATGATTAACATCCTGACTGTGACTTTCTTTAAGCCCCTGTTATTTTGACTTTTGTTAGAGCAGATGACCTTGAATTCTAACTAATACACACAGATAACATCACAAAGTTTTGCTCAAGACATGTATTTAATTCCCTGACCCTGGTTTCAAGCTCGTGAAGTGTTTTGCACTTTTATTTTTTTTTTATTTTTTATTTTTTTTGCGGTCTGCGGGCCTCTCACTGTTGTGGCCTCTTCCGTTGCGGAGCACAGGCTCCGGTCGCGCAGGCTCAGCGGCCATGGCTCACGGGCCCAGCCGCTCCGCGGCATGTGGGGTCTTCCCGAACCGGGACATGAACCTGTGTCCCCTGCATCAGCAGGCGGACTCTCGACCACTGTGCCACCAGGGAAGCCCTGCACTCCTTACTGGTTCTCATTCTCCCTTTGGTTTTCTTCTTTATTTTCCAAATTGAACAAATTCTTGTGGGGTATATTGGAAGTATTAAAATTTAGATAGTAAAGCAAATCACTATGCCACAGCATTATTTGATTTCTTTTGATGGTGACCATAGACTAAGAAATTGTCAAACAGGCTGGTCTCAAGGTAGGGGACACAGTCTGCCTCTGTTCCTTAAAACTTGCACATTTGTATTATCCCCCTAAAAAAGGAATCCACAGAGAAGAGGAGCGTCCTGAAGAGTGTTTAATATTCCTTTGAAAGTATTATGTACTTAAGTAGGAAGAAGTCTATTTATATTTCACTGGATATAAGAGAATCAAGGTGGGGGAATTTGAGTTAATTGACACCATATTTCTGACTTCGTCCATTAGTATTTTAGAGTCTCTTACCACGCCAGGCTACATAATTTTCAGGGCCCAGTGTAGAATGCAAATGTGAGGTCCCTTGTTCAGACTTATTAAGAATTACAAGATGGTGACAGCGGGCTTCCCTGGTGGCACAGTGGTTGAGAGTCCTCCTGCCAATGCAGGGGACACAGGTTTGTGCCCCGGTCCGGGAAGATCCCACATGTTGCGGAGCGGCTGGGCCCGTGAGCCACGGCCACTGACCGTGTGTGTCCGGAACCTGTGCTCCGCAATGGGAGAGGCCACAACAGTGAGAGGCCCACGTATCGCAAAAAAAAAAAAAAAAAAAAAACCAAGATGCTGACAGCAAAGCATTAAACCAAGCATGGGGTCCTGCTAAGGGTGGGACTTGTGTGGCCACACAGATCACACACACTTGAGGCTGGCCTGCCCCCTATAGTATAAATCGGTGTGCTGAGAGCTTCCTGGCTGGACAACTCTTGCATGGCATTGGTCACCGTGCTCACTTCATAACATTAATGGTGAATGTCACCAAAGCCAAAGGAGGAAGGAGCTTGACTACTGATTGTATGCTCAAGAGTTTCAAATGCTCCTGAGGTTAAGAAGTACAATAAATAGAGGATATTCCATTGTGTTTGTAAAGAAAGAGACTTTCATTCCCATCTCTATGACAACACTTACCACTCCTTGTTTGCAATTTTGCTCTGTTTAAATTAGGAATGCTTTCAGCCGCAAGCAGCAGAATATTTGACTAACAGTGGCATAAACAAATAGTGGTTTGTTTTTCTAACAACAAGACCAGAGAGAGATTTTTCCAGGTGTTAGTTTAGCTGCTTACTGATGCCTCTGCTGTTCTTGCTCTTTGCTTCGCTTATGTTCATGGTTGCATGTGGGTTCAGGCATTGTATCCACACTCAGGGCAACAGGAAGCCAGAAGAGTGGCACCACCCACATCTGTGTTTTGTCTGAAGAGCAAAAACTTTCCCAGGAGCCGCCAAAGTGGACTTCCACTTACTTGTCATTGGCCGGTACTGTGTCACATGGCTACTCCAAGATGCAAGAGATGGGAAGTATTTATTTTTCCCAGCTTCTTTATTTTTTCTTTCAGTTTTATTGAGATATAAATGACATACAGCACCATATAAGTTTCAGGTATACCAAATAATGAACTGACTTACATGTATTGTGAAATAATTACCACAATAAGTTTAGTTAACATCCATCATCTTGTATAGATACAAAAAAAGAAAAAGAAAAACAAAGGTTTTATCCTTCTGATATGAACTTTTAGGATTTATTCTCTTAGCAACTTTCAAATATACCATACAGCAGTGTTAACTATAGTCACTTTGTGCATTACATCCCCAAGTCTTATAAATGGAAGTTTGTATTGTACCTTTTGACGATCTTCATCCAATTCCCCCACCCTTCATCCCCTACTCTGGTAACCACAAATCTGATCTCTTTTTCTATGAGTTTAGTGGGTTGTTGTTGTTTTCTTAAGACATATGAGATCATACCTTATTTGTTGTTCTCTGACTTATTTCACTTAGCATAAGCCTTCAAAGTCCATCCATGTTGTTGCAAATGTCAGGATTCCTTTTTATGACTGAATATATATATATATATATATATACACATTTATATATACATAAAATTCACATCTTCTTTATCCATTTATCTGTTGATAGACACTTAGGTTGTTTCCGTGTCTTGGCTATTGTAAATAATGCTGCAATGAATATGGAGGTATCTCTTCAACACAATGATTTCATTCCCTCCTGATATATACCCAGAAGTGGAATTGCTGGATCTTTCCCACTTTCTATAGCAGAAGCAGAGAAGAGGGGTGGGGGGTGGGAATGGATGTTGTGATAACCAACCCCTGGTGTTTAATACCCCCTTCCTGATAAGACTTTGCACTCCTTGATGGTGTGAATTCTACTATCTATCTATCTATCTGCCTATCTATCTACATCTGTTTATCTATTTATCTATCCATCCACTATTTATTTGTCATCTGTCTATCTATCTAATTTTATTTTTTGTATTCCTAGTGCCAAGAACATGTTGGTTTATGGAACATAAAATATCGGGAGTGAGATCTATCAGAATGGAGTTACAGGAAATAGCACTGATTGTGGCTCCATGCAGGCAACAGAAGCAACCCTGGCTAATTCAGCAGAGGAGTTTATTGAAAGGGAGGCTTGAGGGCTGGAGAAAAGAACCAAGGGGCAGAGCTTCCAGAAACAATGCCCTAGACCTGCTACAGGCCTGATGTGATGAGACAACTGCCCCATCTTCCCCACTCAGGCCCCACCGCCACGGTTGATACTCCTGGCACCCCTGATCCATGAATCCCATCTTGCAGCCACCGCTACCTCCGAACATCAGGTGCCTCTGCTTCCATACCACCAGCAACTCTGATGCCATGGGAGCCTCCCTCCTCAGGTTTCTGTCCTCTGAATTGGAATCTGCTGAGGGTGCTGCTGACTGACTGGCAGAGCCAGGTGTGTGCCGGCCCCCGTGCTAGGAGAGCCAGGCATCGGGCTGCTCCTGAGGGAGAGGGGTTCCCAAGGTGGGCCATTCCCTAAACAGAAGAGGAGTGGGTAAGAGGTGCTGGGAAACCAGCAAACACGAGAGATGTCCACCACCAGTACTTCTAGATGAGGCATTTAACACCCACACAAAGGAGACAAACAGGAAGATGGCTGAAAGAGGCCAGAGGCACAAATAGTTTTTTTTTTTATGGTTAGAAATTATTTTAAATGCACCATTTCATACATCAGAAGAATAATTATAATGTATATGCTACCTATAAAGCATAGCAATAAATCAGACACCTGTGAACCCAATACTTAGCCTCAGACTAGAAATTTCCAACTCCATTGAAGTTATTGCTGCACTTCTTCATCTTGTTTCTGAGCTTTGTTAAAGGGTATTTATACTAGATATAGCTTTCTGTGATGTTATTCCCTTAATATTGTATTTCTAAGATTCATCCATATTGCTCTATGTATGTACAGTTGGATCAGTTTCCTTAATATGTAATTAGCATGTGACTACCAGAATGTATTTATCATCCTCCCACCAGTCGACATTTGGCTTGCTTCTAGCATCTGTTACAAACGATGGTGCTGTGGACAAAATTTAAACATGTCTCGTGAATGACGAATTCAAAAATTCCTTTAGAAAGAAAAGTAGGAGTAGAATTGCTGGGAGGTAGGGTTTAAATGCTTAAATTTGTGAGACAATATCAAATTGTTTTCCTTTTGCCAACAGTGTATAAGAATCCTGATTTTACCACATTCTTCTCATCCCTTGATTTTGCTAGATTGTTTTGCCAATCTAATTGGATGCATGTGAAGTAGTATCTCATTGTGATTTTTTGTTGTTGTTTGTTTTCTTTTTTTTTTTTTGAAGTACGCGGGCCTCTCACTGTTGTGGCCTCTCCCGTTGCGGAGCACAGGCTCCGGACGCGCAGGCTCAGTGGCCATGGCTCACGGGCCCAGCCTCTCCATGGCACGTGGGATCTTCCCGGACCGGGGCACGAACCCGTGTCCCCTGCATCGGCAGGCGGACTCTCAACCACTGCGCCACCAGGGAAGCCCCTCATTGTGATTTTAATTTCAAATGAGGTGAGTATCTTTACATAGATTTATTCACAATTTCCATTTCCTCCTCTGTGAAATGCTAGTGCCTTTTACCCATTTATCATTTGGTAGTTTGTCTCTTAAAATTGGTTTATAGTTCTTTATATATATTGGGCACTATTCTTTGCCAGTTAAATTTGTTGTAAATATCCCCCCTCCAGTTTGTGGCTTGTTTTCTCCCTTTCATCTTTTTGATGAACAAATGTGGGAGTGGAGTCAGAATTCCAGACTCAGAATTTCAGTAGAGTCTGAAATTCTGAAAGCTGGTGACATGCCTGAGGACCGTTGACACACATACTCCAGTAAAACAAAGGAATATACACTGAGCCTGAGACAGAAAAATATTTCCACATAAGGTGATAAGTCCACCACAGGCCCATGTGAGTTCTTTATCTCTAGGTTAGGAAGTGTTCCAAGCCCAAGGCCCATTCTTACGTGGTCAAGCTTGGGTTGAAACAATGCATGAACAAGATTGTCTTTCCCAATGTCTAGTGCAGAGTTTTCATCCTTGAGGTCACCTGGCTACTGAAATGTCAGTGATCACCTACCTCTACCTTCCAGATAAGAGGAAGGGTAAAGACAAAGGTCAAACCACCCTCCCTTCCAGCTGAGTCATCCCCTTTGAAGAATGCTTTGGAAGCTCCACTCAACGTTTTGCTTAATTCCATTGTCCATTCCTATCTCTAAGGAGGGTTGATACCCAGGATAAGATCTGAGTTCTAAAACTAACAAAGAAAGGGAGCCTGGATGTGGTGGGCAACAAGCAATGTCTGCCCACATAGTAATTGCTACCCCTCAGGTCCCAGCTCAAAGTTCATTTCCCAAAGACATTCTTTTTTTGTTTTTTGGCAGCGTGGCATTTGGGATCTTTGTTTCCTGACTGGGGATCGAACCCACGCCCCCTGCAGTGGAAATGCTGAGACTTAACCAGTGGACCACCAGGGAAGTCCCAAAAGGCATTCTTTCTTGATGCCCCTCCTTAGATCAAGTTCCCTTTGGCTATACTTCATTGCAGTGTGTGGGCTTCTCATTGTGGTGGCTTCTCTTGTTACAGCGCATGGGCTCTAGGCATGTGGGCTCCAGTAGTTGTGGCACATGGGCTCAGTAGTTGTGGCTCACGGTCTGTAGAGCACAGACTCAGTAGTTGTGGCCCACGGGCTTAGTTGCTCCACATGTGGGATCTTCCCGGACCAGGGATCGAACCCATGTCCCCTGCATTGGCAGGCAGATTCTTAACTACTGCACCACCAGGGAAGCCCTGGCGGTACTCTTTAACACTGTAGAGAAGAGAAAATTTCCCCTCTACCTTTTTAGGGTCTCTGGCTAGATCTAAAAATTAAGCTGACATGACAGACTAACAGGAGGAAAGCATACATATTTTATTTAGTCATTTTTACATGTGCATAGGAGCCTTCACAAGAAAAATGAAGACCCAAAGAAGCAGTTAGGACTGAGAGCTTATATACTGGGTTGTTAATGTTGAAATCAATGCAGCTGCACTGTGTATTATGTATGTTGGGTAAATTCATTGTCATTGTACAAATCTAAGTTTAGTGTTCTAAAATCAGATATGTGAATTTTATGTTTTAATAAAATAGTCCTACAAGACACATTCCAATTGGAAGGAATCTCATGTGCAAAAATCACTGACAAATTTATTTTCTGAATGAGATGATAATAGCTACTATATATTAAGATTCTACTATGAGCAGATAGAGCCTGAACATATGCTTAACATAGATTTTTTAACATTGATCTTTTTTCCTATCTCCTGTCTTTTCGTTCTATGAATTTCTTATTTCTGCTATCAAATATTTTAATATTTGATTTTAAATATCCAAGAGCTCTTTCTTTTCTCCTTGATCCAATATTTACTATTATTTTCTATAATATTAATTACACGTTCTCTGAAGTTTCTTCTGCTCTCTGAATTGTCTGTTTCCTCTGAATCCCTATTTCTTCTTTGTTTGTTTTGGTCTTTGACTTTAATGTTGGTGGATTTCCTCAAATGCCTGGTGATCTTTGGCTGTCTAATAATATTTAAAAGTGGAACACTGAAAGTCTGAATGGAACTTCATGAGAAGACCTTGGCAATTCATAGCCATCACCTTAGGGTGATTAGGTAGCACCCTGTCATTTCACTGTGACATCCCCAAATGTCAAAATCTGTAAGCTTTCCCTCTGGGATCCTTTTTCCTCAAAAAGGATCCTTTGGGACTTCCTGGTGGCACAGTGGTTAAGAATCCACCTGCCAATGCAGGGGACACAGGTTTAAGCCCTGGTGCGGGAAGATCCCACATGCCGCGGAGCAACTAAGTCCATGCGCCACAACTACTGAGCCTGCGCTCTAGAGCCTGTGAGCCATAACTACCGAAGCCCAGGCGCCTAGAGCCCGTGCTCCGCAACAAGAGAAGCCACCGCAGTGAGAAGCCTGCGCACCGCAACGAAGAGTAGCCCCCGTGCCCTGCAACTAGAGGAAGCCCGTGCTCAGCAACAAAGACCCAATGCAGCCAAAAATAAATAAAATTAAAAATTAAAAAAAGAAAAGAGGATCCTTCAGTTGCTTGTCTGTCCTTCAAGAGCCTGACTGCTAGTATTTTGGAAGCAAGTCAGAAGGAATGTCTTGACTCATATAATTCAGTCCATAGATTTTGACTTAGTTTATCTATTTTTATTTAGGTGTCTCCTTCCCCCAGTTGGACTTGGGACCCCAAAATCTGGAGCATCTCTGACTCAACCCCTTTCGAGAGAAAATCCAGTCTTCTGCTAAGTTGGAGAAGATGTATTTATGTGGGAGAGGATGAATATAATATGTAAAGATCTATTGAAATATTATTTCAGGTCTCAGATTATATTTTCTTCATTTCTATGTAATTTGGTCTCATGATTGCTCTGTCCGTTAAGAATTAAGAGGATGGCTCTCAATGTAACTGTATCACAGACTGAATAGTTTATTACTCCTCAGACCACTGGAATGGAATTTCACTATGTGTAATGATTCACTTGTTCAACAAATATTTATTGAATGTCTACTTTGTGTCAGGCCCTGCTGTAGGTGCTGGGGATGTAACAGTGAACAAGGCAGGCAAAGTGATCTGAGTTATATGAGCCCCAGATTCTACCTGTTCATTTCTTCCATTCACTTCATAAATATTTTGAGGGCTCACGATATGACAGGTAATGAGCTGAGCTCTGGGGATACAAGATAAGTAAGAGACACAATCTCTGCCTTCACTCAGCACATCATGCAGTGAGGAAAACAACTCAGCAAGGCAATGCCAAGGTTGTGTGATGAGTGAGGGCTGTGATTAGGGAAATAAAGGAGCATTACGAGCAGAGAGTAGGAGACTCTTCCCTGATTCATGGGTCAGGAGAGTTCTCCCAGAGAAATGAACTCTGAAGCGGAGACCTGTACAATGAGCAGGACTGATACAGGTGATGAGCATGAGTGTGAAAGGCTTGCGAAAAGACAAGAGTATGTGGATGGTCTTTCAAGGAACAGAAAGAAGGTCGATGTGGCTGCAGTGTACACAGTGAGGGAATGATGGAGCTGGATAGGTAAGCAGGGTCCAGTGGTTAAAGACTTTTGTCATACCCTGGGGAAAGTTGATGGTGGCTTGTACTCTGTGGTGGCTAAAGCAAAGGAGAGAAGTGGAGAATTACCTTTATGTAGAATCAAGATGACTTAGCAATGGACTGGGTTTGCAGAGTGAGAGAAGTGAAGTTTCAAAGATGACTCCTGGATTTCTAGCTTAAGCAACAAGGTGGATATCTTTCTTTTAGCTGAGACTGAGGACCCAGGAGGAGAAGCAGTCCTGGTGGGGGTTAAGGAAAGAGGCAGTAGAGAAAACAATTCCATTTTACACAAGATGAGTTTGAAGGATTTTGAGACATCCAAGTGGAAATACACAGTAGGCAGCTAGATGTTTGGGTCTGGAGCTCAGTTGAGACATCCTGGCTAAAGATACTGATTTTGTAAACATTAGCATATAGCTGGAATGAAACCAGAGGAAAGGATGAAATTGCCCAAGGAGAGTACATTTCCTTAGAGGATATCAGGGCCACATACACAGTCTTGAGCAAGTCAGATGCTTATGGGACAGGTAGAGGAAAAGAGACTGAGAAGAAGCAGCCAGAGAGGAAGGAGGTAAACATACTGATTAGATGACAAGAGTGGTCAATGTGGTCAGATGCTGCTGAAAGGTCACTCAGCAGGAATAAGGACTGGGAAGAGTCCAGTGGATCATGCAAAGTAGAGGTGATTATTTACCCTGGCCAGAGCAATTTCAAAGGTCTCTTCCATTCTCAGCAGATCCTGTAAAAGTGTAGGTTAGATCCCATTGATCTGTTCAAAACTCACCAAGGTCTTCATAATCTCTCACCTTTCAGACTACAGTGTTGGACAAGTTATCTGGTCTCTCCACTTCCAACCAGTTATCTCCTGGGCCTCATCTCCTTTCACTCTCCCTCCCCTATCAGACTTACCTCCTTGCTCTTTTTGAAAAAGCCAGGATGGCTCCCACCACAAGGCTTTTGCATTGGCTGTTTGCTCTGCCAGGAATAATGCTCCCAGACTTCTTTCAAACTCAATCCCTTGTTTCCTTCAGGTCTTTGCTCAAATGTTACCTTTCAGTGAGGCATTACCTGACACTCTATTTAAATCACATTTATTTCCAGTCAAGTGCTCTCCCTCTTTCCAACTTTGTCTTCAAAGCATTTATCACTATTGAACATACTTTCTGTTTTACTTACTTACTTTATTTATTGTCTGTCTCCCCACCTTCCCTCAACTGTAAGCTACATGAAGGAAGAGATTTTGTTTACTCATATGTCCCAAGAACCTAGAACAGTGCATACAGCATAATAGGCACTTAACAAATAATTGATGAATAAATTAGTGAATCAAGCAATGGTGCAGAAAAAGGTAGACATGGAGAATACAAGTTAAAGAAAATATTTTCATGACTTCCCATGTTGTCTAGTGGTTAAAACTCCATGCTTCCACTGCAGGGAGCAGAGATTCAATATCTGGTCTGGGAAGTTCCACATGCCACGCCATGTGGCAAAAAAAAAAAAAAAAAAAAAAAAGTAAATATTTTCAATAAGTTTGGCTGCAAAGAACTGGAGAAAGATATTGTTGTACTTGGAGGGAAATGTGGGGTCTAGGAAAATTTATATGTTTTTATCTGTTTAGTGTACACTGATATTTTTTCTTTTGAAAAAATTACTGGTTCACGGAAAGTTGGAAAGAAAGTACAGAGAGGTTCCATTTACCCTTCACCCAGTTTTTCCAATGGTTACTTCTACAGCTATGTAACTACAGTACAATGTCAAAACCAGGGAGATGACATTGGTATAACATGTGCATATAAGTCTATGCTACTTTATCACATGTGCAGATTTGTATAAACCACTACTGCAATCTAGATACAAAACTATTCCAGCACCACAAATATCTCCCTCATGCCATCCCTCCTCCATCCTTAACCCTTGACAACCATGACTTTGTTCTCCATCTGTGTAATTTTGTCATTTCTAGAACTTATATAAATGGAATCATATAGTATGTAACTTTGAGATTGTTTTTTCTCACTCATCCTATGCTCTTGAGATCCATCCATGCTGTTGTGTGTACCAATAGTTCATTCCTTTTTATTGCTGAATAGTACTCCATGGTATGGATGTACCACAGGAGTTTTTAGCCATTCATGCATTGAAAGATATGTTCATTGTTTCCAGTTTTTGTCTGTTCCAAATAAAGCTGTTATGAACATTTGTGTATGGGTTTTTGTGTGAACATAAGTTTCATTTCTCTGGAATAAATGCCCAGGACTATGATCACTGGGTTTTATGATATATGTATATTTCATTTTTTAAGAAACATCAAACTATTTTCCAGAGAAGCTGTACTATTTTTTAAAATTAATTAATTAATTTATTTTTGGCTGCATTGGGCCTTCGTTGCAGTGCGTGGGCTTCTCAATGCGGTGGCTTCTCTTGTTGTGGAGCATGGGGTCTAGGCATGCGAGCTTCAGTAGTTGTGGCTCACCAGCTCTAGAGCTCAGGTTCAGTAGTTGTGGCGCACGGGCTTAGTTGCTCTGCGGCACGTGGGATCTTCCTGGACCGGGGCACGAACCCGCGTCCCCTGCATCGGCAGGCGGACTCTCAACCACTGCGCCACCAGGGAAGCCCAGCTGTACTATTTTAAATTCCTCATGGTCTTTTTTTTTTAAAAGGTGGGGCGATGTAAAGCATGTTTGGGTGTTCTGGGGAGGAGCCAGCCCCCAGGAAGGGGTAGGATGCAGAGCAGAGAGCCGAGTCCAGAGGAAGCAAGTGAACATGGAACAAGGTAAAGAGATGCTCCTTCCTCTGGAGGGTGTGCACTAGTTACCTGCTGAAGAAGGAGCGAGGTTGGATGCGGTGGCTTTATGGGTTTGATGGCAGGAACTTAATGGCTTCTCTTCTCTTGATTAAACAGTGAATGAAGGCTATGCTGAGAGTGAAGTGTTTTGACATCAAAGGCCTTTGTGGTCACACTAGGTTGGGAAATGTTTCTTAATGTCACAGCCTACTTATTAGCATATTAAAAGTTTAGAAAAATCCTAGGGTAGAAAAAGAGACCAGTTATACTCTGGCTTGAACAAATGCATTTATGTGGTGAAGAATTAATTTTTTTTGCTCTCCACATTTATTTCTAAACCCTCTCAATTCCCCCACCCCAACCCCCAAAGAACAATTTTCTCTTCACACCAATTTGGAAAGCTCTGGAATAGAATATAGCTACAATGAAACATTGAATGTATTCCATGCAATACATGGAATTTCACCCTCTCCAGGAGAGGCATACGTCCAAATTTAAATATCTGTGGGATCAGAATATAATGATCAGATCTTTAGTAAAATCTTCTAATATGTAAAAAGTATTCCAGTATAACTTAGTTGTTGCACTAATTATGCCAAGCTGATATTTTAAAATGAATTAACGTGAACGCTTGATTTATTATAAAAGTAGAACAGTGGAGAAATGGAGAAAGAGCAGTCTTTTAAATAAATATAGAACAGTGGAGAAATGGAGAAAGAGCAATCTTTTAAATAAACAAAGTCCTTTGATTTCAATAAATGAAGCTGGATATCCATATGGGAAAAAGTGAGTATTGACCCTTACCTTATTTCAAACACAAAAATCATTTACAAGTAAATGTGAAAAGTAAAACAATAGAACTCCTAGGAGATAACATCGGAGACTATTTTGATGAATTTGAAGGTAGGCAAAGATTTCTTAAATAGAGTACAAAGAGCACTAACAATAAAGGAAATGGTTGATGAATTCAATTACATTAAAATTAAGAACTCCTGTTCAACAGAAAGACATTAAGAGAGTGAAAAGACAAACCATATTACGGGAAAAGACATTTGCTATTCATGTGATCAGCAAAGGATTTGTATCTAGAATAAATAAATACTATAAACCAGTTATAGACAGTGCAAAATGAAAACTGGACTATAGAGCTAGACTGAGTCCAACTTCGTTCTGCTTGCCACACGACAGGCCTATAAATCGGGAGAGGAGGTGTTGAGGCAAGGAATAGAGACTTTATTCGGAAAGCAAGCGGACCAAGAAGATGGCAGACTAGTGTCTCAAAAGAACCATCTTATTTGGGTTTAGAGGCCAGTTTCTTTTATAGAACAGGGACGGGGAGGAGGTGGAGAAGTAAAGTAAAAAGGCCATAAGTCTTGCAAATATCTCCTGGAATGGCCAGCCTCAGGGAGGAGATATGTTAATTTCTTCTTTTCTTGCAGCCATTCACAGGTGGCCGGAGTCAGGGTGCTTCCCAGAACAAAGGCACTTTGGTTTACCATTCAGGCAGAGAGGCAGTGTTCCCTGAGGCAGTCCATTATGTATAGACAGTATCCTTTTAGTGAACAAAAGCAATGGGAAGCAAAGGTTAAAGTAAAAGAAACAGATCCAACATGTAATGAGATTTGGTTCTTCCCTGTAACAAAACTGCCTATAGCTACTTCCTGGTGCGACTTTGGACACATTTTTCAATGCTTTTTTGCCTCCATTTCATCACTGTAAATGGGAATAAGAGTATACCCACCTCCTACAGTTGTTGTGAGAATTAAATTAATCAATACAGATAAAACACTTTGAGTACAGTTTTGCACATTAAAAGGGCACAACTGAAGTTAGCAATTATCATGTGTCCTCTGTTTTCAAAGAAAGGTGAAGCCTGATGCAGCGAATTTAGTATTTAGTGTGCTTTCATTATCAGAGTGAGTATCACTGATGTCCCTGACATGTTGCACCATCACATTTCTTGTTACACAGCAGCCATGTGTGCATGTAAGTGCACATGAGTGAGGTGTAATGCCATTAAATGTCACCCACCTCTTCCATAGTAACTGAGAGGCATTCTGGTTTAACCACCATGCACCTGCAATGAGCTTGGCTGTGTTCTCCTTCACCCAATAACTGTGACTGCTTCTACCAGTATTATATTTGGACAGTTTTCTTACAGATACATACATAATTACTGGAGAATATAAAATCTCATACATTTCAGTTCTAACGTTACCTTGTTATGAGTTTACATTTGTACAGATGTTTCTCTGTCTTAAATAAAATGCTTTCCTCAATTTTATCATTTCCAAATGGGTTGTCTTATGAGTCACTGTTCTCCCCTCTCGGTGGCAGAGAGTCAAGTTCAAGGCATCTCCTGCCGGGCAAGCATCTTCCTTGGCTGTGGCTCACTAGGGAGTTTTCTCTAAGTTGTGCCCTAGCTCAACTGGATTTCATAGGTACCAGAATCACTTGTAAAGTCAGCACATCTCTGGTGCTGTTCTAATTAACCCATCATAACTCCTTGGGAGGTGGTCTGTGTATGAGTATGAAATGATCATTAACAACCAGACCCACGATTCTCAAAATGTGCTTGTGGTTCAAGTTCATAAAATTCACCTGGGATACCTGTTAAAATGCAGATTTGCAGGTTTCATCCCAGACCCTCGGAATCAGAGTCTCTGGGACTTTCAATTGAAAGTTTACATTTAAAAAAAAAGCTTGCTAAGTGAGTCTAAAATTTGAGAATTATCAAAATGTATATTACTGAGTCCCACAGAATCTGGTTCTAGAATTAGAAGATGAATGCCCAACAACTCCAGTAGGATACAGCAAAATACAAGCTGTGAAAATGGACACTGGTTGAATCTATGTAAGGATTAAATTCGAGGAAGAAGGGATGTGTGAAGAGGGTGGAAGAGTGCCCAGAACACTGTGAGCACTGCACATGTTGTAGTCATGATTTTCTTAGAGCTGAGGGAGTATTTTAATTTGCCTCTGAGATGTGAATTACTCAAAAATAGATTTATTTCATCTTTATCAATTCCAAAAATGAATAAAAATAAGACTATTTCTGTATCTCAAGCACTTTGTTTAAGATCTGGTACTCCTTCTCTGTTGGGAGTATGTGATAAATGTATAGATTCAGGTAATTCTGCTCTTGCATCTGAGCCCCCAGGCTGAAGGTCCTTCTAACCTTACGAACTAACAAGTCTGTCTTGATCATTCTCATTGCCATTCACTCATCTAACTACTGATTAGGTGGTCTAGGAGACCTAACTACAAGTACATTCACTGCCTGGGGGTGTCTTGTAACATGCAGTATAGGATCCAATGGGTCTTGGGTGAGACCTGAAATTCTGCATTTCTAACAAGTTCTTAGGTGATGCTGGTCCATGGACAACATTGATAGCAGTATTGCTTGTTTAAGAAGCACTGTCTTCTTTCTGGCCTCCAGAAAGACTTTTTTGAGACTCTCTGGTCCCTGGATATCTCTGAGCTGGACTGCTGGTGGAGGAGGTGAAGGCTCCATACGGGCAATGCAGCACTGGACTTTGCTCTCAGCAGCTCCTGACCTGAATGCTGTGTTGGCTGCTGATGAATGATAAAGATCCTCTCTCTTTCATACCTGATCCAGGTCTCAACTGTGAGTCTTGTAAACCAGCTAGTTCTTTCTCTGGGAGTATAAATTTGGAATTCTGGTCTGTCTTCCCCCACACATCTCCTGAACTGTTGATAATGACCATGACTGCCCTTAAATATCTGGTAAGCCTTCAATGGCTCAGTGGTGTCTGAATCCCACAGTAGTTGTTTCTCCTTATTTTCCATTTTTTTAAAAAGATTAAAGTATAATTGACTTACAATATTATGTTAGTTTCAGTATACATCATAGTGATTCGATACCTTTATACATCACAAAGTGGTCAACATGATAAGTCTAGTTACCATCTGTCACCATACAAAGATATTACCTAATTATTGACTATATTTCATATGCTGTATACTACATTCCCATGATTCATTTATTTTATAACTGGAAGTTTGTACCTCTTAATGTCCCTCACCTATTTCACTCATCCTCTCCACCTCTTGTCTCTGGCAACCACCAATTTGTTCTTTGTATCTATGAGTCTGTTTGTAGTTTATGTTTATTCATGCATTTTGTTTGTTAGATTCCACATATAAGTGAAATCATACAGTATTTTTCTTTCTATGTCTGACTTATTTTACTTAGCATGAGACCCTCTGGTTCCATCCATGTTATCTCAAATGGCAAGATTTCATTCTTTGTTATGACTGAGTACTATTGCATTGTATGTATATATGTATGTATGTATGTATGTATCTATCTATATCTTTATATATACATCTTCTTTATTCATTCATTTATCAGTAGGCAAGATATGGGTCAATTCCATATCTTGGCTAATGTGAATAATGCTGCAATGAACGTAGGGGTGCATATATCTTTTTGAATTGGTGTCTTTGTTTTTTCAGAAAAATACTCTGAAGTGGAATTTCTGGATCTTATGGTAGTTTTATTTTTAATTGTTTGAGGAACCTCCATAGTGGCTGTACCAATTTGCAATCCCACCAACAGTACAAGAGGGTTCCCTTTTCTCCACATCTTCACCAACACTTGTTATTTGTTGTCTTTTTGATAATAGCCATTCTGAGAGGTGTGAGGTGGTATCTTGTTTTGATTTGTATTTGCCTGATGATTTGTGATGTTGAGCATCTTTTCATGTGTCTGCTGACCATAAGTATGTCTTCTTTGGAAAATGTCTATTCAGGTCCTCTGCCCATTTTTTAATTGGGTTTTTTTCTTTTGATGTTGAGTTGTATGAGTTCTTTGTATATTTTAGATATTAACCTCTTATAGGAAATATCTTTTGCAAATATCTTCTCCCTTTCAGTAGGCGGCTTTTTCATTTTGTTCATAGTTTCCTTTGCTGTGCAAAACCTTTTTAGTTTGATAGGATCCCATTTCTTTATTTTTGCTTTTGTTTCCGTTGCCTAAAGAGACATATCAAAAAAAACATTGTTAAGACTTATTTAAAAGAGAAAACTGCCTATGTTTCATTCTGGGAGTTTTATGCTTTTAAGCCTTATATTTAAGTCTTTAATCCATTTTGAGTTTATTTTTGTATATGGTGTGAGAAAGTAGTACAGTTTTATTCTTTTGCATGTAGCTGTCCAGTTTTCTCAGCACCATTTGTTGAAGAGGCTGTCTTTTCCCCGTTGGATATCTTGAATCTTTTTTTGCAGATCAATTGACCATTATATGACTATGGGTTTGTTTCCAGGCTCTCTATTCTGTTCCAATGATCTATGTGCCTTTTCTTGTGCCAGTAGCATACTGTTTTGATGACTGTAGGTTTGTAGTATAGTTTGAAATCAAGGCGCAAGATACCTTCAGCTTTGTTCTTCTCTCCCAAGATTGCTTTGGCTATTTGGGGTCTTTTGTGTTTCCACACCAATTTTAGAATTATTTGTTCTTGCTTTGTGAAAAATGCCATTGGTATTTTGATAGGGATTGCATTGAATCTGTAGCTTGTCTTGGGGAGTACAGTCATTTTAACAATATTAGTTCTTCCAGTCCATGAGCATGGTATATCTTTCCATTTGTTTGTATCATCTTCAATTTCTTTTATCAGTCTCTTATAGTTTTGCAAGTACAGGTCTTTTACCCCTTTGGTTAGATTTATTTCTAGACCTTTTATTCTTCTTGATGCAATTGTAAATGACATTTAAAAAAAAAATTCTCTTCCTGGTAATATGTTGTTAGTGCATAAAAATGCAAGAAATTTCTGTATATTAACTTTGTATCTTGTGACTTTACTGAATTTATTTATCAGTTTTAATAGTTTTTTGGCGATATGTTTAAGACTTTCTATATATATGTAGTATCATGTCATCTGCAAATAGTGACAGTTTTACTTCTTCCTACCAATTTGGATGACATTTCATTTTCTTGTCTGATTGCTGTGGCTAGGACTTCAAATATAAATTAAAGTGGCAAAAGTGGGTATCCTTGTCTTGTTTCTGATCTTAGGAGAGACACTTTCAGCTTTTCACCCTCGAGTATGAAGTTAGTTGTAGGTTTGTCATATATAATTTTATTATGTTGAGTTATGTTTCCTCAAATCTCACTTTGTTGAGAGTTTTTATCATAAATGGATGTTGAATTTTGTCAAAAGCCTTTTCTACATTATGAGATGGTCATGTGAATTTTATTCTTCAGTTTATTAACGTGGATTATTACATTGATTGATTTGCAGATATTGAGCCATCCTTGCATCTCTGGGATAAATCCCACTTGATCATGATATATGATCCTTTTAATGTATTGTTGAATTTGGTTTGCTAATATTTTGTTGAGAATTTTTGCATCTATGTTTATCAGAGATATCGGCTGGTAATTTCCTTTCTTTATGGTGTCTTTGTTTTTGGTATCAGAGTGATGCTGGCCTCATGGAATGCATTCAGAGCATTGTTTCCTCTTCATTATTTGGAATAGTTTGAGAAGAATAGATGTTAACTCTTCTTTTAATGTTTGGAAGCATTCACCTCTGAAGGCATCTGGTCCTGGACTTTTGTTTGTAGGAAGTTTTTTTGTTACTGATTCAATTTCATTACTGGCAATTTGTCTGCTCATATTTTTTCTTTCCTCAGTCTTGGGAGATTGTACCTTTCCAGGAATTTATCTATTTCTTCTAAGTTGTCCATTTTATTAATGTATAATTGCTTGTAGTAATCTCTTATGGTCCTTTGTATTTCTGTAGTGTTGGTTGTAACTCTCCTCTTTCATTTCTAATTTTATTTATTTGAGCACTGTCTCTTTCCTCAATGAGTCTGGCTAAAAGTTTATCAATTTTGTTTATCTTTTCAAAGAACCAATTCTTAGATTCCTTGCTCTTTTTATTGTTTTTAAAGTTCAATTCCATTTCTGTTCTAATCTTGATTATTTCTTTTCTTCTACTAAGTTTGGGTTTTATCTGTTCTTTTTTCTAGTTCCTTTAGGTGTAAGTTTAGATTGTTTATTTGAGATTTTTCTTGTTTCCTCAGGTAGGCTTTTATCACTACAAACTTCCCTCTTAGATCTGCTTTTGCTGTGTCCCATAGATTTTGGATCATTCTGTTTCCATTTTCATTTGTCTCCAGGTATTTTAAAATTTTCTTTTTGATTTCTTCAGTGAACCATTGGTTATTTAGTAGCTTGTTGTTTAGCCTCCATGTGTTTGTGTTTTTTGTAGTATTTTTCTTGTAGTTGATTTCTAGTCTCATAGCACCGTGATTGGAAAAGCTGCTTGATATGATTTCAATCTTAAACTTACTGAGACTCATTTTGTGGCCTATTATGTGGTCTATCCTGGAGAATGTTCCATGTACACTTGAAAATAATGTGTTTTTCTCTGCTTTTGGATGGAATACTTTATATATATTAAGTTCCCTACATATGAACGAGTTCCATTTTGAGAGCGTGTTCATAAGTCCAATTTGTTTGTAAGTCCAGCAAAGTTAGCCTAGATATCCAACTAACACAATCTGCTATATAGTACTGTACTGTAATAGGTTTATAATACTTTTCACATAAAAAATACATAAAAAACAAACACAAAAAATAAACATTTTAAATCTTACAGTACAGTACCTTGAAAAGTACAGTAGTAAGTATAACAGCTGGCACACAGGGGCTGGCATCAAGGGAACAGGCAAGAAGAGTTACTGACTGGAGGAGGGAGAGGAGGTGGGAGATGGTAGAGCTGAAGGATCATCAGCAGTAGGAGATGGAGGGCAAGCTGCAATTTCACTCACTCCTTAAGTGATTGGACATGAGAACACACGTTTGCATCTTTGAAAGTTTGCAACTTGAAGGTTCATATGTAGAGGACTTACTGTATATCTACTAAGTCTATCTAGTCTAATGTGTCATTTAAAGCCAGTGTTTCCTTATTGATTTTCTGTTCAGATTATTTGTCCATTTATGTAAGTGGGGTGTTAAAGCACTTACTTTGTTGTGTTACTGTCAATTTTTTCCTTTATATCTGTTAATATTTGCTTTATGTATTTGGGTGCTCCTATGTTGGGTGCATTTATATTTACAGTTGTTACATTGTCCTGTTAGATTTTTATCATTATATAATGTCCTCTTTGTCTCTTGTTACAGTCTTTGTTTTAAAGTCTATTTTGTCTGATGTAAGTATTGCTAACCCTGCTTTCTTTTCGTTCCTATTTACATGAAATAGCTTTCTCCATCCCTCTCTTTCAGTCTGTGTGTCTTTAGATTTGAAGTGAGTCTCTTGTAGGCAACACATATATGGGTCTTCTTCTTCTTCTTCTTCCTCTTTTTTAAAAAATCCATTTAGCCACTGTATGTCTTTTTTTTTTTTTTTTTCTGTAGTAAGCAGGCCTCTCACTGTTGTGGCCTCTCCCGTTGCGGAGCACAGGCTCTGGATGCGCAGGCTCAGTGGCCATGGCTCACGGGCCCAGCCTCTCCATGGCATGTGGGATCTTCCTGGACCAGGGCACGAACCTGTGTCCCCTACATCGGCAGGTGGACTCTCAACCACTGTGCCACCAGGGAAGCCCCACTGTATGTCTTTTGATTGGAGCATTTAGTCCAGTTACATTTAAAGTAATTATCAATAGATATGTACTTATTGCCAATTTGTTAGTTGTTTTCTGGTTGCTTATTTTCCAATTCTTACCTCAGCGCCTCAGCTTTCAGTCCTAATGAGCTTTCTATGCCTCACACAACTCTGGTTTTAATTATCTATTTTGCCAGGACTCTCACCTGGGCAACTGGCCTCCCTTCCATGGCCGCTGTCATTCAGCCTTAGCAGGGAATCCAGTCCTATGGTTTGTTTATAAGAACCAAATCCCAAGTTCTCTATACTTGAACATGTGTCCACATGCCTTTTAAAGAACTTCCTTGGGACTTCCCCGGTGGCACAGTGGTTAAGAATCCACTTGTCAATGCAAGGGACACGGGTTCAAGCCCCGGTCCGGGAAGATCCCACATGTCACGGAGCAACTAAGCCCGTGTGCCGCAACTACTGAGCCTGTACTCTAGAGACTGTGAGCCACAACTACTAAGGCCTGGGCACCTAGAGCCCGTGCTCTGAAATAGGAGAAGCCACCACAATGAGAAGCCCATGCACCGCAATGAAGAGTAGCCCCCGCTCACTGAAACTAGAGAAAGCCCGCGTGCAGCAACGAAGACCCAACACAGCCAAAAATAAATAAATAAAATAAATAGGGCTTCCCTGGTGGCGCAGTGGTTGGGAGTCTGCCTGCCAATGCAGGGGACATGGGTTTGTGCCCCAGTCCGGGAAGATCCCACATGGCGCGGAGCGGCTGGGCCTGTGATCCATGGCTGCTGAGCCTGCGCGTCCGGATTAATTAATTAATTAATTATTTTTAAAAAGAACTTCCTTTCATTCTTCTGCCTCCACGAGCTAAGAGTAAAGAAGATTAATCCTTTTCTCTTATTCTCATATCTATCAGGTCTGAGATCTTCCTTCATAACCCCAGAACTTTATCTTCTTGGAGAATAATCTTCCTTTGTAATATAAGTGACAGTCCTGTGAGATGCTGTAAGGTGCATTTTTTTGTTTGTTTGTTTTTACTGTGAGGGTCTTTAGTGAATAAGAACTCTCATTTCTTTGTTCAACAGTTTGTTCATCTTTATATACTTCCAGAGACAAACTGTTCTGAGTAATTGAGTAGTTTCAAACTTTTTTCTTTAAAATATCATAGATTTAAATGTATTATTAGAGTTGTCAATGTATGCCTTTCACAATTTTTCTTATTGCAAAATGATTTTTTTGAAAAGTAGTTTAATTCCAATTTGGTTTCCACAAGTTGCGTTAATTAAATTTAAGTTCTTAACCATTCAGATGCTCTATATTTTCCATGGCATCACCCACATGTCGACTCACTGGGGAACTCAGAACAAACATGCACACACACACACACACACACACACACACACACACACACTCAGGGATCCACTGTCCTATTCTTTTCCCTTTCCCTCAATAAATTCTGATCTGGATTTTAAAAGCTCACTAGGTAATTTTGACTATCAGCTAGCTTTGGAAACTATTGGGATGGTTTCTTGTGTATCTATCTATCTATCCATCCATTATCCTCCTTTCCTTATTCTAAAAAAGATTTAAGGTACTGCCTTAATTAATATAGTCAAGTAGGAAAGTAACCATTTAAGAAAATAGATTAAAAGATCAATAATAGTTTAATCTTTATCTACTTTCTCATAGTTTTATGTTTTCCAAATTTTCTTGCCATGTATTATTATAGCGATAATAACTTTTTTATTTATTTATTTTGTTGCGGTACGCGGGCCTCCCACCGCTGCGGCCTCTCTTGCTGCGGAGCACAGGCTCCGGACGCGCAGGCTCAGCGGCCATGCCCCACGGGTCCAGCCGCTCCGCGGCACGCGGGATCCCCCCGGACCAGGGCACGAACCCGCGCCCCCCGCATCGGCAGGCGGACTCCCAACCGCTGCGCCACCAGGGAAGCCCGATAACTTTTTAAAAGACTGAATTTTTTATGGATTAAAAAATTGATGCTGTTACTTATCAGGGTTGCTCTGCTTGTGTACTATTTTATACTTAGTGAGTTGTCAGTTAACCAAGTATTTTAATTTTTAGGACTGTCTGTTCCCCAGAGGACTAGAAAGGAAAGCTTTCACACCTGTTACTTTACAGATTCCTGGTAAGGCAGAAGACCTCGGAAGTTCTAACATTTTCTGTTCTTTAGGGTTCTGCAACACCCCTGGAGGAAGGATGCATATTATCCTCAGCCAGCAATGTTATATAAAACATTGGAATTTGAAATTGTAATCTAGCATATTAGAATCTGTGTTGGAAGAACCACTTAAGGCTCCCTGCCCAACCAGTAGTTAACACCCCAAGGGCACAATTTATTTATTTCAGTGGATTGCTTCCCTCTAGTGGTGAAAGGTGGTCATACCACTTCAATTTTAGTGTTAAAGTTTTTAGTCTCACATAGTTTATAAATTATTTTACACCACGGGTTTCTTTGATTACAAGGATTGCAATCTATGCTTTTGTGATAATATCACATAATATCTATGCTAAAACCATTAGCTCATGATTTTAACAACCAAAGCAACAACATCTAAGAAGTCGTAGCCTGTTCTCTAATTTCTTTCTGACTCGCTAATTGTTTCAAATGAAACAACTTATCTCTGATTTATAATACTCCTACTATTAAGAAATCTTACATAAATTCATGTAATTGTTCTAAGTCAGCCCTTATCACTAGACAGCATTATAAGTCAGTATGATTAAGTTTCTAGAAACACAAATTGCCATCATGTGGTTATAGCCTTTGGTGACAAACAGAACAAAACAAAAGGATTGGGACAGTTTACTACCAGATGCAGGATTTGATAAACAATTCCTGCCTAGAAAACACTTTTTCATTTTGAGACAAATTGCTCTTAAGAAACTCAATGAACTCAGTAAAGTTTCTAAATCATCCTTTCATGTCCTTTTCTTTTTTCCTTTCTTTTTTTTTTAACATCTTTATTGGAGTATAATTGCTTTACAATGGTGTGTGTTAGTTTCTGCTGTATAACAAAGTGCATCAGCTATACATATACATATATCCCCATATCTCCTCCCTCTTGCGTCTCCCTCCCACCCTCCCTATCCCACCCCTCTAGGTGGTCACAAAGCACAGGGGTGATCTCCCTGTGCTATGCGGCTGCTTCCCACTAGCTATCTATTTTACACTTGGTAACGTATATATGTCAATGCTACTCTCTTACTTCGTCCCAGCTTACCCTTTCCCCTCCCCGTGTCCTCAAGTCCATTCTCCACATCTATGTCTTTATTCCTGTCCTGCCCCTAGGTTCTTCAGAACCTTTTTTTTTTTTAGATTCCATATATATGTGTTAGCATACGGTGATGTCCTTTTCATCTGAACTCTTAACAACTCTCCAACATAGAAGGGAAGGTATTATTATCCTACCTTATTTTTTTTAATGGTTGAGGAAACTGAGGCTCAGAGAGCACACAACAAAACAGTCTCAGAAATGGGACAAGAATAAGAACCATGGTTGTCCCGCTCTTTGTGAGATGCTTCAGACTCAACATTCAGTGTTCGGCTGTGCATTTTTATTTGGACGTCCACTCACCTGCTCTCAAATGCAACTCAGCCTGAGCAGCTCCTTCTCCAGGCTCTCTGTCACACTGAGTGGCCTTGCCTCCACTAATCTCATCAAACGAGAAGTCTGGCAGGCCTCCTGGCCTTCTTCCTCTTCCATCCCCACTTGTAATCAACAAGTCTTGCTGAGTTTCGTGACCCTCGTCCACATCCTGTTTCACCTTCATGTTACTGTCCTAGAGCTGCCATAGCAAAGTTCCACAGACTGGGTGGCTTAGACACCAGAAAGCTATTTCTCACGGTTCTAGAGGCTGGAAGTCTGAGACTGAGGTGTGATCAGGGTCGGTTTCTTCTCCTTGGCTTGTGGACGGCCATCTTCTTACTGCTTCTCCACGTGGTCTTCCCTCCATAGGTGTTTGTGTCCTAATCTCCTCTTCTTAAAAGGACATCAGGCGTATTGGATTAGGGGCCACCCTAATGACCTCACTTTAACTTAATTACCTCCTTAAAGACCCATCTCCATGTATGGTCACATCTTGAGGGTCAGGACTTCACCATAAGAAATTGGGGGAGGGGTGCAACTCAGCCCCCAACGACCCTGTTACAGCTCTGGACTGGCTGACGGATGCCTCCCTTCATCCCTGCACTATGCAACATATTCCCACCTGGATCCTCTGCCCCAATTCACTGTCCACAGGGATCAATCCAACATACAGGTCCGATCGTGCAAGTTCCCCTGCTTCGAATCCTCCAACCGAGCCCGATTCTATCACAGGACAAGAGAAGACCTCTTGGCCCTGGCCCTGCCTTTCTCACCTGCCTCTTTTCTCTCCACACCTCTTGTCTCACACTTGACCTCCACTGATGCTAAAATGCTTCGTGACCGGGCCATGCTGCTTCATGCCTCGACGCCTTGGCTTATATTTATGCCCTCACCCTAAGACCTTTTTCTTCACCTGCCTGCCTCTTCCTCATTCTTCAAAATGGACAGAAAATGGAAGCCTCTTCTGGTTCCTTCAGGCCGATTGAAGCTCTGGCCCCCAGAGCAACCTGTGGGCATGAGTGCACCTTGGTGCATTATGAGTGACTGAGTAGGGGACGATCAATAACACTGATTGTTGGAACAGTTTGTTAAGGAAATGATCATCCAGCTCTGACACTGGGAACTCACTGCCCCAAAGAGCTGTCCCCCTCACTTCTGGAGGCGACAGCTGCCCTGGATCAGGTGGCTTGTATGAGCCCCTGCGCAAGTGAGGCTTCTTCATGGTTTCACATAGACACCTCGGTTTCTTCCCATTTATGGCTGGCTACATATGTATTTCTATTTTATATACATTTTAACTTAGACTCATACCTGTGAGGTTGGTACTCATTGGTGGAGATATTAATTTATATTTCCTTTTCCCCAACCCTTCCCAGCCGATCGCAGGCCCCAGATCTCCTGGCTTCAGGGGAGGATCGTGACAACATGGAACACAGGGGTGTTATCAGGGTGGATTTCCAGTCCGGGGCTTTTCCAGGCTGTGACTCATGCCCAAGCATTCAGTCAGAGAAATGGCTCTGCCTTCACATTTTAACCAACTCCTACCTCATTGTAGTAGCTCCTTTAACCCAATATAACCTTTAAAATAATATCATGTAAGCACTTCCACACCAGCAACTTTATCGGAAACATCACCCCCTCTCCGGCATGTGATTACTATTAATGATTTTATTTACAAACCCCACTACCACCCGCGTGAAGCTGTGTCAGGAACCAACTTTGTCCATCCCCCAGCCTCGTGCTATAATTAAATGGAATATTTGTGTTTCGTGTTCCTGGTGTGTAAACTGCCCAGACAATGTCCTATTCATCTTTGTGTCCTCAGGACCCAGCGCTGGACACAGAGTAATGTTCCCCAAATATCTACTGCAGATAAAGTTAACATAACCAGAACTATGGGAGAACAGGGGTGTCCAAGTAAATATTTCCAAGGAATTTTAGTGAGAAGCTTTTGGGAAAGGAGGTGGGGAGTGGAGGTGATGGTACAGACTGAACAAGATTCGTTAGGAATTGATCGTCATTGATGCTGGGTAATAGGATAGACTACTACTATAGACTACTATATATATACTATATATACTATATATATATATAGTATGTATAGTATATACATAGATATATATATATATACATGGATATATAGATATATCTATATACATAGATACTATAGTATCTATAGTATGTATATATAGTCTATATATATAGATTATATATACTTGTATATATAAATATATATATATACTATATATATAGTATATATATAAATATATATATCTAAGCCTCTTGAGGCATCCATTCTCCTCCACCTCCTATGGGTAGAGGAGATAGTTGTCACTCTTGTGAATGCCCAACATCTAACACTCTTTTTGTTTTTTGGAAATCCTCCATCTTATGAAGCCAAGCTCTCTTCCCACTGTACAAATGGAGTAGAAAATGCTAGACATTCTTTTTCCCGGTACTGCTTTGGCGCAGGCATGCGACTTGGGCTCTGCCTGCCCCACTTACCTGCCTCAGATGTTGACTGAGAATCCAGTGAGGTAAGGAACCAGGAACAGCCAAGAAGGAGGTGGGGTCACTGAGGGTCCCCAGGGGTGGAGGCAGCCATGGTAATCACTGTGGATTTGCAAGGTCCCTTTCATTTGTAACCTCAAAGATGCGAAGGTCAAGGGTCAAAGTGTGGGAAGCTAAAGTCATATGTTTATAGGACGTAAATATGTAAGTCTCTCGAAGGAACAGCTAACATGGCTGGAGCCCCCAAGGCTCATGGAACCTTAAGGAGCTCCACCTGGTGTCATAATTTCAGGACCAAGAACAGCAGCTGTTTCAGACCCCGGGGCCCTCCGGTGGCCGTGATGAGAAAGAGCAGGGCATGCCAGGGGTTCTCAAGCTCATCAGCACCCTCCTGGAAAAGGGTAGGTTGGCATGGGAACGGGGAGAAGGAGAGATGGGAGGAGGGGAGAACAATGGTCTCCACCGTAGGTGGGCGGTCACTCCAAATGTTCGCAAGGACTCACTTCATCTGAGAACCTGGGTAGGAGGCCCAGACCTTGGATTATGAAAATACTTACTCAGCCATGGCGTCACTCAGATTCAAACATTACCAAGATTTTGCCGCACCAGCTTCATCCTTCCCTTCTTCCCCTTGTTGTTTTCCCTAGACTGGAGGGTTTTCATTGAAATCTCCCCTTCACTTCAGCATGTGTCTTTCTTACACACACAATGCCGTTATCATATCTGACAAAATAAAAACAGTTCCTTAGAATCAGCTGGTAGAGTCCAAGGTCTAATTTTCTACGCTGATATCCTGTAAGTTTATGTGTATCCACCCATTCCTGCCTGGAGTTTCTGATGAGATTAGAATTTGAATCACACAAGTCAGGGCAGTAGATGCCCTCCCAGTGTGGGTGGGCATTGTGCAATCTGTTGAGGGCCCAATAGAACAAAAAGTGGGGGAGGGCGAATTCTCGGTCCCCCTGGAGCTCTCTATCCTCTCCTGCCCTCCGACATCCCCGTCCCTGCTTCTCTGGCTTTAGGATTCATATCGGAACTTACACAATTACCTGGCAATTCCCAGGCCTTTGGCCTTGGAGTGAGTTAAACCACCAGCTCTGGTGCTTCTTCAGCTTCCAGCCCAGAACTGTGGCACCGAAGCAGGCAAGCACACTGCACTCAGAAGACAGGAAGCCAAAACGTTCCAGGAGGGCTTCCCTGGTGGTGCAGTGGTTGAGAGTCCGCCTGCCGATGCAGGGGACACGGGTTCGTGTCCCGGTCCGGGAGGATCCCACATGCGGAGCGGCTGGGCTCGTGAGCCATGGCCGCTGAGCCTGCGCATCCAGAGCCTGTACTCTGCAACCGGAGAGGCCACAACAGTGAGAGGCCCGCGTACCGGAAAAAAAAAACCAACTTTCCAGGAGTAATTATGAGGGTGAGTATTATGGATTGAACTGTGTTCACCCAAATCCCTTTATCGATGTCATATACCCTCATCCTAAGAATGGGACCTTGTTTGGAGACAGGGTCTTTACCAAGATAATCCAGTTGAAATGAGCTCATTAAGGAGAGCCCTAACCTACTATGAATCATGTCCCTGTAAAATGGGAAATTTGGAAACAGACTGATGTGTTCAGGGAACAGCAGGGATTGCAATGTGAGCAGCAGACAGGACGGGCTGGGACCCGGGGGGGGGACCGTGAGGCTGGAAGGGACCACGGGCATGCAGAGGTGGCTGGTTAGTTCTGGGCTCTGAGAACCAACCTAAGGGGCTTGCCTGAGGTCCGCGGGGAGCCCTTCCCTGCACCAACCTCTCATCTCCACGTGCTGGCCTTGCAGAACAGTTTGCCTGGCCCAGAGCAAACTGAGGCAGAATGGAAGGCTGCCTGAGAAGGACGGAGACTCAGGAGCTCTGCCACTGAGAGCTGTGTGGCCTCTGATGTCGACTTAACTTCTCTGTGCCTCGGTACCCTTCTCTGAAAATGGGGAGGTGGTGGTGTTTCCTGGCAGGCTGCGGTTAGGACGGAATGTGTGGGTATTGCCGGTACTTGGAACACACAGGGCCAGGTGTGCTTGTTACAGTGACGAGGCCGCCTCCCCACCCCCCGGTGTGCCCTGCCCAAGCACCTTCTGTGATTTGGGTCACCCAGGAGAGGAAGGAAAGGGAAGCAGAAACGAAGGCCTGGGCTCCTAACAAGTGCCTGACAGGCATTTCCATCCATCTCTGCATGACCTGCCAGCCAGGCAAGGCCACCCCATTGTACCCCAGAGAAAATCTGGGGCCAAGAGTGACTTGCATATGGCCAGGGGGCCAGTCAGGGTGAAGGCAGGACTCAGTCTAGGAGGTAGGTATGGCCATTTGCTGCTCCTTTTCCAGCTAGAAAGACACCTGTCAGTGGCTCTGGCTGCACAGAGGCCCTTGGCCCAGGGGAACCTGAGGAAACAGGCCACACCTGTGATTATGGCCCTATTGGCCTCTGGGGCACGTCCAGTCACCCTTTTGTCCCTGGGACACCCATTTGCCCCCTCTGGGCCTGGCACTGTCATGGGGCTGTCACTTGCCAGCAAAGCTTCTCCAAACAGGATCAGGAGTGGGGTGGACTCTCTTCCCCCAGTGCTGGCTTCTGCAGGAGCCCCGGAGACAAGCTGGATGGGGAACCCACCTGCACTCATTAAACTCATTAGGCTGCACATTATGCCACGCAGAGAGGTGGGCTCTCCAGCCCGCTCTCAGAGACTGTGGCTCAGAGAGGTGGAAGGTGTGCTCAGCTTCCACAGCCAGCAGGATCCACGCCTGTTCTGTGGGGTCGCGTCATGACCTGGAGAGCAGGGGCTCTGGACGGACCTGGGTATTTCTTAACCCAGTGGAGGTGACCCTGCCCTGTGCCCCACCCTGGACCAGTGCTGCTCTTCCCTCCTGCCCTGTCATTTTCCTCCCTCTCTCCCTCCCCCCCCTCCTCCTCTTCCTCTCTCTCCCAGGTTCTGGCTCCCCGCCCAGATGGGGGTGGCACTGCCCAGTGTGTGGTCATGAGATGCTGGGTGCAGGGTGCAAGCACAGAGTAGGAGGTACAGGCATGGGTGCTGGAACTGGGTGAAGCGTTTGCATGAGGGGTGTGGAGTGCAGGGCTCAGAGCAGGGAGAAAGTTCTCGGGCTGCAGGGTGTGGGCAACCACGCTGCTGTGTCCTCTGCATCCACTTACCATACTGGGCTCACCTGCTTTGTATGAGGCCCTTTCAAGCAGGAGATACCAAGGCTGTGAGAGAGGAAGGATCTCGAACTCTGGACTGTTTGACGCTGCCCTGAGACATTTTTCTGTCTCCTCTTTCCCCAACCTGCCCCCTGATATATGGCAGGGATGACTGCCCTCCCCCAGCCCCCATGGATGCCCTATAGGGCGGGGCAGGGCCCTGGAACCCATTTCCAAGGAGGGAGAAGAGCGGCGCCCCCAGCTGTTATCCTGACAGACTGAGGAAGAACTGAACCTCTCCTGGTCCCAGCCGCCTTGCTTAATATGGACACAAAATCCCCCCTCAGGAAGCTGATGTTCCTGAAGTATAGGGGTGGATGGACTTGAATAACCAGCCCTCCCCTCCCCCCAGCCCCAGGAACAGAGGGGAGGGGTGACGGCCAAGGAGAGCAGCCAGCTTGAGCTGTGAAAGGAGAGGCTGGAGGAGCAGAGAGATCCTGCAAGCTCATGGCCTCGCCCTGGCTCTCCTTCCCCACCATGGCCCAGGACTACTGGCTGCCAGCCCACTAACTCCTCAGCACCCTGTCCCCTCACGCCTCCTCCAGGAAGGCCTCCCGGGTCCTCCAGGAGCCCCCAGACCACCAGAGCAGCTTTTCCTGTGGGCAGAGTCCACCATGGCCAAGGCCCGTCTGCCTAGCAAGGCTTTCCTGGGGGCAGGTTATCTCCTGTTCTCTCACCTCCCAGCACAGAGTCAGGGTTCAGTGGTTGTTTACTGGTAAAAACTTGAGAACAGGACCCAAGGCAGACTTGCAGCCTGGGGTGGGGTGGACCTGCTGTGTATGGGCAGAGTGCTCTCTGAGGTCAGGCTCTGGGTGGCCACCTTACATCCCCAGCAGCTTAATTTCCAAGCCACCCTCTGGACAGACCTACGGATCCCCATTGTACAGATCAGAAGCCCGGGGCTCTGAATCAGGCTGCCAGGAGTTTCGTGTTGCCCTGCTCCAGGTTTAATGGACTTGCTCACACAGCAGGTAGAGGTGGAGTACGGAGGAGTTGCTGAGCTGAGCTTTATAGGCTGCACCGTGGATGTGACCCATGCCGCCCAGGGTAGAAGGAGACAGGCATGTCCATAACAGTTACACTCTTGGGTTCTTTCCACACAGAAGGTAAAGAGCTCCTGCTTTGTCCCAGGTGCTGATATAGCAGAGAACAAAGTGGAGCTCCATGAAGCCTGTCTAGCGAGTGAGGAGGGTGTTAACCAACCACACAGATTAATATACAATTATATTCATCATTAAATACTATGGAGGAGAGGGTGGGAGGTCCATGGAAGATCTCTCAGAGGTGGGGGAAGACATAACGGAGGAATAGCAACCTGCCCAACAGAAAGTGGAGGAAGGTGCTTCCCTTTAGAGGGAGCAGCCCATGCAAAGGGCCTGAGGTCACGAAGGGCTTGACCTGTAGGGAGAATTTGACCCTGCAGCGGTGGTGCCAGGAGGAAGTGGCTCCTTCCAGGTGGAGGAGAAACAGCAGCCAGGACGCAGCAGAGGGAAAGGGTCATGAGGACTTTGGGCAGGGGCCTTGCCAGCATCTTCTGGATGGAATGGAGCAGAAAAGGGGGTGGGAGGTGAGGGCAGAAAGGCAGGTGGGACAAGTCCTGAAGGCTCTGAGATGCAGGCTGAGGGTCAGCCACCTGGAGGGCAGACAATGGGAGCTATGGAAGGTTGGAAGCAAGAGGATGCCGGGGTCCATGCTGCTGTGGGGATGTTCTTGGCACTGGGTGCAGCACCAGGCATTCTAGCCATCAAGGCAAGCCTGAGACCCCAGGCTGGTCACTCGCCCTAGAGGACAGAGAACTCTGATGTCACAAAGAGTAAATAGAAATAGTGCCAGTGTATCCATCTTACAAACTCCCACACACCACGATGCAGGGTCAGGCTGTTCTTTCTCTAGGATACCCAGAACAAGTCATGCTTCACACTCTCACGTGCAGCTATGGCCCAGAGCAAGAAAAGGTCACATGCCACGCGCCCACTGAGGGAGAGGTGCCAGTACCCTGCATTCTTCTCACAGTGCTGGGATTCAATGTGGCGTTTGTGGTGTATCTCATTGGAGCAGCCAAAACATGCAGCACTGGCCCTTTTGCTTGACAACAATTTTTTGCCAGTAACCAAGGTCACGGAACCTAGAACTTCAAGTAGCGTCTTCAGGCTGGGCATGGTGAGCCTGTTCTAGAAAAATCTGCTCCTGTGCTCTAGCCTGTCCCCACAGGGAAATGCCACCTCATAGTGACAGACAGCGAGCCTCGGAGATTGTCACTGAAGCTGCCCTCTCTCCTACCCTCCCCAGGGGACTTCAGCCTCCAGAACTATGGGAAAATACATGTCTGCTCTTTAAGCCCCATCTGTGGTGCCCTGTTAGGACAGCTGAAGTAGGCTAAATGCCAGTCATGGAGGATTTAACAAGAGGAGACAGATTAACAGGCTGTGGAGATGCTCTGAAGTTGGACAGTGTTGGTCCACAGTGAGTGAAGACGAGATGCCAGCTCTACCATGGCAGGTGGAGGGGGAAGGAATAAAGATGCAGAGAAGTAGGAATGGGCTGGAGTGAAGGTGGTAGGTGAGGCCAGGAGGCCCAGAGGACACTCCATTTACCAAACACCGGCATCAACAGCAGGCTCAGAGCTGGGGCTGTCCCTGTAGGATGGGGTTGATGAGAGCGATGCCATTACAGAAGGGGGCTCCCTGGTGGCACTGGAAGTCATATGATGCAGAAAGGAGAAGCCAGGTGCCTGCATGCGTCTGGAGAGTTAGTGCAGGCTGTGGAGAGGACGCCTCAGCTGCTCTCTACGTGGCCTCTCCACTGGGTGCCTGAATGTCCCCTGACGTGGCTGCTGGTTCCTCCAGAGTGAGTGCTCCAAGAGAGGACATAATGACACCAGGCCAAGGCGTTCACTTTAGTAAGGAGGTGTGACGGTGGGCACATGACCAAGGGGTCTGCTTCTCCTTTTGGGAACCCAACAACCAGAAGCTGCTGGCCAGAGAGAGGAATGGAACAGCCAGTTGAAGGCTCATTTGAGCAGGGGCTTGGACATGACACCTGTGACATTGGGGGACCGTCCTCTAGGAGGCATATACACCCCAAATCAATGGCCAGTGCATGATGTACCCAGTGGGTAAAATATGTGAGATGGGAAAAGGAGGGACCTCCTTTATCCTCCCTCCCAGTGACCTACTTGGGATTTGGAGTCTCATATACACAAGTCTGGACTCTGCAGGTTCAGAGGTTTGGGCATCCAAAAGGGGGATACTTCCACCAGGTAACAAGCTATTGCTTGTCCTGGTCACTTTGGGTTACTCGTGCCATGAGATCAGGAGACAACTGGAAGAGTCAGCAGTCTAGAAAAGATCACTGACCCAGACCATGGGAGGAAGTAGGTCCAGCGGGCTGAACACAAGGAGGCAGAGAAGACTCGGTTTGGAGCTCATGTGGGCATCTCTGGACTTCTTATCCTGATCTGAATGGACAGGTGAGTTCTGTGGCTCAGGAAGGCATGCTGGCCAGGGGTCAGGACCCTCAGGAAGGAGGCTCTGGGCACCCCACCAGGTCACCCATCACGTCCAGCACCGATGCTCGTCGGAGTTGAAAGGCATGGAATGGGTGGTAGGTGGGCGATTATGAGTATCAGATAAAACCCCTAGGAGAGATACAGCAAGAACAGCTAATGCAAAGGCCTGGAGGAAAGGACAAGAATAGATACCTATGTCATGGGGCGTGAGGTCTCCATGTGGGTGCAGTCAGGTGGGGCTGGAGCTGGGACAGCAGGAGCTGGAACAGCTGGGGCTGGCCTGCCTCTCTCCCTTGAAGCGCTCTCAGGGCTTCTCCATGTCTCCTTCCCACGTGGCCTGGTTTGGGCGTCCTCACAGCCTGGAGGCTCTGAGATCCACATGTGAGCGCTCCAGTGACCGAGACAAAATGTGCCTTGCCACTTCTGACAGCCTCCAATCACACAGGACATCTTTTTTCTACATTCTGTTGTTTACTAGTGAGTCACAAGCCCACCAGCTACAAAGGGAGAAGACACCCCACTATCAGCTCTACTGGGCAGGGGCTTCATCCATTGCTGTCTATGGACATATTCTCAACCCACGGAGGGACAGAGTAGAGGCTCTATGAAAATTTGTTGAATGAACAAAAGAATGAATGAATGAACAATGGCAGAAAGAAAAAGAGGGAAAGACTGATTTCCTTCAGTTTCTGGGGCAGTTGATTGTAAATTATCACCCAGGCTTCCTCGAGCTCTTTTATGGAAGGATGAAGGAAGTAAATAAATGAAGAACCCTCTCTGTGATGATGTATAAAATACTTTACACGAGATGTTAATAAGTGAGTAGCTCATTATAAAGGGGAGGGGACAGTAAGAGGCCTCGAGGCTGAGTGTTAAGTCTGGTCCTGGGTGCTCTGGGCAGCCTCTGTGGGTGGCCACCTTCCTGTGTGGAGCTGCTGATGTATAGGGAAGTATGCTTGCCACCCCAGTTTACAGAAGGGGAAACTGAGGCCCAGAGAGGGTCAGTGCTACCCAAGGTCACCAGATACAGCCTCCATGCCTGCCGACTCCCTGCCCAGTGCTCTTTGCATTCTTTTAACAAGCATCTCTGGGCACCATGGTGTGCCAGCCTGACCCAGATGGGCAGCAGCCACGGCTCCATCCCTCGGGGCTCCCAGCCTTGGGGGAGGCAGGTAGATACGCAGGACCAACCCTGGAGGTCATTCCTCTCAGCTTCAGCTCTTGACACCTGCTCCCCCATCATTTCAGCCCAAGCAGGCCCTTTGGGTCCCTGCACCTCATCCACTGGGGCCCCTGGACTTGACTGCGCTGACCCCCCATGGCAGCCTCAGGGCCACCCAGCACGCCCCTCTGGGGAGCTGCGCCTGACCCTGGGCTGGGCTGGCACGTCCCTCTGTCTCTCGAGTGCCTCAGTCTGTCTCTTCATGTCTCTCCTCAGGGGGGCACCTTCCCATCAAAGGGGGTCCTCATGTGTCCTCCTTGCAGTGCAGCACTCACCGTGCACCTGGAACAGAGCGTGCACCGGTGCTCCCCTGTTGGAAGAGCAGTGGGGGAACAGGGGGCAGGGCCCTGGGCAGAAGTGGTGTGAGTGCCAAGGTCCCCTGGACACTGTGTGACCTTGGATTTTCCTCCTTAGTTCCTGCGGCCAAGCCCTCCGGGAACCCCCATGCGGCTGAAGTGATGGTGTCACCCCTCTTCCGAGGAAAGCATGGGAGCTTATGTCAGCAACGTCTACAGCTCAGTGGTGGAGGAGCTGACCCGTAAGAGGCAGCACAGGTTCATCATCATGGAGCAGGAGGTTTTCTGGCCGTGGTGGGATGGCGTCACCTCGGACGAGCAGAAACGCCAGGTCATGCTGCCTCCGGGGTGGTCCTCACAGGGACAGCCAAGAGAGGAGTTATCTGAGTGTCCCAGGGATGACCCTTCAGGAAACTCCTGGGACAGTGCTGTCTGTGGTCGGGGCTCTGCTTCATAGACCAGGAGGCCCTAAACCCCACTGGGCTATTCCCAGGGTGTGTTTAGATCAGGTTTGTGGTCAGTCCCATGCCCAGGGGACAGGTTTGTGTTTTCATTGTGCCTTTCTGGCTATTCATAAAAAACTGCAGCTCTGGCAACCCAGCTGGGCACTCAGCTGGTATGAACGGGGTCACCTCTGACACTGGGCACTCCCGGGTGGCCCTGCGCCCACACCCTCTTCCTTCTTTTACGCATCTACACGGCCCCCATGGGCACGGGAGCTGGTGACCCAGCCGGGGGTGCAACAGTCTCGTGGTTTAAAGGCCGGCAGCAGATTAGCTTCACACATCGCAGGGAGTCAGAGGCCCTGCTCCACGGAGGGGCAGGCTGCAACCGGGTCCTCTCCCCGACCTGTCTGTGTGATCACAGGTGGTGACTGGCCTCTGGCAGCTGCACGTCCCACATCTGTAAGTGGGAGTGACCTACCCCCTCAGAGAGGCTGTGTCCACCTAGGATGCGTCTCCGGAGCTTGTTCCCCTCCAGGCATCACCGTCCTTCAGAACAGTCACTGACGGTGAGGCTCAGAGGCCCAACCACTTGCTCAAGGTAGCAAAGCTCAGAAGGTGAAGCCAGGCATCCACCAGGTCGCCCTGGAGGGGATGTGAACCTGCAGCCTGTGGAACCGAGAGGACATGCCTCCCATTTGGTGGGCTCTGCCACCTGCCAGGTGCGGGGCTAGGACTTCCTACACGTTACTTCATTGACTTCTCCCAACAGCCAGTGAGGTAGGCTGTACAGAGCTGGTCCAGGTTCAGAGAGGACAGGAAACTAGCTTGTGGTCACAGAGCTTATACCCAACAGGTGGGACTCTGGGTCAGATATCCTGACTCAAAGCATAACTCTCCAGGGTGTCCAGTGGGAGGTCCTCACTCCTTTACATGGACACCCCCAAACCCAATTGTCTTTCTCCTACCCCCAGAGTAAGGCATGTCTTGGCTATGAACTGGGCAGGCAACTCACTGGCATAGACCTGGAAGCTAGACTTTTTCTCTACTTCGTTTTGCCTGAATCCCCAGTGCCTGCACAGTGCCCAGTATGCAGTAGGTGTTCATTTAAAACAGTACATAGTGGGTGTCATTCAATATTTCTCAAGTGAAGAAACTACAAATACTGCACCTTCAGAAATCCGATCAAAACTGCAGTCTATCAAGGGCATGGTGGCCTCACTGTCACAGTCTTTGATCTGATTTATGTTTCCATCCTTCCCTTCATTCATGTACTTTAAAATTTGTCATCCAGTCATGCGACAAACGCAAACTGAAGAACACTACAAAATAACTAGCCTGTCATCTTCAAAATTATTAATTACAGGAATTAAAAACAAAGGCTTATGAATTTTTGTAAATTACAGGATAATAAAGAAAAATGACATTAAAAGCAATCAAGGTCCTAGATTGAATCCTGCACCAGAGAAAGGACATTAGTGGATCAGGTGGCAAAATTTGAGTAAAGTTCAACAGTAGTGTTATTAAAGTTAAATTTCTTGATTTTGACAATTACATAACAGTTGTAATTATGTTGTTCTTCCCAAACACCTACTGAAGTATTAGGATAAAGGCATGCTGTTGCTAACTTGTACTTTCAAATGATTTTGGAAAAAAGCATGCTACGTACATAAAGAGATGGGAGAGTATTGAGTCAAATATGTAAAAAACGTTAGCAATGAGATAACCTGGGGAAAGGATATGCGGGGCTCTGTGCAATTCTAGCAAGTTTTCCGTAAGTTTGAAATGATTTCAAAAGAAAAAATTTTAAACATATATACACATACATCCATGTATGCACACACGTATACATACATATGTGTGTATGTGTGCATATATGTACACACATATACAGCGTCCTGCTTTTGCAGAATAAATGAGGATGAAGGGTTTGAAGGAAGGACCGTGAGGTGCTGTAGCCATGTCCCCAGCAAACACAGTCAGGCTCAGCTTGGGGGTTGTAACCTGGCTTTCTCTCTGCCCACAATGCCAAGGTCTGCCAGCTCCTGGCCCAAAGATGCCTGGAGTTTGTCCTCAGGGGCCAGGTCATGCACGAAGAGGCTGTGACCCACTTTGATGACCAGCTCCTATAGCTCACAGGTCTGATTACCCTTCCCTAGACCCAGGGTTCCTTGGGTCTCCTGTTGGCCTGGGACTGCATATCTGAGCCCTGGTCCCGGGCTCCATCTTCCCCTCTAAGCAGGAGACTGTGACCAGTAAAAACTGTGATTAGCTGGTGCCATATTCATGCCTCTGTCCTTGAGTGCAGGGCTTAAGAGTGTGGATTCTGGACCAGCTGCTCTGGCTGTATCCTAACTCTGCTAATTCCCAACCCTGTGATCCAGGGCAAGAGATGTAACTGCATTAAGCCTCAGTTTCCTCCTTCATAAACGAGTTTGAGAATGAGGTAAAACCTACTTCAAAGGGTTGTCAAGATTAAATTAGGATAATTCAAATAGAGCACATTGAGTTCAGTGTGTGGGTCCCTAGTGAATGCTCAGCAAAGGTCAGATGCCATGACCCCACCCACCACCTACCTACTCCACCAATCATCTCCAACACCACCATGACCTCCAACACAACCATCATTAAAAATACCACCCCTGGATATATGTATATGTGTAGCTGATGCACTTTGTTATAAAGCAGAAATTAACACACCATTGTAAAGCAATTATACTCGAGCCAGAATTTTCTCCAGGATGTGACTGAAGCTCTAGTTCCACCATCACTCCACAAACGAGGAATCGCAGTTACCCCTTATGTAAAACAACAAAATAGCATTGGATGTTGTCTAAGGATCTTCTTAGCATTCTCTCTCCCTGTCCCTCTTTCATCTGGGGTCCCTCACTCATCTGAGTTTCTACTGCCTTATTTCTAGACCTCATTCAACCCTGAGATTTGCCACTTCTGTCTAGAAGGTGGCATTGCCGACAGAACCCTTTCTTCTCAGACCCTCACATCCCTTTCTTTTGATCACGATGACTGCCACAGACAGAGTCCTCCTGTGTGCCAGGAGCTGGTCCTGTGCCCTCGTGCATAGTCACACCCTAGGAAGGGGGCTGTTACTCCCTGTGGCTGTGAAGGTGGTGAGGCTGAGAGAGTGAGCCTCTCCCACCAGGCGGGGCCACAAGATCGGTACTGAACCTGGTTCCCCGACTCCAAAGTCTGCGGCTTGTTCATTTCTCCTGTTAAAGTCTGAGCAAGTGCTTTTCAGTTTGAAGCCACAGCAAGGTAAGCGGGGACCTCCACCTGACCTGCATGACAACCAGATCCCAGCAAACTCGGGTTCCTATCATTGGGAGAGGAAGGGCTGTTGGAGCCCTGCAGTGTGGTTTCTTCCCAGCGGATTCAGTGAGGCTTGCAGTACCCTCAGAGGATGGACATTGATTTCCTCTCACAATAAACTCCTGTTCTAAGAACAAGAGGTGCACTTATTGGCTTCAGTCCTCAGGGATGTCCTAGAGATGGGTATTCTTAGAACACCCCGCTCACAGAGGTCGAATTTGAGTCTCAAATTCTGCTGAAACTTACCTGCGTGATGCTGCCTTCAGGTGAAGGTCGCAGATCTGACCCGAGCCTGGCCCAGTAGTGAGGTACTTGTTAGCTCAGCCCTCCTCCCTGGTGGCTGAACCAAGTGCTTTCCCATCTATTCTCTCCTGGTTGCCTCCGAACAACCTGGTGGCAGGTAGTATTGTTCACAGCCCCATTTTCCAGATGAGGAAATTGAGGCATAGACAGATACAAGTATTTGCATGCAGCCAGTAGCAGAGCTGGACTCCAACCCAGGTCTGTCCTGGCCCGGCTCTGTCTCTAACTTGAGCCCCCCAGGTGCAGGAGGGTGTGTGTAAGGGGGAGGAGGTGTGTGCATCAGACTCTCAGGAGGCCCTTTTCAAACCACTCATCTCTGATGTCCTGGACAACCGCCTGTGATTGTGTCCACAGTGGGCGGTGTTTCTCAGACGTGGGACGTGCTGGACCAGCCCTCACTGCTCCTGGATCCTTTCCTCCTCCTCACCTTTGTTGAGCCCCTGCAGTGACTCAGGAAGGAAGAATCAAGAGGTCACCATGGCCTCAGAGGTCAGGTCAAGATGGTTTCCCAGGTGGATCTCAGGATGGGCAGCGTCTCAGGGGGCAGGCACGTCGAGGCCTCTGAACTTCTGCTGCTGTAGCTGGGCTTCTGAGGCATCTCTTCAACCAAAACCCCTGTGACTGCCTGTCAGGGCCAGGGGGCCATCGAGCTTGTCCTGGAGCTCATTTTCTCACCTCTCCCTGCCCCATCTCCTGCTCTTTGCATCAGGCCAACACCCACCTTAACTGTAGACAGGACATTTCTGCACAGTTTTTCCCCATGGCTCAGTGAACAGGGAAAGCTGAGTGTGGGCTGCAGCCCCTGGGGATGCGAGCTCATCCTCTCCCAGAGATGACAGCTCCCCAGCTGGGATTCTCAGCAGAGGCCTGGAAGAGTGGCAGGACACAGAGGGAGGTCTCCCCACCTACCGCATCCTGTGGGAGAGAGCCCAGCTCTGGCCTCAGAGGCCCTGGGGCTCCACTAGCTGCGGTGACAGAATCGAAATGTCCTGGAGAGGGAAGGAGACACCTGGGACTGTCCTGAGAGGGCCCTGCTGTCCTGGGTTCTTCCAGCCCAAGCTCTGGCCTGTGCCCCAACGCTCTCCCCCTCCAGATACTGGTAATCCCCTGTCTCCTGGGTTTTCCCCTCGGTTCCACCTCCCTCCTTCTCTCTGTCTCTTCCCCAGCAGTATTAAAATGTGCTGAATGTTCTCCTGAAAAGGAGGGAAGCGGGTCTCTCCAGCTGAGGTGGCGGCCACATTTCCTATGTCCTCTTGTCCTCTCCGTCACCCCGGGCCCTGCACTCTGGCCCCGCCCTCCAGTCACTGGCCAGGTAGGTCTTGACCTGGTCATTGAGCTCATTAGGACACTGGTTCAGCTCATTGAAGGTGACTGAGTGACAGTGGCTGAAGCGAGACGGAAGGTTGCTTCTCTCAGGGAGAAAAGTCTGTGGCTGCCGGCTGTTCTGGGCCATTAGGTAGCTCTGCTCCACAGAATGATCCAGGCATCCAAGTTGCCTGTGTCCTTTCTCTCTGCCATCCCCTAGGGTGTCTCTGCCCTCCTTGAATGGCTGCAGGTGGCTCACCCCACTGAAAAGCCATCCCAGCAGGGAAGGGGGAAAGGGAATGGTGGGAAGAGAGGAGACTGAAGCCTTGTGAAGGTGACCCAGAACTTACCCTCATCACTTCTGGTCACATCCATTAGGCAGCACCTAGTCACATGGTCTGTCTTCCACAGAAGACTGGGAAATGCAGTCTCCAGGTAGGAGTCTATTGTCCTGACCTAAGAGGTACTATGTGGTTCTGTTACTGAAAGGCAGAGGGGAGAATGTATGTTGGGGGAAGATTAGCTCTTTGATGTGCCACTCACCTGTTCATTTGCATCTCAGGAATGTTTTCTCTTGGAATTCAGAAAACCTGAGTAACAGTGACTTGAGTCCTTAGGATATTTACTATTTGCTTTCAAAGGAGAGCGATGATTTAGGAATTGATTCTGCAACCCATTGATTTTTCTCATACTCTTGTGTCCTCTCCCACGTGATCACAGAATGGCTGCCACAGCTCCAGTCATCATGTGGCCATACTTCCACATTCAAGGAAGGAAAGGGGTGCTTTCTTTCTGACTCTCTTTTTAATTAAGGTTAGAAGTCTTGTCCTGAAACCCAAGCAGGCTTAACCCGCATATCCTTTTAATCATAACCATAGCCCATGCCCACCTCTAGCTTCCACACAGGCTGTGAACGCAAGTATCTGATAGAGGTGAATGATCTCATCATGACTGGTTAGACTAGTGATGTCATCCCTTGGGTCTGGGTCGGTGTCCCCTGAACAAAGTGAGGATTCTGTGGGTGAGGAATTCGGGGCCACTGAGTCGACAGCCCTCAGGCCTGCGCTCCTCAGGCAGCCCATCTGGGGAGAGGGTGCACCCTCCACAGCTTACCGCCCCGCAGTGTGATGCTATTGGCTATCGCCGCCCTCATCCCAGACCCACCGCCCCCGGGTCGTCCCCTTCCTCTCCAGCTGCCCCTTCTGGGTCTCCTGTGCTTCCCGCACGGACTCTGCTCTTCCCGCTGCTTCCTTAGGGCTCGGAGCCCCACCCAAGTCCAGCTGCCTGGCTGGCCCCCATTGTCTGTGCACCAGACCTGAATCTTCCTCCGGTCCACCCAGGCCTCCCAGCAGTCACCTGCCACCTGGATGGGCCTTGTTTATGGATCTGATCATGGCTCTGTCCCAGAACCCTGGAATCTTCTGGGCCACAGCCAGTGTCCCAGCCTGGGGAGCTCATCACTGAAGGGCAGTTTGACTTAGCACCAGTCACCCGACCTCTCTGAGTCTTACTTCTCTCTCCTTACAACGTAGACTTCAGCACCCAGCTCTCAGGGTGTTCAGAGGTTATATTTGGGGGAAGAAGCCCTTGGGGAACTTTAATCAATGGTTTATCAAGTCTGGGACCTTCTGCCGTCACTCTGACCTCTGGCTCATTGTGGTGGCTTACAAATCATGAATAAAGAATGAATATTTAGATGATCCTGGGATGGAGTCCTTTGTGTCAGTATCTATAGCCGCAAGACCCTCCTTGCCCTGTAGATAGCACTCCAGCCCAGGAGAAGGGCAGGGGTCCCTGAGGGAGTGAGGGGGTGAGGGGGCCATCATTCAGTCACTGAGGAAGCTTATCTCTTTGCAGAAGGACATGGGTTTCTCTGTGAAACATTTGGGATCTGGCCGCAGTTCTCCTGGCAGGTCGACCCATTTGGCACATCTGCCCTATTTGCCCTGGCGGGCTTCAGTGCCCACATCGTCTCCTGGATCGAGTATGATCTGAAGGAAGCCATGGAGAAGGACCAGGTGAGTGGTGAGCGTCATCCACTGCTACTGACTCGCCTATGCTTCTTCTCCCCTTTGTTCACTGCATCTTAGAGCCCCTGCCATTCTCCAGAGCATTCAGGACGCTTGGTGACTACCTAGGCCATTGGATGTCCCAGGCCCATCCTCTGCTCTGCTGTGCCCTCAGCACGAGTGGCCCTCTCTTCCTGCATGTCTAGCTCCTGGTTGAGCTGCAGGCCCAGCTCGGATGCCTGCTGCTATGAGTCCCCTTCCCGCCTTCAGCTGGGCTGGGCTGGGGCCGCTTCCTTCTTTGAGTCTCCAAAGGGACTAGAGCAGACCCGCACTTAGGAAACCATGCTCAGTGCAGAGAGGAGGTGGCCGGGGGTTCAGGTACCTGGGACATAATAACTCTTCCCACGTGTGGGCAGCTAGTAAGGAATGAGTGTAACACTAAAAAACCACAGCAGACGCTTCCTGTCCCATGTACGAAGTGCCAGGCCTGATGGGAGCCACTGCCCTCTTGGTTTCCTTTAATCCTCACAACAACCCTAAGACGTGGTGAATTCGTTTCCTGGGGCAGACTTATGAAGGTACCAGAAACTGGGAGCTTCCAACAATAGAAATGTGCTGTTCACAGGTCTGGAGGCCAGAAGTCCAAGATCAATCCTGGACAGGGCCATGGCACCTTCTGAGGGTGTTATATCTGTTAAGACCTTATTTCCACATAACGTCATATGAGGTACTAAGAATAGGAATTAAATATATATATTTGGGGGACACCATTCAACCCATAACAGATAAGTAGTGCTATAAGTATCTCATTTTACAAATGGGGAAAATAAGACCACAAACCTAGGGATTCTGTGCAGGATCACTCACTCAGGTAATAAACTTCTGGACAACAGCGGTAGGATGGCCAGCCGGAGTTATCAAAGAGGATCTGGGCTCTAGGTAGACAAGAAAAGTAGCTATTTAATGAGCCCCTTCTGAGTACCACACTGAACATTGCTCACACTTCCTATGGCAGCTTGTTTCTCCTACAGATAATTCTGTGAGCTGGGTGTGGCTTCTGGAAATTCATGTTCAAAGACCAAATCACAGAGGAGTAGATGAACTGTGTATGAAGCAGGAGCTAGTGCCCATAGAAACAGGGTTTTATCCCTGCTTTGTAACCCTGAGCACTTTTTAACCATCAGAACTTGAAAAATGGACTGTACCCTTAGTGCTAGGTGATGAGCTCCCTGTGCCTGGGGGCATTCAAGCAGAGTTTGAGAGAGAATGGCTGGCAGGTCCTGGCAGAGTGAGTCCTGCCTTGAGGAGGGGTGGGATGAGAGTGCAGGCAGGCACCTTCTGGAAGGCAAATTCCTCAACCCCCTGTGGCTTTGGGAGGTCAGGAGGAATCTTAAGGAGGATCCCACAGGGGGAGATCTTGTCCATGAACCAGTGAGAGAGAGCAGAGTGCAGGCAGCCACGAAACTCAGGTGGGGCCTAGGGAGGGGAGCCAGGGCAGTTGTGTTGCCCCTGGGCCCTCACTCTGTTCCCTCCAAGTTTGCAGGGGCTGCAGTTCGTGTGGCAATGGTCCAGGTCCCAGCTGGCACAGCAGGAACTCTTCACACAAGTCCTGGACCAGTACAGCTATTGCTCGTGAGCACTTGCCTTGGGCCAGGCCCTGTTCCAAGCACTCTCTTTGTATTACCTCAGCCAGAGAGCTCAAGGCCACCCCTGAGGTTGACTCACTGAGCACCCATCTTACAGAAAGAGCAGCTGAGGCCTAGAAACCCAGCCAAGTTCCCGTGGTACTTGGGGCAGCAACACTGGGCTCAGGCGGCAGCTCCAAGGCCTTCGAGTCTCGGGAACAGCCCTCCTGCGGGCTGTCTGGTCGGATGACCCGGGGTTCCATCCTCGTCTGCCCCTCTGTACCTGTGAGGCCGCAGGCAGGGGGTGAGCCCCTCCTTGAACAAGGCAGGTTGACAGGCAGGATGAAGGGGCAGCTGGGAGAAGAGGCCAGGTGGGGACTTACTACCAGGTTCTGGGCGCCTGGCAGGGTGATGTGCCCGAGGTCCCAGAGGGCTGAAACGTGGCGCCTTCTGTCCACAAAGCTCTCATCTGCCCACCACTGACCTGTCCGTCCAACTGACGGGAGGCGGAGTTCCCGAGAAGGGTCTGCAGTCTCAGATACACTGTGGCCTTGCAGGGCCTTGCCTGCTCTCCCGGCAGGGTGGCCCCCTAACACTCCTTTTTCTCTCAGTGAAAGGTTTTACTAAGATGGAGAACCTGTCTTCACAGATCCACCCAGGGTTGGGATGTACCCCAAAATGGATGTTTCCATCACTCAGGGTAACATCGAATGCTATGCTGACATCCTGGTTTACAATGTGAAGTGACGGGCCACCTGATTCCAGGCACCGTACGTCCTCTGGCCCTGGGTAAGTCGGGGGTCCCAGGCCCTGGTTCCTCAACTCTGCTCAGGGACTGCTGAGATGGGTTCGGCCCCTGTACCTAGGACCACTCTGGACTTGTGTCCACCTCTAACCGGGCCAGTCTCCATCCAGGCAGTGGGCCAGGCAGCCATCCCAGACGTGGCTCAGTCCTTCCCTGCACCCTCCCCCAAGTCTCCTCACCCAGTCTACCAGCTCCTTCCTCCACCCTGGATCACCCCCAGACTCTCCCACCTGAAATGCAGTTCCTCACCCAAGCGGGCCGCCAGGTTCTACCAAGCTCTCTCCTCCTTTTCCCTTTGCAATGCTGGGAACAGAAACCTCAGCCTGCATCCTGGCTCCGTACTCCTCTGCTCTGAGACTTAGGACCCTCTGAGCCTCAGCGTCCTCATCTGTAAAATGGGATGATGACAGGACCTGCTTCACAGGCTCAATTTGACATCAAGTGGGAAAGGCAATCCCAGGGGACGCTGCCCAACACCAAGCAGTCATTGTTGTCATAGCTAAAGTTTATGGAGCACCTATTGTGCACCAGGCACTGTTCTATGGGATATATTTGTCTCACCCATTTAATGTGCCCCACTTGGCCTAGGGCATGCACTATGGTATCCCATTTGCACATGAGGGAACCGAGAGCCAGAGAGGTTAAGGAATCTTCCTGAGGCCACACAGCTACTTAGTAGGACAGCTAAGAAAGTGGAATTTGTGTTCAGACCCCATCAGATAAGCTTCACAGACTACTTTCTTTGCTCTTGACTGCCATTTTTTTTCATGCTGTTTTAGTTTTTTTGCTGTTTTTGTTATTACATTTTTATATAGATGCATATATTAATAAAACATGTTTTAACCAATAAAATTCTATACATTAGGTCAATAGGCCAATTGGTATGACACATTAAGTCAAAATATATAAATGTATAGAACTTTATCTGTGGTTGAGGCATAACTGAAAATATCTGTAGGCAGTAAAGAAACAATGAAATATTTACTTTCTCAACAGTGCAAAATAGAATGTGATATTGGCAAAAGGAAAATAGAAACATCTCCTTAAAATAACTTGGGTCCAGATTACAAAGTTTTATAAATACCATTGTGTGAGCTTCTACTTCTGATACATTATGAAGACTGTCAAAGTGGGGTCCTATAGGATTTATAAATCTAGGCTTGCCTGATCAATATATTATTCCAGTGCTTCTTTGTGGAGATGGCTCTGAGCACCCCTGCAGGCCTCCCTGAGATCCAGTCATGACCTTCTCTACCCTCTGACTAAAGCCCTTGACTTGGAATCGGGCAGTTTCTCTGGGGCTGCTTCAGCTGCTGTCCACCTGTGATAGGGAAGGTAAGTTGATTATCATGCTCTCCATCCTCATCGGTTTTTGTGATTAGTTCATAACAAAATTCAGAAGAAAGGTGATAAATATAAACCTTATGAATTTATCTCTTTAGCCAGCCTGTGAGCCGACAAATTCTGAAGGTCTCATCACTCTGGCCACTCGTAAGACTAATTTTGCCTGGGCTCACCTGTCAAAACCTAAAGAGAACTTTCTTTGCTCTTATCTTGTTGTACTCATGAGAGTCAGATAGAGATCTCCTCTGCAAAATATCTGTGAACCAAGAGTTGCAGATTGTAATATATCCAATCAGAGGTGGCTGGGCATTAGATTGGGTCCAAGATTTGAGGTACACGTGCAATGCATATGAACAACTTTACCCATTACATGATTTCATCTCAGTCAAAATTAAGACTTTGCCTCCCATGAGCCCTGCCTCTTACATACATTCTCACTCTAATTCTATTTTATTATGTATTCTTCTAAATGGCAAAATTTAAACAAAGATAATTTAGAATACTGTGATTGTTTGGGGGAACCATTTTTATACTGTAGCTCTCTTCTTGATTGAGATATAATTAACATATAACATCATCTTAGTTACAAGTGTACATAATAATGATTCCAGACATGTATATGGAATACATGTATATGTGTATATGGCCATACATGTGTATGGCCACCCTCCATGGGGGACATCACACCCATTGATTCAACCTGCCTTCTTAAATATGGTGACCCTACTCTAATCAATCATCCTCTTTAATGGGTGTCAGGAGACTTAAAAAGCCAGATTGTATTAATGGGGTCAGGAAACCTAAGGTGTTTGGTTGATTTAATGAAAGTCAGGAGATTTAAGAAGGCCAATTGATTTAAATGGGTTAACAATATTTAAGGGAGCTGATATAATCAATGGGAGTCATGTGATTTAGGGGGCTGACTGAATCATTTACAGCCCATGATTTGAGGGGATTGATTGAAGCAAAGGCAAACACGTGAGTTAAGGGGGCCCTCTGTTTTAAGGGTGGTCAGGAGATTAAGAAGGGCAATTAATTTAATGGGGCTCAGGAGAATTAAGAAGGCAGAATGACTTAATGCAGGTCTGGAGAGTTAAGAAGGCAGATTGATGGTTGGGGTGGGTTAGGAAACTTAAGAGGTTTAATTAGTAAAATGGGTGTCAGGAGATTTAAGAAGAATGACTGATTTAATGGGGGTCAGAATATTTAATGGGGCTGATTTAATCAATTGGAGTCACCTGATTTAGGGGGCTGGTTTAATACATAGGACTCACGTGATAAAAGGGTGCTGATTGAATCAATGGGAGTCACCTGATTTATGGGGACTGATTTAACAATAGGAGTCATGTTCTTCAAGGGGCTGATTGAATCAGCCCAAGCACCCACCACGCTGAGCACATACATTTGCAACCGTGTATAGAATATGTGTACACAAAGGAACTTTGGGTACCCAATTGTATACACGACAGTTTACATGCTAGTGTCCACAAACTGTGGGTACATGCTGCATATACACAACTGTGTACATACAATGTGTCCACAAAAAAACTTTGGGTACACATTGCATATACACAACAGCATACACACTATGTTTCTTCAAAGGAACTTTTGGTACACTGTGCATATACACAACTGTGGAGATATTATGTTTCTCCAAGAGAACTTTGAGTACATAAGGCATATACACAACTGTGGACATACTATGTGTCCACAAAGGAACTTTGTTTACACAGTGCATATATACAACTAAGTACAACAGGCGGTGCCTGGGTCTCACTTCAGGGGCACCTGGCCAGGGGGATACCTGGGCCCCATCACCAGGGTGCCCAGCCAACCTCCACACTCACATAGAAAGAGGAAGGAAGAGAGATGGGGAGAGGAGGGAGAGAATATGATAAAGCAAATGTAGTGAAATGCTAATGTTTGGGGTATCTAGATAAAAGATAAATATCTTTTAGGGATACTTTGCATCACTTTTACAAATTTCTAAAATTATGTCAAAATAAAAAGTTTAAAAATTGCCATGGGAATTAAATGTGACAGTACAAGTAAAGCTGTTAAAGTATTGTACTTAGCATAGTACCTGGCACATAGGAAATACTTGCTGCACAATAGCTAATATTATAAATGTATCTTCCTATATACAACCTTCCAAACTTTCCAGTCCATCTGTCCACTGTCTGCAGAATATACCCTGTCATCTTTCCTGCCCTGCTTTCTTGGGTTTCTGACTTTGCCTGGCATATACCCTGTAGTCTTCCTGGTTAGCATGAAACAATTTTAGCTGAGCCTTTTTGAAGAAACTATGACTATTTTCTGTACCCTCCTCTCCCTTTCCTGAATTCCTATAGACAAATTATAGATCAAAAAAGCACCAGCTCACTTTCTGTCATATGTGATTTCCTCTTTGTAAAAAGAAAACAGTTATGTTGTCCAACCTATTCTTTTCCAGAGAGGAGTTGCTTGACTAGAAATATATAAAATGCAAATTACAGAACAATACGTATACAAATAATCCATTGTGTAAGAAAAATAAAGTAGATGTATATTTAGAAAAGAATATAGGAAAATGTGCAAAGAAACTTTAGAAATGGTTACCTTTTGGGAGTAGGATTGAGGGGGGAAAGGAAAATCTTTCAAAAACTTTTTGTGTATTTTAAATTTTTTGTGGTAATTGAAAAATAATTTTGTAAATAATTTAGAAACAGTTCTTGGTGCCTGAGATACATCATGAGCAAAAAACTTAGAAGGATCCTTGTCCTCATTAAGATGACATTCTCATGGGAGAAGACAGGCAATAAGCAATAAACATAATACATATATAAACTATGCAGCATGCTAAATGAAAATAAAAATAAAATGTAGAGCTGAGTAGGGAGAATCAGAAATGCTAGGAAGATGCAAGACAGGTTTCAGTACTACACTGGGTGATCATTTAGGAGATGATATTAGAGGTGAGACTTAAGGTCATATAATGTGACCTCAAGTCTTCTGAGAAGTCAATTCCCAAAATTTACAGAAAGGCAATTCCTAAAATTGTGACAGGTGGCAAATTATTTACTTGGTGAGTAAGCATCTTTTGCTCTGACAAGATTTAGAATTAAGCACAGAAATATTCAAAAGAAGCAAAATCAAGATATTGATATTTTGGGGTTTAAAATCTGTGCATATTTATTATTTTAGGCATTGGTGATAATTAAGAGAGCTGGTCTGCTAGAGAAACAGGTCAGTCTCTCAATTTCAATTGATTTGGAATCATACTGTGTTTATAGACAGTGTTGGAAATTTGTCTAAAACAGGCACAGGGACCTCTCTGAGTGGCTGTGTCCCTCCTCAGCATTGTATCCTGAAATTGCTTTTCACTTTTGTGATTCCCTGGGTCTTGCCTAGCCTCCTTCTACCCATTTATGATTTCCAAATATATACCTGGCATAATATATAACTTTTTGAAATTCATGTAGGTGATATAGGTAAACACTCCACTCCCAGCAAGAATTTTCTAAATTGTGGTGCCTATCTATTAGTAACGATTAATAACACAATATTTTGTTCTTTTATTTTATATTAAACATTATATTTTCAGGAATATTGTTAGAACAAGAAACACTGAATTTGAGAAACATTGTTGTGGTAGGTGGAAAAATGCCCCCCAAAAGACGTCCTGGATTATCTGGGTGGGCCCAATGGAATCACAAGGATCCTTATGAGAGGGAGACAGGAGGGTCGCAGTTATCAGAATCATCACCGTATGACTGAAGCAGAGGGTGGAGAGATGAGATTGCTGGGGAAGGGCCAGGAGCCAAGGCATGCAGGCAGCCTTTAGACGCTGGAAAAGCAAGGAAACAAATTCTCCCTTGGAGCCTCCAGAAGAAACAGACTTGCCCACAGATTTATTTACCCTAGTAGCACATTTTGGACTTCTGGCCTCCAAAACTCTTAAGATAATAAATTCTTGTTGTTTTTAACTATCAAGTTTGTGTAATTTGCTACAGTCAGAAGAGGAAATGTGTCCAATTGACATTAGGATTATGTTGTAGACTTTTGTTAAAGCAACCATTAGCCCTGTTCTTTTATCAACTACTGCAAAGTGCCCTTATGATTTAGAAAATGAATTTTGTTTAGAATGGAAGAGCTAGTATTTTTTATTAGATGCTTTGGGAAGTACAAAAAATTGTTTAATTAAATTTTCATAGTGTTTCATATTTTTCTCAAAAGAGAAAGAACCATATTGTAATATGTCTACTCTGATTTGATATGGAAGGTTTCTTGCTATCCCAAGAATTAATATCCCAATATTAATTGTATATTTTATTGGTACATTTTTATTAATGAAAATGTGATGTGAATTGGGAGATTGGGATTGACATATATGCACTAATATGTATAAAATAGATAACTAATAAAAACCTGCTGTATAGCACAGGGAACTCCACTTCTCTGCACAGTAGAAACTAACACAACATTGTAAAACAACTATACCCCAATGTGATGTGGACTGTTTGTATCCCCCTAAAACTTAACCCCTAATGTGATGGTATTAAGGGGTGAGGCCTATAAGAGGTTAGGTCATGAGGGTGGCATCCTCATGAATGGGATTAGTGCCCTTACAAAAGAGACATGAGGGCTTGCTCTAGCTGTCTTCTCTCTGCCTTGTGAGGATACCATAAGAAGGTGGCTGTCTACAAGCCAGGAAAGAGGGTCCTCACCAGACATGGGATCTGCTGGCACATTGATTACAGATTTCTAGCATCCAGAACTGTGAGAAATAAATTCCTGTTGTTTAAGCCACTCAGTCCATGGTGATTTGTTAGGGCAGCCTGAATGGGCTGAGACATCACATATTACTCAGATTTCACAGAGTGAACATAGAGTAGGACTTCATCTCATGGATAACTAATTACTTCTCTGAATTACAGTTTAAGTTTCCTTGGCTTTGGTCCCTACAGTTAGTGTTAGTAATAATCTGTCAATGTATGCATATGATAGTTACCTTTAAGGGACATGTGGAAATTAATCATCATTACCACAAGCTGATAAACAATGTCATAAAATAATATTATGATGAACAGTTTGACTTGACATGGACTGGGATGAGGCACTGTGAGCCTTCCAGACACCTTGGTGAGCGTGAGGAAAAGGCACCCTCTCTGGGTGGAAGCATCTGGAGGGTTCAGGCCATGAGAAGCCAGGGGAGGACGGGCTAGATTTGAGCTGCCCATCCTCACCCTTGGGTGAGGTGCAACCTGCACAGCCATCTGCCGGAGCCCTGGGAAGGCACCTTAGAAGTCTTGCAAGAAGCACAATCCTGTAGTGGGAAAATGGTGACCTTGACATTACATAGATGGGGGCTGACTCCTTTCTCCACTGCTTATTAGTAATGTGGCCTGAGCAAGTGACTTATGTTCTCTGAACCTAAAACGGCCCATCTGTAAGATACAGACAGTAATATGTATCTTGAACAATTGTGTTCTAAATTAGGAACAAAGTATGTCAAATGCCTGATTCACGCTAGATGGTGGTCATTATCATGCAGTATAAGTTTCTCGTTTAAAAAATGAGGAAATAGAAACCTCGAAAGGGCCAGGCTCACCTAAGGCATATTAAGAGGTTTTATGTGTTTGACCTGCAGCCACTGTTGAGCCTCCTTGAAGCATTAAGTGAGTTTGGTGAGGCAGGAAGTGAGTTTGGTGAATTTTTTTTCTAAGTGTGGGAAAAATATAACCATCTCAATGGGCTCTGAGTCTGAGGTTTTACTTTATACCAATTATATACTTACAGCTCTTTCTGGTGATTTTAAAAAACAAAGACTTAATTTTTGTGTGTGTGTTTATTCTTTTTTATGTCTTTATTTTACTTCTTATTTATTAAAATTTTCAAACATGAAGAAAAATAGAAAAATATAGTGAATATCCATCATCTGAGTTTAACAGTTGTTAATATTTTGCAGAGACTTAATTTTTCGAGTAATGTTTATTTCATATTTAGACTAGGCCATATTAGCAGCAGGGAACCTCTCAAGTCTGCAATTTTGGGGGAAATAAGAGCCTATAAATCACGTTAGTTACTTCGTGGGAGTGAATGGAGAGGTGTCTCCAGGACCCCCGGGGCAGGATGCTATGTTGACACCAGGTGAGGCTCCTAGGCTGCCAAAGCAGGTGGGCAGCTCTGCAGTGAAGCCTGGGTGTGGACCAGAGGACAGGTGAGCCGGAGGGAGGACTTGGTGGTCACTCGGGGGTCTGCAGCTGGTAGGATCCAAGATGAGGACAAGCCTTCCAGGCAGTGATCGGGCTCTGACCAGTTGAAAGAACATTTCATAAATTATTCCACCCTCAGGCTGCCCTGGGAAGGCTGGCAGGGCAAACAGCAGCCAGGGGGACAGAAGCCCAATGAGCCCAGCCAGTGCACCCTCCCCGCAAGAACCATCAGGATACCAGGGGATGCTCCCCAGAGATCGGGAGTATGTGTGTGCCTACCTTCCTCTCCCATAACCCCAGGACCTTCAGGAGAGAGGCAGGGGCAGAGAGCTTATCTGAGGAGCCAGCCATTTTATCCCAGAGAGGCTCAGCATTATCCCTAAGTCTAAGCAATCAGATTGGGTTAAATTTAAACTGAATCAGGCATTTATTATTAGTTCTTCTTTATTCATAAAATGACCAGATTAACTATAGTCAAAATAAATGAGCTACAATTTCTCCATATCTTTGAATATCATGCGAGCGTATCGTGACCCAGATATGTATTCTCCCTCCTTCCTCACTCCCATCACGCCTAACAAAACTCACTAAATTCCATATAGGAATCTCTTCTACAGTATCCCTGAGAAATGACTTTCACACCGAACCTGATTATCTCCAGCAACGTGAAGGTTGCTACCTGATGGATCAGGGTTTGAAATTTTTAAGGTGTTACAGACGCTTCTGAAACATTTTGTAAAGCTATAGTCTCCGTCACTGGAAAAATACACACTCATACAAAAGCTTGCACTTTGACACCATGGAACATATGCAGCTTGATCAAGGTTACCACCTTGATAAGGTAATTCCATTATTAGAAGCAAAACCAGTTCACTCTGCCGACACGCCACCTGATGGCCTGCACAGATCTGAGGCAGTGATCAGGGTGAAGGCTACGGCTGGGCTGGGGTAACATTTTTAGTAGCTCACATGCTGTCTCAGTATGAATCCCCCGCTTCTCCCCAGCTGCTCGGAGAATGAAATCTCTGCAGGGCAGGAATTTTTGTCTGTTCATTCACTGCTCTACTTCCAGAAGTTTCCATACTTGTTGAATGAATGAATAAATGTACTAAGACCCTCAGATGTTTATCATATAAACTGTGGCCAGAGTCTTGTGTTTATGTTATTGATTTTAAAGAAAAACTGTCAGCAGGACTTTATGTTAAACTTGATAGAACATTGACCTTTCCACTTGTTTTCAAGACAGCACTGCAGTGTGTCGTTACCTTTTGGACCCAACTCCTATCATGTTAACTCTCCCTTCCAGCCACGTGCCATCTGCATATCTGATGAGTGACATCAGTCTGCTAAGTAAGACTGCAGCTGTGTCTGGGGTGGCGATAGAGGGCTGGAAGGGGCAGAAGACAGCAGGGAAGCAGAAGCAGTTAGAACAGAAGAGATTCCATGGAAACTTCCTGAAGCTCAGTGTTAAGCAAAGTAGAGTGAGTCCGAATCAAGTGTATTTTATTATTTTATTTTATTTTATTTTATTTTATTCTATTCTATTTTTGTGGTACACGGGCCTCTCACTGTTGTGGCCTCTCCCGTTGCGGAGCACAGGCTCCGGACGCGCAGGCTCAGCGGCCATGGCTCACGGGCCCAGCCGCTCCGCGGCACGTGGGATCCTCCAGGACCAGGGCACGAACCCGTGTCCCCTGCATCGGCAGGCGGATTCTCAACCACTGCGCCACCAGGGGAGCCCAAGTGTCATTTTAGATGAAGCTAATCTGGGGGGATTAGATAACTTTTACTTGGCATGAAGACAGGAGAGCTGGGAAAGGATTCACCCCAACTGACATGGTGGGAAAATGAATTAAGAGAGTTGTGGACCTGCATGAGTGAGGGTTCTCCAAAGAAACAGAACCAATAGGAAGGTGTGTGTGTGTGTGTGTGTGTGTGTGTGTGTGTCTGTGTGTATGAGCGAGAGAGAGATTTATTGTAAGGTTGTAATGAGGTTTAAATGGGTGATAATGTTGCCAGCCTTTGTATATTGTAGAGCACCCTACACATATAAGGTACTGTATGCTCCAAGAAATGTCTATTTCTTGTCTACTTTGAGGTCGTTAATATCCCCATTTTACAGATGAAGAAACTGAGAAGTAGATATTAAATGAATTGTCCAGTGTCACACACGGCTGGCAAGTGGCAGAGTCTCTAACTCCAAGGTCAGTGAGAAAGAAGTGCAGGGATGCCAGAAATTCGGAAAGTTTTCTTTTCTGGCCCAGGTAACTACCCTTCCCCCTTCCACTTCCTCCTTCTTACTGCCAAAACATAGACATTCAGGACTTCAAGCTGGAAAAAAGAAAAAGGTTGTTTCCATTCTCCTAAGAACTGATTTCAGGAGAAGGTTATTAATACAAGATATCCTCGGCCGTGACCGTGGCCTCTTCTATCTTGGTCTTAATCTCCGGGAGGGGAATCTGACTGATGGCCACCACAACCAGGTTAGTGGCGTGGGCTGAGGCGCTGGCCACGCAGATCCAGAACGACTCTTCATACTCTTCCTCCACCACCACAAAGCGGAAGAGTTTCTCCTGGAAGTTGGCGATTCGTTCTGTCAGGTCGTGAAATTTTACTGCGGCCATGAAGCTGGCGATGGCCAAGGCCACGACTCCGCCTGAAACCCAAAAAGGACACCCTCATGCACAGCTCTTTTCCTTGCGATTCAACCACTAGATGTGAGGTGGCTTTTCTGTGGCACAGGCAACAAACTTGCGGTGTAAAACACGCTTAGGGCAACACAAATTTTAAAATGCTTTTAAAAGCAGCAGATAATCCACTGTGTGAGGGGCGAGAGAGAGGTATGGGAATAAGCTTCCTATCAGATCTACTTTGAGTCTCGACCCCGCTACTTTTTCCCTTACCCAAGGCGGGGCAGGGGTGTGTGTGCACATTTGGATAAGCTCAGTCTCTAAGTATTTCAGCCTGTGTATGTAGACCTTGAGGCTTCTGAGGGAAGAGACAAGAGCATCTTACTGAGTAGATTGGGGGATCAGAACTGAGGGCCAGACTGTTCTCTCCTCCTCAGTTATCCTCTTTGCAAGCTTAATGATAAGAGAGAGGGAGGAAAGGAAAGGAGAGAGGAGAAAACTGGAAGGATCCCAAACTTCACGTCCTTCCCTACCTATTGCTTCAGACTTTGACCTTCCAGGTTCCCTCTGTTTCTCTTTCTCGCTCCATCTTTCTCTCTCTCTTTCTCTCTACTTTTCTCCTGCCCTGATTTTAATTAATATTTAAAAACCACATTTATTATGCCCTTTGTTTAGATGATTACATCTTATTGAAGAAAATTTGGACGCCAGAGAAAATCACAAAGATGAAAAGACAAATTTGCTCTTTTCCTAAAAGCCAAATATAAACACTTTGAACATTTTAGTATATTCCTTTACATTTCCATCTCTTTAACAAAATTAATATTATGGTACTCTTACTGCTTTACACTTGATTTTCTTCCCTTACCTGAATATTTTTCCATGTTGTTAAATATTCTGTTAAAGCACCACTTTAAGCTGTGTATGATGTTTTATACTAGCGACACACCTAATTATTTTAAGTTTAATGAAGTGTGACCTAATTTCTGGATATCTAGATTGCTTCTAATTTTTTGATATTATAAAGTGCTGCAGGAAACTCCTTTTAATGTACATTTTTTGTTCTCTTTTCCTGTTATTTCCTTAGCATAAATTAATGTTTGGAATTGTTTAATCCAAGGATACTCGTATTTTTATGCCTTTTGAGAGTAAAGTTTTGTCAAATTGAGTTTTTTAAAATACTCTTGTCAATAGAGCTTGAGAGTACTGTCTCCCTGAGGAAGGGAATTGACAGAGATAAGCATTTATTTCAAAAGCAGGATTGAGCACTTTCTACATGCCAACCACCGTGAGCATTCAGGCAGAGATAAACAAGTCTACATGGGAATGAGCCATGTTTATAAGAAATTCTGAAGGATGGCCACGGTCTGCAAATATAGGCAAATACATAATAATTGATTTACTGACATTACATTCTAATGCATGATAAAACAACATTACTTGTTTCTATACTTTATGGTCATCCTGTATAAAGTAAAAGGTAGTGAGGGGTTATTGCCATCAAGATACTTTGACCATTTGACCTGGGTTTTCTGAAATCATTCTTGGGATTTTGTTACTCTCATTACAGGTGATTTTTTCAGTGCCGAACTAAATGTGAATTAATTTCTGTATATCAGATACTCTCCCAAATCAACACACACACACACACACACACACACACACACACACACACACACTCATACACATCTTTTGTCTTGGTTTTTGTCTTGGAAAATAGGTCACGGTGGTCATAGATGATTAAAGAAAGGACAAAAGGCTTAGACTCAGTTATACCTGGGTTGGAATCCTTCCTCTGTTACTCATTGTTGTGTGACTTTGGGTGCATCTTTTAACTTCTCTGAGCTTCAGGTTCTTCACCTGTAAATATGGGTCTAATAATACCGCCTCATAGAGAGCTTGTGAGGTTTACACGAAATAAGGCATGTAAGCCCCCCAGGTCCCTTCTCTTCTGTCCTTTGTGAGGTTCCTTCAGAATCACAGCAGCAGTCCTACATCCTCACTCACCCCATGGTCCCCTCTTCTTCACCCACAGCTCTCTGTCTTCTCTCTTCTCTCATCCTGACCTCTCTTTGCAGCTCTAAGTCCTCAGCCACTCATGCACGCTAATACTTCAGTTCTTTATGATGACAGAGATTCTTCGACTTTTATTAAAAAGATATTCCTGCCCATCAAGGAAGTAACAGACCCAGGGAAGTGAAGGCTGAGGTGGGGCATTTTAATTCCTTCATCCCTTCTGCCCACCTACTTGGAACTCAGCCTCCTGATGGCAAGGACAGGAATCTCTCTCCCTAGGGGCCTTCCTTACCTGCGAGAACGTTCCATAGACAGATGCCCCCGGGGCCGTTGACTGCCCGGTACGGAACCTGGATCATGTTGAGAATGGCAAAGCCCATGCTGACCAGAGCCAGCGCCAAGGCCAGGAAGAGGAGCAACAGAATTGTCACGTGGATGCCTGCATTGAGCTCCTTCACCAGGTGTGGGAAGACTGGGGAGAGAAGACACAGCCAAGATGTCAGCCTCAGAGCTTGGCTCAAGTTCGTACGTCCCAGGCTTGCTTACCATGAAGGCTTTAGCAGAGGGGAGTGAGGGCAAGGCAGCAATTGCTGGGTTTTCAAAAAGCAGGAGACTTCCTGAGATGAATTCATGGCCCCCAGATTTACCACTTATCAGTTGGCCAACAGTCTTCTCTTCCTTGGGGTGGATACAAAATCAGAATGTGCCCCAGCTGGGCATTTAAGTTGCATCGGCCTCGCAGCTCTGGGATCTAGTGTGAGCTAATCCATACAAGCTCCAGAGGGTGTTGCTTTAGCAAAGGAGGCTGGCAAGAGAATCAGTCAAAGAAGGCTGATCGATCACAAAGCTTTCCTCTGGGTCAGAGAGTAGCCTTCATTAAATCAGAAAGGTAGAAGCGGTCTCAGGTATATCATGAAGAGTATAGAAGGGTGTAGCAAAGTGAAGCCTAGATCTGCCATCCAAAGTTCCAGGTTCAAATCCCAGCTTTGCTGATTTGCCACAATTATAAAATATTTAGGATCATCTAAACCCTACTTCTCCTACTCATCTTACAATATTGAGGGGGTCAAGTGAAGGGCATAGGAATAATCATAGTGACCACTTTGTGGGCACTAATGCAAAGCTAGGAGCATCATTTTGGATTCCCCATAATGATTCAGTAAGATAGACATTAATTCCCTGTGTATGATGGGCATGTAATTCTCATGTTGCACTTTATTAGAATATTAATTTGCCATATTAATGTGGCAGGATAATTTAGTGAAATATTAATTTGGATTTGTTTTCTCTATATTTCTCTCTATGTGAAGATTAAATGATATATCATAGTAGAGGGTTTAAATATTGTCTAGGAAAGAGTCCGTTCTCAAAAATGGCCACTGCGGTTGCTGCTGTTATTTTACGCTCTGACTTGGGAAAAGTCATGTGACTTCTCAAGCCTCAGTTTCCTCATCAGTATAATGCGGATAGTAATAGTTGCATATGAGTTGAGTGTAATCAACATTTACTGAGCACAGTCAGGGGCCAAGCCCTTTATATCTGTTATCTCATCCAATCCTTGTGACAAGGATATGAAGTAGATTTTATTAAACGGCCCTTACCCACAGGCTTGGAGACACTAAGTTCCTTGTCTTTGGGCAAGGTGATCCTGAACTCTATCTAGGACCAAAGTCCTATATATCACATGGTATATAGAGTTTAGAGTCACTGATTTCAGTTATTATAAATGAATGATTTAAAATGATGAAAGCTAAAAAACTCCTGGGCAAACCCTTTCCTCTGCAACTACTCCAAAGTTTCTACTGAATATCTCCTGGTCAAATCTGGGTCCATATTGTGAATTCCAACCTTCCTCCTTAATTACTTGATACAACCCATCTTTGGCCCCAATTGGGAGCCAGGACTCAAAGCTTTCCAGGTTCCACTCACTCCCTGACCGCGTCCTGCGTCTCTGGCTCCTTTGCTGTCTCACCTGTCCATTTTTATTCACAGAAGGCTGGTGTCTCCCAAGCCTGAGAATAAGAATTTTTGTCCTTCTTCCTTTGAAGTGTCCTTTCCACTCAGAAGTTTCCAGACACTCCACAGTTATGTCTTTAGTTCTGATCTAGCTTTCTTTCCAGTTCTGTATTTCCATGTATATTTATCTCCGTGTGGTTATCTCATCAGCATCAGAAACTTTACCCCAGAAAATGAACTCCTTCCCGTGGGATTTTTTTCTGTAGGACTTCCCTCTTCCATTTCCTTTCCTTACATTTCAGTGTCCTTTAGATTTTCTTTTTCATTGCAAACCCGCAGCACTTTTTCATTCCAAACATGGTAGCTTATGCCTGATTACCTAATTGTTTCATAATCCTCTTTCTTGCCATGCAATCCTTAGGACACATGACCAGAATAATAATCCTCACCAAACACTTAAAATAGAAAATCATCACCTGTGTGATTGGCAAAGATCAAAAGGTTTGCTAATATACCATGTTAATGAAGGTGTAGGGAAGGAGGCAGTTGTTAAAACTTGTAGGGATATTAATTCATACAATGTCCTTAGAGAGCAATTTGGCAACATCTATCACAGCAATTTCATTTCTAGGAAAAGCACTCCCACGTGTGCTCAAAGTGTATATATCAGACATTCATTACAGTAGCAAAATATTGGAGAAAAAACCAAAATATGAGTCAATAGGAGATTGATTTAATAAATTAAAGCACGATCACACAAAGCAACTTATAAAAAGAATTAATCATATCCATATAATGATATGAACCCATCTCCAGGTGTGATTTAATAAAAAAATTGAGAAATAACCATATTATGATGATGGGGCAAGGGGATTTGTGGCATATGGAGTGATATGGAGAGGGATGGTGAAAGAATACCCAACCCTTAGCTTCTGCAGTAGGAAATGTATTGACTATATTAAAAAAACAAATCTTTACTGGCAAAGGGCTGAATCTCATTCAGCCTCCACAATCGTGGGCCATACTCTAAGGCTCTAGATCTCCCAGTTAATTGAGATCTTATTATTTTTTATATATGTCATTATTTAGAAATTCAAATCTTTCCTCATGAGTTTTCATGCATTAGTTCCTTCTATTAACAATTTCTTTAAGGGCTGACTCTACTTTTGCTCTTGTCACACAAGTGCCATCCCAGGAGACCTGTTGCTTGCTTGCCTTTCATATTTGTACCCAGTTTCCAAAAGTTTGAGACACATCTGACTTAAGGATTATATTTAAGTTTCCAGCTTGAAATCCATGACCATAAAATCATATGATCCATGGTGACAAGTGACAATAGCTACACATATTGAGCGCAGACTGTGTGCCAGCACATATACACTTTCTCTCTTTCACTGCTCACGGCAACCTTCTCTCACTCCTACAGATGCGTAAGTTAGAGTCTTAGAAATGAGAAGTTAAATAGCTTAGTCAGGTCGCCTAGCCAGGAAGTGCTGGCTTCAGGATCTTGCCGCAGGACCTATTGCCGGAAAATCAGATAACTTGGATAAGCAAAGATTTAAAAGTTTAATCCTAGTACAGCTGGCGGTCTAGAGGTCTTATTTTGAATTTGAATAAATATTCTTATGGTGTACATATTAAAGCTAACTCACTTGAATCCCAGAAGTGATTAATCATCCTGTCACCAACTCAAATTAGACAACTATCTAATTATAAGTAATTTGTTTGCTCCCCACTCCAGAGAAGTCCAGCAGTCCCTTTTGCCCCAGCAAGGCAAAACTTAATTTTAAAAAAGAAATAATTGATAAACTGGATTTCACTAAAATGAAAAAATTCTGCCCTACGAAAGACAATGTCAAAAGAATGACAACACAGCCACTGCTATGGGAGAAAAGAGTTGCAAAAGACACATCTGAGAAAGGACTGTTATCTAAAATGGACAATGGTAAGAAAAGCCTGAGATCTGAAGTCAGATCCAGGTCTGGCTGTTGATGGAATGCTTGGGGGTGGGAGATGATGGGGGAGCTAGTGAATTAAAAATTATCAAGCGCATACTATGTATCAAGTACCACATCAGGTGCATTTACAGAAATTATTTCATTTATTGATTTCTCTGATCAATTTCTTCATCAGTAAAATGGGCATAAATAAAACCTCTCCTCTAGCGCAGAATGGGTTGAAGGAAATGAACAAAGAGGTGACAGTTTGAGACATTAATGTGTCACTGCCCAGTGCTCATTTACTGCCTTTCTCTTTCCCAGATGGAAAGCTTCTGGAGGGCAGACACTCCTCTGTTTAGTTTATCCCTGTTTTCCTAAGAGCGCCAGGCCCATAAATACAGTACAGCTGAATATGTGAACACTGCTAAATTAGCGTTTGTCCCTTTCTTTCCCCAGCCGCTCAAATTGCTAGATTGATTTGCTTTTATTTCAGAAAGTCTGGATATAAAAAAGGATCTTAATTGTGATTATGCTGTATAGTTCTCTGCTTTTCTCCATGATTGGTTTGGAAATTGATTCTTGGGTGATTCTAGCGGAGACCCCTATGAAGGTGCGAATTGAGGCTGTTTGTCCACGAGACCCAATCAAACTTTCCTACTCAGGTTTACAAAGCACTTTCACCACCCCCCTTCTCCGCTGATCTGCACTCCGGGCCCTGGGAGCAGGGATGTTTTTTTTTCTTTCTTCGGAACGACAGTGACAGTAGCAGGAAAATCCTGATTCCAACTTGGGGTTTGGGGGCTCTGATACACCCCATAGCTGCCTCGCACAAGTAGGTGGTACTGGCTCTAGGAGCTGTACATCTAAAGGTAGAGAGACTCACCTCTGAGGCTAGAGAACGTGGTAACAGACGCGGCGTCCCTGGGTGGCATTGGTATAAAAGCAGCCAAAGCCACGAGGAACCTGGCCCCAGCTCCCAGTGCAAATTTTCAACAAGAATCACATCATGGTTATACACCCTCCTTTGGGACACCACCCAGGGCAGCCAGGAATAAAACTTTCCTGAGTATTATCTTGCTCCGAACTAATATTAAAAAGTCCTTTATGATTCTTACACAGTTCTGATGTTTCAGAGAGCAGACCACGTTAGATGAACCCAGGGGGCTTTTTTCCATAGTCACCCATCTGAGAAAGAAGAGGGAGGAGGGAAAGGAACATTGTACTGAGTGCCTCCAGTGGGCAAACAGAAAGTGCTCATTTGCTTAGCTTATGGCTTCCAGGGCTAGAGGTAGTTTGCATTTCTGTGAGCAGGGATGGCAGGGATTTAATTAGCATCGCAGTGGAAGGGCCCAGTCTTGTCTTGCCTTCCTTTGGCCTCCTCCTTCTGCAAAGCCTGTCTCTGCTTCAGCTGCTTCTCCAGAAACGGTGCTTGTGCTTGGTGACCTCCTTAATTATCCTAGGCCCACCATCTGCCACTCTACCCCCTCTGTTATGGGTTGCATTCTGTACCCAGCCTCAAAAAATGTGTTGAAGTCCTATAACCGCCATCATCTCAGGATATGACCTTATTGGGAAATAGGGTCTTTACAGAAGGAATCAAGTGGAAATGAGGTCATTAGGGTGAGCCCTATTCCAGTAAGACTAGTGTCCTTATAAAAAAAGGGGAAATTTGGACACAGAGACAGTCATACACAGAAGGAAGACCATGTGAAGAGACTTAGGGACAATGCCATGTGTAGAGTGGAGTAATGTTGCCACAAGCCAAGGAATGTCTGGGGCTACCAGAAACTGGAAGAGGCAAGGAAGACGCCTTCTCCTAGAGGTTTCAGAGGGAGAACGGCCCTGTCAACAACCTGATTTTAGATTTCTAACCTCTAGAACTGTGAGAGAATAAATTTCTGTTATTTTTTATTTATTTTTTTTTTTTTGTGGTATGCGGGCCTCTCACTGCTGTGGCCTCTCCCGTTGCGGAGCACAGGCTCCGGACGCGCAGGCGCAGCGGCCACGGCTCACGGGCTTAGTTGCTCCGCGGCATGTGGGATCTTCCCGGACCAGGGCACGAACCCGTGACCCCTGCATCGGCAGGTGGATTCTCAACCACTGCGCCACCAGGGAAGCCCTAAATTTCTGTTATTTAAGCCACCCCGTTTGTGGTACTTTGTTATGGCAGCCCTAGGGAACAAACACACCCTCCCAAATGACCCCTCAGTCATTTCTGACAGGAGCCATCCACCTGTATCCTCTCATCCTGGAGAATTCACATCCATCCACCACCTCCCCAACATCCAGAACTTGCTGAATTCCGGGAGAACAGTAAAGACTACTAGGGGTACACGCCGCCGTGGGAAAGTTGCCAGTCACAGATTCCGGAGGGAACAACACACAGTGGAGGGTGGGAACTTTAGGGTAAGGCCGACCGGGGTTGGGGCCTGGCTCTGGCACTCATGGCTCTGTGACCTTGATCAAGTGGCTTAACCTCTCTGAGCCTCATTCTTCTATCTGGCAGGTTTGTGGAAGATTAGTATAGCATAGGTCACATGTCTGGCATCTTGTACCTGAACATTCAGTACAAATGAGTTTGAAAGTACTTTATTGATATTCATTCAACCAATGTTTTTGAATGTGTGCCAGGCACTGTTCTAGGGGCTTGGGATCATCAATGGACAAGATCTTTGCCCTAATGGTGCTATACACCAAAGGGGTGGAGACATAATAAATACAAAACATAACAGATAAATAAATGATCTAGTGTGTAAGAAGGTGGTTATGATGGTAACATGGTGTATCATGCTATATAATTACATAATTATATGGGCTATTTTTATTATGTTCCCTGAGCACTGGCTTGCTTATTAAAGTCTCTGGAGTATTGCTGCTATTGAATCTATTGCTCCCTTGTTCAAGCTTTGGAACTTCCTTCATGAGGTTTGTTTATATCAATTCCCCACAACTTATCCACTACTATATATAAAGTAATCAACAAGGACCTACTGTACAGCACAGGGAACTTTACTCAATACTCTGTAATAACCTATATGGGAAAAGAATCTGAAAAAGAATGGATATTTGTATATGTGTAACTGAATCACATTGCTGTATACCTGAAACTAACACAACATTAGAAATCAACTATACTCCAATATAAAATAAAAATTTTAAAAACCCTATTATCTACAATTATTTAAAAAATTGTGCCATTTCCCTCTTTTTGTGTGTGTATTTGTGGTTTTGAAACAACCTCAAACTTCAGAAAAATAGCAAGAATGGTACAAAGAAATTTTTTTTTCCTTCTGAACAATTTGAGGGTAAATTGCCCCTTCAACCCTGAGCACTTCAGGGTCACGTTCCTCAAAAAGGACCTTGTCTTTCACAACCACGATACAACTATCAAAATCAGTAGGTTAACACTGGCATATGACTGCTGTTTAATCCTGACACCCCGTTCAAGTTCCACCAATTGTCCCAGTGACATCCTTTATAGTAAACTGACCCAGCTCAGAACCAAGTACTGCATACTGCTGTCATCATCCCCTTTTAGCATGTCCTATTTCTTTGTTTTATTTTTTTGTTTATTTCTTTATGTTGAGTGTGTTTTCAGCTTTTTATGTTATGTTTTTAACAGAGCTTTTCAATATCCCTGGTCCAATTAATTTCTGGGTACATATTCCCAGCGATAGTTTTTCTTGCTATACATAACAAATACATATAGCCTTCATGTATATAAATGATGCCAATTTGTATCATTATATTTGTCAATGGTTCCAGTTTTCTGTCTTTATACGTTTAATAAGATACTCTGGCCAGGATTCTAAAAACTACAGTTATGAAATATAGAAATCATACCATGAATAAATCCCTTATCCCCTTGCATTTGCATTACGTTGATTAATTATGATTTTGTAGGATACTGTTCTCACCAGCAATCTAATTGTATGAGTCTAAAGATGTGCAGAATATTGCCTTTCTTGTTTTGGTTTTTCCTTCCCAGAAGATCCTTCATAAGCTGGTCTTGGATTCCTGCTCTAGCTACCTGCAGAGCAGCTCTGCTGTAACGCTGGATGGCCGCCTGCCCACGTCAGTACCTGCTCACGTTCATGGACAGCAGCCTCACCTGAGGTCTCCTTGCCAGGAAACATCCGGGTTGGGCTTTGAACCCAGATAGTCTGATTCCAGAGCCCAGACGCAGAGCCCTTTTGCTTTTTCGCAGGCTCTGAAGCTTTTATATAAATAGAAGTGGAAGGTTCATTTCAGCAGGTCGTCTACACCCTCAGACCACACTGGCTGAGCATACCCAAGTCGCGTGACCTGGGTCTAAAGTTTTCCATTGGGTGACCTCAGGCAAGTTTTGTAACCTCTCCAAGCCCTGGTGTAGTCCTCTGCAAAATGGGAATGTTAATAATTCCTTCTTTATAAATTTGTTATAAGGCTTAAGAGAGACACACCAATAAAGCATTTAGTAGAATGTCTGACACACGTAAGCACTCAATATTTTTAGTGATTATTCATAGAGGTAAACTACAAAGATATACAAATCCCTATTTCTAATGTTTCTATAAGCCTCCACAGAATAAAAAGGTCTCTTTGGGTGCTGAACAAGAGTAAGTCCTTGGCTTACTGTGGATTAAGTCATTATGCCTTAGACTGTAGTGGCACTTGAATTTCACATTTAGACACAAGCAACCTTACGAATATTTAAAAGTAAGTGTTCTAAAGCAGGTTTCGTGCCCCCCAGTATACTCACTCGTGAATTGGGACTGGCGGCCCCCGAGCCCGCATTGCCGCACCTTACAACCGCGGAAGAGTCCGTAGTAAATGTCCCCAATGAATTGCACCAGCTCTGGATCTGTGGCATTGACAAGATCAACTCCAGTCTGACAAAGGATTTTCCCACTCAGCCAGTGGGGCACCGCCAGGGCAACGATGATCAGGATGAAGGAGGAGAAGCTGAGTAAAGATGCCAGCCCATACCATGTCTTTTTGAACCATCCAGGCATCCTGGTGGGTGCAGGTCATGCCCCAGGTGTCTGAGCAACAGCGGGGGTCCTTGACATCTTCCAGACACTCGGCAATCCCCTGCTCTACGGTCAGCTCTTCCAAACACACTGTTTCAATATTTCAGGTCCATCTCCTGGTCCTGCCTCAGCGCCTGCCTCCACAGCCCATGTTTACTACAACTGCATTGGAAGTCTCTACAGAGACGTCTTTACCTGACTGGAGTGTAGAGGAGTGTGTTACCGAAGGAAGTAACCCTATATCCCCCACTAGACTAAGGTTTCAGCAGAGGGCTTAATTGTTCCTCGTTTCAAGTATTTGAATAAACCTGGTGTGGACCTCTTAATGACAAGGAAGTTATTAGCAGGCATAACCAGGTAGATCTGACTATAAAGAGATGCTAACCAGTCTCAAAAAATGCATATGGTAGAAGGAAAACACAAATGGAATGATTAGCACTTGAACATTGCCAACAATGCACCGTATCAAATGTTGATCTCTTTGATGCATGTCCTGGCATTTCTTTCTCTAAAATGTCACTGCTGTCAGAATCCCTAGAAGTGTTACTAATACCACAAAATGACCTCTGTTCTCAAGCCTTTTAATTGAAATGTGTAAACAAGGCTTTATGATTCTTAAATTTATCACTGGGTGAATCTGCTGCAGGTAAAATTGCAGCCTGAGTCAGAGTCAATTTGTGACTGTTGGGGAAACCTGGACCCCAACACTTACAGGCCCCCTTTATCTCCACCGTTCCCCCCTGCCCCCACCTGTTGTGTCACCTGAAACGGGAAAGGAAAGTGTTTTTCTAATGTGTTAGCAAATAATAATCTCCCATCACCCTGCTGGGGTCTTTGTCTCTCCTAAGAGTGAAGATCTGTCTTTTTCTTTTGATTTACTGGCACAAGGAATGAAATATTCCACAATTTCTATCTTATACTGTGGCTTTAAAAATTTAACTTTTAGTCTATTGCTGAATGTCAACTTCACGTTATGTGAGACTGGTAACAGTCATTGTCAGTAGCTTTGGGGGCAAAGTGGGGCAGAAGTGGCGGTGAAATTTCTTATTTGGTCACAGAGCTCTGGAGGGAGTTCAGGAGGTTGCCCTGTTAACCAACAGAACTTCTGGGAATCTCACCTGGAGAGCACAGAGGGGCAGAGAGACATGGTGATGGAAATAGTTTTCTTCCCTCTAATGGGGGTTCACTTCTGTGGTCTCTCCGCAATGAAAATAAAGAGTGTTTCCACAGCTTGTGGGTGTACAAAGACTCTTACCGTACGCTTGCTCACCCCTGATGGTGTGGCAACCCTTTGTGGTAGGCAGGGGATGTGCTATTCCAGACATTTCTCTCCTGAGAAAACTGGATGTCAGGGTTGGGGCTGGAGATCAGGTCTCTGAAATGCAACAGCTGTCTTCATCACAGTAACCTTGACATAGCAAATGTTTTTCTGGTAATGAACAACAAAGTACCTATAAAAGGCTTAGGAGAGCGCTTGGCACATTAGTAAGTGACCAATAACATTCGTTATCCTTATTGTAACATGAAGCATGCTTTGAGAAGGCAGGCCATGTGTAATACCTTTGCATCCTATCTCTGCCCCAAATGATGGACCTATGTCAACTTTTGGTGTTTTAGGGGTTAAGCAGTTATCTTTCGAAAAATTCTGCGGGTGTTCAACAAGCCCATGCTCCTCCAGGCTGAATGGAGGTGTGGTTAGGCAGAACCCTGTGAAAGACTTGGGATCGAATTCCTACTCTTCTGGGCAAGTGGCTGAGACTCCTGTTTCAGTTTCCTAACTTGTCATAGGCTTGTTGTGCAGACTAAAATGAAATGGCACTTGGAGATCACTTCTCGCCGTGCGTGGGTGTTTTATTGGGGCTGGGGCGGGGCGGCGGGCGGGGGGCGAGGGGGCGCGGCCCTGCTCGCCGAGTGTGGCTGCGCGCTAGGCGGCGGTAGCGGGCTCGGCTCCGGGCGCGGCCGATGGGCGGTCCCTCTTGGCGGGGTAGGCGGCCAGGGCGGAGCGCCACGTTCGTGCTCAGGGCTTTCAGAGCAGCGGAAGCCGAGTCGGAGGAGCGGGATGGCGGCGGTAGCAGGCGAGACGCGCCGGGTGCTGGTGTACGGCGGCAGGGGCGCGCTGGGCTCCCGATGCGTGCAGGCGTTCCGCGCCCGCAACTGGGTAATTCGGCGGGCTGCGGGCGGGCACCGTGGTGACTGGGGCCCAGAGGGGCCTGCCGGTGCAGCGCCGGAGCGCGGTCTGGAAGGAAGCTGCGGGCCCCCGAGCACCCCCAGATATGGGTGCTTGCACATGTCTGCACACGTCTACACGTCTGTTCTGTCTCCGAGTGCGTGCGTACCCCGGGTCCTGAGGTGCAGGGCCTTTGCTCTCCAAGGAGAAAGGTTCGGGGGCATGCGGCGGCCGCTCCGTTGGCCTCTTCCAGGCCCGGAAAGTCTGGCATGACTCGAGAGAGAACAGAGACGGAGGAAGAGGTAATGAGAGGGAAGGATCTGGAATCACACTGCTTGCCTGGGGTTACTAGCCCTATGACCATGAACGGATTGCTCAACGTCAGCGAACTTGAGTTTCCTCATCCGTAAAATGGGGATAATAATAGTATTTATCCCGTAGGGGAGTTACGAAGATTAAATGAGATGAATGGCATCGTTGCGCATAAATTGTAAATTGCTTGACTAGTGGTAAAAGCTATTTAAATGTTAGCTATTATTGATATATATACATATATATTATTGATATATACCTCTGTTCCATTTGCTTCCGTTATATGTGATACTTTGAAGCCCCGCAAATGCCTTTTGTTTTGCAAAGATTACTTCTACTACTTTGCATAATCAGTAGCAGCTCCCCAGAAAGCAGCAAGGAAGAGACTAGGTTGTCGCGGAGCTTGTGGCGGGGTCAGGAACCCTGACCCCAGCAGCCACAGGGCTCCGCACGCACGCCCACAGTTTCTTCTTGCTGCAGCTGTTTCTTACTCAGGGACCCCACTCTGGGGAGCTTTCGTGGGTGTTTACTTAGCAGCAGCCTGAGCAAGGGTGCGCTGGGACCAGAGAAAAAGGGTGCCAGGGTTTTCTTCTTACTCACAGTCTGGTATAGGAATATGCTTTGAAGGATTCTAAATACATCACCTTCCCACCATTTACCTGTCTTGGGGTATCTTCCCAGGTCTGCAGCCATGGATGGTGGTGACAGTGGGAACATTTAAGGACTGCCAGCCAAAGGCCAAGCACTGTGCTCCTAGATACTCTTAGTTTCCTTTACTCTTTCCTGTAACTTTAATACAGGGCTCCTGTATCCACCTACATTATAGATAGAAGGGCTGTGCTTCCTCCCGGTGGGGGCACTTTGGCCCTTTGACTTGGTGAATCTGCAGAGCTGATTTACCTGTGACTCTCTTGTCTTTCTCTGCCTTCCTTCCTGGGGGCTCCGGGAGGGCGGGGATAGAACCTTTTCTTTGTCTCAGTATCCCCCATGGCTGTGACACAGAAGTAGTGAGTGTTTTGAAAGGATGCTGTGTTCTTCAAAGCTTGTGGTGGAGGTGCTTATCTCTGGGAGCTTCAGACTCCCGGACCTTGGAGCTTTCTGAGTAAGAACCATGTGTCACCTGTGCCGGCAGCTGTAGAATCTTACATTTCATTTAATTCTCACACCTAACACTGTTCATTGTTGACAACCCCCATTTTACAGGTGAGGAACCTCTGCAGAGTGGGTGAACGAGAAAGCCGCTATAGGGCAGAACCAGGACTCAAAGCCTGATATGCACAGTCTTCCCTTTATGCTCTGGGACAGTGGTCAGAAAACTCCAGTTCTCCGTGGGTTGAATCCTGCCTGGCACCTTTTTTCATAGAGCTCAAGAGCTGGAAATAGTTCCCCATTTTTAAATGGTTGAAAAGAAATCAAAAGAAGAGTAATATTTTGTGACGTGTGAACATTATATGAAATTCATAATTCAGTGTCTGAAGTTTAATTGGCACACAAGCCACGCTCATTCATTGATTCATTTACTGTTGTCTATGGCTGCTCTCCAGCTATAATAGCAGAGTTGAGTAGTTGCAACAGAGGTTGTATGGCCAGCAAAGCCTAAAATATTTACTCTCTGGCTCTTTACAGAAAAGATTTGCAGACCCCTGGTCTAGGGGGTCTCTGCATGATCAGGGTTTGGCTTTCAGAGGTGAGAGTGGAAGAGGAAGAGGTGTTTGGGGGCAGAATGGGCTAGCCTGGGGCTCAGTAAGGGGTACACTGGCTGAAGCCAGATGCCCTGCAAAGAGTGCAAGAGGTCGGTTGCTAGATCCTTTCTCTAGGGGGTTTTCATGTAAGCCTCTTATGTGCCTCCACTCCCTGAGTTCCCGGGTGTGGATCTTTAACAACTGACTGTCTCTTGACTGAAGTTGTTTTCTCCTTGATCCAGTGGGTCGCCAGCATCGACGTGGTGGAGAATGAAGAGGCCAGTGCCAGCGTCCTGGTTAAAATGACAGACTCATTTACGGAGCAGGCTGACCAGGTAAGTCTAGAGAAGGCCCTACCGTGCATGTGGTACAGGAACGCTGAGGATAGGGTTCCACCAGCTGTGTGCTCTTCCTTTTTTTCAGGTATTAGTTCTCTAATTATGAAAGCCACTTGTGCTCATGGAGGGAAATTTGGAAAAAATGAAAAAAAACCACAAAGATAAATTGCCCATAATTCATGTCTAGTTAGCTCACTAGTTAGTTCACATTTTGGCCCATTTTCTTGTCTTACAAACTATGCATACTATATGTTACTAGTTTTACAAGTTGAGATGAATTCGTATTTTATCTGTTATGGTCAGCTTTTTTTAAAAACTTAACCTTTAACCTAGATACTTATTCAGATCACTTAATAAAACCTGTGTTGACATGTAATTTTTCTTTGGGGTGGATTGGTCACAATTTGTTTAGTTTGCACTTAATTATACATTTAAGTTTTTTGTAAGGTTTTCTTTTTTTACCATTATCAAGAATACTGTGGTGAACTTCTTCATCTCTATCTCTGATTATTTATTTAGCATACATTCTAAAAAGTGGGCTCCCCCCATTCAAAGCAAGAATACTAACAAAGCAGGTTGTTTCTAATTATAAAATTATAGGCTTAACTGTAAAATAAGTCAAACAAAACTATACAAATATATAAGTAAATTGTGAAATACCCCTCTTTCTCTCTGTGATAGTGTCACCTCCCCCTGCCCAGAAGGAAGCACTGTTAACAATTTGATGGATATCTTGGTATAAATATCTGAGATGCCCTTAAGTGATTCTGCCTTTCTGAAAGAGCTGTTCCCACCAGCTGCATGAGGATGTGCTTTATATGGTTCTCATGCCAACCCCCAGCTATTTCTTATAACAAATTTTTAAAAATTTAAAAGTAGTGCATGTATGATGTAGAAAATACAGTAAAGCAAAAAGGAGAAGGAAATCATTTCTGTTCTCATGATGCAGTTAATATTTTGTTATATTTTTCTTCCAGTTGATTTCTCCAAACATACATGTATAAATCTAAAAATTTTTTAAAAACCCTGGGACTTCCCTGGCAGTCCAGTGGTTAAGACTCTGCGCTTCAGGGCTTCCCTGGTGGCGCAGTGGTTGAGAATCCGCCTGCCGATGCAGGGGTCACGGGTTCGTGCCCTGGTCCAGGAAGATCCCACATGCCGTGGAGCAACTAAGCCCGTGAGCCATGGCCGCTAGGCCTGCGCGTCCGGAGCCTGTGCTCCGCAAGGGAGAGGCCACAGCAGTGAGAGGCCCGCATACCACACACACAAAAAAAAAAAAAAAGACTCTGCGCTTCCACTGCAGGGGGCATGGGTTCGATCCCTGGTTGGGGAACTAAGAACCTGCATGCTGTACAGTGTGGCAAAAAAAACCCCAAAAACCCAAATAAATTATGACTATACTGTAACTGCTCTTTTGCTCTTCCTAAAGCATCAGTTTGACATAGTTTAGAATATAAGAACCCAGCTGACTTATTCCAAAACGTAGATTTTTGTTGTCCTTACTTTTTATAATATGCTTCCAATGTTTCCTATACTTAATGATATTATTGTCTTTAATGGACCTAATAGTAAAACTTGACGTGGCTTCATTGTGTGTTAGACACCATACTAAGTACCGTATTTGCATTTGCATTAACTCAATCTCTGTAAAACAGTTTCTCATTTTCTCTTCCTTTTAGATATGAGTAGTATGAGGCATAGAAGTCCCTGGTGTTTGCTGAAGGTCAAAGCTAGTAGGCGGCAGAGCTAGGATTTGAACCTGGGCAGTGGGGGTTTGATGTCTGTGCTCTTAACTGTACCTTAAGTTGATTCTCAGCAAAATAGCTTCTTGTGAATAAAGTAATGAAAACTAAAACCAAATGCTAGGGAGGCATCTGGGCTTGGATAATAGCAGCTCCTCCAGACTTGGTTCTCTGTAATCAGCGTCTCTCCTGCTTCTTTAATTGCAGGTTTCTGATGTCTGTATCCCTTTTGAATGTGAAGTTGTCCGCATCTGAGTCTTGACTATACAGTGCATCTTTACGATGAAGATTGGGAAATGCCTTCGTTATTATAAGCTTAGCTTTTAAAATCTTTAACCCCTCCTGTAGGAGACTCTCTCATCCCCCAGTCACTCAATTAAGAATTTCTGGACAAAAACATGACATCCAGTTTTTGTTTCTAAAGCTCCAGAAGAGGAAGTTCAATCCTAATACAAGTAAAATTGGCCCCTTGGATTGGAAATTCACAATGACAGTGATAAGATGAAGAAGTGAGAGAAGTACTAAATCTTTAGAAAACTATTGGGCAGAAAGCAGAATTTAAGGGGAAAGAGTTTTAAAATGCCTCGTTTTAATTTTATTATAAAAATAAAAGACAGAGGTGGTAAAAAAACAAATCAAGCAGGTGCATTGTTGGTACGGGCTCCATGCTTCCCTAAAAAAGTAGAGAGCACAGGTTGTGTGCCTGTACTGAGGTCAGGGGAAATGATCCAATTTCTTGCAGCTGGGATCTGGGCTCTTGGCAACAGGGTGTGGCTTAGAAATCAAGGGAGGGGCAGCCGGGGAGCCACGGTAACAGGGGAAAAGGTCAACAAAAGCTAAATCAGGATTAGGTGAGATACTTGCCAAGGGATATTCAGGAATCTTCTTAAAATGAAAGCTTTATGTATAGAATGTACAGAGAGGAAAGATTGGTTTCCATTGCCAAAGCAGTCTCTTTTTTTTTTTTCTTGTGATACGCGGGCCTCTCGCTGTTGTAGCCTCTCCCGTTGCGGAGCACAGGCTCTGGACGCACAGGCTCAGCGGCCATGGCTCACGGGCCCAACTGCTCCGTGGCATGTAGGATCCTCCCGGACCTGGGCACGAACCCAAGTCCCCTGCATCGGCAGGCGGACTGGACTCTCAACCACTGCGCCACCAGGGAAGCCCAAGCAGTCTCTTTGGAAGAGTAATTTTTTTGGCTGGGCCTCATGGTTTGCAGGATCTTAGTTCCAGGGATTGAACCCGTTCCCCGTGTAGTGAAAGTAAGGAGTCCTAACCACTAGACCGCCAGGGAAGTCCCTTGAAAAAGTAATTTGAGCCTCAGAAATTGTTAGGGAAAGCAGTCAGAGACTGAAATGTTACTGCTGGGAGAATTAACACCATTTATACTTAACACCATTGTGTGAAGTCTTAAGAAGATTGATCTTAACAAAGCTACTGAGAGGCTGTGGTCCTTTCAGCCATTCCAGAAAAATATGGTATAGTGGTGAGCGTAGCTGCCTTCCAGAAAAATATGGAAACGGGTCATGGGTAATGACCAGGATTGTCTGTCTTGTCAGACTTTTGTTTTAATAAATTGTAACAAAAGGACATGTATATGTTTTCAACACTTTAAACATTTTAATCAGAAATAGAGAATTAAAATGAACCCCCTTGTACTCATTATTTACCAACATTTTGCCGTTGTCTATTTTTTATTGCTTTTTAAAAAAAATAATTTCTCTTTGGCTTTTTTTTTTCTTGGAGTTACAGTTAATGGGATGCTTGTATTCCAAGGAGAGTGGAATTATTTCAGATTATGATTCTGTGATTTGCAAAGAAAGTCGGCAAAGAAGTATACTAGAAGGCTAGCTGTAGGCAGTGAAGCCCTACTTGATTTTTTTAAAACTTTTCCTACTTTATTGTTTTATTCCAGGAATGCATATGTCTTCACCCTTTAGATGTTCAGAAGAAGACTAGGTTGCTTTATAAAAACCACACTGAAATGTAGTCGAGCTTCACTGTCCAAATGTCCATTATAAATTGGTCCTGCATCTTATTTTCAAAGTATTAATTGCCAGGTACTGTGAACTGACTTAAAAAGAAGTGAAAAATAAATGGAGGTGACTGTAAAGATGTCAGCCTGTTGAGGTTTACCTGACTGTGCATCTTCCCGACCCTTTCATTTCAGGTGACCGCTGAGGTTGGAAAGCTCTTGGGTTCAGAGAAGGTGGATGCGATCCTTTGTGTGGCTGGAGGATGGGCTGGGGGCAATGCCAAGTCCAAGTGTGAGTCCTTTTCTGAGTTAGTCATTTTGCTCTTCTCTTTGTCCAGGTGTGTGGGGATGGGTCTATACTATGTGTCAGGTCAGATGTTTTCCTGTATGTCTCCCAGAAGCTTTACTATAGCTGTGAGGTAGGGATCAACACCCCGTTTTACAGATAAAGAAAAAACTTCCATAGAAGGGGGTTAGGGCAGAGGGACCTTGAGACTGACATTTAAAAAAGAGACAAAATGAAATCAGCATTGTTTCTACCCCAGTCTTTCAGGGCTTATTATTGGGAGTTGGGGGATGTGAATGGAATGGAGAGATCATTCTGAAGACCAAAAGGACTCAAAACTGAGCTTTTGTTAAAGCTGAGTATATTTTCCATTTTTTATTAGAAACATTTTCAGATATACAGAAAAGTTGAAAGAACAGTTCAACACACACCCTTATGTCCTCCATCTAGATTCAATACTTGTTAACATTCGCTATACTTGCATTCTCTTGCTTTCTTACATGTGTGTCCTCTGTGTGTGTATTTTTTTGTTGTTGTTGTTGATCATTTGAAAGTAATTTGACACTTCACTATATTTTAACATGTGTCTCCAAAGATGAAGCTGTTCTCCCATGTTATCGTAATACCATTCTCATACCTAAGAAAATTAACAGTGATTCTATAAGATTTATAGTATCAGCTCATGTTCTGATTACCTCAGTTTATTCCATATCTTTCATAGTTGTTTTCTCTAAATTTGTTCCAGTCAGGGCTTATGTACTACATTTTACTGTTGTTTTTAGTCTCTTAATCTAGAATGTTTTTTTTCTTTTCCTGTGACAGACTTAGCAGGTCCAGGGCAGTTTTCATATAGACTGTCACCCACACTGAATTTGTCAAACTGTTTCTTTAAGGTATCATTTACCTTGTTCCTCTGTCCCTTGTATTTCCTATGAACTGGAAGGTAGGTCTAGAGGCTTGCTTAGATTCAGGTTAAATATTTTGAGGTGAGAATGCTTCCTGGGTGATGTGGACTTCACATTGCATCACATAGGGAGCTTACCATGTCACATGGCCTTCTCCATCCGGAGTGATGCCAAATTTCATGCTTGGTTAAGGTGGCAAGCTGCTAGATTTCCATCATAAAGGTTCATTTTTCTGTTTGCAATTATAAGTGACCTATGGGATGGTACTTTGGCATCGTGTATGAATATCCTGTTCCCAAACACCTTGAGAACCCCAAATTCCCAAAACCTAATGGCTATAAGCATCCAGTGGTAATCTCTACTTGAGTCAGTCATCCCATTGGGGATTGGAAAATGGTAGTTTTCTAATTCTATCATTCCTTCTACATTTATCAGCCAAAGCCATTTAAAAAGGAGTTGATTTTCTGTGAACCACACTTAAATGTGAAATTGGTATTTTGTGTGGTGATCAGGTTGGCAAAACACCCTGATGGCCTTTTGTGTACTTTGGTAACAAGAAGTGATATATGTGGGTCCATCCATTTTTTTTTTTTTGTAGTTCTTTTTAGCAGGGAAATGCAGTACCTTGGTTGTCACCTACTGAAGACCCCCTCCTCCTGTATCAGGAGGTCTCTCTTTCTGGGTCATGGGTTCAGCTTCACTGGGTTCTGTGTGTCTTGTGAGGGAGGAAGGGGACAACTGTTCAGCTGGTGATGTGACACTCCTTACCACTTATTCCTCTTCATGTCTTTGGAAGGCCAGAGGGTTAAAACAACTGCAAAATGGTTGTTATTTCAGCTTTCTTTTAAAGAGTCTTTAAAGCTGGCATTAAACTTTTAGCCATAAAAAAATGTAGCTCCATAAAAGCCCTCCTTATGTCCAGATGGTAATAGTCCCTGAGATTTTTATCACAGATAAAACCTGACTTAGATATATAGGTTTTAATTATAGATCTAATCCCTTTATAAAGTAGGACAATGTTTGAATTAAAGCCAGTCCTGCATATTTGTCAACAGTCCTCATTTATTGGCTGACATTTACCAGTTTACAGGTGAGGAAGTTGAGACTCAGGTGATCATGTGGCCTGGATTCGACCCCGTGTCTCTGACCGCAAGCCCTGGGCTGTTTGTATTAGATCTCCTTGTAGACACATAGTGGCCGTGAGGGCTTCCTGGAGTGTCGGGTGCCATGAGTCAAGCTCACCTGTCATTTTCTTCCCTGTGAATGCTCACCTCATGTGTTTCTTTGCTCAGCTCTCTTTAAAAACTGTGACCTGATGTGGAAGCAGAGCATGTGGACGTCAACCATCTCCAGCCACCTGGCCACCAAGCACCTCAAAGAAGGAGGCCTCCTGACCCTGGCAGGGGCCAAGGCCGCCCTGGATGGGACTCCGGGTGAGCCTCAATTTCCCTGTCTGTGAAATGGGAATGCTAACGCTTGCTTGGGTTGCTGGACACTTCCATGAGATGAGGACTATTAAAGCCCTTTACCCTCTCAGGTGCTTTACAGTTTGATGGATTTTGCTTCCTTTTAGCCCCAGATTTTTTTAGGGGAAAAACTCCTGATCTTTTCATTTAAATGGTCCTCATGTTCTCAGTGGTGAAGGACCATTGTAATCTGGCAGCCCCTCATCTTGTTTATTTATCTGTGATGCACCCAGGGAATGAATGATGTTGCAGTAGCTATCAGCTAGGTAATAGTCACATTGTGTTCACGTGTCCCAAGGATAGTGTGAGCTGTAGAGCGAGAGACGCTGAGGTAGATTCTTCACCCTAGAACAAATCATTTGTTCTCTTTGACGATATTTCTGCTGTAGTTTCCTTAATTGTAATATAGTGACAATAATATCTACCTTGAAGAATAGTTATAAGATGTTAGATGTATTAATATGTACAAAGTGCCCGGCACATGGTAAGTCTTATTATGTATTCTCATTTAATCCTGGGGTAGAGGTCATTATTATCTTTTTCATTTTACAGATAAGGAAACTAAAACTTAGAGAGGGTAAGTAATTTGTCTGGGTTATGCAAAAAATAAGCTTCAAACGTACATTGAGTTGAAACCCTGATCATTTTAAAATTCTGTGCTTTTTTGTTACATCATGCAGATCCAAGTTCCCTTTGCATTTTGTACTCCCTGTGTTAGCTTGCTAGGGTTGCCATAACAAAGTACCACAGACTGGGTGGCATAAGTATTTTCCCACAGTTCTGGAGGCTAGAAGTTCAAGATCAAGGTGTCAGCAGGGTTGCTTTCTTCTGAGGCCTCTCTCCTTGGCTTGTGGATGGCTGTCTTCTCCCTATGTCTTTGTATTGTCCTCCCTCTGTGTTTGTCTGTGTTCAAATTGCCTCTTCTTAGAAGTATACCAGTCATCTTGGATTAGGACCCACCCTAATGACCTCATTTTAACTTAATTAACTCCCATCTCCAAATACAGTCACATTCTGAGGTATGGGGGTTAGGACTTCAATATCTGAATTTGGCTGGGGGCCACAATTCAACCCATCACTCTCCCTTTGGGATCGGGCTAAAAGAATTTAAGCAGGGGGTCAGGGAGTTAGCACAGGGAGGCAGAAACTGTCTTATCTTGACTACCTACATTGAACTCTTTTTAAAAAAAAGGGGGGGAGCTTTTTTGGGATCTCTTTAGTAAATGGTGGAAACCTTGAGCACCTTTTTCGATTTTAATGTAACTAACTTAACTGTGAGGCTGTTACAAATTAATAATTTCTTGCCACTCATTTTCTTATCATGTTTCTCAGAGCATGTGATCTTACAAGTTGATGGCTATTGCAATGATTAAAGCTATGCATATGTTAGATGCTAGTTTGGTTAAGATCTGATTTTTATTAAAGGTGACATAGAGCAGAGGTACTGGAAAGTAAATAGAGAAATGAGTAATAGCTTGACATTGAAAAAAAAACCCTAGGACTGAAAGACTAATTTTTCTGAAGGACAAAAGAGTCTTCTACTTGCCTTTGGTTTGTAAATATCATTCTTTGCTTATAGTTTCAGATACTGATTAAGACTATGGGATCTGGAACCACTCGGGTTGGTTTTGTATTGTGGTTGTGCTATTCAGTTGCTGTGCGATATTTGTCAAGTTACTTAACCTCTCTGAACCTCAGTTTTGTCATCTGTAAAATGAAGGTAAATAGTAATACCTCCTTTATATGGTAGTTGTGACTTGTAAACATCTTAATGAATGTAAATGGTTTAGTAAAGGCTTTAGAGTCAGTAGTAAATGTGAACTATTATTATTATTTACTCCAGGCTTACTTTTGCTCAGTTACTCTTGCTTCAGATGTTAATAAATTTGTTCATCTTTCAGCTCGTTAGTTAGATATTGTTAAAATTACTTGAGTCATGAAATCTTTTAACTGATTCGGACCCCAGAAAAATCTGGGGAAATCTGTGATAGCAGTGATGAACAGGCTTAAGTGTCCCTCAAACCCAAGAAGAGTTGTTCAAAAATAGAAAGTTTTTCACTTGGAAAGATACTGAGAAAACCCTCACCCTCCTATTTCCAAGGTTGTATTTGTAGACTGTCCACTGGAGCGTAAACTGTATGGAAGTGATGGTGATCACTTTTGTTTACCATTTAAGGATCTGTTTTATGTTTGGAAATCAGTCCTTAGGGACTACACTGATCATTTTGTAATTGGAAAGACAGTTTTTATCTTCTTAATGAAATGCATTTTTTTCCATATCTTGCCTTACCTGCATTGTGTAGACTTCTGTGCAATTAAACTATTAGGGCTGCTGGCTGCTTGTTTCTTTCTTCATCCGATTCCCTGCTTTCATGCTGTTTGAGTGGAATGAGGAGAGAGTCCTAGGAGTTTGCTGGGGACAGGGGCTGAACGAATGAGATTCATGCACTGGTTTATTTTAATTACTGGTAGATCTTCCTGCCATTGTTGGCCTCCTGCCCCTAATTAAACAGAGAAGCCAGGTTTGGTGAAATATTCTTCTTGTACTTCTAAATAACTTTTTGAAACCTTGACCCTCTTTTGCAATTTGAGGTTACTGTGGAAGCGGTTCAGTGATTGGTTTCTCGGCTGGGCTGTGAGCCCCACCTCCCCCTGGACCTCTGATGCCTCCTCAGTTGTTATTCTTTAAACAGCATGCCTGCTGGGGTTTTTAAGGGCACTGCTGACCTTGGAAGTAGTGGTTTTCTGAAGGTGGAGAGGTGTTGACAGCAATTAACCATTCTTTGTTACTGTGATAGCTCCATTTAGTACACCTATAGCTGGGTGCTGTGGGAAACTTTGGAGAGGAGAGAGACCTCACTTGCCATGTGTCTGGGGGTTCAGACGGAACCCTGTCCTAATAAGCTATTGTATTCAATATATAGACTGGATAAACAGCAAGGTCCTACTGTGAAGCACAGAGAACCATAGTCAACATCTAGTAATAAACCGTAATGGAAGAGAATATTAAAAAAAGAATGTATATAGATGTATAACTGAATTACTTTGCTGTACAGCAGAAATTAACACAACATTGTAAATCAAATGTGCTTCAATAAAAAAAGGCATGCCTTACTTTTGTCAGCAAGCATTTGCTGACTGGTCGGAGGAAAGGAAGGCTAATAGGTAGCTTGTATGCCCATATGTCACAATTGCTCAAATGGTATACTTTATCTTTTTATTTTTTGGCTGTGTTGCGTGGCTTGTGGGATCTTAGTTCCTGGACCAGGGATTGAACTTGTGCCCCATGCAGTGGTAGCGTGGAGTCCTAACCCTGGACCGCTAAGGAATTTCCCCAGATGGTATACTTTAAACAAGGAGTTGGACTCCAGTCTGTAGCACTTTTATTAATTTGATGGGAAACAGTTACAGAAGTCCTATCCTGTCCTGAGCCTAGAATTTAAGTACTTTATCCCCATTTTACAGATGGGATAACTGAGGATTAGAAAGGTTTTGAGAACCCACCTGGATTTCTTTAGTGGTAAGTGGAAGAGCTGGGCTTTGAACCTGCGCAGCCTGCCTCTAAAGCCTGCGCTTCAAATGACTGCTCAGTTTTGCTGACCCATTGGGCACCCAGGGTGGGTGTGTGCAGGCTGCTTACAAGCAGTTGTCGATACAAGGGTTCAGAACTCTTGCTTGGCTTTTAACCTCTCCATTGGCCTCCGTGCGAGTCTGTGTGTGAGCCTGGGCATATTACTCACCGTGTCCGAGCCTCCGTTTCCTTAGCAATAAAAATAGGATTAACCTCATGGCTTCTGTGATAAATGTTAAGTATCAGGCAAATAGGTTATGTCCCTTCCACTTTCTCTCCATGGCCGTCCCTGGTTCTCTTTTCCCATCCTCCTCTGGACCCTGGCGTGGTGTTCTTTGGACATACCAGTGGCGGCCGGTGGTCACTGAAATACTTTCTCCTTATTTCCCAGGGATGATTGGCTACGGCATGGCCAAGGGTGCGGTTCACCAGCTTTGCCAGAGCCTGGCCGGGAAGGACAGCGGCATGCCGTCCGGGTCTGCTGCCATCGCTGTGCTCCCGTAAGTGCTGGGGAGTCTCCCCCACCTCTGCCCGATGGCTGAGAGTTCACATGTGTCCTAGAGTCAACTCTACACCAGGGGCGCGTGTGTGCCATCACCTTGGCTTCTGAAATTCATCAGAGGCCCTGAAGATACCTGTTTACGTTTTGGATTATCCTGGGCTTTCCAGAATGGTTGCTTGGCTGATGGGATGGGTCTCTCTTGCCCTCTGTCTTTCTTGTTTTCTTTCCTTCCCTCTATCTGTCCCTCCCTCCCTCCTTGTTAAAAAATAGTTTACACATTTAATTTTATTATTTGTAGTTCTGTCTTTCAAGCCATTATAAGGTCGGTGTGGAAGAGAGACTGTATTAGGTTTGTGGGATGGGGGAGGGGGAGCTTGGGGAAGAATATGGGAAACTATGGGGAGACGTTTCTGGAGGGATTCCAGGACCAAATGGCTTGTCTCTTAGCTGTGGTCCTATAAAGAGGATGTCTGTCTGCTAGGGGACTGGGCTGTCCTCGTATTCATTTGTGGGCTTCTGTGATTCTGTGACTTGGTCTCATGGCTATTTTGAATGATTTCCAAGGCCTGAAGGTTCTTGGGAAAGTCATACATATCTGAATTCTGTATTCCCTTGCTGAAAATTAGAAGATTTCATGGAAAACAGCCACAAAGTGAAGGATGAGGCTGTCTTTTCCCCATATTTAAAGGAATATTATGAGTACACTTACAAAAACCTGAGAAATGAGTCTGCCACATTTTAGGGAGTGAATGGAGACATAAACAGCAGAACAGTTTACTTTAGTAAAGACAATGTTTTAGAAAAAAAGGCAAAACATGGCCCTTTCATTGTGTTCCTGTCTGCCTGAAGGGTGAGTTCTGAAGCGCTTGGCTGAGTCAGGCTGGGATGTGATCTCTGTAACCGTGGATGGCTTCCTGGCCTCTCTCTGACTATCTTCGTGTGATCTCTCCACGTACTTTCCTGGCCATGGAGGACGGGGCAGCTGTTGTTCTGAGGGGAGGCACATGTGACACACTTATCTCTGTGCTCCGCAGGGTTACCCTGGACACACCGATGAACAGGAAATCAATGCCTGAGGCCGACTTCAGCTGCTGGACGCCCTTGGAATTCCTAGTCGAGTGAGTATCACAATCATTTCAGTGATTCAGCAGCTTCCATTCTCTGCCTCTTGAGGGAGAAAGGACAGGCCTGTGTTATCTTGGCTTATCAGCTTGGGTGGTTCGAGAGGGCCTGACCTCCGAGGGCACCTTGCACATCATTGTCAGTATCATGTCAGTATCACGGGGTGGAGGGGTTGATGGTGCCGACCTGAATCCTGGCTCCTCCACCCACCAGCTGGCCAATCTGAGCACGTTGTTTAACTGCTCTAGGCCTCAGTTTCTCCGTCTGTATAATGGGGGTCGGTGATAATTGTTAGGAGGGTAAGACATGGAAGTGTGTGCCAAGTTCTCAGCACTGTGTGTGACCCATGGCAGGGCTGGGTAAGCCTGGAGCCTGTAAACTGTGTTCTGTCTGTTAAAGAGGAACAGCTGCATGGAATCCGCCGCTGGTCTAGGTGGAATATCTGGGCACACATGCCTGAATTAGTGCCAAGCCACAGACCCACAGGAAGCATCCTTTGTCCTCGAAATCATATTCAGCCCTTTGTGAGTATGGGTGGCACTGGAAGGTCACAGAGAGAGTGAGCTCTTTTGTGTTTGCCTAGATCTCAGTTTCCCGCACTCCTCTATTTAAGGGGGTGTTAAGCACGTGTTCACTGAGCACCCACTCGGGCCAGGGGCTCTGCTGGGCCTGGGGACAATGAGGAATAAGATGCAGGCCCTGCCTTCATGGAGTGGGGACGGACTCGTCCAGCAGAGCCAGTTTCTGAGCCGCTTTGATGGCTATTTGCACAGGATGTTTCTAAAGCTTGGGCTGAGAAGAAGCTTGCTTCTGGCCTGAGGTTACATCTTATTTAACTTGAATTAGGAGATATTTGGGACTTCTATGATTGGAACAAGCACTTATATAGGACTTACATGTCAGGCACTGTTTAAGCACTTCATAACTATGATCTTAGGAAATGCTCATAGCAGGTCTGTGAGGGAGGTCGTCTTTATTTAAGGTTTGGGGGCTCGGAGGCATGGGGAGTGTGGGCTTAAGGAACTTGCCCAAGGTCGCACAGCAGAGCCAGGATCTGACCCGGGCAGTGTGGCTGCAGAGCCCTCGGTCTTAACCACTGTACTCCTGTCTTTGCCGGGTATCATGCTTAATCCTGGATTTGCAAAAGAAAAAAAAAAAAATTGAAGTTGTGGAAGGAACAACTCTTGAATGGTGTTTGCATTTGAGTTTCTTTTTAAAGGCCACTACTGCCAGCAATTCTTGACAGAGACATTGACCCAGGACCCTAGATGGAACATCTGGGGCCACGTGTGTAAATCAGTGCTGGGCCACAACTGACAGAGGGTGGGCTGGGACAGCCATGCCTTGCCCGAGAAATCATGCTCACCTATTTGTGGTATTTGAAAACTCACGTGATAGGTTGACATAAAGTTGGCTTTGCAGTGTCTGTGAGCATGTTACCTTCTTGGCTGTCCATGGTTAGAATGGCATTCTCTCCCATCCACTCCAGACGGTTGATGAGGAGGAGGGAGAAGTAAGACCGTTTATTAACCTGCCTAAGTAACACATACTCCTCTGCACATCCAGCTGTGACTGGTCTCCTTCAGAGCTGTCCCCTGGGCTTCCGTGGTGGCACAGTGGTTGAGAGTCCTCCTGCCGATGCAGGGGACGCGGGTTCGTGCCACGGTCCGGGAAGATCCCACATGCCGCGGAGCGGCTGGGCCCGTGAGCCATGGCCGCTGAGCCTGCGCATCCGGAGCCTGTGCTCCGCAACGGGAGAGGCCACAACACCGAGAGGCCTGCATACCACAAAAAAAAACCCCCAAAAACAAACAAACAAAAAAACAGAGCTGTCCCCTGAGCCCTGCCCCCAGAGACGGCTCAGGACACATGACAGTACTTTAGGGAGTTGGAGCAGCACTTGGGTTTTTGAGCCTGTGTGACTTCCTTTCACTTGTTCAACCCCCAGAGTGGGAGCTCGAATGACTGGACAGCTAAACATCAGCTGTGGTCCAACAGGTTACTTATCAGCATTAAAGACCCTGGGAGCTCCTGAGAGTTCTCTGGCGAAGGAAGGGCCAAGGCCCCATCTGGGGTTTGTTGGAGAGGATGGTATACTCAGCACCGAGAGTAAATATTTCAAAAATGATCAGCTACTTGTTAAACTTTGTGAATTCCTTGTGCCCTTTTTCATTCCTCTCTTCTTAGGCAAGGTCTCTCGTCTTCCTCAGGCACGGTTGGTTGCCCCTCCCCACACAGAGTTGGTTATTAAATGCCCCATTCCAACACCGAACGCGTTTTATTGTAATAGTCTGTTCTTTCATCTTTTTCCATTGCTTGGCACAGCTGTGGGCGTGCCATAAATATTTGTTAAAAAAAATAATAAATTTTTTTTCTTTCTTCTTAAATTCTGGAAAGTGATATAACAAAGTGTAAAGTATTGTGCCCATATCTGTCTCTTAGAATGAACTAATTAAAATCTTTTAAAATTACATAAAATCGTACCACCGTGTTATAAAGGATTCCAACAATGCAGAAAAATAGCAAAATGAAAACCTTGCCAAATCTAGCCACTCAGGAATTAGAAGGAGTAAAGTTCTGAAATCATCGGGGACCTAGGTTTGTGTCCATGAGACCTTAGAGGCTTTTTTACAGCTGCTGCTGTGCCCTCACCCCCCACCCACCCAACCAGTAATGTGACTCTAAGCATGTGTCCAGAGTTTTCCTTTTAAAATGTAAACCTTCTCTTCTTTGTTCTAGAACCTTCCATGACTGGATCACAGAGAAAAACCGACCAAGCTCAGGAAGCCTAATCCAGGTGGTAACCACAAAGGGAAGGACGGAGCTTACCCCAGCATATTTTTAAGCTACGTTTCATTGCCTGTGAGGTGCCTGTCAGAAAAGTCACTAATCTATTAGCGTGGCCACATCCGGCCTTGCATTTTCTGTAATCCTGTTGATGGTATGAGACAGTGAGTCCTATCTTTCTCTCATCTAATGTGCATTTGTTCTCCTAGGACAGTGTAACAGGTTTATGTGAAATAAAAACACATGGAGCCCACAGATAGATAGCACTGTCAATCTGTGTTAACCACGGAATTTAGGAGGTCTCAGGACGGCCCCCTCCGCGTCAGTGTCATGTTGAATTGATTTTGAGGCTCTGTTTCTGTGTCCCTGCCAGTGGCTGTGTTGACCTGACTAGTTCAGAGATTTGTTGGGTCAGGGACATTTGGACCCTGAGTTATTTTTGAATGTTGTTTATGTCACAGCCGTAGTTTTTGTAGCCTCCAATTAAACTGCCATAAAACTCCTTCTGTAGTGTAAGCAAAATCCTGTGGACTCTGTTAAGGTACATTTTTCCTGTGCATTTGCCAAGTGCGCGAGAGAACTACTTGTGATTGTTTGGAGTTTATCTTCTTAATAAATGGACTTCATTTACTGTGTTGTCTTCTTTAATCAAAACGCATCTTATAAGCAGTCATAGATGAAGATACTAGAATCACAGGCTGCTAGTGGTCTTTAGCCTGATGTTCTCGAAAAGGGGGGTGGGTTCAAATCCTGAAGTAAGTGTTCTCAGCACAGTGACAGAGGCACGTTTCCTTCTTGGGCGTATCAGAATCTGAAGCTGGGGGGATGGCCCTGTGCATTTAGAGGCAGTGCCCCACGTGAATGATACCGGCCATTCTGATTGAGAATTAGTGGTCTAGTATACCCCATCATTTTACAGATGAGGAAACTGAGACCCAGAGCAATGACTTTCCATCCTTATGGCCAGTAAGTGGCAGAACTAAGCCCAGAACCCAGTCACCAGATGGCTGCTATTCATAAAGGCTTTTACCATGTGTTTTCATTTTCAATTCTTAAAAAAAAAGTTTTTTTATTGAGGTAAAATTCACATAACATAAAATTAACCATTTTAAAGTGAAAAAATTTGGTGGCGTTTAGTCTATTCACAATGTTCTGTAAACATGTTCATCACCCCAAAATCCAGCCCCATACCCACTAAGCAGTCACTCCTCATGCCCCCTGCCTCCAGCCTCTGGCAGCCACCAATCTGTTCTCTGTGAATTTACCTGTTCTGGATATTTCATGTAAATACTATCATGCAGTCTGTGGCCTTTTGCGTCTGGCTTCTTTCACTTAGCATGTTTTCAAGGTTCATCTACTTTGGAGCAGCTATTAGCACTGCATTCCTTTTTGTGGCTGAATAATATTCCATTGTTTGTATATACTACACTCCATCCATTCATCTGTTGATAGACATTTGGGTTGTTTCTGCCTTTTGGCTGCCGTGAATAGTACTGCCATGCATATTCCTCCTGTACAGATATTTGAGTACCTCTTTTCAGTTCTTTTGGATATATACCCAGGTGTGGGGTTGCTCAGTCATCTGGTAGTTCTGTGTGTAACTATTTGAGGAGTCTTTTTTGATTCTTGACACTGCATTTCAAGGAGATATTATCCAACTTTTATAGGAAAGGAGATGTGAGCTCAGAAAGATAGGACTCATTTCTTCAAAGTCACCCAATGCTGTGGTCTGAATGTTTTGTGTCCCCTCCAAAATTCGTACATTCATATCTTGAAATCCTAATGCCCAGTGTGATGGTGTTTGGAGGTGGGGCCATTGGGAGGTGAGCCCTTATGTATAGGATTTAGTGCCCTTTTAAAAGCAGGTCCAGCAAGATCCCTAGCCCTGTAGCCAAGTGAGGATACAAGAAGTCTGTGACCTGGAAGAGGGCTCTCACCCAACCCTGCTGGCACCTTGATCTCAGACTTACAGGCTCCAGAACTGTGAGAAATCAACTTCTTTTTTTTTTTTTTTTCTGTACGCGGGTATCTCACTGCTGTGGCCTCTCCCGTTGCGGAGCGCAGGCTCAGCGGCCATGGCTCACGGGCTGAGCCGCTCCGCGGCATGTGGGATCTTCCCGGACCGGGGCACGAACCCGTGTCCCCTGCATCGGCAGGCGGACTCCCAACCACTGCGCCACCAGGGAAGCCCTCAACTTCTTTTTTTATCAGCCATCCAGTCTTTGGTATTTCGTTATAGCATCCCGAGTGGCCCAAGACCACCAGCCAGAGAGCAGTACAGCTGCAAGTCACAGCACCTTACATGCCCACTCTTCCATCTCATCCTCCCCAAAATACCTGAGATAGATGGTTGCTGTCTTCAGATGAAGAAACAGTCCCATAAGTTAAGTGACTTGCTGAGGATACAATTAATTTCAGGAGACGTTTTCATTCCATTTAGAAACCAGACCTTATCATTGATTATTTAGATGTGTTTCTTTTCCTTTCCTTAGGCCTTACAACCTGGTGACATGCCAAAGAATGTAATGGGATCGGGTGTGAGGAAGGTGGGATGTTTTTCCTCTTATGCTTTAGCCAGTCATTCAACAAGTAAGTTTTGAGTGCCAGCTATGTAATAGGCGCTAATGTATGACATGTAGTGAATGGAGTAGGCAAAGCCCTCTGTCTGCCCTCAGTAGAGTTTCACTGAGGGCAGACACAATAAACAATGAAATATAGCCTGAATATAAGTTAGAGTAGGTGAAAAAGGTGTGAACTGTGAGGAAAAAAGAGCAAGGTAAGGGGGTTAAGGAATGTTGAGGAGGTGAGGTTGCAATTTCAGACAGTGTAGAGTTATGGACTGAATGTTTGTGTCCCCCCTGTAGATCCCTATGTTGAAACCCTAAGCCCCAATGTGGCTGAAGATGGAGCCTCTAAAGAAGTAAGTAAGCTTGATTGAGGTGACAAGGGTGGGGCCCAGATCTCATACAATTAGTGTCCTTATAAGGAGAGACACCAGAGAGTGCTTTCTCTCTGTCTGTCTCTCAGTGCACACACCAAGGAAAGGCCACATGAAGATACAGTGAGAAGGTGGCCATCTGCAAGCCAGGAGAGTCCTTACAAGAACAAATCACCTGGCACCTTGGTCTTGGACTTCTGACCTCTAGAAAATTAAGTTCAGTCCTTTGGGCCGCCCAGTCTGTGGTATTTTGTTATGGCAGCCAGAGCTGACTAAGACAGTGAGGGAGGACCTCATTTGAAGAGATGACATTTGAGCAAATCTTAAAGGAGGTGCAGAAGTTAGCCCCTTTGATATCTGAAGTATGAGTGTTTTAGACAAAAGCCCCACTGCATGAGTGTGCCAGGTATGGCCGAGGAGCTTAAGGAGAATTGGGGGACTGGAGTGGAGTGAGTAGGGTCAGTAAAGGAGCCGTTGTAGATGAGACCAGAGACATGATCATGTGGCGCAGAGGTTCCCAAACTTCCTAGGTCTGTGGTGCCATTAGTGTCTTAACAATTTTTCATGGTGCCCCTACATCAAAGGAAATACCTAACAGTAGTTTATAAATAGTTAGATCCTAACAATCTAATAGTCACAGTGGGACAGATATTGCTATGTTAACCTAGGAGATGGAAACTATCCAGTGGTGACCCTGTGAATTCCCTGGGGTGCCTGGTGCACAGTTTGAAAGTGGAAAATGTAAGGTGGTGTGCATTTTAAGGACTTTGGCTTTGACTTTTGGCAGCCGTTGTGGGGATTTTGAGCAAAGGCGTGACATGATATATTTTAAAAGATTGTTCCAGCTGTTATGTTGAAGATAATCCTGAGACTGTTGTGATGATCCAGGCAAGAAATGATGGTGGCTAGGGTGGTAGTGGTGGAGGTGGTGAGAGGAAAGTGTATTCTGAAGGTAGAGTCAACAGGATTTCCTGGCGGACTGAATGTGAGGGTGAGAGAGAAGAGTCAGAGATGACTCCCCAGGTTTTTGACATGAGCTAAGGGAAGGATTGAGTTTTTTGCCAAATGTGATGGAGAAGGCTGTGGATAGAGCAAGTTTTGCTGGGAACATCAGGAATGTAGTTTTGGACTTACAGGTTTGCTCTTTCCTATCCCGGTGGTGATGTCGAATTGTATTTTGAGTCTGGAGTTCAAGAGAGAGAACTGGGATGGAGATGAAAACTTGGGGTCATGAGCATACAGTTGGCATTTAAAGCTAGGAGACCAGCTGAGATCACTAAGGGAGTGTGTCAATGGCATCTAGGAGGTGGAAACCACACAGTGATATAAGCAGGGCAAGTTTGACATGAAGCATTATTGAATAACAAGAGATTAACTATAAAGGACTAAAGAGAACCCCAAAGAATACCTTTTGGCTGGGGGAGAGTACTCAAGGAAAGACACGTTTGGAAGACAGACCCCTCCCCAAGGCTGGGATCTGGACCTCTTTGGAGCCAGGATGGTTGTGGCTCCGTGGATGGCAGAGAACTTCGCTGGGTTTCCTGGGCCAGTGCTGCTCTACAGTCACTGGGGAAGCAGTGACTACACCTGTCAAGGTGCAGGTAGACCGAGGCTAGAAGCACTTCCACTGGGGTGCCTTTGAGACTCACTGGGGATCCCGCCTATGGGGTGCTGCTGAAACTCAAGGCAAAGCTGTCCCTGGGAGTGCTGCTTCATGTCTCCCACATGCACGTGGTATCCACGTGGCAGGAGCAGAAGGGAAAAACGCCAGAACCAGGAGGAGAAGCCCCTTCTTGTTGCAGGGTTTCCAACACTCTCTGTTGGCAAAACTTTGCGTGATGTCAACTGTGCAGGAAGGCTCACAGGGTCTACCACCATTACTGCAGAGCAGCCCATGAAGGTGACCTTGGAGCAGTGCGGCAAAACACTGGCTGTTATGGACTGAATGTCTGTGTCCTTCCAAAACTCATATGTTGAAAGTCTACCCTCCTGATGTGATGATGTTAGGAGGTGGCACCTTTGCGAGATAATTAGGATGAGACGAGATCACTGGGTGAAACCCTCATGGATGGGATCAGTGCCCTTATGAGAGTCACGAGACAGCTTGCTTCCCTCTACTCTGCTGTCTGCCATGGGAGGTCACAATGAGAAGTCAGCATGCTGCAGCTGAGAAGTGGGTCCTAACCAGGACCCCTGATCCAGACATGCTTACTCCCTGATCTCAGGCTTCCAGCTTCCAGAACTGTGAGACATACATTTCTGTTTTTTTATAAGCTACCCAAGCCATGGTACTTTGTTACAGCAGCCTGAACTAAGACACTAGCAAAACATTAAATGTGTGCAGAGAAGATGACCATGGACTGAGCTCTCTAAAATTGGGAAGAAGAGGAAAAATCGACAAAGGACATTGGAAGGAGCAACCAATAAGGCAGAATGCAGTCCTGGGAGTAAAAGTGAAGAAAGTGTATCGAGAAAGAAGGAATGAACAGCAATATGGCAAATGCGGCTGAGAAGTGAAGGAAGATAAAGGCTAGAAACTGACCATTGGAATTAGCCGTGGGGAGTTCACGGATGATGCCGGCAAGCACTTTCAGTAGAGCAGTGGGGGTCAAAGATTAGAGTGAGCTTAAGAGAGCAGGGGAGAAGAAGAATGGGTGTACAGATGCCTTTAACTCAGTTAAAGGAGTTAACTTTGTTAGAGTCTTCTAAACTTTATCCTTGAACTGAATCTAAAAAAGTCTACCAGGCTTTTGGGTCTGCTTTGTTCTCATAGATTTACCTTATTGCTGAAGCCCTTTCTCGGGGAGCTGATCTGACGCATGTAATTTGCAGCCCGGTTTATGGCATTTTCTGATTGCCTTCACCTGAGCTCACCTGAAGCGCCCTTGTCCCAGGCGCTCACTTCCTGCCACACTCCAGAGGTCGGCCTCTGCTCCCTCCGCAGATGGGCTCTCACCAGCTCGATGTCAGCCTGTGCATTCCTGGTTCCTCTTCCTCATGGATTCTTAAGGGGTCCACATCCAGGGGCAGTTTTTGCAGGGACACATCTTTTCCTCTTTTGAGGTTCTTGCCACAGGAGGAGGATGAGGAGGATGAGGATTTATCCAACTGGAGAGACTGGGCATAAAGAGTGACTGGCTGGCCATATGGACCAGGGGCCAGGCCACCACATGGACGTGGGCAGTGTAAGTCTCCCACTCCCCTGCCCACTCTCTCGCCTTTTTGTCTCCTTTTGCCTGTTCCCAATGGTTAGGAACTTAGAGGAGAGGAGGGATGAAGGTTTGATTCCCCTGAACTCCTAAAGCATTATTTTCCATTTTGCATCTCCCCATCCTCAGTGTTCAGTAAATGTTGAATGAGTGGACGAAAGGCAGGCTTGGAGAAGTTAATTAATCAGCGTGCTCCTAGTACGTGATGCAGGTAAGTGATGGAGCCCGGTGTCCACAGGTCCCCACCCGTTGTTGCTTGTATGATACCCTGGCTAGAGACCTAAGACTGTCATTTCCCTTCCCACAGCCAGTTTTTAAACCATCTTATTTCTTCCATCTGCTATTTTGTCCACCTCTCATCTCCCTTGTTGCCTCTCCCAGGCTGATGGACTCAAGTGCACCTTGTTTGCATACCTGGCTCTGCCACATGGTAGTGGAAGGACCATAAGCAATGGACCAGAACTGGTCTCTTTTCTCAGCCCCGCTCCTTGCCCTTCTCTGTCCTGCTCTGTATTGCAGGGACCTGCCTTTCCCAGGCTCCCTTGCCAACTGTCTTCCTATAGATTTTGGCAGTGGGGTCCCTTGTGGAAGACTGAAGTGGGGGAGAGGGGAGAAAGCACAGTATCTCCATGTCCCCTCCTGCCTCTGGTGGCATCTCTGGGGGCAGTGGCATCTTTGGCCATGGCAGTATCACTTCCACAGCCCCAGCGCCCACTGGCCAGCCCCTTCCCTGCGGCTCCCTGCAGACCTGCCCACTGGGCTCTTTTTGACTCTCAGCCCTTGGGGAAGCAGTGGCTTTCCACTGTTGCTAATCTTTGGGTCACCTCACCATCCCATGTTTGGATTCTGGATTTCTCCACCTCCCATATGGCTTATTTCCTTTATTAAATCCCCCCCTCCCATTTGAGTAGTCTCTGTTTGCTGGCTGGTCCTCATCTGTGAAATGGGAATGATCATATCTGCCTTATGGAGTAGCTGTGGGGATTCAGTGAAATAGTACATGATTATTTATTTTTATTATCATACTTCAGGGGGAAATAGTGGGCCTATTTTAGGAAAGAGTATGTTTTGACTTCTGCATTTTTACTTTGCCTCAAAGTCATTGGTCCTCAAGTTCACTTCTCACTCAAGGGAGGTGGTGGCAGTATCACCACTCACCCTTCCGGACACTCCTGAGGGGCTGGATCAGTGCAGCCGAATAACCTGGGACTGGAGAGAGACCCTCCCAGTGTGACCATGTTCGTTCTGTGGCAGGTCAGCTCAGCCGGGGACCTGGGGAGAGCAGTGCTGCTACTCTGAGCCTGTTCAAGTCACAGCTGTTTACAACCCTAGAACATGGAAAGGCTGACGTACTCTGTCTAAGGAAAATGCGAAGGCAGACACTTCATCCAAAGGGCAGCTGAGAGCCTCTCTGGGGGCTTGGAAAGAGGGCTGGGAAGGTTCTGCTTCTGGGTCTCTGTTGGTGGAAAAAAATCGGGGTTGAGTCCAATTTTTTCCCCATAGATCCATTCTATTGTGATACTCTATCACTTAGATTAAAATAAATACCATTTGGGACATTCAAGGGGGAAGAAGCTCCATGGAGGCTAAGGGAAGCACATTAGCTAGAGAATCCTACTCAGCCAGAGGCTTCTGTTGTCTTGGGGTCCAGACCAGCCTGTGTGCAGGGGATTATGGGTAGAAACCGGCTGTGTTTCTAGAATGTTCTTAGCATTGAGAGACTGTGTACTGAGGAATACTCCCAAGTTAAGCAAGTCCCTTTCTGGCCTCTGCCTCAGTTTCCTAGAGATACATTTGCTCCATCTTCAGGGAGAATTTCTTACTAAAATTTTTGCAAATTATGTTATCTCTGGATAAAGTAATTTGGACGAGAAGTCTGACTGGGAGAAAAATTAAATGTCCCACTTCACTGGTTATTTAAGAAATGCAAACTGAAACAATGAGATGGCAGTCGTACTAGGTAAATGCAGGGGAGCAAATTTGCCACGGAAACATGTATATCTTTGGCATGAGGGTTGTTTTAGGCTGATTATCTTTAAGAAGAAGAAGATTCAGGAATTCCTTCTTTTGACTGCTCCCTTAGCTGCCTAAAGAATTTAGATAAAGGGACTGTTCCCAGAATAGAGCTACCACCAGAGATATCTGCAAAGAATATGGGCCGGGTGTGGTGGGAGAGAGATCAGAGTCCACTCTGTGTCCCTCGTCTCTGCAGGGCTTAGCAAAATAGCAAACATTTGTTTATCAAACATTTTCTTTTTCATCTTCATGTGAATTGTCTTTCTTCCCTTTGAAGTCCCCAACCACTACCCTCAATGTCCTCTTTTGTCTTTAGCTGAAGATGATATTTAAGGTGAGGGCTTTGGCCATTTCGGTGAGTTACTACTATTTTCCTGGGTCTCTCCCATGCATACATGTTATTAAACTTTTATTTGATTTTCTCCTTTTAATGTGTCTCATGTCCATTTAATTCTTAGACCAGCCAGAAGAACCTAGAAGGGTAGAGGAAAATTTCTTCCCCCCACCCCCCGACACAAACTAGCAACTATTTTTAAAGCATGTGCTGACATGTGTTTTTGAACCCTGTTAGTGGGAGGGCCACATAGAACTGTTTAGGAGAGTAATTTGATACTCTATCAATACTCTTAAAACTTTTCACCATTTGATCTAGTAATCCCATATCTTAGATTCTATGAAATAATCAGAAACAAGACAGAATGGATAAACAGCAAGACGCTACTGTATAACACAGGGAACCATGTTCAATATCCTGTAATAAACCATTATGGAAAAGAATATGAAAAAGAATGTATATATTGATATATATGAATTGCTTTGCTGTTCAGCAGAAATGAACACAACATCGTAAATCAGCTATACTTCAATAAAATAAAAAAAGAAACAAGGACAAGAAATATAACAAATATATTAATTCCTGAATCATTAATTACTGCAATCTTTGAAACAACTCAAAAGACCAACAATAAAGTATTGGTAAGTAATCACTGTAGCTAACATTTATTGAGCACTTTCTATGCTGTAGGTACGGCTTTACAAGGATTAACAAATCTTCACAATTCTATTGAAGAAACTCCTATTTTTTAAGTCCATTTTACAGTTGAGAAGAATGAGGCATAGAGAGAAGTTACTCACCCAAGTTTACACAGTTAGGAGGTAGTGAGAGCCAGGATTTGAACAGGCATTTCGATTCAGCGTTTGTGTTCTCAACCACTACACTACAGCAGCCTGCAAATAAGCCATACGATTAGCACAATTTAATTATGCCAATAACAAATATAATAAATACCATTATCAAAGACCACATTTTCAAACAATTCTTACTGATATGAGACAATCCTCAAGGAATGTGAAAATTATCTGTTGTGGAGAAATAGATTTTTGGTTAATAAAAACTTCATGCAGAATGCTTTTTAAAAAAAAAAACATACTCATTTCCATGGGCAGAAGCAGACCCAATAGTTTGAAGATACTTTTGCAACATCACTTTTTTGTAGCGTTTGTTCTGAATTCACAGTTTTCCTGTCTGATCTCCTAAAGGAGACTTCTCGGGAGGCACATGGAGGGGCTTGCAGTTTAGGAGGCCAACAGCTGGTTAGCAGCAGAGAGGCAAACAAGTTCTGAATCAGCATTTCAGCCCGTGGTGACGCTGGGCTTTTAGCTGCTTGTGACTTCGAGTGTAGAAAAGGGAAACACTCAGATGAGAGGAGTTTTTGAAATGTCCACTTGGTGGCGCTGTCAGCTTAGGTGGAAGTGTGATTGGCTTGCTTACCTGCAAGTGATTTTCAGTGCTGTTTCAATGACTCTTGGAAATTGATGCCCCAGACAACTCCTAGCTCCTTCAAACCCAGATTCTACAATTATAACTAAACAACTTGCAACAAGAAGATGTGTAAATTCTGGGGATCTGATGCACAGCATAAGGTTTATAGTCGATATTGCTGTATCATATACTTCAGAGTTCTAAAAGAGTAGATGTTAAATGTTCTCACCATGGAAGAGAAATGATAATTCTGTGATGTGATAGAGATATTACTGAAAGCTATGGTGGCTATCATATTACAGTATATAAGTGTATCAATCAACATGGTGTACACCTTTAACTTACACAATGTTATATGTCAGTTATATTTCAATAAAAACAAAATCCAAAACCCTAAAACAGTATTTGGTGTGATACCTGCCTGTTGCACCCACGGGACTGTAAGCTTCATGGGGGCACTGAATGTCAGGGCTCCCAGAGATACTGCCTTAGTCCTCTTCTTCCTCTAACTTTAGTTAGTTATCAAAAGGACCATCTAGGGAGCTTGTTAAAAATGGATTCCTGGAACCCTCCCCAGATCTGAATCATAGTTGTAGGGTAGAGTTATGTATTAGTTGTCTGCTACTGCATAACGAATAGTGGCTTAAAAGGACAGTACTTATTATCTCCCACAGTTTCTTGGGTCTGGAATTTGGAAGGGGCTAATTTGGGGGTTCTGGCTCAGGGTTTCCCATGAAGTTGCTGTCAGATGTCATCTGGGGCTACATTCATCTGGAGGCTTGCTTGGGGCTAGAGTATCCACTTCCGAAGGTGCTGGGAAGTTGGTTCCAGGAACGGTACAGGACAGGAAGGATGTGCTGGACTAGTTCAGATATATTCAGCCACACGTGCTGTCTGAGAATGGCAGAGTTTTAAATGCTGGTTCTTTTGTTGGGTGCATTCCTGCTGGAGTCCTCTGACCAGCAACACTGAATATAGTTTGTTTCTTGAGCAGATGTAACCCTCGGCTGCTAACCTGCCATGGTTCCCTTCTGTGCTGGGACACTTTGTCTTTCCAGGCCATTCTCCTGGGCAGGGTATTTTACAAGATGCCTCGAGGTTGGCTCCTTCTTACATGGCCCACGTCTGGCCTGTGGGAAAACATAAGCCTTTGCCTCCTCTCACTTACAGAGAAGGGAAGGGAAGTGTCATAGCTCTCCAGTAGTTCTCTCCTAAGACATTGTCTCCCCCTCTGCAATCTCTCCTCTGTCACAGACTGGAGGTCGGTGTCAAGGACTCTGGTAATGACTTCCCAGGCTCTCGATGGGCGCTGCATAAATGATCTAATGCTGTGTCTGGGCATGTGGGGACCTAGTACCTATCACGTTCTCACCTGTGGACATCAACAGAAAAACTGACACACCGGGTCCCTTTCAACATCCTGTTCCATCTCTCCATACTCCAGCGCTAAAGCTTCCAGGAGCTGCTGCACCCTTTCCACTTTTGTGTCCCAGAGGTAACTTGAACATGATATGTCCAAGCTTAGTATCCATCCCTGTCTTAGTCCATTCTGTCTGTCTTGGTTGGCAAGGGCTGGATCATGAAGGATCTTTGTTTAGTGAATTTTGTCTTGCGGGCATTGGGGAACCTCTGAAAGCTTAAAACATTTTTTTCCACTGTGAGGCTTTCTGCTTCCTTGCATTTTAGAAAATCCAAGCAGTGTGAAGAACGTCCACAAGGGGGAAGGCGTTGGCAATAGATGGGAATATTGGTGCGGAAAACCAGCGTGGGAAACTGGTTCAATTTTCTTTTCCTTGTGGGGCCTCTGCTCAGCTCTCTGAGTAGGTAGGTCTATGATGGATACATAACCTCAAGCACTGAAGACTAGCTGCTGTGCATCCTGACTTTTTTCTCTCTCCCTGCCTTTCTCCTTTCCTCTCACCCTTTCTAGCCTGCATCCTCTTGTGTACTTTCTTCACTGAAATGGAAAGTCAGGTTTTAAAAAGTAGTAGATACTTTCTAAAGATGACCAAGCTTGCAACGTCTTAAAAGCCCAATCTCCATACAAACAGATGACGACACACACACGAGAAACAACAACAGTTCAGACTTCTAGAGTGCTGCTAGAGTGTACACAAGCCACTGGGAAAAGGACCTGTTCCCTGTCAGTATGTCAGGAGTCCCTGTAAAGTTCCCATCACCTGTACACGCTAGGAGATGGTTATTGATTCCTATTCAGGTCTCACTGACATTTACTGAATGCCTACTGTGTGTCAGGTTAGGTGCTGGGAGATCGAGACTATATTATTTCACCGAATCTTCACACCAGTACTTTGAGCTCAGTAGGCCTTTCCCTATTTACACATAAGGCAATTGAATCTCAGAGAGATCATGCCACTGGCAGGTCACAGAAACATAATTTAAGCCAGAGTTTGGACTTCTTACTCTAGTGTTCCTGCCATTAAACCACACTGGATTGCTTGATTTAGTCCCATCTCCCAATGTGAATATGATTCAGGGTGACCAGTGTGGGGAAGAGAGAGGCAGCTTTTTCTTCTGATGTCCACTAAGCTCAGTGCATAGATGCTCCAGAGGGAAAGAAGAGGCATGAGGGGACAGGGGCTGTCATTGTTCTTTTTGACTCCAAGTCAGTCAGAGGCTGGAGGGCTCAGTCAGGGGAGCAGACTTAAGGGAGCAGAGAGTGAAAACTTTGGACAACTTGGTGGTCTGTGACCCTTTGCTCAGCCAGGGATTGTCCTGGATAGTCCTGGTGGCCAGCATAGGGCTGGGGTCCAATAAATATTTGTTCCACTGAACCCCTTGTACAGATGGGAAGACAAAGGACCAGGAGTCTGGCTATGACCAGTTTAAGGTCAATGAATGGTAGAGCAAAATATGGAACTCTGGGGGCTTTGAGTGTTTCTTTACACCAGTTTTTCAAAGTATGAACCATTCCATTGGGGTACGTGTACAGGGAGATGTGGGGTGGGACACAGGAGAATGCTTTCTATTTAATAATAATCTATTTTATAAAATATATATATAAAATAAATATATATATAATATTTTATTAAAATATATAGCAAGCTTTCAATTCCATGCATATTATGGCCAGGATGCGACTAAATTAGACAGCAAGTAAAAAGTGGATCGGGGCTTCCCTGGTGGTGCAGTGGTTGAGAGTCCGCCTGCCGATGCAGGGGACACGGGTTTGTGCCCCGGTCCGGGAGGATCCCACATGCCGCGGAGCGGCTGGGCCCGTGAGCCATGGCCGCCGAGCCTGCGCGTCCGGAGCCTGTGCTCCGCAACGGGAGAGGCCACAACAGTGAGAGGCCCGAATACCGCAAAAAAAAAAAAAAAAAAAAAGTGGATCGAATTAAATGTTACATAAAGAATACACCAGAATAGCCAATACAATATTGAAGGAGAAGAACAAAGTTGGAAGACTGATGCTACTTGAGTTCAAGACTTACTGTAAAGCTACAGTAATCAAGACAGTGATGTACTGGTGAAAGAATAGACAAACAGATCAATGGAACAGAATAAGGAGCCCAGAAATAGACCCCGATAAATACAGTCAACTGATCTTTGATAAAGGAGCACAGGGCAAAGATAGTCTCTTCAACAATGGTGCTGGAACAATAGAACTTCCCCCAAAATTAATCTAGACACAGTCCTTACATCTTTCAGGAAATTCACTCAAAATATAGGATCATTTCCCCATTTCACAGGCTTAAATGTAAAATGCAAAACTATAAACTCCTAGAAGATACCATAGGAGAAAACCTAAATGACCTTGGTTATGGTGATGCTTTTTTAGATACACCACCAAACACATGATCCATGAAAGAAATAATTGATAAGCTGGACTTCATTAAAATTAAAAAGTTCTGCTCTGTGAAAGGAAATGTAATAGAGGCGGAGCAGGCAGGCAGCTGTTATCGCGAGACCCTGAGTCTCGCGGGCGGTGGTACGGCTGTGCAGACAGTCAGTGTGGTCCTCGCGCGGCAGAAAGTACGATCCACGAATCAGCTGTTATCGCGAGACCCTGAGTCTCGCGGGCGGTGGTACGGCTGTGCAGACAGTCAGTGTGGTCTTCGCGGCAGAGAGTGCGGGAAGACGCGGGTTGCTGCCGTGTCCCCGGGGCCCTCTGGGCCCTCAGGCCTTGGGGCCGGCGGGTGAGCTGGGGGGCCGGGGAACAGCCTGAGGGCTGTGTCCTCTAGAGCTCCAGAGCCCTCACCACGGCCGCCCCCTGGCCGGACCCAGGCCTTGAAGAAGCAGTGACCCTTCTCATCCCATCCCCACCTCGTCGACCTAATGGTCGTGGCAGTCACCATGTGTCACAATCCACGGAGGCCTCAGCAGCTGGAGTATATGGACACTGCCATTAAGGTAAGGGCTTAAACCAGCTTCCGTCTCTTTGTTCAATTTTCAAAACTTGGTACAGCTGAGATCAGTTGTTTACTCCTAGGAGGTTGCCAGAGGTCAGGGTTAAGGTGTAAGGACGTTGCACAGCATTACACCTCTGTGGTTTGGGCTTTTCTCAGAGAAGGGCAATTGAGAGCTGGGAATTCACCTGATGGTTATTTGCTCCTATTGATGTTATACAAATGATTCTCTCCAGCTTAAATGAAAAGCCTAAGGACCGGTAGATCCTGGGTGCCTGCTCGCTCAGTAATGACGGCTGGGCAGGGTCTGGGGACCTGGCCCTGAGGGCGCCAACAGCTGAGATATGACTCTTTAGCTAGGCCTGGGCCCCGGCAGGAGGATACAGACTGGGTGCTGGACGAATGCTCCTGGGCCGGGTAACCGGCCCGTGCAGCGACCCTCTCCTCTTAGCCAGGGCCTGGACCTCAGAGGAGGAAAGTTGAGCCTTGGGACCTTGCCCCTTCTTGTCAGAAGAGAATAACCTTTGTTTTGGAGGTTTATGGGAACTCTGTGACCGGACCTCAAAGAAAGTTTTTTTTTTTTTTTTTTTTTTTTGCGGTACGCGTGCCTCTCACTGTTGCGGCCTCTCCCGTTGCGGAGCGCAGGCTCCAGACGCGCAGGCCCAGCGGCCATGGCTCACGGGCCTAGCCGCTCTGCGGCCTGCGGGATACTCCCAGACCAGGGCACAAACCCGCGTCCCCTGCATCGGCAGGTGGACTTTTAACCACTGCGCCACCAGGGAAGCCCGAGTGCAGGGTTTTTAAGGCATGAGCCACCCGTCTCCTTTCATGGGCCTACAAGAAGCCTTTCTCTGTTCCCAGCTCTGACGTTTTGGTATTGTTTGGCCTCACTGTGCTTCAGGCACATGGACTTGTGTTCGAAAACAAGAATATCAAGTGAATTAGAAGAAAAGCCACAGACTGGGAGAAAATATTTACAAAAAACACATCTGATAAAGGACTGTTAGCCAGTATACCAAGAACTTTTAAAAAACAACAAGATAACAAGTAACCCAATTAAAAAATGGACCAAAGACTTCAACAGATGCCTCATCTAAGAGGATAGACAGCTGCCAAATAAGCATATGAAAAGATGTTCCATATCGTATGTCATTAGGGAAATGCAAGTTAAAACAATGAGATATCACCATACACCTATTAGAATGGACAAAATCCGAAACAACAACACCATATGCTGGTGAGGAGATGGAGCAACGGGAACTCTCATTCATTGCTGGTGAGAATGCAGCGTGGTACAGCCACTTTGCAAGGAGACAGTTTGGCAGTCTCTCACACAACTAGACATACTCTCAGGTACGATCCAGGAATCACCCTCCTTGGTCTTTACCCAACGGAGTTGAAAACTTACGTCTACACAAAACCCTGCACATGGATGTTTAGAGCAATTTTAATCATAATCGCCAAACCATGGAAGCAACCAAGATGTCCTTCAGTAGGTGAATGAATAAATGAATTGTGGTCCATCCAGACAATGGAATAGTATACTCAGTGCTAAAAAGAAGTTCACTGTCAAGCCATGACAAGAAGTGAAGGAAACTTAAATGCATATTATTAAATGAAAGAAGTCAATCTGAGAGGGCTACAGACTGTATGATTCCAACTATATCACATTTGGGATAAGGCAAAACAATGGAGGTAATAAAAAGATCAGTGTTGGTGGTGGGGTTGGGTAGGAGAAGAGATGTATGGGCAGAGCATAGAGGATTTTGAGGGGAGTGAAAATACTCTGTATGATATCATACTGATGGGTACATGTCATTACACATTTGTCCAAACCCATAGCACCCTTAGATAAACTATGGATTTTGAATGATTATGATGTGTCAATGTAAGTTCATCCTCTGTAAAAAAGGTACTACTCTGGGGAGTGATGTTGCTAATAGGGAGGCTATGCATGTGTGTGGGCTGGGAGTTTATGACTAATCTCTGTACCGTCCTTTCAATTTTTAGGTAAACCTAACCCTGCTCTTGAAAAGATAGTCTTGAAAAAAATACGTTACCTAAAATAGGTTTCCTTTTGCTGCTGTACCAAATTACCACAAACTTAGTGATTGAAAACAACCCAGATTTATTATTTTATAGCTCTGGAGGTCAGAAGTCCTAAAATTAAGGGATTAGCAGGGCTGCATTCCTTCTAGAGGCTCTTGGACACAGCATCCCCTAGAAATTCAGATTATCAGTTATTCCTTTCGTGAACCGTGTCTTTGATGTTTTATCTAAAAAGGCATCACCATACCTGTCACCTAGGTTTTCTCCTATGCTAGAAGTTTTAAAGTTGCATTTTGCATTGAGGTCTATGATCCATTTTGAGCTAATTTTTGTGAAGGGTGTAATTTGTTTCCTTGCCTTTTCTAGATTCTAATGGTGCCTTTCTTGGCTTGAGGTCTCTTCCTTCCCTCACTCCAACCTCTACTTCTGTTGTCATGTCTCCTTTTTCTGACTTTGACCTTCTCGTCTCCCTCCTATAAGGTGCCTTGTAATTACATTGGGCCCACCGAGATAATATAGGACAATTTCTTCATTTCAGGATCCTTAATTTAATTACATCTGCAAAATCCCTTTTGCCATGTAAGGGAACACATTCATAAGTTCTGAGATTAGGACATAAATACATTTTGGGGACCATTATTCTGTCATAGAGTAGAGATGGTATAAATATGTGGTGAAATCACGAAGGTCTTCTTTGAATGGCTGAAGTTTGGGAAATACCGTCTCACATCCCAGCTGCTTCCTTGGAGAACATTTACAGCCATGACACCAGCTTCCTTAGGGATTTGTGTATTTGCAGGGTCAGGTAGAGGAAAGCTTTGCTATCTGAGGGCAATTGCCTGTTTTTTTTTTTTTTTTTTTTTTTTTACTGAAGTATAGTTGATTTACAATGTTGTGTTAATTTCTTCTGTACAGAAAAGTGATTCAGTTATACATACATATATATATATACATTATTTTTCATATTCTTTCCATTATGGCTTATCACAGGATATTGAATATAGTTCCCTGTGCTATACAGTAGGACCTTGTTGTTTATGTATAATTGCCTGTTAATGAGAGCAGGTTGTGCCATGGGAAAGCCCTTCTGAGAGCAGGTAGACGTGGAGTTTAATTTGGAAGTGGGCGCTGGAAAAAGCTGACTTGTTCTACGTAAAAGCATGAGAAGAATTACTGGGAAGGGTGATGCACAGCCTTGTGCAGGTGGTGTGAGGCTGAGGTACATTTAAAGAACAGGATGTTGATATTTAATCTAGAGTTGTTTTCATTCTTGCCTTGTCACTCTTTCGTCTGGTCTCATGCTTGGGGCAGGATAAAAATGCTTTATACATGTGTGAACGTGAGCTTGAAAAATGTTCTTGGCTCCCACTGGCCAACATTTTATCCCTGGCCCCTCCTCTTCCCAATTAAGGGAAAGACTGACTTATACATCCAGGTCTTGAGGGACAGATGGTGAACAGAACAGGTGTCAGGACAGTGTTATAGGTTGGACCAAGTAGAGGGACCCGAGAGAATAAAGCCTTTGCAAATATCTCAGGGGAAGTTTTGGTTTTCCTTGTGCATTATCTCAGTTAATTCCCACTAGACACTCTGAGACCCAGAGACATTATGCAATGGACTTAATGGACCAGCTGGGTCTTTAGTCATGTCTGTGTTGACTTGAAGGCCAGTTCTCAAATTGGTTGTCATGGGCAAACATGCCTGGTTATAGCATTTTAGAGATAGGGTGGTCTTGATGCTAGAGCTCAGGCCTCACCTGAAACTCATTGTTACATCGATTATATTGTCCAGTATCAATTTTAATGAGTATGCTCTGAAAATTTATAATGTATGGATAACTATGCCTGTAGGTGGGGTATGGGGCATTGTAATGGATATGCACCTGCACTCTTTCCCAAAGCATGTTCCTAAGAACACCATTGTCTCAGGGTGGTAATAGGTCTTCATGACAAAAAGCGTTCCTACTCAGCCATAAAAAAGAATGAAATTTTGCCATTTGCAGCAACATGGATGGATCTGGAGGGCATTATGCTAAGTGAAATGTCAGTCAGAGAAAGACAAATACTGTATGATCACTTATAGGTAGAATCTAAAAAATACAACAAACTCCTGAATGTAACAAAAAAGAAACAGATTCACGGATAATAGATAACAAACTAGTGGTTACTGGCTAGGAGAGGGAAGGGAAGGAGGGGCAAAAATGGGGTAGGGGATTAGGAGGTATAAGCTATTATATATAAAATAAGCCACAAGAATATATTGTATAACACAGGGAATATAGCCAATATTTTACAATAACTATAAATGAAATATAACCTTTAAAAATTGTGAATCAATATATTGTACACCTGTAACATATAATATTGTACACCAACTATACTTTAATAAAAAAGAGATGGTAAAGATATTTTTAAAGTTTCCACAAGTAAGGAAAATACTGAAAATCAATTTATCTATCCATCCATCCATCCATCCATTTTTTGCCTATCTCTCATTTATCTATGTATTCCTTATAGAATTTCTTAGAACCTCTAATATATGCAGTGGGAATCTCCAAGAGGGAGATATAGCATGCAGCATTTCCTTGGGGATCAATATCTAGAGAGAATGAGTGCCTGACACAGAGCAGGTGCTCTGTGAATGTGTGTGGCAGGAATAAACCAATGGGTGAATGTTACAGATGATGTAAGGAGTTCCAGGAGGGGAAAGAGAACTTCTCTGATCAATATGTAGCTCAAGACTATGGTAATGATCGATCCCAAAGTGTTAATGAAACATTTACTGTGCCAATAGCTACCATTTCCTACACACCTACTGTGTGCCAGGCATGATGCTAGATGCTTTCTTATATTATCTTTTTAGTTAAAATGGGATCAAGAGATATAATCAGTCATTTGGGAGGGCTTCTGTAGGGTCTGCTGATAGAAGTAAGCTTTACAGGGCAATTGTGGTAGCCCCACAAAGACTTAACATAACCTGCGATCATAATAGGAAGGACTAAAGACCAGGTGACCCTTCAAGCCACTTGAAACACTAGCACTTAATAGCAGAATGTTATGCATAATTAGACAGGACTAGTGTGCAGCTCTTTTAAAAATGCAGCATTTACACTGAATGTCAATATTTCCTTTGGTCAGGGAACCACCAGTGTATGTACATTGTTAAGTGAAAGCAAGCAGCCAAGTTAAATTCTAATTAAATGTTACCGTTGTTATTTGAAAAATAACAGGTTAGTGTTGGTGTCAAATTGACTTTTATCAGTGGATGGAATTAGAGCATTTTGTCATTTTAGGGTTGTCAAATACATGTGAATAATGTTGCCTAAGAAGCCTTCCTTGACTTTAGTTAAGGTTGAAACAAAGAGAATTAATATGGTGAGGATGTAAATGAGAGTGTCATTAGCACAACAAAAGGATTATGTTGTATCTGGTTTTCTTTGAGCCTCTGCAGTTGCTTTGTTAGCAGGCTGGATGTTTTCCTGTGCCGTGAATTCCAAATGTAGCTCGTGTTCTTGGTTGGCAGTGCAGTGGACAAGCAGATCTCTTTCCTGTGTACAACTTCCCTAAACCGGCTGTCTGAGCAGGGAAATGAGAAACCTTTCCCCAGGGGCAGAAGGATAAAATATGAAAGAGAATTTGAGTTTTAAGAGAACAGGTACTTATCAAGAGGACAAACTAATCAAGAGTCGTTTTAGGATGGGAAGTGAGTATGAGACAGAGTTTCACATCTACAAAGCTGGCAGGGAGGTGGCATGATGCCAGCACTGAGCATCAGAGTTCTATTAGTGGTAACAGGTCAGTCCTCCTGTGTGCCAGGACTGCATGGTATCCTGGTGATTCAAGACAGTTACTGCCTTTGAAGACCTTAAGATTCCAGAACAGTGGGGAAGACCTACAACGGAATGTGACTCTTAAGTGGATGGCAGAATCCAGTTCCCAAGTCTTTCCACTTCTCTCTGTGTGAACTTGGATGCATTACTGCACCCCTGTGATTCTCAGACTCCTCATCTGTAAAATGGGAGCACTGACACCTACCTCACAGGTTCTTTGTGGGGATGAAATGATGAACTGTATTGATAGTTTCCTGCACACACATAGCTAACCTTCAGGAACCTGCTAGTTTCCTTTCTCTGAATGCCTCTCTTCTTAGATCAAAGAATGACTTCGATTGGACTGGTAAGAAGGGGGTTGTATCAAGACAAATAGGTCACGCCAGTTCCTAGTTGCTGATAAAGAATGAGAAGGCAACTTGATCAAGGGGCTTTGTCTCTTCTCACCGGGGCTGACATTTAAGCACATCCCATTCCATTTTTGTGAATCATCTCAGAACAACGGTATTGTCCAGTTTTATTGTCAACTTAAGTCACCAGTGAGTGTTGACATCTTTCATTCTTTTATTCCACAGACATCCATAGACAACATGGGTGGTGTGGGTGAGGGACGGGTGATTGACAGAGAACTGGGAGGGGCCAGTGCTCTGGAGTCAGGCTACTTATTGGTGACATGCTTAGGAAAGTCGCTTAGCAACCATAATACATGAAGAATAATTTCTACCTCATAGAGTTGTAACAGTGCTTAAATGATACAATACACTGTAATGGTTAAATGAGATAATATATGTTGTGTAATTCATCTGTATATAATATATATGTGCATATGATAGAGAAAGAAGTTGGTACCCAAATTTACATGTAATATTATAATATATCTTCAAGACTGTGAGCTTCTAATGCACAGGCTGTGTCTTATTTGAAAAGCACTGCACTATTGTGGTTAAGTGCATGTGCTCTGAGTCAATCCTGGAGTTTAAACCTTGGCTCTGATACTTACCAGCTGGTGTTCTTGAGTAAAGTATGTGTCTCTGAAACTTAGTATCCTAAAATTGAAAATTAGGATAATGATGCCACCTCACAGGGTTTTGCGAGAATTCAGTAGTACATAATGAAATTCTGCTGAAGGATGAGGGCACAGCTAGCTGCTAAAAGACTAACTCTGCCGATAGCAAAAATAGCCAAGTTGGAAAAATTACAGAAACAGCTGTTTGAAGGCATCAGAGGACAACCAAGGCAGCAAGTAAATTTTGGTAATATCCTATTTCTTGATCCAGGTAGGGGTTACTTAGAAGTGTTAACCTTGTGTAGATTGATAGAGCTGTACACTCATGGGCTTTTCTGTAAGTCAGCTATATTTTAATAAGGACATTTACAAAAGTGTGGGATGGATTGTTAGAAGCACTGATTATGGCACTAGAATGGAGTGTGTGCATCCAGATGTTATCTGGTCTCTTTTTTTTTTTTTTTTAACGCCCAGGCCTCGTCCTGTCCTGTGCCCTATACGTAGGTGTTCAGGAGATTTCTGTAGAGTCTAACTGAATTGAATGCTCTTTTTTTTCCTGGTGCCTTTTGAAAATCTGTTTCCTCTCCTTTATTTTCCCTCTCAGACACTCACTGGCATATCAATGTCCTCTTCTATTGTTTATAGCAAGTTGATTATTTTGGCAGAAACTTTAATCGCACCCCTTTTCCCTGGGAGGCATCAATAGAATACTGAAGTTTGATTATAGAGATGTAATTTCTCTAATACTATGAAAGTGTCTGTCAAACCCAGGGCTGAGTTTTCAACACACCCTGAACGCAACAGCAAACCCCTGTGTGATGTCCTAATGACCATCATAGCCAGTCACCAGTGGCTTCTCCAAACAATGTGCTATTCTCGCCAAATCACACCAAAATCAAGGGCAGCAGATTTCTATAAAGTAGAGAGAATCTTGAGCAGGTGACCATTTTCCATATTCGTGGTTAAGCGAAGGAAAACAAATGCTGATACAGTAAAGAAAGATAAGCTGTTTCCTTAAAATGAGTTTACTGCTCTACTTTTTAATCCTTGAACTAAAACACTAAATTGGGAAGAAACCTCACATGAACTTGGAGCTTGGAGGTATTCTGGATAAAACATCTGAAAGCAAGTAAGCTTCATCACCCAATGGGAAGAGAGGTCACAGAGTCTGGGTTTCACTCTAAGACCTTCCACTTACCTTCCCCCCTTTCAGATACTCCCCTTCTGAACAACAAATTAATTTCTAGTTCTTCTCTACAAGTGAATTATAGCCCTTTGTAGTACCAGATTTATATGTAGCTTTATATGCAGCCAACCTTAGAAAGGGGTAAAAATAATAATTGGCCACCTTGAGCAGACTTGGTTTTGCCTCCCACTCCTTCTTTCCAGCCCATCACCCAGGAAAGTTCAGGGTCTGTGGGGTGCAGCAGAAAACTTCAGTGAAAGTTTTAGAGCTCATTTACCTCCTGCTTTTGTCTCATTTGTTTTTGCTTCTGTACACTCCTTACATCTGTCGCAGCTTACCTAGTGATGCATTTATTTAATTAATTTATTTATTTTTAAATAAATTTATTTATTTTATTTATTTATTTTTGGCATCATTGGATCTTCGTTGCCGTGTGTGGGCTTTCTCTAGTTGCGGCCAGCGGGGGCTACTCTTCGTTACAGTGTGCAGGCTTCTCATTGCGGTGGCTTCTCTTGTGGAGCATGGGCTATAGGCGCACAGGCTTCAGTAGCAGGCTCTAGAGCACAGGCTCAGCAGTTGTGGCGCATGGGCTTAGTTGCTCCGCAGCATGTGGGATCTTCCCGGACCAGGGCTCGAACCCGTGTCCCCTGCATTGGCAGGCAGATTCTTAACCACTGCGCCACGAGGGAAGCCCCACCTAGTGTTGCATTTAAAAGATACTTTTTAAAGATTTCATTTCACGTTTTAGTGATTCTTCATTGGAAATGTAGTTCAAAGTGCCTCGTCTGCCATCCTGCCAGAAATAAAAGTCCCATCACTGTAACATCCCCAAAACAGGCAGTTCTCTCCCCAGGAGTTCAGCTCCACCTTTTGAAATACTCTTCTCTCACTGCCACATCTATTGTCCTGTGTAGATCTGGTCATTTATTTATTCATCAAATATTTGCTGAGAGCCTACTGTGTGCCAGGTACTGCTTTGGATGCTGGGACACAGTACAAAACTACACACTGGCATTATCTGAAGAGTGTGTATAGTGGCTACTGAAAATGGGTATAAAATCAAATGTAAGAAAAGTCTAAACATCAGGCTTATCTAGTATAAGGGAGGGTTTGTTCTCGAAAAGTCCAACAATACTATAATGCCTTTATTTACATCTTGTCCTTTAGTTGGAATTTTGCCAATACATTTCCAACATTTCAGGATGTTTCTAAATTTGTTTTTGCTCTTCCATAATTGAACCCACCATTGCTTATGTTAAGCTCATGAGTTTGAAGCTAAAGACTTGCTGCTTTAGACACATGTATAACGATCTCCATCTACATCTCAGTTCTATCAGGTTTATGATATTTACACTTCTACCAGAGTATTAGGATTTTATTATTTTCAGATTTTTACTCATTATATGAGATAAGGATCCAATGTTCTACAACCTTGCCAAATAACCTAATAGTTGATCTTTTTTATAAACTGCTTACTTTGTTATGGACACTTTGTTAAGTGAGCATGATTTCATTTAATCCTGGAGTAGGAGTTACATGGCATCTCTGGACCATATAATAGAACTGCATTCTGTTCAGTGAGTTATTTGAGAGAAAGGAAATTTGATGTAGTTGAAAAGATCATCATGGCATAATGAATAGTACACAAACAAGATGATTAACATTCTTTCAAATTTCAAATAGAACTCGTTATTCCAGTGAATGAATAATCTCTTGATTATACTTTTCAAGTATATAAAGTCTAAAAATCAGGCTGTAAGCCAGCAGCTTCTAAGTTCTAATTAATTTGAAGTGAATATGTGGGATTCCCTTATTGTGAGCCGGATAGATGTGGGTTGAGATCCCTCTTTCCCACTATTACCAGCCATCATCTGGGACAAACAGCATAATTCTTTGAACCTCAGTTTATTTGGCTCTACAATGGGAGCAAACATGAAAACCTCAAAGTGTGGTGAAAAGGATAAAATAATTTGTTATTTGTAAAGGGCATACACTGTGAAACTTGGAACATCATAGTTGTTCAAAAAATGCATGGGTCTTCTTTTTGCGCAGTCAGGCATACTGTAAGTATTTAATGAATATTTATTGGAGGTTTTGAGTTATGATATTAATAATCAAAATGGGGTATAACATTAAAATAAAATTAGTTATTGAAGTTGGAAAGAAAGCTAAAACCTTTCAAACTTAATTCTTTCTTCCTTTCCTGGTCATGGAACTCTTCAAGGCCAGATGTCTTGGAATGGGCAATTATTCGACTACTTGCTTTGTTTCTAACTACCCAGCTGGTTAGAACTCCTCTGTTACAGGAAAATGACTCCAGGTAAGTAAGATCATAGATGAGAAAAGGAGGGGGCTACACTTCTTCCTTCCGCTCTGTGCAGTTGAGGTGTCTGACTGAGGAGATGCTGAGGACGACTTTCCTGGCTTCTTAGGTGTGTTTTAGGACAGAAGGCAAAGGTGAGAGAAGCAAGCTGCCTCTTCCCTCTCCCAGTTATGTGTAAAGGTTCACAAGGGGAACAGGCTTGATAGGAAGGGCACTTGCACATTTTTAACATATAAAGTCCTTGTGAAGCCTTGGAAGTAGATAGCACCAGAGCTCACTGATCTCTGGTTTCTTCTCCTTCCTGGGTCCACAGAGGACAGCGCTTCCCAGCCTCCATGCCTATTAGTGGGGTTACCTGTCTAGTTTTGGCCGAGGGGCTGTGGCTGAAACAGCCTGTGTCACTTCTGAGTCAAAGCAAAGAACGTGCAGACATGAAATCTCCACGCTCTCTCTTCTTCACCTTGCCTCAGAGGCACCAGGTGAGTCACCTGCATCATTGAGTTAATGCACAGCTGCCCTGGAGAGTTGCCCGGACCCATAGTGGTCTTTGCAAAAGTGAGAAATAAACTATTACAGTGTTAAGGCCCAGAAATTTATTGATATTTGTTACTGCCTCATAATCCAGTTGATCTTGACCAGCAGAGACTCTTTAGGAGGGTTTCAAATAGGGTGGGGAGCATTCCATGCTATCAACAAAATATCTTATATCCAGACAAATAGTCCTGTCTTATGTTACAGGGGATCAAGGCTTGAGGTGGGAGGTGAGAAGAAGGGAAGCAATGAATCAAGATAAGCTGCAAGAGAATTACAGCATTAAATAGTGCCTGATTATTTCTTCTGGGTTTTGAATTACCGAATAAACTTTCTGCTTTCTGGAATTCTCAAATAAATCTATACTCTTTGCCCAACTCAGAAGAATCCCCCTGAAGACCACTGTTTTCTAAATGCCTTGAAGATTGCTCACAGCAGAAAGCAGCTAGCTGAGTGCTTGTCTGTGGCCAGGCTCCTTTTCAAGATGGGAATGATAATTGGGAGACTTCAAGCTCCTGTTCTTCCTTCACTTGAAGTGAACAAATTTGGCTCAACATGTACGGGTTGGGGGCTTACCACATCAAGTCAGATGTCTGGCTCTGGGATGCAAAGATGAATGAGGCATGTACCCTCCCCTGGAGGAACTCACAGTGCAGTGGGAGAGAAAGATGCAGACATAACTAGCTGCAAAACAAGTTAGCCTGGGCAAGTGCTTCAATGGAGGCATGAACAACAGAAAGCCAGGGTCTAGAGGAGAGAGATTCATTGATGGGGTGAGGGGGCCGGAGGGCATGGTGGGAAGACTATATGTTTGAGCTAGTGCTTGAAGGATGAGAAAGACCTTGACAGCTTTCTGTGAGAAATGAAGAACAGCCAGTGTTGTATCTCTAGCTTTTTGGATTTTTATTTCTATGCTGTGGAAACACTAGTGCAGGAGATGTGCAAGTTGGGCATTTTCTAAGCCGATGTAACCAGAGATCTGGGCTAATGGGAAAATAGTCATAACATTGTCACTGAATGCAAGAACTTGTTGATGTATTTTGCTAAATTGCCCTATTAATGATTCATCAGATCTTTTTTGCTTTCTGCACTAAAAAAAAATCTTGCTATAGAATTTAACCCACACGTATACGCACCCAGTTGGTGGCCCTTGGCAGCCTTCCTAAGCAGAGTGTGCTTTCCAGATGTGGTTGTTGACAAGCGAATTTTGGAATTCCACAATAACGAATACGTGCAACGTGGATATGAGGCTCAGAACAAGTCTACAATATACAAAGATCCGTTTTTCTTAAACTGTGGTCTCCAGAACATTATTTTTGGAACTATGAATAGATGTAATAAAAAGGGTTTATGTGGTGTGTTTTAAGTCAGCGCTCTCAGTTCCGTATTCACCCTGAGTACTACTAGCTCTGTCATGGAGCTTTCAGTAATTCTCCTTTGTAGCGGCTGTGATACTCAGCTTTGTCAGTAGAGAGCACGGGAGAGTCACTGCAGGAGGAAGGAGATGCTCTTCTTGGTTCCAGACTGCGTTTGTTTCTTCTTGCTTCTGATGCACCCTTGTCAGCAGCACTCATTCCCCAGCTGCAACCCCAGAGCATGCGGTTCCCCAGCAAGCTCACAGCCCCTGACCAGCCTGGTGATCTCCTCACACAGTCGTCCTGATGTGGACACTCTGCGCTCAGGCTTTGTGCTACCTGCTGCCTGGACAACCTTGCAGCCTGCCCCTCTGCTCTCTGGAGGGGTGTTTCCTGCTCACCTTGAGACTGTGGGCCAGCTCTAGCCCACGGCCTTCTTGGCCATCCAGTGTGCTTCAGCCACATCCCAGCTGTGGGGACAGGCCCTGTCTTGCAAGATTTTGTCCTCCTTCCGTTAGTCTTCCTTGGTCCTAGGGCATTATTTAGAGTTCTCGGTTCATTTTTATAGTTATCCATTATTATGTTGAAAAATTCTTTATAGTTAGTAACCTTTACGTTAAGCTTTCCCTGTGGCTTCTGTCTCCTTCATGGCTCTTGACCTTGACCGCACAGCAATAGTTCTTAAGCCTTGATTCTCAGGACCCCTTTATACTCCTAAAATTATTGAAGACCCCAAAGAACTTTTGTTGAAGTATGTTATATATATTGGTACTTACCATATAAAAGTAAAACAAAACTTAAACACATATATTTATTAATTTCTTTAAAACGATAAGCCCATTCATTCATTACATGTTAAATCATGTTGAAAAATATTTATAGTTTTCAAACCAAAAGTGTTAATGAGAAGAGTAGAATTGATTTATATTTCTGCAAGTATCTTTCATGGCTGGCTTAATGAATACAGCTGGATTCTCATATCTGCTCCTGCAGTCTCCTGTGATATGTTGTTTAGTTTGAAATTTATGAAGAAAATCTGGCTTCTCACAGATATATAGTTGGAAAGGGGGGAGTATTTAAGATAATTGTGGATATTCTCTGATGCAATACAAAAATTCAACAAGTGGTAGTTTTCAAGAGATTAGTTGCAATGTGAAATCTGAAATTAAAATTCATTGATCTCCCTTGTACTTTGAGTGTCTTTTACCCATGCATTTCCAATTTCAAAATTGGTCATATGGAAAATACTGGCTCACTGAGTTATACAGATCTTCCAAGTGGTGACATATTTCATTATACAATATCAGAAAACCACATTCATTAATATTACCACTGATCTCATCAGAAAAAAAATCTTTATTAGAAAAATGTCAAGATCACAGTGACAGATACAAGCTTAACAAAATTCAAATACTCACTTGAATACTAATATTCTAATATTAATTCTAACATTAATGTTCTAATATTAATTGAATTCTAATATTCACTGAAGTGTATTATTGGCAAGAAAAATCTCTGACAATTGACTAAGTCTGAATAACCATAGTTTGTCAGTCATCCTTTCAAATAAAAAAGAATTTTTTAAATGAAAGAGTGGCTAATTCAGCTTGCAACTCAAACAATTACAAGTGCCCTTTCTCACAACACAGTGCAGTACTTTGGTATGCAGCAAAAGAGCTTTATGCCCACTTTCCATTTCATCACAAAGAATATTAAGAAGCTGTGTACTCAAGGGTGTGATTTAATAAAATTAGTCCTTTTTTCTGTTCCATTAAGTGATAAAGTGAAACTTGTAGTTTTTAAAACTATGCGTGCTTGGGGGTGAAGAATACCATGAATACTAGTACAGTTTGGTGTTACTGCTTCGATTTGTGATAAGGACCAGCCGTTTTACCCACCGTTACTTTTCCATCATTAATGTAAGTGTCAACATGGTGGAAAAGGCAAACAATGCCTTAGTATTTTTATGAAAATAGTTTTGACTTCTTGGATACACTGAAAGCGTCTGAGGACTCACAAGGAGTTGAGGACCACACTTTGAGTGTGTTATGCCTTGATTACAAGTGATTACAGAACCTCAGGGGCTTACACTGCAAAGCCTCTTTTTTAAAAAAAATAAAATTTATTTATTTATTTATTTATTTTTGGCTGCATTGGGCCTTTGTTGCTGCGCACAGGCTTTCTCTAGTTGAGGCGAGCAGGGGCTACTCTTCATAGCGGTGCGCGGGCTTCTCATTGCAGTGGCTTCTCTTGTTGTGAAGCACGGGCCCTAGGCACGTGGGCTCAGTAGTTGTGGCGCATGGGCTTAGTTGCTCCACAGCATGTGGGATCTTCCTGGACCAGGGATCGAACCCGTAACCCCCGGCATTGGCAGGTGGATTCTTTTCTTTAAAATTAATTAATTAATTTAATTTTGGCTGTGTTGGGTCTTCATTTCTGTGTGAGGGCTTTCTCTGGTTGTGGCAAGTGGGGGCCACTCTTCATTGCAGTGCGCGGGACTCTCACTATCACGACCTCTCTTGTTGCGGAGCACAGGCTCCAGACGTGCAGGCTCAGTAGTTGTGGCTCATGGGCCTAGTTGCTCCATGGCATGTGGGATCTTCCCAGACCAGGGCTCGAATCTGTGTTCCCTGCATTAGCAGGCAGATTTTCAACCACTGCACCACCACTGCACTGCCTGGCAGGTGGATTCTTAACCACTGTGCCACCAGGGAATTCCCAGGCTCATTATTTCTTGCTCACACTACATGTCCATATGGAATGGTTAAAGGTTTGCTCTGTGTCATCTTCACTTCAAGACCCAGGAATTGGAGCAGACTGTTTCTGGAATATTGATGACTGTCCTGGTAGAGAGAAGACACAAGAGGAGCTATGAGCTGGCTTTTAAGGCTTCTGCCCAGACATGACTACAGGCAGTGATAACATGTCACTTCCGTCCACATTGCACTGGCCGGACCAAACCATATGGTCATACTTGAGCTCATCAGTGTAGAGATGTATACTCTTCCTTCAGGGAGGGAAACTGGAAACATGGCAAATAATTTTGTAATCTATCACATTAGTCATAAGAGATTAGAAAATATTGCATAGTATACTCCTTTCCTGGAGATTCACAATAAACGAAGGCATTTTAAGAAAGACATGGAGAAATCCTGCAGTAAAGAAACTCTGCTTTTGGTTTAATTGAGAGGAGGGGGTGCTGAGGGGATAGTTTAGAATTATGCCCTGGTTGCTCATTTCCCCTTTACTCTTTTACTCTTTGCTGTTCCTGAGCTGAGAAAATGCCAACCTTGACTAGTTCTCTACCCCAGGCTCAGCAACAGGTGCAAGAACACTGGGGTCATTACTCAGTGACTGACCAGTAGGGCTAAGTGACTGACTAACCGAGGCTCACTCCAAGACTTCCCTAATTCTTACCCACTACTGTGCTAGTCGACAAGAACCCTGGATGGGACTACTTGTATCCCAAAGATTGTTATTAAAACAACTAATGAGATTTGCCACCATCATAGTTTGGAGGACTTCACAGGTGGGAGTGAATCTGAGCAGAAGTTGAATAGCAAATGTATGTCAGAGATGGGATGAGCCACCAGCTTCTGGAAGGGCTTCATCTGTGACACCCTAGTCCTGTGACCTGCTAGGGGCCACCTGTTGGGACCTAGAAGTCGTCATAATTGTCTTTGGTTGTCTGACACCCTCTTACAGGGCCCCAATATTCAGATAACCTAGTTTTTAGTTCAGACTCCTTTGATCATGATAAATCTTGATTATTGCCTATAGCTCAATCAAGTCCTAACTTCTCTCCAAATCTAAATTAAACCCTTCCCCATACTGGTTGCCCTTTCTCATAGCACTTTGCACAGCACTTATAACACTTTGAATGATCTCTCTATTTGTGTGACTGTTTCCTGTACATGTCTCTAACCTAAACTACAAGCCCCATGATGACGGAGGTCATGTCTCTGGCTCATCACTGTGCCTAGCTCTATGCCTGGCGTGTGGCAGGTTATCGATAAATATTCCCTGAATCGATAGATGAGTAAATGAATGGACGGCTACCCTTGAAGTAAGATTTCTCTTTTTGTAGACGTCTATGGCATTTCTTGTTTGCACCATTGACGTGGTACTTATTATTGGAAGTCCAATATCACTCTAATGAGTGCCAATATTGCCCTAATAACTGAACAATAAACTAGTAGAAAGTAAAACTCTGATACTTGTAGATGGTGGGGAATATTTGCTAGAATAACCCAGTAAATAACAGTAGTTTGTTTTTCTTTTCCCTCCAAAATAGTGGAAGCCTTTTGAGATTTTGAAAACAGTTTAGAACATATATATATGTGTGTGTGTATATATATATATATATACACACACACATATATATACATATATAAAATGAAAACCTATTATTGACCCGATCTTTGATGTCACAATGTGGAGAAAGTGGCCACTGCAGCAGGAAATGTTGCAGAGTATAACTGGACAAATATGAGCCTCCTTTATTTCCACCATTATATGGATCTATATGGTATCAAATCAGTGGTAATAATAGCTGCAGCTTAGAAATATGGATGCTGAAGCCTGTGAGCAGTGGCTGAGAGAGAAACAGAGAATTCCTCTCAGTGAGCTGGTGAAATGCCATGCAATGTAGCCATCCTTCCAGTGTAGCCTGACATAAGAGTAAACATGGGAATTAAAAGAAGGTCCTTGAAAAATGTTGAACAAGGAACACAAACAATTTGATCAGGACAGGGACATTTTTTTTCCCTAAGGAAATAGTTCTCTAATAAGGAGAATTGTGGTTAAAGCCAGAATTGCACCATAGTTAAATATTTCTATTTTGGTCATTTAGTTGTATATAAATAAGCTCAAGAAAACTATGTAGTAAACTCTGTGTAATCATCATTTCATTGATGAGTTTACTTTTACTCAGCTACTGTCTTCATTATTCTTCAGAATGTAAATATTGAAAAAGAGCCATGCCAGGATGTTTAAAGGAAAGGATAGGAATTAGAGTGACCTGCCTATCATTTATATTCAAGATTCTGAATGGGCAGAATGGATAAGCTGCACTTCTTTACAGCATTACACCTCTTCATGTTTGGATGTGCGAAGTATTACATGATTCTGAATTAATTTTTTTAACGTTTATAGATTATATCAATAATTCTTTAAGTTCCTTTAAAACTAAGGATCTTTCTCCATTCTTCTTTTCTTTTCTACATGGCACCAGTAGAGTTGCTTGGGCTTAATAGGTGCTAGGTAGATATTTGATACTTGTTGACCATCTCTTTGGCCCTTTCAACTGTTCAAGCCTTTAAAGTGGGCCTTGAGTTATAGCTGCATTATGAAAGGCACTGTGTGAATAGCAAGATGGCTTCACAAATGCCATTTTCATTCCTGCCTTGAACTTTGCTCAGGCTGTTCTCTGTCCTCTCCTCTTGCTCCTCACTCTTCAAAGTCTGGTTCAGGGTTTACCTTCTCTGTGCAGCCTTTTCCCACCAGTGCAGCCCATGGTGATCTCTGATGCTGCTAAATACCTCGCCTGGGTTGTTATTTTATCATTAAAAGCTAATGACCTTTAGCGCAAAATGATCAACTTAAATTGTGAATGACCTCCTGGTTTGACTTGTTTTCCTAAGAATATAATTAGCTTCATGAAAGCTAGGACTAAGTCTCATCTATTTTTGGGCAGAGCTGGACCCGCTGCTCAACTGACATCATCAGGAATCAGGTGGCTCTGCCTCTCTGTGTTGGCTTTATTCTCAGGCAGGTTATTTCTACTGGTGACAAGATGACAGATCCAGCCCAGCAACCCTAGTGGAAAGGAGGCAGCTCTTTTCTAAGACTTCCAGCACAATATCTGGAGCTGATTCTCACTGGTTCAACAAGAGTCATGTGTTCAACTTTGAACCAATCACTGTGACCCACAGGTTGCAGTGTTCTGATAGGCTGGAAGCTGTGCCCACCTCTATGTGTTCTGGTTTGCAATGAGATAGTCCCCAGATTTATACCTGTTGGCTTTCCTAAGCGGTTTAACATTTACCCTTGTTTCTTTATTTTTAATAAAATATTATTAACAATGACATTAAAATAAACAAAAATGGGTTTGGTAGACCTCCCCTTTGCACTTCTACTTTTTACTATGGACTCCTCTAGTTGTGTGAGAGAAGCATATATAGTGAACAGACTTTTGACTTTAGCCCATGGCTAAATTTAAAAGGCACCCAGTCATGATGATTCTCAAGTCCTGAGCCTTTTCTGACATGAAATAACTCATACCCCCTCAAGGACTGCAAGCAGGATGCTTGGAGAGGAGCTGCCAGGGCTTGCTAACTTTTTTGGTCTTGGGTGGTAGTGGGGTAAGTAGTCCATGCTGCTGTCCCTGCTGGTCAAGTGGTTTATAGGTACCAGGCAGAAGTGCTGTGGCTTGTGCCAGGCCTCCAGCTGGCAGGATCAATGAAATTATGTGAGGTTTAAGTGAAGTAATGTGGAGGAAACGTGTGTATAGCACAGAGAGTAATCTGCATGATCTTGCTACCGTGGTTTTTTCAGTTATTGTGTGGTGGAATCTGCAACTATTTATTTCATTGTCAGGTAATACTTTTCTGTTTTATGATGTTATTTACATTCTTTTAACAACAATGAACTTAAAGGGAATGTTTAACGAAAAGTTAGAGAATGAATTTCCATTTCTCAAGAAAGTTGATGATGAAGATTAACTTGTACAAGATATTTGTTGACATTTATCATTCACAAATGGGGGCCATAATAGTTCCCTGACTACATGATGACCAGAGGTACAAATCTACTGGAGTATCAGAATCTACTTCAAATGTTAGTAGTTGTTTTAATAATATTGTGGCTCATAATGATGAATTGATGTGTGCTGTGGCCATAGGTGCTTTTGCATATACTCTGTGAGGCATGGCTGTTCATTTAGATCAAGTGATTTCTCTTCTAAATGAACTTTGCTCATCTTTTTTCCAGGTTTTCCCGTGCAATAGAAAAAGTAATATGACAGCTGTTAATGGGTTGAATCCAATAAAAGAACTTTGCAAAGAGTTATGTGGTGCTAACTTTATATCCATGTCCTGAGATGCTTCAAATAGAAAATTAATTTCTGTAATGGTTTGAATTTTTCACCCAAATTATTGGAAACTAAATAAATTTGGAAATTTAATGAAAGTGAATCGTATGATATTATGGTGACTCTTGTTGTAAATTAAGTTCAAAAGTTCAACATTAAAAATAAAATTATTGTCTTAACATAGTAAGACAAATACAGTTTTTGGTGCCACACAATGTCAAGGTAAAACAATATTTTTACTAAATTATGAAACCATGGAGCAAATTTTTTCCTCAGAATTGTTTGATTGTATACATGATTCAAAATCGCATCCAAATAAGCTGTGATATTCTACTAATGAAAATAGAGCTTTACTTGTGAAATTTTATACAATTTTTTGTACATACAGTGTTTGAGTAACTGAACAACACAATTTTTTATAATTAAGCTAATGTCAGATTTAAACCCTCAGAATATCAGGACATACCTTTTTTCTTAGCTGCCCACTAATAATCAGTATCTACAGACAAGTGTCAACTGAAGTGTTCAACAATTTCAAATTGATAAACCATATAATGCAATTTGGAAAAATAGGGCAGGCAATTTTATGAAAACATTAAAAATGGTAAAACTGTTAATTATTTAGAAAATAACTTTGACATTTTACTAGCGACAGATATGGTTAAGAAACTGAAGTATTCAATGTGTAAAGAATAATTATGCTGCCTGTTACTTTGAATATTCAGAAAAGCAACATAAAGAAAATTTCTCCCATTTTACTCTAATGGTCACAAATTTACTTTTTAGAAAATATTTCTATATCTGTGACTCTAGGGGGAGGGATAAACTGGGAGATTTGGATTGACATATACACACCACCATATATAAAATAGATAACTAATAAGGGCCTATTGTGTAGCACAGGGAACTCTACTCAATACTCTTTAATGACCTATATGGGAAAAGAATCTAAAAAAGAGTGGATATATGTGTACGTATAAACTGATTCACTTTGTTGTACACCAGAAACTAACACAACATTGTAAATCAACTATATACTTCAATAAAAATTAAAAAAATAAAGTATTTACTTTTGAAAACAGTTTTTGAATAGGACAATTTTATAGGTCCACCAATTGAAGAAAACCAATTTGTTGGTCAGTAAATAAATATTTCAAAAATTATAAATTGTCATCTTAAAAAATTTAGTCTCAAAAATGCCCCAGTTTGTGACACTGCAGAAATACAAAGGATCATGAGAAATTACTACAAGCAACTATATGCCAATAAAATGGACAACCTGGAAGAAATAGACAAATTCTTAGAAAAGCACAACCTTCTGAGAATGAACCAGGAAGAAATAGAAAATATAAACAGACCAATCACAAGCACTGAAATTGAGACTGTGACTAAAAATCTTCCAACAAACAAAAGCCCAGGACCAGATGGCTTCACAGGCGAATTCTATCAAACATTTAGAGAAGAGCTAACACCTATCTTTCTCAAACTCTTCCAAAATATAGCAGAGGGAGGAACACTGCCAAACTCATTCTACGAGGCCACCATCACCCTGATACCAAAACCAGAAAAAGATATCACAAAGAAAGAAAACTACAGGCCAATATCACTGATGAGCATAGATGCAAAAATCATCCACAAAATACTAGCAAACAGAATCCAACAGCACATTAAAAGGATCATACATCATGATCAAGTGGGATTTATCCCAGGAATGCAAGGATTCTTCAATTCATGCAAATCAATCAATGTGATATGCCATATTAACAAATTGAAGGAGAAAAACCATATGATCATCTCAATGAAAAAAAAAAAAAAGCTTTTGACAAAATTTAACACCCATTTATGGTAAAAACCCTCCAGAGAGTAGGCATAGAGGGAACTTACCTCAACATAACAAAGGCCATATATGTCAAACCCACAGCCAACATCGTTCTCAATGGTGAAAAACTGAAACCATTTTCTCTGAGAACAGGAACAAGACAAGGCTATCCACTCTCACAACTATTAACCAACACAGTTTTGGAAGTTTTAGCCATAGCACTCAGAGAAGAAAAAAGTAAAAGAATCCAAATCGGAAAAGAAGAAGTAAAGCTGTCACTGTTTGCAGATGACATGATACTATATATAGAGAATCCTAAAGATGCTACCAGAAAACTACCGGAGCTAATCAACGAATTTGGTAACGTAGCAGGATACAAAATTAATGCACAGAAATCTCTTGCATTCCTATACAGTAATGATGAAAAATCTGAAAGTGAAATTACGAAAACACTCCAATTTACCATTGCAACAAAAAGAATAAAATACCTAGGAATAATCTTACCTAAGGAAACAAAGATCTGTATGCAGAAAACTATAAGACACTGATGAAAGAAATTAAAGATGCTACCAACAGATGGAGAGATATACCATGTTCTTGGGTTGGAAGAATCAACATTGTGAAAATGACTATACTACCCAGGGCAATCTGCAGATTCAATGCAATCCCTATCACACTACCACTGGCATTTTTCACAGAAATAGAACAAAAAATTGTACCATTTGTATGGAAACACAAAAGACTCTGAATAGCCAAAGCAATCTTGAGAAAGAAAAACGGAGCTGAGGAATCAGACTCCCTGACTTAAGACTATACTACAAAGCTACAGTAATCAGGACAGTATGGTACTGGCACAAAAACAGAAATATAGATAAGTGGAACAGGATAGAAAGCCCAGAGATAAACCCATACACATATGGTCACCTTAGTTTTGATAAAGGAGGCAGGAATATACAATGGAGAAAAGACAGCCTCTTCAGTAAGTGGTGCTGGGAAAACTGGACAGGTACATGTAAAAGACTGAAATCAGAACACTCCCTACCACCATACATAAAATTAAACTCAAAATGGATTAAAGACCTAAATGTAAGGCCAGACACCATAAAACTCTAAAACATAGACAGGATACTCTATGACATAAATCCTTTTTGACAAGATCCTTTCTGACCCACCTCCCAGAGAAATGGAAATAAAACCAAAAATAAAGAAATGGGACCTAATGAAACTTAAAAGCTTTTGCACAACAAAGGAAACCATAAACAAGATGGAAAGATAACCCTTAGAATGGGAGAAAATATTTGCAAATGAAGCAACTGACAAAGGATCAACCTCCAAAATTTACAAGCAGCTCATACAACTCAATATTAAAAAAACAAACAACCCAATCCAAATATGGGCAGAAGACCTAAAGAGACATTTCTACAGAGAAGGTATACAGATTGCCGACAAAGACATAGAGTGCTCAACATCACTAATCATTAGAGAAATGCACATCAAAACTACAATGAGGTATCACCTCACAGCAGTCAGAATGGCCATCATCAAAAAATCTACAAACAATAAATACTGGAGGGGTGTGGAGAACAGGGAACCCTCTTGCACTGCTGGTGGGAATGTAAATTGATACAGCCACTATGGAGAACAGTATGGAGGTTCCTTAAAAAAATAAAAATAGAACTACCATACAACCCAGCAATCCCACTACTGAGCATATACTGTGAGGAAACCATAATTCAAAAAGAGTCATGTGGGCTTCCCTGGTGGCGCAGCGGTTGAGAGTCCGCCTGCCGATGCAGGAGACACGGGTTCGTGCCCTGGTCCGGGAAGATCCCACATGCCGCGGAGCAACTAAGCCCGTGAGCCATGGCCACTGGGCCTGCGCGTCCGGAGCCTGTGCTCCGCGATGGGAGAGGCCACAACAGTGAGAGGCCTGCATACCGCAAAAAAAAAAAAAAAAAAAAAAAAAAAAAAAAAAAAAAAAAAAGAGTCATGTACCACAATGTTCATTGCAGCTGTATTTACGATAGCCACGACATGGAAGCAACGTAAGTGTCCATTGACAGATGAATGGATAAAGAAGATGTGGCACATATATACAATGGAATATTACTCAGCCATAAAAAGAAATGAAATTGGGCCTTCCCTGGTGGTGCAGTGGTTGAGAATCTGCCTGCCGATGCGGGGGACACGGGTTCGTGCCCTGGTCCGGGAAGATCCCACATGCCGTGGAGAGGCTGGGCCCTTGAGCCATGGCCGCTGAGCCTGTGCGTCCGGAGCCTGTGCTCCGCAATGGGAGAGGCCACAACAGTGAGAGGCCCGCGTACCACAAAAAAAAAAACAAAAAACGAAAGAAATGAAATTGAATTATTTGTAGTGAGGTGAATGGACCTAGAGTCTCTCATACAGAGTGAAGTAAGTCAGAAAGACAAAAACAAATACTATATGCTAACACGTATGGAATCTAAAAGAAAAAAAAAGGTTCTGAAGAACCTAGGGGCAGGACAGGAATAAAGACACAGACATAGAGAATGGACTTGAGCACACGGGGAGGGGGGAAGGGTAAGCTGGGACAAAGTGAGAGAGTGGCATGGAGTTATAAATACTACCAAGTGTAAAACAGATAGCTAGTGGGAAGCAGCCGCATAGCACAGGGAGATCAGTTTGGTGCTTTGTGACCACCTAGAGGGGTGGGATAGGGAGGGTGGGAGGGAGACGCAAGAGGGGGGGGATATGGGGATACATGTATATATATATATAGCTGATTCACTTTGTTATAAGACAGTAACTAGCACACCATTGTAAAGCAATTATACTCCAATAAAGATATTTTTAAAATACCACCTATAAAAAACAAACAAAGAAACAAAAAATGCCCCAGTTTGAAGGATAAATTATGTGGTCATTCTAGGGATGGGCATGATCAGTCCCACTGGAAATCCACAAGGTGAGAACAAGAGATGAGGGACTCTAAGGGGAATTAAGGATGGCTGCTGGGTAGGCAAAACCAACTGTGAATACCCATGTTCCAGATTAGGACTCAGGTTTTCTGACTACACCTTTGATGCTCCAGCAGCAAGTTTCATTTTCCATTCTCCTCTATTCTTTTAGGTTATAACATACATTCCCCTTGGCCCTTTGTTTGCCAGCTCCTTAGGGCAGCTCCAAAGAGCACAGCTTCCTTTAGTGCCCTGACAGCAGCCAAAAGGTTTCTTTAAACATTTCTAAAAACTGCAACAGTCATGTCTCAGTTCATTGCAAAACAAATTCGTAATGCTTAAATCACTGTTCTTAGCAACGTGAGTAAAAATGGAGCAGCGGCAGAAGCTTTCAAAAAAGCCTCAGGAAAATGAGAAGACTCTAAAGTACTTACTATATTCTTTAAGTAGTATATGTCACCCGCTTCTCCCATTCTCACCCTGTAGGGGTTCCCTACTTGAATAGTAAGTTGTAGCTGCCAAAGCAAGGCAGCCACTCCATTAATTATAAAGTAAGGAAAAAAGTGGGTATTGATCTTAAGCAGTTCCATTCTACATATTCAGTATTAACTGAAAGTTATTCCTCTGATGCCACTTAAAAGAAATCGGAGGCACTCTAGAAAATAATGTTTAAAATTTTCATTCACGGTTAAGTGAACTCAGAGTTGAGCTTCTAGAAGCAAGATATTTAAAAATCTGAACTGGATTTTATGTGAGTGACAGAATGATTTCTGAGATCCCTTCAGATCTCATGGTTCAAGCACTTACCTGCTGATGTGCACGCCTGGGCGTGGACATAGTATATCTCTGCCAGTGCAAGGGTAATGCATTGCCCCTTTCCCAGAAACTCCTCTTGTGAAAGCAACTTCTTTTCATTCACTTACTGATTTATTCAATCGCTCTTTCTGAGCACCAGAATCTTGGTGAGACAGCAATTTAGGTATAACATTATGCCAAGTTGGGTATAATACACCAATCTAGGTATAGACATATACCAATCTGGATATAATAATATTTTGGCTAATGTTTATGTTATGCTGACTACATGTAATGTATTGTTCTGAATGCTTTATACATATTAACTTATTTAACCTTTAATACAGCTTATGAGGGAAGTGTGATTGTCAATACCTCCGCTTTTCAGAAGAGGAAACTGAGCTATGAAGATAACCTGCCCAGGGTCACCTATCTGGTAAGTAGTACAGCCAAGATTTTGACCTAGGAATCCTAGTTTTAGAGTCTGTGCTCTTAATGGCTACGCTACACCATAGCTATGCAGGTTATATTTTCTATCTGCAATAATATCCAAGATGTTCTTTGATGACTTTAAAATGGTTTGTTGAGAATTTCTATCCCCATGGTCTGGAACAAGAACTGAATACAGCCAGTGTAAGGATAATTTTATATAATGACTATGATGCAGTGGACTTTTGAGAAATGCTTATTTTCAATTGCTTTTTCAAAGAATTGGTGAATACCTTTATGCAGAAATGGCTGTCTGTGTAGGTCAGTCAGTTCTGGATCATGTTATTTTAATTTTTTTAATGGAATGCATTTAGATTTAGGAGTAAGAAAGACCTAATTTGCTATCCAAGCTCCACCACTGGTTTCCTTACTAGTAAAATGACTATATCTATGTCAACTTTGCTGGGTTGTTTTGGGAGTTTAAGAGACTGGCTTTTCTTGACTCTGGGGACATTCTATATTTTTTGCTGTAATTCAGTGCTTCACTTAGTGTCTGTTATATCACAGGAGTGTAATAAATTATCAATTGAGTGATGAATGAAAGTGCTTGGAATACACTGTATTTCATTGGCTCTCAGAACACTCTTTCACATTTTAACTTCTCCAAATTTGAGATATATCCCACAGTCAATGGAATATTACAGTAGATCTCAGCCAGATGGCTGCTGAGTTGTTGTTGCCCGTAAAGCTATGAACTTGGTTGTTATTCCAGGAGCATTCAAAGAGTGAATATAAGTCTTGGTTGCCATTTGAAAACCTTCCATTGATACCTTTTGGTAAAAGATGCTTCAGCATTAAAATTACAGAATGGGTATCAGTGGTTTGGAAGAATATCCCCACAGACAGCAGTACACCACTCTTTCAAGAAATGCTGTATCATCAATGTATTTGATGGCACAGAGGATGATCCTATATGGGAAGGAAAAATGGACATATCTACTCTGAGTCAAAAAAAGATTAGAAGAGTTGAACACTTAATGTAAGCACATTAAGTAATACTTTAGGCAATTTATCTTGTCTATATATTCCATTTTGTGTTTGTATAGGAATGATGCAAGTTGAGTCCATGTTGAGATGAGTCTAAAAAGAACTTTCAAATAAAATTATAAGTAATAAGGAAGCGTAGTGCTGTTTAATAGGCAGTGTTTTTTCTTTTTTAGTGTTGTATATGTTAAAAGGTACATAACATGGTAGATTTTACAATAATCCCATGTTAGATCCATGAATATTATAGTACAAGCTTAATAAATTATAGCTATTAATTATTATTTTAATTTAATCATTATGTAATGGATTTGTATTGAAAACAGATCCTCTAGTATGTATAACCTGTACATGCAGCATATTAACATTTTGCCAGTCAGGAATTTTCTGTTTAACAGTTTACTACTTTCCCACGTGTCCTGTTACCAAGGAAGGGTCTGTGTGGAGTTCAATCCAGAAATATCAGGCCTTCAGATCATGCTGGGATTGTCTACAGTGGGATCCATGTGATGAATTTGCCTCCCACTTTTCCGAGATCTCAAACATGAGGAGGCCAATGGTTTCTAACCTAGAGTCTAAGAATATTATAATATGCACATCCATGTGGTTCAGAAAAACTATTGGACAAATGAAACCATAAACAAAACAAAAAGACAACCCTCAGAATGGGAAAAATATTCGCAAATGAAGCAACCGACAAGGGATTAATCTCCAAGATATACAAACAGCTTATGCAGCTCAATATCAAAAAACAACCCAATCAAAAAATGGACAGAAAATCTAAATAGACATTTCTCCAAAGAAGACATACAGATGGGCAAAAAGCACATGAAAAGATACTCAATATCACTAATTATTAGAGAAATGCAAATCATATTACAATGAGGTATCACTTCACACCAGTCAGAATGGCCATCATCAAAAAATCTACAAACAATAAATACTGGAGAGGGTGTGGAGAAAAGGGGACCCTCTTGCACTGTTGATGGGAATGTAAATTGGTACAGCCCCTATGGAGAATAGTATGGAGGTTCCTTAAAAAACTAAAAATAGAACTATCATATGACCTAGCAGTTGCACTCCTGGGCATATACTCAGAGAAAACCATAATTGGAAAAGATACATGCATCCCAATGTTCATTGCAGCACTATTTACAATAGCCAGGACATGGAAGCAATCTAAATGTCCATCAACAGAGGAATGGATAAAGAAGATGTGCTACATATATACAATGGAATATTACTCAGCCATAAAAAAGAATGAAATAATGCCATTTGCAGCAACGTGGATGGACCTAGAGATTGTCATACTGAGTGAAGTAAGTCAGACACAGAAAGACAAATATCATAAGATATCACTTATATGTGGAATCTTAAAAAAATGGGTACAAATGAACTTATTTACAAAACAGAAGTAGAGTCACGGATGTAGGAAACAAACTTATGGTTACCATGCGATAAGGCAGAGAAGGGATAAATTGGGAGATTGGGATTGACATATACATGCTACTATATATAAAATAAATAACTAATAAGGACCTACTGTATAGCACAGGGAACTCTACTCAGTGCTCTGTAATGGCCTATATGGGAAAAGAATCTAAAAAAAAAAGGAGTGGATATATGTATATGTATAAACGATTCACTTTACTGTATACCTGAAACTAACACAACATTGTAAATCAACTATAATCCAATAAAAATTTAAATAAAAACAAAACAAAAGCTATTGGACATTTACTAACTTAGAGGCAATGAGGCCTCACTCGAAAGACTTTATTTCACTTTACATTTTGAACAGTATTTTTGCTAAGTATAGAATTCTAGATCGATACTTTTTTCTTTTAATACTTTAGAGGTGTTGCCCCAATGTCTTCTCACTTGCATTGTTTCCAATGAGAAGTATGCTCTAGTTATTTTCTTTGTTCTTTTGTATATAATATGTCTCTTTTCCCCTTTGGCTGCTTTTAAGATTTTAAAGTCCTCATCTATTAAATCTACCATCTGTGTCATTTCTGGGTCTGTCTCTGTTGATTAATTTTCTTCCTCATTATTGGTTATACATTTCTGCTTCTTTGCATGCCTAGTAATTTTTAAAAATAAATATTTATTTATTTTTTTAGAGCAGCTTAGGTTTACAGTAAAATTGGGAGAAAGGTACAGAGATTTCTCATATAAACTTGCCCCCCACAAATGCATAGCCTCCCCATAATCAACATCACTCAGTAGAATGGTGCATTTTTTCACCAAGGATAAACCTACATTGAAAATTATCATCACCCAAAGTCCATAGTTTACCTAAGGGTTCATTCTTGGTGTTCATTCTGTAGCTTTGGACAAATATATAATGACATGTATCTACCATTATAATATCACACAGTGTTTTTTCACTGCTCTGAAAATCCTCCGTGGTCTGCCTATTCATCTCTTTCCCTTCCCTACCTCCCACCCCCAGCAACCACTGATCTTTTTTACTGTTTTGCCTTATCCAGAGTGTTTTGCCTTAATCAGAATGTGACATAGTTGGAACCATACAGTGTGTAGCCCTCTTAGATTGGCTTTTTTCACTTAATAATATGCATTTAAGATTCCTTAATGGCTTGATAGCTCATTACTTTTTAATGCTGAATAGTATTGCATTGTCTGGATGTACCACAGTTCATTTATTCATTTACCTATTGAAGGACATCTTGGTTGCTTCCAAGGTTTGGTGATTATAATTAAAGCTGCTATAAACATCCATGTGCAGGGTTTTGTATAGACATAAGTTTTTAACTGCTTTGGGTAAATATCAAGGAGGGTGATTCCTTGATCATACCATGAGAGTATGTTTAGTTGTGTGAGAGACTGCCTAACTGTCTTCCAAAGTGGCTGTACCATGCTGCATTCTCACCAGCAATGAATGAGAGTTCCTGCTGCTCCACATCCTCACCATCATTTGGTGTTGTCAGTGTTTCAGATTTTGGCCATCCTAATAGGTTTGTAGTGGTATCTCATTGTTGCTTTAATTTACATTTCCTTGCTGACATATGATACGGAACATCATCTCATATGCTTATTTGCCATCTGTGTATCTTCTTTGATGAAGTGTCTGTTGAAATGTTTGGCCCATTTTATAGTTGGTTTTTTTTTATTGTTAAGAGTTCTTTGTATATTTTGGATAACAGTCCTTTATCAGATGTGTCTTTTGCAAATATTTTCTCCCACTCTGGCTTTTCTTCTAATTTTCTTGGTAATGTCTTTCACAGAGCAGATGTTTTTAATTTTAATAAAGTCTAGCTATCAATTATTCCTTTCATGGATTGTGTCTTTGATGTATCTCAAAAGGTATCATCATACCCAAGGTCATCTAGGTTGCATTTAGATCTATGATCCATTCATGCCTGGTAATTTTTGATTGGATGCCAGACATTGTTAATTTTACCTTTTTAGATGCTAATAGTAATATCTGTAGTCCTGTAAACGTTCTTGAGCTTTGTTACGAGATGCAGTTATGTGGAAACAGTTTGATCTTTTCAAAGATTACATGTAAACCTTGTTAGGTAGGACTAGAGGAGACGTTAGGTCTTACTACTGAGGCAGTATCTTTCTAACCACTCTAGCTGATGCCCCATGACGGGCAAGACTGTGGAAACAAACTATTCTTGGCCCTTTCTGAGTCCTGGTAATGAACCCTATGCTCCTTTAGAGCATTTATCTTCCCAGTTTCAGGTTTCCTCAGAAGTATCAATAATCAGTTGAAGATTTCATGAAGAGCTTGCACAGATCTTCAGAGCTCTCTTTCTCTGTCTCTATCTCTCTTTGCCTCTGTCTGTCTTTCTGTCTCTCTCTCTTCTCCCTCTCTCTCTTTGTGTATGTGAAGTTCTCTACTTTCTGGTACTCTGTGCTGCAAGATCTAGCTTTCTTGGCCTCCCTGGACTGCCAGATTTATCAACTCAAATCAGAGATATTGCCAGGCTACTCCTATCTTTCCCCTTCCTACACTGCAGCCTGGAAACTCTCACCAAGGGGTAAGCTGGGACACTTATAGAGCTTGTTTATCCTTTTCCATGGATTACTGTTCTGTGCTGCCTCATGTCCAAGAAAACTGTAATTTCATATCTGTTGTCCGTTTGTTTTTTTTTTTTTTTTTTTTGTGATATGTGGGCCTCTCACTGTTGTGGCCTCTCCCATTGCGAAGCACAGGCTCCGGACGCGCAGGCTCAGAGGCCACGGCTCACGGGCCCAGCCGCTCCGCAGCACGTGGGATCTTCCCGGACCAGGGCACGAACCCGTGTCCCCTGCATTGGCAGGCGGATTCTCAACCACTGCGCCACCAGGGAAGCCCTGTCCGTTTGTTTTAGTTCAGGGCTTTGGATTTAGATCAGCCTGGGCTTGATCCCTGGTCATAGTGCTTATTATCAGTATAACAGTGGATTATTTATAATTATCCTCATTGATCATGCTTCCTCACCTGCAAAATGGGAATGATAACACCTCCTTTGGAGAGTTATTGAGGGGATTAATGAGATAATAATGTATGTAAAACACAAACATAGCTCATATGAATTAAGCAGTTATGTGTCAGGCTTTTTATAGGTATCAAACAGTTTAATCCTTATAACAATGTCATGATGTAGATACTATCATTTTACAGAGAAGGAAACAGGGAGTTTGTATAATCAGAGACAACTTTCAGACCCAGGCCATCTCGCTCCAGAGCCTGTGTTCTCAGACACCACCCTCTACTGCCACTCTAGTCATATAGCAATTACTTAAGAAATGATAACTGTTATTATCATTCAGGGCCTGGAATATCCAATTTTTATTTGGAATTACAGCATGTTAAGAAACCCTTTGGTATAGTGATGAATAAAAATGTATAAAAAGAAATATTACTTACATAAAGCTTGGATATTTAGATATTTCAAAACAAGAAATCCACTGGGGGATACTTCCTCTCCATTTAAGCTGTCCCAATCTTAGTATGGGTCTGGGCTATGATAGGCTCATGTGGTTATTTAAATTAAAATTAATTAAAATTAAATTCAGTTCCTCAATGGAAATAGTTACATCTCAAGAGCTCAGTAGCCCTGTGTGTCTACTGGCCATCACATTACAAGGCATTTCCATCATCACAGAAAGTTCTCTTGGACAGCACTAGTCTAGGTTTTTATAGTTTCTCACTCATACTGCCATCTCCTAAGTGATGTCCACGTTCTTAGTATGCCTTCCTAGTTCATTCAGTAAATATTTATTGGGCATCTCCCATGTGTGAGATATTGGGGGACACAATGATGAACAGAATCAGACATAGGCCACCTCCCAATTTTTACAGGCTTCCTCCAGCCTCGACAGTCTCCTACAGGTCATCTTCTATTGGCTTCCCAAGGCATCTGTTTTAGAATATAAGTCTGAGTGTGTCTCTCTTCTCCTTGGAACATTCTAGAAGAACCTCTTCCCCCACAACATAACCTCATTGCTCCTTAGCATGGAGCAAGGTCCTCTAAGATCTGACTTCTGCCTTCTCTAGCCCTCAGCCTTCACTAGTTGAGGGGGGTCATGGATTACCTGCTGCCAGGGGCCCTCCTGTGTGCTGTGACTCCTGGCACCACCAGTGTTTTAGACTGTGCTAAGCTCTGTGGGTGCAAAGCCAAATAAGACTAGTCCCTGCCCTCTAAAGAGTCCACTGAGCCACAAAATATAATATATAATGTGACACACAAGGTAATGGAAGGAACATAAAGCAGGGAAGTTGAGAGATGTTGTTTAGGTAGGGGCAGTGGCTCATGGAAGACTTCTGTCTAAACACAGTGATTGTCACATAGTAGACTTTCCATAGATAGTTGTGGAAAAAATAAGTGCATGACAATAATAGCCAACAGGTATTGAGCACACATTATGTGTCCAGCCTTCTGGTAAGTGGCTTTACATGTATTTTATCACCTGTTCTGCATAACCATTTGTGAGTTATGTATACTGATACCATTTTACAGATGAGGAGACTGAGGCTTAAGTCCTTTGCCCACAGTCACCCTAGCTCGTAAGTGCTGGAGAAGCATATCAATCCAGGATGGCCTGACTTTAAAGTTTGGTCTTCTCATCACCGTGCCAAACTCTTGCCCATTATGAATGCACTAGGGTTTTGTAGAATGAATAGGAGTGTCTCATCTGCACAACCAGGGTGATGGGCATTGAAGGTGGAGGGAAAAGCAAATATATTCTAAAGGTGAGGTTCAGAGAGCTTACCTAATTTGCTCAAGGTCACACAGTGAGGATTGAGAGTTTGAACATATTTCAGAGAACTCATTAAATGTCAAGGCTGGAGATGATGAAATGGGAAATGGAAGAAGTTTTTCTTTTTTTCTTTTTTTCTTTATTTTTTATTTTATTTATTTTATTTTTTTTGCGGTATGCGGGCCTCTCACTGTTGTGGCCTCTCCCGTTGCGGAGCACAGGCTCCGGACACGCAGGCTCAGCGGCCATGGCTCACGGGCCCAGCCGCTCCGCAGCATGTGGGATCTTCCCGGACCGGGGCACGAACCCGCATCCCCTGCATCGGCAGGCGGACTCTCAACCACTGCGCCACCAGGGAAGCCCAGTTTTTCTTTTTTTAAACTCCTTTTACTCTCCCACTTGCTATGTAAAAATGAAAGGACTATTGATTGGTCAGGCCGAATGTGCAGTTAGTAATATGATTCCCTCTGAAAATCCTTTAAAGTCTCCGTAATTAATTTTATTTGGGAGGTGAGAGCAACCATGCATGTGAAATGAGTTAAAATTATTAACGGGCTTGCACGGGGTCCATTGCCTGAGGCCGCCTGGCCCGATGCAGGACACCGGGATTCACATCCACATAACACATCTCCATCGCCCTTGGAATCATTCTCTGAATCAGTTATTGATCACACCCAGGGTTCAAGCAGCCGTCTCCTGCTCAGCCACAGAAGCTCAGCTCTGCTGTGGCTTCTGCCCCTGTTCTTGCCCTGCTGGGTAGAGCCAAGAGCAGGGGGTATGGAGGGGAGGGCAGAAACCCTTCAAGTCAGGCTCAGAACCCTCTACCCTATTCTCCTATGTTGCTTCTCTGAGTATATCCAGTGGAAACACATGTGATCGCAGGAAATCTGGCTACCGAGAAGCCTCTTATTGCATGACAGGATAACCTGGTTTAGAAATGATGCCTTAAATTCAAGAAAAGGCAAAACTAATCTATGCTGATAAATTCAGAATAGTGTTATCTGGGTGGGTGGAGTGTTGGCTGGGAAAAGGACATGGGGAATTTTCTGGGGAGATTGAAATGTCTGCTTTGATCCTGATGGTCTCCTAGTACAGCTAAAGTTTGTGCATTTTATTGTATGTGAATTATACCTTAAAAAAGAAAGAAATGAATTGTGTTTTATAACCTATCTTGTTTTCTTCCAGGATAGAAAGGTAAATAATAATAATAATAAATAATGGCTACTCTGAATGCATACTTTATGCTGGGCATTGTTCCAAGAGTTTATTAAAAAAATTATTAAGAATTTATTTTATAAGAGCAGTTTTAGGTTCACAGCAAAATTGAAGTGAAGGTATAGAGATTTCACATATACTCCCTGCTTCCCTCCCCTCCAGTGCTCCCCCATTATAAACGTCCCCCACCAAAGTGGTACTTTTGTTACAGTTGATAAACCTACAATGACACGTCATAATCATCCAAAGTCCATAGTTTACAGTGGGGTTCATTCTTGGTGTTGTACATTCTGTGGGTTTGGGCAAATGTATAATGACATGTACCCATCATTCTGTATCTGTTTGGGGGTTTTTTTTTGTTTTTTTTTTTTTACTTCCTAAGAACTTCTGTTCTCTGCCTATTCATTCCCCCTCTTCCAATTCCAAGCATTTAAAAATCTGTCTAATCCTCAAAACAATTCTGTGTGGTGAGTTTATTATTAAACCCATTTTACTGATAATCAAGTCACAGAGAGGTTAAATAATAATCTTGCCTAAGGTCATACAATGACAGAGCCAGGGCAGGGACCCTCCCCTGCTGTTGACCGTTATGCTTCTTGTGACCCTGCTAACCCAGGATTGTGTGCCTCGTTGACTTACTGTCCCAGGGGACAATTAGCAACACCGTGTCCTCCAACACCAGGTAGTGAAGCTGTGGCCGGCAGGGGAGAGGGTGATGTTCAGGGTGGAGACGAGAACTCCACCCCCGGGAGAGTTGTTCTGGGTGATGGAGAGGTGAGGATTATGTGCTCCATCCCCCAAACAGCACGCAGTTGGCAGGACCTCCAGCAGAGGGACTGCATGGATGCCAGGGTACAGGACATCCGCAAGCAGCCTGGACCCAGTCAGGGCAAAGGTCCCAGACTTGAGTCTAGTGCCGAGAGACTAAGTGCTATGGGCTGTAGAGCTGTCACCTCCCGTCACACCACACTGGCCCGAATATTGAGCACCTCAGGGGCCTCCACGAGGAGCTGAGGACCTGAGGCACCTCCCCTGGGTTTCCTGCTAAAGCCCTAGGACCCTCATTTGTGCAAGTGAGGGTAAGCCTGCCACCCAAAGACTGGGATTAGGATTCCCATAAATGCTGAGATATAAAATAAGAAACATATTTTATCTGAGTGCCACAGAAAAAGTCATACAGGTTACATGGTTTTGCAAAGCATTTTAACAAATGCCATCATTTAATCTTAACAGCAACCCTGCAAGAGAAGGATTATCATTCTCATTTGACAGATGTGGAGAGAACAAAAGCTTAAAGAGGTGGACACTGGCTGAGGCAACGTTGAAATCCAGGAGCCTAACTCCAAATCCATTGCTTGCTTTCTGATACCACGGTGTCAAGGGCATCCTTTGAGGAGACAAAAGAATTGCCCAAAAGTGTCCCATGGGAAATCATCTCGTTACAGTGCTAAATCTAAGGGAGGCTGTCGCAAAGCTCTTATAATAGAAAGGCTCAAGGACCAAGTTAAGATGCTTGAATCACATGGTTTAGTGTAGGAATTTAAAACACACAGTGCAAAGCAAGAGGAACAGGGTGGGTATTTGATGCGTTTAGGACAGGTAGCAAGTAGGGGAGAAGGACCACATTGCCCATACCCTGGTTTATGCAGAGCCCCCATGTCCCATCTCTGCCTGCTTCCTCAGCCTTCCCTGCTGATGGAATGGTTACAAGGAGCAAAGTTGAGGCTGAAGAGGAAGCTTGACAAATGAAAGGTGCCTGGGACCAACACAGTGTATTTGTTCTATCGGAGGGATGCAGGAGGAATTACCCCTGGCTCAACGTTGCAGCTCAACAATTACCCTGATAAGCAGCTATGGCTTTCATTTGGCAGAGGATTCTTGGGGCCTGAGTGGGAGTCACCAATGGGTGGCTGATTTTAGACACCATAAATGTTGAGTGCCTCCTGTATATTGAATGTATTATGAGTATTTGAAACCTCAGGTGCCTCATGTATATTTAGTGAGTCACAAATATTTGATGCCTCTTGGTCTTTCATCCCTTTCTATGTTCAGCACACACATGCTCTCCTTACTTTATCTATGCTAATGTCTCCCTATGTAACTTATTTATATATACTTAACACATCTAATGAATTCTGCCTGTGTCTCACAAACTATTAGCTTGGCCAAAAAGTTCGTTCGGGTGTTTTCCCGCAACAGCTTAGGCAAAACCCGAACGAACTTTTTGGCCAGCCCAATATTTGCTTCTATACTTAGTTTCATTTATTTCCCTTGTTTGTGTTTCTGATTTTACATAACAGAATTGAATATCTTAAATAAGACAGCAAACATATTACAAATGTGTAGGGGAGTCTGTGCAAGAATCTTTGTGGGGACTAGAAAGTAGGAGCCTTTTGGACTACTGGATACCCACAGGCAGTCAGATGCAAGCAATGTCTGAGTTTTGGAGTTAGACCTGGACTTGAGCCCAGCTCCATCACTGCTTGGGGCACGTTCTTAACCTTGCTGACCCTGCTTCCTCATGTAAAAAGGGTATAAGTACACCTACCTCCCAGTGTTGTTTGAAGATTTAATAAGATAATGTATTAAGCATTAGCACAAGCCTTGCAAATGCTCCATAACTGTAGTTTTGGACTCACCCCTTTCCTGTGCCTTTTAAAAAAGGATTCACCTCTTTCCTGTGCCTTTTAAAAAAATTGAGATATAATTGACATTTAAGATTGGTTTCAGGTGTACAACATAATGATTCAATATTTGTATATATTGAGAAATTATCACCACAATAAATCTAGTTAACATTTGTCATCATATGTAGTTACAATTATTTTTCTTGTGCTGAGAACTTTGAAGATTTACTCTTAACTTTCAAATGTGCAATACGGTAGTATTAACTATAGTCATCATGCTATATATTACATCCCCATGACTTAGTTATTTTTTAAATTTATTTTTTAACATCTTTATTGGAGTATAATTGCTTTACAATGGTGTGTTAGTTTCTGCTTTATAACAAAGTGAATCAGTTATACATATACACATATCCCCATATCTCTTCCCTCTTGCGTCTCCCACCTTCCCTATCCCACCCCTCTAGGCGGTCACAAAGCACCGAGCTGATCTCCCTCTGCTATGCGGCTGCTTCCCACTATCTGTTTTACATTTGGTAGTGTATATATGCATGACTTAGTTATTTTATATTCTTTTTTTTTTTTTTTTTTTTTTTTTTGCGGTATGCGGGCCTCTCACTGCTGTGGCCTCTCCCGTTGCGGAGCACAGGCTCCGGACGCGCAGGCCTAGCGGCCATGGCTCACGGGCTTAGTTGCTCCGCGGCATGTGGGATCTTCCCGGACCAGGGCACGAACCCGTGACCCCTGCATCGGCAGGCGGATTCTCAACCACTGCGCCACCAGGGAAGCCCGACTTAGTTATTTTATAACTGGAAGTTTGTGTCTTTAACCCCTTTCACCCATTTTGCCCACCACCTATCCGCAAGCTCTGGCAACCACCAATACCTTCTCTGTATCTATGAGTTTGCTGGTTTTAATGTTTTTAGCTTCCACGTATAAGTGGGATCATATGGTATTGGTCTTTCTCTGTCTGACTTACCTCACTTAGCATAATGCCTTCAAGGTCTACCCGTGTTGTTGCAAATGGCAAGATTTCCTTTTTTTGTGTGTTGAATAATATTCCACTATCTGTCTATCTATCTACCACATTTTCTTTATCCATTGATCCACTGATGGACACTTAGGTTGCTTCCATGTCTTGGCTATTGTATATAATTCTGCAATGAACATGGGCATGTGTATATCTTTTCCAGTTAGTGTTTTCATTTCCTTCAGATAAATATCCAGAAGTGGAATTGTAATCATATGGTAGTTCTGTTTTTAATTTTTGGAGAAACCTCCATACTGTTTTTCATAGTGGATGCACCAGTTTACACTTCTACCAACAGGGCAGAAGGGTTCCCTTTTATCCATACCTTTACCAACACTCATATTTCTTTTTCTAATGCCCATTCTAGCAGGTGTGAGGTGATATCTCATTGTGGTTTTGATTTGCATTTCCCTGATGATAAGTGATGTTGAGCACCTTTTCATGTACCTGCTGGCAATTTGGATATCTTCTTTGAACGAATAACTATTCAGATCCTCTGCCCAGTTTTAAAAAGAATTGTTTGGTTTTTTTGCTGTTGATTTGCATGAGTTTTTAAAAAATATATATTTGGGATATTAATCCCTTATCAGATATGTGATTTGCAAATCTTTTCTCCCATTCAGTAGGTTGCCTTTTCATTTTGTTGATGGTTTTCTTTGCTGTGCAGAAGCTTCCTATGGCTTACTAACCCCACTTATAACTCTCCTGAAGAGCAAGGTTTTAGTTACCCAAGGTTACTTTTCCAACCAGAGACTATGACAGAGAGGTATTTATATTTGTTGAACCCAGAGCAGCCATTCTAAGTGCTGTGTGCCTACTGTGTTGCTGTGGTCCTGCTGGGGAGGGAAGCACTGGTGTTGTGTGGACCCAAGTTACATAGTCAGGAGCAGGAGGTGAGCTCTGAGTTGAAATTTGTAGGCTGAGCAGGCATTGGCTAATTAAAATTGGGAGGGAGGAGGTAGGATGTCCTCCTTTGGGCAGATGGAGTGGCAGTGGTAAGGACTGAAGTCAAGAGAGAGCCAGCCTAACGCATGTTAAAAACCTGCAGGTGCCTCCAGCGAGGGGCATAATTGACAAGTGCCTTCTTGCCTCACATGGGCCAGTCCTGAGCTGTTAAAGGTCCAAAGATGGAGGTAGAGTTGAAAAAATTATATGTGCCTTTTTTCAAGTCTAAGGAGTAAGAACTGCAGTGAAATTAGGAAAATGGCTGAAGAGGAGGAGTGAGAAGTGTTTGTGATTATGGGGATTTCATTTTTTTAAATGTGTGAGATGGTTCTAGCCTCCAGTGAATACTACCCAATGTAATGGGTCTAATTTTATGTCAGGAGGGTGGTAGGAATAGAGGATCTGAGATGTCTCTTCCAGTATTCTTAGTTAACATGCATGAGGCTGAGAAGACAAGGTACCTACCTATTCAAACCTGGCAAGGGTGGAATTAAAAGGCAGCTTCATTTTTTCTCCCCCAAGGGAAAGTAGATAGATGGAAGACTTAGCATCACTCAAGTTCATTCTGATTTCTTCCTGTTGGAACGTATCTCCTGCTCCCTGTTCAGCTGCAATAGAAAGTGGCCTTGAGCGATGGAGTGGAGGTTAGTTTAATGTTTATGTTAATCTAAATAGAACTTTAAAAAATTCTTCCAGGAAGCAGCACTCAGACAAACTCTGTGACAGGTCTGAGATTTTATTGTATTAAGTGTTTCTTCCTGGGAAGGACGCAAGTGAATCTGGTCACCTCTTACCCTAACACAAGCTTTCTTCAGGAAGGGACACACGAAACTTCATTAGAGAAAGCAGAAGGCCCATTACAAACCACTTTAAAATAGCTTTTATTTGGTTGGCCATTTGTTAATTTAATAAAGATTGCATATCCCCAGTGGCTGATACTCAGAAATCTGAGATGTCAATTCCTGAAGGGTTCACTGGAGTAGCTTAAAAGAAAGCTAAAGATGCATATTCCAATTTTTAGAGAGGGAGGTGTGTCTGGCTCATGTTCAGAAGGAAAAGGCCATGAGGACCAAGAGAACAGTGGACCCAAAGACACTGTCAGGGGTTGGAGTCCTGACTTTGACGTCTTCAGGTTATGTGACCTCTCTGGGTGACTGTACCTCTCTTGAGTCTTAGTGACCTTATCTGTAAAATGGATATAATAGTATCTTCCTTCTAGAACTGTGAGCGTTGAATGGGATGAGGCATATAAAATGCTTAGCTTTATGTTTGCAACACTAAGTCTTTGCCTTCAAGTGAGTTGGCACCAAAAGAGGAAAATGAGGGTGTTCTGGGGCCCAGTGCACAGGATGGAGAGCCTTGCTAAGGTGGATGACTGTGGCCAGATGCCTGCAGCCATGAGGGCTGTTCCTGCTGCAGGAGGGGGTGGAGGGGCTTGCTGCAGAGGCATGGGCAGAGTGGGAGGGGCCACACCTGGCTAAGGCTCTTCTGCCTTACAAGGAGCAATTTTAGGCAAGAAAGAAAGTCCAGTCAGGCCTGTTGGTGAAACTCAGCACCTAAGAGGTCAAGGAAAAAGTTCAAGTGCTCTTTGGTGGCAGGGAGAGAGATGGAGCCAAGAGTTGACCGGGAGACTGTGCTCAACTGCAGCATCTCCAGGACAGCTGGAGCTTCAGAAATGTTGACCAGAGGCCATGGTAACCCTGGATGTAGTCGATGTAGTGTTCCGTTTCAGAGTCATGATGGCCGGGGTGTGTGCCTCTAGGAGTGAGGGCGGGGGTTCAGGCAGTGGGTGATCCTCATGGCCAGGTGCGTATGGGGAGAAGATAGTGTTAGGGGAAGGAAAGTTAAGACCCTCTGATGGAAGCCAACTCCTGCTTAAAATGAGTGAAATTACAAGTGAACTGCTGAGTCAGTCAGAAAATGCAAGAGATGGTAAAATTTATACTCTAGAAACTGTAGATAATAAAACAATCTAAGAAATGCTTTCAAATGAGTGCATTTATAGTCTTCAAAGAGATAAAGGAAGGGATAGAAACTGGTAGGATAAAACAGGGCATCATGGTGGAAGAACAGGTGAACCTGAGGAAGAACCAAATAGAGATTAAAGAAACAAATATGCAGTCATTGAAATGACAAAAAGGACTCATTAAATGGTAGACGAAAATATTCGAAGAGATAAGTAATGAAGTGGAAGATAGAGCTACGTAAATGAGCAAAATGAGGCACAGATATGAAAGAGAAATTATTAGAAAGGAAGATAGATCAAAATGATTAAAAATATATTTAATAAGAGTGTCAGAAAATTAGACTGGAGATACCGGAGAAGAGGTCCCTCCTCACGGTAAAATGATGGAGAATTTTTCAGTTTCAGAGAAATCTATAAGGTATTAATGGAATCCTTAGAGTTTTAAAAAATATAAATGAAGCAAATTAATTCATAGCCATACCTTAGAAAACCAGAACACCAAAGAGAAAGAAAAATATTAAATTTTGTAAAAGAAAGAGACATTTATTAAAAATGCATGCTTCTTATAGAAAATTTGAAATATTAAATATAAAGAAAAGCATCCTGCATAATTCAGGTATAGTCAACTACTGTATTTTGGGTGTACTTCTTTCAAGACTTTTTTTTCCTGTGAATATCTCCTTTTAAGAAAGTTTAACTCTTCAAATACATATGATTTTATGTCCTGCTTTTTCATTTAACCTATCACAAATTAACCAATATTATTTTTAAAACAATTTTTAACATCCAGAAGTCTCAAGCCTACAGAAACGTTGTCGCAAGTACAGGAAAAAGAGACTCCCGTCCCCTGAGCCCTTGAGAGACAGTTGCCACTGATGCTCCATCACCTCCAAGTACTTTAGCGTTTATTTCCTACAAATAAGGACATCTTCTCATATAACTACACTACAATGATGAAAGGTAGAAAATTAATATTAACGTATTGCACTTAATCCTCGGACCCCACTTGAGTTCTGTTGATACAAATGGATCCAGCTAGTTCAGAATCACACATTGCATTTAGTTGTCAGTCTGGAACAGCTCTTCCGTCTTTTCTGGGCTTCATGACCTCCACACTTCTAAAGATTAAAGGTCTCTTATTTTACACGATGTCCCTCAGTTTGGGTTTTGCTATTTCCGTATGGCTAGATTCAGGTTATAATTTTTTGGCAGGAATATCACAAAAGTGATGCTATGTTGTCATTGCACCCTAGCAAGTGGCATAGAATTTCAATTTGCTCCAGAATTGATGATACTCACCTTGACCACTTGATTAGTGTGCTGTTGGTCAGGCTTCTCCATGGTAACGTTACTCCTTTTCCTTTTGTAATTAATAAGCTTTTGATAGGGAGGTATTTTGAAACTATGTAAATATCCCATTCCTCACCAAACTTTCCTCTCTCAGTCTCTAATTCTCCTTATCTACTTATATCAGAGGGACTCATGGTTTCTTGTTTTATTTAGTGGGTATAATCTACAACTATATATTTTTTTAATGCTAAAATTTCACAGATTTAATCAGTAGCATCCCTTCAAACTGGCTCCTGTGTCCTTCGACATGTTCACATCATTGTTGGAGCATTTCCTGATTCATATTGTAGTTTTCTTCCTCCAGTCCTGCAATCAACCACTTCTTCAAGCAGCTCTGATGCCTCTTACTAAAAAAATGACATTTAGAAGCCTAGATCTGGACACTAAGTGTTCTCATTGTTTTTAGGATATTGCTGTTTCTGGGCATTCTCAGTGGACAAAGCAAAGTGACATGTATACATACATACATACATGTACTCTCTCATATATTGACATTTACATCTATATCTATCTATCTATCTATCTATCGGAAACCATGCATTCACATCAGTGCCTTCAGTTCCAAACCAACAATACAAAGTTCATTCTTATTTTCTCCCTTACTGCCACAGAAGGAACTTATACATATTAAAAGGGAGAAAACAAGAATGAACTTTGTATTGTTGGGATAATAATATATTATCCCTAATATATTTACTTATTCAATCAGTCACCCAGTACGTAACCAATCTCCATTGCAGTAGCTGCCCCTTCCCTGTGCAGAGGCCTTCCTTGGTCTACAAGAGCTCACACTCCTGCCTAGGCTGCTGCCTCTACTCTCTCCAGCCCCACGTGGAAGTCCTCCTCGCCCAGCCTGGGCTCAGACACCCTGTGATGTGCTGCCCCCGCCTATGGACTCTTTCTCTCCCAGATTTTGATTATTTTTTATTACTGTAACTTTTTTCATTATGATAAAATATACATAACTTAAAACTTAGCATTTTAACCATTTTAAAGTATATAATTCAGTGGCATTAAGTACATTCACATTGAAGTGCAGACATTACAACGATCCAACTCCAGGACTGGAACTATCCATCATCCCAAACTGAAACTCTGTACCCATTAAGCAATAATTCCCCATTCCCTGGCAACCACCATTCTACTTTCTGTCTCTATCAATTTGACAATTCTAGGTACCTCATATAAGTGGAATCAGACCATTTCTCCTTTTGTGTCTGGATTATTTCATTTAGCATATTTGCAAGGTTCATCCATGTTGTAGCATGTATCAGATTTTATTAACTTTTAAGGAATAGTACTCTAATATATATATGTATATATATATATATATATAAATACATGTCTCTATACATATACACATATATAGGTATCTCTCGCTCTCTCTGTATATATATATATATATATATATATATATATATATATATATATATAGTACATATATGTATATAATTTTGTTTATCCATTCATCTCTTGATGGATGTTTGGATTGCTTCCTTTTTTGGCTACTGTGAATAATGCTGCTGTGAACATTGGTGTACAAATATCTTTTTTTGAGTCCTTAGTTTAAATTCTCTTGGGTTTATACAAAGAGGTGAAATTGCTGGATGATACCGTAATTCTATTTTAAATTTTTTGAGGAACTGTCATGCTGTGGATGCACTACAGTGGATGCACTGTTTTAATTTCCCACCAGCAATGCACAAGAATTCCAATTTCTCCACAGCCTAGCCAATACTTGTTATTTTCTCTGAGATTATTTATTTATGTTTTGATAGTAGTCATTGTAGTGGGTAAAGTGATATCTAATTTTTGTTTTAATTTGCATTTCCCCAGTGAGTAGTGGTGTTGAGCATCTTTTCACATGATTATTGGACATTTGTGTATCGTCTTTTGGAAAAATGTCTACTCAAGGTCTTTGCCCATTTCCTTAATGGGTTTTTTGTTGTTCTCGCTGAATTGTAGGAGCTCCCTATGTATTCTGGATATTAATCCCTTATCAGGTTTATTTATTAATTTATTTTATTTTCCCTCCCTTCCATTTAATAATTATTTATTGATTAAAGATAATATAAAAGAAATGGTACTGGATATTACAGAAACCTGAGACACATCCATAAGAATCAAAGGAATAATATAAAGTGGAAGTAAATTATAAAATTTGCCCAATAATTAAAAAAAATCAATTATGTTATTTCAACCTTTGCCATTTGATCTTCCCCCACCCATTTTCTTCTCTATTTTCTCTCTTCTTTTAATATCCCTCTGCTTCTACCCATATTTTCATTACTTTTTTTTTAACATCTTTACTGGAGTATAATTGCCTTACAATGGTGTGTTAGTTTCTGCTTTATAAGTGAATCAGTTATACATATACATATGTCCCCATATCTCCTCCCTCTTGTGTCTCCCTCCCTCCCACCCTCCCTATCCCACCCCTCTAGGTGGTCACAAACGACCTAGCTGATCTCCCTGTGCCATGTGGCTGCTTCCCACCAGCTATCTATTTTATGTTTGGTAGTGTATATATGTCCATGCCACTCTCTCACTTTGTCCCAGCTTACCCTTCCCCCTCCCAGTATCCTCAAGTCTGTTCTCTAGTAGGTCTGCATCTTTATTCCCGTCTTACCCCTAGGTTCTTCATGACCTTTTTTTTTTTTCGATTCCATATATATGTGTTAGCATACAGTATTTGTTTTTCTCTTTCTGACTTACTTCACTCTGTATGACAGACTCTAGGTCCATCCACCTCACTACAAATAACTCAATTTCATTTCTTTTTATGGCTGAGTAATATTCCATTGTATATATGTGCCACATCTACTTTATCCATTCATCTGTCGATGGACACTTAGGTTGCTTCCATGTCCTGGCTATTGTAAATAGAGCTGCAATGAACATTGTGGTACATGACTCTTTTTTTGAATTATGGTTTTCTCAAGGTATTTGCCCAGTAGTAGGATTGCTGGGTTGTATGGTAGTTCTATTTTTAGTTTTTTAAGGAACCTCCATACTGTTCTCCATAGTGGCTGTATCAATTTACATTCCCACCAGTAGTGCAAGAAGGTTCCCTTTTCTCCACACCCTCTCCAGCATTTACTGTTTATAGATTTTTTGATGATGGCCATTCTGACCGGTGTGAGATGATATCTCTTTGTAGTTTTGATTTGCATTTCTCTAATGATTAATGATGTTGAGCATTCTTTCATATGTTTGTTGGCAATCTGTATATCTTCTTTGGAGAAATGTCTGTTTAGGTCTTCTGCCCATTTTTGGAATGGGTTGTTTGTTGATATTGAGCTGCATGAGCTGCTTGTAAATTTTGGAGTTTAATCCTTTGTTGCTTCATTTGCAAATATTTTCTCCCATTCTGAGGGTTGTCTTTTCATCTTGTTTATGGTTTCCTTTGCTGTGCAAAAGCTTTTAAGTTTCATCAGGTCCCATTTGTTTATTTTTGGTTTTATTTCCATTTCTCTAGGAGGTGGGTCAAAAAGGATCTTGCTGTGATTTATGTCATAGAGTGTTCTGCCTATGTTTTCCTCTAAGAGTTTTATAGTGTCTGGCCTTACATTTAGGTCTTTAATCCATTTTGAGTTTATTTTTGTGTATGGTGTTAGGGAGTATTCTAATTTCATTCTTTTACATGTAGCTGTCCAGTTTTCCCAGCACCACTTATTGAAGAGGCTGTCTTTTTTCCACTTATATTCTTGCCTCCTTTATCAAAGATAAGGTGACCATATGTGTATGGGTTTATCTCTGGGCTTTCTATCCTGTTCCATTGATCTATATTTCTGTTTTTGTGCCAGTACCATACTGTCTTGATTACTGTAGCTTTGTAGTATAGGCTTAAGTCAGGGAGCCTGATTCTTCCAGCTCCATTTTTCTTTCTCAAGATTTCTTTGGCTATTCAGGGTCTTTTATGTTCCCATACAAATTGTGAAATTTTTTGTTGTAGTTCTGTGAAAAATGCCAGTGGTAGTTTGATAGGGATTACATTGAATCTGTAGATTGCTTTGGGTACTGGAGTCATTTTCACAATGTTGTTTCTTCCAATCCAAGAACATGGTATATCTCTCCATCTGTTTGTATCATGTTTTATTTCTTTCATCAGTGTCTTATAGTTCTCTGCATACAGGTCTTTTGTCTCCTTAGGTAGGTTTATTCCTAGATATTTTATTCTTTTCATTGCAATGGTAAATGGGAGTGTTTTCTTAATTTCACTTTCAGATTTTTCATCATTAATGTATAAGAATGCAAGAGATTTCTGTGCATTAATTTTGTATCCTGCTGCTTTACCAAATTCGTTGATTAGCTCTAGTAGTTTTCTGGTAGCATCTTTAGGATTCTCTATGTATAGTTTCATGTCATCTGCAAACAGTGACGGCTTTACTTCTTCTTTTCTGACTTGGATTCCTTTTATTTCTTTTTCTTCTCTGATTGCTGTGGCTAAAACTTCCAAAACTATGTTGAATAATAGTGGTGAGAGTGGGCAACCTTGTCTTGTTCCTGATCTTAGTGGAAATGGTTTCAGTTTTTCACCATTGAAGACTATGTTGGCTGTGGGTTTGTCATATATGGCCTTTATTATTTTGAGGAAAGTTCCCTCTGTGCCTACCCTTATCAGGTTTATAATTTGCAAATATTTTCTCCCATTCCATGGATTGCCTATTCACTCTGTTGATAGTGTCGTTTGGTACACAAAAGTTTTAAATTTTGCCAAAGTCCTGTTTATCTAATTTTACTTTTGTTGCCTATGCTCTTGGTGTCATATCCAAGAAATCGTTGCCAAAGCCAATGTCTTGAAGATCTTGACCTATGTTTTCTTCTAAGGGTCTTATAGTTTTACCTCTTACATTTAGATCTTTGACCCATTTTTTGAGTCAATGTTTGTATATAATGTAAGATATCCTATATTATTTTAAATGCTTATGACCATAATTTAAAATAGAAACCAAAGTTACCTTAAAAATTGCTTTTGGGGGGCTTCCCTGGTGGCGCAGTGGTTGAGGGTCCGCCTGCCGATGCAGGGGATACGGGTTCGTGCCCCGGTCCGGGAAGATCCCACATGCCGCGGAGCGGCTGGGCCCGTGAGCCATGGCTGCTGAGCCTGCGCGTCCAGAGCCTGTGCTCTGCAACCGGAGAGGCCACAACAGTGAGAGGCCCGCGTACTGCAAAAAAAAAAAAAAAAATTGCTTTTTGGGGACCTTCAGAATCCTTATTTATTTTTGCTTTTATAATTTTATCACATAAAGCCTCGAGCATTTCCTACATTTTGGTACTCCCTGAAATGTGAGCGGCAGGTGGGAGACAGTGTGTCTCAGTTGAAGGCAGCAGAAGGAACAGAGAACAGGAAGGTCAATGGAGGCTCGAGACATGGAGGGAGGAAGTATTGTGGGTTGGCTGCATGCCTCTAAATCTCTTTCAGCATCAATTGGTAAGAACCATGTCCCCTCCCATACCCCAGCTTCCTCCTTTAGTCACTGCCTGCCCCTGATTTACAGGTGGCCTACAGAATTTTATTCTCCCATGAGAATGATTTTGTTCGCCCATGATTATTTTGTGGCCATAGTGAAAGTCATTGGTCCTCAGGGTGGTACCAGCGGTTTCGTTGGAGCCCAGAGGGCCAAGGCCACTTAAAAATCGCCATCCCTAGAGATTTTGAGCAGGGTGAACAGCATGGCCAGAGAGGAAATGGCATCCATTATTTAACCCACGATCTAGGGTAATGATATCTTCCTAAGACATCTCCCGATTAGAGTGCTTAAGGAAGTTCAATTGTAACTGCTTGCCATTCTTTGATTCATTTGAAAAATGAAAAAATATTGCTTATTGCAGACTTCCTCTATAAATGGAGGTCAGTGGAGAAAATCATAGACTGTTGGACAAATATAGATGAAAGGACCTGGGAGATACCATCTAGGGCAGTGTTTTTCAAAGTTTTTTAGCCACTAGGTTTTTTTCCCCAAGTGCAATCAATCATATGATCAATCCCAATAAAGAATAAAAATGAAAAAAAAGCCATCTGCTCAAACTTCTCTCCTCCTTCTGCTGAAAAGCCCTTCTAGTCCAACACCCTCAGACTGGGGCTCAGAGAAAGGAGCTGCTGTGTTCAGAGTCACCCAGCTTGTGATTGGTAGGCTGGGTTGGGACCAGGGCCCATGGTTCCCAATTCTTAGGTCAGGGCTCCTTAAACCAGGCAAGATGTGGCATGCTTTTCTGAGGTCTTTTGTTCTTCTACAGTTCAGATGAAAAGAGAAGGAGAAAGAAGCAGCAGATTAATTTGGTACCTTGAGGATATCCTCCCAAGTCAGCAGGGAGTATGACTTAGCTAAGGCCACATAGCTGGCCCTGGTGAGAAGGCCTCCTGGCAGGGGTTGTCTAAGGGTGCCTCGGGGTCAAAAATAAGGCATTTCCAAGGACTGGGAAAGAGATACCCTAGGAAAACAATGCACACTGGTCTAAACTGGAAACATGTACAAACAGATGGAACATTCCTTTCACTAGAGAGTCTCCACTAGAATTATTTTTGCAAAAAGCAGGGGGATTCACAGCCTCCCTTTTGTGGAGTGTGACAGTGAGTTGGGTGGTAAAGAGCCCCTTGTTCTCCCAGCTGGAAGAAGTAAGCCTCCAGCAAGGACTTCCACTCTTTTGAATGTTGCTGTTGGGATGTGGTGGGAACAGACGGCTGTGTGTTGGGAGGGAGAGGTGAGAGGGAAAGGTTTCTGAACCTCTGTGATGATTGAGAAACTTTAGACAAAGGGAAGTAGAGGCCTGTGGGCTAAATTTTATAGGGAGATTTGGAGGATGATTAGAGCTGGAGAAGAGAGCTTTTAGCAGTCACTGTCAGAGAGAGAATCTTCCTGAGTAGAGTCGAGTCCACTGCTGGATGAAGGAGATAGACAGCATGAGGAGAGAGATTGACCAAAAGAACTCTACTCAGAGGATATTTAAAATATTTTGCTGTGTGTGGAGAACACACTGGGCACCTTTGTCATTTCCTCAAGTGTCTGAGTAAAGATTTGAATTGGTTTAGAAGACTTCTTTTTGGATTGCTGGACTCTGATTCTTTGAAATGCAGAAATTGCAGCATGCATGGCCTTGATTGTGTTTGGAATACTTATGCATAGTGATCTGGTGGAGATAGGAAGGGATCTTGGGCAGAGGACCTTGGCTATACTTGGCTATACTCAGATTTAAGGAATTAGCACATCTCATGAAGCAATGGGTTAACTTGAAGTAGCAATGATCAGAAGCCTATAAAAATATAGTGGTGGAGAGGCTTGTGATCATCTGTGCCTGCTGACAACTGATGGCCGAATGAGTGATGGATGGGCTGAGGCGCAGCCAGAAGTCTCTTGGCTGGCCCCCTCACTGTCAGCCCACTAGGATTCTCTCAGTCCTCAATCCTGAGCTTTTTCTGGAATCCAGAGTTTTAGTTTTTTACCCACTCTGCCTTGAGGCTTCCATTCGAGCATAGAGTTGTTGATAGCCAGCTTCTGTTCTGATTGCTCCATGCCCATGCAGGTCTGGTTGTTAAATATTTAGAATATCACCCCCAGCTTATCCTACTTCCCAAGTGTGCTAGTGTAAAAATCTATCCTCCTGGTGAACATATGAGATTCTGTTGCAAAGATGTTGAAATCTGGACAGTTTGGAGTGCTGGGTGTGTATGTGGGGTGTGACTGGGAGATGGGGATTAGCGAAATTGACAGACTAGAGTCATAGGAAGACTGCGGGCTACATGTCTATGTTTAGGTTCTGCATTCTTGCCTCACAGGTTTTGGCTGCAAGACCTTGTTTCCCAATGCAAATACGAGTTTCTTAGTAGCCCCTCTAGGTGATAAATAATATGAACAATTTTTGCATTTATCACATCTCTTGCCACATCTATTCTGTGTTTGAAATTACACCAGAGCTGTAACTTCACATAATGGGTGCTCAGACAAGTTTGCCCAATTTGTGAATTAAGCTCTTCTCAAGGGTAATTTTTTGGATTAGTCAGGATTCTTGATTGCAAGTGACAAAAATTCTACTTTAGGTAAAAAGGAAATTTATTTTTGGGGGTAGATGAAAAGGGAACGGTATGGCTTGGGGCAACTGAACCCAGGGACCTTTTCCTTTGGGCTTGACTTCTTTCTGAATATCAGCTTTATTGCTCTTACTACATCCAGGCTTCTTAGGAGAAGAAGGAGCAACAATTAGTAGCTTCCAGATGCCAATTTCCATAGTGTAGCCTAAGAAGAAAGGACCCTTAACTCCAATGTAAGAAACTCCAGATAAGAATTCTGATTGAGGGCTTCCCTGGTGGCGCAGTGGTAGAGAATCCGCCTGCCGATGCAGGGGACACGGGTTCGTGCCCCGGTCCGGGAAGATCCCACGTGCCGTGGAGCGGCTGGGCCCATGAGCCATGGCCGCTGAGCCTGCGCATCCGGAGCCTGTGCTCCACAAGGGGAGAGGCCACAACAGTGAGAGGCCCGCATACCACAGGAAAAAAAAAAAAAAAAAAGAATTCTGATTGGCCAGATATGAGTCATGGGACCTGATTCTTGGACCAATCACTGTGTTCGATCAGGTTAAGATACTAAGATTGGTTCAAGATGGACCCAACACCCACCTCCGGGACCAGGAGGGTCAGTCTGCTATGATCCACTTATCCAAGGAGTTGAACTGGTGGGAGAGGTGATGAGAGGAAACTGTTCACTAAAAGAAAAGTGGTATATTTCCCAGATCACAGCAATGTTGGCAGACAAAAGAACTGCTGCCCACTTTACACATACAAAATTTAAAAAACAATGGATTGAATTGGGAGGTACTAGCTCAGAGCATTAATTATACAGATGGGAGAGATGAGACTTGAGAGTCATCTTCCTGGAGAAGATGAGACTTGAGCCGGCTGTTGAAGGTTGGGCAGAATTTGAAGGTAGGGAAGAGCAGAGACAGGGTGAGGGGAAAGAAATAGATCTAATTAAAATCATAAGGATGGAGTTTGGGAGGAATAATAAAGCACTAACACCATCACCACCACCAATAGCTAACATTTATTGAGTACTCAGCATGTGCTCATACCATGGAAAGTACTCTATATGCATCATCTCACTTAATCCTCACAACTCTTTGAGATAGTCATTAAAGCTAAGGAAGATGGAAGATATGAGGTAGAGAGCAGTGGGAAACATATTTTGCATAAGAGATTTCTGAACTATTTCTTAACTAAATAGTAGTTGAGAAAAACCAATTATGCAATATTCAACAGATATTTATTGAGCCCTGATTAGGTCCTAGGCTGTGTACAACTTTGTTTTATAAAATTTAAAAAATTCTCTTGTAAGTTGGCTCTGGTAAGCTTTGCCTTTAATATCCTATATTAGTCAGGTTAAGATAAGGGATGCTGCATTGATCACCCCCTTCCCCCCCCCCCCCCCCAGCCAAATCTCAGTGGCTTAAGAAACCAAAGTATGTTTCTTGCTTACTCAAGTCCACTGAGCGTCTGGACAACTGTCCAGGACAAAGCTTCAATGGCGTGACTCCTCCATCCCGTCACAAGGCTTCTGATTCCTGTATGATTATCCCAGCAGGGGAAGAGAACACAGAGGGACCTGTGCCAGCAATTAAACATTTCAAAGCAGACTTGTTACAGGACCCTACCCACCTCCAAGGAAGGTAAGGAAGTATCAGCCTTCTGTGCCTGGAATAAGAAACCTGGCTATGAAGCACACTAGAACTTCACCGTATTTCCTGAATTAAGATACATGGTTATTTTCCTCCTCCCTCCTCTTCCTCCCTCCTTCTTTCCACCCTTCCCTCTCTCTCCCTCGTGCGTCCCCTCTCCCTCCCATTTGTCTTCAGGATTGGCTCAAGACTTAGAAATAAGAAGTCTTAGAAATAACTCTTGAATGTGACTCTCAGAGACATCTGAGGGACTGACCTTTGTTTTAGCTCTACAGCTCTACATTCAGTAACATCTGGACCAGGTTGCATTGGTCCGGGAAGGCTGAGGGTGATTAATGACTGTGTTTGTGTTTGAATATACAGTATTGTACCATATTTTCAATCATACTGTGTATTCCACAGCTCTAAGATTGATGAGGTTCACCTGCTCCAGGTGCAGTGGCCTCCAGGAAACAACCAGAACTGCTCCAGGCTGGGGCAGGGCAGCTGAGCCACCAGGAAGTCAGATGTCTTTAGCAGTTGTTCAACTCTGAAATGCAAACTGTGGGTAAAGTCTCTCAGGAAATAGGATTCCTTTTTAAGGCTTTTTTAGCAGGGTTGGAGTCTCCTGTGTATGATGCCCAGTCTATTATGCATTTTTTTGTTGCTTTGAAGCGACAGTTTTAAGATTACCTTGGGAACTTCTTCATCTGATAGAATAGGATCTGTATGTCACCACTTTATTGCTTGAATGATTTCAAAGCCCACTCCTGGATGGTCCTCTGTGGTGGCCAAAGGAAGCAACAGTGACACAAAAGCATAATATTCTCAACACCCCAAAGAGACTCACATCCATTTGCCTACCATTAGGTAGCACAGACACATGAAACCATAACATTTTTTCTTTTGTTAGATGTATATTGGCAGAATAACGTAATGGTTAAAACTATGGCTCCCACAGTCAGACCTGGGTTTGAATTATGGTTTGGCCACTCTCTGACGATGTGACTTTAAGGACACAGCTCTTTGAGTCTTGATTTTCACATTGATAAAAATGGGAGGAATAATAGTCCTGATCTCATAGAATTGTTACGAGTATTCAGGGAGTTTATACGTAGAAAACACTTAGCATAGCTCCTGGCAGTCAGTAAGTGCTCAATTTACATTGGCTTTTATTATTAATAAGTCTTATCTCAGGTTGTTGTTACAGATGATAGATGTTAATCTGCTTTGATTAATAAAACTTTGGAAAATGAATAATTACTTAATAAATAATATTTATTTATTTATTTGGATCTATTAAAACCTGGGGGTCTAAGTAGGAGAAATCAAAAGGGGCTTTTGGTGGTGAAAAAAAGGTTAGGAATCACTGCCCTGTACTATGAAGCAGTAGTTGCAAACTACAGCCCACAGGCAAATGTGGTCTCCAGAGGAGTTTGATTTGGACAGTGTTTTGGGTTTAACTTGATTCGGCTGCTAACGTTTAAGAACCAAAAGGTTCCAAATAAAAATTAGCATCTCCTTTTGGGCTTGTGTCTGGCCTGTTTTACTCTTTTACTTTACCTGCTATGGAAGATGCGATAATGGTCAGAGGACCATTATTGTGTCCTAATCCCTAGAACCTGTGAATGTGTTAGATTACATGGCAATGGGAAATCCAGGTTGTAAATGAAATTAAGGTTGCTGTTCATCTGGCCTTAAAATAGGGAGATTACCTGGATTGTCTGAGTGAGTCCCGTGTAATCCCAAGGGTCCTTATAATTGGGAGAGGGACGTAGAAAATTAAAGTCAGAGGGAAATGTAGTTATGGAGGAATGGTTGGAGAGATGCAGCTTTGTTGATTTTGAAGATGCAGGAAGAGGCCATGAGCCAAGGCATGTACGTGGCCTCTAGAAGCCGGAAAAGGCAAGAAAATTTTTTTTTTCTTAGAGCCTCGGAAGAGGGACACAGCCCTGTGACACATTGGTTTTAGCCCAGTGAGGCTTATGTTGGACTCCTGACCTCCAGAACTATAAGATAAAAAATTTGTGTTTATGGAAATTCCCTGGCAGTCCAATGATTAGGACACCACACTTCCACTGCAGGGGACATGGGTTTGAACCCTGGCTGAGGAACTAAGATTAAGATCCCGCAAGCCATGCACATGGCCCCCCCCCCCCAAAAAAAAAAAAACCACATTGTCTTTATTAAGTAAGATATCAAGTTAGTGGTAACTTGCCACAGCAACAATAAAAAAATGAATGCACTGCCATATTCCTGTAGGATAAAACTATTTTTGCCTGTTCTTGATCTTTATGTTTTGAACCTAATTCTTTTGAGGTGCTTCATAATCCTGGCAAAGACACTAAGCTGAACAGAGCAACAGAAGCTCCCTGACTTTTTGCTACTGGAAAATGTTGGTCAGTAAGAGTTCTTGCTACCTTTGATGTCAGGCATCTGGGCTAGCATCTGTAAAGGAGTTTCAGCTATGCAAGAGAATGGTACTTTCGATATTTAAAAAAAAGTATTAAGTGATAATAATTGCTGTGGAATGGTTGTACTCCAGACTGTTGGGATTTTACCACTGGATTTTCACATGGTTTGGAAGAGTTCAGCATTTTTCTCAAACACAGATTGCCTGGGCTGGATGCATAATACTAGTTAGGAGGAGAAGGTCTTATCTGAGAAGGGAGGTTTTCATTTATCTCTGCATTAATGACCGTGGAGACCTTTGGAAGGAACCAGGACTGAGAGAGGCAGGAAGAAACGGAGCTCTTCCAAAGATGCCCTGGGGCAAGGGGCAAGGGGCTTGGGGAGCAGACACAGTTGGGACCCAGATGAGACCCAATTAGGAACATGGAAGGACACGAGTCCTACGGGCAGAGTTGCAACCAGGGTACCTTTGGAAGATTTAGGAAAAGACCCTTCTCCATGTGGATGCATAGGTAGGGTTTCAGCTTCCGCCACCCACCCAGAGGTCTTTTGGGTAGGGCCCAACGTACAGAAATGGATGTGGCAGCCTGGTCTGTTGGGGTCTGGCTGAGTCATAGATGATACTCTTCTCTAGGCCTGAGATCAAGACCATTTCAGAGATGGATGCAGGAGTCAGAAAAATGGAGATATCAATTCTACTTTTGGGTATATACCCAAAAGAACTGACAGCAGGGATGAGACTAGGTATTTGTACACCCCTATTCAAAGCAGTGTTATTCACAGTAGCCAGAAGGCCGAAGCAGACTAATTGTCCAACCACAGATGAATGGTTAAAGAAAATGTGGTGTATACATACAAAGGAATAGTTTTCAGCCTTAAAAAATAAGGAAATTCTGATGCACACTGTAATATGGATAGGGACTGGGGGAGGGGGCGATGTGGAGTTACTGTTTAATGGGTACAAAGTTTCAGTTTGGGAAGATGAAAATGTCCTGGAGATGGATGGTAGTGATCTTTGTACAACAGAGTGAAGGTACTTAATTCTATCGAACAGTATACTTAAAGTTGTTAAAATTGTAAAGTTTATGTTACGGATGTTTACAACAACGAAAAAAGAAAGAAAGGAAGATGATAAGCACTTCTGCTTTATTTCTAGAGAAAATTGAGTTGGATGATGAGACTTGGATGTGTGGCCACGTAGGACTTGCCAGCAGTCTTTGAACTGGTGGCCCTCCCGTGGCCTCCTCGACAGCCGGCCTCTGCTTCAGGGGTGGAGCAACCTGAAACCTCCCCTGTGTTCCTTCTGTAATTTTCACTTTGGGCAGATGCGATGGTTCATTTTATGTGTCAACTTGACTGAGCCATGGGATGCCCAGATATCTGTTTAAACATTATTTCCGAGTGTGAATGTGAGGGTGCTTCTGGAAGAGATTAGCATGTGAATTGGTGGGCTGAGTAAAGCAGAGGGCCCTCTTCTGTGTGGGTGGGACTCATCTCATCAGTTGAGAGCCTGAATAGAACAAAAAGGCAAAGGAAGGTTGCATTTGCTCTCTGCCTGACCGTTTGGGCTGGGACATTGATCTTCTCCTGCCCTTGGCACTCCAGTTTCTCTGTTCTCAGGCCTTCAGACCCAGACTGGAATCTGTATACGATTGGCTCTCCACCTCTAGGCCTTAGAACTGAACCACCAGCTTGCCTGGGTCTCTGGCTTGCAGACAGCAGATCAGGGAATTTCTCGGCCTCCATGATTACCTGAGCCAATACCTTAAATAAATCTCTTCCTAGATACATGTATATTTATCTTATTGCTTCTGTTTCTCTGGAGAACCAGGACTAGTACAGTGGGAGACAGTGGACATTCTCTCCCTTCTGCAGAGGCTTAAGGAGTAGACAATGAATGCATTCACCTTGCATGTCCCTTGAGCTGTGGGGTTGTGCTTGGCAAAGGTGTCCTTTAAAAAAATACCTTGGGGCAGCTTGGGGAAGAGCCACTCTGGTGGAGGTAGATCTCTCTGTGAGATGGTGCTCTTGGTTTATGTTTAATTTTGGTCTTGATCTTGAACAAATTGTGATATTGACATGACCTCAGAATAAATGCAATCATGGCATATTCCACAATTTACCCTCCTGGATTCACTCATTCTGTTTCATGTTCTCTTAGGTTTCCAAGTGTTACTGTACTCTTGTGGGATGATGGCAAGGAGCCCTGGGACTTGGACAGGGCCAGATCATAAGTTGGGGAAGGATGGGCCTGCCCCCTAACCCCCAGGCTTCTTCTCTATCTAACCCCCCTGCAGTGCTTGCCCTCCACCAGCCCCTGCTTGGTCCTGAGTCTCAACACAGAAGTTCAGAGGATGGCAAAGTTCAAAATGTTCCTCTGAGCAGAGAAGTTCTCCCTGAATACTTATTTTTCTTTTATTGTGAAGACTTAAAACTTGGGAGTACCAAGGCCCTTCAAACACAGAATCTTCTATTCTAATGCTTTGATTGCTTCCAAACCTAGAAGTTTAAAATTCACTCCAAAGTGTAAAATCTGCCACTAAAAGGAATGTTTATCATTTGTATTTCAAAACTGTGTGACTCTAAGATTCCTTCCTATCTCTCCAGAAATTGCACTGTGAAACAGAACTTTCCCCAGACACAGCCCAGTCCCTTCCTTCGGCATGACAAATTTTGAATGCATTTTCCTAGGTACACATAGACACCAGCACGATCTCCCAATGGAGTCTTAAAGCCAGGTTGACTGAGGAGGCCAGCTTAGTAACTCGGAAATTGCCTGAGCAGTGGTTTTCTGAGATTTATTACATAAACCCAGGTTCAAGTGGGACTTGTCTGGGAGGGAGCAGGGAAAAATCACACACACAATGGCCACCTTAAGACAGAGAGACGCCAACCCAAAGACTGTCTGCCCTACTCCTTCCTTGTGGCTGGTAATTCACCAAACTGTGGAACTTGTATTGCCTGAACAAAAAACAAGCAAAGCAAGAGAAAGTCTGATAATAATTACCTTTTGCAGGAGCAGAATTTACCTAAAATCTCTAGGCAGAAAAAGGGGATTCTAGCTCCCAGAAAGGATGCTGCTGAAATGTGATTTGGAAAGCGAATCCACGGGCAGGGCTTAACACACCAGATTTATGCGTGCTGTCAACTTCTGAGCAATATAATTATTGTCATTTTTCTGCCTTGAGCTACTGCCTCCCAGTTTCTGGGAATAGGGCTCGAATATTTCCCACTTGGTGACATTTATTACCACCACCCCTCATAGGAAAGCTCACCCTTAGTCTTCCATCTCCCCCAGCCTCCACTGAATCTTGTATTTAAAAAGAACTGCTATTCCTATTTCCAATTGTTAGTGCAAATATGAATCAAGTGTCAAAGATTCATTTTTGTGATATTGTATTGGGGTAAATTTCCTTGTCTCAGGAAGCTGAGAAATCACTTACAGTTTCAGATCCCTGTGAGCATCTGGGCTGAAACAAATGGGAGCCCAGGCATGTGATTGCCTGCTTTGTGATGTAGACAGGTCTGTGGATATACCATGTAATAGATGCTTTGATTTATGAATGCATCATGCTTGGGGCATTGCCCTGAGAAGACTGATTTATTGGAGGTGAAGTTCTCATCTGCATGTGCATCAAACCTCCCTCTCTGATCTCCTGTCCTGTCCTGACTCTGGCTCAGAACTGGTGGTTGTGTGGCACTTGCTTACTCTTCTTCAAACTCTGCGAGTTGAAGAGCCTATTCAGTGGGACTGTGCAGATGAATAGTAGCTGGTCTTGGTCCTCTTTTTTCAACATGACCATCCTTATCCTCATCCGTACCATCATCTCCATCACCAACATCATCATCATAGTGGTCCTCTTTGTCATTATTGTGACTATCATTCCTAAAATTTATTGAAGTCTTCTCGGTCCAGTGCTGTGTTATGCACTTTAGCAATATAACCTTATTTAACTCTTAAAACAACACTGCAAATTGGATATGATTACTCCCACGTGGCACTGAGGCACCTGTATCTCAGAGTGATTAAGTGTCTTATACTAAGTCACAAAGTGAGACTTGAACATCGATCTGTTTGACTTTAAAGCCTATATCCTCAATATCATTCCATGCTGCCTCCCTTAGAGGTCTAGCTAACAGTTTTTCTAAATAGAGGTTTGGTCATGCCCCAAATCAGTGGGATTGGTAAAGCCAAATTAAACAAAAAACTTTCTTAAAGCTGCATGCTGAGATGAAACTGAGCTCCATTCCCTAAGCTCATTACAAGTATGAAGTGTTTAGTGATTTAATTAGGACGCATCTAGCTTTCACTGCAGTCAGTGGAATACAAATGTTTTGGAATTTGGCATTACTGTTTGGTTTTGTGTGGCTTTGACCCTTTGTGGATCTACCCGCAAGCTGCTTCAAATGATATGCTTCTTCTTTGTAACAGCTCATTCCATGCTTGACTGTTTTATTAATTTTCTTGATTTCAAGGAAGGGAGAGGTTGGGGAGATTTTTCAGTTCATAAGGCTTCATAAGAAACGGTGACCAGGAATGTAAAAAAAAAAAATCTGAGAAATTCAACTCTTCTGCTGGATTCATGAGCAGAAGAGTGTCTGGGAAGTGGAGATGTCTGGGGGAGGGCTGAAAGCATGGGCGGTGATGGAGGGAGGCGGTGACATTGTAGGATAAAATATAACATTTGTGGCTGATTAAACTTTTCTATGAGCTATTTTCTGCTAAACTCCATCACTCTTTGTTGACATGTTTGGGAGCTTGGCCTGTGCCCGTTCATTTACTTTATAACAGAAACATTGGATTAGGGTAGTATAAGGAAAAAGTCATTTTGGTTATAGGCTGAAAAGAGAAGAGGAGATTTTACCAGAAAAAACGTTTTGGGAAACACATAAACCGTCATCTGCTCTAGTTTTAGTTATTTTTTTAAAAAACTGCAAGGGAATATGTTGCTCTCAAAGGACTGAGTCTTAAATATGAGAGTCATATTTAAGAGAAGAGAGAAGAGAGAATTATTTAAAATTGGAACTGAAACATGAGATAGTGAGGGCCTCTAGGTTCTAGAGAAATCTGGGAAATGTGTTTTCTAAGCTAAGAGAACTCTTAGGTTCTCCTTATATCCACCTTGAATTCCTTTGGTGGACTCAGTTCTTCTGGATGGATGAAAGGGAGTGGGAGTTTAATCAATGCAGCAAGCTGGTAACTGAAGCCAATTTCAAATACCTGATACGGGCAGGAGCTCTCCTGGCTCCACAGTTTTCTTTCTTGCAGTGGTTATGGTAGAATAAATCCAATGACATGTGCTGGGCTTGCAGACATTTAAATTATTTACACTCACTGCACCCTTGTCAATGGAAGATGCATTGCAGAACCTAAGAAATTCTGAAACTTTGATACAATTCTTGCTATTTACAATCAAGTTTATCTCTTCATGATCTTATCCTTTGCCCCTGCACAGGTCTACTTCCAAGATCTACCCTTCCAAGGTCTACTTCCAAGACCCTTTCCTAAGGTGGAGCTAATTAAGCCAAATGTTGCCCTTGTGTCCAGTTTCCTTCATTTGCCTGTGGCTTAAAAAATGATAGTATCACAGACTGGGGAGGGGCCTGGTTGCCAAGGCAACTATATTTATTGCCCGTGTTTTTTCAGTGTCCCCTGGCTGCTCTGCTCAATTTGCTGGATCATTGGTGGAGGGTTGTTTCCACACTGTATGACCTTTTTAAAGCTTTAATGATCCAGAACACTGTGAATCTTCTATTATCCCCAGGGTGATCAGCTACCGGGAGCCCAAGGACGGAGGGATCTGAAAAGACAGATATGAGCAAGGTCAAGTTCTATTTGTCCCTTATGTATGGTCTGCAGTCTACACAGCTGGCCTTAGGGATAATGTGCTGTGTGTATCTTTATGCCCCTGCCAGAATCATTCAGCTGGGCTCCCAGAATTCTTTGCATGACTGAAATCTTCCCCTGGGCTGGCAACTCCCTCTCCCTCTGGGTCCCAGCAATTTTATATTTCTTATTTACTACTTTCAGGCAATTGTTAGTTCACAAAGGTCATGGGGCCACATTTTATTTATTTTTTTGTTATGTTATCCAGCACCTAGCTCAGGGCCTGGCATATGGCAGTAGTTGGTAAATATTTGCTGAACGGTGTGTCAAATAATCAATTTTTCCCTTTACTTCCTGAGACCTAAGTAACCAGTATGTCAACCAATAAAATTTATTAACCACTGTATTAGTTTGCTCAGACTGCCATAACAAAATATCACATTTGGATGACTTAAACAACAGAAATTAATTTCTCACAGTTCCAGAGGCTAGAAGTCCAAGATCAAAGTTTTGGAAGGTTTGGTTTCTTCTGAAGCCTCTCTTTCTGGCTGGCAAATGGCTGCCATCTCGCTGTGTCCTCACACAGTCATTCCTGGTGTCTCCTTTTGGGTCCAAATTTCCTCTTCTTCTAAGGACACCAGCCAGATTGGATTAGGACCCATGGTAATGGCCTTATTTTTACTTAATCATTTTTTTAAAGACCCTATCTCCAAATACAGTTACATTCTGAGGTACTGGGGGTTAAGATTTCAACGTATGAATTTTGGGGACGCAATTCAGCCCATAACAAGCACCTGCCATTTGTCAGGACCTGTGCTAAGCCCTGAAGCTGAAAGTAAGTGATTTTCAAAATTCTTGACAACCGCTATGACACGGATGCTGAGCATTCAGGACTGACCAGGCTGCTCAGAAGGGATGCCTGTTGTAAATGATTGGTGTACCTATGTTTGTGCATCCTGGCTTAGTCTTGGCCCCAGATATGGCGTTGCATGGTCCTAGGTCTCATGCAACTTGTAGTCCAGACCCAACAATGAAAGAGCAATTTTCAGGGTGTTGAGTGTTGGAAAGATTAGTTCAGGCTGCTGTGGAGGTATAATGGGAACTTAACCTCTTGAGTGTTTGTGAGGGGCAGGGTAGGGGATCATTATCTGAGAAAACACTTCCAACTCTTGGCCACTGTTTTCATCCCCAGTTGCTTTTATATGGACACTGTTATCTGCTCCCACATTCCTAGGGGACGGGATTGTAAATCTGGTTTCTTCCTGCCCGTAATACCATGAAGACTCTTATTCTTACTTTGTTGTAAAGCAGAAACTAATGCACCATTGTAAAACAGTTATACTCCAATAAAGATGTTAAAAAAAAAAGACTCATTCTTTCCATGTTTCAGCTGAAGAGTGACAGATAATATCTGACAAGATAAAATTAAGGGGTTACCTTATGTTTTGTGGAATGGTGTTAGGTATTAATAATTGAATAAAAATGGTGGGGTAGCAAGATAGAATAGAATAAGGGAATAGGAAAGACAGGACCAAAGCAATGAGGGTAAAAATACCTCCTTTTAGGAAGTATATCAGGGAAGGCTTATTAATCATAATAGTAACTAGCACATTCTGCTTCTTCTCTGCATTCAACACTTGTTAAGCACATACTATATGCTTGGAACTAGCATTGGTATGGGCAGCAAATAGTAGAGAAGGTGGTTACCTTTGCGGCATTTACTATCTAGAGAGCTGACTTCCTTTGTATGTTGTAGTGGACGTTGTCTTGCACCACTCAGATCCCCCTTTAGAATCGTTCCTCCAGCTCTTAACCAGTGTTAACAGCTGGTAGTTCACAGGGATTGTCACCAGCTAAAGAGTCCTGCCTTGCCTTGGGTTATTCTCCCTCTTGGAGGCAGCCTGCATCCAGTGACTAGCAGATGAGGGGTACAAAGGACCAACGCTTTGCGTTAATTTCAGACTACTTGGAAGGGCTATCCCGGCTCCAGAGCTCCCCAGGGTATCAGCTGAGGCCTCTGTCGAGACTGCATCCCGGTGCAGTACATCCCCCTGTCCAATCCTGCGTCCCTCACTACCTCATGGGTGTTGACTTTGGGTATCACTCTCTAAAAAGCTGCCTGTGCACACTTAGCATTTGAGAGTCTTAGATGGGAAACCTGACATAAGACACATGTACTTAAAAAAAAAAATCCCAACCATAACCAATGATGCTATGATATTATTCTACCCATTTTACAAATTAGGAAATTAAGGCTTAAAGAGGTTGAGTAACTTGCTGCAGATCACAGAGCTAAAAAGTGATAAAACCAGGGGCTTCCCTGGTGGCGCAGTGGTTGAGAATCCGCCTGCCATGCAGGGGACACGGGTTCGAGCCCTGGTCTGGGAAGATCCCACATGCCGCGGAGCAACTGGGCCCGTGAGCCACAATTACTGAGCCTGCGCGTCTGAAGCCTGTGCTCTGCAACAAGAGAGGCCGCGACAGTGAGAGGCCTGCGCATCGCGATGAAGAGTGGCCCCCGCTTGCCACAACTAGAGAAAGCCCTCGCACAGAAATGAAGACCCAACACAGCCATAAATAAATAAATAATTAAAAAAAAAAAAAGTGATAAAACTGGAGTCCGAACCCATTACTGCCTGATACTCTTAAAAAAGCACATGCTCTTGAAGACTGCCTTACTCTATCTTGAAAGTGTCAAGGACACGGTGCCTTGAGGATGAACAAGAAAGACTTGGACAAGCCTGGGTTTTGAGGAAAACTTTTCCCCGCTCCCAAAAGTTAACTTGGATATGCTCATTGTCTAGGTAAGAATCAAGTCATTTACTATTGATTCTATAAAAGTCACCGTTCTTTTTTCCTAAAGTGTCTCTGTAAATGCAACGTATTGATTTCAGAAAGACAATTCAAGCCATTTAAGAAAAAAAAACTATGAAAGTATAGACTTTGTTAAAAACTTGAGTCTGTAAAGTCATTTTGATTTCTCATTATTGTGTTCTAACTGCTGACTCTCATTAGAGAAGACCAAAAGTTAACAAAGTATGGGAAGGATTGATATTATTGACATACTTTGTCTACATGAGGCTGAATTTTTTTTTTTTTTTTTTTTTTGCGGTATGCGGGCCTCTCACTGTTGTGGCCTCTCCCGTTGCGGAGCACAGGCTCCGGACGCGCAGGCCTAGCGGCCATGGCTCACGGGCTTAGTTGCTCCGCAGCATGTGGGATCTTCCCGGACCAGGGCATGAACCCGTGTCTCCTGCATCGGCAGGCGGATTCTCAACCACTGCGCCACCAGGGAAGCCCTGAATTATTTTACTAAAGCAATGAGGGCTTCTTAAATCCCTTTGTGTGTGTATGTGTGTGAGCATTTAATAGCCAACAATGTATTTCTCTGTTCATTCTTTCACTTGAGAGTCATACAAAAATCTGCCAGGAAGGTTTTTGTATCCTTACTCTACAGATGAGGAAACTAGGACTCAGAGGGATTAAAGTGCCCTAGGTCACACAGCTAGAGAGAGAAGAGCCTGTATTTGAAATTCACTGCATCCGTCTCCCACCTCCTAACTACTATAGCCACTGCTTGACAAAGGCATCTCCGTCTAGAATTTGTTAGCATGTCTGAACCCAAACCTGATGTTCATCATCCATCCCTCATCCAGGCTTATGAAACAAATTTCCCCTCAATTATCTATTCCAGGAACCCCAAACGTTCTTGAATCTTTCACTTCCTATTCACATCTTCATTCTTCCTCCCTCTATCTAAAACTCCGTTTTTTATCTTGTACCAAAATATTTATCAGACCTCATTGTACTATGTCTGTATCATCATCAACTGTCACAGACTAATATTAATTTGATAGTCCCCTAACTGGTATAGAGTTAGGGGTCCCTGTCTCCATTCCCTTTCAATTCGAAGGCATCAGTGTCAATTTGTGAGGTCTGAGGTCCGACTGCTTGGATTTGAATCCTGTTTCACCAGTAACTGACTCTGACTCTCTGGGCAAACTATTTAGCCTCCCTTGCCTGAAGTGCCTCATCTGCTAAATGAGGAAAATAGTAATAATAACTTTATCGGATGGTTGTGAACAGTGAATGAAATAAGATGTGTCATGCCCTTGGAACAATGCCTAGGATATAGTAAACACTCAATAAATGCTAACTGTTATCACTCAACTTCCCCTTGGATGCTGGAACAATCTTTCTAAAACGTAAATCCAATCAGAATACTTTCCTGTTGGAAAAACCTTCAGTAGCTTCCAGAACCTACAAAATATCATTCCAGACGTTTTTGCAAAGTTCAAAAATAGCTAGCTACCATTTATTGTATTCTACCCTGTGATCCAGGCACTTCAGATGTGATATTTAATTCTTTCAAAGATAAACAGAATTATACTATATATATTCTTTTACAACTGATTATTTTTTTCCTTTAATTCATTACCCTCTGTTTCTGGTGTCAGCAACTTTCTGACTCTGAAAACCTCTTTTCTGATGGTGACAGAAGCCAACTGATCCATGGTCAGCAGCTTCCCAATCATGTGGTTTCCTGCCTTTGTGGCAGTTTTTTCAGTCCTAATAGAGGATTAAGATTCCTGGAAGTTCAACCTAGGTGAGGCCTGTTTCTCCAGGCTTTCTAATAATTTTATAAACCTGGAAATAAATTCCTTGCTATTAAAAAACCAGCTAGGGCTTCTCTGGTGGCGCAGTTGTTGAGCGTCCGCCTGCCGATGCAGGAGACACGGGTTTGTGCCCCGGTCCGGGAGGATCCCACATGCCGTGGAGCGGCTGGGCCCGTGAGCCATGGCCACTGAGCCTGCATGTCCGGAGCCTGTGCTCCGCAACGGGAGAGGCCACATCAGTGAGAGGCCTAAGTACTGCAAAAAAACAAAACAAAACAAAACAAAAAAACCAGCTAGGGAAATATTCATCTTCTGCAACTGGACCCTAAGTGAAAAGGTATCCTTGTGAGTCTTGGTAAGTTAGCACTGGTGTTTAGACAGCTGTCAAATTTTACATGTTGATCTTTTTTCTGGCCATGTTACCAAATCCTCTTATTCTAGTAGTTTGGAAAATGGATTTTCTTGGAGTTTCTAGGTAGGTTATATTATCTACAAAGTGGAATGCTTTGTCCCTTTCTTTCTAAAAAAATTGATCTCTTTTTGTCTTCTGTTATTGAGATTACCAGTTCCTTTAGCATAATATTGAATAATAGTGAAGATAGTTGATTTCCCTGCATTGTTCTTGATGAGTGGGCATTATTCTAGTGTTTCACCATTAAGTGTGATATTTTCTGTTGGTAGATACCCTTTATTGGCAAGATTTTGTTTGTCTGTTTGTCTTTAATTAAGCAGAATATTGAATTTTATAAAATACTTTTTCAGAATTTATACATCTAATGTGTTAGGAAATACAGTAGTCCCTCCTTATCCATGGTTTTGCTTCCTGAGGTTCACTTACCAGTGGTTGGCCACGGTCTGATAACAGTATGTGGAAAATTCCAGGAGTAAACAATTCATAAAGTTTGAATTGCAGGCCATTCTGAATAGTGTGATGAAATCTCACACTGTCCTCCTCAATCCCACCTGTTAGTCACTTGGTAGATGTCCTGGTTGTCTGATTGACTGGATATCACAGTGCTTGTGTTCAAGTAACTCTTATTTTCCTTAATAATGGCCCCTGATCTCAAGAGTGGTGATGCTGGCTATCTGGATATGCCAAAGAAAAGCTGTAAAGTGCTTCCCTTAAATGAAAAGGGGAAAGTTCTCAACTTAGTAAAAAAAAATTTTATGTTGAGATATATAGTAAGAACAAATCTTCTACCCATGAAATTGTGAAGAAGGAAAAAATATTCATGCTAATTCTTCTGTCACACATCAAATTATAAAAGTTACAGCCACAGTGTGTTATAAGTGCCTAGTTAAGATAGAAAAGTCATTAAATTTGTACCATAAGGTATTTTGAGGTAGAGACCACATTCACATAACTTTTATTATAGTATATTGTTATAATTGTTCTATTTTATTATTAGTTATTATTGTTACTCTCTTATTGTGCCTAATTAATAAGTTGGACTTTATCATTGGTAAGTATGTATGGGAAAAAACATAGTATTTTACGTAGTGCTTGGTACCATATGTAGTTTCAGGCAGCCACTGGGGGGTTTTAGAACATATCCCCTATGGATAAGGGAGGATTATTGATTGTATACATAAAGATTGTGAAAAAAGAAATATATATTATATATGTATGTATACTATATATGTAATTATATACATATAATTATATACAATATGTATTTCTTTTTTATAATATCTAATTATGTATATATTTCTTTTTTCCTAATGTGTTATGACAGTGAATTTCATTAATGTGTTTTTCCTAATGTTGACCCATTCCTAAGATTTCCCCTAATATCTAAACAATATGTGCCAGATTTAGTTTGCTCACATTTTGCAAGCATACTTCGGAGATATTGTAGGTTCAGTTCCAGACCACCGTAAAAAGCATATATTGAAATAAAGGTGAATCACCAGATTTTTTTGGTTTGCCAGTGCATATAAAAGTTACGTTTACATTATACTGTAATCTGTTAAGTGTGCACTACTTTATTGCTAAGAATGCTAACCACCATCTGAGCCTTCAGCAAATCGTAATCTTTTTACGATAGTAACATCAAAGATCACTCACTGATCAGAGATCACCATAACAAATACGATAATAATGAAAAAGTTTGAAATATTTTGAGAATTACCAAAGTGTGATACAGAGACATAAAGTGAGCAAATGCTGTTGGAAAAATGGCGCTGATAGACCTGCTTGGTGCAGGCTTGCCACAGACTTTCAATTTGTAAAAAAAAATGCAATATCTTTGGAGTACAATAAAGTGAAGTGCAATAAAACAAGGTATGCCTGTATTTGGAACTTTCTGTTTACGTTTGTAATTAAGTTTTGGCCAAAGGGGTACGTGTGTGTTTGTATGATTTCTGTGCTTATATTTGTTTTTTATCTGGTTTTAGTACTAGGATTATGGTAGCCCAATAGAAAAAAATTGAAAAACTTCTCATATTTTTCCATGTTCTGAAACAGTTGATATTAGGTTTAGTACTTTTCTTATAAAACAGTTTTATAAAACAGGCCTGATGCCTGATTAGTCCTAAATCTTTGACTGTATTTCTCATTTCTTTCTTAATTATTAACCTATTCAGTTTCTAAGTTTATGAGTCAAATTTGCTCATTTATATATTTTTAGAGAACCATACATTTCATCTAGGTGAAAGTTGAAATTATACTCTTATAATAATAGCTAACCTTTATACATTGCCTACTCTGGAGCCAGGAATAGTGTTAAGTATTTTTATATATGGCATTTAATCTTCCCTGAGGTTGGTACTATTATTATAACCATTTTACATGTATGAATATTGAGGCCCAGAGGAGAGATTTATTAACTTGCCCAGCAAGTGGTGGAACTGGGATTCAAACCCAGGTAGTCTGGCTTCAGAAACTACAATATGTTTTTTAATCCCTTCTGTATCTGTAACTATGCCTGTCTTCTCTTTCCTAAGAGTTTGTTTCTGCCTTCGTTTATTCTTCATAATCAAACATGCTGAAAGATTGCCAGTTTTATTATTGTTGCTGTTATTTCTCCAACCAAAGGACCAGTTTTCATTTTATTGATCAACACTATTTTTAAAATTCATTCTGTACTTACAGTTTCTTTTACATTTGATTAATTTATATTTTATATATTATTCCTTTCTTCCCCTTTCTCTATATTTAGTTTTCATTTTTAAATTTCTTGACTTGAATACTTATATAATTTAACCCAAGAAACACATCAAAGACTTCTAAATACCACTGAGAGTGCATCTCAATGATTTTGCTGTATGATGTCATTGGTGTTAATGTTGAAAGAGTCTATAATTTTGGTTTTGATTTTTGCTTTTACTTGGAAGTATTTAAAAGAGCTCTTTAAAATTTCTAAGTAGTTATTTTGGGGATTGGATGCTGCTCGTTATCTTTTGTTGTAAATTTCTAATGAAAATGAATTGTGTCCTTAAAAAACTAAAAATGGAATTACCATATGACCCAGCAATCCCACTACTGGGAAACCATAATTCAAAAAGACACATGCACCCCAATGTTCATTGCAGCACTATTTACAATAGCCAGGTCATGGAAGCAACCTAAATGCCCATCGACAGACGAATGGGTAAAGAAGATGTGGTACATATATACAATGGAATATTACTCAGCCATGAAAAGGAACGAAATTGGGTCATTTGTAGAGACGTGGAAGGACCTAGAGACTTTCATACAGAGTGAAGTAAGTCAGAAAGAGAAAAACAAATATCGTATATTAACACATATATGTGGAATCTGGAAAAATGGTACAGATGAACCAGAAATAGAGACACAGATGTAGAGAACAAACGTATGGACACCAAGGGGGAAAGCGGGGTGGGGGTGGGGGTGGGATGAACTGGGAGATTGGAATTGACGTATATACACTTACATGTATAAAATAGATAACTAATAAAGAAAAAGAAAATGAATTGTTTAATCTCTATTTTTGGAACTTACTGAGCTATTTTGTGCCACCTTTATTTCTAAATGTTTCACGAGTGCTTAAAAATGTATTTTTTCTCTGTTGGGTACAACTTCTTTATGTAGCTATTTGATTAAGCTTGTTAATTGTGAAATCCTAATCTCTACGTCTGTATAGAAAACACAATCATTTTCTAAGAAATATCTATTCCATCCCACTGTTATGGTTTAGTGTGTTTGTGCTTGCTTTTTAAACAATTTTTGCCTTATATATATTGAAACCATTTTGTTAAGTGCTGTTGTAATTATTTGGTAGATTTTAATTTTTTATCAACATAAAATTTTTTTGTCTCATTTAATGTTCACTCCTTTGAATTTTATTTCACCTGAAATTAATATTGTGACACTATTTTCTTTTGAGGTGTTCAGATTGAAGAATAGTAGCTGGCATTTGCCTGATTTATCTTTCTCCATCACTTTATTTTTAAATTTCCAAGGTCTTATTTTAATATGATTCCTACAGAAAGCATACAGACAGTTTTTATTTGTTTGTTTGGTTTGGTTTGGGTTTCATGACCAGTCTGGGAATTTCCATGTGGTGAATATAACCCAGATATATTTCTTGTGATTAATGATACATTTGGACTTATTCTTGCTATCTTATTTTGTTTTTTTAGTTTCCTTTTTCTTTCTTCCCTTTGTTGAATTTATAATACTTTTTTGTCATATTTTTTCTTTTTTTGGAACACTTGCATGCTCTATATATTCTTCTAGTAGTTTCTTTTAATTATTGATGTACATTTAAACATACTGAAAAATCAATATCTAGAATTATTCTCAATGTGCTTAATCTGATACCTTGTTCAACTATCTAAATTTCTTACTATATGACTGTGGTTCCTTGTCTTTTGCATTTTATGGAGCTGTAATATTTCTTTCTTTTTTTTTTTTTTTGCGGTACGTGGGTCCTCTCACTGTTGTGGCCTCTCCCGTTGTGGAGCACAGGCTCCGGACGCACAGGCTCAGTGGCCATGGCTCACGGGCCCAGCTGCTCTGTGGCATGTGGGATCTTCCAGGACCAGAGCGTGAACCCGTGTCCCCTGTATCGGCAGGCAGACTCTCAACCACTGCGCCACCAGGGAAGCCCTGGAGCAGTAATATTTCTGAAAAATAAATTGTGGACTTATAGAGGGTTGTCAAATTTTATTTTGTTAAATAAGGAGATTTAAAAAAAAATACCTAACCCTACCTGTCATCTGTCATCTCCTGTTGCCAACATTTCATAACAAGATATTTTAATGCCAACAAATTAAGGAAGATATAATCTCATAATAAAGGATAATTTGAAAATATTAAACACTTTATATATTTAGCTTTATAGAAAATAGCGTCCTTGTTTTTCTTATGTTACTGTGAATCAATGAAAACTCCACCATGGCCTGATACTTAAACGAGGACTGGCTTTTGGGAATCACTGGTTTACAACCAATTTTTTTCAGCCGCATTTCCCCCTTCCCCACTTCCCACTGTTTCTTGGGTATTCCAAACCCTCTTCCTTCCTTTCTGCTTTCCTTCCCTTAATTTTTTCTTGCCTCTATGTATTTGCAAACAATTTTTATCTCTTCCTGAAATGTCTTTCCTCTGCTGTCATACACAGAAGTGATAATGTACATGAGGGATAGATTTTTGAAGAATTTATATAAATTTTTACATAAATCAAAGAAACATAATTTAAGATTAATTTTCTCACAGATCTGACAAAAGTATTTCTGATGGTGGGCATTTCTGTTCACCTGCTCAAGTGCTAGTAGTGTAATCACTCTCTACAAGTCCCTTGGCATAATAACATCGAAAATAAACAGTTCCTGATGAGTTAAACAATGGTTTGATAACTGCATAATTTTAAATTTTGTGCATAAATTGGGACTTTATTAATATTTTTATATCACATAGTTTCAAATTAATTCAATGTTGCATAATATGCAGTTGTCCTTCACTATACTCCCTTCTCTGATTTTTCATTAGTGCTTAAATATATCTGTGATATAATTGCAATAGTTGCGGCAGGAACCTTCACTCATTCTCCTCAAGAGAGAAGATGCTATCTGATTGGGTAAAGCCTGAGCCTTGATTAGGCAAAGTGAATGTTTAACTAATAAGAGTACAGTACCTTAAAGGGAGGTGACCCTATATCCAGTTTTCCTGGGTTAGCCCTGGTTAATTACATTAGCCACCATGTATGCACCCCTGGTCAGGACTCATCAACAGCAGGATCCCTCGTACATCCCGTTTCCAGGTGCCAAGCTCACCTAGACAGAGCTTGCTTCCTCTTTTGGTTCTGCCTTGCTCTCTGCGCGTGAGAGGATAAGTTAGGGATGCTCAGCCCCACAGACCCTGTCATCCTAGATTCAGGACAAGATACCCACTGGCTTCTTTGAACTTTGAGCCTTTCCATATATACCAATCCAGCATTTACCTGAGCACATGGTGTTAGGCGTTTCCAGTTTCTCTCTCTTTTATTAATGCTTTGTTTCCCCCCAGTGGGGTACAGACATACCTCAGAGATGTTATGTGTTCAGATCCAGGCGACTACAATAAAGCGAATATTGCGATAAAGCAAGTCACATGAATTTTTTGGTTTCCTAGAGCATAGAAAAGTTGTGTTTATACTATACTGTAGTCTATAAAGTGTGCAATAGCATTACATCTAAAAATAATGTACATATTTTAATTAGAAAGTACCCTATTGCTAAAAATGTTTTCCATCATCTTGGCCTTCAGCAAGTTGTAATTATTTTGCTGGCGGAGCATCTTGCCTCAGTGTTGACAGCTGCTGACTGATGAGGGTGGTGGTTGAAGGCTGGTGTGGCCATGACAGTTCCTTCATATAAGACAGCAGTGAAGTTTGCTGCATTGACTGACTCTTCTTTCATGAATGATTTCTCTGTAGCGTGCAATAGTTTTTGATAGCATTTAACATCAGGAGAACGTCTTTAAAAATTGCAGTCAATTCTCTCAAAACCTGCCATTGCTTTATCAGCTGTTTATGTGATATTTTGTTGTAAATCTGTTGTTGTCACTTCCATGATCTTCACAGCTTCTTCACCAAATGTAGATTCTGTCTCAGGAAACCACTTTCTTTGCTAATCCATGAGAAGCAACTCCTCCCCTGTTAAAGTTTTATCATGAGATTCAAGTAATTCAGTCACTTCTAATTCTGGTTCTCTTGCTATTTCTACCACAACTGCTGTTACTTCCTCCACGGAAGTCTTGAAACCCTCAAAGTCATCCATAAGGGTTGAATCAACTTCTTCCAAATCCCTGTTAATGTTGACATTTTGACCTCTTCCTATGAATCATGAATATTCATGGCATCTAGAATGGTGAATCCTTTCCAGAATGTTTTAAATTGACTTTGCCCAGATCCATCAGAGGAATCACTATTTATGGCAGCTATAACCTTACGAAAAGTATTTCTTAAATAATGACTTGAAAGTCGAAATGACTTCTTATCCATGGGCTGCAGAATGGATGTTGTGTTGGCAGGCATGAAAACAACATGAATCTTATTATACATCTCCATCAGAGCTCTTGGGTGACCAGGTGCATTGTCAAATGAGCAGTCATGTTTTGAAAGGAATCTTTTTTTCTAGGCAGTAGTTCTCAAAGGTGGGCTAAAATATTCAGTAAACCACGTTGTAAACAGATACGCTGTCATCTAGGCTTTGTTGTTCCATTTATAGAGCACAGGCAGGGTAAATTTAGCTTAATTCTTAAAGGCCCTAGGATTTTTGGAATGGTAAATGAGTATTGGCTTTAATGTAAAGTCACCAGCTGCATTAGCCCCTAACAAAAGAGTCAGCTTGTCCTTTGAAGTTTTGAAGCCAGGCACTGACTTCTTCTCTCTAGTTATGGAAGTTCTAGATGGCATCTTCTTCCAATACGAGGCTGTTTGTCTACATTGAAAATCTGTTGTTTATTGTAGCCACCTTCATTGATTATCTTACTAGAGCTTTTGAATAACTTGCTGCAGCTTCTACCTCTGCACTTGCTGCTTTACCTTGCACTTTTATATTATGGAGATGGCTTCTTTCCTTAAACCTCATCAACCAACCTCTGCTAGCTTCAAATTTTTCTTCTGCAGCTCCCTCACCTCTCTCAGCCTTCATAGAATTGAAGAGGATTAAAGCCTTGATCTGGATTAGGCTTTGGCTAAAGGGAATGTCGTGGCTGGTTTGATCTTCTATCCAGACCACTAAAACTTTCTCCATATCAGCAATAAGGCCATTTCATATTCTTACCATTTGTGTGTTCACTGGAGTAGCACTTTTAAGTTTCTTTAAGAACTTTTCCTTTGCAGGACTTCCCTGGAGCTCCAGTGGTTAAGACTCTGCACTTCCACTGCAGGGGGCATGGGTTTAATCCCTGGTCTGGGAACTAAGATCCCACATGCCACAGGGCATGGCCACAAATTTTTTAAAAAACCCAAAACTTCTCCTTTGCTTTCACAACTTGGCTAACTGTTTGGCACAAGAGGTCTAGCTTTTGGCCTATCCTGGCTTTTTACATACCTTCCTCACTCAGCTTAATCATTCTAGCTTTTTATTTAAAGTGAGAGATGTGTGACTCTTCCTTTCACTTAAACACTTAGAGGTCATTGTAGGGTTATTAATTGGCCTAATTTTAATATTGTTGTGTCCCAGGGAATAGGGAGGCCTGAGGAGAGGGAGGCGGGGGTGGGGGGAACAGCCAGTTGGTGGAGCAATCAGAACACATAAAACATTTCTCAATTAAGTTCACCATCTTATATGGGCATGGTTCATGGTGTTCCAAAACAATTGCAATAGTAGCAACAGAGATCACTGATCGCAGATCACCATAACAAATAGGTTAGTAATGGAAAAACTCTGAAATATTGTGAGAATTACCAAAATGTGACACAGAGACATGAATTGAGCAAATGCTGTTGGAATAATGGTGCCTATAGACTTGCTCCATGCAGGGTTGCCGCAAACCGTCAATCTGTAAAAGAAATGTATCTGCAAAGTGCAGTAAAGCCAAGTGCATTAAGCAAGGTGTGCCTGTGCAACTCTCTTTGTAGAGAGGGGAGGGAGGTGTGAGTGTGGAATCGTCAACAGCCCTCCTCCTCTTCGTTACAAATTTGTCCCAGCGTTGGGTGGTTGGGTGTGAGGCAGTGCATAGTCCTCCTACGCCTCTCCCAGGTGAAGGTCCTGAGCTCTGGGACTGTCTTATTTATATTTTAGGCTCAGTCCCTGCAGGCTCTGTTGCTCAACAGCTCTTTGATTAAATGAAACTGCTTCCCTGTTAAACCATTACCTATGAATAGATAAGTCTTCCTTCTGGCTAAATGGAATATCATCCTTGCTGTATATTAAGTGTAATTTTCTCCTCCGTGTGCATGGGGACCATCTGGCAGATGTCACTTATTGTGACTTCGCTGATACCTGAAGGCAGATATTGTTGTTACCCTCAAATTCTATTTCTCTGGATTAAAAAGCCACAGTGCATCCAGTATTTCCCCATTGTGAATCTGTGATCCAACAGTTGAATCATTTTGTTCTTCCTTGGACCTTCTCCAATTCCTTCTCATCCCTCTTCAGAGGTGGAGGCCAAAAATGCAAGCCAAGTCTAGAGGAGGGATTCCTCGCTGGCACTTTTATATCCTTATCTCTCAGCTCAGCCCTGATCATCTTCACTCTAGACATGCTTCAGGCTCATTCCATTTGCTGCCCGTTGTGGTCCCTGTGGGTTTTTATTCTCTTTTTATTTTTTTTTCAGGTCACTGACCCTCTTGTATCTGTGGGTTTTCTTTGTTTTGGTTACAGTCTAATATCTTATACTTAAAGCCTATTAAACAGCATCCTTTGATTTTTGTGGTTTGTTGAATTCAGTCTACTTGACAAATTAGATTGTGGGATTTTAGCAAGTCTGCCCAAATCTTCATAAACTATGTTTATTGCTTCTAATAACTGATTGTTATACATTTGTTTGAGATTTTATTCTAGGGCTGCACTATCCGATACAGTAGCCATTAGCCACATGTGACTGTTTAAAATTAAATTATTAAGATTAAATAAAACTTAAAATTCAGTTTCTCTAGCCACATTTCAAATGCCTGATTGTCACATGGAGCTAGGGGCTATCATAGCAGACAGCACAGATACAGATTTTTCCTTATCGCAGAAAGTTCTGTTGGATGGCACTGATCAAGAAGGTTTTTCTGGCTTCCCTGGTGGTGCAGTGGTTGAGAATCCGCCTGCCGATGCAGGAGACACGGGTTCGTGCCCTGGTCCGGGAAGATCCCACATGCCGTGGAGCAACTGAGCCCGTGAGCCATGGCCGCTGAGCCTGTGCGTCTGGAGCCTGTGCTCCGCAACGGGAGAGGCCACAACAGTGAGAGGCCCGCATACCGCAAAAAAAAAAAAAGGTTTTTCAGTTTGAAGAATAGTTTTGGTGAAGGAAAGTGGCCACATTGATGACCTCACATCACAGAGTTAGAGATACTCTAGTCCTGTAATTCTTAATATTTTTACATCTGAGAACTTCCATATATATTTTTCCATTAAAAAATTTCTGTCTTGCAGGGTTCTTATTAGATGAAAGATAATATCTTCCCCCACTTGTAAAGTCAAGGCATAAACAAATGCAATACCATCTGTTAGGAGGTAGATATGACTACACTGAGCTGATATAATTCTAGCCGAAATTTAAAAAACTATTATGGTTTTTCAATGCTGGTGGCCTTATCATAGGTACAGGCATATTTACATTATAGTCTTGAATTTCCAAAAAGGGCTTTCAGATTCCTGTTATCTTTCCTCCTAATTCTTTAAAGCAGCCTGATGCCTCCATGCTGTACAGCTGCAAGCAGTGAGCTCCCACATGTCTGCAGCCATCTCTTTGTCTGGTTCCCCTTTCGCTTGTTTTTCATCTTCTTTTGCTCTCATCTTGTCTTTGTCAGTGGTCTCCCAAAGTGGAGTGCTTTCTCTCTAGGAGTTATGCGGTATTAGAAGCTTTATACCTCTTTATTTTTTTCTCACTGGTTTAAATTTTCTGCTTTTTTGTGTATATTTTGTCGTGCATATAACTTATTAGTACAGTTTTATACCTATGTAATTTGCATACAGTGCAGGTATATATTGTGCTCAAGATTCTTTTTTTTTTTTTTTTTTTTTTTAATGTGGACCATTTTTTAAAAGTCTTTATTGAATTTGTTACAATATTGCTTCTGTTTTGTTTTGGTTTTTTGGCCACGAGGCATGTGGGATCTTAGTTCCCTGACCAGGGATTGAACCCCCAGCATTGGAAGGCGAAGTCTTAACCACTGGACCTCCAGGGAAGTCCCCTCAAAATTCTTTTTAATGATGGTGCACAAACCAAGAGCGTCAGGGTTCTGCTGACCGTTGCTTACTCTTGGCTCTTCAGGTTGAGCTCTTATTCTCCCAGTGTTTTTCTGGTCAGGCATTTGCATTTTTGCCTTCCCCTAACCCATGTGGGCCCCCTGCCCTAGCTGTGTCCCTGAGGACTCCAACCACAGGCAGTGGCCTCTTGCTCAGCATCCTGAAAAAGCAGACAACAGTCCTACTTCTTTTAGCAGAAAGGCTACTTGGCGACCCTTTACAACCTTTGCAAGCCTTAGCAGCCCAGGGATTCTAGGTTGGAAAGCTTTGGTCTTACTCAACCGCATTCTTTTCCTTTTTGTTTACTGAGTTTAAGACAGATTTCATTCAAAATTTATTAAAAGGTTCAACGAGCCAACCAAATATTGCTGAAAAGGTGACCTATAATTTTAATTTTGACTGGTCTATCACAGATTCTTCTGTCCAGCCCACTCCTGCTCCCAGAATGTTGCCCGCCAGATAAAAAGGGTAGTTTTGCCAAGTTTCTGTTCTCAGTTTCACTCATGAACCCCTCACCTCAAACTATTTCGTGGACCTCCTTTGATCCCACATATGGCTGACTCTCCATCCACCCTTCTGACTCAGTTTTTGTTTCAGTCTTTGTTTTGTCTGTTTGCTTTTTCAGCATCTTGTCTTCCTGGGTCTGACCTGGATTTCTCTTGACAATGACCCAGATCTGCTCCTGGGTTGCTTGGTAAGACTTTCTTCGAAATGAATTGCCCTATCTTCATGCCCTTTTACCTACTTGGTCATTATTCTCACCTCGTTTATCCCAGTCCTTTAGGTGATGTCTAATATTTTCTTCAGCCTCTCACCTTCATTTTCATCAGATTTTCTCAGATCATTTCATTTATGAGCTGGGAGAGACTTCAGAACTTATCTAGCCCAACACTTTTATTTTCTCAAAGCATGAATTAAACAAAAGGACTTGCTCCAAGCTGTACAGTGAACTAAAAGGAAAGCTAACCTTGGGCTTTAGGTCTCCTGATCTTTTTCCTGGATTTCTTTTCATTTAGCTAACATTCCCAAAATGTTCTTGCTCAAAAAAAAGATTCTGTGGTCAAATAGATTTAGGTAACAATGGGTTAACCAAATTTAAATAGGTGTCTTTGCTGCAAGAGTTTTTTGAGCCCTTAAGATGGAGATCGGTAAAGTGAAACTCAGAGGAGGGAGGGCCTGCACTATATTCAAGAATTCCCAGCTTATTTGAAAAGAGAATTCTATATTCACTCAGAATTACACTAGATAGTGTTCCTTAAGACACTTGGTAAAAGTGACGCTATAATTTCTTCAAGGCTAGAGGTCCTTGAATATTTTCATGGGTAATTAAGTACTCCTCAAATACACATTTTTTTTCTTTTACCCACACCAAAGTCTTTTTAATAACAGACTACTTGATTCTTGAACCAGCTTTACTGGATGAGGTCAAAGTGCAAGGTGTTAAAAGAAGATGGTCTGATTCAGCTTTGCATTCCCCCCCCTCTTGGGAAATGCATGTAGGATTTTTGGCATTCTGTTTTGTGTTTAAGTTGGGTCCCTATTTGTCAAACCTTTAGATTCTGTTTATGAATGTCAAGGTTAAATGGAGGTGAAACCAAATATTTCTAGGAAAGCCAAGAGGCAAATGCTCACAGTTAATCCAAGTCTGTTCTCAGGGCATTTAGCCTTTCCCAGCATTAGCACCCAGCCACTGTTATTAGCACATAGACACCCAATCACCCCATGTGCATTAGCCAAATTGGCTGTGTTGATTAAAGATACAAATTACGTGATATGTTTAAATATCAAAATAAGATGGATTTAGCTTGACAGGACAGCATTGCTTTGCTCTGTGTGTGTGTGTGTGTGTGTGTGTGTGTGTGTGTGACTGACAGAGAGAGAGAGAAGAGAGATGGGATAAGTTAACTGCAAAATCCCTATTTTGCAATTTTAAAAAAAGCAGTTTCTGGCAAAAATCTACTTTTCACTATCTGCCGCGGTATTACAGGAAGATTATTTTAAAAAATTAGTGTGACTACCCTGTGAAAATCCTAGTAAGTGTGAAATCAGTTAAGAAATCAAATAAATTAAACATTATACTTGCCAGGTGGGACGTTGCAGTATACTGATGAGTATTACACATCTTCAGTTTCTGGGTCACTAGAAGTGATTGTGTGATTCTTGCTGGAACCATGTCATTTTAAAGAACACTCATTTAGTAAGGAGGCGTCTTTAATGGAACAAATAAATCGTTTATCACCTTTCAAAATATTCTGCACATAGGAATGATCATTGGGCAGAGGAAGGAGTTAGTTATAAAGGACTTTGCAGGATAGCTGAATTATTTTTTATCTTTCATAAAATTCATAAAACAGGGTGGGGCTTCCCTGGTGGCACAGTGGTTGAGAATCCGCCTGCCGATTCAGGGGACACGGGTTCGTGCCCCAGTCTGGGAAGATCCCACATGCCGCGGAGCGGCTGGGCCCGCTGAGCCTGCGCGTCCAGAGCCTGTGCTCGGCAACGGGAGAGGCCACAGCAGTGAGAGGCCTGCGTACTACAAAAAAACACAAAACAACAACAACAAACAAAAAACAAAAAACAAAACAGGGTGGAAAGGTGCAAGAATATCTGCATTTAGAAGATCATAAAAATGATAGTTCAGTATTATACTGACTGTTTATATGTAGTTAATGCAGCCCACGCCCCTTCATCTCTTAGGTTTTATCCTTACCGGTTGCCAAGATAAGCTCTCTACACTCAAACTGCATCAGATACGCACCTTGGGTATTGAGGGGCAGGAGTGACCTTCCAGGATCCTTGTAACCATTTATTTTTAATTACTTGCTACAGGAGAGATTAGCAAAGTCCTCACACCCCAGCTCTTAAATTCTCTGATGTTTCCTCTAAGGAAAAAATGCATATACAATAATTAGATTTCCTTGACCCTTTCCCCTTATTTCATCATGGATGTCATCAAACACCAAGGATTGTTAAGATGCACCATTGTTTTATGTACCACTAAGAAAGAGAAAGGTTTCTGCTTAAACTAAGATGTGTTATTATTTACAGTGTGCATCATAAATTTGAGATGTTAAAATTTGAGAAAATGTGTTATCTTATCATCAATGAAATATGAGTCTTGATTTCTGGACCTGCGTAGAAGACTTTGTAGCATTTCCAGTGCTATTTGAAGTTAGCTTGCCACCCTGATATCATGGTCAGTGACATGTACAAGAGGGTTTAATTTTTATTTGTAATTACCTGTGTATCTGAATCTTTTAAAATTATTTAACTTTTTGCTACTTAGGATTTATCTTCCTAATTGGATTGTAAGATTTTTTTTTATTAGGTTTTCCAGTGTAGCCCATAGTAGTGACTCTTATAACATGTGTTGGTAGGCATTTCATTTATTCATTTGTTCATCATTCAACAAAAGCCTGTGCATACTGAACACCCACCTACTGTATGCCAAGTCCTGTGCCAAGTAGAGGGAAGCCAGTGAACATGGCCCAGTGAACATGATCCTTTTCAAGGATCTCACTCGATAGTGGGAGAGGCAAACAAATATGTCATCACAGTACAGAATGTGAAGTGATGTCATGTAGTGGTCCGGGGGTGCATGGGAGCACAGAGAGGGTCATCTATTTGAGACTTGGGTCAAGGAAGGCTTCTTGGAAGCAGTGAGGAGAGCCATATTGTGGGGGGGTAGAATGTGGGTGTCAGTGTTCCAAGCAGCAGCACAGCAGGTGCAAAGGTCAAAGGTGCAGAGAAGATGGAGAGTTTATGAAACTGAAAGAGGCTTAGCAAGGATGGAGCACAGGCTTGAGAAGGGGGTGGGGAGTTGGGAAGTAAGGTTGGACATGGAAATAGGTATTAGATCATGGAGATCTTAGTTCTTTAATGATTTACTCTGTCACCTATATTGTCAGTTGGTCAATCACCATGCATTTAGCCTCTTTCATGTAGTTCAAAAAGAAAGAATCGTGACAATAAATGCTTACATAGCACCAAACACTGTTTCAAGTGCTTTGAATAAATTGAGCTATTTAATATTCACAACAAACCGTAAGGCGAGTACTACTGTCATCCCATCTTTCAGATGGGAAAACTGAGGAACAGAGTGGTTAAGTAAGTTGCCTGAAATGCTCCCACTTAACACCAGTCCATAATTCCTTCTGATGATCAGTGACAGCTCCTGTGCTCATCACAGCTGTGCCCCTCCAGTAGCTTGTTGGGGTGATGATGAACGGGAGGGCTAGAATTCTCTCTTCTTACCATGGCGGGAGATGAAGGCTAATAGGAGATGAAGGCAAGCTGAAGTTGCATCTAAATGGAAACTGTAAAGAAAGTAGCTTGCTTTCCAATATCGATGGTGGAGATACCCACATAGGAAGGGACACCAGCCCAGGACCTGCTCCCACCTCTGGTCTTTATAGCTGAAGAAACTCTAAGGTTTAAATCATATGTATCTCGGGGCTATTTGCTACTTGAGCTTGATTTTTTTCCCTTGTACCATCTCAGCCTTTATTAATTATCTTTTTCATGTATTAAAATGAAAACTCCATATCAAGAATATATAAAGAAATATTACAAACCAACAATAAAAGCTAAACAACCCACTTAAAAAAACTAAGCAAAATATTTGAGCAGACACTTTACAAAAAGAGATATACAAATGGCCTATGAAAATATGCACAAATCATTACTAATCAGGAAGTCCAAATTAAAACCACACTGACTAAAATGGCTACAATTCAAAAGGCTGACAATACCAAGTGTTGATAAGTATGCAGAACAACTGGAAGTCTCAGCCATTGCTGGTAAAATGTGAAATGGTACAGCACCTTTAGAAAACAAGGTGAAAACAGCACCTTCAGTAGTTTCTTAAAAAAGTAAATATATACTTACCATTTAACCCAGCAATCACATTCCTTGATATTTTCCCAAGAAAGATGAAAACATATATTGATATTTGATTTCAAAATGAACTTTCATTCGCAATAGCATGTTTCAATAAGTATGAATAGGAAATGAACTTGAAAGGTAAGGGTCTTGTAATTAATTTAGAAACAAAGGCACATGGTTTTCCTTGGTGACATTTTTCTCCATGATGTTATTTGATCTCTTCATTTTTACTAGGGGAAGGGGCCATCAGTCCACTCCTTCCTTCATTCCTGTTTTTTAGACATTCTATCAGAAAGCATTCATTTGGAAGAATACCAATCTCTTTTGAGTTAGCTGGTAATCATGACTCTCAAATACCCTACAATCATTATTAGGTGGGATAAATATGAAAAATTGCAATATAAGTAATTTCTTAGTTTCACAAGTTTGAGGAATAGATTTCCTTTTCCTATCACTGTGTATTGTCACAGTGACAAGGAAAGGCACCTAAATCTTGTCCAGCAGAGGAGAATCCTGGGAGGTGATCTCGGGCAGGTTCAGAAGGTAGAAACCTTTACATAAGGTTACAAAATGAGTGTTGGGTGTAAATTAAAACTAGATTCTAAGCTGACCTCACTGATCTCTTTTCATCTTCCCTTGCTAATTTTATTTCGTATATGACCTCACCTCCCTTTACTTTGCTGGAAGCTTTTTGCCTTGAAGCTGAGCCAGTAGTTAGCACTATGTATTCTAGTTGTGTTCTAAGATTCTCTGATATGATATAAATCTCACTTCTAAGAGATGTGATTTTTAACAAGTCAGGGTACAGTTTCCTTTTAAAGAATTGGCTAAACATGCAGTCATTTTTAAAGTGATAATCTTTTTCTTTGGGGACAAAATGTGATTTACATTTTCCAAAGTATTTTTACAAACAAGATTATTGATTGGACTTCAGAATAGGCTTCTAAAATCCCGATTGTTGACATTGAACTTGGGAGTAATGAAAAGAAACACCGAAGCCACATAATCCAGCTAATTTCCTGCTGAGACTTGAGACCTATTTCTTAATGTTTGGATGTCTTTGCTGCCACCAGTAAAAGGAGATGGGTTGCCTCCGTCTTTCCAGTGAGTGCCTGTTGGCTCCTACATGTGGGGACTGAATGGAGCCTGGAAGTTGCATCCAGAAGTCCACAGCTAGAGGTCTCTGGTCAGCCTGTTGCTGAATGGGTGACCTTGGATTTGTCACATAACCCTGCTAAGCTTCAGTTTTCTCATGTATAACTAATGGGGTCAGCAGTTGTGGCAGACACACGTAAGGTGACTCTTAGTGAGTCACAACCTTGTCTCTCCCTCTGTTTGAACGTAGGAGGAGCTTGTAAATTGCTTCTGGCCAATAGAAGATGGCAAAGGTAATGAGGTGTCATTTCCTTGCCCAGGTTATGTTATATAAGACTCTGTCTTCGCAGGCTGAAGAGAGAAGCTACCCTTGCCAGCTTTGAAGAAGTAAACTGCCATGTTAGGAGAGGTCCTATGGAGATGGTGCTATAGACTGGATGTTTGTGTCCCCCTACCCCCCAAATTCATATGTTGAAACTTAACCCCCAAAGTGATGGTATTTGGCGGTGGAGGCACTGGGAGGTGACTGGGTCATGAGGGTGGAACATGAATGGGTTTACTGACCATATAGAAGAGACCCTAGAGAGCTCCCTGCCCTTTCTGTCATGTGAGGACCCAGTGAGAACATGAAAAGATGGTCATCTATGACCAGGAAGTGGGCTCTCACCAGACATCGATTCTGCTGGTGCCTGAAAGTTGGACTTCCTAGCCTGCAGAACTGTGAGAAATAAGTGTTTACTGTTTAAGTCACCCAGACTATGGTAGTTTGTTATAGCAGCCCAGACAGACTGAGACAGTGGGCCCCTGTGGCAAAAAAACTACAGGCAGCCTCTGGGAGCTGAGAGCAGCCCTCAGCTGACAGATAGTGAAAACAGGGCCCTCGGTCATATAGCTGCAAGGAAGTGGGTACTGTCAACAACTTGGATGAACTTGGAAGTGGATTCTTCCCCAGTTGAAACTCCAGATGAAAATGCAGCCCTGATACCTTGACTGCAGCCCCGTGAGACCCTGAGCAGAAGACAGCTAAGCTGAGCTTGGACCCCTGACCCATGGAAGCTGTCAGATAATAAATGTGGGGTTTTTTTGGTAATTAGTTTAAAATGTTTGTTATTTGTAGTAAAATACCCACAATATAAAATTCACCATCTTAACCATTTTTAAGTTCAGTAGTGTTAAGTATATTCACATTGTTGTGCAACCGATCTCCAGAAAGTTTTCATCTTGCAAAACTGAAAACTAGATACCCGTTAAACAGCAACTCCCCATTTCCCCTCACCCCCAGCTCTGTCAACCACTATTCTCCTTTCTGTTTCCATGAATTTGACTAATCTAGATAATTCATAAAAACAGAACCATACAGGATTTTTTTTGTGTGTGACTGATGTTTCATGTCATGTATATCTTCACAGTTCATCCAGGTTGTAGCATGTGTCAGAATTTCCTTCCTTTTTAAGCCTGAATAATATTCCGTTATTCAGTGTATATGTGTATATTCTGAATAGTATTCCAATCCACATTTTATTTATTCATCCACCTCTCGATGGACACTTGGGTTGCTTCCACCTTTTGGCTATTGTGAATGAATGTGTTTTTAAGCCTCTAAGTTTGTGGTAATTTTTTTACTCAGCAAAAGAAAACTAGTACAACAATAAAGGGGGACTACACAGGGACATGGTAAAGATTAAGAAAGTTTATAAACCAGAAAGTGTAATATAATTTTACAGTGAGGTCACATCATCTGCACATTCAACTTAATAAAATTTAGCAAACTAAAGACTGATAAAAAGGGGGAATCAAATTATATTTTTAAAAGCGTGACATAATCCTCCAGTCACTCCGTGCAGTGAGCTTACGCCGTGGAGTGGGCTTGAAAAGGGAAGCGTGAATCTGTTGGTTTCAGCATCTCTAGCTGAATGAGGTTCTAGTGTTTGGGGATGTATGTTTTATGCCTTATAATAAATTACCTCAAACATAGCAGCTTAAAAACCATACATAATTATTATCTCAGTGTCTCTGAATCAGGAGCCCAGGCGCAGTTTAACTGTGTTCTCTGTTTTAGGGTCTCATGAAGCTGTAATTGAGGTGCCAGCTGGGCTGCCTCACTTCTGGAGGCTCAGCTGGAGGAGAATCTGCTGCCAAGGTCACTCATATTGTTGGCAGAGTTGGTTTCTTTGTGGTTGTAGGACTAAGAACTGAAGCTTTTTGCTGGCTGTTGGCTGGTGTCTCCCCCAGCTCTCTCTGCCACGTGGTCCCTCCACAGGCAGCTCACCGCATGGCTGCGTGCTCTCTTAGGGCCTGCAGGAGAATGAGAATCTCTAGGACAAGTCTGTCAGCAAGATGGAGTCCTACATAATGTAACAGAACCATGGGAATGACATCCCGTTACCTTTGCCATGTTCTACTGGTTAGAAGCAAGTCACAAGCCCTGCCCACCCTGCAGGGGAGGAGACTATACAAGGGCATGAATGCTGGGAGATAGAGATCATTGGGGGTCACCGTTAATCTGTGTGCAACACTAGTTAGGCTAGAAATATGGATATTTCACTTAGGAGGGGCCTAAAACATAAAACAGTCCAATGCTTCCCCAGTCTCAGATATACGTATAGAAAGATGGAGTTAAGCAAAACAAAACAAAACAACAAAAAAAGGAAGATCCCTAGAGACCTCTCTAAACCCTCAGAATCATTCTGACAGGTAGAATCCAGGCAGCTGTAGTTAAAAAAAAAATCCACAGTGATTCAAATGTGTAGCCATGGTTAAAACTACTGATGTGTCTCAATCCCGCCTTTTAGGCACAAGACGCTTGGACTCAGAGTGGGAAAAATGTCTACTCCCAAATTACACAGGATATCCGAGGCAGAGGCAAGCCTAGAACTCAGGGTTCTGAAATTTTATTTTGTGCTTTTTCTATTATGTTATGCTGTCTTCTTAACTTGCAAGTTGTGGACTACATTTTACTTCTTCTCAAGCTGCTGGGGAAAAACTTCACTAGCAAACTTCTGATCTTCAGTGGAGTGCTGGAGCTGGCTCCCCGGCTCCTGGCATCTCTCTGAACTCCTCATCTGAGTTATTTCACAGTGGCAGCTCAAAACTGGCCATGGCGGAAATATTTACACCATGGAAATTGGCAGACTCTATCATTAGGCTTCTCACCACCCACTCCTCCTTGGACAGCTGGCAAACCCTTACCAGCACACAGCTGTTATTTTAATTTAAAAAGTGCAGAACGTGTTGTACAATAAATATTATTCAGTTGTGTTTACTCTTGGACAAAATGCAAATATAGTTAAGTAAATTAACACTATGAACAGTAATGCAGCATGTGTCTTCCTTCCGAGCCAGACACAATATTTTTTTTTCTGATTCTTGATTCTTTTTAAAAAACTTCTAAAACTTTTTTATTTTTGTTGTTGATTTACAATGTTGTGTTAATTTCTGCTGTACAGCAAAGTGACTCAGTCACGCACATATATATTCTTATTCTTTTCCATTATGGTTTATCACAGGATATTGAATCTAGTTCCCTGTGCTATAGAATAGGACCTTGTTGTTTATCCGTTCTATAAAATAATAGTTTGCATCTGATAATCCCAAACTCCCAATCTTTCTCTCTTCCACCCCCCCTCCTCCTTGGCAACCACAGGTATGTTCTCTATGTCTGTGTGTCCGTTTCACAGATAAGTTCATTTGTGTCATATTTTAGATTCCACATATAAGTGATATCATATAGTATTTGTCTTTCTGACTTACTTCAGTTAGTATGATAATCTCTAGGTCCATCCATGTTGCTGCAAATGGCAATTGTTTCATTAAGCCAGACACAATATTAATGCTTAATGAATGTTTGGTGGATGATGGGATGAACCATTTGGGAGTTTATTTCCCACGTTTCTTGTCTGGTTGTGTTCACTTGTCAGGTTGTTAATTTATCCACAAAGCAGTCAGATTCTCCACCCTGCTAACTCTGTAAAGTATGACTTTCATTGAATTCGAGGTACATCTCTGCACTCTGTATTCCTGAAATGGAAGTTTATGGGTCCCTTTACCTGTTTTTCTGGGCAGAGTCTTCGGTAGTCAGGGGGGAAAAACCAGAAAATTGTTTACAGAAAATAAATTCTGTTGGATGCACAGAGTGAAAATTTCCACCTACTTCTGTCCCGAGGGGGGCCTTGAGGAAGTGTTTCTGTCAGTTCTGTTTCACAGCTATGAAGAGTCACTGCTTTGAGCTTTGATTTCATGGGAATCTAGGAGGTCTGAAGCCCCAGGATGGAGCAGTAAGCTGGACCATCTCTGAAAACAGTTCTGAAGAATTTTCCCTTAATGTGAGGGCTTTGTTCATTCTGTGACTTGCCAGGGCTTTTGACTCCAAATTGTGAACCATGAACTTCGTATAGATCTTTCTCCTTCCCCCTCCTACTTATTGATCTTCGACTGCTGTGCTCTTGTCTCTTTGTTTTTGAAGGAAGTCAGTATGAAGAAAGAGGCAGCATGGTTTAACTGAAAAAGCACAGGTTTGATGTCAGACAGACCTGCATGGCTCCACCACTTACCAACTGTGTGACCCCTGGGCAAGTTGCTCTCTGACAGTCTTGGAATATGGAACCAATAATATCTGTTCTTCAGGGTTGTTTCTGTTTGGAGGATCAATGGAAATTGCATGTAAAATGATGAGCCATGTGCCTGGCATGCAGCAAGTACTCAATGAACGGTAGTTCCCTCTAGTGGGGATTCCGTGTAATGGCAATAGTAAATTTTTGTAGAACATTTGCAAATTATGAATATTCATTATTCAGAAATTCGCAAGCATGCATTTCATTTTATCTTCACAATACCCTCTGTAATTTAGGAGATCAAATCCATGCTCAATGAGGCTTTTACTGATAATTTTATCTAAGGTTATCTCACCTACCTATTGTGATATCCCAAAGCCCTAGTATATTTTCTTTGCGGCACTTACCATTATCTGGAATTACATTATTTATCTGTTACATATTTATTGTTTGTCTTTATCTGTTAAAATGTAAGCGCAAATGAGGGAAGAAACTTTGTTTTGAACTCAGTTGTACCTCCAGTGCCTGGCATGTAATAAATAATCAATGAATATTTTTTGAATGGATGAGGTAAGTACTATTACTATCTTCATTGTGCCCCACAAATACACACAAACTTAGATATGTTGAATGAATTGTCCAAGGTTATGGAGCTACGAAAATGTGGAAAGAACCTGGATTGGAATTTGAATTGTTGAACTCTAGAATCCAACTTAATTACTACCTTACCCAGGCTTGTGTTCCACAGCTGAAGTTTTTACAGAGAGTCAGTGTGTTTCTCAAAGTCATTGTTAGGCTACATTATGAGCCCAGCATTGTAGTAGGGGATGTGAGATTTAGGAAGGAAGCTTGATTCAAAGATCTTTGCTTTGGAAGATCTTACATCCTAACTGGGAAGACAAAGTGTACAGCGTGACACAGAGAGCCACATAGGAATATGCTTGGTTAAGCTCAAAAGTTGAAGAGGCGAGTGTGTGGCTGTAGCTCATCAGAGATGCAGCAGTAGTAGGCACAAAAGCCAAAGTTGTTTTATTTTTCCAAGTCCTCTCCAATTCACTTGTTCACTTATCCAACAAACATGAAATACTTACATGCACTGCACTTGTTATGAGCTTTGAATAGATAGAGGAATAAGTGATGGTCTTCCAGACACAAGGAGTTCATGGTTCATGGGAAATGCAGACATATGCAGAGTTAATTATGATGCAATATGTTAAGTATAATTATAAAGATTTTTCGTAGGGTGTCAGATACACCACAGGCAGAGGGAAGAGATAGAGTTAGCAGGTAGCCAGGGACCAGCTGATGAAGGTCCATTTTTGATACATTAGAGATTTTTGGCTTTGTTCTCCAGGTCAGTGCTTCTCAAGTGGGGGTGATTTGGCACCCCTCCAGGGGACATTTGGTGGTGTTTGAAGACAATTTTGATTGGCACAACTTGGGAGATAACACCAGGATATGGTTAAACATCCTATAATGCAAGGACAGCTACCCACAACAAAGAATTTTCTGGCTCTAAATGTCAACAGTGCCAAGGTTGAGAAATCCTGCTTTCAGAAAGGGAGATGGGTTATTGCAGGACTTTAAGTGAATGAATGGCATGCTCTTGTGTTAGACAGTATGTATGGAAGGTAGATTTGAGGGGGCTTGAGGCAAGAGGTTAGGTTCCTGCAGCAGCACAGAGGGAACCCGTGAGTGTCTGGACCAGGGCCATTGTAGTGGGAGAGAAGAGATGGGTTGAGGACTTGGCGATTGGATGAGAGTGGAAAATGAGAGGGAGTGGTCAAGTTTCTGCCTTGTCTGCTGCAGCCGTTACCTGAGGTCAGCCCAAGAGTTAGTCTACATGTTGGTGGGAAGCAATGAGATTGATTTAAGCAAGCAGGTTTGAGCTCCCCATGGGTCACCCAGGACATTGAGCAGGCATTGGGCATGCAGATCTGAAGCTTAGAGAAATATGCCTCTGGAGTCATCACTTAGAGCAGTGAAAATTGAATTACTCACCTGGGGAGGTTGTAGAATGAAAACAATAGTGGGTCCAGAATATTACTCTCAGAAATACACACCGTGAAGGGGGCAAATAGAAGGAGAAGAACCCTTGAAAGAGGGTAGGAGGGTTAGGAGAAAGGGGTGTCACAGAAGCCGAGGAAAAAGGGTTGTATGAAGAAACGAATGTTCAGCAGAGTCCAGTGTTGCTGACACAGTTCCTAAGAGAAGGATTGAAAAGCATCCGGTGAGTCTGGCAATTCAAACAACGTGGGTGACCTTGGAGAACGCGTTCTATTGGTTTGATGGCAGCAGAAGCCAAGTTTCAGTGGGTTGAGGGATGAATGGAAATGATAGAAGTGCAGATAAGAGAGAGTAGATTATTCTTTCTAGAAGTTTGGCTGAGAAGGGAAGGAGAGAGAAAGAAGTGAGGTTAAAGAGGATTGCAGACAACTTACATCAATTTGGTTATGCCCAACTCCTTGGTTCTTTTTGGTTAATAACAGAGGCCACCAAAATGTTGGCATGTGTGAGGGTGACCACTATTCCCTTACAATCTCATTTCCAGGTTATAATGAAAGCAAGTGTTAGACCAAATTCTTACACATGTACAAATATGTATTCCTCAAGCATATATTGTCTAGCAGGCAAGACAGTGCATTCAAATGTTCTGTAAGTCTCATGAACTCCGACCTTTCTGAACTTTTCAGTGATATGAACTTCACTTTGATGAAAGGTTCATGTGAGGCTGACAACTGTATGCCAGAGGTATGCCATCTAGTTATTACCAGGCAACCAGAAATCCTTCAACCCAATTGGCTGGACACTGTTAGAAATCAGCTCTCAAGAACCATCTCTACAGTTAGAGGCTTGTTAAGGTCTTATACCCTCTTTAGGCATGGGAAGTGTGATGGATTGAATAGTGTGCCTCCAAATTCATGTCAACCTGGAACCTCAGAATGAAACTTATTTGGAAATGGGTCCTTGCAGAAGTAGTTAGCTGAGGTCATAGTGGATTAGGGTGGACCCTAAGTCCAATGACTAGTGTCCTATAAGAAGGTTGTGTGAAGATAGTGAGACACATGGGGCGGGAAATGTAAAGATGGAAGCAGAATTTGGAATGATGCAGCTACAAACCAAGGCACACCAAGGATTGCAGAGAAACACTAGATGAAGCTAGGAAGAAGTAAGGAAGAATTCTTCCCTAGAGACTTTAGAGGGAGCATGGCTCTGCCCACACCTTGATTTCAGACTTCTAGCCTCTAGCACTGTACTTTGTGGTACTTTGTTATGGCAGCCTTAAGAAAGTAATATAGCTGGAGTGTCTCTAAAATAGTTGTCAACTCGCATATCTTCTTGAATACTGTGAATTTTACCAGTGAGGGTCGCTTTCTGATATCCCCGATGCTAATTAACAAACCAGTAATTTCACCAGTGATGGCGCATTTCTGACTCTCCTAATGGTAATTATCAAAGCTTCTGGTGTTAACTGAGATGAGGATAATGGAAATGCTTACACAGTAGCATCCTCAGGAGTGTGAGTTCCGTTTAGAAGGATCCTGGAGTGAAACTTACTGAAAATGTGCTTTGTGCTGCACAGAATCTATGCTGAAGTATTTTAAATTACGGGCGCCGTTGGCAAGGGAGATTTATATTCTAGAAGAGAAAAATATGTGGGCTTAGCGGGGAAATTCAGAGGTAGGAAAGACTTGGAAGGTCAAGTTACCACAAGCAGTGGTAACTGATATTCATTGATAAACTTTTCCAATCAGTGGAACCACCAGGAGCCTCTTAATGTGTTTTTCTCTTTTTACTTTTGCTAGAAAACCATCTTCCTTTTTCCTTTTCAGTTCAGTTATGGATTTCTAAAAAAAAAAAATAATCACAGCACAATTAGTATCATATACAGCGTGGTTAACTTATCCCAGTTCACCTGGATCTTTCCCCGTCTTAGGAGTGAAATTCCCACATCCTGGGAAACTCCCCAGTCCCAGGCAAATGGAGACAGTTGGTCACTATCTCCATATTTGTTTGAACAGAATTCCCTGCCCATTTTCTGTCCCACCTCCCATATTTTAAAACTAAAAATAGTAAGTAAATAGTAAGAGCCTGTTAGTTCCTGCTGAGCCCAGAGAGGAAGGGGTAAGAAGGGGAAAGTTACCATCCAAGGACACTGGCAGACAGCTAGCCACAATACTGTCCTGTCTTTTGCTGCTGCCTGTAAGTAACTGCTGAGCTTCTGAAAATGTCATAAAGCCCTAACGATATGGAGCCATTGATTGGTTTAATCAATTTGCTGAATTCCTCAAACTTAGATCTAAGTTGAAGGACATTGATTAGAAATTCTTATAACACACAATGTAGATCGATTGACTGTAAACAGGTATGTACTGAATGAAGATCAATCATTTGCATGATAGTTTCGTTTTCTGTTTTCTACTGTCCCTGAGCATTTCAAGAGCAGAGTAGTAATTTCTAACTTATATTGAACTTAGCTCCCTGGAATGCAATTGATAACTAGGCAAGAGCATAAAAGGATTCCTCAAAGCCAAAGAGGGTACCAACTGAATACAGTAAATTGATATCATTTAAGTGATTGAAGAACACTTTAGGCCCTCACTCTTTCTCTATAGATTATTGTTTTCCCCATAATTTAAAGACCTATGTTATCCCTTTTTAAGCTCTCAGCAATTTATTAGTGTGGATGCTACTGGAAGGTGGCCAGCAGAAGGGAGAGGTGCCCACACACCCAAGAACACAAAGGAGACAGAAAAATTGTAACGTGCAGTCACAGAATATGCAGTAGTTTGGGGGTCATTTAGTTTGGAGGCACATGACGCTATAACCCCTGATAAAACTTGAGAGTATCATAATAATAATGACAGACATATAGCACTGATGAAGAGATTCTGGACTTAGAAACTGAAGGCCAGACCCTGACAAATTCACCCTGTAAGTCCAGGTAACTGATCATCCCTGGGTGGAGCTCTTGAGTGTGTGCCTTTTTTTCAAACTTCACTTCCACCTACAAATGAACAGACATGAGTGTCAAAGATAGGAGTAGAGCATTCAAGAAAATGAGGTGAAACTGAATCTTTAAGTAACCCAATAACAGACTGTGATCTGTAGCCACTAAACTGTAGACAAATATCCCCCCCCTCTGCACCCCCCAAACAAGAATGGCAGTATAAGATTAATGCTTTCCAATTTGGAAAGTGATCATTTGTGGATTTTATGGCATTTGGAAGCGGGGATGCAGCTGTATCACTAGACTCATTTAGGCAGAAGCATGTGTGACATGATTTGGCCAAGAGCCCTAGGCAAACCACAATAACAGTTTAGAGATATGGATTAAATTGAGGATCTTATTATATGCAATAATTTCCCCAAAGCTTGTTGTCTGTCTACTTTTGATCCCTCCTTGTGATATCCTTCCTTCACTTTCCATCTGGAAAACTCTCTTACTCAACAGTAGGACCAGCTCCCATGCCTCTTCTGAGTTTGTAATTTATCAAGTTAACTGTCTGTCCCTTCCAGTAGATCAAGGGCTAGCACTTTTTCTTTTTTCCTGAAAAAGGCCAGATAGTAAATATTTTAGGCTTTTTGGTTTATCTGGTCTCTTTCACCCCTACTCAACTGTGCCATTGTTGTACATAAGCAGCCCTAGAAAATGCACAAATGAATGGGTGTGGCTGTTTTCTCATAAAACTTTGTTTACAGACACTGAAACTGGAATTTCATATAATTTTAACATGTCACAAAACAGTCTTCTTTTGATTTGTTTCAATGACTTAAAAGTGTTAAAATCCTCCTTAGCTTGTAGGGCATGCAGAAACAGGCAGCAGAACAAATTTGGCTCATAAGCTATAGTTTGCTGTGTTTGTTTTCTATTGCTGTGTGACAAATGACCACAAATTGAGCAGCTGAAAACAACACACATTGATTATTTCACAGTTTCTATGGGTCAAGAGTTTATGTACAGCTTAGCTGGGTCCTCTACTCAGAGTCTTCGAAGGCTGCAATCAAGGTGTCAGCCAGGCTGTGTTTTAATCTGGGGGCTTGACTCAGCAAGAAGCCACTTCTGAGCTCATTGAGGCTGTCGGCAGAATTCATTCCCCGTGGCTGTGTGACTGAGGGTTCTGACTTTCAGTTCACAGTCAGCTGTGGTTCCTTGCTATATGGGCTTCCTCAACATGGCCTCGTACTTTATAAAGCCAGCAAGAATGAAGCTTATACGATGTAACTTAATCACAGGGAGTGATCTCCTATCATCTTTGCCATATCGTACTGATTAGAAGCAAGTCACAGATCCTGCCCGCATTCAAGGGCAAGAGATTCTGTAAGGTCATGAATATCAGGAGGTGGGAATTGTGGGGTCTGGCTTTTACACCAACCCCTTGCACTAGTTGATGAGTTCTGGGGACAGGAGCTGTGGAAGTAACTATGAATCATTTGGTATTTTCAGCATTTAGCCCAGGGTCTGGCACAGAATGGGTGCTCAGTAAGCACTGATTGAAAGAACGCCTTGACGGTTGCTTACACACACTGAAAACAGTAGAATAAAGTTCTTATAACTCTCCAGTAAAATAGTCATGATACTGTAATCCTTCCTGATTCAAGGCTGCTGATAAGACATGTCTGTGGTAAATAGGATTTTCAGCAGAAAGCTAAGTTTGGCCCACATTCTTGGATTTGGGTTAAGAGCGCAATTGAGTTCATCATGTACCAAGAGGAATTTCCACGTGGTGAATACTCCAGCCACACTCCAGCCAATCAGCCTGAAAACAGCGTTGCAATAGGGGAATCCATTTTAAAGCTCTAAGCAGGCTGCTAGTATGGCAAAAAATATCCAGAAGCAGTTTTATAAGACATGCCAAATGCAGCTTTTCTGGTGTTTATTTCCCTGAACGAGTGTAGCTAAAAACAAAGTGAATTTTACATAAAGGCTACAAACTTTTAAGCAATAATAGGAAGTAAGTAAGAGAGAGCTAGAATGTGAAGTCAAAAGAAAGGCCAAAAAATAATGATACTGAAGTAGGTGTCTATGAAGTGAACATGACCGTAGGCAAAAGTTTCCAAATTGACAGACTTTCCCCAAAGCCTCGGTTACTGAGAATTTTCTAATTGAAACACATGGAGCCACAGTCTCAATACCTTTCTCATCTGCCAACTTTTATCAAACACCTACATCTATTGCCATTGATTGCAATTTCTGTTGTGTTATCCATCTAATTACCTACCTATCTCTTTGACTTCTGTTTTATGGTTTACCCTATTATTTCCTTTCACATTCAGAGAAGGATCTGGGGTGAGAGTTCCCTTATATGTGGTTTGTTTTGCATCCTAAATGGAACAGATGGTTTCTCTAAGTGCACATCTGGTTGTGGACTATAAAAGGGCTCAAAGTGGACTTGCCAATGTAAAGCAAGACTTGGCTTTCCTTTTCTTTTGGGGAAAGATCCTCTTTTATTGAGATTAAGAAGAACTTTCTTTTAATGAATAAATCACAAAAGTCAGAGCCTGAAATTTTAGACTCAAATAGCCCAATGGCTTTTTGCCAACTTTGACATGAATTGCTTTGGGTCACCATCTTGCCAACTCCACCGTTAGTGTCACCTTCCCAACTCAAGGTGGTAGAAAGGATGGTGTCCAGGACGGAGGGTCAGAAATTTGGGTTATAGCTTATGTTCTGGTCTTGAACCCTCAATTTCTCCAGGCCTGTTAACCATATCTTTTCTCTGAGATGACTGAACCAGGTCATCTTTACGTCTCCTTCAAACTCAAACTCTATAATTCAAGGGTTATCATGAGAATTTATTTTTAAAAAATTTGGTGCATTCAGATGATGTTTACTTTTCTGTTTATTTGAAAAAATTATTTTTGTCTTAATAAAATGCACGTTCAATTAAAATTATGCCTTTATTAATGAAATGCATACAAGAAAAATACCTTTGTGTTATATATCTCTAACTCTCCATCTCCTACCCAAACACACCAAAACAAGTCTGTTTTTAATGAGATTTTTGATAAAATGCTGTTGCTTGGGAATCTCATTATTATATAACAGTAGACTGGACTATCCCATACTAGACATCAGGATGAATTCATCAAAGATGAATAAAACATGGACTCTTCCCACCTTAAATCCATCCTCCATACTGTTGTTGGACATAGATGATGCAGGAAAGATGTTTCATGTTACTCTCCCATTTAAAAACTCTTCATTGTTGTCCTTGGTTTCATCTATTTACTCAATAAATTTTCATTGAATGTTTACTATATTCCAGACATGGGGCTTGACATTGGTCTACAGAGTGAATGAGACAGACAAGGTACCTGCCTCCATGGTGATGACTTTTCTAGTGGGTGAATTCAGGTTACAGACAGGTAAACAACAAATAAACAAGATCTTTTCAGATTGCTACAAGTGCTTGAAAGAAATAGAGCCATATGTGAGATAGTTAATCTTGGTCCTAATTTACACATGTGATCAGGGCATCTTCTCTGAGGAGGTTCCATTTGAACTGATCCTTGAATGATAAAAAGGAGGAGACAGGGTATAGTGGAACTATTAGATGTAAAGGGCCCGAGGTAAAAAAAGACCTAGATATTTTTAAAAGAAAAAAAAAAATAAAGTAACAGAAACCAGTTTCTGAAGCTTGGTAAGCAAGCAGGTGAGTAATATTAGAAAAGTCAGACAGGGACCAGATCATATCAGGACTTATAGACTAAAATACTTTTCCTTAAATGCAACAGGATGCCATTATAAGGTTTTAAATGGGTGAATGCTATGACCTGACATATTCTAAAAGGATGATTCTGGCAGCTCTGAGAATAATGATTGTATGTACATGCTGGTTGTAGTAGAGAAAAGGGAGGGGGTTGGGAAGAGTGACAGAGAGGGAGAGAAGTTAGGAGATGACTGAGGTAGAACAGTACAAGATTTTGGTGGCTTGGATTTAGAAGACAGAGAGACATGGGGCAGTTTGGGATTGAGTTTATAGATAGAGGTGGTAGGACTTCTTGGAAGACTGAATGAGGGCACTGAAGGAAGGGAAAGATAAGGATAATTCCAAGTGTTTGGCTTGAGGAATGGTAAATACTGGTGTCATTTACTGAGATGGGAAAGACAGTGGGGGAAACAGTTTCAGGAGAGAAGGTGGACTCAGAATTCTGGTGGATGTGATATGTTTGAGATATCTTTGGCTAAGTCAAGTGAAGATGTGAAGTAGGCGGTTGGATATGGGAGGGAAGAAGGCAAATTTGGCACTTGAGAGAATATAAGTGGTATTTTTATCTAGGGGCTAGGTGATGATTATCTAAGAGGAAAGAGAAGATGATTAAGGGAAAAGGAGCCTTGGACAGAGACATGAGATACATCAACATTTTTGGTTAGCAAGTCACAGAAACCAAGTCAAACCACTGAAGCATATAAGGAAAAAAGGGAATTTATCAGAAGGATTTGGGGGTATTTCAAGTGACCAGAGGCAAGAACTAGAAAGGATCTTCCATGAACTCTAGATATCTTTTTTTTCTGGCTCCTTCTTTGCCAGGCCCATTTACTTTATTCTTCTCATCGTGAAAAGATCTTTGTATGCTTCTCTCTGTGCATGGCCACCACATAGCTTTTACATTTTCATCTGTATTTAAGAGAACGTCCTGGTCTTATTGGGAGTTTCTCATACCAATTCTAAATTTACCAGAGAAGATCTGATTGGGTCACATGGGCACCATAATCAAATAAGCTGTGCCCAGGAGGGTCATGTGATAGAAACATGGCTGCTGGGGGCTTAATCCTGTGGAGATGGAAGATGGGCTTCTCAGAGAAAGTGGGTTCCTGTCAGGCAATTACTGCCATCATCACCTGGGCTATACAGTCTTGCATATCTCAACTTTTCACACTTGTCACATGCAGTTCGATAGCTTCCTCCATAGTTTGTGCTGATTCATGCCGCCATGCCTTTCCTTAAATGGTTGCTTCTGACAAAAAATCCAGGCCCATCACTCTTTGCCCACCTGTCTCAATCTGCTTAGGCTGCCATAACAAAATACCATAGACTGGATGGCTTAAACTATAGAAATTTATTTTTCACAGTTCTTGAAGCTGGAAAGTTCAAGATGAGGGTGCCAGTGTGGTTGATTTCTGATGAAGTCTTTCTGGTTTGCAGGCAGACACCTTCTCATTGTGTCCTCACATGATAGGGAGAGAAAGAGAGAGCAAGTTCTCTGGTATCTCTTCTTGTAAAGACACTAATCCCATTGTGAAGGATTTACCCTCCATGACCTCATCTAATCCTTATTACCTCCTGAAGACCCCACCTTCAAATACCATCACATTGACGGCTTCAATATATGATTTGGCGGGGGAGACACAATTTAGTCCATAGGACTGCCTAACTCTTTCCCATCCTTCAGGGCTCAGATCCCCTGCTGCTTCCTCCAGGAAGACTTTTTAGATTCTCAGGGCTCAGGTATTGTCCTTTCAGATTAAAAGCATCTGGGACACACATGGATTGAAGCACTTACCATATTATGTTCAAATTCCTTGCTTGGGGCTTCCCTGGTGGCGCAGTGGTTGGGAGTCCGCCTGCCGATGCAGGGGACACGGGTTCGTGCCCCGGTCCGGGAAGATTCCACATGCCGCGGAGCGGCTGGGCCCGTGAGCCACGGCCGCTGAGCCTGCGCGTCCAGAGCCTGTGCTCCGCAATGGGAGAGGCCACAACAGTGAGAGGCCCACATACCGCAAAAAAACAAAAAACAAAAAAAACCTCCTTGCTTACATCCTGCGTCCAGGGCAGGGACTGTGTTAGATTCATTACTGTATGCCCAGATTCTAGCACACCGGAGGCTTTCAGAATGCTGTTTCAGAGCTGTTAGAGCTCAAGAAACAGCTAGTTGAGGAGACAACACCAATGAGTAAGTCATGATACAGTCTGATCAGGAAGCAGGTTCGAGGTGCAGATAGAAGAGATTATTCTACCACTTGGGGTGGAGGGTGATTTCTCAGGGGCTGTGATTCTGAGCTGGGATCTGGAGGGTGTTTAGGAACCGGTCCATCAGACTTTGGTGTGTGTGGGGCTGGCGGGGGAATGGGATAGCCTCTCTAGTACTTTTTGTGGTATTGGGAATGTAAAGAAAGACCTGTCACAATCCCTGCCTTTGGGAAGTGCATTTTAATTAGGTAGAGGGGAGTGAACTGAATCAGAAAGCAGGGCCGCCAGAGCTAAGTATGGAATTATTTGCTATTTGCTGATAAGAAAACCGGCCAGTAATGCCACAGTGGTTTGCCCCAGAGAAACAAATGTATCTGCAAAATGATTGGTTAGAGGGCTCACCCAGCCTCTTCCCCCTGCCTGCATGAGAAGGCCTAGGAAAGCCTGACCAGGGGAAGGCCTGGACCAGCCAGAGGAGGGTTAAAAAGAGTAGACTCTATGGGCAGGAAATGCTGATTCATGTGCTTTTTGACCATTGGGAGACATTCGGTAGTAGAACTTTATTCATAAAATACCGGTGGTAATAACTTATCTCCACCAACCATCACTGTAACTGGGCTTGTTATTTGCACCTTGTAAAGCACACCATGCACACTGTCTCACTTAGTCCTCAGAACAACTGTCAAGGCAGGCAGCTGTTGATGGGTACCTAGAGAAAATTCTCATTTTCCATCTGGGGAAAAGGTGAAGGGACTTGGAATTCTCTTTCCCCAACATTCCTGGCTGATCCTGCTGACCATTCAGCTTCTGCTTAAATGTGATTCCTCAGGGGGGGCCTAATCTCATCACTTAGTTTCAAGCCTGGGCTTTTCGGGGCAGCCTGTGCTTTGTATGGGTTTTCTATTGCTGTATAACAAATTGCTACAAACTTGCTTAAACCAGCACACATTTATTACCTCATAGTTTCTGTGAGTCAGAACCAGTTGCCCAAAAGCGCCTGGTACTCAGGTGCCCAGGAAGCATGTACTGATTGAATGAATGCCTTGCTCAGTATCCACTGCTAGATATCAGGTCAGTCTGTCAGCAAAGCCTCTGATCTTTTCAGTGCAGTCACTCCATCCTATGAGCATAAAAAAAAGATGAAATATTACGGGGAAGGAACCATTGTGCTGCCTGAGGAAAGGCACTGGAAACTGTTCTCCATTGTCAAGTTAAATTGTTAATTGCTTGGCAGAATGTTGCTTCTGGAGCATGGAGAATTGACTTTGATGTCCACTAATTGATGTAATGAATTTTCTTCAACTTTATTTTCTATTTGTCATCATTATAATGGAAAGAGCTCAAATATTCAAAAATAATTGAAAAAAATTGAGAGAAAATTCTATTGTTTTCATCCTCGCATGAAGTTTTAGCCTTAGAAGACATGAAAGCCAGTCAGGATTTAATAAATAAAATACCTATCATGGTACAGTGGAAAATGTCAGATGGAGTAGGTTTGAACTCTAGTTCCACCTGTAGCTCTGTGACCTTAGGGACATCTCTTAACCTCTCTGGACCTCAATGTTCTCACCTTATAATGCTTTCTACAAGGCAGGGTTGTGGTGGTTTTTAAGAGATAATGTGTTTGAAGCTGCTCGTGTTTTCTAGGCTCTCAAAAAATGGTAGCTACTTTCTTTTCTCACCATAGACTATAGAAGAGTAAATTAACTAAAATAATGAGAAAATGAAATGTGGAGAGAAGGCAGGGACTATAGCTACCACTTCCCACTTCTGGGTTAAGGAGAAATATGCCCTAGAGCTCTGGCTTAGGGGTGGGGAGGAAGGGGCAACCTAAGGAATACTACCCTCCAAACACTGAAGGCGGGGGTTGCCTTTGGGTCGCTGCTGAGACCAAAGCAGTCCTCAGCTTAGCCAATTTCTTGTTCTGTTATTCACTGGGGCATTCCAGAAGCAAGTGGGGAGAGTGCTCTTTAGCAGAAGCCACCAGATCACAGTCAACTGAAGAGGATGCTGCAGTTTTACTACTCATTCTCTATCAGGCAGCTTGGAGCAGAGTGCCTACATGGCAGGATAAAGTTTGAAACATGAGCTTGTGTTTTGTTCTCCTTGTTTTCTCTCTCTGTTTCAAGAAGGGGATTGAGACTCCAGCTTCCTTTGCTTCCAGGGAAATGTGCTTCAAAGTTGACTGAAGACAACATGCTATTTTGGCTTTGGTTTTTGGTGGTCTTATTGGGAATTAGAGAGGTGAGTGCCTTTGGGAGCAGGGAGGCCAAATCTCTAAGAGGAGAGGAGAAGTGGACCCAGGACTAGAAAGGGACAGGGGATTGGTGGTTTTGTAAGTAGTTAGGACCCATGTCCTGTGCCTTCAGAGTACCTGGGACAGGAGGGGACAGGACCCCAGAGGAGGGAGGCCATGAGGGGCACAAAGTTTAGGTCTCCAGTTTCAGAGCTTCCAGGCCCAGCCAAGGCTCTCACATCCAAGCCTGGCATGTGAGGCAGATGCTTTTCGTGCTTTGCCTACATCTCCAGACCCCATTGCTTCCCTGTGTTCCTGCAGGCTTCTATCTGCCAGTATGTACATCTTTTTGGCATAGATATTTCTCCTGCTCATGGAGGTCTGCTCTACTTTCCATCAGAGTCAGCCAAAAGTGCCAGAGAATTAACACCTCTGGGAGCAGCCCTCTTCCAGTGACTCTAGGGAGCTGGAGTATAAATGCCCCAGCTCCCTCACCTCTTAGTTAGGACACCCTGAGGGGGATATTTTGCAATGTTTCTCATAATTTTTCTATGGGATTAAGCTCCAGTTGCCCAATAATTTAATGGCTGTCTTTCCCTCCCTCCCTTCCTTCCTTCCTTCCTTCCATACTAGTGGTACCTGTACCTCCTAAATAAAGTACCTTTCCTCAAGTCCTTATCTCTGGGTCTGCTTCTGGAGAACCTAAAATAAAGCATCTGGGAAACAATGGAAGGCCCCTTCCCCTCATAGCACTACCACAAGGACATTGAACACGTCAGCAGTGTGTAGACCAAAGACTGGAGGAGTCTTCCTGAATTTTCTGTTGTGAGATAGATCTCTGCACCTTCCCATAGAGTATAGTGGAGGGGGTAAGGATTCCACCTAAGTGACCATCAGGAAAAATGGTGAAAGACCAAAATGGGCAAAGATGACTCAGTGTTCTGTCTGAATACATCCTTCCTGCTTATCTCCGTCTTTCAATGACTTTGAGTTATTTTATAACTCTGTAAGTTGTAGAAACCTGATGCTAGTGAAAGGATCATTGTTTACAGAAATGCAAGTCAATTATGCCTGGTGGGATGCAACTGATTATTGATATATGGACAGATTCATTTTGTATCCATTTGTAAATTCACTTTGGCATTCCTTACCAATAAATAGGTGTAGTTCTTTGATCTCCTCTTTAAACTGGTTCTAATGCCTTGCTTTATTGGTTCATTATTTAATAAGTTATAATGAAAATTTTAACATGTATTCATTTTATATTTGTATGAAAATCATGATTATACCTGAAAAAATTTGTTCTTTAAAATGATATTAAATTTTCTCCAGCCTAGTGTGTTGGGGATGGAGTTAGATTTAAGAAGGCCTCTGGGGGGATGCATAGGAGCTTGGTAACACTGATGGTTGCCTTCAGGAAAGGAAACTGGGTGACTGGAGACTGAGGTAGAAGGGGAAAGTTTTGTTCCCTTTGAATTTTGAACCGTTATCTATTCAAATGAATTTAAATTATCAAGGCATTGCTAAATAAATTAAATTAAAATTTAATTTAAAATAAATTTAAAGCTTAAAAGAAAACCCCACCAAGACTTAAAAAGACATTAGTATTTCTAGTGGCCTCTCTGGGTCATGCCTTTGGAATGGAGAGAGGGTGGACAAGTTTTTACTTATTTTGGCTTTTAGGATTTCTTATGTGGGAAACTTTTAGATGTACTACAAATATTGAGAGATAGAGAGATTAATACACATATTTTGGACAAGGATAATCTTTGTAGCTGTTCACAAGTGTAGCAGGTAGGAATTCTCCACCAAATCAGGTGTGCCAAACTGTTATTTTAGTTTTTCTTAATCATTTTCCCCATGTTATAGCCTAAAAGGCTTATTCTTCTAAGAGGTAACACATTCAGATAGTGCAAAATTCAAAAGGCCAACAAGTTGTAAAATGAAAAGGAAAGCATTTAAGCAGATGATAGTTTTTTATTTCAAAAAGTTATGCAATGTTGTTTGATACATGGTGTAACTGTGCTTGTTTTAGAATAACTGTAATGTCTATTTCCTCCTCAGAAGTGGATGTCCTCTGGGGGGTCGATTGTGTCTTGTCTTCTCACACCACTTGACACAGACCTCACCATTCAGGAAGCCACCTTCTTCATTGAGTGTCTAGTATTTTACCTTTGGTGGAAGCTAAGTGACTTAGTGAAAGTCATGTGGGCTTTGTTAGCTAATTGGAAAGGAAAACAAAGTTGTTTTAATTTTATTGAGGTTTAAACAATTAACAATAATTTTTTTTTCTTTTTTGGTCAAGGTTTAATAGTTGAATAACTTATTCAGTGGATGGTTTACTTCCACATTCTGACAATGAAAACAAATTCAATTCTAATTTCAACTCATTACTTGTTGAATGCTTTAAAAATGTAATGTGCTTAGATAAATGCTTAACAGCTATATAATGGGGTGTTGTTTTGGTTTTGTTTTCTTATGAGTAAGGATTCCAATTTTCCTTTTGACTAACTGGGTAAAATAAAGTAATAACATTGCTTTTTATTATAGGATGTTAAGTAACTGATGAAAAGGCATGTTACTTAAACTAAAATGGTGTATATAGGCTGGATTTTCCCCAATTCTTACTGATGTGTAAAGGCAATTAAAGTGCTTACCAGATTCTGGAACTTGAGTTTTAACCTAGAAAACTCATAATTCACCTTCATTTCTATTTTTTTTAAATCCAAATAGCTTTACCTTAAATTGCTTAGTTCCTTTAAATTGCATCTTATAGTTCTTTCCTCTAGATAATGACATCACTTTTAAGTTTTTTTGAAGAATAATTTATTCATTGCAACAGCTGAAGTTGTACCTTGAGTTAGAGCTGCACATATTCACATGTATTTATTTAGTTTAAAATGTTGTATAAGTACTCACAGATTCAGAAATTCTAACAAACCTAAGCATCTAAGTCTGTCTGTTTATCTGTAAAACTGGGTTTTAAGTCGCTGCCTCAGAGATTTGTTGAGAGGATAAAATGACATATCTATGTAACATTCTTAGAATATTGCCTGGTACAAAATAATTGCTATATGTATGTGATGATGATAATGATGATGATTATAAGGGACAGTAGTATAATATTGATTGTACTGGTGAATGATCAGGATGATGGAAGACTTCTAGAAGAAGGTGATATTTTAATACTGGAGAAAGAAGAGGGGGATAGGTGAAGTGGTAGAAAGGCACAGGAGGGTAAAAACAGCAAAAGGTGTCAGCAGTATATGTGGGGCAATGATGGGGCAAAGGGAGATAAGATTAAAAATGAGTTCAGCTCATGCATTTGAAATTTATCTTAAAAATCAAGGGACTCTCAAAGCTAAATGAGATAATCAGATACTTGTTGGCATTTATCCTAAAGAAATGATAAAACAGGTGCCTGAAGATGTATGTTCAAGAATGCTCATATGTGTTGCCCGTAATCACGAACAGTTGGAAACCACCTAAATGTTCAGTAATAGAGAATTAATTAAATAGTTTAAGCCAAATTCATGATGATGTTTACATGCTTTCATGTACTAACATGAAAAGCTGTGCATGATATTTTGAGTTAAAAGCAAGCAGGTCTTAAAATAGTCATATTCTGATATTGTTTTGTAAAGATATATATGTATATATGTGTTGGTATGATGGGAGAAGTCTGGAAAGAATACACCAACGTGTTAATAGCAGTTATCTCTTGACTGTGGAATTCTGGATGATTTAAAACTTTAACAATTTTTATTTTTCTTATCTAATTTTTCCAGTCATTTGTATAATGAATATGAATTAGTGACTTGACTGAAATGACAGAAGGGAAAGGAGAGTGCTTATATTCTGTCATACTAATGTTATTCATAAGTGAAGGGGAAAAATTCTTTTGTACCAGAGAGAACAATTTCATGAGCGGTGCTAAGAAAGCAGATTGGAGTGAGTGGGAGGTGAGGAAATGGGGAGTCAGCACAACCTCCTAGAATTGAAGGGATGAAAAGAAATGCTGCAGCCCCTCCAAGGAGCCATGGGTAGAGGGAGGACTTTGAGAAGGTGGGGGAGGGACAAGCTTACATCCTCCTGTGCTTATTCCTCCCAGAACCCTATTTGCCTTCTCCTTTTCTTGTCAAATCTCCCTCTTGAGACAGCTTCTCAGCTGGCCTGCTGCTAGCATAATGTGGACCTTCTCATGTACATTGTCCAATTTTGATCAAAGTGTAAGAATGTATTTTTGTTACAACTGCATTTACCATGGCAAGGCCCATAAGGTGGGAGTGGGGTGTTGTGTGACAGTCTAATCTGAACAAATCCATGCTACTTGTGATTTTCTTATACTTAGGTAACAACGTCACACACGCTAGTCTTCAATTGTGAGATGCAGATATAGGTTGCATTTGTGTCATTTATTAGCTCTGTTATAATTTTGGGCAAATCCTGGAACCAATAAGAACTTCTGTTTCACCAATGGCGAAATGAGAGTGTGTAAGTAAAAATGCCTATTCTGTAGTTTGAGGTTTAAAAGACATATAATGTATGTGAAAGTGTTTAGGAAACCCCAGATCTAACAAATGTTTATGGAGCACCTTGTATGTGTTAGGTAATGTTAGCTAACGTGCTGCCTGCTAAAATTGAAGTGACTGACAGATGCGATGATCATATGGAGTCTTCTGGGTGCCCGGCACTGCTGATATCCAGTATCTCTCCCACCATGTTATACAATAAGATCATATGGCTTGGGTCTATTTGTGTGTTTTGCAGTTTAAGCCACTGACTCAAACTTTTTTTTTTTTCTCTCTTTACATTTGAAGTTAAGTCATGGAATCATTGAGGTCATAGTTTATAGATTGTTCAGTCATTGAATCCCAGGAACTGATGCAGTGAGGGTTTGGGGATGAATTTCACAGTGATTTTTCAGAAAGAGTGAGGATTTTTATCCCTGGCATGTGGATTTTTATGGCCTAGACTTTTTCATGTCTGCCTCTGAGAGGGGATGGTAGAGAAAGATGTCCTGTGAATTGGCAGTGATCATTGAAGGGTTAATGCTCATCCAAGTGCTTCATTTGCTAGAAAATGCTATTTAGTTATAACTCATGGTTCCAGTTTTCACCACCGCCCTCAGGAAGTGGTCATCCTTTCTGCTGTTCGGGATGACAGCAGATGGGGACCTTGACTTGGTGATTTGGGCCGGGCATATTTTGAAGTGCTCTAAAAGCAAACTTCTAGGCTCCTGTTAGAAAGTGAACAGAAGGCTCATTCCACAGCGTACCAGTATCTTTGGATGACAGTTTTGGCTTTTTTAGTGCTTTCACATAATAATAACTACCACTTACATAAGCACTAACTATATGGCAAGCACCATTCTGAAGGCTTTACATCTATTAACCAATTGAATTGTCACAGCAACCTTCTGGCATGGGATCTTCGCTGTTTCCTCTTTCAAGTAAGGAATCTGCGGTATGGACAAGTTAAATTACTTGCCCACAGTCAGGTAGCTTGTAGGTAGCAGAGGTGCAGTTTGAAACCAGTCAGTCTGAATCGTAAATCCGAGCTTTTAACCTCAGTGCCAAACTGCCTCCTAAATTTAATCTTCCCGGTGGCTCTCGAAATAGTCAAGATAGATATTATTGCTGTCTTATTTTTGGATAAGAAACTCAAGTTTCAGGGAACCTAAGTGACCAAATTCAGTGAAAGTCAGTGGCCTAGAGCCTGCCAAACCTAGTACAAATCTCTCTTTTCTGCATTAGACCTTGATTAATTCTTTTGATTGTCAGGAGACAGAGGCAATTCAGAGGGCTTTATGCAGACAATGTCAGGCTATAATATCCCGTTATTACTGCCTGCTGGGGGTGGGTTGTGACCTTCCCATGTCAAATGTTTCTGAACCCCAGTGTTGCTCAGTGGCATGAGGAGGGATTGGGAAGAAGAACATCAGTGGAATCGTGCCTGAAGTCTACAGCCAAAGCCTTGGAGGAACTGGTTCTACAAGGGTAGGGGACATAGAGCTGCCTTTAAAATTTTCCCTAGGATCATAAATTATGAGCCCTTGTTGCCATCTGATTGGAACTTACATTTTGCCTTTCGGAGGACATATGTAAGCAAGCCAAATTTCTAAACCAAAGGGCTTTTGAGGCAGGAGATTTGCAGATGGTATTTATTTTCCTCTCTCACTGCAGATATGTAGCCTATCTTTCAGGAAGGGACACCAGGACCTTGGAATTCCCTGCTCTCAAGAGCAGTGGTCCCCATCTAGCAAGTGCATACATGCCTAGGAGAAAGGACAGCACAGCAGTCTCAAAACGTATTGTGGGCCTTTGGAGAGTTTCCCACAACAGTCACAAAACTAGTAAATGATGGGGTCAGGACAGGAGCACAAGCCTTTGGATCTCTTATCCGTTACTGTTTCCATGACCTCACATGACTCTTTTGAACACTTTGAAGATAGTTTTAGTGTAACTGTTCAAAGTTCTGCTGCTGCAATAGAGTCACCTCAACTATTTCTCCTACCTGTAGCTTTTCAGTGTTTGGTTTGACACTTCCAACTCCTTTTATCTCAAGTTTCATCTATAAAATAAAACTCATTTCATGGGATTGCTGTGAAGACTAATGGATTACTATATATGAAACATGTAGTAAGCGCTCAGTAAATACCAGACTTCACTTTTGTTAGAATGGGGAAGAAGACTGGCATCTTTGACTATCTACTGCTACATGCTTTGGGCTCGGCAGCCAGCGTTTGTTATATCATTTGACTACCCAGGGCAGTCTTTTGAGGTTGGCACAATTGCTGTTACTTCCTTAGAGTTGAGGAATCAAGTTTAGAGACAGGATGGGTACTTATTACCCATAGTCTGGTGTGTCTGCAAGGGCTGTGTTTCCACTCCTCTCTGCCTTCCCTCCATGAAGGTGGTTGTGAGAAGGGGGTGGTAGGAATCCAGATTATGATCCAATTACCCAAACCTTACATTTAAAAAAATATTTGAAGAGTTCGAAGATATCAATTCTGAAGACATGGCAGGTGATATATACATTGATAGATTATCCAATAAGAAAGATATTGTGGAATTTGGAAATGCTTTTTGAAGACCAATTTAAGACTGAAGGTGGTTTGAATTATGCTGTGTTGAGGTTCAACAACTGAGAAAAGATTTATTAAAAGATGTGATGGGTGTAAAGATGGTGTCAAACAAGGTACTAGGTGATGCAATAGTCTGAGGTGAGGTAGCTGTAAAATGTCCTCACTCAGGCTTCACTGGAGATTTTCATTTCTGCACCATCTCTCATTTCAGGGCTGTGAGCATTCTCGGCTGTGAAAGCCCTGTTCTTTTTTGTGGGTCTGCTGTAACATGGGGTTGCATACTTGGCTTTGAGAACCGCTCTGAGGAGCGCCCCATGGAAAGTGGTGAGTCCACAGAGAAGGAAAAGACTAGAGTTTGTTTCCTATGCCCGTGAGTCTGTTTCTGTTTCATATATAGATTCATTTGTATTATTTTTTAGATATTACCAAAGAGGAAAGGGAAGGGGCAAGGGATAAATTAGGAGTATGGGACTAACAGATACACACTACGATACATGAAATAGATAAGCAGCACAGATTTACTGTATAGCACAGGGAACTATATTCAATATCTTGTAATAACCTATAATGGAAAAGAATCTGAAAAAATATACGTATAACTGAATCACTTTACTGTGAAACTAACACAATATTGTAAATCAACTATACTTTAAAAAAAAAAAAGACTAGAAGCCGTCAGCTCAGGGGATGCTTAACCAACCACTGGAGATGGCTTGGGCTGAAGCCAGCACGTTCCAACAAGTCTGAGAACAACAGTATGGCTGGTGCTCCCAGGGGCCTTTCCTCGGCTCCCAGAGTCGTTACCCCCTGCATCCAGAGAGCTTGTCCCCACTGCTGTCTGCTGGGATGGTTCTTGACCCAGCATAGCAGCAAACTCTGCTGCCAGAGCCCATTTCTCTTACTTATAAACTCAAATCCTCAGGCTCCCTAAGTGTAAGCTCTTCTAGGCCCAGTTCATTTCTTATTACCTCATTTTTCCAAGTGCCCTAGTGAGTAAAAGAATATCGTTCTGTACAAAATAGATGGTATCCTGACACTCATTTCCTTGTTTCTTCACTGATTCTTTCTAGGAAAATGTGTTTGAATCCCTTTTGTGTGCCTGATGCTATAGGCCCTAGGAGCTCTCAGATTCCTCCTGGGAAGCTGACTGCAGCCCCAAACACAATAATTGTAGGAATGAAGACAATTGTTGACATAATATTATTGTAAAGGAGGGGGATCAAGTCGGCAGGGGAGGGCATGAAGGAGCCAGTGGAAGGTCAAGGGGGTCTCTGACCAGGGATCTCAGAGACTTACTGAGCGAGAGAAAGCAGGATGAGGACGCGGAAGGCTTACAGGTGCAGCAGCTTCTCCCAGAGTCAGCTCATTTGGGATCCGTTTGTCCTGTGACAAGTTTGCCTAAAATTCAATGGAAAAAATTTTACCCTCTCACATTCACATTTTTCTTTAACTGAATCATTCGAGAAAAAGTTACAGATGCTGTGTCACAGCCTAATATTCCAGCAGGGGTCTCTCAGAACAAGGACATTCTACACCAACTACAAGACCTTTAGCACACCTATTTTTTTTTTTTTAAATGCTTTTGCTTACTTTTAAGGAGCTTGTTATGTTTTCTAGTCTTTTCAGGATTTTAAAACCAATAAAAATAAAACAAATGAAAGTAAATACATAGTTTAAATAATAACCAAATTTGCAAGGACAGAGACTGCAGCTTTCAAATGTAAACGAAATAGAGTGCTATATGCATGACAAACAACAAAACAATCTCTTAGTGTAGGAGATGCTGTAAACTGGCAATGAGAGAAATGATCCGGAAATTCAAGTGACGTTGCTGTGGTCTGAGCTCAGGTGCACCTGCTGCCAGAGTAAAGGCAAGGCTGTGGTGATTAAGGGTGAGCTGGACCCTTGGACGCCCTGCCAAGCAGTTCACATTTTATCCCGAAGACAATGGTGAGAAGCAAGTTTTGAAGAGGTCATGACCTGTTTAAATGTGGATTTTGGAAAGATGCTCTAGCATCTTGGAGGGATGGATTGAGAGGCTGTGGGAAGGGAGTGGGCAGGAGGCATTGGCAATAGCAGGAGGGAGGATAACAGGGCCCTGAACCAGGCTGGGAGGACCCGGTCACCAGGAAAGATGTTAACTGTTGTGTATCAGAGGAAACCAACCAATTGCTGCCGGCCCTCTGACCTTCTGGAAAATTACTGAATTGTGTCAAAATTACAAAAATAAACTCTGGAGTTCTCAACCCTCGATGCCTTTCCTGCATCATGGAAAGAACTGCTAATCTTGCTTCTGGGTGTGGATCTTATTTTCATATAGGCATATTCCTAGTGATAAAAAGCTCCTGTGGCATTCCACGAACATGGACCCGTCGCTTGGTTTGCCTTCCCTGCATTCTTGAAATCTATTTTTTGGGGGGGAGTGGGAGTGCTGGCTGAGTTAAAGAGTAGGAATATTATCTATGGCATGCAATTAGCAAATAAATTACGGTAGGATTAGATATTGACTTTTTAAACCATGTATCACAAAAGATACCATTTGTGGAGGCCAGCATACCTTCATACTTATTCAGGTAAATCCCAAATCTCAGTTTAAGTAAATAAATAAGAAAACGTCTTGAGAACCAATGGCATTCTTTTTTTTTTTTTATTGCGGTACACGGACCTCTCACTGTTAATGGCCTCTTCCGTTGCGGAGCACAGGCTCCGGACGCACAGGCTCAGCGGTCATGGCTCACGGGCCCAGCCGCTCCGCGGCATGTGGGATCTTCCCGGACCGGGGCACGAACCCGTGTCCCCTGCATCAGCAGGCGGGCTCTCAACCACTGCGCCACCAGGGAAGCCCTACCAACGGCATTCTTAAGGATACCTTGTATGGTTTTGAGATTTCGAACCTGAAAATGTTGTAGGTAGACAAGAAATGATCCTCCTTTAATTGATGCTGCTCTAAATTAGCAATTACCATCATTATCAGTGTATTGATAGCTCATGGAAAGTGTGGAAAACATGTTTGCTCATTACATGCTCATAGATTCTGTTTTCTGGAGTCCATGCTGCATGGAATACATACCTGGGAGAGTGAGAAGTTCAGGGCTGGGATGGGCGATCTTGGAACGTGCCCTGGGAGAGCATGTGGCCGAGAGGAGGAACCGCCAGTACTTGGTGTTGGAGGGAGAGCCAGCGGTGGAAGACGGGGGCTGGGGGCAGAGCTATCATAGGTGCAGGGGCTATACAAGGTCACAGTACCTGACCTGACTCCACCGTGGGGAGTGGACTGTAACCTAGTTGGGGGGGAACTAGGTTACAGTGGGAGAAACAGAGCCGTCAAGTCAAGAAAATGAACCTGCTTGTTTTAGTAAGATGCTTACTTTACCATCATGGATGATTCATGCAGCAGAGAGAGTGAAGCAGGTTAGGCATTTATGGGGGTTTCCCAAATCGAACAATAGCATAAGCAGGCAATTTTTTTTTTTTGCTTAGCATATAGACATCATATGTGCATTCATATCCTATGTCACCTTTATCCCTTGTATTTGTTTCCTAGAACTGCTGTAATTAATTGCCACACATGTGGTAGCTTAACACAGCAAAACTTTATTCTCCCGCTATTCTGGAGGCCAGCATTCTGAAAATAGGGTATTGGCAGGACCTGCTCCCTGTGCGGGGTCTGAGGGAGAATCCTTCTTGTCTTTTCCTACCCCTTGGTAGTTCCCAGCCATCTTCAGCGTTCCTTGGCTTGTAGACACGTCACTTCAATTTCTTCTCCCTCATTACATGGCCTTCTCTCTGTGCATCTCTGTGTGGACTGTCCTCTTCTCATAAGGACACGAGTCATTTAATTTAGGGCCCACTCAAATCCAGGATGATCTCCTTTAGAGAGCCTTAATTACATCTGCAAAGACCCCATTTCCAAATAAGACCACTCACAGATACAGGGATTAGGACTTGGACATATCTTTTGGAGGCCACTATTCAACCCAGGATGCTCCTGTTACCAAGAGTAAGCATACGATGCTTTTCATCTATTCAACACGTGTGCTAGACTCTGGGCAGGGAGAAAAGAGGATGCATAAGACACAGGATGTGCCCACAACCTACTCAGTCTCATGAGCAGGAGGCAGGCAGAGACACAGGCAGGCCCTTCTAATCCAGTGTGGGGAGGCCTGTGGAGGGTGTGGACAAGTTGCTAAGGATCCCAAGGGACAAGGCACCTAACACAGCCTGGGGTGGGGCTGGCGTGGGCTTGGAAGTGTTCCAGGTGGACGCTAAGGCAGAAAAGAGATGAACAAGGCGAAGGAGGTGGGGGAAGGCTTTCCAGGCAGAAGGTATAGCACATGCAGAGGGGCAGACAGAGGTGACAGACAGGGTGTGATGCAATCCAGGAGCTGTGGGTCTGATTGGAAAGCAGGGTGTAAGACGGGAGCAGGGAGGGAGAGGCAGCGAGCGAGTCAGGTCAGGAAGAGCCTGGCGTGTCACGAGCAGGGGTTGGTACCCATTTTAGACTTCTGGACGTCTTTTAGACGTCTGGAACTGTAAGATAATAAATTTGTATTGTTTTAAGCTTTTTTTTTTTTTTTTTTTTTAAAGCAAATGGGAAACCAGTGAAGTGCCCTAGAAACTAAAAGTGTTCTAAAAATGTGAATAACAGTTTTAAGGTTTTTTTGGTGTATGCTGGATGTTTGTAGTTAATATAAGACATTACATTGGCTGGAAATATGGTTTTGGCACTGGAAAGAAAATATGAGTGTTTTGGTGTTGCTAAGTGACTTTTTCTAATCAGTCTGATATTAAATTTGAGAGGAAAAAATATTTAAGAGGAATGACTGTAAATGATTCCCTTCCCCTTGCCTCCTAGTAGGAGAGAAAATTCAAGAAGGCAGATGGGCAGGTGGGCAGCTGTGGCTCTGTCCAGACAGGGGCACTAGGGCAGGGGCTGGTGAGGTGTGTTAGGCCCCAGGGGATTTCCAAGTCAAGGCAAGGGGTCAGGGTGGGACCCCAGCCTTGAGGAGCAGTGGGCCCTGACAGGGCATCCGGGCTGGTTATGGAGAGAGATCCAAGCTCAAGCCTCTTCTCTGGGCTGGTGGATGTGGCAGGGCTGGGCTTCCATCGTTTATGGTCATGACTGTCTACCTACTCAGCCAAACTCAGACAGTAGGAGTCAACTTTTCCTGGAACCTTCTTCCATCTCCGTTACACCCCACCCCCTGTTGCTTGCTAAGTTTTGTTCATTTTACCTCTGTTCACTGTGTCCATTCCCTGCGGCCACTTGTGTGGCCAGGCATCACCCCCTTTCCCGTGGGTGTGGTTGTCTTTCCCTAACCGGTCCTCACATTGCCAGTCTCTCTTTGGCTCCAGTTCACCCTCCATAGAGTAGTCAAAATAGTCTTTCTAGAACATGAATCGAATCCTGTGTCTCCTGTTTATTCTCCACCCCGTGGCCTCTGCCCTCTCTCTGCTCCCACAGCAATTCCCAGGGCAGCCTGTGTCCACACACCCTTGACCTCATCCTGTTCCCAGAGAGAAGCCTGCCCCTTTCAGCATCTGTATCTGCTGCTCATTCTGTTGCCTCTGCCAAGACTCCATTCATCTTCAGGGACAGCTCAGTTGTCCCTCCTGCAGGAATCTGCGCTCTATCCACGCTGTTGTACTCATCTATGTGCCATGGTACTCATCTATACCTGAGATGTATAATCATCACATCTGCGATGTGCTATTGTAATCATCTGTCTGGGTTCATCTCTCCCACTGGACGGTGAACTACCGGAGGGGCAAGAATCCCTTTCTTTCACCTCATCATCTTCAGCCACCAGCCAAGTGCCTGACCAATGATGATGGCTCAGTGAGCAAATGAAGTGTAAAGGATGGGGCCTTTGCAGTCCCAACTTTAAAATATGACTATGTGAGAATGTCAAGGTCTAAAGCACATTAGGAGAGATCTCAATGTTGATTCTTCTGTTGCTAGTGTACAGAGCTATGCTGTCCATTTCAGCAGCCACTGGCCACATGTGGCTATCGAGACCTTAAAATGTGGCCAATCTGAAATACAGCTAGTGCTCTAAGTGTAAAATATACCCTAAATTCGTTGAAGATTTAGTACAAAAGAGAGAATATAAAATATCTCACTAATAATTTTACATTGAGTTCACATTCAAATGATAATATTTTGGTATATTGGGTTATACAAAATATATTATTAAAATTAATTTTACCTGTTTCTTTGTACTTTTAAAATTTAAAATTACATACGTGGCTTGCATTATATTCCTGTTGAACGTCAGTGGTATAGAGCCCACCCTGGTAAGAGTAAATATTTAAATTGTTACAGTAACATATTTTTTAACTGGTTATAAGCGCTTTTGTTCATTGAAAAGCATTTTGAAAGTACAATGATTGAAAATAGAAACCTTCAGCAGTGTCATCTCTCTGAGATGAGCAGATACACGTTTGGGGGATATTTTCTTTTATTATCCTTCATTTATAAAACAAAAGTGAAACCATACTACATATCCTCTTGAACACTAAGCTTTTTTTCCACTAACAATTGTGTTGTAAATATTTTATCATGTTATTAAATATTGTTAGAAAAAATAATTTTGATGGGTGCAGAGTATTCTGATAGTGATTCAGGGAGCACACATCTTTCCTTTTCTCTGTTTCCAACCAGTGGAATATACACCTAGGGATCAATAGCCAATGATGAATGGAGGACTGTTATATTAAGTGATGTTCAGGCAGGCTCCCAAGAATCCGTCGTTCGTTAGCTGGTGAAAGATGGATTGGATACTGTCATTTAGGCTTGAATCTGAATCTGAGACCTGCATGGTGTGTGTGTGTGTGTGTGTGTGTGTGTGTGTGTGTGTGTGTGTGTGTGTGTGTGTGTGTGTGTGAGAGAGAGAGAGAGAGAGAGAGAGAGAGAGAGAGAGAGAGAGAGAGAGAGAGGGAGGGAGGGAGGGAGGGAGGGAGGGAGGGAGAGAGAGAGAGAGGAGAGAGAGAGAGAGAGAGGGAAACGCCTTCCCCAAAGTTTCCCATAGAAGGGAGGATGAAGTGCCTTTTCCTATGGGCTGAATGCAGGTACAGGGGCATAAACATTATTTTACTCCTGACATATTCCAGTAGTATTAGTTCAAGCTGAGCTGTTGCAAACTGTCCTGTCAGTTTGGCTGTTTGTAATTGTCATGTTGCTTTGGTGGATATTGGTTGCCTCCAAGGGTCGTAGGTAGGTGAAAGCCATGGTCCCTTCCCCGTGACCTTGTTACCAGGTGATGTTACCATGAAGTTTCGATGAATTCTGCTGCGGTGCAAACATTTATTAGCAAGCAGGGCCCACAGCAGTCATAGCTATGATCTTGTCATCTTGGTGAAGTTCTAGTTCTCTACCCTTTGATACACTTAAAAGCACCTTGTAAGAAAGGTTTACTGCAGGCAGATGTAGCAATAGTCTGTCTAGAGGTAAGATTAGCCAGCTTTCCAGTTGGATGAGGGAACAGAGTTCTCTATCAAGTATAACATAGTATTAAAATGAGACCAAGCCAGGGTTTCCCACTGAAGCAGACTGTTGGGCTCCTTAGATTTTTATACTCCACTTATGCTGTAGTGGAGATACCTGTGTTGTATTTCGAACCAATCTGCATGTTTGAACACTATTCATTTCAACAGTATTTGAAATTATTTCAAATATTCCTTATGCTGAATGAATGAACCCTATATTTTAGATTGGGAATTTGATATTTGAAGTGATTGTCATGGAGCTCCTGGAGTGGGGACTTCTAATTAGGATCTTTCAAATATTAATTAATACTCCTGGGGTGTATATTTCTGATAAGGGTTCTTCAAATGTTAACTAACCTACCCTATGGGGTAGATTAAAACTAATTTAGACACATGCATATGCTCGCACCCTTGTGCGCGTGCACACACACTATACTTCCTATACTGATGTACTTTAAAATAAATTATAGACATTATAACATGAAAAGTCTGAAAATTTTGGAGAACTGTACAATCCTGAACTCACTTTTCAAAGCCTTTAAAATTGAAAAATTGGTCTAGAAACATTGTAAGAACAGGTTTATTAATGAGTTTCTTGGTTCACACTATGGTTTTATTGTCAAAATAAAGTAAGCCAAGCTGAAATAGTTTGATGCATAAACCATTTTCTAGCTTTTCTTTCCCCAGCTCATTTTAGTAGTTTTTTTGTTTTTAGTGTCAGATATTTGTGGGGCAGGGATTAAACTATTCAAAAATTTATATTAAAAACACAAAATAAAAATACCCACAAACACAAAATGAATCAATTAATGGCAGGAATATGAAAAATAAAGTCCACAGTTTCTCTTCCCCAGTGAATTTACTTTGCTGTTTATAGCTGCTGTTGTCCAGACTCTTTTTTTAAAAAAATATCTTTATTGGAGTATAATTGTTTTACAATGTTGTGTTAGTTTCTGCTTTATAACAAAGTGAATCAGTTATACATGTACATGTGTCCCATATCTCTTCCCTCTTGCGTCTCCCTCCCTCCCACCCTCCCTATCCTACCCCTCTAGGTCACCCCCCCCCGCCAGCTGATCTCCCTGTGCTATGCGGCTGCTTCCCACTAGCTATCTGTTTTACATTTGGTAGTGTATATATGTCCGTGCCACTCTCTCACTTTGTCACAGCTTACCCTTCCCCCTCCCCATATCCTCAAGTCCATTCTCTAGTAGGTCTGTGTCTTTATTCCCATCTTACCCCTAGGTTCTTCATGACTTTTTTTTTCTTTCTTAGATTCCATATATATGTGTTAGCATACGGTATTTGTTTTTCTCTACCTGACTTACTTCACTCTGTATGACAGACTCCAGGTCCATCCACCTCACTACCAATAACTCAGTTTCATTTCTTTTTATGGCTGAGTAATATTCCATTGTATATATGTACCACATCTTCTTTATTCATTTCTTTGTCGATGGATACTTAGGTTGCTTCCATGTCCTGGCTATTGTAAATAGAGCTGAAATATTTGCAAATGAAGCAACTGAGAAAGGATTAATCTCCAAAATTTACAAGCAGCTCATGCAGCTCAATAACAAAAAAACAAACAACCCAATCCAAAAATGGGCAGAAGACCTAAATAGACATTTCTCCAAAGAACATATACAGATTGCCAACAGACACATGAAAGGATGCTCAACATCACTAATCATTAGAGAAATGCAAGTCAAAACTACAATGAGATATCATCTCACACCAGTCAGAATGGCCATCATCAAAAAATCTAGAAACAATAAATGCTGGAGAGGGTGTGGAGAAAAGGGAACCCTCTTGCACTGCTGGTGGGAATGTAAATTGATACAGCCACTATGGAGAAGAGTATGGAGGTTCCTTAAAAAACTAAAAATAGAACTACCATACGACCCAGCAATCCCACTACTGGGCATATACCCTGAGAAAACCATAATTCAAAAAAAGTCATGTACCAAAATGTTCATTGCAGCTCTATTTACAGACTCTGTCTTTTTGAGGGCTTGCAAGGAAAGCTCACTGCTGTATGCTTCTGCCAACGCAGCTTGATCTGGGATTCCTGGGGTGAGAGTGGGCGTGCTCTTTTATGAACTGAGTAATTAGTCCATCTGGTTATGGTCTCAGAAAGGTGCTGGGACTGGAAAATTAACCTCAATATGTATTTCACATGTCTGTCATGGGAGTTAAGAGATAAAGTTTATGAAAGCGCTTTGTAAATTGCAAAGAGGTATTTTATTTACCGTTATGATGATTACCAATGGCTCATAAACCCTTTCTCTCCACAGTCTGGTTGCTTATGTGCATTTCATTAACAGGGAATATGTATCTATAGACCCTCACATTTTTGAGGTTTGGATTGAGTCCATCAGTAAACACATATTGAACACCTTAGTAGCCCTGGACTCAGTGAGAGCACCAGCTATGGCTTCTGCCTTTGAGGCCCATTAATACACTTGGAGAAACAAAGCCTACACTGAACGTACAGGGAGCAAGGCAGCATCTGCTTAAGTGTCAATTTGCTGTTTGGTTTAAATAATTAGAGAAAGGAAATGCTGGAGGCCAGATCAGTGGGCAACATAGTCCAAGGGGTTCATTTCCATTTAAAACATTTTTAGGAGAGCTGGAAGATGCTTTATTCCACTTCACCTTCTTGCTTCTTGAGAGTTGGAAGTGGACATTTGGGATGTATTTGGAGCTACATCCACTTTCATTTTCTAGAGTTTTCTCTAAAAATTTGACATGGGCCCAAGAGCAATGGGGTGTGTGCTGTTTCCTTGATTTATGTCTGCTCTCTCCCTTCCCCCAACACCCCCCTTAGGTCCCCTGATTTCCTGTTCAAAGACTGATTCCTGAGGACAGAACCCTTTGCCTTAATCTGTTACAATCAGCTTCAAATATTTTCCAGTCTGTTGTTTGGTGCTTAGTGAGTCTTCTGGTGATTTAATGACAGCTTTCTGCCCTGTTGAAATCCCTTATGTCTAGAAAGAAGTATTACAGAAGTTACAGAAAAGTAGGAGATTTTTCTGAATGCACGCTAGTGACCCCATAGGTGACCCAGGAAGGGAGGATGGGTGTGAGTGAGTGAGTGAGTGTGTGTGTGTGTGTGTGTGTGTGTGTGTGCGCACGCGCGTGCAGTGTTGTGTTGGGAAAGCAGAGGTGAGTCTGAGGTTTTCTCTCCTTTATAGTTTAGATTCTCACTGCACCCTGCCTCAAGTTTCCTAAACCTATTGTACATTCAACTGACTCTAAGGTATTCACTGATGAAACTTTATAAAGATAAAGCCTTTATGACTACTGGTGATTTTAAGGTTTTTGTTATGCTTCTGGTAAAAAACTGTAACTCACACAAGAAGTAAGCAAAAGGTCACCTACAGCCCATTTACAGGAGTCTCTTTTGGGCAGGGATATTTGAGTCTCAAAAATCCCTTTACAAGCCTCTTCGGGTGTCTCTCTCCTAACCCACGTCACTTGAGGGGGGAAGGTGGGGGGATTACCAGGAAGTGGGAGTCAGCTGGCCCTGCCCAGTGTGGGCATGTCTGCCTCTCCAAGTCTCCCACAGCTTTCTTCTCGAGAATTCTTGGCCTCTTCTAACATTTACCACCAGTACACGAGCCCTGGAGAAGTTGGGCTTTTCCAAACACCTCATCATCAGAGATGTTCCCTTTTGTCTTTGCCACCACAGATCTGAAGTGTAATCATCTCAGCAGCCGCCTAGGCCCTCCTAGTGTGGCATGATCACAGCTGATATTCTTCTTATTTGTATGATTATTTATTATCTGTCACCCCCACCAGAATGCCAGTTCCTTGAGCGTAGGGACCTGCTAGAACAGGGCTTGGACACTCAATAAATATTAGTCGAATGAATTCCAAATTTATAAAAAACCCTGCCTTTCAACCAGGAGGAAGGAAAAGAGCATTCTAAGATGCTCAGTATGTAGGTCTCACTGGGTTGCTCTATTGAATGGTAAAGAATTGAGCAGGGGCACATGAATCTTGACAAATATGACTCCGAGGGGTCTCTTGAAGGGTCACATCATTGGCTGGGTCATGAATGTGATCTCTCAGCTAGACGAGCAGAAAGGATGGCAGAAGTGAGGCGGGTGGAGGACAGGGCACCAAGGTGGAGGAACAAGGTGAGGGCAGAGCAGAGGGAGGAGGACATGGCCTGAGAAAATGCATCAGCTTTGGGTGCTACAGGGTCAGTGTCTTTAAAAAAGACGATTTTATTTTCAGATTGTAAATTAATGCAACCTCATAGTAAAACTAAATAAAAATAATAAGTAGGAAGGAAATCAATGTTAATCTCACCATTTGGTCAATCTTACCATTTGGTCATGAACATTTTGGCAGGTTTCTTCTTATTTTTTTCTACACTCACACTTCTCTTATTTTGGTTTAAAATATTTGACATGACATGTACCAGTTTTGCACCCTGCTTTTTTTCACTTAATGCCACTTAAAATGCTTTTTTCTCCATTTAGTGTCATTAAAAATATCTTGAAAACATCATTTTTGATAGTTACATAATCTTTCATCTTCTGGTTACCTCATAAGCTCTATTGTATAATTTGCTTCCATTTTTAAGGTAATTATAGTAAATTAGTGATGGTAACCTTCGTGTATAAATTTCTGTCTGCACTGTTTATTTCATTAAGGTGCATTGCTAGAAATGGAATTACTGAGCCAAAGGGTAGAATATCTTTCACAGACCTTGAAGCATGTTGTCACATTACTTTTCAGGACTGTAACAATTTACATGGAGTGTTTCTATCTTAAGACCCTTCCTGGAACAGAGCAGGGATTGCTAGGTCTGGAGAGAACCACTTCTGGCAAAATGTGGATGAGAATTTCATGCTTTGTAAATCAGACTGATTTTAGGTTTCTCTCACCCTCTCTGTCCATTCACCTTCTATTCTCCTGCAGTAATTGTAGGAACAACGCTGGGAAAATTCCAGACTGTCTCCATGGTGCTCAGGGCCGACAGCAAAGGCACTTCTGTGCATGCTTGGGACAGAGCTGCCAAGAGGAGGGGGTGTCACACCAGGGGTCCGGCCCTCTGATGGTAGGAAGAGACCACGTGAGACCCTCAAGGGAGAGATGACACAGCGGGGAAGAGTGGAGATTTGACCTGGAGCGAAACCTTAGAGGTTCCAGGTTTTGTTTTAGGGAATGTTGGATATCCTGGTGTTCGTTGAAACAGCACACATGTTGTCTTCGATGGACTTTATCATAAACAGACACTCATCATTTTTGTCTGTTTTATATATATTGTAGGGGTCCACTTTGTTTGGAAGGGGGCTACTCTGAGGAGCCTTTCTAACATTAGCATTTTCTGGTTCTATAGGCAGGCTTTATTATCCCATCTGATGGATGGATAAACCAAGGCATTCATAGGAAGGTCATGCAGAAAGCTGGCTTTGCACTGTAGTAGTGACTGACCTTGGGCAAGTTAGTTAATTTCCCTGAGCTTCCATTAGCTCATTTCTAAGGGCGGAATGATAGTGCTCATTCAGCTGTGCTGTTATAAGGATGGGAACCAAACGCCAGCTTTTTCTTTACTTGAGGCTCAGGCTTTGGGAATAAGCATCTAATCCACATTTGCCAAATTCTGACTTCTTCCTTCTCTCCCAGGCCAGCACCACACTTGCAATGATTAATTTAAGGTGCCCTAGTCAGTTTAGACATAGAAAAGGAAAAAAGAAATGTGTGCATTTGGTGTGTACCTAATGGAACTTCGGATCTGTTAGAACACGCACTCTCACTGTGGCAATTCTTTTGTAATAGCAATATTTCTTTTGTGGCCTGGGGGGAAAAAACTTTTTTCCCTTCCATTAAGGAACTAAAATCCGGTCCCATAGAATCTCTTCCAACCTTTCCTTATACTGCTTCCCAACTTGACCTTAACATGCTGTGTGACTTTTGGAGCCCCTCTTTACCTCCCTGGACCTATCCTTCCTATAAAAAGAGGTGGTTGGGTCAGATGACATTAATGGATCTTCCAGCTTTGCAGTTTTTAAAGTCTAGGAGGATTTGGGAGTAAAAAAAAACCTTATGTTTCTTTTTCGCAGAAAATAATTACCATCATTTGAAGTTGGCCACTTGGGGTCGCTAGCGATCTGAGACTCGCTGGTGAAGGACTAAAGCATGTGGCACTTCAGCTAACAGATTTGGGGTGGTGTATGGAATTTTCTTTTTGTCTCTTTCGTTAGATCCAAGATTCATCCGAAGGCGTGATCACATCATTAATGTTGAGTGGACCATAAGCCCATGCCAGAGACTGTGTTCTAAGCCTGGCCAGGGCATCTCAATGTCCACACCAAAAGAAAGGAGAAAGAAAAGAAACAATAATCCTGGGACTCAATTGGCTTTCCTTTTCACTCCAACTGAAGTTGCTACATATTGTGGCCTTGCGATTCCTTGACTTGAAAAGTAGGTTTGGCAAAGTGAAACGGAAGGGCATAAAACTTGCCTTAGATGGTGGAATAAACCTTTGTCTCAGAGAACTGGGATTTATCAAAGGTAGCCTCATGGAAAATTTCCCATTGAAGAGCTGATGAGTGTCTCTCTTGTCAGTTTTCCTGGTGGGCTTTGCCGATGTTTGAGGTGTAAGAGGGGCAGGCTTGGAGTTCCCTGTAGAAATTGGGGGGATCATTGAACAAGGAATAAATAAAACAAAAATCTAAAAAGCACAGTATCTACCCACACTGGAGATAGGGTCCCAGCAGCATGCTCAGCACAGGCCAGATCCCTCTGTGGAAAGTTGGCTGAACCTTGCCCTTTGGGCACAAGGAAAAGCATCTCTCCTGCTAGGACTGCTCAATAGATACCCTTTTCCTACTGGATCCCGTGGCTTGGGGTTCCAGTGAAGTGCAGGGAAAGTATCCTAATGGAGACAGATTTCAAACTCCTGCTGTCTCTTTTCAGATCATAAATTACTGTTAATTCTGTTTATACCCCCTTTCCTCTCTTAATAGTTACAGAAACAGTCACTGACAACAAAATGAAGGCTCCAAGGGGTGTATGGCAACCCTGTTCCTCTAGTGGAGAAGTAGCCAAGTGTTTCCTCATCCTGCACGTCCCTGCAACAAAAGTTCAATATTTATAGACCATGGGTGCCCTTCTTTGCCTCCTACAATATCCTTTTGTAGTTTTGCTGTTAGGGAGCAGTGCAAAAGCTTCGATTTCTATTCAACTGGAAAGGGAAAGCTTTGTTTGTTTTTTCGCTTTCTTTCCCTCCTCCAAATCCTGGAGGCTACAGAAGCCAGCTCTGTGGGTTGTGAGGCCCACAGAGGGAAGAAGCTGTTGAGAAGTCGACCCCAGGATCTACGGGGTTTCTCCTTGTTCAAGCACCATCTTGCTCTGTAGAATAAAGCCACCTGTGGTGCTTGACTAAGCCATCCTCGCCTGAGGCGTATGCCCAAGCTGGAAGTTGGTTGGGCCTGCGTTTAAATTCTAGGTCAATCCACTTATTTAGCTGTTGACTTAATCTCTTAGAGTCTCAGTGTCCTCATCTGTAAAATGGGCATAATAATAATACTTTCCTAAGAGGGTGATTGGGAAGATTAAATAGTGTATAAAATGTGGCTGAGGGGGGCTTCCCTGGTGGCGCAGTGGTTGGGAGTCTGCCTGCCAATGCAGGGGACACGGGTTCGAGCCCTGTTTCTGGAGGATCCCACATGCTGTGGAGCAGCTGGGCACGTGTGCCACAACTGCTGAGCCGGTGCTCTAGAGCCTGCACCCCTGCAGCCGGTGCTCCAGGATGAGAGAGGCCACCGCAGTGAGAGGCTCGTGCACGGCAATGAAGAGCAGCCCCGCTCACCGCAACTAAAAAGAAAGCCCATGTGCAGCAACAAGGACCCAACGCAGCCAAAAATAAAAATTAAAAATGAATGTCATTCTTTAACACATTATCTGTGAATAAAGTTTAAAAAAAAAGTGGCCGAGGACTTATGAGACTTTGATAAATGCCAGTTCTTTTTTTAAAAAAAAATTTATTTATTTATTTATTTATTTTTGGCTGTGTTGGGTCTTTGTTGCTGTGCGCGGGCTTTCTCTAGTTGCGGGGAGTGGGGGGCTACTCTTCGTTGCAGTGCGTGGGCTTCTCATTGCAGTGGCTTCTTTTGTTGTGGAGCGCGGGCTCTAGGTGCACGTGTGTCAGTAGTTGTGGCACGTGGGCTCAGTAGTTGTGGCTCACGGGCTTAGTTGCTCCGCAGCATGTGGGATCTTCCTGGACCAGTGCTCAAACCCGTGTCCCCTGCATTGGCAGGTGGATTCTTAACCACTGCGCCACCAGGGAAGTCCCTATGCCAGTTCTTTATTAAAAAATTTTTTATTGAAATACAGTTGATTTACAATGTTGTATTAGTTTCAGATGCACTGCAAAGTGATTCAGTTATACATATATATTCTTTTTTAGATTTTTTTCTAAAAATAGTGGTTCTTTTTCCACTATAGGTTATTGCAAGATATTGAGTATAGTTCCTGTGCTATAAAGTAGGTCCTTGTTGTTTATCTATTTTATATATAGTAGTGTGGATCTGTTAATCCCAAATTCCTAATTTATCCCTCCCCCTTCCTTTCCCCTTTGGTAACCATAAGGTTCTTTTCTATGTTTGTGAGTCTATTTCTGTTTTGTAAATAAGTTCATTTGTATTATTTTTTTAGATTCCACATATAAGCAATATCATATGATGTTTATCTTTCTCTGTCTGATTTACTTCACTTAGTATGATAATCTCTAGGTCCAACCATGTTGCTACAAATGGCATTATTTAATTCTTTATTATGGCTGAGTAATATTCCATTGTATATATGTACCACATCTTCTTTATTCATTTCTTTGTCAATGGACACTTAGGTTGCTTCCATGTCTTGGCTCTTCTAAACAGTAAATAGTGTTGCTATGTACACTGGGGTATAAATGCCAGTTCTTTTTTCTTTTTTGACCCATGCTGTCCGAGATGGTAGCCATCAACCACATGTGGCTTTTGAGCACTTGAAATATGGCTACTTGAAACTGAGACACGTTGGAAGTATAACATACACATTGGATTTCAAAGACTTTTTACAGAAAAAAATTTAAAATACTTCACTAATAATGTTTTATACTGATTACATGTTGATATAATAATAATTACATACAATGGGTTAAATAAATATATTTTTTAAGTTAATTTCCTCTGTTTCTTTTTACTATTTAAAAATATGACTATGAGAAAATTTTAAACTATGCACGAGGCTTGTATTTGGGGCCCACATTATATTTCCATCAGACAGCCCTGCTCTAGTCCCTCCTTCACCCATCCCTCTATTCAAATTCATTCCTTCCTTTAAAGCCTAACTCAAGCTTTCCTGTCCTCATGAGGCAGTAAAGCCAATCTCTTCCTTCTCTGAAACCTCCTGGAGGTTTTGTCATTGGAGAAAGTCACAATGTGGATGTTTGTAAGCTGAATTCAAGCAGGAGAAGCCTGTAAAGTGTTTAGCCCAGTGCTTGGCAAATCATAAACACATAGCTATTATAATCCTATTTTTCTTGTTATTATCATTGACATCTGGCTACCTAGTTCAGCGCTGGTTATATGCTGTCTCAGATCCTTCTTCAGTTTCTTCTTGTGTGTTTAGTCTTGTTGAATATAATATCTCAGAGGACAGAGACTACATCATCTATTTCTCCTGGGTTGGTTCTTAACCCATAGGGCAGTGCTAGGCCCAGTGAATTCCCCCCTATGGTCACTCATGGACAAAGGCAGAGCCTGTTGACCAGCTGACTTGGCCTCTTAGAGCCATTGCCATTCTTCCCTTCACTCCACAGATATTTCTTCTTCCTAGGATGCTTTCTCCACCTCCCTTTCTTCATTGAGCTGACTCTTTTGCATCCTGAAAAATGTTAGTAGTGGTCAATACACAGCACTCACTAAGTGCTCACCCTCCTCTAAATAGTTTACAGCTACCCTGTAAGGTGAGTATTATCATTACTCTCATTTTACATTTGAGGAAACTGAGGCACTGAGAGGTTAAGTGACTCATCCATGGCACACAGCTAGTAAGTGGTGAAGGTGATATTCAAACCCAGGTAGTTTGGTCCCAGAACCCTTGAGGCTCAGAGTCTCCAGGCTCAATGTCACCTTCACCAGTAGCCCTTCTGGCACACTTCTCCCCAATCTTCCACGTACTTATTCTTTTGCCCTCACCATCACACGTTTGTCATAGCACTTACACCCATGATTGGAATCCCTGGCTTACAAGTCAGTTCCCCTCCTTGGCTTGACATCTCCCCAAGGACCTCAGCACCTGATGCCTCACGAGCCCTTGGTGAGTGCCCCATGGAAAAGAGAGCATGGCTTCAGGCGGCTGGTGACAAGTTCTGCAAGGATTCAAAGAGGTGGGCCTCATAGAAGATCTTCCTTCCTCTTCCATGTCATCATCCTGTTATTTTTTTTCATTCCAACTTACAGCGATCTTTAACCATCTTGAGTGTTTTTGTTTACTTGATTTAAAAAAATCTTTCCTTCTCCCCAAAATGAAGATGGGCAACTAATCCATTTTGTTCACTGTTCTACTCCAGTGCCTGGAACAGAATGTATATTCAGTAAATATTTGTTGAGTGTATAAATGCATGAATGAATTCATTGAGTGTCTACTCTATGCACCAGGCACTGGGTAAATGTCATGGTTCTTGCCTTCGCAGGGTTTATAAGTTTATGGTGTGACGGTGGTGATGGGGAGGATGGGACCAGAAGCAATAACAACATAGAGTTAGAGAAAGGACAGGAAGGGACTTGTTTTCAGCATGTGTGGGGGGAGTCCAGAAAGAGTTTTTGAGGGAAGTGACAACTGAGAGGAGACCCAAAACATAAATGGGAGATAGGCAAGCTGAAGAAGAAGGAAAGAGATGAATGATGGAGGAGATGGCAGCTGATCCCAGGTAGGGTGAAGGAGATGTGGGAAAGGTGTGGCAATTTGGTTATTGACAACGCCATTGGGTGCAAAGGGTAGAAGCCGTGAGAAATGAATCAGGACACTTCATTGTCCAAGCCCTGGCAGTATTATGCCTTCTCTTTATAGATTCCCTTCTCCACCTGCAGCCACCTCTGTCATCCTTTTCAACTTTGTTTCTTTCTGGTTCGACTAGGTTCAGTAGAATGGTTTCATCAGGCAGAGTTTGCATCTCTCCACTTCAGGAAGCTGAAGCACTCCTAGCTACCAATTTTATCATAATTCCTTACAGTTTTCTCATGATTTATCCTTTTCTATCTATTTTTGCATGAGTTATCATTTGATCCTACAATAACTAACTGAGTTATTCTCAGCCTAGACCTAACACTTGTCTATTATCAGTCCCTTACCCTCATCCTACCATGATTCTCATAATCTTATTACTCTTCTTTGCTTGTTCCTACACAGATGCTTGATGTATATCATTTAAGATATATATTTAAGATATATCATTTATCTCCCAAGTCAAAAGTACACTATCTGATGAATACTTAGAAGGTAGTAGGATATAATATTTATATTCAGATCTGTTCTGGGAGGTCAAGGGTATGTGTTGTTAGATTTTTATATTTTGGTATTTCCTTTGTTGTTGAGACTGTCTATTATGTCTTTGGAAAGCTTGTACTATTTAGAAATTTCTTCTCATAATGAGTTTTGATGTGTCTACCTGTGGAGTACATTCCCTTGGTCCTGGTTCTACAGTTGGTCCGGTGTGGACAGAATAACAAAGTAACTACGTGCATCTGTGGCATAGTTTTTTCAAGAAGCTACAACTTTCCCTACATTATTAAAACAGTATCATAATAGTGTTGATAGTTATAAGAAATAAGTGGTGGTGGCTGGGTTTTTTTTGCAGGGAGAAGGCGTACAAGCGTGGGTGGTATTATGCCCTGGGCATATCCAGTGTGGTCCAGGCTTCTCTCTGGATGATGACCCTGACCAGGAACTTGCTTCTCACCTGTGAGCCATTGTTGACAGTCAACAGTGAGGCCAACAGCACATCCACCAGTATCCAGGGGTTATTCTTTGGTAAAAACACACTGGAGAGGCAGAGGCATTGGAACCACTGCCACCAAGAGAATTGGGGGAGGGGGGAGTATAGCCAAGTCATATGATTCCCTCCCACCCCCATCTCCAAATACCATAATTGGGGATCTCTTGGAAAGACAACAGGCAAGCTGAGATGTGACCATCAGATATAGAAAAGGTCTCCTGGAGGGGAAACTGGGGGGAGCTCAGGGGCCTAAGAGACAGAGTCACACAGCTACTCAGACTCCTCAATGTATGAATTGGGTGCAGTATGAAAGTTTTACTGAGATCTGAATCCAGCACCCCTGTACCCTGGCGATTTTAGAACACAAAATGAGGAAATGAGTTGAGAAAGAGAACGGAATTTCCTTCCCTTTCCCAGCAGAACAGATATCTCAAAGCACCTAAATTGAAACAAATGAGTTCATTACTTTTCCTTTAAACTCTGTTTACACTTGCTGCATTCAGAATTCAAGCAATGCAGTCTCCTAAGACCCCTTTGTTATGAAAGAAATCTGAATTCAAGATGACAAGTGATTTGTGGGGCTTTAGCTAGGGGAAGCTAATCTGGGCAAACAAACCCGGATGCTGTCATTTTATTTGTTAAAAAATAATATTCTGATTCCTGCTTCTATTAGGCTGTTGGGCAAAACAATAGCATATTAAGAACGTCACCTTTGACAGTTTAGCACTCCTTTATTTTTTTCTTTTCACAAAAATAGGAAATTTCCATTTTCATATAGTAATATCAAGATACTCTGCTACATTGAATCAACTGGTAGGTTTTGAAAATAAGCATAACAAACCATATAAAAAATAAGAAAATCTACTTTTAGGGTTTTAGATTCATGCCGTTTAATTGTTCGTCTATTTCCATGATAAGGTGAGACCCGTCCTGTGTCACCGGAGGGACTGTATCCTGCTGTTTTTTTCCCATCCTCATTTACAATGATTATGTTATCAGGCTAGCCAGGCAAAAGGGTGGAGCAACTATAATTTCAAAGCAGGATTAGGTTGAAATAACGAGGTCACCAAGTTGTGGTTACCAAGGCAACATCACATCTAAGAATATGGGATGCTTCTAGGAGATGAGGCAAAGCCTGGAGCCTTTTTTCCCTCTTTGCACAAAAATCACTCACTTCCTAGATAAAAATTGCTTGTTAATTGCTTTTAAACACATCTATTCTTTATTTTTAGGAAACAGTTTTTTAAATAAAACCTTGATTTAACATTTTTATTATTATTATTTTTTAACCAGTAATAAATATCAGAATCATCGATTGGATCATTGTTTTCTTCTCCCTTTTGGGGTTTCATGTTTACTTTCTTTTCTTCCAGTTTTTTCCTTTCTTTCTTCCCTTCCTTTCTCCCTCCCTCCCTCCCTTCCTTTCTCTTTTAATAATGAAGGGAAAAGATATGGAACAAAAAGAGAAAATTGAAAGTTGGGTGCTCTGGTCAGATTTTGAGATTATAAAATTGTGATAGGTGATAAACACTATATCCTACACTGGGAACGCTAATCTCACTACCCATCACCTCCCCCCGCCCACCGAAAATTACTGAGCTCAAGAGGGAATAACCTTGGTCTTCATTGTCTTTTCTTAAAATTTCAGTCCATCTTTAAAATTGTGGACTATGGAGGCAAAGCAGCCAAGGGGGAGAAGATCCAAGCTGGCTGTGTTTTTGATCAATATCAGCTATGGGTCCAAACGATTCCCACCAATTAACCTCTTTTTCCTTTGAATTCTTTTCTGTTGTCTGAGTTTCCAGATAATGGCTTCAACTTTCTTCATCTTATTAAAAAGGATAAAAAAGCAGGCTTATTTTAATATGAGCTTGTGTTTGTGAAGCACAGATTTTACTTAGGTCTTTTTTTTTTTTAAAAAAAAAAAAGAACATTTCTGACCCAGTGTTGAATCAGTAGACACAGCGATTGGAACCGTCAGATTCCCTTACATGACAATATGATTGCCCTTTAGGACATGTTAGCTGCTCACCTTTTGCCCTAGCTTTGCATAAGGATTAGGAAGTATGCTCGCAAACAGAACTCTATTAGTGTGGCGATGTTTCCACCTCCTGGTAATCCATATCAGAGGATTCCCGTTGCCTTCATCAAGTTTCCGATTTGAGCCTGCGGTGGTGGAAATCAGGTGGTGGAAAGCGTGCTGGTTCCAGAGCCTGCCTGATCCCCGTGAAGTGTTGCTGTGTGACCCTGGACAGGTGAAGTCACCTCTCTGACTTTCTTCACAGGACTGGGTGAGGACTGAACAAGATGTCACGGAAACAGCTGTTAGCTCAATGTCTGACACCTGTAGGACCTCAACATAAATAATACATATGTCTGTGAAGTTCATCTCTTTCCTTCCCATCTTTCTCCCTCCTTATCTTTACCCTTAGTATCATCAGAAGTTTTCCTAAAATATAAATCAGATTACATCATGTCCCTGCTGTACTCAGTTGAATAGTGTCCTCCCCAAATTCATGTCTGTGGAATCTGTGACTATGAGCTTATTTGGAAATAGGGTCTTTGCCAATGTAATCAAATTAAGATTAAAGTCATCCAGGATCAGGGTGAGCCCTAAATCGAGTATGACCAGAGTCCATGTATGAAGAGGGACATTTGGGCACAGAGACACAGATGCACAGGGAGGAGAAAGCCACGTGGTAACAGAAGTAGAGATTGGGGTAACGTGTCTACAAGCCAAGGAACACCAAAGATTGCTGGCAACCACCGGAAGTTAGGAAGAGGTTGGGAAGGCACCTCGCCTAGAGCATCCAGAGGGAGCGTGGTCCCGTGGACACCTGGGTTTCAGACTTTTAGTCTCCAGAACTGTGAGAAAATAAATTTCTGGTTTTTTTAAACCACCCAGTCTGTGATCATTTGTTCCAGCAGCTCTAGGAAACTAATACAGATGCTTACCGCCCTGCTGTGGTTCTCCTTGTCATTAGAGTGAGGTCTGGAATTCCTAGCCTTGTTCAGGTACACTAGATCTGCCCCTGGATGGTCTCTCCAGCCTCATCACTCCCCATCCTTTCCTCTGAACTTAGTGTCTTTCATTCTCTCCAAGCAGAGCTCTCTCTTAGCCAGAGCCATCTCTTAAAGACTGTTTGCCCATCTCTTCTTGGAACAAGCCTTACAAGCCCGGTCACCTGGTTAACTCCTACATATCTTACAGGTGTCAGCTTAAGCCTCCCTTCCTTAAGAAGTCTTCCTTGACACGGAGACTGGTTTAAGCCCCTCCGCATGTTCCCTCAGTGCTGGTCAACATACATCCAGTTACTTACTTCGAAGGTTGTCTTCCCAGCTAGACCAGGAGCTTGAGGAGGTCAGGACCTGTTTTCGTTCTTGCTTACAGCTGTGTTCCTACGTCCCAGCCCAGGGCCTGGCGTAGTGCAGGCCCACAGTATGAACTGAGTGATTTAATAAATGAATGACTGAATAAATGACTGTTTGGTGTGAGGTTAAAACTCTAGTAAGATTTGGTGAGACGTTGGCATGTTGCTGATGGGTTCAGAGATAAAACAGTAGCTAATGGCAACTTGAATTGATTACCATGAATTGAAATTGATAGGGATTTTGATTGTTTTCATGACATATAGACCCAAAGTTTCTCCTTCCTCCCATTTTATTGTCTCCTTTTAACTAAATATATGTTCATGGTAAAAATGAAAACATTTCAGTGAAAAGTAAGTTTTCTTTCCATCTCAAATCCAAGTCTTCTACTGCCTTCCCTAGAAGAAACAATTATCATGAGTTAATAATAATAAATATTAGATAAAAATAATAAATTATTTTGAGTGAAATATTTTAAGCATGTAAAATATATATTATACACAATGCTCTGCAGTTTGCTTTAGTCACTTAAATTATATCTTAGAGTTCATTTAGTGTTGGCATGTGTAATTATATCTCATTCTTTTATTATTGGCTGCAATTTATTTAATTTATTTAGCCCACAAATGTTGGAGATTTACATGGCTTCCTGCCTTTTGATATTACAAACAGTCCTATAATAAACCTTCTTGTACATGGATCTTTGTGAGACTACAACTGTAGAATAAGTTTCTAAAGGTGATATTGTTATGCCCTGGAAAACATTATATGGTCAGAGTAACCCAACCACAAATGTATTGAGCCAAGTGATCAACAGCAGAATGAGAATAATTTTGATTAAAAAAAAAAAAACTTTATAAAGTATTGATAGAGTATGAATAGAGGGCGAAATGGCTATTCAGTGGATTATTAAAGGTTAAATTTTGTTTTTGTCTTAGAACTACTCATTATTTTTTCTAACTTGGGTCAACAGATTCCAAATAAAATGGCACCTTGACAAATTCTGAAATTATTATTCTTTTTTTTTTTTTGCTTTTGTCAACCATATGGTTAACTATGATATTGGCTAGATTTTTAATGAAATACATTAAAGAGAAGGATCAAATTAGGTAAAAAAGGAAGTAATGGCCAAAAATAATTTTACATTTTTAAAAACTAAACACCAGCAAAATCTTACTTGAATTTCAGAGAGATTTAGGTAATCATTGTGAACTTATTATGCTAGTCTGGAGTATGTGTGTTGAGATGCTTTAAAAGACAAAACTTTTACAGAATTAGAAAAATCACAGAACCAAGATTCTTGTAACATATACAACATGATTTTGAAGACTTGAGATACTTATAAGTCAGGAGAAGAGGGACTTATGATCTAAAAAAATCAAGACATTGCAGCCTTCTTAGAAATAGGGGAATAAAACGTCCAAATAAAAACTGGCAAGTTTTGAGCACTAGGAGTGCTAGGAGTTTAATTCAATAGTCACTTATTAAGGACTTACAGTGTGTGTAGTTTTTTTTTTTTTTTTTTTTTGCGGTACGCAGCCCTCTCACTGCTGTGGCCTCTCCCGTTGCGGAGCACAGGCTCCGGACGCGCAGGCCCAGCGGCCATGGCTCATGGGCCCAGCCGCTCCGCGGCATGTGGGATCTTCCCGGACCGGGGCACGAACCCGCGTCCCCTGCATCGGCAGGAGGACTCCCAATCACTGCGCCACCAGGGAAGCCCTGTGTGTGTAGTTTTAAAGAGTATTAGAGGGATGACTTTTAACCAAAAGAATTGGAATTTGTAATCCAAGACAACCATTTATTAGGACAACACTACTTTATTCTGTAGAATTTCTCACTGAAAAAAAAAAGTAGGAATATGAATTGCTAGAAAGCATTTTACTGTAAACGTGTGTTTAACCTTTCATCCAGTAATTCCAGTTTTTGAAATTTATCCTAAAAGGAGACAATCTTAGATGTGAGAAAGGTTGAGAAAGAGAGATAGAAAGATAGATAGATAGATAGATAGTTGATAGATAGATAGAGATTGCTCTCCAAAGGTATGTTTTCAGGTTGTTTTTGCAACCAGATGTGAGCTAGCTTCTCCTTGCCCTGCCCCTTGGAGATCAGGGTAAAAGTGGGAGATGTTCTGACTGTCTGCCTCCTGATTCCTTCTTTTCATGCAGCTTCTCTTTTCACATGTCTATCCAGACATGAAAACCAGCACCTGCATCAGTTCTGGAGGAAAAAACCACCAAAAATATTACCTAAGAGCCAAGATTCATGGGGACAGCTGCACTACAAACCATGTTCTGTTCTCCAGGGTTTGTTGGGTCACCCTGTGATCAGGGCCTCTCTCGTGTCCACCCAGCACCCACCATCACATCCTGCCTGCCTCTTTCTCTCTTTGCTCCTCCATTCTTTCCCTTCCACTTGCTCTGTTTCTATCAGAACAATGAGATATTCCATCTCCTTTTTCAGTGAGGCCAGTTAATTCCTATTCTTTGAAGTTTGGGGGGCCAGTAGCCATACAACCCTTAGAATATCACTGTACCTCCAAACTCTTACTAAGAGTTTTCCCCGAATAAAGTTTCTCTCCTAAAAGAAATTTTAGCACGAGATGTTTAAATAATATTTTGTTTTTACATCGCTCTCTCTATTTTTACCATAGCAGTAAACATTTGAAAACAATCTAAATGGCCAGAAATAGGACAATGGTTGGATAATTTATAATCATACCTATATTGACTATTATACTGTCCTAAAAATTTTGTTTACAAACATATTTGTTTGTTCATCCATTTATTCATTCAGCAAGTGTTTACTGAGGGTCTATTATGACTTGAGAGCTGTGTTAGGCATTGGAAATAGAGTAGCGTGAACAGAAGAGGCAAAAATCTCTGTTACAGTCTAACAGGAGGATAGATAAAAAACAGTTTTATATTAACTAATGAAGTACAGTTGTGACAAGTGCTATAAACCAGCAGTACCAAATGCTGGGAAATTGCAGAAGGGGGATCCAGAACTGATCTGGAGGAAGTAAACTTTGGAGGTCGTATCTGAAGCCCTGTTATCTAGCCAAGTGAGGAGTGAGTGGTGGTGGGAGAATTCCAGGCAGAGGACACAGCATGTGTAAAGGCCCTGGGGTGGAAAGAAACAGGCTGAGTTTGAAGAACAGAAAAAGAGTCAATTGGGCTGGAGTATAGAGAGCAAAGCAGGGATGATGTGAAATGTATCTGGAGAAGATGCTGGGGTGAGAACGTGTAGAACCTTTGGGGCTGCATTAATAAATTTGGAACCTTGTCCTAAAAATAAGAGGAAAACATTGAATGTTTTAAACAGCAGGGTGACATGAGATTTGGGTTTTAGAAGATCAGTCTGGCTGCAGTGTAGAATGGACTGCTAGAGATCAAGAGTAGATATAATGGAACCCATTAAAAAGTTAGTGAAGGTGTTCTGGCAGGAGATGATGGTGTTTTGCCAATTAGTCAAGCCAGACACCTAGGATTCATCTTTGTTACACACACTCCTCCTTCTCTAGCATACAGTCTATCACCAACTCTTATCAATTCCAATTCCTAAATGTATGTCAAACTCATCTAATTTCCTGCTTCTCCATTGTTCACGTGAAAAATTTAGTGGTACTTATACTGCTAGTAGCTAACACAAATGGAGTTTCTAGTATGAATCTGACTGTATTCTACGTACTTGTTTAAGCAGCAACAAAACAACAATAGCACAACTAATATTGGGGTAGCCATTAGAGATACTCAACTGAGATTCACTTCCCCTTTCCTCTGGACACATGGTAGGATTGTACTTTCTTGTCCCCATGTGGTTGGATGAGGCCATATGACCACAATGGCCAATAATTTTTCAGTGTAAGTGGGACATGTCACCTACATAATGGAATATTTACTTGCTGGTGCAAGATCTTCCAGCCTCTCTTTCCCTCTGACATGGCAACCAGCAATGTTCAAGATAATGTTGACAGTCAGCCTGGGTCCTTGAGTGGTGTGATGAACAGAAATCCTTTATAGATCCATTCAATGTGTAGCATGAAGAAGAAATAAATCCTAATTGTTTTAAATCACTGAAACACTGAGGTTGTTTGTTAACACAGCACATCCTAACTTATCCTGACACAAATATTTGTTGAACTCTTGCTGTATCGTAGGAACTTAGGAAGTGCTTTGCATTTGTCATCTTAATTTTTATGGCAAGTTTATGAGGTAGGTATGGTTATTGCCTTCATTTTAGATGAGGAAACTGAGACATAGAGCAAGTAACTTGCCCCAGATAACAAGTTAGTGAGAAAGCTGGGATTCGAGCCCAGGAAGTCTGGTTCAACTAAGCTGCCACTTTCTAATGGACATTGTGCAAGGCCTTTAGAGATAATAAAAGAAGAATGGAATATAGCTCTTGCCTTTGAAGATATCCTCAATTTATTTGGGAAGAGCAAGGCACATATTTGTGAAAATTTAACTGACAAAATTAGTCACAAATTTCATATAAATACCAAAGGAAAGGTATTGTCAACATGCACTTTGGCAGCAGTGTTCAGAGGAGGGAGAGATAACTATGAGATTTAGAAACAGAAGAAAACTTCCTGCAGATGGGAACTGATCTGTGCCATGAAGGAAGATGGAAGTTTGGAAAGGAATTGAATAGGCAAAATTTTTAGTTGAGATTCTCTAGAAATATAAGTTCTAAGAGGATATAGACTATAGTTTTTACTCTTTGAATACTTGTCAAAATTTCTAAACATTTGAGGAACTAAATAAGTCATAAGAACCCATTACAAATAAAATTTTCTAACCAGATCAATATTCCCCATTCTTCACTGGACATCAGTGCTTGACTTCCCCTTGGCATCTCAAACCCAGTCTGTCCAAACCTGATCCTTCTTGATTAATGATGTCAATTTCCACCTAACCATTCAAGATAAAAATCTTATCATCCATTTCTCCTTTATTCTCCCTATTTATTTGGCCAATGTGTTCTATAATTCTAAATCAGAAATGTCTTTCTGATTGACTCCTCTTTATTCCTGTTGCTAATACTTCAAATTAGGCCAGCATCTTCTCCAACCTAGACAATTACAAAAGCTTCCATAAATGTTTTTCTCCCCTTTCTCTCATCCTCCACACAGCGCCCAGTGATCCAATCTACTTTATTGCTCCCCTGACTTCAAATTTCCATTGGCTTTCCACTTCATCCCTAGGAAAATGCCATCCTCCTTAACATGGTAAATAAGATCCTGAGAACCTGTCCTTCTCTACCTTTCTGGCTTCATCTTGTGTTTGCACTCCCATACTGCTTACTATTCAGAGACCTGGGCTGCACTCTGCCCTCAGATACCTTGATGCCTTTGAGATGCTGTTTCCTTATGACAGAATATCCTTCCTTTGCTTCTCCAGCTGACCAATTCCTTCTTGTCATTTATAACCCAAGCCAATGACACTTTTCCATGGAGGCTTCCATAACTTCTTTACAGGGGTTGTGGATCCCTTTTTCACATCATGTAGCACTTTTAATTTATCTGAGTGTAACACCAGTATATCTAATATTTGTTTACAGATCTTCCTTCCTTATCAAGCTGCATGATGTCTTCTTATTCTTTTAGGGAGGCACTTACCCCTGTGCCTTTATGTAGGTCCTAAATACAAGTCTGTATGTTGTTACTGTGAGGGATGAAGCTATTGTCTTGCTTTGATCTTATTGGTGAGAAGAAAGGAAGATACCTACTCTATGGATTTCTCTTTATGTCTTCCTAGTCACCGGGAAGAGTTCATGGCCACGGACAAAGGGAATCAGTACTTGAATGCTTTTCTCTGCTCTCAGCAGCAGAATCAGACCTTGTGTCCTTCACCAACAAGCATGAGACCAAGAAAGTCTTGGCCATAGTGTTCCAGCTAGGAACACCCCCAGAATTACAGAGATTCCCAGATCGAAGTTTCAGGGGGGCAGTCAGATATCCTAGGTGTATACTTTCCTTCCACTTGTTGAAGCCTTCTTTGGTACAAGAAGTGAGGTGTTCACAAGGAGAAAATAGTGGGTTCTAGGCTCCTCCCCTTGCTTTTTAGTTTCCTCTTTAAAAAAAAAATAGAAGTATAGTTGACTAACAGTGTTGTGTTAGTTTTAGGTGTACAACAAGTAATTCGGAGATATATATATATATATATATATATATATATATATATATATATATATATATATGTTTTCAGATTTTTTTCTTAGTTTCCTCTTAAATGAAGGTATCCTGCAGTCAGCTGATCATCCACCCCTTAGTAAAAAGGCCCATTTTACATATATATAACGTATCTTGAATGTTTGCTGCATGTTGGCTATGCAGGGCTTGGATAATTTAGACATGGAACAATATCTCAATTGAAAAATAAACACACACACACACACACACACACACACACACACACACACGTGAAAGGATCATTTCACCTGGATGTGCCTAGAATTTCCTGGGTTGTCAGGTGAGCACAGTTCATCACCTAGACTAATGGCTAAACTTCAGTGTTGGTTCATTATCATTTTCCTTCCAAATTAGTTTATACGTGAATATAATATAAAAGATCCAAGTTGAATTTGTATCCAAATTCTACTGCCCAAATCAGCACTGTAAACATGGCCCAAGGTTCCAGCCTCCCTCCCCAGTTGGGAATTCTTGGGAAATGTTGCCTTTGCTTCTCTAGGCATCGCCATCCCTTGCTTCTCTAATAAAATTGATTTTCCTCAGGATGAACCTCTCCCCTGTACTTACTCAGAGTCTTGTGGATGGAAAAACACATTATACATTCCATGTGGAAAATAGCTCCCTGGGTATGATTATTTTTAACCATGTGGAGTTTCATGAAATATACAACCGTTTTGAACAGAATTTTGAGATAGAGCAGGTGTTGTACTTTGTGACTGAGCCTCCAAAAGCATTCAGTCTGGAGGTTATCTGTCCTAAAGGCAACCAAGTTCTCTTTCCTCATTCCTCTTCTGCCACCTTCTCCTCCTCACCCCAGATTTTCAAGGGTTTGGTCCCACCTCAGATGTGGAAGCTAGGGGAATCAAGTGGAAGAAATAAACTGAGGGGCCATTGGTGCAAGTAAGTTCAGCAAAATGTCAGAAAGATTTACAGCATCAATAGCTTTAAAAAATATACCAGTAATAAGCTATGTAAATAAACATTTTTAATAGCTGTCTATAATAGGAAAACAAAGTCTTATTTAGTAAGAAGATATTTTTATTAGTTTGAGTCCACCTCATATATATATATTTAAAAAACAGCAGTGTATCTGAGAAAAATTTAATAATTTGGCATTAATGACTAGTCATTGGGTATTTTAAATAACTCCACAGAGAAGTGTAGACCCTTTCTTTATGAACTTTTGTCACATGACATTATGATGTTACTGCAGAATAGATTGAAAACAGCACCTAATTTCTGTTCAGCCACAATTAGAGGTGAGGTTACAGCCCGGTTCATTAATATTTCAGATAAGAAATAAACTTGTTTTCCCTAAACTGTTACAAGATTGATACTCTTACTCCTGTTGCGTTTTGTTTATTTGGCAGGTGAACTGTCTGGGCTTGTGGGCACTGTACTTGATTTGTCACCTCTGGGTAAGGTAATTTGGGATCTTTCACATTTCCAAATTATGTCACGCTGAAGCAGTTGAACCAGCTGACAAATGAGATGTGCCCGCAGTGCAGCTCCAGAGGGGAAACACTGCGAGAGGGTGGCCGTGTGAGTGGTGTGTTGGTTTATTAACAGACACATTTGATTCTGGAGGTTAGTGTTTTTGCGCATAAGAATATTATGCAGCACACAATCTGCATCCCGGAAGCAGACGCAGAGCTGCCGGGCGGTGGGTCGGGCCACCAGCAGCTTGGTCTCTGAACTGCATGGTCATGTTTCCTGCAAGTTCATACTCCTGGCTTTCTAGGACTGGACTCTTTCTAGCCGTTGTGGTTTGTCTGTCTGTTTTCATTTCCCTGTTGCCTATGGAAGACTTTTTTTTTTTTTTAAATTTGGGAACCCTGCCAGCCTATGCAAACTGTTGCACGGTCCCTAGTCCAGCACTGAATCATGTCGTTGTTTCAATTAAGCACAATTATATATCAGATAATAGTAGTAAAAATAACTAACATTCATTGAAGTGATTGCCTTACACCAGGCACTGCTCCAAAGGTTTTCATGGATAAACTGATTTCATCCTCACATCAAGATGAGGTGAGTACTATTACTTTCATCATATTATAGACAAGGAAACAAGCACAGAGTAATTTGTCCAAGGTCATTACTTAAGGGGAGAATCTCAACAAATGCCCTTTCAACCCAAATAAAAGCAGCTGCAGAGCAGCATGCGGTGTGGCTGTCACTCTGAGTTATGGTGACATGTGGCTCACTTAGGTATGGATGACCTCATTCGGGGGCCATTCAGATTTCTTCATTTGTCCCACTGGGCCCTAGAGTCTGGCATTTAATATGAACACCTGTTCAGGTAGCCTCCTTCGACAACACACAAAAATGTTTCCTTGACCCCTAGCAGAAATGTGTCTACCCTGGATTAAGGCTTTTATACCAGAGGCTGAGAATTCTTGGTCTTTTTCTCTGCAATTGCTGCAAGCATCCTTGCTCACTGGATTTCTGTAGGGCTGGGTTCCCCTGATAGCTACTACACAGGTTTGTGTAACAAGACGGCAGTGGCCTCCTTTCCTTTCCTCTCCTCCTTCTCTTCCTCCCCACCCTCCTCTGCCTTCTTTTCCTCCTCCTTCTCCATTATGCTTTCTGTTAAAGGGCCATTGAACTTGGAACACTGTCTCATGGATTCTGCTGTTCACTTGGTCTGTGCTTTTTCCTGTAAAGGTGGTAGTTCAGCAGTGCTCTTCCAGAAAAAAGATGGCAGCCAACTTGACTACAGTCTGAGAAGGATTCCTGCCTGCCCCAAAGTCATTGAAAAAAAAAAATCAGCTGATTTTTTACAAATCAGGTTTATTGAGGTATATTTTTTATACAGTAAAATTCACTAATTTTGAGTACAATTTTATTTCTTTTGAAAAATGTATATAACTACATGCATTCTTCTGTTTGCTCATCACTATAGTTTTGTCTTTTCTAGAATGTGACTTAAATAGAATCAAACAGTATATAAAAAAAAGAAACATCTCCCTGATTCTATTTGTCTCCCTCTCTCCCACATTTGGCCATTATCCGTTTCCTGTCTGCGCTGGGTGGGTGACACCATAGTAGAGCACAAGTGCTGCCATCTCTCAATTCTAAGATGCACGTTTCTCCCGCACATTTCAACAGCTCTGAAATTGGGGTGTGTCTTACAATCAGTGGGGCACAAGGTTTAAATGGCAACATCATTTCTTTCTTAGAGATACATAAAATAATGGTGAATCATAACAATTTATGATAACTTCAATTCAATGAAATGTGCTATTACGTATTTGAGGACTAGGGGAAAAGTTTCTTGTCACACTTATATTTGTCGAAATCCTGCTGGAAGCCAGACCTTTGCCAAATGTTGGGGAGACAGACATGAACAAGGCATGATCCCTACTCTGAAGGAATCCAGAGCCGCTAATTTGACAGGAACAATAACAGGTTTAAGAAGTCAGGACTGGGATGCACTAGTGCATGCAAAAGGGTTTTATAAAGTTTAAAACAATCCATCAGCATTAAGGTATTATTATTATTTCCTGAGTTTTATAATATTAAAAATGCCTGCAGAATTACAGTCAGGACTGTCACCCTTCAAGGCTGTCAGTGTGCTTCCTTGATGGAACATTTTTCTGACAGAAATCTGACAGGAGTTGACGTGTCCTCGGAGCTTTTACTCTTGGAGTTTCTCTCAGCCTACGGAGGAATCCTTTATCTTAATTAGGTTTAAAGATATCTTCTTTTGACCCTAATCAACCTCTAATGTAGAGCTGTGAATTTCTTAGACTTTTTTTTTTTTTGTCATCTTTTAGTTGGCTTTTCTTAGTAAATTCTTTCAGTAAACTGCTGCCTTTAGAAAATGAACAAGGGATGAGGCATAGGAGAGAGAGAAACAAAATTCTATGGAATGTGCTATGGGTAGCCATTCTCCTCAGTGCCTTGAGTCCTTGCTACTCTGAGAGTGGTCCACAGACCAGAAGCACCAGCAACATCTGCAAACTTTTCAGAAATGCTGCATCCCAGGCCCCACCCCTGACCTACTGAACTAGAATCTGCATTTTAACAAGAATTTCAAGGGATTTTCTAGCACCTGTGCTATTAGTTACTGATAGTTGTTCTTTAAGAGTAGCCCCCTCTAAGTACCAATATTGGTGAAGTTATGGCTTAGATGTGTTTGTTATACCTGAAAATTTGTCTGCTTGAGTAAATCATCATTTATATCTGGACCAGTAGCACATGTTAGAAATCTTGCCTTGATGCCATATTGTCCATTTTTTTAAAAAGTTCTATTTGGAAATAGATTTAAACTGATAGAAAATTTGCAATAGTACATGAACTTCTATATACCCTCCACCACATATTATAACATTTATCATTCTCATGAAATCAGAAAATTTAGTATCAGTACAGTATTACTGTTTAATCTGCAGTCATTCAGATTCTACCCCAATTCAAATTGTCCTCAAAATATTCTTCAGATAGCATTTTGAAGATTCTGATCAAGCTCTAAACCAGTATCACATATTATATTTGCTTTTCGTGTCCCCTTAGTCTCCTTTCCTCGGCCTTTCTGAGCACTGACATTTTTGAAGAGGGCAGGCCTCTTGTTTCATGGAAGGCCCTCAATTTTAGTTTGTCCGATGTTTCCTCACAATTAGATTTACCATATGTGTGCTTGGTTGGAATACCACAAAAATGATGCTGGGTCCTTCTCAGTTTTCAAATACGGTCCCGTATGCACTAAGAGGAATGAAAGCTCCTCAGAGAAATGTCTGACTCCAGGGCTGGGCAGGGAAGTATAGATAAGCCTGGAATATTTTGTTGCCCATAAAGTAAAGACATGCTTAGAAGTCTTCAGGAGCCAGGTTGAAGGGGCTACCTCTGCTCAAATACGGGACAAGATGAGCATTAAAATTAAATCATAGTAATGGATCAGTCACCCACTGAATAAAGTATCCATACTCAATCAATGGGAGAGTTCTTCCCTAGAGTAAAATCCAAACTAATAAATGTAGAAAAGAATGAGGAAGAAATAACATATCCTAACTGATAGAGAGAAAAAAATAGTAAATGCCAACTAGTAAATATAGGAGTTAGAAAAATCACCATTTTGCAACCATGATAGTAATAATTGGTTCAGGTAAGGCTCATCCATGGATGCTAAAACTAGGCAGTAAAACTTGAAGGAGGAGCAGGATATTTACGTAACTTCATAGTAGCTCACCACACTGTCTATTGTAACCAAATATATTTTTATTAGAAATAATTTAACACTGAAATGGGCTAGCTGAAAATGAAGATTTTAGGTCTGCCATGCCAGGCTCATCGAATCAGAATGTCTGGAATGGATTACAAGAATCAACCTTTTTTTTTTAGAGCTCTTTTTTTTTTTAAACATCTTTATTGGAGTATAATTGCTTTACAACGGTGTGTTAGTTTCTGCTTTATAACAAACCTTTTAATAAGCATATTACAATGTCGTAACCACTGACTTAGTGCTTCCAATCTTTGGGTTGACGAGAACTCTGCCCTTGTTCTCGTACACTGTCCTGGGTGGGCCGGGAGGGGGCTGATGGTATCAGAATCACCAATTTCATTTCCTTTTGATTCTCACTTTGACTGCATTATTTCAGACTGGGATGCAATGCTCTATTAATTGGGGCCCTTGTGCTTGCTGCAAAGCATCTTCTTCTTCTTCTTCTTCTTTTTTTTTTTTTTTTTTTTTGCCAATCCAGCAACAAAAAATTCAGGTTACTAAACGTACAGTGTTCTACTTGTTATCCATGTGGTTTTAATTAAGTTTTAACTAATTCCCTTTATCTTGTCATAGTTATTAGGACCCTCCAAGTCATGTCACATTAATATGTGAAAACAGCTCTCTGGCATGTCGGCCAAGGAACAAAGCCATTTTGACCTGTCTTGCTAAATTAAAGTGGGGAGATTGATCAACTTGTGTTTTGTTATCTTCTTTGATAATTGACACTAAAGGTGAGCAAAGGAATAAAGGAAACAATGCATTTCGGCCTATCACCCCTGCTGCAAATCCAATGTATAAAAACTATTGTAGTCTTTTGCCATTTACTTACATCACCAGGGATGAAAAACGAGGTGGCACATTTCAGGGAAGCTATTGAATTGATCTATTCCAACTCAAACTTTTAGGAGGATTTACGTCTCTGTCATGACCCTGTTTTCCCTAATAGGAAGTTGGCACATCTGACAATGGATTTCCGCCCCCCCCCCCCGCCCCGCCCCAGTTCATGAATGTGTTTAAAAGAAAGGTTTTGTAAGCAAAGGGAAACGTATTTATGCAATTGCTATTTATTGAAAAGAATGAAATGGAAATTCACGTGGGAAAATCTGGGAATAGAATCACTGTATGTGGGAACTACATTTTGGGTAAAGCAAGACAAGGTAGCTTGGAAAAGACAGTGCATGGTCCCGCTGCTGCAAACAAATGCTGACAACTCTGGGTGTGTTTAATGCAAGCACTTTCGAAGCCTCTTGCTGTGCAAACTCTCTAGTTACCTTACAGGACAAGACCACTAAGCCTTATTAAATCCTTCTTCTGATAGAGATTTTGGGGCTTACTCACCAAGTGGCTTGTGTATGCAGTTTAAGAGATCCTTAATTTAAATAAAATACTCAAAAAAATACTCATTGATGAATCTTTATATCTAGCTGTCATTAACTGAGCACCTGTGATAGGCCATGCACCATGCTGAGTCCTATACTAGACACTAACTTAATCCAAATAGTAAGTCCAGAAGGTAAGTATCACTGTCCCTCTATGTGACGAAGGTACCGAGCTCACAGTGTTTAAATAACTTACTCAACTTATCGGAGGTAGAGTAAGGATTTGAACCCAGGTCTCTGATTTCCAAACCCATGGTGTCTGGTCCATTCTAGTGCTCTTACAAGACCCTTGCAAGAGTGATTGATGAATCTTGGTCATGCTGTCAACCCATCTGTTCTGGCTTTCCAGCCATGTGCCCTTTCATTCTGTGAGCAGGACTTTATTCTGTGGTCCCTGCACCAAGTCAGCCACAGTTCCTCCCTCTTTATCATAACAAACATCACACCTAATTAGTGCTACACATTAAATGTTTCTATTCACACTAGATTGTAAGCTCCATGAGGACAGGAGCTGTGCCTCTATTGGTCACAACTATATTTAGTTTATCTCACGGCACATAGTAGGTGCCCAGCAAACACTGAATAAGCAAGTGAATGAGTGTTGTACTAAAATCATCTCTGAGTTCCTGTCCTAGAGAAGAGTCTTTTCTTCTGACTTGAGATGGCTCCCTTGTACCCATTATACCTTTTCTTTCTCTCCTGCCTTTTTGTCCTATCAGAACATGTAGCAAGTGGAAGAGCCAAGGCTCAGATGCGAGCCTTCCTTATTTTGGTGTTCCCATCCTTTCCTTCACCCTACACTGTGTTTAAAAGTGTAAAGGCAGCGTCTGGCTGTGGCTCCTATCAAACCATCAGATGGCTTTCCTTTTGTTTCTTATTTTCTACCCCTAACACTAATATTTAACCGGCTGCAGCACCATAGCTGGAAAGCACCACCCTTGAATGTCCTGCTTACTCAGCTGAAAGCAGCAGCTGTTCCAATAAGCAATTTGATGTTCAGCACCTGAGAATGGCTCCCTCCTTCCAGCAAGACTGCAAGCTCGACAGAATGTAGGAAAGCATGAAAAAATTTCCTAGCCCATTTCTCTGAATGCAGCAAGGAGAGCAGCACAGGTTCAAGAAGGATATTTGCCTCTGGGCAAGAAGACCCGGCTCCCACATGTACAGTTTCACCTGAACTTCTTTTGATGGGGTCCTGGGAATTAAGAATGATTTGTTTATCAAAGCCTATGAAAAAAGGACTGTCTAAGAGATGGTTTTGTTATGATTCCTATTGTCTGTCCCAAGTGGTGTACTGGTAAATGTGGTTTTCCCTCCAACAAAGCCCTGGATTGTTGTGTTTGCCAATTTCTGTGGTGTAAATACTCCCATGGTGGCTAATTTCAAGCTAACAACATGATGTCATTGAATGTATAACAGAGAGGTGACGCACATGACTGGCCCTGCTAAACCATGACCAGCTGACCTAGCACACCACAGGCTCTCTTGATCCCATTAGTCTCTACATGGACACAGAGTGGTGGTTTAGGTCCTGAGCCAGTCCTGAAGTTTCCCAAGGGCCAGGCTAGTGCCTGTGGCAGACAAACAAGGCCCATGAGCTAGAGAGGATGTAGGCAAACATCCCATCTGGCGGATCAGGGTGGGCAGTGCATTGGGAGTCAAGGGAGGGGTCTCAAACCCAAAAGTTTAGCACCAGAGGCAGATGGATTTAGAGTGGAAACACTGGTGACACCATTGACCATCTAGCTGACTTGAATATGTCACTGAAAATCTCCATGCTTCAGTTTCTCTAGCTCTAAAGTAGGGATATATAATAATAGTTCTTACCTTAAAGAGTTTTTGTGATGATGGATTATTATGATATATGTAAAGTACTTAGCATGGTGCCCGGCACAGAACAAATGCTCAATGTAGAGAAGCCATTAAAATTAGGCTGGAGGGTGTAAGAATGGGAGGGGCTTCCTGAAAAATTATCTCAAACACCAGGAGGTGTTTGCAGCTCATCTTCAAGGATTGGTGGTAGGTCTGTGTGGGTTAGCTGTCCAAAAAAATGTCAAGCCAGAGGTGGATTGTTCAGTGTAACTGTTGGTGAGAAAAAGCATCAAAATATATATTTTTTATAATTGGCAACATTTTTTTGTTCAAAAATAAATCTCATTCTTCCTTTTGTGGCAGATTGTGCAAGAGATCTTTAAAATGGATTTGAAGTGGTTCATGAAAAGCAAAAGAGTGCATTCTCATTTTGAAATCATGTTTAAAGAGAGGTTAGAAACTGTGTATATAGAGAGGAAGATGAGGTGAGAAGATTACTGCACTAGAACCTAAAATCTAGTTTGGAGCTTCCTGGTGGTTGAGAGAGACAGTATCTATGTACAGGCATGTAATGCATTACATAGCTCTCATTACGCACAGCAGTGCTTCATGCAAGAGAGTCTTTTCTTTTTCTTTGTTGGTTTGCTTTTTGTTTTTGTTGTCTTTAAATTTCAGTAGATTGCTTTAGTCATTGGGAGTCTGAAGTACCAGGGCCACCAGTCTTTCTGATTTTCAGAGTCTGTAAACTTGAGAAAAGCAACCACTGAGAAGTTATTGTGCCTTTTCTACAAAATACAATGTGTCCTTCTAATAGGCCTCAGCTGTTACTCCTGCCCCCAATCTATTCTTCAAACAATGTAAAGAGTGATCTTAAATATATAAGTTGGACTATGTTATTTGCAGCTTAAACCCTGAATGCCCTGGGAATTGAACCAAACTCTTTACTGTAGACAATATCACCTTGTACAATCTGACTCCAACATCATGCCTGTGCTCCGTCCTGCTCCTGACCTCATAGTTCCACAGCTTCCTCTTTTCTGCCTCAGGGCCTTTGCACGTAACCTTCCCTCAGCATGGAAGGAAGGGAAATGATCTTTCCTTTTCTTTACAGAGATGGCTCCTTCTCCCCATCTCTGTTGCCTCTTCAGCCTTCCCTGGTGGCAGTTTCTAAAGCAGATTTCATCCCTGTTTGTCTCCCTCTCAGCTTCTTTTTTGCTTCTCTAGCTGGCTTTGGAACAAGCTATATTTGGTAAGATAAGACGAGAAAATAACTTTATTTTTCACCTACCACAGATTCAAACCTGCTTGGCAAGGTTTTGCCAAGGATGATATTGCGAGCAGATTCCGTGGCTTTTATGATAATTTTTGAGTCTTAAAATCATCTTGTTTTTAGATATGAAATAGTCCAGTCTAATTTAACGTCAAAACCTTAGTTCTTCGTCCAATTTAAGGAGTTTTCTGTTCTTCTGGGTTCAACGTTAACTTAAGGTCCTATTGACCAGAAGCAGGAAGGAGCACTGTGATCTGATCTTCCACTTTTCACCTTCTTCCTCTGCTCCCCCCTGGACCTCCACGGCATGTTCAGTCAGGCTGATGAGGAAGGAATGAGAGGCTTAAGAAGACCTTTTCGGGCAGCTGGTGCTGTTAGCAGTTCTCTCTTGACTGCCCAACGTCCTCTGTCAGCGTCGATAAACAATTGCTCATTCTTCATCCAGACCAGACCTCCCGCTGAAGGTTTCCCTCCTGCCGTCCCCTGCCCCAGGTGTGCTTCTGAGAAGCCTGGTCCCACAGTTCCTTCTCTGATGCTTTACCACACATCACCTCTGTCTACTAGCATGGTCTCACTCCACTGGGCAGTCCTTTCGAGATGACAAAGGCCAGGCGGCTCTGTGCAGTGTACACCCTGCCCACGGAGAGTATCAGGCATCTCGCCCTGTGACACGCCAGAAGGACAGACCCCTCTCTGTGCTCTGACATCAACTGCAGCTCCAGCCAGCCTCTCACCTTTGGGCTCTTTCTCTGGTCTCTGCACCAGGGTACTAGAAATCTCCAACAGGAAGTCTGTTGTCACGCTCTGCTCTGGCGCTATGGCAGCGCTGGGGACAAGAGGGCCCTTCACCACCCACCTGTAACTCCACTCCGACTCTCCAGGCTGGGGACACAGGTCGACTGTGGGTCACAGGTCCACAGACTGCTTTGCCTGCCTCTTAGGACATGGTGACTGGGCGGTCTACCCCCTGTACCTTTTGTTAGAGTTTGCAAGGGGAGTGGAGTGGGTTTTCCTTATCACCTATTGTTCTCAGCTTTGGGCTTTGGCCCAAATTCTAAGACAACACCAGAAATTCCATTTGATATTTTATTTCATTCTGTGTAATTACTTTACTTATTTATTTATGTCAGGGACTTAGCAGAGCTGGGGAGAGGGCTGAGCTGCCAGGTATAGGAGCTGCCGATGAAAGCCTCAAGGAGCCAACACGAAAGTTAACAGGGGAGCCTGCCATGATGGCATAAGGGAGAGCCTGAACCAGAGAAAGAAATGCTCCTCTCCCCCTCCCGCCACCATGGATTACTGTCCTCATGGAGGATTGGATAGGTCAGCACAGACTTGAGGGTTGTCTGGTAGTTGAGGGAGCTTTGAATGAAAGGCTCCAGCAATGGATAAAGAAGATGTGGCACATATATACAATGGAACATTACTCAGCCATAAAAAGAAATGAAACTGAGTTATTTATAATGAGGTGGATGGACCTGGAGTCTGTCATACAGAGTGAAGTAAGTCAGGTAGAGAAAAACAAATACCGTATGCTAACACATATATATGGACTCTAAAGGAAAAAAATGTCATGAAGAGATTAGTGGTAGGACGGGAGTAAAACACAGACTTACTTGAGCATGGACTTGAGGATATGGGGAGGGGGAAGGGTGGGCTGTGACGAAGGGAGAGAGTGGCAGGGACATATATACACTATCAAATGTAAATTAGATAGCTAGTGGGAAGCTGCTGCATAGCACAGGGAGATCACCTCTGTGCTTTGTGACCACCTAGAGGGGTGGGATAGGGAGGGTGGGAGAGAGGGTGATGCAAGAGGGAAGAGATATGGGAACATATGTATATGTATAACTGATTCAGTTTGTTGTAAAGGAAAAACTAACACACTATTGTAAAACAATTATACTCCAATAAAGATGTTAAAAAAAAAAAAAAAAGAAAGGCTCCAGCAGTTTTATGGACCTGGGGTGGAGGGGGAGGGGAGAGGAGGACGGCTGAAAGTGGAAAAATAATGGGTACTCAGAGTGGAAAAACCTGCCTTCAGGGTTTCCTTTTTCCTCCATAAGGGGGCTTTGGCAGATATGCCTGAAGATCTCTGCCCAAGGCCTCGGATAAAGAGACTTAGGAATGAAGATGCCGGCTGGGAAGGCACACTTGGGAAGCGCGTGACCAGTCGGTGGAGGGGTTCAGTCCTTGACCACAACTCCTCCAGAGCCTGCAATGCGCTGGCTGCACCGAGCCTGGGGTGCTGAGACTGCGCAGCTAGACACAGAAAGAAGAACCTCTTGTGGCCTTTGAGGAGCCACATCTGTCAACGATGAAGTCAAGTCATAATGTCTACAGGGCAGCCCAGGCTTAGCCTCCAAGAGTCATTTATTCTTTTTAGAGGAAAGCAAGATTACCATGGTCGAGGGCCCAAGAGAGACTTCAAAGGTGGGTGTGGCTTGAGTTTGTGGGTCTGTTCTGGCTGGCATCTGGAGGGGTGGAACTCAGCAAATGCCATTTGGTTTGTAAACTTGACGTCGAACTCACCCACACTTACCAGAGCGTCTGCCTTGATACCTCCCCCTTTCCCGGTGGGAACACTCAGAGCTGCAAAGATCTGCTGGTGCCTGTTCATGGCTCTCCACCGGCACCAAACTGGGAGGAAAAGGGGAGGGTCGGATTTGGAGACCCAAGTCCTGAATCTCGTTAGTCCCCTTCTTTTTCTGGCATGGACATTTTACTCTCTTGGACTGTAGATCATTGCTTCTGTCTTTTTTCCTGCAAATCATTTTTTACTCTCTTTCATCCTCTCACTGCTTCATGCTTCTACTGGATTTGAAGCTTCCGTTCATTGAATAGGGATGAGCGTATATTCAGGTTTGTACAAATGCACAAAGAAAGGAGTTTTACAAATGTACGACAGTCATCACTGTATCCCAGAAACCCTTGATCCACACAATCTGTGAACCTTAACCCTCCCGTACATGACTCTGAGGGGTGGTGGTGGGGTTTGTGTTCCTTGTATCTTAAGCTTTTAGTTATTTGAGCAAAACCACAGACTCATGGGCTCCCAGAGCCTGAGAAGACCTTGTATGTATATATGTATGTAAGCATGTATGTATTTATTTTATTGACATATAATTGATTTACAATGTTGTGCACGTTTCTGGTGTGTAGCAAAGTGACTTAGTTTCTACACAGTGTTCATATCTGCCAATCCCAAACTCCTAATTTATCGCTCCGCCACCCCCGTTCCCCTCTCCTTGGGTAACCACACGTTTGTCCTCCACAAGAGAAGGCCTTTTAAATTCCACCATATATTAAAGGCAAAATTTATCTCTTGGGTAGATGAGTCTAGAGTGTAGGGAAATTCCTTGATAGGCCTTTTCATTGGAAAAGGCAAGCCTCTCTTCCTGCTTTCCCACCCCATCTTGTAGGCATACATTGGATGGGTAAAGATGAGGGCAACGGAAACTGGAATATACTCGTGCAGTAAAAGGCAGACTTTTGAATATCCAGCTGCAGTCAAGACAAGAATTTATCAGGGGCCCTGGTGTGTGGTAGGGGGCCGGAGGAGGAAGCTGAGTGACTCTGCAGGACGCTGAGGCGAAGCGGGGAGCCAAGAAGCCAGAAGTCATTCTTTGTGGCAGGGAATGGGAAATATATTTCTAGGGGGTTGATATCTGATTTTTGATTTGAAGTTGCTTTCTATTCTATGTTCTAAATCCCCTCTGCTACCCCTACTTCAGTAAAAGCTGCCTCACGTGATTGTCTTGTTTTAGTGACATTCTGGGGAGTAAACACGGAGTGGAGTTCTGGAAGCCAGAGGGTCCACATAGCACAGGTGGGGATGCAAGCAAGAGGGCGAACTGGCACGAAGGCAGATTTGAAGAAGGAAGGAAACTGCAGTACCATTTCATTTATAAGAGAAAGGTGGCCCTTGAAGGGGAGTTGGAAGAACGGGATTCTGAGTTCATCTTATCTATGAATTCCATCTTTGAAAAACGCATACATCTGTGAAATGCTTTCTTTTTTTTTTTTTTAACATCTTTATTTGAGTATAACTGTTTTACAATAGTGTGTTAGTTTCTCCTTTACAACAAAGTGAATCAGTTATACATATACATATGTTCCCATAACTCTTCCCTCTTTTGTCACCCTCCCTCCCACCCTCCCTATCCCACCCCTCTAGGTGGTCACAGCACGGAGGTGAACTCCCTGTTCTATTCGGCAGCTTCCCACTAGCTATCTAATTTACATTTGGTAGTGTGTATGTGTCCCTGCCACTCTCTCACATCGTCACAGCTTACCCTTCCCCCTCCCCATATCCTCAAGTCCATGCTCTAGTAGGTCTGTGTTTTATTCCCATACTACCACTAATCTCTTCATGACATTTTTTTTTTTTTTTTTAGATTCCATATATATGTGTTAGCATACGGTATTTGTTTTTATCCTTCTGACTTACTTCACTCTGTATGACAGATTCCAGGTCTATCCACCTCATTACAAATAAGTCAGTTTCATTTCTTTTTATGGCTGAGTAATATTCCATTGTATATATGTGCTTTCTTGATTGTCATTCAAATCATCGATGCAGAGCAGTAACAGGTCTGGAAGAGGCTGCTGGTCCACAGGGCTGTAACAGCAGAGGCTGCCTTTAGAGATCCACAGCTCGGTGCCAAACAGGATTCTTGTGTCTCAGCAATCAACTAGTTACAAACTGTCCAAGCTGTACATTCATCAGGCCCTTGCCTCTCCAATTTCCACAGAAGGACACTTTGATGTGTTTTGTCAGATGGATCTGGAAACCAGATACCCCACGTCTGATGGCTTTCCTTTACTTTCTCAACTAGGAACATCATTTGAAATGGGAATAGATCAATCAGATGTGACTGATTTTTCATAAACATGCTGCTTCCCTTTGGCTGTATTTGGTGTGCTAAATTTTCACCAACCTGTTTTCTAATAGACTTCTCCTCGTCTGTCAGGGCTGGAAACGACTTTGGTGATGGATCATCTAATCCCACAGTCTCATTTCTCAGAAGACCCTGAGCCTCAGCTTGGCCAAGGTCACTGGCTGGTAAAAAGCAAGGGATTGAGTTTGGCTTGTAATAAACATCTCCTTCTCCGGTTTTCTACTACATGCTTGTTGATGGGGGTTGGAGGGAATGTGTATGTACTTTGTAGCTCAAATGAAGTCTTTTTTATTTTAGCTTTTAAAATGTGCTTATACTCATACCAACTAGAGGGTAGGCTTCTCTAAGAACTGGTACACTTTAATTATCTGGACCAGAGGCCAGGGATGCTGCTAAATGTCTTACAGTGCACACGACTCTGCCCCACCACAAAGGATTATTCGATCCCAAACTCCTCTAAGAACAGGTCTATTATCATTTGTAACACAGTTCCTCTTTGTACCCTGCACCAAAGGCCTCTGCAGAAAACATTCAGTCTTGTGTATCTACAGTGAACTAAAATTATTTAAGATTTTACTCCCAGGTGACTATAACTCTTGAGTTCTGCAATGCTGAACTAGGTCATTTCAAGATCAATGTTTTTGCTGAGAACTAGAAGAGTGAACAAATAACTATAGGAAGGTACTGTAGGGGCTCCCAAGGCAGGGAGAATCTGTGGGTCCCAATCCTTTGAGAGGAGAGGCCCAGGAGAGGTGACCTCTCTGTCAGGAGAGGCTTTCTCCTCAACCCAGTGTGGCAACAAAGAGGCTGAGAAGTGAGTGGGGCTTTGACAGTCTCAGGGGCTGGAGACTTTTGGGGATCCTGTAGGGCTACAACCTAGGATAGTAGTTCTCAGTGTGGGTGCTTTTGCCCCTTCAGGGGGCCTTGGACAATGTCTGGAGACATTTTTGGTTGTCACAACTGGGTAGGCAACTAGTAGACTGGTACCCTCTAGTGGGTAGGGGCCAGGGATGCTGCTTAACATCCTACAATGCACAGATAGCTCCCCCATGACAAAGAATAATCTGGTCTAAAATGTCAGTGCTGAGGTTGAGACACCCCAGTAAGAAATTTTTACCAGGAGTGAAGGAGAACCAGAAATAAACCAGCTCTCTCAAAGACTGAAGCCCAGCTTCAAATCACCCAAATCCCTGAAAATCTCTGGTTGGATTTTCAGCCTAAGTTCCTGACAGAAGCAAATCTGAACCCTTCCTGGAGCAGGATAACATAACCCAGAACCTCAAATATATACCAAACACCACACATCATGTGGGAGGGGGGAAATATATTGAAGTCAAGGATTCTAAATTTCTTGCATTGTCCACTGGTAAAATGCTCATTTATGTTAGACTTTAATCAAATAAGGATGCATGTGGTAATCTTCAGAGTAACCACCGAAAGAATGATGCTACATATAAAATATATAAAATTATATATGTAAACTACATGTGTTTAGAATATATATTATATACTGTACATATACAAATATATATATTTAACAGAGGAGGAAATTAAATACTTAATATATCTAAAAGGAAGCAGGAATTGAAAAGAAATAGAAAAAATAACAGTATGGTACAATTAATCCCAACTATATATAGGTAATACATTAAATGAAATTTACTATTCCCATTAGAAGGCAAAGATGATCAAACGGAGTAAAAGAAACAAAAGACTCTGATTCTTTTCAAACTTCCTCATTCTGAATAGGAAACTGTCACAGAAGAATACTATTTATAATGGCTAACATTACAATGAGTAATTTCTCTTTAAGCCCTTTATATCTGTTTTGTCATTTAACCCTTGAGGTTGATCCTATTATTTTCATCTTCTTGTAGATGAGGAAACTGTGGCACACTTGCTTAAGGTCACATGGCTAGTACATGACAGGGTGAGGCCCTCTGACCCCAGGACTCATGTTCTTATCGAACTGCTAAAGCAACTGAGATATTAGGACCATTCTGTGTTTTGTAGCATTTCTAGGAGAATCTCAACTGATGGTATTTTTTCCTCCAAAGAATTAACTGACATTTTTCAGAGCACGTTCCCTTATTATTTTGTTCAGATAATATATAATACCTTTCACTGTCCCTATACTTTAAAAAACAACACCACCAACAATAGGATTTATTTCACTCAGAAGTCTACAGACCACCTGGGTAGTCCTGCTGCTCTGGGATGGGCTTAGCTGATCTTGGCTGGACTCACTGGTGGATCCTCTGTCATCAGGAAGGTCAGCCGGCAGCTCCAGTCTAGTGTGGCCTCAGGTAGTATATCTCTTGTCTGATTCTTCGATTAAGCAGACTAGCCCAGCCTCATTCTCCTGGAGCAGGCTGGGATCCAAGAAAGCAAGTGGACGCACCCAAGGCCTCTTGGGGTCCAGGTTCAGAATGGGCACATCCTCACTTCTGCTGCATTTTGTTGGCCAAAGCAAGTCACAAGGCCAGCCCAGTTTCAAGGGTGGGGAAATAGACTCTACCTTTTTATAAGAGATGCTAAAATTTCACATTGTCAGGAGACTGTTGATGAAGGGGTCAAAAATCAGTGTCTTTAGAGCAATCAACCTATCACGCCAAGATCTTGGCAAAAGAGAATTGATTCTGTAAGTCAGAAGAACTTGATTAAAGGCAATGTGCTATCCTGGGAGGAAGACAGTGCTTGGTAAGTGGTACCAAAGCAGCTGGCAGATTTTTCCTTTTTAGCTACATTTTCACTCAGGATTCTTTGGTTGCAGGCAGCAGAAATGAACGCTTCTTACCTTAAGCAAAAAGGAAATTTGCTGAAAAGGCATGGAAGAGTTCAAGTAGTCTCAGGAGTCAAGGCATTTATGGAGGAGGTTGGGGGTATAGAGGCGGCAAGAACAATGTAACAGTCTTATTTGGAAATTGCACTGGAATGTATGAGGTCCCTTCCTTCCTTCCTTCCTTCCTTCCTTCCTTCCTTCCTTCCTTCCTTCCTTCCTTCCTTCCTTCCTCCCTCCCTCCCTCCCTCCCTCCCTCCCTCCCTTCCTTCCTTCCTCTCTCTCTTCTGTCACTTTATTCCAGGCTCAAATTTCAGCAAAGTGCATCCAAGTGGCCTAACTTGTTCAGATTCCCTCCCCAGTGGTTGGGGGAGCATCAGACATTCTAAGTGGAATTTTTACCAGGTATATTCAATGAAAAGTAATACCTCAAATATAATATAGGCACAATTATCAAAGGAAGATGAAACAGATGCTGGGTAGCCAAGAATAACCCATATGTATATATATAATATATATATTATATATATATATATATATATATATATAAAATCCAAAATGTTCTTTGAAAAAAATTCCAAGTAGCTCTACTATGATTACTGATTTTTTAGGAAAGAAATTTAACAATGGAAGAGTGTATATATAGGGATGAAAAGACTGGGAAGATTTATAAGATATAAATAATTTTCTTTGAGTTGTGGGACAATGGTTAGTTCCATTTTTCTTCTGTTGTTTTTTCCTATAGTGTGCATTTATGATTTTTTTAACTAAAAAATAAGCTTTATATTTTAAGATGAATGAAATGAGGGAGAAGTGTCCTTTTTGATGGTCTGAGGGCATATTCACTAGTTACTCTATATTAATATCAGACCCATATGTTCCTCTTGAAATGCAACAAGGGTCTTATATATTAAACTCTAAACGGAAACAAAAAGGACAACAAAAAGAAACCCACCCAATTTGGAAAGGACTTACGCTTGTGGGTTGGGTGCAGAAGGAAGTAATTTCCCTCCATTTTCTGCCTGAGCCATCCTTTTGCACTTTGATATTTCTTTCACTAATAAGGTGTTTCATTATTTCTCCCACATAAAGAGCCCATGCTGTTATGAGATGCTGTTGAAAACTCTGGTTTGCCCAGATGCATGTCAGTGAAAACAGCCTTTCTGTGAAGAGAATGAGACTTCTGAGGATGAATGGACCTGTGGGAAAAGGAGATCCTTTTGCAGAGTTTGGAAAAAGAAAAAATAAAGCCATTTGCCCTGCAGGGATGACAGAACACATTCTTTCCTAATCAGTGGGTCACCACCTCTGTGCTATGTTGGGGGAGACATCATCTAATTCCAAGCCTAAGGCTGGGTCATCAGATACACTGTCTTCTCTGGACCCTTCTCTGAGCTTTCTGTACCAGTTTTCATCAACAGATTTCTCTGCTCCCTTGGACCAGCTGAAAAGAAGTTATGAGCTCTCTCCATCATCTGCCAAACTCCTAGGCCCTTCCTCCTTTGAAATTTTCTTATTTGGGGTCTTTTTTCCTTTCCATGTTTCTTCTCCTCTCTCCACAACCTTTTTATCTCTGGAGAGTTCTGTCTGTGCCTCTGGGCCTCTCTCTTTCTATTTAGTTTTCAGAACCCATTCTGGGATTCTATTTTAGTCCATCCGTCTCTCCAACTGACCATGGTTGAAAGCAGGGAGCATAATCAGTCCCAGCTGCTGGAGGCGTCGGCTTTGGTTCTGCCCCACATCATTGCCTCATTTGTGGGCTGATATTTTCTGTTTCCCATAATGCTCCAGGAGAACTGCCTGTTCAGAGCTCAGATTGTGCTTTTTCTCCTCCTGCCAAGGAGCTATGCTTTCAAAACCCAGATTAGAAAAGATGGGACATTAAAAAAAAAAAAGAATTTGTACTATCTCAGCATTTCCATTTCCAATAGCAGAGTTCTCATGCTTTGATCATTCCAGAGTGAGAACACAAATTGTTAAGTGGATTGTGAGGGAGGATTCTAGTTGGAGATAAAGCTTCTCTCCTTTGAGGTCTCTTGCTGTTCCCTGCAACCCCCTCCTAGATTTTCTCACTCTGTACTGATATGGTCTATTTACATGACCCTGTTGCACCCTCCAGTCAGAGGGCTTGGAGGACAGGGACTCTGTCTCCCAGGCTGCCAGCCCCATAGGTGATCAACATGTATATGGATTAAAGATCTTTTTCTCCTCTTGAAGATTTGTCTTCAAGCTGAGCCACCCACTGAATATAGCTTGAGATCCTGGGTGTTTTCAGCGGGTTCCAGCTGAGAAGAGCCTTGCTGGGGGTGGAGGGGGGGAAGCAGAGAAGGAAGATGTAGGATAGAAGGAGGAGGGCAGCAGAGCGTGGCCCCAGAAGTCAGGACTGGAGTGAATGCTGCTGAAATAGAACCAGAGGGAAGGATCCCTTTAGTCCTCCCATCTCGGAGGACCTGACTGTTTCCTTCAAATCTCCCCATTTTCAGGGATAATAAAATTGATAACGAAGATGATAATAGTGGTGAATAATTGATACTGATACCATCTTGCAGGAACTGTGCTACATGCTTTACCTTTACTAACTCATTTTGTCCTCACAATAATCCTAAAATGTGTCCTATTCTTGCCGCCCTTGTTTAAGATGAGGAAATGGAGGCTGAGAAACTTGCCCAAGGTCACATTGCTAGTAAGTGGTGGACCAGAAATCGTGAGTCCAGGTAGGTGGCTCCAAGGCTTGGTCTCGAAACCACCACACTCTCTGATGATTGTGGTGATCGTCAGAGAAAAGGTTGATCTCCAGGACGGGCTTGTCTCCTGAGAGTCTGCTGACTGCAGCCTCTCTGGGATGACTACATGCTAGGACACTGAGGTCCTATATTTGCACTCCTCTGAGGTCATCTAGAACTGCTCAGGGATGAAAGAGAATGAGGGCCTGGGAAGATGGGGGAAGGAAGGAAGGAATGGGGAGCCCCTTAGGCAAACCTGCTTCTCCTCCTCCCCTACCTCCAGCAAATGGTACCTCCTTGCAACCAACCTAGGAACCAAGGAGCCTGTGAATTTCTTTGTGCCTCCTCTGCCCTCCCTGTATCACCAGCACTTGATCCTCTGGCCTCTTAATGCTACTCACACCCTCCCCTGACACCACCACCCACCTTTTAGTCCACCCAGCACTCTCTAGGGCCCCTGCAGCAGCATCCTGATGGATGTCCCTGCCAACTAGACCAGTGTCTAACCCACTGCTTCTCACACTTGATAAAGCAGAGACTGCTGGGCCCCTGCCCCAATTCTGGTTCACTGGGCCTGAGAATTTGCATTCCCAACAGGTTCTCAGGTATCTGTGGTACTGCTGGTTGGAGGCTGACTGCTCTTGGAGAGCCACCACGCTAACCTGTTCTCTACACAGCCTCCAGAGAAATCACCTCAAACTAGGGAAGAATGCCCATGCTTTGAACCTGCAATGGTTCCCCATTGCCTCCAGGAGAAGGTCCAAACTGCCTAGTGCAGGCAACAGACTACTTACCTCTGCAGCCTCACCCTGCCTGGTGGGTTATTAGACTGCTTCAGTGAAAAGCTGCTCCTGACACTGTGCCCACACCCCCAAGACTGTGCTGTTCCCCAGTGCCCCCAACCCCATTTCCCACAGCACTGGGAACACAACACAAGACAGCTACTGTTCTTGTAGGGTCAGAACTGATGTCTGCAGAGGCGCTATTGCTGGCAGTGTCTGAATCTTCCTTTGGGTTCCAGCCCTGACTGTCCCCTCGCATGGCCTGGCTGCTGCTATTACTCCCTCAGACAGAGTTTGCTCCTTGGTTTCCCCCTTCCCCTTGCCCAGGCTGGGCTAGCCCCCTCTTTCTCCCTGGCCCTTTGCTCTTTGGATCTGACTTTACAAGTACACATGGGGCCATCTGAGATGGATGAAATGCCAGCTTTGCAGGTGGGCAGCTTCTTTCCTGGGACTCCTGCTAATGATACTATTGATCCAGCAAGCAGTCTTGGCTGGATAGGATCTGTGTCTCTGCATCCCGTGTCCCAGCCCCTTCCAGGGGGAGCTCCCTGCTAATTTCCCAAGAGATTATTATTGTCACTCTCTCATGTGCTCTTTCGCTGCCAAACCAGTGGAAGAAGGAAATGCTGAACTGGGAGAAGACTTATGGTGCTTTTGAAGAAACTGCAGTTAATGGGTTGTTTCCTGACTTGCTCTTATCTTAGGATCCAGCTAAATATTCTACACTTTGGAATGGATCTAAAATTCCCAAAAACACCTGGAGGACTTCACTGATTAAATTCCTCCCCCCTCCCTCCAAGCCATTGGGCGAGTCCTAGCATTTCCCCAGAGGCTCCTGTTCCCTCTTCCATGGAATAAGAACTTCGGAGTAATGAACACTAAGGACTTGTCCTTAAAAGTCCTGACTCCTGTCGCTGTGGGAATTTTGCCCGTTCCTAATTAACCCTGACCTTGTTCTCCCTGTAGCCTCAGGCTAAGCCTGTGCCTTAAGCTCAGAAACTCCATGATGCCTTAGAGCTGGGTAAGAGGGTGAGGCGGTCTCTCTTAGGAAAATCCATTTGGATTCAGCAAATATTTGTTGAGCCCCCTACTCTATGCCCACTTCCTGTGCTAGATTCACCTACAGATACACAGGTTCTTCCTCAAATCCTGCCTTGCACCAAGAGGGACATGTAAATAAGTAAATTTTTTTAAAAAATGAGATAAGATTCCATTTGTCTTCATGACCCTCCCTAACCTGTTGCTTTCTTTGTTATATTTTAATGGAATTTGCATTTTTAATTTAGTTTTCTTGGGTCTTTGGTTTTCTCTGACCATACAATTTAAGCATTTACTTTTAGATTGAAGACATTTCACTAGATGATCTCTTATTTAAATATCTTAATATGACTCAGAGAAGAGGCCCAAATATCAGAGAATCTAGAATCCACCCACAGAGGCTCAACTCAGTCTGCTGTGAAGCCAGCTGCATGTATGAATTTCTGCTGCAGGAGTAGAGCTCTCCAGGGATGCAGACGAGACCCCACACTCTGGTGGCTCATTGTTAGGCAGAGGACAATGCGCAGGAAAGTCCTCTTCACTTTGGGGGTCTTTCTTCTCCACTCAGAGCATCTCCTGGAGATACAACAGTGAAGCAATAAGCTGCAAATGTAAATGAAACAAAAAAAACCCCCAAAACAAAAGGCCAGACAGAATACTCTCCCTAAACCTTCCATCACCTGCCCTGTTCCCCAGCCACTTCTCAGAATCTAAGGGCCTGATTTCTTTCCTTCTTCCCTATTCTATACAGCAGACTGGCTGGTCCCTCCCACCATGGGTTTGGTGAGGGCAGCTGCCCTGTGCCATCTGCCCTGACTCTATGTTCCAGGCATCTGTTTGATGTCTCTACTTTTTAAATCATAGACACTTAGGGTTTGAGGAAAGTCCATAAACTTGGAATTATTGTTTGCAACTTTTGGATTCCAATGGGAGTCGACTACAGGAATTCAGGAGTGAGTTATTCAGTGGAATTTAACTTTAATAAAGGATAGGTCTTTGGGCTATTTATTCCTTGCCAATTAAATATTGCCCCAATTCAGCAGAGGAGGCTATTTTCCCAAACTTTCTCTATTACCACTCTCAATGCCCTCTTGCTAGGGTAAAGGGAAAACGGAGCTTACAATGAATATGGTGTTTTGTACGTACCAGTGCCCAGAGCACAGTAGGCACTTAATACATGTGAGTTCTCCTAGATACCGTATTAAAGTACGGTCTTTCTTTTTTTTTTCTTTTTTTTTTTTTTTTGGTACGCGGGCCTCTCACTGCTGTGGTCTCTCCCGTTGCGGAGCACCAGCTCCGGACACGCAGGCTCAGTGGCCATGGCTCACGGGCCCAGTCGCTCCGCGGCATGTGGGATCCTCCCGGACCGGGGCACGAACCCGTGTCCCCTGCATCAGCAGGCGGACTCGCAACCACTGCGCCACCAGGGAAGCCCTTAAAGTATGGTCTTTCTAGAGAGTTTCTGAAGCAGAGGTTCTAACCTTAGTCCATGAGTGTGGATGGAAGAGAACTGTGCCATTATTTCCACTATTTCTAACTGAAATGTAGGATGTTTTTCAATAGCAAATGTGAGTAAGAAACCACAGTAGTGTTAGTGGCACCTGTGACTTTGTCAGTAGACAAAGTACTTTCATATTCTGTTACAATTGTGGCAGATATCCTGAAATAGCATTTATGCTTATTTACTACTTCAGTTAGGCCCAACATTTATTATTTAAGGCTTCCATGAAGAAGTATGTACATAACTTGATCTTAAATTTGTGGTTTTTAATGTTTTGGTAACTGCATTTTAAGATAATTGGTTTCTTTTGTAAGCTTATGTATTTTACTTTATGTATTTAAGAACTTTATTTTGAGAAGTGCTCCTTAGGAGTCACCAGACAGCCTTAATCTTGGCACAAAGATTAAGGATTTCTTTTCTGAAGACATTCTTCTGCTCTTTATATGGCTTATATGTTTCTTGTTCTATCCCTTCCTCTTTAATGTTGCATAGGATACTTAAATACCTCCTTTTCTTTCTCTCTCCGTCTCCCTCCACTCTCTCTCTCTCTGGGTAAAAATAAAACAGGCACATAAAAAGTTTCAGGGAATAGAGAAAAATGCCCATTATTTAAGATGTCAACATCTTGGTGAAATCTGAGAAATATTTACTTTTATGTGTACATTTTTTGTTTCTTAACATATTTGTAATCAAATGATAACTTCCAATGTTGCAATGCGTTTCACTTTTTCTTTAACTAGTGAAATATCGTGTACCATCTTAGCTGAGACACCCTCTCTCCTTATTATGCTAGATGATTATATTGTTGCTTATTTGTTCTGAATTACAGCTGACTCTTCTTCGCCTTTTGGAATTAGTTAAGGACACTGTCCTTGGAACGTATCAACATTTGGCCTCCTTTAGGTTCGTCTATTCTTGGTTTATATGTAGTTTTGTTTCTTGCATATTAAACATCACCTTCAATAATGCTTTTATCAGTCTAATAGGATAAACTCTGCCGAGAATTGTTATGGGAAATTTGAATCCATAACAGCTTAATTGGAGGGGTCATTAGTTTTTTGGATACATTGTTTCATCACCTCTCTCAGATAACCAGGCTCCAAGACTCTGATATTATGGGAATTTAGGTCAGTCATTGGTGGCAGGGTGGATATAAGGCATCTCTCTCCTGAAACTGTCCTGCATGGAGCTTAGAGGTAGAGGTGGAAGGCAGCATTTCAGGGAGATGACAAATCAAAACCAGACAAGCCACTGGCATGAACAGGTGGCTTCGTTCAATCCCCAAGAAGCTAGACCAAGAGGGAAAAGGGGTGGGAAAATCATATACTTTTGAATCCAAAAATTTCACTTAAATCCATTCACTCATTTAGTGACCCTGAGAGGGCCAAATTATATGAAGCTCAGTTTTCTCATCCATAAAAATAGAGTCATGTGAGCACCCATCTTTCTGAGTTGGTTATGTGGATCAAATGGGGTCATATACATACAAGCATTGTGTTGATGTTATTTTATTAAAACTATTAACTGATTGGTTGGTATACAGGTAAATGTGATGGATGTTTGGATAAGATATTATAAACTAATCAAGTAACCCCCTCTTTTGTGAAGACTTCTGAACCCCCCCCCCCAGGGGATTGCTCTTTGTCTTCTATGTCCTCAGAGTACTTTGTTCATGTCACTGTAGTAGCACTTGCCATGATGTGTTGTCATTTCTGGTCTGTGTATCTCTCTCCCTCTATGAGACTCTGAGATAGGTGTGTGTCTCATTCACTTCTCTAACTCTATATACCTGGCACATAATAGGTTCTCAATAAGTGGAGGAGTAATGAGGTAAAGATGCAGCCATTTACAACCTGGCAGAGGAGAGAAATTGTACCCAGATACTACTCCAGGCAGGCTGAAGTTACTTGGAAAGCCTGATGGTATGGGAGGGCTAAGCAAGGAGAGACTGACTAGAGCTGTAGGGAGAGTTCAAGGAAGGCTTCCTGGAGGAAACAGAATTTGAGCTGAACCTTGAATGTTATTTGCATATCAACTGTGCTATAACATATATAGATACAAGCTTTGCATATATTTTCACAGGAGCCTCAAAATGTCTCTCAATCCAATGTGCATGATATTCAATGTGCATGACTGTGCCTGGTTAAATGAGTCCCAAAGGAGCACTATTAGGATTGCTATATGGTATTAAGAGACAATGCACATTCTGGAAGCTCTTTGTTTCACAAATCCAATCATTGAAAACCCAGCTCTATACATTTGACATGGGAAAAACCCCACCAAAACTCTATTAATTAGGATAAAGGCTAACCTGCTGTCACAAAGATACCCCAAATACAATGACATAAGGGAGATAAGTTTACTGTACTCTCATTGAACCTTCCTGAGGTGAGCGATCAAGGCTGGGCTGCTCCTCTGTTTCATGTGGCCATTCGTGGACCCAGGTTCCTTTCTTTCATGACAGTGCTCTGCTTTCCTTAGCGCTTCATCCTCATCTGCATGGTCCCTCTGTGATGCCGTTCATGGGACGGGAAATAGAGGATCTGCAGGGCAGTTGGCTCAGAGACAGTGCAGAAGTTCCACGTGTTATTGCCATTGCCATCCCATTGGTCTAAACTTAATCATACACTTAGTAGACGTAGCTAACTCTACGGGAGCCTGGGAAGTGTAGTCATACACTGGCAATACCCTGGCCTATATTCTATTCCTACAGAAGACGGAAGAAATGGATTCTGGTGGATAGCCGTCAGTGTCTACTGAGGGATGATTGTACACAAAATGATCAGCTATTTACAAGCATATCCAGGGAATTCTGGCGAACAGTGAATCAGTCTTTTACTGCAGGCTAAAGAAATACATATGGTCCAAATCGTCCAGAATCCACAGGGTGGTAGAAGTTCTGATGGCTTCACTAGTCCAATTATATGTGGGAAGTTTTAGTCTTGGTTTCTCAGGACCCATCCGGAGCTTCATCCTTTTTCTCTCCTCTTCTCCCACACACCCCTTGGCCATTTTCATCCTGTTGCTTCTTCCTTTACGTTTTTTTCTCCCAGTGTCTTGCCTTAAATTTGTGTTGTTAGGCATTCCCTGCTCCATCTGGTCTCACTGCTGGGAAGGGGGGCCAGGGTGAGGGACTTCACATCCTGCCATGAGAGGTAGGGAGAGGGAAGATGTCCTCACCAAGGCCTGGCTTCAGGCAGAGGGCCTCTGAAACATTTCACCTCTTGCACTGTGAGGGTCAATTCCTGCTGTGCAGTACACTTAAAGACTTTGTGAGGAGCTTCCCTGGTGGCGCAGTGGTTGCGAGTCCTCCTGCCGATGCAGGGGACACGGGTTCGTGCCCTGGTCCAGGAAGATCCCACGTGCCGCGGAGTGGCTGGGCCCGTGAGCCATGGCCGCTGAGCCTGCGCGTCCAGAGCCTATGCTCCGCAACAGGAGGGGCCACAAGAGTGTGAGGCCCGCGTACCGCAAAAAAAAAGACTTTGTGAGTCTTTCTTCTCTCTGAGCTGTAAGGCACAGTCCTCTCTTGCAGACTTAGTCACTAGGGGTAGCAGAGAAAAGGTGATGGAAAAAGGGGAGAAATGTCCACTCCACCACAATGGAAAGAATTGATTAATGAACGAATGAGGGAGTGGATGAATAAATGGAATTTTTGCCTTGCCTCTTGTTCCCCATTGTGCAGGGAGAGAGCGGGATGTAAGTCAGATGTGGTCCCTTCTCCCGTGGGGCTTCCAGCCTGGTGCTAAAGAGAGCCCCTGATCAATCATTCCGAATGGACTGAATTTACAAGGGTATAAGTACAAGGGGCATTGACACCTGTAAGGAATGACCTAGGTTGGCATGTGAGGTGAGAATAGGCTCATCTTTTAAAGTAAAGGCTCAGCCTATGATTTCACTGACATGACAGAATTAACTGGATGAGGGGTGAGTGGGTGGGTGGCGTGGAGGATGCACAGGGGAGAAGACCATTCTAGGGCCAGAGAAAAGAATCTCGAGAATCTTGCAGCCAGAGTGTGGCTCCCTAATGGGACCAAGAGATGGTCACTGTGGCTGGAGAGCAGGAAATGATGGGGTGAGGGTAGAATGGTGCCCTGGCCATGTAATTCTCTCCGAGGAGTTTGAACTGATTCTGAGGGCGAGAGGAAACGATTGAAGAATTTTAAGTAGTCAAGTGACATGAATAGATTTACACTTTAAAAGAAATCCATCTGGAATCAGTGTGGAGAATAAATTGGTAGACGGAAGGGAAAAGGACAAAGCAGAGGCCATTGCTGTGAACTCAGAGCAAGAGTGGTGCGGGTGGAGAGAATGGGGGGAGGTCCTAGGTTCCCCAGATTCCATCCAGAGGATGCCTCAGAGGCTAAGGAGATGAAAGAGGGGTTTCCCAGCAGATCTATTTATGGGGAAGTGGGTTCTGAAGACCCCAAGCTCTAGCCTGCACTCTCCCTCTCAACCAGCATCTTGTGAGAACAGGTCTTCTTGTGACAACTGCAATAGGTTGTTACAGATGAAGAAACTGACTCTGTGAGGGGTTAAATAATTAGCTCAACATCAGATAGTTGGAGATGGCTGATCGGAACTCAAACCAAGACAGGAGGGCACAAAAAGCCCACGTCCTTCTCCATCACAGCAATGTCTGGGAAGAAGCCTTGGGTCTATGCTGCCTCTGAGTCTGCCATGGACGCATCCTTCCTTGCAGCATGAAGACCGACTCCTGACGCGTTATGCTTAAGGAGTTTGTGGTTCCTTCTTTGAGTTACAAGCACAGTTCTTCTCTTACAGATTTAGTTTCTGGAGATAGCAGAGGAAGAGTGATGGAAAAGGGCAAATAGTGATGGAAAAGGGAAAATGTGCCCACCCCACCAAAATGGAAACTGTGCCCATCCTGGGGTTTGGATAGTGGACAGGACCCAGCAAAGAAAAATTAGGAATTGGGGGAATGTAACAAGAGAGATGAGAGGGGGATAAATCTCACCCTGAGTTTAGAGTACCATGACCCTTCCTTTTCCCCACTGCCCCCCTCCATGATCCAACCACATGGAAGAATAGAAAGAGCAGGATTTTATTTATTTATTTATTTATTTTTCATCAGTGTATACATGTCAATCCCAATCGCCCAATTCATCACACCACCACCACCACCACCACCACCACCACCCCCCCCTCCGCTTTCCCCCCTTGGTGTCCATACGTCTGTTCTCTACATCTGTGTCTCAGTTTTTGCCCTGAAAACCAGTTCATCTGTACCATTTTTCTAGGTTCCACATATATGCGTTAATATACGATATTTGTTTTTCTCTTTCTGACTTACTCTGTATGACAGTCTCTAGGTCCATCCACATCTCAACAAATGACCCAATTTCGTTCCTTTTTATGGCTGAATAATATTCCATTTTATATATGTACCACATCTTCTTTACCCATTTGTCTGTCGATGGACATTTAGGTTGCTTAGAAAGAGCAGGATTTTGAATCCCAGTGGTCTAGGATGTGTATCTAGTCTCTACCTATTAATGGCTCTGAGATTTTCAGCCTTTTATATAAACTTTCAGAACCTCAATGTCTTTATCTGTAAAATGGGGATAATAGTACCCATATTAAGAGTTTTGAGGTAGATTGACAAAGAACATGTATGGAAAGAGCTGGTCAAGACAACTGGTACATGGTCAATACTGAGGGCAATGGGTTTCCTCATTTCCAAGGTGACCATTTAATTTATCATCCAATGGGGACACTTGTGAGAGTGAAAGGAGATGCTGTAATAATTACATTAGGACAACAGGTGAAAACTGGAACTGTTCACACCCACTCTCACCAGAAGCCACACCAGTCGCTTCTACACCAATTCTGCCTGGGCCCAGATTTCTTCTCTGGGGCTGTCAGAACTCTTCATTCCTTCAGGTTGTTCATTCATTCATTCATTCATTCAGAAAAATAATGCCAGTTCTGGTGCTAAGTGCAATGGAGGCAACAGCTAACAAGACCCAGTTCATGGTTCTTTTCCTGGAGGAGATCAAAGTTTGATGGAAGAGCCAGGCAGTGACATCACATTGTGACCATTGCAATCTTAGGGGTGATGGCAGTGTGTCTGGAGGTGGGACATAGATGCTTGGAATTCAGTGTTGGAAGAGACCCTTGAGGTTGCATTCCCTTCATTTTATAAGCAAGGATACTGAGCCCCAGCGAGGCAAACCTACTTGATCAAAGTCACCCAGCTAGGGTTCACATGGGAGACTAGAGCCCCAAATTTTATCCTGATGCAGGACACCCAGGATACTGATGACACAACAGCTTTGGCCAACCATACATCCTTCCTGGGCTCTGCCCAGCAACTTCCCATCTCGTCCTCCATTGGGAGCTCTGGACCATCCCTTCTCCTCTACATTCCTCTCCTCTTCACGTTCCTCTCTTCCATGCATTTGGTTGGATACCATGGGGGATGCCGACATGAGTCAAAGAGTTCCTAGCCCTTAAGGAAGATGGATAAATAAATAACAAATGAAAAAAAAAAGCAGAAAGAAGAAGTTGTTCACTAGCAGTAAAAGCTATGTGCATTGGTAGTTTAAGGTGATTAATTCTGGTGGAGGGATTGGAAATGACTACTTTTGGAAGGTGAGATTGAAACTGAACCAAGACACTTACTAGAAACTTTTTCCATAGGTGGAGAAATGGAAAGGCAGGTCAAGACCAGCATGGATGAAAGCATGGAGAATGAAAACACATTTCCTATTTATGTGGTTATTGGTGTGTGTTGGGGGCAGGCAGGCAGATACATGAGGTTTGAGGAACAATGAGGTAAATAGGTTGTAGAGGGTCTGAGATGCCTTTTGGTAGGGGTATTTCTTTAATACCAATAACCAACACCAAAAAAACTGCAATGCTACTAATACTAATATGAATATCAATACAAATACTATTACTTCAGTGCCCTCTACTAGCCATGTTGGCCATTATAGTTGTTTAGATTCAGAACCCGTGATAAATATTTGAGTTGGATGTTATAGTTTCATTTTGCAGATGAGGAACTCTAGGCTCACAGGGGTTACCTCTTCATCTAAGTTCACGGGGGTGGTAAATGACAGGCAGATGAGCTATTCAATTCCAGACCTCTTTGCAGTAGGCAGAGGCCTCAGAGAAATGTGGAGTGAGGTGTGGGAATGGCTTTTGTCACCAAAGTGACCTGGGTTAGAATCTGGCTGATACTACCTCCCAACAACTTGATCTTGAATGTGTCACCTCACCTCTCTAAGCTTCAGTTTTCTCATGTCTTAGACAGGCATACTCACTGTGTATATTCCAGGAGTGGTATTAAAAGGATTTAACAACTGGTTGGCATGGGACTGACCAGTCAAGAGGGATGTCATCTCTAAACAATCAGGATGGCCGTTCTGAGGACCACCTCTGCCCACTTCATTAGGCTGTTGTGGAAACCAAGTGAGATTGTGCTTGTAAAGCATTTAGAACTGTGCTTAGCATATTGGAAGCACTCAATAAATCTTGGAAAATCAGAGAGTTTAAGGTAGAACAAGAATAGAGTTTTAAAAGGAGAGCTCAGATGGAAGAGATGATGTGAGGTAGATTCTAAAGGGCCTGGCATTTGAGATACAGCTCCATATAAGGACAAGAAGTTAGGATTTAGGGTCCAACAGATCCAGGCTTAAATTTCTGCTTCCTGCTTGGCAACTAATCTGTGAAGTGACCTCAGACATATTACTTAACCTCTTTGAGCTGGAGTCCTCAAATGTGAACGAGATTAAAAACAAAAAAAAAAAACAATACCTTCCTGTAGAGTGATTGTAAAGAACATGAATTATGGACTGAATGTTTGTGTCCCCTCAAAATTCATATGTTAAGATCTGAATCCCTAATGTAATAGTATTAGGAAATGGGGGTCTTTGGATGGTAATTAGATCATGAGTATGGCCTCCCCAAGAATGGGATTATAAGAGACAGGAGATCTCTTTCTCTCTCTCTACTTCTTTCTCCCCCTCTCTTTTGCTCTCTCTACTCTCCACCATGTGAAGATATATCAAGAAGATGACATTTGCAAACCAGGAAGAGGGCACTCATCAGATATTAGATTGGCCAGCACCTTGATCTTGGAGTCCCCAACCTCCAGGACTGTGAGAAATAAATATTTGTTGTTTAAGCCACCCAATCTGTGGTAATTTCTTATAGCAGCCTGAGCTAAAATACCATGTTAATGCCTAGGAAGGGTCAGCCTTCATGGGTTCACACATATTCATAGAAAATGACTTCTCTCACTATGGAGTGGCTTACTACTTATTTACAAGGGGGTTTGATTTGATTGGGATCTTCGTTTTCTCTTCTGCACTGTGTCTGGGAAGATAGTTCTTCCCAGATGGAAGCTTGAAATGACGCTTGAAAATATCTTGATCTATCATAGTAAAGTAGATCATTGTGATATTAAATATATTTTTCCTTAGTTTATTGTGCCCAAGATGGTGGGTGTTAAGTTAGTATTTTCTGTGTATTATTATAAATTGAAACATGTGACAAGCTTAGACCCAGGAAATGCATTTTGTGGCTGCTAATTTGTTTGTTACCTAAAATGGTGCAGAAAAGAACAAAGGTCAATTGGTGGCATTAAGCTTGTGCTTCTTCTTTTTTCCAGTGCTTCTGGTTGCCTAGCAAGTTGTGTGTGGGATGCATGTATGCTGAGCTCCCAGGATGGTTAAAACTAGAAGAGACAGATTCTAGTGCAAGAGGTGAGGGGATGTAGGCAGCTGATCTTGGCTGATTGGGAGCTTTGAAATGAAAGAGATTTCAGGTTGAATCCAGGCTCTGAAAAGTGTGTGTCCTTGGGCAGGTGGCTTTATGTGTCTGAGCAACTGATCTTAAACATGGCATTAGGTGAGTGGTGGAGGGTAAGAAAGAATGGGGCAGTATTGGAGGAAACGTGCTGCCTCAAAGGACCAAGTCATGTCTACATTTTAACATCATGTTTCAGCATCCCACAGAAAAAAAGAGTCCTTTGTACCTTCCAAGATGTTTGAACTGGCTTAATCAGCTAGGATTTGAAACTGAGTTTTTCAGGCTCCAAAGCTGAAGTTCTAGGTTTTATTTTCTGAACTAATTTATGCCTTATCATTTTGGCATGTTTATTCATGAGTTTCTTTACTGGGGATGCCTTCATCTTTGCATGTCTAAATCTTACCAATCTTTCAAAACCAGCTCAAACGCTACCTTGTCCAAAAAGCCTCATCCTTTTTCTATCTTTAAGCACTTGCTTGTTTTTATTTTTTGCTAGATTACACAAATTAGCTCTCCTGCTAAACTATAAACTCCTATGTAAGCTCACCTCTGTGTTTCCATAACACTTACGGTGGTATAATGCTCATGATAGGTGTTTTATGCTTGTTTGTTGGATTGCTGAATGTTTGCAAAGAGAAAGGCTATTTGTTGAAAGGATTCAGGAAGCAAGAAATGCCACACAGTGGATAGGAAGACAGTGAAGATCTGAAAAGTAGGTTTAAGCTGCTGCCCCTCAAAGCATTTGATTATTAAGGCTTCTTAGATTACTCATTCTTGTGATGTTTGAAGGGCGAGATCATACTTCTACATGGTGATTGTATTTGCTTTAATATTTTTTTTCACCGCCAAGGCCAAGTGGATCTCCATTATATTTATTTCCTAATAACAAGGGCCTGCTTTGTTATTGGTTTCTTACTGTGGTGATCAGAAACTCTTTATACTTTGAATAATTTGAAATGAAGCAGGCAGGAAAGGAGAGCAGGACCTGCCTAAGAAATATTTGAAATGATTATCTTAAGCTTTTTTTTCTTTTGGGTTTGTTATTGTACGAGTAAAGTGATTAGAATTCTTAGTGAAAGCAAAGGCCAGAATTAAGAATAAAAGAAAGCATATTTGGAGTGAAACTAAACCTAGATGAGATGAATATTGAAAGTGAAAGTAAAACCCAAAGAGAGGCTATGTTCTGCGGTGTATATATTTATATTAAGAATAATAGATTCAAGATGCATTACTTGGGGGCAGTCATTAACTCGTGATTTTATTTAATAAAAGCAGTTTTGTTTTTGCAGATATTTTCCTGTTTTTTGCACATACTCATTCCTAAAAACAGGTATGTGCTAACCTCAGATGTGTCAAAGATACAGACATTCAGGTTAGGGTAGGCGCTCCATTCCAGAGAGCCTAAAACACTATAAAATCCCTAATTACATCTTCACTTTTAGTCACAATCTTCAATATGTTATTAATGATACTTTGCACGTTAATCTTTCATTTCTTTTCCTTCACAATTAATCGCATGTCTGGTTGACCCAAGCTAAGTTCATTAAGCATTGAATTGAAGCGAAGCTTTGCTGCTTTGGGTGTGCTTGGAGTTCCATCTTAATTTTGAATGAATCATGTATGAGGCTTATGTTTCCTATTGCTTGTGTCAAGACTTTTATTTTTCCAATTTATCCTGATTTTTATTTAAAAAATAGGGGCAAAATATAATAAAACAGTGGGTTTTTGAAACAAACAAGCAATGGAACTTTTTTTTTTTTTTTTTTTTTTTTTTTTTTTGCGGTCCGCGGGCCTCTCACTGTTGCGGCCTCTCCCGTTGCGGAGCACAGGCTCGGGACATGCAGGCGCAGCAGCCATGGCTCACGGGCCTAGCTGCTCCGCGGCATGTGAGATCTTCCTGGACCGGGGCACAAACCTGTGTCCCCTGCATCGGCAGGCGGACTCTCAACCACTGCGCCACCAGGGAAGCCCGGAACTCTTTTTAAATAGAATCTTCCCCAGATCCTAGCCTGTAAAGCATATAGAAATGAAACAACCTTGGTTAGAATTGGGAGAGGGACACAGGGATCTCAGAGGCACCTCTATGGGCTCCCCGGAACCCTGTTTGGTGATCTCTGCAACATTATGTTCATATTTATGCATTAAAACCTATTGTACGCCCAAGATGGTGACATTGTCAGAAAAGAACTTGGCAAGTACTACTATTAAATAGTTCAAAGTGTTCATTTGTTAGCTCATAGAGGAAAGTCTTTCTTGGGTATATCTAAGGCAGTTCATGGTGTCAATATGTGTTGTATGAAAATGCAGGTCTTCTGAAAGTAGAAGTTTTGGAAGTGGATGACTGCAGCATTTCACTGGTCTGGAACCACTTGTTCAGGTGCAGTGCTGGGACAGCTCTGTCCTCTTCCTTTCTCTGACAGGTGTTCCACCAGCCCCATGCCCTGATTTCCCATCCTTCCACTCACCTGTTCTTGGCTCTGAGATAGCATTCCTCTGCCCTGTTCTGTCTGGCACCTAAGCAACTTCGTAGGTATGGAATGAAGAGACAGATTTTTTGAAGGATTTCAAGTCATTAAGGCCTGTGTAGTATGTGACCATTTAGACCTTCAACACCAACCTTGCACCTATTGTTATGTTGGAATTGCTGTGATGTCAGTCATTTTCCGAAGTCTTTGCTCATTTGGAAAATTAGTTCTCTGTTCACGTCCATTCATATTTTATTCAACACACATTTACTGAATTCCTGACACAGGTAAAGCACTGTGCTAAATGTTGTGGGCCCTCCTCCTCCTCTTTCAAATGCCTGCACAAACAATACCTCCTCTGTGAAATTTTTCTACCTTCATCATGTAAAATTAGGGCTTCTGGCTCTGAGCTGGTACTTTGTACATAACTATATGTGGGTATTAATTACAAACTACAATCTAGCTGTTCACAGGACTATCTCTCCTGGTTGAATATGACCTTCTCGAGGACAGGTGCTTGCCTTAATCATTTTTGTCTCACTTAGCACAGTGTGATTTGGACATATCAGGTCATCTACATATGGAAAGAAGGGAACCTGTTTGTGGTGGACACACCCTAAGGTGGCCTCTGATGTCTATCCCCTCCCTTAGAGTGGAGGCAAAATCTGTGACTTGCTTCTAGACAACAGAAAATGGTAAAAGTGATGTGATAGCTATTTCTGTCACTGCCTTGTATTATATAAGACTCTAAGTGGATGGGAGTGAGAGATACTTTTGCTAGCTTTGAAGAAGTAATTTGCAATTTATAGGAGGACCTATGGATGTGTCCATGTGGCAAGGAACTGAGGGTGCCCTTTAGGAGCTAAGAGTGGCCACTGGCTAATAGCAAGTAAGAAATCATGGGCCCAAGTCTCAAACCTGAAACGAAATGAAATCTGACAATAACCCAAGTGGAAGTAGATTCTTCCCCAGTCAAGCCTCCAGATAAGAATGTAGCTCAACAGGTGTCTTGATTGGAGATTTATGAGACCCTGAGTGGAGGACAAAGATAGACTATGCCTGGACTCCTGGTGGAAACTGTGAGATAATGAAGGGACATCTTTTTAAGCTGCTAAGTTTGTGTCATCTGTTAGGCAGGAATAGAAAACATATACCCTGGGAGAGAATGTTCAGCAGGACTTTTTCCTGTGGCTGCAGAATAGGCAACCAGAGTTCAGAATAGAGGGCAAAGAGGCAGTGTTTTCCTCCATCTAAAGAGAGATGCCAACATTCCCCAAATATGAGCCAGAGAGACCCTCACCATAACCACTCCTTGGTTCTTCACCCAATCTATATAGGAGAAAACTTGGAGGAAAAAGGAAGAGAGTCTTTGTGGTTATTGTGCTGATGGAAGTGTTCAGGTAGGAACTGACTGCCTCATCCCTCTCCACTCCAAGTCACGTGATAAGAGCTACCAGAGCATCCCTTGTAAGGTAGGGAGGGATCAGCTACAGGAAGCTGTGATGATGATATTAGTCCTTAGTCACATCTGTACTTAAGTAGTGGATCTGCCTCTTGAATAGAAGAAAAAGGAATGAAAGTGAGTTGGCAAAACTTAGGAAAGGCTGGCGCTTGGGCAATCAGCACTGTCATCACTTGGTATGCCCAGAATTGTGAATGTTCTGGAGGTTAAGAGGATGCTGAAGAACACACTGGAATTGGTCAACTCAGGCTGTTCACTAGGTAGGGAGACTGCAACACCAGTGGGAGCTGAGTGGGAGACTGAAGAGGCCAATCCAGATTTCCCAAGGAAGGGATCTGTACTTTGGGGAGCCTTCACAGGTCCCTGGAGGAAGCCACACTGGAGAGTCAGCATGTAGATGCTCACCATATAAAGGGCATCTGTGGTCCAAAGCAGTGAAAGTAAAGAGAGGATTCAAACACATCTAATTGAATAAGAAGACCTTTGACTCTTTCCCATGCCTCCTATCTCTTCTCTCTTCCCAACTATTGAGGAACTAAGAAGCTGTCTTGAGGGAGAAGATGGAAAGAAGTGAAAAATTAGACCAAACAAACACCTTTCCACTCAAATCCTCTCAAACCACGTGTCCAGCCCATGAGATGGGGGCATTAACTTAGTATTAGAGATGAAATTGAAGTTTTAAAATAGAAGGACTTTAAATACTGAAGGTAACCATGAAGTTATGTATTCTGCCCAGTTGTCATCAAGGGATGGGAGAGACAGAATTAAAAGAGTATGCCTGGAAGCAGGGCTTGGGAAAGAGAATGATTGTCTCATGTATATGACCCCAATGAGTTAAGACTCCTTAATACACTTCGGTTTGCCTTCAGTGAGTTCACAGGTGACTAGGGGAGATATAATAAAGTCAGAAATAACTTAACACATACTAGAGAGGATGAGATGAATGTACCACATCAAGCGTTCAGGGAATTTAGAGGATAGATGGACTTTTCTCACTGGGAGACAAAGGAAGGCATCACATGTTGTCCATAAATATTCTTTGATGTCATCTCAACAATTATGATATGTGTTTGAAAGCAAAAAGTTCTCCATGGCTAACATCCCAGAATTATGAAAGATGTTGGACTATCTTTGTTTCATTTATTTTCTATATTGATGGATTTTTACAGGATTGGACTCTGCACAATTGGCTGGGTATCAAGCTGAAAATCCTGAGTTATGCTCTAGCTTTTCTTCCACTGTTAAGAAATGGCCATTTAAAGTAACAGCTTAAACTGTCTTTTCTCTCTCCTTGTCCTCTCCCTTATTGAGGATGGAAAAAGCAGAAATGTAGTATGTTCTGGCTATTACAGTAATTCAAGATAATAATGAACTTGATCCTTTTCTATAGCTGTGTTTTAATGCTGGGTCCTGGAAAACAGGAAAATATGAGTCAAAATAAGATAGAAAATTGAGTTGACAAGGATATTAGAATTTATTTAACATAACCTAACTAAGGCAGTGAAAGTGAAAATTGAGAGGAGGGGATGGATTTTTGATTTCTTCAGGACTTGACTGTTGGATGTGGGGGTCAGTAAAGGAGAAGGGAGAATGGGGTAGATACTGAAATTCTATCTTGGGCATCTGGGTATAATCATGGAATCAGGAAATACTGGAGAAGGAGCAAAATTTAGGAAGAAAGTGTTGCATCCTGTTTTAAACTCCCTGTCAAGGTTTGCTAAAATCATGAAAGGCTTGTTCTATGAGCTCAGTGGCTGTCTCCCAAGGTTATGGTCACTGAAGTGGGGATGGTTTAGTCTTGGTGGATTTTTCTGTTTATCAAGCTGAATATCAAACTACCACAAAGTGTGCAAAGGCAAAATGGTCATGGGTGTGAGCACATTCTTTCAAAAATATTCACTGTGTGCCTACTCTGTATCAGGCACTGTTCTGGTACTAGGAATAGCCTGGTGAAGCAATGCACAAGGTCCTTGCCCTCGTGGAGCTTGCATTTGCATGGAGACATCAGACAATAAACAAATAAATGAACAAGAGAAATATGAGGCAAAACTCCATTCTAGGCAGAGATGAAAAGGTCCACTGTGCTAGAGAGTGACCAGGGGCTAGTTTGAGTTGGACATTGTGGTAATTGTTTCTGCTCATGTTTTCATAGCCATTCCTTTCCCAGTCCTGGCCTCCCTCCGTGTACTTGCTGACACAATTTCAATTTTCCTGGGGTGCTTACCCTCTGGTCATCTTAGGGAATGTGACCCTTTTCCAGACCACTCCTTAATATCAATCATGGCTGTTTCTTCCTTCTTACTAGTGATTAGTTTCAGTAAAGCAGGTCCTGGCCAATGGGATCTATGAGTTACCAGTTGGGGAACTTCTTTCTGGTAAAGGTTTTTCTACTAAAAAAAGCTGCTTGGAAGGAAATGCCTGTTTTCTTTACAAGACACCATTGTGTCCTCCTGTGATGTCTGGAGCAGTTGCAATCCCCCTGTGACCCTGAAGGGAGCATTGCTGACCTGCTGAAGATGACAGAGTAAAAAGTTGGAAAGGACCTGGGTCTTTGCTGAAGTCCTAATGCTCTTGAATTTTCCAACATCAGAATTATTCTTCCTCTATGCTATGTGTTGTGTGAGTTACCAAAGCTTTGTTTTAGCTGTTTCTAGTTGGGTCTTCTTTGTTACTTGTTGCTGAAGCCATCTTAACTGGTATGTGTGGGTCGGGGGAGGACATGTTGACATGGTGACTTTCAAGCTGACAAATGAATGTCATGAAGGAGCCAAGTTATGTAAAGAGCTGGGGGAAGAGCACATTCCAGGCAGTGGCATCAGCAAATAGAGATGCCCAGTGGGGGATCAGTCATGAAGTGTTTGAGGAAAAAACAGCGGGTCACTACGGTGGTGTGGTGAGTGATGGGAACATAAATGGAGAGGAGGTCAGAGAGGTAAGACATTACAACCTACATAAAGAGCTGCGATTCTTTTTTATTGTAGCAAAATAGAGGAGTTTGGATTTTAATCTAAATACAGCAGAAATCATTGGAGAAGTAGGTCCATCTCTTTCATTTTTTTCATCCCCTAAACCCAACACATAGTTGAACTAAATTGTAGCTTACAGGTTTGCAGTTTGATCAAAATAATTCCAATATTAGAAAGAGCATTTGAAAGTGAATATTTTTCTCTAATGCTCCAGTGTAAAGAGGTAAACTTCTTCTTGACAACAGGCAAAGGGGTTTCTCACAATTCTTTTTATCAGACACAACTTCAGAAACTAAGTTTACAGGTAAAGAAAGTCAGAAACACATGCAAAACTGCAGAGATGACGACTCTTAATTAGCTGCATCAAATGACTCTTGGCATTCCTAATTTTCACCTTTTTGTAACAATTCAATTCATTCCAAGGTTTTACCAGAGTAGACAGGCATGAAATGAATTCTCCACAGTAGGTTACCAATGGCAAAGAAATTGCAAGCTTTGAAATGGCTGGAAGAAATCATGTGATCTCCGGCTCTTGCTTTTCCCTAAACTGTGAATTCTGTCAACATTAATTCTGTGAAATATGTAGGCTGCATTATTAGGGAGAAATGAAAAATTTTATTTTCTCTAAGCCTTATCTGTATTCCATCTTTTCCCTAAGCCCTGCTCTCATGAGGAGGATATTCTCTGGTGGATGTGTAGTATAGTGGATGAGAACTGGAAATCAGGATACCTGGGTGATAGTGGTCTGGATGTGCGAAAAAGATAATAATATAGGGGGTTTTAGTAGACTGTATGTTCTCTGTGGATCAGTAGTGCGGTGGGGCTTTCCCCTCTCTCATACTCTAATATGCCCTGTATGCTAGCCACTTGCTACTCATTTGTACTCTCCTGAAGAGTCCACACAATTTCCTCCCATTGGGTCTTTTTTGTTTTGTTTTGTTTTGTTTTTGTGGTACGCAGGCCTCTCACTGTTGTGGCCTCTCCCTTTGCGGAGCGCAGGCTCAGCGGCCATGGCTCACGGGCCCAGCCGCTCAGCGGCACGTGGGATCCTCCCGGACCGGGGCACGAACCCGCGTCCCAGGCATCCGCAGGCGGATTCTCAACCACTGCGCCACCAGGAAAGCCCCCATTGGGTCTTTTTAAAAACACCATGCCCTCTTCCTGGAATGTCCTTTCTCCACTTCTCTGTTCTTTAAAACCCGAAACTTTCTCTGTCAAGCTTTCTGTGTCGGGTATAAACTTTGTGTGCCTTCTCAAATTCCCTTGACCATTCCCCTTTTTTTCATGCTGCTGCACACCACTTTCTGGATAATGCCATCCCCTGCTTTGCCGATATCCTTACAAACTCTGTGAGGTGACTGGAATCCAGAACGAAGCCCTGAATCTGTATTTCCTTCATGCCTCACATGCAGAGCCCGTCAGGCTTTTGAGACTGAGATTTAAAAGTCCTGCTTTGGGATCTGGGATCTGGGTCCTTGATTGGAAGCTGAGGGGCTGGAAGATGTAAAGTGTGGAGGAATCAACTTGCCTGTGGGTGGCCTTGTACCAATGGAAGTCAGCAGATGAGAGCAGGGAGCCAGGCTGATAAATTCCAACTCTTTTTGCCCTTTTTGGGGTTGCTCAGAAATGTAGTTTCTCTTTGCAAACTTTCCAGAGAAATCTTTCCAGAGGCTGAGTAAACATGCCTCGAATCACTGTCTATATCTCTTTGTTGCATACTGTGAAGCGGTAGCTGCTGCATTGCACTGTACTGTTTAGTATCTTTCCTTACTACATTTCCCCCTTTCTCCCTACCCTTATGCCCCTGGGCTTGCACATCTTAAATAATAATTCTTGTCTTGTGACCTTCCTGACTGCTTCCCGCTGGGCTTTGTTCATACCTCCTCTGTGGGACAGCAGAAGCTCTCTTAAGTCATCTCCTCTTACTGACTCCTGGACAGTCCAATGCTTCCCATTCCTTCTGTAAACCACTATGGATGCTCATCACCAGTAGACTCCTTGCTGTAGTCTCACGTGTACTTATGCGTCCACCTGAATTGTATGCTTATCCAGAGTGACTTATGTTTCCTCCAATTTTGTGTACACAATATTCCCTTATTACTATAACCATATAATGTAATTAAACATTACCTAAGCCAATACATTATGGATGTGAAAATAATAGAGTTGTTTCTATGAAAATCTAGTTGAATGATTTAGATTTAAGGAAATGCTGCTTTAAAAGGAACTAGAGTCAAATTAGATATGGTAAGATAATTGTAAAACTTTGGGGAAAAATTGTAACATCTAGAAGGGTTCTGTAATCATATGGTTTTCCAAGGGCATTTAAATTCTTGTTCTACTACTTTAAATAAACCAAAGTTATCAGAGTTGATATATTATTGGTGTGGTTTATGCAAGAAAGACTACACAGAATGCCAATGGTGGACCAACAGTTACAGAAAAGGTCTTGGCTCTACACCAGAAGATTGGCAGCAATGAAAGCTTTACAGTGACTAATGGATGATTTAAGCATAGGAAAAAAGCATGGTGCCCAGGCAGTAGGCCCTGGAGGGCACAAATTACCTACGGATCAATCTGCTGCTTAAAAATTATCAATCTTCTGCTTAAAAAAAACAGAGTGGTTAAAATCACTTATCAATAAGAAAAATTTTATTAGAGAATAACTCTCCAATAAGGTTGATATAGTTCTAAATTTTAAGATGTTTTCCAGAAAACCGTGGTGCAAAAGGTAAAGCAAGTACTACAAGTATACACAAAATTCAAACAAGGATTCTCGGCAGCTGCCAATAGCAATGCAGATGGAATTCCAAATTCTGACTTTTTATTATTGGCAAAAGAAAAAGTCTCCAAGATTTAAGAGATATAAATTGTTTGTTTTTACAAGATAAGTAGTCTTCACAAAAATCAGCATAGAAAGACTCTGAATTATTCTATAAATTGATTTTTTCCTGTGAATGTACACATTCTGTGAAGAAACACTTGAAGAAAATAGACACCTAAAAAGCCTATGCTTTCTTTATTAATGTTTTTTAAATTATGGGTTTTGACTCTTGGTGGGTCATGAAATAAATGTACTGAGTTGGGGAAAAAGATTTTTAAAAATAAAATGAAATAGAATAGAAAATATCAGTGTGAATTATATGTTATAAAGGTATTTTATGAAAATTTGTCTTATTATATGTGTGTGGTATGTGTATTTGTGATATTAAATTTCTAACTGTGATGTAAAATTTCTCTTACCTTGTATTTCTGGCCAAAACTTTGAAGGCCTTCGGTCTAACATATGCTTCTTCATGTTGTAGTTATGAATAATGTAAAGAAAGTGATTTAAATAAATGTCAGTCTTTTATAACATAATGTAACTTCTTTGTTCCAAGTTATGGATCATGGGGTTATAAAATGTTTCAAAGATAATTTTGGAATTTAATTTCAGAAATAGAAGACATGAATATATATATATATATATATATATATATATATATATATATACACACGCGCGCGTGTATATATATGATACAAACAATCATTAAAAATCATTGACATTAAAGGAGATTTTCCTTTCAGTTTAGTGGGGAGTGAAATTCCCAGTTCGATATTTACTAAATCTCAGAGAAGAGAAAAATGTTGCCTGAGGTTGACAACATTGGAAAAATTCTGAACTACAAGAGAATAATTAAGAACATGGTTTAGTAACTGACCTCAGACAAATTGGAGGTGCCAATGATTTACAGAAAGATGATATATAACAATGAACTAATGATGCCTATTTGTTGCAATATATACTTAGCGTCAGGGATGAAATCCTTCAGGGTATGACAGAAATAAAAAAAACTCAAAAAATGAAGAAGACAGGGAAAAGGAAGTATAATATCAAGTCTAGAGCCCAAATCTTCTCATCATGCAGAAGCTAAAGTTGTCCCAGGTGGAATTTTATTCTATTGAATTGGTAGTCAACTGTGTTATGACACATGAAAAATGCACATGCTTCAAAAATAGGTTTCAAGAACTATGTTTCTTTTTCTAAACAACTTCCAAATATTAAATAAATGAATATTTATATATTTTAAATTAAAGCAAAATATTTAAACTTTACATGTATCATTTTCATGATTCTCTGCTTTAACTGACTTTCTATTTATAAAGTCAATACTGGTCTTGATGGTTTGCATAAGACTGTTGTTATTGCCTTCTATTGCCAGTGTTTTTCTTTCTGTCTTTCATGCCAGGGTCTGGTGTCAGTCAAGTATACAGTTTCTGGATTCAGACCTCTTGGGTTGGACTGTAGCTCTTCTATCACCCACTAATGAGACCCTGGATTTACAATTCAGTCTCTCTGGGCCTGAGTTCTCCCATTGGAAGGATGGAGCTGGGATTTCACTTGATTTCATTAGATTAAAACTCGGATAACCTATGTAAAGGCCTAAGCATAGGGTCAGATACACAGTAAATACTCAACAATGATAGTTTTCCCCACTCTGATGTCTTAAATTTACCATAAATATAATTTGCATTGTCTTTTCTCATTTCGAAACACTTTTCAGCATATATTTCAGATTGCCTGGCACGGCAACCATTTTCGTTGCTCCCCAAATCTTTAGGAGTTTTCTCAGAATAATAACCGTTAAAATGATACCATTAGCTTATATATTGATGGCATTTTATAATGTTTAAATTTGATGTGAGTGGCCTAATAGGGCTCATTTACCAGGTTTCATAGTTCAGGATTACAATACTCAGAAACATTAATTTACCCACTCTAGTTCACCCAGCTTATGGATGGGAAGAGAAGACTGACCCATGCTCTCCTGACACCGAGCCCAGTTTTTCCATCCCCTGTTGTCACATGCACAGTCCTCTGTGTGAGCCAACGTGGATCATACCGCATGGCCAAGCAGCCTTCCCTGGGAACTTGGAAACTGGTCCAACTTGGAGGAATCTCATTAGCACTTTTCAAAGCTTTACCCTGACTGCATTTTAAGAGGTATAATTTTTCTGGATCTGTATCTCGAATAGATGCTGGTTATTGGCAAGTACTGTATCTCATTTGGGTGGAATTTTCCCCATAACATGATTCAAACTGTATTAAAAGACTAGAGAAAAAGGAAAAACAAAAACCCTTCAAATAAAAGGCATCCAGAGAGTCTCCTGCTATTTGACTTATAAAAATAATGGCAATGATTCACAAAGTTCATTATCTAATTCCTTCAAGACCCAAGGATTCATGCCATCTGGATCTCTTGATTTGTCTCTGTTCGGTTTCTCCATGAAGCCTCTTGCCTCTTTTTTTGTCACAGCTGAAATAAATTATTGGGCTTCTCTTACCGTTCATATACATGACAATTCCAGACTTTAAAAAAATATACATAAAAGAAGTATTTCAGTAGCTTGGAAATTTGCAGTGGTTGTAATGTTTGGTACTTTTTGTCTTGATTGTATTTTTAAATTACATCTACACTGTTGGCTGGGGTCAAATCATTCTGCATTTTTGCTTTGTTATTTGCTTTCCCCAGACTTCCTAGATTTAGAAAGCTTAGTTTTATTCCTTTCTCCATTTTATTAGGCTCACAGTCACCCTTAAAAGAATCAAAATCTCATCCAGAAACAACTGGCTGGCTTCTTCCTAGAATTTATGGTTTTAGGGAGAGCAGCAAACTGATTTAATAAAATAGAAGTTCCTTTTTGAAATTTGTTTTTTTGTCCATTTGTGTTCTCATCTTCCATATATGTATATATATTTAATTTGAAAATTTTTAAAAAATTTTATTTTTCCTCAAACTATAGCATGAACCCAGGTAGACCTGGGTTTGAACCCCCAGGTCCTTTTTCATTTTGTGCATTTTTAGGATCCTAGAAGGACAGATAACTGCTAGGAAGAAGTTTTCCATGTCCTTACCATTGCTTAGGGTAGCCTGCATTACTTCCTCATGTTCTAGAATAACCCCTCACATATGGCTATTCTGGGGAGTGGTGAGGGAAAGTCAGGGTCAAGATAAACCTGAGGAGGAAGGAGTGGGAGAATTTGGAAAAGATTATTTCTCTCAATAGCACATAGTCATGTTATACAAAAAAGCTAACAAGCAGGATTTGCAGATGGCTGAAGCCTAGAAGCAGAGAAAGACGCAGAGGCAGAGAATGGACTTGAGGACACGGGGAGGGGGAAGGGTAAGCTGGGACGAAGTGAAGGAATAGCACTGACATTTACACACTACGAAATGTAAAATAGATAGCTAGTGGGAAGCAGCCGCATAGCACAGGGAGATCAGCTCCGTGCTTTGTGACCACTTAGAGGGGTGGGATAGGGAGGCTGGGAGGGAGGCGCAAGAGGGAGGGGATATGGGGATATATGTATATGTATAGCTGATTCACTTTGTTACACAGCAGAAACTAACACAACATTGTAAAGCAATTATACTCCAATAAAGACGTTTAAAAAAAAAAGCTAATGCTTTTATTTTCTTAAAAAAAACCAAAAAAACCCATGTCTTAGAGACTTAGGAAGTTTAGAGACCCTAAACCATGTGGATTCACTTATCTTCAGCTGTAACTTATGAATTAACACCTGTCCTGCAAACACACAAAGCAGTCCTTCCTGGAAGATGAGTTCTTTAGGACTTTTCCTTCTACGGTAGACATGGAGTGCTCTTTTTTTACATACAGTGCCTTTGAACATCCTTCATCTACTTGGACAATTCCACTCTGTAAAGTCCATTCCTCCTAAGATAGAAACCAGAAGTCTTCTGCCCAGTCACCCTTACATCTTTGGTACATTCACGTGAGAAGAGTTTATCTAGAGACAGCTTAGCAGTTAGAAGCTAGTGACACTAAAAATGTGGGGTCCGCAAGAATCCATGCTGTAAGGATGGCACAGACATCCCAGGATCCAGGAGCTGAAGGGGCAGAGGTCCTGGTGGTGTCAGGGGCTGGGAGTCAGCGTTGTAAACTCCAGTGCTTTCTCTGCGGCTTTACAACTGCTGCGAGCTTACAGGCGATTTGGGATTGTTCATGGGGGTGTCATCCTTACACTCGGTTCCCACATCCATATAAATGGAGCCGCTATCACCGACCTCATGGCATCACTGCTAGGATGAAATGGTAATGGACATGCAAACACCTAGCACTTGGTCTCACCAATGACTATGAATGTCAGTTTCTTTCGTTCCTTTCCCTACAGTTTCTGTTTCATTTCTCCCTCCAGGGTCGTGAGTTTATGGTCTCACAAATCCAAGGGAGCTGAGCTGACTGATCAAGATTCTAGGGTGTTAAGTCCCCAGGTCCAGAGCAATGCCAAAGAGGGACAGTACAGCGAGCCTAAGGAATGAAGGGAAAGGGCAGGGGAAGGGAATTCTTGGCAGAGGAAGCTACAAGAGCAGAGGATTGGGCTCCAAACCATTTGGCTGCGAGAAACAGGAATAGTCAGTTTGCCTGGAGAATTCAGGGTGAGCTTGCATTTCTGCAGTCTGTTTTGATGTCACATAAACATAATTATTGACATGGAAAGTTGTTTACACTATGCTATTAAGTGATAAAAGCAGATTACAGAGTAGTAAATGCAATATGAAGCCATTTTTGTATGGTATATATGTGTATATGAATTATGTATATATGTAACATATAGACACATAAAAATCTAGAAGAGGATATATCAGTTTTTCTTTTTTAAAACATCTTTATTGGTGTATAATTGCTTTAAAATGGGGTGTTAGTTTCTGCTGTATAACAAAGTGAATCAGCTATACATATGTGTATATATATATATATATATATATATATATATATATATATATATCCATATCTCCACCCTCTTGCATCTCCCTCCCACTCTCCCTAACCCACCGCTCTAGGTGGTCACAAAGCACGGAGCTGATTTCCCTGTGCTATGGAGCTGCTTCCCACTATTTTCCCACTATTTTACATTTGGTAGTGTATATATGTCCACGCCACTCTCTCACTTCATCCCAGCTTACACTTCCCACTCTCTTTGTCCTCAAATCCATTTTCTACATCTGTGTCATTATTTCTGTCCTGCTTCTAGGTTCTTCGGAACAATGGTTTTTTTTTTTTTTGATTCCATATATATGTGTTAGCATGTGGTATTTGTTTTTCTCTTTCTGACTTACTTCACTCAGTATGACAGACTCTAGGTCCATCCACCTCACTACAAATAACTCAATTTCATTTCTTTCTATGGCTGAGTAATATTCCATTGTATATATGTGCCACATCTTCTTTATCCATTCATGTGTCAATGGACACTTAAGTTGCTTCCATGTACTGGCTATTGTAAATAGAGCTGAAATGAACATTGTGGCACATGACTCTTTTTGAATTATGGTTTTCTCAGAGTATATGCCCAGTAGTGGGATTGCTGTGTCGTATGGTAGTTCTATTTTTAGTTTTTTAAGGAACATCCATACTGTTCTCCATAGTGGCTATATACGTTTACATTCCCACCAACAGTGCAAGAGGGTTCCCTTTTCTCCACACCCTCTCCAGCATTTGTTGTTTGTACATTTTTATGATGATGCCCATTCTAACCAGTGTGAGGTGATACCCCATTGTAATATGATTTGCATTTCTCTAATAATTAGTGATATTGAGTATCTTTTCATGTGCTTTTTGCCCATCTGTATGTCTTCTTTGGAGAAATGTCTCTTTAGGTCTTCTGTCCATTTTTGGATTGATTTGTTTGTTTTTTTTGATATTGAGCTGCATGAGCTGCTTGTAAATTTTGGAGATTAATCCTTTGTCAGCTGCTTCATTAGCAAATATTTTCTCCCATTCTGAGGGTTGTCTTTTCATCTTGTTTATGGTTTCCTTTGCTGTGCAAAAGCTTTTAAGTTTCATTAGGTCCCATTTGTTTATTTTTGGTTTTATTTCCATTTCTCTAGGAGGTGGGTCAAAAAGGATCTTGCTGTGATTTATGTCATAGAGTGTTCTGCCTATGTTTTCCTCTAAGAGTTTGATAGTGTCCGGCCTTACATTTAGGTCTTTAACCCACTTTGAGTTTATTTTTGTGTATGGTGGTAGGGAGTGTTCTGATTTCAGTCTTTCACATGCAGCTCTCCAGTTTTCCCAGCACCACTTATTGAAGAGGCTCTCTTTTCTCCATTGTATATTCTTGCCTCCCTTATCAAAAATAAGGTGACCATATGTGCGTGAGTTTATCTCTGGGCTTTCTATACTGTTCTATTGATCTATATTTCTGTTTTGGTGCCAGGACCATACTGTCTTGATTACTGTAGCTTTGTAGTATAGTCTGAAGTCCAGGAGCCTGATTCCTCCAGCTCCATTTTTCTTTCTCAAGATTGCTTTGGCTATTAGGGGTCTTTTGTGTTTCCATACAAACTGTGAAATTTTTTGTTGTAGTTCTGTGAAAAATGCCAGTGGTCATTTGATAGGGATTGCATTGAATCTGTAGATTGCTTTGGGTAGTATAGTCATTTACATAATGTTGATTCTTCCAATCCAAGAACATGGTATATCTCTCCATCTGTTTGTATCATTTTTAATTTCTTTCATCAGTGTCTTATTGTTTTCTGCATACAGGTCTTTTTTCTCCTTATGTAGGTTTATTCCTAGGTATTTTATTCTTTTTGTTGTAATGGTAAATTGGAATGTTTCCTTAATTTCTCTTTCAGATTTTTCCACATTAGTGTATAGGAACTCAAGAGATTTCTGTGCATTAATTTTGTATCCTGCTACTTTACCAAATTCATTGATTAGCTCTAATAGTTTTCTGGTAGCATCTTTAGGCCCTCTCTATATAGTATCATGTCATCTGCAAAGAGTGACAGCTTTACTTCTTCTTTTCTGATTTGGATTCTTTTATTTCTTTTTCTTCTCTGAGTGCTGTGGCTAAAACTTCCAAAGCTATGTTGACTAATAGTCATGAGAGTGGACAGCCTTGTCTTGTTCCTATTCTCAGAGAAAATGGTTTCAGTTTTTCACCATTGAGAATGATGTTGGCTGTGGCTTTGACATATATGGCCTTTGTTATGTTGAGGTAAGTTCCCTCTATGCCTACGCTCTGGAGGTTTTTTTTTTATCATAAATGGGTGTTAAATTTTGTCAGAAGCTTTTTCTGCATTTACTGAGATGATCATATGGTTTTTCTCCTTCAATTTGTTAATATGGCATATCACATTGATTGATTTGCATGAATTGAAGAATCCTTGCTTTCCTGGGATAAACCCCACTTGATCATGATGTATGATCCTTTTAATGTGCTGTTGGATTCTGTTTGCTAGTATTTTGTGGATGATTTTTGCATCTATGCTCATCAGTGATATTGGCCTGTAGTTTTCTTTCTTTGTGACATCTTTGTCTGGTTTTGGTATCAGGGTGATGGTGGCCTCGTAGAATGAGTTTGGGAGTGTTCCTCCCTCTGCTATATTTTGGAAGAGTTTGAGAAAGATAGGTGTTAGCTCTTCTCTAAATGTTTGATAGAATTCGCCTGTGAAGCCATCTGGTCCTGGGCTTTTGTTTGTTGGAAGATTTTTAGTCACAGTCTCAATTTCAGTGCTTGTGATTGGTCTGTTTATATTTTCTATTTCTTCCTAGTTCAATCTCAGAAGGTTGTGCTTTTCTAAGAATTTGTCCATTTCTTCCAGGTTGTCCATTTTATTGGCATACAGTTGCTTGTAGTAATCTTTCATGATCCTTTGTATTTCTGCAGTGTCAGTTGTTACTTCTCCTTTTTCATTTCTAATTCTATTGATTTGCATCTTCCCTCATTTTTTCTTGATGAGTTTGGCTAATGGTTTATCAATTTTGTTTATCTTCTCAAAGAATAGCTTTTAGTTTTATTGATCTTTGCTATTGTTTCCTTCATTGCTTTTTCATTTATTTCTGATCTGATCTTTATTATTTGTTTCCTTCTGCTAGCTTTGGGGTTTTTCTGTTCTTCATTCTCTAAATGTTTTAGGTGTAAGGTTAGGTTATTTCTTTGAGATGTTTCTTGTTTTTTGAGGTAAGATTGTATTACTATAATCTTCCCTCTTAGAACTGCTTTTGCTGCATCCTAAGGGTTTTGGGTCATTGTGTATTCATTGACATTTGTTTGTAAGTATTTTTTGATTTCCTCTTTGATTTCTTCAGTGATCTCTTGGTTATTTAGTAGCATATTGTTTAGCCTCCATGTGTTTGTATTTTTTACAGTTGTTTTCCTGTAATCGATATCTAATCTCATAGCATTGAGGTTGGAAAAGATACTTGATGCGATTTCAATTTTCTCAAATTTACCAAGGCTTGATTTGAGACTCAAGATATGATCTATCCTGGAGAATGTTCCATGCGCAGTTGAGAAGAAAGTGTATTCTGTTGTTTTTGGATAGAATGTCCTATAAATATCAATTAAGTCCATCTTGTTTAATGTATCATTTAAAGCTTGTGTTTCCTTATTTATTTTCATTTTGGTTGATCTGTCCATTGGTGAAACAGGGATGTTAAAGTCCACTACTATGATTATGTTACTGTCGATTTCCCCTTTTATGGCTGTTAGCATTTGCCTTATGTACTGAGGTGCTCCTATGTTGGATGCATAAATATTTACAATTGTTATATCTTCTTCTTGGATTGATCCCTTCATCATTATGTAATGTCCTTCTTTGTCTCTTGTAAAAGTCTTTGTTTTAAAGTCTATTTTGTCTGATATGATAATTGCTACTCCAGCTTTCTTTTGATTTCCATTGACATGGAATATCTTTCTCCATCCCCCCACTTTCAGCCTGTATGTGTCCCTAGGTCTGTAATGGGTCTCTTGTAGACAACATATATATGGGTCTTGTTTTTGTATCCATTCAGCCAGTTTATGTCTTTTGGTTGAAGCATTTGATCCATTTATATTTAAGGTAATTATCGATATGTATGTTCCTATTACTATTTTCTTAATTGTTTTGGGTTTGTTATTGTAATTCTTTTCCTTGTCTTGTGTTTCCTGCCTAGAGAGGTTCCTTTAGCATTTGCTCTAAAGCTGGTTTGGTGGTGCTGAATTCTCTTAGCTTTTGCTTGTCTGTAAAGGTTTTAATTTCTCTGACGAATCTGAATGAGATCCTTGCTGGGTAGAGTAACCTTGGTTGTAGTTTTTTCCCTTTCATCACTCTAAATATGTTCTGCCACTCCCTTTTGGCTTGCAGAGTTTCTGCTGAAAGATCAGCTGTTAACCTTATGGGGATTCCCTTGTATGTTATTTTGTTGTTTTTCCTTTGTTGATTTTAATATTTTTTCTTTGTATTTAATTTTTGATAGTTTGATTAATATGTGTCTTAGCATACTTCTCCTTGGATTTATCCTGTATGGGACTCTCTGTGCTTCCTGGCCTTGATTGACTATTTCCTTTCCCATATTAGGGAAGTTTTCAACTACAATCTCTTCAAATATTTTCTCAGTCCCTCTCTTTTTCTTTTCTTCTTTTGGGACCCCTATAATTCAAATGTTAGTGCATTTCATGTTGTCCCAGAGGTCTCTGAGACTGTCCTCAATTCTTTTCATTCTCTTTTCTTTATTGTGCTCTGTGGTAGTTATTTCCACTATTTTATCTTACAGGTCGCTTATCCATCCTTCTGCCTCAGTTATTGTGCTATTGATTCCTTCTAGGGAATTTTAAATTTCATTTATTTTGTTGTTCATCACTGTTTGTTTGCCCTTTAGTTCTTCTAGGTCTTTGTTAAACGTTTCTTGTATTTTCTCCATTCTATTTCCAAGATTTTGGATCATCTTTACTATCATGACTCTGAATTCTTTTTCAGGTAGACTGCATATTTCCCTTAATTTTTTTGGTCTGGTGAGTTTTTTCCTTGCTCTTTCATCTGCAGCGTATTTCTCTGTCTTCCCATTTTGCTTAACTTACTATGTTTGGGGTCTCCTTTTCACAGGCTGCAGGTTCATTGTTCCCGTTGTTTTTGGTGTCTGCCCCCAGTGGCGAAATTTGGTTCAATGGGTTGTGTAGGCTTCCTGGTGGAGTGGATTTGTGCCTGTGTTCTGGTGGATGAGGCTATATCTTGTCTTTCTGGTGGGCACGACCACATCTGGTGGTGTGTTTTGGGGTGCCTGTAACTTTATTATGATTTTAGGCAGGCTCTCTGCTAATGGGTGGGGTTGTGCTCCTGTCTTGATAGTTGTTTGGCATAGGGTGTCCAGCACTGTAACTTGCTGGTCGTTGAGTGGAGCTGGGTTTTAGCATTGAGATGGAGATCTCTGGGAGAGCTTTTGCCGTTTGTTATTACATGGAGCCAGGAGGCCTCTGGTGGACCAATGTCCTGAACTTGGCTCTCCCACCTCAGAGGCAGAGGGCTGACTCCTGGCTGGAGCACTGAGACCCTCTCAGCTACACAGCTCAGAAGAAAAAGGAGAAAAAAAGAAAGAAAGAAAAATAAAATAAAGTTATTAAAATAAAAGTTTAAAAAATGATTTAAAATAATAAAAATTAGAAAGTAGTAAAAAAAAAAAAAAAAAAAGGAAAAGAAAAAAAGAAAGAAAGAAGTGAGCAACCAGACCAAGAAACAAATCCACCAGTGATAACAAGTGCTAAAAAGTATACAGAAAAAAAAAAATGGACAGAAAGAACCCTAGGACAAATGGTAAAAGCAAAGCTATACAGACAAAATCACACAAAGAAGCATACAAATACTCACAAAAAGAGAAAAAGGAAAAGAAAATCCATATATAAAAAAAAAGGGGGGCTTCCCTGGTGGTGCAGTGGTTGAGAGTCCGTCTGCCGGTGCAGGGGACACGGGTTCGTGCCCCGGTCTGGGAGGATCCCGCATGCCGCGGAGCGGCTGGGCCCATGGGCCGTGGCCGCTGAGCCTGCGCGTCCGGAGGCTGTGCTCCGCAACAGGAGAGGCCACAACAGTGAGAGGCCCACATACAGCAAAAAAAAAAAAAAAAAAAAAAAAAAAAAAAGGAACAGAGCAACCAAATCAATAAACAAATCTACTAATGATAATAAAGTCTAAATACTAAACTAAGATAAAGATAAAACCAGAAACAAATTAGATGCAGAAATCAAACCCCAAGTCTACAGTTGCTCCCAAAGTCCACTGCATCAATTTTGGGATGATTTGTTGTCCATTCAGGTATTCCAGAGATGCAGTGTATACCAAGTTGATTGTGGAAATTTAATCCTCTGCTCCTGAGGCTGCTGGGAGAGATTTCCCTTTCTCTTCTTTGTTCCCACAGCTCCTGGGTTCAGCTTTGGATTTGGCCTTGCCTCTGCGTGTAGGTTGCCTGAGGGTGTCTATTCCCTGCCTGTACAGGATGGGGTTAAAGGAGCAGCTGATTAGGTGGCTCTGGCTCACTCAAGCTGGGAGAGGGAGGGGTATGGAATGCGGGGCAAGCCTGCATCGGCAGAGGCAAGCATGATGTTGTAACAGCCTGAGGCGTGCCCTGCGCTCTCCTGGGGAACTTGTCCCTGGATCACGGGACCCTGCCGTGGTGGGCTGCACAGGCTTCCGGGAGGGGAGGTGTGGATAGTGACCTGTACTTGCACACAGGCTTCTTGGTGGCTGCAGCAGCAGCCTTAGCATCTCATGCCTGTCTCTGGTGTCTGCTCTGATAGCCGCGCTCGTGCCTGTCTCTGGAGCTCTTTTAGGTGGTGCTCTGAATCCCTTCTCCTGGCACACCCCCAAACAATGGTCTCTTGCCTCTTAGGCAGTTCCAGACTTTTTCCTGGACTCCTTCTGGCTAGCTGTGGTGCACTAGCCCTCTTCAGGCTGTGTTCACGCAGCCAACCCCAGTCCTCTCCCTGGGATCCAACCTCCGACGCCCAAACCTCAGCTCCCAGCCCTACCTGCCCTGGCAGGTGAGCAGACAGACCTCTCAGGCTGGTGAGTGCTGGTTGGCCCCGATCCTCCATACGGGAATCTCTCCACTTTGCCCTCTGCAGCCCTGTTGCTGCGCTCTCCTCCGTGGCTCCAAAGCTTCCCCTCCGCCCACCTCCTATCTCTGCCAGTGAAGGGGCTTCCTAGTGTGTGGAAACTTTTCCTCCTTCACAGCTCCCTCCCAGAGGTGCAGGTCCTGTCCTTATTCTTTTGTCTCTGTTTTTTCTTTTTTCTTTTGCCCTACCCACGTACGTGGAGAGTTTCTTGCCTTGTGGGAAGTCTGAGGGCTTCTGCCAGTGTACAGCAGGTGTTCTGCAGGAGTTGTTCCATGTGTCAATGTATTTCTGATGTATTTGTGGGGAGGAAGGTGATCTCCACGTCTTACTCCTGTGCCAATTTGTAGGTCTCCTGATACATCAGTTTTAACAATACCTAATTCTAGGTTGTGAGACAATGGGTAATGTATTTTTAAAAATCTTTTTAATTACTTGTATTTGATTTTTTTCAAATGAACATGTATTATTTTTGTAATAGAAATAAAAATTTAAAAAGAGAAAAAACATTGTGTCACTAACACATAGTGTTCTAACACATGACAATTTATTTCACTAATTAATCTAGGTGGTTTCCAGTTTTTCCCCATCATAAAAATGCTGCGTTTAATCAGGTAGAGTTTTGTTTATTTGTTTGTTTCTTAGAAAGGCATCTTTGATTATTTGATTGACTGAGTGTGGTTGTTTTTAATTTTGTGTTTGCCTTTCCTTTTCAATATATTTTAAAGGAAGGAATGTTCACATTCCCTCTTTTCTACTTCTTTATAAAATGTCCTTGTATTTCCAGAATAGATTGAGCTCTAAGGCAAATTGGAATTCTGATTTTCTGGACATTCATGAAATGAGATAATCATGCCAAATTGCAAATGGAATGCAGGTGGTGTTGCAAGCTCTCTCCATCCTTAAGAGGACAGTTCACGCAAAAACTAAAGGTGAACTACCCAAACTGAAAATGCTCTTTAAAATATCAGACATTTTACATTTTCTCACTTGATCATCAAAACAAAACCAAACTAAATCAGAAAGAACATTTCTTTACTGCACATTCATTGTGCCAACACATTCCTTTATATTAAAAATGAAAAGACCTTAAAATACCCTAACAGATAGCAAAGCCTTAGAGAGTAAGTTTACATGCAGGGCTGGAGATATTCATTAAAATTGTAATTAGACTCACGATTAAATTCATTCACAGTAGAAACTTTGCTTGTAAGTGTTGCTACAGGAAGAAACCTCCAGTCTGAAAATTAGTTCAGCAGTCTGAGCGATTTTAATTATGCAGAGTTGATTATCGCTAGAGAAGGAAACCTTTATTGCAGCAACAGAATGAAAATCTTTTTTGCCCCTTTTTTGGTTTCCTGAGCTAATATGAGGTGCATATTTTGATAACCAAATGTTTCTCTAGGCAAAGAAAATGTGAGAAAATGTGCACAGCAGGAGAGCAGAAGTTATTAAATGGCCATCCAAAAGATAAGATACACAATGCCCAGCTCAGCATCTTTCTTTCATTTCAGTTGATCCCTTTATTTGGATAAAGGCAAAGGGAGTGAAATGGAATTTATTTAACATCTACTATGTGCAATCACTTGTGATAAGCAGTTTCTTTTTCCCAGGTCCCCCTTTGTATCATATTTCCATTTTATAGATGAAGAAACTGGTAATCAGGGAAGTTAAATGACTCTCATAAAAAGGGGGCTAAATGCTCGGTGTGCCCCCAAAGCCTGTCTCTTTTCACTGTTATCATTAGGAAGAAGAAATCCAACAGGGACTTTCAAAGTTGCTTTTACTCATGCAAGTGTATGCTCTCACACTGTGTATTTCCTTTTGTGCTGTCACATACTCTCTTGGAGAAGGCTTGCACCCTACCCAACCCTGCCTCAAACCAGCCGGTCTAAGTGCAGCTGAGGGCAAAGCCTCTACAGATCTGGCTCCATTTCCGCCTATGGTCAAAAGCTCAGAGGCTGCAGAGCTGTTGGGTGCTGTGCATAGTGGAAAGGGGCTGGATGTGTAGTCAGGAAACCTGATTTCTGCTCCCAGATCATAGACCTACGAGCTGTGGGATTTGGGGAAAATCATTTTGCCTTTCTGGAATTACATTTCTCCTCTGTCAGATGAGCAGGAGGTGGGCTTGATGATGGGGGAGGTCCTCACAGCAGTAATGTTCCAGGATGCCCTGAGGCTCCCACTGGGTTTTCAAAGCAACCAAGGAAGGGCTGTCTCCCTGGAACCCTTGGACTTCCTCTTCTCCAGAGCCCAAAGCCATGATGAGCATACATATTTTTAAAAATAATTAGAACAAATGTCAAACAGTAGAGAGAAGAATATAATGAACTCTCATATACCCATAATGTAGATTTAACAATTGTTTACATTTTCCACATTGATTGTATGTCTGTCTTTGTCCTGAAATTTAAAGCGAATTACAGACACGATGTCATATCAGCCATGAAAGCTTCAGTATACATATCTAAAAAGTAAAGGCCATTTTCCTATATAAAATCACAATTTTCACAGCTAATCCAAATAATAGTTTCTTCAAATAGTCAAATAACCAGTTCATGCTCAAATTTCTCCAACTGCCCCTCTAATATTACAGTTGGGTTGTCTAAAGCAGGATCTGATCATTGTCCATACATCACATGTGGTTATGTCTCTTAAATCTTTTAAAATCTCATACAGTCTCACTCTATTTTTTTTTAAATGGCATTGACTTGTTGAAGATTTCAGAGAAACTGGGGCTTATTGTTCTGTCAAAAGTCTCTCTTTCTGAATTTTCTGATTGCTTCTTCATGGTGTTAGTTTTCTTGTTCCTAAGTCCTACATAAACTTAAAATTAGATCTACACATTTGAATAGATCCAAGGTAAATGTTTTCTCAAGAACACTTCATGGATGATACTGTGTCCTTCATATTTAATCACTCTGGGAGGCAATTAGGTAGTGACACTTGATCCCACCCCTGTGAAGTGACAGTCCCCTTGTGACCAGCATGTAGGCTGTGGGTGATATTTTGCCATCAGGTCAACATCCAGTTCACCATTAACCTTTCACCTAAGGGTCTTAGTATCATTAATAATCCCTGCCTAAATCGATTATTTCATTAGTAGCTGAAAAATGAATTTGTAATTTGATATTTCCTTCTCTATTTACTAGCTGACATTCTTGTATAGAGAACTTACCAAGGGCTCATCTTGACAAAGGCAGGGTCTACATCCCCAAGGTTGGATTCCTTGACTTCTTGCATTTAATCTCGTACCAGGTTTTTCCTTAATTGACTTTAATTTGGATTTGAGAAGAGTGCTTTTCTCAGCATTGCTGGATTCAGGATTCTCTTTTCAATAAGCCATGGCTTCTGAGGAAAACAAAAGCAAGCCTCACTCATAAAATTGGAAAGATTTCCTTTTTGTTTTAAAAGCCAAAGAATCTCACTAGGAAACAAGCAATGCAATGCCTCTAGGGTATCTTGAAAATATACATTTTTCAACAAGGCTTACACAGAAGATAAAGAATTATCTTCCCCCAAAACAACTTCTTTTTCACAGATTAAACATTTAACTTCTGACATATCAATTGCAGGCATGTTAGCAACATTCCTAGTAGACATAGGCTAGGTCAGCTTGTTGCTGCTGCGTTTGCTGTTACCTGGAAGATGTCTTCTTGTTTTCTCCTTGTGGGTTATAGGCATCTTGCTACATTCTTCTCAAAAGGTCCAAAAGATTTGAACATTTACAGATGACTACAGTTTGAGTCTCTGGTCAATGATGATGTGAATTCCAACAGTTTAGAGCTTCCACATAACCACTAGGGGAGAAAGTGAAGAGCCCTGTAAAACAATGCACAGGCAGGATATCTTCGTGGGATGGCTCCTCATAATTGATGATATGTAAGCAAGAAATCATTAAGAACACTTATCCTCTAAAATAGAGATAGATACCATATAATCCAGCAATCCCACTCCTGGGTATATATCCAGAAAAAATCATAATTCAAAAAGATACATGTACCCTAATGTCCATTGCAGCACTCTTTAGAATAGCCAAGACATGGAAGCAACCTAAATGTGCACTGACAGATGAATGGATAAGAAGCTGTGGTATATATATATAAATGGAATATTATTCATCCATTAAAAAGAATGGAATATTATTCAGCCATAAAAAGAATGAAATAATGCCATTTGCAGCAACATGGATGGACCTAGAGATTATCATACCAAGTGAAGTAAGCCAGATAAAGACAAATATCATATGATATTGCCTATATGTGGAATCTAAGAAAATAATACAAATGAACTTATATACAAAACAGAAATAGACCCACAGACATAGAAAACAAAATTATGGTTACCAAAGGGGAAGGGGGGGAGGGATAAATTAGGAGTTTGGGTTTAATATATACACACTACTATTTATAAAATAGATAACCAACAAGGACCCACTGTATAGCACAAAGAACTATACTAAATATTTTGTAATAACCTATAAAGGAAAAGAATATATATGTATCTGAATCACTTTGCTATACACCTGAAACTAACACAACATTGTACATCAACTATACTTCAATAATAATAATTAAAAAGAACATGTCCTGAAGTATCTGGACTTCAGGCCTCCAAATCTTAAATGGAGAACCTAGATTAAACCCTGAGATGTACACTGACCCTCAGAAATAAAATAAGAAGGATTGAACTTTGATAAAACTAAAGGTTCTTTGCAGGGGTACCACATGGGCTGTGCTTAATGAGTTCTCTGAGGTGGTGTAACTGGGAGTCAGGTAGACCTGGGGCTCCAGTTTCTACCACAACCTTTACTAGTTGGGTCAATTTATTAACCTTTCTGAAGCTCAGGTGTCTTATTCGTATATAGCTGGAGTCCCATGTGAGCAAAAGTTGGCATTCATAGATGTCTTTGTGATCTGATGAATCCATGGACCTATCCTGCTAGGAATCACTTGGCATGAGGGATTTTGGTCCAAGGAGAATGAGAGCAGAGGTTTTTACAGGTGCCTGAGTGTGGGGAGGAAAAGGTGAGGATGATATGGAGCCTGTGTTGGATGATGGCTTTTAAGCATTAGGTCTCAGTCTCAAGGCTGTGTCTAAACTGGAGGTTATGGTGACCAGAATTTGAGGGGATGTTTTCATATGGCCCTGAAGATTAACCTTTGGGGCCCAGGAGTCAAAATGAGATGCATAGTGGGTGGACATTCCTCATACTCCTGTGTGGAGCTTAGCATGGCTGTGGTATAATGAGTACAGCAGCAAACAAGGCCTACTTTGGCCATTTAAGAGCTGATAATTTTTGGAGTTTCATAGGGTGAGCTGCTTGGCAGAAACACCAGTTTTCTCCCAAGGGCAGCCAGTAGAGGGGGCCTGAGGTGAGGTGCTGACTTCAAAGGTTTTCATGGGCAACAGGACTCCTGGAGTGCCCAGAGCTTGAGAAGGATGCTGTGAGCCTAGAAGAAACACTCCAGTATCCTAGAGATCCAGTAGAAAGGGCACAGAAGGGCATGCATGGTTTACATTATAAGTATTAATATTGGTTTGAGCCTATTTACGTTTACAGATTTGTGTGATCCTCTTGCTAGGGATAGATTTACAGGAGTTGGGCCAAATGCAAAGAACTGCCTTGGGATTAAATGAAGCAAGGAAAGAGTCTAACCCAATACTTTGCACGAAGCAGCAGTTTAACAATCATTAGCTCCCTCGTGTTTTATTTTTATCTCCATCTCCATGGAGATATATGAGGTCCTTTTTTGAGGTCTTCTTTTGAGGTCTAATGCTTTGGTTAAGCGTTACCATTATTATGTTCATATTTATTTATTTTGCTGTGTTTTCTATACAAGAACACATTTTCTTATTGCCCTTTTGAGCCCTTTCCATTCTTAGAAACAATGACAATAACTACTAAATGTGGGTGGCCTTCCATTAAAATCGGACAACGGTAAATGGAACTAGGTAAAAAAATGTGTCCAGATTAAAGCAATAAATGTACTCCCATATTCTTGTTAATGAACAGATACCCAACCTTCATGACTTTCTCTTCCAGTTGTGCAAGAGGCAAAGGTACTTTATAAACACTCACGCTGTCTTTGTCATGCTGTTGACAAAAGGCTCAGAGAAAAAACATAATACATCTTCGTTGAAAATAAACATGAGGACTTGAGGATATGGGGAGGGGGAAGGGTAAGCTGTGATGAAGTGAGAGAGTGGCATGGACATATATACACTACCAAATGTAAATTAGATAGCTAGTGGGAAGCTGCCGCATAGCACAGGGAGATCAGCTCGAAGGTTTGTGACCACCTAGAGGGGTGAGATAGGGAGGGTGGGAGGGAGGGTGATGCAAGAGGGAAGAGATATGGGAACGTATGTATATGTATAACTGATTCACTTTGTTGTAAAGCAGAAACTAACACACCATTGTAGAACAGTTATACTCCAATAAAGATGTTTAAAAAAAAAAAAAGAGGGCTTCCCTGGTGGCGCAGTGGTTGAGAGTCCGCCTGCCGATGCAGGGGACACGGGTTCGTGCCCCGGTCCGGGAAGATCCCACGTGCCATGGAGAGGCTGGGCCCGTGAGCCATGGCCGCTGAGCCTGCGCGTCCAGAGCCTGTGCTCCGCAACGGGAGAGGCCACAACAGTGAGAGGCCCGCATACCGCAAAAAAAAAAAAAAAAAAAAAGAAACATGAAAAAGCCCTAAGACATGCAAAGCAAGGTCTATAATTTGGTGCAAATTTTTAGCCTGACTATATCATGCCTATTAATTTTCTTAGTGCCAAAGAAAGGCTAGGCTATTCCTGGAATAGGATGACTCTTTCTACCTGTTTCCCAAAGGGCCTTGATGATGTTAGGAAGTAGTGCTCTCTGATAAGGTCAGGCAGAAATTGTCCAGTGAATACTAATGATGGGAAAGGATAATTTCTTTTGGATCTGAATCCAGGTCTGGTCATTTGGCTTGAAGAATCCAACTCAGTCCACTGAAAGCACGCTGCAAGTACATTTTCTAAATTGTAGTGAGAACTCTCTCATTAAGACTCTCTTTTGTGCTTCTTTCACTCTCAGGTGAACTCCTGCTTCCCTTTAAGTGCAAATTCCATCCTCTCCCACCATCTCCATGGAGCTGACCATCCATCTTCCATGATGCTTCTGCACTCTGTAAGTACCGCTGTTAGGGCACCTGTCATGCATATTATAGATTTTTGTTTTCATGTCTGTGTGCCTCACTGGAGACTTACCTGCCTGAGAGGAGGGCTTCGTTTTACTATTATTTTATTACCAAAGCTGAACTCTGTTTTTACCTGCAGAGTAATGTGTGTTAAATATTTGCTGAAGTGAATCATAGAATCTCAGGTCTGGAAGGAAACCTTTTTATCATTCTAGGAAACATAAAATAGTGGAGTAGATAACATCTGAGCCCCACCTCCCCTCATTTAGTAGAGAGGGTTGCAAGGCTGGGTCAGGATCGAAAAGTGAGCTAACGGCAAGCAGAGGCCAGAATAACTGTTGAATGTTGTCAGTTGCTTTGAGAAAAGAATGGGTTGTGTCTTCCAGTTAGTTGGCCAGGTTTCTTCATTGTAAAACTTTCTTGTGAAGTTCCAAAACTGAGTTATGATATGCAGCATGTCCCAAACATATTTCCCCATGGAACCCTTTCCTCATATTATCTCATTGAACTGGTATTCTCCAAAACACACTTTGGAAAACATAGTTGTGGTAGGCAGAATAATGACCCCCTCTCAAATGTTCAAGTTATAGTCCCCAGAACCTGTAAATATGTTATGTTACAGGACAAAGGGGGAATTAACATGTTGGATGGAATTAAATTCGATAATCAGCTGGCATTAAAATACAAAGATTATCCTGGATTATTTGGGTGGGCCCAATGTAATCAGGTCCTTGAAAGTGGAAGAAGGAAGCAGAAGAGGAATTAGAGTGATGCAATGTGGGAAGAACTCAACCCACTACTGTGGGCTTTGAAGGAGGAAGGGGCCACAAGCCAAGGAATGCAGGTGGCCTTTAGAAGCTGGAAAGGGCATGGAAATTGATTATTTCCTAGAGTCTTGAGAAAGGAAATGTAGCCATGCCCATGTCCTGATTATAGCCCAGTGATAACTGTGTCAGACTTCTGACCTCCAGAACTGTAATATAATAAATTTATGTTGTTTTAAGCTACTAAGTTTGTGGTAATTTGTTATACTAGCAAAAGACAATTAATAAAAAGTTCTAGTGTCACAAGTTACATGTTTACTGTGCTCCCCCATAAGCCTGGGAATTATCAATAATCATGATTATATTATTTGTATTCATGTCTCTATGGTGAGGTGGAATGATTCTCCTAAATGGTTGCAAACTGACCCCTGAAAACCATATTTTCTTCTATTTTTATAACTTCTGCTGAATTCCATTCTTTAGAAGCAAGTCAGTCACTAGATCCAGCCCACACTCTAACTGGGGAGATTCCACAAGGACAATGGGTACCAGAAGACAGGGATCATTGGGAGACATTATGGAAGCTGCTCACCATAGACAGAAAGGAATTTGTGAATTTTTTTCTAATTTTTATATTTCTACTTTTACCAATGTTTTTGAAAGCCTCTTGAAATTCTACCAAAGGTAAGGTGACCATATAATTTATCATCCAAGCCAGAACTCTTTTGAGATAATGAAATGGGGGGTGCTATAAATAAGTACAAGGGGGCAACAAGTGTAAAACAGACTGCCCCTGGAAACCCAGATGTATGGTCACCCCAGTCAAAGGTTCATATTTCTGGATGTCTTTCTCAGCCACTAGCACAATGCCAACATAAAACAAATATTTAATATATACCTACACATGGAACGGCAAAATGATTCTAAGATACACAGAGGTACTTGGGTCTCTAAATGTTTGGTTCTCAACCATTTTTCATCCATCATAGTCTAACTAGGGAGGCTAAGAAACCCAACTACCACATTTAATCCTACTTTTCAATAAAAAAGTAAATCTATGACAACACAGAGATTTCACTCTAGGAATAAATTCCAACAGAAGAGTGTGTTGAATTACATAGCCATTGGCTTTGGCATTTGATCTCATAAACACAAGGCCATGTGGTGTGTGATGAAGAGCTAGCTGGGTTTCTGGCTTGGGAGAAATCCTGGGCTCTAATCCTAATTCTGAAATTTAGTAAGCATGTAACTTTGGGCAAATAACCTGACCCTTCTAAACCTTAGATTGCTTGTTTAGAAATGGCATTTAATTGAATATGACAGTATTCACAAAACAGTACATTTATTCAACACATCAACAAATATTTGAGCATTTACTATGTGCCAACACATAGCTCCTGGAAGCTAGAGTCCTGGAACATTCTTTTTTTTTTAAATTTCAGTTTTATTAAGATATAGTTGACATACAGCGCTGTATAAGTTTAAGGTATACAGCATAATGACTTGACTTGCATATATTGTGAAATGATTCCCATAATGTTTGGTTAACATCCAACCACCTCATATAGAAACCAAAAAAAAAGAAAATATATAAAACTTTTTTTCCTTGTGATGAGAACTTTTAGGATTTCGTCTCTAATAACCTTCAAATATGCCATATAGCAGTGTTAACTATAGTCATCATGTTGTACATTACATCCCTAGTACTTATTATAATTGGAAGTTTGTACCTTTTGACCACCTTTATCTAGTTTCCCACCCCCAACATGTCCTAGAATATTTTTGATAGAATGTGTATTGCTACACAATCTGGGGTTTACAAAGAGTCCTCAACATACGATATTATAATTCTTAAACTTATAGTAATTTACATTTTAACAGTTAATGATAGCAGCAGCTGACAATCTTAACCAATTTGAAACAATACTGATACCTCATGGATGAAGACAATTGGTCCTTACAAGTTACAGGAATTTCAATTATTTATTTAAGTTCTTCCTCTGATATATATGTTCTTTCTCTGAAAGGACTTATAAATTTTCTATCCAGATGGCATAGTAGAATAATAAATTCAAGTTTTCAGTAAATTAAAAATGTTGCCAACTCTAGTTTATTAAAAAAAAGATTTTTGTAACCCTTAAATAACTCTATTTACAAATAATTAGTTCCTCATCGTATGTGAAAATATAATTTTATGCAATTTTGCATCTTATAGAAGAATTAAACTGGAATTTCAGATAAACAATGAATAATTTTTAGTATAAGTATGTCCCATACAAGATTTGGGATGTACTTATGCTAAAAATTATTCAGTCAGTATTTATCTGAAATTTAATTTTACCTGGGTGACCTATTTTTTAATTTTTAGTTTTAATTTTAGTAAAAGATGCATAGCATAAAGTTTACCATCTTTACCATTTTTAAGTGTATAATTCAGTAGTGTTAAGTATATTCACATTGTTATGCGACCAATCTGCAAACTTTTTCATACCACAAAACCGAAAGTCTATACTCATTAAACAGAAAACATCCATTCCCTCCTCCTCCTAGCCTTTGGAAACCACCAGTCTTTCTGTTTCTATGAATTTGACTACACTAGATTATCTCATATAAGTGGAATCATAAAGTTATATTTGTTTTTCTGTGACTGTTTCATTTCACTCTATGTTGTAGCATGTGTCATAATTTCCTTCCTTTTTAAGGCTGAAAAACATTTCATTGTATGTATACAGCACATTTTGTTTATCCAGTTATCCACTGATGGACACTTGAGTTGCTTCCGCTTCTTAGCTATTATAAATAGCTGCTATGAACATGGGTGTGCAAATATCATTTCAAGATCCTGCTTTCAATACTTTGGCATATATTTTTACACCCAGAAGTGGGATTGCTAGATCATATAGTGATTCTATTTTTATTTTTTTGAGGAACCTCTATATCATTTTCCATAGTGGCTTTATGATTTTACATGCCTACCAACAATCCACAAGGGTTCCTATTTCTGTACATCCTCAGCAACACCTTTTTTTTCTGGTAGTCATCCTAATAAGTGTGAGGTGATATAGTAGTTTTGACTTGCATTTCCCTAATGATTAGTGATGTTGAGCATCTTTTCATATGCTTTTTGGCCATTTGTATATCATCTTTGGAGAAATGTCTAAAGTCCTTTGCCCTTTCATGAATTGGGTCATTTGCATTTTTTTGTTGTTGTTTTAGGAGTCCTTTATATATCCTGGGTATTAACTCCAGATAAGATGTGATTTATAAATGTTTTCTCTGATTCTGTAGATTGCTTTTTCACCCTGTTGATTGTGTCCTTTGATTCACAGAAGTTTTGAGTTTGATGTAGACCAGTTGATCTATTTTTACTTTTATTGCATGTGCTTTTGGTGTCATTTCCAAGAAATCCTTGGAAATTCTAATGTCATGAAGTCTTTCCCCTATGTTTCCTTCTAAGAGTTTTGTTATTTAGCTCATACATTTAGGTCCTTGATCCACTTTGAGTTAATTTTTTGTACATGACATAAGGTAAGAGTCCAACTTAACTCTTTTGCATGTGGATATCTAGTTTTCTCAACATCATTTGTTGAAAAGACTGTCCTTTTCCCATTGAGTGGTCTTGGCATCCTTGCTAAAGATTATTTGATTATATACATGAAGATTTATTTCTTGGCTCTCTATTTTATGCCATGGGTCTATATATCTGTCTTTATGCCAGTACCACACTGTTTTAATTACTGTAGCTTTGTAATAAGAGTTGAAGTTAGGAAGTGTGAGACCTCTAACTTTGTTCTTCTCTTACAAGATTGTTTGGCTAGTCTCTTGAGACTCAATGTAAATTTTAGCATAAAATTTTTTTATTTTTGATGAAATTTTTCTATTTCTTCAAAAAATACCACTGGGAAGTGATAGGCATTGCATTAAATATGTAGATAGCTTTGTGTAGTAGAGACATTTAACAATATTAAACCTTCCAGTTCAGGAATGTGGATGTCTTTCTATTTATTTGTGTCTTTTAAAATTCTTTCAGCAATGTTCCACAGTTTTTAGTGAACAAGTCTTTCACTTTGGTTAATTTTATCCCTAGGAATTTTATTCTTTTTGGTGCTATTGTAAATGAAATTGTTTTCTTAATTTCATTTCCAAATTGTTCATTGTCAGTGGATAGAAACATAACTGATTTTTTTGTTGTTGATTTTGTATCCAGCAGTGTTTTTGTGGAATCTTTAGGGTTTTCTACACATAAGATTATGCCATCTACAGAGATTGTTTTACTTCTTCCTTTTTAATTTGGATGCTTTTTATTACCTTTTCTTGCCTAACAGCTCTGGCTGTTACCTCCAATAGTATGTTGAATAGAAGGAGCAAAAGGGGCTTCCATGTTTTGTTCCTGATCTTAGAGAAAAAGTTTTTATTTTGTGTATGATGTTAGCTGTGGATATTTCATATATGATCTTTACAATGTTAGGGTAGTTTCCTTCTGTTACTAGTTTGTTGAGTGTTTTGTGTTTTTTTTAATCATGGAAAGGTGTTGAATTTTGTAAAATGCTGTTTCTGTATCAATTGATATGATCACTTGTCCGCCCGCCCTTTATTCTGTTAATGTGGTATATTACACTGATTAATTTTTATACATTGAACCATCTTTGCATTCCAATAATAAATCCCATTTAATCATGGTGTAAAATCCTTGTAATGTGCTATTGAATATGATTTACCAGTATTTTGTTGAGTAATTTGGCATTAACATTCATCAGGGATATTGGTCTATATATATATATTTTTTTCTCTTGTAGTATTTTTGACTTTAGTATCAGGGTAATGCTTCCCTCAAAGAGTGAGTTTGTAAGCATTTGCTCCCCTTCAATTTTTTGTAAGAGTTTGAGGAGGATGTTAAATCTTCTTTAAATTTTTGGTAGAATTCACCGGGTGAAACCATATGGTCCTAGGCTTTCTTTGGAGTATTTGATTACTAGTTTAATCTCCTTGCTAGTTATACATCTGCTCAGATTTTGTATTTCTTCATGATTCCATCTAGTAGGTTGTGCGTTTTTAGGACTTTGTTTCATTTAGTTATCGGAATTTTTGGTGTATAATTGTTCATGGCATTCTCTTATAATCCTTTTTATTTTAGTAAAATTGGTCGAGACGTCTCTTGTGCCTTCTCACTTTCTTACTCTGGTGAAACCAGCTGCCATGCTGTGAGCTGCTCTCTAAAGGTTCAAAAAACAGAGGTCTTAGACCAACACTTAATGAGGAACTGACTCTTGTCAAAAACTGCTTGAATGAACTTTAAAGTGGATCGACTTCTAGTTGAGTTTTAAGATGAATGCAGGCCTGGTCCACATCTTGGTTGAAGCTCTATGAGACATCAGAGCCAAAGGATGCTGCTGAGCCATGGTTGGATTCCTGACTCACAGAAACTGAGATAATACATGTTTGTTGCTTTAAGCCACTAAATTTTGGGGTAATTTGTTATGAGTCAATAGGTAACTAACTGATACTGTGTCTTAACATTTTCTTTGTGTGTACTAGTACACTCTACATGGCTTTTACTTCTATACATATTTTTCACAATCTTGAGAAATGTCCCTTGAGCATATATTTGATATGTGGGTTACTTAGGGACATGAATTAGAGAATCTGGCATAAAATTAGGTTATTTAAATGACAGTATAGATGCAATAAAGAATGCCTTGTGATTAGGCATTTTATTGGTAATAAAACAAATACATTTATAAGAATTTTCTTGGAACGGCTGGAGAACTTACTTCTGAGAGATTCAGCAGCAGAAAATAAAAATGAATCATACAATATTTATGGTGTTTAAAATGTGCTCTTTTCAACTTAGTGAACATAATAAAGAACAATGTAACATCATTCTTAAATCCTTGTATATATTGATTACACTAATTATGATGTAGTAATCAATCAAAGACTCCACAGTCATTCAAGATGAGGTCCACACATAGAGAACAGACTGGTGGTTGCCAAGGGGGAGAGGGTTGGGGGAAGGATGGAGTGGGAAGTTGGGGTTAGCAGATGTGAGCTATTATATAGAGAATGGATAAACAACAAGGTCCTACTGTATAGCACAGGGAACTATATTCAATACCCTATGATAAACAATAATGGAAAAGAATATTAGAAAGTAATGTATATATGTATAACTGAATCACTTTGCTATACAGCAGAAATTAACACAACATTGTAAATCAGCTATGCTTCAATTTAAATAAATAAATAAATAGAAAGATGAGGTCCACAAATATATATACAGATGCAGAGATTTGTTCACAGTAAAGTGCTAGGTGAAAAAGGCAGGTTGATTGCAAAGTTTTGCTATCATAAACACTACTGTGATGAACATCTTTGTAGCAAAATTTTTGCACACATCCATGATTTTATTAGTCTTGGTTTTCCAGAGAAACAGAACCAACATGAGAGATACTTATTGTAAGGAATTTGCTCACATGATTACAGAGGCTGAGAAGTCCATGGTCTGCCGGCCAGCGGCAAGCTGAAGACCCAGGAGAGTGAGTGACATCATCCAGTATGAGTCCAAAGGCCTCAGAACCAGGAGAGCCAAGAGTGAGTGCCCCAGTCCAAGTCTGAGTCCAAAGGCAGAAGACTGATATCCCAGCTCAAAGACAGTCATGTACAGAGAAAGAATTCTTTCTTACCCAGCCTTTTATTCTATTCAGGCTTTCAGTGGATCAGATAAAGTTTACCCACATTGGGGAGGGCAATCTGCTTTACTTAGTCTATGAATTCAAATGTTAATCTCATCCAGAAACACACTCACAGACACACCCAGAAATAATGTTTAACCAAATATCTACACACCCTGGGGTTCAGTCAGGTCGACACAGAAAAAGAGCCATCAGGTGGTTATTTACTTAGAATGAATTCCTGTAAGTAAAATTGCAGGGTCCAGTGTATGCCACTTTTCAGGGTTTATGTCTTGGTTTAATCCATTTCTGACCATTCCAGGTGTCCACGATAATGAATTTTATCCTTGTCCCCAGTGTCTGCTTGAACCTTTGCAAATCACTAGTGCAGGCCTCATAGGAGGGTTTCATCAAACCTCTTGCCTCCAGCCTCTCTACCCTCTTTTCTAATGGAGTGTTTGGCTGGCCGAGTCTGCATCATTCTGCTTCTCTGCTATATCTACTGCTAGGCAGTACTTTTTTTTGTTTAACATTATATTGCTGACAGGTTCTGCATCAAATATATGTTTACCAGAGAGTATTCTTTGGTTAAAATACACCAGTTTTTCCCTGAGTGTGTGTTAAACAGAACACAACTGTTTATATTCAGAGGGAAACTAACCTGACTTTATCTGTAACTTAATTACCATGAAGTCCCATGTGTGGTCTGCAGAGCTGCATGAATTAATAATGCTGTAATTGCAGAGTTCACATACTGGGGATCGTTACCGCCCTTCTCTAGAGAGCCAGGCTAGCAAACAGGCTTTGCATTAACATATATTCTCTGAGTGGACTTTGTTTTTCTCCCTGAGGCATTTCCCACCTCCTCCCCCGACAACCCCTTTTTTGATGTCCCTTTTACTGTCCTCGGAAGCAGTCTGTGGCATTCTTATAACTACTGTTTTTCCTCTGGGTGCCTGTTGAAATATCCCCCTAATATTTCTCCATTATAATGCGAGCCGTCATGAGCACAATGTCTTGTTGGTCTGCCTTTGCAGGACGAAGTGCAGAGCTATTCCTTTACTCTGGCGTCCATCAGGACAATAAGCCACGAATCTTTTTCAGTGCAGCTCCAGGCGGGGCCGCCTTTGTGCTGGAAGGCAGGGAGAGGCAGAAATGTCTCCCCAGCGTGGAGAGAAATCACACGCGGATCCTCAGGTTTCCTCTGCGCTCTTTGAAATGAGTCATTGCCTCACTTTTAAGGAGAGGCCGTGATTGGAAGGAAGGGAAGTTTTCTTTGGTGAAATGATTTAGTCGGAGAGATTGCCCATGTCCATTAGGGAAAAGATTCCAATATGTGCTTAATTTTCTTTGGAGGATTTGCTAATGATTGGTGGGAGCCCCAGTTCTTATTTATTACTTACTTTTCTTAATAATGAAAAAGAGACCATATGTTGGGTGTGCTGCTTGCTGATAACTCACTTTCAGTAATGACTGGCACGTATGTATATTTTGTACGCTGTGCAATTACGGGGGAAATCCTAAACTCTATTAAGAAATTTGCAGCCTTTGAAGCTGGTACCACTTGGCCTTCAAGGTTTATGCTAATGTCAGCTAAACATGTGAGGTGTTAAGTGTTTTATTATATTTTAGAAGAATTTTGCACATTTCTTACCTCACTAGAAGCATCAAAATAAATTCCAGATGGATTAAAGAGTTAAACATTTAAAAACCTTAACTATTAGAAAATCTGGAAGAAAATAGACGTGAATATTTATCAAACCTCCTGAGGGGGAGAATTTTCTGAGCTTAGAATTGATGGAATAAATCACTAAGTATATGATTGATAGATCTGACTTCATAAAAATTTAAAACTTTTATACATCAAAAAAAAATCACCAAGATGGAAAAGCAATCAACAAAACTGAGATAATGTTGCAGGAAGTTTAACAAAGGGTAACTTTTTAATAAATATAAATTTGGGAATACAAATACCAGGACCCCAGCAGATAACGTGGAAAAGGACATAAATAGGTAAAAGACAAATGTGAAATATGTTGATAAATAACTGTGGAAATTAAAAAAAAATTTTCCTAGTAACCAAATAAATGTAGATGAAACAAGAGTGAGGGATTATTTTCCCCTTCCAAACTTTCCCTATCAAATTGTCTGATATTTAAAATGAAATAATAATATCTGGTATTGATGAGGGTGTAGTGAAATGATCACTCTCATTCATTGATTAAAAATTTTCCTTTAAAATAAAAATGAATTGAAAACAATTTTATATCACGGAACTTTAGAATGGTTTAAAAAATGTTCTTAAGTAAAATTTTTTTCTAGTTTTTCTAAATTCTCTATAATAATCATGTATTACTTTTAACCTGAGGCAAATCCAAGTCTCACCAACTTCAGCTTTGTGGTGCCATGGAGTCCTCAGCCACCTTTATTTCTTTTTTCTTTTTTTTTTGCTAATGCCAATTCTCCTGCAGATACAGTTTAATCTTTCTTGGAATCCAAGCCCTGAAGCTTCTACACATAGTCTTATAACCCCCTTTCCTACGATTAGTATGTGAGTCTTTTCTGACAAGTTTAAGCCCTTATTTTGGCCCATGGCTCTACTATCTCCTTCAAATTTGAGTGTTTTCCCCATAAATCTACCTTTAACCCCAGCTTCTTTTTTATTAACTTTTGCACCTTTACTCCGAATGCTTATTTTCTCTGAACCTCAGTTTCCTCATCTATTAACTGTGCACAGTAACCATATCTACTGTACAGGGTAATCGTGAGAATTGACATAAATGAGAAAACATAAGTAAACGTCCTTTGCAAGCCTTGTGCTGTACGCCAATTCCACTGCTGTTCTGAATACTATTGTTTACCCCGTCTGTATTTGAATCTCGGAATCGTGGCCCCAAAGGTAGTTGAGTATTTTCTATATGGGGTCCTGATGAACTGTTTCATTTGCACACCAAGCACCACTGGTAGAAGGACAACTTGGCTTTTGTCTTCATTTGGGAAAGCCTGGAGAAGAGAAGGATGTTTCACCTCTGCAGTTTTGGGGAGAGTGTGGTAGAATGTTCCGTGCTCTGGAGTCGCTCCTGTTGGTGCAGATGATGGAAGAAGATGGTGCAGGACTGGAGCACGTTTAGAGGGAAGTGATGATTCTTGTGCCTTAGGGCAGAAGGTTGGAGAGTTTTGCCTTTGCTTCTCCGTCTCTTTATTTGTCCTGGGTCAGAATGATCTTGCTGCAGAGGGTCAGTTCATCTTCTCATGGAGTGATAGACTGGTGGATTGCTCTTGACTGAGTGCCCACCATGATTCACTGGGCATCCCTAGTGCCAGGTGCTGAGGTCAGAGACCAGGAAGGCAGGACTGCCCTTCAGGAACCTACAGATCAAGGGAGGAACATTGACCTGTATTAACAGATGGTTACCATCAACGTGGCTCCTGCTGCACATGTGGTCAAGTGCACAGAAGAGCTGGCTGTCAAGTCTGCCCAGGATGCAGGAGAGGGCAGAGACAAGGACAGGCTAGGGATGGCTTTACAGAGGAAAAAGCCTTCAGAAAGAGCTTTGAAAGGTGCAGAGTATTTTTCTAGATAAAGAGGTGAGTTAGACAGATATTCCATTCAGTGGGGAAAGTTCATGCAGAGCTGTAGTAGGGTGCAAAACTGTAGCATAAGGTGATGGTGAGGACTCAATGTGTCTGGAATACAGCATGGTGGGACAGATGGGTGTAAGGTGGCAGAGGGTGAGGTTGGCAAGGGCTCACCACTGGGGACAATGTTTATCTTGAAAAGAAACTATAAATCCACAATCTGTTACCCAAAATCCTTGGGGTCAGATGTGCTTTTGGCGTTAGAATTTTTCAGAATTTAGAATGTAATATGGTAATTATATGTATATATCATACACATCCCCAGTGGGGCCTGGGGCAGCACCCTGTAATAATCCTATTAATTATTCTGACACTGAATAGTCACACCCAAGAGAGAAAGAAAATAAAGAGACTTAATTTAGTTTAGATCAAGTTTTGCTACCAAATATGTATGAATAAACTTTGAATTTCAGAGATTATTTAATTTAGAAATCAAGGGTAAGGAGCTTAGTAGGTTTTTCGCTTTTAAAAAAACTGAGGGCAATAGGTGGTCATTAAAAGACTCTGCACAGGGAAGTGTTATAATCTTAACTGGGTGATAGAAAAATGTATGTGCAGCCCTTGTAGAGGGTGAATTGGAGGAGAAGGCCAAGGGAATCTGTGATTTTCCCCTGCTCTGTTCTCCTGACCCTGTTGCTTTCTTCGAACCTTGTTTGGACACTTCCTTTGATCACTTCCTGGTGCTCTCCCTCCAGATCCGTGTCTCACAGTCTGTATGTGGACTCCTCACATGCTGGTCCTCCTTCCTGGGGAGAGTGAGTTTCCATTCATCTTAAACCCCATCTGCCCCAGGGTCTTCCCCTGCTTGTATTGGAAGCCCCTGTCCTTTCTTCCTCAGAGTCCACTTGTCTTTCATTTGCCAATCATCTTCCCTTAGCATTCAGAATTTTGGCATTCCCTAAGAGATCTAAGAGGGCATTTGTAGGTGAGGAGATAGGGGCCCAGAGGGGGATGGAACAGAGCAAAATGGCATTCAAGATGGTTCTAGAGCCCAACTACTATGGACTGAATATTTGTGTCTCTTCAAAATCCATATGCAGAAGCCTAGTCTCCAATGTGATGGTATTTGGAGGTGGGGCCTTTGGACGGTGATTAGGTCATGGGGGTGGAACTCTCATGAATGGGGTTAGTGTCCTTATAAGAAGAGATGTGAGAGAGATTATTACTCTCTCTGCCTTGTGAGGAAGACAGCCATCTACAAACCAGGAAGAGGGATCTTATGAGAACCAACCATGCTGGCAGTCTGATCTCAGACTTCCAGCTTCCACCACCATGAGAAATAATGTCTGCTGTTTAAGCCACCTATTCTATGGTATTTGTTATAGCAGCCTGAACTCATGAACACACCAGGTCTCCTTGACCCTATTCCAGAGTCCTTTTCTCTTCACTGTGCTGTTGGTGAGTTGTAGCATTCTAAGACTTTAGTGTGTACCTGAGCTGTCTTTTATTTTTGAGGGACAATTTGAAGGCAGTGTTTGGTGGTTTCTTTTTTATTTTATTCTTCATGATGCTTGACAAGATACCAAAGAAACTGTGGTTTAGATTCTAAGTTAACCTTTTATACTTGATCTTTCTAGCATTTATGAGCTGGAGTCACAATTTCATTCTTAACCAATTATGGTTTTGATATACAACAGTGTAGTTATTGTTTCTGAATGATTATTTTACAACTTTTAGTTGCATTTTACTAGCTGAAGAGAAGACAGTTTGGCATGGTAGGAACTGACCACAGAAGAAATGCTATAGAGTTCCTCATTATTCTCAAACTGTGATGCTGAATCTTCCTTTCCTTTAACGAAGAAAAAGAGAGGGTAGAAAGGAAGCTTGTGTAATACTTCTAAAATAACACATCACTTAAAGACTATTATGTACATAAAGTATTGCCTTTTGGCATGTAATTTAATGAACATTCAGTTACTAGATAGAAATGTTAAAAAGAGAAGAGGAAAGAGAAAAATATTAATCTATAAGCAGATTTCAAACACCCTAAGCAATGTATTTTTTTCAGCTATTTTATTTTCCTTTGCCCCTTGTATTTTCCCTAGCCATTGGAAAAGGAATTACTCCCACAATACTTTGCAATAGGCATATATGAACTATCCTTAAACATATTTCAGGTTATCTATAAATAGCTCACCAGAACAGCACTGTGCTCTTCTTGGGAGTCAGAAAAGCAAGGCAAAAGCCTGAGATCAGCAAAGCCTGTCAGAATATTTCAGGAGAAGAAGTTTCACCCGTTTAGGCCTGGTAATCTCATTTTGGGTCTGACTGTTGGGGTTTTCTGGTCTGGTTGTTGGAGCTTGTTGGGTGCCTGATGCATGATCGCAGATAGTTCCTCTGTGGAAAGGGAAGAGCTGGATCTTAGTTCTGCCACTTGCTAGCCTTGTGACCTTGGGCATGTAACTTTTCCTTCTAGCCACAGTTTCATCATATGGCAAACTGATACACCTGCCTCAGAAGACTGTTGCAGAGTCTAAACAAGATAATATAGAAATATATAGTGTTGCACTCAGCACAGAGAAGATGCTCAACAGATGTTGGTCTAATAAGGCCTCGTGACGTAGTGAGAAAAGCATGGTTTTTGGACTCATGGACCCTGGGTGCAAAACCTGCTCCCCCATTTACCCAAGGTGTAAATTATAGTTAAGTTCCTTGACTTTTCCAAGACTCAGTTTCTTCATCTACAAAATCATGATAACAAGTTGATGAGATAATGATGCTAAGGGTTCAACATTATTATTAAACAAGATTTATTAAGTTCCTATCGTCAACTAGCACTGTACTGAGCACTGGCGATAGAATAGTACATGAGACTTATTTCTTGCCCTTATGCGCTCAGATCCTAATTCTGGAGATGGATAATTGAAAAAACAGTTATATTAGAGTGTGATAAGCACCATATTGGGTCATGACAAGGCTCAAGTATGAACAACCATTAGGGAATCCAATCCAGAATTGGGGAGTTACAGAGAGATTTTTAAAAGAAGTGATTGCTCAGATGGAACCTGAAAAAAATTCATGAGTTGGCTGGTTGAAGTGTGACTGGAAAGAGTTTGTTATGCAAAAGCATTATCTACAATGTTTTATATTTCTCACTTAATCCTCATGATGATCCTAAGAATATGGTTTTATTATTACCCCAATTTTATAGATGAGGAAACTAACTTTTAGAGAGCCGTGTCCAGATTGACTCTAGAAGGTCCCTTTTGAAGTTTTTGTACAGCTCATGACAACTCTCTTTCTTTTCTGAACACCTTCCCTTCCTTCCCCCATGCACACGGTGGGGTCACTAGCAGTGGGTTTCTGCCTTATATAACCATTCCTATCTATGGTTGATTAGATCAAGGATGAACATTTGACCAGGGCTTGACTACATACATTATCTTACCATTCTATGATGCAAATGCTATTTATGCTGAAATTGTTTAAGCAAGGAAACATAGAGGTTAACTTTAAATATAACCTCAAAAAAATAATACACTCAAAATACCATGCACAGTGCCTGGAACATAATAGATAAGAATGAATGTTAGGTTTTTTTCCCCTTATATCTTTTGTTCAGTAGAGTCACAAACAACATGCTGAATTCAACCTAACACCAGCATGGTCAACATATGAGGATCATGTTTTTCCTCACTATGTTCCCAATTCAGATGTTAACTCTACATGCAAATTATCTCCAAAAGGTGAGTTCTCCTTTATTCAATACCTATTCACTAAAAACTATTTCATTAACTGATAGCTTCTAGAATTTTCCATCGATGGCAATAGAAGCTCCAGGTGATCATATCTTTTCCATTTCCTTGTGAAGCTAGGAAAGGGTGAGAAAGAATTTATTTTACTAAGAAAATAACAGTGCTCTCAGCAATGCAAATTGAAGAAAACTAAATTATACTTGAACAAAATTAATCTGTATGAATTAGACTACATTTGTTTTCTTTATATGAATTTTATTATAGTCACCACAAACATGTTAAGAGGTCCATGAATAAAGCCAAAATGCCAAAATTAATAGCACAGCTGTGCACAGAGCAAAATTTGAGCTTTAACTCCATTATGATTTTCCCTTTTGCAGATTGAATATTGTCACACATATCTTAAGTATGGGCAAAGGATTTGAGAAGGGTGAACCTTCAGACATAGAACAAGTCATGGATTAGGTACCATGGATTAGGTAAGATTAGAATGGATGGGGGCAAGTTATCAGCTTCCAGATGGCATAGAAACCACCTTTCCTTCACAGCTCACTCAGCCCCAATGCTCTGAGCATGCTCTGTCACATTTTGTTAGTGGTAAAGCTGCATGTTAACTTCAAACTCCCAGATACAGCCATGCAGCTGGCTCTTCAGTCTCTACTCTAGATTCCTTAATAGTCCTAAGACATCTGGGTTAGTCCATGTTAGAATGACCACAGCCCAGCCCAAATGAAGCAAGATAATCGTTCACTCTCTTAAGTGGACTTGATACAGCAAAACTTCCACAAATCCATGAATGGGCCTCCAACCATTGGAGAGCTGTGTGCAAAGCCCATAGGACCACCCCTCCCATGCCCATGTCCTTCTACTCCCCCCAGAATAATAATGCAATAGCCTCTTCCCCTACTGGGGGAGATGCATAAGGTTCATATCATTTTATGAAAGCTGTCTACAGCACCCACAATATCCAAATTAGTAGAACAGCAACATCCCTTCTTCTCCTATCTTGAATTATCCCAGAACCTTGAGGTTTACTTTGGAGAGAAAATGTGGCAACCTATAAACCCATTCTCTGCCCCTGTTTTCTTCTACCATTACTTTTGTGGCTATCACATGGCTTTCAGTTTAAAAACAGAAGATCATCGTGTGTCCTCCAGGCATCACGCCTTTCTTCCTGAATGTCCTGTGAAGCTCTGGGCATCAGGCCATTCCATCTGGTGATAGGACATATGGAAGGGGAAAGGGAAACTCTTTCCTGAGTGTTACCTCTGGGTTCCTGCGTTCCAAGTAATTTAACAGGATACTGGACAAAGCCCTTTCTAGTGTTTGGGGAAGGACCTTTCTGCCTCCTCAGAGTTACATCAGCCAAGGACTCTCTGAGTCAACACTGACCTAGACTCTGACATTATAACCCTTGGTCCTCTCACATGAGAGCACCACCTTGTCCCCAGGATGCTGTGTAATAATCATGTTCTAGAGACCATGACCTCAGGGACCCTGAAACTATTCCCCTTCTACCTTCACATTTCTGCCTTGGAAGCAATGCCTTAGAAGTCCTTTGTCCTCTCTGTTCCAAGTCCCCATCTATTTCCTGCCACAAAATGAATAATACTGCTTTTAAGAGTTAAACACTGTTCAATCACATGCCAATAGCAATGAAAAGAATGATCCCAAACATAGTGGTCCATGCATAAGGAATGTACGAGGTAGGTTTTCTTAGTGTAATTTTATAGTAGAGGACACGGAGACCTAGAAAGGTAGACTTGCTCAAGGACACACAGCTGAACCAGAGATAGACCCTGGGTCTGTCTGATTCCCAAACAATGACCCTGTAGGTTTGAGCATTATTTTGGGCATCATCATCCGCTGAAACAAGGACAGGAAGGAATGAATCTGAGTGCACAGACTGTGTGTGATTCCAGAGACCACATCAAGGCTAACCCAGAAGGCTCCAGGAAAAATCCATCCAGAGGGGCTTCCCTGGTGGCACAGTGGTTGGGAGACCGCCTGCCGATGCAGGGGACGCGGGTTCGTGCCCCGGTCCGGGAGGATCCCACATGTCGTGGAGCGGCTGGGCCCGTGAGTCATGGCCGCTGAGCCTGCGCGTCCGGGGCCTGTGCTCCGCGACAGGAGAGGCCACAACAGTGGGAGGCCCGCGTACCACAAAAAAAAAAAAAAAAAAATCCATCCAGAGCAATTGATGGAAATGCATCCTCTAAGAAGGTCTCTTTAGGTCCTGACATTTACTTCCTCTTTCCCTTCCCCTCCTGTCACTCATAAAACCAAGATTTCAAGTCCCGGTGATATGCCAAGTGGTATTGTCATTCTTCTAGGTGTCACCATTGATTGGACCGTGAGGGCCAGAATGAGAACTTCCTGAGAGTCCAGGGCTTAGTAGGCACTGGCCCAGTATAGTCTCTTAGTTGATGTTCATTGTATGGATGTTCACTACACATGCTCATCGCAGCACCTGCCATTCACCACCACCTTCCAAAGGTGTCAGTCCCACCCACAAGTGACCCCTAAATATTTCCTTGAATAAGGAGTTGTTTCTTATGTGATTTGTAGTAAATATTTGATTTGAGGGCCACCAATTTGTAGGCTGGCCATTAGGTCACAATAAAGATGAGCCTGAAAAGTAAGGGCGATAGTAATTAACAAGACGAGCTAGACTTTCTCCCTTTGAAACCTCACTCGGAATATACAGAAAATAAACCAGTTTGTCAGATATGAGGAACAAGAAGACATATAGAAGGAGAGAACCAATGGCAAAGTCCCAGGATTGGTGATGCTTTGAATTTTAGACAACAAACTGGCTTCCTTTGTGACCCAGTTTCTTGTGTTCGCTGTGCATCCTGACAGTAAGTGCTTAGTATCTGAGACAGCTTAACAGAGCCTCTGTTTCTAGCAAAATGAAAAGAAGTAAGGACCTGGCCCTGCTTTGGGAGTGCTGACTTCTCACTGACAGACACCCCACCCCTCCTGCCCATGCCTGGCGTGGCTCTGTGCTTGGTTCTGGATCCAGTTGGAATCTTTTCTTTCTGGATCCCCCAGTGCTGTTCTTGGCCTCTTTCTATGTGATAGGTAGCTCTGTGGCCTTCCTCAGCACTGGGGCCTGCCAGGTCCTAACATAGGGACCCCAAACTCCAAGGGTGGATGCTGCATCATTAGATAGTGGGGAATAGTAAGAGGCACCTCTTACTACCATCACCATCTGTTTTACGGTTTTGTCTTCACACTGCTTCTTCTGACAGCCTGAGCTTGCTGCTTCCTCCTGGGGTGGCAGCTCTGGACAAGAAGGGACCTGTGTCTCTTGGGCCTGGCTCCCTCTTGTTTGTTTAGTGCTTCTCTGGGTCTCAGCTGGCTTCAGATTTATTGTGGCATCCTTTGGTTTTTCCAAGATCTCCCCAGGGGGAACCAGCCACATACACAAAAGGAAAATGGAGTGAGCAGTGAGATTGACTTCCAAAAGAGCATGTTGAAGGAGGTTTGCAAATCTAGTACATTTTAGAAGATTACATTCCCAGAGAATGGTTTAACTCTCCGGTTAACTTAAAAACAAAACAGGGGATAAAGACTACTTTCTAGAGCAATCTGTTCTTCATGGATGAAGAAACTGAGGATCAGAAAGGCCAAGCCCTTTGCCTAAAGTCACATAGGAGGGTAGTTTCAAATCCACTAAAGAACTCTGAAATCCTGACCCCTGTGACATTTCTTCCCAACCAAAGACCCTCCATGAATGTTTTATTGAAGGTATAAACTATGAAATTAGTAAGTCTGTAAGTGAGGTTTCTAGGGAAGGAGTGAGGGGATGAATTGTGAGTTTGTACAAATTGTGGGTCACATGTGTTATAGCTATACTATACAGGGTGATCATTTAATCATTTCATGAGATGTTTATTATTGTATCCACTTAATAAACAGTAAAGCTAAGGCTCAAGGGCATTAAATAATAATGAAAGTGATGACAGTCATCACTTATTAAGCTCTTGTTATACCCCGGTTCCTAGTTACTTGCATGTTTCAACTCAATCCTTCTCCCACTAACTCTATCAGGTAAGTACTACTACTAAGTTAATTCCCTAAGGGCACACAGGCGTGGTTTGAATCAGCTCCTACCACCTCTGCCTTGGAGCTTAAGCAGATGTTCTTAGGAAAAATCAAATTTCTATGTAAAAATGTGTGGAAATTTTACTGAACCAGCATCAAGCATGCAAACAAGTTTATTGCATTTGTATCCCAGATAAACAAACAAGACTCCCTGAGAGGTGGATGAACAAGGTTTATTTCATGTTTATCTCCCTAGACCACTTAGCATGGTAGGGCTTAACAAGTGTTATTGAATAGATAAGTGAATGAATAAGTATATTTTCATTACTCTGCCATTAATTGTGTTTGTGACCTTGAGCAATGACTCGATCTCCCTGAGCCTTTACTTCCCACATGTAAAATACAGAGGAAAAAAGGAAGGAGGCATGAAGTCCTAACCACTCAGATTAACTTCTGTACTGATTTGGAGGGGAGGGCAGGGGTTAAACCACTGTCCTGAGGCTTCCAGGGGGCTGGAAGAACAATGCAAGGCCTGAACTACTCCTTCAGCATAATTTTCCCTTTCACACCAGGTCTAGTCAGGAATCACCTCTTAGGAGGAAAGCTAGTCTTAACAAGATGGAAGCCATGATCTTTACTCCCTGGTATTAAAGCTGTGAGTATGTTATAATCACATAGCAAAGGGGACTTTGAAGTTGGAAGTGAAGTTGCTAATCAACTTGACCTTAAAATTGAAAGATTGTTCTGGATTATTTGGATGGGCCAAATATAATTACATGGGTCTTTACAATCAGAGGAGGAAGGCCAAAGAGTCAGTGAGAGAGATATGGCAAAAGAAGAGGAGGCAGAAGAGATAGAAAAGATGCAACATCATAAGGACTAGACCCACTGTTGCTGGCTTCAAGATGAAAGAAGTGGCCATGAGCCAAGGAATGTAGGCAGCCTCTAGAAGTTGAGAGCAGTCCCCAGATAACAGCCAGCAAGGAAATGAGAACCTTGGTTCTACTACTGCATGGAACTAAGTTCTGCCAATAACCTGAGTTTCACCAAACATGGACAACTCAAGGACAGATCATTTGAAATTAGGCAGTTAGAGGAACAAAAAGAAAACAGGATGAAAAAACCTGTGTGAATTATGGGACACCACTAAGTAAACAAACATTTGCATCATGGGAAACCCAGAAGGAGAAGAAAAAGAAAAGGGGAAGAAAACTTATTTAAAGAAATAATAGCTGACAACATCCCAAATCTTGGGAAACATACAGACATCCAGGTACAGGAAATTCAAAGGATTCAAGCAACATCAACCCAAAGAAGATTATTCCAAGACACATTATAATCAAAATGTTAAAAGAAAGCATCAAGAAAAAGATGCTTAAAGAAAACCCCCCTTAGGGTTATCAGTAGATTTCTCTGGAGAAATCTTAGAGACCAGGAGGGAGTGGGATGATATACTCAAAGGGCTGGAAAAAAAAAAAAAAATGCAAAAAAACCCTGCAAACCAAGAATACTATGCCCAGAAAAACTGTTCTTCAGAAATGAAGGAGAATAAAGATATTTCCAGACAAACAAAAGTTAAGAAATTTCATCACTATTAGACCTGCCTTATAAGAAATGCTATAGGGAGTTCTTCAAGTTGAAATGAATGGAAGCTAAAGAACAACATGAAAACATATAAAAGTATGAAACTCACTGGGCAAAGGTAAATATATAGTCAAATTTAGAACTTTTAACTAGACTAACCAAGAAAAAAAAGAGAACTCAAAATTATTATTAAAAAGGAAACTTTACGACTGATATCACAGAAATACAAATAACCATTAGAGGCTACTATGAACAATTATATGTCAATAAATTGGACAACCTATAAGAAATGGATAAATTCCTAGAAATATACCACTTAAAGACTGAATCATGAAGAAATAGAAAACCTGATCAGACCAATAATGACTAAGGAGATTAGAGCAGTAATCAAAACCCTCCCAACAAAGAAAAGCCCAGGTCCAGATGGTTTCACTGATGAACTCCACCAAGCACTGAAAGAAGAATTAATGCCAATCCTTCTCAAACCTTTCCAAAAAGATGGAAGAGGAGGTTACATTTCCAAACTCTTTTTACAAGGCCAGTCTCTCTGATACCAAAGTCATATAAGGATACTACAAGAAGAGAAAGCTACAGGCCAATATTCCTGATGAATATAGTTGCAAAAATTTCAACACAATATTAGCAAACTGAATTCAATAGCACATTAAAAGGACAATACACCATGATCCGTGTAATTTATCCTTTGCATCCTATGCAAATATGGTTACACACATGCAAATCAATAGGTGTCATATACCACATTGATAGTCTTCTGAGACTTACTTTTTTTTAACTCAATCTTCTATTTCCAGGAAAACACATTGTTGTATACAACTGCATTTCATCCCTGTTCCCTGCTATCTAATATTCAATTGAGTACCATAGTCGTTTATCCATTACCTTGCTGATGAAATTATCCCAGTCTTTTTCATTTTGAACAGTGCTGCCATGAGTTGAGCCTGTAGGTCCATGGAATTCATTATTATCTTTTAGAGAAGTTAAGCTTTATTGAGGGAATAGCAAACCAATATAAGCAAAGGTATTGCTAAGATACTGTATGTTTTCCTGATGTGCAAGAAAGGAAGTACATTAAATGATTAAGTTGTAAATAATATTTTATAATGTAAACATCAAATATTGATTTAACCCAAATTGTGATATAACACACAAAATTGTGATAAGATGGGGATGAAACATGCATGTTGGTATGTGTGTGTTGTTGTTGTTTACAAGGGTAAAATACCCTTCTTCCAACATAAGAAATTGTGGAAGAAACTGATTTTTGCCCATCAATATATGTTTTTTTCTTACATAGTAAGAGGATTTTAGCCAAGTGTGGTTACCTAGAATAAAGACCAGGGTTTCCAGCCTTCCTTGTGGAAGCCATGATACCAAGTTCTGGACAATGGATATAAATGAAATTGATATGTACTTTTTCTGGGTTGTGCCTTTAAGGGGTAGAAACATATGCCTCCCATTCCCTTCTACCCTGTCCCACTGGATGAAATACGGTCATGGTGACAAGCTATCTTGGATCAGGTGAATAAAAGTCTTTCTGACTTGATGCTCTGCATTTATAAGAAAAAAATAAGCTTCTATTTTAATGCACTTTCATTTTAGTCTCTGTCACAGCATCCAAACCTATATCTTAACTCAGAAACCAAAAGATAATGTCTGAAGTTGAACAATCAAGAATGAGTGCTATAAAGATGTTATTTAGAAATATTAAATCAAATACCAGAAGAAATCGCTAAAAGACTTAAAAGATGTTGTCACTGGGAATCTTGAATTTATAGAGGATGGTGGAGTAAGAGACCATTATTTGTCCTTTTAAATTGTGTACATCATTAATCCTGTTAAAATTACACTAAAGTTAAGTCTTTCTCATGCACACGCACACGCAAGTTTATAATTTGTCATTGCTGTCACCTTGAGTAAAATATGTTTTCACGCAGGAGGTTGTGATTTAAGGTATTAGAGAAAACACTTAGATACTGAGTCTTATTTGAAACCACACAACCGCTGACAAAAGTTTGATCAATGACATCACTCTCATGTTTGTAATCCCATAGCATAAATATGTTATAAGAGTGGAGGATGGTTTCAAAACAGCCAAGCTATTACATGACAGTCAAGGAATTTAAAAGGAAAAAAAAAAAAGAGTTTCGATGAGCCCATGGGCCACCATTTCAGGGGTAAATGAAACAATTACTGCCAAGGACATTGTAAAGCTGTAAACCTACCTTCCTGAATCATGATTGTGATTTAAGAAAAATATATGTGATCCACTTGTGACGTGGAATGAAAAATGCTGCACTAGCCTCGGCAATGGCGTAAGAGACAAGAATGCTAACAAAACAGTTCACTAATGTTACTGTTTGGAACTCCCAGGGCTAGTGACAGAGTCTCCTTGTGTCTTGCTTTTATTGAACAACATGGGTACACAGTTTTTTATGAGCTTATAGATGAACAGGACATTTAGGAGTTCAAAAATTATCAAGGCAATGTGGACAAATGAGTTGGTATTTGTGTCAGAGAAGCTGGGAATCTCTCTATATTAGATTTGGAAGGGCCCCTATGGGTCATTTTCCTGCAACTGTATAACTTTGGGGAGAAAAGTGAGACCCTGTGAAGGTTGCTAATGGCCCAGAGTCACCATGTGACTTAAAGATATCTCAGATGAAGGGAGTGAAACACATGAAGGGAGAAGCCACAGAGAGAGGAGAACAAAGTAAAGAAAGAGGAGAAGACCATGCTTGTCTCCCTCCTTTGCTGTAGATCCTTGGTCCATGGGTCAGGACCCATCTTAGGAAGGGTCGGTGAGAGGGGATGGAGTGAGGGGAGTGGAATAAGACTGAAACTGGGTGAGAGATTGAAGCTGCGATTTTATTTATTTATTTTTTTTGTGGTACGCGGGCCTCTCACTGTTGTGGCCTCTCCCATTGCGGAGCACAGGCTCTGGACGTGCAGGCTCAGTGGCCATGGCTCACGGGCCCAGCCGCTCCGCGGCATGTGGGATCTTCCCAGACCGGGGCACGAACCCGTGTCCCCTGCATCGGCAGGCGGATTCTCAACCACTGCGCCACCAGGGAAGCCCAGAAGCTGTGATTTTAAAAAGACTGGACTTGAAAGTGAGGCCCAGAGAACTCAAGGTGGTCATTCTTGTAACTGAAAGTGGTCCATAAGACACGTAATGTGCTTGAAGTGCCATCTGAGAAAGAGCAAAGGCGGGACGTTTGACCAGGAGTGGTTGATTTCAGTGATGATGCAGAAATAAAACCATCAACTAATTCTACCTCAATGAGTGGAGCCAGTTCAACAAATTATATCTGTCTATGCCCCATCTCACCCCCCGCCTCTTGGAGACTGGGTGGTTGATCCTGGCTTTCAGGGAGATGAGAAGGACAAGAGGAGGGGAGAGTAGTAGAGAGAGCTGAGTTCAGTTTGCTGATGTTGAGTTGGAGGGACTCATGGAATATTCACACATAGCTGATGAGTAGGAAGTACATTCTGATTTTTTTTAAGTCTGAAGCTTAGGAGAAAGATCTGGAATAAAGATAGAATTTGAGATATTAGATTTCAGATGGTAATTGAAATAACAGAAGGTGATAACGTTTTCCAAGGGGAAGCAAGAAGAGAAGAGAAGAGGCCGAAGGTACAGCCCTCAGGGACACAAATATTTGGAGGATGAGCTGAGAAAGAGGAGTCCACAAATAAAAATGGGAAGGTATGGCCAGAGATAGAAGGAAAACTGGAAAGACAAATGTCATGGAAGCTGAGGAGAGTATTTTCAGAAGGAGAGATTCTCAATAGTGTCAAAGAAGCAAAGAAATCAAAACTAGATTTCTTTGGCTAGAGTTGTCTACTGGATTTAGTAAAATGAATGTCATTTGTGACCTTGGTAAGAGAATTTTAGAGAAGTAGTGAGGGTGGAAACATAATATTGAAGATACATATTCTTTTTTAAGATGAGAGACTTGAGCATGGTTAAAGCTACTGGAAAGGGACTATAGACAGGAAGAGGTTGTATAGAAAGTAAGGGGGGGGTGGTAACTGATGGTGTGAAATCCTTGGAAAGGTAGAATGAGATGGGATTAGGAGTTCAGGGGAGGGATTGATCTTAAACAGTGGGAAGAATATCTCTTTTTAAAATAGGAATTGGGGAAAGAGTGGGTGTGATCATGATACATAATAATAATTTAGGGGCTACTAGAAAAGTTGATGCACTTGGGCTTCATTAACAGAGGTATAGCATTAATATCAAAGGAGGTGACAACCCTTCTGAATTGTGATCTGGTCAGATGGTCGAGGTCAATGCCATGGGCAGTCCTGGGTGGCACATCTTAAGTGACAGATTGACTACCTGGAGAGCATGCTTAGAGGAGTTAAAGCCTGATGATGGTGTCTGAAGATGACTGAAGAATAGGGAAATCTTAGGCTGGAGAAATACAGATTTGACAGAGAAGTAATCATAGTCTCTAAATATCTGGAAGAGCAAAGCAGAATAGGGTTATTCTGTGTTGGTATTAGAGGGCAGACACAGGCAACTAGAGGAAGTTATGGGAAACAAATGTGTTTTGGTAATATAATATGACTTAAATTTGAGTGTGTGCTGACTTTTGTTAAGAAATATTAGGAAAAGTGGTTCATGGGGAAAGATCTGCCTAGCCAAGGTTTTCCAGAGAGTTTAGGACTACATAAATGTTTCATTCAAAAAGTATTGAGTTTTTATCATGTGCCAGATACTGTGCTGGGCTCTGGCCAGACAATCTGAATCAGGCAATTAGCCTGGAATCAAGAGTGGGAAACAGACATATAAAAAGATACTTACAATACAACCAGCTGCACTTGGCATAGAACTCACCATTCTAGAAGATAGTCATAGCTATTAATACAATATTAACGTGTTCTATTTATTTATTCATATATTTCATTGCAAACAAAATTAAGAATCTCATTCTTCTCAGATAGAACATTTTATGAGACCAGTGATAGAACTTTAAAGAAAAACATGCCTGTCCATACCTAATACCAAGTTTTAAAAGGTAGAAGCAGAATTGTGTCAAAAGTTTCTGTCTTGCTGTAACAGAGCAGGACCCTATGGGGCCTTCCTAGGACAGACCTACCCACACCATATCCTCTACCTGTCTCTCATCTGTACAAAAACCAGTCAAAGAATACAGTAAATCCCCTACCTGCAAACTCTCAAGTTGCGAACTTTCAAAGATGTGAACGTGCATTCACATGTCCAGTCACATAAGTTAGTTCACATGACTGGTGTACATTGTCACATGCATGCATCCTCTACAGGTGTTTGTGATTTTGTGTACTTTACTGTACAGTACTATATCGAGTACAGTAATACAGTACCTTTATTTCAAGCTACATCTGCAAGAAGACATCTTCATTGAACTCCTTGCTGCACAACACGAGGAGCTGACTAATGAAGACGTGATGGAATTGGAGGCCCAGAGAAAGGACGAAGAGAAACAAGAGGAAGAAGAAGTAACTGAAGAACCGAAGAGAGTCACAAAGCAGGAAATGGCAAGGAGATTTTCTTTATTTGAGGAGGCATTGTTAGTTTTTGAGGCACAGGACCTGAACGTAGAACAGTACACAAAGGTTGTAGCAGCCGTTCAGAATACAATCCAGTGCTACCGTGTCATGTATGATGAGAAAAAAAGAGCTACTACATAGACATCTCTGAATCATTTTTTCAAGCAGGTAGATAGACTTGAAACCAACAAGGAACCAGAACCTGTGCCGTGAACATCAGGCCTGAGGGAAACTGCAGCTTGCCCTCTGTTTCCTATTGCTGAAGATCCTTCAGCTCTACCATCTCCCCCCTCCTCTCCCTCCTGCAGTCAGTAACTCTTCTTGCCTGTTCACCTGATGCCAGCCCTGTATGCCAGCTGTTGTACTGTACTACTGTACTTTTCTAGGTACTGTACTGTGAGATTAAAAATGTTTTATTTTTTGTGTTTGTTTGTTTTTTATGTATTAGTTGTGTGAAAAGTATTATAAACCTATTACAGTACAGTACTATAGAGCTGATTGTGTTGGTTGGGTGCCTAGGCTAACTTTGTTGGATTTACGAACAAATTGGACTTACGAACGCGCTCTTGGAACAGAACTCGTTTGTATGTAAGGGACTTACTGTAAATTTAATCAGAGAAATGAAAAAATACAGAAACAAAGGAAAGTAGTCAAGCAAGACAATAATAGTTTAGCCATTAAGCAAAATCAAGGACCTTCAGTTCCTCCTCATGGGCTGTAGGTAATATTTTCAGGCATATCCTTGGAGGTGTTTTGTAGATACTGAAACCCTCACCAGGTGGAAGAAGTTAACTACATGATGACCAGACTGTAGCCATGACATTAAATGCCACAATTCTGAGGACTGGCTTCAAGGAAATGGGAACAAACCGACCCTGGCATTGAAGATTAACTGTACTTAAAACCATCAAGATGGCACTGATCAGACCACCACATGACTAATTAATTTCAGGATGATTGTCAGATCTAACTGTGCTATTCTGCACGTGGCCTCCTCCACCCACCTGTGCACCCCTGAAATTCCCCTTTAAAAGCTCTTGCCCCCTGACTGGCAATGGGGAGTTGGTTCTTTGGGACTTGAGTCTACCTTCTCCCAATGATTGCCAGCTTCCTCAATAAAGCTATTTTTCCTTTTACCCAACACCTTTCTCTCAGTATTGGATTCTTGAGTTCCATAATGCTGCTCCTCTGAGAGGACCAGAAAGAGCACAGGTGCAGTGTATTCAAAATAATCCATGAAGTTAAAAAAGAAGAGTAATTGATGCACAAAAGTTGTCTAAACATTCCCTAACTACCTGTCACCTATTTGTGTCAATATTTGTAAGATAACAGACACGGTTTTCATATGATGCCTGCATGTTCATCAGTTAAATGATTGGGAGAAACTGAGCCCAACTGACTGGGAAACCCATATAAGTGTTTTATATAATGTATCAGAATTTAGTGCAGGGATAATGATGGAATCCTGGGAACAGGAAAACAGAGTAGAGATTCCTAATCCAGGGTGTAGGGTGTGGGATGTGAAGGGAAGGGTAGAAGTCACAGGAGGTCACAGTGGCATGGAATGGAACCAGCCAGAGAGGTGGGAAGGAGAGTCAGCCAAGGCAGACCCCAAAATAAAGTCGCACATGGGTGAACTGCCATGGGGTGTGTGTGTGTGCATACATAACTCTCACACTGTGAGCAGTTCAGTGCTATAGAGCAAAGAAATGAAATGGGGTGCCAGGGGTGGGATAGAGAAAAAGGCCTTTAGGGCATGGTTGAAAAAGTTGAGAGCAGTGTGGAGATGTCAGAGTGGGCCAGACTGGAACACAGGGACCCCCTCCCCCCCCCAGAGCATGCAGCTGGCATCCAGAAAGAGGTGACATGACTCTGCACCATTGCAGTGGGCCCAAGGTGGGGGAGGAGATATCTTTGAAGCATCCCTAAACTTTGTTTTAAAGATGATGTGAGATTTTATCAGCTACAGTAGAGGAAAGAGCCTTGATCAGAAATTTGGGAAATAAATATGAATATCATTCTTCCTCTGCACTATGGGCCATGTGTGTGTCTTTGGCAACCTGGCGGGCCTTAGTTTCCACGTCTGCAAAATGGGCAGCAGAAGGAGATGATGGCAAAGTTTCCTCCAAGCACAACAGTTCATGATTCTCTTGTTTTCAGCCCAGGATGAGCAGAGAATAACAATATTGTCATTCATACATTCAAGACATATTTGGGACTGACGAGGTGGCAGACAGTGTGCGGTAACAAACATTTTCCTTCCCTCAGAGGGGAGGATTAGGTCCTGGTCCCCAGAACAAGTTTATTCTCCTCCCTGCTGGAGAGGAGATTTTCACCTTCATTCTTATTCTCTTAGGAACCAAGTCCATTAAGCATGATTAAAAACAGGTCTTATCTGGAGTTGAAACTGGTGCTCTGAGCCGAAAATCCTGGGTACTGTGAACTAAATTTTCGGTAAGGATAAAAGAAGCCACAGAATGCTGGCCTTGCTCTAGCTACTTTGTCCGTGCTCGAAGTGTGGTGTTAAGAATCATTGTTTATCTTCATTGTGGTAATTTGTCCTTTTATGAAAAAATTCTGGGAAGTGTGCTTTTACCACTCTTAGAAAGCTGGTAGTTTTGACAAATTCACAAAATATGTTTCTAATTTCATTCTGCTCCTATCGCATCCCAGTAACTCTCACATTATTTCTGGAAGATTAACAGACACACAGTTGTAGTGACATAATTAGTATTCAGAGGAGATAATAATGTCAAAGGATTTTGTTGCCCTTAGAACCTAAATGAAAATATAAGGATAGCAAAAGTTGGATTTGTGATAACTTCTTGGCATCAATTGGGTGCCTGTTAAAAAAATTTTAATGCCACAAATTAGATTTTTTAATGCAAACACGTTTTGATTTCTTTACTTCCTATCTGTAAGGAAAAAGCATTGCTCTTTCTGCAGAATTTCCTGTCTGCTGTGCAATGGTTAATCCTGAGAACTGTTTCAGGCAATAAAACACTGACTGGAATCTTTCCGACAATACTTTCCTTCTTGATCTTTTTTTATGACTAATTGAAATGAAAGCCTGGGGAAGCTTAATGTTAAGGAAACACTCTGTGCTCTGTGATGTGATTCTGTGAAAGAGGTGTCTGTGTGGTGGGGAGCTCTCAGCTCTGGAATTTTAAGTTGGAGAACTAACTGAAGAATCAATATTTCAAGTAGATGCTGTAGTGGGTTGGGGATCACTGTTACTGTAGCTGGAAGATTGCTGGGTGTTTTCTTGGGAGGGGTCATTACTGTGAGCTGTTTTTAATTTTCTTTTTTTTTTTTTTTTTTTTTTTACTTTTTTTTTTTTCCGGTATGCGGGCCTCTCACTGTTGTGGCCTCTCCCGTTGCGGAGCACAGGCTCCGGACGCACAGGCTCAGCGGCCATGGCTCACGGGCCTAGCCGCTCCACGGCATGTGGGATCCTCCCGGACCAGGGCACGAACCCGTGTCTCCTGCATCGGCAGGCGGATTCTCAACCACTGCGCCACCAGGGAAGCCCTAATTTTCTTTTTAATCAGAGCTCCCAGAATCTGTCTGCTTTGTCTGCATTTGAACCATTGAAGTGACCAACTAGAAAAGAACAAAAAATATAAATGATTAGTACTTCCTTAAAGACTGCTAACAGCATGCTCTCTAGTAGCGATTGGAGAGAAAGCAACCATTATCTCTTATTTTGTAGATTCCTAGGAACAGTGACCCTTTGAGTTTGCAGAACCAGTTTTCAAACAGTGCTTCAGTGATCACCTGGAGCCTTGGTCAGTGAGGTGATGGGGACACAGTGTGGGTCGGACCCTTGCACCCTATATTGGATTCAGTCAACCAGGGAAGTTCCTGTTTGATCAGTTCTATATATTGAGTTTCACATGAAATTTGATTTGAAAAATGATTTTATTAACCATGAGTGAAAACGACTGATGCTAGGGTCAACTTCCCTGGGCTTCCTCACAGACAGTTATCCAGTTTCTACTGAACCATTTCCAAGGTAGAACACTCATGATTTGATCATTTTATGTGAAATCACCACCAGTCTCACCATCACCAAAATGGTTTCTAGGGGTTTGAAATACTTGGGCCAAGATATTTACATCTAGCTTGGAAAATCTTTCCTCATCAGAACCACATTTTGTCACCAAATGCTATTTCACAGTATGACCAAGAATAGTTATTTTTATAATCCCGGGAATAAATGGAATGTCTTTCCGTCTTCCTTCTGATTTTTCCAAAAGAGGCTCAGCAACTCCATAAAATGATAATTCCCCCAGTCCCTTTGATCTGTGTTTCTCTCAAAGCTTGCAGCCTTTTAATCTAACATGTGTATCACATAATATAGAACATGATCTGGAAGAGATGTCCAGAAATATTTATTCTTATCCAACAATCTTATATTCCCAAACCATCTACTCTACTAGTACCAGTATCGTACTAGTATAGTGAAAGCAAAGGGTTTTGGCTAAGTTATAGAATATCATCTTTTTTTGTTTCCTTGTTTAATTAAAAAATTTTTTTGAACTTTATTTTATTTTATTTTTTATACAGCAGGTTCTTATCAGTTATCTATTTAATACATATTGGTGTATATATGTCAATCCCAATCTCCCAATTCATCCCATCACCACCACCACCCACCCCCTCTTCCCCCCTTGGTGTCCATACGTTTTTCCTACATCTGTGTGTCTATTTCAGCCTTGCAAACCAGTTCACCTGTACCATTTTTCTAGATTCCACATATATTCGTTAATATATGATATTTGTTTTTCTCTTTCTGACTTACTTCACTCAGTATGACAGTCTCTAGGTCCATCCACGTCTCTACAAATGACCCAATATCGTTTCTTTTTATGGCTGAGTAATATTCCATTGTATATAAGTGCCACATCTTCTGTATCCATTCATCTGTCAATGGACACTTAGGTTGCTTCCATGTCCTGGCTATTGTAAACAGAGCTGCAATGAACATTGTGGTACATGACTCTTTGAATTATGGTTTTCTCAGGGTATATGCCCAGTAGTGGGATTGCTGGGTCATATGGTAGTTCTATTTTTAGTTTTTTAAGGAACTTCCATACTGTTCATAGTGGCTGTATCAATTTACATTCCCACCAACAGTGCAAGAGGGTTCCCTTTTCTCCATACACTCTCCAGCATTTGTTGTTTGTAGATTTTCTGATGATGCCCATTCTAACCAGTGTGAGGTGATACCTCATTGTAGTTTTGATTTGCATTTCTCTAATAATTGGTGATGTCAGCAGCTTTTCATGTGCCTCTTGGCCATCTGTATGTCTTCTTTGGAGAAATGTCTATTTAGGACTTCTGCCCATCTTTTGATTGGGTTGTTTGGTTTTTTAATATTAAGCTGTATGAGCAATATATTTTGGAATGAATCTTTTGTCTGTTGATTTGCTTGCAAATATTTTCTCCCATTTTGAGGGTTGTCATTTCATCTTGTTTATAGTTTCCTTTGCTGTGTCAAAGCTTTAAAGTTTCATTAGGTCCCATTTGCTTATTTTTGTTTTTATTTCCATTACTCTAAGAGGTGGGTCAAAAAAGATCTTGCTGTGATTTATGTCATAGAGTGTTCTTCCTATGTTTTCCTCTAAGAGTTTTATAATGTCTGGTCTTACATTTAGGTCTTTAATCGATTTTGAGTTTATTTTTGTGTATGGTATTAGGGAGTGTTCTAATTTCATTCTTTTACATGTAGTTGTCCAGTTTTCCCTGCACCACTTATTGAAGAGACTGTCTTTTCTCCGTATATCCTTGCCTCCTTTGTCATAGATTAGTTGACCATAAGTGTGTGAGTTTATCTCTGGGCTTTCTATCCTGTTCCATTGATCTATATTTCTGTTTTTGTGCCAGCACCATATTGTCTTGATTACTGTAGCTTTGTAGTATAGCCTGAAGTCAAGGAGTCTGATTCCTCCAGCTCCGTTTTTTTCCCTCAAGATTGCTTTGGCTATTCAGGGTCTTTTATGTCTCCATACAAATTTTAAGATTTTTTTGTTCTAGTTCTGTTAAAAATGCCATTGGTAATTCAATAGGGATTGCAGTGAATCTGTAGATTGTTTTGGGTAGTATGGTCATTTTCAAAATATTAATTCTTCCAATCCAAGAACATGGTATATCTCTCCATCTGTTTGTGTCATCTTTGATTTCTTTCATCATTGTCTTATAGTTTTCTGAGTACAGGTCTTTTACCTCCTTAGATAGGTATATTCGTAAGTAATTTATTCTTTTTGTTGCAGTAGTGAATGGGATTGTTTCCTTAATTTCTCTTTCTGATCTTTCATTGTTAGTGTATAGGAATGCAAGAGATTTCTGTGCATTAATTTTGTATCCTGCAAATTTACCAAATTCATTGATTAGCTCTAGTTGTTTTCTGGTGGCATCTTTAAGATTATCTATGTATAGGACCATGTCATCTGCAAACAGTGACAGTTTTACTTCTTCGTTTCCAATTTGTATTCCTTTTATTTCTTTTTCTTCTGTGATTACTGTGGCTAGGACTTCCAAAACTATGTTGAATAATAGTGGCGAGAGTGGACATCCTTGTCTTGTTCCTGATCTTAGAGGAAATGGTTTCAGTTTTTCACCTTTGAGAATGATGCTTGCTGTGGGTTTGTCATATATGGCCTTTATTATGTTGAGGTAGGTTCTTTCTATGCCCACTTTCTGGAGTGCTTTTATCATAAATGGGTGTTGAATTTGGTCAAAAGCTCTTTCTGCATCTATTGAGATGATCATATTGTTTTTATTCTTCAGTTTAATATGGTGTATCACATTGATTGATTTGCATATTTTGAAGAATCCTTGCATCCCTGGGATAAATCCCACTTGATCATGGTGTATGATCCTTTTAATGGGTTGTTGGATTCTGTTTGCTAATATTTTGTTGAGGATTTTTGCCTCCATATTCATCAATGATATTGGTTTGTAATTTTCTTTCTTTGTAGTATCTCTGTCTGGTTTGGCATCAGAGTGATGGTAGCCTTGTAGAATGAGTTTGGGAGTGTTCCTTCCTCTGCAATTTTTTGGAAGAGTTTGAGAAGGATAGGTTTTAGCTCTTCTTTAAATGTTTGATAGAATTCATCTGTGAAGCCATCTGGTCCTGGACTTTTGTTTCTTGGAAGATCTTTAATCACAGTTTCAATTTCATTACTTGTGATTGGTCTGTTCATATTTTCTATTTCTTCCTGGTTCACTCTGGGAAAGTTACACCTTTCTAAGAATTTGTCCATTTCTTCCAGGTTGTCCATTTTATTGGCATAGAGTTGCTTGTAGTAGTCTCTTATGATGCTTTCTATTTTTGAGGTGTCTGTTTTAACTTCTCCTTTTTCATTTCTAATTTTATTGATTTGAGTCCTCTCCCTCTTTTTCTTGATGAGTCTGGCTAAAGGTTTATCAATTTTGTTTATCTTCGCAAAGAACCAGCTTTTTAGTTTCATTGATCTTTGCTATTTTTTCTTTGTTTCTATTTCATTTATTTCTGCTCTGATCTTTATGATTTCTTTCCTTCTACTAACTTTGGGTTTTGTTTTTACTTCTTTCTCTGGTTCCTTTAGGCATAAAGTTAGATTGTTTATTTGAGATGTTTCTTGTTTCTTGAAGTAGGATTGTACTGCTATACATTTCACTATTAGAACTGTTTTTACTGCATCCCATAGGTTTTGGATCATTGTGTTTTCATTGTCATTTGTTTCTAGGTATTTTTTGATTTCTTCTTTGATTTCTTCAGTGATCTCTTGGTTATTTAGTAGTTTATTGTTCAGCCTCCATGTGTTTGTATTTTTTACAGATATATTCCTGTAATTGATATCTAGTCTCATAGCATTGTGGTTGGAAAAGATGCTTGATATGATTTCAATTTTCTTAAATTTACCAAGGCTTGATTTGTGACCCAAGATGTGGTCTATCCTGGAGAATATTCCTTGTGCACTTGAGAAGAAAGTGTAATCTACTGTTTTCAGATGGAATGGCCTATAAATATCAATTAAATCTATCTGGTCTATTGTGTCATTTAAAGCTTGTTTTTCCTTATTAATTTTCTTTCTGGATGATCTGTCCATTGGTGTAAGTGAGGTGTTAAAGTCCCCCACTATTATTGCATTACTGTCAATTTCCTCTCTTATAGTTCTTAGCATTTGCCTTATGTATTGAAGTGCTCCCATGTTGGGTGCATACATATTTATAATTGTTATATCTTCTTCTTGGACTGATTCCTTGATCATTATGTAGTGTCCTTCCTTGTCTTTTGTAACTTTCTTTATTTTAAAGTCTATTTTATCTGATATGAGAATTGCTACTCCAGCTTTCTTTTGATTTCCATTTGCATGGGATATCTTTTTCCATCCCCTCACTTTCAGTCTGTACGTGTCCTTAGGTCTGAAGGGGGTCTCCTGCAGACAGCATATATATGGGTCTTGTTTTTGTATATATTCAACAAGCCTGTGTCTTTTGGTTGGTGCATTTAATCCATTCACATTTAAGGTAATTATTGATATGTATGTTCCTATTACCATTTTTTTCATTCTTTTTTCTTTATTCTGTTCCTCTGCAGTGAATTCCATCATTCTGTCTTCAGGTCATTTATCCATTTTCTGCCTCAGTTATTCTGCTATTGATTCCTTCTAGTGTGTTTTTCATTTTAGTTATTGTATTGTTCATCTCTGTTTCCTTGTTCTTGAATTCTTCTAGGTCTTTGTTAAACATTTCTTGTATGTTCTTGATCTTTGCCTCCATTCTTTTCCAAGGTCCTGGATCATCTTCACTATCATTATTCTGAATTCTTTTTCTGGAAGGTTACCTATCTCCACTTCATTTAGTTGTTTTTTGGGGTTTTATGTTGTTCCTTCATCTGGTACAAAGTCCTCTGCCTTTTCATTTTGTCTATCTTTCTGTGAATGTGGTTTTCCTTCCACAGGCTGCGGAATTGTAATTCTTCATGTTTCTGCTGTCTGTCCTCTGGTGGATGAGGCTATCTAAGAGGTTTGTGCAAGCTTCCTGATGGGAGGGACTGGTGGTGAGTAGAGCTGGGTGTTGCTCTGGTGGGCAGAGCTCAGTAGAACTTTAATCTGCTTGTCTGCTGATGGGCGCGGCTGGGTTCCCTCCCTCTTGGTTGTTTGGCCTGGGTGACCCAGCACTGGAGTCTACCTGGCTCTTTGGTGGGGCTAATGGCAGACGCCAACAGGGCTCACACCAAGGAGAACTTCTCAGAACTTCTGCTGCCAGTGTCCTTGTCCTCACAGTGAGCCACAGCCACCTCCACCCCACCTCTGCAGGAGACCCTTCAACACTAGCAGGTAGGTCTGGTTCAGTCTCCTATGGGGTCCCTGCTCCTTCCTCTGGGTCCCAATGCACACACAACTTTGTGTCTTCCCTCCAAGAGTGGAGTCTCTGTTTCCCTTAGTCCTGTTGAAGTCCTGCAATCAAATCCTGCTAGCCTTCAAAGTCTGATTCTCTGGGAATTCCTCCTCCCGTTGCCAGACCCCCCAGGTTGGGAAGCCTGACATGGGCCTCAGAACCTTCACTCCAGTGGGTGGACTTCTGTGGCATAATTGTTCTCCAGTTTGTGATTCACCCACCCAGCAGTTATGGGATTTGATTTTATTGTGATTGCACCCCTCCTACCATCTCATTGCGGTTTCTCCTTTGTCTTTGGATGTGGGGTATCTTTTTTGGTGAGTTCCAGTGTCTTCCTGTTGATGCTTGTTCAAAGTTAGTTGTGATTCCAGTGCTCTCACTAGAATATCATGTTTTTATCTATCAGTTTTATGTGTTTTTTTTCAATCAGCTGAGAGCAGGGATTACATTTTATTCAACTATCTATCCCCAGCCCCTGCACTGACTGGTGCACAACAGATACTTAACAAGTGAAATTTGTTAATCTGGAATCATAACACCTGTGTTTGAGTTTATTCCAAGTCCTTTACTGTCTGTTTAACCTTCAACAAGGCATTTCACTCCTCTGAGCTTCTACTTCCTGAAATGTCATTTAGAGGAATGAGAATATTATTTCAGGTTGTTGAAAGAGTTGAATGAAAGACCATAAAAACACATCAAAAGTTTGAGGGAAGAAATAAACAGATTATTCAAAGGATTTAGAATCTAAGCATTTTTCAAGGTATTTAAAGCTTTGTCTTAATATCAGATTAAATTATGAGACAGCCACATACTTGCAACATATTATTTAGTCCCTCACAGAATTTCTTTCATTGAATAATTTTTAACTAGAATTTTCAATTATTTCATTGTACATTGCAATACACTATAAGAAACAGTTATGAGGATCTTACAATTGTATTTCCTGCAGGAATGTTGACAAGGAAGATATTTTACTACAATGCTCAGAACTCGTATATAGGGTTTATATTCATTTAACATTTAGTGTCATGAAAAATATTCATTCTTTCCAAGGACTAGTATACTTTGATATTTGAGAAGGATGTAACTGACTAGGTTTCCATTTTTCCTTTGGCTGCTGGGAAGCTTGGGGCAAAATTTGAGGCTCAATTAGAGGAAATTCTATAACCATCAATAACAATAAGGGGAACTGATCTGGTCATTTTTTGGTTTGTTTGTTTGTATTACACTGTCTTGATTTATGTTTTAACCTATACTTTTATTTATCCAAGAGATGATTCACATTCATGGGAGATATTTTAATATTGTTTTATTGAATGTGTTTCTCAGATTACTTATGGAATAATTAACTAGATAGATAAATAAAATAGCTGGATATAAAATAACATTTTGTGAAATTTAAACTTCTTTAAGTTGATTGAAATGGCTAGAACCTGGCTTAGCTTCTGAAAAATTCAGAACAAACTTGATATGGAAACTACCAGACAATTTATTGTTAGAATCTAAGAGAATTTCCAGCTAGTTCTAAGATTATTGAGTTGAATTAAGCAAAACAATAAGAGATATACCCATGATTCATTACATGAAACCAGGGGGCTCTGCCTGGCTGATAAATTATGTGTATCACATTCTTAGAGACTGGCTCCCCCAAATAAGGAGCTGAATGGGTGAGAAGTGGCTGGAAGAACATGTATTCCACTGGCTCAGAGTCTCAGAGGTTCAAGTGTCAATAACTTCCTTGTAGTGAACTTTGGGAGAGGAAGGGGACATGATATTCAATATACAACCTCTCTTTCTCTTTAGGGATATCACCCATTATATGTGCAGATTTGGTGGGATGCACACTCCACTTAACACTGTGTGAAAGATGAAATCTGGAAGATTCTCATGACAACCCCTAATAGCCTAGGGCATGAGTACATTACTTAAGTTGATCTAATATAAGTTCAGCCTGAGACTTTGATTTTATGATATTGAGAAAAGAAACTCAGAGCTTCTTTGGATAGTGAAGTGTATAGAACTTTCACAGACACAAATAAAACCCAACTGAAGATAAAAGTGGTTACAGAGAGTCAGGAGGTACTGAGAGAAAGGGAGAAAATGGATCGAGAGCCCTGATCCTACTATACCTGAAACCTGAGCCATCTTTGAAATTTCCAATTATTGTTTAAATTAATTTAAGTTAGGCTCTATGTTACTTGCAGTCAAGGCACCCTAACTGATATAACCCTCACCCTTCAACCTCTATAACTCTCACCTTCTAAATACAATAGATTTATGTACCTGTGTATATGAAGTTCTAGCAGATTCTGGAAATGGTTTAGAGGCTTTATTATATCAACTGTGCTCTATTGGGAAAACCATGAACAGCAATTCTAGAAAATCAATTATAATTTGAGTGGGAAAGAAATATAATTGAAAATAACATAGGGCCTATGAAAATTATTTTGTAAGCTAAACAATACATTAAAACTCAGAAGAAGCACTGTTGTTGAAAAATGACTTACTACTGGATACAAAAGAACATTTTAGGAATTTTCTTGGAGACCTCAATAATGTCAGGAGAACATGGACTCTATGGGAGAACAGAAACTAATATGGAAGCTAATAGGATGAGAAATGTCACAGTATCAGTTCAAAAGTTGAAAGGAAAAGATGTAAAGGTAACAATAAAAAATGAGGAGGGAGCTGGGCAAGGAAAGGATCATTAAAAGGAAGCAAATATTGCAATCCGAAAATTAAATTCTGTATTTGAGGATGTAAAGAGTAGATTGACCTTAGAAAATCAAGTTAGTTACGTGGAAATTAAACTTTGGATGCACTGAGAGAGAGAGAGAGAGAAGAGAGAGAGAATATATAAATGGAGGAAAATGATCACCTCTATTTGGTTAGGTGATTTTATTTTTTCTTTTGTTAGTTTTTTAAAATATTTCTTCTATAATGAATATGTATTAATTTAGAAGAAAAAAGTTTGTTCTCAAAATTATGGGGCTTTTTTTGCTCTTGTTTTTGTATTTTAAACTTTGGTCATGCCTTGCAGCTTTCAGGATCAGGGATTGAACCCAGGTCATGGTGAATCCTAACCACTAGAACACCAGGAGACTCCCCCCAAATTGTGCTTTTAGTATGTATATCACTCCTGAGTAACTACCCAATCCAAAGTTTCCCCGCATAGAAAACAAACGCACGCACACACACAAAACAAAACAAAGCAACCAGGATAATCTTAACTTGCACAGGAAAGAACAATCAAAAAACCCTTAAACCATGGTAATATAGAAGTTGAAATTATCTAACAAAACTTTAATGGAACTATTGTAAAAATGCCTCAAGAATAATTGCAAGCACTGCTAAAATGAAAAGAAAGATAGACAATCTCAGCAAATAATGTAAGATAAAAAGAAGAAATAAGTGAAAATTTTATAATTAAGAAATACAAAAATTAAAATAAAAAATTAACTGGCTGGGCTCAAGAGCAGAATAAATATGGTAGAGGAAAAAGTCAATGAACTTGAAGCTAGATCAATAGAACGTATCCAGTCTGAAAAGTGTAAGTGGACAGTACCAAAAGGTCTAACATTCGTGTCTTGAGCATTTGAGGAGAGAAGAAAAAGTGCAAAGCTGATAAAATAATTGAAGAGAAGTGATCGAAACTTCCTAAAGTTGAACAAAAAAACACATCTAACAATTTTAAAAGTGTGGCAATTCCCAAACAGGATAAATCCAAAGAAATCTATGCCAAAACACATCATAATAAAATTAATGAAAAATAAAAACATAAAAAAATTGAAAGTAACTGAAGAAAAGTGATGTGTTACTCACCCCAATGTTCACAGCAGCATTATATACAATTACTAAGAAATGGAAGCCACCTACATGTCCATCAACAGATGAACGGATAAGAAGGTATGATATATACATATATGGAATACTACTCAGCCATAAAAAAGAACAAAATTTTGCCATCTGCAGCAACATGGATAGATTTGGAGGGCATTATGCTAAGTGAAATAAGTCAGACAGAGAAAGACAAATACTGTATGATAACACTTATATGTGAAATCTAAAAAATACAACAAACTAGTGAAAATAGCAAAAAAGAAGCAGACACAGATGTAGAGAACAAACTAGTGATTACCAGTGGGGGTGAGGGAGGGGCAAAATACGGGTGGGAGAGTGGGAATGCAGACTATTGGGTGTAAGATAAGCTCAAGGATGTATTGTACAACATGGGGAATATAGCCAATATTTTGTTATAACTGTAAATGGAGTGTAACTTTTAAAAATTGTATAAAAATAAAAAATTTGAAAATTAAAAACAAAAAAAAAGAAAACTGATGCATTACTTAGAAGGGAACAAATGGCAGCAGATATCTCATTGGCAACAAAAGAGTCCAGAAGGAAGTGACACATTTTAAACTGCTGAAGAAAAAAAGAAACTCTATATCTAGTGAAAATATTGTTCAGTTATTAAGATGAAGTAAAGACATGCTCAGATGAAGGATATCTAAGAGAATTGCTCCCAGAAGACCTGCTGTACACTAAGTCCCCTACATATGAGTGAGTTCCATTCCAAGAGAGCATTGGTAAGTCCTATTTGTTTGTAAGTCCAACAAAGTTAGCCTAGACACCCAACGAATGCAATAGGCTATATAGTACTGTACTGTAATAGATTTATAATACTTTTCACACAAATAATACATAAAAAACAAACAAAAAATAAACGTTTTTAATCTCACAGTACAGTACCTTGAAAAATACAGTAGTACAGTCCAACAGCTGGCATCCAGGGGCTGGCATTGAGTAAATAGGCAAGAAGAGTTACTGACTGGAGGAGGGAGAGGAGGTGGGAGATGGTAGAGCTGAAGGATCGTCAGCAATAGGAGATAGAGGGCAAGCTGAAATTTCATTCACACCTGACATTAGTGCCACAGGTTCTGGTTCCTTGCTGGATTCAATTCTGTCTACCCGCTTGAAAAAACAGTACAGTGTCTGGGTAATAGCTCTTTTTTTCTCATCATAGATGACACGGTAGCACTGGATTGCATTCTGAACAGCTGCTGCAACCTTTGTGTACTGTTCTCTGTTCTGGTCTGGTCCTGTGCCTCAAAAATAAAGATACTGTACTACTGTACTCTATACAGTATGGTACAGTAAAGTACACAAAAGCACAACCACTTGTAGAGGATGCATGCACGTGACAATGTACGCCAGACATGTGAACTAACTTACATGATTGGACATGAGAATGCACGTTCGCATCTTTGAAAGTTCGCAACTTGAAGGTTCATATGTAAGGAATTTACTCTAAAAGAGTTGCCAAAGGGAATTTCTTCAGCCAAAGGAAATGATAGTCTGATTCTCATTTTGTGATGTGAGTCAGCTTTTGATGGTCAATGTCAAGATCCATTACTTCCTTAGGATTGTAAAATGGTGATACTCTAACTCAATCATTCTTTCTTCATTTACTAGCTGAAATATTTCTATAACTAGAAGCTTCCCCACATCAACCTTTGGGTTACCCTGAAGTGTAGTTAGTACTAAAAAGACAAAATAAATGTTTAAACTTTCTTTTTTACTATTGAATTTTAGAGTAAATTGTCTGTGCCCTAGCTACATCCAATGATTAACCAAAGTGGTTTTTTTGTTTGTTTGTTTGTTTTGGCGGTACGCGGGCCTCTCACTATGGCGGCTTCTCCCGTTGCGGAGCGCAGGCTCAGCGGCCATGGCTCACGGGCCCAGCCGCTCCGCGGCATGTGGGATCCTCCCAGACCGGGGCACGAACCCGTGTCCCCTGCATCGGCAGGCGGACTCCCAACCACTGCGCCACCAGGGAAGCCCTAACCAAAGTGGTTTTGGTTTATTTATTTTTGTTTATTTTTAAGCATCATTGTGATCTGATAGATTTTAATATATGGATTGTTTCAATCCATTGCATTTAGTGCTCTTATTCACATTCAAATTATTATATATTTGGACAATAGGAACCTTTCAATATGACCTTTGTAGTCTTTAATGTCCTGTTTACTTTCTCATTTGACAAAATGTTTCAGGCTTATCTTTTACATTTCTGTCCCAGACCAGGAGTGAGCTATTCCTCCAGCCATCCTTGGTTCTTGGTAGTGGGAAATGGTACTGAGATGCCACAATATGCACTGTTATTATTCCTCTCTATTTTTAAAACTTCTCTTGTCTGATATTTGCAACTTTCTTTTTCACTTAGTCATTTATCTGTTACATTGCTTGTGATGTTTTTTATTCCACACATATTTTTGCTTTCATGTACACCTCTCATTTTAAAGACATTGACTAAATTAGATCAATGATTTAAAAATTCTGTGAGAAAGTATTTATAACTGAGAATTCCATGCTTATCATTCAATTTTTAGGGTAAAGAGATTTTCTAAAATAAAAATTCCTAGTAAGTTTGTCACCTGTGCATCTTTTTTGAGGAAATACAACACAACAAATTTTAAAAAATTAAATGTATGATGGGAAACACCATTAACAGTCGTTCACCCTCTTTCTTGCTAACAGAATTTGGGGTTAGCAGATGTAAACTTTTATATATATAATGGATAAACAACAAGGTCCTACTGTATATCACAGAGTACTATATTTACTATCTTATGATAAACCATAATGGAAAAAGAACATTAAAAAAAGAATGCATATATATGCATAACTGAGTCACTTTGCTGTATAGCAGTTATTAACACAAAATTGTAAATCAACTATTCTGAAATTTAAAAAATTAAAAGAAAAAAAAAAAGAGTTTGGACTTTTATCCAAGTACCAGACAGGCATATGTACAGAGTAGGTGAGCCTCTCTCCAGCCACAAGAGATGAATCATGGTTACATTAAGCCAACCATAATGGTCTCATTCTCCTTGCCAGTGATGGGAGAGGGGAAGCATGCTAGGGTACTTCCGGAAAAGGTTTTCCTTGAGCCCCATGTGAGGAGGCATATTTTCTGTCCCAAATGCTGTTTATCTGAAAGTGACACTGGGAAATGCTATCACCATTTTAAAACCATAAAGAGACTCATTGGTATGCTGAGCCTGGCAGAGCAGAAAGATGAAGGACATCTGGCACCTTGATAGCATGGCAGAGCTGCTAAATTAACAAAACCTAGAAGGGCCAATGTCCAGGCTTCTAGTTATGAGATACAAAATGCCCCCATTCTGCAAACCACTGCTGGGGTTGGGGGAGTGGGTAGGGGTCTGCTTCTTGTGACTGCAAGCATCTCAATTGACATACAGATTCCATAGAAGGTAAGTTGAATACAAGACATACTGATGAGCTAAGGAACCAGCTGAGCTCATAATTATGCCTAAATGATTGTTGTTAATGAGACTGAAATTAAATGGAAAGGATTCCCAGCACATAAAAAGCATAGTATAAAAAAAAAAAAGAACAAATCTGAAAAAAGTAAAATTCCAGGTGTTTTTAACAAAACCTGGGGGAAATGGTGGTACAGAGGAGAAATAAATCTACGCTAAAGATGGTGCCCTATGGGTAGGTTATAAGAGAGCTCTTGCTCAGCAGTTTTCAGCCCTGGATGTACATTAACATCTCATGGAACATTTAGAGCTGACATGCCAGCCCCACTCTAGATGAAGGAAATCTCTGTCTATGATGCCTGGTTATCACGTACTTTTAAATATACATTACATTACATACTTTTAAGAACAAGATTAATGAATTTATATCAGGCCAGTGCTAAAAGAAAGGCAGAATAACAATATTAATACCAGTCAAAATAGATTCAAGACCAACAGTGTTAAATGAGACACAGAGGTATCCTTTATTTTGATGTAACAGGTAAGAACTTCTACAATATTTGGAGTACGGGCATTTTTATTAATCCAAATTACTTTAACACTCACTTTAGTCCCATTTACCTGATTGAAAAGGAGACCAGTGGGTTCCCTTGGGGAGTTGGGTGCCCTCATTACCCTTCCCTCCTGAGAATGTTGGGAGACTGAACAACCTATAGAGGATATCCATCCCACTTTTACTCCAAAGCAAGGAGAGCCTGCTGTCTATACCTCTTCTCTTTAGTTATGTCTCCTTGCTGTACAATAAGCACAGGACCTCCCTGTCCTACCAGCACTTCTGGATCACACTGGAGTAAAGTTGCTTTCATGTAGGTTGCTGCTATATCTCACTGGCCTAGGTACCAGCACAAGCCACGAAGCCATATGGTCTTTTCAGAGAAAGCATCTCTATTTACTCGGTGCTACACTTTATCCTTTCAGAAACACACCTGTCTCTTCTGAGGTTCTATTCTCCAAAATCCAACCATCTGCCTGATGTGAAACTCAAGCAGCAATACTCTTTATAGCTTAGCATTCATCATGGCAGTAACATATTTTGCTGCATAAACAACCACCCCAAATCATATTGCCTTAAAACAGCAGTAGTTATTGCCCCTGCATCAATGAGCTGGATGGTTCTGTTGAAGCAGGCCAGGATAGGCTGATTGTGGCAGGACTCACTCCTGTAACTGTGGTCATCTGAAGGTCAGCTAAGGTCTGGCTGCTCTGGGATGGCCTCTGCTGGAATGGCTTGGCTATCCTCTTTATGGACCCTCATCTTCCAGCAGGTTGTTTGAGCTTGTTCATGTCATGGTGACAGGGTCCCAGGAGCAAGAGGGGAAGTGTGCAAGGGTTTTTGAGACTTAGGCTTGGAATTGACATAACATCACCATGAGACATGCTACGGGTAAAAGCAAGTCATGAGGTCAGCCCAGGTTCAAAGATTGAGGAAACAGACCCCTCCTCTTGGTAGGAAATTCTACACAGTCTTGTTGCAAAGGTGCATGGATGCAGATTGGGGTGGTCAGTTTCCATTTTTGAAGCATCAAGACTTAAGCTTCCCTTTCTGGGACCAGGGTTACCACATTTAGTTGCACCAGCTGCATATTACACAATTCCAGGGTGCAGGAGTCATATTGCAAATTTATTCCACGAGGAACAAATCCCATCATGCTTTCTTAAGAAGTCCTTCAGATACCCGATGAGAGCCATCCCTTCACCACGTACACACCACACACACACACACACACACACACTGTTCCCAAGGGCAGATTAGTTTAGTATAAAATTGGGTCATGAAACATGAAAAGTCTGCTATTCTAAAATTCAGCTATCGGCTTCCCTGGTGACGCAGTGGTTGAGAATCCGCCTGTCGATGCAGGGGACACGGATTCGTGCCCCGGTCCGGGAAGATCCCACATGCCATGGAGCAGCTGGGCCCTTGAGCCATGGCCGCTGAGTCTGTGCTCCGCAATGAGAGAGGCCACAACAGTGAGAGGCCCGTGTACCATAAAAAATAAATAAATAAAATAAATAAAATAAAATTCAGCTATCAATCCTAACACACTACAAGTTTAAATATACTGATTCTATTTAACTTCAGCTATTTTAACTGGTGGTATTAAATTTGCTTAGACAACAGAAAACTTACCCTGTTGATCCTTTAAAATAAATATTTATGTTTCATTTTCAGGAAGAAATTTTTTTAATGTCTATTGGTTTGTATTATCTACAGAGAAATGTATTCTGCAAGTAGTTTAAGATGAACATTTCCAACAAATAATTCCCAGGCTTAAATATACATTTCTGGTGAGGCCGTGAGATCATTTATGTAAATGAAGAGACTTGCCTTTGTTGCCTTACTTTCTTATTTCAGTGAGAAAGGGGACTTTCATAAGGGCAGAGTTTTCATTTTGAAAAGATTATTCCATTAAGGTTGTTGCATTGCTGGGAGAGTAAATGAGTATCTATTTCTGTACATTAAGATCCAAATTCCTTGTAAGCTGCCTCCTTGAAACTAACGATGCTATTAATAGGTTCTTCCAGTGTTCTGTTCAGCATGGAAAATGGGAATGAGGCTGTGTCTAATTTACTGGCGAATGGAACACCCTTATACAACTATTATTTCTGGAGGTAACCTTTACCTTTCTGAATGATCTATTTGTGTAATACGATGGATGTTACAGGTTTGAGTTACCAGAGGTTAGAAATCACTCATTTCTGTAATATCTCTGGCAGCCTGATTGTAAATGCATTTTTTTCTTTTGGTTCTTTACTGAACTGAACTTGAGGGTTTGTTAATAATCTCAAGTTTTTAAACTACATTTACGTTGAGCAAATCTCACTGAATATATTTATAGCAAAAACCTGTTAATGTGGCCATATTCATTAGGAATCTATTATTATTTAGACAAAGCCTGGTTTGAAGTTCATCCTTTAGTGATCTCTGAAAGATGGGATTAATAAATCATAAAATGGTTGGAACCCAACTTCTAGGAGAATGAATATCTCCTGAAGAACTTAATCTGCTCTAAGTCCTTAGAAACACCTATTTGCCTCCAAACAACATAATCAAAGGTCATCTCCCCTGAAGTTGGTGTTTGGGTGTGCTAATTATGGAGCATTCTTGCTTTTTTAATGAGGAAAGCCTTGGAAGAAATAAGCCTACCATTCAATAAAAATATTATATAATTTGGATCACTGCTAAAGAACCGTTTATGCATGAGGGTCCATTCAGGAAAAAATAAAATGTTTGCAAGCTATCTTTAATTATTTTCTTTTTATTCAAAACAGGATGAGGTCAATGATTACTTTTCAGTCACTAAATTATTAACATTAGGGGATTGTGAGAAGTAGCATAGGATATGGGTTTCTATCTCCTTTACATTTTGAGACCTTTTAGAGTTTAATGAGATATGTGCATTTGTAGTACTTCATTCTGTGCTTAAGTAACATCTTGAATTAGATGTTTACTTAACAGATGGAACAAAGAAGCTCTCAGTTGTGAAGTCACACAGAGAGATGACCACAGTGCTAGGGTGAAAATGGCCCATTTTATCCAGAACCACCTGTGCTACAAGCTGGGGTGGACCAAGCACTCTTCTAGACAAAAGGATGGTTTAGACACTTGTGATGCAATCCCCAACCTCCCATTCCTCATCCTGACCAAGCCTGTCTCTAGTCTCAGCTCTACTTATAAAGTCTATGTGAAACTGACAATGTCCTTTACCTTTCTGAGCTTCAGTTTTCTCATTCATAAAGGAGAGGCTTAGATTCTATCAGTATTTCCCAAACATCATCCTTCCATGTACTACCTGCAGAATTTGGGGTATGGTCATCACCCATCAGTATCCTTGGCTTGATAGATCACTATAATTCATTGGAGGTTGCCTTCCTAAATTTATTATTTAAAGGGAAACTTTTGGGAATTCCCTGCCAGTCTAGTGGTCAGGACCCCATGCTTTAACTGCCAAGAGCGTGGGTTCGATCCCTGGTTAGGGAACTAAAATCCCACAAGCAGTGCAGTGCGGTCAAAAAAAGGGAAACTTTCTATTGCTACCTTCAAAGGAAAACCAGCATTACTTGCCATAGAGGAAACAAACAAACAAAGAAAAAATACCATGAAACAAAACAATGGCAATCAACCCTCATAAATACTATTGCGTGCTCTGCCACTGAAGACTACTCTCTGTTATTGGTGAGTGTTAGAGAGTTGGGAAAGACAGCTCCTCAGGGAGGCTTTCTCCTTGATGTGACCACGTGATGAAAGGGAATTGAAAAAGGAATACCTTTTCCCCTTTGTGACCCAGAGTCACTTAATTCTGTGTCCCTGCCGCACCCAAACTTCTTCTTTACCAGCAGTGGCCTGAGTCCTGTACTTTCAGAAACACTGGCAGGGAGATGGGTCTCTCAAAGTGTTAAGAATCTGTCATTTACAGTATGGTACTGGCACAAAAACGGAAATATAGATCAATGGAACAGGATAGAAAGCCCAGAGATAAACCCACACACATATGGTCACCTTATTTTTGATAAAGGAGGCAAGAATATACAACGGAGAAAAGACAGCCTCTTCAGTAAGTGGTGCTGGGGAAACTAGACAGCTACATGTAAAAGAATGAAATTAGGACACTTTCTAACACCATACACAACAATAAACTCAAAATGGATTAAAGACCTAAATGTAAGGCCAGACACTATCAAACTCTTAGAGGAAAACGTAGGCAGAACACTCTATGACTTAAATCACAGCAAGATCCTTTTTGACCCACCTCCTAGAGAAATGGAAATAAAAACAAAAGTAAACAAATGGGACCTAATGAAACTTAAAATCTTTTGCACAGCAAGGGAAACCATAAACAAGACGAAAAGACAACCCTCAGAATGGGAGAAAATATTTGCAAATGAAGCAGCTGACAAAGGATTAATCTCCAAAATTTACAAGCAGCTCATGCAGGTCAATACCAAAAAAACAAACAACCCAGTCCAAAAATGGGCAGAAGAAATAAACAGACATTTCTCCAAAGAAGATACACATATTGCCAACAAACACATGAAAGGAAGCTCAACATCACTAATCATTAGAGAAATGCAAATCAAAACTACAATGAGATATCATCTCACACCAGTCAGAATGTCCATTATCAAAAAAATCTACAAACGGGCTTCCCTGGTGGCGCAGTGGTTGAGAGTCCGCCTGCCGGTGCAGGAGACGCGGGTTCGTGCCCTGGTCCGGGAGGATCCCACATGCCGCGGAGCAACTAAGCCCGTGAGCCATGGCCGCTGAGCCTGTGCGTCCGGAGCCTGTGCTCCGCAACGGGAGAGGCCACAACAGTGAGAGGCCCGCATACCGAAAAAAAAAAAAAAAAAAAAAAAAAAAAAAAAAAATCTACAAACAATAAATGCTGCAGAGGGTGTGGAGAAAACGGAACCCTCCTACACTGTTGGTGGGAATGTAAACTGATACATCCACTATGGAGAACAGTATGGAGGTTCCTTAAAAAACTAAAAATAGAACTACCATATGACCCAGCCATCCCACTACTGGGCATATACCCTGAGAAAACCATAATTCAAAAAGAGTCATGCTCCACAATGTTCATTGCAGCTCTATTTACAATAGCCAGGACATGGAAGCAACCTAAGTGTCTGTCAACAGATGAATGGATAAAGATGTGGCACATATATACAATGGAATATTACTCAGCCATAAAAATAAATGAAACTGAGTTATTTGCAGTGAGGTGGATGGACCTAGAGTCTGTCATACAGAGTGAAATAAGTCAGAAAGGGAAAAACAAATACTGTATGCTAACACATATATATGGAATCTAAGAAGAAAAAAAGTGGTTCTGAAAAACCTAGGGGCTGGACAGGAATAAAGATGTAGATGTAGAGAATGGACTTGAGGACACGGGGAGGGGGAAGGGTAAGCTGGGACAAAGTGAGAGAGTGGCATGGACATATATACACTACCAAATATAAAATAGATAGCTAGTGGGAAGCAGCCACATAGCACAGGGAGATCAGCTCGTTGCTTTGTGACCACCTAGAGGGGTGGGAGGGAGATGCAAGAGGGAGGAGATATGAGGATATGTATATGTATCGCTGATTCACTTTGTTATACAGCAGAAACTAACACACCATTGTAAAGCAATTATACTCCAATAAAGATGTCAAAAGAATAAAGGGTCTGTTATTTATCTGATTTTAAAGATCTGAATGGTAAGAATCCAGCAGGGCCCCATGGCAATCCATGCCTTTACAGCTGTCAGGTGCTGGAATTCTTCTTCTACTTCAAACCATCCTGCTGTTCTGGACACTCAGGTTCTATTAGCCAAGTTTCAGTGGAAACAGAAAACTGCTGTCCACTATTTTCTCCCAAATCCCTGTCTTATGCTGAAAAATTGTAATGAGATACTTTTGGACTTTACTTCTCTCAGCCAAAGTAAGTCATGTCCTTAACTTCCTCCACTTCCATCCCATTTGTCTGTGGCTCTCTGATTTCCAATAAGTTCTACATGCATCTTTTGCCTTCTTGAATTCTTCCTAGTCTCAGGTCATTGTGTGAGAACTCTTTTGGAGGTCAGACGTCTAACCCCTGCCATATTTTGAAGCACATTCCCTAGAGAAGCACTAAAATGTGTATAAGACAACAGCTTCTGTCCTGGGACCAAGATTTGCTGGGCTGTCTCCTGTTCCCAGTTCCCTCCTCTAAACCTCTAGAACAGGATGCCAAATAGGCTGCCTAATGTTGGAGGTGGTACCGTTCATATATAGCCCAGTGCAGTTCTAAGCATGATCCCTGGGCCAGCACCATCAGTTCCCTGCGAACTGGTGAAAAAATGCATTTTCAGATCCTGCTGACACCCACTGAATCAGAAACTCTTGCAATGGGGACCCCAGAATCTGTTTTAACAAGCTCTGCAGTTGATGCTCAGGCCCAATAAAGTTTGAGATTTAACTGGGCCCCCCATAATCCTTTAAACATTTTAGCATAAGGCTCTGACTTTTAAAACTTAGGTGATTTACATAATTATACAACTTTCCAGGTTCCCTTAAAAAAGTTATATTGTTTGGGGCTTCCCTGGTGGCGCAGTGGTTGAGAATCCGCCTGCCGATGCAGGGGACACGGGTTCGTGCCCCGGTCCGGGAAGATCCCACATGCCGCGGAGCGGCTGGATCCGTGAGCCATGGCCGCTGAGCCTGCGCGTCCGGAGCCTGTGCTCCGCAACGGGAGGGGCCACGACAGTGAGAGGCCCGCGTACCGCAAAAAAAAAAAAAAAAAAAAAAAAAGTTATATTGTTTGGAAATACTGGGCTTCACCTCCCTCCTGGAATCCACTCTGCCAATGCTTCCACTGGTCCTGCGCTGTGATAGTCTCCACGTGGAGGTCCAGTATCAGCTGCCAGTTTTCATCATGCATGCATTATTGTTATTCCTGGAGTGGAGGTAAGGTGGATGTAAAATACTTCTTGCACATATGTTGCTATCAAAAATAGTCAAGCCAAAGTTAGACCCAGAGTGCCATGTGAGTCAGTAGAAATAAAAAAAGATTTCTCAGTGGCAGTGGTCAGTTTTGCTTTAATCATCATGTTGCTTTCCTAGCCCTATAAACACTTGAATATTGGATTCCTTCTCTAGATGTTAGATTTTTTAAAAAATTTATTTTATTGAAGTGGAGTTGATTTACAATGTTACGTTAATTTCTGCTGTTTAGCAAAGTGGTTCAGTTATACGTATGTATACATACTTTTTCATTTTCTTTTCCACTGTGGTTTATCACAGGATATAGAATATAGTTCCCTGTGCTATACAGTAGGACCTTGTTGTTTATCCATCCTATATATAATAGTTTGCATCTTCTAACCCCAAACTCCCAATCCATCCCTCCTCCACTACCCTCCCCCATGGCAACCACAGGTCTGCTCTCTAGGTGCTAGATTTTTAAACAAATTTATTTATTTATTTTGGCCATGCCTCATGGCTTGTGGGATCTTAGTTCCCTGACCAGGGATTGAACCTGGGCCCACAGCAGTGAAAGCACCGTCTTAACCACTGGACGGCCAAGGAATTCCAGGTGCTAGATTTTTTAAGACTTGTTTGCCTTTTCCACCTTTGACCCTCCATTATTGCCTACCTGACCTCTGAATCCTGCTCAAACCCTCATATCTATCCAAATCCTTGGTCCTGGCCTCATTCAGCTCACCCTGCCCCTTTGCTATCCAACATCAGTGTGGCATCAAAGCCACAAAACACTCTCCAATTTATTAACAACCAGTCTGCTCTTAGTTTAAGATGTTGATTTGTTCAGAATGTGCTGTTCTATGTAGTATAAAAGAAATGCCTTGGTTTTGGAGACAGGAGAGCTGAATTTGATTTCAGGCTCTGAACTTACTGGATTGTTATATGTATTAAGTGAGAAATACATGGAAAGTCCCTGGCACATAGTAAACATCAAGTAAATGGTATTTATGAATAAGAGTTTAGTCCTTGTTTATTTGGTAATAATAATAATTTGGTAGTAACTATGTATTTAGCACTTACATTAGACCTTACATTAGGCAGTGATAACTAGACATTGTAGCACAAAGATGAAGTGAGGGAGCCAGGCACGTAAATACTTGTAATAAAGGGGTTTGTGCAAAGTACCCTGGGATTATGGTGAGGAGGAGGTTTTGAAAGATTTGGGGTAGGTTTCATGTAGGAAGTGGTAGACTAGCTCCATAGTCAAGGCTGAATACTAAGCAGAGAAGAGAATGAAGGGCTGAGAACGGCCACGCTGTGTATAAATACTCAGTGATAAGAAAGGACATGGTGTGTTCTATGAATGTTCTAAAAATAATGATTACTTCCATGTTCCTGGAGTATAAGGTATGCGGAGAAAAAGAGAATATGAGATCAGAAAGGTAGATTAGCGGGAACGGTGAAGGCACTTTCCCAAACTAGAAGAGCTTAGATTTTATCTTGGAGTTGGATGTGTGTTTCAGAAAGGCCACTAGCACCTGAGTCACCTGGAAAAGCCTCAATTAAATTAGGCTCTATGGATTACATGAGGAAGACAGAGACAAGAAAAGAATTTAGGGACATTTCCATCCAAATGGCAATGTTTTTCAAAGGGCTCATGTGTCAGATTTGTTGGAAACTTAAATATTTTATTCCTCCTGCATTCCAGTGACTTAAAGTTTTGCTGCATCAAACTTTCAGCCAAGTCCATACGAAGTTTGTGATTGAAACTAAAAATTATCAAAGTGGCGAGAGTCGTTGCCTTGGCAACACTGACAAAGGTCCAGTGAAGGATTGTGGGTAATAGGCTAGGCTGTAGGTAAATTACTATTTGGTCTACTTTGGGCCAGTAAGTTAACACCACAGAAAAGCCTAGCTTGGCATTTCCTGACTTGGAAGTGCTTTAATTCTCTCCTTTTGGCAAAGTATCCCCATGGGCTTTGCTCTCGGTTGGCCATTTGAGAGGCTGATGTGTGATTCGATGGACTTTGACAGGCCTGCCTGGCCAAAAAAACCAGGCCCAACATTCCCACTCGGAGAGTTTTTTCTGTTGGTTAACACTTCATTTCCAGAAAGCTCTGTCAAAATGTATATGCATTACTGAAGAAATACGACATGTGAGACAAAGAGCAGAGAAAAATGCAGGTAGTGTAAAAAAGAGAAACTAGATCGGTGTGCAGATCCTCTGGATACCAAACCTACACTAACCCCAACACAGCCCTCTGACCTTGGCCAAGTCAATTATTATTACTATTATTATTAGAATCTCAGTTTCATAATAAGAAATAATAATATTTCTTCCCCTCCACTGGGCAGTTTTAAAGGTCAAATGATGTAGTAAAGGTGCTTTGTACTATAAAGTGTTATACAAAAGATAAGGGGCTATTACTGTATTTTAAATGTTTCTAGGACTGAGATCCAGGGCTTTAATCTTTTGATTGGAGTGAGAAGGGAGGGTACAATGACTACAGCATGGGAAACAGACTGTGACAGAAGTGAGAGGATGAATGGGTTTTCCCATGATGTTACAACATGACTCCCAAGTCCATGATACCCCAACCCATCTCTCTGTATCTCAGCCCTCTGCCCGCAAACCGTGCTATTTTATTTTCATGTTCTAAAAAGACTATTATCTCTGCCTGGATTTCCCTGCTTCATCTCATCCACTTGAATCACTCCCTCTATTCTTTTAAGATCCACCTGGACAGGTTAGAGGCTCCAATCCCAGAAATACAAAATACATTTATGCTATTTGTTCCACTACATTTATGCTATTTGTTCCACCATACGGCAATTATCTGTACGTATTTGACTTTTTCACTTAGATGGTCTTATAGACAGTATTGTGTCCTCCCCAAAATTTATATGTTGAAGGCTTAATCCCTAGTGAGACTATATTTGAAGAGAACACGTTTAAGGAAGTAATTAAGGTTAAATGAGGTCATAAGGGCGGGGCCCTAGTCCAATAGGATTGACGTCCTTACAAGAAGAGGAAGAGGCACCATGAGCATGAATACACTCAGGAAAGGCCATGTGAAGACACAGCAAGAAGGTTGCTTTTCTACAACTTAAGGAGAGAAGCCTCATCAGGTACCAACCATGCTGACACCTCAGTCTTGGACTTCCAGCTTCCAGAGCTGTAAGAAAAATGTCTGTTGTTTAAGCCACCCTGTCATGGTATTTTGTTATGGCAGCCCTAGCAAGCTAATGCAGATGGTAAAAATCTTAAGGGTGAAGACTTTTATCTCATTCAATTTTGTACAACCAGGGACTGGGAAATAATAGATGCTGAGTAAATGATTCTTGAATGAATGAAAAAGTTAATTAATGTAGCACATCTGGGCCCAACTGAGAGATCAGATGAGGCCAGGAGCTAAAACTAGCTGTTTACTCTGGAGCAAATGACAATGACCATGGAGACATACAGAATAAACAATAGAAGGAACTTAAACATGGGTCATAAAGAAAGCCAGGGCCAGCAAATGTAGAGCCAGGGGCACTCACAGCAGGCCACAGGAAGATGTTCAGGCTGGCCCTAGGATAGAGGTCAGGAAAGTCCAGTGTCCGAGGAGCTTGGGGTGTGGGTAATAGTTACCTAAAACTCTCTGAGAGCTCCATCATCTACTGTGTAAAGCCCAAGCTTTTAACTTGGTTAATGAGGCACTCGATGATACAGCTCCAACCTACTGTCTCTGCCCACAGTAGCCTTGTGGATAGCCCAGTAGGAATTCACTTAATGTTTGCCTCTCAAAAGCAAAGACTATGTCTTCTTTACTTTTGTTTTCATACAGCACCCAAAAGAAGGCCTGCTATATTGTAGGTGCTCAATAAATGTTTGTTTAATGAATGCAATAGAATCTAAGTAGGTAGACTGCCAGCTCCTGTGACACTTGCCTATGAAGAGTGTTATTCAGGGATTAAGAGAGGGACTCAGAGTAGGACTCCTTCATATGGTTGTGTATAGTTTCATATGGCTGCTATAACTACCGGAAATTTGATGGCTTAAAACAATAGAAATTTATTTTCTTAAATTAATCTTCTTTATCCTCTTCCAGCTTCTGGTGGCTCCAGGTGTCCTTTGGCTTGTAGCTGCCAAACTCCCATCTCTGCCTGTGACTTCACATGACCTTCTGCTCTGTGTGTTCTCTTCTGCTGTGTCTTCTCTCTCTTTCCTCTTTTAAGAACACTTGTCTTTGGATTCAGGGCCCACCCTAATCCAGGATGATCTCTTGTCAAATCCTTAGCTTAATTACCTCTGCGAAGACTCTCTTTCAAATAAGGTCACATTCACAGGGTCAGTGTGAATATATCTTTTGGGAGACCATGCTTCAACTTACACAGGTCTGGAAATATATTTCAGGATATATATATATCTGTGTCCATATTATATCTATATCTACATGCACCAGGAGAGATGATGATATAAATCTCAGCGCAAGGCCTGGAGAAGATGAAATGAAATGTCCCAGCTCGTGCAGTGAGGCAAGGGAAAAAGAGGAGGGAATTCTTCCTTCTTCTCCTTTCTGTTCTATTCAGGCCCTCCATTGATTGGATGATACCCACATACATTGGGTAGGGTCATTTACTGAGTCATTGATTCAAGTGCCAGTCTCATCTGGAGACACCCTCACTGACACATCCAGAAACAATGTTTAATCTGGGCATTCCTTGGCCAGTCAAGTTGACATATCACAGATGGTCAGAATGAATTTGGTACAACATTTTGGGCTCCATGTATCAAAAGTTAAAAAAAAAATGTACATACCCCTTGATCCAACAATTCCTCCAGTAAGTCTAAGATTTAGCCACAAGCATGTGCATTGCAATTGGAAAACAACTGGAAATAAACAGTACTTCCAATAATAGGTGATTATTTGAATATATGGTGACTATCCATATGACAGAAAGCCACATTCCAATGAAAAAGCAATGGTGTTTTTGAAATGTACTCCTTGACCTGAAATGATGATCATATATTTTTGGATGACAAAAGCAGATTAAAAAGTGCGTGTGCACTATCATCCAATTTTAAAGTATTCATATTTTGCAAGAAGACAGGGATGCATGTACTTATAGGTGAACAATAATTATCTCCACCTGGGGCAATTATTAGTAAGTTCTTTTTGCTAATTTCTATCTTTGTGCTTTTTATCGTGAACAGATATTTTTTATACGATGAAGGAAAGTTATCCTAAAATATGAAAAATGTGGTCTCCTAGAGTTAACTTTTTTTAGATTATGTGTATTATCTGCTACTACTATATTTATTTAGGCATATTGATCTGTGATTTAATTTTCATGATAATGTTAAAAAATAGCATTTACTCATACATCAGTAAGAAACAAGAACAGACAAGAGGTTTGTTCAAACATTTATAAAGCACTGGCACCTAGGCTGGCTTGAGGATTCTAAGATGCATCTCACTGTTCAGAATATTTTGGCTGATGAACCTTCTGGACTGTCCACATGCTGTGGCATTAAAAGCTGGAAATGTAACCACTTCTCACTTTTGATCTCTTAAAATGATTAGATGCTAGGTTAAGTGAGAGGGGGTTTGTGAAATCACTTTGCAAACTGGGTGCAGCTATACAAACAAGGGGCTTATTATCAACAATGTGCCCGAAGGCATGTTGGAGATCCTGTGGCTCTGGGGACTCAAACTCCCTTCCTTGGAACCCTGATTGTTTGGGGAGTGAGGAGGTAGCCTGAACGGGGGGGCCACCCATTCAACCTGAGAGGCTCCTCTGTGTCAATGGTATATAGTGAGGATTCTGCTGTTCAAGGAGAAACTGAAAACCTCTGATTGAGTTCAATCTCCTCATTTTAGAGAAGTGCAAACCTAGGCTCAGGATGGGGAAGTGACTTTCCCCAGGTCACTTAATGACATAGCTGAAACTAAAAGAGAGTCCTTTTGTTTCTAATACTGTGTCCTGTTGTCTCTGGACTCTACCGGATCCTCATGATAAAGCAGAAACCTGAAACCTCTCATAAAACAATAGCTGTCTCTGATCTGGAAAAAGATACCCAGTAATAATGGCAATGATGCTCACCGTCATTTTCCCTCTTCTCCCCAAGAATAGCAGATACGGAGGTTTTTCAACAGTAATCCCAAACTCTAGTCCTCTACTGAGCCTTCAGACCCATACAGCATGTGCCCTCAGGTACATGGCAATGGCCACCTGGAGAGATGTAATTGTCATAAAGTTCGTGGGTCTCTCGCAGGGACCGGCTTCCCCCATCATTCCAGGTATAACCCTGGAGGGCCTGCTTCTATTTTATTAAAGAAGGTGGACTTTCTCAACAGTTGGTTATACTGCAGGGTGCTGTGAAGGAGCAAAGGTCATTCCTGATAGCCCTTGTTCCTCAATCTTACACTCTACGTGATGTGTGAAGACCATGTGAAGAGAGGTTCAAGCAAAGCTCTGTGAAGGGAAGAAGAAAGAGTAGTTAATTCTTTTACCACTGACAGGCGCGTGCTGAGCTCTACTTGTGCAGAACACTGAGCTAAGTGCTTCACACAGGAAGTACCCAACAAAGAATTGTTCATTCATGATCTAATTCCTCACTATGATTGCTCAGAAGACTAGAGCACTTTATAACTACATGTGCGCCTATAAATATATTTATATTTTTCTGCATGCCCGTGGCGGTCTTTATAAATTAGAACTTAAATGGCCAGATATATTTCATAAAGGCTCATGGAAAGTGAAATGGTAGATGTAATTTTGTACATGACCAGATTTCTTTGGGAATGTTGTAATTTGTGTTTCCAGTAAAATATGAAGTCTCTTGGAATCATGAAAATTTAGAGTCCCAGAAACTTATTAATCATGCAAGACAACCCATTCATTTCACAGATGAGGAAATTGAGAATGAGAGAGTATTTTTTCTTCAAAACTTTCCCAAGTTATCTGCTATTAACTAGAGGAAACACAGATCTCCCTCAGTCGTTTTGAGCAGCCCTCTTTCTCACCCTCTCCAACTCCATGAAAAGCCCTAGAGTAATATTATTATGTAATATTAGTAGTAATTAGATATTATTATGGATAGGTCACATTCAGAGGCATTCTAATGAGCCCTAGTTCCACACTGGGCTGGTCTTTATTTTGATGGCTCTTCCTACCTGGAACCAAGAGAATAAGAAAGGACTGGGTCTATTCCTTCCTAGGGGAAGGCCTGGCCATCTCTCTTGACTTGTCTCTCCTCCTCTACCCACCTAACTGGCTTTTTAGCTGATCCCTTCTGTATGAGTTTCCTAGGGCTGCCATAACAAAGTACACAAACTGGGTGGTTAAACCAAAAGAAATTTATTATCTCAAACAGTTCTGTAGGCTAGAAGTCCAAAATCAAAATGTCAGAAGGGTTGGTTCCTTCTGAGAAGAAGGAGGGATCTGTTTCAGCCCTCTCTCTTTGGCTTGTAGGTGGTCGTTTTCTTCCTGTGTCTCTTCACATTGCCTTCCCACTATATTGTCTCTGTATCTAAAATTTCCCTTTTTATAAGGACTCCAGCCCTATTGGATTAGGTGCTCACCATGCTCCAGTATGACCTTGCCTTAACTAATTGTATCTGCAATGACCCTATTTCCAAATAAGGAACTGGGAGTTAGGACTTCAACATGTACATTTTGGTGGGGGGACACAATTCAGTTCACAACATGCTCCAGGTGTCTGGGGAGGCAATATGGTAGAGCCTCTTCTTGCATGGGAAGAGATGCTCTCGTTTCCCATCCCTAAACCATAGGAATATAAAAGGAAATCAGAGAGAGCTTTAGGGAAAGAAGGCCTCTTTTCTCTGTCTTGTCTCGGCTGAAGTTTTCTTGAGTCTGCACTCTCTGTCCCAGCTTCCAGAGCTAGCTGTCTTACTTAAGGCTTTGACATCAACGCCCCTGTTATAAATATGAATCCCTCTAGAATCTCAGAAGATGATAAGGAGAGTTGAAGGCAGGATTTCTATATCATTCACTTTTCCAAGATTTTCACATGTCTTGATAACAGGCAAGATCAACTATCCAGCCATCCAAATGATAAAATTTAGAGATAATTATTCACTCTCTCATTCATCCAAAGAATATTGCCGTGCAGAGCCAATGAGATTCTTTGCAGATCCAGTTACAGATTAAGTCCATTTGATTCTTTTCCCTTAAAATCTCTTTGTTCCATTCCCATCTCTTTTTCGTCACTGTACTTACCCTAGTTTTGGCGTTCATTAATGATTTTCGTTATCCCTTTTGTCAGTCTTCCCCATTCTACTCCATCATGCAGACTGCCAAGAATAATCTTTCTACACTTGATTCCTTTCAATAATGCCCCATGTACACGATAACTTGGATAGAATGGAGAACACACTCCTTAGTGGAGTATCTACAACTCTTTGAGATCTGACCTGTGCCCACCTCTACAACTGAACTCTTTATTATTCTGTCCGAGTAGCCTATGTCTCAACTCTACTCATCAACCTGCAGTTCGCAACCAACCTCTGGTGAGGCTTTCCATTTACACCTATTTGCATTTCAAGGTTCACCTCTAGTGTTACTTTCTTCCTGAAGCCTTTCTTGACTTCCTCTCCTCAAGTAGATTTGATCTTTTTTTTTTCCTTTGCAGAGAATCACCAGCACTTGTAAAATTATCTACTACTCTTATTGTCAGTCTCCCCACTGAATCTAGGCTCTTTTGGGGCAGGGACCTTAACTTTGTATTTCTCCCGCTCGGCTCAGACTTCGAACGCAGTAGATATTCAGTAAATATGAGCTAAATTCATTGAAGTGGATTGAGTTGCCCAGTATCATACAATCCACAAATTAAGACTCATCAGAAATACTCTTCTCCCCTCCTTCTCCACCCCTCCCCACACTCAGTTGATTCTCCTCATAGCCCCCAGAGGTAGCTTTCAAATACACAAAACTTGATTATCAGACATCTACTCCCTTCCCCTATTGCCATGGTTTTCAATGTATTTAAAATGAAATTAAACTCCTTATAAGTTAGAGTTATTCGTATCTAAGTTTCTGCCAGTCAAGTAGCTGTGCATCCATGGCCAGACATATTCATAAAGGTACTGGAGAGATTCCAGACGATAATTTGTATGTAACCAGATTCTTCTCCTTAGCTTTGTCTACATAGCCCTATGTGAGTTGATCCCTGTCCCTTCTTCCACTTCATCTGATCTTCCCAGATTCCCAGAACATTCCAGCCACCCTCGTCTATCACTCACTCCAAGCTCAATACCATTTCATGGCCTTTTGAACTTGGTGTTTCCTCCATTGGGAATGGCCCTCCTCCAGATCTCAGCATGAGAGACCCTACTAATTCAGGGCTAATCACAAATGTCACTTGTCAGAGAAGAATGTTCCAACAAATTCAACCCCACTCCCATCACATTGCATTGTTGTATTTTTTGATACCACTTATCACTATTTACAAACATCTTGTTTACTGATTTGTTCCCTTTCACCTTGTCTTGTTTCTGTGCACAAGAATATAATGATGATAGCTATTACCTATGTAGTTCATGTTACATGCTCTGCATGATGCTAAGTGCTTTCGTGTATATGTACATGAAATCTTTACAAGAGCCAATGAAGAAAGAGTTATTTTAGCCCCGTTTTAAAGTTGAAGAGACTGAGGCACAGAGAGTTTAAGGAATGTGCCTGATGTCTCATAGCTTGTGAGTGAACATGTGAAGATTTGAACCCAGGTAGTCAGCTCCAAAGTGTTCCCTTAGTCCCTGTACTATGCTGCCCTGTGTGTAGATGTGGATCTCATAGATGTTATTCATTGCTATATGTTTCATGCTGAAAATATTGTTTATCTCACTATGCCCTTGAAAATGAATGAACGATGGCTACAGTATTAAGTGTGATGCCTCTCCTTGCCTCACTAGACAGTGGTACTACTTTTCACTGGAGTGAATCATAGAGGCAAAGTCAAATGGTTTTGGGGGTAAGTAAATGATCTTCATGCTAATTCTTTTGGCTACACTTTTCTAGACACAAGTCTAAGATCCCCCTAACCCAAAACAACAGCCACAACAAAAACCTTTGTTTAAGATAGAGCATTGGTGGAAAGGTTCACTGTATTCCCGGGAAGACATAAAAAACTTCACTTACTATGGTCCATAAAGTATCCAGAATAATTCTATGCATAGTCATTAAAGAACTCTATAAAAGGCACTGAATATTGAGACCACTCAAGCAATCTGATTGCTTAATTAAATCTCTAGAAATGTTCAATATGTGCCAATTGAAACTGTATCACCCATAAAAAAGAGCTACGTGCCTTTTTTTTTTTCTTTTCATTTTTAGTTTATAATAGCAATAACGACCTTGGCTCCAGGCATTTCCTGGAGATTAATGACTGGCTAGGACTAATGGCTCAGCTGCCCCTCCAGTGGACCATCAACTCCTCCCAGCTTGTCATTCATTCTCTGAAAAGTAGCCCAAGTCTCAATCTCTGGTTTGCTAGGGAATGTCAGGATTAGTCAAAGCTGGTGAGGACTGGTTTGTGACTAGTGATTTGTGGATTCTTGAACACTTTATGACATCTCTAAGGAAGACAGGTTTGTAAGTAACCTCCGAGGTGAACTTTGATACACTCAGTATATACCTAGGAGCTTGCTTTCGGCCATTCCACATTTCAGTGCGAAGTGGTTAAAGGGGCTTACAATCAATTTCTTTGCTGTTCCAGTTTCGTTCTCTTGTCTTCTGTTCTGTGACTTTCTTAAATCTGCATACGGACATAAAATGCATCGGAATTATAGAAAGAGCTTCTTCTGAAATCAAAGATGGGGATGGTTACATCTAAGGAAATAATTCTGAATAGAGTACAATGCAAACATGTTTTAATTTCCTCTACCCCATCTTGGTCAGCCTGTCACTACTCTGGAAGAACCTACAACTGGTTGCAATTCTAATTCTGCTTTCTTTGCTTCCTGATTGCCAAGGGAGACTTAAAACAAATCACTCTCTCTACAGTTCCAGAATGTTGGTGTGGCAAATCCTTAGCTACTGCTTCCCATCTGTCCACCGATATGTCACAGCTCTGTAAGCCTGTGTTATTAGTGTGTCCTTGAACCAATCTGTCCATTATAATAATATTAGCGCTAAACATTTGAATAGAACCTTAGAATTTACAGAGTGCTTTCTAGGGGCACATGATTAATCTTGTTTTACAGAAGAGGAAGCTGGGTTCGAGAGATAAAGTGACTTGTCCAAGATCATATACCCTATAAGTAGGGGAGGTATTCCAGATTTTCTGACTCTGAATTCAGAGTCTTTCTCAGTTCTTTCAATTTCCCATCTTCCAAAAAGAGCTCATCATCCACTTTTTTTATCCTTTACATCATTTCTTTCTCGATATGTCCAAGCAACTGAAGGGGCCTTAAAAAATAACAATTGCTACTATTCATTGAGTGTTAACTACGGACATATATTTCACATACAACATTTCATCTTCCCAACTCAGTGGGGCAGGAACCATTACCAGACTGCGGAGGAGGTGAATATAGTTCAAAGAGGTCAAGTGTCCTATTGGAGTGCATGCTCTGGTAGATCTGACTCCAAAGCCTGCACGTCTGGCTGAGCTGCCATGCCACTCAAAAGGACTTGTTCTCCATGGGACTTTTATGGTTTGGCAATTTTTTCCTGCTGTATAATATCGAATATGGCTGTTCAGTGAGCCAAGAATGAAATCTCTGAGAGTTCCAGACAAATAATGCTGCTTACTACAGCAAGATGAAACTATCTCCAGGTGGATGGCAGCCAGAATAGAGATCTCTTTCATGGTGGTATGGGGTGGACCTTGGTATTGCCTTGAATAGGACAGAAATTTAATTTGACAAATACCTTCACATTTTTTATTTTTCCCAACTGTGACTCCAAGTGATGTGTATAAGAAACAGGTGGCTGGTTGTTATATCTCTGGACATACGTCTGTAAATTTTGTGATTGCTATGCTTAAATCTTAGGGGCATATTTTGTAGCTTCATAGGGCTATAAGGTACCAGAAGAATCATTTGCTCTAACTCTTACGTCTTTGATAATAAGGAAACTAAAACCCAGGAAGCCTAGATGAGTTGCTCAAAGTCTTTAAGCAAGTATTGGCTTTGTTACGTTTTCCTTGGTAAGTGGTTGGAGGGATATGTATTTCTGCTGTGTGCCAGGCACTACGGTAGAGACTGGAACACAGTCAGGACTAAGACAGCAGGTTCTGCCCTCAGAGAGCATAGGGTCTAGCAGGCAGAGGTTAGGATCTTTGCTCTGACATCATTCTATAATCAACTAAACATATTACTCAATTGGGAGCTATGCCCTGTCTCCCCACTCCCCCGTCTGTCACCCCCAATCCTTGCCTGGTCACATACCACCATGTTCTTGCAATACAGCACAGGGAGTGTCAGCTCCACACTCACTAGTCCTAGCCAGGGTTTTCTCCTTTTAGCCTAATCAACTGGGGTGGGATAAGAGCCAGACCTTGAAGGTGTCCTTAACATAATTCTAGGATAAAATCAGGTCTGGGCATACCTGGCACTTTCTTGTTGCTTTCTTTTCCCTCAGAGCTTAATTCTAGTGCTGATCTTCTGCAGAGGGTTAAGAAAGGATAGGGATCACTACTTCCTTTGAAAGGCTCCACTTCCCCTCCTCCCTCCTCTGCCTGTCTCGTCTCTTTCAAGTGAATTTCATTCTACGGTGGTGTCACTGGGCCATTTTGTTCTTCTGGTGTCCTCGACAGAGATGAGAGCTCCCCCTTAAGGTTAAAGGGAGCAAGGCAGGATGTGGTCAAAAGTACACACCAGCAGGGATTGAAGAAAATCTCCAGAAATAAGATTGCTCCGTCAGTGTTTTCAGGTTGTTCATTTATATGATGTTATTACATAGCCTCAGGAAAACACAAAAACAAAACCAAACAAAAACAAAATAAAAAAAATAGCACCTTGGAACTCCAGAGTCCATGGAAATTTATTTTCTTAGGAAAGCTTGCTCCTCTGGTTCCCCACTCCAGAGAACTTGATTTGCCATCAATATTTTAAATGAAAATAAAGTAGTTCTTAAAAAATGAAGATCACTTAAAACATAGTGCTACTTGAATGTCAAGAAGCCATTATGTTTAATAGCGTTTTTTAAACTATTAAAGTTGAGTGGTTACTTTTTATTTTGCATTTAGTCACTCATGGGAGATATTTATTTAGTCTTATATGCTACAAATAGTGATGCTGTTAGTAAAGAAGATTCTCAGTTTGAATAATGGTCTCATTTATATAATATCTCTTAGTGTAATACATTCATAACTTACAGAGGAAAGAAAATGCACAAACTGTTAAGAGAGTGAAAATACTGTGAAACTTATGCCCTTAAAGCTATAGAATTGTGAAATCAAGAAATGTGATAATTATTTTGAGTTGGTCAAATGGTATAGATTACATAGATTGATAGATAGATAGATATAGATATAGATACATATGCATATTTTAAAAAATCTACCTTTGGGGAAGGGGCAACATCAAAAACAAAAAGATCTTCAAATTTTGTTGTCAATAAGTTTAGGATGCAATCAATACCACCTAGTCCACTTCCATGAAATTATCCAAAAGAACAAGAAATGAAAGGAAAAATATGGAGTATAAATGAGATACCTCTTTAACCCTAAACCTCATTTTTAGAAACAATTTTAAATTGCCATCTTGGCTCATATGGACAGACTGGTAGTCATTTTTTAAAAGAAAGATAGTGATTCTGTACAAAACTTGCAACTTTTTCTTCTCTTTTAATTATTCAGTATCCTGTCAGATGCTAAACTTCATAATAATATGAGAAGTGAACCAGAGAAAACTGCAGATTCTGGACAAAAATGGCATTATCTTTTGGATCAACCTTTTTCTTCAAGGACAAATCAGAAATCTGGAATGAATTGAGAGCACAGCAGAGGGCATAGGTGTGTGCTATAAGGAGCTAACTGTTATGTAATTCTTATGTAGATGGCATCTGATCCATGAGCATTTGATTACAAACCAGTTGTTATTCTGGATTCCCTGTTCTGGTCCTCATGCAAGTGATAACCTTTATGAAAATAGCAACCACGTACTGAGTGCCTACTGTATGTCAGGCATTATGTTCCATGCTTAACAATCTTATCAGGTAAGATCAAAGATCTTAATTGTGACAGAAGGTCAAGAAAGTTGTGATTAGATCCAGGTCAAACAGTACCACCAGGAGTCAATTTTTCTCTGTTTCTCGGTTCTGCTTCTTTTGAAGTTTTTAGATATAACCAGGTAGTTAGAGCAGGGTTGTTCAATCTCAGCACTACTGACATTTGGGGACAGAAAATTCTTTGTTGTGAGGGGCAGTTCTGTGTGTTGTAAGATGTTTAGCAGCATCCCTGGTCTCTATTTACTAGATGAGGATAGCAGTTCCCTTCCCCCCAGAGCTGTGACAACCAAAAACACTTCCAGACATTGCCAAGTGTCCTGTGGGTGATGCAGGGTGAGCTATATCCCCTCCCTTCCCGCCAATGAGAACCACTGGGCTATATGAAGATAACTGAGTATCTCCAAGAGTCAAGCTCAGCAGAGAAAAGTATTTCTGGCTCAGCATTCCCAGGGAAATTTATTCTGAGATCTTATTGGATCTGCTTGGGTAGGTGACTCACCCTTGAAAGAGTCACCCTGAAGTCATCCCTGAAGCCAACTCTGATTGGCAGGGTTAGGTCATGTGCTCCAGGGATGGAGATTGAGCCCCACTCACACCATCTGGATGAGAGCTGGGCAAGGGAATTCTCCAATGAAAACCAAGGATAGAGCTTGAAGAGGAGGTGTGGAAACTGGACGAGGCAAAGAGCAAACATTTGCTTTAGAAAAGTTACCTCATTTATTTTCCCAACTGCCCTTCGAGGCACAGAGAGAATAAGTAAATTGCCCAAGGTCACACAGCTAATGTGTGGTCCAATATACAATCATTTTATTCTCTGATACAAAATAAATAGGTAATGAATAACATTTTAAAAAATGCCTGTTCTTCTGCAATGGCAGCTTTGCCAGGAGATAGCATATTCTTAGGATCCAGGTGGATTGTTGTACCTTCCTAATCTCAGTAATTTGTCAACCCTTTAGGGGAGTAGGGTGGAGATATCTACTTTCACTAGTCTAATTTAAAAATTAAAATATATTTCTCCCCAATTATAGTATCATAAGTGGTCAAATGGTATATTTAAAATAATGCTACTTTAGTATTAACACCTTCTTTTGGTTCATTGTGAGTTAAATCTGACTATTTGCTAACTTAGGAAACCAGCCACAATGATGAAACTGTTTCAGTTGGAAAATGTTCTGAATGCAAACTCATCAGCTTCTCAATGAACTGGAGTGCAGTCCATTTCTAAGCTAGGGGCTGCCTGTATTATGAAACTGACACTGTACTATGAGGTTATCCATTTCTTCCAGGAGACTTGAAATATTTGTTCAAAGTTTCAACCTGCTGGTGGAATTTCTAATAATACTGAAATCTACACAAGTTCCCATGTTACAAACCAGAAAATGACCCAAATCTAAGAATATATGAAACAGTGGAAACTTGCACACTGAAACTAGAGGAATTTACCTGTCACAAGCCATCTATATTCCCATTTTTAGTCAAAGGTCTTTGTTAATCATATCTGAACATGTTATAAGTCACTGTATCTTAAGAGATTTCAACTCGATATTGAGCTCACATTTGATTTACTTACATTAGGCGGAAAGGAAACATGATAGTTTTTACTCTTGAAATGCATTTACTTCCTTTTAAAGCTGCCCAAATCTGTGAAAACAGAGATCTCTTTTCTCTCCAGGGACAGCATTTCGATGTGTCTTTGGAAATGTGGTACTTGCTGCAAAATTTTCTTCCCTGCCTCTCCCGTATATCTTCAACAATTTAACAAATTCCCTTTAAATAGGCTGCCATTTCCACTGTTGCCATCTACTTCTCAACTTTGAAGCTACTCTTTTGTATACTATGATGTTAATTATTGGGGGGAATCCCATTACTTAAATTGAGTCAAAGTTTTACTTGCTCAAGGGGCCTCTGGTGAGTTACTCTCTTTAAGATATAATGTGAGAATATCTATTTTAAACCAGGTTAAGAGCATTACTGCAGTCATTTTTACTTTCGCAAACAAGTACCTTCAGAAACACATTTCTATCGAGTGTTCAAGAATCGCAGTAAACAGCTGCACAGAATCTTGAGAGAAATAGCTTTTGCTTTCTATAATTTTTGCACTGTTTAAGGAGTGCTCTGAAGGAATTTGAAATCAAGATGATTGACATTACTAAGCTTTTTTTTATGCAGCACACATGGGCTTTTTTAAAAAGAGTACTCTGCGCGCAAAACATAATTGCTCTCCGCTTCTGCAAAGGTTTCCCTTCAATAGAATTGCGTTTTCCTGATATAACTGATTAAAATAAATTAAATGAGCCACTCACTTATTCTTCCAGTTTGCAAACTTTGAAATTTTTCACAGGGTTTTATACAGGCATGCATTATGCAACTCTACATACTATTTAGTAAAGTGTATTATAAGTGCACTTTTCAAAACCTAGGTAACAATGCTCTCAATAAAGAGAAAAGATGACAAAATGTCTAGCCCAGGGACCATCGGGCCACTGCTCTTTGGCCATCAAACAGGTGATTTTCAAGTCAGCCAGTTCTTTTCAGCTCTGTCTAGACCCTCTCTAAGGTGGGAGCTGCCTTGGGTGAAATGTTATATATATTCCTTCCGTCTTTCCGTACCATCATCTGGTAAATGATAAGGGGAAGCAAAGTTCTTGGGCGAGGCTACTTTCCAAGTCTTCCATGATCATTAGCTTTACTCTTTCAAGAAAAAAGATTATTATATATACATATGCATACACATGTATACATATACGTGTATAGATACTACATTGTATTACAATTTTAATTCTATTTTATTATGTATATGTGTGTGTATATTACAAAGATGAGCTTGCTTCAAGACTTTATATAAAGAAACCACAGCCAAGCTTTCTCATGATTTATGCCATTTATGAATGCATGTATTATTTTGGTGGTAAATCGATGTCACTTGCACTACAGAAAATACATCTGAGTTTAGAAAAATGTTGTGAAATAATAGCTATTTGGCTGCACATAACTTATTGAATATCTGGCAGTTGTTTAAAGAACAAAGTTTTGCATTGATCTATCGAATGACTGCAGAGTGACTATAAACCAAAATAGGAAGGAGAGAAAACAGAATATAGAGTAGCAGAAGAAGTATTGGAAATAATCTTCTCATTTTCAGTTTTCTTTCTAAATTAGACCATATCTCATTGAGTCGGTGGTCACCAGGTGTTATAAACCTTAAATATGTGGTTTAGTTTTTTTTTTTATCCGAGAAATGTGGTGAGAGTTAAGGAGAACAGGCAAAACAGGCAAGTCAAGACTTTAAACATTCCAATCAGGTTTCCTCCAGGGTCTTGCTGCTGAAAGAATGTCTTATGGGTAAATTTCCACTCTCAGCAGGGAGTGTTTTGCATGAACTGACTCCCAGGAGAATATGTTATTCCATAGAACAAAGCCCAGGCAGTGACTCATATTAAACTGATCAGGATGGGGGAGGGGAAGCATTGACCTGGAGGGAGGGGAAGGGTAGGGACACAATTTATTTTCTAAAAACTGACTAGGGCTCTCTGGGAAATGAAAAACCTCTGAAGTCTCTGTGTTTCCCTGTGATGCTTTTATATAAAAAGTATTTGCAATGTGTCTTAAAGATTTTCTAGGATGAAATGAAGATTCTCAGTCAAGGGAAGAAAAACCAAGAATCTCTTGTAAAAAAAGTAACAAAACTGTCTTTCTCACCTACGACTGTTAGTTATAATATCAACTATAATTGATAGGCTGGACATGGCTAACTTAATTATGCTATTTACTGCTCACCACCAGAAACAAGACTTACAAAGATACTGATTTTAAAGGGGAGTTATTTCTTGCTTGGATTTGCATGATTTCAATATGACACAGCCTAAAAATGGATTCTTCTCACATATGCTGCAACAACTTGAATCTCAAACGCCTTTCTTTTCCACCAAGGTTAGAGATGCACAGACCATCACTGCCCTGATGTTTCCTATTGTTGGGAGGCTGCTTCTTGATGAAATGATACAGTTCTGCAATTCGATCCTTTTAATTATCTTTTTCATTATTACAACGTGCATCAGGGTCCTAAACTTCCGAGGATTTATTGATAAGGGCGTATTCCACTTGCACTGTCTCATTTTCTGGCTGTTTTTGTAATGGTTTCTAACTAATAAAATGTTATCTTGTTCATTTGTTTATGTGTAATAAATCAGAAGCCTTTCCTCTTCTTCTGCTATGCAGCTATGGGTGTGCGCGAGTGGAGGAGATTGTCTCCATGTGTTAAACCGATGACGTCTTTTGCATACAAATAGAAATTAGGACAAGAGCCTTTTGCATACAAATAGAAATTAGTACAAGAGCATTTCATTAAGTAAAGTATCGCTGTTTCTGCATGACCTAGGGAAAATTAATATTCTAAATACAAAATCACGTGACTTGGGGTATTTTCCTCTTTCCAGCCCACAAAGCTGTGAAAAGATGTCTGGAATAAAGCCTAGATTTCTTCTCTGTTCCTATGAGCCATATTACTTCCTTGATGAAGGAAATAGATATGATGGAAAAAATAGTGTGTGCAGTTTTTAGGCAGCTTTAAAGCCTGGCTGTTACATTCATTCAACATATATTTATTAAGCCCTTGGAATGTGTCAGACACCGTGATAGGTACCAAGGTGACAAGAGGTACGGTCCCTGCCCCAACAGAGCTTATATTTTTATGGGGCAATAGATCCCACATGAATGATTACATCAATGGATATGTAATTTCAACTGTGATACGGGTTGGGAAGGAAAAGCTTGGAGGTTGAGAGAGTATATCACATTAAGATTCATTCATTCTTTATTTTCTTTATTTTTTATAAATTTTTAAAAATTTAATTGAAGTATAATTGATTTATAATCTTTATTTTCTTTATATTCATGCTGCCTGCTTTCCAGACCGTAGTTCTGGCCTCCCAGAACTGCAGGGCAGGGATGGAGGCGGACCTGTGCATACAGTCTCACAGCGCCCCATGATGGAGATACTGGGAAACTGCAGCTCTGCCAGCACGTTGGCTTGGGGAGTGCGGTGCCGGTGCCGAGAAAAGGGTTCCTACCAGAGTCGCGCTTCTTATTGAGGGTTGATAAGCTTTCCAGGCGCAGGTTGGGTTTGTATCCTAACTGTTCTTCCTCACCTGCATGGGATCCTTGGCAAAGTACCTCTCTAAGCCAGAGCATTCACAATGGAGATAATGATAGTACTTTTCTCTTGTGGGCTAAACAGAGTGCTTGGCTCCCTGTAAGTGCTTAATGAATATTAGTTATTTTTATCCATTTATTAAATATTTACTGGGAGCTCAGGGCCAAGCACCATGAGGCACTGAGGAGATAAGTTGAGAAAGAAAGACACAGTCCTTGCCCTCAAGGAATTTTCAAGGTGTGACTTATCTTGTATTTGTCTCTTGCAAGTATTTCATTATTCTCCATATTGTAGTTAGAGGTGGATGTGGGCTTTGCTACGTTAAATGTGCCCCATGATGCCTATGATAATGGTTTATATGTAGTGAGAATTTACTGAATGAATGTCTGCTGAAAGGAAGCATCAAAACAAACATTCATCACATACCTGTTAAGGGCAAGCCCTGATCCAGGCCACATTGCAATGTTCATGGAGACACAGCTTTGCGTAGTGGTTAGGGGCATAGCGTTGGCTTCTGAAAGGACTTCCTTTGAATTCCGGCCCTGGTGTTGACAAACTGTGTGGCCCTGGGCAAATGACTCTTTCCATGCCCTTTACATGAGGATGCTGATGTCTGTCTCATTAGGGGTGTTATCAGGGATTAAACGAGATAAAGGGGATTATATATGGTACCCAGTGCATGGCCTGGAAGAAAGCAGCTGCTCAGTCAATTATAGTTGTTGGTTATTGGGGTATTTCACTGACATGACGCTCACTTGGTATTCATTTTGGGCACTTTATTTTAACAGATGTCACGGGCTTTAGTCATTTAGTTTGCCCAGCTTCTGAACGCTTTCCTGTTTTACCAGAAGCCGAAGGAAGAGCAGGTATTTTCTGTCTCCACAGGCTAATCGGTAAAGACTTGACCAAAATGTAAGTGTAACTAATCAGAAAATTCTGCCTGGGCTTTTATTTAGGAGGAAATAATAAAAGACACAGGAACAGTCAGACATTATTCACGGCAGTTATGCTAGACTCAAGAGTTTATTGGTGCAGAAGTGAATGCCCAGGGCAGCTGAGTCCAGCAGTGCTGAGGGAGTGGGAGGGGCACGTGGCCTGTAGTGATGGCACAGGATCCTGCCTCTTAGTCCCCTGAAGCACTTCCTGCACCTATTTTTCTAACCTTAGATCCATTCCTTGACTATCCCAAAACCCTCCTATAAATTCCCTTCCTATTTACATCAACCAGAGTTGATTTCTGTTGTTTGCAACCAATGACCCTGGTAGAACAACAAACATTAGGATTTCTAAACAAGAAATTTATGTTTTATACTTTTATGGCGTTGGTGGAATATCTCATGAGCTACTAAAGGTTATTTGTGTTGTTAAAATGTGCACTTGAAAAAAATCAATATGAAATCCTCTCTCTTACTCTTCCTAAACCATTAAAAGCCAGCCATGAGGCTACCATAAAAAAACAAATTTATTTTATATTCCTTGAGCTTGGCTAAAATCCAGACATGATACTACTCAGATACTATTATTTTCAATGTGTCATCTTATTTCATGGCAATCTTTAATGTATGTGTAACTCAAGAAAATGTTGACTGCAAGCCAATCCATGAGGCCAATACTTTAAATTTAAAGTCCATCCCAATTTTTTACTTTAGTTTGCTTGTGGAATACAGTCTTGGTAACAGCTATTGTCTTAGTCTTAGAAAGGGGGATCTTTTTATCAACAATATTTAGATGATTTGTAGTTAAAACATTATTTTCCATCTGGAAGGTAGTCTCAACAGAGGACAGTATAAGGATAAACTCAGTCTGGAGGCTTCCTGGTTTCTATGCTACTGCTTTCAGGGAAGATTGGAAGCTTCTTTGTTCATGATGTCTTAGTGTGCTAGACAATATACACAGCAAGATAGAAACAGCGATGGATTTACAGACAGAAATAAATTTGAGGACTGTTAGAGATTCCTTAGTCTAGAGAAGTCAAAGAGCCTTTCCCATGCATGCCAACTTTAATTAATGGGTGGGGTTGCATGGACTGCTGTTGAGAATACTTAAGAATAGTTATCCAAGTTCAGTGGGAAAGAATGCTATGATCAATGAGTAACGTCTGTCATAGGAGCTGAAGTGGAGAGTGGTGGCCCATGTGCCACTTGTTTGTACTCTCATCTAGCGTAATCCCTCATCTCACTGGGGAAGGACAGAAGCCCAGGAAGGGGAGGGGGCTCTCCATAGCTTGTTAGCTTGGGGTGTTCCTTTTCTCAAATAAATGCTTCACTTGCTCAATGATTCTTTATAGAATGTTATTTCAAGTTCCTTGACCTCACCTTCCTCTGTATACACTCTGGTTTGCTGTCAGAGGACAGCAGTGTATCCTGAAAGATGTCAACTGTGGAGTCAAGACACACCTGGGTTTGAATCCCAGCTTGTCTACTTAATATCCTCTGAAACTTAACTTCCCCATCCTAAAACAAGATCAACAATTATTCCACTCCTTTTGAGTTGTAAAGATTCATCCACTTGTTTCACAAATGTTTCTTGTGAACTTACCATGTGTAAGGCATTGGGGATATAACAGTGAACAAAACAGGCAAAAACTTTTGCCCGCATGGAACCTTCTAATGGATTGAATGAGATTTCATATTTGTGTGTGCGCACATGCGCGTGTATGTGTATCTCCATTAACAAGTGTCTGATATGTAGTAATACCCAATAATCACTAGTTTCCTTCCACTTCTTGCTGGCTCTCAACTATACGCTGACCCAGTGTGGTCTGAAGAGGACAGAGCAGCCGAACCTGATACCTTCTTCATTAGGGACATAACATAAATAACATAAATTTGGTTAAGAGCAGACTAAGTTCACAAGGGCTTTGGAGGTGCAGTTCTTTTGCTCTGGGGGTCCTTTCTGGCTTGAGTGGGGTGTCACTAGTATCCAGAGGTGTCCACAGACCATTGCTTTCCTCTCTACAAATGGTGAGTCCAGCCAGGGTCCTCTCTTGCAATGCATTCGACATGGACATTGATTTCTTTGTCTCCCTCACTCCTAATACCCTCCCTTCTTGTCTCCTTCCCACATACACAGAGCAAGGGAGGAATGAAACTCAAGAAGGATAAAGCATGTCAGCTCTCAGAAAACAGCGTGCTCTCTCTCTCTCTATTTCTCTTTTTCTTATTTGTAGGAAGGACTCTACAATCCAGCTGTCCACATCTCCTGCTTGAGCTTTAAGGGGATTCTACTGGGAATAGAGGTCAGGGAGTCACTTCCCTCCCTCACCTGCCCATCTTGCAGCTGTGATTTGCATATTTCCTTCCAATTCCAGTTCTGCAAACTTGGGAAAATCAAAGGTAGCTATTCATCAAGAAAAGACTAGGCAGGTAGCAACAGAGTCAGTTCTTGCTGCAAAAAAAGAAACCTAAATACAATCAATTAAACTGTCAAAAGATTTCAGTGGATGATTCCTAGAATCTGGAGAAATATATACTTATAGAAACAGTTCAGGTAATGTGATCCAGAATTGGATGTGTCTCCTTCCCTCCTATATTTGATTATTTTCCCCAGGTGGCCCATACTCTTACAATGTAATGAAGAGCTAGATGCCAAAGGAAATTTTTGGTTCAGTCTCTTTCCTGCTGGTTTTGGGTGTGCCATGGAAAACAGTGCCTGTGGAAAATTCTGTTGTGTTCCATTTCCTATGGTTGACAATCTAAGGGAAGCCAATTGGAAATTAGATTTCAGTTCAGAGACTGTACAGATTTTTTTTTTTTTTCCTCCAGTGCATAGATAATGATGCTCTTGATGTGAGGGAAGTTTCCTGAGCAAAGAATTTGGGGGCAGGCATGATGTCTGGGAGCTGCTTCCACATCTGGTTTTCTCTTCTCAGTTGTGTAAGCAAAGAAAGCAGTAGGGCAGATACCTTTAACATGCACAATGTCTTGCATATGTGGAATATTTTATAAGCTTCCAGTATGTTTCACTGCCATCAACTTATTTTGAATTCTATAGTGGCCTTTTGACACAAGCAGGCAGATACTAATTTCTCGACCTAGGATTTGAGAAAATTGAGACACTGCAGAGCAAAGTACCCTGTTCATGCACATGGAGTAAGACGGGACAGGACCAGGACCAGAACTCATATCTCTTGCACCTAGATCAGGTCTCATGTGGCCTTTGCCTGCTGCCGTGGGCTGCATGTGTCTGGGGGCCTAAGAGCCCCAAACTTCTTGATAGTTGATTGAGCTGCTGGTCTCAGCCTTGGGAAGTTTGCCATCCAGTCAAAACGCTCAAAATCTGCAAGAGTTGCCAGTGCCTAAATCTGGACCAAACATGAACTCCTCTCTCTCTGTCCACCTAAGCCCCTCAGACAAAAGAGGCAATTTGAGCTTTAAGCCATACACTTATCACGGGGTCATAAGACCTGGTCTTCCTTTCACTGTTCTCATGCAAGTTGACTTGTTGAAGTTCCAGTTTTATCAGGTATAAAGTAGGGATGAGAATTGTTTGCCTCATGAGGTTGTCATGATAACTAAGGGAGAAAATTAATGTGAAAGTGTTTTGCAAAGGATAAAGTACTCCATGAATGTAATTTATTCATGTATTACATAGCTGTTCCTGTGAGCCAAGCCCTGTTTCAAAATCTTTACAAATATTAACTCACGTAATCTTCACACTAACCCTATGAGGTAAGTTTTATTATAATAATAATCCTCCTTTTACAGATGTGGAAACTGCTTGTCCATGGCACACAGTTAGCAAAGGTAGAGCTGGGATATGAACCAGGCAATTGGCAACAGATCAGAGTCTCCATCTTTGGTCATGACCCCATGCTGCCTGTGATTATTAATATTATGATTAGAGATGCAGCTAGATTGGTGTTAGCTATAAAATGCACAGATAGATATCACTTTTTCTCTTTTAAAAGCCTGCGAAATTAAATTAAATTAAGCAAAGAATGAATCAGGGAATCCTGAAAGCAGAAATTAATAAATTAGAAAAGAAAAAAATGCAGAAATGATAGATACTTCAAGAACTGGTTCTTTGAAAACACCCATAAAAGAAGGAAACTTCTTGAAGCCTGATGAAGAAAAAGAATAAGTAAAAGCACAACCACAAACACTAAGAATGATCAAAGATATGGTCACAGATAGCAAGGAGGCAGCGAATGTATGAGTATATTATCTGCGATTCTATAGCAAGACGTGACAACAATGTTCCTAGATCAACCCCCTAAGTTAATTTTGGCAATTTAGATTTTCTTAGGAAATTGATCTAAGAATTTTTTTTTCACATTTTCTTGGAATGGAACATCCAGAATAATCCTTAATGATAAGACTTAAAGGGATTTTCATGAACATGAATATTTCCACTGTCATCATTATATTTCAACTTTGATTTGTCAGTAAGATAAGGAAAAGAAATGAAGCAGAATTTTCGGAAGAGAAAAAACTGTGATGATATTCTTTTTTTTTTTTTTTTTTTTTGCGGTACGCGGGCCTCTCACTGCTGTGGCCTCTCCCGTTGCGGAGCACAGGCTCCGGACGCGCAGGCTCAGCGGCCATGGCTCACGGGCCCAGCCGCTCCGCGGCATGTGGGATCCTCCCGGACCGGGGCACGGGTGTCCCCTGCATCGGCAGGCAGACTCTCAACCACTGCGCCACCAAGGAAGCACTGTGATGACATTCTTAACACCATAAGAATCTCAGCCTAAGAACTAAATTAATAGGAATTCAGCAAGCTGGTATATTATAAAATATCCAAATTTTAGGTTTCTTGTATACTAGCAACAATTAATTTCAAATGACATGGAAAAAACAGCCTATGAATGATATCAACCCAAATTAAAGAATTGCTATGAGTAAGTAAGAAATATACAAGGTATATGCACTAAACTTCAAAACCAACCTATTAAAAATGTTAACACTTTCCCCCCCTGTGGCGGCCATGGAGGGTCGCTACTCAGCTCTTCCTCAGCCCTTAGAACTTGATGCCTGCAGCTGCCCCACCTCTGGGCGGAATACCATCCACCCCGCAGAGGCCACGTCCCGGATGCTCCCAGCCAATGAGCGAGCCTGATGGGGTGCCAGAAAATAAAGGCTTTTTCTGCCAGATGCGGGCGTCTTCTAAAGAGCAATGGTGTCAGCTCCCTGTCAGCTCGGTTGAGACTTTCTAAAAGCCGCAGTCAGAGGCTCTTTTCACCCATTTCCTCCTCCCTCTCTATTCCTCTATTCTCTCTCTATTCCTCCTTCCCTCTCTCTCTCTCTCTCTTTTTTTTAAATGGACGTCAGACTTTCATTGGTGTCTGAAGGTGCTTCTGCCTTTTCCAGCTCCCTTATCCTTCACAGGCTCCCCTCCTCTGCCCAAATCTCTTACCTTGATGCTCCGCTTCAAAGAAAAGACAAATGAAAACCATCGACAACGATATTTCATATTCCTCTTCCCAGCTTTATTATTTTTCTTTAATTCTTAGTACTATTTAATAAATTCTATTGTACTTGTTTATCTTGTTCAATGTTTTTCTCTTCTCTTATTAGAATATAAGCTCCATGAGGGCAAGGAATTCTGTTTGTTCTTTATTGTATCGTCAATATCTAGAATGATTCCTGGCTCATAGAAAATACACAATAAATATTTTTTGAGGGAATTAATGAGAGCAAGGACATTAAATAAGACTTGAATAATGTTACTGGGAAAGATGAAAATCCTAATGGAATATTTTAAAAATTCAACTTGAAAAATAAATACTTAAAAATAAGCAAGAAAATGTCTCAAAAGAATAGCAATATGAGATATTGAAGAGTATAAAGATACAATAATAAAAGCAGGCTGGTACCAATTTTAACAGTGACAGGTTGGTCAGTAGGGCAGAATAGAAGTCCAGTCTCAAGAATTCTTCAAAACTTGGTATATGGATAAACATGGCATTTAAAACTTGTATGGAAAGGAAGGATTTTTTCAATAAGCAATGTTAAAAAAAAACAGCCATCTGGGGAAAAAATAGTTCTGAACTTTATTCCATATTCAACTTATATACCATATGTATCAAAGATTTAAATATAAAAACAAAATCACAAAGTACTAGGAAAAAATATGTGACTTTATATTTGGGGGATAAAGGAGGTTTTAATAACATGCTACTAGAGGCAAAAACCTTAGAGAAAAAACAGTAATAAATCTGATAACCTGAAAAACAAGACAATCAACACATCTGTATATTAAAAAACATAAGTAACAGTGGAACGTTTTGAACCAAATTAATGGTTGGAAAAAGTGTGCATAGTGCAAGTGGCAAAGGTTAATTTTAATGAATGCATCGTTTCACTAATGTCAATAATTATGTACTTAACAAGTGTAGAGATAATAGGAAAGCAGTAAGAAAATGATGAAAAAATTTGCAAAAGAGGAAATACAAATAACCTATACAATTATGAAAATGTATGTAACTCATAGAATTGCAATGAAAAACCAGGAGGCACCATTTTCACCTTTAAAAGATAGATAGATAGATAGATAGAATATTTATGTCAAATAGAGAAATAACCTATTCTTTATGCCATTGATGATTCTGCCAACAATCTTTAATTTTTGTAGGATGTTTTGGCACTATATTTTTTTAAACTTATGGTTTTATATATATATATATATATATATATATATATATCTTTTGAACTATGGCTTTCCCTTCTAAGATTGCACCTTAAGGAAATAACCATAGATATAAGCAAAAAATACCTAAAAATGTGTTCCTTACAAAATTGATTATAATTTGGAAGTGATTTAAATATTCAACAATAAGAGCCTGTCTGAATAAATTATGATGAAATGCAATTCAGCCTTTTAATGCTTTTTTAGAATAATGTTTAATGTCAGAACAATGCTAAAGATCGTTTTGGTGGAGATAACTCAATTATGCTGCAGTAACAGCCCCCAACTTTTTAATATCTTGCAACAAAGACCATAACAAGCAGGTAACTCTCAAGGGCAGCTCTCCTCCATGTGTTCACTTAGCATTTCAGAATATTTCTATCATATGGCAGCACCATGTCACAGCAGGGAAAGGGCAGATCAGCTAGTCACTACTGGAGATTAAATGCTTCCACCTCAAAGTGTCATATGTCACTTCAGCTCCAATTTTATTTGCCAAAGTCAATGGCTGCATCTAATCTCAAAGGACAGAGAAGTAAGTCACCTAGTGGGCCTGAAAGTAGAGGGTAACTGGATATTGATGAATACTAGCATTGCTTACTACCAAGATGTATTGTTAAGAGTCTAAAATGACAATACAGTTTGTAAAAACTGTGTGTTTGTGTGTGTGTGTGTGTGTCTGTGTGGATAGGTAAGATAGATAGATAGACAGATAGAGACAGATGCAAATATGCATCTACAGAGTCAACAGAGAATCTCTCAGGGTGGCAGGACTATGGATGATTTAAATTTTCTCCCTTTTCTTTATCTGTATTTTCTAAATTTTCAACAATGAGCAAATGTTATTGTAAGAAATCAAGTTCTGACATTAAAAACAAACAGCAACAAAGAAGTTTGTTGGATATATTTTCTTTTCCTTGGTAAATGTATGCAATGTGTCTATAAACTGAAGCCCAGATTTTAGAGGTCTTTTGAGAGATTAAAGTTCTTTAAATTTTACCTTCTGCCACTTTTGCTTATCCCTCTCTTTCTGTACTACTTTTCTCAGGTTCTTAAGCAGGAGAAATTGTTAGACTTTGGTTGGAGATGATTGTCTTTAATTTCCATCCCATTCCAATAAGATGGTGCTCCACTGGTGTGACTGAATTATGATGACAGTGGCATCTCTCCTCTTAAGGAGACACAAGGAAAGAACAGATTGAGTTAAGGGTATTCCGGCGGCACGTGCATAATTGCCACTAAAGACATTTAAGATAATTACTTTTGCTCTTTTATTCTCAGCCACAAGTGTTGTTAAAGGGCGGGAAAAAAAAAGAAGAAAAAAAAGAAAGAAAAGGAGAAACTTTGTGCATTTTGATGATCATAGCTCCTGACCCCATCTTGCTTAGCAAAGAATTTTCAAGTTTGAAATGTAACCCTGGTTCCTACTTCATTCTTGCCCTTTAAAATTCAAGTGTCTGCATTGGTGAAGGTGAAAGCCCTGCTTGACTTAGATGTCCTATGACTCCAGCTGAGCAGGACCCTTTCAGAGGCTGCTGGCCATTTCCCTGAGCTGCCAGAACTGTTCTGCTCGCTGTAAGGGTTGTGCCTATTGTTAAATATTAAGGTTAATGAGTTGAATCTGCCCTTGATGACAGGGCCTCTGGCAGGCATCCAGACCAGCCTACACACAGGGCTGCTTATGTGTATAAAGCTGACTCTTCACAGAGATATATTTGGACTTTCACACATTCTGATGCGATCCTCACTCTCCTTCAGATTTGGGGATCCAGAAGGAGGGCTTTATGGTATAGAAGCTTACATCTCAGTCGCTCCTGGAGACTAATCTGTCTTGCTAATCTGTCTACTGTGAATCCTGACTTTATGAACTTTTTTCTAAATAAAAAGACCCTATTTAATTTACCCAAGCAATGCCTGTACTGTCAGTCCTTCAGTCTGAGCCAACTATTTACATGTATCAGTATGGAGGTCATGAAGGAGCAGAAATCAACTTGAGCTCAGGTATGCCTAAAAAGATTTCCTTTAAGGATACACACAGAGATGCCCCAAATTTGTGTTCCAATTCTGGGAGAGAATCGGAATTGTGTTTCTTGGATCAGAGGACTTAGGACTCAGTGTCTGATAAGCCAAAGCCTTGGGATAGTGTAATGGGTACAGTTGAATCAGCTGATACTGCCAGTGGATGATATGAGACACTTTTCAGATTGTGGATTTCTAGTAAATTACTATACAGTGGGGCATGTTATTGAGGACCATCTAGAGGGTCCTATGGCAGAGATACCAGTGTCCATCAATGTTCAATTCTTTTCCCACTCCCAGTGCATGGAGTACTGCATTCCTCAGCTCCCTTGCAGTTAAAGGAGGCCATGTGATATGTTCTCTGTGGATGGAAGTGTAAAGTGTCACTTCTGGGTGGAGGCAATAAAAGGACCATATGTCATTATCCAGTCTTGCTCTTCCCTGCTGAATTAACCAAGGAAGCTTCAGAGAATGGTGGCATTTCCAAAAGCCTGGAATTTGAGGTCAACCATGGAGAATGGTTGACCTAGAGAGATACCTGGGCGAGCTGAATTTTTTATCTGTGAGAAATGCAGCTTTGTGGTCTCAAATTTTGGGGTTGTTACCACAACAAAACCTGTCTATCCTGACTAGTGACTCTGTATGCTCCTTCTAATGCACCTCCAGGCTGGACCCAAGTCTGGCTTTGTGTCCTCTCTGATTTGGCTCTAAGCTTAGGCTGTTGCTGAATGCTGACTACTGTTCTAGTTGTCCAACCAAGACTGGGTCTCCCAAATCACTCTTAGCCACCAAAGGACTACATCCATTTCTAAGACCCTTAAACCAAAGAACTGCTTCAAGCAAGCAGCCACGTGCCACTCTTCAGATGTGTCCTTTCTCCTTTCTATCTTTATTCTGTAAAACGTATGAGAATGGGTTTCGAGATACAGGCACCCCCAATGTTCATTGCAGCACTATTTACAATAGCGAAGACAGAAACAGCCCAAGTGCCCATTGACAGATGAATGGATAAAGAAGATATATATACAATGGTATGTTACTCAGCCATCAAAAAGAATGAAATGCCATTTGCTGCAATGTGGATGGACACAGAGATTATCATATTAAGTGAAGTAAGTCAGACAGAGGAAGACAAATGCTATCGCTTATATGTGGAATCTAAAACATGATACAAATAAACTTATTTACAAAAGAGGAACAGACTCACAGACATAGAAACAAACCTGTGGTTCCCAAAGCGGAAAGGGGGGAGGGATAAATTAGGAGTTTGGGATGAGTAGATACAAACACTATATAAAAAATAGATAGACAAGGACCTACTGTATAGCACAGGAAACTATATTCAATACCTTGTAATAATCTATTATGGAAAAGAGGAAAAAAAGAGAATGGGTTTCAATTCAAATGAACATGGGTGCAAATCAAGTCTCAACAATTTCTAGCCAGGGAAATGGAAGAAGAAAGTTGCTTCATCTCTCTAAGAACTTTGTTTCCTTATTTATAAAATATAGATGGCAATAGCATTTTCTCATAGGACTGTTGAGAAGGTAAAATGAGATGTGAGTGAAATACCCAGGAGGAAGCACTGTCATAAAGCACATGCTCCATTGACCTGGTTGTTACCGATCTTCCTAGCTCTTTCCCAGTTCAGGGTCAGTTTCCTAATCCCTAAGTACTTTCCTTATGAGTCATATTTCAGCCTGGAATATGTGGGGATCTGACATTGTTCCCCGAAGTCTTCATCTTATAGCTTTTTCTTGGGGCTTGAAGACTAGGAATCTTACCTTCTTCAATGGAGGCTCATCAAAGGAACAAGTGCCAGGGACTGAATTTCCCGTTTCAGCATATGTGTCTCCAAGCAATCTCTGTTGGCTAAATAGCTGGGAAGGAAAGAATAGGCAGTATGCCCCCCCTCCTGCCCCCCACTTTGCTTATTGGTTTGGTTGATATGGGTGGGTTATGCTTTGAAGGACGAATCCTCTTTATTCTTTGTTCCTCATCCTTCTGTAGTTTCATTTGTCCTGAGCTCCAGCCATCCTGAACATTTTCAGTTCCTCCAGAGTCACTCTTTGCCCACCTCCTATCATTCAATCATATTCTTTCCTTGACCTGGAAAATCTTACCTTCCCCTGCAGCCGTCACTTGGCCAACTCTTATTCAGATTTAAATTTTCACTTAGACATCATGTTTTAGGGACGTCTTCCCTGACTTTGCAGGTTTGGAAAGGTGGTTCCTACTTCCCCCCCAGCACTCCCATATGTATTTCCATTGATTAATTATTTGTCTCACACTAGAGTTTAAGCCACCAGAGAGATTGTCTCCCCAGGACCTTACACAGGACCTGGGACATAGTCAGAGATCAATAAATATTTCTTGACAGATTGAATGAATGTCCTGTACTCTGGATTTTCACATTTATCTTGCATTTTCATATCCGCTCTTATGTCTCTTTTATCTAAAAATATTTTTTCCAAGATCCCTTAAGTTCTGCATAACTATCACTCTTGCCCTCAATATCCCGTCTCCCCCTCCCTCCCTCAATGTCCGTAAGTCAGCGAGCTCCAGTTCATTCCAGAATAAAACAGTAAGGGCCATTATAGTGTATCGTTAACTCTGGTTATCCAAAAAGTAATCTGGGCCACAGCAGCACTGACATAACTCGGTAGCTTATTAGAAATGAGGTATAAAGACCCCACCTCAGACCTACTGAATTGGCTCTGCCACTTAACAGAATCCACACGTGTTTGATTTTCATAGGTTTGAGAAGCATTGATACTTGAGTTGTCACTTTACTCTCTAAACATAAGTTTCCTTTATTCAAAATGAAAAAAAAAATACTTACATCACTGATTTAGGGTGAGGATCAAATAAGGTAACTTATATAATACAACACTTAGCACAGTAAAGATGGTTATTATTAAAATACCCTTCCTATTCCAGGGTCCTTAGTCAGGGATTCATGGTGTACTTTTGCATGTGAACTACAATCCCCATTTTGTCCTGGATAATCCTTGTCAGACTCCATTTCCATTTTTGAAATCCTGGAGAACCCATTGTTTTTTTTTTTAACACACCATATAATCCTCTGAATATTTCTCAAGGTGTAAATGATTCTATTTCAGGTGTTTTCATATATATAGAAATACCAGAAACAGGTGTTGCCCCATCAACATAGGGCTGCCCATGGAGACGGGAGTGCTGGGAGCAAACAGTGGGAAGATGATAGAGTTTGTAACGAGTAAAGTCCTGGGTGAGTGTGAGGTAGCAGCATGGAATCTTTTGAAGGTCAGACACCATGCTTTCTCAGGCTGGGCATTGAATAATAAGTTAATACCCTTGTCATCTTCTCCAGGGAGGACGTCTGAGAGAGGCTGGGCTCCTTGATGGTGGCCTAGAGCATTCTCTTCCACTTCCTTTCCTGCCCTCTCACAGAGCGGGAAAATCTTGTTCTATCTTATTAGATTTCAGAGATGTGGACACGGTACAACATTCCTGATTCAAAACTGTCAGCTAAAAAGAGAGAACTGAGTTCTTGGGTTAGTAATTTGAAAAGATATTGAGTGAAAAGAGAAGAAAATATTTGCAACGCCTAGGGAAAGATTCTCCAACCAGAACGGCTTCTGAGTTCTCACCCATTATCCTTATTAAAAAAGAAATTGATTATGCCTCTTAATATTCTCCTTGACAAGGTCATTGACATGACTGCTTTGAATGGAACTGGCTCAGGGATTTTCTCAGAGTCCAGCAAAGAGAAAGAGGGGGAGGGGGATGGTTTTTCATTTGGATAAAAAGTCATTTAAAACCTTGATATATAAATGGGCAAAGGAAACAAATGAAAAATTCACATCAGAGGAAATTTAAATAATAAACATGCTAGAGTGTGTTCATCTTGTCTTGTGTAGCTCCCCCAGCAGACAGTATGGAACGGTTAAACTTCCAGCCCCTACAGTTGGGTTGCAGGTGGGGAGGATATTTAATAAGCCTTCTGGGGAAGCGCCCTTGAGAGCCACATTTCTACCCGGTTCAGGTTCATCTATGACTTGTGTACCTTTCTCCTTTGGATCTGGGATTACCCTCTTCTGCCAGTTCCCACTGTTTGGAACCAGTTTGTCACTTGGAACTCTGCTTCCATTGCAAATAAACTCTACAGTAATAAGAGTTCTCACCTAGGGGCCAAATGTACACCATATATCGTAGTCTAAGCATTCCTGTGTTAATTTAATCACCACCACCACCTATACTATAGGTCTCCTCTTTCTCTATATCCTCTTCCTCCTCCTCCTCCTCCTCTTCTTCTTCTGTAGATAAGTAAACTGAGGCATACAGAACAAGCAGTTTGCCCAAGGTTATAGAGCTGGGAAATGCTTGAGCTGGGATGCAAAATCAGGCAGGCTGGCTTTGCACCCCACATTATACCTCTATATATTTAACCTTGTACCTTTTCATTGAAGCCTTTCTTCCTTCTTAACTTAGCTCATCTTTTCTCACTTGCCACAGTACACCTATTTTTTGAGGCATTGCTAGATACCCCCCAAAGCCATGAATTGGTGGTCAAATAAATAGGAAAACATTAGGATAAAACACGTTTCTACTCTAGAGCATTTCCTGAATATTCTAGTTTGAGCGTGATTCTCCTAGAGGAAAGTCAATCAGGCAGTATATCTAAGATTTATCTGATCATGAACACTTTTATTTATTTTATTTCGTTGTGCATCCTTAACACCCAGGGGAGCTACTACAGTACAGGGCAGAACTGAGGACCCCACTTTGCCGAAATGGCAGCTGGACCTGAGAGGACACGTACTTCCTCTTTGGCTGGAGGCTGGGTTTTCTCCCACACGTCATGCCTCCAGGAACACAGGCTTGGGGGAAGTTCTCCTCGCTGCTTCCAGACCATTACTCTTTGATCTGCATGGAAATAAAAGCCCTCTTCCTTTGAAGCTAATGACATCCATCCATGCCACTCTTTACCACCTCTCATTGCCTTTATTTGCTTAACTCCTGACCTCCTCCCTTCTTTACGGAGACTTTGGCAATTACTTAGCTACTTTACTCTCCACCCCAATTCCTTCAATTGTCATGGGCAACATCTATGTAGATGAACCACCCAGCAGCAGGACCTCCAAGCTCCTTTTTCTCTGTGACTCCCCATGACCCTTGCTTTATTGGCAGGAATCCTAAACCGATAAGAATGTAAACTTCTGTATCTCACAATGACCTAAATTCCCTTCTTTCCAGCTTACTTCCTTCTTTACAATGCTTCTGATTCTGCACACCATGATACTCCCAAACCTCCCTTTGTCAGGTGCCCCCCCCCCTTTCCAATGCTTCTCTTTCTTTCCCACCCAGTCTAAGTCCCATGATTCACAACTGCACCTCCACTGCTGGTATCTTCAAGTTTCTTACCGTCTTATCCTTTTGCTAGACCTTTGGAGTTCTGCTTGGTCATCCTTTCAATCCTGTTGTCAAAGGTCTTTTTCTCACTCCAGTAAATTCTAATGCTTGGAAGGGCGAAGGAAGATGATATATATTACTCTCTCTGTCCATACTGGGATACTCTTCTCCTCCTCTTCCAGTCTATACAAGTCATAGTGATTTACACTCATCTTTTCCTCCTCTTCTTTCTCCACTATTTCCTTCCAAGTTTATCAGAAATCAATCTCCAATATTTGTTGTACCTTCTGATGCCATCAGTTTTTGGAGTGAATGTTTATAATACATTTCTTTCTGTAATCAGAATATCACAGGTTAGTATTTTCAGGCTTTCTGCCTTCTTCAGTAGGCCTTTTTCAACATCACTTTTCATTACAGTTACCAGTGGGTTGAGCATGTCCCTTCCACAAACATCCGTACTGCAGAACAATTTCTGTTCCTCTTAACACCTTGTGTTGCAAGCCAATTTAGGCCAAATTAGATTTCTCTTGATTTAATTAAAATTCCTGCTGTTCAGGAGACATTTTGAGATTTGCAGCCAGCATACCCAGCAGAAATCCACGTGTGGGGAGAGGGGGGTGCTTTTATGATTTACACCTTCTGGGTGCTTCGACTTAGCAAAAATCACATAGGATCCTCCCAGGCTTGGTATCTGAACACAGCAGTACCTGGATAATTCTTTATTTCAAGATTTTACAAAGATGATAAAAGGATTAGTTAAGCAGGACTAATCCTTCATTATGGAACGGGAACCCAACAGATGATTAGACAGAAACACTTACAACAGCCATGAGTACAAGGATATTCTAATATGATATGCAGGTCCTCCTTTGTAAGGCTCTACAAGAAATCCTGATCCAGTTGGACCAAGGAAGTGTGTCTTATACAGGCCTCACTTAGATTCCTTTCTCTGCTTTTCCCTCTCCTCTGGTTGATCCCATGATGTGTGCCTTATACCAGCTTGTCGCCTTGATGTTATTTTCAGCCGTTATTTCTGTGATTAATCACTGTTCACTTTAAGCAAAGTCTTTATCCATTTATTTTTATTTCCGTTTTGTTTGCCTTTGACATGTTCTCTAGAATTTTGGGTGCCTGCTCTTTTGCTAACTCCGAGGAAGTCTTCTGGTTGCTTGCTTGGTGTTGTAGCCCTCTCTTAAAACCTGAGTCCTGGGTCTTCCCCAAGCTCACTGTCATGTGGGGCTGCAGTGGGTAGGCATTTATTCTCATTGGTTGGGTAGGACAGCTGTTTGAGATGTGAGCTTAGTATGGACCCCTGTATTGTTCAGAGCTAGGAAAGACACTTGCTGAGCATAGTGCTGTTGTGAACACTGTCAGAGCCCTACCCGTGTCCCTCTCCCTCTGCTTGCCGGTCAGTGTGTGCATCTCTGTACCTGGGAACTCTGCTTTTCTTACCCCAGCTGCAACAGTCAGAGTGGGAGGCAAGCATGAAATGTTCAGAAATTAACAACCCCTTAGCTATCTTCAATCAATGACTCTTGGGTGTGACAGTACAAATACCCCAGCTCCCTCTCTTCTTGAGCTAGATACTTGTGAGGAGCATGTTTTGCATCATTTCCCAGAGTTTCCCTTGGGATGAAGCTCCAGTCACCACCAGGGTAGCTGGCTTAATTGGACACTCTTTGCTGACCAGCTTCTCTTCCCTGTATTATTTCCCCTGGCCCCCTACTGGGATTCCCAACACATCCCAAATAAACTATCTCACTCAAATCTTTGTCTCAGAGCCTTTTTCTGAAATATCCCAAATTGAAACAAGCATTACACATCGCTTGGGCATCAGTAACTCAGGGGTATTCCTTTTAACCACTTAACATACTCTTCTGTGAGCTATACTGGCTAAGGACTTTGATTTTCACTTTTTTCCCCAACTTTTTTTATTGTGATAAAACAGACATAACATAAAATGTACTAACCTAACCATTTTAGGTGTACAGTTCAGTGGTATTAAATACATTCATATTATTGTGCAACCATCCCCACATCTATCTCCAGAATTCTTTTCCTCTTATAAAACTGAAACTCTGTACCCATTAAACAATAACACCCCATGACCCCTCCCCCCCCAGTCCCTGGCAACCAATATTCTACTTTTATTTAATCTCCCCTTTCCTTCATGTCCCAACCTCTGGTAACCAACATTCTACTTTCTGTTACTATGAGTTCAGCTTTTATTTTTTGTTTTTTTATTCCACATATAGGTAAGATCATAGATATCAGAGATTCAAGTTCTTTGTAAAGTAGCCCAAGAACAGTTCTACCTAAGGGTGGATTCTGTTTCTCTAGGGATCTCACGGTCTGCTAACCCCTCTTAAGCGGGTTTCTCAGGCCATGAAATACACAACACATCCTGGAATAACAAATAGTGGGTTTAATTCTTAGGAGAAAAAGAAAACCAAGAAGATTATATGCAATGATACTGAGATTATTAGAGGAGAGTAGCAGTGCGAACTTTTTGAAATATGGTTGATTAATGCATTATAGATTTAAAACAATTTATTGAATTATGTTCTGAGCAGCCTAAAAGTAAATGTATTCAGTATAATGAGAGCAGTTTAGTGGTCCAGAAGAAGGTATTCAAATGCTGCCTGTTAATGGAGAAAGTCTTCAAATATAATCTATTCATGCATTCATTCATTTATCTATTCTACCAAAAATATTATCAGGCACCTACCTCGAAGAACATTAAGAACTGGAAATATAGCGATGAAATTCCAGATTCCCTCCCCTCAAGAAGCTCAACATCAAATGTGATACACATAAGTAAGCAATTATAGTTGAAAATAGAAAGATGTAGGAGGGAAATAAATACAGAAGAGGGATCCCTACTCAGATTGAATATTTAGGTAGGGTTTCCTACCCAGCTCAGTCTTGAAGGACTAATGTGAGATAACAGGGGGAAGAGAAGGCAAAGACACTTCAGGAAAAGGTATCATTAGAACAAAAATCCTGCATGGTGTCTTGTTGTAGAGCCTTCAAGAGCTTCTTTAAGGCTGGATCCTGTGGTATAAAGATGGTGCCACATGAAAGGTAAGGCTGGAGAATTGGCCACATGGGTTTGGATGAGATACCAACCTGTTTGTATTTAAATGGTAATTCATTGGGGAATCTATGAAAAGTTTTAAGCATGGGAATAATATAAATAAAGTTTTTTAACAATTAAAAAATTTTTTTTTATTAAATTATAGTTGATTTACAATATCATATGTTTCAGGTGTACAGCACAACGATTCAGTTCTACATACATATATATGTGTGTGTGTGTGTATATAATATATATATCCTTTTTCAAATCCTTTTCCCTTATAGGTTATTACATAATACTGAGTATAATAAAGTTTTATGAAGCTATCTTAAGCTGTAGTGTGACAGTTTACATGTTTTAAGTTTGTTCGTAAGGATGAATACAGTGACAAAAGAATAAAGTCTTCTCTCTCTATGGAGAAGAGCTCAGATTTTCCACAAGATATAAAGCCTATTGCTCCAGAGAAAAGCAAAGCCTCATCTCCAACCATCTCTCTCTTTCTCCTTCCACTCTAGCTCCTTTGACCTTGGTTTTTCTCAAGAGAATTGTACTTGCTATTCCTTCTTGTTGGAATATTCTTCCTTCAGATCCTGGCAGGGCAAACCCTCCCCATTTATGCAGATCTTCCCCAGAGAGGCCTTCCTTTAATCAGCACCCTCCTCCCTGGCTCTCCATCCCCTTTGTCCTACTTCCTTTCCTCCATTGCACTTATCACCACCTGATGTTATTCATCTGTGCATTTACCTGTTGGTTTTCCATCTCCCCCACTAGGATGTAAAGTCCAAGCAGGTAGTGTTTTTCATTACTTTATCTTCAGAACCTCTAACAGTGCCTGACACTGTTCAATATCAGTTGAACAAGTAAGTGAATAATACTCAAGCCCAGAGACACATAACTGACTAAATGGGTCTGAAAATTCTGGCAAAACATGTCATAATTTCAGGACTGTCCTCAGGATTCAACTGGCTTGATACCGTTATGTTCACAAAAAATCACTAGCAATTTCCATAATAAAGCCATTTTTCACAACACATGTCCTTTGCTTGGTCTTGTGGGCTGGTTACAATAGGCATATTTAAAGCAATAAATAAAAACCTCACCAACCACATGGGACATGGAATCCATTCCTAAGGGGATTCCTTGGGTTCTGACCCCTGTTTCACTAAATACACACTTCAATGGAGGAAGGAAAGTGCTCATAAATAACGAATGAGTGGGTGTGTGTCCACTGGCTGCCGTCCTCCGTAATTCAAGGGCAAGGCTTCTCTGAGGTACGGGTCTTTCTACTCCATGTACCTAGAGATGGTACTCACAATCGTTGTTTCTGGAGACTAGAGCTATGTACAACTTGTCTCTTTTGTATGGTTCACTTATAGCCAGAGAACTGGTTCATCTCCTGAGTGCTGAGGCCAACAGTGGGTTTGGGGAGACAACTTTCCACAGAGCTCTTACATTTTTGCACATCTTGAAAACAGAGGTATTGGCAATCTTTTGGTCTGAGCTATCTTTCTGAGAAAATTTATATGGCAAATGACCCTGGAAGAAAAAGTTAATATTGTTCTTTGGAGCAAAGTTGGGCAGGTTTGTTTGCACTCCATTACAGAAAAGATGGGGTTTCCTAATCTTGTGGTTCCTTTTCTAGAATGTAGCCCACTGTGAGTTCACGTGTTACCTGGCCCCTTTCCATATCTCACCAGGATAATTGGGGCTTGGGAAACTAGTACCATAAAATGCTGCTAATTCAGCCATTGCTCTTGCTGTCTCTGTCTCTGACCCAGAAAGCTCATGTCTTTTCCAGCATCCCAAAAACTGTGGTAGCTTAACTGGTTTACTTGCAAAGAGTATAAAATTTCACACCTTTACAATCTTGACAGTTGACATTTGGTACATTCTTGTTGATTAAGCAGGACCCCTATGATAATATATAAAAAGCTGGTAACCAGGATGAGGAAGTACAAGAAAAATCACATCTCATGAAGAGCAGTTGAATGGACCCGAAGCCCAGAAAACAAAAGGCTGAGAAAGGAGATGACAGTGGTCTTCTATTCTGTGAAGCCTAATAGAGAAGAAAGAAGTCTCTTTGCCTGGGCTGCTACAAAAGACTCAGTTCAAACCAATATGAGGAAGATATATTGAAGCAAATTTCAGCCAGTGGGTACGGAGATATCGCTCTTGCCTAGGAGGAGCCACAAGTAATGCGAATGAAAGAATTGGATTTTATAATAAAGATTTAAATGATTTGGCTCAGACTCTAATTACGCATGCTCAATAATGGAATGGCTTTCCTTAATGGGTTCTGTGCTCATGGATGTGGAAGGTATTTAAACACATCTCTGTGATTGTGGGTAAAGAACCCACTTTTCCACTAAATGAGAGATTGCTTCAGATGATATCTTAGGTTTCTTGAACAAGCTCAGATTCTAGAATGTTTGGGTTATTTTCCCACTGATGAATGCCTTCTAAACCACAGACCCAGGGAAGTTAGAAGGCAAGTTTCTGTGTAGACATGCCTGGAGCTTTAGGTCATTATATACACTTCTTTCCATACTATTCTGCTGACATCTCACAAAAGCAGAACTCCAGTCTAGAATTGTAGACAGAGATGGGAAACCTGGATCGGTAGCCAAGTCGTACTGTCTGCTTCACTGTGTGCCCATTCACCTACTGCACAATTACTTAGCATTTATTTTGTCTCGGACCCTGTGCTGGGTGTGGAGAAAGCAAAACACAGCTTCTTGTCCTTGAAGACTCTACATCTACTTGGGGACACAGATAAGTAAACCAACAGCTAGAGTATATTTTCCTAAGTGCGAAGACAGATGTAAACCCAGAGTCCTGTAGGAGCAGAGAAAGAGCATATGAAACAGACTTAGGGATAAAAAGAGGGTTCTGGATAGTTTCCCAGAAGAGACATGTGAGCTGAATTCTGAAGGACAAAGAGGAATCGAGCAATTCCGGAAGTGAGGTTGAGGTGTAACCTTCAGAAGGAAAAGTCTGTTGTAAGGCACAGGACAAGATGTGAAACAGCCTGATGTGTCCAGGAAACTACAGTAGTATGGTCTATCCAAAGCCAAGGGTGTAAGTGGATGAGTGAACCGGCTGGATCGTAAGGCAAGAGCCAGATCACAAAAAGCCTTGTGGGACAGAAATGAGTACACATAGACAGTCATAGCTAGGCTATTCTTTCACAAAAATGACTCTGGCTGCAATGAGCAGGCTGAACTGGAGGAGGGAAAGACTTAGGGGCAGGAAATCCACGAGGGGTGATTGTAGGAATCCCGGAAAGAGATGTTGAAAGTTGAATAACTGTGATGAGGGTACACTCTCAATTGTGGGCAGAAAAGTCACCTGGATTTGCCTTAGTAATTCTTTATGTGTCAAGAGTATTCCAAGTTCTGAATCATGGACTCTGCAGCCTGCCCAGGCCAGGACTGCATGACAAAATGAGCGAGGCTGGTCCATCGGTGGCATCAGGTAAACTGTGCTGGGAGGGTAGGAGCCATCCCCTCCCATCCTCATTAGTGTGGGCTTTTCCAGTTCCTCTGAAAGGCATTATGGGTGCTGGATGCATCCTTCAGTGTCTATGCGGAACATTTCCAGACCTAGCGAAAGGGAAAGGGGCTTGGTTGCTAGGGAACTGATGGCTGCTATTAACCACACCTACAGGGCAGCTCCAGATGAAGTCCTTTCTCTTTAGAAAGGAATTTCTAATTCCTCCCTTCAATTGCCACTGCCTGCATATTTAATTTCCTTTTGGGGTTCAACAGCCATCTGGCCCATTAACAAAGGGTTTCTAACTGATTATGCAAAGTGTTCAGAGCTAAAACTTGGCCAGATGTGAGTCTTTCGTTTCTTTACCCCTTCTTTGAAATCAGAAAAACATTAGGCAGGTTTTTTTTTTTCTTTCTTTCGTTGGGGCTAAGAAGACATGACACTGTGGCAGTACCTTTTAAAGTTTTCATCTGCACTTCTCTTCCTCAGTGATTTTTACTAAATACCCACAACTCCAGGCAAAGAATTGGGCTAGGCATGGGGGTGGATAAGAGGGAAATGTGGACATTTCCCCCTAATAAGTCATGAGCAGGTTGGAGAGAGAAGATGCCAGGCAAGAAATGTGGGCAGTAGGGTCAGGTAGTGCCGGCTCTTGTGCGGTGACTGAGCAACTAGCATCACTGCACAGTGCCTGGTCCTTGGTGGGTACCATACAGATTTGGAGCAGAAAATAAATCTCAAACCAGAACTCACAATGTCCACTCTCCCTTTGCACATACCGTAGGTTCCTAACAAAATGAACAAATAGTCAAAATAATTCAACCACAGCCCAATGACACGAGTCCAGGAAAGAAAGAGGAGCTCGGGAAGGCAGCCACATGGAGGGAGCACAGTGATTAGGCTCCTAACTGGGGTCTCACCCCAAGAGCTGTAACCAGGAAGTCTACTAAATCTCCAGAATGGTTCTGGTCTGAATTGTATCCCCTCCTTCTCTAATTCATATGCAAAGCTCTAACCCATATGCAAAGCTCTAACCCCCAGTACCTCAGAATGGGGCCTTTATTTGGAGATAAGATCTCTAAAGAAGTGATTAAGTTAAAATTAAGCTATTAGGGTGAGGTCATAATTCAATGTCATTGGTGTGTCTTTATAAGAGGAGGAAGAGACCCCAGGGATGCTTATGTACAGAGGAAAAAACACACGAGGACACAGCAAGAAAACAGCCTTCTGCAAACCAAGGAGAGAGTCTTCACATGACACCAACCCTGCTGGCATCTTGATCTTGGACTTCTAGCCTCCAGAGTGGAAAGTAAACGTCTGTTGATTAAGCCACCTAGACTGTGGTATTTTATTATGGCAGCCCTAGCAAACTAATATAAGAATTTTTACACAGACCATCCAAATCTAGGGAGAAGCAAACTGAATCTTATCCTTTCCCTCTTCTAATTGGGAATTAATGGGAAAATTGTGTGAGGTGGGAATGGTGAAATATGGGAAATAAAGGAGTCAGAGGGTAATGTGCTCTGATGAAATACAGCTCCAGGGCTGACTCAGAGGAATGAAGCAAAAGGTTTGTCCCTTCCTCCCCAGAATAGCTCACTTTCCTCCGCCCTCCAAGTAAGTAAACAGTGGAAGAAGACATCTAGCACAATCTCAGAAGTGAGAGCAGCTTCTGGGAGTTCTAACAGTGTTGTGATTAACAGAAGTTTGCACACTGGTCAGCTGGCCTCCCTCTCTCTGTATCCTTGCCCCTTCTCCCTGCCCATCACCATTCAAGACCTCAGGCTCCTGAAAAGATACACCAGAAGGAACACTCAATAACTATTCTCAAAGGATGGCTTTGAGGAAAAAATTAAAAGTCACTGTTAAAATATCAGAGCCAAGAGAAGTTCTGTCCAGAGCTAGGCAATAAGAGCAAGTTTAAAAAATGAGTATGACAAGTACATGAACCGCAGAAAAAACTAAAGAAAGAAAAAGTCATGCAAAATATAGACAGAGAACCCAGCCTAGAAGAAAACATAACCCCAGGAACAGAAAGCAATCCCCCACCATTGTTTCTAGTTATTGAGCAGCCTAATGAGAGTGTGAATTCAATACAAACAAGTGTTCAAAGATGAGATAATAAAGCAATAGAACATGATGAAAAGGGGCACTGTGGCCTTAAGGAAGAAAAATGGTCGAATAAAATACTCTCATTACAGACCCAAAAATACAATTAAAAAAATAAGGATGGGAACAGAAATCACTGAAAATTCAATTACTGAAAATATGAAAATGTTAAAGCTAACACAAAGAAGGCAGATTAAAAAGAGCAAAAAAGTAATCAGATAGTTGCTGATAGATGGGGAGGGCCGAAACAGATAAATCTAATGTTCATTCATATTCATTTAACAAATAGGGATCCCATCCGTGCAGACAGTCACTGTCTTCAATGCATTTAGAGACAATAAAGAAATAAACAATTCAACATGTCGGATGGTGATAGGTGCTAAAGAAAAAGAGAAAGCAAGGTACAAGGGATGGTGAGTATGGTGGTGGAGGTGTTGCTATTTTATACAGATAACCAGAGAAGGCCTCTGGGGTAAGGTAACCCTGGAAGTGAGACCTGACTGAAGGCGGGAAGCCAGCCTAGAGTTCCTGGGCCAGAGAACACACGTGTAAAGACAACAGGGTGATCGAGAAAGTGGCCGATATGTTCTGGAAGCAGAAAGAGGCCAGTATACTCCAATGGACCCAGCAATGGGAAGGATGCTAGGAGATGAGGTCAGAGAAGGAGTAGGAGCCAGGTATGTGTATCACCTTGTAGGCCTTCCTGGGTATTTGTGTACAGATTCTATAGATTGATTTGAGTGGAGGAAAGCAGTATCACTCTGACTGATGTTTCACGAATAGACTGCTGTGGAGCAGGAGACCAGCTCAGTGGCTATTGCAGGACCTGCAGCAAGAGGTGATGGTGGGTTAGACCAGGGTAAAAGGGAAGCTTGGTAAGAAGTGGTCAGATTCCAGATATATTGAAGGAGGAGATAATAAGATTTGCTGAAGGATCAGATATGGGGAATAGAAGCAAGAGAGAAACCAGGGATAACTCCAAGGCTTTTGACCTGAGCATCTGGAAGGATAAAGTTCCCATTTATGAGACTGGGGAGACTGTGATAGGAGCAGGTTTGCAGTGGGAACTAGACTTTGGTTTTGGATGTGTTAAGTTTGTCTCTTAATTCAAGTGGAGACAGGAGGAGGTGTTTGGATATCTAATTCTGGAATTCCAAGGAGAGGTCTGGCTTAAAGATATAAACGTGTGAGTCACCTGTACATTATCCTTAGGACACACTAAATAGAATGGAAAAATTATTCACAGATATAATGAAAAAAGAATCCATGACTCTGCAGATTAAGAGAACTTGCTCTGCTTCAAAGAAATTTGATGCAGGGCATCTAAGCAGAAAGAGCATGCAATGCAGAAACATATCCTGATTCAGTTGCTGAAGTTCAAGGATAAAGAGTGAGTTTTTTAGGCATCCAGGAAGAATAGGGAATTCACAGAGGAAGGAGACAGAGGCTGACCACAGCATTCATTGTTCCATTGTCAAAGGTAAGAGACCAATGTCTACATTTTCTGAAGGAAAGTGTGATTCAAGAATACCAGGCATAACAAAGATGTTGTTCAAGAACAAGGCAACAGGCACATATTCTTAAATAACTCACATAACTCAGGAAATATTGCACCCTTGAGCTCTTACTGGAAAAAGAAATTAGAAATGAAATCAAGTCACTTAAGAGATGAATCAAAGTATAGAACTCAGGAATGGAAGATGTGGTATCAGTGAGCATTGAGTCAATTTATATAGAGACCTGATACTAAATAATGATGGGAATTATTCTTACAAAGCAGAACTCAAATACTACAGACCTTGACAGTTTAAAAATGATGCTCTAACAATCAGGAGGTGGAAGGAGAAAGCATGTGTGGCTTCATGATTTATAGGAGTCAGTCAATGCTGCCAAAAATTAAAACTTGTAGTTTCAGGCTTCCCTGGCAGTGCAGTGGTTAAGAATCCTCCTGTAAATGCAGGGGACATGGGTTCGAGCGCTGGTCCGGGAAGATCCCACATGCCACGGAGCAACTAAGCCTGTGCACCACAACTACTGAGCCTGCGCTCTAGAGCCCGTAAACCATAACTATTGAGCCTGTGAGCCACAACTACCGAAGCCCGCGCGCCTAGAGACTGTGCTCCATGACAAGAGAAGCCTGCGCACTGCAACGAAGAGTAGTTCCCGCTCCCCGCAACCAGAGAAAAGCCCACGCACAGCAACGAAGATCCAACACAGCCGGAAATAAAAAATAAATAATATTAATAATAATAAATTTAAAAAATAAAAAATATACAAACCTGTGTAGAGACTCTTTACCCTTAAAAAAAAAACTTGTAGTTTAAAATCACCCAGTGCCTCTAATTATGATCTTTGTAATTTTATTTCTTAACACCAGAGTATTTAAAAATATCTATCATGGTAAAAATTCATTTCAAGATTAGCAATTCCTTCCGTTTTGTTTTAATTTCTTTGTTTTGGTAAATTTGAAAAGTATTAAGCATTTTTAATGAAAAATGGTGCTTTATAGCATGATTCTATTTTTAGAAAAACATTTATCAAGCTATCATCTACCTATATTTATATATAGAAAAACATGTAGAACAATACTCACCTAAAATATTGACAGTTAGTATTGAGTGGGATAATTTGAGGTGATGTTTTAGTTTGGGTGTTTTTTTTTGCTTTTCTATATTGCTTGAATTCACAATGAGCACATATTATTTTTCAAAAATAATACTATATTTCTTTAAAAAATAAAAAAGTAACCATGAGAGATGGCTTGCAAGCAGCTGCCAGAACAAGCGAGAAAGATTACTGTGGAATATTTCTGTAGGGAAGGCTTCTTGGAAAAGGGGTTTGAAACAAAGCATTTACCAATGGGAAAGATCTGGTTTGCCTAAGGAAAAGAAAATGTTTGAAGCTGTGGAATCATATAGAAAGGCTTGGACACAGGTATTTTTTATTCAGGGAATAATAAAAGCTTCTTAAGACAACCCTCAGAATGGGAGAAAACATTTGCAAATGAATCAACGAACAAAGGATTAATCTCCAAAATATATAAATAGCTCATGCAGCTCAATATTAAAAACCAAACAACCCAATTAAAAAATGGGCAGAAGTCCTAAATAGACATTTCTCCAAAAAAGACATACAGATGGACAAGAGGCTCATGAAAATCTGCTCAACATCACTAATTATTACAGAAATGCAAATCAAAACTACAATGAGGTATCACCTCACATCGGTCAGAATGGCCATCATCAGAAAATCTACAAACAACAAATGCTGGAGAGGGTGTGGAGAAAAGGGAACCCTCTTGCACTGTTGGTGGGAATGTAAATTGATACAGCCACTATGGAGAACAGTATGGAGGTTCCTTAAAAAACTAAAAATAGAACTACCATATGACCCAGCAATCCCACTACTGGGCATATACCCTGAGAAAACCGTAATTCAGAAAGAGTCATGTATCACAATGTTCATTGCAGCTCTATTTACCATAGCCAGGACATGGAAGCAACCTAAGTGTCCACCGACAGGTGAATGGATAAAGAAGATATGGCACATATATACAATGGAATATTACTCAGCCATAAAAAGAAATGAAATTGAGTTATTTATAGTGAGGTGGATCGACCTAGAGACCGTCATACAGAGTGAAGTAAGTCAGAAAGAGAAAAACAAATATCGTATATTAACGCATGTATGTGGAATCTAGAAAAATGGTACAGATGAACCGGTTTGCAAGGCAGAAATAAGAGACAGAGATATAGAGGACAAACATATGGACACCAAGGGGGGAAAGGGGGGAGGGGTGGTGGTGGTGGTGGTGGGATGAATTGGGAGATTGGGACAGACATATATACACTAATATGTATAAAATGGATAACCTGCTATATAAACAAATAAATACAATTCAAAAAATAAAATAAAATAAAAGCTTTCTTATATTCATTGCCTGCTATGTGTTAGAATACAAATATCTGTCTTCTGCAAGGTGAAGATTATTATCCCCGTGTGTGGAAAAAGGTTAACTCAGCAGACTCAGGGTGTTCAAATCCTGCACATTCCAAAGAAAGGACTGGCCCTCAACTTGCTTCTGGGAGATAATCTTGAAATCCTCGGAATATCCTACCTAATAAGAGTGTCTTTGTGTACCTGGACCATGGCCCATTCAGATAGCTTATTTTAACAGCATGATTTATGGTGAACCCCAGTTTTTGTTCTGCAGGACCTATTCTGTATGAGTACAACCTCTGGGGGGCCTGACAACCTAGTAAAGTTCAGTCACGTGGGCGCACCATGATGAACAGTAGCCTTCCTGATGGAACCCCGATAAAAACCCTGGACAACAAGTCTCAGGTGAGCTTCTCAGGTTGGCAATAGTTTGTACGTGTTGTCACACATCATTGCTGGGAGATTTAAGTGCTGCTTGTAACTCCACTGGGGGAGGGCAGTTGGAACCTGGCAATGTGTCTCCTGGACTCTGTCCTAAGTACCTTTTTCCTTTGGAGATTTTAATCTGTATCTTTTCACTCTAATAAACCATAACCACAAGTACAGCAGCTCTTCTGAGTTCTGTGAGTCCTTCTAGTGAATCATCAAACCTGTGGATGGTCTTGGGAACCTCCAAAAGGACCCCATTTGGCAGATGAGGAACTGAAGCTCAGGGGATTTATGTGACTTGCTCACATACAGCCAGTGAACAAAAGAGTCAGTATTTAAACCCAGGACTTCTTGGCTATAAAGCCTTACTTTTCTCCCTGCAACAGAGGTTTTCAAACTATTTTTCTTTTTAGCACTTTTTAATACTTTGGGATATATATATACATGAAAATTTAACAGAACTCCTGATATGCAAATTAATTACTAAAAATATGGTGCCTTCATTGAAGCGTGAGTGGAAGGTTTTGAATTGTATTGTCTGGTCCCATACACCAACCCCCTGGCAGCCACTGAGGCATTACGATGCTAAGCTAGACCTCTGAGGAGGAGGTTGTAAACATACCCAAGCACATTTGCTCCTTTCAGACTGATTGCCCACGTTAGCCTTCTCTACCCACCTGATGCCTCTGTGGTCATCTCAGGCTTTATGTGATCCTGAAAGTTGTTCCTTATCCCTCAAGTCAGAGTTCAGTGGCCTTTGTTTAGGATGACTAACTGTTCTGGTTTGCCTGAAGCTGTCCTGGTTTTAACACTGCAAGTCCCAGTCGGGTTGGTTGGTTACCCATCTTCAGTTTTCTGTTTCAGTGCCCCTCAAACTTGAATGTAGACTGAAGTACCCTGAGATCTTGTTAAAATGCAGACTCTGATTCAGTAGGTCTGGTGGGGCCTGGATTCTGCATTTCTAATAAGCTCTCAGGTGATGCTGCTACTGCTGGTCCCTCTGGAGCCAGGACCACACTTTGGTGAGGGATGGGAGAGTATGTTTTGTTTTCTCTATCTCAGTAATTATTGAAATGGATTGTAATTTCCTGTTGGTTGGTTTCCTCCACTAATCTGTGAATTCTCCAATGATAGGAACCATCATTGGAGGAGCCCCTGTATTCCTGACCCTAGCAGGGTACCCAGCACAGAGTCTGTGCACAAAAGATTCCTTCTGAATGCATAGAGAAAAGAGTAGAATCCCTGGAGAGGGTCCCAGGATTCATGTCTGAGGGCCAGCACGAATCCAGTTAACTAAAGACTCTTGTATGGGCCCATGAAATAACCTGACGGTCCCTAGGGATGCAGATTCTTAAGTCTAGCCTGATGTCTGCCCTGTCTCCTCGTATGGAGTTACACCCTGAAAGAGATCATAGGTGCGTGTGACCAGAGTCTAGAAAAATAGGAGGAGTACACAGGTGTGTGATGTGATGAGTTAACTTCATTCAAATGCTCCACAAAAGTGGATGCTAGGAAATGCCCTCTGGTTGTGTCATTAAATACACTGTTTTCTCAGGACCACCCTCACACTCTGAGATGCTGCTATGTGGAAGGTAAATGGAGCCTGTGCTATTTTAACTGTGGTTCCATGAGATGGCCTACTGACAGAGGAGGGAAAGGCTCTGAGAAGTTGAGCAACTTGCCTAAGATCACACAGAGAACAAGCTGCTCCCAGCTGGATACACTTTACTGATTCCTCATCTGGAGCTCTTTCAACTGTAACACACCAAATTCCAGAGTTAAAAGCCATATGTGCCACCCAGGGGGATGCACAATTGTGTCCCCATGGCAGCATATTCAGGGTATCCGGGAAATGGTATTGTTCCACTCACAAACAGAACTATCAAAAGCTTGAAAACTTCAACTACACAGATTCCTGAAAGAAATGGCCATTTGGCCACTGACCTCTGAATTGAGCTGATGGAATCTGCAGGAGGCATTGCCTGGGGCCGGCAGGACTGCAGCCTCGCATAATTCCTCATCTGTTCAAGGGATAAAGGAAAAAGCAAAGTCGCCCCTTATCTGGGAATCCCCCTTATTTGGAGGATTTTGACTAGGCCTTGATGTTAATTAAATTGTTTCCAAAGCCTAATGTATTATATGTAATGGTTTTTTTTAATGACCACCAGATGTTTCTCAATGCTAATGAGGGGTGTATAATGACTCCCAGATTCCTAGTGGAAGCTGTAGAAGTCAGCATGCTATCAACCAAATGGATGCTCTGGACAGGCTTAGCTCTCTCCGGGGCCACCACCAATCCAGGATTTGGGCAGCAATGGGGCAGGGGATTTGCTACACTGGTGGTGTCACATCAGGCTCATGGCAGTAAGGAAGTACCCAGATGACACTGATCTCAGCATTAGCACACAGTGGGTACTAGATGCAGCATGTTCACACTGAGTTCATAAAAGCATGTCACAGTTGGAATGAATCTCAGAGTCCACATTTGCCCACCTTTAATAAGTATGAGAATCTCCTTTTCTTTTATTTTTATAAAACTCTTTCTTTTCTTAAAACTTTATTTATTTATTTATTTTTTTAAAGATAGATTTTTATTTTTTTAATTTTTTATTTATTTATTTTTTTTGTGGTACGCGGACTTCTCACTGTTGTGGCCTCTCCCTTTGCGGAGCACAGGCTCCGGATGCACAGGCTCAGCGGCCATGGCTCACGGGCCCAGCCGCTCTGCGGTATGTGGGATCTTCCCAGACCGGGGCACGAACCCGTCTCCCCTACATAGGCAGGCGGATTCTCAACCACTGCGCCACCAGGGAAGCCCCTTAAAACTTTATTATTAAAATCATATCTCTGCAGAAAAATTAGAAGGTATTAGAAGATAAGCAAGTAGAAAAGGAGGAAGAAAGAAGGGAATGAAAGAAACAGAAGGAAACAAGAAAAACAGAACAGAAAAAGAAAGAAAAAGGAAAAAAAAGAGATTGATTTGCCTAAATCTGGTTTGGCTAAAACAAGTTTGTCCACGATTCGTTTGCCAATTCACGTTTGTCTAAAATTCAATATCTTTTGCATATTTTCAGATCTTACTCTTTGTCCTTCCATCTTTTTGTTATTTAAGTATTTTTAACAAAAAGTCACTTCTATCTTCAAAGCAACTTTGATTTATTTTAGTGTATCTAATTAGGGTTTATCAAAATTGCAATGATTTTAGCTAGCTACTTGTAGATATTTAGAAGACTGGTCTTTAGGAAAATTGGTTTTAGGTAAAGTAGCTGTTACCAAGCTCATTACCTGTGAGTGACCAATCTCCGTATTTGGTCTCTGTCCAATCTTTTTGACAAAAGTTTACTCATTACTGTAGAGTATAACACACACATGTATATTCCATTAGATATATTAAATGTATCTTACATGCATGTTTTATACAGCTATATTTAAACAAAAATGAGATTTTAATTTAAAAACTACTCAATTAATGAAAACTGTATGTCACTAGAAATTCTATTATAATACCACTTTAAATACCTGAGTACTATTTGAGTCCATTTTAGGTTACCATTTGACATTGTGGTTTTTTCCAATGTTCTGCTATTACAAACAATACACTCTATTGCTTGCTTTCCTTTTTGCCCTTAAATATATAGTATCTTAAGCATCTTTTTATGACATTATGTATAGATGATTCTTTTGGACAGTTACATAGTAGTCTATAGGAAGATGCTGCATAATCTTTTAAAACTGTTCCTTGTTATTTGGGGCTAAACTTGTATGTATATGCATAATATTTCCTCAGATTAAATTCCTAGAAGTGATATAAATGTTTTTTATTTTTTATTTTATTTTATTTTTTTAAACATCTTTATTTGAGTATAACTGTTTTACAATAGTTTGTTAGTTTCTCTTTTACAACAAAGTGAATCAGTTATACATATACATATGTTCCCATAACTCTTCCCTCTTTTGTCACCCTCCCTCCCACCCTCCCTATCCCACCCCTCTAGGTGGTCACTAAGTACAGAGGTGAACTCCCTGTGCTATGCTGTAGCTTCCCACTAGCTATCTAATTTACATTTGGTAGTGTGTATATGTCCCTGCCACTCTCTCACATCGTCACAGCTTACCCTTCCCCCTCCCCATATCCTCAAGTCCATGCTCTAGTAGGTCTGTGTTTTATTCCCTCCTACCACTAATCTCTTCATGACATTTTTTTTTTTTTTAGATTCCATATATATGTGTTAGCATACGGTATTTGTTTTTGTCCTTCTGACTTACTTCACTCTGTATGACAGATTCCAGGTCTATCCACCTCATTACAAATAAGTCAGTTTCATTTCTTTTTATGGCTGAGTAATATTCCATTGTATATATGTGCCACATCTTCCTTATCCATTCATCTGTTGATGGACACTTAGGTTGCTTCCATGTCCTGGCTATCGTAAATAGAGCTGCAATAAACATTTTGGTACATGACTCTTTTTGAATTATGGTTTTCTCAGGGTATATGCCCAGTAGTGGGATTGCTGGGTCATATGGTAGTTCTATTTGTAGTTTTTTAAGGAACCTCCATACTGTTCTCCATAGTGGCTGTATCATTTTACATTCCCACCAGCAGTGCAAGAGTGTTCCCTTTTCTCCACACCCTCTCCAGCATTTATTGTTTCTAGAGTTTTTGATGATGGCCAATCTGGCCGGTGTGAGATGATATCTCATTGTAGTTTTGATTTGCATTTCTCTAATGATTAATGATGTTGAGCATTCTTTCATGTGTTTGTTGGCTATCTGTATATCTTCTTTGGAGAAATGTCTATTTAGTTCTTCTGCCCATTTTTGGATTGGGCTGTTTGTTTTTTTGTTATTGAGCTGCATGAGTTGCTTATAAATTTTGGATATTAATCCTTTGTCAGTTGCTTCATTTGCAAATATTTTCTCCCATTCTGAGGGTTGTCTTTTGGTCTTGTTTATGGTATCCTTTGCTGTGCAAAAGCTTTTAAGTTTCATTAGATCCCATTTGTTTATTTTTGTTTTTATTTCCATTTCTCTAGGAGATGGGTCAAAAAGGATCTTGCTGTGATTGATGTCATAGAGTGTTCTGCCTATGTTTTCCTCTAAGAGTTTGATAGTGTCTGGCCTTACATTTAGGTCTTTAACCCATTTTGAGTTTATTTTTGTGTATGGTGTTAGGGAGTGTTCTAATTTCATACTTCTACAGGTAGCTGTCCAGTTTTCCCAGCACCACTTATTGAAGAGGCTGTCTTTTCTCCAATGTATATTCTTGCCTCCTTTATCAAAGATAAGGTGACCATATGTGTGTGGGTTTATCTCTGGGCTTTCTATCCTGTTCCATTGATCTATATTTCTGTTTTTGTGCCAGTACCATACTGTCTTGATTACTGTGGCCTTGTAGTATAGTCTGAAGTCAGGGAGCCTGATTCCTCCAGCTCCATTTTTCGTTCTCAAGATTGCTTTGGCTATTCGGGGTCTTTTGTGTTTCCATACAAATTGTGAAATTCTTTTTTCTAGTTCTGTAAAAAATGCCAGTGGCAATTTGATAGGGATTGCATTGAATCTGTATATTGCTTTGGGTAATACAGTCATTTTCACTATGTTGATTCTTCCAATCCAAGAACATGGTATATTTCTCCACCTATTTGTATCATCTTTAATTTCTTTCATCAGTGTCTTATAGTTTTCTGCATACAAGTCTTTTGTCTCCTTAGGTAGGTTTATTCCTAGATATTTTATTCTTTTTGTTGCAATGGTAAATGGGAGTGTTTTCTTAATTTCATTCTCAGATTTTTCATCATTAGTGTATAAGAATGCCAGAGATTTCTGTGCATTAACTTTGTATCCTGCTACTTTACCAAATTCATTGATTAGTTCTAGTAGTTTTCTGGTAGCATCCTTAGTATTCTCTCTATATAGTATCATGTCATCTGCAAACAGTGACAGCTTTACTTCTTCTTTTCCTATTTGGATTCCTTTTATTTCTTTATTTTCTCTAATTGCTGTGGCTAGAACTTCCAAAACTATGTTGAATAAGAGTGGTGAGAGTGGGCAACCTTGTCTTGTTCCTGATCTTAGTGGAAATGGTTTCAGTTTTTCACCATTGAGAACAATGCTGGCTGTGGGTTTGTCATATATTGCCTTTATTATATTGAGGAAAGTTCCCTCTATGCCTACTTTCTGCAGGGTTTTTATCATAAATGGGTGTTGAATTTTGTCAAAAGCTTTCTCTGCATCTATTGAGATGATCATATGGTTTTTCTCCTTCAGTTTGTTGATATGGTATATCACGTTGATTGATTTGCGTATATTGAAGAATCCTTGCATTCCTGGAATAAACCCCACTTGATCATGGTGTATGATCCTTTTAATGTGCTGTTGGATTCTGTTTGCTAGTATTTTGTTGAGGATTTTTGCATCTATGTTCATCAGTGATATTGGCCTATAGTTTTCTTTCTTTGTGACGTCTTTGTCTGGTTTTGGTATCAGGGTGATGGTGGCCTCGTAGAATGAGTTTGGGAGTGTTCCTACCTCTGCTATCTTTTGGAAGAGTTTCAGAAGGATAGGTGTTAGCTCTTCTCTAAATGTTTGATAGAATTCGCCTGTGAAGCCATCTGGTCCTGGGCTTTTGTTTGTTGGAAGATTTTTAATCACAGTTTCAATTTCAGTGCTTGTGATTGGTCTGTTCATGTTTTCTATTTCTTCCTGGTTCAGTCTTGGCAGGTTGTGCATTTCTAAGAATTTGTCCATTTCTTCCAGGTTGTCCATTTTATTGCCATAGAGTTGCTTGTAGTAATCTCTAATAATCTTTTGTATTTCTGCAGAGTCAGTTGTTACATCTCCTTTTTCATTTCTAATTCTATTGATTTGAGTCTTCTCCCTTTTTTTCTTGATGAGTCTGGCTAATGGTTTATCAATTTTATTTATCTTCTCAAAGAACCAGCTTTTACTTTTATTGATCTTTGCTATTGTTTCCTTCATTTCTTTTTCATTAATTTCTGATCTGATCTTTATGATTTCTTTCCTTCTGCTAAATTTGGGGTTAAATGTTTTTTAAAGCTTTTGCTACACATAGCCCCAAATTTCCCTTCAGAAAAGTGGTGCCAATTTATATTTCCACCAGTGGGATATGATAATGGTAATTTCCTTACAACTGTTCATAACTCTGGGTTGTTCTTTCTTTAATTCCAAATATAATACATGTTCACATTAAAAACAAACACAACAAAGTAAAGCAACCCAAGAGTAGAAATTTATAGAGAGCAAAAAAGACAAAGCCCCCTTCCTTCACTACCTCTTCCACTGACTCCTTAAAATTTCATGGCTTGCTTCCAAAACATGCGCTTATGCATTTATACTGCATGCTCTTGGTCATAAGTGGAATCAGACCATCTGTTCATTCTGTTGCTTGCTTTCCTTTTTCACCTAGCATATCTCAAACATCTTTCTGTGATAGTCCATATAGATGATTCTTGTGAACAATCACATCACAATATTTTATAGTTATTTTTAATTAATGGACTTTTAGCTTCCACACATTCACTATTTCTAATGTTAAGAAAACTGACCTATTTGATTAATGAGAAAATTTATGTTTCTTTTGTCTTAATACACATTTCCCTGCTGTCAATTTTGATTTGTCATCTACTTAGCAACCATTTGTATTTCTCTTGCAATGGGTCACATGTTGAGGCAGACATTTCTAATAATGTGTTAAACTACAATTTCTGGGTCTTTTGCTTCTAAGTGGGGCTGAGTGGCTGTTTCTGCCAATAGAATGTGAGTGGAGAAAATGTGTATCATTCCCAGGGTGAAGTGGTTAGGAGTGGGGCTGCCCAGGAATATGGTGGAGCCACAGGTTGGAAGGAGCCTGGGTCCCTGAAGACCATGTGGAGGAGAGCCCAATATGGGACTCACATTGGCCTGGGATAGACAAAGGAACTCAGTGCTAAGCCACTGAGATAGGGCTCATTTACCACAGGTACTAGCATTACTTACCCTGAGAAACATATGTGTGAGCTCTTTTTTGTCTTCAGAAATAATCCCAGGCCCTCAAATAACAGTGGTTTTATTTTTAGTGTTCAGGAATAAACATGTTTAAATTCAATTACCTCGGGACATTTTTACTGCTCTCCCTGCTGGGAACATTTCTCCCACGCAGCTGGCTGGCTCCTTCTCATCTCTCGGCCTCATCTGAATCATCACCGCCTCAGAGGGGCCTTCCCTGACTACCAATCTAAGACAATACCCTCCCTGAGCCTTGGCCTCTCTCATTGGGAGATGGCTATTTTCATAGCACTTTCAGCAATTTTTCTTTCTACCTTTACCTATGTGTTTATATCTGTCTCATGTTCTCCATGGTAAGTCCACAGAGGAAGGGTGGTGACTGGGCACAGAATGCTTAGCAGAGGGTATGAGCTATAGTGGGCATTCAGTAAATGTTTGTTGAGGAATGAGTGATTCACCACATTCTCTACGTACACTTAAAGATAGCACTACATGTAGTCATAAGTCCCCAGGCAAGGCTTGGTATATGGATGGATTTATTGATTTCTTATAGTAATTCTGTGGCTTCTAGGAATTTGGGGTCCGTGCTTCAAGTCCTTGGTTTGAACAGACAAATTCATTTAGCAAATAACAAAACTGAGACCCAGAGAGAAGTGACTTGTCCAAGGTCACCAAGAGAGTGATTGCTTAGCTGGGACTAGAATCAGATTCTTCTAATACCTATAGCTGTACAGTGCTGAGGCTAAAACTGGCTGTGTAGACACCTGATTTCAAACCCCCAGCTCTGTCACTTACTTGTCATGTGGCCCTTGGTAACTTGTCTAAGACTTTTCCCTTTGTAAAAGGGGAACAATAATACCCCAGTGTCATTGGGAGTTTAAATATAGGTCATGTATGTAAGGTTATCATGATGAAAGTGTTCCTGAATAGGTGCTCGATAAACAATTATGATGACCATAATAATTTGTATTTAGGGGAATTTACTCATCATCTGCTTATTTCCTCATTCATTTATTGACCCACTTTTGTTTTATTGTCAGATCCTTACTGGGTATTGGGACACCAAAGACGTGTAAGACATTATCACTGCCTTTGAGAGTGTCAAGGTCTGGTGGCCTAAGAAAGATGGGATAGAATGGGATAGAACATAGTGATTGTTGAGAGGGTGCAATTACTGGTAAGCACAGGGTCTAGGAGGGCAGAGCCAATTGTGTGAGACATGTGGGTGGGCAATTGATCATCCAAGGAGAGTAAGTCAAGGAATTCAGAGGCCAGCCAATTGAAAGACTCATTTAGAATTGTGGCTCACAAACTTTCGCATGCATCGCTATCACCTGGAAACCTCCCCCATTCCCTGCATGTCCCCCACATCTGTTGCAGTCTAAGAATCTGCACGCCAAACATTTTCCAGTGAGATCTTCATGTTGCTGTTCTGGGGCCACACTGGAGAATCACTGATCTACAAGGATAATGATATCATGAAGAATCATGTTAGGAGTAGAATCTTAACTATCAGGGAATCAATTAAAGGGCCTTTGCCAGAATACATTTTTATTACCAATTAGAGAGATATATGGTCTAGGACCAATGAGTCTCACACTTCTTTGTGCATCACAATTATCTGGGGAGCTTATGAAAAATACAAAGCCCTGGAGAATCCCAGAGATTCGGAATCCATAAATTTGGTGTGAGATTCAGAAACATGCATTTTAACAAATGCCAGAAGTGCTTCTGAATCAAGTGGTCAAAGGACCATGCTTCAGAAACACTGGTACAGAGTGAAGTATGCAGTTCAGCTGTTTCCCTTGGGCCTGTTTATCAACGCCTCTGAGCTGTAGATTTCTTGTCTGTAAAATGGGGATGACTTATTTGCCTGCAAGTTTGTTGTATGGGTTAAATGGAATATGTGTGAAAATATTTTGTAAACGTTAACTCTCTATCAATATTTTAATTCTTTATTAATATAAATAATTATTTTGTTAGAAGAACTTTCTCTACCTGGTGTGCCAGTTTTAAAGGAGGAGGGATGAAAAGAAAAAATGGTTAGTACTTGTTGATTTCCTACTATGTGCAGGAACTGTAGTAGGCATTTTACTTCCATTTTGTAGTTTTATTCTTACAGCAAACAATTTAAAAGTAAGAAGTCTCCTGGAATTTATGATGGGAGTAATGAATCAGACTGTTCTTCCTTTCGATTTATTTATTTATTTGTTTGTTTACTTATTTATTTTTGGCTGCGTTGGGTCTTCGTTGCTGCGCGTGGGCTTTTCTCTAGTTGCGGTAGGTGGGGACTGCTCTTCATTGCGGTGCGCGGGCTTCTCGTTGCGGTGGCTTCTCTTTTTGAAGAGCATGGGCTCTAGGCACATGGGCTTCAGTAGTTGTGGCACGCGGGCTCAGTAGTTGTGGCTTGCGGGCTTTAGAGCACAGGCTCAGTAGTTGTGGCACACGGGCTTAGTTGCTCTGCAGCATGCAGAATCTTCCCAGACCAGGGCTTGAGCCTGTGTCTACTGCATTCGCAGGCAGATTCTTAACCACTGCACCACCAGGGAAGCCCTTCTTTCGAATTTTTAACCCATTGAGAATAAACACAGAAGTCACATGAGAATCAAATGCCTTAATAATGATAAAAATTAGACTAGAAATAGAGATGAACTTCCTACCTCCTACTGCTATTTCTCTCTCTCTGTCTCTCTCTTTCACACGCACACACACGCACACACACACACACACACACACAGAGCCCTTGTGCCAGTTATTATGCTGTGGTCTCTTGGCTCTAAATCCGCCCTTTTATACCCAGCTCTTTGGTGCTGGGCCTGGGGCTTAGCATTTCTGCTTTGTCAGCTGCTCCCTGATAGGATCTGCACTAGAGAGAGAGTAAGAGGCAAGAAGGAAAAGGAGGCACCTACCTATTGGTTTCCTGTATTCTTCAGCCTCACTTCTTTATCCTGGCATGGTGGGGGTCTTCCCACAGCATCAGCTGAATCTAGTTTGCAGCTTTTTTACACTTGCAGAACCAGCCTTATCGTACTCCCCTTCCCCACCCCCATCCCTCACACTCCGCTCCCCAACACCAGTCACCTAGCAGACCCTCTCCCCACAAGTCTGGGTCCTGGCTCCGTGGGCCCTCCTCCAAGCATCTAAGTTTTAATAATCCCAATCTCTTCCTCGTGTTCCCCCAGCCCTATGGGTGGTAGCTGCTTCTGGCAGTTACTATCTCTGTTATACTCTTGAGTTCTCTTTTATCCTTTCAGTTTCCTAGGTAACAACTTTATACCTAGTTAACAATTCTTTATATTAAATTCTCTCTTTTCAAATAACTGGTGTGATTTCTGTCCCCTGCATGCACTTTGACCCACAAACACATACACATACACACACACTCACACCAGACAGAGCAGATAAACACGTGCAGACATCCTCCCTCCATTCCCCCAATTCCAGGGTCAAAGGCTGCCCCAGACAGTTTACCATGTGGAGGTACATGTGTGTATGGGTAGGTTTATACCTTATTCCAAGCAGGAAGTGGGAACCACAGAGGAACAGAACTACACACACATGCCCAGTTTCCTGGTGAAGACACCGCTGATGGATTAAGTCACCCTTTCACTGGTGGATTTTCTCGAACATTGAAGTCTTCACTCAATACCATCCTTACCCCAGCCTTTCACTCCCTTCTTCTCTGTGAAAATGAATGCAGTGGCATAAAAATAATCCTCCTTAGCGAAGACTTACTCAGATTATGTCGCTACCTGAAACATATAGGTAAATGACCAGCTCAGGCTCTGATCTGTCGGATGTAAAGTCCTATTTTTCCCATTACACTCTATGGCCTTTATCACCAGCCTCAGTCCCATGAATGGGGCCAGGGATCAGATGTCAGCCCACATCTCCAAGGTATCATTTCATCTTCTAGGAAGAAGAGACTGTTTTGTGACCTGGAAAAGAACTTGTTTGTCTTGTCCATCACCTATCCCAGACAGAAGTCCCTTCTTTTCCAGTGTTCCCTTTTTCAGCAATAGCCAACCTTTTTAAGACAGAGCTACTTCTGATTAGTCAGTGGTGAGGGGAGGGGGAAGATTATACTGGTCATTGAGGTTTTCATCTTTTCCTCTCTCCTCCTTCTCCCCCTACCCCGCCCAACTCTCTCCTACACAGACTTGGTTATTTGCCTCTATGTGACAACAGGGCTCAATATGTGCCTCCAGGGCTGACCTACATTATTTCCATCTCTGTAGTTTTTTTGCCATACTCTCTCAGCCAGTCCAATGCAACTTGGCATCTCATAGAATCTCTTGTTCACATGTCTTTTTGCCTCTCACAAGAATGAATTCCTTTGGGGGCAGGGACCGCATTTTATTCACCTGTGTATCTCTTTGGCTCAGAAGTTCTTAACCAGGGTTGAAATTCATGGGTCTGGGAATTTGAATAGAAACAGAATACATCTTTATTTTCACTAACCTCTGACAGATATTTAACATGTACTTCAATCGTGCATTTAGACAAGAGCCACAATAGAATCATAGTGCCTGTGACTTTGCCACCAATAGAAATCCCATAGTGTGTTTTTATATCACATTACAGGTTATTGCAGACATCTCAAAATACCTTGGGCTCATCACTGCTCTGAAACTATGGTAGCTATTAGATTGCTACTTATGCTTCTAGATTGTGTTATGATGTTTAAATAAACATATTATGTGTCACAATTTTAAAAAATATTTTCAAAACTGTATATAATTGTTCTATTTTGTAATCCTATATTTTTATTTTATACATTTAAATACATTATTCTAAGCAAGGAATCCATAGACTTCACCAAACTGACAAAAGAATCTCCATCTCCGTGTCTAACTCAGTGCCTTGTTCACAGTTTGTTGAATGAAATATATGGTGGATGAAAGAATTAGATTAAGTGATTTTTCTTTCAAGAAAGACTATTTGATCTAAATTAATATATTATATTAACATAACAGAATAATTTGGCAAATATATCCTTTTAAATTCATAGTGCTTGCTGTATATCACAACAAATTCTAAAGGAATTAAAGAGTTAAATATATATTACAAAGTAAACTAATTTGATTCATTTATTTGTTGATTCATTTATTGGATGTCTGCTACATGCCAGACACAGTTCTAAGCAATAGGATACAGGAATAAATAGAAATAAATTGTTAGTCATTGTTGGTACTGGAACAGTTGGACATCCATACAATGGACCCCCTCCCAATCCATATCTTGTACTGTGCACATATAATAATTAACCCCAAATGTATGATGCTTATAAAATTAGACCCTAAATTTACAAACTTTAAAAAGAAACCATGGCAGAAAATCTTTGTAATTTTAAATTATTAGACACAACACCAAAATAATCCATTAAAAAATTGATAACTTGGACTTCATCAAAATTAAAAACTTCTGTTTTTTGACAGACACCATTAAGAGAATAAAAGATATCACAGACAGGGAGAAAATATTTGCCAATCATATATCTGATAAAAGACTTGTGTCCAGAATACATAAAGAACTCTCAAAACTCTTAAAAATAAGGAGATAAACATCCAAATAAAAAATTGGCAAATAATTTAAACAAACGTCTCACCAAAGAACATACATGGATGGCAAATATGTTCATGAAGAGATGCTCAGCACAATTTGTCATTAGGGAAATGGAAACTAAAACCACAACAAGACACCACCGCTTGCCTATTGAAATGACAAAAAAACAAAACAAAAACTGACAATTGACAATGGATAATACCAAATGCTGAGAAGGATGTGGAGCAACTGGAACTCTTATACATGCTGTTGAGAATGTAAATGTCCAGTAATTCTGCGAGACAATTGGGCACTTTCTTATATAATTAAGCATACACTTAATGTGATATAGCAATCCCACTCCTAGGCATTTACCTAAAAGAAGTGAAAGTTTATGCTTACCGGTCAATGTGTGTGCAAATATTCATAACAGCCTTGTCTTTCATTTGTAGCCCCAAATGAAAAACAACACAAATGCCCTTAAACTGATGAATGAATAAACTATGGTAAATCTGCACAAAGTCATAATTATTAGCATTAAAAAGGACTAAATTACTTACACATGCAACAAGACGGATGAATCTCCAAGGTTTTATGTGAATGAAACAATCCATAAAGGCTACAGGCTATATGATTCCATTTTTATGACAATTCTGGGAAAGGTAAAACTAGAGAAACAAAAAACAGAGCAGTGGTTGCCAGGGACTGGGGTAGGGAGAGGGGCTGGCTACAAAAAGGTACAGGGAACTTTTTAGAGAGGTGATGGGACAGTTTTATATCTTGATAGTGGTAATGGATACATGACTATATATTTGTCAAAAATTATAGAAGTCTACACTTTAAAAAGGCAAATTTTGGGAATTCCCTGGCATCCCAGTGGTTAGGACTCGACCCTTTCACAGCTGAGGGGCTTGGGTTCAATCCCTGGTCAGGGAACTAAGATCCCATGAGCTGTGTGGTGTGGCCAAACAACAAAAGAAAACTATACTACCCAAAGAAATCTACAGATTCAATGCAATCCCTATCAAACTACCAATGGCATTTTTCACAGGACTAGAACCAAAAAAATTTCACAATTTTTATGGAAACACAAAAGATCCTGAATAGCCAAAGTAATCTTGAGAAGGAAAAACGGAGATAGAGGATTCAGGCTCCCAGACTTCAGACTATACTACAAAGCTACAGTAATCAAGACAGTATGGTACTGGCACAAAAACAGAAATATAGAAAATGGAACAGGATAGAAAGCCCAGAGATAAACCCATGCACATATGGTCACCTTATTTTTGATAAAGGAGGCAAGAATATACAATGGAGAAAAGACAGCCTCTTCAATAAGTGGTGCTGGGAAAACTGGACAACTACATGTAAAAGAATGAAATTAGAACATTCCCTAACACCATACACAAAAATAAACTCAAAATGGATTAAAGACCTAAATGTAAGATCAGACACTATAAAACTCTTAGAGGGAAACATAGGCAGAACACTCTATGACATAAATCACAGCAAGATCCTTTTGACTCACCTCCTAGAGAAATGGAAATAAAAGCAAAAATAAACAAATGGGACCTAATGAAACTCAAAAGCTTTTGCACAGCAAAGGAAACCATAAACAAGATGAAAAGACAACCCTCAGAATGGGAGAAAATATTTGCAAATGAAGCAACTGACAACAGATTAATCTCCAAAACATACAAGCAGCTCATGCAGCTCAATATCAAAAAAACAAACAACCCAATCCAAAAATGGGCAGAAGACCTAAATAGACATTTTTCCAAAGAAGACATACAGATTGCCAACAAACACATGAAAGAATGCTCAACATCATTAATCATTAGAGAAATGGGAATCAAAACTACAATGAGATATCATCTCACACCCGTCAGAATGGCCATCATCAAAAAATCTAGAAACAGTAAATGCTGGAGAGGGTGTGGAGAAAAGGGAACACTCTTGCACTGCTGGTGGGAATGTGAATTGGTACAGCCACTATGGAGAACAGTATGGAGGTTCCTTAAAAAACTACAAATAGAACTACCATATGACCCAGCAATCCCACTACTGGTCATATAACCTGAGAAAACCATAACTCAAAAAGAGTCATGTACCAAAATGTTCATTGCAGCCCTATTTACTATAGCCAGGAGATGGAAGCAACCTAAGTGTCCATCATCAGATGAATGGATAAAGAAGATGTGGCACGTGTACACAATCGAATATTACTCAGCCATAAAAATAAATGAAACTGAGTTATTTGTAGTGAGGTGGATGGACCTAGAGTCTGTCATACAGAGTGAAGTAAGTCAGAAAGAGAAAGACAAATACCTTATGCTAACACATATATATGGAATCTAAGAAAAAAAAATGTCATGAAGAACCTAGGGGTAAGACGGGAATAAAGACACAGACCTTTTAGAGAATGGACTTGAGGATATGGGGAGGGGGAAGGGTAAGCTGTGACAAAGTGAGAGAGTGGCATGGACATATATACACTACCAAATGTAAAATAGATAGCTAGTGGGAAGCAGCCGCATAGCACAGGGAGATCATCTCGGTGCTTTTGTGACCGCCTAGATGGGTGGGATAGGGAGGGTGGGAGGGAGGGAGATGCAAGAAGGAGCAGATATGGGGATACATGTATATGTATAGCTGATTCACTTTGTTATAGAGCAGAAACTAACACAACATTGTAAAACAATTATACTCCAATAAAGATATTAAAAGTAATTTAAAAAATAAAATGAAATTTAAACAAACACACACCCTAGGAATTTTAAAAGGTAAATTTTATTGTATGTAAATTACACTTTGATAATAAGTGAAAAAATTAGCCAAAAACTAAACAAACTCCCAGCTTTTGTGGGGAAACCAGATTTTTAAATATACAAGTCAATACCAAGGGGGAAAGGGGTGGGGTTGGAGGAATATTGAGATTGGGATGGATACATATACACTATTGATGCTATGTATAAAATAGACAACTGATGGGAACATACTGTATAGCACAGGGAACTCTTCTTAATGCACTGTGGTGACCTAAATGTGAGGGAAATCAAAAAGGGAGGGGATAAATGTATATGTATGGCTGATTTGCTTTGCTGTGCAGTAAAAGCTAACACAGCATTGTAAAGCAACTATACTCCAATAAAAATTAATTTTAAAAAATTAAAAACATAAAAATAAATTAAAAATATATAAATAAAAAACTATAGAAGTCAGTTGATGCTGAGGACCATGAAGAAGAACAGAGGAGCAAAAGGGGATCAGGAATGAGGGCAGGTGCATTTAAGTTCATAGAGGCTGGTCAAGGGCATCCTCTCTGATGATGTGAGTTTAGGATGGGGACTAGAATAGAGTTCATCACATTTCTAAAACTGCAGAAAGAGGAAAGTAAATGTTTATTAAATCTCTGCGCCACGATGATTTTCTAAACTCTGATGGCAGAAAAAGATGAAAAAGGTAAATAGATATTTATTCCTTTGTGGTGTTCAAAAATTCTGGAAAACCAACTCCTTAAAATGCTGTCGACAATTACATCTGAAGCAATTGGCACAGAGGCATATGCATGAGTGAGTGACGTAGAACCTGGACTGAGAGGGAGTCTCAGGCAGAATATGAGGAAGAGGGAAGAGGGGGCCTGTAGGGAAAGCCAAGTACCAAAATGGGATCTTTGGGAGGTCCCCTCCTGCACCCTCATTCAGAGCCCTGACCCCACCCCCCAGCCCCAGGCCCCTTCATCAGAACCTCCACACCCTCCTCCTCTCTCTGATTGGAGTTCGGAGGTTAAATGAGTAATTTCTCTTTGCAGGTGCTGTGATCAGGTGCTCTTGTTCTATATATAAAACTCCAGGGCTCCTATGCAGATATCCAGAAAGCTCAATTAATCCCAAACATCCCTTCCCACAGAGATATCCCAAAATAAAATCTTCAGCACATGTAAAGTGGCTTAACTGTTTCCTCGACTGAATGACTGAAGTTAAGTTTATGAAGAGTTTTTATGAGGAGGACGCTGAGCTTTATTCCATGGGTTTGTGGGCAGATAAGAAGACAGGAGCTCAAATTAAAGCCAGGGAGTTTGTGGCCGGACAAAAAGAAGAACTTAACTCACTGAGAGATGAAATGGAAGAATTGGCTGTATGGAGACGTTAGGGAAGTTCTATCCCTACAGATGCTCATGGAGAAAAGAGACGTGTCAGTTGTCTCATTAACCTTTGTCGATAGAGCAGAAAATATATCCTGTTATATTCATCTTTAAGTCTATATATCTAGCATAGCATAGTGCCTGAAACATTGTAGACAAGCCTGCCTGAAAAATAGATAAAGAAGTGAATAGGTGAATGAACTCGTGAAACAATGTCAGTAATGTGGCTGATACAAACAATAATGAGATGTGGTGATTCCCTAGAGCGTCTGCATCCGTGCTCCAGGGCCAGGATGCTGCTGCTGCATAACAAACAATTCCGAAACCTTAGGGGTCATAGAGCAGTAGACATTTAATTCTGCCTATGAATTAATGGGTTAGCTGAGTGGCTTGGCTGATTCTGCCTTGGCCCTTTGCTGGGACTACCTTTGCTCCATGAAGTCTGTCTTCTGTCATCCACCATGCTTATTCTTATGGCAGACTCAAGGGTCCAAGGGAGCAGAGGTGAGAGTAAGAACCCCATTTCTTCTGCCACATTCTACTGACCAAAGCAAGTACAAGAGCAGTCCAGATTCAGGGTGTTTGGAAATAGACTCTACCTCTTGATGGGATTGGCTACTAAGTCATATTGCAAAGCTTAGATGGGGGCAGGAGGCTTAAAAAATTGGGGACTTTTTTGTTATCATACTACAGCACCTCCTTTCTAGTCTTTCGCTACAAAAGAAAAAGGGACAAACAGTCTAAAATGTGAACATAACTAACTATATTGACTTAAAAAGAAAAATTCATGTAAGAGGTAGTATAGATTGTACCTTAAAAGATAAATATGTTTGGCAAAGTAGGGATGAGTCAGACACATTCCTGATAAGGGAATAAGCAAGGACATAGGCACAAAGGTAGGAAAGAACTTGATGTACTTGGGGGTGTAGAGAAATAGGGTCCAGGGAAGCAGCATATAGGGCATATGTGATGGGAAGAGGAGTTGGTTAGTGTAAGGTTTTACTATGAAAATGTCTGGTTTATTTACATTTACGTGCTGTGACCCATCTTTCCTACTGGAGTGTAAGTTCCATGAAAGCATAAACCTTGACTTCCCCAGCACATAGAGCTCTGTCCAGCACATAGTAGGGCTTAAAAATATGCCTGTATTGAATGGATGAAGAACAGCGTCGTGTGGGGAGTTGGACTTTAAGCCAGGAGTATTGGGAGTGGGCTTAATTGTTGATAAGCAAGTGAAGATCGTGATAAGATTTGAGTTTCAGGAGGATAGCTCTGATGCAGGAAGGAATGATGAAGAAGGATGGAGAACAGAGTCATGGTGACGGTGCTGGAGGCCAGAGCAGCAGGAAACTGGCTAAGAGTTTCATGAAAGAAAAGGCTGCAGATCCTTGCTTTCTGGAGTGACCCTGACAGCTGAAGGGACAGCATAGGGCCCTTCAAATTGCTGGGGCATTTGCAGAATTGCTGATCTGCTCAAGATTTTATGAGAAATTCAGTGAGAACTGTTGATTGAGGGTTTCCCTTTGTTGAATACTTACCATTCAACACTTCGTTTTCATCTGGTATGATCTAGAAACTGCTGCAATACACAATTTTTATTCATCAATCTGCAAAGACTTTTATGTGTGTATTTTCTCAGTGTTAATGATGAACTTTATAAGCTGAGTGCATGGGCATGAGAGCATTGAAATCAGAAGGTTTGCATTCAAGTTCTGGCTTCTCTACATCAGCCGTGTGACTCTGAGTAATGTACTTTACCTCCAGCTTCATTTTTCTTGTTTATGAAACAGCATTAATTGATCACATCCTGTCTACTTCAGAGGCAATACACAATAATAATAATAACATGATAACAACAATAATAATAACAATAATCATATGAGATAATGTAGGGAAAAGACCTAGTATTTATTAAATACCAGAATCTCTGCTAAGCACATGACATGCATATTCTAACTTAATCCTTATAACAGTCTATGAGGCACTAGAGTACTCTTATTTTAGTCCTATCCCCAATCTACAGATTTCATAACTGAGGCTAAGAGATCAATGAAATTTATCAATGAAATCCTATTTCGTACATTGTAATGTGCTATTTTAATATGTCAGTATGACTACTACCTTTGCTTTAGGGAGAAAATACAAAGAATTTTCAATATGCAGGCCCCACTTCTGAGATTTGACTGTGCAAATAACTGAACAAAATAAAACAGAAAATAAGCAGCAACAAACAGGCAAAGTGAGAAATCTGGGCAGGGTAAGGCCATTATCAGGTCTTGGAGCAAAACAAAGAGTGTAATTGGGGAGGGGTTCAGGAAAGACATCTATTAACAACTGCTGTGATGGAGACGCTTATGTGCAGAGAGATAGGTTACATCCCTAGATTGTTTATCCATCACCTGCAACCTTGGGATGTTCAGGCTGGGCTGGAATCTGGTCTGTAGCTTCTCTCTATCCCTCCTTGAAATCAGTTGTCAGGAGAGCCTGAAGGCCCCTGGAGCAGGAAGGGGAAAATCCTGCTCTGCATGTTCTCCCTATAATGAGGAGCACTCCCACAAGGGTCTTGGGACTGCTTCCTGCCCCAGAGAGAATGGCTAAGGACTCATACTGTCTTCCTTGGTGTATTAGAGTTCTCTAAGAAACAGAGCCAATAACATGTGTATATACCTGCAGAGAGAGAGAAAGAGAGAGAGAGAGAGATTGATTTTAAGGAATTGGCTCATGTGATTATGGAGGCTAGCAAGTCCAAAATCTGCAGGGTGAACCAACAGGCTGGAGACGCAGGGAGACTTCAGTGCTGCAGTTCAAGTCTCAAGGCCTATGCTGGTGGAATTTCCTCTGTTTCGAGGGAGGTGAGTCTTTCTTCCTATTTAGGCCTTCAACTGACTGGATGAGGCCCACCCACATTGTGGAGGACAATCTGCTTTACCCAAAGCCCCCTGATTTAAATATCATTCTCATCCAAAAACACCCTCACAGAAACATCCAGAATAATATTTGACCAAATATCTGAACACCAAGGGCCAGTCAAGCTGACGTGTGAAATTAACCATCATGCCCGGCTTCCAACCCAGAATTTGCCCTTGCTACAGCTCAGTTGCTGAAAGACGATTAAATGCTAGGCTTGGTGCTGGGTTGGAGCAGGGCCTAGAGCAATCAGCTCATCGATGGAAAAGTCAACAAAAGTCAATTGGCCCTTCCTGGCTTTCTAAAGGGTTCTCACCATGAAGTCTGGTGTGGGCCATGCAGAGTGCTGGCCCAGGTGATAACAAGGCTTCACACCAACTGGCTCTCTGACTTGGGTCTCCCTGCTCAAGCCCATTTATTCCTCCTTCATACCTCACTGGAAACTTTGTGCTAAAATGCGAGTGTGCCGTGGTACACACCATGTTACAACCCTTTAAGAGGACCCTGGTACACTCTACAAAGTCTGCTGTAGTCCTGTGTCCCTCTCCAGCCCCCTCACTGGCCTCATACCCCACCGGGCACCATAGGAAATCCTGATGCATGACAGCTCCTAGCCTTTACTCATGCTGTTTCCTCTGTCTGCATTGGCTTTTGTCACTTGGCAGGAACCTCCTCTATTTCAGGGCTCACCCTAAGTACTCCTTCTTCTACAGTCTTTTCAGACTTCCTCAGTCACCCTCCTCTGAACATGCAATGGACTAGTCTCCCCTTTATAGAATCCATGACACTTTATAGTATTTACTCATTTGTTTATGTGTCTGTCTCACCTGCTGACTGAGAATTGCTCTTGGCACATAAGTGGTGCTCAGTGTTTGTTTACTAAATGCATGAATAGACAAGAATGAATGGTTCCAGGGTTATTCCACTTAGGGTGACAGAGCTGAGATCTGAACCTACATTTCTCTGACTACAGAGCCTTAAATGACAAAATGACAATCTGCAGATGGTGCCAGGATGGCTATATCTGAATCTCCAGGGCATGCATTTGGTAAACATACAGATTCCCAGGAGCCTCCCAGATCCCATAATTCAAATCTCTTGGTGGACTGAGCTAAAAGGGAAAGTAAGGGTGTTAGATGCCTGGTTTAAAAAAAAATCCCACTTGGAGTTGTATCTCTAGGAATCTGTCCTCTGGAAACAAAATCACAGATGCACATGGATGTGGTCCATAGACACTCTTGCAACTTAATTTAAGACAAAAAAAAATAGAAACAACCTACATTTTCATCAAAAGGTGGAATGGTGGCCAAATGAATTATGCTATATATATATATACTCTGGAATACTAAAGAGCCATTACAAGAGAATGAGAAAAATGAAACAACTTAAAAGGATCTCTGAGACACATTTTTAACTGAAAAAGTCAGGTCAGGGAGAACATATGTGCTATGATCTTATTTATTTTAAAACAAAAAAATCTGATGTACAGGTAGCTATTTACTTTTGTAAGTGCATAAATGCATTGATAAAAGTGTGGGAAAATATACACCATCCTGTTAACAGTGGTTTCCTCTGTAATTTGAGAATGAAAAGATTTAAAGTCAAAATCAAAATTAAAAGCTTCCCAGGCATGAGGTAATATTTTGGGATGGCAGAAATGTCACAATTGGATTGTGGTGACAGTTGCACAACTGTACACATTTACTAAAAATTATTCAATTGTGCTCTTAAAAGGAGTGAATTTTATGATATGTAAATTATACCACAATAAAAGTTGTTTTAAAACAAGCTTCCCAGGTGATTTTGATGTGCACCTTATTTGGGGAACCCCAGCTGTAAAATGCTTTTCCTACTCCTTTCCTTTTTTTCTGAATCCCATCTTCCTTTCTTAAATGAATATGTATTTATCCTTCTTTAGGAAAGGTGATAATAAAATCAAGAACACATAGTAAGAATCAAAATGTCATAAACATCTCTACAGAGTTTCTACTACTTTGCATATTTAAGGATTAATGAAATGAAAACACATCAGAATTAGAATCCCTGAGAGAATTCTAACTCTTCTCAAATTTAAGTTCAACAAAAAACATGACCTTGGGCCTTACCTTTGGAATCTATGGCTAATCATCCTTGAAAATATCTTGCCTACAGGGCTGCATTTTGAAACATGGGACTTAATAATACCTACTTCACAGGGCTGTGTAAGGTAAAATGAAATAATGTTTGCATTAGATGGGAATCTACTGTACTCTGTATACCTGCCCTGCCCTGGTTCCCACTCCAGAAAGCTGATTCTGGGATTGCCTCCTCCAGACCTCAGTGTACTGATCAGGGTGGGCCCTTGGCCCATTGGCAGCTGATTTATAGGTTGGCAAGAAGCTGGGCAAGCAAGAGATTTAACTACCAAGACCCACGGTGACCCAGTAAACTAGAAAGCTCTTCTTTCCAGTGGCGTCTTCTTTCTAAGTATCTAACTACACAGAGAATCAATTCATTGCCCTAACAGTGCATCACAAGACCTGGGGGCGGGGGGTTGGGAAGGGTAGACTAGCTATTCAGTCATGACCACCATCACCAGATAGCCCAGGGGAGTGTTTCCCATTGTTGACCAATGTTCCAGTCTTCATGTGGCCTGGCTGAGCACCTAGTCCCTGTTCTTCATTTCCTGTGTATTTTATGGGATGCTCCTCTTTCTGGAAATTTAATGAGACTCTGCACTTTGCAGGCAAAGCAGCCTCATTCAGCCAGTCCAAGAAGTGGCCCAAGAGCATCCAAGAAGGGTGCTCACTAATGCTGGAGCTCTCTCACTCATGCCACCCTTTTCATGTGCACCAGGCTCTGTTTGAAACACGCTGCACACATCAACTCCTTGACTCCTCCCTGCCCATCCGACGTGGGTACTACTTTTATCATCATCCCCATTTTAGACATGAGGCAACTGAGACATAGTAAAGTGAGTCACACAGTTAGGGGCTGGGGCTGGGGTTAGAATGCCTCGCTTAACCACTGTGCCATTTTGCTTTCGGTCAACACTGGTTCCATTTTCCCTCCTAGTTTTTCTTTATAACATGACCCTTAAGAGTCTTCCATTTGCTTATGAGGTCAAATTAGGTCACTGCTTCATCATTGTATTTACCTTCAAGCCCAGTGATTCAAGAACCTTCACCATAGCAGACTCTGCCTTTTTTCCTGCTCTCCCTTTCCCCCTGATATTTGCATAACAGAGCTTCTCACGTTTCTTGTGCTTTAGCTCAAGGGAGATAAATGTGCTCAGCTGTAGAAAAAGGCATCAAATAGAAAGGAAAGTAGTAGAAGGAGGATAACTTCAGTATCTGACCTATTTTATTTTTGGTGTTGGAAACAGGTATGCCTTTAGAAGTACAAAGTATAACCTGAGGGACCATGGAAACTTTAATCATTCTGGTACAATTTTTCTTGCAATAAAAAAATGTTTTCTTTATCTTGAACGTGAACTATTTTTTCTTTTAAGATGTAAATATCCATGAAGAAGAAATGCACGTGACAGAGTGTGAAAGAGTTTATTTCTGGTACAGAGGAAGACTCAGAGTTGTAGTGTCTTGGTATCTGGTCTCTGTTCTGCCATTTGCTGGCTGAGTGGCTTTGGGTTTGTCACTGGGATTCCCTGAGCTTCAGATTCCTCATTTGTAAAATGCCTCCCATGTGGGGCAAAGAGTGATACACCACGGCTATGAAGTTCCACCCACACAGGCTGGACATGCCAGTGTGACACTAGATGTTATCTTTTATTGCAAACAGGAGTAATAGTATGTTTCTGGGCTTTATTCTTGCACTTAGGTGTAACCTCACCTTCAGAAGCCATGAAATTCTTCTTCGGTGGAAAATCTCACATTCTTTGGCGGATTTTTTTGAGGATTAAATGACAATGATGTAAAATGACTTTGGCAATCTAAGTTGTTGGTAAATGTAAAGGATGATGAGTTCTGTATTAATCCTTCATTCCAAAGACAGTTTTGAGCAGAAAACACACCAAAGTCAGAGAGGGCATCATGTCTGCTATAGTTGTTACCATATCATGGGGGGCAGATGTGACGGTGGTAAGAAATGCTAAAGATTCACAAGAGGAGGTAAGGGTAGCAAAGGTAGATGAGGGGAGTCGGAGATACAGGCAAATAGTGGAGAGTAAACAAAGGTGGTCAAGAGTAGATAAGAGTAGTTGAAAGTAGACAAGGATAGACAAGGGTAATTTGGGGTAGACAAGGGTAGTCAAGGGTAATTGAGGGTAGATGAGCTTTAAGTGAGGGAGCATTTGAAATTAGGCAGGGGAGCATCAGCTGGAGAGGGGAGGAAATAGAAGCATTGTGTTTCAGGACTACATTGAGGTCATAGTAAATACCTCAGTGAGGTGATGATGGAGCTCACTGTTGAGGAGGTCAAGGAACTAGGTGGTTAGGAAGTGACCAGTGCTATAGACTGAATGATTATGTCTCCCCAGATTCATGTGTTGAAACCTCATCCTCAATGAGATAGTATTTGGAGGTGGGTCCTTTGGGAGGTGATTAGATCCTGAAGGTAGAGCCCTCATGATTGGGGTTAGTGCCCTTATAAAAGAGACCCCAGAGAGCTCCCTCCTCCCTTCCACCATGTGAGGACACAGTGAAAAGATAGCCACCTATGAACCAGGAAGTGGGCTCTCACCAGACACCGGATCTGCAGGCATCTTGATCTTGGATTCCCCAGCCTCCAGAACTGTGACAGATAAATGTTGTTGAAGCCACCCAACCCAGTCTATGATATTCTGCGATGGCAGCCTGAACAGACGAACCCCCCGGGAGCCTGTGCCTGAGAGTAAGGGAGGCCGCAAAAGCCAGAATCTGTTCCTAAGCAATGTTGTATCACGTTCTTATGCTACAAGCACCAAAAAAGCAGCTGGTTTTTCTTTTTTTCCTTTAATTTAAATATTTCATACTATTATTGATTGACCTACCTCCTGTCTGGACTCTAAGAGGGAGGAAGTTATGATTTGTCTATGAATGGCTATCTGAGCTTCTGGAATGATGAACTGACAGCTCTCCGCAGATGAGGAGACAGACTCAGGGCATGGCTGTGGTTGCTTCTGAAGAGGTATCTACAACAAATGACACCTCCCCGATCTTGACAAGCCTGGGGCAGCACAAAACCATATCTGAGAGAATAAGGCTGGGAGAGAGGGGTTCCTCTCTCTGAAGGTGCCCCAGTGCTCTGTCATACCTAGAATAACCAATTTCCCATAAAAGTTTACAACAGATCATCTTAGAAAGGGTAATTTCCTGACGTGCTTGCTCTGGGTTTCATGCTAAGATTAAGTCTCAAAAGTGCTTTTTAAAAAAGCGTAGATCTGATTAGAGCACTCTCTGCTCTGAAACCTTCCGTGGTATCCTACTGCCTATAAATAAAGCTCAAATTCCCTAAAATAGCATGACCCAATCCCAGACTACCTCTTGGGTTTCTCTGCCATTCTTCATATCTCAGGCTCCTAATCTGATTCCTGCCTCAATCACCGTTTCCCAAACAGTCCGTGTGATTTCCCGTCCCATGCATTTGCCTCCCTCCTGAATGACCATCTTCCCAGCCCTGATGGATTTCACAGCTGTCCTTTGATACACCCTTTACAGGACGATGCACTCCATTCCCAGGGGTTGCCAGTCTGTAGCGATCTGATGCTTTTTATCTGTCTGGGCTCACAGAGTTTTGCTGATGAGTCTTTATAAAGGCAGGTGTGAATTTGAGTTTTATATTAATTTACAACTTATACGTTCTAAAAAAAACCATTTTGAGGTAAAAACTGTAGATTTTTGTCTATCAAAACTCATGTGTACACACACCCCATCTCCCTGTTGGAAGAGCGGATTGCCCTTGTTGGGTTCCTGTGGTGGTTATAATATTAATGAGTATTCCAAGCATCATTATTTTATTGCCCAGCTCTCGTTTTTCACAGATATTTCTATTTCCTTCGAACCAGCCTGCTTGCTGACTTACTAGGCAGCATGTTCAAGATTGAAGGACTCCTCCTTTTCCCATATGTATCACCTTTCCTGGATTTTAGCTTCAGAGGAGGAGCCATAAATCTGTGTCCTTCAATTTGAAAAGGTGCACTAGGAATTCGGCAGCCCTGCAAGGGAGGCTAGAGAAAAGGGTTTCCAAGGCAGGAACAACGAGGTACACAGCCACAGAAGCAAGCGGAATCCACGGTTGCTGCTTTGCACGCTGAATTCTTGCAGTGCTTATAGCCCCAGTGGTTCCATTAAGGAGGCAGAAGGGAGAAGCATCCTCACTGCATGCAGAAATAACAAACGGCCATATATTTCTTATTCCGGGATAGAAGGGCAGGCAGGATCTGCAAACGACCTGATTTCTGCTGGCTAAGCAATGGAGAGAAAGGCAACGGCTGCCTCTCCCTGCTCTGCTGAGCTGGGACTCCTTTGTGACCTCAACTTCCAGCCTGGATACTTCTCTGGATTTCCAGGGACTATCTCCCCAACTTTTTCTCTAGATTCCCCTTCAGCTTGTATTTTTTTGGTAATGCTTTGTGATCCCTACCCAGGGGTTGTGGATTGATACACAATAGTATTGCAGTTGAACTGAAATCTTTGTTCAGAGATATATCACGTTTCCATGCCAACGAACACCAAGAGGCAACCAGTATTTCTCCCTCTCTCTCTCTCTCCCTCCCTCAATCCTTCCTCCCTTCCTTCCTTCCCTCTCTTCCTCCTTTCCTTTCTTCTTTCTTTCACCTTCTTTCCTTTTTTCTTTCCTTCCAAATCTTTCATACTCAGTTTTGTAAATGGAGGTAAAATGCAGTTGCCAGAGGGACACACAAAAGAGAAGAGGAAAGGCTGTAGGGAAAGTTTTTTTACAGATCATTATTCAATCTGCATGCTGAACTTCCAGCGTTGGGTTTTGGTTTTTTTTTTTTTTTTTTTTTTTTCATATATACTTACAAAACTAATCTCCAGGGTGTTAATTTTGTCCAGATATTGGGCATAGACAGACAAGGATGTTGGGGAGTGTTCAGCTGATGTTGTCAATTTTCCCTTTGGGATGGCAGATGGCATCCCGCATAGAGAGCGAGAGAAAAGGTGGCAGTGGTGTGGCTTTGGCAGAGGCAAGAAGTAACACTACACTTGCTCCCACCTGCATGTATTCTAATCATTTTAAGGACACTGACCATTTTCTTAAATCTTTATATCCCTTCTCTTCTGCCAGACCTTACCCAACACACTTCCCTTCCCATAGCAAACCCTCAATAAGTCTTTGCAGAATTGAATCAAGACACCCCTTTACCCTTCCCTCCCATGCTTGCCTCTTTCACACTGCTGCTCTCCATCCCATTCCAGTTGCACTGGTTCTTACTGAGCTGGGCTTTTTAGAACATCAAGGGCAGAGGGCCTGTGTCATGAATTTTAGTCGTAGGTGACAGAAACCCAACTCAAATTGCCCTGAGGAAGAACAGATGGGAGTAGGGTTGGAATTTTCTCACTAAACTGCCAAGTCCAGGAGAGAAAATATCCAAAGAACCAAACAATGACATCGAGATATAGACAGTTTGTCTCCTGAATCTCCATGTCTCCCTGGATAGGCTTCATTCTCCCTCCCCATATGACCCTCCAGCCCTTCAAGTTTACATCTGAATAGTAGAAAAAGTGCTTCTGTATCCAATAGTTCCAGCAAAATGTGCTGGGACTGAATCTGCTCGACTGGGTTTGTGCTATTTGCTAAATTATGTACTAGTCACTCTGGCCATAGGGTTGAGATACTCTCATTGTCTGCACCTGAGACTTGTATCTTGCTGGAGGGCAAGGAATGGGGCTAGACTCATCCACATTCAAAGATTAAAGTGGGAGAAGGGTTGTTTTTTGGGTGCTGATAGGAGAGGAAATGAAGATGAATAGCAAGCAGGAAAAATTGAAGTGGTACCTACCATGTTACCTTTTCTCCCCTCCCTACCATAACCAGTGTTTGTTGGAGCTGTTGAATCTTGAGTTACTCAGGCCATCAAGAAAAGAGGGGATTAAAAGAACCATCAGTCCTCCTGGTAGGAATTGGCTCCTCTGTTATATTTGATGGCAACTAATGAACTTCAAAATGGCATTTCTTTACATGTGGCCAGTCATAAGTGGCTGGCAGTTAAGCCCAAATGCTGTAATGACTAACTCAGAAAGTCCATTTTCAAACTCTCTGGTACATCCATTCCCAAAGATATTTATGAGCACTTAGAACTGCTGCTTCCGGGCACTGGGAGAAAACATCACCACCACGCGACATTATGATTTTAATACCAATAAATGGGAAAGGAAGCATAAATAATAATATGGGAAAAAGCCTTCCTCTCCTCATTTCCTGCCTGCTTGCCAAGCTGTGTGCTATTTTAACAGGAGGTGGGGGAAGCATATTCAAATATGTCCCTTGTCTCTGTCAACACCATCACTGCTGTAGTTTCATCCACACAATCTCTTTCTTGAACCACTCTTTTGTCTCCCAACACAGAGTCCTACCTCTCCTCTCCCCTTGTCTTAGCTCATCCTTTACTCTGCTGCTCGCGTGATCTTCTGGAAAGCACAACACAACCCACAAACAATGCCCCGCAAATACTCTCCCGTCACACTTACGGCTCCCACGTCTAATGCTCTATAACAGTATTCCTCATACCTCCTAACATTTGACTCCCAGCTTTATGAATTTTTGCTGTCTTTTTGTATCATCTTCACAATGCTTTTCTTAATATTTTCTATAAATTCACTTACTGTTTTTTATTGAAACTCACTCTTGTCCTGAGCAATTATCTTCATTAAATTTCCATTTCCATGGGCTAGGTTTTGTTTGTTTGTTTGTTTGTTTGGCTAGTTTTCATTAAACATGAAGGAAAATTAGAATAAGTAAATAATGATTTTAAAATTTTTTCTAAAATGTCCTCGCGTGCCAACAAGAGTATATGTTCTCTCCTTTGGGAACACTGGGTCTCAGGATTAAATCCAAACATAACATGGCATCAGGTTCTTCCTAATCTGGCCCCTTTCTGACCCTGTCCCCCTCTTGTTGGTCCTGCAGAGTCCCTGAATTCTTCACATTTACACATGTGCCTTGGTATATGCTGTTCCTCTGCCTGGAATAACATCCTTCCTCTTCCTTCTTTACTGGCCAAACCATCCTTACCCTATAATATGCACTGCCTTGGTGAAACTGCAGGTTATTATTCCTTTGAACAGTTGGTGTAACTGTGAGCTGCACTTATTATACTGTGTCTGTGGATAACTTGGCCCAGTTCCTGCCCCACTCCAGCCATGAGCTACCTCCGGGTATGGGACATTCTGACTCCTATCTATATCCAAGTGCCCAGCACAAGGACCCCCTCAGAGAAGATTTGCTGAACGTTACTTGTTACAATCTCACTCAGTCACACCTGTTCCTTACTTCCTTTGCCAGTAGCAATGGAGATCATTTTACTCTCAAGAACTGCAGTAGAAGGTATTTGCAGAAGGTCCATATCTCATTTTGTGGGTACTATGTCTGTCCATAGAATCACCAACTATGTGAATTCTAGAAAGCAGTGTTTCTTGCTTTTTTTCTGGTCAGTTATAATAGAGTTACAACAGAAAATGTTCATCCATGCAGTACTTTATCTGGGAGAAACACAAGGTTATTATCTACAATTTCCTAAGTACTCATTGTAACTCTATCCCATTCTCTCTCACCAAGACAGCAAATTCCAAGTATCAGTGAGAGTGATGTTACCCAAGAAATAGAGCTGAATCCACTCTAATTCATTATTTAAAAAGAGAATCATTTGCAAATGTTAAAAATTAGGTTTTAGTAAAAAAAAAAAAAAACAAACACATGTGAAACATCTGGGTCAGTTTTCCCCTGCTAAAATAAAAACTCTAAGAAAGCAGGCATTATATCTATTTTTCTCTCTCTTTTTTTTCCTTTTAAAAATTTCACAAGTGAGTACCCAGTACCTGGGCACAGTGCCTTAAACATAGTAGATGCATGATACATATTTTAAAGAAATTGTTGCACCTATGTATTCCTGATTGTGTGAGTGGAATAGTCTACTGTGTGGGGGGCTGATCGGATGGGGGGGCGGATATTACAGGGAAGAAGACACAGGCACAAAACTTAATCTATAATCTGAATAAGTCACTTACACTTACACATGACTGCATTTCAAATGTGTCTCGATGCTAAGTTCAGCTCTTTGACCCTATGAATTTTCACAGTCAATAGTCAGTAACACAGTAACTTTTCTTTGTTGAGGCTGTAGATGTGATGATGCTATATATGATGTTAGATCCCACTAGAATAGGTGATCGCTTCCATAGGGGTCCACACAGCTTTTATCTTTGAGTGGGAAAAATTATGGCTATATTTTATGGGCTTATTTTGACTTGTCTACACTTCTATAATGAGCACAAGTTGCTTTAAGAATCTTTTTTCTTTTTAAGGTAGAAAGTTTCCCCTTCCTCCCCTTACAGAAAAGAAGGCTATTCATTCTTGAAACTGTGGAGCCCATCGTTCTAAACACACCTCCTTCTTTGCCTGTCTATCCTCTCCCTTCTCTGATCCCTTGTCAGCTCCTCCTTCAGCCCAAGAATCCTGGTGCTTCAATTATCTCCTCACTTCTCTCAGCCCCAAACTCCTCTTTTTCTCCTCCAACATCCCACACCACATAGCTGATGGCGACAATACACGAGAAGGGGCCTTTGTGATGCCATCATGAGCAGAAAATGCAGGTTAGAGTTTGTGATCCCTTTGCCATGAGATCATGTGCTTTTAACTGAGAGACGTCTATGCTGAGAGAGTGAGGAAGGCCTGCTGGGAGCTCCTCGCCTCTCTTTTGGCTGCCATTTTGCTTCCCCTTGAATTATTTATTGATACTATGGGTTGTCCCAAGCCTCTGGCAAGTACCAATATGCTTGGGCATTAGCCATGTTGAATGATGGAAAGAGACCAGAGCAGAAACATTAAAGACTCCTGCTCTGTGATGTCCAGGGGAGTCCTAGAAGTGAGCGTATGCCCAGCCCCGTCACGACCCCAGAGCTGCAAATCACTGCAGAGGGCCTGTCACCTCTAATGTCTTCATCTTGCCCTGAGTAGAATTTAGGTCCTTAATGGCTTCTGAGCCAAAGATTGAGAATTCTTCCCAGAGAAAATGCATCCTAAAGTCAAAACCCGTGACACACCATAAAGAGTATTAAATGCCATGAGAAAACAAAGGTAAAGGACTTTGGGCTTGAATGCTCAGGGCCTTGCGTGGCTAATCCAGACCTGTGTTCAGGCTGACCTCTTGGACTGTCCACACCGTGGCTTCCACGTCTAACCCTCTATAACAGTATTCTTCACACCTCCATCATTTGCCTCCCAACTTTATTATTTTTTGCTGTATTTTTGTATCATCTTCACAATGTTTTTCTAAATATTTTCTTTAAATTCACTTACTTTTTAAAATTTAAACTTACCCTTGTCCTGAGCAATAATCTTCATTAAATTTCCACCTCCATGTGCTAGGGTTTTTGTTTGTTTTCATTAAACATGAAGGAAAATTGGAATAAGTAAATAATGATTTTTTAAATGTTTCTAAAATGATCTGGTGTGCCAACAAAGGTATACGTGCTCTCCTTTGAGAACACTGCTCAGGATTAAAGCCCAAAACTGTCCAGAACTAATCCTGCAAAGGTCTTTCTGAGTCTCCAAATTATAATATACCATGGACTTTAATACCTAACCCAAGCCTCCATCAGCCAAGCTTCTATAAGGCTATTATTATTAAATGGTCATTAAAATTAGAAGTTCACTTGTAAAGAGCAGATCAAACTTGCAAGGAAATGTAAACAAAAAAATTAGAATATCAAAACTTAATCATAATAATGCCAGGATCATTCCATCCTTGTCACTGATTTATGCTTCCTACAAACACAGATTGGTAAATTGAAAGTTTTTATTTGGCATTTATTGTACCTTTTGGTGAGTTTGTGAATCTGGCTCTTGATTTTTTGACATTATGGCTGCCTTGTAGGACTTGTAAATCAGTTTTCTGATGAGGCAAATCAATTTTGTCTTAGAGATGAAGTTCAGTGGCTAAATGAAGTGGAGAAGTAAAGGGATGTAAATATTTTAAGCTTTAGATGGAAGAGTGTCATGAACAGGCCCAATGAAAGCCTTACCTGCATGGGAGAATGAAGGTTTTTGCAGATTTCTCTTTTGGTAATTACAGATTTTAGATTATGGGTCACCAACTGGCCTCCAAGGGCCAAACTATAGTCCACAAATACATTTTGTATAGCTTGTGAAATGTGTTTGAAAATTTTGGATTACTGTGATCAGTGGGAGAATTCAAGTAGAAATTGAAGTAAAAGTGCTGATTCCTGAAAAACAATCAGAAGTTCCAGCTGCTTGACCTGTGAGTCTTCATGGCAATAGCCAGCTGCTGTGGTGGAGCCCTGGTCCCCTCTACCTGGGGCATGAGCACCTCAGCCTGCCACAGTTCCTACCTGGCTTGCTCTACTCACTTATATCACCTGCCTGTCCCTTGTGAACATTTGATCTTGTGACCCCAATTTAGACATTGTAGAGCATTCCAGAGTCTAAGGTTGGGGAAAAATCATACCAAAAAGTTACCTGTTGCTTATCTGAAATTCAAATTTAACTTGGTGTCTCATACTATATCTGATAATCATACTGTGGTAGGCAGAATTCTAAGATGGTCCCCCCAATTTTCACACCCCTGGTGTAGATGCTCTCCCCTTGAGTGTGGGCAAGGCTAAATATGATGGATTCCATCCCCACAATTAGGTTACATGACCTAAAAGTGAAGAGATTTTGCAAATCTATTTAAAATCCCAAATGAGTTGACTTTGAGTTAATCAAAAATGAGATTGTTCTGGGCAGGTATGACTTAAGGACAGAGTCCTTAAGAGACACGGACCCTGTTGAAAAGAAAGTTGGAGTGTGAGTGATTCTTTGGCTGGTCTGGAAGAAGTAGGCTGCCATGTTGTGGGGAGGTCTGTGGATGGGCCCAAGTGACAGTGACCTGACAGCAGGCTCCAGCTGACAGCTGGAAAGAAACAGTGATTCCTTTATGCAGCCACAAGGAAAGGAAATCTGCCACAATGAGTGAGTTTGGAAGAGGGCCTGAGCCTCAGATAAAAATGCAGCCTGACAAACACCTTGATTTCAGCCTTACGAGACCCTAAGCAGAGAACCCAGTTGACCCATGCCCAGAAGGCTGGCCCATTGAAACTGATATAACAGATCTGCGGTGTGTTAACCCACTGCACTTGTTGTAATGTATCACCCAGCAATAAAAAACGAACACACTCAAAGTCTCAATTTCTTTGTGCTGATTTGGAAATATTTCAAACACTTTTTGGTAATTACAGAGTGAAATGACGACGTGAAATGACAAGTTCTTTTCCTTCTTAAGTAAGTGGTGCTCAAGGTTACTTTTATCCCCAGAGTGCTGATGTGCTGACTAATAGTGAAACTCATGCCTTTGTCCGTGTGAAGGAAAATGAATGTAAACATACACATGACAATATTGAGGGTGGGATTGAGCTGAACTTCATCAGGTCTTTCATGACTCCTCTTACCCCCTCTCCTCATCATGGACTCTACCCCAATCTCATGGACTTGTAACTTCCTTTGTTACAGCCAATACTTATTTATTCATCTTTTCAAACTTTAATTTCTAATCGCAAGAATCTAATGAGACTAATAGCTCCCTGTTTCTGAAGAGTTTTTGTGTCAGCCCACACTATAATGTCTGAGAAGCAGAGACTGAGAGAGTAGAAATTCTGGGCATCTATTGCAGTGTAACAAATCTGCAATTTGTTCAGGGCTCTGTGGGTTCAGCTTATCTCTGCTTCATGTGGCATCAGCTGAGATCTCTCAGATGGTTCTGGAAATCCACTTCCAAGATGGCTCACCCACATACCTGGAGGGCTGATGCTGGCTGTTGGCTGGGCACTTGGTGGAGGCTGCTAGCTAGGACATGGGTTTCTCTCTACATGGGCATCTCCACATGGCTACCTGGGCTTCTCCACAGCATGATGACTTGTATTACAAAAGACAGAAAGTAGAGGTTGCCCATCTTATAAGGCCTAGGTCTGGAAACCGTATAGCACCACTTCTACTGTATTCTTTTGGATCACCGAGTCAAAGAGAGGAGATGTAGACCTTTCCCCTTTGTGGGTGAGTGATATAGCATTTGCAACCATATTTTTCTACCAAAATATCTGAGTCATCAATCCTGTTTGATTGTGTTTGGGTCAGGTGACCATTTCTGGTCAAATCATTATGGCTGAGGAGTTGTTGTATGGTACTGAACATGGCCCCCTATATGAAGGAAAAGACCAAAATGCTTAAAAATCATTTGCATCTCTTAACAAAAAAACATGGTTGAGGCAATATTCCTTAGAAGGGTTCAGAGAGTATGGCAGGCAAGGCTTCCTATAGGCTGTGCAGGGCCCCAGGAAAATGTTTATAGTGGGGCCTTTGTCTATATAAACAATCTGTTTAAAAATATAATTTAAAAAAATGGATTTGTAGAAGTATGATGATTTATTTTTATTTTTAAAAATTAATTAATTCATTTATGTTTGGCTGTGTTGGGTCTTTGTTTCTGTGCGAGGGCTTTCTCTAGTTGCGGTGAGCGGGAGCCACTCTTCATCGCGGTGCGCGGGCCTCTCACTGTTGCGGCCTCTCTTGTTGCGGAGCACAGGCTCCAGACGCACAGGCTCAGTAGTTGTGGCTCACGGGCCCAGTTGCTCCGCGGCATATGGGATCTTCCCAGACCAGGGCTCGATCCCGTGTCTCCTGCATTGGCAGGCAGATTCCCAACCACTGCGCCACCAGGGAAGCCCATGATGATTTATTGATACAGATTTAGGAGAGTGGATAGGGAAGATGTCCTTACATATTCTTTGTTGTCCGATCAGTATGTGAGAGTCACAAAAAAGCAGTCACAGCATTCTGGGGACCAATCACGTACAATTCTATGAAAGAAAAATGAGGTCAGCAAGCAAGAGCAATCTGCTTGTTGTGCATTCTCTTAGAACCAGGGACCAGCTACAGGACCCAGGACAAACTTATACAAGTTCTAGCCCTCCTCGGAGCAGCTGGTCAACCACACACGTGGAGCAGAGGATCAGAGCATGCCCTGGAAGGGGGAAACGGGGATCAGGAACTGGAGGGGAACTTAGAAAATTTCAAGGAAGCCCTCCAAAGTACACAGCTCCTGAGGCAAGAGGCTAGGGGCAAAAAACCTGCTGATGGGGTTTAAGTATAGTAATTGTGACAGCCAATATAAATGAACATAAAGTGTGTGGAACATTTTTTTAAAGTAGTAAGTAAATAAGACAATAAAATAGATTTGCCAATGATCAGGCTTATTGTGTACGGTGACAGGTAGATGATGCTGCTTTCATGTGTCTAATATTCCATACTCCCCTCTTCAAACGATACAAACTCTCCTAAGCAGATTCCATCCCACATGTTTCAGAAAGGACTTCACTGACCTGGGCCCTGGGCCACAGTAGTGGACACGTGACCCAAGTTTGCCTGCTTCCTATATCACCTGGCCACAGTAATTCATTTAGAGATGGGCATTTAGTCAGACAATATTCTTTGCAATTTTATGCATGGCTACTCAAAGAAAGAGAAGGTGTGTTCCTTCTGGGCTCACAAGAACTGAAGATGCAGTTAATTTAAAGCTGTCTACAGCCACCTTTCTGTGCCCAGTGAAGGAAACCACCTACAATAGAGGAGAAAAAGACCAATATGCTAAAGAAAACAGAAACCAGCAGAAAAGGGGAATAAATGGAAAAATGACACCATCTGAGTTCCTGGCTTCACCTGTGCCTAAAACTCTTTAACTCAGGGTGACTTGGGCTGCTTTTGGACTTTTCAGTTATGTGCACCAACAGATTATCTTTCGTGCTTAAGCTATTCTGAAATGTGTTCTGCCTTTAACAATCAAGAGACCTCGGATACATTTATCTATAAAAGGAAAATAAGAGTAAATTCTTTCTCCTGCATACATACCAACATCATTCCAGCAAACTTTAATACAATTAAATTCAACAAAATGGTGCCAAGTTCTATTCTGTTCCAATCACTGTGTCCAACATTTTAGATGATGCAAATTTTAGTAAATAACTGTGTTAGGTCAGGTTTCCTAGGATCAGAACTTGAGACAAGAATTCCTGTGCAAGTGATTTACTGAGGGTGTGTTCTCAGGAGACCCCAGTAAGCGAGTAAAGAAAGAAGGATCTAGAAGGAGAAGATGACAAGCAAGGTCAAATCTAGCCTTAATCTTATCCTGGGGGGAAGCTCAAGGGTGTAATTTGCACCACAGAATTTGTCCAGCTCTAAGGCAAGGGGCTTTTGTAGCCCCTACGTCCCACAGTCTTTGGCTACTACTGGCTGTTCTGAGGGAGACATAAACTCCAAGGCAGTTACAATTGCTCTTGAGCAACCTTCCAGAGAAGACTGCAGGTATGAACTGGGAGCAGCAGGGCTGTCAGCAGCTGGGGGATGGGCACACCCAGCCTATAAAAGGGATTCCACAGGATCTGGTGAGGCACCAACAACATCTGCTACAAGAATGGTCCTTGCCTTCTAGGAACTTACAATGTGGAAAATATTTGTAAATTTAATAGAGATAACTCAGACAAATTTTTTAAAAAGAGTGCTTAATAGAAACATTTTATGGGAATGCAGAAGAAGGGAAGAAATGGGGAAGGAGGAACTAAAATTTTGAGTAAAATTGTGTGTAAGACACTGAGGCATATGTATCAATCAAATGTCATGTTTATTTAATTCCCTCGCTCTTTTTAGGATATCCCTGCATCTTTTATTTCTATTACATTTACGTGTCTGTTCTAAGAAAGCTAGACTTTGATTGGAAAAGTTTTGGTGAACATGTTGAATTGGGCCTTCAAGGATAAGAAAGACTTTGATAGAGAAAGAAGGGATGGAAGTTGATCAGTTCATCTGTATCATTTTTTTGCTGTACATCTGAAACTAACATAATACTGTAAATCAACTATACTTCAATTTAAAAAAAAAACATTATTTAAAAACAAGAAAGAAGTTGACAGTTAACGGAAGAAACTACTTGGGGGAAATTCCTGTCATCTGGATACGAGCAGAAACGAGGCAGAAAAATCCAGGACAAGAAGCAGGGTGTAACTGGATTGTATATTTAGTAAGCTATCTTGAAATGTTACCTGGGAAGCAAAGTTAAATTTTCTTTTTTACAAAAAAAATAATAATTTCTCTTTTGATGTGTTCTCAGTGTGCAGAAAAGTGGATTGACTATAATCCATGGTTTCTGCCACACTATCATCCTTGGTCCATGCATAGACCATGGTTTTTTATTTATTTCTTTACTCTTGTATGTTATTCCTTCAGTTCCCTTTTCCTCCCCCTGGTTTGCAACTCCAAAGTATAGAATAATATTAGGTTACCCAAATAATATATAGATATAGTTCATTAATTTTCAGTGCTGTATGAAAATGTGTTTTGTGACTATACTACAGTTTATATTTTTTGGTAATGAATGTGTGAAACATTTCCAATTTTTTGCAATTTTGAATAGTATTACTAAAAACATTCATGCACACATCTCCTGGTACACATGTAAAAGAGTTTCTCTTGGGTATATGCCAAGAAGGGAAACTGCTGGTTGGTGGGGTAAGCAAATGTTTATCTATAAAAGAAAATGCCAAATTACTTTAAAAATTGCTATACCAGTTTTTATTCTTAACAGCTATGTGCAAGAATTCCCTTTGATCCACATCTCCAAAATATGGCATTGTTCAAACTTTTAAATTTTTATTACAAATTTGTCCAAAAACTTGATTGTCAATTAATTTGGTGTAAAATGATATTTTTATCTTGATTTGCATTTTCCCAATTACTATGAACATTGAACATCTTTTTGTATTATTTTTAGCCACTTATATTTCTGCTCCTGTGTCATCCCTATTCATACTCTTTATTTTATTTTATTTTTTTGCGGTATGCGGGCCTCTCACTGCTGTGGCCTCTCCCGTTGCGGAGCACAGGCTCCGGACGCGCAGGCCTAGCAGCCATGGCTCACGGGCCTAGCTGCTCCACGGCATGTGGGATCTTCCCGGACCAGGGCACGAACCCGTGTCCCCTGCATCGGCAGGCGGACTCTCAACCACTGCGCCACCAGGGAAGCCCTATTCATACTCTTTAAATCAATTTTTCATTTGGACATTTTGTCTTTTTATTATGCCTCTATGAGCTCTTGAAATATTCTTTATTCTAGTCATTTGTCAATTAATTCTACTGCAAATGTATTCTTTCAGTTGATAATTTGTCATTTTCCATATTTTCCATTCTTTAAGGTGTCTTTGATAGAAGACTAAAAACCTCTTAAGTCTCTTACTAAATTTTCTACAATAAATATACATTTGTTTTAATGAACTTATCTCCAAAACAGAAATAGAGTCACAGATATAGAAAATAAACTTATGGTTACCAGGGGGCAAGGTGGGGAGGGATAAATTGCAATATTGGGATTGACATATACACACTACTATATATAAAATAGATAACTAATAAAGACCTACTGTATAGCACAGGGAACTCTACTCAATACTATGAATGGCCTATATGGGAAAAGAATCTAAAAAAGAGTGGATATATGTATATGTATAACAAATTCACTTTGCTGTACACCTGAAACTAATGCAACATTGTAAATCAACTATACCCCAATAAATAAATATATATATATATATATATATATATATATATATATATATATATATATATACACACACATTTGTTTTAAAACTGAAAAAAAAAGTTTTTTAAGTCCTGGGTGAAGTATTTAATATAGATTTCATTAAAAAAACACATGTGCAGGGCTTCCCTGGTGGCGCAGTGGTTGAGAGTCCGCCTGCCGATGCAGGGAACACGGGTTCATGCCCCGGTCCGGGAAGATCCCACATACCGCGGGGCGGCTGGGCCCGTGAGCCATGGCCGCTGGGCCTGCGCGTCCGGAGCCTGTGCTCCGCAATGGGAGAGGCCACAATAGTGAGAGGCCCGCGTAATGCAAAAAAAAAAAAAAAAAAACATGTGCATATGTGTGTGTTTATTTGGAGAAACATATACAAAAACTTTACTATTTTATAAACTAAGAGTACAAATATTAAATATCTTCATGTTTTCATATTTTTAATATTATGCAATAGATACTTTTTGAAAATCAATAAAGAGGTTGCTGAAATTTCAGAAAAGTTTAAAATCTAACAAAGAAAGGAAAAAGAATGCTTCTTATACCACAATTAAGGTGATTTCAACACATGCACAAAGGGAAATAAATTACATCTAAAGTTTTATGTAGTGAGGTCATGGCCATTAATTTCATAAAGTATGTAAATTGCCTTAATTTCTTAAAATATATAGCTCCAGAAAAACTTTAAAAATAAGATAATTGGGCTTCCCTGGTGGCGCAGTGGTTGGGAGTCCGCCTGCCGATGCAGGGGACGTGGGTTCGTGCCCCGGTCCGGGAGGATCCCACATGCCGCAGACCGGCTGGGCCCGTGAGCCATGGCCACTGAGCCTGCGCGTCTGGAGCCTGTGCTCCGCAATGGGAGGGGCCACAGCAGTGAGAGGCCCGCGTACCGCAAAAAAAAAGATAATTATTATCATTAATTAGAGTTACCATTACTGAATCAAAAAAGCAAAAGTTCAATACCTGGACTTTGTGATGGAAACCAACACGAAATAAATATATCTCCCACTTCCTGGGCCCCACTGCAACAAGGCTGAGTAGAACTTTATCCAGGGCCAGAACACAGCTTATTATAGGCCACAGCTAGGAAGTTCATCACTAAATTTATATTAAAGAAGTAAACGGCTCTACTTTAGTAAAGCATGCAGTTACATGTGGATCTTTTGATTGCAGGATAAGTGGAGTCAGGGAAAAGGCAATGCCACCAGATTAAATCTGGGATGTCTGGTTTCACCAAGCAAGTTTGGAATGGGGTGAAGGAGGTAATGCAAACTGTATGAGTAAAGACTTATGGTTGGATGGGTCAGAGGGGCTCTGTAGGGGTGTGGTGAATTATAAACTTTAAGACAGAAAGTAAAGGCCTTGAAAGATAGGAAGAGGAGCCTTATTGAAATAGATTTGTGTTAGATGTTTTTATTAGGAAATTTGAGCTAAAAAATGGACAATTTTTAAAAAACCTGCTACTTGATATGCAACTTTGTTAACTCAAATCCATTGATATTATTGGAAAGGGGAACTTTGCATTTGGATCCAGATTACAGAATTTCAGTAGGGAAGAGACCAAAGTGCATCAGGTTTCAACCTGTCTCGAGATCGAGTGACCAATTTATAGTGGCTTTAATTTCTGAGACTGTTGGAATTCCGTTGCCCCAACACATTTTCTCTATGTAAGAGTAAAACAGTTTTCAGTATCAAAACATAAGGATGATAGCTTCAAGGTAATAAAATAAGACCCATTAGTTTTATCCCTAACTCAGATACAAAAAATGTCAGAAAAACATTTTCAAACATGTACTTCTTATGATCCTTTCTTGAAAAAACTCCTGGAGTATGTTTTTTGGACAACAAAGAAATGTTAGCCCATAGCAAAGGAATCCATGAAAAGAAACATAGCATTACACTCAGAAGTGGAATAAAAACTAAGTAAATGTGAGTATAAATACTATTAATATTAACAATGTAGAAACTATGCAAATTACAATGGGAGAGAAGGGTGAGAAAAATGAAAGAAATGTGAGTATGCTTATATCCTTGTTCTTTATAACCAGGAGTTAAAATATGTCATTTAAAGATGATAAGTCATTAAAAAAATTGTATAATCAACTAAAATTGGAGGATGGGGCAAGGGAAAAGATGGTCATGTATCAATTTTGTCACTCTTATCATGGAAGCTCAATTGATGCTGTTTAAGGAACAAGAAGGCTTAACTATGTTATGTTGTTATGATTATAAAGAAATTGTGTAGCAGAAATATGTAAACCTTTCAAATGATCAAAGGAATAGAACACACAATATAGTGATAAATTTTTTTAAAGTAAAGAAAATCTATGCAAACAGAAAACATGCCATAATACCAAGATTAAGACTAAACACATCTGACATGTCAGTAACTGCAAATGGGCCAAACATCATAATTTTTTTAAAAAAATGTATACTAATTTAAAGGTTGCTTTCCATTTACAGTTATTACAAAATACTGGCTATCATCCCTGTGTTGAACAATACATCCTTGAGCCTATCTTACTCCCAGTAGTTTATACCTCCCACTTTCCCACCCCTATATTGCCAAATACCATAATTGAAAAAACACAACTGAATTACAAAACAAACCCAATTATATGCTGATAAAATAAAAACATTTAAAACAAAGAATGGGTGAAGATAAAAGAATTAGAAAAGGCATACCAGACAAAAAAAATTAAATAAAACTAAGAGCAGAAAGTAATTAATTTAAAAAAATTGGTGAACTAATAAAGAAAAGCTGAGTTTTTTATCACTCTTTTTTTTTATTGAAGTAGAATTGATTTACAATGTTGTGTCAATCTCTGCTGTACAGCAAAGTGACTCAATTATACACATATAGACATTATATTTTTATATTCTTTTCCATTATAGTTTATCACAGGATATTGAGTATAGTTCCCTGTGCTATACAGAAGGACCTTGCTGTTTATCCATCTAAATGCAATAGTTTGCATCTACCAACCCCAAAGTCCCAGTCTGTCCCTCTCCCTCTCCCCTTCCCTTTGGCAACTACAAGTCTGTTCTCTATGTCTATGAGACTGTTTCTGTTTTGTAGATAGGTTCATTTGTACCATATTTTAGATTCAGCATATAAGTGATATCATATGGTACTTGTCTTTCTCTTTCTGACTTACTTCACTTAGTATGATAATCTCTAGTTGTATCCATGTTGCTGTAAATGGCATTATTTCATTCTTTTTTATGGCTGAGTAGTATTCCATTGTGTATATGTACCACATCTTCTTTATCCATTCATCAATTAATGGACATTTAGCTCAGTTCCATGTCTTCGTTATTGTGAACAGTGCTGCTATGAACATAGGGGTGCATGTATCTTTTTGAATTATAGTTTTGTCTGGGTATATTCTCAGAAGTGGGATTGCTGGATCATATGGTAATTCTATTTTTAGTTTTCCGAGGAACCTCTACATTGTTTTCCATAGTAGCTGTACCAACTTACATTCCCACCAACAGTGTAGGAGGGTTCCCTAAGGAAAGCTGAGTTTTTAAGAGAAGAGAACAGTAAACAGAGAAACCCATTGGATAACTTAATCAGAAAAAAGAAAGAACACACAAATTAAATAGTAAGAGGTAAATTATTACAGACAAAAAATTATGAAATACTTTGCTCAACAATGTGTAAATAAATTGGAAAAGTCAAATAGAATGAATGTAGAGAATGATTATCTAGAAAAACACAGATCACTAAAACTGACCCCAGAAGAAATAGAAAATCTAAAAGCCCAAATACCATTAAATGCAGATGTGTGTATTTACACACACAAACACACACCCATAAGAGCAGAAGTGGATTCTGGTCTTTTTGGGTTTCAATGCTTAAGTAATTTTGTCACCCTCTTTATAAAAACGACACATGTTTCTGAAACAAAAAAATAGCAAAGTGAATGTTTATTTGAAATGAAAAAAGAAAAACAGAAAAGTTACAAACACTAAACCCAAATACAAATATTACAAGACTCAGGTAAATAATATAATATTTTAATTGATTTATTTATAATACATTTTCTTTTATAGTTCTTGGCTACATACTTTGTGATCTCATCATATACAGATGATTTTTGAGTATCATTCTCTACAGAAAGACAAGAAACCAATTTGTTATTTCCTCTAGCAATATTTATCAAAATTTGTTCTTTTCTTATTGTCTCTTTTAGTGTCTTTCAGCTTCACAGCTCTACTGATAATATAAAAACATTTTAGGACTGTCAGCAAATTTGGGAAAAACCACTATTAAGTTTCTTTCATGTATACAAGATATGGATTTTCAGGTATTTTAAGTTTTTCTGTGCAGTGTTTCATCTTCAATACTGTTTGAATTGATGTTACTCATAATGTAGAGCAATTCCAATGCATTTTAAAATTGCTGTTATCTTCCATTGAGCTGAATAATTGTGTAATCATTACACAATTATGTCAATGCTACATGCATTGACATATTTATAAGTATGTGTGGTTTTGTCACTGGAATGCTTGTTTATTCAAGTTCTTTCAGTTTTTGATGGTAATTTGACATGCCATTTGTCTGCAACCTCTCAGCCTTGCTAAGGTGCAATTCAGTTTCTAGGGATACAGAAAACAAAACCAAAAAACACATGACTTCACACACAGATATACTTGCTATTTTCAGTACTGCTTCTGACATGTGCCCTACTCACGAGAGTCCTGGGATGTTCTATTTTGCACACTTTGATTTTTTAAAAAACTGTGGTACTTTTGTAAATGTATACGTTGCATTATTGAGTATTTTCCTTCCAGGAGAAATCTTCCATTTTGACTAGGTATTGATTGAAAACAAATCCTTTGCTTTCAGAGGTAAATATTTGACCACTGGAGGACTTTTCCACTGATTAGCTTCTGGCTTCATACAGTTCAAACTTTATTTCTCCTCCATACCAGATACGTTCAGAACTGGGTACCACAGGACAAGTTCATATCTCAGTGTAATCTCTGCTGCACTTTCACGTCATGATTCCAGGCAAGTAAATATAGAGGGAAGTGGGAGTACTTTGGAAACCATTCCTAACGTATCAGCTAACAATGCACAGACATGACTGAAGACCATAGTGTGTGTGTGGTGTGTGTGTGTGTGTGTGTGTTATTCTATTAAAACTAAACTAGATGTATTCTGAACTCGACTTCCCTGTTGCAGTTTCGATCCTCCAGAAGCAGATACTGGGAGGCAGTTTAAGGTACAAGATATTCATTAGGGATCAACATCTGGGGTGAGAAAGAGAGGAAGCAGGATGGCACAGAGCCTGTGCTGCAGAAAGCCCTAGAGACAGCATCACCTGTCAGAGTGCTGTGCATTGGGCTGAAATGCCTGAGCCTTTCTATCTCTTCTCACTCAGTCATTGGAAGAGAGGGCTGTCCTGGGAGGGGTGTGACCTTGGGCAAGGAGGCTCTTTATATCTCAAATAGACCCTGAAGAAGAAGACGGCCAGAGACTGTCTCCTGACTATGCTCCTTTCACTTGGGATGTGAGTTCTTTCTTGAAGGATAGATTTGAGTGGTGCATCTCCAAGGCTACTGTGTTCCCTTTGGCCAGATCCCCAAAAATGTCTGCAGCCACTCCAACATCATGTGCCAAAACCAGAAGAGTGACATAGAAATTAGCATGGAAAGAAACATTGGTCTTAGTCTATTGTGATTTAAAACATTTTAATTTGCAGATTTCACAAAAACATATGACCATGTGAACCAATTTCTAGGGCCTTCTAGGACCTTGTTAGGGTCCCATACATGAGGACTTAATGAGGCTTAATGAAGCTTAAGTGTCATTAGTGTACATTAAACCTGTGAGAATAGTCAAAGTGTTAAATCTCCCCCAAAACAACCACCTCAGATGATTTCATAGAGTAATTCCACCAAATCTGTAAGGAAGAAGTTAATTCAGTCCAACTTAAATTGTTCCAGAACACAGAAGTATAAAACAGTTTTTGAAATTCTCTTCTTATGAGATTAGCATAATATTGAAACCTAAACCTTACAGAAAAAGAGAAAAGAAGTAAATTGCAGACCAACTAATTTACATATACTGATAACTCTTATGGATTGAATTGTATCTCCCCAAAATTCATATGTTGAAGCCTTAGCTCTCAATGTATTTAGAGGTGGGGGCCTTGGGAGGTGGTTAGGTTTAGATGAGGTCATGGGGGTAGGACCTTTGTGATGGGATTAGAACCCAGTAAGAAGAGAAACAAGAGAACATTCTCTTTCTCTCTCTCTCCATCATGTGATGACATAGCAAGAAGGCAGCTGCCTACAAGTCAGGAAGAGGACTGTCCCCAGAAACTGAATTAGCCAGCATGTTGATCTTGTTGGACTTCACAGCCTCCAGACTGTGAGAAATAAATGTCTGTTGTTTAAGACACCCAGTTTTTGGTGTTTTTTTATAGCTGCCCAAGGTGATTGAGACAATAATGAACAGAATCCAGAAGCACCTTAAAAGAATAATGCACTAAGTAGAGCTTAATTGCAGAGTGTTGAAAGGTTAGGAAATCCATCCATGTAATTCATCATAAAAGAGGTGGAAAGAGAAAAATTATGATCATCTCTAAAGATGCTAAAAAGATACTGAAGTTAGTAGCTCATCTTAATAAAAACCTTAGTAAATAGAAAAAGTGAATACTTTTTACACAATATACAGCTTTATGAATATATATTTTAAATATACTTTACCTTTAAAAATCAGCATCATGTTTAATGAAGAAACAATAGAGAAATTCTCATTAAATTAAATTCCAACAGAATTTTTGGTGAAATCTAGATAAATTGAGTATAAAATTAATATAGAAATTAAACAAGCTAGTAGGTTCAAGAAAATACTGAAAAAGAAGGGAAACAAGGAGGATCTAGATTTTTGATATTACACATCAACAGTAATTAAAACAATGTGGTATTGCCACATTAACAGACAGAAAGACTAGTGACATATATCAGGAATCTCAGAATATAAACTGGAATACATATGAAAATTTAAAATATAAAAAAAAAGTTTAAAAAGATGTTCAAAAATGGAGTTGGGAAAAATTCAGTAGCCATCTGAAAAAAATATACAGCTGGCTACTGACCACACCTCATACATAAAAATAATCTCTATATTTTTAGAAGATTCAATACAAATTGAATCTAGAAAATACTAGGAGAAATTATGAAAATTCTTTCAAAATAAACTTGGATAGAGGAAGTAATTTTTTATCAAAACACAAAACCAATATGAAAAACTCATAAATTTAACCACATAAATGTGAAAGTAGAATAGTGCAAATAAAAAATAAAGTCAAAAACAAAATACAAAGTAAGAGAAAATATTTGCAATTCAGATTGCAAATATACAGATCCTCTCTTTTATAAAGAGCCTCTACAAATCAATAAGAAAAGGACAAAAATCTAAAAGAAAAATAGGCAGAAGATTTCAATAGACAGTTCACAAAATCAGAAATACAAATGGTTCTTGTACATGTAAAGAAATGCTCAGCCTCGTAATAAAAGAAATGCAAATTAAATCTGGGAGGTACCATTTTCTTCTTATCACATTGATAAAGTTAGGAACATTTAATTACATTCTGTGCCAGCAGGGAGTGTGGAGAAATAGGAACTCTGACACACTGGGAATGTAAACACACATTCTCCTTGAAGGACGATTTGGCAACATTCATTCATTTTACAAATGTCCATCTCCTTTACTCCAGGATTTTCACTTCTAGATATTTATCCTTTTAATGAAAATTAGGTTGAATCAAATGACACTGTTGTTTAGGTAAACCAAAAATCGTTCACTGTCTACAATTTTATATGGTCCAACTCAATATTTGAAAATAATCAAAATAATAAAGGTACAAAGAAAAGATACAACAGAAACAGCCTACCTGTCTATCAACAGGGGACTAGTTAAATCAGTTATGGTACATCCTTTCAAGGGAAGACCAAGCAATTTTTTTTTTTAAATAAATAAATTTATTTATTTATTTATCTTTGGCTGTGTTGGGTCTTCGTTGCTGCACACCGGCTTTCTCTAGTTGCCGTGAGCGGGGGCTACTCTTCGTTGCGGTATGTGGGCTTCTCATTTCAGGGGCTTCTCTTATTGCGGAGTACAAGCTCTAGGCACATGGGCTTCAGTAGTTGTGGCTCATGGGCTTAGTTGCTCTGCAGCATGTGGGATCTTCCCGGACCAGGGCTCAAACCCGTGTTTCCTGCACTGGCAGTCGGATTCTTAACCACTGTGCCACCAGGGAAGTCCCAAGCAAATATTTTTTAAATGAAGTATTTTCACTTATACTGATATGGACTAATTCTATGTTATATTATTCAGTTAGCAAAATACAATGCATAGTAGGCCAACATATAAAAAATATATATTCATGTATATTTTCCTGTATATGTAAAAAGTGTCCCTGGTATGATACAGAAAAAAATTATTATATTGTTTGCTTTGGGGGAGGAAAACTACGTAACTAGGGGCAGAGATGCAAGAGTATTGTTTTACTTTTGCAAACAAAAAAATTGCAAAATAGAAACACCTTAAGATATGAACTTTGGTGACATGTAAATTTATTTATTTTTTATTAAATAGATATTTACTGAGTAGTTACACTCTATGCTAGACATAGTTTAAGTTGTCAGGTGGTAGCCATGAACAAAATAGACAAATTCTCTGCTCTTCTGGTGATTATATTTTGATAGGGGGAGAAAAACAATAAATGAATAAGCATATACACTTTACAAACATCTAAAGAGGTGACAAGTACCATTAAGTAAAATAGAGCAAAGTTGGGAATTAGGAAGTGTGCCAGGGTGGTGAGAGAAAGTCTGTCTAGTAATGTGACATGTGAGCAAAAGTCTCTAGGAAGTAAGGAAGCCAGGGAAATTTGTTGGGGTAGATATTTCCAGACAGAAGAGAGAGTGATGCAAGAGCCCCATGGCATGAGGTGCCTGGTATATTTGAAGAATAGTGAGAAGACCAGTGAGGCTGGAATGGGGGACCTGGGAAGGAACCAGAGAAGTTGAGGGCAGATTATTGATAGGGGCAAATTTTTCAGCCTTTAGGCCTGAGGAAGGACATTGAATTTAACATTCATTTACAGTGCAGTTTCAGCCCTTGAAAAGGAAGAGAATTTGAAGGACAGCAAGATGCAGAGATGAACCCAGATAGGAAGAGGAAGGGGAGCCACTGGGACAGAAGATAGAGCAGAAGGGAGGGTGGGCTGAGGGCAATGAGCCTTGCTGTGTATTTCAAAGAATGACTGAAGCACCTGAAGATGGTTAGTCAGGCAGAAAGATCCTTAAGCTAGGACTCAACTCAAAATTTATAGAGTGGGTTAGGTGATCAAATGAGGAATTACACTCACTTTGTGTATTCATGGAAATCAGCCACCACATAAACACTAGATTTCATGTCATGTTTTCTAGAAGTTAAATTTTCACCCAACAAAGAGAACCTTGATGTTCACTTCCTCTGGATAATTGCTGTGACTCTTTACAGAACTTGAGTATCTTAGCTACACAAATATTGTAACCCCTTTTGTGGATCCTCAGTGTTTTATTGGATAGAGACTGTGATCTTCTCAAATATGTTACCAGCACCCTTACAAGTTGCCTTTTTGAAGTTTGCTAACTTAAAGCTCCAAGTCTCTGCCTTGTTGACCATTGAAATGTCTTATCGTCTCCATCTTGTGACTTGCGGCTCCTCCTCCCCTATAGAAAACAGGCAAATATGAGAAAGATCTTGAATTAAACTCAGGTTTAAAAGAAAACTTCTAGAATTTTGTGTTAAGGAATTGTACTGTGGTGAGTGCAGTCACTGGGACTGCTGGCTCCTTCCTCCTGTGATGTAGTTTTTATAAACAGCAAGACTTCTTATTTTAAATGGGTAGAGTTCTTAAGAGGATAGATTGACTCAGCATGAGATTAAACTTTCTAACAGAACTGTTCAACAATGAGACTCAGTGTTTTAAAAAGTAGAGAACATTCAAAAGGGATCTGAGTGACCACAGTCCAGAGAGGCTGAAGAAGGAATTCATGAGCAGGTAGAACTGTGGATTAAATATCTTTAGGTTTTCTCCAACTCTGAGATGCAATGAATGTGTCATTCTGAAATTCTACCTTTGTTTTTGCAGTCTATATTTAGTATTTTGTCAGACCCATCTGGATTCTACTCATGGGGCCAGAACCAACTAAGCATTTCACTCCTCATTGAAGTGTCTGCAGGATTAGAGACAGGTGATCTCTTCAGGCTCTCACAGGCTAACATAGCTAGAAAAAGAGTCTGGATCACAGACAAAGGAGAATGGAAAGGGTGTCCTAGGCTGAATTTGCCAGAAATAAACCCTGAGATAAGGAAGCATTTCTAGAAAATACTGGTAAGGCAGTAAGGAAGCAGGACCAGAAATGGCATGAAATCAAGCAAGGATACTGTTTCAGGAAAAGTCCCAGCCTGAGTCCAATTCCATAGGGGACCTCTAGAGTACAAATTACCTTTCAGAGTTTACCCCAACTTAAGGCACAGGAGCTGGACTTTCTTATTCCCACACCAGCAGTCATTGGCTAAGAGCCACACAGGAGGATATAAACTCTTAGTCTTCTGAGCTTGTGGAGAAAGAGGCTTCAGTAACTCAAGGGAGGGCCTCCAAAGAGAGTCACAGATGTGGACCCTCAGAAGTAAAATCACCCAAAATTCTGGGGAAGGACACAAAGCAAAGTTAAAATGATCCAAGTGGATCTGAGCAGAAAGCAAACAGTGCCTCCTACAAAAGGTCACATCAAAGAATACAGAATCCAATTTCAAGTCTAAATCCTAAGACCATAAAAGTGGTTAGAAGCAAATGTATCAGAAGTGATTTCATATGTTGGGTGCAAAATAGGTGTAAGTGGTTCAGGACTGTAGAAGTTAATTTTGTGATGTGATGGAGGTTTAAATTTATGTACTGTATCAGTCAGGGTTCTCCAGAGAGGAGATATATATATTATAATATATAACAATATACATATTACATATGTAACATGTATTACCTACATAGTATGTACATGTATTACATGTATATCTATGTATTACATATATATGTGTATATATATTAAGAGATTTATTTTAAGACATTGGCTTCCATGGTAATTGGGGCTGGAAAGTCCAAAATTTATAGGGCCGGCTGGCTGGTTGGAAACACATGCAGGAACTGATTTTAATCTTGAGGCAGAATTTCTTCTTCTCTGAAAAACTTTAGTTTTTGCTCTTAAGGCCTTCAATCAACTGGCTCAAGCCTACCCACATTAGCAATGGTATCTCCTTTATTTAAGGTGTCCTGATTATAGATGCTAACCACATCTGCAAAGTACCTTCATGGCAAACCTAGATTAATATTTGGTTAAATCACTGGGTACACTAGTCAGACCACATTGACACAGAAAACAGACCATCATAGGGAGGATTCTGTCTATCACCAAGGGTCTTCCTAAAAGTTACAGGGATTTTATGAATTTTAGCAATGCACACTAGAAATTTTAGGTAGTGAGTGTTTTAGCCAACTTTTTTGGTTACTTACTACTCATATTCTTGTGCAGACTCAGGATCCAAGCTTAGTCATCTGCTAATCCACACTTGGGTTAAGAATCTCACCATAGGTCTTGGTCTCAAGCATGGCATTTAATAAGCAAACACCTGATGCTATGTTTATGTTAAGGAATCAAGAAAAAATTCATTATAGAAAGCCTAGTTTATAGTTTTTGGTTGTGTTTTTTTTGAATGAATAATCATCTATTGGCTAAAGGAAGACTTTTTATCCATCTGGGAATTTTTATAGTGTGAAAATATTGACTGAGTGAGCCTACTGCAAAACAAGGCCTGCATATCAAGGGAACTCATGAGCATTGTCATTCTTTTCCTTACTGTTTGGCAGATAAGACTATAATAACACATAGGAGTCCTCCATTGTCAACAAATGATGGTTATATCTGACAAAATAAACTTAACCCTGACTTTATTAAGTTGCTGGTTCTCAATTTTTCCCACCCAACATACCTGAAGGATACAACTTTCTCTCATTAGCAGGAGAGGCTCTTTACAGAGTTCATAACCATCACCCACAGCATCTCAGTGTAGAGGGAGGAGGGAAGTTACATACCACAGTTCTGCTCTATTTCCCCAGTGTGTCCTTACTCCTCCAAATAAATTTGTGCTTAGCAAGTTGTCCTACATATATTAGATATTCAATATATATGTCTTGTGTTAAAGAAACAATTATTCAGACACTTCTTAAAATGGTAATGCAGACTGTATTCAATACTATCGTGGTAGGTGTAGGGACCACTTTACTAGGGGTTTGCAGTAGGGGTGAGATATCAAGTTCAAATCCAAATATAATAAAGAAAAATGGGTATTTATAGCCAAGGAGCAGGGTAAGGGTAGGTGAATGAAAAATTACTAAAAGGAAACATCAGGGATAGGGAGATTCTTGCTAAACCAACTCAAAATAATTCTTGCTGAAGGCAGGCTAGGGTTATCAGACATCACCTAAGGGATGGTGAGAGATGTAGAAATTTAACCAGATATTGAAAGTGATCAGATATTGAGGATGGGGGATTCTCTCTAAACTGATTAGCAACATTCTTGCTAAAACTGGACTCTACAGGGTCAGAGACAGAAGCCCAAGTTCAGGCCTAGTTGAGCAGAGAGTTCAGAGAAGATTGACTAAAGGTTGGCTAAAGAGGAAATATTTGCCACTTGAGTGGAACTGAATGTGCTAGAACTTCTGTTTAAGATTGAATAGGCAGGCTGGATAAAGTTTAAGATTCTTTCTCTTAACCCTCTTACCATGAGCCCTGTGACATGAACTACAATAATCCTCTCATTAATGAATTTGTTCTTAAAAATCTAGAGTGAAGCAGTGGCTTCTTTAAGGCTCTGTATAATTTCCCTACAGCCACAATAATGCTGCATGATGAACAACCACAAATCCTCTGTGACAAACAACAATAATTGTACATTTGTCTTGTGAGTCTTCAGGGTTCAGCTGATTTGGGTTGGGGGCAGCTGATCTTGGCTGGGTTTGCTTATGTATCCGCAGACTGTTCCAGGTCAGCAAGATGGCTCTGCTGATCTAGGCTGGGCTTACTTCAAGTCTGGGGGTTGGCTGGCTGTTAGCTGATCTTGGGTGGCCTCATCTGGGATGATGATGACAACTCAGCTCTACTTTTTGTGTCTCCTCCTCTAGCGAGCTTTCCCAGGCATGTTCTCATTGCACTACAGGAGTGCAAGGACCAGCAGAAATGGCCAAAGCCTCCTAAGACCCAAGCTCAGAACTGGAGTGTGGTCACTTCTGCTGCTTTTTATCAGCCATAGCAAGTCACAAGGCCAACCCATATTCAATGTGAGGAAATAGACTTTACCTCTTTAGTGAGAAGAACTGCAAAGTCACATGCACTGGGTACGTTGAGGAATGAGATAAGAGGCCATTAATATGATCAATCTATACAGGCTCCAAATTACTATCATGAAGTCAAATCCGAGCAGGTCTCTTTCCTAGTCCACCCACATCAGTCGGCTGTCATCTGTAGTAATAAGCTGAGAATAAAGTAGCAGGAACTATTTTCCTTTCTCTCTACTTGACAGATCTGATAATTCAAGGGGCTCTGTGTTAGCCAGAGTTGGTCCAAATTCAGCTGACCCTCTGGGGCATTGGGGACAAGGCTGAAATATCCCAATTCCTCTCTTCTCCTCCTCTATATCCTTCAAGTCTAGGTCATAGGTTCTCCTGCCTTAGTGTACTACTTTACTCCTTATGTCCTAATAACATCATACTTTAATTAGTAAGAGAATCTCCAGGTTTTGCAATTGCCTGGCACTTCATAAGTGCTCAATAAATGGTAGTTGCTATCATTAGAGTGCAGATATTCAGAATCAGGTGCTATATTTTGGAACAGATCCAAAGTTCCTCAGTTAGTAAAGCGCAAAAAGGGCTTTATTATAAGCCCACCTGACCCATGAAGAGTGGTCTCCCAGGACAAGAATGTAAGATGCCAGGAGAGGAACTCCCACTGCAAAAGTTGCCTACCAGGAACATCACCCAGGTTTTAGTTGTGAGAGCTACACTCAGATACTTGTGACTGTTCATTTTATTCAACTTTCACACCTCCACAAACTTCATTCAATGTCATTTTCCTATGGGACTCCTTTAAAAGTGGGAAGAGAGTGCATTAAACAAACAAGAACTCCTAATTCTTTCCAGTCATTAGGCGTTAATTTATCAGTGCTCTTGTACGTAATTAATGGTCTCACACAGATTGTGACAGCTGGTTTGTTACAGCCAAAACCAGCCTTAGTAAGTTAAGATTTGGAGGTTTGCCACAAGAGCCTAGTTAAACCTGTCACTAACTCCTCATTTAATATTTTAATAGGCTTTTCTAGCACGGAAGCCATTTGTCTGGACTCGCTTTCGTCTCAATGAAAAAAGACGTAAGTTCAGCTCATCACTCTACATATCCTCATCTTGTCTCAAATCCTCAAGGAACGGGGGTTTGAAAGGTCACATTAACACAGAAAAGAAGTTTATGTAAAAGCTCAAAAATACAATGAAAGTGCAGAGACAACGATTAGTACGGGCAGCTTGTAAAACAAAACCATGTTAACGTGTCCAAATATCAACAAGACATTTTCCCAAAACGTATCAAAGTTCAAGGATTAGAAATAACAGGTAAGGGTACAGTTGTTGTATGGATGATAGTATTAACCTGGTCTCCTCTGAGAAGACAATGCCAATGTATTGAGTCCCTACTTTATGTTGTATTCATGTCAATGATGTCATTTGTTCCTGGCAAAAATTTATTTGCTCTTCAAAGTTGTAATTACTGGCTCCATATAAGAAGGAGATACTGAGGCTCAAGAGAGGAGGTGATGGACTGGTTACATGATTGCTCAAGGCAGAGCCAGGATTTGAAATTAAGTGCCTAATTCCAAGGCCGCTGGGGCAGGTCTTCTCCACTCTATAAAGATGGGTGGTGATTCAGTCTACATAAGGAACTTTGAATCCAAGACATTCTTTATGTTTACACTGATGGCTACAATTCTGGTTCCAGCACCAATTCCAATGTGTAGGTTTCTTCCCCAAAGCAGACAATTCTCGGACACCAGCTGGCTGTCCCACAATTCAATTCCATTCTGACACTATTTGCCTGGGGATAGCATCAGATTCAACAGGTTAAGGGCTCAGTCCCATAAGACTGCACCCACTACAGATGCCAATCACAAGTCCAAGTTGTTACTTGTACTTCTGACCAACTGGATACAAATCAGAGATTCCTATGAGCCCCCTTCTTGGGTTTGATTAATTTGCTAGAGCAGCTCACAGAACTCAGAAAACCAGTTATATGAATCCACAGCTGGATGAAAAGATTCCTAGGGTGAGGACTCAAAGATCTCAAATGCAGGAGTTTTTGTCTCCATGGAATTTGGGGCCCAGCATGGCAGCATGTGGATGTGTTCTGGTTCACCAACCTGGAGGTCTCTGAACCATGTCCCTTTGGGGTTTTATGGACGCTTCATTACATAGGCATGATTGATTAAGTCATTGGCCATTGGTGATGGAACTCAACTTTCAGCCCCACCCTCCTCCCTGGGGGTCTAGGGTAGGGATTGAAAGTTCCAACCCTCTATTCACAAAATTGGTACCCCTGGCAACCAGCCCCCATTGTTACCTAGGGGCTTTCCAAAAGTCACCTCGTTCACATAACAAAAGACATTTTTTATTGCTTTCCTCACTTGGGAAATTCCAAGGGTTTTTAGAGCTCTGTGCCAGGAATGGGATGAAGATCAAATATATATTCCTTATAAATCACGATATCACAATGGCAAATGTTACTTAAAGTACATACAACTGTGAGTGGTATTCCTTTCTAGGCTAGTCCTGGGTGGGAGGGGTCACCAATGAATTCTCTCTAGTGTCACCTGTCCTGCTACCTGAGAGAAAGATCTTTTTGGATATGGAAACAAGCTAGGCAGAGATAATCCCTCTAATTCCTCCCAAGTACCTTATTAAGTACTTAATATTTGCCAACAACTACAATAGGCATTCTTTACAGGGGATCCTGGTTTCATCTTTACAACACTTGTTGGTAATTACTGGCACCCTCAACATTACATATTTTGAAATTAAGACTCAGAGATGTGAAATAACTTGCTCAAGGAGACATAGCTAATAAGTGGTTATTCTAGCATTGAACTCAATTCTGTTCAACCCCCAAGCCCATGTTGTTCTGATTTTACTATTTTTTCCACTGATTTCTTAGGCAACCAAGATGAATAGCTTGATCTTGCCTATTTGTCTGAGAAAAAGACAGCTAGAACCAACACCAGAGAGTGAGTCTCTTTTATCAGGGACAAATTTCCTGACATTTGGGATTAGCTAGAAAGAGTTCAGATTTCCTAGATGGAGCTGCAGGAGTCTGGTTTGAGCCTGGGGTAGGATGAAGAGGTAGCTTTATGAAGATGGCCCTGGGAAGCCTCAGGTTCTATGAAGAATTATTGTCTGGATCTTAGCTTTCTGGGGACAGGAGCCCTGACTGGCTAAACTTCAAGTTTCCAAACTCAGGAAAAGGGAGAGGAAAGTAAGGCTATAGTTGGTGAATTCACATGTGTGGCACCCTACTCCCCTACCTCCCAAATGATCTCAGATTATCGATATTTGATGGAAAGTTCCATTCTTTTATACATATCTAACCTCCTTGAGCCAGGGGACTACTTCAAATGTATATCACTCATTATTAAGCAGATCCTGCAGCAAAGGCATGTTGGAACCTCCTATTATGACATAAATGCTTCGAGAGGTTAGCAGGGACCATGTGATCGTAGGTCAGTTTGTGATTTGGGATGATTAGTACATTCAGAGCAGAAGGTCAACCAGGGGACAGGGGACTAGATTCCCAACCTTGGAACTTTGGAGTGGTGGGTCCTGATTGACAAGAAAGGGTTAGACAGGCTGTGGAGATCTTAGTGTCAACCTAGCAGCATCCTGGTCAGGGCTTTTTTCTCAGTGGGATTTTTAATTTGGGTCAGCTTACAGTCTTTGTGCGAATTAGGAAAAAGGCAACTTTCCTGGGTGGATGAACAGCAAAACATGCTGCTTTTTCTAGGTGGATGTCAGCCTGGGCCAGGTTGCAGTGTGGTGGGGGATTTTGGTCCTGTTACATTTCTTAACACAGGCATATATGGGCGGTGCAGAAACTGCATCATTGTTCATATCAACCCAGCCTGGATAGGGATAGGAAAAAGAAGCAGAATCCTTTTATATTATGGAGACTCTAATAATAATAATAATAATAATGGTGACATAGTTTTTGTGAGGATCAAAAGAGATTGATATAATATAATATGATTGATATTAATATGATATATAGTGCCTGGTACATACTAATATAATATAATATAATATGATTTATAGTGCCTAGCACATACTAAGTACTAAATCAGGGTTTGTTAGCTAAATAAATCCCAAACTAGGTCAGGTTGGAAGCTTCCTTCTTCACATTGCTTATAGAGCCACTAAAGACAGTTTTCCATTTTTAAGTTTGTTACTACTCAGAGTTCACTCTTGAGAGTGCAAAGCTTTTCCATGAAACTTAAAAGTTCATCCACTGCAGTTAACTTTTCTTTATTATTTATTTTTCCACTATCTAATTGCTTTTTTCCTACTAGTCTTACAATTTTATAAATCCATAACCATTTAGATTCAGAAGCCCATATACGTCTAGTAAGAGTTTCTCTTCAAGCTTCTCACTCAGGAGATAAGAATATCTTATGGTGTGATGTTGCTACAAAAGTGTTTGCCTTTTCAAATGCCTAATATCTAGATACCTAAGTACTGTTTATCATCACAGGCTGTTAGCAAAGATCTTCCTTTTCATTGTGTCATCAGCCTCCTAAGTGGTCCTGGCTCCACTTCAAGCCAGTAATCTGCATGTGCTTTGCACTTTCTACCTCTGCATCTAGGGAGGCTTATCAGTTCTTCTCCCTACACTACATCTTCCTTAGTTCTCACTTAAGCCATTGCAAGTCTCCTAAAAGATTTTTTTGCCACCAAATTATATTTATCTAATCCATTTTCCCAATTACCAGAAGAAAATTTCTTAAATTAAAATCTTATAAAATTATTCAATGTCTCCCCATTGCCTTAGGGGGCACAAAACACTCTTTACTTAATGAGGTACTTGAAGGTCTCTCCATGGTCTGGCTCCAGTTTAACTTCATGACCTCATCACCAGTTGTTTCTCCTTGGAGAGTCTACACTAAGCCTGATGAATATATAGAGTTTTCTATATGGTTTCAGACCTCCATGTCTTTGCTGATTCAAAAAAATATTATCTATCCTTCTCTTGCCCAAATGATGATCTACTCATCCTTCAAGGTAAGGTGCAAGTGTTTCTTTCCTAGTGATGATTTATTTAGTTCTTCCACTGCACTTGGTTTCTACCTCTCTCTCTCTCTGTTAAAGATTATACTCATCCCCTGGGTTGCAATTATGCATTTACATGTTTTTCTGTTCTGTTATAATAAGAGTTTGTGGAGAGCAAATGGGTGTAGAATATTTTCCATTTATCTCTCCAGATCTAATTTCCATACTTTTCCACCCTGATCTCTGTCAGGACTGTGTATGGACTACATCTACAAGATCTCTTGTCCTAGGCATCCAGGAAGTTTCAGCCAATGGGAGAAAATGATGGAAAATATGAGGGAGGATGGAGCATGAGATTGGGGTTATCTCCCCTACCAGGTTGTACATTGGCTGTATTTGCATTCCCCTGCCAGAGACCACTGTTCCTGTCCAGTAGCTATATCTCCTGTCTCTGGGATTCCCTGATCCCTGGCTCCCCTTGTCCACTGAGGCCTGGGGGAGGTAACAGTTCTCCACTGTTGCTAGTACCAGGGTACTGCAGCATCCCATGCCATTGTTTATACTTTTTAAAATGGTTCCTTTATCAAAGTCTCCTTAATTAACAAGCATGTGTAGTCCCTGATAGATACATGGACTATGCCTTTTCATCTCCAGAGTTTAGCACAAATCCTGGACACCTGGTAGCTGCACTATATGGTGGTTAAGAGCTCAGACTCTGAGACCAAACAGAACTGGTGCTAATCCCAGCTCCACTATTACCCAGAAGTAGGCCAATTACTCTAAACCTTTGTTTCCTTGTTAAATGATGGGGATAATAATACTACATACAGATTTATAAGGATTAAATGAGATGATGAATACAAAATGCACATCATAGGGCTGTGTGTAGCTAAGAATTTGGCCTTGCCCAAAGTGAGGTCTGGTCTTTGTCCCTGGCTCTTGAGAGGTAACCTCTAAACCCTTGGGATTTCCTGAGTGATGGGAGTGAGAGTTTATTATGCTAGTGAGGTGAACAATGGTGGGCTCCTCAAGCCATATGATATCAGCCCAAACTCCATGGGGGTTGGGGGTAGCTAAGAAATGAGTTCAACTGTATGAGTACTCAGTCAATCAGTCATGCCTAAGAAATGCAGCCCCAATAAAATCTCTGGTCACTAAAACTTGGGTTAGCTTCCCAGGTTGACCGTGAGTGTGTATTGGCACACAGCAGTGCTGGAGGGTGATGCATCCTGAGGAAAAAAGGAGGCTTCTTCCTTTGAACCCTCCCAGACCTTATGAATCTCTTCCTTTCCCAGTAATAAACTGTAACTGTGAGTATAATAGTTTTCAGGGAGTTCTGAGTCCTAGCAAATTACAAACATAACACATTTTATTGCTCTTCACTTTACTGTGCTTCACAGACATTATGTTTTTTTACAAACTGTCGTTTTGTGGCAACCCTGCCTCGAACAAGTCTATATGTGCCATTTTTCCAACAACATTTGCTTACTTCGTGTCTCTGTGTCACATTTTGGCAATTCTCACAATATTTCAAACTTTTCATTATTATTATATTTGTTATGGTGATCTGTGATCAGTGATCTTTCATGTTATATTATTGCAAAAAGATTATGACTTGCTGAAGGCTCAGATGTCTAACATTATTTAGCAATAAAGTATTTTTAAATTAAGGTATATTTATTTTTAGTCATAATAAGAAGCTATTACACACTTAATAGACTACAGTATAGTGTAACATAACTTTTATATGCACTGGGATACCAAAAAAATTGTGTGTGGCTCATTCTACTGTGATATTTGCTTTATTGTGGTGATCTGGGACTGAACCCATAATATCTCCCAAGTATGCCTGTATCAAACCTAAGGGTAGTTTTGGGAAACCCTCAGACTTTCAGTTGGCATTAGAAGTCTTGGGCAGGCTTGGCAGTCTGAAGGACTGTAGTCTTCCTCAACTCTCACAGTTTGGCTAACTCTGGCTAACTTGGTATGTGCTGATCACCCAATAAATTTTCCTACTAAATGTTATTTTAAGGAGTGAATGAAAGAATGATAATGGATCATCAGCACATATACCACTTTTCACAGCCTGGGGGACCTTGATTATGTCTGTGGTCTCCTTATACTATACATCTGCTTTCAGTCTTTACTAAATTTATCAATGTTTTCTTTTGAGCCAGATTATCATATTTGATTTGTACCAAAGTGGTACTATTTTGGTTATGAGCTTAGAAACTTGAGGCAGATTAAAAAGGTTAAAACTTCCAAACTGCCAGGTCAGAGAGATTTTTGATTCCAGAAAGTTTATTTTAAACTTTGTTTTAATAGAAATCAGTTGAATCCTCCATGCCAATACAATGAATGGTTCTTGAGACAGCTTGGCTTTCCTATGTCAGAAAGATTTTGGCAGGCTACTTGACCCTTACTATGTGGGATCCTTACTATGTGGGTTCTTAACCCTTACTCTGTGGGCGGTCATACCTCAGCCACACCTTCTCAGCAGCAATTCCTGTCCTGAGACCACAGAGGGTGACCACCTGTCACAGGTGGCCTGGGACTGAGGGGGTTCCCAGGATACGGGACATTGTATTTTAAAACCATGACTGAAGGTTTTCCTGGGATGCAGGACTTTTGATGCCCAAATCAGGAAAGTTCCAAGCAAACTATGAGGAATTCGTTCACATAAGACCATGCGATTCTAGCCCCGTGGCCTCAGTGTTTTGGAGTAGGCAGTGATCTCAAGTGTCGCCAATCTCTAGGCTAAAAAGTGGCTTTTATGAGGTGGTTTGGTTTGAAAGCTGGGCCCAGCAGAGACTACAGTGGCTAATGGGGCCAATCACATTTCTCTCTGAGGGAGGTAAACTTGAGACAGAGAGAGTTGGCCAATTTGTAGCAAGCTGACATTAAAAGCCATACAGAGAGAAGAGACCAGGAAGGTAAACCAAGTCATAATAATGCATGAGATCTAAGGGGTGATCAGTGAACTCCTCTGCTGATGGGGGTTGTTGGAGGCAAAGTATCTTTGGATTTAGAGTGGACATTCATCTTCTAAGTTCTTTCTCTGTGGCCACGAAGCCTGCTGTCTTCTTATGGTACCTGGTTAAACAGTCAAGATTCCTGCTTTTATTTTTTTTAATATGCCTCTTTCCTTTCTCAAGTTAAGCTGAGCCAAACCTTGTCCTTCTAAACTAAAAGGCTAAGTGGAATATCTACACTGGATATTATGCTAAGTTAAGGGGAGGAAATGATTAGGAGAGATGATGAAAAAAGTGGACTTAAAGGTGACACCATGTGTAAGTCAAATCATTATGCTGATACTTATACAGTGCTGTATGTCAACTATATCTCAGTAAAAAACAAGGGAGAGAGGGGCTTCCCTGGTGGTGCAGTGATTAAGAATCCACCTGCCAATGCAGGGGACATGGGTTCCAGCCCTGGTCTGGGAAGATCCCACATGCCGCGGAGCAACTAAGCCCGTGCGCCACAACTACTGAGTCTGTGCTCTAGAGCCCGAGAACCACAACTACTGAGCCCATGTGCTACAACTACTGAAGCCTGTGGGCCTAGAGCCCATGCCTGCCACAACAGAAGCCACTGCAATGAGAAGCATGTGCACCACAATGAATAGTAGCCCCCGCTCACTGCAACTAGAGAAAGTAAGCACACAGCAACGAAGACCCAACACAGCCAAAAATAAGTAAATAAAGTAAAAATAAATTAATTTTTTTTAAAAAAAGGAGGGAGAGAGAAAAAAGAAAAAAATGAGTTGACACCAAGTGTGGCATTGTGTTTTTGAGTGATTTTCTTTGGCTCAACTGCCTGTAGAACCAAGAACAAGGGGATTAATATTTATTTAGTGCCTACTATGTGCTGGACACTTTACCTAGTTTATTGCATTTAATTTATTGTTTTGTTTGTTTGTTTGTTTGTTTTTTGTGGTATGCAGGCCTTTCACTGTTGTGGCCTCTCCTGTTGTGGAGCACAGGCTCCGGACACGCAGGCTCAGCAGCCACGGCTAACAGGCCTAGCTGCTCCACGGCATGTGGGACCTTCCCAGACCGGGGCACGAACCCATGTCCCCTGCATTGGCAGGCAGACTCTCAACCACTGCACCACCAGGGAAGCCCCTATTGTTCTTTTTTAATTTTAATTTTTTCTTTGAGTTTTATTGAGATATAAGTGACGTACAGCCCTGTGTAAGCTTCAGGTGTACAACATAACGATTTGTCTTACATACACCATTAAAGGATTGTCACAAGTTCAGTGAACACCCATCATCTCATATAAAAACAAAATTAAAGAAATTTTAAAAATTTTCTGTGATGAGAACTCAGAATTTACTCCTTTAACAATTTTCATATATAACATGAGTGTTCATCATATTTATTTTTGTACATTACATCCCTAGTACGTATTTATCTTATAACTAGAAATTTGTACCTTTTGACTACTTTCATCTAACTCCCCCTCCTCCCACCCACCACATCTGGTAACCACAAATCTGATAATTCAGTTTTTTAACAACATTGCCAGATAAGTTTATTGTCTCATACATATGGGGAAACTTCATTGAGGGTAAGTAACTTGACACTGGCTCTGCATGGATGGGGTTTCAACTCCAGTTTGTCTGATTGCAAAGGCATTAGACCACACTGCCTCTCATGGCATATGAGAATTCAATGAAGTGACTCTAGGGAATCAGAGGAGTCTAGAGCAAGGGCTGAGAACTTTGGACATGTTTAGTAGACAGAGTTTTCCATGGTCCTTCTTCCAACTCCAGAGGCATTTTGCCTCCTGCCTTCTCTGCCTCTCTCCACATATTACTGACCCTGGTCCCACTTGCCATGCGGTCACTTTCTTTATATTTTTCATTTAAAAATAGGGTGATCATTGATCTTTTCAAAATCGTCAAGGAAATGTGAAATTCCTAGACAATGAAATGACTTGCCCAAAGTCACACGGTGAGAATCTGCTGGGTTCATGACAAGAATACCAGGGAATGGAGGGGCAGGGAGAAGAGAGGCACCCAGAGAGGAAAGGGCCTAACAAGCATGTAGACTTCAGAAGAGGAAGGGACACCTAAGCTGCTTGCCCATCAGCTGGCTGTGTGACCCATGGGCTGGTCACGGTCCCTCTCTCGGCCTCGGTGGCCCCATTCACCCACACACGGAACTTGTTTCAGTTCGCAAGCACTTCATGCTGTCCTCACCATGGCCTTCACACTCACTGTGAACTGAAGCTATATCTCTCTTTTCTTTCTGCTCCTCCACACCCTCCTGTATCTGGCTGGATCCAATGCATGATTCAGGTATAACTCAGAAGTCACCTCCACCAGGAAGCATTCTCTGGTCCCCAAGCCTGGATAAAATTTCCCTCTTAGGTGTTTCTCTAGCACCCTGCTGCCCCCCGTCCCATCCAGTTTATGGCAATGTCCTATTCATTCATCTGTTTCTCCTATTAGACAGTGAATAGGGACTGTATTTGTCCTACATACATACCATTATGGCTTCAGTGTGTCTGGCACATAGTATAATTCAATAAATAAATGTTCAATAAATTACTTAATAAAAAGATGGGAACAATAGGTAGTAGCCAATACCAAAAAACTCAGGAGCCAACCAAAGGAACGATAACAGCGGGCATTGTTGATTAAGTGGCCAGTGGACACTGTCATTCCTTTACATCATCTATTTTGTTTAATTCTCATGATGGTTCTGGGAGGTGAGCATTAGCATCCCCATTTGAAAGGCTGAAGGTCAGAGAAGTTACATTACCTGCCCAAATCATGCAGCATGAGGGCTGGGATTCAAAGACTTGTTTCTTTGATTGAAAACTCATGCCTGGAATCTAGAAATATGATAGGGAACCAGAGGAGCCGAGAAGTAAGGGCACCCAAACCCCTCCGTGGGAGCAGAGCAGCACATTGGTCGCACAGGGCTGGAGCATGTGGCCACCTGATTTAAAGGTCCACACTGGGGCAGCTGCTTGGGACAGGGCTGGCTTTCTGTGAGGGCTCCTGCAGCCCACCGTGGAAAGCAGATCCCTAAAGCTCGATTACGTTTGTCAGCATTTCTCATTCTGCCCACACAACATTTCTTTAGAGTTTGGAGTGAAACCAGCACTGCTTTCCTCAGTCAAGTTTCGCCCGTTACCCAGGAAATAGCCAACCCGGCTGGGCTTGTTTCCTCTGCTGTATTTCAGAGCTTTTGCGCTCCCCCTCAGCGGGCCTCTTTCCCTTCCCTCTGTAAGGTTGAATTCCCTGATGGTAATCATAATTATAAGCATATGCTGTTGCTCTCAGCTACCATTGGACATGCAAGCTTTAGTTTTAAAAGGCAAAAAATAGGAAGTCATTTTAGGACTATATTTTCTGTCAAGGGGCAGTTTCTGTGGACAGAAAAGTGACTGTCAAATGCATTCTTGGAGCAGATTTGCATACTAAGCATGAGCTGGAACCAGGTAGCCATGTCAGGCAATTACTGCATCAGCAGAACAATGTTTTATAGCTTCATGTGCTGGTCACAGGATTTGAATCTCAGGGACTCTTTGGCTTACAAAATGCTAACGGGGAATTGAAAACTCTAACAAGCATCCCAACAATCTTTGCAAATCAGGCCCGGAATTATTGAAAAAGTCAGGCATTTTTGTAAACAATGTTGACTTGTTTAACTCATTGTAGCCCCCCCCCCCCCCACACACACACACACACACACTTCTTTTACAGATTCTTCTCTCCTGCAATCGAGAAGCACACGTTCAGAGGAAAGCCATCCAAGTCTCGGGTTAGTTGACTCCCAGCATCTGTTTAGGGGTGGAACAGAAGGAAGTGGTAGAAGATGGGATGGTATCTGGGTCTGTTTAGTGTGTGTGTTGGATTTTGGTCAGCCTAACATCCCTTCTAAGGTCCCCACCACATCACAGAGGAAAAGTAGAGACTACATAACCCCAAATCCCCTTCCCTCAATTTGCCAGTGACAAGCACTCACTAAATTTGGAAGGTTGAAGAGCAGAAACCATGATTCCCTGGGGGTATAGCTGTAGTAGATGTGCATTCAGAGGTGAAATTCCCAGAGGCTTCCTACAGATTCTGGAGAATCACCTGCTTCATTGCTTCAGGTCAAAGACTTCAGCACTGGCTTTTGTGACTTCCAGTGGTGGCTGCTCTGTCCTTTACTTCCGAGCTCTTCCAATGGTTGTATAACCTCCTAATTGCAATACCTGGAATCTATAGAGTAGCTTCTGGTTTCCTGAGTGAAGCTTGGTTTATACAGCACGTTTTTCAGAAAAACATAACACTTCATGAAACAGCAACTTTTTAGTAAGTTCTTTTGTTTCTGACAGAATCATAGCTTATTGAAGCTGGACGAGACCTTTGAGATCATGTGGGCTAAGTTTTTCAAAACTTGATTTTGTTGACAAATACAATTTTCAAAGTTTGTGAAATTGACATGGAACTTGTAATTTTCATTTTGCTATGAATACGTTGATGTTTTTCAAGTTAGCGACCACAGTTGTTCTTAAAAGAAGGGGTATTTATCATCCCTCTCTGACAAAGCAGACTATAACATCAGTAAAAGGGACAAAATGTCAAAGTGAATACATGTAGTTTTATGAAAAGTTTGCTACAACTTTTTTTTTTTTTTCACTCGCTTGCAGGCAAATCTAAGCCAATGTTTTCATTTTAGAGATAAGAAAACCGAAGCCCAGATAAGTTAAGTGCCTATTTATCACAGAGCTTATTCAAAGCATAGCTAAGACCAGGACCCATATCTCCTCATCTTGGGTCTAGAGTTTCTCAACCTCAGTGCTATTGACGTTTTGGGCTGAATAGTTATTTGCCATGTGTGGGGTAGGGTAGGGGGCCGTCCTATGCATTGCAGGCTGCTTAGAAGCATCCTTGGCCTCAACCCATGAGATGCCATAGCATCTTTCAGTGGTGAAAACCAACATCTTCAGACATTGCCAAATGTCCCTTGGTGGAGAACTGCTGCTCTGGTCTAAGAGACCTTCTTCTAAGCTACCTGTGGATTTATTTTTGCTTTGATCACCAATGACCAACTGGTAAAAAGAAGTCATTTTAAAAAATATCAATTATTTTTTAACTGCAGATAAACAAGGAGAAGGTTTTGGAGGGCATATGATGGGGGAAGAAGCCTGTAGAATATCTGGGATTACGGGGGATCCCTGTACCAGACCAATGGATGGATTAATTTGCTTTGTAATAATAACTCCTCTTTATTGAATATGCTGAGCTTTGCACTTTGCAGGTATGATCTCAGTTTTTCCTACTCAACAAGTCTGCAAGGTGGGTATTTTTAACCTCCATTTTGTGGAGGTAGAAACTGAGGCTCAGAGAGATCAAAGCCACCTACCCAGGAATTTGCAAGTAAATCAGGTCCATCTAGCCCTTTCCACTCAGCTGCCTCATCTGGTGAGCCAAGTATCCAAGCTTCAGCATCAGAAGAGGTGCCTGCCACCCCAGGTAGCTCAGTGTAGGTTAGGTATGCAGGCTGCTGCTTAGGCATGAGATTCCAGGAAGGCTGAAGCGGGTGGGGGCCCATTGATGCCACAGTTTTTAAACCCCCAAAGAGGCTACTGGAGCTCAAATGCCTTTCCAGTCCTTTCTTCAGCTGGGCAATCTTCCTCTGGTGCCTTAGAAACTCTCATAAAGTTCTACCTTCCCATTTTATTCACCTCATGCTTTCTACTTGGATGCCAACCTTTTCATCCATCCCATCAAGTACATGGATCCTGTTCTTCAGGATCTAATTCATGTCTCACCTCTTCTATGAAATCCTCCTGGGCCAGACCACCTTTCAGAAAAATCCTTTCAGATCACACTGATCCTATGGCCCTAAGTATATATTCCACTTATTGTTGCTGATCTTTTGATGGAAATACCTTTATTATACTTTCCCAACCAGACACACACTCCTAGAGATAAGTACTTCGGATGTTCAGTTCCCATCTTGATTCTCTCACTTACTAGCGTGTGATCTTGACTGTGTCATTAAACTTCCAGATGACCAGTTTCCTCACATGAAATACGAGGATAATGGTATTTCTCCTGTCTGTCGCTGTAGGAATCAAATCAGAGGGCAGGTCAAAGTCCTTTATAAATTGCAAGGCTCATCACAGATGAGCCTCATTCTTTTGTAATGATTATTACAAGTTTTTAAAAAATTCACACTCCTGGTATGTAATATATTGTCAATAAATATTTGCAGATTTATTAACTGGAACAATCTCATGGGTGCATGTGCTGTATAAGGCAGGATTAGATCAGGACTTTTGAGATCGGGCAGTGCCTTTAGGCTCCCTGCACTGGAGTGATGCTGGCTGCTAAGGAGTAGCATGTAGGAGACAGCACGGGCTGCTTGTGGAAGGCAGGATTCTAAGTTGAACACTCAATAAGTCATGTCTTGTATAATCCCTTCTCCTTGAGCATGAATGGAATCTGTGACTTGCTTAAGGCCAGTAGAATATGGCAAAGGTTAAGAGATTTCACTCCCCGGTATTACATTATATGACTCCATCTTAGCAGACTGGAGGAAGGGACTCTTGCTGGCTTTGAAGAAGCAAACTGCCATTATGTAACGGGGCCTGTGGGAGGGTTACCAGGCAGGGGTCTGTAGAAGGCTTGCTGTGTTTGCAAGTCACTTTGTGTTTGCAAGTCATCTTCTTGGACTCATTTGGAAGGACCCAGGCTCAGCATCTTTCTGCTGCTTGGGTACAGGAAGTACCCCATCCCCACTCACTACCCAATACAGCTGTTGGAAGAATCAAATGTTGGAAACTTGGTGTCTCCCTGCATTCTTTTCCCCAGCATTTTTTTTCCCACCCACACCTGAGACAGTGGGTCCCTACAATCCCATTCTCTTATTCTTTCTCTCTGCCAGTCACTTCCTGTCTGCAGAGTGTAAGGGGTCTCACTTCTGCAGCTGTAGAGGAAATGGCTCCGTGGTAGCATTGAACAGATGAAGCACTGAAGCTCAGAGTAGTGAAGACATTTACTGAGGGTCATACAAAGGGCATTGGCAGACTTCTAGTCCACCCTTCTCCCTCTGAGCCCCCGGCCTCGTGGCCAATCCACACAGCGTGTTGGGGACTGGTTGATGGCAGGCACCCAGCTAGGCTCATTTGGTTTGTTTGGTGTCTGCATGTATAAAATCATGCTATAAATATCGTTATCCCCTCCCCCAAATTAGGGTTGGTGATAGGTCTTGAGTCAGTGTTGAGAGGCGGCTGAAGGAATACAAAATGATGCTCAGAGACAGAGTTGTTGGTTCCAGTACTGAAAAGCAGATGATGAAAAATAGCTCCAAATCTGTTTAAAATATGTGTCTGGTCAAAGTGCTTCCTGAAGTCTCAGCTCACAGCTGTGGATAGAAGACGGACGGAAGCAAGAGGAGGTTCCACAATCCCGAGAGATCAGAGTCCCATTTTTCTGGGGTTGTGGTGAGAGGTTGCGGGAGTCAGCAAGAGACCTTTCATTTTGCTTTGCTTGGGGCTGCTAGACAGCAGCTGGGAACAGGCGGACAGGAAACGAATTTGGGAGGGGTAGCATTCTTGCAAAAAAAAAAAAAAAAAAAAAAAAGCTGAGCACTCCTGAGAACTCTGGGAATGCCTAGGAAACATGGGAAGGCCTCTCATGAAGGATGCTGCTGACAGCAGCGCGTGGCCTCCAGTTTCAACATCACCAGTCGGACGTGTGAACAGATTATAGCCCTGTCAGCATATGGTTCCTATTCTCCCCTCCTGACAGGCCCATCCAGACAAGGTTATAGGTTTGAAATTGAGTAAAGACATTTGAAAGCAGCAGATTCATGCAGAAGATCTTAAGAAAGTAGGACTTTATTTCAGAGAGTGATGAGATGTCAGAGTTGGGAGGGACTTCAGACATCATGGAGTTAAGTAAGGGTCTGCTAACAGGTTGAATCTTGAGTGGTGGTCCTGATGATTTCTAAGAGCAACGCCTTGAAGGTGGGCTTGGGTTGAGTAGGAAATTGTGCTGTGATGGATTGGCAATGTCTGTCCAAGGGGCAGGAGTAGGAAACAACAGCACAGAAGATGTAGACCATTTGTCCTCTCTAATGGTTCAACCAACACATTTTACAGGTGAATGACCTGAGACCTAAGAAGAGAAGTGACATTTCCAAGAGACAGATTAGAGAACAGGTCTTATATTTTGATTAGTCTGCTACTCTCATCCTGAGCTCCTTCATTCATTTATTCATTTAACAAATATTTATTAAACATCTACTTTGTGACAGGTATTCTTACATTTCAGCACTTAGTCTTTAATGCAAATGTGGGTTTAGTTCCTCATCTTTGGCAAAGCATCAGTGTCCATGGTTAAGTCCTGAGACAAATCAGTTTTAATATCCTGGACTTTGGCATATGCTTGCCATGTAGTAAGAACTGTCTTAAATGTTTTACGAGTCTGAAACAACACAAAATACTGATCAACATCACAGACTCTGGAGCCAAACTTCCTGGCTCCTAATCTTGTCTTTGACTTACTTAGATACAAGCAAATTATTATCCATTTTCTCATCTCTAAAATGAGGAAAACAATAATGGTATTTAGCTCATAATATTGTTGCAAGAATTAAATGAGTTAATCCATGCAAAGCACTTAAAACAGTGTCTGGCATATAATAAGTGCTTTGTAAGTATCATTTAGTATCATTTTAAAACGTAATCTTCACCAAAACCCTATAAGGGAAATATTAATGTTCCCACTTTATGGAACACATTGTCTGGGTGTGGATTAAGCCTGTGCCACTGATTGGCTATGTGATCTTGGGCCTCAGGTTCTCAACCATAACACGGATTAGTAACAAAACATACATTGTTGTTATAATAATTAAGTAAAATACTGTACCGAAGTGCTTAGAACAGAGTAATTGTCAATGAGCATTATCTGCCAACATCACCATGATTATTATCATCACCATCACTATCACCAACACATATAAGGGCTAAGAATGATACAGAGTAACTTAAAATCTGAAAATTTAAAGATGCTTGCTTGAATCTGTACAGCTAACGGATACTTCTCTTTTGTATCTAAACATCCAGCCATTTATTCAGCCTCAGCTGATACATCTCAAACCACTTTATTTTCAACATTATCATAACCTGATTTCTATCCTCTCGCCTTCCTTCCCGTTCCTCCCTTAGGAAGCCTTATCTCAGGGAACGGTGCCACCTCAAGGAGTGCCACGTCGTTATGCTTGTAAGACACTCTGACATCTCACCCTGGAGATCTGATTCCTCTTGCAGGTTTATTCCCTCTTTCTTGAATCCCTTCCCCTCACTTCCCTGCATTGCTTCCTCTCCAGTCCAAGTCAGCTGTCACCTCTCGCTGGATAATCGCAGTAGATTTCCAAAGAGCCTCCACTTATCTACTTTGATCCTTCTCCAACACTCTCTCCACACTTCAGCCAAAACCATTTATGTAAGATGCAGATTTGATCATTTCCCACCCTTCTTTGATGCTCACCCCTTCCTTAACACAAACTTACAGCCTAACCATTGAAGCCATTCCAGGGTTGTTATGGGAAAAGCCACATTCCTTAACATAGCCTATAGTAGGGAAGGTTCCATAGTTTCAGGCTCCCATCTCCTCCAGTCTTACCCTGAGGCTTACTGACCATTCTTTACAGTCTTGTCATGTTCTTTCTCATTCCTGGGTCTTGCATATGCTGCCTTCTGCCAAGAATAGCCCTGTCCCTACCAACCTTACTGAATTAACTCTTATTCATCTTCAGCTTTCAATAGAGCAGATGTGAATCTCACTTGCCCACAACGCTTGTGTATAAAAGATGGCACATTACCTACTTTAAAAAATAAGATTTTGAATCCCAGCTCACTAGGGAGACAAGAATTTCCATTTCAGTTCTTTTTTAAAATTTTGGGGCTTCCCTGGTGGCGCAGTGGTTGAGAATCCGCCTGCCGATGCAGGAGACACGGGTTCGTGCCCTGGTCCGGGAAGATCCCACATGCCGCGGAGCAACTAAGCCCGTGAGCCATGGCCGCTGAGCCTGTGCGTCCGGAGCCTGTGCTCCGCAATGGGAGAGGCCACAACAGTGAGAGGCCCGCATACCGCAAAAAAAAAAAAAAAAAAAAAAAAAAATTGGTGAATAGGGGCTAGGCAGCGTCCAGGTCTCAGGTCTTCAGAACATCGAGGTTACTACTGTAATGCTCACTGTCCAAGCTTAGAAGGTTCACTCCTCTATGCTATGCTTTGCATGAGGATCAGTGCTGAGGCCAGGAGGCTTCAGGCCTGGTGCCAGCCCCTGGGCACACCACCCAGCTCTTTATCCATGGCCATCAGGTCCTGGCACCTCCTTGGTACTGCAAAGGGGGAGTGCTGCTACCACTTACTGGCAGCAGCCACCCAAACGCCATCCTTTTCCTGATACTGGAGCATCTCTCCCTCTCCCAGGTGAGTTATTTCTGTTTCTACCTCTCCAAGCCCTTCCTTTGGGTCCCAGCTCTTCTAGGATGACTCTTACATGGATCTTTGGAAGCACAGTGAAGATCTGGGGATGCAGCAGGGAAAGGAGATGCTGACACTCATTTTTCTTAGTAACTCCCACCACAGCATCACTTAAAAAAAAAATTCTTTACCATTTTTGTGCCAAAGATCCCTTTAGCAGTTTGATAGAATCTGTGTACCCCCTTTACGGGACAATGCCTTAACATCTGTAAAATACACAGGAGTGCAATTCTGTTGAAATAAGTTATCAAAATATATTTTTTAATTGTTGTGTTACAATATATATGTATACATCTTTATTAATTCATTAAGTATCATGAACTTGTGACAGGTATAATAACTCTAATAATTTCAAAGTAGTGATGAGTGTAAAGACTATTTCAAGGTCTCTGCAACTACTGTAATGCTACTATATTTGACGGCCACAGTTATAAATTGAAGGAAATGTCAAATTTCAATTAGAAGGTAGTGAAAATAAAGGTGTAACTTTTTCTTTTCTGAGTTTGAGGCCCCCTCTGAATTAAGCCCACATGGAGGAGTCCTTCCTCTTAAAAGTCTTCTCCATTCTCCAGCTCATCTGTCACTGAGCACTCTATTCTTTTCTTCATTCACCTTTTCAGAGTTTGCAGTTATAACTTGATGTGTATGACTATTTGATTATACAGTAGAGTATAAACTCACTGAGAGCAGAGATATTTCTTTGATTTCCAATTATATTCCTGTATTAAGCACAGTTCCTCCTACTTAATAAATAGGTATTTAATAAATGCTTGATGAAAACTGAAAAATGAATGTTGAATCAATTCAACATTACATGACTTGGATAATAAATTGTGGCATTTTACTGATCAAAACTGTCGTTCTTCCCAGATGTCTGGCGGCTCCTTTAGGATGAAATCTGGATGTCTGGGCTGGTCGGGGAGGGGGAGGGATTTGGGGAGAAATGTGGAACTAGTGCCAGGGAGAATAGAAAATGGTGTTGGAGGCTGTGGAAATGAAGAAGATCCAGTTATAGAAGCTCATCCAAATGGGTTGGATGAGTTCTTGGAATGAGTTTTGGAGCTAAGTCACTTAGGATGCTTTTGACTTCAAGTAACAGGATACTGAGCAAAATATGACTAAAAGAGCAAGGGCCTGCCTGTGTCCAGAGCTAGGGAGTTCTAAGGGTAGTTTAGCAGCACAGCAATGTCACCAGAGTCCAGGCTCTTTTCGTCTTTCCAGTTGGCCAACCCCAGTGGGTCAGCAATGCCTCCTCTCTGAAGACAAGCAAGGTGGCTGCAGTGACTTCACACGCCAAAATCTCCAACAACAGGAAGGAGGAGAAAGTTCTCTTTATGTTGCCCTCGGGAACTGGGTCACATAGTTATTTTGAAAGCAGTCTTTGGGGAGAGAGATTGCACTGATTATTTTAGACCAATCATAAGTCATTCCTTGGAACTGATTGCCAACTGATTCCTTCCTTCAGAGCAAGGAAGAATGAGATAGTGGCTGCAAGGAGATAGATAATCAACTGTGTTGACTGAGGTATAGAGCCAGCGTGCCAGGGGTGGGGGAGTGGGACACGAGAAGCCAGAACTAAATGGACACCCTTTGCTAATGAAGTAGCTCACTCTTTAACTGCTTCTAATAAGGCATTTGTCCTGAAGGGGAAAATCCCTTGTTGAAAGCAACATAGAGCAAATCATAGAGCAAAAACCCAGTGTTCTTATAACCATTGCTTTTAAAACCTGAAGAGCTGTAAGGACTCCTAATTTTTAGAATAATGTGTTTTTTCTCCTGAAGTCTTTTATATGCATAAGTACCTGTGTTTTCATCTAAATCTTCTAGAAATATATACAATGGTTAACAATGGTTGACTCTGAGAAGAACTGGGAGACTGGGGGTAAGATAGAGGCTCTTTGTGCATGCATGACCTTCTGTATCATTTCAGTTTTTAGCACATGCATGTCATATTTTTTCAATTAAAAAGAGGTTTATTTTAAAAACATTCAAGTGGTTATCTCCCATTATAAAATTTCCACTAGCAAGACATACTCAACGTAGAAAATTTAGATGATATTTCATTTCATTTCATTAGCACCTACTATGTGCCAGATAATTGGTGCTCATTTATTATTTTATTTAATCCTCACAGCAACCCTGCTTATAACCCTGTAAGTGTTATTTGTATTTTACAGATCATAAAATTGAAGCCCGGTGAGATTAACGATCTTGCCCCAAATCACACATATAAGTAGTAGAACTGGGATTAAAATCCAGATCTGTTTAACTCTAAAGTATGGTTTTTCTCTAAAGTATGGTTTTTCAACAATACTAAGGTGCCTCTCAGTAGGTGGCAGTGGAAAGAAAAGCAGGGGAGAGAGACAGTCAATTCTCATTCTTTGCTGTAGTTATGTTCCATGAAGTTACCATTAACACACAAATTGGTGAATACCAAACCATTGCTCCTAGAGGAAGCATAGAGTTAGTTTCCTGTGAGTCTCAGTCTGCATTGTTTTGTCAGCTAATCAATATATAACTTTGTTTCATCTGCATCTTCATTTAAAGACACCTTATTTAATGTATGTTGTTGATTTTTTAACACTGAACTCAGCCAACAGCAAATGAACAAAGTGAATTCCAACACTGTAAGGCACATCACAACCTTCCTGAATTTAGGAATACTACATAGCACTTCAACACTATGTTTCAGGGGTCAGTTTAAATATCAAATCACCAAGAACAAGCACAAAAATTTGGAAAGCATGGCACTAAACAGACCTTAAAAGGGACATTTATTTACAATATGAAAGCTCAAACAGGAAGGCAGAGCACTGCCTCTTTGGACCTCAGCTGGAAACGTGCTCACTGGGCGACTCAAAATTTTCCACACTCTGCAAAAATCCATGATTCGCTGGGAAAGTGTCACCAGTGTTGATTTTGAATTTACAGATAAATTTTAGAAAGTAGGCAAATTTGCAAATACATTTAGGTCAATTATCTTCCAGTATTTCTGAAGTAAAAAAGACAACTGAGATTCTTTCCTAACCACTTATATAAAATATAGTCTCTCCATTCATTGGAAGCCACTGGAATATGGCTTCTAGCCATTTCTTAAAGTGATTCAATTTTTATGCAGTACTTACCCCTGATCCATTACTTGTGCAATGGTCTGTCTCTTACTCTAGAATATAATCTCTATGAAGACAGTGACCTTATTTTGTTCAGTCTCCTATTCCCATGGCCTCTAAGAGTGCTTGTCCCAGAATAGACCCTCAGGAAGTATTTTGTTGAATGAGTGATAAACAAATGACTAATATGTGCTTGGCACTGAATGTAATGGAGTGCCATTGCCTTATTGCAAGCGCTCAAACACGTATGATGTCTCAAAGGCAGTTCTATGGTGCTGCCAGAATTCTTGGCTTATAACTATGTGTGTGAAACATTCCCACCCACCGCCGTAAGGAAAATCCAGCACAGGCTGTGTTTCTGAAACTCTGGTGAAAATACGTAAAGGTTAAGCTCAGTGCTAAAACCACTGACATTTGAACAGCCTCAATGAGAAAGCAAAGTGGTTGTGAGAAACATTCATGTGAGGTTTTATGATGGAAGTGTGAGCGCCCACGGTAATGACTCTTAAAGAACCGTATAGACTTGCCAGGGATTTGGATGAGGGGGGAAATGCTGTTCATTAAAATACCAACACACATATGCTGGGTCCTTTTAACTGAAGGTCGGTGGAGCGTGGCAAATGGAGGGTCAGGTTTAATTATCAATGCACCATAAACAATGTTGTTTGCTGGGTAAACTCTCTTTGCACTGATATACAGTTATAGCTCCTTGTCTTTGCTTCAAGAACAAAACCATACCATTCTACAAGGAGGCTTCTCAAACTCCCAGGGTGGGAACCTTTCCTCCTTGCTGGTGTTAAAACACATCTCCCACAGCTTGACGGTACCTCATCCCATCCGTTTGTGCAGGGGCTGCTTCCCCTCACCACGTTTTAAGTTTCTACCTACTTCCCAGCAACACCTTCCTCCCTGGTATCCCCAAGATCGGTCTTGCCCCTTCCTAATCAATCTTCTAAGATCAGAGTGATCTTTGCTGAAAAGCAGATTTGACCACGCCATTTTAGTGTTTATAACCCATCTAGTGCTCCTGTTGTCCTTTGGGTAAAATCCCAACTCCCCAGTCTTCACGCCCCACGCCCAGGTTCACAGAGCAAACAACATTGGACATGAGACGATAGTATTGAACTTGGTTGGTGGGTAGATGGAGTTCATTACAGTATTCTTTCTACTTTTGTGTATGTTCAAAATCTTCCAAAAGAAAAAGAAAAAAAATGCTTCCTGGAGGTAGTTGGGTCTTAGCTGAGACTTCTTTGAGTTTCCCCAGGCCAAAGAGTTTGGAGGAGGTGCTACGTACTGAGGGAACAGCATTTACAAAGCCCTAAATGTTACACTGAAACTTTGTACGTGTTCATACACTTGACGGAGCCTTACTTTGAAAGGCATTTATGGCCCCCCTGTCAGACCTAGCTGTGCCCGTGTGCATTATTCATGCTTTCTCAAATTCATCAACTTGATTTATCTCCATTTATCTGATTCAGAGGGTATCAACATTATATATCGATATGTATTACAAAGACTGAAGGTTCTACTGAGAGACACCAGCCTGCTGGGGGCCACAGAGGGTCAGGGTGGCTGGAGTTTGGTGTGGAAATTCCAGGAGCTGCATGTGGAGAAGGAATGGGCTGGGAGGTCTGCCATGAGCATTTGATGACTGGGTGAACGAGCATAATGCACGAGACATGGAGAGACTTGAAATCAGAGTTCAGTGAGGTAGAAGATGCCCGAACTGTTAGAGATGACTATTAGAGGCTATTTGGCAGGAGTGACAAGAACAGTAGTGTTCTGAAGGGCTCACATTTGTTGGGTGTCCTATGATGTGTTGGGCGCAATCCTGGGTCCTTGACTTGGGTCTGTTCTTTCAATTTGAAGCTTTAAGAAGGGTTCAGTGGGCACCTGTGTAGTAAATCATGCTTCATGGAGCACCTGGAAACTCAGATGGTCTTAAAGCGCCAACCTGAATAAATGAATGAATAGGGAAAGGCTGTGGAAACATCTGGTCTTCGCTCTCTGATTTGTTTAACATTAATTTGACTTGTCTTAAACCGGGTTCCCTCAGCCCGTGTGAATTGTCAAGTTATGGGGATTAGACCTGTTGGTATAATAGCTCTGTTGATTTTTCAGTTGAAACATCTGAGAAAGAATTGTATTCCATGGCAAAGAATCCAGGGAAGATAAAATTTTTCAGAAATTTAAAACTCAAGTGGCCTTGGAAACAGAACAGGTATGATAGAACTCATAAACCTCCTTATTGTGTTCTTTTAAGGTCAAGTTTTACGAATATGATCCCTGGAAACAAACTCTTTATAATAAAGCTGTTCTCTTCCGTAGGAGCCTCTAAAATCAGCCTTTTGTTATGCTGGCATAGGAGTTCTTCACACAGATGGTCCATATAGAAAAGCATTTTTTTTTTGCAGTGCTGATCTATTTAATAGTTATTTAAAAGCTAAAAGTTATACTATTTATCATACAGGATTTATTTTCTAAAGAAAGTCATCGGAGATGGGAGATGAAAAAGATGTTGTCTGTGATGCACTGAGTTTAGAAACCAATAGCAAGAAAGAAAGGAAGGAAGAAAGGGAGGGAGGAAGGAGGGAAGGAGGGAAGGAAGGAAGGAAGGAAGGAAGGAAGGAAGGAAGGAAGGAAGGAAGGAAGGAAGGAAGGAAGGAAGGAAGGAAGGGGAAAAGGAAAGACAAGAGGGAGGGAGGGCGGGAGGAAAAAGGGAAGAGAGGAGAAAAGATTATTTTCCTGTTTTACAACAAGAAACTTTGGCTTGTGAGACCACATGACATGTTAACACAAAGATACTGGTTTTCGTAAAAGAAGATGGGCTTTAACATTGGAACGACCCAGCTTTGAATTCTGGTTCCATGAGTTTTGTAATGACCTTCTGATGTAATCCCATCTACAGTGTGTGAAAAAGGTAGAGGGTGGCTGTGAAGATGAAATGAGATTATAGGCACATAGTAAGTATTCAGTAAATGTTTTCCTTCTCCATATTCTGTTCTTCCATCAACATGATTCTCCCTAACTTCCTTCACCGGAATATATAAATCACTAAAGAAAACTCAGGTGAATTCCCATCAAATAATCACTGAGTCAAATAAATATCCCAGAGATTATAGGAAGAACAGATCTAGGTCCTAAGCTCTAGAAGGTAGTTTAGTATTGCATATGATTTTAACAAAATATAGGAAAACCGTTCAGTTGTTACCTGAAGCTTATTATAATTACCTGTGTTTGTAATACTTATATAAACACCGTGTTTCTCTGGGTATTTGTCTTAAAATTTTTAGACTAATATTCCTCATGTCTGTATGAAGGTCAGCACTGACTGTGATTGCATTTTGGATATGGAACATGATAATGGGGACATTCTGTCCCAAGGACTGATGCCTACCTCCCAGGGCTCTGTTGCCCTCTGGCCTCTGTTGGCTTTGGCCAGTGGAGGTACTGGGTAGGTGTGGAAGGCAGCAGGAGACAGAGTTGGAGGCATGGCCTCCCATCTCCCTCCCTGCTGCAGTGCCTGAGTTCCAGCTATGGCAGGGTCCCTTTACAACATCTCCTGGTGGGTGACAATCTTCCCAGTCCAGGTCTCACTATTTTCTTCCCTGGGAGTAGTCCTGGCTTTGTCTGCTTCCTAGGGCTTGGACCCCTTGGCATCCCTTGCTGGTCCGTTGACCCTGCTCTGTGAGTGGACCCTTGCGTCTGCTCTTGCCAGGACCCTGATGGATGTACTGCATCCCCTGATGCTAAGGCCCCACACATCATGTTTCTAATTATCTCATGATGCTCTCTCCTCTCTCACCAGAATGTGCTTTGCTCCAGGCTTTGGAAACTACTGTGGCTATTAGGAGACCCTACACGGTCTCGGTCTCTTGCTCTCTCCAAGTGAAGCATCTTTCTCCCTGTACGTGACCCTTCCCAGGCCCCTGGTCATTTGTCTGGTCCTTCTTGTCTCAACTCTGCTGTTCCCTGGCATCTCAGGTGGCGCCAAGTGTCCTCCCTCCCACTCCCACAGCATCTGGCACTCTCGCTTCCCACTGTAATTGTGGTGACCTCTGGGCAAGAACAAGAACTCATGTGTCTGCATCTCCAGTGCCGATCATGGGGACTGGTACATACCGGGGGCTTAATAAATGTTGAAACAAAATTAATTGTGCTGACCAGATTTTCACTTGATGGGTCCCTTTTAGGCACATCAGGAAAGACAGAAAGAGAAGCGATAGAAGCCTTTGATGAATACACAAGCACATAATTTTCTGCTTCAAATCCTTGGGCAGAGTCACATTTTCCAGCCATAAACAGCAAGGAGTTAGAGGACAGTCTGTGCCTCAATCTGAAAAGAGACAGCTGTCAACTTCTGGCTACCATTTGCAAACCTTAGCTCTGGTCTTTAAAGAAGTCATTATTAGAAAGAAAAATAAAATTGGTCCATTTCCTGTCTTCACCTTCTATTCTCCTACCTACCTTTCAGTGAAAACAATCTACCCCAAGCAATATTTTTGCCAGGGAACCTAAAACCATCACTGATCCATTCAATTTAAAAATATTTCTAGCATGCTTATGGGGCACGTACTCTGGGAACTCCCAACAATGCAAAGTGATCATTGAAAGAGTGGTGACAATTTGGCAAAAACCAAAATGAAACAAGAACAAACTACTTTAAAATGAATTCTACTCAGATAGAACATTAGAATTCTTTGTTCTTATAATTTTTGCTGGCCAAAAGAACAAAAACCAACAAAAAATGGCACTTACTGATGTACTTATATGAAATACAGATTTTTCCCAGCCACACTTTATTTGAACTTAAATCTCATTCTCTTCTCTCTGTGTTATGACAATAGGAAAGGGGAGCCAGTTACCCTGATCCATACCTGGCCAGATGTGGCCCAGGCTGAATTCATCCAAGACGTTCTCTCCCTAAACTCTCCTGCAGTATCACAGGAAGCATTAGTTTGAACCATTTTCTCAGGGATATTTAGGCCATATGAGATTTTCAAGTCTTTCTCCTAAGGGCTTTTATACAGACGACATAAAGGATTATATTAAAAATACTTAAGCTATCTTCTATTTCTCCAAGAAGTGGAGGAACCCCATTCCCCAGGCTGACAAATACCACCAAGACAACTTTCTCCATTCTCAAGTTTAAAGAATTCTATCCCAATGGATTAAAAATAAAAGCTTCAACGCCTATAGCCTTCGCAGCTATTTCTTTCTTTGGTTTTAACCTGACCTTGCCTGTGAAGCTTTCTTTGAACTTGGAGCAATCTCTCCCTCCTCTGCATCCCTTAAAACTTTCCCCAATAGCATTGGTTTGATCATTAATCAAGTATCGTCTTCTGGCAATAGTGTCAATCACTATTTAGATCTGGGCTATCATTTCTTTTTTCTTTTTCTTTTTGGCCATTTCTTGGTTTTATATCTCTGAGCATGCAGTTACCTCCACCTGAAACACTCTTCTCTGTTTCTATCCCTGTGAACTTCAACTCAACCTCCAAAACCTACCCTAAATCTTACCTCTTCCATTGAGCCTTCACCATCTTCCTATCTATAGGGTTAGGGAGCTCCTTACTGTAGACTCTGGAACATTTTGTTTTCTTCTCTTCACATATTTACCACAACAAAAATTATAAATCCTATGAGACGAGGGCAAAAAAATTCTGGAAATGGATGAGGACTTGTAACCCCAGCGCTCATCAGATTGCACAGAAAGTACTTCATTCACATCATCTCTGTGTGCTGGGCACTATATTACTGTTATTTGTACCTTTCTGGACTGAAATGCCTTGAAAGAAGGCATTAGATTTCATCTTTTTATTCCCAGAGCATATTACAGTAACAGGCAGAAAATAGATGTTTAATAAATACTAAATAGATGAGTAAAAAAATGAATGAATGTGGTTCTGTCTCAAAGAGGAGGGTGCTATATTCCTTTACAGTCCTCACATTTTAGTTAAACAGAAGTGGGAGATATTTATAGGTGTCAAAAGAAAGGAGAATAATGAATGATAGATGTTTAAAAGAAAAAACTAGATTTGTTGACGGAAAAGGGGGATTACAGAAAATAGTAGAAAGAGAGATGAACTTACATGAAGGATTCTGAGACCCATGGGCTTGGATTATCAGCTTCTTTTAATTGTGTAACCTTAGGAAAGTCACTGAATGTCTCTGGCTATGTCTATAAAATGAGGAACACTGGTTTCTTCCAACTCTCAAAGCAAAACAGACTTGTTTGTGGGTGGTTTAAAAGTGAGGCATAGGGCTTCCCTGGTGGCGCAGTGGCTGAGAATCCGCCTGCCAATGCAGGTGACACGGGTTCGTGCCCCGGTCCGGGAAGATCCCACATGCCGCGGAGCGGCTGGGCCCGTGAGCCATGGCCACTGAGCCTGTGCTTCTGGAGCCTGCGCTCCGCAACGGGAGAGGCCACAACAGTGTGAGGCCCGCATACCGAAAAAAAAAAAAAAAAGTGAGGAATAAAAATATAATTGTAACTAGTACTATTGAATACTTCTTATGTGTCTGTTATTGTTCATGTAATTCTCACAAACATATAGAAAGTTGGTAATATTATTATTCACATTTTACAGATGAGGAAACTGGGGTGCAGGACTTTCTCACTTAAGTACTATGGAAAGACCTTGAAGACAGGTGAATCCAGAGACCCCCAAACTGGTGTGTGGGGCCTTCAGACACCACTGTGCACAGTGGAGGTGGGCAGACAGGGCTTTTCCCATCCTCGCCTGCCTTGGGGCTACCAGAGCAGTTAGTTCCCTGTTATCCCTTTCCTTCCTTCCTCCCCTCATTCCTTAACGCATCCATGCTAACCAGACACTAACTGCCAGGCACTCTTCTGGGTACAAAAGTATATCAGTGAGCAAGACAAGCTCCTTGCCCTCAGGGGGCTGACATAATAGTAGGGAAAGAGAGTCAATAAACGGATGAATAAATAAAATGAATTGCGTCAGCTGGTAACAAGCACATTGAAGAAAAATGAAGCAGGAAGAGAGGATAGAAAGTCATGATGATAATGTTGTTACAGGAAGCCCCCGAGAAGACAGCGTGTCAGCTCAGGCTGCAGGAGCCAAGGGGAGCCATGGAGCTCTCTGGGGAAGAACATTCCAGGCAGAGGAGACAGGAGGGGAGTGAGCCAGGGAGCTGTATCCTAGCGACAACCTGTGGTGTGTCGGGGTGGTGCTCTGTCCCTAGAGCTTCATATACCTTTTCAATTACTATAAAAACATCTGAAGCACACAGATGCACCAGACATTGTGATGGACTCTGCAGGGTACCCAGAGAATAAGGCCCCTGGCCCTAAAGTGTTCGGCTTCCTCCAAGAAACATGCAAGGGCAGTGCAACACAAGGGACATATCCAAACCGAGGTGGGAAGGGCATGGAGTTGGGGTTCAGAGCAGGAATTCCAGGCTGTGCAAAGTCAGGTGGAAAATGTAGGGGGAAAGTGCTTTTTTAGGGAGTTGAGACATTCCAACCACACCCAACTATTGGCCCTGCTTAGGAGGCTTGGGAGGAAAATTTGAGAAATGAAGGTCAGCTGGGCTCTGAGAGCTTGGTACTTGCCAGGTGATCAGAAAGCTACCTGGTCTTGGGTTTTGACTTGGAATCAGAGCATGGGGACTGAAGATCCAACCAGAAAGGGGCTTTTCCCCTCTGAGGCCGAGGAGCTGAGTGTACCCTCCAGGAGGTGTGAGACAGAGAGGGTGACCACACGCCACAAGGATGTATCAGTGAAAGTCATGGTAGCTGCTATAACAAAATTCCTAAATTTTTTTTTCACTTTTTATTTATTTATTTGTTTGTTTGTTTCTTTATTTATTTATTTTTGTCTGCGCTGAGTCTTCATAGCTGTGTGCAGTCTTTCTCTAGCTGCGGTGAGTGGGGGCTCCTCTCTGTTGTGGTGCACAGCCTTCTCATTGCGGTGGCTTCTCTTGTTGCAGAGCATGGGCTCTAGGCACGTGGGCTTCAGTAGTTGCGGCACGCTGGCTCAGTAGTTGTGGCATGCAGGCCCTAGAGCGAACGGGCTTCAGTAATTTAGGCACGTGGGCTCAGTATTTGTGGCATACGGGTTCTAGAGCACACGGGCCTCAGTAGTTGTGGCATGCAGGTTCAGTAATTGTGGCTCACAGGCTCTAGAACACAGGCTCACTAGTTGTGGCACACAGACTTAGTTGCTCCGCAGCATGTGGGATCTTCCCAGACCAGTGATCGAACCTGTGTCCTCTGCATTAACAGGCGAATTCTTAACCACTGGACCACCAGAGAAGTCCCACAAAATTCCTAATGTTGATGGCTTTACCTACTGGAGGGGTATTTCTTGCACACATAAATCCCCAAATAGATGTCCCTGATATGGGCAGCTGTCCTCCAGTGTGGAGTCTGGGACTTGCTTTGCTCCCATCTTGTGACAATTAGGGTCACCATCCCCATCTGCTTCTGTCAGAGGAAGAGGAAAGCCCAGGGCAGAAGGTGGTGAAGGTTTCTATGTGGAAGGCCTGACTCCACTTTTGCTCAGATTCCATTGAATCCTAACTGCAAGGGAGGCTGGGAAGGAGGTCACCTGTATGTCCAAAAAAAGGAAAGAGTTTTGATGTAAAACTAGCCAATCTCTGCTCCTCAGGGTGAACTAGGAAGTATTGATCATAGTGCCTGGCACAGAGTAAGCAAACAAGTAAATTTGCTCCTTACCCTCCTTCCCACTCCCTGTTCATTTAAATAAAATAAATGGGATCTTGTCTCCGTAGCTAATATCAGGAAAGCTTTGTTGTCTGGCAAAGTGTTGTGTTGTAACTCACTTATTGCAAGAAACTGTAATCTGGAATGGAAAAGTCTTACAAGAAGAATATAGAAGCTGCTAGAGAATATCCTTAAGCAGCGCACACAAGGCCTGTGCACAGCCTTCCTCAGACCCCCGCCTCACCTACCCTGTCCCACATCTCTACCCGTGCCTCTCCACACACACCTGCAACCTCTACCACACTGGAAAGCGCCCTGTTCTCAAACACACAATTACCACCATCCTCTACGTTGCTTTGTTGCTTGCACTCTATGAAATACCTTTGTCCCATCCATCTATGCACCAGTCTTTATGCCAGGTACAAGGGATATGGAAAAAGAGAGCAAGAAAGGGAGAAAGACAGAAAGAAAGACCCAAGACCTAGTTCCTGTCCATACACTGCATGTCCTGTCCAGGACTCATCTTGTTTGTAAAGTGCAGTTCTACTTCTCCCTACTACATTTTCCCTCTTCTTTGCACACAAGTTCTAATAAAAGATTCTTTTCTTATACTCTGAAGACATAGCACACACATCTAGGCCAGTGGTTCTCAAACTTCTTAATCTCAGGACACTTCACATCCTTAAAAATTATTTATGAGAAGATCTTCATGACCTAGGGCTAGGCAAAGTGTTCTTAGACTTGACCCTAAAGGCGTGATCTATTTTCAAAAAATCAACAAATTGGACTTCATCAACATTTAAAATCTTCTCTCTGCAAAAGATCTTTATTAAGAGAGTGAAAAAAAAAACACAGACTGGGAGAAAAATATTTGCAAATCATATATCTGACAAAGGACTTGAATCCAGAATATATAAAGAACTCCCTGAATATAACAGTAAGAAAATAAATAATCCAATGTGAACGTGGGCAAAATACTTGAACAAACACTTTACCAAAGAAGATATATGGATAAGTACATAGAAAGATGTTCAATATCATTAGCTCTTAAGGAAATTTGAACTAAAGAGAGATATTACTACACACCTATTAGAAAGGCCAAAATAAAAATACTGACAATAAAATGTACCAGTGAGGATGTGAAGCCACCAGATTTCTCATATATTACTGATGGGAATGAAAAATAATACAGCCACACTGGAAATATTGGTTGGTTACTTATACAGTTAAACATATTCCCCAAATGACCAAGCAAACACAGTCCTTAGTATTGAGTCTAGAGAAATAAAAACTCATGTTCACACAAATACCTGTACACAAAGGCTCTCTATTTATAGCTTTATTTGTAATAGTCAAACACTGAAAACTATGCAAATTTCCTTCAGTGTGTGAATGAATAAACTAACTGTGATACATGCATTCAATGGAATATTACTTAGCAACGAAAAGGAACAAAGTATGATACATACAACTACTGCGCTGGGTGTCAAAAGCATTATACTAAAGCAAAAAAAGCCAGTCTCAAAGAGTTACATGTTGTATGATTCCACTTACATAATGTTCTCAAAATGACAAAATTATAGTGATAGAGAACAGATCAGCAGCTGCCAGAAATTAGGGTTGGGAGGAGGGTATAATGAAGGAGGAGCAGAAGGAAGTTTCTCTGTGGTGATGGCGCAGTTCTGTATGCTGGTCAAGGTTATGGTCACATGAATCTGTATGTGTGATAGTATTTCATAGAACTTTGCACACATACACAAACACACAAGTTCATATAAAAGCTGGCAAAATACACATAAAGATCTGTAGTTAACAGTACTGAACCAATGTCACTTCTCTGGTTTTGACAATGTACTATATTTATATACGATGTTGTCATTGGGGAAAGCTGGGCAAAGGATATATAAGATCTCTCAATATTATTTTTGCAGTTTCCTGACAATCTTACACCATCTCAAAATTATTGAGGTCCCCTAAGAGCTTTTGTTTTTGTGTGCTATATCTACCAACATTTACTATATAAGCAATTGATTCTGAGAATTCTTTACATATTTATTTATTAATTCATTTAAAAATCATAGTAAACCATTTATATGATGACAGACAAAAACACTTTTGTGAATGATAGCTATAGTTTGGAAAATAAAACGATCATGAGGAAAGTTGGCATTATTTTATATTTCGAACATCTCTTTAATGCATGGTTTAATTGAAGACAGCTGGATTGTTCTATCTACTTCTGCGATCTGTTGTGACTTTACATGTCACATCATCTCTGGAAAACTCCACTGCACACTCATGAGAGAAGGAGGGTGAAAAAGGCAAATACCATGTTAGTTTCATTATAAAAAGTGTTTGGACCTCTCAGACCCAATGAGACGGTCTTGGGGATACCCAGAGGTCCCTCACCATACACTGGGAATTGGTGGTCTAGGTTAAGGCACGTCCCATGATATTTTAGCCATCTGTTTTTGTATCTTTGTCCCTTGTATGCCTGTGAGCTCCAGCAGGGCCAGAATTCTATCTAATTCACTTCTCTTTCCCTAGAGGCTAACACTACGTCAAGTTCTCAGTAAGAACTTAGTGCATATGGCAAAAAGAACAAAGAATGAGAGAAGGAAACCATTTGTTGTTCTGTTTTTTCTTCTGTCTTTCAAGGTCTGTAGGTGATTACAGTTTTTGAAGTTTGAAGAGAAAATTTGAGTCTCGAGAGATGTGCTGTCTGTAGAAAGTCAGTTGGTCCAGGGAGCAGCGGACAGTGGTTGAGAGACCCAAAGAGACAAGCCAAGCGATTTGCATTTGTACTGTTTTGTTTGACTCCCCACTCCCCTTGTCTCCTGCCATTTCTGATTTTTATGTTCCTTGTCAGGACACAGGAGTACATACAGGATATATAGCATATGTTGCAAGGTCCAGGAGGGCTTCTTTGTAGGACCAGGCACAGTCAGGATCAATTAAGTAACAAGGAAGGTAGAAAATATAGCTGCAGCTGGAACAAATCAGTTGCTCAGGCATGCGGGTTGCAACCCATAAAAGGTCAGCAGGCAACTGGCGTGAGCAGCTCTGAGTGAAGCTTTTGGCTCCACAGAGCTAGAAGAAGCCAAGCGATCAGACATCCTCGCATCCTGTGGACGGTGACGACTTTGCAAATGATGGGTCAGATTGTGCCCCAGTTACATTTCTCATCCGGCTTCTTCTCAGTTGATTTCTCCCCTGCCCCCCAGAAGGGGAGTTATTTCACCAAAGTGAGAGGTTGGTTTTATGGGTTGGAAGCGGGCCTCAACTACTAAATTTCAATGAGTGAGAAAAGCTGGACTTGTGTATGATTAGGGGACTTTTTGGGAGGAGGAGCAGAACAGCAGTGAGACCTAAAGAAAAGCAAAACCTCAAGCTTCATCCTACTGCACATGTATTATAACTAGAGATCAAATTTCAGGTTAATTTCCCAAAATGGATAACTTCTTGGCAAATTGATTAGCTATCTGCTCTTCCTTAGTTCAGTAACAAGGGATCATTATTTCTTAGCCTGACTCAGTTTCCCACCCTATTTTTCTCAGAATGATTATTCCATATACATACATATATTTACATGGTTGTTGTTTTTAAGGGCAAAAGTCTAAACAGATGTGTAGGGATGTTTTATTGAGTATCCTGAAAAAATGAAGCTCACTCTTCCATTTTGATCAGATCAGAACACAATTAGGGAAGGAGACCCCAATTCAAATGAAGAATTTTAACTAAAAATAAAGATGTTAACATGATCCTAATGACCACATTTACTAAAAGTTCATCCTTTTATTAAATAAATAATTATTGAACAACTTCACGGTGCTAGACTCAGAGACCACAGAAATGAATAAGGAGCCTATAGGTCAGATGGGGTCATTTCAATGCTGCCTGCTTGGGAAATAAGATCATGGCAGCAGGACCACAGGAGAAAGTTGGCACCTCTACCAGGTGACTTCATGGAAGGTAGAGGCTTAGAGGAGGCCTTTGGCTTACAACACACTTCCACACATTTTTAGAATCTTAAATACCCTTGAGTTATTATTATGTATTTGATTAGATTCAGAGAGCTTATGCCTTATGTTCAAGTTCAGTAAGCTAGGGACTTCCCTGGCCGTGCAGTGGTAGAGAATCCACCTTCCAATGCAGAGGACGTGGGTTCAATCCCTGGTCGCAGAACTAAGATCCCACATGCCATGGGGGACACATGAGCCTGTGCACCTAAACTAGAGAGCCTTCATGCCTCAAAAACTACAGAGCCCATGCGCCACAACTAGAGAGAAGGCCACGCGCTGCAACAAAGTGCCCGCAGGCCGCAAAAAAAGCTCAGTAAGCTAGTAAGAGGTAATGGTGGGGCTCAGATTCAGATATTTTTATTGCAGAACATTTCCTAAACTATTATTGGGATGAAAATTTAATGAGATCATATTTGTGAAAGCACTTTGGAACGTTATATATAAGGATCAGATATTGTCATCATTTAAACTTTTTTTGGTAAAATTATTGTAGTGAAGATTGAAAGAATATAATCCCTTGCCTTTTTTACACTTTCAAACAACTTCATGCTTAAGTGTGTTCCTTCCAATCCAGTATTTACTGAATTGGTTCTTAGTGTGCCCTTCTTTGTACCTTGGAGGATTTAGAAAAAGAGGACATAATAAATTATCCCACTTCGTTTGTGTTTGAGAATGAATTTGAGAATAACATCCATGGTTAAAGAGGAGGACTTGGGGAAAAAAATCTTATAAAGAAGCAAGTAGGCAAGGAAGGGGAACAGGATTCTCAGAGAAGCTGGTTGGTTCCCTTTGGGACATGGGGAACTGGAGGTGTCCAGTGTCCATTGGAAGGAAACACTCAGGACATGGTTTTACTGAGAGGACATTGGAGCTGGGGCAGAGAGGTCCCACTGGAAGAAAGATGAGGTGGTGTCATACCCAAAAGAAAGAACAATTCTCTGAATTTGACACAGCACTGGGTATGTGGAAATGAGGTTCTAGTGATGGAGAAATGCAGAATGTGTTCCAGAAAACTATGTCTGAATTTGCTGGGCTATGATGTCTCTTCTCTGAAAGTTTTTTGCTGCAGAAAAGTGTGAGTGGTAGGTGACGTGCCACTGAAGCTTTAGTCTATTCCATTGAAGCTTAAATGTTCACCAAAACAGCTAAAGCCTGGAACCAAAGCAACAGCATCTCTGGATTTGAAAGGAAGGGCAGGAATGCAAGTGAGAGAGACAGAAGGTAGAGAAGAAAGCTAAAGTTTTTCTGTTATGATCATGGACAGAGTGTCTGTTAACTGAGCAGGACCCTATGGGGCCTTCGCAGGATAGACCCCTCCCCCATATCCTCTGCTTTGACTCCTCTCTCAAGTACGTAAATAATGTATCTGGTGCATATTTGCTGAGTTTTTCAGATGCTGAAAAGAAAACCACCAAGAAGTGGTTAAGAAATTAGCTATTGATGATCATGAGATGTAGCCCCCAGATCTTCTGGCACCTAACGATTGATCACCATCAACCAATCAGATAACTGTGCACAAGCTGATCACATACCCTAGGACGCCCCTCCCTCACCTTGCCTTTAAAAATGCTTTGCTGAAACTCTTCGGGGATTTCGGGGTTTTAGAGCACAAGTCACCCATCCTCCTTGTATTGGTGCCTTTACAGTAAATGTTGCATTTTCCTTCACCACAACCCGGTGTCAATAGATTGGTTTTACTGCACGCGGGTGAGTGGACCCAAGTCTGGTTTAGTAGCATGTCCACATAGTGAAGGAGCAATCCTGCTCTTCACCCCAAAAAGCTTTGATGATAAAAGAAGTTGGAAACATTTCAACCTGGAATAAGGAGGTCTTTTCCATCATAGTTACTTTGGGGCATAAATATGGCCCTCCCTGGCAAAGATTCCTACAGTTTGTAGAAGGCCACTTTGTGGATTAATATGTATGAAGCTTGGATAAGAGCTGTATACTTAGGTACATGAAGTGGAAAAAAGAGTGGAAACAAGGCACCAGTAAGAAATCCTCTGTTCTACCTCCACCACACACACACTCCTTTTAGAGTAGGTTAAAGAGATAAAAAGAGCCCCAATTAGTTTAGGAATGAAGAGGTGGACTGGAAAAAGAACATGAGTCAGTGTTGAGTCATTTTATTTCTTATAAAATAAAGCTCACACACACCAGGAATGAAGGGAGAGAAGAAAATCAAAGCCTGCTAAAGACAAAAACTCTCTTTGGACAAGAGTAAATTATCAAATGGCCTGGGTATGACCTTGGGTAGTCAGCTGGCCAAAGAGACCACTTGCTGATCTAGGAGGTCCCAAGCAGTGGGACCCAAAGAGTGGTCACACCATGTCACCTAGGAGTGCATTAAAACTAGCTGCCACCTCAGACCTGCAGAAATCCACTCTCCCCAAGGGGATCCAAGAAGCTATTTATTTGACAAGATCTCCAAGAAGCTTCCATCGAACCAGAAATCTGTGATTACCCAGCAGCCCCCAGGAGCAAGGGACTGTCTTAACTCTTCTTTGAAAAATGCCAAAACTAGATTCTCCAAACACAGTTCATTCTCAAGAAATGTTTGAATGGATGCCTTGATCAGATGAACTTGGGGTGGACATGTGGCAGGGGTCATTCTCAATGTGAGAGGCATGTCTGGGGGCTGTGCAGGTGTCAAGTTGACAGACCCATTCTAGAGCAGCAGAGATGTAGCAGCAATTTCCCTGGGAGGGGGAGGCAAAGAAGCTGCACACAAGACAAGCTTCCTCTGCTCTATGTTTTTGCAAGGGCTGAGGAAGATGCTTTCTGGAGCTGACAAGTCAGGGCAAGACAGGGCAGAGGCTGTGTGGTACCAGATGCAGCTGCAATGGACCCCAGTTGTGCTTGTCTGGCTGCCTTGCATCCTGGTTCTTCTGCGTGGGGCTTGAGACATTGGGTCCATTCCATCACCCTCTGCCTCCTGGTACCCCCTCCCCCTGCCCCTGGGCCTCAGTTCCTCTCCTGCATGAGGTTGGACACAGGATTGGCCACAGCTCCTGGAGACCCTCCTGGTTGACTGCACCAACACAAGCACATAACCACAAGTCCTGAAGGGCTCCCGTGACTCAATGCAACAACCCTGAGATGTTGATCATGTGGGAGGAGGAAGTGGAAGCTCTGTGATGTTGAATGAAAGAAAGTTGTACCCCACAAGTGTGAATTTTCAATTGGCTACCTCAGGGGTTCCTTGTATGGTGGCTGGTTTAGCCATGACAGGCTGGGTGGGGAAAGATAGAGCAACAGAGACAGAGGGGCTCTCCCTCTGAAGTCCTGCAGATGTGGTCCTGGTCTCTGCGACCTGGTTAATCATCTCGACTTTAAGTGAAGTCTCTTTGCTCCAGTCATTTTTAGAAAGACAGCGGAGCACGGTGGCTAAGAGCATTTAGGGTCAACTCCTGAACTTCACTGTACCTGAATGTCCTCTGCTATAAAATGGAGGAGATCTCAGTGCTCACCTGATAGATGGGAGGTGAGGGGTAGCATTTAAAATATCAAAGGTGCTCAGAATGGTGCTTCACACAGAATAAGTGCTTAAAAACATTAGCTAACACTGTTATAAATGCTATTTTGTCCAAAAGATAGACAAAAAGTACAATTAGGTATTTGGATCACATGAGGAGGTCTTGTGATGGTGCTGTAAAATCCTCTGGAATTTACTTTCTTTGTACACCCTTTCTCCTCCTGTACTGTCAGGTGCAAAGCAGAACCCCAAGTTTCCCCATCCAAGACAGAGGACCATCTGGAGATCATTCTCAGCTACTGCCTGCTCAGCCCCAGCCTTTCTGTTAGATAATTTTCAAACTGGAAAAGATCTTGACTTAGGCAATTCTACCCCCTCATTTGCAGGTGAGGATCCCACGGTACAGGTCAACCTGACTCCAAAGCACAAGAGCTGGAATTACCAATCCTGAGCCCGTGAGCTGTTGTTTGTGTCTCAGCCAACAGAACAAGCCACTAATGCTCTGGCTTGCTGGCTTCCTAGACTTCAGGCCATATTCACTTTGATACATTGCACAAATTAATTTTGTTTCTAAAATAAGAGTGGTAAATAAGAATGACTATGGGTATTCGTGCTTTTTATGTGCTCAACATTTATGGAAGTGTTTACAGTCAAGAGTGGCAGGGTTTGGGGGGACTTTCATGAAGCAGGGGAGAGTGGATCTGCCATGGTAACGGAAGCCAGTGTGTACCTTGCTTCCTTTTGTTTCTGAGTTACTGGAGCACTCCAGCCAGTGGCCTCTCAGAACTTGAAGGTGTGTCCTACCACTTGAAAATTTGGCTCTTTCCTCTCCTCCGCATCGTCCATCTTTGGTCTATCAGGTCAATTTCCTTTTACCCCCATCCCTGCATGGAGGGCCCACAGACCCGAGGAGAACTCTCTCCTTTGCTGATGTGCTGGTGAGCTGCTGGAGCTCGCTTAGGGCTGGCATGTTAGTGTCCTGGGCTGCATAACAAAGTACCATAAACGGAGTGGCCTAAGCAACAGAAATTTATCCTCTCATGGTTCTGGAGATCAGAAGTCGAAATCGGGGTATCGGTAGGACCATGCTCCCTCTGAGGGCTCTGGCAGAGGATCCTTCCTCACCTCTTCTAGCTTCTAATGGTTGCTGGCTGCCCTCACTCTTCCCTCACCTGTGGACCTTTCCTCCAATCTCTGCCTTCATCATCACATGACCTTCCCTGTGCATCTCTGTACACCTTTTCCCCTTCTTATAAAGACACCAGTCATATTGACTTTAGGGCCCACCCTAGTCCATCTTCACTGAATTAATTACACCTACAAAGGCTCTGTTTCCAAATAAGGGTCACATTCTCAGCTTCTGGGTGGACATGAATTCTGGGGGGACATGATTAAACCCAGTACTGCTGAGGTTTCAACAATGCTGTGGAGTGGGTTCTACAGGCAGGCATCTAGCCCCCACTGTCTTATACCTCTCAGATTTGTTCTTTTCCAGGATTAGTGGAGTTTAGCCTCAGAGTCTCCTCAGGCTCAGTTCTTATCCATCACCTCTAAGTTCAGGCTCTTTGTTTCTTAATGACCAAACTCTGTTAAGTTCACAAAGGATATGTAGAGCTGAGTAACTGAAATCATGTCTGCCCCTCCTTCCCATCAAATAAATCTGTCTCCAATGTATGGTCTTCCTCCACCTCCACCAGTCCCTGCATCATACAACCTTCAACTCAGACAAGCAGCATCCCCCAAAATGTGTTTCCCACCCTCACCACTCAGGGCCTTTCCTCTGTCTTGAATGTCTCTTTCCCATTTCCAGCACCTCTGACATCAAAGTGGGGAGTAATGGAACCTCCCTGTCCTCCTTTCCTTCCATCTGAATGTTGCTCACATTTCAATGACAGCACTCAGCATGCTGTGCCCAAGTGATTCTTTCAGGAAGCTGCTCCGTAATTAGCAGGGCTCTCCATGCATTGGTTCCCCCAGACTGTCCTACAGACCTTCTCCCTGGAGACATCCCACCACCCACGATGGGTTTTGTGACCCTCTTCTTCCCTCATCTTCCTTCTGCTTCAGTTGACTCTTGAAAGAAGATAGCCTGTAGGGTAAAGGGAGGTCCGAGCTCCTCCTGCCCCACCTGGCAAGAAAAAACAGTGAGTGTGGTGGATGAGTCAGGTTCTAGAATGTTAATCAAACCATATTACTAGGGGGTATAATGTTGTAAAAGAACATAGAGAAACCTGAAAAAGCAATGGTGCCTTCCTTTCTCTCTCTCTTTCTCTCCAATGTTTGAAACAAAATGGTGCCTGGAGCCTCCTTCCTCTAGTGAAAATGCACCATCCAAATCTCACTGTGTCATTGCCACCTAAGAAAATTCATCAGCAACCAGAGGGAGGCCCCAGGGACAGGAAGCCCTGTTTGCCTGGGCCAAGGAATCTTCCTGATTCTGTGCCATATAAGTCAGATCACCTGCGACAAAGGGTCCACATGGGATTCACGCACTGGGGCAGAGGCTGCTGGTGGTCTCTCAGCATCTGTTCTCTCCTCTTCCTTAATAAGAGGGCTTCCAACTCTGAGCTGAGCTCGTTGCTACTCTGAGTAAAGAGCTTATATCCAACCTCCCATGCAGCTGGGTGTGGTCATGTGAGTGAGTTCTGGCAATGGGAAGTAAGCAGAAGTGATATGTACCAATTCTTGGAAGTGTCCTCGAAGGGAAGCAACATGCCTTCTTCTGCTTCTCCTCCTTATAGCTTCCTGGGCTTCAGACATGATGGCTGAGCTCAAGCAACCATTTTTAGACAATGAGGATGTAAACAGTGCTCAAGGTCATTGTGCAGCTGCCTTATCAGACTTGGCCTCCTTACTTCTGGGATTCATGTATGTGAGAGGAAAAGCCAGTTCTCTTTTACTGAAAGTCTGTCTGGGGGGAGTTATCTGACTCTCACAAATGAGCTGGGATGACCTAAGTCTCAGCTAGTAACAAGCCTCCTACCCTAAGACTGGTTCTCTCTGTGTGTCTCTCTTGGGGGCTCATGGTAGGTGACGGTGGAAGGACAGCACCCAAGGATTTGGAATTCCAGGTTCCAGCTGTAAAAGGAAAGTTTTTCACTTGCCTTTTAACAACCCCATGCTAGGCCCCAACTGGCTTGAACTCATTATTCCTCAACCTATTTCTCACTATTGACCCTTTAAGGACCTTTTAAAGTTATTTGTTTCCTAATCAACTCCTCCCATGAAATTTTAATAGCATAGATATGCTATATATTTGTTTATGTACTGTATATATAATTGTGTTATACATAAAAAGTGTAAAATGTTTTATGTCCCCTAAGAGAACGTATTTTTGTTTCCTTGAGGACAATTTCACCCCTGTTGAGGATGCATGGGCTAACTACAGATGTTCTGCTGACCAAGGAGCAAGGAGACTTATTTTTAAACCAACCTGAACAGACCGATGGACTCATTATGTTTGTCTTAGTCTCTCAGGCTCCTATAAAAAAATACCACAGACTGGGTGGCTTAAATAGCAGACATTTATTTTCTCTTAGTTCTGGAGGCTAGAAGTCCAAGATCAAGGTGCCAGCATGGCTGGGATCTAGTGAGGACTCTCTTCTTGGCTTGCAGGTGGCCTCACATGGCAGAGAGAGGAAGCTCTAGGGTCTCCCTTTTTTTCATTATTATAAACCTTTTATTTTAAACTTTGAATTTTGGACAATCTCAAACATATACCAAAGTAGAGAGAATAGCATGTATAGACTGCTATATTACCTATCACCCATCTTCACCAATTATCAACTCATGGAAACTCTTTTTCTTTCATTATATTAGTTTCAGGTATACAGCATAATGATTCAATATACATATATTACAAAATGACCACCACAATAAATCTAGTTAACGGTGTCTCCTCTTATAAGGACATAAATCCCATAAGAGCAACACCCTCATGACTTAATTACATCCCAAAGGTCCCACCTCCAAATACCAAAACAATGGAGATTAGGTTTCAACACATAAATTTGGGGAGGCACACACACTCAGTGTAAAGCATCCTCCAAGGTTGTTCCCACTTCCAAGCTCTTGTCTTTGCTGTTCCTTCTGTCCAGAACATCTTCCTCTAGATCTTCAACTGGTTTTCTGTTTTCCATCTTTCAGGACTCAGCACACTGTCACCTTTTAGAGACCCTCTGTTCACATCCCAGGAAAAAGCCATATCCCTTGCTCCTGCAGTCTCTATCATATCACCCCACTTAATTTTTTTTCTTGGTACCATTTTCTAAAGGTCTCTTTTTGACATAATTGTTTACTATGTTGTTTGTCTCCACCTGCTCAGATGTCAAGTTCCATGAAAGGCCTTCTCTGTCTTTTTCACTGTTGTATCCCAAGCGCCTAAAATAGGACCAGGTGCACAGTAGGCACTTAATAAATGTGGAATAAATAAATAACCCCCTTTACCATCAGGCATAATGAGCAAGCTCCCTATCATTTTCTTACCTTTATCAAGCATGGAAGTTCTTAATCCCTTACTGGGACACAGTACTCTAAACTTTACAAAGGACTTTCCTATCCATTTTCTCATCGAAGGTTCTCAGCCTTCCAGGCAGGAGAGATATTATTGCCCCCATTTTGTTGGGAAGACCTTCTCAGAGTCACATATCTGGCCGGTGGAACCAAGGCCTCCTGACCTAAGGCCAGCCTCCCTCATTACACTCCCTCCTTCACAGGGTAAGGGCCCACCCATCCATTACAGAATCTCCATTTTCTAGCCTTGGACATGAGGAGATGACTCGATGTCTCGGCCAGTCAGGCTCCAGGTCAGATATTGATTCAATTGATGGCCACTAAGCCTTAAGTTGCACTTAGGAGTCACTAGAGAGATCTTATCCTGCTCCTGTCTCTCAGCTTTTCTCCAGCAGGCCCTTGGCATGGTCACAGTCTCCTTCTGGGCTTTGGAAGCTCTCTGCTTCCATTGCACTTGAAGGAATGGTCTGAGCAGTGTCTCGGACAGAGGGAGATGCTCCCACAGATCCTACAGTAAGAGGCAGTTCAGGTGAGAGGCAGTCAAGGGGCACAGGTGATGGCTTTTGTGCAATTAGTCTTTTGCAACTGTATCATTTACACAGTGCCTTTGGAAGAGCCCTTCTTTACATGATGAAATGGGCTTTGCTCTTGGGATTTCTCATAAGGAAAACATCAAAAGTACACACTTATGCAGAGTTTGTTTTTGAAGAATTAGACAGCCTCACTATCCAACAATATGGGAATTGTTAAATAAAAGTGCAATAGATTCATGAGATGTAACCCAGCGTGGGATGTTACATAACCACTAGGAATGTTCGGTAGAAATATCTGATAAAGATCTAGGAAAACACTAAACACCAACAAAAATATTAAATAATACCAAAAATTATCCTGACACAAACAGGACACAAAATTGTATCCTGCATATAATCTAACAGCTATGTTATAAAGAAAAACGATAGCTAGAGAAAGGCTGCAAAGTTGTAGGAGAATAAGAATGACTGTATGCCCTTGATATGATTATGAATGGGGTCTTTCCTTTGGTTATTCTAATTTTTCTGTAATTCAATATTTATTTTTCCTCAAAAAGCTTTAAATGTTATTTTTTGGATTCATGATAACTGAACACATTTTTAAAAATAAATATAATCACAAAGGAAAATTTTTTTAATGTACTGGTATTCCCACGACTGATAATATATTGGGGGATAGCCTCCCTGTAATCTCTACATGCATATAAGTCTACATTTTTATAAGCAAAAGTAAAATCATACTGTGCCTATAATTTATAGTATATATTTTACTCAGTGATATTTTATGAACATCTTAACATGTCAATACTTCTACAATATTATTTTAAATTCTGCTTAGTTTGTGATATATGGGTGTTTCACTGTCTAATTTATCTCCTATTGTTGGATGTTTAGATTACTTCCAATTTTTTGATGTTATAAATTACAATCGTGGATATTCTTTCTAACCACTTTGTGTCACACATTCTTGTTTATTTATTTACAGTAAAAAATTTTAAGTGGGATTTTTGAGTGCTAACATATACACATTTTATGTTTATGTTTATATATATTATGTGTGTGTATATATATATGTATATATATGCCAGTTTATATTTATGTAAGTTGTGTAGGAGAGATCCTATTTCCCACTCTTACCAAATTTTGATTGTTATTATTTTTACAACTTTGCATTTAGTAGACATGAAAGGGCATGCTATTTAGGTGTCTTTCCATTGCCATTTTAAAAAACCCAACTCAGAAAGCTTAAGAAAAAAAGGCAGGAGATAGGGAAGGGAGAGAGTGATACCTCAGGTAACTGCAAAGTACCAGGAGTAGATGTTGCTTTAAGTAAAGTTTCATTTAAGTTCAAAAACACTGATAAGCCTCATTTCTGGACTTGGTTTCTTCTGCTCTCTGTGTAGTGTCATCTGAACATCTATGCAGGAGAAAGCGAGAGTCCAATAAAAATGGTGGCCTAATGAAACCTGGGAGTCGAGTCTGGTTGACCCTGGATGGGCCTCCACATAACACATTGCCCACAGAGAACAAGCCAGAGGCGGGACCTGGACTCTGGCATGTACTCCTTCCCAGAATCCTCTGGGCTACAAATAGGCAAGGGGTATTTTCCTCAAAGCCAAACCAGGGTATGGTTCAGCAAGAAGAAGAGTGGATGCTAAATGTAAATTATAGTAAAAAGCAGATTGATCATTTGAAAACGGAACATCAAAGCCACATCAGATCTTATCTGTATGTTTTTAAAACACATTTACTGAGACCTTCAAGATGGCGGAGGAGTAAGATGTGGAGATCACCTTCCTCCCCACAAATACATCAGAAATACATATATACAATGGAATATTACTCAGCCATAAAAAGAAATGAAACTGAGTTATTTGTAATGAGGTGGATAGACCTGGAGTCTGTCATACAGAGTGAAGTAAGTCAGAAGGAGAAAAACAAATACCGTATGCTAACACATATATATGGAATCTAAGAAAAAAAAATGTCATGAAGAGATTAGTGGTAGGACTGGAATAAAACACAGACCTACTAGAGCATGGACTTGAGGATATGGGGAGGGGGAAGGGTAAGCTGTGACGATGTGAGAGAGTGGCAGGGACATATACACACTACCAAAAGTAAATTAGATAGCTAGTGGGAAGCTGCCGCATAGCACAGGGAGTTCACCTCTGTGCTTTGTGACCACCTAGAGGGGTGGGATAGGGAGGGTAGGAGGGAGGGTGATGCAAGAGGGAAGAGATATGGGAACATATGTATATGTATAACTGATTCACTTTGTTGTAAAGGCAAAACTAACACACTATTGTAAAACAGTTATACTCAAATAAAGATGTTTAAAAAAAAAAAACCACCAACAACAAAAAAAAGAAATACATCTACATGTGGAACAACTCCTACATAACACGTACTGAACGCTGGCAGAAGACCTCGACTTCCCAAAAGGCAAGAAAACTCCCCATGTACCCAGGTAGGGCAAAAGAAAAAAGAAAAAAACAGAGACAAAAGAATAGGGACGGGACCTGCACCAGTGGGAGGGAGCTGTGAAGGAGGAAAGGTGGCTATCCCCCAATATATTATCAGTTGTGGGAATACCAGTACATTAAAAAAATTTTCCTTTGTGATTATATTTATTTTAAAAAATGTGTTCAGTTATCATGAATCCAAAAAATAACATTTAAAGCTTTTTGAGGAAAAATAAATATTGAATTACAGAAAAATTAGAATAACCACTAGAAGCCCCTTTGCAGGAAGAGACTGCATGTGGCGGAGAGGGGGAAGCTTCGGAGCCACAGAGGAGAGCGCAGCAACAGGGTGCAGAGAGCAAAGTGGAGAGATTCCCACACAGAGGATTGGTGCCGACCAGCACTCACCAGCTGGAGAGGCTTGTCTGCTTACCCGCAGGGGCGGGCGGGGGCTGGGAGCTGAGGCTCGGGCTTCGATTGGAAGCCGGGAGAGGACTGGGGTTGGCGGTGTGAACACACCCTGAAGGGGCTAGTGCACCACAGCTAGCCGGGAGGGAGTCCCGGAAAAAGTCTGGAACTGCCGAAGAGGCAAGAGACCATTGTTCTGGGGTGCGTGAGGAGAGGAGATTCAAAGCACCGCCTAAACCAGCCCCAGAGATGGGCGCGAGTCGGGGCTATCAGCGTGGACCCCAGAGACGGGCTTGGGGCGCTAAGGCTGCTGCTGCCGCCACCAAGAAGCCTGTGTGCAAGTCTAGGTCACTCTCCACACCTCCCCTCCCGGGAGCCTGTACAGCCCGCCACTACCAGGGTCCCGGGATCCAGGGACAACTTCCCCCAGGAGAGCGCACTGCACGCCTTCGGCTGTTGCAATGTCATGTTGGCCTCTGTTGCCGCAGGCTCACCCCGCATCTGCACCCCTCCATCCCCCCGGACTGAGTGAGCCAGAGCCCCCGAATCAGCTGCTCCTTTAACCCCATCCTGTCTGAGAGAAGAACAGATGCCCTCAGGCGACCTACACACAGAGGCGGTGCCAAATCCAATGCTGAACCCCAGGAGCTGTTCAAACAAAGAAGATAAAGGGAAATCTCTCCCAGCAGCCTCGGGAGCAGTGGATTAAATCTCCACGGTCAACTTGATGTACCCTGCATCTGTGGAATCCCTGAATAGACAATGAATCATCCCAAATTGAGGAGGTGGACATTGGGAGCAACTGTAGACTTGGAATGTGCTTACTGCATCTAATTTTTACTGGTTTTATGTTTATCTTAGTTTAGTATTTGCAGTTTATTATCATAGGTAGATTTGGTTATTGATTTGGTTGCTCTCTTACTTTTTTAAAAAATATATATAGATAATATATATATTTTTCCTTTTTCTATTTTTGTGTGTATGCTTCTTTTTATGATTATATATGTATAGCTTTGCTTTTACCATTTGTCCAAGGGTTCTGTCTGTCCATTTTTTTATTACTTTTTTTATTTTTCATAATTTTTAAAAACTTTATCTTATTATATTTTCTTTCTTTCTTTCTTTCTTTCTTTCTTTCTTTCTTTCTTTCTTTCTTTCTTTCTTTCTTTCTTTCTTTCTTTCTTTCTTTCTTTCTTTCTCTCTTTTCTTTTTTCCCTTTTCTTCTGAGCCATGTGGCTGACAGGGTTTGGTGATCTGGCGGGGTGTCAGGCCTATGCCTCTGAGGTGGGAAAGCTGAGTTCCAGACATTGGACCATCAGAGACCTCCCACCTCCACATAGTAGCAAATGGTGAAAGCTTTCCCAGAGATCCCCATCTCAATGCTAAGACCCAGCTCCACTCAATGACTGGCAAGCTACAGTGCTGGAAACCCTAAGCCAAACAACTAGCAAGACAGGAACACAACCCCACCCACTAGCAGAGAGGCTGCCTAAAATCATAATAAGGTCACAGACACCCCAAAACAAACCACTGGACGTGGTCCTGCCCACCAGGAAGACAAGATCCAGCCTCATCCACTGGAGCACAGGCATCAGTCAGCTCCACCAGGAACCTACAAAACCCACTGAACCAACCATAGCAACTGGGGGCACACACCAAAAAAAATAGGAATTACGAACCTGCAGGCTGAAAAAAGGAGACCCCAAACAGTAAGTTAAGCAAAATGAGAAGACAGATAAACACACAGCAGATGAAGGAGCAAGGTAAAAACCAACCAGGCCAAACAAACTAAGAGGAAATAGACAGCCTAACTGAAAAAGAATTCAGAGTAATGATAGTAAAGATGATCAAAAATCTTGGAAATAGAATGGAGAAAATACAATAAACCCCTTAACAAGGATCTAGAAGAACTAAAGAGCAAACAAACAATGATGAACAACACAATAAATAAAATTAAAAATTCTCTAGAAGGAATCAATAGCAGAATAACTGAGGCAGAAAAACAGATAAGGGTCCTATAAGATGAAATAGTGGAAATAGCTACTACAGAGCAGAATACACAAAAAAGAATGAAAAGAATTGAGGATAGTCTCAGAGACCTCTGGGACAACATTAAATGCAACAACATTCGAATTATAGGGGTCCCAGAAGAAGAGAAAATGAAAGGGACTGAGAAAATATTTGAAGAGATTATAGTTGAAAACTGCCTTAATATGGGAAAGGAAATAGACAATCAAGTCCAGGAAGCACAGAGTCCCATACAGGATAAATCCAAGGAGAAACATGCCAAGTCACATATTAATGAAACTATCAAAAATTAAATACAAAGAAAAAATATTAAAAGCAGCAGGGGAAAAACAACAAATAACAGACAAGAGAATCCCCACAAGGTTCACAGCTGACCTTTCAGCAGAAACTCTGAAAGCCAGAGGGAGTGGCAGGACATATTTAAAGTAATGAAAGGGAAAAACCTACAACCAAGATTACTCTACCCAGCAAGGATCTCATACAGATTCTACGGAGAAATTAAAACCTTTACAGACAAGCAAAAGCTAAGAGAATTCAGCACCACCACACCAGCTTTACAACAAATGATAAAGGAACTTCTCTAGGCAGGAAACACAAGAGAAGGAAAAGACCTACAATAACAAACATAAAACAATTAAGAAAATGGTAAAAGGAAGATACATATCGATAACTACCATAAATGTAAATGGATTAAATGCACCAACCAAAAGACATAGACTGGCTGAATGGTTACAAAAACAAGACCCGTATATATGCTGGCTACAAGAGACCTACTTTAGACCTAGAGACACATACAGACTGCAAGTGAGGGGATGGATAAAGATATTCCATGTAGGCTTCCTTGGTGGCACAGTGGTTGAGAATCCGCCTGCCAATGCAGGGGACACGGGTTTGTGCCCCGGTCCGGGAACATCCCACATGCCGTGGAGCAGCTGGGCCCTTGAGCCATGGCCACTGAGCCTGTGCATCCGGAGCCTGTGCTCTACAACGGGAGAGACCACAACAGTGAGAGGCCCGTGTACCACCAAAAGAAAAAAAAAAAAAAAATTCCATGTAAACGGAAATCAGAAGAGAGCTGGAGTAGTAATTCTCATATCAGACAAAATAGACTTTAAAATAAAGATTATTACAAGAAACAAAGAAGGACACTACATAATGATCAAGGAATCTATCCAAGAAGATATAACAATTGTAAATATGCACCCAACATAGAAGCATGTCAATACATAGGGCAAATGCTAACAGCCATTAAAGGGGAAATCATCATAGGGGACTTTATCACCCCACTTTCACCAATGGACAGATCACCCAAAATGAAAATAAATAAGGAAACACCAGCTTTAAATGACACATTAGACCACATGGACTTAATTGATATTTATTGGACATTCCATCGGAAAACAATAAAATACACTTTCTTCTCAAGTGCTCATTGAACATTCTCCAGGATAGATAATATCTTGGGTCACAAGTCAAGCCTTGGTAAATTTAAGAAAATTGAAATTGTATCAAGTATCTTTTCTGACCACAATGCTATGAGACTAGATATCAATTACAGAAAATATCTGTAAAAAATACAAACATATTGAGGCTAAACCATACACTACTAAATAATCAAGAGATCACTGAAGAAATCAAAGAGGAAACCAAAAAATACTTAGAAACAAATGACAATGAAAACATGACGACCCAAAACCTATGGGATGCAGCAAGAGCAGTTCTAAGAGGGAAGTTTATAGCAATACAATCCTACTTCAAGAACAAGAAACATCTCAAATAAACAACCTAACCTTACACAAAAAGCAATTAGAGAAAGAAGAACAAAAAAACTCCAAAGTTAGCAGAAGGAAAGAAATCAAGGTCAGATCAGAAATAAATGAAAAGGAAATGAAGGAAATGCCAGCAAAGATCAATAAAACTAAAAGGTTCTTTGAGAAGATAAACAATATTAATAAACCATTAGCCAAACTCATCAAGAAAAAAAGGGAGAAGACTCAAATGAATAGAATTAGAAATGAAAAAGAAGTAACAACTGACACTGCAGAAATACAAAGGATCATGAGAGATTAGTACAAGCAACTATATACCAATAAAATGGACAACCTGGAAGAAACAGACAAATTCTAAGAAAAGCACAACCTTCTGAGACTGAACCAGGAAGAAATAGAAAATATGAACAGACCAATCACAAGCACTGAAATTGAGACTGTGATTTAAAATCTTCCAACAAACCAAAGCCCAGGACCAGATGGCTTCACAGGCGAATTCTATCAAAAGTTTAGAGAAGAGCTAACACCTATCCTTCTCAAACTGTCAAAATATAGCAGAGGGAGGGACATTCCTAAACTCATTCTACAAGGCCACCATCACCCTGATACCAAAACCAGACAAAGATTTCACAAAGAAAACTACAGACCAATATCACTGATGAACACAGATGCAAAAATCCTCAACAAAATTCTAGCAAACAGAATCCAACAGCACATTAAAAGGATCATACACCATGATCAAGTGGGGTTTATCCCAGGAATGCAAGGATTCTTCAATACACGCAAATCAATCTATGTGATACACCATATTAACAAATTGAAGGAGAAAAACCATATGATCATCTGAATAGATGCAGAGATAGCTTTCAACAAAATTCAACATCCATTTATGATTAAAAACACTCCAGAACATAAGCTTAGAGGGAACTTAACTCAACATAATAAAGGCCATATATGACAGATCCACAGCCAACATCGTTCTCAGTGATGAAAAACTGAAACCATTTCCTCTAAGATCAGAAACAAGACAAGGTGGTCCACTCTCACCACTATTATTCAGCATAGTTTTGGAAGGTTTAGCCACAGGAATCAGAAAAGAAAAAGAAATAAAAGGAATCCAAATCGGAAAGAAGATGTAAAACTGGCACTGTTTGCAGATGACATGATACTATACATAGAGAATCTCAAGGATGCCACGAGGAAACTACTAGAGCTAATCAACGAATTTGGTAAAATAGCAGGATACAAAATAAATGCACAGAAATCTCTTTCATTTCTCTACACGAATGATGAAAAATCTGCAACAGAAGTTAAGGAAACACTCTCGTTTACCACTGCAACAAAAAGAAAAAAAAATACCTAGGAATAAACCTACGTAAGGAGACAAAAGATCTGTATGCAGAAAACTATAAGACACTGATGAAAGAAATTAAAGATGATACAAACAGATGGAGAGATATACCATGTTCTTGGACTGGAAGAATCAACATTTTTAAAACGAGTATATTACCCAAAGCAATCTACAGATTCAGTGCAATCCCTATCAAACTACCAATGACATTTTTCACAGAAGTAGAACAAAAAAATTCACAATTTGTATGGAAACCCAAAAGACCTCAAATAGCCAAAGCAATCTTGAGAAAGAAAAATGGAGCTGGAGGAATCAGGATCCCTGAATTCAGACTATACGACAAAGCTACAGTAATCAAGACAGTATGGTACTGGCACAAAAACAGAAATACAGATCAATGGAACAAGATAGAAAGCCCAGAGATAAACCCAAGCACATATGGTCGGTCACCTTATTTCTGACAAAAGAGGCAAGAGTATACAATGAAGAAAATATAGCCTCTTCAATAAGTGGTGCTGGGAAAACTGGACAGCTACATGTAAAAGAATGAAATTAGAACACTCCCTAACACCATACACAAAAATAAACTCAAAATGGGTTAAAGACCTAAATGTAAGGCCAGACACTATAAAACTCTTAGAGGAAATCATAGGCAGAACACTCTATAACATAAATCACAGCAAGATCCTTTTTGACCCACCTCCTGGAGAAATGGAAATAAAAACTAAAATAAACAAATGGGACCTAATGAAACTTAAAAGCTTTTGCACAGCTAAGGAAAACATAAACAAGACGAAAAGACAACCCTCAGAATGGGATAAAATATTTGCAAATGAAGCAATTCACAAAGGATTAACCTTCAAAATTTACAAGCAGCTCATGCAGTTCAATATCAAAAAACAAACAACCCAATCCAAAAATGGGCAGAAGACCTAAATAGTCGTTTCTCCAGAGAAGATCTACAGATTGCCAACAAACGCATGAAAGGATGCTCAACATCACTAATCATTAGAGAAATGGGAATCAAAACTACAATGAGGTATCACCTCACACCAGTCAGAATGGCTGTCATCAAAAAATCTACAAACATAAAATGCTGGACAGGGTGTGGAGAAAAGGGAACCCTCTTGCACTGTTTGTGGGAATGTAAATTGATACAGCCACTATGGAGGACAGTATGACGATTCCTTAAAAAACTGAAAATAGAAATACCATATGACCCAGCAATCCCACTACTGGGCATATACCCTGAGAAAACCATAATTCATAAAGAATCATGTACCACAATGTTCATGGCAGCTCTATTTACAAGCAACCTAAGTGTCCATTGACAGATGAATGGATAAAGAAGATGTGGCACATATATACAATGGAATATTACTCAGCCTAATAGAGAAAGGAAATTGAATTATCTGTAGTGAGGTCGATGGACCTAGAGTCTGTCATACAGAGTGAAGTAAGTCAGAAAGAGAAAAACAAATACTGTATGCTAACACCTATATGGAATCTAAAAAAAGAAAAAAAAAGTTACTGAAGAACCTAGGGGCAGAACAGGAATAATGATGCAGCCGTAGAGAATGGCCTTGAGGACACTGGGAGGGGGAATGGTAAGCTGGGACGAAGTGAGAGAGTTGCACAGACATATATACACTACCAAATGTAAAATAGATAGCTAGTGGGAAGCAGCTGCATAGCACAGGGAGAACAGCTCAGTGCTTTGTGACCACCTAGAGGGGTGGGATAGGGAGGGTGGGAGGGAGATGCAAGAAGGAGGAGATATGGGGATATATGTATACATATAGCTGATTCACTTTGTTATACAGCAGAAAGTAACACAACATTGTAAAGCTACTATATTCCAATAAAGATGTTAAAAAAACACATTTACCATTTCAAATTGTTCATGGGATAAAATCTTCAAGGAGGACTACCCCTCCTTCCCTCCCCCAGCTTTTGTTTTTCGAGCCTCACCTTAACAATACTGTTCTTTGAGTTGGCACAAACCTTAATCTCTCTGTGTCTCAATTCTCTCATCTGTAAAATGGGTTAATACCCATGTTAATCTGACAGAATAGAAGTAAATCATACTAAATAAGCCCATGTATGATAAAATATTTAACATCTCATATTTGAATAGATGTTTCCTACCAACTTCAGGAAGTGGACTCAGCAAAAGCACTTGACCGCGATTTTTTGATTACGTCTAAAGAAATGTATTGTGTACCCTTGATAGGAACTTAATTAATTGGTAACTATTTTCTCCCTCTATAAAAAAACTAAGCTAGGAATTCCTGCCTTCAAATACATCCTTTCAATATAGAGAATAAATTCCTGGATGAGCAAAAGGTAAATTAAGCCACCCAATGAGTGAGGTCCTCATTTATGTGAAGGGTCTTGGTGATATTTTCTGTCCATTTTGTAGTGGCTGCTGTTTCCCAATCCCAGACCTGAACCATGAGGAACACTTAAGATTCTCACCAAGTGCTGACCATGGAGAAAGAGACTGTAAAAATGTGTCAACTCACTTATATCTGTGACCCTTAAGGGCTCTACGCTCTCTCCAGCCTCCACACATGAACTGTTCTAACTGAATTCTTCTTACCAGTGTCCTGCTGCATCTGTCCCATGTAAGCATCTTCCCTGGGTAAACAAGTGCTTGTGTCCTGTCTCTCTTTGCAGGTGACTGTCTCTCCTTAGGTTTTGGGCTGTCTCATTGCCCTGTAACCTCATGTCTTTGAATGATGAGAGGACTTTCATGAGCTTGAAGTTTGCTCTGCTCTTTTGCTGTAAGATCAGGAACAATGCTCCTTCTAACGTTCTATATGTCTGAATAGAAACAGGAAGTTCTGCTATAAGTTTTAACTTGAATCCTTGTGCTGATTAGAGGAGATAGGCACTATTTTTAAAATGAGAGGCTGGCTCAGAGTTTAACTTCAAGGACCCACATGGCTTGGAAAGGGTGGAGCTGGGTCTTGAACCCAAAGCTTTGTAACCACCACACAGACTTACTTCCTAAACCTGTCTTTCAGGAATGGCACATTCTTCAGTGTGTCTAGTCTGTAGCTTATGTGCAGATGAGGCTGAACAAAAAAGTTGGGGGCAGTTCATAGAAGGTTTTGAATGCCAGGTGTGGAGGTGTGACCATTAGGCTGTAGTGAGTCAAAGATTTCAGACCAACGTGTCTTAGCCGTTAGGAAAAATGACATTTTGTCCTTCGAAAAGAATAATCCGGCATCAGTATGGAGGATGCATCAGAAAGGCCAAGAGGGCAGGAATGTGGATGGAGGCAGGGGAATTAAATTTTTGAACTGTTTGGGACAGGAGAATCAACAGTACTTAATTTGAGGGTAGCGGTCCGATGTTTGAGAATCTGATTTGTGTTTTTGAGAAGAGGAAAAGTGACATGTAATGAGTTTATTCAGAATCAGGAGGAGGACCTGGTTTGGCAAGGAAGGTGGGTAATGAGCTTGGATTTTGACAGACTGAGCAGCAGGTGTCCAGCCCATGGAGGGAAGTCTAACAGGTCACTGGAAATGGGTGTCCAGAACTCTGGAAGCAGGTTATGCGATGGGCTGCACCAGGTGGGTGTCTCTAAGGCTTTGCCTCTCACCTATGCGCCTACATTTCACCAAGCACGTGCTCCAGAATCTGGAAAACTTAAATAAAATCAAATGGGAATTTTCAGGAGTTTTAATGTAGCTTACGTGAAAAGCAAGCAGGGCTTTCTTCCTCTCTCAGGCTAGAGCTCATCAGACGGTGACAATTTGAAATTTATGACTCAGACATTTAACATGTTTCAAGGAGAACATTATCATTTGAAAACCTTGTAAAGAGAAATGTGTCTGTACCAAGAAGCGACACTATCTTCTTTTTGTAAAGAGACCCCAATCATTTACATTTTCACGTTTGCTTCCCATCTTGTGTTAAATAATTCTGACATTTTCTTCAAATGCAAATTACATTTCTGAAAATTTCTAAAATGTGAGCTTTTATTTTTCTAAAAAAAAATAATGGTGGGGAGAGAGAGGGAGAGTTAGTTTTTTCATGTGACAACTAACTATGTGATAACTCTGGCCATCTCCTGGGTCTCTAACTCCCACCCAGCCTGGTTAAAAAAAGAAAGGTACTAGTTTCATCTGGTTTTTCTGCCTGGCAACACAACTTCTATCAGAACTTGGTTCCTTGCTTCTTAAGTGGCTAAGGAGCTAGCTGTTCAGATAAACATTCAAAGTATTCAGTATTAACATATGAAACCTTAACCTTGGGATTGGAAGGACCTTCAAGGTCACCAGATGATAGGTACTCCCCTCCATCGCTGAATTTCCATTAAGTCTCTCCACACACTGAGTATGCAGTGAGAGCTAACGTATCTTCAATAGTATGCTTAAACTAAGATAATCAAATTAAATTTCAATTACATATAAAAGCTTCCCCCCATTGGTCCTAGTTACCACTGTAGCCTTATCCTCGGTTAGAGTCAGTATTGAGTAGCTGGTCAGGTTGGGCTTTGCAGACAGACATATTAGGGTTCAAGTCCTTCCCCTGATACATGAATCATACTTTGAGCACAGTCTGTATAACCTGGGAGGTTGTCAGAAATGCAGAACTTTGGGCTCCACCTCAGACTTACTGAATCATAATCGTTATTTTAATATGATCCCTGGGTGATCCACACACACATTAAAGTTTGAGAAGTGTTGCTCGAAGAACTCAGTAACTTACCCACACGCTCAGTTTCTTGTCTGAAAATTGAGATGGTTGGACTTGATAATCTCAAAAAGTTCCCTTCATCTACAAAACATTAAAATAATAAATTCAGAATTAATAAAAATCTATTGGCAGAATTATTATTATTATTATTATTATTTTTTTTTTTTTTTTTGAGGTACGCGGGCCTCTCACTGTTGTGGCCTCTCCCGTTGCGGAGCACAGGCTTCGGACGCGCAGGCTCAGCGGCCATGGCTCACGGGCCCAGCTGCTCCGCAGCAAGTGGGATCTTCCCAGACTGAGGCACGAACCTGTGTCCCTTGCATCGGCAGGCGGACTCTCAACCACTGCGCCACCAGGGAAGTCCAGCAGAGTATTTTTAATAAGGGAAACCTGTTGACAATCTGGATAGAAAACATAGGGAAATTTTAAAGTAAACTATTATTTAGCCACTATTGAAAAATTACAACCAAATAGAAATTTCTGGAGAGAACGTCAAGAAAAGATTAGGATCTAAAAATTAATGATTCTAATCTAGAAAACTGGTACGGATGAACCAGTTTGCAAGGCAGAAATAGAGACACAGATGTAGAGAACAAATGTATGGACACCAAGGGGGAAAAGGGGGAGATGAATTGGGAGATTGGGATTGACATATATGCACTAATATATATAAAACAGTTAACTAATGAAAACCTACTGTATAACACAGGGAACTCTACTTCACTTTGCTGTACAGTAGAAACTAACACAGCATTGTAAAACAACTGTACCCCAATAAAAAATAAATAAATAAAATAAAATTTAATGATTCTATTTAATAAACAGGAAAAAAAATTGGAAAAATACCAAAATGTCTACAGTGATTATATATAGGTGATGTGATTAGAAATGGTTATTTCCCTGTCAGTCTCTCCTTTCCAACCCCCATTTATTAAGTACATGTGATTTAATAGTAAAGGGGAAAAAACCCCAAACACCTTATTTTTTGATCAACAAGGATCAAATAGAAGACATGAAAATGTCATCTTACAAACAAACACAGAATTCATTTTATAATGAATGTACCAAATTTATTCTTCATCCTACAGAATATGTCCTTCAGCTATTGTCTTCCAAGGCCCAACTCAAGTCCCACTTCTTGCAAGCCAACGTCTTACATACTCTGAGGTCAGGGATCTTGTTTGAATCAAGTCTGCATCCTGTTTTGACAAAGACACCAACTCTGATTAGGAACAAAGGAAATGTGAAATGAAGGAAAGGAAGGAAGGAAACAGGGGAGGGAAGGAGAGGGAGGGAGGAAGGAAGAACGAAAGAATAAAAGGATTTGCAAGTCTCGATGCTGACTTAACTCCGGTCCCTTTAGAATCCTGTGGGATATTTCTGAGCCATATCTGGCTATTAAGAAATGGCCTTGCATTTTTCCCTCTAGTGTCATGGTCTTTCTTCTCCAATGAGATTTCAAGTACCATAAAAAGGTGAAAACATCTTCTTTAAAAATATGTGCTTGGATTCTTCTTTTCTGAAGCAATTTAGTTTGGGAGACATATTGTTTATTCCTAGTCATGTAGGAACAGGGTGAGACCCCAGGATTGTCAACAACGTGTGATGGTGAAAGGTTGGGACGCAAGATGGTCTACTGGGCTTTTTAAATTTACAAACATACCAGAGCGTCTTGAGTGTATGTGCATAAGAGCAGTGCTTCAAATACATGAGGCAAACACTGATAAACTGCAAGATGAACTAGATATATCCACAGATAGATTAGGAGATTTCAATACTCCTCTTTCAATAGTTGATAGAACAACTAGACAACAAATTAAGACAGATATAGGAAACATGAACAACACTTATGGTCACTTGACCTAATTGACCTTTATAGAACACTCCACACAATAATAGCAGAATTAATATTCTTTTCAAGTGCACATGCACTATTTATCAAAATAGACTATATGCTGGATCACAAAAATCTCTATAATTTGAATTAAATTCATATAAAATATAATCTCTGAGCATATTGGTTTTAGACTGAAAGCAGCTTTTTTTGCCCCTTTCTTGTTTGCCCACTTTTGTTCCTCTCTAATGGTAAAAGAACACAATTATAGGAATGAGATCACTAGGCAATTTAATATAATTCCTGACTTATGTTCTCCTGAACACACACCATGCCTTGCTTAACCTGTTGATTCTTTTTCTAGATTAAAAGAAGTAAGAATGAAGTAGTTAAAGAATGACTAGCTCTCTACCCCCAACAGTCCCCTTGTCAGTCCTGTAGGCAGATCACAAGGACAAGATAACATCTGAAGAAAGAGTCAGCCAGTCTGCATTCAACAAAGAATGATGCAGAATCCAACCTCCTGCCTTGATGATTCACTGAGATTCTTTCCCCTTTTTCCACATTAGCATCAATACATATGAAATACTTGGATGGAGCTGGAATGAGGGTGGGCTACATGAAACACTCACCTCAATCCCAGAACTAAAGGGAGCACCGAAAACTGACTAATAAAGATAAATGACATTTATAATGTAATCTTTTAAAATACCAAAATTAATGCAAAACTCTGTGATTAGTAAATATCAACATTTTAAATAAAGACAGGATGTTGTTTTGCTTGTGATTCTACATTATCGTGCAAGAGGAACAGTTTGTCCCAACCAGTTGGTGGTTGCAAGACTTGTATACTGAGAATTACAAAACTGAGAAAATTAAACAGCACATAAACAAACATTGGAAAGATATATTATTTTATGGGTCAGAGGACTTTGTATTATTAAGTGATCGATTTTTCCCAAATTTATCTATAGATTCAACAATTATCAAAATCACAAGATAATATTTTTTGGTAGAAGTTAAGAAGTTGACTCTAAAATTCAAATGGAAATGCAAAAGACATAGAATAGCTAAAATAATTCTGAAAAAGAATAACCAAAGTGGAGGACTTTTACTACCTGACTTCAATATTTCATATGAATCTACCACAATATAAAGACAGTGTGGTAGTGACATCAAGATAGACAGAGTAATGAAATAGAGTAGAGAATCCAGAAATTGACCTACACATATATGATCAATTACTTTTCAACAAAGGTGCAAAGACAGCTCAGTGGAGAAAAGATAGTGTTTTAAACAAATGATTAACTATCCATATGCCCCCCCAATTTTTAAAAAAAATTTCGATCATTTCTCAATGGTTCTCAAATAGTTTTGAGTAAAACGCCAATCTACAGTAAGTCCCCTACATACGAACCTTCAAGTTGTGAACTTTCAAAGATGTGAATGTGCCTTCGCATGTCCAATCACGTAAGTTAGTTCACATGTCTGGCGTACATTGTCACATGCCTGAATCCTCTACAAGTGGTTGTGCTTTTGTGTACTTTACTGCACAGTACTGTACAGAATACAGTAGTACAGTATCTATTTCAAAATAGATCTGCAAGAGGATGACTTCATTGAACTCCTTGCTGTGCAACACGAGGAGCTGACTAATGAAGACGTGATGGAATTGGAGGCCCAGAGAAAGGATGAAGAGAGACAAGATAAATAATAAGTAACTGAAGAACCAAAGAGATTCACAAAGCAGGAAATAGTAAGGGAAATTTCTTTATTTGAGGAGGCATTTTTAGTTTTTGAGGCACAGTATCCAAATGTAGAATGGTCCACAAAGGTTGAAGCAGCCGTTCAGAATACAATCCAGTGCTTCAGTGTCATCTATGATGAGAAAAAAAAGAGCTACCACCCAGACATCACTAGATCATTTTTTCAAGAGAGTAGATAGAATTGAATCCAGCAAGGAACCAGAACCTGTGCCATCAACGTCAGGCGTGAGTGAAATTTCAGCTTGCCCTCTGTCTCCTATGGCTGACGATCGTTCAGCTCTACCATCTCCCATCTCCTCTTCCTCCTCCAGTCAGTAACACTTCTTGCCTGTTCACTCGATGCCAGCCCTGTATGCCAGCTGTTGGACTGTACTACTGTACTTTTCAAGGTGCTGTACTGTAAGATTAAAAATGTTTATTTTTTGGTTTTTTTTTAATGTATTATTTGTGTGAAAAGTATTATAAACCTATTACAGTACAGTACTATACAGCCAATTATGTTAGTTGGGTCCCTAGGCTAACTTTGTTGGACTCACAAACAAATTGGACTTATGAATGCACTCTCGGAACAGAACTGGTTCGTATGTAGGGGACATACTGTATAAAACTCATAGAAGGAAGTCTTATGATCTTGGGTAAGGCAAAGATTTCTTAAACATAATATCTAAAACATGATACATAAAATAAAAATTATAAATGGGCTTTCATCAATGTTAAAAACTTTTGCTCTGTAAAATATCCTGCTACTAAAATGAAAAAACAAGCTACAGAATGGGAGAAAATATTAGCAAATCACATATCTGATTAAGGACTTGTATTCCAGAATATATAAAGAACTCTCAAAACTGAATAATAAGAAACAAATCCTCCTTCTCCCAAGTAGGAAAAATATTTGAAATAGACACTTCACCAAAAAAGGTATAGAGACAAAAAACAAACACATGAAAAGAGGTTCAATGCCATTAGTTATCAGAGAAATGCAAATTTAAATCACAATGAAATACCACTACACATATATTACAATGGCTAAAATTAAAAAGAATAAGCATTTTAAGTTTTGGCAAGGATATAGAGCAATTGGAATTCTCATATACTGCTAGTAGGGATGTAAAATGGTACAACCACTTTGGAAGACAGTTTAGCCATTTCTATGAAAAGCTAACATACACCTATTAGTCTAGGAATTTATTTAAGAACACGTGTTCAGAAACTGTCAAGTAAGCATTTCAGGCTTTGTAAGCCAAAATGCTACATATTCTGCTATTTTAACGTAACAACAGCTGCAGGCAATAAGCAAATAAATACATGCAAGAGCATGGCTGAGTTTGTGGAAAGTACATAATAAGTCATTGTCTCCGGATCTCTGCAGATGTCCACATAAAGACCTGTACAAGAATGCTCAGAGCAGCTTTCTTTGTGAAGCTCCAAACTGGAAACCACCCAGATTTCTATCAGCAGATGAATGGATAAACAGGCAGTGGTATAGCCATACAATGGAATAATACTCAGGACTGAAAAATAATGAATTAAACTTGTGTCCTAGCAGAGTCACTAAAATAATAATGAATTATTGATAAACACAATACGATGAATCTCCAAATAATTATGCTGTATGAAAGCCAGAACTCCCTTCCCCCTAAGAAGAGTACATTTGGTATGATTCCATTAGTATGTAATATTTCAGAAGATACCAAGTAATCTATAACGACTAAAAGCAGACCAGTGGTGGCTGGCAAAAAGGAATGAAAGGAGGGTTAGAGAAAAGTATTGTAAAAGGGCACAAGGAAACTTTTGAGAGTGATGGTATATCTGTTATCTGGATTGTGATGTCGGTTTCATGGATGTACACATATGTCAAACTTGTCAAACTGTACACTTTAAATATGCTCAGTTTGTTGTGTGTCAACTATACCTCCATAAAAATGATAAAACCCAAAACATACACCTGGCGTGGAGGAGCAGGGTGGAACTGGCCTCAGATAGCATGGAAGCTGAGACCTTGATGCCATTGGGACTTACTTTTTCTCACCTGACTTCTCTCTACAGATCATTTTCTTTCTCTGTCCCTGTGGAGGCAAAAGGCCTTGCTCTACTTTCTGGAATAACACAGAACAAGCCTTGGAGGGCAGCCAAATGATGTCCTGCAAAGGACATGGGCGAAGGAGAAAGACAGACCTGAGTGAATATAAGATCTGCTACTTGCTTGCTTTGTGATTCTGGAAAAGATCAAAACCTGTTTTCTAATCAGGAAAATGGGAGAATTGCTTACTTTGCAAGGTTGTTGTAAGGATTAAAGAGATGAGTGGGAAATCATAAGAAGTGCTTGGTATACCCACCAAACACTAGCTTTCTTCTTCTTCATATACCAACCCTATTCGTCAGGGTTCTCCAGAGAAACAGAATCAATCAGGCACCTTTATGTATAGAGAGGTTTATTTTAAGAAACCAGCTCATGGAGGTTGGCAAGTCCGATATCTTCAAGGCAGGCCATGGGCTGGAGACCCAGGGAAGAATTGATGTTGCATCCTTGAGTCTGAAGGCCATCTGCTGACAGGTTTCCTTTTTCCTCAGGGAAACTTGGTCTTTTCTCTTAAGGACTTCAACTGATTGGGTGAGGCCCACCCACATTATGAAGAGTAATCTGCTTTTCTCAGTCTCCTGATTTAAATGGTAATCACATCTAAAATGTACCTCACAGCAACAGCTAGACTGGTGTTTGATCAAATGACTGGGCACCATCTCCTAGCCAAGTTGACTCATAAAATTAATGATCACACCATCACTTCAACTATTTGAAGAGGACAGTTTTGATGGTTGGCACTGTTCTGTCTCAAAGCTAAATATTTTTAGATTCTCTTTCCCACTCCATGGGTAGTGACCCTTCTTTGCTTTCATTCCTAAGCTCTCTCATGTCTTTCAATAGACTTAGAAATTCACACCTCTGCTCCCCACCCAGTGATGTTAGATATCTAATATTACCCAGTGATATTAGATACAAACTCCTGCATTTATGGACTTCATTTCCTTTGCATCTTGAAGTGACCTCACTCTTAAGAGTTCAACCAACTGCCTTGTTTAAAGAACTTGAGTCTGTAATGAAGTACTGACATTATTTTAAGATGCAAAACTCTTTCCTTCCATTAGGCCTCGACAATTTTATGAGAGGTCAGAAAACACAGGATGAGCCCTTGGACTTCAGCTATGGGCCATATGCCATAAGCCAGACTGCATCAGAGCTAAAGAATTTTAATTCCTTCACAATAAAGTTTAGTCTTAGCTTGTAAGGCTATGCCTGGGCTGGGAATTTAAATGTCTAAGAAGAGGCAGACAGGTTGCAATTTCATTGCTTCTAAACATGTGACTGCCTCAGGGGCTTCTGATTTATTTATTTTTTTTAATGGAGTGTGAGGCCATAAACCCTTCCTGCTGGCAGGCTGGCAGGCCGTGCACATTTTTGGAGGTGCACCAAGCTGCGGCAAAGAGTGTTATTGGGAAGCTGACTGAGTCCCCGTAATTAAAACCATGCTCAGCAAATGCTTTTGATTCCAGGGGTCACATCTGATTTCATCTAAAACATTCTTTTTGGTCCCCTCTTAACCCAGTCTTGACTTTTGAGCGTTCACATCATTACCAGAGTGGAGGGTGGGAGGAAATTGGGGGATGGGGTGGCAGAAGAAGGAATGTAAGTTATACATTGAGGGTTCAGAACTGGGTTTTGTTTGTAATTTGATTCCAATTGGACATTTGCAATACAGTATCAGTGAGTGGTTTTTGTTGTGCTGTTTCTTTATCTCGCTAACAAGTTTTTTTCTGAGTACTTTGAAAAAGGTAAGACTAAAAATAAGCTATTACAGGTGGGTACCCCTTATCATTCATCTCTCATATCTAACTCCTATCTTTTTCTAATGGAAAACATATATTTTCGTTCTTATTCACTTTAGCCAACACACTTCCAAATGTCAGCAGATTTTTTTTTTAACTTGCAGGTATCATCTTTTGAAATTGGACTTGGCCTTTACCTAAATATTTGCCATACAGAGTTTCACTTTGGATTAATGTTTTGTTCAGTGCCTGAAAAATCTGTGTAGTGAATGAAATCTTACTGTTCAAAATGGGGAGCCTTAGTCCAAAATCGCCTTGCTGATCTGGGCCACTCTTGGGAGATCTGGAAGGGCTCATGTCAAGTATCTAATCTGATTAGAAAAAAAGGGTACTCAGAGCTTTGCTAGAGTGGAATATGTTAGCCATTTATTTTCTCTGTAACATGCAGTATTACCTTTTCTAAGGTTTGGTACATGTTTCTGCAACTCCATTTTAGTTTAGAATAACTGCACTATCTTCTACACTTTCTCATACATTTTATCAATAACTTAGGGAGGAGGAGGTAAGAAATTTGAGGGTCCCAGTTTTAGTTACTTGATATTTACTGAGTACCTACGATGTGCCAAACAGCGTGCTGGCACAAAAGAAGACTAAACATAAACATCCTTCCTCTCTCTGCCTCAGGTTCTATCTGGAAAATGAGGTCCAGCCAGTGCGGAGCTGGTACACTGGCTCTCCAAAGGGGTTGGGGAAGAAGCCCTGATTGTGGTGTTTGCCATACCCACGGTGTAAAGAATCCCACTGTGGCCAGCCTTGTGAAACAAAACAAGACAGCATGGGCTGGAAAGAGATGTGCATGGTCCCCCAGCAGCAATCTGCGCTATCTCCAGGGCCCCCAACCCACTGGGCGCAGCTCACGTGCTGATTTCTCTCTCAGAGACGTCTGATCCTCTCTGACTCTCTGCCCTCTTCCCCCACATACATCAGAGTACCTGGGGCCCCTAGGGCAACTCATGTCTTTTTGTGGAATAAATGAATGTTAAGTAGGAAATGAACACCCTGAATTTTGAACATTAGCTAAAGGTTATATGCAAACACACCCTTATCTATAAACTCACTGGATCTCCTAGAAAGTGAGCTGTTCTCCTCTCTCTGGGGTTCATGTACTTCAGAAGAAGTGGCAGCTCTATAATCACGTTCTCTTCCTGGAATTTTTCTGGCAACCCACACATTGTCATTGGTGGCAGCATGGCCTGTGGCTTTAAGCCTTGCCTTGTGGTTTCCTTAAAGTAAAACCTTAAAGTGAGCTCTTGAATGAAGCTACGCGAAAAGTAATGATCCTCAAAAATGAACGCATTGTAACTTTGTAAATGCAAAGAAGACATTTAATTAGCCACCATAATAGCATCATTTAGGCTTCTTTTTTCTTTTCTTTCTTTTAAAAATAAGTGCTGTGACTAGAAATTGTGGGCACCACCGCCTTAGTCCCTTTAGCCCAATGCCTGGGACAGAGTTGGGGTGTGTGGAGAGGGGAGGATGAGTCTATTCTCTACATTCTAATTTTATAAATAGGCTCATATGATTTTTTTAATGGTAATAATAGTAATAATTTTTTTTAAATGGCCCCTTGGACAGAGAGGGAAGAGTTGTCAAGACACAGTGAAATAGTGTAGACCTACAGGAGTTTGGGTCCTGATAACTATCTGGGGGGGAATTCCCTGGCGGTCCAGTGGTTAGGACTCCGTGCTTTCACTGTGGTGGCCCAAGTTCAGTCCCTGGGTGGGGAACTAAGATCCCACAATCTGCATAGGGCAACCCCCTCCCTCAAAAAAAACTATCTGGGGTACATATAGCCAGTGTTTTAGTACGTTTGATTCATAGTTTCCACTCTGTGTAATGGGACTTCCAGAGCCATGGAGGGAAGAGGCAGGAATGAGTTTGACCAGTGGTGATGGAGAATTTCTAAATTTGAGGGACATAGAAATGGTGAAAGGGATATCTGACCAAGTGTTGTGCCTTTTCATTTTAACCTATGTGATTTATATTGGTTTGTGGTGGGGGGGGCGGGCTGATGGCCATGGATGAAAGTAACTCAGATCTTCACCACTTCCTGAAGTTGCTTTTTTTTTTTTTTTTTTCAGAAGCCGCCATTTTTATCTGCGGCTCTCTCCTTCCGCAGACTCCCTCACACTGCGCTGTTATGACTTCTCTTCCCTTCGAGGCTGCCCTTTGCGATCCATCTGTGATAAGCAACGTTACTGGTAAGCGGGAGCACACAGTTATTAGCAGTTGTAACCTTGGGTAAGTTATCTAACCTAATTGGGACTCAGATTCCTCCCCTGTTAAATGGGGGCATGGTAAGTCCTGACCTCATAGGTTTTTTGGACTATTAAATGAGATGATGACTGAGACATGCTTAGCACTGAGGTGGACTCACGTGGTTTTTCATTGAGAAATAATGAGAAAAACTGCAGGTAAAAGTTCAGGGCCGGACACTGAAATCAGCAGGACGTGGATGATCCTATTTGAATGGAGTTTACATGAGCAGGTATGGAGGAGAGCAGGGGGGTTTGATGAGCATATGAGAATGGAGAACATTTGTGGGGGGCACAGCGCTGTGCCCCCGCCCCAGTCCCCTTCAAGCCTGAAAGACTTATGCTTCAGCTGTGGGAAGGTTGTCTTAGCTCTTGGCTGTCAGCCTGCAGCAGCCAAGAGCCCACTCACCAAAGGTGGCCCCTCTTCCCTGGCGTACCTGCATCCTTTGACTGACTGATGCAGGGATATGAAGGCTCGTCTCCTTACCCCAATTTGGGTCAATGCTGAAGGGCCATCCCAGCCTCAGGCTCCTGCTGTGTTAGCCAAGGCCTTGTTAGACTGAACCTGTGGCATAATAAGAACTACATATTTGGTCTCTGCCCTCCTTCCCCTGCTCTTGGCACATAGCTCCTGAAACCCTTGGAATTTTGGAAGTGATAACTGTTCTTCTATATGCTAAGGAGATGCCTGGTGGCTGGGGCTCCTGCATAGTCTCAGGATGGGTGTTGGTGGCCAGGGGAACAAAGCATGTGAGTAGAGGGTTGGAAATCTCAGCCTCACCCCTTGACCTCTAGGAGAGAAAAGGGACCAGAAGTTGAATTAACTACCAATGGCCAATGATTTAATCAATTGTGCCTATGTAATGAAGCCTCTATAAAAATCCTTAGTGATGGGATTTAGAGAGCTTCTGGGTTGGTGACCATATGGAGGTGCTGGGAGGGTGGTGTGTCTGGAGACGACATTGAAAGCTCTGTGCCCCTTCCCACATACCTAGGCCTGTGCATCCATTCCATCTGGTTGCTCCCGAGTTGTATCCTTTTATAACAAACCAGTAATCTAATAAGTAAATTGCTTTCCTAAGTTCTGTGAACCATTTTAGCAAATTATTGAACCTGAGGAGGAGGTCCTGGGAACCTTCAATTTATAGCCCGTTAGTTAGAAGCAGGTGACAACCTGGACTTGTAGTTGGCATCTGAAGTGGAGTTGGCAGGGACAGTCTTGTAGGACGGAGCCCTCAACCTTGTAGGGTCTGTGCTACCGCCAGGTAGATAGTGTTAGAATTGAATTAAATTGTAAGACCTCCAGCTGGTGTCAGAGAATTGTTTTGTGCCAAAATTTCACACATTTGGTGACCAGAGGTGAAGTTGTATGAGTAGTGAAATAGAAGAAAAAGAGTTTTTTCCTTAGAGTGTGGAGAATACAGAGAGAAATAAGAGCTTTTCGTTTCAGCACCACAGTCCAACCTTCCCTTCTGCCCACTTCTACAAGAGTTCTCCCCTGTGAACTTCCTGCTCACTAATCATCTTTTCAGAGCGTGCTTGCCAGGAAACCCAACTTGCGATAGCATCCAAGTCACAGGGAGCAGCAAGAACACAGACAGGGAAGGATGAAAAGGCCAGGCAAGGTCTCTAGTGATGGCTAATGATGTTTGGTGTGAGGAAGAATGTTCTAAGAGGTTGGCTTTCGTTGTCTACTCTGAAGTTGTGGCCACTGGGGAAGCTGATGCAAAAAACAAATGGTGCCTGGTTCTCCACTGGCTCCTCTGCTGAAGCCTCAAACACAGAATGCCAATGTTCTTCAGCTGCATAAAGAAAGGGGAACTCAAGAACGTATCTCCTCCTTCAGTATCTTCCAGATTCCTAACAGAGACAGCTTAACTGCATGAGGTCAGCCAAACCTCAGGGCAAGTTGTCTATAGACAATCCTCAGCATTCTCTACATCTAAAACCTGAAGCCAGCTGCCTTTTCCTGAGGGACAGTCAACTAAGAGAGTTATAGAGTCTGCTTGCTCCCTGCCTCCCATTCTGATGGAGACCACGTGACTCAAAGAGGGGTTTCTCCTCCTCCCCTCTCTGCCTTTTCTTTTGCCTACACAGTTATTAAATAGATCCCAACCCAATCCTTTGTGGAGATATTTCTGTATGAACAGAACTAATGATTTTATTGAATATTTTAAAATAATTATTAAAGCAATGCATGCAATTGAGTAAACAAGTTTGAATTTAAAAAAATAATGAAATGCTTTCCTCTTACTCTGGAACTCCCAAACTTAGTCCTAAGAAATAATCATAGTGAACAGTTCTGTTTCTTTCTAAAAATTTTCTATGTATAGTCAAGTGCATTTATATATATGAATTTTTAAAATTTGTTTTTTTTTTTAACACAAATGGGTACTTATATTACACATCCTTTTTTTGCCCCTTACTTCCTTTCCCATTTAACTTATAGATCATGTTCCATTGCAAGTAACCAAAAAACAAACTCATATTGTCATGAGTAATAAAGGATTTGGTGACTTATATACCTGGAAGTTCAGAGAAAGAGATTGGTTCAAGATTGATTTGACTCAGTGGCTTCATTATGTTACCAAATGTCCCTCTTTTTGCTCTGCAGTTCATGGTGTGATTGTTAAGGCTGGCTTCCCATTTTGGCTGCAAGATGACTTGCTAACATTCCCAGGACTACATAGTTATGTGTCCATATGTAGGCAGAGAGAGAAGTTATTTCTTGAAGTTCTCTCAGAAGAGCCAGATAGCTTTAATTTTATTATTTTTTCCCTTGAAGCCCAAGCCAACTTCTTTTCACATCTCATTGGCATAAATTGGGTCATGTGCCTTTATCAGAAGCAATTACCTTAGGAAGGGATGGGGCTACATGAGTAAGAACCCACCCCAGAGCCAGAGGGGGAGTTATTGTTCCCTAAGTATATGGTCTGTGAGTGGTAGGTGTGACTATCCATGCAAAAAATTTAAATATTTAGCAACATTACCAACATTGTTATACATTTATTTCTACAACCATATAGCTAGATCTATTTCCTTTAAGCAAGTTAAATTGTCAGTATAAGTCTCAATTGTATGGATACAATATCATTTATTTAATCAATCCCTGTTAATGGGCATTGAGGTTATTTTCAGCTTTTTCCTAGTATGAAGCAATCTTTGGTGAATGCTCTGCATGCATTTTGCACACACATAGATCACAGGTATATCTATGGCTAAATTCTCAGAAGAAGAGTTTAAGAATGTAACCCACCTACATTTAGTTGCAGAACATCATATCCACTCCAGGAGACAGAGACTCCAGTTGGAAATCTCAGGAATATTGCTCAAAATTACATTGTTGGACTGACCCACCAAAGGAGCTGCTGCCTAATTGAGAAGTTGCCACACAATTCTCAATTCCTAGAACCACACCACTATGGAGCCATGATCAAAGCACCAAGATCAGGAATCAGAAAGGATCAGGAAATGACACTGCTGCTGCTGCTGTTTCAGAATTGCCCTGCACTGGTAAATGATGCCCTATGCCCTGGATTCAATGCCCACAAAACTAAAGACCCCAGATAGAGTAGGCACAAAGTGTCTGCCTCATTTTTGCCAATTAAAACTCATACAGTACCTCAGATCGATGGAATCTAATTTATATTCAAAACCCTATCTGCAAGGGAGTGTGGGCAATGCCTAACTTTCTAGCCTCTGCTGTCAAGAAGGCACACTGGAAGGAGAAAGAAACACATGCCAGTCTCTCACATATAAGGGAGTTTGCATTTTTAATTATCCTAGATCCTGCCAAAATGCCCAAAGGGAGAAATTCTATTTGCTGCCTTTGTAAAACTAAGATCTCTGTGGCCACAATGGCCTCTGCCTCAACTTCACAGTGACTGTGTAGACCAAAAGCAATCCTTCAGAGCCTGCAGAGGTTATGAGAGATGAGCTGATCTCCACCTGCCACAAAGAGGCAAGGTTGAGAGAAACCTTATCTGCCTAATTAGAAGACGAAGATGATCTCTTTCAAAGACATGAGACCTGTTTAGCCATTGCTGAGTGTCTCTGTGGGCCAGTTTCTCCACCAATTAATCCTCACTTCTCTCCCATGAAGTGGGTGTCATCATCTTTAGGGTGGATATATGAGTGGTAAACAATGATGCACCCTCCCTGCACCCCCAAAATAGCTGACTACTCTTAATTTCTGGGTGCCTGTAGGAAGCAGCTGTTAAATATTTTGAATATCATTTCTGATCATCCCTGTTTTATAGATAAGAAAACTGAGCCTCTAAAACAGTAGGACATTTTCCCAAAGGAGAGGGGTGGAAACTAACCACAATTTGTGTATGGCTCCAAAGGCTATTTTTTCCACCATGCCCACTGCCTTTCTGCTGAATTGAATACTAATACTAGAATACTTCTGTAGTATGGTGTAGTTTAATAAAGGCCCTGCTTTTAAAACACATTAAGACACATACCTTAGCATTGGTGACCGTATTTTCTGGGAACAAAATTAGGATATTCTGATGGCTGGACCATAGGGTGCCCAGATATTTGAGTAAACATTATGCTGGGAGTGTCTGTGAGGGTGTTTCTGGATTCGATTAGCATCTGAGTCAGTAGACTGAGTAAAACAGATTGCCCTCCTCTGTGTTGGTGGGCCCCATCTGATGCTTATAAGGAAGTCCTGAATAAAGGCTGAGAAACAAGAATTCACATTCTCTCTAAATGACTTACTTTGAGCTGGGGGTACATGGTCAGTCATTTTTTTGCCTTCAGACTCAGACTTGGACTGTAATTTACACTATTGGCTTCTCTGACCTTTAGTCTTGGACTGGAACTATACCATCGTTCTCCTGGGTCACCAGTTTGCTGACTAGATCCTGGGACTTCTCAGCCTTCATGAATGTGTGAGCCAATTCCTTATAATAAATTTCTTTATAACTATAATGTAATATAATATAATATAAACATAAGTGATATAATTATACACATAATATAATTACATATAATGACATTTATACTATAATGACATATATAATACATAATTACATATTATTATAATATTATAATATAAACCCTATTGGTTCTGTTTCTCTGGACAACCCATATTAATACAACCACCATTTAATAACACACAGTCTGGCAGAGGTGAATTGGAAATTGACATAAAAATACAGGGTAAGAGACATTCTTCTTTATCTGATGCCAACCACCCTCTCCACAGCTCCATCTCTGCTACCAGCCCCAGGCCCCTACTTGCCATACACTTTCTGCCAGTGCTGCAGGCTTTTGCCCTTGCCCAGACTTCTACATAAAATGCATTTTTCCTGAAGGATGACATGCTTTGAAGCCAGCTCAAGAAAATACTTCTTCAAGGGAGCCTTTCCTGACATCCTCAGAAATAGCTTTTTACTTCTTTGTAATTGTATCTCTGTCCTAACTTCTAAAGGAAGGTATAACTTTTGCTTTTCTTGTCCCCTTTAACCTGTGAATTCTTAAAAATTACATCTTCATCATTTTTGGCATCCTTGATGTCTGGCATATAATACATAAATTTAGAGGGTGTGTGTGTGTGTGTGTGTGTGTGTGTGTGTGTGTGTGTGCATGTGTATAAATATATGTGTGTGGTTGCTTGTTTGTTTTTCCAAATAGAAGACTAAAATGGTAAAGTTCTCTGTGTTATCCATTTCTTCTGCTGTAACCAAAACCTTATATTATGAAAACCAATATACTGTCAACTATTGTAGAATCATAAGTAGTTTCTTTCCATGGAGCAGGGAAAGCAGGGCAGAGAAGAGTGTTAGAGAACAGGCTTTGGAATGAGAAACTACTGGATTTGAATGGCCTCTACCATTTGCTACTTTCACAACTTTGAATAACTTAACCTCCTTTAACCCTCATTTCTTCGTTGGTAAAATGGGGATGAGAAAGGTGCTTATCTCATAGGCTATTGTGCAGTGTAATGAGATAATACACATAAAGCACCAGAACAGTGCTTGGCATTCAGTGTCATCCGGTAGTAATAGCAGAAACAGAAGGAGAGGAAAATTAACAATATCTAAGTTTTGAACAGAGCATTTTCACACTTCTTCCCCAGAAAAAAAGAAAATAAAAAGTATTAGGATTGCCTTCAGATTTTCAATTATCTCAAAATACCAGAATTTGATAATTTTGCTTAATGAGTGAACCGTATTGCTCATATGTTTGCAGTAATCATTAGAAATAACCTTTCCTAGGGGCACCAACCACCATCTACCGTATGAAAGAGCTAAGCAGAGCAACACGGGTGCCGTTGTTTTTCCTTATCTCTGCAGCAGCTTGTTGCTAGGAAGAATCGTTCTAGGAGGTTAACATCTTGGTCTTTGGATAAAATAAAGACAATTCATAAGAAACAGGACCACAAATGAAACCACAGCTGGAGAGGGAACAAGGAAGGAAACTTTGAAAAGTAGAGAAAGTTTGCAAAGTAGAGATTCAAAAGTTTAATGGCATTATATGGGCTCTGAGCCAGGGATGTGGGATAGAGTGGCAACCCCGCTAACGAGCTGTGTGACTTTAGGGAAGCCATTTTTCCCTTCCAAGCCCATTTCCCTCATCTACAGAATAGGCATAAAAATTCCTATGTCTTGCATCTCATAGGGGTTTACAAAGAACCACTCAGATGCAAGGAATCTGATATTAGTGAGGATAAGGAACATCAACTGATACCCATCATGGTTCTTGGCCTTTCCCAATCAATAGAAATTGATGAGTCCAGACAAGAGATTCAGACAAGGCCTTACTGGGGCTCCTGAGGCCACAGGAGAAAGCAAAAACAAGTAACATGTTCCCTTGCTGGCTCCCTGAGGAGGGATTAGCTGGTTCCTTATTTGGGGTGAGGGTAGGGGTGGGTTCATGGGTCAGGCCGAGTGGGTGGCTTAGGTGGTCTGCCCTCCCCTTTGGTGGTGTTGGGGGCAGGAGGCATACGCAGTACCCTGCTTTTGCTCCCAACAGCCTGTTTTTGCTCCTGGCTGTTCAGAAGTGGCAGTTGGGTTGTTTGTTGTTTTGGGGGGTTTTTTGGGGGGTCTTTTTGTATCTTTTGGTCCAGAATTTGCCCCAGTTGGGCATGCACACAGTTAGTTTTAGTCCCATAGAGTTTCTTTGTATTTTGTTGCTGGAGGAGATGTTTGTCCAGGTGCAAGTGTTGCAGCACTGCAGCAAAGGGTCCCAGGTCCCAGGTCCCAGCCTGTCTCACAACCAACCCTTCTCTGCCACTTTCTGAAACCTTGACCTGAGTGTTAGGTAGAACCAGACAGATGATATCTCAGCTTCCTGTCCAGGCACAGGAAGTCACTGATTGAAAAGTAAATCGAAAAACTATTATCTTGTGTTTTCTTCAGTCTCCGTACATTTACTCTGACTTTTTAAAAAACCTGGTTTCTAAAATATAAACATATTCCTCAAACCTCAAGTTTAAAAATGAGTATATATTATTGCATATCCAATTTTAACTAAAAAGCATATTTAACTAAATCTTTAGTATTCTTCATTTTAATTTCTTTCTTCTTTAAAAAAAGTTTAGTGTGTGCTTCTGGTGGGGACATAGGTGTACCACTGCAAATTTTTTATAGAATGAGGCAGGATATATTTACATATACTTAAATACTTTATTTAATCCTCACCACATATTTATTAAATGTGTACAGTAGCCTTTTCTATAGATGAAGTAACCTAGATTCAAAGAGTTTAATTGAGCTGCCTACCTCTCAAAGCCAGGATTCAAACCAGATCTAACTCCATGGCTCTCAAGTTCAGGATGGGGCAGGAATTAGAGCAGCCTTTTCCTACAATCTCACTGCACCTCCAGGTTGAGCTAGGTAGGCAGATGAGTCTGACATATTTGCCACTTGACCCTTTTAGTTGGGAAAAGAGCAGCTAGAGCTGGATAGAGTGATTGGATTCAGGTAACTTTCAACGAGGAAAGAAAGTGATGGGTCAAGGAAAGGAATCCAGGATGCTTGACAAGAAATTCTGGAAGGAGACAAGCCTACCTGGCTGGTTAACTCTTATTTCTAGCTAAGAATCACGGACTTGAACTTCTAAGTTCCTGTTTTCTCTGAAAACATCTAGACCCTTCAGTCCTTTAAGGACACCTGGGCCAGCAGAAGGGCAAATTTGCATATCACTTGGAGAGAAGATGGAAAACCCTTTCTTTTATCCTTGGCTTTAATTCATAGAATTCACTCTCTTGACCCCTAATTTGCTAATTCCTTCCTTTCTCCCCAAAACACCAGGAAGAAATGACCTGCCCCTGGTGCACGTGTTAGTGATATTGTGATCAGGGTAAACTCTACCTAAGCTTCTTTGGGTCTTTTTAGAAGGAATCATAGATTTCTGCATTTCAAGGCTGTCCATTGAAGTTCAAGCTATTGTTTTTGGAGGGCCACTCCCAAAGGGCTTCAAATTTCCTTTTGATTTTTCTTTGCCTCCCTCTCTCCCAGCCTCCTTCTCAAAACGCTCACTTAAAATGTGCAGTTTTCCTAGAAAGTGAAGCTATTTTCCATCTGAATGCCTACAAATTATTTTCCTTCCTGATTTTCAATAAGGCTGGGAATTAGGTATTGGGTTGTCAGGGTTTCCTAACATCATTTGTTTAGCTCTTTTCGGGGGTATTTACGGAGGATTTAGTTAACATCACTGTCCGCACTGCCAAGAAGTTTTCAGAAAAGTCTTCCCTAGTCACTACACATCCACACGCTAAGAAGGCAGGCTGAACATTTCCTATTTTCCCAAATATGAGAATCTGCCATTAGATGAGGCTAAGAAAAGCAAGTCCCTAAGGTCACTGCAGATGGCTGTGACCAGAAAGCACACTATTTCACTTAATGATTTTTAAGTGAAATATATTCATAGAACATTTTAAAATATTCTTAATGCCTAATCTGAAAAGGGCAACTGCACCTATAAATTATGCTTTTAAACCAGTGGAACCAAAGTACTCTTGGCAGAGTAAATTATTTCTTCCCGAACTGGACATAGGTGATCCTTTTTAAGCTGGCTGCTTCCAAACAATACCGGAAGCAGAGTCTTAATTTGCATTTTAGGCAGCGCTCTGAAAAATCACCCAAACATTTGCAGCGTATGCTATGTGCACTTAGCATTTTCCTAGGAACAAGTTGCAGACTTTGCATCTGATTTTTATAAGGTACTTATAGCCCTAGACGTTTTACATTAAATGACCTAATGTGGCATTGAAAAGAACTTTCTAAAATGAAGTTGCCCTGTGCCTTTTGATGAGACCTGGGGAAGGGGGAGGGCAAAGGAAGGGCCTCATTTAGCGATCTGCCCGTCAGTTGTACTCAGTCAGTCAGTCAACAAACATCCAGCCAGGACTTGCTCAGTAAAAGGCATGAGCTGTGTGTGATTGCCTTTCAGGAAACGAAGTCACAAATGCAATTGTTAACCGCAAATTGCCCACCCCTTTCAAGTCTCTGGCTGCAGCATTGAAGCCTAAAGCCTTCCAAATCCCTGGGGGAGACTAAATGCTGTGTGATAAAGTGTTCATTAGTTGATTTGTGTAAAGCTCTTTGAAGATGTGAAGCAACAAAGTGCTAGGGAGTATCATCAACCTCCTGAAGCTTTCTTTGTCCCTCTTTTACCTAAAGGCAATGGACAGTACCCAAAATACAGAGCTTGCCCCAAAGTCCTCAGTATCAATAAGCGGACCACTTGAATAGGTGGGCGTTCCTTTTTCGGGAAGCGGGGAGGACTTGCCTCCCAGAAGAGGTGCCTCCGCATGTTGAGCACAATGGCAGCTTTATAGGAAGATGCTTAAAACAAGTTAAAGCCTAGAGCGTCGGTAATAAATCAAATCAGAGGATCTGCAGGCTGTGTGCCCCAGTGCCATTTAGGAGGCCAGCTACCCCCAGTGTGGTCTGCACGAAGCCCAGGAAGCTTCCACACGGGATAAAAGCATCAGCATATACAATCTAGTTGGGGCGATAAGATAAAGAAGTACACAGATAACTACAATATAAATCAGGATGTGTTTCACGCTATATGAAAGACGCAAAGAACACGAAGGGGGGTTGGAAATCGGGACTATCACCCTTCATGGATAGAATTGAGAAATTTCAAGCAGAGTGGCTTTGGAAAGAGTAACAAATTAGGAAGGACATTTATTGAGTTCTCCTTATGTGTTCATTGAGCTAAATCCTCCCCACGCCTCATCTCATTGAATGGACCTTGATTGACCAGCAGGGTTGTAATGGGTGGTGGTCAGGCTTCTAATTATCCTACTAACCTGTGCCAAGATCATCAAAATCATTATCTCAATGTTTACCCATATTTCTTGACTGTAATAGACCACGTGGGGTATAATGGCAGCTCTAAAGTGTCCGTGTGAAATGGGATTGAAGCACCCATCTGTTTACAGGGCTGTTGGGGACTTGTCTAGAAGAGGGTTTTCCTAGCATCACACTATATTTAACATATTTTAATTTGCCACGGTTAGATCCCAGACCAGAAAAAGGACATTAATGGAACAACTGGTAAAATTTAAATAAGGGCTGTGCATTAGTGAAGAGGATTGGATTCATGTTGATGTCTTGATTTTCATTATTGTGTTAGGGTTATAGAAGTTAATAATTGGGGACGCTGGATGAAGAGCATAAGACAACTCCTACTGGGTTTTTTTGCAACCGTTTTATGAGTCTGAAATGATTTCAAAGTGAAAAGTTAAGAATACGAATAAATGAAAATATTTATGTGGATTCAAAGTGACTAGGGTGGAAGCATGTTGGTGATGGGAGGGGAAATTGACCCAAAGCCCCAGTCCATTCTTTGGGCTCTGTCGCTGCTGGAACACTGGTTGAAAGCACATTCCCAGGCCCCAGAAGCTTCAGGAAAGGGGCCTGAGAATCTATATTTGGACAGACTCCTCCACATGGTCCTTCTGAAGAGGGGAGTTTGGGAAACAGCATTTTCTCATTTGTTTCTCTAATTCCCCTGACAAGTGAGAAGCAGTTTTCCCAGTTGTCAGGAGGGCAGGTAAACTGTGGTTCAGGGAGGTTACATTACAGGTCTGGTAAGTGGTAAAGCTGGAATTCACAGTTTCTCCCCCTTTTGAACTCTCTAGTAAAGCTTTTCTTAGAACTCTAGTTGCCATTTCCGAAACTCCTGGCAGGCGCTCCATTCTCCCCCCCACCCCGCCCCATCTTGCTCCTCCCCAACTTTCCAGCCCCAAACTCCATCCTCACACACACCTGGGCTGCTCTTTATTTATAACCCCATTGCCCTCTGGTCACCATCAAGTGGTTTTTGAATCTCATTGGTCATTCTGTATGTGTGTCCCACGTACTGGGTGCAAACTGAATAACTATTCTGACTGGGAAAATTCTTGGACTTAAAACTTTTAATTTTGAGTAATGTTTCTGTTGTTTTTCATTTAATTTGAGGTACATAAAACACACACACACATAGGCGGAATTAAACCATTTCATCTAATGTCAAATATTAACAAAAAGGTTAGGAATACAACTTTAAGTGATTTAGAGAATGAAATAATGCCATTTGCAGCAACGTGGATGGACCTAGAGATGATCATGCTAAGTGAAGTAAGTCTGACAGAGAAAGACAAATATCATGTGACATTGCTTGTATGTGGAATCTAAGAAAATGACACAAATGAACTTGTTTACAAAACAGAAATAGACCCACAGACATAGCAAACAAACTTATGGTTACCCAAGGGGAAAGGGGAAGGAGGGATCAATTAGGAGTTTGGGATGAAAATATACACAATATAAAAAATATTACTATATACAGAATAGATAAACAACAAGGACCTACTGTATAGCACAAGAAGTATACTCAATATCTTATAATAACCTATAATGGAAAATAATCTAAAAAAGAAGATATATATATACATGTATATAACTGAATCACTTTGCTGTACGCCTGAAACTAACACAACATTGTAGATCAACTATGTTTCAATACAATTTTTTTAAAAGCCAGAAGCAGGTTTCTCTCCAAAATGATTCCCAACCCCTGAGCCATTTCCGGCTGTTTTCTCCCTTCTGCTGTAGAAGCCTCGGGATTGATCTTGCAGGTCACTGGGAAGCAGAAAGGCACTGTGCTGTTTGCATTATTGAGATGTTTATCACTGCGATTATCAAGCAGGATCTAACATTCCAGGCCTTTACACTCCCAAGCACTGCTTTATCTCCGCACACTCGATCACAGGAACAAGAGAGGAAAGGAGCTGTGTGAGACTCAGCTGAAGGGAGCAAGAAGAGAAAGAATCCATCTCATTACTTAAAATGATGTTTTATAACAAACTAGCATTTTTTTCTGCCTGAGAGTGCCATGTTATCCTTTCCATAATATTTCAGAAGATATCCATAAGCATCATTTTTTGATCTAATATTCCAAGAAGATTAAAATGCTAAAAGCATGGGGTTTAGAGATCAGCAGGCCTGAGTTTAGATCTAAGCTCCATCACTTACTGGCTATGGAGTGGGATTGAGTCCCATCTCTCCTTCTGACTCCGTTTCCTCAATGGCAAAGCAGGGCCGACAGCACTGGATGGGGATCTAATGGGTCCCCTACCCCTACATGGCAATCAGCGGCAAGGCTCCCCCCATGGCCCACATTCCTTCTCTTCCCTTTCTGCATCTAAACTCCAAGCACCCAACATTCTCCCCGAGGTCTCTGGCTAATTAGAGATACCCCGGTTCTTTCTGTTCTCAGTGGCCAGGAGACCCTCCCACGTCTCTCACCCCATCACATCGAAATGTACTAGTCTCCTGTTCCCTTCCCTCGGGACGCAGACCTCTGTTCACCCCTAGCTCTGAACAAAGAGTCCTGTGCTACAGTGTTCATGTTTAATGATGACTTCATTGATCATCTCTGTGGTTACAGACTTGTCCAGAGTCATGCAGTCACATAGTAACAAAGCAAGGGGTAGTGCTCAGGACCCTTCATTTCTAAAGTGACAATGAGTAGTTTTATACCCTCCTTCCCATTCCATGGGGAGGCCCAGGATGCTGTCCTTCAGTCCCTGTATTTTGTTGGGGACGCCCACAGAGGCAGGACCCCTTGACACTATTTACAATTTTTAATATGTTCTGGGTTCGGGTTTCAGCTCACAGACTTCTGGGATCGGTAGTGGACGACATCTAGGGGCCTCGGGAGTTTTTTGGTTTGCTTTTTACTTTTTTTCCCTTTTCCTTAAATGAATAGAATGCTTTGAAAGGGACAGCATGTCAGCAGTAGCCTAGACCTCATAACTTTTTTTTGCTCTTAGCTATGCTTTGAGGAATTGGAAAAAATGCCAATTCCTGCTCTGCAATGCAACATATTGTGATAGATGCTTCTTCTGAGATCCCATATGCTTCATATTGCCATGGAAAAAGCACTGGCATAGCAAGATTTTTTTTTTTTTCTATAAATTTCCCCAGAGATTGAATTGGATTTCTGTTGGTTGCTTTTACAGCAACGTGGCCTCAGCAAGGGGAGAGAGAGAGTGAGAGAGAGATTGCACGTTAACAAATGGCGTGGATTTTAATGCACACGTGCTTTTTAAGACGGCAGCTTGGAGAACATGGCCCCACAGTGTTCCTGGTTCTGGCTGTGTGAGCTAATCTTCAAAGAGACTAGTCTAGGAATGACGGAGAAACAGTGAATTTAGGAGAAGGAAGCTACAATTCTTAACTTGGCCAGTCACCAGCTCTGGATCTGAAACAAGGGTATCAATTAAGTTTTGCTGAAATGATTTAGTGATTCAAACACATCTTTTTTTTTTTTCTTTCTCACCTCTTGGTGGGGGCTGGCTCTGATAGGGCTGGTCTAAGGTGACCTCACTCTTGTGTCTGGTGGTTGGAGTGATGTCACTGGGGTGACAGGGTGATGTGTCTCTCATCTTCCAGCAGGCTACCCCACCTTGTCCCCATGGCGGTGGTCATGGTCTTGGCAACATGACTTTCTAAGTCTCCACTTTTGTCATATTTGCTGATATCTCACTGGGACAAAGCAAGTCACATATCTAAGCCCACATCCAAAGAGTGGAGAAATAGACTTCCCCCTTGATGCGAAGTGTCTCAAGGTCACATTGCAAGTGGGGAGGCATAGACAATCTACTGCAGCAAGTTAACTATGCTCTGGGAGGCTGAATGTCCTCAAAGTTAAAATGGGTAACCACTGTGTACCTAACAGCTCAAATTTACCATGTCAAACATGAACTGTTGACCCGCTGTGCACTCCACCCCACATGCTCTCCCTATGTGCGCCCCAACTGCTCACTCTTTCCCATCTTTCTTTTTTTTTTCTTTTTTTTTTTTTTTTTTTGTGATATGCGGGCCTCTCACTGTTGTGGCCTCTCCCGTTGCGAAGCACAGGCTCTGGACGCGCAGGCTCAGCGGCCATGGCTCACGGGCCCAGCCGCTCCGCGGCATGTGGGATCTTCCCGGACCGGGGCACGAACCTGTGTCCCCTGCATCGGCAGACGGATTCTCAACCACTGTGCCACCAGGGAAGCCCCCCATCTTTCTAAGAACCATCATCATTCACCAATTAGCTGAAAGCAGAAACCTGAGAGTCATCCTTTATTCATCCTTTTCTGTATCCCTGCTGTCCTTCCCATTTAAGAAAAGTCTCTGGGGCTTCCCTGGTGGCGCAGTGGTTGAGAGTCTGCCTACCAATGCAGGGAACAAGGGTTCGTGCCCCCGTCCGGGAAGATCCCACATGGCGCGGAGCGGCTGGGCCCGTGAGCCGTGGCCGCTGAGCCTGCGCGTCCTGAGCCTGTGCTCCACAACGGGAGAGGCCACAACAGTGAGAGGCCCGCATACCGCAAAACAAAACAAAACAAAACAAAACAAAAAAAAGAAAGCTCTCTGGACTCTAACTCTGAAAATGATCTTGAACCTATCCACTTCTCTCCCTGCTCTGCCCTTGCTCCCTCAGCAAGTATGATCTTGTAACAATTTTCCTGCATATATTCACATGGTTCCTTCTGGTCTTGACTCAAGGTCACATTCTGAGTGAGGTCCTCCTTGACCACTAGAGGTTATTGTCAACCCCACTCTCTTCATATTTCACATCCTCTCTTGCCTTATTTTTTCCCGTATACTTATCACTATTTATTATTTAATCGTCTGTCTGCCCCATCAGAATGTCAGTGCCTAGATGGTATGGGGATATCTGGTCATTTGGTTCACTATTGAATCCCTGATGCCTGTGAAAGCGGAGGGAACATGATTAGCTATCAATTTCTTGGATAAATAATGAAGGAAGCTTTTAATGTGTTTAACCCTGTTATCTAGATCAGTATAATGACAGGTAGGCTCACCTTGAAATATGATGGTCTGTTTTCTTGTGCAAAGGCCCTGAGGCACCTAACTCATTCCTAAAGAGTCAGAGAAACTCACCAGGGAAGTAATATCTAAGACCTAAATAATAAGTAGTAATAAAAAAACAGGCTAGGTAAGAAACAGTGTAAGGTAATGAGATGGGCACATGGGTTCCCCAGAGGGTATGGATAAGCTCCACCCCCACTTATGTTTATTCTTTTTAAGAATAAAATAAGTTTTACTCATTTTTAATATACTGATTAGCACTGTGATCCTTCTTAAGTTCCTAAGAGAGATAGGCAGGGGCTCTAACTGTTACTAACATGTGGAGATGCATTCCTATGGGGAGATCCAGGGCTCCACAGCATACAGAACTTGACAAGTTCCTCTTTGTTTGTTTTAACCATGTTGTGACTCACTGAGCATTTCCTGTTGTATCATGGCAGTTTTATAACTAAACTAACCTTCACAAAATGGACAAGCTACTTGGAAAGATTCCTGCAAAGAAACCAACTTGTATTAAAGATAATACTATACAAGCAAGCATAAAAAGAAGACTGAAAAGGCAGAGATGATATTTCATCTTCTCCTAAAACAATGACAGTCTAACCAGTTCAGATAAGAAGTTTGAGTGCAGGGAGATAAAACTGCAATTGTCAAGACAATTTGAGAAATAAATTTTCATCCATTATTGTCAATAATTCTGAACAGATTATGCTTAAGCTATTAGCAAACCAGTGGTATAAAACATCATGTTGAAGAAGACATGAAATATTGTTCATTGAAATTTTAATCTTATTTTAGCTTCTTTCATATTGAGGTTTTATTTACAGACAATAAATTGCACACATCTTAAGTATTTGATTCAATTAGTTTTGAATAATTTTGTACAATCATATAATAACCGCCCCAAACTAAATATGGGATCTTTTGATCAACCCAGAAATGTTCCTTATGCTCCAGTTTGTGGCAATGATTTTCTAACTTCTGTCGCCATAGATTAATTTTGCCTTCCTGAACTTTTTTAAAATGTAGTTGTGTGTAAAGCTTTTTATGCTTGATATAATGTTTATAAAGTTCATTTTTGTTATTTCTATCAGTAATTTGTGGTTTTTTTCTTGTTAAGTGGAATTTCATTGTATAAATTTGCCACAAATTTAAAATTCATTTTCTTATTGATGGACATTTGAGATGTTTCAAGTTTCTAGCAGTTATGAATAAGGTTACTATGAATATTCTCGTACAAGTTTTAGTGGACATTTGATTTTAAATATTTCTTTTGTACAAACACTCAGGAGAGAAATTGCTGGATCAATGAATAGGTGAATTTTTAACTTTGTAAATGCTGGTAGCATTTTGTGTTGACACCAGGAATGTTGAGTGTTGTAACTCTTCATCCTTGCCAACATTTCATATTATCATCTATCAAATTTTGGTCATTCTTGTATAGTGGTATCTCATTATAATTTTCATTTATGTGTTTCCCAGTATCAGCTGAGCATTTTTATTTTGGCCGTGCCCTGCAGCATAGGGTATCTTAGTTCCAGAGATGAACCCAAGCCCCCTGCAGTGGAAGCACGGAGTCTTAAACCACTGGACCACCAGGGAAGTTCCCAGTTGAGCATTTTTTCACAAGCTGATTGGTCATTCCTATATCTTTTTAAGTCAAGTGTTTGTTCATGTCTTTTGTCCATTTGAAATTTTTTTTATCATTGAGTTTTTGTATTCTTAAAGGACTCCTTGATCAGATATACATATGCAAATGTTTTGGCCCATCTGTGTCTTGACTGTTTTCTTAATGATATCTTTTGGTGAATAGAAAGAAGATTTTTATTTGACCAAGTACAATTTATCTTTTTTTCTCTCTTTGATGATTTGTGATTTCTGTATCCCCTCAAGGAAATCTTCGCTTATTGAAAGGTTGTGAAGATCTTCTCTTATGTTTTCTTCTAGAAGACTTACCTTTCTGGCTTTTGTGTTTAGATCTACACTCTATCTCAAATTAACTTTGTGTATACTAGTATGAGGTAAGAATATAGGTGTATTTTTTTCCTATATGGATATTAGTTCCAGTGCCATTTGTTGAATGAACTTTCCTTTCTCTATCGAATTGCTTTGTGCCTTTGATGAAAATCAATTGACCATATGAAAGAATCTATTTCTGAATTTCATTCTGTTCCATTGATTGATTTGTCTATCCTTTTGCAAATACCACACTCTTGATTACTTTAGCATTACAGTAGAGCTTAAACTGCATAGTGTAAGTCCTCTAGTTGTATTCTTCTTGAAGATTGATTTGGTTATTCTAGGTCTTTTACATTTCTATGTAAATTTTATATATAGTTTGCAAATTTCTATTTAAAAAATCTGCTGGGGGCTTCCCTGGTGGCGCAGTGGTTGAGAATCCGCCTGCCGATGCAGGGGACACGGGTTCGTGCCCCGGTCCGGGAAGATCCCACATGCCGTGGAGCGGCTGGGCCCGTGAGCCATGACCGCTGAGCCTGCGCGTCCGGAGATTGTGTTCCGCAACGGGAGAGGCCACAACAGTGAGAGGCCCGCGTACCACAAAAAAAAAAAAAAAAAAAAAAAAAAATCTGCTGGGACCATGAGTTGGGTTGTGTTGAATTACTGGGGAATTATTGTTAATATCTTAAGAATATTAAGTATTTTAAACTGTAAACAGGACATATATTCTCAATCATTTAGGTCATTTAAAATTTCTCTCTGTAGACTTATAGTTTTGAGAAAATAATTCTTGTCAATCTTTGGTTAAATTTACTCTTAAACATCTGAAGTGTTTATGACACTATTGTAACTAGAATTAAATATGTTTTCCTTTCCAATGTTTGCTGATAGTACATAGAAAAAAAATTAATGGTTGGATATTGACCTGGCTTGTATTGTAAGACCTTGCTAAACTCACTTATTAGTTGTTACAGTTTCTTGAGAGGAACAATGGTTGATTACTTACGATTTTCTATGTAAACAATTACATTGCTTGCAAAAAGAAAGTTTTACTTCTTAATTTCCAATCTGTGCATTTTTCTATTGCTATATTGAATTGGCTAGTGCCTCCAATACAATGTTGAACGGAAGTGGTGAGAATGAGAAACCTTACTTTGCTCTTGAACTTATGGTTAAATAGTTTACTATTTCACTCTTAAGTATGATGTTAGCTCTAGATTTTTCATAGTTGCCTTTTATCATATTGAGGAATTTTTCTTCTGATTTTACTTTTCTATGAGTTATTATTATGAATGAATATAGACTTTTATGCATTTATTGAATTTACCATATAACCACTCTTCTTTATTCAGTAAATATGGTGAATTACTTTGATTTTCAAATGTTAAACCAAACTTGCTTAAAACCCACTTAATCATAATATATTATCCTTTTAATGAATTTGTATTTTTATATTATTTATATTTTGTAAGTATCAATATGTGTACATCTACATTTGTGAGAGATATTGGTGTATATATTTTTTTCTTGTCAAGTTTTGTGCAGATTTTGGTATCAGAATAATGCAGTCATCATAAAATAAGTGGGTAAGTGTCCTGTCCTTTTTGCTTAAATGAATTTCTGTAGAATTGTTATTATTTCTTCTTTAAAGAATAGTACTTTTCTTGTTTGATAAAAATCACCTGCCCCTAGATATTTTTGTGTGAAAAGGTTTTTCACAACAAATTCAATTATTTTAATAAATATAAATCTATTTAGATTTTGTAGTTCATCTTTTGTCAGTTTCGTTAAGTTGTATTTTTTAAGATATTCGTCTATTGCATCTATGTTGCTGCATTTATTGGCATTATGCTATTTAAAATGTTCTATTATCCTTTTCATGTGTATAGGATTTTCAAAGGTATCTTCTCTTTCATAACAGATTGGTTATTTATATTTTTTCTTTGTCATTGATCATGTCCCTAGGGGTTTATCAATTTTATTGATCTTTGTAAGAAACTATTTTTTTATCTTGTTAATTTTTTTAATGTTCTCTATTCCTCATTTGTTTTCTATTTCATTGATTTCTGCTATGATCTTTCCATTCTCTTTCTTAGGGTTTAATTTTATCTTTATTTGTTTATTTTTAGCATTTTAAGATTGGAAACTAGATAATTGATGTAAGTTTTCTCTTTCTTATATAATAATTTCAGATATAATTTCACTACAAATTGCATCTCATAACTTTTGATATATTCTTAACCTCATCTGAGTCAAGCTATATATTCTTTGACTCATAGATCATTTAGAAATATTGTTTAAATTCCAAGTCTGAGGGGGTCTTTCTCAATGTCTTATTGGTATTAATTTCAATTAGATATTATTGTGGTCAGAAAACATACTCTGTAGATAGCAATGTTTTAAAATATATTTAACTTGTTTTATGGTGATTTTAAAGAATATTTTGTCTAGGTTTTATAATTGTTATCTGAACGAAGGTTATTCCAATCACGTTTCTCTAATTACATTAGTTAGCTATTGTTGTGTAACAAATTACCACAGCTTAGTACTTTACAACAACACACATTTACTATCTCACAGTTTCTGTGTGTCAGGAGTCTGGGCATGGCTTAGCTGGGTTCCCTGCTCAGAGTCTCACAAAGTTGTAATTGAGGTGTTGGCTGATCTACGTTCCTTCCTGGAACTCAAAATTCTCTTCCAGGTTCACATAATTGCTGGCAGAATTCAGTTCCTTGAGGTTGTTGGACTGAGGTCTCCATATTCCTGTGGCCAATGGCAGTTTCCTTCCATCCAGAACTCTCCATAGGGAGGGTACAACATGGAAGTTAGCTTCTTTGAGGCCAGCAAGAGGGGTATACTTTTATTTCTCTCATGCATGATAAGAAAACGTGTGTGTATGTATGTGAATGTATATATGTGTATACATGTAATATATATGTATGTGTATGTTTTATATATATATATATATATATATATATATATATATATATATATATATATATATATATATAATTCCAGGAATGATATCCCATCAGCTTTGCCATACTTATTGATTAGAAGTAGCTTACCAGTCTCCCCCAGACAACACACTCAAGGTTAGGGGATTCTATAGTATGTAACACCAGGGGACAGAGATCATGGGGCCCATCCTAGAATTCTACTTCCCATACTAACCACTATTACTAGAAGGCAGAACTCTGCTTTCTTTTTGTAAAGATATTTTTGCTAGTTACAGAATGGATTCTACATTGATAGATTTTTTTTTTTTCTTTCAGCACATAGAAGATATCATTCCATTATTTTCAAGCTTCCATATTTCTGGTGAAAAGTTAGTTATAATTCACATTGTGGTAGTATATTTTTAATGGGTCTTTTTCCCTCTTGTTGCCTTTAAGATTCAATCTTAATCTCTTAATTTTCAGCCAAACAGCTGACAATGATGAGCCTGCATGGTTTTCTTTGTATTTATTTTGTTTTGAGCTCACTCAGTTTTTAGATCTAGAAATTGGAGTTTGGCGATTTTTTATTTTGAGATAATTTTAGATTGGCATGCAGTTCCAAGAAATAATACAGAGAGGTCTTGTTTACTCTTTAACTAGTTTTCCCCAATGGTAGACTATTGTAAAACTCTAGTACTCTATCACAACTAGGATCTTGACATTGACACAGTTAAGGTACAAATTATTTCCATCATCACAAAGATTCCTCATGTTTCACTTTTATAGCCATACCCACTTCCCTCCCAACCCACTCTCTCCTTAATATCTGACAACCATTAATCTGTTCACCATTTGTATAATTTAGTCATTTCAGAATATATATTATACAGGGAAGCATAAAGTATGCAAACTTTTGGGATTGGCTTTTTCACTTGTCATAATTCTCTGTGTGTATCAATAGTTTGTGCCTTTTCATTGCTGAGTAGTATTTCATCATATGAATGTACCTAAGCAGCTATGTTTAACCATTCAACAATTGAAGCTATCTGGATTGTTTCCATTCTGGGGATATTACAAATAAAACTGCTATAAACATTCATGTGCATATTTTTGTGTGAACTTAAGTCTTCATTTATCTGAGATAAATGTCCAGGAGTGCAATTGCTGGGTTGTTTGGTAGTTAACTTTTTAAGAAATTGATGGTTTTTATGAGTGATTGTATAGTTTTACATTTACATCAGGAAAATATCAGTAATCCTGTTTCTATGCATCCTCCTTCACGTATGGTGTTGTCACTAATTTAAACTTTAACTTGAGATATCTTACTGTAGTTTTAATTTGCATTGCCCTATTTATGTGCTTATTTACCATCTGTGTATCTCCTTTAGTAAATGTTCCTTCATGTATTTTTGCCATTTAAAATAGGGTTGTATGGTTTTGTTTTTTTTTTAGTGTTGAGTTTGAGAGTTCTTTATATATTCCAAATGCTAGTCCCTCTTCAGATATGTGGTTTTCAAATATTTTCTCCCACATGTATGTGGACTTTTTATTATTTAAACAGGGTCTTTCACACGGCAAAAGTTTTTAATTTTGATGAAGTCCAATTAATCGATTTTTCCTTTTATGAATTGTGCTTTTGGCATCAAATCTAAGAACCTTTTTTCTGTCCTTAGATTTCCAAAGATTTTCTCCTAATTTTTTCCCTTAAAGTTTTATGGTTTTACATGTAATTCCACAATCATCTTTGAGTTAATTTTTTGTATGAGATCTGAAATATAGATAGAGGTTAATTTTTATGCCTATACATTTCCAACTGCTGCAGCATCATTTGTTGGAAAGGCTATCTTTCCTTTATTGATTTACTTTTTTCCAAAAATCATTTGAACATGTCTGTGTAGGTCTATTTCTGGGTTTTCTATTCTGTTCTATTGATCTATATGTCTATTCTCATGTCCATCCTTATCACACAGTCTTGGTTACTGTAGCTGTATAGCTGTCTTGAAATCAAGCAGACTGATTCCTTTTATTTTTCAAAATTGTTTTACATATTGTAATTCCTTTACTTTTCCATGTATATTTTAGAATAATCTATATCGATATCTACAAAATATCTTGCTGAGATCTTGACAGAAATTCTGTTAAACCTGTATATGAATTTGGGAAGAATTAACATCTTTACTATATTGAGTCTTCCAATCCATGAACATGATATGTCTCTCCATTTATTTAGTTCTTTGATTTCTTTCATCAGCCCAGTATAATTTTCATAATACAAATCTTGCCCACGCTTTGTTAGATTTACATCTAAGTATTCCCTTATTCTTTTCTTTAATATAAATGGAATTGTATTTTTTATTTTAGCATAAAAATATTCATTGGTATTATATAGATATACAACTGGTTTTGTATGTTTATTTTTTATCCTGTGATCTGACAGAACTCACTTATTGGTTCCAGGAATTTTTTTGATAGACTCCTGGGGATTTTCTATGTACAAAATCATGTCATTTTCAAATAGGAACAGTTTTATTACTTCTTTTATAATCTGTGTTCCTTTTATTTCATTTGTCTTGTGATGGTGGCTAACTTCTAACATGGTGTTGAATAAGAGTAGTGAGAGCAGAGATCCTTGCCTTCCCAATCTCAAGGGGAAAGCATTCAGTCTTTCATCTTTAAGTATAATGTTAACAGTTATTTTTTCCCTAAGATTCTCTTTATCAGGTTGAGGAACTTCCCCTCTATGCTAACTTTCTGAGCACATTATCATGAAAAGGTGTTGAACTTTGTTGAATACTTTTTCTGCATCAACTGATAGGATCATGTGAAGTTTTTCTTCTTTAGCTCGTTAGTCTGGTAGATTACACTGATTGATTTCCAAATATTGAGCCAACTTTGTATCACTGGAATAAACCCCATTTGTCATGGTGTATAATTATTTTTATAGATTGCTGAACTCTCTTTGCTAATATTTTGTTGAGAATTTTTGTGCTTGTATTAATAAGGAATATTGATCTTCAGTTTTCTGTTTTGTACTGTCTTTGTCTGGTTTTGGTATAGTAGCTTTACAAAATAAATTGAGAATTATTTGTCCCTTTTTTTTTCTGAAAGAAATTGTGTAAAATTGTTGTTCATTCTTCTTTAAACGTTTGGAAGAATTTTACAGTAAAACTATCTGGGCTTGGAGATGCTTTTTGATAGTTTTTAAATTAAAAATTCAATTTTATTGAAGTAAACTCATGTACTTATGGTCAACTAATCTACTAAAAATGAAGCAGGAATATACAATGGAGAAAAGACAGTGTCTTCAATAAATGGTGCTTGGAAAACTGGACAGCTACATGCAAAAGAATGAAATTGGAACATTCTCCAACACTATATACAAAAATAAACTCAAAATGGATTAAAGACTTAAATGTAAGACCAGATACTATAAAACTCCTAGAGGAAACCATAGGCAGGACACACTGACATAAATTGCAGCAACATTTTCTTGGACCCATCTCCTAAATAAAGGAAATAAAAGCAAAAATAAACAAAGGGGACCTAATTAAACTTAAAAACTTTTGCACAGCAAAGGAAACCATTGACAAAACAAAAAGACAACCTACTGAATGGGAGAAAATATTTTCAAATTATATTACTGATAAGGGATTAATATCCAACATATATTTATAGCCAACAATATATTAAAAACTTGTACAACTCAACATTAAAAAAAGAAACAGCCAATTAAAAAGCTGGCAGAAGAACTGAGTAAACATTTTCCAAAAAGGAAGTGCAGATGGCCAACAGGCACATGAAAAGAAACTCAACATCGCTAATCATCAGGGAAATGCAAATTAAAACCACAGTGAGATATCACCTCACACCTGTCAGAATGGCTATCATTAAAAGGAACACAAATAAGAAATGTTGGTGAGATTGTGGAGAAAAGGGAACCCTTGTACTGTTGGTAGGAATATACATTGGTACAGCCACTGTGGAAACAGTATGGAGGTTTCTCAAAAAACTAAATATAGAACCATCATATGACCCAGCAATTCCACTCCTGGGTCTATACCTAAAACAAAACACTAATTCAAAAAGATACATGTACCCCAATGTTCTTAGCAGCATTATGTACAATTGCCAAGATATGGAAGCAACCTAAGTGCCCATCAACAGATGAATGGATAAAGAAGTGGTATATATATACAATGGAATACTACTCAGCCATAAAAAAAGAATAAAATTTTGGCATTTGCAGCAACATGGATGAACTTGAAGGACATTATGATAAGTGAAATAAGTCAGAGAAAGACAAATACTGTATGATACCACTTATATGTGGAACCTAAAAGACACAACAAACTACTGTAGTGAATATAACAAAAAAGAAGCAGTCTCACAGACACAGAGAACAAGCTAGTTATTACCAGTGGGGGGGCGACAATAATATGGGTGAGGGAGTGGGAGACACAAATTATTGGGTGTAAGATTGGCTCAAGATTATATTGTACAACACAGGGAATATAGCCAATACTTTGTAATAACTGTAAATGGAAAGTAACATTTAAAAATTGTATAAAAATAAAAATAAAATTTAAAAAAAATCAATTTTCTTAATAGTTATAGGAATATTCAAATTATCTGTTTCATATTGAATGAATTGTGATAATTTGCATATTTTCAAGGAACTGGTTCATTTTGTCTGCCCAATATGTATATATGTGTGTAGAATTATTTGTAATAGTTCCTTATTATCCTTTTGATGTATGCAAAGTCTATAATAACTCCTGTTTTATTCCTGATATTAGTAATTTGTGTCTTCTCTCTTTTTCTTTGTCAGTCTTTCTGGAGTTTTGTTGATTTTATTAATCTTTTCAAAGAACTATTTCTTTGTTTTATTGGTTTTCTCTATTCTTTTTCTGTTTTTAATTTCAATGATTTCTGCTCGTATCTTTATTATTTCTTTCCTTCTACTTGCTTTAGGTTTATTATGCCCTTCTTTTTCTAGTTTCTTGAGGTTTATTATGCCCTTCTTTTTCTAGTTTCTTGAGGCTGGAGTTTAGATTATTGCTTTGAGACTTTTTATCTTTTCTGTTGTCTACATTTAATGCTATAAATTTCACTCTCAGCACTGTTTTAGCCATGTCTCACAAAGTTTGATATATTCTATTTTCATTTTTATTCACTTTTATATTTTAAAATAATTTCTGTTGAGAGTTGGATTGACCCATAGATTATTTTTTTGTTTTTGTTTTGTTGTGGTACGCGGGCGTCTCACTGTTGTGGCCTCTCCCGTTGCAGAGCACAGGCTCCAGATGCACAGGCTCAGCAGCCATGGCTCACGGACCCAGCCGTTCCACAGCATGTGGGATCTTCCCAGACCAGGGCACAAACCCATGTCCCCTGCATTGGCAGGCGGATTCTCAACCACTGTGCCACCAGGGAAGCCCCATAGATTATTTTTTAATAAATTTATTTATTTATTTATTTTTGGCTGCTTTGGGCCCTTGCTGCTGTGTGCTGGCTTTCTCTTGTTGTGGCGAGCGGGGGCTACTCTTTGTTGCAGTGCATGGGCTTCTCATTGTGGTGGCTCTTCTTGTTGCGAAGCACAGGCTCTAGGCCTGTGGGCTTCAGTAGTTGTGGCATGCGGGCTCTAGAGCGCAAGCTCAGTAGTTGTGGCACAGGGGTTTTGTTGCTCCGCAGCATGTGGGGTCTTTGAACCTGTGTGCCTTGCATTGGCAGGCAGATTCTTAACCACTGCACCACCAGGGATGTGTTTTTTATCTTCCAAGTGTTTTTCTCTTTTCTTCCTCTTACTGATTTCTAGTTTTATTACATTTTGATTGCAGGGCACATTGTATGATTTCAGTTCTTTTAAGTTTATTGAGGTTTCTTTCATGGCCTAGGATATGGTCTATCTTGGTATATGTCCTTTGGGCACTTGAACAGAAAGAGTATTCTGCTATTGTCCTGTAAATGTTGATTAGGTCTTATTGTTTGATAGTGTTGTTTAGTTCTTCTCTATCTTTGCTGATTTTCTGTCAAGTTGTTCTGTCAGTTATGGAGAGATGGATGCTGATGTCTCCAGCCATAACTGTGGATTTGTCTATCTCAAAAACAGTTTCTTTTGACTTTCTATATTGGAGCCACTCATATAACTTACATATTTTACTTTTATTTCTATTTTAGTACATCTTTTATAATAATATATTGATATAGTAGTATACAGATAGATATATGTTAGGAGTGCATGTTCAAATATATTTTTCTGATAAGGATGTACGATCAAGAGTTTGGAGAAACCACCTGAATCCAGAAATAGTGGTAAGACCATATATTAAGGAACCTTGTTATTCATGTTAAAGAGTTTAAATTTTATCCCGATGGTATTGGGGAGTATTAGAAGGCTTTAAATAGGATGCTAAAGTGACATCGATTAGATAGGTTACTCTTGCTACAGAGTGGAAGACTGGAGTCAAGGAGACCATTTGGAGGCTGGTGCAGTTCTGAGTCCATTAGCTTTTCCTCAGAAGTTTATAATAGTGTAGGCCATATCAGTGTTCACATATTACATATGAAAGTTATAGATCTCATAGAAAAGCATTTAGTTGCTGGTATCTACCAACTTCTTTTCTATCATTTTCCTGTCCTATATTGAGTGACTTTAATATCCCCATGGATCTTGTTTTTCTCGGTCTCTTGGTTTCTCAATCTTTGTAACTCCATGATCTTTTCTGTTTATCTTATTCTAATACTGTCATAGTTACACCCTAGACATCATCATAGCCTTGACTCCAAATACCTGTTTTTAACTCTCTCTTATTTTTCCAGCATACTTACTTCCATACTCTCAATTTAGCAATTATATGATTTCATTAAGACCCCAAGTCCATTCACACTATCAATGACCTCTTTTCCTGTTTCCATCCATCTCCCACATGATTCAGGACATCCTAAGTCAATCATGACAATCTATTTATTCCCTCTGCCACTGATTGGTTGACAGATAGGCATGTAACCCAGAGTTGATCCATGAGACATCATGGAAGATCTGCTTGGCATTTTTTTCACACTTAAGAGATCTTGGGAAGAAAATAATGATTTCTATTTGTCTCTCTATATGCATACCATACAGGATATATTATACGTACTTATAGTACCTGCATCTGTGGTAGTCATTTTGAGACCATTAAAGGAGCCATCTTATAGGAATCTGACATGTTAAAGATGGAAGAGCTGAGTTATGAAAGAACTTCACTCCTAGATGGTATTTTTAAGCCACTGCTAAATCAATGCTTGATCCCTGTTCTACCTTTGAACTTCATGTGACATAAGAAAATACTTCCTATTGTTTAATTCAATCGAGTCAAAATTTTCTCTTTCACACTTTCTGTGTGTGTGTGTGTGTGTGTGTGTGTGTGTGTGTGTGTGTGACTGAACATATCCAAACTGATACTCTCTCCGTCTTCACAAACCTTCTGAATATGCCCATGTATCCATCTCTTACTTGCCTCCATGTCTTTTTAGAGCCATTCTCTACCACCACCCTCCTTGGAATCCACTCTCTTCTCCTCCTGTTCCCCATCTTCCCTACCTGCCCACGGTTGATTGTACTTTCCAAAGATGATTGTAATGATATTCTTATCCCATATACGCCTCTAGAATCTTGCTACTCTCCCATCAAATATATATGTCTTCTTAAAATCTTTTGACTGATGGATGAATAGAGAATGGTGAAAGTAACACCATGTGACTTTTAAAATTAAGTCATAGATGGCAATTCAGCTTATTCACTCCTGAAGCCTTCAACCACTGAGAGAAGTCCAACTGTCCTGACACTATCATGCTGCAAAGAAACCTAAAATAGTTCTTCCAGGAATATCGCATGAAGAATCCCTGAGACCTTATTGGGAAAGAGCACCTATGGTCATTTCCTGCTCTTCCAGATCTAGCCAAACCTACCTACAGCTTAATGAGAGACCCTGGGCCATAACTACCCAGCCAGTCTTTCCTGAGCTCCTGACCCACAAAAATCAGGAGAGATAATAAAGTTATTACTGTTTAAACCACTAGATTTCGGGGTGACATTGCACAGACAATAGATAACCAGTAAAACTACCTTCATAGTAATTCAAAGTAATGTCATGTGAAAATACACATTTTCTTTTAATATTTGGAATGCTTTGTAAATGGGTGAAATTAACATTCTGTATTTTTGGACAAAATTTGAGTGGAGGGAAAGGATAATTCAGATAGGGCAGCAATCAAACTGTAGTCTCTGCTGGAAAGCTCTTTTCTACCTCTTCACACAGCTAGCTTCCTTTCATGTCAATGTCTCCACCAAAAGGTCAACTTCACAGAGAGGCATTCCTTGAATCCATAAAATAGCCTCTTCATGCTGTCCTTTATCACTACACCTGGATTGACAATTGTCCTCATTGCATTTATCATAATATGAAATTCTATCTTTATTGGTTTGCTTTCTTATTTCTTGCTTTTCTCCTTGCTGTGAATCAAGGAGGGAAGAACAATGCCATTTTTCTTTCTCACTGTCTGCCCAATACCTATCCCAAGCACCCAGTCAGCACTCAAAAAAGACTTTTGAATGAATAAATAAAAGAATTAATAAAACTTTCTTGGTATCCTTAACATGGGATTCATTCACATACCTCCACTTCCCTGACCCAGTTCAGAAAGGACTGTAACTTTCATCAGATTCTAAGAAATAATCCATGGAGACAAAATATTAAGATCCACTGATTTGGGGAATAAGATGTAAAAGGGGATCCAAACAATGACAGAAAGGAAAATTCTGAGGAAATGAAGATGTTCTATATCTTGATCGGGATGGAATTACAAGGGTATACATAGACATTTGTAAAACTCATAAAACTGCACTTAAAAATCTGTGCATTTTATTAAATTAATATTAATAATGTTAATGGGAAAATCCATTGAACTTGCTTCATCACATTCTTTTTCAAGCTAAAACAAAGAAAAAGGATCTGAACAAATTATACATTAATTTTAAATCCTGAATCTGCTCTGGCATTCAGTGTGAAGCATTTAGAGCCAGTTTAAACTCTGAATTCCTTTTAGAGACCTTTCTTATTCTTTTCTTACACTCATTCTCTTCCCTTAAATTCACTTACCTTTTTTTCCCTGTGCACACATAAGAGAAGCCAGCTTATAACTCAAAATCTTCACAAATACATGGAAAATTAAATAATTTCTGCTGTAAAATTATAATTGATGATAGAAAGCAATAAAAAAAAAAAAAAAAACCCAAAACTGTGGAGAGGACATGTGTTTTTTGACATCAATTAGGAGTTAGGGCTCCACCATTCCTTTCTGTAAAAGAAAGACATGAAGAAACTAATAGATATTGAAGTTCCTATATGCATGAGACTCTTCTTGGGTAATTTTACATCATTGAGAGCTGACAAAGACCTGCCCTGGTGAGGTAAGTTATAAATGCACCTGGAAATTGAAGAGTGCAAATACAAAGTGCCATATGTGCTGGTGCTTTGGAAAGTAAAATGATTGTACAGTGTGAGAGAGATGTTTTATAACAGAAATGATAATGACACCTTCATTTTCTGAGTTAGTTAGGTCTGGAGATTTTGATGACATTCATTCATTCATTTTACAAATATTTGGAAAGACGTCCTTTGTGTAAGAGACCATCTCAGGTCTGGGGATTCATGAGTGAATATGGATTTGGTAAATGCCATGGAAGAATTTCTAATCCAGTAAGGGACAAGGACTAAAAAAGAGTATTAGGACATGGTTGGTGTTGTAATGATGATGTGGGCTATGAGTAATGGGAGTATATAGGTAGAGGACCGCTAATGGCTGGAAAGTCAGGGAAGAGTTTACTCTGGTGGTTCAATTTCAGCTAGGTTTTCAGAGTCTGATTTGATTGACATTTCATGTAGTCTCTGTTCTAAGATTTGTATACATATTCTCCTGGTCAATCCTATAAGTTACCATCTTGGGAAGTAGTAATATTCTCCTGAAGGAGAAACCTGAGATTCAGAAAGGTAAGAAAAATATTTTGTCTAAGCAACATAGGTGGTCAGTGGCAGAGCCAGGATTTGAATGCAGGATTTTGATTGCAAATGCAGCCTTTCTTTCTTCTTTCCTTCCTCTCTCTCCCTTCCTTCTTTGTTTCTTTACCATTTTTTCCTCCCAGTGTCCTTCCCACCATTTCATATTGGATGTTAAAATGTTGAAAAAAGGATAGAAAATAGGCAACTGGAAAAGCCGGCCAAGGTCATCTCTGTTCCCACCCCCATTCCCCAAAAACCAATATGGATGAAAGGTCCAGAGGTGTCATAATTTATTCAGGAAAGAACTCAGAGATAACAGAAATTTTCAAGTTCATATTCATTTTCTTACAATTCTTCGTACTCTACTAGAATGTCCTTCCATTCCAGCTCTACACATTCCAAGCACCATGTTGAGGTTCCTGCCCCGATAACACATTTTTACACTCAACAAATTTTTTTTGATTCCTTATTTTTATCATGTTTGTGATCTGTGATGTGATATATCACAAATTTGGAAAGAGGGGAAATAAAATTGCCCTTAGGGCTCAAATACAAAATGAACAGTTAGAAAAAGCACAGCAGAGATGTCACAAGTCTCTTTGAGGAAAGAAGGAGGTCTAAGTCATAAGCCACATCTGTGACTTGAATGAATCAACAGGCAAATGAGAGAATCCACAATGAAGCATGGAGGTGTCCCAGGGTAAACTGCATGGTACTTGTCTCAGAAGAGTCCAAGAAGCCCATATTTGTGTCTTCACATCTTACAGGGGAAGATGATCTTTATGGTAAAGTGTCTTCATTGGAATCAATCAGGTAAACACTATTTTAACAAACTCATTTTGTTCCAGTCCATGCTCACTCAGCGCCTTCTAATTGGGAGATGTCTCCCTGAGCAGGTTGGCCCGCAGCAAAGGAAGGTCTTGGCCATTGCAGAGAGAACTGTGACCCAAGGGACAACACTCTCTGCATGAATTAATACATTGATGTCTGTACTGGAGATGACTTGGGAGGAAATTTTCCTATAGGTCCAAAACCTTAAAACATTATCAGGGGATAACGCTTTCTGCCCATAAGTGGGAAGTGGAATTAGCAAACTGACATTGTTAAAAGAAAGGATGTTCTCCTTTCCATGCATAGACCACATCAAAGATGGAGAAAAATACAACCCCAGAAAAGTCTTTTGTCCAAAACCTCTTTGTTTACAATTTCTGCTGGCTTGCTTTCTATGCCTTAATTATAGAAATGCAAGAAGCTTGGCTTTCTGTGTCCAGGGAGGTAGAGAATTGTGATTGAAGGTCAACACAGACCCATCATCAGTTGCTTCTCTGAAGGAGGACTGCTCAGAGGAGCAAACGTGGAGAAGGATTGCCTACCCGGCCTGAGAGATTTGGCTACAACACATGGATACCCCTTTTCTCATATATGGTCAGATCATTAAGGCATTACCTGTCAGCTCAGGAGGTGGTGTCATTTGCACAATTAAAGAATACCACTTGGGCAGAGGGCTGGAAGCTGGACCAGTGACATCTCCATTCAGCATGACATTGCTTTTGTCCAATAATAAACAATGCATCTACATAAAGCATAACCTTTTTAATCCTTTTGTTTGTTCTTTATTTCCCCCAAATTTCCATCTCTTTAAGATCAAAAAGAAATGAGAGAAGAATGCTCCATAATTTTTGAGAACTCTAAAAGAGTTTTATGGCTCAGTCACTTGAACTGAGTTAGTAGGAGTCTGGCTTGTGATATAGAACTACTCTTTCTACTATATCAAAATCAAGTTTTTGAGCCCAAAGTGCCAACATAAATTCATCAGGACAAAGCCTTCTGGTGAGGGTCCTTGGAAGGGAGTCAAGGTGCCCTTTCAGTAATCACGTTTGATCACACCCTTTCCTCATAAGGAACTATTAAAACTATTCTGTGCAATTCATGGGAATGAATGTTCTCAAGGATAAAGATGCGAGTGAGACAAGCTTTTCAAACCTCAAGGATCTAGTGGCTGAAACAGACTTGCAAATAACTCATTTATTTGAGTTATTTAATAAAATAACAGAATGATATCAATGCCGAATAGTTGTATATTCTGAGAGCACAGAGCAGAGGGTGATTCCTTTTGTTTAAGGGGCTGGGTATGCTTCATGGAAGAGGTGGCATTTGAGCTGTGAAAGTCAGTGATGAGTGGTGGGCAAAAGTCTAAGAGGTAATGCTTGGCATACAGTAAGTGTCCATTAAATGTTGGCTGACAGCTCCTGCATTTTGACTGTTCCTCCCCTAAACTCCTATCTCCCTTATGAGTCACTATCACAAAAATGATGCTGCCCCACTATACACACATTTTTGGCTTGCTTATTCTTATCTACTACCTCTTTAAGTCCCCATATTGAATCCTTGCAGCTGGTGTACGTATTAGGTATTCCAATGAACTTGATTCTGTAGTTAGGTTATTTCGAGGTTCATTAGCAGCATCCATAATACGCCTCTTGGGTACCTCTTAAGACTTAATGTAGAGTTGCTTCATACAGTTGGCACATAATAAATGTTGCTGACTATGCACTGATGGATTGAGAGAAAGAAATCTACCTTTCTTGAGATTCTGAGCCTGCGTCTCTCTGGACTAAGATAATTACACAGATAATTAAGGTTAAAAGAAACTTGCTGTTTTCATTTGCACTGAACTACTGGGAGTCTACGTCTGCAGTGATCAGATTTTCTAGTTGATGGTTTAACTCTCTGTCTCCCCAACTTTTACAGACAAAGCTGAATCTGTGAGCCATCCTAGAGAGCCTTAAAGAGCTAGAGTCAAAATCATGGACAAGCATCACCTTTGAGAGAGAGAGAAAGAAAATAAACATGTCATTTTTATCTTTAGAAAAATTATCACCCCACTTACTGCATTTTGGTAAATTATGGGTAGATGCCTATTAAGATAATGATCGAAAAGCTGAATGAAATTGCAGACAGAGGTCAAGAGCAAACTGTGGGAGACAGGTATTTGGTATTTGGTGAGGTAAAGGATGGCACCCACTCCCATCTTCCCTCCACTTTCCCCATTTATCTCTTAGGATGAGGTATTTTCTTGTTGTCCTTGTTAGGGAACCCCTATATACTAGACACTTGGAAGAAAATTGAAACCTGAGGGAGAAGTGATGCTGCTAGTTTTTGCCAGGCACACCAGAAGGAAAGGCCCACTTCAGGTCCACAGAAGTGTGAGGAACAGAAAGTGAGAGATGAGATGGTGATGAGCCTTCTTGGGAGCTAAGTCTGTCCCTGGAACAGCAGGTTGGTAAAGATGGGCCACTATGGTGGTGGCCTCTGGTCCTCTTCAAGGGCTCTTGTTCCACACGACCACCAAACAAGGCAGGCGCTGGCCCAGACTTTCTTTCATCATCAACTAAGGTGTCTATTAAATATTTTTACAACATGCCTCCACATGCATAGTTTAAGTGCCTGTGTATAACACTGTTGTACTAAATTTAAAGTTACAATGGACTTTGTCAAGATGGCACTGAAAAATGTCAAATAACTGCTATGAAAAATGAAGTTATATAGTTCTTCCTTAATGCAACAGGTCTTTTAAATTTATTTGTTTATTTATGTAGGTTTTTTTTCTCTCACCTCGGCATGCAGGATCTTAGTTCCCCAGCCCCAGTGATCAAACCCACATGCCCTGAAGTAGAAGCATGGAGTCTTAACTACTGGACCGCCAGGGAAGTCCTGAAATAGGTCTTAATATTAATTCTTTTACACATTTAAAACAACCACCACTGCAAAAAAAGAAAAAAAAATCATCCTCTACAATTACCATTAAATTATTCATGCATTCTTATTAAATGAACATTGTAGGGGTTATGTTTTCAATAATTTTTTGCTCTCAAATTTATTGGGAAATAATGACTTTTTTCAATATCTTTATTAGAGTAAAATTGATCTACACTGGTGTGTTAGCTTCTGCTGTATAACAAAGTGAATCAGTCACACGTATTCACATATCCCCATATCCCCTCCCTCTTACGTCTCCCTCCCACTATCCCTATCCCACCCATCTAGGTGGTCACAAAGCACAGACCTGATCTCCCTGTGCTATACAGCTGCTTCCCACTAGCTGTTTTACATTTGGTAGTGTATACATGTCAATACTACTCTCTCACTTTGTCCCAGCTTATGCATCCCCCTCCTTGTGTCCTCAAGCCCATTTTCTCTATGCCTGCGTCTTCAATACTTTTCTGCCCCTAAGTTCATCAGAAACTTTTATTTTCTTTTTTAGATTCCATATATATGTGTTAGCATATGGTAATTGTTTTTCTCTTTATGACTTACTTCACTCTGAATGACACTAGGTTCATCCACCTCACTACAAATAGTTCAATTTCATTTCTATTTATGGCCGAGTAATATTCCATTGTATATATGTGCCACATCTTCCTTATCTATTCATTTGTTGATGGATACTTGGGTTGCTTCCATGTCCTGGCTATTGTAAATAGTGCTGCAATGAATATTGTGGTGTATGTCTCTTTTTGAATTATGGTTTTCTCACGGTATATGCCCAGTAGTGGGATTGCTGGGTCATGTGGTAGTTCTATTTTTAGTGTTTTAAGGAACCTCCATACTGTTCTCCATAGTGGCTGTATCAATTTACATTTCCACCAACAGTGCAAGAGGGTTCCCTTTTCCAGCATTTATCATTTGTAGATTTTTTGACAATGGCCATTCTGACTGGTGTGAGGTGATACCTCATTGTAGTTTTGATTTGCATTTCTCTAATGATTAGTGATGAGCATCCTTTCATGTGTTTGTTGTCAATCTGTATATCTTCTTTGGAGAAATGTCTATTTAGGTCTTCTGCCTATTTTTGGATTGGGTTGTTTGTTTTTTTGATACTGAGCTGCATGAGATATTTGTAAATTTTGGAGATTAATCCTCTGTCAGTTGCTTCATTTGCAAATATTTTCCCCTATTCTGAGGGTTGTCTTTTCGTCTTGTTTATGGTTTCCTTTGCTGTGCAAAAGCTTGTAAGTTTCATTAGGTCCAATTTGTTTATTTTTTTTTTATTTCCCCTTCTCTAGGAGGTGGATCAAAAAGGATCTTTCTGTGATGTATGTCATAGAGTGTTCTGCCTATGTTTTCCTCTAAGAGTTTTATAGTGTCTGGCCTTACATTTAGGTCTTTAATCCATTTTGAGTTTATTTTTGTGTATGGTGTTAGGGAATGTTCTAATTTCATTCTTTTACATGTAGCTGTCCAGTTTTCCCAGCACCACTTATTCAAGAGGCTGTCTTTTCTCCATTCTTGCCTCCTTTATCAAAGATAAGTTGACCTTATGTGTGTGGGTTTTTCTCTGGACTTTCTATCCTGTTCCATTGATCTATATTTTTGTTTTTGTGCCAGTACCATACTCTCTTGATTACTGTAGCTTTGTAGTATATTTTGAAGTCAGGGCACCTGATTCCTTCAGCTCCGTTTTTCATTCTCAAGATTGCTTTGGCTATTCGGGGTCTTTTGTGTTTCCATACAAAATGTGAAATTTTTTGTTATAGTTCTGGGAAAAATGCCATTGGTGGTTTCATATGGATTGCATTGAATCTGTAGATTGCTTTAGGTAGTATAGTCATTTTCACAGTGTTGATTCTTCCAGTCCAAGGACATGGTATATCTCTCCATCTATTTGTGTCATCTTTAATTTTTTTTTCATCCGTGTCTTATAGTTTTCTGCATACAGGTCTTTTGTCTCCTTAGGTAGGTTTATTCCTAGGTATTTTATTTTTTTTGTTGAAATGGTAAATGGGAGTGTTTCCTTAATTTCTCTTTCAGATTTTTCATCATTACTATATAAGAATGCAAGAGATTTCTGTGCATTAATTTTGTATCCTGCTACTTTACCAAATTCGTTGATTAGCTCTAGTAGTTTTCTGGTAGCATCTTGAGGATTCTCTATGTATAGTATCACATCATCTGCAAACTGTGACAGTTTTATTTCTTATTTTCCAATTTGGATTCCTTTTATTTCTTTTTCTTCTCTGATTGCTGTGGCTAAAACTTCCAAAATTGTGTTGACTAAAAGTGGTGAGAGTGGGCAACGTTGTCTTGTTCCTTATCTTAGTGGAAACGGTTTCAGTTTTTCACCATTGAGAAAGATGTTAGCTGTGAGTTTGTCACATATGGCCTTTCTTATGTTGAGGTAAATTCCCTCTATGCCTACTTTCTGGAGGGCTTTTATCATAAAGTGGTGTTGAATTTTGTCAAAAGCTTTTTCTGCATCTACTGAGATGATCATATAGTTTTTCTCCTTTAATATTTTAATATGATTGATTTGCATATATTGAAGAATATATTATTGTGTAATATATATTATATGCAAAATAATATATATTATATTGCATAAGTTGATGGATATCCGTATATTAAAGAATCCTGGCATTCCTGAGATAAACCCCACTTGATCATGATGTATGATCCTTTTAATGTGCTCTTGGAAATTTTTTGCTAGTATTTTTTTGAGCATTTTTGCATCTATGTTCATCAGTGATATTGGCCTGTAGTTTCTCTTTTTGTGACATCTTTTTCTGGTTTTGGTATCAGTGTGATGGTGGCGGCCTCATACAGTAATTTGGGAGTGTTCCTCCCTCTGCTATATTTTGGACAAGTTTAAGAAGGATAGGTGTTAGCTCTTCTCTAAATGTTTGATAGAATTCACCTGTGAAGCCATCTGGTCCTGGGCTTTTGTTTGTTTGAAGATTTTTACTCACAGGTTCAATTTCAGTGCTTGTGATTGGTCTGTTTATATTTTCTATTTCTTCCTGGTTCAGTCTAAGAAGGTTGTGCTTTTCTAAGAATTTGTCCATTTCTTCCAGGTTTTCCATTTTATTGACATATAGTTGCTCGTAGTAATCTCTCATGATCCTTTGTATTTCTGCAGTGTCAGCTGTTACTTCTCCTTTTTCATTTCTAATTCTGTTGATTTGAGTCGTCTTCCTTTTTTTCTTGATGAGTCTGGCTAATGGTTTATTAATATTTTTTATCTTCTCAAAGAACCAGCTATTAGTTTTATTGATCTTTGCTATCATTTCCTTCATTTCCTTTTCATTTATTTCTGATCTGATTTTTATGATTTCTTTCCTTCTGCTAACTTTGGGGGTTTTTCTGTTCTTCTTTCTCTAATTGTTTTAGGTGTAAGGTTAGGTTGTTTATTTGAGATGTTTCTTGTTTCTTGAGATAGGATTGTATTGCTGTAAACTTCCCTCTTAGGCCTGCTTTTGCTGCATCCCATAGGTTTTGAGTCGCCATGTTTTCACTATCATTTGTTCCTAGGTATTTTTTGATTTCCTCTTTTATTTCTTCAGTGATCTCTTGGTTATTTAGTAGTGTATTGTTTAGCTTCCATATGTTTGTATGTTTTACAGTTTTTTTCCTGTTATTGATGTTTAGTCTCATAGCGTTGTGGTCAGAAAAGATACTTGATACAATTTCAATTTTCTTAAATTTACCAAGGCTTGATTTGTGACCCAAGTTATGATCTATCCTGACAATGTTCCATGAGCATTTGAGGAGAAAGTGTATTCTGGTTTTTTGTCCTATAAATATCAATTAAGTCCATCTTGTTTAATGTATCATTTAAAGGTTGTGTTTTCTTATTTATTTTCATTTTGGATCGTCTGTCCATTGGTGAAAGTTGGGTGTTAAAATCTCCAGCCATAATTGTGTTACTGTTGATTTTCCATTTAATGTCTGTTAGCATTTTTCTTATGTACTGAGGTGCTCCTATGTTGGGTGCATATATACTTACAATTGTTATTATCTTCTTCTTGGCTTGATCCCTTGATCATTATGTAGTGTCTTTCTTTGTCTTTTTTTTTTTTTTTTTGTGGTACACGGGCCTCTCACTGTTGTAGCCTCTCCCATTGCGGAGCGCAGGCTCCGGACGCGCAGGCTCAGCGGCCATGGCTCATGGGCCCAGCCGCTCCGCGGCACGTGGGATCTTCCCGGACCGGGGCACGAACCCACGTCCCCTGCATCGGCAGGCGGATTCTCAACCACTGCGCCACCAGGGAAGCCCTAAGGAAGCCTTTTTTTTTTTTTTTTTTTTTTTTTTTTTGCCGCTCCGGGGCATGTGGGATCTTCCCGGACCAGGGCGCGAACCCGCGTCCCCTGCATCAGCAGGCAGGCTCTCAACCACTGCGCCACCAGGGAAGCCCCTTTGTCTCTTGTAATAGTCTTTATTTTAAAGTCTATTGTGTCTGATATGAGAATTGCTACTCCAGCTTTCTTTTGATTTTCATTTGCATGGAATATCTTTTTCCATCCCCTCACTTTCAGCCTGTATGTGTCCCTAGGTCTGAAATGGGTCTCTTGTAGACAGCATATATTGTTTTTGTATCCATTCCGCCAGCCTATGTCTTTTGGTTGGAACATTTACTCCATTTACATTTAGGTAATTATCCATATGTGTATTCCTATTACCATTTTCTTAATTGTTTTGGGTTTGTTATTGTAGGTCTTTTCCTTCTCTTGTGTTTCCTGCCAGAGAAGTTCCTTTAGTATTTGTCATAAAGCTGGTTTGGTGGTGCAAAATTCTCTTATCTTTTGCTTGTCTGTAAAGGTTTTAATTTCTCCATTGAATCTGAATGAAATCCTTGCCAGGTAGAGTAATCTTGGTTGCAGTTTTTTCCCTTTCATTACTTTAAATATGTCCTGTCACACCCTTCTGGCTTGCAGAGTTTCTGCTGAAAGATCAGCTGTAAACTTTATGGGGATTCTCCTGTATGTTATTTGTTGCTTTTCCTTTGCTGTTTTTAATATTTTTTCTTTGTGTTTAATTTTTGACAGTTTGATTAATATGTGTCTTGTTGTGTTTCTCCTTGGATTTATCTTGTATGGGACTGTTTGTGCTTCCTGGACTTGATTGACTTTTTCCTTTCCCATATTAGGGAAGTTTTCAACTATAATCTCTTCAAATATTTTCTCAGTCCCTCTCTTTTTCTTTTCTTCTTCTGGGACCCCTATAATTAGAATGTTAGTGCATTTCATGTTGTCCCAGATGTCTCTGAGACTGTCCTCAATTTTTTTTTTTTAAACATCTTTATTTGAGTATAACTGTCCTCAATTCTTTTCATTCTTTTTTCTTTATTCTGCTCTGTGATAGTTATTTCCAGTATTTTATTTTCCAGGTCACTTATCCGTTCTTCTACTCAGTTTTTCTGCTATTGATTCCTTCTAGGGAATTTTAAATTTCATTTATTGTGTTGTTCATCATTGTTTGTTTGCTCTTTAGTTCTTCTAGGTCCTTATTAAATGTTTCTTGTATTTTCTCCATTCTATTTCCAAGATTTTGGATCATCTTTACTATCATTACTCTGAATTCTTTTTCAGGTAGACTGCCTATTTCCTCTTTATTTTTTGGTCTGGTGGGTTTTTACCTTGCTCCTTCATCTGCTGTATATTTCTCTGTCTTCTTATTTTGCTTAACTTACTGTGTTTGGGGTCTCCTTTTTGCAGGCTGCAGGTTTGTAGTTCCCATTATTTTTGGTGTCTGCCCCCAGTGGGTGAGGTTGGTTCAGTGGCTTGTGTAGGCTTCCTGGTGGAGGGGACTGGTGCCTGTGTTCTGGTGGATGAGACTGGATCTTGTCTTTCTGGTGGGCAGTACCACATCTGGTGGTGTGTTTTGGGGTGTCTGTGAACTTAGTATGATTTTAGGCAGCCTCTCTGCTAATGGGTGGGGTTGTGGTCTTGTCTTGCTAGTTGTTTGGCATGGGGTGTCCAGCAGTGGAGCTTGCTGGTCGTTGAGTGGAGCTGGGTCTTAGAGTTGTGATGGAGATCTCTGGGAGAGCTCTTGTTGATTGATATTACATGGGGCGGGGAGGTCTCTGATGTACCAATGTCCTGAATTTGGCTTTCCCACCTCAGAGGCTCAGGCCTGACAGCTGGCCAGAGCACCAAGACTCTGTCTGCCACACGGTTGGAGAAGATGGACTATGAGTTGGGTGTCAGCCACTGCACTGTTGTCGCTCTGTCTCAGCTGTCTCCAACGGTCACCCAGATACACTGGGGTTTTCCACCCATTCCTCAGAACTTGCACATGCCTGTCTGGGATTTGTGAATGTCCTCCTGATACTCTTCATTGAAATACCTTGTATTCATGGTGGTGAGAGATATGCTAATAGTGTTGGTTCTCTTCATTTCAGAGACGGGTAGTCTGAGCCTTCATGTGATCAAGTCAGGAGCAGCTGGCTAATGGTCCCAAAGTGATAACATGTCAGATTCCAAGAAGGCTTTCTGCAGCTCTCAAGCAGTAGTCCCAAGCAGCTGCTCTGCTCAGCTGCAGCACTCTGACCAGGGAACTCAATGGGACCTTCAAATGAGGATCTCTGCCAGCTCTAGAGACTGATTTGCCCACTCAGGCAAGGAGCTGCGGAGAGCATCTCCCAGCCCCATCTCACCAGAGGAGCAGACCTGGGGAATAATTTTTGCACAATAAACTACTTGCATCTAAAGTATACAATTCGATCAGTTTTGACAGTGACATATGCCCATGAAACCACCACAATTCTGACTCAGAACATGTCCATCATTCCAGAAGGACTCCTCAAGCCCTTTTAGAATTCTTCTTTCCCTCTACCTCCTGCCCCAGGAAACCACAGAACTGCTTTTTGTCATAATGCATTGGTTTACATATATAAATGGAATCGTACATGCACCTAGGTTCTCTCACTCAGGACAATGCCTTTGAGATTCGCTCACATTGTTGTGTGTGTCAGTAGCACATTCCTTTTTATTACTGAGTACGATTCTATTGCATGGGTTGCACTGCAGCTGGTTTAGCCATTCATCTGTTAATGCACACTTGTTTTTGAAGTTTTTGGCTGTTGTGAAGGAAGCTGCTATAAATATTTACATACAAGTTATTGTGTGGACATATGTTTTCATAATACTTAGGAGCAGAATAGCTGTTATGTCCTTTTGGAAGTTGAGACAACTGTGGCTCAGAGAGATTACATAAGTAGCACATGGTCACCAGTGACAGGGCTGGGATTTGAACTCAACTTGATTTAACTATAAACTCAAGCTCTTTTCTGGAATTAAACATTGGATATCTTTACTGGTTGAATGTGCAGGCTCTTTAGAAACCAAGAGAGGGTGTAAGTCCATGTCAATGTGCTAGCCATGTTGGCCTTCTCAGTTTAGTTTATTTCTAAAAAAACACTTGAGTTTTATTCCATGCTTAGCACTGGGCCACATGTGGTGTCCCTGACTGGGGTGGGGCATGGCATTATTCTCCAATGAGGTCAGCAGGCAAAGTACATGTTCCAAGTGTTATGAATGGCAAAGCCTAGATTCAGGCTGAAAAAAGAAACCCAAGCTGTTTAGTGTTGCTGAAAAATGTGAGGCAGGAAGTGGAGAGCATGGAGGCTGGGGATAGGTGTGGACTCCATTTTGAGTCACAAACTGAAACACCAGACAGGTAGCTGGAATGACAGGTACACGGGGAGTGGGGTAGACTGTGGAGCACTCCTGCCCCTCCTGGGGGAACACAGGTGCCTAGCACCAGCCGCCTAGCACCAGCCGCCAAGGGTCATGCCAGTGAGGGCCATGCTGGCATCTATGGTCATAATACTAATGATGACACACACTGGTCAAGCACTTTCATTTCTTTTGTGTTATTACTGAAGAAATAAATTTCACTGAGGAAAAAACTAAGGTATGAAGAGTAACTTCCCCTTTCTTAAGAGGAGCTAGAAATGTGCTCTTTTAAATTGCAATACTGAAATTATTAGGGCATTTTGAGCTGAATGAATTTATCTCTGAGCTGGATTCTGCAGAGCCCACAGTCTGAGATCTTTGCACTGGCTCCTGGATGAGCTTGTACACTGAGTGAAGGAATTTGGACTCTACCCCAGGGCCAAGGGGAAAAGTGATGGGGTTTAGGCAGGGCAGTGATATAAATTCTGGAAAGATCATTCCAACTGTAGAATGGAGAATGGGTGTAAAAGGCAAGACGCTGTGACAACAAGGCTGGGACTTGGGGATGCTAGTGAGATGCCTAGGAAAACAATTTAAGGAGGTGCTCCCTTTCAGGGTGGTGCAAGTGCCAATAGTGAAAGACTTAAAGCAGCTACAAGAAAGGATCCAAAACGCTACAGCAGGACTATGGGCTCTCAGGGCAGGAGAGGATTGGGGCTAATATTCAGAAATGGGGACATTCCTGGCCTCGGATCACACAGTGACTTCAGCCTGGGGTTTGGAGTGAGTTTCTCTGCAATTGACACCTGGTCCCTTCACACACCCTCCCAGAGTCCTGGAGCAGGGCTCTTGAACTCTCTGGACTCCGATCTCTTCTGTAAACAAAGATGAGCATTTGCTCTGAAGTTAGTATGGTCATCAAAGGAAATAGGATCTGGTAATCTAGAGACAGGGGGTATTTATCCCTCCTTATTGGGGGAGGGGTTACTCTTTCTAGAAAGCTGAGTCTGGAGATTCCCAAATGCTGAGAGTCCTAGACTGAGTCAGGACACCAGGTCCTGACCTGGCCCTTTCCTGGCTGTCACTTTACCTCTCTGGGCTTATTACCTTCTGCAAAATCCAATGATTGGTTTAAAGTTCTAAGATTCTTTCCAACTCTAAAAGAAAAAAGCAATATATTTGTGATTTCATGAACACAGAGGAAAAAATGAGACTAGACTAAAAGACTGAAAATTAAAAAGAACCTCCTAGTCTGAGCTTATCACGCTGTACAGTACAAGAGGAGTTCTCCTTGTTGGCCATAGATATATCCTTGTCTTCTCCAATCTTGATTGTGCTCCACTGTAAGAAACCAGGCCAAGTCTAAGCAGCGTGGTGGTGTGGTTTTCTCTCTTTCTTTCTTAATGATTTTTAAATTGAAGTATAGTTGATTTGCAATGTTTCAAGTGTACAACAAAGTGATTCATTTCTATATATACATATATATATATATATTCTTTCTCAGGTTTTTTTCAATTATAGGTTATTACAGGATATTGAATATAGTTCCCTGTGCTATACAGTAAATCCTTGTTGTTTATTTATACATATAGTCATGTGTATCTCTTAATCCCAATTTCTTAATTTATCCCTTCCCCCCTTTCCCCTTTGGTAACCATAAGTTTGTTTTCCATGTCTGTGAGTCTATTTCTGTTTTGTAAATAAGTTCATTTGTATAATGTTTTTAGATTCCATGTGCAAGTGATATCATATGATATTTATCTTTGACTTACTTCACTAGAGTATGATAATCTCTAGGTCCATCCATATTGCTGCAAATGGCATTATTTAATTCTTTTTTGTGGCTGAGTAATACTCCATTGTATATACATATAGGTGGTGTGGTTTTAAGAGTCCTGACTGAGCCCTTCTGCTAAAGACCTCTGCTGAAGATACGGCCTTTCATCTTCACTGTCTATTGTTCGGTGGGAAGGAAGCCTCCCTTGGAAGCCCCTAGTAAATGCAAACCTCCAGCTGACATCTTCCCCAAGCACAACTCTTGTTTTGTCACCTCCTGCCTGAACACTGCTGCTGCCCCCCCTTCTTCTTTCTCGGTCACCATGCCTGGCAGGCAGCAACTTGGCTTCTACGAGAAGTGCTGGCTGGGCTTCCAGATTCAGCCAAAGCCCGAGCTTCTCTGCATTTCCAGAAAAGGAGGGAGTGATTCAGATGAGATCCCCAAGATGAAAATGTTTTATCTTTCTTCTGAGAGTTAAAGTTGTATCCACACCTTAAGTAACAAAAACAGATACCTTCATACCAAAACAACAGCAGTTATAAAAATACTTGTGGAGCAGGGTGGACACACGCAGTATAAACAGCTGGCATTAGAACAGCTGGCATTTGTCTTAGGAAAGACTTGATTTATTTAGGAAAATCCTTTGATTAACCTCTTGGGGGTGAAACCCCGAGGGTATGGATTAGCAGAAAACAAGAGTCAGGGGAAGAGGGGAAGGAATGGTCTGCCTTTAAAAATGGAAGGAGACTTTGGGAGGTGGGAAATAGATGGAAAAATTAATAGGGTGGGAGTTTGGGAGCCAAGTTAAGCTGGTTGGGGGACATTTCTAACACTTAACTGCAGTGACAGTTGTAGCTCACGTCTCCTGAGGAGCTTGTGATCAGTGGGCTCCCTCTCCTGTGGAAGTCAGAGTTCTCTCTTCCTTCACTTGGCTCATATTTGAGGACCATACTCAGTTGTCACCTCCCAGCAGAGGCAGCTACTCTCCTCTCTATTGCGTGATGCCCGGTTTGTTGTTTGCCAGCTCTTTCATTTGTTTATTGTTCATTCAGAAAAGCTTCCTTTAGGCCCTGCTCTCTGCCCTCTGTCACACCTTTCATTTGGCACTTTCCTGCCACCTTACGGTGGAGAGGCAATGGCAGGGAAAGCGTCAGGAAGGAGGGTGAGCTGCCAGCATGGGCACCAGGTAGCACTGCACAGAGCTCTGTCCTACAGGTTGTGCTTACGAGCCCATTGGCCTGAGTTGAAATCTCAGCTCTCCCCATATCCTGCTGTGTGACCTAGGGCAAGCCATTTCACCTCTCAGAGACTCCGTTTTCCTTTATAATTTGAAGGGCTGCCTCCCAGGACTACGGCAAGAATGAGAGCGGTGCCAGGTGCAGCGTTCATGCAGCAGATGAGTTAGCTGTTGTTTCATTTCTTCCTCACCCACCCCACACAGGAAAACCAGAAGTCATAAAAACATCCCCAGTTCTCAAATGTGGGAACTGAGGCTTCCAGGAAAGGTGCTGATCCAAATACAGGGCTCTGGGGCTATACAGGTGAAACAAGGACCCGCGTCAGAATTCTGACAGCTTTCCCACGTAGTTCACTCTATATTTGTGACTTAAATGCTGACTCAAGTTTATGTATCTTGGATGTAAATGAAGATCCATAATCAGACTGTGTATAGAACCGAAAGTTTCAGGATGGGTTTTTTTTGCGGGGGAGTCTCCTCTTTCAGAAAGTTGCATGTTTCTCGTAGGCACCCACAGGGATAGAGCCTTGGGTAATGACGAAAAAGAACGTACAGTTGGACAGATACATTGTAGGTGTTGTGTAGGAAATGAATTTGATGCAATGGTGGCCTCAAGGGCAACGTTATCCCAGAGGTCACTGAACAGGGAGGCTCAGAGGCCAAACTAAGATAAGGTATTCCCCCCACCCCACCTTTTGAAAGGTTACTTTATGCCACTTGGCTTTTATGAAAAACCTGCATTAGTATCTGTTTTCAGTAACCTGAAGAAATCCAAAGTGGATTTCCCTTTTTTTGAAAAAATGCAAAAAGAAAAAATAGGGTTCGGCGTTTGTTTTGCAGCGACGCATCATAGAGGCAGCATGCACCCCAAGCAGCAAGGGTGGCACAGTCAAACTCCTTCCCCAGGAACTACACTCAGCATCTCAACTTCAAGCCACCATGTTTTGAACTGTGTCTGTGAGCATCTGTGCTCCACCACCATGTATTTTGTGCACCCATTAGCAAGGTGCGTCTTAAGGTAATTTCTTCCAGCTTCGAAAAGCCTTCATAGGAACGCTCTGCTTTTGGATAGCGGGAGAAACCTGTGCCTGAATTCATTTATTTGATCAATTTTAAAAACTCAGGTGTAATAGAAAAGAGAGGGTAAAGGTTAATACACTTAGGATAGCGTGCAAGTGGGGTAGAAGGGCCACATGCCCAGATTCTGGGTTAGTCAATTTTCATATGTTCTCTCTTTCTCCACTGATCATCATTCTATCACTTTCCATCCAGAAACACTCTTGTTTGTTCCATTCATTTTATTTGTATTTAATACACATACATTCTACTTACTCTATCTGTGTGTGATATGTCTCATGAGCTATATGCTTCTATACTTGGTTTCTATTTTCTATAGCAGAGTTGGTTTTTTTTTTTAAATAAGTTAAGCAAACATAATTTACAATAAGAAAGCCACTCAGTTTTCTGAATCACAGAATTGATCACAGAATCACAGAATAGCTGAGTGAGATACAGACAAAGAAGTATACAGAGAGGAAAGTGACGCACAGACACTGACTTTTAGACATGCCACACTGGACATGATTTGGGACATCAGACAATTCACTAAAACAACTCTCTGAGCCCCAGTTTCACCACCTGGGAAATGTGGATATTCATACCTGCCTCACGGATTGTCGTGAGGATGAAACAAAATAGTTGTGGGAAAGTGGCTAAACCAGTGAGTGGTACAAGGAGGGTGATGAGTAAATGTCAGCTTCCATCCCCTCCTTTCCTCCTTTATTGTCACCTGCAGTTAAATCACAGAGTTCAAATTGGACAAAACTTTTCCTCCTTTTAAAAAGAAAACATCCAATCTGACCCTTGGCAATGAATTAATGTTAATCAACAGACTCAAATACATTTATTGAGCACTTCCTGTGTGTCACTTCGTAAGTTAGCAGCCTTTCAAGACTCCATGGTAGTTGTAGGGAAAGGGTATATATCTATATCCATCCACCTCTATCTATCTATCTAATCATCTATCTATAACAAATATATCTGTTACAATAATGCAAACATTATTCATCGATCTATTCAACAAATATGGTTTGAGCATTGTATGAGGTTGCTAGGGCTGCCTATAACAAGGTACCACAGACTAACAGAAATTTATTTCCTCACAGTTCTGGAGGCTAGAAGTCCAAGATCAAGGTGTGGGAAAGGTTGATTCCTTCTGAGACCTCTCTTTTTGGCTTGTAGACAGCTGTCTTCTCCCTGTGTCCCTGTGTGGTCTTCCCTCTGTGCATGTCTGTGTACTAATCTCTTCTTATAAGGACACCAATCTGATTGCTTTAGGGTCTATCTAGATGAGCTTACTTGTCCTTAATTACCTCTTTAAAGATCCTATCTCCAAATACTTTCTGCAATACTGGGGGGTTAGGACTTCAACATGTGATTTTGGGGTGGGGCAGGGAGAGACACAATTCAGCCCATAACAAGTATCCACTATGTGCCAGACACTGTTCTATGATGCTAAAGATATGGCAGTGAATGAAAAAAGTGGGGAGAAGTGATTATTGATGAGAATAAGGGAGAGAGAAAAAAGGTGACATTCTTGGGAGGCTCCTTGACTGAGGGGAGAGGTTTCCAACAAGTTTTGCTCCTCTGAGCCACATGATAAGTTCTGTCCCCCACCCTTTTGATGAGCATTGTATGTAGCCCTCTCCTTTCTGCTTCCTGACAAACTTCTATCATTGCACTTTCTTCATTGTGTTTTTTATATGTCTGACTCCCCTCTCTACTGTGAGAATAGAAATGTTGTCTTATCCGCTGCTGGTCCAGAGCCTAACATGCTGCCTGGTATGTAGAAGATGCTCAGTAAATGTTTGATGAATATATGAATAAAACCAGAGCGGGCTCTGCTCTGCAGGCTTTGCAGTCAGGGGCCTGTGGAATCAGGCGATGGGTGAGACAGAATTTTAATCAGCAGCAGAAAATTCAAGAACCTGAGACATCTAAAGGCAGCTCTGCTGACTTCCCTGCCATCAGCTGCAGAGTTTCTGAAAGGCAAAGATGGATAAAAAATTTTGTGGGCTGGTTAAAATAAAATTCGAAGTGTGAACATTTTATTTTAGTTGTTAATTGTGAGGCTTTCTGCACGAGAATCGTAGAACGATAGCTCTGCTCACCCACAAATGTAAGCCTAAGACTATGATTTGTTCATCTTTCATCTTAAAAGTGCAAGGCAGGATGTGTTGGGGGAGATAAGATTGAGATATTAGGGAAAATAAAACTACAATTTATTGAGTTCTTACTTACATGCCTGGCACATTACTCAACTTGTTACACACATGATCCTATTTAATCCTCTCATCAACAGGCAATGAATGCTCTCATTTCGAACATGAGAAAATTGCTCAGAGGGTGTGAATAACCAGCTCCAGGACACACGGCCTTCAGGTCCCAGAGCCGAGATTCATCCTAGACCATCTTGACACTAACGTCCCTGCTCTTACTGAAATGGAGCAGGACCCTATGGTCCTGGCCCCCACTATGTCCTCAGCCTGCCTTTTGTCTGTGGTAAAACTTTAGCCAAAGAATAGGTTTCATCAGAGAAGTGAGAAAATGCAGAAACAAAGGAAAACAGTCAAAGGAGACCAAATCATAATAGTTTAATCATTAAGCATAGTCAAGGACATTTAGTTCCTCCTTACGGCCTATAGATAATATACTGAGCCATACCTCGTGAGCTGTTTGGCAGACACTGAAGCCCACACCAGGTGGAGGACGATGACTACACGATGACCAAATTGAAGCCATGACATAAGCTGCCACAGTTCTGAGAACTCTGGCCTCAAAGAAATGGGAACTGAACATTAACTGTACCTAAAACAATCGAGATGACGCTGGTCAGGCAACTGATGACCAATCTCAAGATGACTGTCAGAGCTGACTGCATTGTTTCTGCATGTAGCCCCCTCCCTCTGTCTATAAAAGCTCTTGCCCACTGATTGTCGGGGATTGGGGGAGTCAGCCTTTGGACAACCGTCCACCCTCCCCGCAGCCAAGTTGCCGGCATCCAAAATAAAACAAACTTTCCTTTCCACCAACCTGGCTTCTTTATTGGCTTTTGAGCGGTGAGCAGCTGGACCTGGGTTCAGTAACATTTCCTTCTCTTCTGAGAAACTCTTTCTCTTAAGATGTCTCAGTTGCCTTCTCCAAGAGGTCCCTCGAATTCTTTCCTCACCACAATTCTGCTCCTGCATAATGGCACATGAGCTGTGCACTGAGACTTTGCATTTAAACCAAGCTCCAGGGCTCACAGATTGTGAGTCAAAAGAAAACTAACCAATCTGGAGACCCATTGGTGGAGCTAAGAGGTAATTTTCAGTTGTTTGTTTGTTTTCCAGTTTTTAGTTTGCAGAGCTTAGTATGCAGTATCAAAGTAAAAACCAAGGCAATTAACTCTCAAGAAATCATTTCACCAAAATTTGCTCTGTGAAAAATCAATGTTTGAATCTTTTACTGAAGGTACAGACCCTGTCTGAGTCAGGTCGGGCTGTTCTAACAAAATGCCATAGACAGAGTGGCTTAAACAATGGATGTTTCTTTCTCATAATTCTGGAGTCTGGGAAGTCCAAGATCAAGGGACTGACTGACTTCGTTCCTAGTGAGAGCTCTCATGCCAAAGGCTGCCTTTTTGCTGTATCCTCACATGATGGAAGATGAGAGCTCTGTTCTCTCTTCCTCTTCTTATCAGGGCACTAATGCCATTACGGGAGCCCCACCCTCATGACCTCATCTAAACCTAATTAACCCACAGAGGCCCTGCCTCCATATAACATCACAATGGGGGTTAGAATTTCAACGTAAGAATTTTGGGGAGATATGAACATTCAGTCCATAACAGTCCCCTTGGCTGATTTTTAATAATTTAAACTGGTTCTTTACTTACTGCAAAAGAAATCTATCCTGACCCACAGAAAGCTCATTGAGGTAAGCAGGAGGCCAGTCCTGGCTGGTTCTGTGGCTGAATATTATTTTGATGAGTTTGTGATCTGATAGGACAAAATGCCCAAGAATGTGGTCACTCAATTTCATTAAAATTTCAACTACAAGGTGAATGCCTACTTCTCCTTGAACAGCCTGTCCTATATCGATACCACACCAGAAACATTTTTCTTCTATTACATTATTTGTGTTGCAGGGTGAAAAAATAAATATTTGATAAAAGAGACTCATTTACCCAAGTTAGGAGGCCTAAAGTGAATTCTCTTTTTGATATGTGTTCTGACATCCTAGTGAATATAATCACCTGGAATGTTTATGAAGGTTAGACACCTATCTATAAAAATATGCCCAACTCTGTCATCCTATATGTGAATCCTCTACTTGTGCAATATTACCAATCAAAGAAAAACATGTTTAAAATAAGAACATGCAAGGGCAGTTCTGATTTGAAATGCAGGGCTATTTCTGAGCAAAGATAGAAAAGTAAGTAGTTTGTTCATTTGACGATTATTTTTCACTGGTCTTAAAATTTTGCTTGGTTCACAAAAGTTCTCCCCCTAGTCCCATCCTCCCAAGACTGTATATCACTTTCCTTCAATAAGTCCAGCATGATGTGTGTCATGAGGGATAACCTTAGCTGAGAAATTAAGAGAGGGAATTGCAGGTACACAATGGAGCTACTTCCCCTTGTAAGGTTTAAACAGCATTGAATTTTGAGTTAGATATAGGTCTGCAAGCCTTTGAACAGAACTTGAGGATCAGATGTGTTCTAAAATTCAGAATTACAGAAATTTTTAGAAGGTAGCTCAGTGTACACATTGGGTACATTACATGATACTCACAGCAGAAGCTGTGAGGAGATACCCAGTATCCTAACCTTACTATTTCTGCAGGAAAATACACTAATAATTACTCTAAGTGGGATAGAGACCATCAGTAATGTTTAGATTTTCAGCCAAATGAGTTTTGAAGAAAGCTTCCAAATTTTCAGAGTTCTTTGGATTTCAGAGTTCCAAAGAAGGGGTTGTAAGCCGTGGTGTATAATTAAAGGAAGGTAGATTCTGTGATCTCATTTTCAGTCCATCAGCTGCCTTGGAGAAAAATCCCGGGGAAAAAAACCAAAATCTGATGAGTGAGTGTGAAGGCAGGAGCACATGACTCACTTCTATATATTTTTTGTTAATTTTCCTTTAGTTTACATATAATACTCATTTTAATGAGACAGAGAGAGAGAACTGACATGTTTTCTCTCACAGGCTTTCCTCTTTCTTCAATTTTTCCTTTTTTCCCCACCTTGGAGTACACCTTTGTAGATGTTAATCTCCCTCCCTGTCTCCTTCTCTGCTTTGCTTTCTGCTTTCCTCTCTCCCTTCCTCCTTCCCTCCTTCCTCCCTTCCTTCTTCTTTCCTTCTCTCTTTCCTTAAATGCACAAATCTGGAATTACACAGCTTGCCTTTGAATCCCAGCTCTGTCATTAGGTAATCTTGGGCAGGTAATTTAGTCTCTAGTCTTAACCTTAGTTACCTCATCTATAAAATGGGTATAGTGTCAGTACATCTTATTCTGGTGTAGTGTGTTTCTTTAATGTGAACACCTCCAATCTTAATGGAAAATAAAGAACTCATGCTGTTAAAAAAAAAAAAAAACTCTCCAAAACTTTCAAAACACTGCTCAATTAAACACATTAGGAATCTGTGCAATTTAGATTAAATCTCAGGGAAATCTCTCCCTTATCCCCCACTCCCCATTCTGTGTTTCCTTCCTCAAATTGAAATTATAGGAATTTAGGAAGAGGGGCAAAGGAGAAGATTTCTTTGTTTTTGTTTTATTTTTTAGTTTATTGTTCTTTATTCTTCTTTTTATGAAAGCCTTACAAATTCATGGAAAAACTGGATATGACAACAAAACAAACAAGAAGAGTTTCAAGCTGCTGACCACCCAAAGAAAATGTCAACAACTTGCTATGTATCTTTCCGGAGTTTTATTTTTCTAAGTGTTGAAACAATTTTTTTTAGCAAAATGAACAAATGCTACACAAAATCTCTAATGGAAGACATTTAGAAAAAGTAAGATTTTACAAATATGGTATATGTATTTTCAGCAGGCAGAAATGAAGAACAAAAACATCTATAATCCCATCATGTGTATTTTCAATTGGGGGTTGGGCATTTTTTTTAATCCTACATTTTGTTTGGGATTTCTGTTAACTTCTTGTGCTTGGGAATATAAATATTAAACCTCTGAGAACCCCACTGCAGACCCTCAGCATGGAGCAGCTTTCCCTAGAGCACGACGAGATCTTTGGCTTCCTCTTTAAAATTTTACTTAAAACTAGAATGACAGAGAAATTCACCAACTGTTCGAGCTGGAAGGAAATGTAGAAATGAGGTTGAACGGTCAAGCCTCTCATTTCACAGACAGACACTGGGGCTGGTCAGATCCACTCCAAGGCAGCCACATTGAGTCCCAATGCCTGGATTCAAGTCCCAGTTACTTCACTGGGAAAATCATTTACTTCTCTGACCCTCATTTTCCTGGTCGGGTATGGAGTTAGTACCAGTACCCACTTCATCAGGTATCCTAGGGATGAAACGAACTGACATACTTGAGGGCTAAGCCCCGTGCACAGTTGCTAGTGAGATTCCAGGAGGTTTAGCTCTGCTTGTTGGTGACAGACCTCTTTACTCCCTGTACAGGGCTTTTGCCCTGACATCATCCAGGGAGGAATGGGGGCAGCAGTCTGTGATTGGATGGGCTTCCGGAAAGGTGATGTGGTGGGAGAGGAGTAAAGACAAGGCAAGAGCCGCTTGATTATTCTCACCCTCTCCCTTCCTTTAAAATAATCATTGTCAGGGGTGAGCAGCTGTAGGGACCATCTTCCTTTTGTAAGTGAAACTTGAACTGTCAGCAGAAGGTCCTGTTCCCTTATGACCCTTTCAACAGAAGAATGGGAAGGGGTGGGATGCAGGGGACTGGAGTAAACATGATCCTGGAAGGGAATCATTGCAGAGGGTGGGGGAATATCCATGAAGTAGGCACTTGCCCTGAGAAAACAATTTTCCACCTAAACGTGGCTAAAATTTTTCTGAAATTAAGATGAAATGTAAAAGGTGTAGTCACCATGCTGGGCAGTAATGTATAGATTCCTCAGTAGTGCCTGAGCCCTGGAGTTTAATATCAACTTGCTACGAGAGATGTAGAAAACACAATAAACTTTGGCTTAAACCCGATTGCTGAAGAAATAGACATATAACATTAATACGAATGCATCTGGCTGGAGGAAATATGAACTGCCTTTGAGGGGCTTGAAACATCCATGCACACACACACTCAAGTACACACACAAACACGGTCACACACAAACAGCACACCTATGCACATGTGCATATGCTTTTGCACACACACACGTATATTCTCCTAAATTTCCTGGTGACATGATGGATTAGGGAATTGGTGGTGGGCTCTTGATGTATGATTTGCTCATCATATGATCCCTTTTCTTTGCTGAAAATTCCCCAGTTATAAGATCTATCATCTCATTTCTATTTTTTTTTTTAAGTGAGGCTGCCACAAAGGGAAGCCATGTTTGTAACATAACAACCAGCCCTGTCTTTGAATCATATTTACTATTAGATTTCAGGAAATCTTCAAGATTCTCTTAATTTGGAGGAGTCAAAGCACCCAAACCTCTTGGAAAACCATGATATATAACCTTAATTTACTTAAAAGAAAACCTTACTAGGGTCCAATAATATGTGGCCTGATACTAATTTTTATGCAACACTGAGATGGCCGTTCATCCTTTTACCCAGGGGGCTTCTGGCGGGAAGGTGCCAAGTCCCTCTAAATCACTGATGGAATTAGTTTGAGGGCTGGATTGGTATTTTTGAAAGAAAAAAATTCCACCCCATTTCTCTTCATTGCCTTCGTGTTGTTCAGAGGAGGCTGCTTGGTGATCCCTGGGGAATAGAGAGAAGAATTTAGAGTTTAAATATAGTTCGGAATCAGTAAAAAGAGGAAAAGAAATCTAAGACTCTACTCCTGTTTACAAAGAGCTGGGGGCAATCTGAAAACAGATGGGGAAAGGGAGAGTCTGAGCTTATCTATTTAAAGAAATGCCATCTGCATTTAAACAATTAAACCTGTCTTCTACTCTTTGCAAGAATTAATCCATTAGGACCTTCAGAAATTCCCTTCTTGGGTGTGTTTTCTTGACACCTTTGGAGTAAGTGCTAGTGCAAATGGGGAATTTATGAAAAAAAACCCAAATGGAAATTTTTTTTAAACGTGCAGCATTAACAGAGTTTCAAACTTCTATGAATCAAATCTCAAAAAGATATAGAAAATATTTCATTTCCTTTTTGCAAGAATGATCTGGCAGACAAACCCAGTTCCTCCTCTGCTGGAAGGGAAAAATGTCCATTACCACCACATTTTAGGTCCTTTCAAAGGGATGCTGGGAACCCAGACCAATGCCGAGTGTGCTTCTGAGCTGCTGTTTTCAATGACCCCGTGCGCCTTGATGGCTGGGTTCCTGCTTGCCTTTCAGACCCGTGCACGCACATCTAATCCGCCGGTACGGAGCTGCCCGAGCCCTACCCCCGGGAGGCTCTGAGCTCCTGGCAGAATCTCAGATTCTCTGAATAAGATGGAAACTTATTAGGAGGAAATTATTCTGGTGTCTTCAGAAATACAACATTCCTGATAAAAATCTTGCTCCTGACAGCAGACTAACAAGATACATTTGTTAGTGGTTTCTGTTCCCGGGAATCCACGGTGAACACTCTGCCCTTTTATTGCACCGTTTGAGGGAGAGGCATGCAGTGACAGGCATGATTCAAGTTTTTCATTTCGCAAACATTTGAGTTGGATATTACGGGCCGTGCACTCTCCTGAATGTGCTCTACCTGCCCCGCGCTCTACGAAGAGACGGAGTCATGACGGGTGTTCTTCTTTTGCTGAGCGCCTACTAAGTGCCAGGAACTGTATTATTCACGGGGAATACAGGACGGCCTAGTGCCTACAGCAAGGTATCATTTCCTTATCAGTTCTTGACAGGTCTCTTCATCTCTAGATCTCAGTATCCATTTCTGTCAAATGAGGAATGGAATAACTATTGTGTGTGTGCTTTCAATGAGATCTCCATGTATTTTACACAGTGCCTGATACAACTCTCCCCTTCGGAGAGCTCATAACCTAACAGACAGACCAACAGTTCATTTCAGATACTGGTAATCATTCCACTGGACCTTTGCATACCCAAACACGTATGTCTCCAACTCAGATAGAAGCACTTATGCACTTTACTCACAAGCTAGCCTCTTTGAAAGCTGAGCTCTTATTTATTTAGGAAAATGTTGTTACAAGCTTAGTTTTCTGATTCCTTATTTCGTTGTACATTAGAAATAACAATTAAGAAAGGCTAGAGCTTGTTAAAAGCAGTATAGAAGCAGCAGTATATGGAGATAGACGGGGCATCTCCAGAGCATGGAAGGCAGAACAATGAGAATGATCTGGCCAAAGAATTCAGACACCATAGAAGTTCTGGGGGAATTTGAAATAGAAGTTAATAGCCTGATATTACATCTCAATACATTAAGGACATTTGAGTACGCAGATCCTACTTTTTACAATCACATTTGTGATCCTCAATTACAAACAAAATGAAGACTCAAATCTGTTCAGTGTGGTATATTGAAGAAGACTGGGAATATATGAATCTTTTAAGAGAAACTTAGAGCAAAATGGTAAAATGTTAAACTTTGGAGACTTTAAAGGGAAATCTCATTATCTGTACAATTTACTGATATGCTTTTCCCAGTATGCACTAGGTCAAATAAGACCTCACTGTAGTTAAATAAGATCTCACTGTGTTTGAGACGGAAGTAGATCCCTGCTTTAAGCATAAGGCATATTTGTAAGAAAGAGAAAAGATATGGGTTATTTTATACTAAATTACAGTTAACAGAACCCTGTAAATACTTTTTGTAACTATGTAAACATGGTTATTGAATTTTGTAGAAACATGTATTAGTCTCCTATTGCTGTTGTAACAAATTAACATAAACTTAGTGACTTAAAGCAACACAAAATTATTGCCTTACAGTTCTGGAAGTCAGAAGTCTGCCCAGAAAAATCAAGATGTTGGCAGGGCTGGTTCCTTCTGAAGGCTCTGAGGGGAGAATCTGTTTCCTTGGCTTTCCCAGCTTCTAGTGGTCTCTGCATTCCTTGGCTCCTGGCCTCTTCCTCGATCCTTAAAGCCAGCAGCACTGCATCTTCAAATCTCTCTCCATCTCTTTCTGTGTCTATTATTGGGTAGTTTTTCTCTTCTGTGTCAAATCTCCCTCCGTCCCCCTTTTATAAGGACCCTTGTGATTACATTTAGGGCACATTTAGGATATTCCAGAATAATCTCCCCATCTCAAGATTCTTAACTTAATCAAATCTAAAAAGTCCCTTTGCCATGTAAGGTAACATTCACAAGTTCCAGGGATTGAGATATGGACACATCTGGGGACACTTATTCAGCCCACCATAGATCATAAGTAAGTCATCGTTGGTAGAGGGAACATTTCTTCCCCACCTGATCTTACTTCCCCATTATCACCTTGATCTTACTTTGCCCCCTCACTCTTTCTATCCCAGCTGAGAAGGAAAAGTAATTTAATCCGATTGGTATGAAAGGAGAAAGAGGCATCCTTGTCTCAGCCCCTCCCATGCAATAATCTTAGCCTTAAAGACTATGTCCCAAGGTTGGAGGGTGGGGGAGCCTGGAACATCTGATACGAACTTCATAGCAACGATGATGTTATTTTGGGCTCTGTTTTCATGACTTTTTGTCATATTTCACAGTTGGTATAGGACTCAGAAAAGAGATGCTCTTCCAGGAGAACCTCTGTAGTATCACATGCTAATTATTTAAATTAAAATAATACACATTTCATAAAGTAGACTTCATAATCTTTCCACTTAGAGATCATTGCTGTGGATACCATGAAATGCTTTCTATATATTTAAACAAATATATATACAGTATCTGTATCCTCCTTTTTTCACTTAATAATATATCATGGTTATCTCTTCATGTCAATATATATGGATCTATTTCATTGTTTTCAATACTGCCATCCCGCTGTGTAAACGTACCTTTATTTATTAAACTAACCACCTAATCTCTTAGGTTGTGCTCAAGTTTCTGCTATTATAAAAAATAGTACAATGAGTTTTTGTTCACAGTCCCCAAGGAAATTTGTTAAATTTCTTAACTTCTCTAAGAAACAGTTTTCTCAACTGTAAAATGGGGATAATAGCAGTATCTATCTCAAAGATTTTTTTTAGGAACTAAAACAGTTAACGAATGGAAGCTGGATATCATAGCAACTGGTAGATAGATCAATCAATATTAGTCATTGTTTCATTATTATTTTCACTATTACTACTCAGCATCTTTTCACATAATTGTTATTGATTCCTTTGGATACTTCTTAGAAGTAAAGTTATTGGATCAAAGAGTTTGTACATTTAAAAATTTGGTACGTATTGCCAAACCCCTCAGGTATGTGAGACTGTTTCCATGCTCCTTTAACAATATGGGACAATTTTCAATCTTTGAAAATCTGATTCAATAAAAAATACATCTCATTGTTTTATTTTCCATTTAGTAGATTAATACTGAAATGGCATTCCTTTTATGACCATGGCCTTTTTTATTTCTTCATTTATGATTTTCATGCTTTTTAGAAAAAAAATGTCTTTTTTCTTATCTATTTATAGAAGCTCTTTATATACTTAAAAGTTCTTATCTTTGTAGTTCATCCATTTTATAAATACTTTCTCACATTTTTCTTTAGTCATCAAACATTATTTATATTGTATTTTCAACCCCTCTAAGGCTTCAAAACTTTATAATGGCATAGCTTAGAAATTCTATAGTAATAAGAATATTCTAAATAATATTTTAACAGCTAATAAGTATTTCAAGTAAACGTTGAGTTATTATACCTCCCAAAGTGAATGAATGCACTCTTCTCTCATTTGTAAAGGGTAGGAAATAAGTTAGTGGATAGATTTTCTTATAGCAAACACATACTAAAGAGAAAATTTAGAAACAGTCATGCTTAGTTTGATGGTTACTCTTATTCATGGATATACGTGCTTATTGGAGGATTTTTACTGTGGATATTTATCTTGGAGTTTACATATATAATGTATATATATTCTTATAGCTTATATCCTTTTTAATATTCATTTACTAACTTAATTGGTGTTCATTGAACATCTATAATGAGCTAGACTCGTATCTGTAGTATATATTTTTCACAGTGTTGTGCATTGGTCACTGGGCTTCTGAATCTTTCCAGTCACAATTAGCTTCTTTTCCTCTGTTCTCTCATTGTATGCCAATTTTTTTCCCAGTACTATGTGATTTTATTACCTTCTGCCATGCATCAAAGACTCACTCCAGGTATACTGTTAACTTCTCCAGGGAGGATAAATACCCTATTCATTGCGGTAGCTCCACAAGGCCTAGGACAGTGATTTGCTAATGCAGAGGGCTCAGTAAAAGCACTGGTTTCAGGTTCTGTCATTAGCAGTGTCACTCTCCCTGAGTCACTTAACTAACTCATGTCTCAGTTTCCTCATCTGTGAACTCGATGGTTCAGTTACTGGAGAGATGGGCCAATTGTGTCATTTGTCCTGCCAAAACTGATGGATGTGTCACGTCTTCTTGGAGTGGAGGATGTGACTGAGACCGGCATTGGCATTGAAAGAAAGAGGCCGTCATCAATTATTGACATCTGCCGTGGGAAAGCAGAGGGAAGGAATGGGCCATGTTTTCCCTCCAGTCAACTAGAGCAGCTCTAAGGTTCTTTCTAGTTAGACAATTCTATATTTTCATGTGATCTGTTTATTAATCACTCTATCCCTTCCCTTTTATTTGACACATACTGAGCATGTAACATTATTCAAATTTCGAAGTAGCTTTTTTTCCTTCATACTATTCTGAAACTCAAAGGGATTTACAGCCTGTGGAAACTTGCCCATTTAAAGTGAGTGACACCAGATGGTCCCCAACCAAATATATAATTACTTCTGACTTGAGCTAACAAACCAGGCAATGAACTCATGAAAAGGTAATTGTGAAACATTTGTGTGTTGATAATTTTGAGAAAGACTTTTATTTTTTAGGAAATAAATAACTCTGGCATTCTTAATCAATAAAATAGGAATATACTTTTATTGTAGACTTTTTAAAAGTACATGTAATCTAAAAGAATATTTTAAAAACCCATTATTCTACCACTCCAGGATAACTTCTGTTAACTATTCATGCTGCCATTTGAGACTTTTGTTCTATTGTTAAATGTTACCTACAAGTAAATGTATATATTTTAAACAAAACCAGAATCTCAGCATACATTCTATTTCATAAGTTTTTTCCTAACAGCATATAATGAATGTTATTCTATTATTCTATATCAATAAACATGTATCTATTAAATTATTTTAAACTTATGGTATTCCATGGTATTATGTTGGATCTTTAAGAACACCAGCAAAAGAGCCACCATCTTTCCTATCTGAGTTGTAAGCTATTTGAGACATAAGTATCACCTTTATCCCTGATGAGGCTGATATTGGACATGGCAGCCAACACTTGAAGAATGATAGCCTTCCTAACGTTGAACCCCAGAATAATACAGAATCTCCTACCTAGCCCCAGGCAGTGCTAGACAGGCAGGTCCTGCCCTATAGAGATGGATTCCTGAGAACATCTCATTCCTAAGAGAGAGGAGGGAGGGGCTAGCTCAGCCTGCCCTGTTTATTCTTCCCAAATGCACAAATTAGAGAAATCACCCCTCCTTTCCCGTGGAAGAGTGAAAAGGGGATCAAGAGGGATAGAGATTATCCTGGTAGAGCTCTGTCCACATCAAAGGAAACATTAGAAATGGAGAAGAAGCTCCCCAGGTATGGATGCATCATAATTTATACAGCCCTTGTGGGACATTTGGCTTGTTTCCAATGATTCCATTATGTCACACATTATTTTGTCTGGACATGATTATTGTCCCCCTCCAGGCACAGAAAGGGATGCTCAGCAAGTCTCCACATGTTATCCAGGATCAATGGTTTGTGTTGGACCTGCACTTTGAATTCAAGTTCTCCAAAATCTGAAATCCCACAGTGACAAGGCAATTCAGAGTTCTCCCAGGCCAATCCTGTAAGCAGCTATGCGAAAGGCTAGGTGGCAGAGGTGGGACTTGGTGGGTCTTAACTATAGAGTCAGAACAACTAGAAAATTTCCCAGGTATGTGATGGTCTGGCACAGACCATGGCAGGTGAACAATCCCAGTGGGGCAGAGTTAGGTAGACAAGATTCTGTAAAGAGGGACTTGTTCTGTGTGCTGCCAGCCAGCCTGTAAACAGCAGCATTTGTCCTTGGAGCATCTTTCTAAAGGACTGCCCTGCTTCAGTTCAACTGACAGTGACCACGCCTTATCTTCACTTCCCAGGAAATGACAAGAGAAATTACAGACATGTGTCTTCAGAGCCCAAGTCCTGGCAGCTTTTATTGGAGACTTTATCATAAACTATAAAGTAGGAAAAGCAGCACCCAGGTGTCAGCAATGAAACTCAGATGGCAAAGGTTGGCAGCCTTCCTCATACACTACTAGTTTGATCTGAAGATGGATGTTTCATTGACAGCAGTCACTTCTGTTGTGTCACATCCTGCGCTAACGGATCACTCTCGTTTTCTAGTTTCTGGCCTAATGGTCTACAGTGTGTAAGTAATTTTTTCCTCTTCTTCTTCATATCTCAAAGCCCTGCTATTCACTCTGACTTGAGCTATAGACACAATCTTGCATTTTTGTCAAATGTATGATGTGCTTTATTTAGCTGGGATCTGCTAAGATGCTGGAGATAATTCTTTGCCCAAGTGTCGCTTGGCTGGATTGTTTTGTAGCAAGTCTTGATTCATTGCTGGTGACTTGATACAGGAAGAAAAAAAAAAAAAAAAACTGCCCAGTAGAAGATGGAAGCAGATGGTTATGGAAAGACAGGGAGCCGGGAGGTCTGGTGTGTAAGAGATCACAGGCAGACACAAAGGAGATGTGGATGGAGCAGGGCCACAGGAGTGGAAATGCTGTAGGACTCATTCATTAGTTTATTTATTCCTTCTTCTAGCCTGCAGGCAATAGGTGCTTAGCATATGGGAGGCTCTGTATTAAGAACTGCTTTATGTAATGTGCTTGGATGATACAAAAAGGAATACAACATATTCCCTGTTCTCAAAGGGCTTAAAAATAAAACATGTATACGGCTATAAAGTGAAACAATGTGTGTTACACCAAGTGTAATGGGACAGCTTGTTGAGATGTTAATTTGTTTCTTGTTTTCACTCTGTTTTCCCCCTCATCCCAGAGTTGCTGGAAACTTCTATTGTCTCTTGCCCCAGGGAAGGGTTCTGTAGAGAAGAGAGAAGTAACCTGCCGGCTAGGTACTAGCCAACCTTGCATTAGATCATATGTGTCATAGGAGTTGAGACTAAACCTAGTGAACTCGTTAAGTAATCTGATGAATATTTAGTTTCAAGAGCATTTATGAGCCACACTTACAGCCAGGTATTTCATTCCTGTAACCTCATTGTTATTGTAGTAGTTGTCATTAGCTTTGCCCCATTCAAGAGGTGTAAACTGTGTAAACCGAGGCACAGGGTTTAAGAAACTTGTCCCAATTCTCAATGCTAAATTAGTGGCAGAGATGAGATTTAAATCCATGCTTGTCTCCATTCCAGCCAGTTTCCATGGATTAAAGTTTTGGATGTTGGGACTGCAAGCAATTTTTACATTCTAACAAGAATCTGTCAAGCTATTATTCTAAAGCTGTGGACTCTATAACCTAAGGATTGGAGTAACTCATTGAGGGCTCAGAATTGAGCAAACGGAAGGCCAGGCTGGAGTCATGGAAATACGGTGGTTGATTGGACTTGAGTTTGATCTCACCTCCATCTGTAACTACTCTGTAATTTTGGATCGGTTATTTTCCACTCTGTCTCACTCTTCTCACTTACAATGAGGACACTGAACTGACAAACTCTTAGATCTCTGCCTGGTGGAAGGCGCATTCAAATTATATAAGAAGAAAGAAGAATTGCAATTCTTGAATGTAAAATTCAGAAGGATGAGTGAACATAAGATGCCAATGTTAGAAAGGACACATTTATTTGTACATGTATGCTGATATGGATCTTCAGAAGCTTGGTACCTAGAATTGCCCAGTGCAAAGTAAGTTCTCAAGAAATACTTATTGACTGATACAGTTTACATTGTAGGAGCTGAAATTTAAGTCACTTTAAAAAAAAAAAAGTGTGGTTGATATTAAAGTCAAATAGAAAAAGGAGATAATGAAAGAAACTCAAGAATCTCTGAGTCTATTGATTCTCAAAATTAGGCAAATGTTCATACATTTTGAATACAAAACTATCTTTTCCTGAAGTATATTTTACAATATGCTTGTCTTCAGGATTTTATGTGATTAATGGGTTTTATGATCAAATAAGTTTAGCAGATATTCATTCATACCTCCTCTTAGAGATTCTGTATATATGTTAGCATATCAAAGGTCCTGAGGAGTTCCACAATAAGAAAATACATTTAACTTCATCTAAGATTTCCCATCATCACCTCCTCTTTTCTAAAAATATATTTATTTACATATATAGAGTAAACTTTGTGAAGCACTGAATTAAACATGGTTAATCCAGGAAAAAGAAAAATGGATTAAGTAATTCCCCAAAGTCCTCTTTAACACTATAATAACATTTAGGTATTATAAATGTAAATTTATACCTCCTCCTCCTTAAATATTTGGAGAGAAGTCTGTTATTTTACTTGATTTTTATGTGGTCAAAATTTGTAAAACAGTATTTGAAATTTTATTTTTAGGTTCAAAAATTTGTTTAATGCTCTTTTGCAATTATTTTCCTGCTTTCATATAGCACTTTATAATCTAAAAAACATCTAAAAACAAGTTGTTTTCAAATATATATTGTTCTCTGGAAAAATAATATTAGACAATTCTAAAGAAAGAAGACTTAAATCCCCATATTCTCACAGACTTCTGCTTTCTAAGGAGGGTGACCTTTGAGCAGAGGATGATGGGTGTATGTGGTAATCTAGAAATGAAAGTATTACCCAAATATTAAGATAAGTCACCACTATATTAATCTAGAAAGTGGGTGATCCTCGATGTATACAAGGTAAGCTTCTTTCATGTATATAATTTCTAAGCACTCAGAATACAAAGCTTATGATTCTAAATTTCATGCTTTTTCAAATCTACCAAAACATTTCACCTCTTCATCTTCTAAATTTTGCTTCTGTGTTTACTGCTGAAACCCTACCATCTAGAAATCTGATCTTCTCCAAGCCTCAAATTCTACCCAGAGAGTTGGCCCAAAAGGGTTTTGAAGCTAAAGGTGGTATCTCCAACAGCCCATCTAAAATTGAGCACATCATCTGTCCCTTGAAATTTGCTCTTATCCCAAGATCCTTTTTGAGTTGCACCACTATTCACCAGGTATTTACTTTTCACCCGCTATTTGCCCATGTCAACCTTCTGAACCATAGCTTTGATTCCTCACCTTCCCCAATGAATCAATCCCCTGGTAACATCTCACAAATTCATTAATTTTGTTCCATGTTTTAGTGGATTGAATCTTGTCTCCCCATAAATATGCATTTAAGTCTTAAACCCCAGTACCTGAGAATGTGACCTTATTTAGAAATAGGGTCTTTGCATGTGTAATCAAATTAAGATGAGGTTATATTGGATTAGGGTGGACCCTAATCCAATGACTGGTGGCCTATAACAAGACAGAACTTTGGACACAGAGACAGAGACACACAGGGAGAGTGCCATGTCACTATGGAGGCAGAGATTGGCATCTACAAGCCAAGGAATACCAAGGATTGTGGCCATCCACGAGAAGCTAGGAAAAGGTAAAGAAAGATTCTTCCCTAGAGCCTTCAGAGGGAGAATGGCTCTGCCAATCCCTTGATTTAGGACTCCTAGCCTCCAGAACTGTGTTAGAATACATTTCTGCTGTTTTAAAGCACCCAGTTTGTGATGCTTTGTATGACAGCCCTAGGAAACTAACACTCTTGCCCACTATCTTTTTCCTAGTCCAGACTTCCATCAACTCTTGCCTGAATGGCTGGCTACCAACACTGCCTGTGAGATCTACCTGCTCCTGCCTTGCCCCTCTGCTTTCCATCAAATTCCATTTTGCACATGGCCACCTGAATAATACCGCTAGGATGCACACAGATCATGTTTCTTTTTGGATTAAAACTCATTGCTATTAAGATAAAGCCTCCACGTTTTTTTACATAGTTTTTTTTGTTTTTGTTTTTGTTTTGTTTTTTTACATAGTTTCTCAGCTCTCTGCCCCTTTCCTCCAACTCAGCTCACCCTCCCTTCTCAGTTTACATTTCCACTGTCCTAGTTGAGGGCAGTTATCATCCCTCTGGATTTCTGGAAGACTCTTTACTGGCCCAAACATTTCACATGATATTGAAATTGCCTGTTTGTTTTTCTTCATTAAACAAAAAACTCCATGAAGAGAAGCCCTGGGTCACAACACTGTGCTTGGCACACAAACATATAAACACTTGTTACATTAATGAATTATTCCCTGAGTACAGATGTGGAGACTGAGGCTCAGTGTTCGCATTAAATCCCAGATGATATGCTGTGGAACTGCTAGCCTCATAGCTATTCACAGCCTAAATTTATGTAATGAGGTATCTTTGCAACAATTCTTTGAGGTGGGTTCTTTCCTTATCTACATTTACAGAAGGAACAACTAAGTCACAGGAGCTTTAAAGAGATTCGCCTAAGGTCATACCACTAGTTAGTGGTGGAGCCAGAGTTTGAACCCACGTAATCTGACTTCAGACTTCACAGTTTTAGCATAGCTCCATTTTCCCAGGATACTTTGGTTTAAATATTCAGATCTGGTTTTGGACCATGTTATCAGAAGGTCACATCTTTTTTTTTTTGACAGTTACATTTTGTTATTGAAGTGTAGTTGATTTACAACATGGAGTTAGTTTCAGGTATACAGCAAAGCGATTCAGTTATATATATATATTTTTAGATTATTTTCCATTATAGGTTATTACAAGACATTGAATAGAGTTCCATGTGCTTTACAGTAAATCCTTGTTGCTTATCTAGTTTATATATAGCAGTTTGTAAATATTAAACCCATACTCCTAATTTATCCAGAAGTTCACGTCTTTAATTTTGTTTTTTGAGTAGGGAGTTGCTATGCAATGTAAAGAAATGGGCATTGTTCATATGTCTTCTGCACAATGTTTTATTGAAGCCTAGATAACAAAGTTCAAGTTCTGACTTCTCTTCATTCAACATCATTTAATGAGCACCTACTATTCACCAGGTGCTATGATAGAAGCTGGATGTACAGAGATGGTCAAAACCAGGCATTGGCCTCAGGAGCTTGCGTCGTGAGAGGGAAGACTGTCAAGCAAACAAAAATATTGTAGTTCAGTGTGATTAATACAATCGTGGATTCATCTCCAAGGTAAAGAGGTGGTCCTGAGAGGGCTGGACTCATTCAATGTGTGAAAAGGGAGCCAGGAAACAAGCTTCTGGCTGTTGAGTTATGAAAGATGAAAGAGCATTTACCAGTGGGGAAGGGCAAGGGCTTGCAAGATTGTACACTGTTTTCTCTTTCTTTTGTTTTTTAACTCTAAGCAATTTAGTAATATCAAGACAAAACAAAGAAGGCAGAGATCAGACAGGGAAAAAACCTGGAGCCAGAAAATAATGGGATATCAATTTCATCTTATGGAACTTGGATTTTGCCATGGCGGTGATATAATTACCAAAGGATTTAAAGAAGAGGAGAGACATAAATATGTTTGTTTTAAAAAGAGCAAGTGGGTGGCCTCCTTACATTATAAAAAGTGTGTTATGTTTCCATTACACATACATATGTCTATTTTTTATGTGCATGCATTTTCATGTGGTTATTTATATGTATACACTATACATATACCTCTACAACTAGTCAGTTGAACTGTATGATATTGCCATTTTTATAGGTCAAAAATGGTCAAATATCACAATTTCAAATACTTTGACCTATAATTTACAGTGTGGTAGAACAGATTTTGAAATAGATAACCTTAGGTTTGAAACTCATTACCTTAGTTTGAGTTCCCTAGGACCAGAATCTGTCACAAGGACTTACTGTCAAGGAGTTTACTTGGCAGATGAAGGACACACTAGTTGGGGAAGTGACACAGAGAAGGGAAGGCATCAGCAAAGGATATATTATCAAGCCAGCCACCACAGAGGGCAGCAAGAGCTTAATATCTCTGGGCAAATGAGAATGTCACTGTAGGTGCTTATCTTAGAGGTTTCCTACAAAAGGCGAGGGATCTGGGGTGTTTATACACTTGCTCCCATCAATAGTTGGTTGAGGGCTGCTCCTTGGGGTTGCTAATTTGGGGCAACTCTGGTTGAGAGGCAGGCAAAGTAACCTTCCAAGCTTCAGAGAAAGGTCCCTATGCATGAGGTTCAGATACTAGCACTTTGAAGTCAGCCAGGTGGCATTCAAATGGTAAGGCCCAAGGCCCATAGTCCACCACACCCATCTTTATTACTTACCAGCCTTGACCTAGTCCCTTAATTTCTTGAGGCTTATTTTTCTTATGAGCAAAATGAAAATACTTACTTCGGCTGGTTTTATAGGCTGAATTGTGTCCCCCCAAATTCATATGTTGAATTCCCAACCCTCAGTACCTCACAATGTGACTATATGCAGAAATAGAGTCTTTTAAGAGCTAATTAAGTTAAAATTAGGTAATAGGGGTGGGCTTTAATCCAATGTGAATAGTGTCCTTATAAGAAGAGGAGATTAGGACGTAGAGGGAAGACCATGTGAGCACACAGGGAGAAGACAGCCATCTACAAGCCAAGGAGACAGGCCTTCGAAGAAATCAAACCTGCTAACACTTTGAGTTTGGATTTCTAGGCTCCAGAATTGTGAGAAAATAAGTTTCTGTTGTTTAAGCCCCCCAACCCGAGGTACCTTGTTACGGCAGCCCTAGGAAATTATTATATCTTAGGAGGATTAACACATTTTACTGTGCTCTAAACAAATATTACTAATGTAGTATATACTTCTAGTGCATAAACCCCCAAATAAATAGCCATATCAAAATTTAAGAAACAATCTCACTTTTCACATAGCCCTTCTTGTTACTGACCTTCCATTCCTATTCCCGGAGAAGTCCCACAAACCTTGAACTTAGTGGGTTAAGCTCTTAGAATTGAGAAGTAACATATGCCTATCCACTGTGTTCCTTGCAGTCAAATGCAGCCCATTTATAGCTAATAATATTTCTGCTTCTTCATCCAAAGAGGATGTCAATGGCGAGGTCACTTGTGTGGCCTATAGAGAAAGTTTGTGTGGTTTCCATGGTGTCACACTAAGAATTCTGGATCGTGACTGCAGCAAGAGGAGTTCAGATCTCAGGGATGTCTGGCTGCTCTGCATTGATGCCTAAGCAAAGGGGAACTAGAATTTCTCAAGGGGATCCCAGAGTCCTCGATCCCAGGTGCACAGCCAGCAGAAAGACCCAGAAGATGTGGCCTTCCACCATAAAATACCTCTCTTGCTAATGTCTGAAATTCTACTACTAGCAACAAATTCCTTTGTATTAGGTACTTATCTCTCTCACTTTCTTTCTTTCTTTTTTTTTTTTTTTGCGGTACGCAGGCCTCTCACTGTTGTGGCCTCTCCCGTTGCAGAGCGCAGGCTCCGGACGCGCAGGCTCAGCGGCCATGGCTCACGGGCCCAGCCGCTCCGCGGCACGTGGGATCTTCCCGGACCGGGGCACGAACCCACATCCCCTGCATCGGCAGGCAGACTCTCAACCATTGCGCCCCCAGGGAAGCCCTCTCACTTTCTTTAAATTGAAGTATAATTACGTAGGGTAAAACGCACAGATCTTAATGTAGAATTTGATGAGTTTTGACAATGTATACACCTGTGTAACCAATAGCCACTGAAGATAATAGAACATTGCTGTCACCCTAGAAAGTTCCCTCCTACCCTTTTTCCATTCCTCTGACAACCATTGTTTTCAATCATATTCCTACAGATTAATTTTGCCTGATCTAGAAATTCATAATGAAATCATATAATATGCATTTGTTTGTATCTGGCTTCTTTCATTAAACACAGTGTTTTCAAGATTCATTTATGTTGCATTTAACAGCAGCTTGTTCTTTTTTAATGCTGAGTAATATTTCATTACATAATATGCCACCATTTATTTATCTGTTTTCCTGTTGGTAGATGTTGGGTTGTCTATTTTATTTTACTTTACCTTATTTTATTTATTTTTTGCTATTGTGAATGAAGCTGCCATAAACCTTCTTTCACAAGTCCTTTTGTGGAGAGATGTTTTCATTTCCTTCAGGAAAATGCCTTGGAATGTCACTTTACAAAAGAAAATGTACAAATCCCCAATAAGCACATATAAAGATATTCAACATCATTATTCATAAAAGAGATGCAAATTTAAATCATTATGAGATACCACTACATCTTGCTAGGATGTCTACATTTTATAAATACTCTATTTGAACAGGCAAATGAATCTGGAAAGAGCATTTTTAAATTTTTTAATGCTTTTGTTAAGAAAGTTTTGAAACATACAAAGGGAGCAAGAAAAATGTAATGAACTACCATGTACCATCCCACAAATTCAACAATGATAAACATTTTGCCATAATTACCCTGTGTCATTTTTCAACAACAACCAAATCTCCAACACTACTGGGTGACCTATAATTCAATGCTGACACTAACTCCTGGGAGTTAGCACAGACCTCACAAGTCTAGGGCTCAGTCCCTTGGGACTGCCCCCACTTCACATGCCAGCTGCAAATGGGGTCCCAGGTTACATGAACTTCTGCCTAGCTGACTGCAGGTTCAGGGGTTCCCATGCTAGCTCCCATCAGGTTTAATAATTCACCAAAATGACAAACAGAGCTCAGGAAAGTGCCTTACTTACAATTGCCATTTTATTACAATGAATACAGCCCAGCAACAGCCAAATGGAAGAGAGATAAAGGATGAATTGTAGGGGAGAGGAGTGGCACAGAGCTTCCCTGTCTGCTCCAGATGTGCTACCCTCCTAGCATTTCACCATGTTCACCAACCTGGAAGCTTCCCTAAACCCTGATGTTTTGGGTTTTCACATGGGATTTCATTATATAAACATGATTGACCAAATCATTGGCCATTCGTAATTGAACTCAATTTCCAACCCTTTCCCCTCCCCAAAGTTTGAGGGTGGAGCCAAAATTCTAACTCTCTAATCAGAGGGTTGGTTCTTCAGGTGACTCACTCCCATCCTGAAGCTATCTACAGCACCACCATGAATCACCTCATTAGCATAAGCTCAGGTGTGGTTGAAAGGAGCTCTTTATGAAAACAAAAAATTGTCACATCACTCAGGAAATTCCAAGAGTTTAGGAGCTCAGTGTCAGTAACAGGAGACAAAGACTCTAGATATATTTTTATTATATCACACAACCCAACTATGCCTTACTGTATGTCTGTCAATTTTTCTTATTTCTTTTGCTGTAGTATTTTAAAGAAAAGCCATTTTAAATTTTTAAATTTTTTTATCTTTTTAACATCTTTATTGGAGTATAATTGCTTTCCATTGTAGTGTTAGTTGCTGCTGTATGTATACATATATCCCCATATCCCCTCCCTCTTGCGTCTCCCTCCCATTCTCCTTATCCCACCCCTCTAGGTGGTCACAAAGCACCAACCTGATCTCCCTGTGCTATGTGGCTGCTTCCTACTAGCTATCTATTTTAATTTGGTAGTGTATATATGTCAATGCCACTCTCTCACTTAGTCTCAGCTTACGCTTCCCCCTCCCCGTCCTCAAGCCCATACTCTATGTCTGTGTCTTTATTCCTGTCTTGCCCCTAGGTTCTTCAGAAACTATTTAACTTTTTTTAGATTCCATATATATTTTTTTCTTTTACATCTTTATTGGAGTATAATTGCTTTACAATGGTGTGTTAGTTTCTGCTGTATAACAAAGTGAATCAGCTATACATATACATATATCCCCATATCCCCTCCCTCTTGCGTCTCCCTTCCACCTTCCCTATCCCACCCCTCTAGGTGGTCACAAAGCACTGAGCTGATCTCCCTGTGCTACGCAGCTTCTTCCCACTAGCTATCTATTTTACATTTTGCAGTGTATATATGTCAATGCCACCTCTCACTTCTTCCAGATTAATCTTCCCCCTCCCCGTGTCCTCAACTCCACTCTCTACGTCTGCATCTTTATTCCTGTCCTGCCCCTAGGTTCTTCAGAACCATTTTTTTTTTTTTAGATTCCATATATATGTGTTAGAATACAATATTTGTTTTTCTCTTTCTGACCTACTTCACTCTGTATGACAGACTCTAGGTCCATCCACCTCACTACAAATAATTCAATTTCATTTCTTTTTATGGCTGAGTAATATTCCATTGTATATGTGTGCCACATCTTTATCCATTCAGCTGTTGATGGACACTTAGGTTACTTCCATGTCCTGGCTACTGTAAACAGAGCTGAAATGAACATTGTAGTATATGACTCTTTTTGAATGATGGTTTTCTCAGGGTATATGCCCAGTAGTGGGATTGCTCAGTGATATGGTAGCTCTACTTTTAGTTTTTTAAGGAACCTCCATACTGTTCTCCATAGTGGCTGTATCAGTTTACATTCCCACCAACAGTGCAAGAGGGTTCCCTTTTCTCCACACCCTCTCCAGCATTTGTTGTTTGTAGATTTTTTGATGATGGCCATTCTGATTGGTATGAGGTGATACCTGATTGTAGTTTTGATTTGCATTTCTCTAATGATTAGTGATGTTGAGCATTCTTTCATGTGTTTGTTGGCAATCTGTATATCTTCTTTGGAGAAATGTCTATTTAGGTCTTCTGCCCATTTTTGGATTGGTTGTTTGTTTTCTTGATATTGAGCTGCATGAGCTGCTTGTATATTTTGTAGATTAATCCTTTGTCAGTTACTTTATTTGCAAATATTTTCTCCAATTCTGAGGGTTGTCTTTTTGTCTTATTTATCGTTTGCTTTGCTGTGCAAAAGCTTTTAAGTTTCATTAGGTCCCATTTGTTTAGTTTTGTTTTTATTTCCATTTCTCTAGGAGGTAGGTCAAAAAAGGATCTTGCTGTGATTTATGTCATAGAGTGTTCTGCCTGTTTTCCTCTAAGAGTTTTATAGTGTCTGGACTTACATTTAGGTCTTTAACCCATTTTGAGTTTATTTTTGTGTCTGGTGTTAGAGAGTGTTCTAATTTCATTCTTTTACATGTAGCTGTTCAGTTTCCCCAGCACCACTTATTGAAGAGGCTGTCTTTTTTCCATTGTATATTCCTGCCTCTTTTATCAAAGATAAGGTGACCATATGTGCATGGGTTTATCTCTGGGCTTTCTATCCTGTTCCACTGATCTATATTTCTGGTTTTGTGCCAGTACCATACTGTCTCGATTACTGTAGCTTTGTAGTATAGTCTGAAGTCAGGGAGCCTGATTCCTCCATCTCCGTTTTTCTTTCTCAAGACTGCTTTGGCTATTTGGGGTCTTTTGTGTTTCCATACAAATTGTGAAATTTTTGTTCTAGTTCTGTGAAAAATGCCATTGGTAACTTGATGGGGACTGCACTGAATCTGTAGATTGCTTTGGATAGTATAACCATTTTCACAGTGTTCATTCTTCCAATACAAGAACATGTATATCTCTCCATCTGTTCGTATCATCTTTAATTTCTTTCATCAGTGTCTTATAATTTTCTGCATACAGGTCTTTTGTCTCCTGAGGTAGGTTTGTTCCTCGGTATTTTATTCTTTTTGTTGCAATGGTAAATGGGAGTGTTTCCTTAATTTCTCTTTCAGATTTTTCATCATTAGTGTATAGGAATGCAAGACATTTAAACTCTGCAAACCAGAAGGGAGTGGCAGGACATATTTAAAGTAATGAAAGGGAAAAACCTACAACCAAGATTATTCTACCCAGCAAGGATCTCATTCAGATTCGATGGAGAAATTATAACACTTACAGGCAAGCAAAAGCTAAGAGAATTCAGTGCCACCAACCAGCTTCCTCTAGGCAGGAAACACAACAGAAGGAAAAGACCTACAGTAACAAACCCGAAACAATTAAGAAAATGGTAATAGGAACATACATATCGATAATTACCTTAAACGTAAATGGATTAAATGCTCCAACCAAAAGACATAGACTGGCTGAATGGATACAAAAACAAGACCCGTATATATGTTGTCTACAAGAGACCCATTTCAGACCTAGGACGCATACAGGCTGAAAGTTATGGGTTGGAAAAATATATTCCATGCAAATGGAAATCAAAAGAAAGCTGGAGTAGCAATTCTCACATCAGACAAAACAAACTTTAAAATAAAGACTATTACAAAAGACAAAGAAGGACACTACATAATGATCAAGGGATCAATTCAAGAAGAAAATGTAACAATTGTAAATATTTATGCACGTAACATAGGAGCACCTCAATACATAAGGCAAATGCTAACAGCCATAAAAGGGGAAATCGACAGTAAGACAATCATAGTAGGGGACTTTAACACCTCACTTTCACCAATGGACAGATCAACCAAAATGAAAATAAGGAATCACAAGCTTTAAATGACACATTAGGCCAGATGAACTTAATTGATATTTATAGGACATTCCATCCAAAAACAACAGAATATACTTTCTTCTCAAGTGCTCATGGAACATTCTCCAGGATAGATCATATCTTGTGTAACAAATCAAGCCTTGGTAAATTTATGAAAATTGAAATCATATCAAGTATCTTTTCCAACCACAATGCTATGAGACTAGATATCAATTACAGGAAAAAAACTGTAAAAAATCTAAACACATGGAGGCTAAATTATACTCTACTAACTAACCAAGAGATCACTGAAGAAATCAAAGAGGAAATCAAAAAATACCTAGAAACAAATGACAATGAAAACACAATGGCCCAAAACCTATGGGATGTGGCAAAAGCAGTTCTAAGAGGAAAGTTTATAGCAATGCAATCCTACTTCAAGAATCAAGAAAAATCTCAAATAAACAACCTAAACTTACACCTAAAGCAATTAGAGAAAGAACAAAAATCCCCAAAGTTAGCAGAAGTAAAGAAAATCCTTTACATCACATTATTCTACCCTTAAATAAGGACATTTCACACATAATCAAAATACTATTTTCATACCTAACAAACAATAACTTCATATTATCTAATACTCTCTCCATACTCAGATTTCCCTAATCATCTCAAAAATATCTTTACATTAGGTTTATACATTTCATTTGGTTGTAATATATTTTTAAGTATTTTTAAGTCTTTTTTTATTCTAGAAGAGTCCCATGCTCTCCTTTCTTTCCCATGTCATTGACTTATTAAAGAAACCAGATCAGAGAAAGACAAATATCATATGATATCACTTATACGTAGAATCTAAAAAAATGATACAAGTGAACTCATTTATGAAACAGAAATAGTCTCACAGACATAGAAAACAAACTTATGATAACCAAAGGGGAAAGTGGAGGGGCAGGGCAGGAGACATAAGTTAGGAATTTTGGGGATTAACAGATAGACACTACTATATATAAACAGATAAACAATAAGGACCTACTTATAGCACACGGTACTATATTCAATATCTTATAATAACCTATAATGGAAAAGAATATGAAAAAGAATATATATGTGGATAACTGAATCACTTTGATGTACACCTGAAATTAGCACAACATTGTAAATCAACTATACCTCAATGAAAAAAAAAAAAAGAAACCATATCAGCTGCCCAAAGAATCCACATTATGATTGTCTCCTGATAGTATCCTTTTCCTTGTTCCTCCAGTGCTGTCTTTTTTAAACAAGAATTTAGACCTAAAAGGCTTAGGTTCATGTTCAGCACTTCATAGGTGGTATCATTTATTTTGAAAAGCTGTTGTGTGTGGTTTTTTTTTTTTTTTTTTTTTTTAGTGTCTACCATGTTTTCAGCTCTGGGAGTTGCAAAAGTAAATACCATATGTCATAGTTTTGCCATTAAAGATCTTACAGCCTCATAGGAGAGAAAGGCATGTAAACCAATCAATATAACAGTATAAGGGTCATGGAGGATTTGGGTGGGGTTATAAATTCTGAAGGGACATCAAGGCTACATGAGGAAGTGATAAATGAGCTGGCTCTGGAGGACAAGTAGGGTCTACCAAACAAAGGAAGAAGAGTGGAGATGGGCATGCTGAGCCAAGGACCTGCACCTCTAAAGGCAGAGACACATAAATATACTGAAACAGGTTGTGCAGGGCCTTTGACGCTAAATCAAGGAATTTGGACTTTGTCTTTTGAGCAATGGCAAGCCTGGGAAAGATTTTAATTGAGGGAGATTTTCAGTCCTGTATGTAGTCTTTAGCACCTTAGCATGAAAAGTTATTCCAAAAATCTCCCTCCCAGCCTAAAATGGAATCCATAAGTTTTGTTCTGATTCCTCAGCATGTGGCCCCAGACAAAAGCTTAACATTTGGTGTTTTAGAAGTTCTGATGCCATGTTTACTCTGCCCTTTGCCCCATTAAGTGACCTTTGTAACCATGGCAACAGTTTAGGTTTCTCTATCCAGCAGCATAGAAAGAACAGAGATATATTGTTCTGTGGACTATGTAGATAATAGTACCTTCCTTTTCCTGCACTGCTCAGTGATGCTAATCAAGTTGTAGTGGCAGCAGATAGTCCCAGCTGCCTCTTCTTCAGGCATTTTTTGCTTATTAATGATTGCAAGAGTAATTGTGGTACATGCTCAGAGGAACCAATAAATAAAAGGCAGGCCCACACCCACACCTCTGGAAAACTGTGAAAGTGGCTCAAAGAAAGAAACTGAATGGAAGTGCTAGGGCAGAGACAAGACAATCATCTGTTGCTTCACTACAAAGCTGTGACTCTCAATTCACTCTTCTTGGCTGCACACAGAGGCCAGAACCCAGATGGAAGAACTTTACAAAATACTGCTTTCCAGCCCCTACCCATATACATTTCCATCAAGGTGGGACTTAGGCACTAATTTTTCAAAATTCATAGGAGATTCTAATGCAACTGAGTTTGCAAGTATAGGAGAGGGGGAAAAAAACAAACAACTTTCCTTTACCATATCAGGTTCAGTGTCTGGGGTCTGTGAATTAAACTGACAAAAAAACAGATTAACAGGAGAAAAAGTTAATTTTAGATGTATATGTAGGCTTCAAAGAAGAGAAGTGAAAACCCCAAAGAGGTGGTTGGACGTAGGGGCATATATACCATTTTAACAAAAAGTAATAAAGAGTGAAGAAGAGACTAGACAATGGAAAAGGGAGCTTCTGGAGAGAGGGTAAGTTGTGGGAAGAGTAAATAAGAGTTGTTTGGTAAGTTTTATTATGTAGACTCAAGTCCTCTTAGATGATAAGAGTTGTCTCCTGAGTCTGTTTCCTCTTCCTGGATAATAGAGGACAACTTTACAAATGTAAATTTTCTTCACAAAAGGGAATTTTATGCCCTGCTTTTAGGCAGAAAGAGCAAAGCCAGAGAGCTTCTCCTGTGTTCAGTTTCTTAATTGACCTTCAGCTCAAAATAATCCTAATGCCAAAGGGGTAAATTCTAAGATGGCATATTCTGATCCACTTCACAAACAACTGAGCAAAGGAAACTGAGATGGCTAGGCAGAGGGGGGATGGGCTAAATGTAAGACCAGGCAGCAAACTTCACAGCAGCCTAATACGAGTTGGGAGAGGAGGTCTTGCTACTTTTGAACACAGTCCCCTGAATGGGTCATATTTAATTAGAGAGATGCAACTGCTATGACAGTAAAGAGTTCCTACAATACATAGTGAGGGCCATTGGGAGAGAATCAGCCTTACTTCACCGTGTTGCCCAGCATTGGTCAACAGACTGCATCAGGTAGCAAAGTAAGCATCCGCTAACACCTACCTATAGAGGGGAGGCATGGAATCCATCTCTCTGAGCCCTCGGCATCAACAATCCTGGTACCCCTTAGTGGAGAGATCTGGCCAGACCTTCAGAGTTTGTTTGGAATTTTTAGCAGGAAATAAAGAGCATGTGCTCATATGAAAACAAATCATTAAATAACAAAAACAACCCAAGCTGCAATCCACCAGGGGTTTAGGGCACTCAGTGAGGAAACATTTACCAAGTGTAATAAGGGAGTGTGGGGTTCTGTTGGACTTCACTGAAAAAACAGGTATGTTGTTTTGCCGAAAGACTAAGGATACCACATATTAGTATTATGAACTCCAACTTTGGGCTGTTTTCCCAGAACATAAACTCTTACTTACTCTCTTGTGTCCACCTAGAAGGGTGGGATAGGGAGGGTGGGAGGGAGGCACTAGAGGGAGGGGATATGGGGACATATGTATACATATAGCTGATTCACTTTGTTATACAGCAGCAAGTAACACAACAATGTAAAGCAATTATACTCCAATAAAGATGTTAAAAAAAAGTACATAAAAAAAATCATGGTGAATGATATTTGATTTTTTTAACCAATAAAGAAGTCAATATAAAGTTTTTCATGGAAAACAAATGTAAGAATTGTAAAAATAAATTCTTTATAAATTAAAAAAAAAAAAAAGAAAAGAAACTCTTACCTACTCTTTATCACTCAGTGCTCTAAAGAAGGGACTCGAAGTGAAAATCCAACCATAATAGAAATTTAGTTTCTTCTCCACTCCCCCACTAACACAACCAGTCTCTTTTTCTAGAACTCATAGCACACATTTGGGTCCATGATTCTTTGCTTATTGATAAAATAAGTAGGTGTCAACAGAAACAATTGTTTGGGAAGTATCAGGAGGTATAGACAACTATTTACAGAGGCCAGTAAAAGTCACACATAAAGAAATCAATCAGTAAATATTACTAAACACCTTGTTTATACTTCCTTGCTCTTTGATTTTTTTTTCCAGGGCACATCTCACCATCTAACAAAATTCATTCATTTATTAAGCATACTTTTTCCTGTCTGTCTGCTCTTGTTAGAATATAAACTTCTTTGTGTCTGTGTTACATGATTGTCCTGAGTCTTTCAGTGCCTCTTACCTAGTAAGCATTCAGAACTCATTATTGAATGAAATGCATGAATGAAAGGTGAATGGTACTGGGTTCCTGGAGATCACTTCACATTAACAAAATGGGCTAGGGCCTAATTTACAAATCCAAATTGCAGTTTATGAATTAATACAACCCCTTCTGAATTAATAGGAAACAGCATAAGATTGTCTAATGTAGGTCCATTTAGAGAGCAGATCAACACTGGCGGTCAGTGCGGTGAGCCAAGAAGAAAACACAATACTCCAATGTCCTTTAAAGCTAGTTCCATCTAACTGGGTTCTGCAAACAGATTATTTTTTCCACTTTGGGGAAAAAAGACCATTGGAACCTATTTTACTTCATTTGCAAACTAACTCAGTGAAAGTATTATGATCTGTGATTATTGGAACAGCAATTTTAGAATTGAAGAAACAGAGTTACTTTAGGCTCTAGATTTTTAACTTCTTAAGAACAGTGTCCTAGTTTTTGGGACTAGCACAGAGAAGGTGCTTTCATATATATATGAAATATTTTTTAAGTGGAACTAAATAACTTGTCCCCAGTTCATAAATGGAAAGGTCAAGATGTGAACTAGGTCCATTCTCTCCACATCCCAGGCTGATGATAATCTTGATTCCTAAAATTTTCTGAGTGTTATCTATGTGCCAGGCACTGTTCTAAATACTTTGTATTTTATAATTCAAGTTCCTGGAGAGAAGGAATTGAAGTCAAAGCTGCCTCCCTCCAGGGCATAGCTTATCTGTGGGTTTTCATGTTCCTTAAATTGACTTTTGTGCATAGAAAACACTACATAGGAGTTGTTTCTCACCTTAACTAATTCATATTCAATTTATTAAAGTTACAGAGTCACAGAAACTAGTTCTTCCTTAGGATTTTAGTTTCATCTAGTAAATTAATGCTTCCTTTATAAATCTAGGAAATTCTAGCAATCCTTTTATTTATTTCTACTAAGGAATGTTGACTTTTTAAATTTTTTGTTTTTTGGAAAATTTTAAATATACACAAAAGTTGAATGGATAAAATATTAAATTCACAGGTACTCATCACTCAATTTCAATAATCATCAACTACTGGTCAATTTATTTCATCTATACTTCTACCCACTTCACCCTCTCTTATTATTATGAGCTAATTCTCGTTGTATCATTTTGTCCATAATTATGTTAATATATATGTTAAAAAGGTAAAAATTCATACTCGTAAGCACTTAGAATTTGAAATGTATTAAATATTGTAAACTTTATGGGTAAGAAGTCATACTTCATTAGTTTCATTTCTAACCTCTAATTAGTCATAAATTTAGGCATATTTTATCCACCAGTAGGAATGCTCTCATATGAATAATTTGTTCATGTCTGTTATTTATAAACTGCTATTAAAATCGAGCAGGACCTTGTGGGGTTCCTGGACGCAGAAGCCTTTCTGTCCCGTTTCTTGTTTGTAGGGAACAGACTCCAGCCTCCATGACCTTCCCTGGGTTCCAAAGGGCAGATTCGAACAGTTGCTAATCAGGGAAGGGAGGAGATACAGAGACAGGGAGGAGCCACCAAGAAACAATAGCGCCACCTTGGGGCAGAGTCCTGGTTCACCTCAAGTGATACACATAACAATATCTTTTGAGCTCTATACAGAACTAAAACCCCTAATAAATGGAAGATGAATCAATCCTCACTCCAGAGAGAAGGTCATGGTATGATAGCCTTGAGAACCAGAGAAGCTCATCACCTGAGGCCAGACTAAAGGAGTGCAAGCGCTGTACACACCCTAATCTTATCAGCAACCCCACCCTTGAACTCTTGTTATGAAACTCATCAAATCCTAATGGATGGGGACACACCATTTTGAGAGGCATGAGTCCACTGTGTCCCCCTTTGCCTGGCAAAGCAATAAAGCTATTCTTTTCTACTTCACGCAGAACTCTGTCTCTGAGATTTGATTTGGCACTGGTGCACAGAAGCCAAGCTTTCGGCATCACTATTAATATTTGTATTGATTTAGAAATTCTTTCTAAGTTTTATTAAGGTTTCAGTTTCTTTTGCTCTATAATAAACCATCTAAAACTCAAAATAAAAAGGTAAAAACTCTTTTAAAAACATAAACCCATTTCATTACTATACATAAACAAAATAGCAATAAATTACCAATACCAATTATCCAGTCATTTAGATTTCCAATTGTGTCATAAATATCATCTTCTAAAAAACATTTTGTTTGTCTGAATCAGAATTTAATAAGGTCTATATATTGCCATAGTTTGATAAGTGTGATAAGTTTATTTTAATCTATAAGCTATTTCTCTTTCTCTTTCCTACTAATGGTTTATTTTGAAGAAAATGGGTCATTTGTCTCATAGTCCTTTCTTCACAGTTATGATAACATTTACATTTCACATAATTACTCAGTTGCATTATTTCTCAAAGCAAATACAACAGTGACAAAATAACATTGCAGTAAGCAATACGATTTCTTCTAAAAGTTTACATATATTTTTAGGGGGGCAGTTCTTTTTGTCATTAAGATTTATTCCACTAGGGATAAAAAGTCAAATTACTGTGTTGTACAATCACTTGGAATTCTTTTTCTCCTGTGGATTTGATACAAACTGGATGCACAGTAAAGTTCACCTATTTCATTTTATTTTCTCTTATTATATATTGATTTTTAAAAGTTAAATTTTGTTTTAAATTATGTAAATTAGTTGCATGATTTGAAAGTCAAATCTATAAAACCAATCCCTCATAGGCACCCTTTTTTAAAAAAAAAACATCTTTATTGGAGTATAATTGCTTTACAATGTTGTTTTAGTTTCTTCTGTATAAAAAGGGAATCAGCTATACATATACATATATCCCCATATCCCCTCCCTCTTGCATCTCCCTCCCACCCTCCCTATCCCACCCCTCTAGGTGGTCACAAAGCACCGACCTGAACTCCCTGTGTGATGCAGCTCCTTCCCACTAGCTATCTATTTTACATTTGGTAGTGTATATATGTCAGTGCTACTCTCTCACTTTGTCCCAGCTTACCCTTCCCAACTCCTGTGTCCTCAAGTCCATTCTCTGTCTGCATCTTTATTCCTCTCCTGCCCTTAGTTTCATCAAAACCATTTTTTTTTTAGATTCCATATATATGTGTTAGCATACGATATTTGTTTTTCTCTTTCTGACTTACTTCACTCTGTATGACAGACTCTAGGTCCATCCACCTCACTACAAATAACACAATTTCATTTCTTTTTATGGCTGAGTAATATTCCATTGTATATATGTGTGATATCTTCTTTACCCATTCATCTATTGATGGACACAGGTTACTTACATGTCCTGGCTATTGTAAATAGTGTTGCAATGAACATGTGGTACATGACTCTTTTTAAAGTATGGTTTTCTCAGGGTATATGCCCAGTAGTGATATTGCTGGGTCATATGGTAGTTCTATTTTTAGTTTTTTAAGGAACCTCCATACTGTTCTCCACAGTGGCTGTATGCAGAAAGTTTTTCTGCATCTATTGAGATTATCATAGGGTTTTTATCCTTCAACTTGTTAATGTTGTGTATCACATTGTTTGATTTGCGTATATTGAAGAATCCTTGCGTCCCTGGGATAAATCCCACTTGATTATGGTGTATGACCCTTTTCATGTGCTGTTGGATTCTGTTGGCTAGTATTTTATTGAGGATTTTTGAACCAGTATATATAGATGCTTATTGGCCTGTAGTTTTCTTTCTTGTGACATCTTTGTCTGTTTTTGGTATCAGGGTGATGGTGGGCTCATAGAATGAGTTTGGGAGTGTTCCTCCCTCTGCTCTATTTTGGAAGAGTTTGAGAAGGATAAGTATTAGCTCTTCTCTAAATGTTTGATAGAATTCACCTATGAAGCCATCTGGTCCTGGGCTTTTGTTTGTTGGAAGATTTTAAATCACAGTTTCAATCTCAATGCTTGTGATTTGTCTGTTCATATTTTCTATTTCTTCCTGGTTCAGTCTTGGAAGGTTGTACTTTTCTAAGAATTTGTCCATTTCTTCCAGGTTGTACATTTATTTGGCATATGGTTGCTTGTAGGAATCTCTCATGATCCTTTGTATTTCTACAGTGTCAGTTGTTACACGTCCTTTTTCATTTCTAATTCTGTTGAGTTGAGTCTTCTCCCTTTTTTCTTGATGAGTCTGGCTAATAGTTTATGAATTTTGTTTATCTTCTCAAAAAACCAGCTTTTAGTTGTATTGATCTTTGCTATTGTTTCCTTCATTTGTTTTTCTTTTTTTTTTTTTTTTCTGATCTGATCTCTATGATTTCTTTCCTTCTGCTAACTTTAAGATTTTTTTGTTCTTTCTCTAATTGTTTTAGGTGTAAAGTTAGGTTGTTTATTTGATATGTTTCTTGTTTCTTGAGGTAGGATTGTATTGCTCTATACTTCCCTCTTAGAACTGCTTTTGCTGCATCCCGTAGGTTTTGGGTTGTGTTTTCATTGTCATTTGTTTCTAGGTATTTTTTAATTTCCTCTTTGATTTCTTCAGCGATCTCTTGGTTATTTAATATTGTTATATTGTTTAGCCTCCATGTGTTTGTATTTTTTACAGTTTTTTGTTCCTGTAACTGATATCTAGTCTGGTAGCATTGTGGTTGGATAAAATACTTGATACGATTTCAATTTTCTTAAATTTACCAAGGCTTGATTTGTGACCCAAGAAATGATCTATCCTGGAGAATATTCCATGAACACTTGAGAAGAAAGTGTATTCTGCTGTTTTTGGATGGAATGTCCTATAAATATCAATTAAGTCCATCTGGCCTAATGTGTCATTTAAAGCTTGTGTTTCCTTATTTATTTTCTTTTTGGATGATGTGGCCATTGGTGAAAGTGGGGTGTTAAAGTCCCCTACTGTGATTGTGTTACTGTCGATTTCCACTGTTATGGCTGTTAGTATTTGCCTTATATATTGAGGTGCCCCTATGTTTGGTGGATAAATATTTACAAATGTTATATCTTCTTCTTGGATTGATCCCTTGATCATTATGTAGTGTCCTTGTCTCTTGTAATAGTCTTTATTTTAAAGTTTGTTTTGTCTGATGTGAGAATTGCTACTCCAGCTTTCTTTTGATTTCCATTTGCATGGAATATCTTTTTCCATTCCCTCACTTTCAGTCTGTATGTGTCCCTAGGTGTGAAGTGGGTCTCTTGTAAACAGCATATATATGTGTCTTGTTCTTGTATCCATTCAGCCAGTCTGTGTGTTTTTGTTGGAGCATTTAATCCATTTACATTTAAGGTAATTATCAATATGTATGTTCCTATTACCATTTTCTTAATTGTTTTGGGTTTGTTATTGTAGGTCTTTTCCTTCTCTTGTGTTTCCTGCCTAGAGAAGTTCCTTTATCATTTGTTGTAAAGCTGGTTTGGTGGTGCTGAATTCTCTTAGCTTTTGCTTGTCTGTAAGGGTTTCAATTTCTCTGTTGAATCTGAATGAGATCCTTGCTGGGTAGAGTAATCTTGGTTGTAAGTTTTTCCCTTTCATTACTTTAAATATGTCCTGCCACTCCCTTCTGGCTTGCAGAGTTTCTGATGAAAGATCAGCTCTTAACCTTATGGGGATTACCTTGTATGTTATTTGTTGTTTTTCCCTTGCTGCTTTTAATATTTTTTCTTTGTATTTAATTTTTGATAGTTTGATTAATATGTGTTTTGGCGTGTTTCTCCTTGGGTTTATCCTGTTTGGGACTCTCTGTGCTTGCTGGAATTGACTATTTCTTTCCCTTGTTAGGGAAGTTTTCAACTCTGATCTCTAATATATTTTCAGACCCTTTCGTTTTCTCTTCTTTTTCTGGGACCCCTATAATTTGAATGTTGGTGTGCTTAATGTTGTCCCAGAGGTCTCTGAGACTCTCCTCAATTCTTTCTATTCTTTTTTCTTTATTCTGCTCCGTGACAGTTATTTCCACTATTCTATCTTCCAGGTCACTTATCCGTTCTTCTGCCTCAGTTATTCTGCTATTGATTTTTCTAGAGTATTTTAAATTTCATTTATTGTGTTGTTCATCATTGTTTGTTTGCTCTTTAGTTCTTCTAGGTCCTTGTTAAACGTTTCTTGTACTTTCTCCATTCTATTTCCAGGATTTTGGATCATCTTTTCTATCATTACTATGAATTCTTTTTCAGGTGGACTGCCTGTTTCCTCTTTATTTGTTTGGTCTGGTGAGTTTTTACCTTGTTCTTTCATCTGCTGCATATTTCTCTGTCTTCTCATTTTGTTTCAGTTACTGTGTTGGGGGTTATTCTTTTCACAGGCTGTAGGTTTGTAGTTCCCATTATTTTTGGTGTCTTCCCCCAGTGGGTGAGGTTGGTTCAGTGGCTTGTGTAGGCTTCCTGGTGGAGGGGACTGGTGCCTGTGTTCTGGTTGGTGAGTCTCGATCTTGTCTTTCTGGTGCGCAGGGCCGCGTCCTGTGGTGTGTTTGTGGGTATCTGTGAACTTAGTATGAGTTTAGGCAGCCTCTATGCTAATGGGTGGGGTTGTTTTCATGTCTTGTTAGTTGTTTGGCATGGGGTGTCCAGCAGTGGAGGTTGCTGGCCATTGGGTGAAGCTGCCTCATAGTGTTGAGACAGAGATCTCTCAGAGAGTTCTCACCAATTGATATGATGTGGGTCTGTGTGGTCTCAGGTGGTCCATAATCCTTGACTCTGCTCTCCCACTTCAGAAGCTCAGGCCCAACACCTGACCAGAGCACCAAGACGCTGCCAGACACATGGCTCAGAAGAAATGGAAGAAAAAAGAAAAGGAACAGATAGAACCCCAAACCAAATGGTAAAAGCAAAACTAAACAGACAAAATCACACAAAGAAACATACACCCACACACTCAGAAAAAGAGGAAAGGAAAAGAAATTTTTAAATAAAAAAATAAATAAAAATGTAGAGAGCAACAAAACCAATAAACAAATCCACCAATGATAACAAGCACTAAAAGCTGAACTAAGAGAAACAAAAAACCAGAAACAAATCAGAGGCAGAAAGCAAACCCCAAGTCTACAGTTGCTCCCAAAGTCCACCACCTCAAGTTTGGGAACATTTGTTTTCTATTCCAGTATTCCACAGATGCAAGGTTTATCAAGTTGATTGTGGGATTTAATCTGCTGCTCCTGAGACTGCACAAAGATATTTCCCTTTCTCTTTTTTGTTTGCAGAGCTCCTGGAGTTCAACTTTGGTTTTGGCCCTACTTCTGTTTGTAGGCCACCCTCAGGTGCCTGTTCCCTGCCCAGACATGAGGGGGGTTAAAGCAGTGGCTGATTAAGGCTCCCTTGCTCACTCAGGCCAGGGAGAGGGAGGCGTATGGTAGTCATAATTGGAATGCAGGGCAAGCCTGCAACAGCAGAGGCCAGCACAACTTTGCAACAGCCTGAGATGCACCCTCTGTTCTCCTGGGGAAGTTGTTCCTGGATCATGGGACCCAGGCAGTGGCGTGCTCTTCTGACTCCCCAGGGGAGTGACCTGTGCTTGCACACTGGATTCTTGGTGGCAGCAGCAGCAGCGTTAGCAGTCCATTTCCATCTCTGTGGTCTGAGCAGATAGCCTCAGCTCGCTCCCATCTCTGGAGCTCACGTAGGCAGTGCTCTGTCATCTGTGGGCACACGAAGCAGGAATCCCGTCTCCTTGTGCACCCCACAACAATGGTCTCCTGCCTCTCCGGCAGGTCCAAACATTTTTCCAGACTCCCTGCCAGCTAGCTGTGGCGCACTAGCCCCCTTCAGGCTGTCTTCACGCAGCCAACCCCAGTCCTCTCCCTGAAGTCTGACCTCTAAAGCCCAAGCCTCAGCTCCCAGACCCCACCTGCCCCAGCGGGTGAGCAGACAAGTGTCTCAGGCTGGTGAGTGCTGGTAGGCACCGATCCTCTGTGCGGGAATCTCTCCGCTTTGCCCTCTGAAAGCCTGTTGCGGCGCTCTCCTCTGTGGCTCTGAAGTTTCCCCCAGCCCACCCCCCATCCCCTCCAGTGAAGGGGCTTCCTAGTGCATGGAAACTTTTCCTCCTTCACAGCTCCCTCCCAGAGGTGCAGGTCCTGTCCCTATTCTTTTGTCTCGGTTTTTTCTTTTTTCTTTTGCCCTACCCAGGTACATGAGGAGTTTCTTGCCTTTTGGGAAGTCTGAGGTCTTCTGCTGGCATTCAGTAGGTATTCTGTAGGAGTTGTTCCACATGTAGATGTATTTTTTTTTAAGTTTTATTTTTATTTATTTATTTTATTTTATTTGTTTACTATTTTTGGCTGTGTTGGGTCTTCGTTGCCGCATGGGGGCTTTCTCTATCTGCATTGAGCAGGGGCTACTCTTTGTTGTGGTGCACAGGCTTCTCATTGTGGTGGCTTCTCTTGTTGCAGAGCACGGGCTCTGGGCATATTGGCTTTGGTAGTTGTGGCACGTGAGCTCAGTAGTTGCAGCTCGTGAGCTCTAGAGCACAGGTTCAGTAGTTGTGGTGCATGGGCTTAGTTGCTCCATGGCATGTGGGGTCTTCCGGGACCAGGGCATGAATCCAGGTCCCCTGAAGTGGCAGGCAGATTCTTAACCACTGCACCACCAGGGATGCCCTAGATGTATTTTTGATGTATTTGTGGGGAGGAGGGTGAGCTCCACATCTTATTCCTCTGCCATCTTGTAGGTCTCCCCTTATTTTGTTTTGTTCAAAGTAGTGCAAACTGTTTTCTGTCACTTGAAAGAAGAGAAAGAATCTTAGGTTTCCCTGGTGGTGCAGTGGTTGAGAGTCCGCCTGCCGATGAGGGGGACATGGGTTCGTGCCCTGGTCCGGGAAGATCCCACATGCTGCGGAGTGACTGGGCCCGTGAGCCATGCTGGGCCCGTGAGCCATGGCCGCTGAGTCTGTGCATCCGGAGCCTGTGCTCCGCAACGGGAGAGGCCACAACAGTGAGAGGCCCGTGTACCATAAAATAAAAAAAATTAAAAAAATTAAAAGGGAAAGAATCTTAACAGATGAAAACACCACTGTTTCTTCACTCATTGATAAATTCAGAAGCCTGACTTCTCCACAAAGGGTTGAATTTATTTTATGAATGAGGCAATAGGACACTCAGAATTTTAGATGGCAAGATTTAGTGAAGTTCTTTAAGAAAGTGAAAACATTTTCTAGTTCAATGGATGCCCTCACAACATGAAGCAATTTCAATGTGGATGCTCCAGCTTCATTTGGAATACTTCACATATACATCTTGAAACACTCTCCAATGGATTCTCTTGAGACACTGTTAATTCTCTCTCATGTCCTTAAAATCCAAAGCCTAGGATGCAATGCACACAAGTCCAGAGGCTTTTCCTCGACTCCCCCCCCTACTGGGCCACCTTTTCCTTCCAGAGGGAGCAGGACAGGTGTGGTAATTTAAAAGCCCTTGCACTGGAGGCGCCTCCAAATCTTCATGCCTCCACCCATTTTCTTTTAATTTTATGGTTTCTCCATCCATCATTTGATTTTTATTAATATAAGGAGATATATATATATCTTCTTACTCTCTTTACTCAGAAATAGAACACTATTCACACATTGCTTACCTTGCTTTTATCACATAATATACCCTTGGAATCACTCTGTAATAGTATCTAGACAGATTATTCCTTATTAGTCTATAAAGCTGCATATTACTGCCTTGTACGAATATATCAAAATTTATTTGACCAATTCCCTGTTGATGGACATTTGGGTCTTTTTTCCTGTTTTTACTATTATAATTAATTCTGCAATAAATAACCTTGAAATTACGGTCTTGTCTTTCCTTCCTTTCTTTATTTTGCCAGTGTACCTTTGGGGTGCATTCCTAAAAATGGGATTGTTAAGTCAAAGTTTAAATGCACATATAATTTTGTTAGATATTGCCAAATTCCCTTCTATAAGATTACCATTTTGCATTTTCATAAGCAATATATGAAATTGCCTATTCACCTAAAAAGCCTTGTCTACAGGGTTTTTACCAAACTCAGAATAAAGTTTGGATTTGCTGCCTAATAGTTAAGAAAAGACATCTCAATCAATCTGAAGCAGGTTTCTTTTATTATGAGTGAAAGTAAGCAAACGTTCATATGATTGAGTCATTTAAATTTATTTTTCTGTGAACGTACTTCTCAGAAAACTCTTTGAATAATTTCTTGAAGGCAGGAAACAGAGTCTGAGTAAAGAGAGAGAGTCACAGTAAACTTTGTGGTAAGGAACCTATTAAGCACACACACACAGACAAACACACAGACACACACATACACATACACACACACTTGAGAAAAGACAAGGAAGAAAATATTGGAGATGTTGAAGGGTTTCTGATAAACAAAACCTATCTCTCTTACATCACTTTTTGTCAACTTGAAAAATAGGCTAAAATATAAAGATGGAGGCTACAGTAAGCAGAAAAAATAAATAAATAAATTTTTAAACTTAAAAAAATTTAATTTAAACATTATTTTTAAAAAATTTATTCTTCTGTGAATCATTTGTTTATTCTTTAGTTTGTTTTCTATAAAATTACAGGTATTTTTTAAAAATTAGAAGCTCTTTATGTGTTAGCAATATTTATTTGTTGTTATATAAAGAGCTTATCTTTTCCCAATTTGACTCTTTTTCCTTTTGCTTTTGGTCTCTTTTTCCATGCAAAGGTTTTATGTTTTTGTTTTCTTTTTCATAATTAATATTTCCTTATGGTTCTTTTGGATAATAAGAAAATTTTTTTCTAATGCTAAGTTATAGTGGAATTCACTCATGTTTTTATCTAATACTTGTGTTTTAATTTTTTCACACTTAAATGTCTTATGCATTTGGAATCTATCCTGGTGTATGGTGGAAGAAATAGATACATTTTTATCTTTTTCTTGTGACTATCCAATTATCCCAATGTTACTTACCAAAAAGTCGATCTTTTCTCCACTGATTTGAGAAGACATCTTTATCATATACTAAATTTGCAGTTGTAATTGTGTTTATTTCTTTGTTTGTTCTTTCATTTCATTGGTTTGTATGTGTATTTCATGCCAATACATCATATTAGATATACAAATGCTTGGTATTATGTTTCAATATCTAATAGGGTAGCAATGCTCTAGTTCCTCGAATCCAGGATTTTTCTGGCTATTCTTGCTTGTTTATACTTCCAAATGGATTTTGTAATCCACCTGTCTAGCTTGAGAAAAAAACATCAGCTGATATTTCTATTGGGATTGTATTACCTTTGTAAGTTGAGTCTTACACGAGTTTTATTTAAAATATTAATGAATATTACTTGTATAAAACTATATTATGTTAATTTATATTAATATTCTATTTTATTATGTAATTAATGTAAAAATTGCATATACAACCTTAGCTACAAAGTCAGAGACTTTTCCACTCAAGTCAGGAATAAGAAGGGTGAAATTCATTGCTATGTAACATTTTGTTGGAATTTGCAAATGTTACACAGCAATGAATTTCATGAACATCTTTGTATGAAGATAATGGATATCACTCTTTCTATGACTAATTTTTGTGAAAAGTCTCTGGCTTTGTTATTAAGGTTATATATGTAATTTTTATATATGACAAGGAAATATCCAACAATTCTTATTGTATATATATATTTTTTACACAAGTGTGTAAAATCTGTAAATGGATTTTGGTAATATTCTTTCTGCATCTCTGGGAATAATCACGATTTTTCTCTTAGGTGTATTAATTTGATGAATTATATAAAGACAACTCTTAATATTGAATCACTTTTATATTTGTCAAAAAATGGACACATGCTATTAATGTATATTTTTTAGTGGGCTGTTTGCTAATATTTTATTGAATATTTTTAGTGTGAATAGTTCTTAGTTTTCTTTTTTGGTGCAATTTTATGAACTTTCAGTATCAATGTCATATTCACTTTATAAGATGTATTTAGGACTTTTTCTTTTTTATTCATATTTAATTCCTAATGTCACTGGGATTGAAAAATACATTTTCATTGAGAAGCACTTTGACCATTCCAATTAACTAAGGTTGCCTATCCATTAAGGGAGACAGATAACATCCCAGTTAACTGTATAAGAGGCTTTGGCTGTGAATGAGGCTTAAAGCTTCAGACAGCTATATGTCACACTCTCAGAGCTAATTTTTCTCATTTCAGGATAGACAGAGTAAGTGCTCAAAACTGTTAGGTATTGAGATAAGATGACCAAAGGAACAGGAGCCTAATGAAAATCATGAATCTGAAATCAAAATCAGTACACATTGTCTTTCAACAGGATGAAATATTTGAAACTGGGACTATTTTGGAAACTCCTGGGTGTATAGTTATGGCTTTTAGAGACCCTCTAATGTTTAATTGACTTTAACATTTGCTGTATAAGAAGAGAAGAAAAAAAAATAAATGGACTAACACTGAGAGTATTTACTAAACATGAAGCTCTGTGCTAAGGGCTTTTCTTACTTGATATTATTGAATTCAAACCAAGAACCCATGGGGGTATTTATTATTTATTATAGCTATTTTCAGGTGAAGAAACTAAGACTTAGAGTAGCTAAGAAACTTTAAAAAAATAATTTATAATTTTAGGAGGTGACAGAGAAAGAATTGAAAGAAAACTGAACATTTGTTTATAGAGCCTAATTTTAACTAAATAAGGGATTTTTTCATTTCTGAGATTTTTGGGATAGTCTATATTAGTAGCAGAAAATTTAGAAAACAAAAATAAGAAAAAAAGAAATGAAAGTAATCTGAAATGCCACCATTTAAGAAAATAAACTTGGGGTATATTCTTCCATAACATTTTCTGTGCAAATTCATTCATATAAATATGCATATATAAATATGTATATAAAATACATATATATACTTTTTAGCAAAAGTGGGGACATTATACACATAGCATCTTCTTAGCTTTTTTTTGTTAACTTAACAATACATGGAGAATTTTAAAGTTTTTGAGATTCTGTTTTTAAAATTTTAATAACAGAATTTTTCTCCTGGCTCAGATGTGATTGTGGACCCTGATGGCTGGCCTCGATTCCTCTGCTATTGCTTCTGAAGGACTTATTTTGTACATATTTTATAAGTAAGAGCAAAAAGTTTGAGGAAGGACGGCTAAAGCAGTACCTGGCAAATGTAGGTAGTCAACAAATGTTTACTAATTGAATTTTAAAATGCATGATGAATTTCATTTCTTAAAAATGTGAATGCAGGGCTTCCCTGGTGGCGCAGTGGTTGAGAATCCGCCTGCCGATGCAGGGGACACGGGTTCGTGCCCCGGTCCGGGAAGATCCCACATGCCGCGGAGTGGCTGGGCCCGTGAGCCATGGCCGCTGAGCCTGCGCGTCCGGAGCCTGCGCTCCGCAATGGGAGAGGCCACAACAGTGAGAGGCCCGCGTACCGCAAAAAAAAAAAAAAAAATGTGAATGCAGTCATTCCATCCTTTTTAGCAAGTTATGAGGGATGCAAGTTCCTGGGATGGGGCCACTGCTGAGAAACAATTGTATTTATATTATTGTTTCAATACTACTGGCTCCACTATTGAAAGTGAAAAGATAAAGGAGTTCAATGGTCCTTGTGAGAAGAAATACATTTTCATGCCCTTTTTGTGTTTTTCTGCATCTCTAATCCTACTCAGCTAAAAATCTAATGGTAGCAAAGCAGGCAACAGCCATAAACTGGCAAGTTCAGAACAGAAAAATACAGAGATGAGCAATTAACATAAAAAGTACTTAATCTCAGTTGTATTCAAAGAAATGTCAATTATCATAAATACGTAAGTATGAAATTATTGTCATGTGCTGTATAAATTTTGGTAGGTACTGACAAATTGATCTTCAAAAGGCAGTACACGCTTATACTCTTTCCCATGATAACAGTGGCCGTTTCTCCACATCCACAACAGCTTTCGACCTTTTTTTGTTTCATTAATCTGATAGGAAAAAAAATTCCATGCTGATTTTCATTTTTTTGATTATAAGTGAAGTTAAATGCCTCTCCCCATTGTTACTGGTCATCTGTACCATGTGAATTGTTTGTGAATGTCTAACGTCTATACTGTTTTCTTTTTCTTATTGATTTGTAAAATTTAAAAATTAAGGTTATTAATCCTTGGTTATTTATTTTGAAAATACTTTCATCAAATGTTTCACTTATTGTTTACCTTGGTTTACTGTGCCATGAAAACTTTTAACGTTTTAGTGCCAGATTTGCCAATCCCTTCTGTATTGGCTTCTGAGTCTTACATTTGACTTTGGAATATCTTTTTCCATTGAGATGTTTTTTTCCTATTGCAATGTTATAAGAATATTTGCTTTTAAATATCATCTGTATATTTCTTTACATACAGCTCTTTATCTGGAATTTACCTTTGCATGTGGGGTGAGCTCAGTATCTCTAGCAAATTGTCATCTCGATGCGGTAATATGCAGTGGAAAAAAACACCACAATTAATTCTTTGCCGTGTGTGGATGCTGGCTGGGAGAGTGGTGGATCAATTCATTAATAAATACATGTTTAAGTAAAAATACTGTTTAAGTTGCAAAAGAAGTAAACACAAAGATGAACAAGAAAATATCAAGTGGCGATGAGTACCATGAAGAACTTAAGAAACTATGGCCATGTGATGAAGAAAGCAAGCTTCTGTAGACTGGGTAACTAATTGGTTAGGGAAGACTTCTCTGAAGACGTTGTATCTAAGCTGAGATCTGAAGGATGAGCAGAAGCTAGTCTTAAAGAATCTGAGGAAGAGACTCCCAGAGAGTAAAAAGCAAGCAGCACAAAGATTCTAAGTGTGGTCCTAGTTTGGAATATTTGCAGTCAGAATGAAGGTGGAAGTACTGAGAGGACAAAAGAGTGGTCATTGAGGGGAACAAGGTCCAGATAGTGCTTAGCCTCGCAGAGCCTGGTAAATAGCTGCGTTTTATTCTAAGTGATGTGGAGACTAAAGTGTTTTTTGTTGTTGTTGTTGGTGGTGGTGGGTTTTTTTTTTGCGGTACGCGTACCTTTCACTGTTGTGGCCTCTCGCGTTGCTGAGCACAGGCTCCGGACGCGCAGACTCAGGGGCCATTGCTCCGGACGCGCAGACTCAGGGGCCATTGCTCCGGACGCGCAGACTCAGCAGCCATGGCTCCGGACGCGCAGGCTCAGCAGCCATGGCTCCGGACGCGCAGGCTCAGTAGCCATGGCTCCGGACGCGCAGGCTCAGCGGCCGGGGCTCACGGACCTAGGCGCTCCGCGGCATGTGGGATCTTCCCGGACCGGGGCACGAACCCGTGTGCCCTGCATTGGCAGGGGGACTCTCAACCACTGCGCCACCAGGGAAGCCCCTAAAGATTTTAAACAAGGGCACCATGTGGTATGAATTACAATTTACAGTTGTGTACCTGCCATCCCTGAAGCTGCCAGTAGATGGAGGTAGGCAGAGCTGGGGCAGTCATACCACAAGCTGCCCAGTTCACATCCTTTCCCATGAAAAATCACCTTCAATTAAAATGTGAACTGCTTACAGAGGAGCAAATATCCAGAAGGAGAACAGACTGCATCCAGTTAAAAAAGGAGGCCAGAAAGGTCTAATTTTAAAAAGGTGGGTCTTAAATGGATTTTTATAGATAACTTTTGGAGATTATTTTCAGTAGCAACTGAAAAAAGGTGTCTCCTCAGGACTTGGTGGCCACGCAACCCTCACAAGGTGGCAGGATCTCTGCGTGCAGGGGCTTCTGGTGACTACTCCAAGAGTCTGGCCCACAGCCCAGCAAGTTTGGGCTTTTGGTGTTTTACAGCGCTCCCAAGGCAATGGAATGAGAGAGGCTGACCGACTTCAGCCACCTCAGGAGAGCCTGGCATCTAAGGGGAGCCACATACCAGATTACAGTCAGAACCCCGTCTGCCAGGCAGGCTTTCCTTAGCACATCCTTCCCTTAATGAAACAAAACTGGAAATCAAGTCTTTGCCAGCCACATGCTGTGAGCAGAGCATGAGCGTTGGGTTGGCCAAAAAGGGCGGTGAGTGAAGAAAATCGAAAAAGTTTCATGTGGCTCTGTGTCAGGCTCTGATTTTCTTAGCTGAGATCGCTGCCAGGTCAATGTGACTTTGGGGGGGGGCCTTCTCTGCTGACAGTTCTTGAGAAGGTGCAACCGGTGTTTGCCTTAGTGACTCTCTTGACTGCAAGTGGCACTTATTGTGTTGCTTAAGAGAACAGGTGTTGGAAGGACACCAGTGAATTCCAACTGTGGCTCTGCCACCCATTCACTCTATGATCTTGAGCAAGTGACTCAACCTAACTGAGTCTTACATCCCTCATCTCTAAAAGGGGACGATGGGGTAATGTGCCTGCTTCCTAAGATTGTTGTTGGACTGGATGAAATGACACATGCAGTGATTGACACAGCAGCAGCACATGACAAACACTGTTGAATGGGACCTTGCATTCTGTGGTTAATTTCCCTTTTTGATCCACAGAGTCTTTCCTTACATATATTCAACGGATCTGTTTTTGTGTATCTGTGTTTGTGTATTTTCATTATTTAATTCTAAATGGGCCATCTTATTCCAGATATAGGGGTGGGTGAGTCACTTCCTGTTTACTACATACTGACCATAACCACCTGCAGGGCCATTATCCCCTCCCCCACCCCCCTTGAGTGGCTATTTAGCTCCCCAAGGAGGACCCCCCCAGGCCACTACCACCACCAGCTTTGCAAGCCCTTTGATCTTGGGTAATTATTCAACTTGATCATTACCTTAAGCAGAATCTTATAAATAGCAAAAGTTTATGGCTCCAATCTCCTTATAAGAACCATGTTGGAAAGAATAATGTGTAATCAAATTAGGTTCCAGTAGACAAGGAGCTTATTTTTAAAACTACTGAAACTGATGCATCAAAATTCCCATAGAAGAAAATAATTGGGATTCTCTTAGGTTTTAACGTAGCAGAAGCTGAAACAAAGGAGCTGGTATGAAGACCTTAAAAGAAAAAGAGAAATGTCTTCAAGATTTTAAGCTCAGAAAAATATATTTCTACCAAGGGAATGTGATCTAAGATCTGGGTCACTGACCACATTGACTGTTGAATTTTGACACAATGGGGAACTCTAAGACAGCACTGTTGCTGTTTACGGGGAGACTAAAAGGGATGCCAAAATTTTTAAATAGTCTTAGGAAATACACTGCTGTAATAAATACACCAAAGGCAAAATTAAAATAACTCAATGACTGGGAGAGAAGAAGTAACCCATACCCATCCCGGAAGTGGAAAATTAAGTGACAGCCCACAGTTTCTTTTACATTTTTGTTAAACATTTCTTGCAATAAGTGGGTGTATAGCTGATACATGACCAGTAGACCAGGAGGAGTCTGCATTTAAAGCACTTTAGTCAATATTCTAGCCATTTCCTTGCATGCTGAAATGTATTTTACATATTCAAGTAGAAGCTTCAAAGTTAATCAATAGACTGTGTACCAGTATTGTGAGGTAATTATAATTAGACTTGCAAATACCCCCACTATGCTGCCCTCTGGCCGCTCCACCAAGTGACTGTAGTGAGCAAGAGGCAAATGACAAGGGAATCTACTTATATCAAGAACACATAGGACAGCATTATTAGTCAAGGTTCTCCAGAGTACCAATGAGAGATAGAAATAGAGATAGAGATAGAGATAGAGATATGTGGCTATAGATAGGGATAAAGATAGAGCTATAGATCCCTCTCAGGCACAAAGAGATGGTGTTGCAGATGTAGTCCAAGAACAGCAGTCTGCTGGAGAATTCTCTCTTACTTGGGGGAAGCCAATCTTTTGTTCTATTGAAGCCTTCAGCTGATTGGATGGGGCCCACCCACATTATGGAGGGCAATCTGCCTTACTCAGAAGTCTACCAACTTAAATGTTAATCTCAACCAAAAACACCCTGAAGAAACAGAGAATAATGTTTGATCAAATATCTGGGTATCCTGTGGCCTAGGCAAGTTGAAACATAAAATTAACCATCACAACAATCTATTTGTAGAGAACAGCCTTGAGTAAGAACACAGGCAGCCCAATCTTCTCCACAGACTTCAGCACTGATGCCAATTTAGACAACTCAGCTCGGGCACCATGATGAATTCATCAAAGAAAGATGCTTTTGTATCTACTAAATTTAGGGTTGTGGCTAAGGAGGAGAGCCAGAGCAAATGTTCCTTTAGTCTGTAGCAGACGTGCCTGAGTCAGCTTACTCAAAAGCGTACAAATTATTTGACATCTGGGAATGTATTTCTTCAACTGCAAAAGAAATGTGTCAGAATATAGGACCTGTTCTTCATCTATGGGTTTTTGGCAAGATCAATTAGGGCTCATCATACATCTGAGAGAGCATTTTGGAAGGATATTCAACTACCTTTAATGAGAAGCAGGGTGATAATGATCGCATTCAGTTCAACAATTGTGGGCATCAGTTGCCTTTACAGATAGGAGACCCCCAAATAACTTGGAGTGAATTTCTGATGGTGAGAATAGCTTATCCGAGAGCATAGGAACATGGAAGTACCGTTTGCAGCAGAAGATACAGTTTGAGGACTCTACAGAGCAGGGTCTCTAACATGGATGAGGCAAAATCCACTAGACACTGGAAGGTAATGGTTCAAATTCTATTAGTGTGTGTGTGTGTGTGTGTGTGTGTGTGTATATATATATATGTGTGTGTGTGTATAATTTTTAGTATATATATAATTTTGAAAAAAATTACACTTACAGAGAAGTTGCAAAAATAGTACAGAGAGTTCTCATATACCCTTCACTTAGCTTCGCCTAATGTTAACATCTTACATAATCATATTGCAGATCTAAACCGGGAAAATTACACTGATAAAATACCATCAGCTATTTTACAGGCCTAGTCTGAATTTTGCCAGTTTCCCTACTAATATTTTTTTTTCTGGTCTTGGATCCAAGTAAGGATCCCACATTAACTTAGTTGTTATATTTCCTTAGTCTCCAACCTGTAATGGTTCCCAGTCTTTGTTTTTCATCTTTGAAAACTAGTGGTCACATTTTGTAGAATGTCTCTGAGTTTGAGTTTGTCTGATGTCTTCTCATGATTTGTCTGCGGTCATACTTTTTTTGGCAAGAACTTCACAGAAGTGATGTATCCTTTCCAGTATATCGTATCAAGTGGTACATGATGTCAATATGTCTTATTACTGTTAATGTTAACTTTGATCCCTTGGTTAAGATGGCACTTGCTAGGTCCATTGTAAAGTTACTATTTTGTCTTCAGCAATTAAAAAGTTTATGGTGGAGAGAGATTTTGAGACTATACATATGGCCTGTTTGCATCCCACATTTGCCACTAAGTTTATCTTCTACCACTGGCCCCTTCCTGCAATGATATTTGCTGTGGTATCTGCCTAATGGTAATTTTCTAATTTTATCCAAAAATAGGAAAGAAGTTTAGCTTTAGTAATATTTCATTGGATTTACAGTGTTGCCTTCATTGGATCTACAAATCAACATAGATATATAGGGTTTAAAAATAACAAAACTGCTGATCTGCCCAACTTCAAATTTGACATTATCAAGAATGCTATTTAAAATATGAATTTGTATATCCATTATCAATAACTATAAATATCTTCCCAAATACATATTGCATGATGTGTGCTTTTCCAAAGTAATTTTTCAGTCCTGACAGCTATGATAATCAAGTCTTGAAATAAACTGAATTTAGAACATGGTTTTCAAATACTATATCTATGTGTTAAACTATGATTCACCAAGGAGGGAGATGCAAGAGGGAGGAGATATGGGAATATATGTATATGTATAGCTAATTCACTTTGTTATAAAGCAGAAACTAACACACCACTGTAGAGCAATTATACTCCAATAAAGATGTTAAAAAAAAACTATGATTCACCAAAATAGTAAAGAATGATCAAACCCATTATTATCACTAAATGTTTATCTATAATAATTTTAGAAAAATTTCTCCAAAATTATATTATTAAGAAATTAACAAAATAACATTGTTTTATCTTTAATCCTTTAAAACTCCTATTTTGGGAATAGGTACTGTTCAGGTATAAATTAAACACATAAAATCCTTTTTTTTTGTAGGCACTGATGCAATTTGTTTTCCTAATAAGGACGTATAAGCAAAAGATTTTGGAGTTCACTCTTTTTGAATAAGTAGAATTTCAAAAATGTTTCCAAAATTTGCCATTTTTTCCTTTGGAAAACAAAACCTATATTATTCATTCTCACTATCATTTACTAAAACAAAGAAGGTTTCAATACCAAAGGGATAGGGAGACATAATCTTAGAATAAAGAACAATATTTTTTAATTAATTTTTATTGGAGCGTAGTTGCTTTACAATGTTATGTTAGTTTCTACTGTACAGCAAAGTGAATCAGCTAAACATGTACATGTATCCCTTCTTTAAGAACAATACTGTAAATGGAATACATTTAGCTTTACTTAAAACCTATGTTATTATCGTCTTATCTTACTGTTCACTAGGGAACTTTCTATAATATCCCAATATTATAGGTTGAATTGCATCCCCCCCCAAAAAAAAGATAGTTGAAGTCCTGACCCCCAGTACCTCAGAAGTGAACTTGGAAATATATGATTTATAGATGTAATTAGCTAAATTAAGATGAGGTTGTACTAGATTAAGGTGGGCACCCAAGATGAGGGCCACAAGGGGAGACAGAGGAGAGGCTCAGGGAACAAAGTTGATTATAAACTCTCAGGTTCTGGAGCCAGGGGGCAGGACATGCCACGCAGGGCACGTGGAAAGACACCAAGGTGGTCAGGAGCAGACGACAGGAGGGGCTGAGAGCTCAGGTCACGGCCTTTCTTGGGATTTCTGAGGGAAAGACAAGGCAGGGCAGGGTAAGCAGTTTAGGGTTGGCGGGTTCGAGTGGTTCTGGGGGGCTCTAAGCTATAGGGGTGGTCCCTAGTTGCCTGGTACCTGGCCCTGGGATGATCCAGGCAGAGGAATCTTGCTTCCTGGGGTTGTACTGGCCAGACAGAGGAGGTAGGGCTCTGCTCCAGGCTGAGTCCTTTGCTATCTCTAAAAACTGGCTAGCCCAGGGAGAGGCAGTCTCTCCCTAGCCTGAAATGTTTCTTAAGGTCAAACATCATAATATAAAATATACATACATATAAATAATTAATACACATAAATAATTATAATATTACTAGAAAAAAAATCTACATAAATAATACTGTACTGTATCTATCTATATATCTATACACACACACACACACACACACACACACACACACACACACACACACTACACATCCCTAGGAAACCAGTGTATCCAAATTCAATAATTAGCAATGTTTTGGGGAATCTGGGTTAATACTATGTTGTGGAAATTCCATATTGAGTTTATATTTCTTTGACCCTTGGAATACTTCTGAGCAGAGATGTAGCAAGTCAGAATTGAGCTTTAGTAAAATTATTCTGGCAGTGGAGTATAGAATAGATTCGTAAACAAAGTGTCTAGAAGTGGAGAGAATGGCCAGAAGATGATGGCGAGGATTTTCCTAACAGATTATCAAGAACCCAGCCATGAAGGCGGTCTCTGAGAAGGAAAACATGGTCCTAAAATTAGAGAGGTTGTGGAGATTTTTTTTAATTAAAAATATTTTTGTGCTCATAATTTTCAGAATGTTTATCAAATAGGAAAGGAATGTTTCATATTATGCAAAAAGCTTAAAATTGGGTCTGTCTTTAGAATGTAGAATCCCATTCATGGGACTGTCTCCCACAGTGGTCGTGGAAATGTGCCTCTCGGCCTCTCTGTTCTCTGAATGCCAGGAACAGAACTGATTGGCAGCCCCAGCTGCAGTGCTCTGAAATTCACCATTGCTGCCCAGCTGAGGCCACAGTTGCCATGAGCTGCTCCAGCCAATGGCTGAACGCAGCAAAGATACTTAGGCAGGATGCTCCCACAAGGAGATGCAGGACTTCTCTGCTGGGCAACTTTGGCTTGACTAAGTCCCATTGAACTTCTGGAATTTTCTTAGAACTGCACTTCAGACTAAGACTCTTCCACTCAACTTTCCTCCCTTCCTCTCTCCTCTTCAGGGGTTAGACTTGCATCTTGATGGCGCAGCTCTTTCCACCTCCCCCCAGCTCTCTCCTCATTTTCCCCTAGTAAACCTCCTGCATTTCTAATCCGGTCTTGTGTCTGCATCTCAGAGGATCTGGACTAAAGGAAACATAAGAAATAAGGCTAAAGATTTACAATGAATAGTCATCTCAGTATTATTCAAAAAGAGCAAAAAATTAGAAAAGTCGTAAAAATCCAATAATATGGAAATGTTTCAATCATGATACCCCCATAAACTAGAATATTATAGTTATTTAAAACTATGTTTTTAATATTAATGATAAAAGAAAATGGTCATATATAAGTGAAAAAGATGTAAACTTTTATATAATCTTATAGCAATCATATATAAAAATAATCTAGGTATGCATAAACAATGCCTAGGAAAAAATGTCAAAGTGCTAGTGATTATTTCTCTGGGTAGTAGAATTACTGGTTTTCAATTTCCTCTTTATTGTCTTTTAATTTTCTTAATATTTAAAATGTTCTATATAAAATAGGTAAGCAACAAGGACCTACTATATAGAACAGGGAGCTATATTCAATACCTTGTAATAATCTGTAAAGGAAAAAAATCTGGAAAAGAATATATGTATTCTGTATGTACGTATAACGGAATCACTTTGCTGTACACCTGAAACTAACACAATATAGTAAATCAACTATACTTCAAAACAAAAACAAAGAGTATAATACAGAGAAGAATATACAGCCTTTTAAGTAAAAACAAAAAAAGTTCTATGATGATCATGACTAGAAATATAATTGGAAAACTACTAAACAACTTAAAAAAAAGATTGATCCTTCAGTCTTATTTAAATATATTACATATAATATAAGATATTATCTATGAGATTTTTGCCTACATTTTCAGGTGATGTCTCACTTGATTCCTTTTTGCAACTCTTGATCCATTTCCAACTCTTTCAGGGAAAGGGAGCTGGCAGTTCACTAGAAGAAACTAATCAGTAGGAGAGTGGTATGATGGTCCCAAAATGAAATGACCCACAGAGTTGCACTCACTGTTATGGGAAAACTTTCTAGTTCCCAGGGATTGGAATGAATTACTCTACTCCCAGTTCTCTCAGCTGTTATCCTGACCATGTAGCAATTCTCATTGTGAATCACACAGATTGTCTTGAAAGTTCCTGAGGGCATTCATTTTGTGTCCCTCAACTCTAACCATAGCAGGGATCTGACTATAGCTTGGATCATTGAATTGAATCATCTATCACTAAAAAGGCATCCAAATTTTTTTTAATCAATGGAACCAAAAAATAGTATAGAATTTAAAATAATATTATTTTCATACCATTTCTGTTATTTCATGCCAGAAACTGTATGTGAATAATCTTGACTCCTCTGACTCCCTTATTTTTCGTTTGTTGTTTGTTTTGTTTTGTTTTGCTTTGCTTTCATCATTCTTCAGGCATTTGGAGTTTCTAATTGCACAATGCTGATTTTTCTCTTCTCTGCCTTTACACATGCCCTCCTCTCAGGCTTGAGTGTTATACAACTTTCAGCTTCCATTGGATGATGGAGCGCTGCTATGCACGCCCAACTTCATGGCATGGTGAGTTAAATGGCACCCAGTTGATGACTGGCGGCCTTGATCACATGTTAACTTGGTGGCCGTGGCTAAGCATTCAGTTTCTACTAAGGCCCAGTTACAGGCCAAGAGCTGTTCCTCAAAAGCAAAAGAATTATTCACAAAGGATGGCAGGGCTTTGCTCCCAAATCCTAAGGGCTTGTGCTCCAGTTCACCCACTGAGGCCTGCCAAGTGCTCCAAACTACATCCCTATCTGCAGCTGACCCTTCAAGCACCATTAGCTCTGCTGGATCATATGGTCCAAGTGGCAGAGCAGATTGAATGGTAGCCTGGACCTGTTGCAGAGCCTTCTTTGGTTCCGGGTCTCACTCAGAACTAGCAGCTTTTTGAGTCACTTGGTACATGGACCAGAATAACACATTCAAATGAGGAATATGTTGTCTCCAAAATCCAAAGACCCCACTAGGCACTGTCTCTTTTTGGTTGTAGCAGATGCAACAACTCAGTCTTCACATTGGGAGGGATACCTCCACATGCCCCATCTCACTGGGACCCTAGAAATCTCACTGAGATAGAAGACCCCTGAATTTGCATTGCATTTATATCCTACCATCTCACATGCGAATATATTAACAATAAGTTTAGAGGAGTTGCTACACCTTGTTCACTGGAATCAATCATGATAATGTCACCAATGTAATGGACATGGGTAATATCTTGTAGGGGAAGATGATGAAAATCCCTGTGAACTGAATTATGGCATAGGGCTGGAGAGTTTATATACTCCTATGGTAGGACAGTGAAGGTGCATTGCTGGCCTTCCCAACTGAAAGTAAACTGGTTCTGGTGGCCTTTATTGACAGGTATACAGAAAAAAACATTTGCCAGATCAATAGTGCAAACCAGACACCGGGGGATGTGTTAATTTGCCCAAGCAATGAAACTACATCTGGTACAACAGCTGCAATTGGCGTCACCACTCGATTAATCTTACAATAATCCACTGTTATTCTCCAAGATGCATCTGTCTTCTGCACAGGCCATATAAGCAAGTTAAATGGGGAAGTGGTGGGAACCACAGCTCCTGCATCTTTCAGGTCCTTGATGGTGGCACTAATGTCTGCAATCCCTCCGAGACTGTGGTATTTCTTTTGTTTTTACTATTTTCCTAGGTGAAGGCTGTTCTAGTGATTTCCACTTGGTCTTTTCCATCATAAAAGCCCTCTATCCATAGGACAGGGAAACAATGTGGGAATTTTGTAGGTAGCTAAGTCTATTCCAATTATGCATTCCAAAACTGAGGAAATAACCACAATATGGGTCCAAGGACCCACTGGCTCCACCGTGAGCTGGACCTGAGTTAAAATTTCATTGATCACGTGACCTCCATAAGCCCCTACTCTGACTGGTAGACCCCAGTGATGTTTTGGGTTCCTTGAAATCAGTGTCAGTTCAGTAGTCCCTGAAAGGTTTGTATTATTTCCTTTTCCCCATTGCACAGTCACCATGATAAAAAGTCATAGATCCCTTTGGGGAAGGCTGGGGGAAAGATTAACAGTATAAATTTTGACAGTGTACTGGGATCCTTCCTCAAAGGGACCCCGCCTCCCCTTCATTCATAGGGTTCTGGGTCTATAAACTGGCTCAAGTCTGGGAATTGATAAATGGGCCATGACTTTGTTTTTAAGATTCAAGTGATACTTTTGTTCACTTAACCTTGAACTTTTCTGTTTATTCAGGTGAAGTAAGAATTTAGTAGGTTTCCTATCTGTTTCACTTCTAGGAATGCCCTGATCAACTAGCCAATGCCACAGGTCTAGGTGAGTTAAACTCTTTTGATTGCTGCTTTGACTCCTCTGCCCATTAGGATAACCAGATCCACCTCATCTTTGGCATTTGAGTGTTTCCATTTGGCCCCTAACATCCTGGGGTCTAGTTACTTCCAATGAATTTAGATTTCCCAATTCAGTGACTGTGATTCCCACTGTGAGGTCTGGTCTACATAGAAGAGCAATCACAGAGCTATTCAGGGATGCTAGGGCCCTCCTCAAAAATTTATTTCTCACAGTAATTGTGAACTGTGTCTCTTCTGGATACTCCCAGGGTGAGTGGGTAGGTCTTAAGTGACAAATCCATTCTAACATGCCAATCTCCCTAAGCCTTTGTATCTCTTCATCTACATTAAACCAAGGAAGGTCCAGCATTTCTAATTTGCCCACCATAGGCCACATTTTCCATGTCCATGTTTCAGTCAACCAACCAGCCAAGCTCTTAGAGCCCTTTCTAACTCCCTAGAGTTAATGAGCCACAACATTAAGTGCAGAATCTCGGCTTAGTGAGCCCATATCAATAAGTTTGGCCTGATCTAACTTTATCATCTTTCCACCATTACCCCACACCTTTAACGTTCATCCCCACCCTTATCCCTCAGATTTGTGTCTGTGTAAGTTAGAAAACCCAAGTAGTTCTTTCGCAGTTTAGTGCACCTCCTCATGGGTCATGCTTTGGGCCTCACCTTGAGAGGCCTGCTGGCACTTGAGTCCAGTTAGGGGTCTAGACACATAGAGTGGTGGGGGTGGATCCTGAGGAGAATCAGCATTGTCTTGAAAAACAGCTGCCTCAGGGCTGTTCACTACTGTTTCCCCAGACAAGGTAGGGTTAACCCCCTCAGCCAGAGATGGAGAAGCAGCCCCCACTGGGGGTGAATAAACCTCTTTCACTGGTGAAGAAGACTCATTCGAATTTAGGGGCTCAATGTTCCCACTTTCATCAGGGTCTTCCCACACATTCCCATTCCAACATTCAGGATTCCATTCCTTCCCAATCAGTGTCCTTTAATCACTTTAGCAGGAAACAGTCTACAAGATTGAACCTCACCTCAGGTTGTAATTCTCTGGTCACAGGATGAGATTCTGGGTTTGGTTTTCAACAATCTCAGCTCTGCGACTACAGGAGATAAACCTCTCGTTCATGACATGCAAAGATTTCAGGTCATTTACATGGCACTTGAGCCGAGCTGAGAATCTGAAGCCCTGAGCTCATCCTTTTCTTTCTTCACTTTGTCCAGTAACATTGGGAGCAACCAGCCAATCTCATTCTATTTGTTAGTTTGAAAAAAAATTTTTAAAGTATAATGTAAGTAATCGCCCAGATCCTTACTTCTTATAAGTGGGTAATTAGGAGCATCCAAAGTGATGTTGCCAGATCCCTATTGCCAGATCATGCCATGGACCATCATTGTTCTCTTAACTACTGGAAATCGAGTCATTAATATATTTAAGTATAACAACTCTATTGCCAGTAGTTAAGATAGCTGGAGGAATCACACTCCCTAACTTAAGACTATACTACAAAGTTACAGTAAACAAAACAGTATGGTACTGGTACAAAAACAGACACATAGATCAATGGAACAGGATAGAAAGCCCAGAAATAAACCTATGCACATATGGTCAATCAATCTATGACAAAGGAGGCAAGAATATACAATGTAGAAAAGGCAGTCTTTTCAATAAGTGGTGCTGGGAAAACTGCACAGCTACATGTAAAAGAATGAAATTAGAACATTCTCTAACACCATATACAAAAATAAACTCAAAGTGGATTGAAGACCTAAATGTAAGACCGGATACTATAAAACTCATAGAGGAAAACATAGAACACCCTTTGACATAAATTGCAGCAATATTTTTTTTGATCCTTCTAGAGTAATGGATTCAAAAACAAAAATAAACAAATGGGATGTAATTAAACTTAAAAGCTTTTGCACAGCCAAGGAAAACATAAACAAAACAAAAACACAACCTACAGAATGGGAGAAAATGTTTGCAAGTAATGTGACCTACAAGGGATTAATTTCCAAAATATACAAACAGCTCATACAGCTCAATAGCAAACAAAACAAAACAAAAAACACAACCCAATCAAAAAATGGGCAGAAGACCTAAATAGACATTTCTCCAAAGAAAACATACAGATGATCAACAGGCACGTGAAAAAATGCTCAGCATCACTAATATTAGAGAAATGCAAATCAAAAGTACAATAAGTTATCACCTCACACTGGTCAGAATGGCCATCATCAAAAAGTCTACAAATAATAAATGCTGGAGAGGGTGTTGAGGAAAGGGAACCCTCCTGCACTGTTGGTGGGAATGTTAATTGATGCAGCCATTGTGGAGAACAGTATGGAGGTTCTTTAAAAAACTAAAAATAGAGTTACCATATGATCCAGCAATCCCACTGCTGGGCATACATCCAGAGAAAACTCTAACTCGTAAAGATACATACACCCCCAATGTTCTTTGCCACACTATTTACGATAGTCAAGACATGAAGCAACCTAAATGTCCATCAACATATGAATAGATAAAGAGGATGTGATATATATATATATATAATCGTATAATATATATGGTATATATATGATGGAATATTACTCAGCCATAAAAAAGAATGAAATAATGCCATTTGCAGCAACATGGATGGACCCAGAGATTATCATACCAAGCAAAGTAAGTCAGACAAAGACAAATACCATATGATATCACTTATATGTGAAATCTAAAAAACTGATACAAATGAACTTATTTACAAAATAGAAATAGACTCACAGACATAGAAAGCAAACTTATAGTTACCAAAGGGGGAGAGAATAGAGGGATAAGTTAAGAGTTTGGAATTAAAATATACACAATATATAAAATATTACTATATATAAAATATATAACAAACAGGGAACTACTGTATAGCACAGGAACTATACTATAATATACTACAGTATCTTATAATAACCTATAATAGAAAAGAATCTGAAAAAGGATAGATATATATATGTATAACTAAACCACTTTATTGTACCCCTGAAACATTATAAATCAACTATACTTCAATAAAAAACAGAAATCAAAAAATATATATATTTAAATCTAATCAGAGAGCGAATTCCAGAAACTACAGAACCAATTCAGAAAACATCCTTACACTTCCATTTCTCTAGAACCTCTCAATACAAAAACATGTATTAGTCAGTGTTCTTCAGAGAAACAGAACTAATGGAAGGTATACCTCTCTCTCTATCTCTATCTAAAGAGATTATTATAAGAAATTGGCTCACATGATTATGAGGCTGACAAGTCCCAAGGTCTTCAGGGTGAGTTGGCAAGCTGGAGACTCAGGAGAGTCAATGTTTCAGTTCCAGTCTGAAGACTGACAGGCTTGAGACCTAGGAAGAGCCAATTCAGTTCCAAAGTGAAGGTAGGAAAAATTCTCCCTTACTGTGGGAAGATCAGCATTTCCCGCCCCCCAGGCCTTCAACTGATTGGATGAGGCCCACCCACATTAGAGAGGGCAATCTGCTTCACTCAATCTACCAGTTCAAATGTTAATCTCATCCAGATATACCTTTACCTACACACCCAAAATAATATTTGACCAACTATTTGGGCACCTCCTGGTCCAGTTAAGTTGATACATAAAATTAACCATCCCCTCTCCAATGCTTAACTAATACCTTATTCATTGTGGTGCCAACAAATGTTTGTTTGATTGACCTTAGCATACACGTCATTGTGTATATGAAAGATTGATTCATTTTGAAATTAGGTTGTAACTGATAATGCATCTCACAATATATGTTTTGAAATGTTCACTACATACCAATTAACAGTCATTGCATCCAGACCTAGTTTGTCATGATGTGTTAAGTACAAGATACTGTGTGGGTGCTAGTTTCTATGCAGAAGGCTCAGGGCCTCTTAGTCTTGTTAATGAGTCAAAGAAAAAGTTGAAATATAGATTGGGGAGTTGAGGAAGGCCCTCTAAGGAAGTGACATTTACATCCAGACCTGAAGGATGAATGCCAGATAGTCATTGTTCTGTTTTCTTATGATTGTGGGACATGAGAAAAGAATCAGGGATTTGTCAGCCACAGTCCTGTACAGTGGATGCTCTGTTACCAGCATCCAGTGGGGGTGGCAGATGCAGGGCTGGCACAGAGGTCACCTGCTGGGTCCTTCTGCAGAGTGTATGCAATGGAGAAAATCAGGTGCATTTCACATTTTCCTTCATACTTTGAAGTATTGTGTGAATTTCCTTCACAAGTATGTATCATGCTTACCTACATAACAACTAAGTCAAAATTAGAAACTGCTGGTGGGACTATATCCATCTAATTCATTTATAGGGCAATTTGGTAACATGTAATTAAAGATTTATAAAGTACATACCCTTTGCCTTAAGATGATTTTACTTTTAGCATTTTGTTGTGGATAAATGTGGGTGTACAAAAACATCTGCCATCACCACACCCACAAAAAGGTGCGAAGTGATAAACGTGTTATTTAACTTGACTGTGGGAATCATTTCACAATGTATACACACGTCAAATCATCACATTTTACCCCTTATTATTTGTCAATTATATCTCAATAAAGCTGGGGGGAAAAGATGAGATTATTTGTGCAAGGATTGTTATATTAGAGAAAAATGAGGAATAATGCAAATATCAACTCTAGGGAGACAGTGCGATCAGTTAAAGACCAGTCACTTAAGGAAATCCTCCCCAGGCCTCAGAAAAGATGTGTAGAAAACTAGATAACAACAATTCACTTGGGAAACAAAGCAGATAAGAGCAAAAACTGGGCTGATAAAAGCAGTGGTAAATGATAAGTCCCTAGCACACTGCAGAGATACTAAGTGCCGCTTTCAGGAGCCCAGTTGCTTCCCCAAGTTACCTCGGCTATTAAATACTTCAAAGCCTATGGCAAATGACAGGGGGAGACCTGGCCGGTGCTGGAAAATGTACCATTATGTACTGTTACTTTCCAAAATAAATTGTTTGATCTTGGATTAGGGTAGGGCTTTTATGAAAGAAAAACACAGTCACACTTCAGATGTCAGTCCTAATAATAGAGGGACTCAGAAGTCAATTCCAAGCAAGTTCGGGCATCAGGGGGTTCTTTTGTTTGAGAATGATTCTCTGAGTCCAAGTTGCAGGTAGAAGTTTGTCCTTGGCAGGCTTTGGGGCACTGGGCAGCCAGGCTGTCTTCTGGGTGTTGGCAGCCAACCTGCAAGTCTCTCTGTGAAGCCCAAGGGAGAGAGAAGGAGGCAGGAGGTCTGTAGCTGAGATCTGGAGGAGCAAAGGGAGTTCTGGCAGATTGGGGGGTGGAGGGAGGGAGGGATATGGTCAGGGAGCTAGGGAGGCAGCACTAAAAGCAAAGTCTGGGAAAACAGAGGACAAACCTGATATAATGGATAATAATTCCTAATATGTTAGGAAAGAGTCTGTGTAACAGATTTCACTAGCACAGACTGTCATTCATGAACTTGTGAAATACTTGTCACCCACTTTATTTGATGCAAGCACAGTTTAGAGGTGTGGCACAGTGTGTGTGTGTGTGAGAGAGAGAGAGAGAGAGAGATTTGGGAGGATATCATGTAAAATACAAAACCTGCCTTCAGGGATCTTATCCATCATTTAAAAAAGAGGACCACATTCTGTGTATGGCACCTCCATCACGCCTAGAGGGAAAGGTGTCCAACTCATCAGGGACATTGTGAAAAATATAATTTCATATAAAGCACCAGACTCTACATTGCATGGCAGTTAGTAGGCAATTGGTAAATGATGCTATTGTTGTTATTATAATAACACTTATTAGTACAGGAAGAGACACACGCAAGGTCTCCTGGCCTCTACTTCTTTTTTTTTTTTAACATCTTTATTGGAGTTTAATTGCTTTACAATCGTGTGTTAGTTTCTGCTTTATAACAAAGTGAATCAGTTATACATATACATATGTTCCCATATCTCTTCCCTCTTGTGTCTCCCTCCTTCCCACCCTCCCTATCCCACCCCTGTAGGTGGTCACAAAGCACCGAGCTGATCTCCCTGTGCTATGAGGCTGCTTCCCACTAGCTATCCACCCTATGTTTGGTAGTGTATATATGTCCATGCCACTCTTTCACTTTGTCACAGCTTACCCTTCCCCCTCCCCATATCCTCAAGGCCATGCTCTAGTAGGTCTGTGTTTTATTCCCATCCTATCCCTAGACTCTTCATGACATTTGTTTTTTTCTTAGATTCCATATATATGTGTTAGCATACGGTATTTGTTTTTCTCTTTCTGACTTACTTCACTCTGTATGACAGACTCCAGGTCCATCCACCTCACTACAAATAACTCAGTTTCATTTCTTTTTATGGCTGAGTAATATTCCACTGTATATATGTGCCACATCTTCTTTATCCATTCATCTGTTGATGGACACTTAGGTTGCTTCCATGTCTTGGCTATTGTAAATACAGCTGCAATGAACATTTTGGTACATGACTCTTTTTGAATCATGGTTTTCTCAGGGTATATGCCCAGTAGTGGGATTTCTGGGTCATATGGTAGTTCTATTGGTAATTTTTTAAGGAACCTCCATACTATCCTCCATAGTTTGGCCTCTACTTCTAACCCATTGTGTTGAGCTAAGCTGGCCTCTTCGTGGTTGGATCTGGGAGGCTGGGCACACCAGGTCCATTTCCCTTCTCTCTTAGAGTGCGAGGGCTGCTGTAACAAAGCACCACAAACTGAGTGGCTTAACCACAGAAATGTATTCTCTCAAGGTTCTAGGGGCTCTAAGTCTGAGATCAAGGTACAGTCAGGGCCATGCTCCCTCTGAAGGCTCTAGCCAAGAATCCTTCCTTGCCTCTTTCCAGCTTCTGGTGGTTTCTGGCTGTCCTTGGTGTTCCTCGTCTTGTAGCAGCATTACTTCAGTTTCTCTCTCTGTGTTTGTGTCTCTGTGTCTGTCCTGATAAGGATACCCGTCATTGGATTTAGGCCCACCCTAATCCAATAAGACCTCATTTTAACTTGACTGCATCCATCTGTTTACAATAACATTGTAGTCACAGGTACTGAGAGTTAGGACCTGAACATATATTTTGCAGGGACACAGTTCAACCCACCACACCCACCTTCTGGTAATGGGACACTGTGGTTTCATCTGGTCTCTGGATTTAGCAGGGCCAACTCTGACCCAGGCTAGAAATGTGGACATGTGACCCAAGACTGGCCACCCTCTTGGCCATATTGATTAGTGTAGCTGTGTGCATTTATATCCAAACCAGGCAATGAGATTCAATGCCAGCATTTTTTAGAAACTCCTGCAGAGGAAACCTCTCTTTCTGCTGGACTAAGTTGGGCAGATATAAACCCAGCTCTGCCTGTGGTCACCACACGGACAAGCCTGCCTGGGAATAAGGAAAGCCTATAGGGGCAGCAACAGGGTCCAAGTCCTGATGATGTCATTTGGGCCCCTGGATCCTACTGTACCTGAATTCAGATACTTCTGATTTTTCCAATGACATAAGCCAGTAAATTTACTTCTTTTCTTTTTTGATTATGACATTTGTAATAGTAAGTTTTTCTTGTACTTGAAATTAAAAGTCCCAAATGATACATTGTGTTCATCTTCACATTTTTGTTTTTCTGTTTCCGTGGCAAAGTTTGTTGCATGTCTGTGCCACCATATACTAGAAAAGGCTTGTCCTCTGCTTTCAAACAGCTCACAACCTAGTGTGCAGATGGACAAGGGGCTGTGGACGATATTGGTTGAGAGCCTCAACAGAGAGGACCCAAATGCCTGGGTTCAATTCCCATCTCACCCATCACCCATCACCACCTGGGTTACCTTGGACAAGTTACTCAGCCTCTCTGTGTCTATGCTTCCTCATCTATAAAATAAGTATAATAATAGTCCTTATATTATGAGATTGTTGCAAGGATTAAGTGAATTAATATATAAAAAGTGCATGGAACAATGCGTGATGCTTTTTAACAGATATGTAAGGGTTAGTTATTGTTATTGAGTAGAAAGTATTCTTCCTAAATTCCCATAGTGGCCCCATGAAATTAGTACTATTATTTCTACTTTAGAAATAAAGAAACTAAAGCTAACTTCGGTGATTCAATAATTATGTGAAATCTAGTTCACACAATGAGGAAGTGACAAAACTGAATCCAGAGTGCAATGTCTTTGACATTTGGCCACATGGCCAGGCATGGGTCAGAAGTAGATTACAAAACTCTAAACAGCAGCTCTGAGATCTTTTGGATATTGAACAATTCATGATGACAAAGGGCTTTATAGGGTAATGACTTCTGAAAATGGAGTTTCTTAAGTTATCACATTTGCCCATTTTTGTTGGGCCAGGATCTAGCATAGTACCTGACTTGTACTAAACAACCAATAGATGCTTTCTGAGTGAGTAAATGAATGAATGAATAATAGCTTTTATCCATCCCTATGCATTAGCTTTTTATCTATATATTATGGATAGACTGGCCTAGAATTAGAGGATGTAAATTGCTAGGACAACTCTTGGAATTCATTCTGATAAGTTTTTATCCATTTATTTTACAGAAATATACTGAGCACCCGCACGTACCAGGCTGCATGTTAAGTTCTGAGTGTATATGGGTGGATAAAACCAACACATCATCAGCACTCGTGGAATTTACAATCTCATGGTGGACACAAGCAATAGAAAAGTAAATAGCAAATACAGACATGATTCCAAATAATGACCAGAGACCTACCAAAAGGAATTCAATGATATGATAGAAAGTGATGGCGCATGCATAGGGAATTTAGATATTTGGTCATGAATGGCTCTCTCTGAAGAGGTGACATCTTGAATTGAGACTGAAGGCTAAGGAGTAGCCATGCCAGGGGCAAAGAGAGGAGGGTTCTAGAATCTAGAGGAAAGCATTTAGTGTGTCCTGAGAATGAAGGGGGTGGAGTGTCCTGGGAGGAAAGAGAGGCACAGATGTGATTGGAATGGCTAGAAGGGGGCCAGATCACACAGAGTCTGAGGGACGAGGGTCCCACACATGGTGGGCACTCGGTGGACACCTGTGGAATGATGAAATGAATGTTGGATGCTCCATGCTGTGGGGTTGGATTTTACTGTTGCTCCTTAAGAAATGAGCTGTTCTCGGTGGCTATGGCCTTCTTACTCATTACAATTACTTATTAGATTTGGTTTAGTCAAGAGGACAGTAGAGAATGACACGAAACACCACAAAAAAAGTAAATCCAAGACGTCTCCAAAATTGCAGGGTTGAGACAGATTTCCAAGCTCTTCAGGATAATCAGCAATGTTCTCTTCAGCCTCGGACTAACTCCATTTGTAAATCCGAAATGCCTGAACCACAACAAGTAGTACTGATGAGAAGATGGCCTTTGGGAATTCCACAAAGTCATCAGTCATGTTAATTCCAGGTAATAGCCAAGAGCAATGAAAGAAGTCTTTCCGCCTCTGTTCTGGGCCTTGTATCTCTTCCAGAGAGAAGTTACTGAGTAACCGTGTGTTAGGGATTCCTTGGGCTGAAATCAGCCTCCCAGAGCATCCTTCAGTTCTTGGGTCTGTCTGAGTCAAATCCACCCACCTCGTATCCGCAGGTCCTCTTGCTCAAACCAAGCACTTATCTTGTCATTTACTGGCTCCTCAGGGCCCATGCAATAAACTGCAGATTCCTTAAAATGGTACTTAAGACCTTCTAAAATTGGGCTTCAACATCTTTTTACTGTCTCTACTTTCTTAAAGTTTCTTGATTTTGCTTCATGTCAAACATGTTCATTTCTGTAGTGTCCCTGCTGCTTGGCATGACCTTCCACAGACTCTCATCTTTATCTCTCTGACAGACCCTTTGAGGATAAACACAGATGCCAACTCCTCTGTGAGGCTTTCTTTGACTTAACTAGTTTGAACAGATCCCTCCTTTCTTGAAGGCTCTTTGTAAATTAACATTTAATTTATAAAGTTTGAAGGTGCCTACCATAGCATGCCTTAGATTTTTTCTGCCTTATCTCTACTGTTAATGCCTACTCCCTATCTGAGCCTGTCCTCCACACTTCACAGTGTCATTTTTTGTTTATTTTTGAGATTGGGTAATCCCAATCTTACTTTTTCTAATAATAACAGTAACAACTATAAACATTTACTAAATGCCAAGTACTGTTCTAGTCGATTTACATGTATTAACTTACTTAATTTTCATAAAGGCCATAAGATTGTTGCCCATTTTACGGGTTAGAAAACTGAGGCACAGAGGAATTAAGTGTCCAGGATCATACAGCTTAATGCAGGATTCAAGATTCAAGACAAGTCAGTGAAGTTCCAAAGCCCATCCTCTAAAATAATAGTCATGTCTTTTTTAATCTTTATGCTCCTATCATATCTCATCCGTATCTTGCACGCATATGTTAGCTAAATGCTTATGGGATGAAGAGGCAGAAAGAAAAATCAAAGACACATAAATAGGTAAGAAAAGGCAGAGAGGGACAACCAAAGAGTGGTAAGAAAACTAGCTTTCTAAAGCAAATGCAGTTTCGTAGAAGGAACTGGAGACGGTGCAATCAGATAGATTAAGGAAAGGGACAATGACTTCAATACCTAGGTGGATGAGGCAGGTAAATGGAAATTAGGGACCTTGGCTGGTGAAGGCCATGGAGTGATAGAAACCCATGGTGGATGGACAAGCACTAATAGGTCCCACTGCACATTGCCACACAGGCAAGGATGGGGCCAAGGGTTGCCAGAGCTTAGGATTTTTCAAGAGAAGATGAAAATCTGGATTTTATGTGAAATTCTTTATTTTTGTAAACTGTTGTCAAGTAGTTCAAATTAAAGGAAAGTAAGCACTCTGTGGATTAAACCTAGGGTGAATATATCAAGATGAAGCCCCAAGCTCAAAGATCGGGCCAGATTTTAGAGCATCCTGAATATCTGTGAGAGGACTTTTGGGGCTTATTCAATACTCAACATGCAAAATTATAGTTAAACTAGCATGGTTCAATTTGGGGGGTAATAGAACTGTTGCATTGGGGTTAGACTTGTTCATTCTTTTACAGTATACAAACATTACTTCTTGAATTTCTTTATGGTTTCCTAAAGGAGTTGATTTGCAGGCTTCAAATGAGGACATTTCTTTCACTTCTCAGGCTCAGCCCTGGGCCAGAATAAGATGAGTAATAGCTGGTCCCTCAGTTGGGGGGAGGGATAAATAAGGAGGTTGGGATTAACATATACACATGTATATGTATACACATATACATATATACCTACTGTATAGCACAGGGAACTCTACTCAGTACTCTGTAATAACCTATATGGGAAAAGAATCTGAAAAAGAAGAGATACATGTATATGTATAACTAAATCACTTTGTTGTACACCTGAAACTAACACAACATTGTAAATCAAATATACTCCAATATAAAATAAAAATTTTAAAAAAAGAAAAAGAAAATCCAGAAAAAAAAAAAAGAAGCAGGGAAGTGACAAAACCAACCAGGTAACCTGATAATGCAAAGGATTAAACATCTAACAGTGCAACTTTAGGAGTATGTGCTGGAAGATTTGGACAATGAGAAAAGTGGGAATAGTTTGGCGAGGCTTCAGGGAGAATGGGTAGAAGTGGGGCTGTGGGGACAAAGGATGTCTGAAATTGAGCAGAACAAATAATAAAATCAAGGTGATAAGAGCCACTTCATCCTCTTGCCCTTTCTTCCAATGAATTCCGTGCGTATGGCTTGAGTACCTACCGTGGGCTTAGCACTATGCTGGCCACTGGGGACAAAGAACAGAGATGCCCTAAAGATGAGGAGGATGGACCTGGGTTCAAAGCAGTAAAATGCTTAAGACCTAGGCAGACTGGTATGAATCTTGTCCCTGTCACTAATTAATGGTTTGATCTTAAAGGAATTTCTTAGCAACTCCAAGTCCTAGTCTCCGTATCTGTAAAATGGGGAGAGTAGTTCCATCAATCACATAGGTTTATTGTGAGATTAACAAAGAATATTTGTGTAAACCAGTCAGCACAGTGCCTGCCACATAGTAAGGACTTAATAAACAATAGCAATCACTATATTTACATGTAAATTCTCCAATAGAAGAATATAAAAGATATAGTATTGACCCAAAGGGGGAAATTATTTTCTATCTCTTCCTTTTATTTGTTTTGTTCATAGCATGCACTACAATTTGAAATTATGTTCCCAAAGGCTTATTAGTTCTTCTATGCTACCTGTACCACCAACCCACCATTGCAAGGGGCAGGAAAGCATCTGCTATATCCACCTTGGCCTCCCAATGTTTCCTAGCACCTAAGCATATGTTAGGTACCTACTAATAATACCATTTTTGAACACTCATATGTGTGGATTCTAATCCATTCTAGTGCATTATCTCATCTAATCCATTGCAGCAATCTAAAGGATTGTTGCTATTATTCTCTCCAAATTAGAAATGAGGTGACTGAGACATACAGAGATTGAGTCACTTGCTCAGGTTCACAAGGCAGGTAAGTGGAACCAGGGTTGAAATGTGTTCTGGCCGGTGCTATAGCCCGTGCCCCCATCCAATGCCAATGTAGTATCTGTAGAATAAATGCATTAATGAATGGGCAATGGAAAAAAGGCTCACAGGGGAGGGGACAATTTAATTGGATAGGGGGATGAGTAGGAGTCTGCAGGTAAACAAGGGACAAAGGGTACAAATGTGTGCATCCATGAAATGAGATAGTAACTACAGGAAGATAGAGTATAGCAAACAAACAAATTGTGTGTGTGTGTGTTTGATATAGACAGAGATAGACAGAAAGAGACAGAGAGACAGAGAACAGGTCTTAATGAATTTGGGCATTTTCCTACCAGCCGCGGGGAAAACATGGGGCACAGTTACTTCCCTTTCTATAATCAACCTTCTGGTTGTAATAAGGATGAATCACAAGTTAGAAGAGAATTGTGGCTCTGTGAGCAGTTTCAGATATTTCTGAATTTGGAATGTTTAGGTATTAACAGGAAGACATATTTCCAATTATAGTTTGGAACAGTCCACAAGAATTAATGAGAGCAAGACTCAACCTTATTCAGAAAGGGGTTCCCTAAATGGAGTTTTGAGCTTTTCCCGTTTTTGATCCAATATTGGACTGCACAGTCCTGCTAGGTGTTACTTTAATTCTTGGGCTGAAACAGCCACGTAAACACAAACGTGGACAGGCACTAAACTCTTGGACGGTCTTTAGTTTGGGAATTTAAACACAAGGAATGGTTAGGTTTTGCAGTGGCCATCATTCCAAAACATAAATCATGCCAAATTTGTTTGAATTCCTGTCTTTAGAAGGTTGTGTGTTTTGACAAACCTCGCAGCAAATTTGGTCCAGCTTTTGGATTTGTAATGAAACCTGAAACCAAACGTGCTGGCCTGCCTTGGGGTCCTCTTGAAGGAAAGAGTTCCAAGCAGCCTTACTGTAATGCCTTCCCTAATCTCATCCTGGCAAGAGACGTTACTGTACTGGGCTGCACTGGAAGTTTAGGGTGGACTCTGCAAACATTTCATGCACTTATAGAAAAGGACTAATGAAGACTGCAATTTGGGGACATTTCTATGCCTGAGTATTCTTAAGAGTGTAAATTGCAGAATTAGCAATACCTTATCCCCTGTTGGCTAGTGACTTAGAGATACCCCAAGCCATGACTGGGGCAGAAAGTTAATTAATCTGCTTATTAAAAAGAAGAAATGTCTCATTTGCATGCATTTGCATTTAAGTCTTGCATGCATCAAGCTTTTTGGTGGTCTTTGCTTTCTTTCCTCAATACCACTGACCTAGCTAGATATTAGCTCAAAACATTTACATTTTCTGCATCTGGGCTTTGTTTAAGGGGTAGATGTCTGGTTATCATTGGTTCCAGCAGAACTTGATTGTCATACAGATCATTTAATCTCTATAGACATCCTTTCCCCTCCTATGGTCTTGTGCGAATTTTCTCCCAGTTATCACATACCGCAATTGAGAAAAGATTCATGTACTTGACCAGTCTTAGAAAATAAAGACCTTGTCTCCATTAGAGTTGGACATGTTATTTGGGGATGAGCCATTCAATTATTTGTAATTTCCTACTCAACTGAATTTTCCATGGTCATTTTTGTGGGAGTTTTCTCTTTCTTGCTTTTCCTCTCTTACTTGGAGGTCTGCTTTGGCAGGTTTTTTTTTTTTTTTTTTTTTCTTTTTCTTTTTCTTTTTTCTCTCTCCTAGGGAAAGAAGACCATTGCACCATGGGTGTATCTTAGGCATTCCACATTCCAAATAATCGTTTTTTACCTGAAAATGCGTCAGTGACCTGAATCCTGGCCCCCTTAAACCAGCTTGAATGAAGCTTAGGGAGAAGGAGAGGGAGGGGGCTGGGAAGAGGGGTGATTGGAGAGGGCAAGGGGTAAGGAGGGGTTGAAATGCAAAGACTCTAACAAGCTCTTGCTTGGAACAACAGCAAGCAAAATCAAAACTATAGAGGAAGATTAGTGCAGAGGGAAATCTGCATGGGAGTGAATCACCAGCTCAGTTACCGGGGACCACGATGCGCCCGTTTCTGTATTTTGTAGTCATCACATTTCTGAACCATTACAACGGTGTGGCTGTCAGGGGTGAGTGGCTCTGGCAGCGGTTAAACCACCTATATGCTAACAAGCTCAGCAATCAGGTTGTGAAGGGTCCTGGCTAGAGGAAAATAATCCAACCAAACCTTAGACCTCTGTCAGGCTGTGAGGAGAATTATATTTTTGAACTAGTCTACAGTGTGGACAGGAAATGACCTCTCCACAAACTGCTTCTTTAAAAACAAGCAGTGGTGCCTAAAGCTATCCAGCTCCCCTCTCTCTCTCCCCCTCTCTCCCTCCCTCCTTCCCTCCCTTCCACCCTCCCAGCCTCCCTCCCTCTCTGAAGCTCCTGCTCTCTCCCTCCCCTCCCGAGAGCTCTCCCTCCGTCCTCCCTCCCTCCCGCTTGCTCTCCGTCTCTCTCCAGCTACCGAGGGCTCCCACAGCAGTTCCCAGCCAGTGTGTTCAGCCTGCCTGCCTGCCTGCCTCTGTGTGTGTGTGCGCGCGCGTGTGCGAGCGTGTGCGTGCGGCTACTTTGTACTGTGAAGAACACAGCCCATGTGCTCTGCATGGACGTTACTGCTACTCTGTTTAGCTTGATTTTCGACAAGCAGGCAAGATGTCCAGCACACCACATGACCCCTTCTATTCTTCTCCTTTTGGCCCATTTTATAGGAGACATACACCCTACATGGTACAACCAGAGTACCGAATCTATGAGATGAACAAGAGACTGCAGTCGCGCACAGAGGTAAGTACTTCAACCTTGGGTGTGTGTTTGTGTGTGTGTGGTTTTTTTTTTTTTTCCTCCAAACTGTGCCTGAGCTTTTCCTGGGTGGCTGGCTGCATTCTGCGGGAAGTGTCCCACTAGATACTACCACGTACGTGGAAATGAGCGCCAGCATGGATCCACTAGTTTGAACGCTGGGTTTCCAGGCACAGCAACTCTTGGAGCTGGGGACAGTTTCTGCCGGAATCTTGAAATAGACAACCCAGCACTTGATTCGCCTGCCGGGTGTCCAGAAATGCTGCTCTACCAGAACTCTGGCATTTTCAGGCTCTCAGTCGGTCCCCTTAGTGTTTCTTGAGATAGGATTCCGAGGGATTTGGTGATCATTTGCGTCCAGCAAAATAATTTTTTTTTTAAAACAAATCCCAGAGGAAGTCTGCTTGACCGGCATTTGCTTTTCAAAATCATCAAAATCGAGGTGAAAAGGGCAGAAGAGCCACCCTTCGTACTTTTCAGAACTAGCCCAGGAGGGACAAGTTTGTCTATTTCCGTGTTAAATTCAGAAACCAGTTGCTTGGGGCAAGGGGTTCTTGACTTTCTTCCCTCGGCGGTGGGAGTGTCTCCCAGGAGCTCTCACTTCCACGGGAGCTGGTTCAGAATTCAAGTCAGCTTGAGTTTTTGCATATTGTGATCTTGTGCCCCAGAGAGAAGCCTCACCTACTCGCAAGCAACTCTGGGAGCAGAGAGGAGACAGGACTTTCAGAACTTTGTAAATGCAAAACTCCAGACCGCCTCCTGCAATTTAAATATTTAATGCCAGTTGAGTTTTCCTCTGTGCTGGCTGGGCTGGTAGGTCCTACTGCTGGGCTGTCCATTTGCCTTTAAGTTGGGGCTTTGTGTTGAAGTGTTCTGAGGAGTTTGTGATAGGGGCACCAAAGTCACTTTAAAAAGTAGAAATCGCTGGGAATTCTGTCTTCTCTGCCGAGTACAGATACCCGGAGGGTTGATGGCAAAGAGCTTTCAGGGAATAGCTTTGGTAGAATTTTAGGTAGAAGCTTGACTCTCAATTCTGGAAAGGGACTCAAGGTTGTACGATAAAATAAAACACACTTGCTTGAATTGTTAACAGAGCCATGGAGAATTCATGATGTTTAATGTATTTAATATAGCTAACAAGATGTGACCTGCTTTCTGATTGGCTAACTGCTGGACAAGGACTGATTTTTTTTTAAAAAAGCTGGGCTGTCTTTATCACTGCTGTTTTCTTTATATGTTGTTAATACATCATAGATATTAAGTGTACTTGATGATACCCTTGCTCTCCCCAGAAGCCAGTAGCTTTTATACCAGTGTAAACTCCGTCGTGAGCTGTTGGCAGAAAATGATATTTGTGTGTTGTTGTGTGTGTGTATGTATGTTACAATTTGTATATTGCATTCAGATCTTTGCAACTGTGTATTGGAATCTTAAACTCTTGCACAAACTATTGATTGTCACAGCCTGCTTTCAGAATTAGGAGGACAGAAAATGTCATACAGTTCAGACACACATAATTGTAACACATATTTGGAGTAAAAAAATGTCTTAAAAATATGATTAGTTTTAAAAAAGAGACCAGGGGCCTTTATGGATAAATTCTTGAACAGCGGCAGGATTTAAAAAGAACTCGTGTCCATCTTACATTTTAGAAAGTTTTTGAGGAGTTGTAGAAGGAGGTTTTTCTCCATCCTTCTCGGTTAAGAGAGCAGGCAGATTTCTCCGATATCTGTGTTCTCCTGTGCCCCTTAATTATCACCTGGCCAGTTCTGAGCTAGAATACTTCTCTGGAAGACTTCTCTATCCTGGTCCTCATAAAAATCTGCAGGATGCAATAAGGTCCCCACGTTTGTTTCACATTTGAGAGAAAACCTTTGAAAGTCCCCCATTCATAGTATTGTTTCTTAAAACTGGCACGTTATCTTTTGTGAGAGCTAAACTCAGGGAATTCCTTACTTTTGGATTCTGGGGTATTACTTTTAAGTAGAAAACCTGCTTCACAGCTCAAGAAACTGGAGAGGAAAGCTTGCTATGACAAATCTTAAAGATTTTTTTAAAGCTCGCTGACTGACAGAAAAGCACTGAGAACTGTTTTCTAGTATTTTCTAGAGCCAACCCTGAACATTTCTTCCCTTAATTAGATCTTTTTTATAATTATCCAAATAATTGCTCTAACACTTCCTTTTTTCTTTGCCAAGCAGTAAAGGATGTCACGAACCCAAGGCCATAAGTTTGTTTTCATTTCATATGAAAAAAAAGGAGAGAATCAAATAATTGCTCCTAAGATATATAAATATTAACATTTGATATTAGATTTTGATCAGAGTTAGTAATGGAAAAAATATTTAGAAAAAAATAACTTCTTGAAAAAGTTACATTGAGCATTTATCAGTATTAATGGTGACTATTTATGGTAAAGTTGTTCTGAGCCCTAGAGAGGGATTGGTTGGATTAAAGTGCAGTGATACCCAGCAAGAGTTATCAGTTTATTCACACACAAAATCAAATAGATTGTTGAGTGATTACTTTTAGAATTTAACTGGTGCATCCAACCATTTTGGACAAGAGAGACTCACTCTCTTTCTTCTCTCTCTCTTCTGGTTCCTGCTTCTATATTACATGGTATTATTTCATTGACTCCTAATATCGTACTCTCACACACCCATACACACCTATGTAATACTCTCGATTCTCCATTCTTTTTCGAACGTAGACTTGCCTAGAAAGAAATTGCAGCAAATCAGTTTCAATGAAAAAATTATAATCAAGTTTGCAGAAATTTCCTAGAAACCTCCTTCTTTATGGAAAGGAAAAAAAATAGTAAAGAAGCATGGTGCTCACCTACTCTCCTTCCATAGATGACTCCTCCAGAACATTCTCTCCTGGGGATTGATGCATTTCTTCCAATTAAATAAAATCAAAGCCCTTCAGAAGCTGGGTAGTTTAAAAAAACACTGGATTGGGAGTTAATCCTTTTTCGAACTTGTTTCTTTCACTTACAGGGATCTTGGTTCCTCATAAGCAAATTATCTGCAAGGCCTCTTTAATTTAAAAATTCAGATTTTACCGAAGTCCAGGGTTTGATTTTCTTTAGTATGAGAAAGTGTTGTGAACTTGAGTAATGAGCACAGACATTACTTCTTGGCTCACGGTATTTAGTTCAAAATCACAAATGGTACTGAAAAAATAGGGTCATATGGAGAAAATATTGCAGGGAGAAACCCTGACAGTCTTGTTTAAGGCCAGTGCTGGGAGCAAGCAGTTCCTGGGACAAAGTAGGTGCTCAATAAACATTTGTGAACAAGCCGATCATGAATCAGTAGATGCCAGAGGAGAGAGAATTTAACTATATCACTGAAATTGGCACCTTTCCTGAGAAGCACAATTCTGATGCCTTTGGGGGTCCTGGTACCTCCTGAAGCTGCTTTAGGGACCTGCTTCCAATTCTCCTAAAAGTGCTCATCTCCACATTCTCCACACTTATTGCATCATGAGCCAATTTAGATCCCTAATCTTTGTGGCAAAGGAAAGTGAGTGTCTAGGAAATTATGGGACCTCATTTCTTTTTAAAGGAATATGAATGCATTACGAAGCAAACAAAAACAACACAAATATGTTTTACATGCTGTTGGCTATTGTGGGAAATAAAATTTCTTTGCAACACCAGAATCTCAGTGGAATTTCATAAAGAAGTACGTAGATGTTTCCCCCTCTTTTTAATTGAAATTAAGAGAAACTCTTGGAGCTTTGTGTCAGTTTTGGTCACTGTAATTCCCAGGCAGTAGGAAGAGGGATATGTTTTCCATTGTGTATGTTACCATGAATTTACCTGAGATCTTCCAAAATTCATTTACTGTTTGAATGGTCTTGCTGTCTCAAATGTATTTTGAAAGAACGGAACTGCACAATTTTTAGTTTAACACTGCACACAGAGTACCGTCAGATAGGACTTTAAAATGTGTCCTAAAGATTTCAGGATTTGTTCTGTAACAAGCTTCATTAATAACAAAAATAACAGTATTTTTTTAATTTCCTGAAGTCTGTGCTATAAGATTAGAAATAAGTATAGGTAAAATATGAGATCATCATAGTGACCTTCATTTTTAGTGAAAGGATTTTAATAATGTTGCATTTTTATAGAATTTAAGAAAGTTTATCAAGTTATAAAAATTTTGGATATTGTAGACAACTCTTTTTACCTTATTTCCTCATTCAAATGACCAAAAATGTCTCCATTCCAATGAAGATGTTTTTAAGTACATAGATTTTTTTCAGGTTGGCAGTATGCTAATTTTAATAAAATACCACAAACACCAGGAAAGTGTGGATACTATGATGTATTTCTTCTGTTTTGAGGTTTTAAATTCTTTTATCAATATTACACATCCCACTCCCAAAGAGAAAACTGTGATTACAATGGGAAGCTGCCATGTACACACAGATTTTATTAGAATTACGGTTTTTAGTTTTACAGGATTTAATATGAATGTTGAAAATATTTGAAGACCTTGAAATTTAAATCTGCTGCTTTCACCCCGCTTCAGCTCAACTCTCCAACTCCCCGGGGAGGGGGTGGGAGGGGGTGGAGGGCTCTCAGTCTTTTCTTTCAGCTACATTTTTATATACTTTAGTCACAGGGTTTCCCGTTGTAGCATCATGTTTATTCATGGGGTAGCTTAGTATCATTGATGTTCAGATGGAGCCTAGTTAAAATGAGATTAGGTATTTTGGATAGGTGGAAAAAAAATGAAAACTGCTTTGTGATAAACTTGGATTTTTTTTTTTTTCCTAGAAATTTAGAAAGAAAAATGGTGCTGTTACTCGGAGGCATATGAATGATTTTCAGTGTTAAACACAGAACTTTCCAAGTTTTTCGAAGGGGGTTGGTGAGGAGTAGGGGGAGGGGGGATTAGTAGTGGTAAGGAAAGCTATTTTGAAAATGTTAAATGAAACCAAAAGTGAAGTTTTAAAAAATAAGAACTTCCAACCTCTATTATTTTTCAAGATCTCTACATGGCCTCAGAAAACAAATTGCTGGACTCTTGTACGGATTTTATTTTCCTGAGGTCTTTTTTTCCCCCATTTTCCTACTATGGGAACTGTTTTTAATTAAAAATTGCTGCAAACTAACTATTCGTAGGAGGCCAAGAAGAAAAAAAAATCTCTCAGCTCACATTCAACACAGATTCTTATCAGCCTAAAATCAATGCACACTTAAATCTCTCCCCTTTTGGTATGTAAATTATGATATAGGATTTAAACAGTATTCATTTTTTAAGCATTTAGCTTTTTGTTTGCGTTTCAGAAAGAAATTAATTTAAAATATATGGAGACAGGGCTATAAATCTCCTTTTATTACATTTGTCCACATTAACCCATTTTCATGAGGAACACAGAAAACCCCCTTTCTGAACAAGCAAACGAAACAGAAAACAAACAACTCCAAATATTGTCAGGAACAAGATTCATAAACTTACTTATTTGGATTTGGTTGGTGGGTCTCGGAATATAATTGATCTGGAAAAACAAATCTCTTTTTGAAAGTAGCAGAAAACGGAGCTTTAAAAATGTGTTCAGCTGATGTAGATATGACATATAGCTTTGTCATTTTCTGACCAAAATATTTTCCTCCTTTCTTTCTTTCCTTCCCCCTTCCTTTCCCTTCCTCCCTTCCTCCTTTCCTTCCTTTCTTTCTTTTTCTTTCTTTCCATCTTTCTTATCAAACTGAGCTTAGACTTTTTTTTTACATTTAAATTCTGGCAGCATGCATCTGAACATAGGCAACTATTAATACTTGAGACAAACTTCAGCCCTTCCTTCAAGAATTTCTATACTTCAGGCAATGACAATATCTGTGTCTGGAAATACAGAGACGATTGAGACCATTTGGTAACAAAGGGCGACGTACAAACCAGTTCTTACGATGTAGTGCCCTGTTAGGTTAATACACTGTGCCTTTGTATATTGAAAGATATGCACCTTTCTGAAAAGTAGTCGTGATGATAGTAACTAGCATCTGTGGAAGGGTCACTATCTGTAGGGCCAAGGTGCTAAGTGCTTTCCGCACATCAGCTCATGTAACCCTCATAATCACCTCCTGAGATTGGTACTCCTAACATCTGCAGCTACTGATGAGGAAACAAAGGGTTAAGTAAATTGTCTAAGGTCACACAGATGGTAGTTTAATTTTAGAAGTTAAGCTGTTAACTGCTTTGCTATATAGCACTTCTCTGAGATAAGAAATACTAGCAAGGATTTTAGTTTCACCTGTGGAAATTTATTAGGTGAACGCATTCATTTTTTCCTTGGATAGGTTGACTTTGGCAGTGGCTGGAAAGATGACCCCATCCACCTAACCTGGTTGGACTATTTGCCTCTCAAGTGTCTGACTCATTTGAAAAGGGACCATGTGAAATTCCAAAGGATGGAATCAGAGGTGGAAAATATACCCTGGTTATTGAAAAAAAAGAACCAGATTCACACTCCCTATTAAAGAATGAATATTTTCAGTATTCATTGAAGTGGCCTTATCTGAAGAGTCACTGGACTTGTTGTGGAACACTGTGCATAGTTATCTAAGAGTTTAATTTTTTAAACTTAAAAATATTTAAATTTCCATTCAGTGCTTAACTCTTCTCAGGTGTGTTCTGTGGAAGATGGTGGTTTAATTATTTTAAACATCAATGGGATGAGTAGAAAAGCTATCCCATTTTTGGTAGCGCCACCCCCCTCCACATATAAGATTAGGAGAGTAAATTAGAATTTGGCATGACGTTGGCTTTCTTTGCAGGTAATCAATTAGGAACCGTAGAAAAAATAAAGGCATAGAGGGAAGAGAGCTCCTAACATGTGTTGGTTTCTCACTATCCTAGTTTGACCCTAAGAGGCAGTCTGTCCACATCGTGTGTCTTTGGATTTCCTCGTGGGAAATGAGGTTTCCTTCCTAATCCTGTAGCCTACTTTAGCTAACTGTGAGGCCACTGTGTTTGTAGTAAATGCCTGCCAATTATTAGAGATAAGATGGATCTCTTCGTGTGATCCACTCCCAAGCCCAAGATGCATGTGTTCTGGTTCTCCTTTAACAGATAAGGAAACTGAGGCTCAGAGAGGTGAAGACCAAGTCCATACATGGGCATCCCCGGGGGCTGGATCTTTTGACTTCTCCGTTCAGTCCTCTGCCCAGAAGCTTGCTGGTAAAGGCTACCCGCTCCCTGTTGGAAGCCCTGACAGCCACCCCTTGCCCTCAATTTACTACCACTTTTGACCAGCCTAGTTTGAAGTTATAGTCTTCCAATTAAAAACAGAGTGCTGTGTGTTAAAGATGTGGTAGATCCCTCTGAAGAAGAGGAACCACCCCTATTCTGGGGACCTCACAAGCCCCCATCCTCTCTTTTCAAGATTTGGATGGTCTCCTAACTCTACTCTGTGCTCCCTCTTTCCACTATATAATCTATTTTCCCACAAGCAGCCAAGGTGATATTTTTGAAACAGAAGTCAGAGCACGTCACTCTCCAGCTCCCCCTCACACCTAGAATAAGCTCCAAACTCCTTGCTCTGGCTTTTAAGGCTCTATTGATCTGTTGTTTCCTGATGGCCCAGTCTTACCACGTGTTCAGCAAACACCGGCCACAAGGGACTTCTTTGGATCCATTAACTTGCCAAGCTTGTGCGTACCTCAACACCCTTGCCCTCAGTGGTAGAATGCATTTATGGATTCCTCCATAATAACACTGATAAGTGTTAGGAAATCTAATTTGAATTAGAATTTGGCTTGGTGTTGGCTTGATTTGCAGGTAATTGATTCAATGTCTCAAAGAAAATAATGACCATGAAGGATGAGTCCTAGTACTTAGTAGGGCCTCTACTGATCAACTTAGATGCTCTCTTCACAGAGAGGCCTTCCTTGATCAGCTCATTACCCCTCGCACACACAGTCTCACTCACTTTCTATCACATGCTGATAATTTTCTTTGTAGGAATTATAGCAAGCTGGTATTTTTTTGCTTCTAGTTTATTTCTCAAGTGTCAATAGAATATAAGCCACGTGAGAACAAGGGCCTCATCTGTCTCCTTTACAGTTGTCTGCCCAGTGCCCCATAGTACATAGTTGATATGCAAAATATATCTGTTGAATAAAGGAAATTACGTTGTACCAGCACTATCCAGACTAACACTGGAATTTACCTTGAATCCTCCCAACAATCACCGACAACTACAGTTGGAAAAGAATCTGTAAGCCTAATAGTCAGGTGAGCATTTACAGATAGAATGTTCAGCCAGACCTGCAGAAAAAAGAAGCCTGAAGAGAGGAATTTCTTCTGTGAAAGAAGTGTTGAGCTGAGAACTTTGCCCTCTGGGTAGTATGAATCTGTTGGGAATCTCCTGATTTCTGATGAAAAATATTTACACCTTCTCATTTGCTATTTCTACTACTTCTCTCTTTGGGCCTCTCCCTGAGGGCCCACAGCCATGAATTATGATATGAATCACGATAATACCTTACGTTTCCTGGAGCACTTTGCATTTTGGGAAAGTGCTTTCAGGGCCATTAATTAGCTTATTTGAAGTGATTTATACAACAGAAGATATGGGAAGTTATATTAGTATATGATGTGGTTTATAATGTCTTTGTGTTTACGAATTGTGTGGCGTGTTTGTGTTGTGTGTGTGTGTGAATGTGTGTGCATATGTATGAGAGAGACAAAGACAGACAAGAGAGATATTTGCTCGCCCCAATCAGGTTTTGTTTGTGTATGTGTGAACCTTCTGGTTAGGAAACATGCACAACTTTTTTTCCACTAGTGTTTTTTTTTCTTTGGAATGAAAAGAGTAGCATGCCTGGAATGTAAAGATCTGAACTGAAGTATGACTTATAACAAATCAGATTTGGATCCAAACCCTGGCTCTACCTCTTGCTTGCTGTGTGATCTTAGGGGAGTCATTTAACTTTTCTGAACCTTCATTTTCTTAGCCTGAATTTTATGTTGGGAGGTGAATGGCTAATGCATGTAAAAATTCCTGGTATATAGTAGGTGCTCAATAAATGGGAACTATGATGATGATGATGATGCCCTTTTCTCTGCCCCATCAGAAAATTAAATAGTGTAAGTCATGCAAAACATTGCTTGATTTCCTAAAAGTATCTTTATTTACTTATTTTTTATTGAAGTATAGTTGATTTACAATATTGTGTTAGTTTAAGGTGTACAGTAAAGTAATATACGTGTGTGTGTATATATATTTATATGTTCTTTTTTCAGATTCTATTCCATTACAGGTTACTGCAGGATATTGAATATAGTTCCCTGTGCTATATGGTAAATCCTTGTTGTTTATCTTATATATAGTGTTGTGTATCTGCTAATCCTATAGTCCTTACCCCTCCCCCCTTCCCCTTTAATAACCATAAAAGTATCTTTAAAAATATATCTTACAAGGCTTTCACAAGCATATTTCAATTTAGTGAATGAAACTTGCAGTGACATGTAGGATTTGTGGGTTTGGGGTTCTTTAATACGTGACAGAACCATCAGGGCATTCCACCATCATATAATAGTGATGACACAATAATCATACACCTTCTTGTGGCTGTGATCTCCCCCAAAGTCCAGGTTATAATTAACTCTTAGACATACTAAGATTAAAGACTAAGAACTGATCAATGTATGGGACACACGGACACCATTCTCTTGGGGAAAATCTGTGTTCAGGGTTTGCTCTAGCTAAGAACTCAGTGGAGATAACAGAATATTGAAATGTTCCCCTTCACCAGTGCCTTTGCAGGGCCATCTAAACAGGGACCCTGGGGAGGGCTGGAGAGCACACATCCACTGGCCTTGACTGGCCATTTTGTCTAAAGAGGTGTACTTCTCAAAATGCTGCCTGACACAGACTCCTCCAAGGGAGCTGTGTCAGTACTGGGTGAAGCCCAGAGCCCCACCTGCATGTCTGGACAGATAACAGCCCTGCCAGACTGATCCACTGTGACACTTTGTGGCTTACTCCTTAAAACAGTGATTGCAGTGTACATGAGTGGAACTGGTGATGCTTTGAACAGCACCATGTGGTATCTATCTGGCCAGGGGGATCAGGTTGACAGGTAGTAAAGCTACCCGCCTCTACTTTCTTTATGGATGCAACCAAGTGTTACGATGGGCTGTGTTGTCCCACTGACTTCAGTGTACAGCCTCCCTGATTTTTCATATTGAATTCCTTAAATTACACATACCATCCTACACTTCATTTCATTGACTAGGTCACCTGTGATTTTTATGTAGAATTCCACATTAATAATAATTTTTAATCAACCTTTCTAGAGAAATAGCTTATATAACTGAAACATTACATTGTTTTAAATTTTAATTTAATACATATTAAATGAAATATAATTTAAATTTACATTTGTTTTAATATATGTTATTTTATTTTGAGAGGGTAGTGCTTTAAATTTTGCCTCCCATTATGGGTCATTTCTTAGTATTTATGAAAATTTGATCTTGAGACTGAAAATCTGTGTAGACAATCAAAAGTTACACTAATGATTTATACAAGGCTAACCATTTGGCAGTACACACACACACACAAAACCCTTCTTATGCCTTATAATGTTAGCTATGATTACTCTGCAGTTGGCTGAAATTTCTTCCTTGAAATTGAAATTAAGCGGTTGGTGCATATCACGTGCCTTTGAAAGGTTCTGGTACAGAAATTTTGATGGAGCCTATGGCTCCCCAGTTGGTTGAATCCTAGAATTTCAGGGCTGGAATAGATGTGAGTGATCCCCTAGTCCAAACTTCTGATTGTGGAGATTGTGGAAGTGCCCAAACCAGACACAGGTGGCGCTTACCTGGACTACAACCTGTTGTGGATTCAGAAGTGGTCTCAGGTTTTCTAAATCATAACACTAGCTGCCCAGGTAATACCCAGGAAGTGGCCAGATCAAACACTCTTACCTATCACTAATTTGTACTTCAACCCTACAAACACTTTTCCTTTTCAAACCCCTTTCTTCTTTCCAGTTTTCCAATTCGCCCTAAAATGGTATCTATCTTTAGCATCATGCTATTGATGTTGAAAAGCACATCACTAAGCTTTATTGCTTTAGAATTTATGACTCTTTTCCTTGACAATTTATTTAAAATAAAGTTGCATATGTTTTAAGATATAGGTCTACTTCTTCTGATTTTAAGAACTTGGTTCATTATCAGTAATAGAATATTTCTAAAGGACAACAATGCACAAATAGGTAAATACAAATTTTCTTTAGTTCTATTATGCAAAAAATTGCTGTTAACATTTTAGCATATCAATCTAAGACAGACAAACATATGCATCAGCCTTTACATGCTTAGGGACATACCGAACACCCGTTTGAATCCAGCTCTTTTAACTAAAATTATGAGTATTTCACCATGTTCTTAAATCTTCTTAAAATTTTGAGTTGCCTGAATTATTTACACAAATGTTTATGTTTTTAACATGATATATATATATATTTTAACATGATATATATATTTTAAAAATTATCCAGCTTCTTTGCACCATGATTTGATCTCAAGGAAATAGCATTCTTAGTAATCAATCTTGTCCCAAGTAAGTTGGAGGGCTGCTGATATAAGGAGTTAGCTTTGGTGCCTATTGTGATTACCATTAACATTTAATACTAGTCAGAAATCTTGCACCCAGGGCTCTGTCTCCTTTTGAGAAAGCTTTTCCCTCCCATTTGAGGGCAGATCATTTTCCCCCCGTTTATCTTTCCTTTGTATGATTTCTGAGTCAGGAGGCAACCAGCACACAACCTTGTGCAATGTCTGTAAATCAAAAGATTTTTGCACAGTTCCTACTGCAAAAAGGGAGGTTGAATTCATGTAAAGAGTTTGCGTTGATCTAGAACCAGTAGTTGGGATACAGCCAGTTAAATTATGATACCGTTTGAAGGACATGTCTTCAATTCAAGGAGGAAAGTGATATCTCATAAAGTGGGCTATGTCATGAGTTGTATGCAGTATTATCTTATTTTCCTCACTGGATCGAAGAGCTCCTTGGGGTACTACCTTATTCATGTTTTATCCGTCATGACAATTGACAGTCTTGGTGGCCAGTTGCAGTCTTTTTTTTAAAGGTACATTTCACAGAGGCCACCATTTTGTAACTAGATTCTGAGTTATCACTGTTTTTATATGGGTGATATGCATTTTATAGATAAGCCTCACACACATGTTCTAGGAAAGAGCAGTCATAGCATGCAATCAGACTGTGTCCCCTACATAGCGTGAGCATTGAATGACTAACTTCTGGAGTCCAGCAGACTTGTTTCTCTCCTTACTATTTGTGTGACCTTGAGTGAGTTAACTCACCCTTCTGTGCTCTGGATAATGTGGGGATGATAATAGAATCTACGTCCTTGGAGTTTTATGAGGATCAGGTGAGATAATTATAAAGTGATGAGCCTGAGCCCTCTGAGTGTTCATTACTACGATGATGATGCTGCTGATTTGTTTGGCGGATGTTGAAGTCTACCATATGTGATATTACTGGTCTGGAGGTGAAGAGGGCAGCATGCCTGACTTGAAAGGGCTTAGTGAGACCACAGTAAGGATTTGCAGAGAAGGAGGGATGAATGGGAATTTGCCAATTTAAGAATAGTGGTGGAAAGGATGCTTTTGGCTGAAGGAAAGGCACAGGCAAAGAAAGTTGAGTCTCAAAAGGTGATGCTCTGTTTGAGGAAGGGTGAGGCTTTTGGCATAGCTGGGGTCTAAGGTCTAGGGTGGTTGTATGAGTGTGTATATATGTGTGTAGGGTGGGGTTGAAATGTGGTAGGAAATAAACCTGGAGAGGAAGTGAGGGCTGGTTGTGAAGGCTTCGTTATGTCCAGTGAGGCCGTTGGTCTCTATCCGTTAGAGACTATCTGTTGGACTTCAGTACAGTGAGTATGAACAGGGCCCTGGCATGATTTTTTAATTTCTTAGTGCTTTGGTTTCCTCATCTGGAAAATGACACAAGAGTAGTCCTCACCTCGTAGGTTTTGTTTTAGGGAATTTAATGGGATGAGGCCTTTAAGCTTTTAGACCTGCTGGTCTACCACCTCACTACTGTGTAGTAAGTATTCCATCAACATTGGTTTCTACTCTCAGGCAAAGAGAACTGATAAAGGTACTTTTTGGCTCGGGCAGTGAAACCAATGATGTACCTTCGAGCAAGGTCACTCTGGTCACTTTGTGGAGGGCAGATTGGCAGTCTGTCTAGGAACATATTTGTCTGCTGAGAGGAGGGGCTCAGTGGATGGGGAGATGCACAAAGGAAAAATGACACACATTTACTGGCTGGCTGAGCTATTTTTAGCCTAGCGTGTCTGAAGCAAAGGATGGATTTTCATGGCATTTTTTTTATGATGCAAAATTACTGTAAGCCAAAGTTATGTAACTTGCCTAGGGACACTTTATTTGTCCACCGATGAGGCCACTGTGGGGTCCACAAAACTTTTAGCAGCCGTTTTAGAGGGTGGGTCCCCAGGGTCGCCAACCCTGACTTTTCCTCCTGCCTTGACAGAATTGGGAAACTCAAATTGATGAGCTGGGGCTTCTGGGAAGATCCCGCCCCACCCCCCACCCCCCACCCCCGCCGTTACCTGGCAGCCAGCCTGGAACCAGGACCCCAGATGGAGATGGCAGTGAGTCAAGTGAAGAGGCTGAGCGGGGAGCGAGAAGATGGGTTGAAATCCTCTCCCACCCAGGCCGTGTAACATGAGTCTCTGAGCCTCAGTTTCCTTGGTGTAGAATGGACAGAACAATAGGTCAGCTTCCGAGGAAAATCTTGGACACTCAGTGAGACGGTGGAGGGACGCTGCCAATACTGGGAGGTATTGGAGGGTGGCTCTGCCCTTCCCTACCTGGAATTTCATGTCATATTGGGGGCCAAAGAATTTTGTTCAAGGGTGTTTCTTAGACTCTTCTCACATTTTCTTTCCTCCCTAAACTTGAGCCTGTGACCTTAGATAAATCTTTCCCTTTCCTGAGCCTATTTCCTCTTCTGACAGCTCTGGATTCGAAGAGATATGAACTGCAAGGTATTCTTTCTATCACTATTTTTATTCTGATTCCCATTAGGTGGACTGTCTGCTTCTGTTTTTAATCTCCCCCATGAAACATACAATCAAGGTAAATAACGTGCTCGTGACATTGCGACTCCTGCCCCTTTTCTCCCACCTTGCTTGCTGAGGGGATCTTGCTGAGTCACAGAAAGATTTTTCTTGCTTTTCCTCACACACTGGCTGGAGCTGGAGCACCACTCTGGCCTTCTCACCCTCCGGGCACCATTGTCTTAAAACCTGCACATGAAAGAAGGTCCGTCCGGGGATTGTTTTTTCCCCCGTCTTTATAAAAAAAACCTCAAAATGCAAATGCAGGATGTCCTAAAATCACAGAGTTCAGAGGGGTCCCGGGACAGTTAGTTTTTCTCTTTTTTTTAAAGAAAGGTTAAAATTCATCGGAACCAAGACTAGAAAATAAGCTTAAGGTGTTAGGTTATTCCGAAAAGACTGTTAATGCCTGTTGGCTGAGTGCATTAAACTGCTTTGAAATGATCACTTGTGTGTACTATTTTAAAAGCTGCTTGCTAGGAGGGTTATTTAAACCTGTTTTTTTTCCGGACTCAAAACGTCACATTTGTCCGTTGAAAAAAACACTATATTTGAAACAAATAAACATTAAAATATAGTTTATTATATTTCCAGCCATTCGTCTGAAAGGGAAATATGTCAAGACATTTATAGTTAGAAACTGAAAACTCCGCCCTAATTCACTCCATTGTATTTCCAAGGAGCCCAGCCATATATAATATTACCAGGTCTCCTGAGGCCTCCTTGAAGGGATACTAGATACTCTTGGTTATAACAGGAGATTGGGGGAGGTGGGGAGAGAATGGCCAGGGAATGGCTTCCAGTCCTAATTCTATATTTCCTGTGATTTTTTTTTTTTTTTAAATGGAGGCAGGGGAAAAGGAACGAAGAATGAAATCTGCTGTTACTTTTAGTATGGCTTTGCCTTTAAAACCATTTAAAAAGGAACATTCATGGTGGCACCCTGGGGTGTCTAGGATGGCATGCCTTGGCTTCTTCATCCCTCAATCACCTACTGAGTTTTCTTATTATGTGGTCAGTGATGGAGGTCTACCAGGAAGCCCTGCCCTCATGCTCAAAGCCTAGTGGGGAAGACAGCCAACTGAACGTCTGCTTATGATGGGCAAGACTGGGCTGTTGAGAGCAGGGAGGATGGAAGGTATCCCAGCAGGGACTGTGGTATCAGGACACACACACTCCCGCGCCCGCTTACGCTCTAAGTTGCTTACATTATGGAGTAAATTGTGATCTAAATATTCATATTTTTAATCTAGAGCACTGCTAACTTTTTGACAACACTGTGTACCCGATGATCTTTAGAGAAATTAAGCTGCTTAGATATCCCAAAACAGGGAGATAAAGTCATGCAGCATTCATGCCCCCATGATGGCTGCAGCCAGGTCCCTTAAACTACTATAACCGAAACTGTGGGTGAATAAGAAGAAAAGGGGACTCGTCTAAGCCTACTTAAAAGCCAATATATGGCAAAAATAATCTTTTTTTTTTTTTTTGCCTTAGGCCATGAGAAATTGTCTTTGTGTAGGGTAGAAAATGTCATCCTTACCAAAGAGTTAATCATAGTAATTTTTGTGAAACTTCCAGGTTCTCATTTAATGAATCTTAATTGAAAAAATATCCCCCTCCTCCAACTATGGTATATGGCTAGACAATATTGAGAGTAGTTTAGGGAAGGAAACAGATCATGCCAAGCCTTGAGTGGTTAGGAATCCATAAAACTGAAGGCAGGGGACTGGATGAGAAAAAAAGCAGTATCTCAAAAATTCAAGATGAGGAACAATGTAATCATACTGTGTACTTATTAAGTGTCTGCTGCATGTCAATCTCCCAGCTGAGTACTTTAACCTTATTGTCTCAGTTAAGTTGCACAGCAGTGCAATAAGTAGGCTTATTACCTCTATTTTACAGATGAGGGAACTGAGGCTGAGAGAGGCTTAGTAATTAGCCCAGAGTTTCACAGCAGGCAAGAGTCACACTATGGCTTGATCCTAGGTGCACCCAAGGCAAGATCTGATCTTCACCCCGCAATTCCACTAACTCTCCAGATGGTGCCTCACTTTACAGGTGAAGAAACTGAGGCCCAGGGAAGTCCAAGCAGGCCTTGGGTCATAACATGAGGCACAACTGAAGCCTTATCATTGGTGATGACTTTGGTTCCTTAGTGGGAGCCAGCATGTGCACAAAGAGAATCCACCATGAGTTCACATCACCCTGGCCTTCTTGAGGTGTGGGACCACATTTGGCTCATCTTTGTATCAACAACACAGAACACAGGTGCAGAAGAGATGCTCTAGACCTTTCTTGACTCAATAAAGACTATGAGAAAAGAAGCAGGCCCAGAAGTTTAAACACAACTAACTAAGCTCCACACAGACAATCACGGGGTCTGTCTTTCCAGGAACAGCGGCCTGTAGGTCATGTTTATGTGAATTAGTAAAAGGTCTTCCCTCTGGGTGAGCTTTTTTGTGCAAAGGGAAAGCTTTCTGGTCTTCCTGGCAGGCACTAGCCCCAAAGGGCTTGGCAAAGTGCTTGGGATTTCAGTCCCCTCTTCCTATTTCCTTGGCCAACTGCCTTTTTTGCAGTGCGGAAACTGCCCAAATGTACAAATAGGACTATTTTTGTTTAATTCAGTCACCCAGTGTCTAACCCAGGACCTGGAACCTGATGGATGCTCACTACATATCAATTGAACACACGAAGAATTTTAAAGGCAGTGCTAAATGGTCTACTGTCATTAGAATACAGTGAATACCGTAGAATGTTTAGGCCATGTGTCATGGAAGAGGTTGGATTTGAATTGGTCTTATAAGGGATTATAGGCTTTGGATTTGTTGAGGAAGAAAAAGGGTAACCCAGCTGGAGGGAACAAAGGCCTGAGATGCTGGTCTGGGGCGGGAATAGGATGTGGCTGGCTACGCTGTGCTCAGGGAAGTCTCTGCGGTGGGAAGAGAGTTGCATAATTGGAGTAGGCACCATTCTATTCTCACTGTGTTCCATGCTTGGGGTCCACAATCCACAGAATACAGTCATTTTAATGGTATTTTGAAAACATCACTCAGGTTGCTGAAAGGAGAATGATTTGGGAGGATTTAATAGCAGATGCAAGAAGACACATTAGAGAAGGATATTACAGTTTTCCAGGTAAAAGATAATAATGAATTGGATCAACTTGAAGCCCATCAGGGTGGCAGATGAGTACGGATGGGGCAGTGCTTGGTGATGGATTGGCAACGGAGGGCATTGGGTAGGAGAGGTCTCCAGCCTAACTCTAAGGTTACTGGAATAAGTGTAGGGACTCTTTCCAGACTTGATCTCTACCCATTCTGGCCAACAGCATGTATCTGTGTCCTCAAGCCCCAAATCAGTGTGCAGTTCAATGATGTTCACTCTACCTGCTTCCCAGAATCCACTTGAAATAACAGTAACAGCATCCTCCTTGTCCATCTGTTCTGTTAAATTCCTCCGTAGCCTTCTCTGCCTCCCTTGAGCTCTGCATTTCCCAAGCCCCTTCCCTTTACCTACTTTTGATTAGCTTCTACTTTCACAGCATCTTCATCACTTACCAGTTTGTTCAACATTCTTTTTTTTTTTTTAAAGCAAAGATTGATTAAGAGTTTATTCCCTTCCCCATTTCTGAGTCTCATTATTTCCCTGTTCTTGGTTATTAGTGGTCCTGTTTTCTCTAAAGTGCCTTTTGTTTTTTAAAAGCTCTTGTGATTCTCTTAAGCCCATTTGCCATTTTCCTGGCCTGTCATCCTTTTCCCTATCAACCTTAAGTACGGCATTAGAGTTTTCTTTCATCCCTTCTTCCCTTCTCCAGGTACAACTATAGACACTTGACTGCTCTAAGTTTGCTAAGCAGTGTCTGACTCAACACAGAAGCTCAATAAATATTGGTTAAGTTTGTTCCTTTTCTTGAATGTGCAGACTTGGATGGAACCACTTAAAATGCTCTGGTACACACTGTCTTTTATATTTATATACATATGTGTATGGCTACCTGAATCCAGGCTTTCCCTGGGGAGACTCACAAAATAATTTAATTCTCTGTGACTCTGTAACAGTGAGGTAGATTTTCACCCATGTCTGTGGGAATACCTCAAAAGTATTGGGTGCTCATCATAAATGTTCAATCAATTCTTATGAGTGAATTTACTTTTCAAATTAGTTGCTAGGTGACTTTTGATGTTTTTGCATAATGATTATGGGTCTCAGTTTCTATATCTGTTAAGTGGCGGTAATCAGGGAACCAAAAAAATTTAGGGACATTTGCAGAGTATGCATATATTCCACATATGGAAACTGTGCTAGATTCCAAAGAAGCAAAGATGGCTAAGACTAGGAATAAGAAGGAAAATAGGATGGTTTGTTGTAATGACCCTTTGAAGATCTAGTTGAAATTTGAAGAATTGTTTGCCCTGGATCGGGAGTGGACCCTGAAGTGAGGTCATTTCTTTCTTTAAACCACATCTGGCCTGTCTCTCTCCAGGTTAATGTTAAAGGTAAGATGAGGTAACATTTGAAAGTGTTTTCAATAAATATAATTACTTTATAAATTCCACGCTGGGAAATTATCATTAAATCAGAGGTTAGAAGATTTATACAATGTATGGGGCATTTGGTGAGTGAAAGGAGATTTTTGAGGACCGATGAAAATAGTTATTTCTGGAAATAGCTTGTTGTTTGCTGATTACTGCTAATTAGCCTCAGTTTAATGCTTTTTCCCTTAAAGTGTTTAGAGATTTGTGATGGGATTATCTATGCAAATTGAATACTTAAAAAAACCCTCTGCAAACCTGTATGCTATATTTATAAACTTTACATTGTACTAAAGTCAGCAAATGTCACAGAATTAAAATCAGTAAATGCAAAAGTGAAGGTTTCCATAGCAACAGTAACTAACCCATATTGCATGTAAAATGGAATGTACATTAGGATTTACATTTAATCGTCTATTAGTAGATAAAAATACTATACAGAGCAGGTGCAATATGGTTACGTTCGGGTGACCCTAGCAGCTCTTTATCTTTTAAACTTCAGGCTTTAGCTACTGTAACTCTTTTGTATCTACCAAATTTTGACTCCTTTAAGGAAAATGAGGTACGGAAAATTAGAGGCGATGTTAGGGCAGAAGTCTGCATCCCTAGATTTAAATGTAGCAGAACATCATCCTTGCATAAATTATCAATCAACTCAGTAGGTGTTTCAGAGAAAGAAATAGATTCAGAATACTAAATGTTTAAGAAATTGTTGAACGAAGCATGCTTAAGAATTTCTGTCTCCGTAGTTAGTTTATCCAAATGTTCACTGCCTCTAAAACACGGTAATGCAAGGTGATTTTGTGGCTTTTAATTGGTTGTGGAAAGGCCCATAGGCGGGTGGCAGGACTGGTGGCAAAAACACGGGTCACAGCTCCATCCCACTACTCTGTGCATCTGGCCTCCCTCAACTTCATTGTCCTCCTACTGTGCGTCCTTTATCTACTACTAAGTGTTCTCAGTGTCTCAAGTTGGAATGGGAGGAAGAGAATGGGGGGTACTTCATAGACTCTAGATCTCTTTGTATGGATGATGGTTTGGCTACAGTGTGAGTTGCTTTCATAAGGAATCAGCAGTCTAAAAATTAGGCTCTGCCTTTCACTTTCTTCCCTGGAGATGGCCTGTCCTTGGCTGTGGCTTGCATAACAGGATATCTTCTTGTTCTGAGGCCTTCCCAGCCCTTCTGGTAGATAGCTCTGTGTCACTGCTGAGAAACAAGCCTCCTCCATCCCAGTCTAGATCAGGAGATGGCTCTAACTCTTTTACTGAACAAAATTTTCTTTCATAAAATTAGAAGAGATGTTGGTACTGACTAAATGTATGATTCACTCTAAAATGCAGTTGATTTTCAAAAATAACTTTAAGTAAAATTAATCATAAGATTTTTTCCCCATAAACTTTGACGGTCTTTAGTATTTCTTGGCTTTGATCTCCACCTCTTTGATACGGTAGATCCTGAGTAGGGCACAGAATCTGCTTTTTATGAAGTAACCATGGTAACTTCTAAAAATTTCTTTTAAAATCAATCCGTTAATTTCGTATAGTATAAGATGTTATAATGCGGTTATCTGGCTACAAGATCAGAATTTTGCCACAAGCCCAGAAGCTCTGTGCTAGTCACAACCCTCTTCCTTGTGGAGTATTAAGAGACATTTTTCCTTGTATAGTATTAAGGGACATTTTTGCTTTTAACGTTCTGTTTTCCCTATCAGTTTCAGCAGCTATTTTCAAACTGGTCTGCCTCATTTTCCAGTGAATACCTGTTGGCTATTTTTGGTTCACTTATTTTCTGGGTCATCAGATGAGCCATGGCTTCTTTCTGCTTCTCGCTACCCATACTCTGAGAGCATGCATGTCCTGTGGCTGTCAGTGGTCTCTTCCACCTGCCTGTGTCTTAGAGTTCATGTCACTTTTGCTTATCACATAGAATTTTTATTACATACGTACTTAAAAAGTTCTTTCAGACTTTGCCTTGTTTAATCCAATCTCACTCTTGTGCATATATAAACAGGAATATAAAAGAAGTACGTTGGTTAGGTATCCTAAGACTGTTCATATTCAGAGTCTGACTTTTTGTTCTTTTGACTCATAGCAGTCCAAGAACATTGGTGAGACAGCACACTGCAAAATCACCCATTTAAAAAAAAAAAAAAAAAGCCATTGGTGCTAGGCTCTGGCTAGACTTTCATGATATAGACCTTGACTAATTTTGAATTCCGTGCTCAGGAATGTAGCTTATCTTATTGGATGCACAATCTCTCTGACTCTGACGTTGAACCATTTGATTCTGCGAGGTTCAAGAGTGATCCATTTTGTCTTTCATTTTCCCCCAAATCATTCACACCTAATCTGCAAATTACAATGCTTCTGTTTTTGATATTTGGACACATGTAATGACAGTGACTGCTTGACAGAGAGGGTGAATTAAAAACATTGTAAAACACACATTGAGACTTCAGAGCCCAGAGCCATTGATTGATATTGGAAAAAAATGTGCACCTTAGAATTAATATAGTTATACACAGAGATATAAATATTTGGGATCTTACTGCATGTATTACTTTGTAACCTGATTTTTCACCTTAAAATATATATTCTAAACATTTTTTCCATTAAATAGGATATAAAACTGGACTTTGAGATTTGCATATTTTCCAACCTGTGCATTACCATGTTATATATAATCAAAGTGCTTTTGGTCTTGTCATCTAATTTTGTTGTGTTTCCCATGGGTTTTTGGTATTGCACAACTCTGTCTGGTTTACGTGGGGAGTTGGAGATATTTTACAGTGATGCTATCATTGTTTATAATAGTCAGAAAATAGAAATAACCCAAATGTCTGTTAACTGGTGAATGGATAAACAAAATGTGGTATATCCATACAATGGGATAGTTTGAAGCCATAAAAAGGAATGAAATCTAATACCTGCTACAGCAACGATGAACCTCAAAAATATTATGCTAAATAAAAGAAGTCTGTCACCAAAGACCATGTATTATATGATTATGTGGGTGGGATGGGGTGGCAACAGGAGTCCCTGCAATGGGCAGGAGGGAAATAAGCTGAAAATGGTTGTGGTGATGATTGTGAAAACATGTGCATTTTCTGGCTTGTAGATTATACCTCAATAAAATCATTTAAACAGCCTATTCTGCCACTGCTGCTGATTTCCCAGAATATTAAGTTTTAAGACTAAACATAGGCTAAATAATATGATATAAAATAAAATTAAACAATTTTTTTTAGAAAACTTTTTTAGAACAAAAGAATTTTTTTTTTTTTTTTAAGGCATGAGGTAGATTGCTGAAAGCAAAAGGACAAAGACTGGGTTTAGTGACAAAATCTGCAGGTGAATAGAGACTATTGACATCACCAAGGTTAACCACAGGCTGGATGTCAGATTCTTTTTTCAGTCATCCCTCACCCATCCCCGTCCTCTGCAGCCCACCTCCTTCTGAGGCAATTCATCCTATTGTCTGAGGTTCCAATTGTTAAAAGGAATAGAAAAGATTAAACTGAAGTTTTTTAGGCACTTTCAGTCACCAGTCATTTTCTAAGCTTGTACAGACCAAGTTCAGTCTTTTATAAGACAATCCTCCACTCTCCAAATATTGGGAGTTAATTAGACCACACCTCTAGGTCTTCTCATTGTTGGACTAAATATTCCTAGGGGATTCAGCTGTTCTTCAAGTGCCCCATAGGCATATGTGCCAATCTCCATCACAGCATTTTTACCAACCTATCTCTTGACTCATCTGGCTCCCCATCGGACAGCGAGCATCTCCCTGGCCTGATTGCTTTCCCTGGCCATTGGGTTGTTAAAGGGACTCTGTGGCCTTAGAAGCAGGAAAATTACCCCACAGGTGATCTGGGCAGTCTTGGTTTGAAGACAATGGGTCTTCTGCTTTCCCTGCTTCATTTATAAAAGTCATAAGAAACATAATTGTAGATCTTGTCATCTTTTGCTGAACAATATTGAAAGTAAAGTAATAGTCAGAGACTAGTTACACAACACTGATCAGAAGCTGTAAAATCTTTTTTTTTTCTTTCCTTGCACCGATTTCTAGACTACTGGCAAATGTTCCTCTTGATTGTAACACTATGAGAGGGGTCTGGAGTGCTGCCTGCATTTACTTGTAACAAAAGATGCCATTAGGGCTTCCCTGGTGACGCAGTGGTTGGGAGTCCACCTGCCGATGCAGGGGACGTGGGTTCGTGCCCCAGTCCAGGAGGATCCCGCATGCCGCGGAGCGGCTGGGCCCGTGAGCCTTGGCCACTGAGCCTGCACGTCCGGAGCCTGTGCTCTGCGACGGGAGAGGCCACAGCAGTGAGAGGCCCGCATACCACACACACACACACACAAAAAGATGCCATTAATTTGAGAAGACTTTTTGTACTCATTTTTTCAAAAAATATTTGTTAACTACCTGCTATATACCAGGCATCTATTCTCAGTGCAGGGGAAAAAGAAGCAATGCCCCCAGAACAAAGTATGTTTTGTTTTGCTTTGTTTGCCAATTTAGAACTCACAGTTCAGTGGAGGAACCAGATGGCAAGCAAGTAAACAGATACATGTATGATATAGTAATAAGTAGTGATAAAATACTATGAAGACAAATAAAGTGGAATTAGGGATAGAGAGCTATGATAGGCACCACTAATGTGATCACTGAAGACTTCTGTGAGAAGATAGCGTTTGAGGAGAGACCCAGATTAAGTGTAGGAGTGACACCGCTGTTGTGTGGGTAACTGTTTAATGACTGGTTTTCTAAAAAAAAAAAAAAAATTAAAAAAATAAGGAAGCATGCGTATACATATATATTTATTATGATTTTAACTGATAGAAATATTTATAGTTTACAGTTTATGAATAATAATAAAATATACAATGCTCTTTATTATAAATTCCATAGAGCCAATTAATTCTCCCCAAATGCTTTCATTGATTTGTGCTGAACTCTTGTATTCGTAGGCAAACTATAATTTTAATTGACAAGAAGTAGTTCTCATATGAAAGTTGGCTGATACTTTCTTTCACATTAATGAATAGAAAGGAAGTGAAACAACAGAGATGAATATCTAAGTTTCTCTCCTTCATCAATGGCATGAGTTACTTCTCTTTTGAATAAGATAGTGGTTTTTAAATACTGGAAGAATATTTCCTCAAGTGTGCTATTCACAGTGTAATGGCTACTGACAAGGCATACTTTTATGCTTAGTCTGTATTATCAGTGATTTTGTCCATCACTTTTGTAAGTCTAGACAGTCGGCAAAACAAAAATATCAAGCCCTGATGTGTAGCACTGGCCAGTTTCTGTGGTGTAAATACTCCCTCTATGGCTAATTTCAAGCTACCAACGTGAAGTTACGAAACATGGCATTGGGAAGAGCTGCCCACATGACAGGGGAAGGATCCATCATTGTAGGTGCAATGGGTAGGAATAACCTCAAGAGCTCAGTAAGAGCAAGATGGAGCAAAATAATTTGGAAGTTTTGAGCATTTATCACAGTTGTTTTTAATATAACTTACTGAACTGGAAATTAACAACTGTCTCACAAAATTCCTGAAGATGTAGCACTAGGAGAGCTGATCTGAGCTGGCTGTAGCATACTGCAGAGAGAGGTATGTGGACATTTGAGGGCAGGCAGGGAAGTGGGGTGTGGGAAGGCCCTCAGGTGGGAAAGCCGGGGGGTCAGTGTTGTGGATACAGAGTAGACATGAGGAGGGAGGTGGGCAGCAGAGATCGTGGGGCCTGATCAGAAGGGGTCTTTGAGCCTGGTGCATGGGTCATTTTAAGGGGAGTGGGACTGACCACTGAGAACCGTGCTCTCCAGGTGAGACTGCCCTCCATTGGCACACACCATCCTTAGCAGAGATGACAAGTCCCTACGTGACTTTGGAGGAGCCACTTATCTCCTGGCTGTCACTTTTCTTATCCAAGGTTAGAAAGTTGGACTAATGTGACATTCAGGCTTCCTTCCAATTCTAACGATCTCTGAATCTGGATAAGACTTACAATCCTTTTCTTACGTTGAATGCAGCGGGTCCTGCTGCATCTTGACTGTCTGTGTGGAGATCCCTGGGCTTTCTCAACATGTCTGCCATATTGATATGGGTATGTTTCGTTTTCCAAACACCATGAACCCACTGCATGTTCTGCATCTCCTGCTTGCCTCTGACCTGGGAGGCCTGCCCCAGTAGCTATCTTGTAAAATACCTAGTGACTTGTTTTTCCCAGTTAAGCATCTGGGGACGGTGGGGAGCAGCCCTATTCGTTCCCGGTGTTGTTGTTGGCTGGCATTCCAGCTTGGGCACCAGCTCACATCAGCTCATGTCACTGTCACTCTGAATGAACAAGTTCCCAAAGACTGAGATGCCTAGTTCAGAAAAGGTTGCAGGTAGGGAAACAGACTCAAAGAACTTGCTGAGCGCCGTTCTTGAATCTCCACATTCATCTTCTAGACCACTTCCAAATTTGGAACCAAAAAGCTGGGTATTCTTCAGATTGTTAAGATGTAGGATGATTGAAGGTATCGCTGGGGAAAGTGAACATCTGTGTATCAGTTATGACCAGCTCCAAACTCAAGGGAGGAAGCACGTGAACTGTACCCTTGTGACTTAGGAATGTCTGGCCTCAATAAGAATTATCATTTTTAGAAACACCCATAATGTAGTGGTTAAGATTTCAGGCCATAGGACCAGACTGTCTGCATTTGGATTCCAGGCCAATCATTCCTTGGACAAGTTACCCAACTGTCTGAGTCCATTTCATCATTTTGAAATGCCAGGTGACAGTGACAATAACCCCTTACCAGGCTGTTATTAGAACTAGGTGAACTAATACTGTTACATAGTGGTCATATAACATGATAGTTTTAGAAGCCTCATCACCTATGATTTCACTTTCTCTTTAGAACAACCCCTGTCTTAGTCAGTTTGGGCTGCTAAACAAGAGTGTGTGGCCTAAACAACAAGCATTTATTTCTCACAGATCTGGAGGCTGGGAAGTCCAGGATCAAGACACTGGCTGATCTGGTGTCTGAGGAGATGCACCTCCTGGCTTGTGGATAGCTGCCTTCTTGTTGTTCCTTCACATGGCTGAGAGAGCAGGCTCTAGTTTAGTCTCTTTCTTCTGGTGAGGACACTAATCCTATCAAGAAGGCTCCACCCTCTTACCACCTTCCCAACGGCTTCATCTCCAAATACCATCACATTGTGAGATTAAGATTTCAACGTCTGAGTTTTGAGGGGATACAGCATGAAGTCCACAACAGTCCCCCTCCTGAAAGACGGTTGGTTAATATCACCACCTCCGTTTCAAAGGGGTCAGCATAGCATGATCTACTTTTCCCCAAACTTCAGTAATTTGTGAACTATTTTTTAGGATTTTTGCCATTTGTGTACTAGAATTCTACCTCTGGAGCTGACCTGCCTGAGCTTAATTTCCAATTTAAATCATTTTACTACTTATGAGTGTCTTTGGGGAAGTCAATTCACCTCTCCAGGTTTCGGCTTCCTCACCTGATGAAAGGGGATCATTACAACAACAACAACAATGATATAACAGTGATAACCATGCCCACCTCGTAGTGTGATTGAGAATTAAATGAAGCAGTGAGGCAGTTAGCATGATGCCTGACCAATGGGTAGTACCAGTCATCATCACCAACATTATCATCACCAATAACATCATCAGCATCCTCCTCCTCCTCTTCATCAATATCATCCTTGTCACCATCATGACCATTATCATCCCATGAGAGGAAACAGGATTTCAAGGAGGTGAAGGGACTGGACTAAAGAAAAGCATCACGGTGAAGGTCCTGGGCAGGCAGTGCCCCATGTGACCAAGAAATGCTTCTGTGTTACACTCTCCATGATTAGGACCACGTTGCTCTCCATCCTTTGAGAGGATTTGGCCCTTCTCAAAAGACTCCTTTGTTTGACTGACTATGAAACAATGCAGTGAAGAAGGCATTGAGCCTAGAGTCCAAGTTCTGCTTTTAATTCTGTCTCTTCATTGATTAACCTTGAGAATGACCTTGGGCAATTCACTTCCCTTTGAGGCTCAGTTTCTTCATCTGGCAAATGAGGGTGTTAGTCTAGACAGCCTCTGTAGCCTCTCCAAATGTTACAATGGTCTTTTATTTATTAGATTTAGTTGATTTATATACTTATGTATTTATTTTATTTATTAAATGTACTCTTAAGGTTAATAAAGTAATATAAAGTAGTGTACAGATTTTTGAAAAGTAAAGGAGAACTATCACTTATTATTGCATCACCTAAGTTTTGTGTTTGTCTATTTTACCCCAGTCCTTTCTGGTGTCATCATAAAGTGTGTTACTTTGTAACCTACTGATTTTCATTAACCTTGCATCAAGTGTATTTTCCATATTGATGCCTTTTTGTGTATTGATTGTTTTTAAATGGCAGTTAGGGAAAAAATTCTGCACAATCACCTTCCTTTTTCTCCAGCTCTTATCACCCAGTCCTCTGTAGATATCCTGTTTGGCTAGAACAACAGTTATTATACTTCCATGTGACGATAAGGCCTTTGAAGGAAAATAAAATGTGATAAGGGGTTGGGGAGTGACTGGGATGGGGGTAGCTGATTTAGGAAGGGTGATGAGGGGAAATCTCTGAGCAGAGGCCACCTGCAGGAAGTGGAGGCATGGATCATGTAAAGGTCTGGCGCAAGAATATTCTAGGAAGAGACAGCAGCAAGCACAAAGGTGAGAATGAGTTTGGAGTGTTCATGGGGCAGTGAGAAAGTCAGCATGGCTGGAAGCATCAGTGGAAGATTCCATCCTTGAGCTCTCTGGGACACATGCCCCTACCCTTCCTTTTTCCAAAGTCAAATTGGATCGTTCCCAGAGTGACTGGCGATAGCCACGTGGTGGAATGCTGACTCATATATTCTTAGTCAACTGCTCTTTTGGTGTGAGGGCTGATGTGGCTGAAAGAGAGAGAGAGGAGTTGGAGATGCTTCCCCTCCATCTGAAGGGTTGGCTTCACAGACGAGGACACATTTTTGGAGGCTGCAGTCTTCCCACCATCCCTGGGGCTGGCTGTGGAGACTCCCTGGATGCATGTCCAGCAGGGCATGTGGAGCTGAGCTTGCTGCCGAGCCAGTCCCGAGTCCCTAAATATCAGAAACATTAGCCGAGTCACAGAGAGTTCCTACCTGTGCAGAATACAGAGGCTTCCTGCAACAGGGCTGAATACTGCTCGGTGGGGCCCAAGGGGATCTCAAGATGGCCAAGGGAACTCTAGGCTTGGACCATTTTTAAAGAGATGGTTATGGTTCCTCAGTTTCTGTCTTTGTGGCGGTTTTCTTTATATTTCTGTTTTCTTTGTAATCTTTGTATTGTCTGAGAGGGGGCTTTCATACTCTGTGGATAATTACCTACCCTAATATTTAGTCTTTACATTTTACTTGAGTCTAACATTTGCTGTATTAATTTGGCGCCAAAGTGAGTAGAGGTTTAAGGCAGAATCTTGGATGTGCAAAGTCCAAGAGACATATTATATTTGAAGGAGTTTCCATTCTTATATCTGAAAGTCAGATTCAATTTTGATGTGATGAATCACTCTTTGACTCTCTTCTGGGTTTGTTTACCAGTTTTGCCCTTAAAACATGTGCATTGGATCTTTAGCATGAAGATCTAATAAAACTGTAGAATAGAAAAAAGTAGTGTAGATTCATCAGGTTAGACTAACTACTGTAAGAAAAACTTCAGAATTTCAGTGCTTTCATAAAGTAATTTGCGCTTTTTTTAACCCCTCACTCCCGTGACAATCCCCGCGGGTTCGTGGGAGGAGGGTTGGGGCTCTGATACACTTGATGGTTCTGGGACCTCTTCATTGAGCAGCTCTGCTGCCTCTCTTGCCCAGGGTTTCCCTTGGGTCCTCTGCATCCAACCAGCCAACAACCAAAGAGAGTGGATGGTGCAGGGGGTCTGAGAGCCAGGCCTAGAAGTGGTGCACGTCACTTCTCTCCCCTCATTGGACAGAACACGGTCACATGGCTGGATGTGGCAGGTGATAAGTAGGAATAAAATTTCTCTGGCCCAAACCAAGACCTCATGAGGCAGAATAGCTGAATATGAGGCCAAGAGATCTGCATTGTAATAGGCCACCCAGCCTGTGCTTTCAACACCCTGATGTTTCAGATTCACTAGCTGAGAAAGCAGGGGCTGAAGTTATATAGAAGTAAACCTGACAACAAATGCTCCCTTCGTCGCGCCTTCTCTACCTCTGGCACCTTTTCAAAGAGGAATTAAATTAATAACTTGTTGATTTGTAACTCTTGCCTTTTAAGCATGTAAGCTCTCAGCACGCTGGATGTCAGAATCATTAGTCAGTACATCAATACTCTTAAGGAGTCTACTCAATTAACGAATGAAGCAATGCCAAGGTTGTTTTTTTGCTGTCCTTGGCTGGCCAGGCCTGGTGCCCTCTGTGCCTGGAAGCGTCTGTCCTTGGCTGGCTGGGGCTGGTGCCCTCTGTGACTGGAAGCATGCAGGCTGCCCAGGAAGGGCTGGTGATGGATGGCCTCTCTGCTTAGCTGCCTGTGACCCTCGGTATCCTCTTCCCTTTCCTCATCCTCTTCCTTTTCCTGGTGACCAATCTCTGCAGGGCTTGGCATCCTTATAAGCGTTACACAAAGAACTTCAAATTTGCTGGACTTCGGGGGTGGAGAACTGTGGCATTGTTCCTATTTCTCCTGTTATCGTTTGCTTTAATAATTCCAATTTCCTTATATTCCCGTGGGAAACGGGAAGCCTTTTAAAAAACTACTGTCGGTGGCAAACAGTGTGGGTTGCAGATAGCACTGTTTGGAGAGAAATCCCCCATGGCCAGAGCTGGAGGCTCTTTGATTCACACAAGATAGGGCTGTTTCTATAGTTACCCTGGTATCAAACTTGTATTCCCAACTCCATCCAAACACTTAAGGGAAGAATCGATAATAACCCCAAATGGGAAAAATGGAAAGTCCCTCAAAACAAAGAGATTTTAAGATTTTTAGGTCTAATTCTGTATGTTAAATGTGTGAAGATCATATAGCCCAGAGAGTGAGCCCATTCTTGTCAAATAATTTTCATAGTTTGGTAAGAACAGCAAGATAGAGGAACTTTTCATTAAGAACTTGTTAGGTAGCAGCCGCCTGAAGTCCTTTACTTCACATAACACCCATGTGAGGAAGGCTTCAATGCGCCCATCCTACAGAGGAGGAAACTGAGGTCTCAGGTAGTTAGGTAGCTTGATGGAGTCTGATTCTGGGGCAATTGAGCAAGGAATCAATTCAATTCAATTCAGTTCAATTCTAATAGTTACTGAGCACCTGTGGAGTGTTCACAGCCGATATATGGGTTTAGGAAGGTGAATTCATGTAGTCTTTGTCTGTGAAGACAGGAACAGCATTGCAGGCAGAAGGAACAGTATGTGCAAAGGAGAAGTAGTGATGCATAGTGTGTCTGGGAAGTGTCCACTGCTGCCATGTGGCAGGAGTATCAGGGTTGGGACTGATACCATGTCTGGAGGCCACACAAAGCTGTCTGTGATTTTATAGCCAACGAGAAAAAGACATGAGAGCTTTAAAGCTGGGGTTCAGAGGCTTCCCTGGTGGCGCAGTGGTTAAGAATCATCCTGGTGGCACAGGGGACGTGGGTTCGAGCCGTGGTCTGGGAACATCCCACATGCCGTGGAGCAACTAAGCCCGTGCACCACAACTACTGAGCCTGTGCTCCACAACAAGAGAAACCACCGCAGTGAGAAGCCTGCGCACCACAACAAGCAGTAGCCCCCGCTTGCCGCAACTAGAGAAAGCCTGTGCGCAGCAACGAAGAACCGACGCAGACAAAAAAAAATAAATTTCTAAAAGTAAAGTTATTAAAAAGGTAATAAAAGAATATTAAAAAAAAAAAGCTGGGGTTCAGCATAATAATACCTGTGATTAGTAGGAGGGCTGGTATTACCGAGAAAGTTAGAAGTGAATGGAATCATCTGGGCCAGGGGAACAGAAGAGTTATCACCCACCCTGTATTCTTTGAACATCTGTAGCTCCGGCTTTCACTCGGGGGTGAGTTTGCCTCACCAAGAACACTTGTCAATGTCTGGAGACATTTCAGTTGTCACAACTAGAGGGGAGAGCTACTGACATCTAACAGGTATAGACCAGGGATGCTGCTAAACATCAGACAATGTACAGGACAGTTGCCCACAGCAGAGAATTAACCAGCCGCAAATATCAGTGGTGCCAAAGCTGAGAAACTCTGAGTGACAGTGATTCAGGGTAAAACTGGCTGAGTGTTGACTGAAATTCACAATCCCCACATTTATTCTCATCTCTTTTGATCAACTTAGTGAGTCTGTGCTTGAGTTTTCTTATCTGTAAAGTAGATACAAGATAACAGAAAGAATCCAGTTGTACGACAACTTGATCAACTGTCCAGTGATTATTTTTTATTATATATGTTCTTTATAGACTCATAGTCAAGCAAGGGAGAAACCCTCCTTACCCTAATGAAGGTAATTGCATGGGGCGGGGGAGAAAGGTGGTTCTTCTAAGTTAACATGCCTATTACATTTAAACAAGTTAAAAATCCTTGTTTCAGGACGAATGTCAGCTTTTTTGGCAAATTACTTTAGATTGATTTTTTTTGTAGCTGTAGTTATACCCCTGGGGTATCTAGTATTTTCCACTGGGAAGATATGGATCCATGTGGTAAAGAACAACTGTGTTGCCAAGGTCAATATATTGCTGGATATGAAATAAATTCACCAAGCGTGACCTAGTCCACAAATGTGGGATCACTGCCAACATTGCTTCAGCATTATAGAGTCTCTCATTGGATAGGCTGGTCATGAAACTAGTGCTCTTTGAATGAGATCATTTTAGAACACTCTGTCAAGGAACCATAGAGCATTTGGATGGACGGGACCACTGATTTTGTTCAGTCTACCTGTACTTTTACAGATGAACAAACCGGGGACCAGAGACATTGAATGATTTGCCTGAGGTCACCCACCTGATGGGCAGCAGGCTTTACGTCCTGTTTCTGAGGGTGTAGGCATTTAAAAACCACTTGCACCATGCCGGCATTCTCTGTATTCAGAGATGAGCAGGTGTCATTTCCTTCTAGGTTGAGCAGAGGTGGATCACTTTGATTGAGATTTGGGGTCTCTGTCTAACATAGAGATACTCATGGAACTGGAAGAATTGCATATCTGCTCATATGAGAGGAATACTTTGTTTTCTTTGTGACAGTGGGTCTCCTTGTGCCTAAAGGATCAAGGCTCCAAATTGGTCTGGAAAGGCTTTCATGGCCCTTTTTAAATAAGTCGCATCCGTATTTCAATGGTATAGGAAAGAACAGGTAAAGGATCCGCAGCCCCTATGGGGCTGGCAGATAATTTTACTTTCCAGGCTACCAAATCCCATCTGTCTTTCTCAGTGTTTGTCTCAGCAGAAATCCGTAGTTAGGGAGATCCTTTGTGGCTAAGTTAGGGCTTTGGAGAATTTCACTCTGTGTGCATTTTCCCCATGTTTACAGTACAGCAAGGGCCATGCTGCCAGACAGGCCTGGGTCTTTGAATCCTGTCTCTATGACTGAGTGGCTTCTCGGAGAGGTTTTCTCATCTGTCAAATGGGGATAATTATAGTACCTGTCTCCAAGTTGGAGATGATTAAATTTTTTAAAATTTGCATTAAGCATTTTGCACAGTGCCTGCAAAATTTTAAGAGCTCGATATATATTAGCTATTATTATGAATTTTAATATTGCTATTATTATTGTTATTTCATTATGAAACCTGTCTGACACAAAGCAGGTTTTCAACAAAGGTTACTTCTCTTTTTCTTTTCAAATAACTCCTCTGCTACTAAGTGACCTGTGGCCCAGAAAAAGGCACCCTCTGCTCTAGACCTCAACTACCTATTTTGAATGAAATGAAGACAGCCTCTCCCAACTCCGCACATTCTCTGTAATGAGTCTCTGAGTCTGTGATTCTGGTCACACCACAGTTCAAGAATCCAAAGTGACAGCAGCAGGGAAAATGGATGTGAAAGTATTGAGGATGCAAAGAACATTTCTCATGATGTTGATTTGGCTGTGAAGGCTCACCCCATAATCAAAATAGGAATAATCAGGAGGGGAAAAAAGAAATGAGGCATTGTGGCAGCTTCAGCATTGCCGTACTGCCTATGACTTTCATAATGCAGTTTAATATGTGGTTAACTGGCTCTGGTACCAGGGTGAATCACCCACACACACAGCCAGTCTGGGCAACAAGAATGGGATCCTTGCTCTGTGTAGCCCTTGCTCAGGGAAGTCTGTTGATCTCAAGTTAAAGTAGCAAAATGTTTCAAGGACAAGTCATTTCTCTTATTTGCAGCATAGAGATCAGTAGTCAGACTTCCAGGCATCAGAGGACACACCTGTGACTTACTGAGAGTGTCATCACACCACTTTTCTTAGCTCAGTTTCCTCATCTGTAAAATGGGAAATATTCACAGTCTTGGGGTGTTGACAGTACTGTCTATGCTCTACTGATATATAGCATAGTGCCTGACACACAGGAATCGCCAGAAATGCTATTTTCTTGTTATTTGTTTTTTTTTTTAAATGTAGTGATTTAGCAGGGTTCTATCTGAGGCCTCTTTTTGTTTTAAAAAATTATGATTTCAAGTTTGGAGGGTTGGTTGATCACAGGGCAATTAGCAAAATCTTTTAATGGATTAAAAAAAAAAGACACCCTTCAAAAACATGGGCAACGATACAGAAAGAATTGTCTATTGACGCAGTTTGTAGAATTCAGTAAATATTGTATCAGGTCCAGGATGGAAAAAGGATGTTGCCGAAATCATTGTGATGTGATAGTCTAAAAAAATAAACCCAACAATAGGCCAGTGTGCTGGCCAGCAGGAAGCCCCAACAATACCCCACCTTTTTCCTGTACCTTACCCGGAGTTCCTTCCAGGCGACACAGATAACCGATGGGTGATAAAGTTGTGGACTGGGTTTGGTGCCAGAGGAGAATGGAAGAATGAGTGTCAAATTGTTATCTGATCAGAAAATGGACTTAGCAAAGACCCTTCCCAAGCTGTGTTTAAGAAAGTCCCTCGTGGGGGGGAAAAGTCCTTTTTTTCACCTGAGAGGTCCCTCTGAGTCATGGTGACGCACTGAGACTCAGCTCACCAGGAAGAGGAGCACCTCCGTCTCCGCGGCCCTTTACTGCATCCTACACAGAGCCTTTGTTGTCCGCGATGATGTCAATAGTAATTTATCGTATTTATAGAGAGCACCGAGCTTTCAGCGTGCTTGTCCATCCCTTATTCCTTTTAGCTCTGGAGGCAATTCCTGGCTTTGACTATTACCACCATGATTTATGTAGAGCTGGGAACCTGGGCAAATGACTCACGCCCTCTGAGGCTTAGTTTCCTCATCTGCAAAGTGGGAGATAATGATCGTATCAATCTCATTGGGTTGTTGTTGAGATTCTGAGATAATGCAGGCAGAGTGTTTAGCAGCATGCCTGGCATTTCTTGCTATAGTCTAATAATGAAATAAACAGTAATTATTATTAATAACAATCCTGTAAGGGGCAGTGTTTTCTCCATTTTAGAAGTGAGAAAAATGAGGCTCCTTCCATTAATATATTTTTTGAGTAGCCATGTTCCATGCACTATTTTAGAGTGGGCTGAGGTGAGAGAGGGTATAAACAAATAAACATATAAAAACAAGACATACTGGGATCTGATAAGTGATACGAAGAAGGTAAATATGGGAATGGGAAGAGAGGATGAGGGAGATGGTGATGGTGGTCTTCTTGATTAGATAGGATGATCAGGGATAGTCTCTCTGAGGAGGGGACATTTTAGCAGAGACCTCCATGAAACGGAAGAATGGGCCTTGCCAACATCTCAGGGGAGAGTATCCAGGCAGGGGGAACAGCCTGTGCAAAGGCTCTGCAGCAGGAGTGTCTTCATCTGTCAGGGGAGTGGCAAGGACCCCTGGGTGCAGAGCAAGCCAGGACCTCACTAGGAGACAAGGTCAGGTCAAATGAAATCAGGCTTTGAAGGCCCTGGTGAACATTTGCAGTTCTGTCCAGTGGCAAGCCACTGGAGGCTTCTGAGCAGAAGTTTTGATCTGAATTAAACTTTGTATAAAGCTCACCCTGGATCCCATGGAGGGAACGGGTTGCAGGTGGATAAGATGGGAGCAGGTACATCAATCTGAAAACTTTTTCAGTTCAGACAAGCAATGATGGCTTCTTGGACAAGAACGGTAGCAGTTACAACACTGTAAATCAACTATACTTCAATAAAGTTAAAATAGTAGCAGTGGAGTCGGTTGAGTCGGTGATAGATGGTAAGGAATAAAAAGGGAGCATGAGAGCCATTCATTCTTTTTTTTTTCCTATTTAAAAAAATTTATTTTATTATTTTTTTAACATCTTTATTGGAGTATAATTGCTTTACAATAGTGTGTTAGTTTCTGCTGTATAACAAAGTGAATCAGCTATACATATACATACATCACCATATCTCCTCCCTCTTGCGTCTCCCTCCCACTGTCCCTATCCCACCCCTCCAGGTGGTCACAAAACACCGAGCTGATCTCCCTGTGCTATGTGGCTGCTTCCCACTAGCTATTTATTTTACATTTGGTAGTGTATATATATCCATGCCACTCTCTCAGTTTGGCCCAGCTTACCATTCCCCCTCCCCGTGTCCTCAAGTCCATTCTCTATGTCTGCATCTTTATTCTTTATTCTTGTCCTGCCCCTAGATTCTTCAGAAAAAAAATTTTTTTTTTTAGATTCCATATGTATGTCTTAGCATACAGTATTTGTTTTTCTCTTTCTGACTTACTTTACTCTGTATGACAGTCTCTAGACCCATCCACCTCATTACAAATAACTCAATTTCGTTTCTTTTTATGGCTGAGTAATATTCCATTGTATATATGTGCCATATCTCCTTTATCCATTCATCTGTCAATGGACACTTAGGTTGCTTCCATGTTCTGGCTATTGTAAATGGAGCTGCAGTGAATATTGTGGTACAAGACTCTTTTTGAATTATGGTTTTCTCAGGGTATATGCCCAGTAGTAGGATTGCTGGGTTATATGGTAGTTCTATTTTTACTTTTCTGAGGAACCTCCATAATGTTCTCCATAGTGGCTGTATCAATTTACATTCCCACCAACAGTACAAGAGGGTTCCCTTTTCTTCACACCCTCTCCAGCATTTATTGTTTGTAGATTTTTTGATGATGGCCTTTCTGACAAGTTTGAGGTGATACCTCATTGTAGTTTTGATTTGCATTTCTCTAATGATTAGTGATGTTGAGCATCCCTTTATGTGTTTGTAGGCATTCTGTATATCATCTTTGGAGAAATGCATATTTAGGTCTTCTGCCCATTTTTTGATTGGGTTGTTTGTTTTTTTGATATTGAGCTGCATGAGCTGCTTGTATATTTTGGAAATTAAACCTTTGTCAGTTGCTTCATTTGCAAATATTTTCTCCCATTCTAAGGGTTGTCTTTTGGTCTTGTGTATGGTTTCCTCTGCTGTGCAAAAGCTTTTAGGTTTCATTTGTTTATTTTTGTTTTTATTTCCATTTCTCTAGGAGGTGGGTCAAAAGGGATCTTGCTGTGATTTATGTCATGGAGTGTTCTGCCTATGTTTTCCTCTAAGAGTTTTATAGTGTGTGGCCTTACATTTAGGTCTTTAATCCATTTTGAGTTTATTTTTGTGAATGGTGTTAGGGAGTGTTCTAATTTCATTCTTTTACATGTAGCTGTCCAGTTTTCCCAGCACCACTTACTGAAGAGGCTGTCTTTTCTCCATTGTATATTCTTGCCTTCGTTGTCAAAGATAAGGGGACCATATGTGTGTGGGTTTATCTCTGGGCTTTCTAACCTGTTCCATTGATCCATATTTTTGTTTTTGTGCCAGTACCATACAGTCTTGATTAGTGTAGCTTTGTAGTTTAGTCTGATGTCCAGGAGCCTGATTCCTCCAGCTCCGTTTTTCTTTCTCAATATTTCTATGGCTATTGGCCATCTTTTGTGTTTCCATACAAATTGTGAAAGTTTTTGTTCTAGTTCTGTGAAAAATGCCATTGGTAATCTGACAGAGATTGCACTGAATCTGTCGATTGCTTTGGGTAGTATAGTCATTTTCACAATGTTGATTCTCCCAGTCCAAGAACATGGTATATCTCTTCATCTGTTTGTGTCATCTTTAATTTCTTTCATCAGTGTCTTATAGTTTTCTGCATACAGGTCTTTTGTCTCCTTAGGTAGGTTTATTACTAGGTATTTTTTTCTTTTTGTTGCAGTGGTAAATGGGAGTGTTTCCTTAATTTCTCTTTAAGATTTTTCATCATTAGTGTATAGGAATGCAAGAGATTTCTGTGCATTAATTTTGTATCCTGATACTTTACCAAATTCATTGGTTAGCTCTAGTAGTTTTCTGGTAGCATCTTTACGATTCTTTATGTATGGTATCATGTTATCTGTAAACAGTGAAAGTTTTACTTCTTTTCCAATTTGGAGTCCTTTTATTTCTTTTTCTTCTCTGATTGCTGTGGCTAAAACTTCCAAACTATGTTGAATAATAGTGGAGAGAGTGTGCAACCTTGTCTTCTTCCTGATCTTAGTGGAAATGCTTTCAGTTTTTCATCATTGAGAACGATGTTGGCTGTGGGTTTGTCATATATGGACTTTATTATGTTGAGGTAAGTTCCCTCTGTGCCTACTTTCCGGAGGGTTTTTATCATGAATGGGTGCTGAATTTTGTTGAAAGCTTTTTCTGCATCTGTTGAGATGATCATATGGTTTTTCTCCTTCAATTTGTTAATATGCCTTATCACATTGATTGATTTGCATATATTGAAGAATCCTTGCATTCCTGGAATAAACCCCACTTGATCATTGTGTATGATCCTTTTAATGTGCTGTTGGATTCTGTTTGCTAGTATTCTGTTGAGGATTTTTGCATCTATGTTCATCAGTAATATTGGCCTGTAGTTTTCATTTTTTGTGACGTCTTTGTCTGGTTTTGTTATCAGGGTGGTGGTGGCCTCATCGAATGAGTTTGGGAGTGTTCCTCCCTCTGCTATATTTTGGAAGAGTTTGAGAAGGACAGGTGTTAACTCTTCTCTAAATGTTTGATAGAATTCACCTATGAAGCTATCTGGTCCTGGGTTTTTGTTTGTTGGAAGACTTTTAAAAAAAAATTTTAATTAATTAATTAATTAATTAATTAATTAATTTTTGGCTGTGTTGGGTCTTCGTTTCTGTGCGAGGGCTTTCTCCAGTTGTGGCAAGCGGGGGCCACTCTTCATCGCAGTGCGCAGGCCTCTCACTATCACGGCCTCTCTTGTCGCGGAGCACAGGCTCCAGACGCGCAGGCTCAGTAATTGTGGCTCACGGGCTTGGTTGCTCAGCAGCATGTGGGATCTTCCTGGACTGGGGCCCGAACCCTCATTCCCTGCATTGGCAGGCAGATTCTCAACCACTGCGCCACCAGGGGAGCCCTGTTGGAAGACTTTTAATGACAGTTTCAATTTCAGTGCTTGTGATAGGTCTGTTTATATTTTCTATTTCTTCCTGATTCCGTCTCAGAAGGCTGTGCTTTTTCTAGAATTTGTCCATTTCTTCCAGGTTGTCCATTTTATTGGCATATAATTGCTTGTAGTAATCTCGCATGATCCTTTCTATTTCTGCAGTGTCAGTTGTCACTTCTTCTTATTTCTAATTCTATTTATTTGAGTCTTCCTTTTTTTTCTTGATGAGTCTGGCTAATGGTTTATGAATTTTGTTTATCTTCTCAAAGAACCAGCTTTTAGTTTTATTGATCTTTGCTATTGTTTTCTGCATCTTTTTCATTTATTTCTGATCTGATATTTATGATTTCTTTCCTTCTGCTAACTTTGGGGTTATTTTGTTCTTCTTTCTCTAATTGCTTTTTGTATAAGGTTACATTATTTATTTGAGATTTTTCTTGTTTCTTGACGTAAGACTGTATAAACTTCCCTCTTAGAATTGGTTTTGCTGCATATCATAGGTTTTGGATTGTCATGTTTTCATTGTCATTTATTTCGAGGTACTTTTGATTTTCTCTTTGATTTCTTCAGTAATCTCTCAGTTATTTATTAGTGTATTGTGTAGCCTCCATGTGTTTGTAGTTTTTACAGATTTTTTTTCCTGTAATTGATAGCTAGTCTCATAGTGTTGTGGTTGGAAAAGATACTTGATACAGTTTCAATTTTCTTAAATTTACCAAGGCTTGATTTGTGACCCAAGATATGATCTATCCTAGAGAATGTTCCATGAGCACTTGAGAAGAAAGTGTAATCTGCTTTTTTTGCATGGAATGTCTTATTAATATCGATTAAGTCCGTCTTGTTTAATGTATCATTTAAAGCTTGTGTTTCCTTATTTATATTCTCTTTGGATGATCTGTCCATTGGTGAAAGTGGGGTGTTAAAGTACCCTATTATTATTTTGTTCCTGTCGATTTCCCCTTTCATGGCTGTTAACATTTGCCTTATGTATTGAGGTGCTCCTATGTTGGCTGCATAAATATTTACAATTGTTATGTCTTCTTCTTGGATTGATCACTTGATCATTATGTAGTGTCCTTTTTTGTCTCTTGTAATAGTCTTTATTTTAAAGTTTATTTTGTCTGATATGAAAACTGCTACTCCAGCTTTCCTTTGATTTCCATTTGCATGGAATATCTTTTTCCATTCCCTCACTTTCAGTCTGTATGTGTCCCTAGGTCTGAAGTTGGTCTCTTGTAAACAGCATATATATGTGTCTTGTTCTTGTATCCATTCAGCCAGTCTATGTGTTTTTGTTGGAGCATTTAATCCATTTACGTTTGACGTAATTATTGATATGTATGTTCCTATTACCATTTTCTTAATTGTTTTATGTTTGTTATTGTAGGTCTTCTCCTTCTCTTGTGTTTCCTGCCTAGAGAAGTTCCTTTAGCATTTGTTGTCAAGCTGGTTTGGTGGTGCTGAATTGTCTTATCTTTTGCTTGTCTGTAAGGGTTTTTTTTTTTGTGTGTGTGTGGTACGCGGGCCTCTCACTATTGTGGCCTCTCCCGTTGCGGAGCACAGGCCCCAGACGCGCAGGCTCAGCAGCCATGGCTCACAAGCCTAGCCGCTTTACGGCATGTGGGATCCTCCCGGACTGTGGCATGAACCCGTGTCCCCTGCATCAGCAGGCATACTCTTCAACCACTGCGCCACCAGAGAAGTCCTCTGTAAGGGTTTTAATTTCTCTGTTGAATATGAATGAGATCCTTGCTGGGTATAGTAATCTTGGTTGTAGGTTTTTCCCTTTCATCGCTTTAAATATGTCCTGCTATTCCCTTCTGGCTTGCAGAGTTTCTGTTGAAAGGTCAGATGTTAATCTGATGGGGATTCCCTTGTATGTTATTTGTTGTTTTTCCCTTGCTGCTCTTAATATTTTTTCTGTGTATTTAATTTTTGATGGTTTGCTTAATATGTGTCTTTTCATGTTTCTCCATGGGCTCTCTGTGCTTCTTGGACTTTATTGACTATTTCTTTCCCCATATTAGGAAAGTGTTCACTATAATCTCTTCAAATAGTTTCTCAGTCCCTTTTTTTTTTCTCTTCTTCTGGAACCCCTATAATTCATTTGTTGATGTGTTTAATGAAGTCTCTGATACAACATTAAATGCATCAATTGTCTGAGACAATTTTTAAAATATTAAAATAAAAAAAATAAAAATGTAAGTAAAAAAAAGAAAAAGAGAAAGAAAGAAGAGAGCAACCAAACCAAGAAACAAATCCAGCAATGATAACAAGTGCTAAAAACTATACTAAAAAAAACAAAAACAAAAAACAGACAGTCAGAACCCTAGGACAGATCTCAAAACAAAGCTATACAGACAAAATCACACAAAGAAGCATATACATACACACTCACAGGAGAAAAAGGAAAAAAAATGTATATATATATATGTGTGTATATATATATATATATATATATATATATATATATATATAAATAAACTTTTTTTTTTTTTTTTTTTTTTGTGGTATGTGGGCCTCTCACTATTATGGCCTCTCCCATTGTGGAGCACAGGCCCCAGACGCGCAGGCTCAGAGGCCATGGCTCACGGGCCTAGCTGCTCCGCGGCATGTGGGATCTTCCAAAACCAGGGTATGAAACCGTATCCCCTGCATCAGCAGGCAGACTCTCAACCACTGCGCCACCAGGGAAGCCCCCAAATATGTATATATTAAAAAAGAAAAAGGAAGAGAGCAACCAAATCAATAAGCAAACCTACCAATGATAACAAGCTCTAAATACTAAACTAAGATAAACATAAGACCAGAAACAAATTAGATGCAGAAAGCAAACCCCAAGTCTATGGTTGCTCCCAAATTCCACTGCCTCAATTTTGTGATAATTCCTTGTCTATTCCGGTATTTCACAGATGCAGGGTACATCAAGCTGTTTGTGGAGATTTAATCCACTGCTCCTGAGGCTGCTGGGAGAGATTTCCCTTTCTCTTCTTTGTTCACACAGCTCCTAGGGTTCAGCTTTGGATATGGACCTGCCTCTGTGTGTAGGTCACTTGTGGGCATCTTTTGGAAAGTCTGAGGTCTTCTGTCAGCATTCAGTCGGTTTTCTGTAGGAGTTATTCCACATGTAGGTGTAGTTTTGATGTATTTGTGGGAGGAAGGTGATATCCACATCTTACTCCTCTGCCATCTTGAAGGTACCCCTCAAGAGTCATGCATTCTTAATCCTTAAAGAACTGTTGGTCGACCAGGATGTAGAAGATAGACCAAGGGAATATTAAACTCCATAAACTCCAGAGATACTATTTCCTGCAGATTAAGAAGAACAGGGATTATCATGGGCCTGCACGGTTAACAGTAGTTTTAAGGAGGATGTGGGACTTCAGATGTCCCTCAGAAAATTTGAATAAATCAAGAAATGAAGTCAGAAAACCGCTTAATTTTGGAAGATCTATTAAGGGAAGACACCAACCAGAACAATATAATCTTTTAAGTCTGTAAATATTTAGGTCATTTCTAGATTTTTTGCTATGCAAAATAATGTTGCAGCCAACATCCATTATTAGCTGTGTGGCCTTAGGTGTCACTAAACCATGATGTGCCTCAATTTCCTCATCTAGAAAATGGAGAAACTAAAAGTATTTACTTCATAGAAGTGTTGTGAGAGTTAAATGGGTTAATATATGTAAAGTGATTAGGCCCATGCCCAGAGCATATTAACCAGTATATAGGTGTGAGCTCTTCTTTATAGGTACTGAAGAGCAGAGTAACTGAAGCATGAGTATATACATTTTAAATGAGTCTACAAATAGCAAATGCTGGAGAGGCTGTGGAGGAAAAGGAACCTTCATATACTCTTGGTGGAAATGTAAATTGGTGCCGCCACTATGAAAAACCGTATAGAGGTTCCTTACAAAACTAAAAAGAGAGTTGCTATGTGGTCCTGCAATCCCACTCCTGGGCATGTATCTGGAGAAAACTATAATTCAAAAAGATACATGCACCCCTATGTTCATAGCAGCACTATTCACAATAACCAAGACATGGAAACAACCTAAATGTCCATCGACAGATGAACGGATAAAGAAGATATCCATTGGAATATTACTCACAATGGAATATTACTCAGCCACAAAAAGGAACAAAATAATGCCATTTTGCAGCTACGTGGATGGACCTAGAGATTATCATTACTAAGTGAAGTAAGTCAGAAGGAGAAAGACAGATAAGGTATGACATCACTTATGTGGAATCTAAAATATGACACAAATGAACATGTCTACAAAATAGACTCACAGCCACAGAGAACAGACCAGTGGTTGCCAAGGGGGAAAGGGGTTGGGGGAGGGATGGAGTTGGAGGTTGGACTTAGCAGATGCAAACTATTATATATAGAGTGGATAAGCAACAAGGTCCTACTGTGTAGCACAGTGAACTCTATTCAATATCCTATGATAAACCATAATGGAAAAGAATATGAAAAAAGAATGTATACATGTATAACTGATTCATGTTGCTGTACAGTAGAAATTAATACAACATTGTAAATCAACTACACTTCAATAAAATAAATTAAAAAAATATAAATAAGGCTTCTTTTCCCCTTTCTTTGGTCTTCATTGAAAAAGTATGCCAACCCCTATAATAGACATGGCCTAAGTGACCGTCAAAGTAACTGTACCAATTTATAATCCCTTAAGGAATCAGAATATGAGAATATTCACTTCCTGTACTCTTACTGATGCTTAATACTATTAATTTTGACAATTTTAGGTAAGCTGATGGACCCCAAAATGGTATCAGAATTTAACCTTCATTTCCTTGACCAGAGGTTCTCAAAGTTTTTGTTCTTAGGACCTCCTGGCACTCTTAAAAAATTTTGAGGGCCCCTAGGAGCTTTTGTTTCTGTGAGTGATAGCTATCAAGATTTACCATGTGAAAAATTAAAGCTGAGAAATTTTAAAAATAATTAGTCATTTAAAAATGGCAATAGTAAACCCCATGTTAACATGGATGACATTTTTTTAATTAGAAAAATTACATTTTCTCAAACAAATTAGAAGTGAGAAGACTGGTATTGTTTTGCATGTTTGCAAATCCCTTTAATGTTTGCCTAATAGAAGAGAGATGGATTCTCACATTAGCTTCTGCATTCTATCTGCTGATAGGTTGTTTTAGTTGAAGAAAATATGGAGAAAATCAGCGTCACATAGATATGTGGTTGGAAAGGGAAGAATATTCTAATAGCCTTTTGAAATAATTCTTTGTTCCTATACCAAAACTCTACAAGTGGTAGTTTCTTAAAGATAGGTTTCAATGTAGAATCTGAAACCATATTATTGAACTTTTCATGCTTTGTAATATTAAAAATTCATTATTCTAACTTGCAGTATGAGTGGTGTACGTGCTCATGAGTTTGTAATGTCATACATTGGTTATTTGGAAAATATTGGTTCACTGAATTTTGCAAATCTTCCAAATTTGACACCTTTCGTTATGCAAGAGCAAAAAAATCACATTTGTTAATATCACTATCAATCTCATCACAAAAGCCTTTAACTATTGGGGAGCTGTCAAGCTCACAGTGGTAGATATAAGTTTACCATAATTTAATTTTTGCTCGAAAGTTCAAAATTTGTCATGGGCAACAAATACCATCAGTTGTTTTCTTTAAAGTGATTGGCTCACTTTGCTGATTTTTGAAAAAATGTCTGCCAAATGGAATTCTGAATAACTATAGCTTTCAGTTGTTCTTTCACCTAAAATATTATTGAATGAAATAAGCCACTAGCTGAGCTTACAACAATTACACAAGTGATTTTCCTAGAAATAGCATTCATACATCTCATTTTGTCACACAGAAAAATAAAATGGCTAGTACTCAATGGTACAAATATAATACAATTTATAATTTTTATTCCTTCATCAAGAAATATTTTTTTAACTCCAAGGGCATGGTGGTGAAGAATACAATTACTCCTATATAGTTTGGTACCACTGCCTTGATTTTGTGTGAAGGCTCCCAGTTTTTTCCACCACTGCTGTGTACTGTCAGTGCAAATGTCAACACAAAGAAAAACGCAAATAGGTAAAGTATGATGAAACAGTTCTGATCTTGTGTATCCCCTGAAATGATCTTGGGGACCCTTTTAGGACTGCTACCCTAGATAATACTGAGATTGAGCATATTTTTATCTGTATTTTCTTCTTCTAACTGACTATTTCCTTTGCCAATTTGTCTAGTGCTTTGCCTTTTTCTTATTGATTTTTAGAAGTGATATATACATATATATGGAATCGTGATCTTTTATATATATATATTGCAAATATTTCTTCAGCAATAGGGCAAAGCCTAAATAATTATGTGCCTCTGTACATAGTAAAACACAGCATTGCATGGCATGTTATAGAATGTACTGACAGAAAATCCTAAAAGATATAGTTTATTGTAAAAAATGGCAAGTTTCAGAAAATCTAGAGTATATTACTTATAAATTACTCTCTCCTACCCCAAACAGTTTTTATATAAACATATATATAATTGTATGACAGTTATATTGTATATGTGTGCATATACTTATATATACATAACTTATGGATATAAAACATATATGTAGGTGTAAAATATATTTAAATGTGCAGGAAAATAAACAAATAATTTGAGTGTTTATCTCGAAGGATAAACAGCCAAATTGTATCACAAAATGATAATAACCATTATTTTAGATGGACGGAGAGGACCCACAACAGGAAGTTATATCAATTTTGTGACTTTTGATTTATTTGGTATTTTAATTTTTTTTACAAGGAGGATATATTTAAGAATTTATTAACAGCATTGATAACTTTTAAAATTATAGAAACATGGCTTCTTAAAACTTGTAGCATAATTTACACGAGGAAATATTCCTATTCCATATGCAACAGGACGAATAACAGTGCATGCATACTTGAAAAAATAATAATGTTTTCTGGAAGCTCCAGTGCTTTCTTTTGGTTGCTCCCTACTGAGAAGTGATGCCTACCTATTCTGTTATGGAATTGTGGGCCAAAGTTTTCATTAAACTTAAAGTGACCTTTACTTTTTTCCATTTTCCAAATTCTGACTAACTAATATAAATAAGCCTAATTCAATATTTATATGAAATCCAGGGTACAGTAACCACTGTTACTTAAAATATTTGGATCAGTTTGTTTGATTTAAATATTAGTGACTGACTTTTACACTTTTGTAACTGCCTAACTTTCTTATATTTACCATAGGAAAATAAATAAAGTTAAGTTTTCAGCCCCCAAGCAACCATTTAAGGGATTTAAAACAAATATTACTCTTGTATTGAGTTCATATAAGAAATGAGATCATAAAAACCCCAAAATAGCTAATGTCAATGTAGGAAAAGCTGGAGCAAGTTAATTTCCTAGGTATGATCTTCTGAAGTTATACAGACTTCATAGCTTCCCATGATTCATACCAATAGAACATGTAGGGGCTTCCCTGGTGGTGCAGTGGTTAAGAATCCTCCTGCCAATGCAGGGGACACAGGTTCGAGTCCTGGTCCGGGAAGATCCCACATGCCATAGAGCAACGAAGCCCGTGTGCCACAACTACTGAAGCCCATGCTCCACAACAAGAGAAGCCACCGCAATGAGTGACCCACACACCCCAACCAAGAGTAGCCCCCGCTCGCTGCAACTGGAGAAAGCCCACAAGCAGCAATGAAGACCCAATGCAGCCAAAAATAAATAATTAATTAAAAGAAAAAGAACATGTAATTGGTAATGACCACAGATATTCATGTAACATCTTTTATCCAGATGATCCTCCAAGTGCTTTATGAATGGATTTCCCTCTGCGTGACCGTACCTAGCTCAGCCCACGCGTATGAAAGTTCCTCACTGCACTGTGCTGTAGTTGTATGTGAGGGGGAGGAAAGGTCCATCCTGTTTATCCCTCATGTCCTGGGAGCTGCATATTTACCCAGCAGAAGGAACATTTCCTTCCTCCCAGATCATGGATGGAGCACAGGATACTTTGTAATATTAGTTTAAATGCCTTAATGCCCTTGATAAGGGATGAAGTAAAGAAACTAAAAAGTACCTGGGATCTACCCTGTTCCAGGTACTTTGATAGGTCCTTTACACATTTTAGATAATTGTGTCTTCATAAAAGTGAAGTGAGGTTATTATCATCTGCATTTTACAGCTGTGGAAATGAGTCTTGCCTGAGATCACAAAGCTAGAATGTGATAGGGTCAGGATTGCTCCCAACTGTCTTTGATTTCAGAAATCAGGCCTGGGCATCACAATTTCTTTCCTGCTTGAGATGGTAACAACGGAGCAGACAGAACATTCCCCAGAAGTTTCTTTCTCTAGCATATGGTGGTGCTCTTTACCACCTGAACTGCTCCTCGTCCTGTTGAGTAGCTGTTGTCCTCAACCATTTTTTGGCTGCTACTCGCTTTCTATCTAGTGGCTCATGCCTCTCAGCTTACGCTCAGACCCCACCTTGACTCTTCATCCTGCTGTAGGCATTGCTTTATTTCTGCCCTGCCCTTTGTAAGCCAGGGTTTTGAAAGGCTTTCCTAGATTTGTCTCCAGTTCTTTTCCATTTGTTCCCTGTCAAGGCACTGAAGGTTGACTTCCCCTTCCCTCCCTTTGCTGAATCTGCCTCTCACCTACATATTGGCAAACTGAATGGTATGTTTTGTGTTTATTTACTGGATCTTTCTTTTATGATTGCCACACCCCTACTGAGAAGCTCAAAACCCTTGACTATCACAGTGCTGTTTTTTTTCTGCTTCCTTGACCATTTTAGTGTTCAGTCCTTTTTATCCTCCCTCTCCTGCCATGTGTGGCTCACACTTGCTTGTGAAACCCAATTGTTAATTTTTCAGGAACTTGTGAGCTGTTGATGTCATGTTGGTAGCTTGAAATTGGTTATACTAGAGTATTTACACCATGGAGATTGGCAACTGTTAAAAATCATCCCCCCTCTAACCCTCAGAGCATTAAACATTCACCAGCCCCTGCACTGCTTCTACTCCCACATAATGTGGGTATTTCTTAGGGTAGCCACTCTGAACTTTTCCCCTCACTTGATTTATGTCTTTCCAACACACACACACACACACACACACACACACACAACAGATTTTTAACTGTCATCTGTACTATTACACCTAAGCAACTATCGGCAGACCTGAAGTCACTCCAGAGTTAGAGAGCTGTATATCCAACCACTTCCTGAAAATGTCTATTTGGTTTAACAGACATCCTAAGTTCACCACATCCCAGTCTGAACTTACCACCATCTGGCTCTTTTGCTATGTCCCTTACTTCAGTGAATGGCTCCACCATCCTGCTTCCATCTGTTCCAAAAATTTGCTGTGATCTCTCTCTCCTCTTTTCAGTCATGCTGAGCCCAAGATGACATTGTCAAAAGGGATTCTCATTCTAGGAGCTAGTTTTTGGGGTGATAACATGAGGGAAATGGTGATTTTGGGTGACACTGTGGTTTTCGTTTTGATTCTCAGACTGTTCAAGTTTCTGCAGTGTGGGAAATTTGACATCTGAAATTTCTGCAGTGAAAACAGCATCCTCCTCTGTGCTCAGGCAAGTGAGGAAGTAAGCTCATGTAAATTAAGCATGTGCTAGATGCCAAGACTTTTAGAAGCTTTTCCTTACATAAGTTGACTTAGTCTTCTGGATATTTCTATGACATAGATATTACCATAATATTTTTGCACGTAAGAGAAATTGAGCCTCAGCTTAAATAAATAGCTTGTCCATGGACCACAGCTAGTAGGTGGCAGAGCCAAGATTTGGACAGGCCAATGGGACTTCAGAGCTTGTGATCTTTTCATTACCCTTCCCGGTGCCTCTGGCCAGGTGTTTTTGTGTGCATGAAACTGGTCACTGGCAACTGAAAGGACCTTTTGCCCTCACCCCATGCAGAGCTCCAAAGGCCCTCATTCTTTGTAGTGCCCCCTCCATGTTCCTCCACATCCAAAACCTTGCCTGCCCTCCAAGGACCTATGTAGTTTTGTGTCTATTGAGACACCCGGATGGATGGAGTCAAAGTTCATTAACATTTGTTGGAGTTTTTAGGCTAAAAGGGCCCCACTTTCTTGGAGAACATTGTTAGAAGCATGGTTTTCACAACTTTTTTAAGGTCACTCAGCAGTATGCACATGCCTACTAGCTTGTGCATTAGGCAGGAGCAAAGGTAACAGGGACCAGATGTAAGGCTTAGAGCTGGTGCCTGCCTTCAGGGTGCTGACTTTCCAGTAGGAGACAGGACCTCCACCCATGAAATAGTCAAAGAATGATAGGAAGGAAAGTAGGGGCAAGTGTCCTTGTGTTCTTGATGGCTATGTTTTAATAGCTACACTTCAAAGAATATGTTTTGATAACCAGGAAAGAGTCGTGTCATCAAATGTCACTAAAGACTCCATTAATCACTATATTGTTAAATGGCTCCATTTAATGGAGTTAAGGAGTTAATACATCAGTTGGGCCAGAGGGTTTGAAGGAAGTCACACAACTCTCTGAAAAAGCTTCTCAATGAGTCACTAGGCTCCTTAGATAGTGTCTTTGTGTTCTTCCTGTGTGGAATTCGGTCCTGGTCAAGTGTATCTAACACTCATTCCATCTGTGTTAGTTAAACAACTGCTTTATACCAAGCATTTTGACTGAAGCAATGAACAAGATTGACAAGGTCTCTCTCTCTCAAGTAGCTTGCATTAGGTGAAATCTATTAAAGAAAAATAAGAACATATCAAGTAGTGATCTAAGTAATAAGAAGAAAGAAAAGAGGGTGATGGAAGAGAATATATTGGGTGCAACTTTAGATAGGGTGGTCAGGGAAGTCCTTGCTGAGGAGCTGATACCGATATTTAAACAAAGATGTGTATGCAAGAGTAAGCCAGCCCTATCAACATCTGGGAGGGAACATTCTAGGTGGGAGCCAATGGCAAATACAGAAGGAAAGAGAAAGAGAGAGCGAGAGACAGTGAGCCAGACAATACAGCTGAAGCAAATGACCTGAGGTTGTATTGAAGAGATAGCTGGGGGCCAGATTTTACTGGTTCTTGTAGATCAGGGAAAGGATCTACAAGAACCTTGTGGTTTAATTGTGGTGCTTTGGGAAGCCTTTGGAAAGCTACAGGTAGGGGAGTGGTATCTGATTTATGCTATAGATATATCATTCTGGCAACTGTACAGGGAGTGAATTTCAAGGAATGGGGAAAGAGTGCGAACAATTAGGGGACCCCTCCAGTGCTCCACTGGAAACAGTTTGGACCACAATGGCGGCATTGGGGTTGGGGAGAAGTGGATGGATTTGAGATGTATTTGCTGATGGACTGGATGTGGTTGGTAAAGGAAAGAGAAGATTACAGTATTTGTCTTCAGCAGCTATGTGGGAATTGGTGCCATTTGCTGAGATGGGGATTACACAGACGGTGGTGGGAGAAGGTTTAGGAAGGAAATGATTTCTCCTACTTTCTAGCACATGGCCCTGCAGTCTCTGCTAAAATTCTGTCCAAGTTGAGGAGGGTTAGGCTGCCCACTCCTTTGTGGGATGTCTCTAAAGGTGAAAAATACTTTCACATGCTAATCTAGACTCTGCCTTCTTGAAACTTTCATCCACGTGTATATTTTTGTTTCTCTGGAAACACATGGAATACATCTGCTGTCTTCTCAGAAAGTTTTGCCAGATATTTGAATACCAAGATTCTTGACATTGTTTTAACATATTAAAATTTCAAATTAGTTTGGGTAAAAAAGCCATTAATTTGATTTTAGTGTGTATACTTGGGCTTCTCCAAACTGACTGTATAATCTCTCTGTGGAACCATGTTATGCAGCCTTAGTTTTGAATGAAATACTAATCTTTTAGTGGTGACTTGTCACTAAGACCCTTTACATAATTCTTTTTCATCTTTTTTGCTTTCTATAATTTACTTTGTACTTAGTTTTAATGTAGTATCTTAAGTATTTTACTTTTTCACAAGGGGATGATATTTGTACTATACGTTTATATTTTGCTTTTTTCACTTGCATTATAACAAATGTTTAGAAATATTACTTTTAAAGGATTTCTCAGGGAATATTTCTCACACTTGCTGTATATTTTTTCAGTCAGTAAGATGATTTAATTTATTTCTAGAGTTTTAATAATTGTTATTAGTGTAATGCCACTGTAGTGAACAGCTTTGGTTAAAAGGATTTTTCCATAATTTGGATCACATCCTCAAGGGGGTTACAAAGTCAGAGAGAGTGGACTTTCCTGAAACTCTTCATACAGTGCGACGACACTGAGTTTCCAGTAAGGTGATGCCATTAACTCTCCTATCATGGATGCGCTTGGTGATTTGACCACACTCGGGCCTGTGTTAAATATCATTAAAAGAAACATTTGCTGATTTAATAGACAAAACCTATTTGGCGTTAATAGTCTCATTTGCATTCTGTGACTAGTGAGGATGAATTTTTTTCTATATATTTGTTAGTCATTACATTTTCTTGCTTCTGAATTTTCTGATTTTGCTTTTGCCCATTTATCAGTTGAATCTCTGTTATTTTAAAGACACTTCCCTGACCACCATATCATTATTCCCTCCCTTATCTTGTTATAAAAACATTCATAAGAGATTTTTTTGTGAACTGGAGTCCAACTAACTAGAATGTTAACTATTCAAATTTTGTGTGAGAGGCGAATTGAGAAAAGAAAGATATGACACATTCTCCACAAGTAGAAAAATTCAAATAGAGCACAATCTTTCTCCAGCTCTCAGTGTAAAACTCATTAAAGCAAAAACTGTTTTATTTAGACATCTGGGGAATGTACTCTGACAAACAGCCGCTTGATGACTGCCAGTGTCATAAAGAGACTTTGATATAAAAAATCCACAGAAACTACTGAAATAAATTATATATTTTTATGACAAAGCGCTCTTTGCTGACTCATTTGCATTGTCCATGTGATGTGGCTTTAGCATCTTAATACAAAGGAGGGCTCCATTTTCATGTAAATGACATGATGGAATTAATAAAGAGCTCTGGGGAGTCTACCAACTGCAAGAGTAGGATCTCCTTCTACCTGCTTTGAGCAATGCTTACACATGGTTGCTCTTCAGTATTTTTAACATATAAGTGTTTCCAAAATTTATACATTCAGTGCTTTTATAGTTCTAGAAAGACTTTCTCAAACTACCGCAGAAGATAACAAAGCATCCTTCAAGTCTGATTTCTATGCATGTAGGCCATAAAAATACATAGATAGAATCTTTAGCCCTACTTCCAATAAGTTAAAATGCAACCAGTTCCATTAGAATTTGATCTTTTGTTTCTTAACAGTGCAAGGAAGAACATACTTTGCCTTCTGTTTTCAAAACTTGCAACCACTGGGTTATTAGTTGTTTGAAATTATTAAAACCCATTAGTCACCCTGATGGGCTTACCTATTACAGGGGAAGTGTCTCTTCTAACTACCAACTGCTTGGCAAATTGTGTGTATTAGGCAATAGGCAGAATGTCAGGAATGGGCCAAAGTCTTACAGACAGTGTGATGTGTAGAAAAAGTATGAGAGTTGAGATCAGAAAAACATGGCCAGCCTTGCTGCTTATTACTAGCCCATCTCTTCTGGGGCAAACTGTTTGACTTCTCTGGCACTCAGTTGCCTCATAAGTGACCTCCTAAACTAGAATTAATAATACATACCTGGCCTGAAAGTTGAGGACTGAAAGAGATAGTATATATAAACCACCTAGGAGAGCACTTGGCCATGGTAGGTTTCCGTAAGTCCTTATGCTGTTATTATTGGTGGGCTTATTATTACCTATAACTGTTGCTATCATAGAATGTTGCTGGAAGAAGAAACAGTGAGTGTGGAATAATAGGTAACATTGTATTTTGTAAATAGCCTGTATGATATTGAATATTAGCAACCATAACAAATATTTATTGAGCACCTGACATGTGCCATGTCCTTGTGCCTTGTGCTAAAGGAAGGCAAGAGAGCAAAGTGACCCCTACTGACTTTTGTCTGGGTTCCTTTAATAGGGAGAGCTGTTACTGACAGGGCTTACACACCCACTGATGCTCAAAAGAAACAGGCATGGCCATAAAATCTTCACATGCAGAGTTAGAAGGGACCTCAGAGGCCCCCAGTACAGTTGCGACTGTGGTTACCAAAGCTGCTCTTTCATATGGAGGCTCAATGTGTGAACTTGGGAGTAGGGGATCTGCTCACACCCATGCACCCCACTTCCCTCCCATGAGACTCTCTAGATCTTCAGAAACCACAGAACAAAGACCACTGACCTGGTACAACCCCACACCCCAGTTTTAGCATGGTGCAGTTGAGGCCCCAAGTCTGAGGAAGACCCCTCTAAGCTGGGGTTGGACTGAAACATTCATTCAATGTGTCTACTCTACGCACTCTTAAAGAGCCAGAGTGAACTGACCCCCAGTGGCCAGTGGATTCCACTGCATCTGCTTATAGATGTTTACTCTCGACCCACCATTAGCAGAAACATGACATGATGTAGTTTTCCCCCTTGTACCTGTTAACAACAGGCCACATTCCATTTGCTTTGAATGTTTAATACATTATCAAGTCTGAAATTAAAGGAATGAAGGTGGAGAAAACACTAGGCTGTAGAGGTCATGGAAAAACGATGTTTCCAGGGGTTCTGAAGGATGTGAAGAAACTCTTGGCAATAAGATCGGGGAAGGAGCCCTTTGAACCACTGTCTTAAGAAGTCGTTGCCAACACGATTCAAGGTGAGGAAAGGCAGGAGGAATATTTTCTTGAGTGCAAAGAGTCAATCAGTTTGATTACTTAAAAGTTAAGAACGTCTGTGCCTCAAAGATATATCCCAATTACACCATAAAAAAAAGCAGAATTAGAAAAAAAAATCCTTATGAGAAAAGTAAAAGACAAATTCTTAATATCTTTACTGTATAAAGAGCCATGAGGGAGCCACACAAGTGCTTGTGAAGTCAAATTTTAAAGTTCCTTTTCCAGATGTGGAACTGCAGAAATGTAAATAGAGCTTGAGTGAAAGGATGTCCTTTTAGTGAAAAGATCATTGGCCAAGGAATTTGAAACGTAGAGGAGGGAGGGATTTAGTTTTAACCTCTATACCTGTTTCTAGTTGATCCACTATTAATTGCTCCTAACAGGGGAGGAAAACACCTTGGTTTTTGAAGAAATAAAAAATTTGGGGGGAATTTCCTGGAGGTCCAGTGGTTAGGACTTGGTGCTTTCACTTCTGGGTCTCGGTAAGATCCCACAGGCCTTGCAGCATGTCCAAAAAACAAAAAAAAAAAGAAAGAAAATTTTAAGTTTTTGACAAAAAGTTTACGCCATTTGATAATCCCTTCAGTAATGTATGCAATGAGAGTATTCTATAGTTTTTAGTACTCGGCATTTACATTTTAATGAATGATATATACACTTACACCCAATGTTTAACATATGACATGTTGAAGTCATTCATTCATTCATTCATTTGTCAACTATTTCTTGAACGAGGCTCTCTGCTAGTCTCTGGGGACTTAACAATAAAGAAGAAAGACATGGTTCCTGTCCTGAAAGAACATACATATAAAACATTCATTCTTGGGAAATAGTCTAGTGTGTGGAAAATGCTAAATTCAGGAAGACACTTATTACAACATTATTTTTAATGCTAAAATTGGAAACAACCTCACTGTTTAAAAACTAAGGAAAGGGAATGATTACTTACAATAAATTTACTGAGTGTATATATTGAATATGGTGTTTGTGAGAAAAGTGTTTATGCTATATTAAGTAAATACTGCAGTGTACAGATTTGTATATACTGAATGGCTGCAAATATGCTAACAATGAGGAAAGGGAAAAAGTACAACAAGGAAAAAAATAATAACGATTGTGGGATGAAATTATGGTGGACTTTCTTCTTCTCTTTGCAATATGTCCTTTTTGTTGAAGTGTAATGATAACAGTTTCCCTTTATAGTAAACATACTCTGCTAGGCTTCATGAGTTTGATACACATTTGTTCACTTAATCCTCACAATAGCTATATTACACGTAAGGAAACTGAGGCACTGAGAGTTGAGAGCTTAGATTCCAACCTGGGAATCTAACTCTGTGCCCAGTTGTTCCTTCAGAGAGAGAAATTGGTCTGGTTTTAAAAATACAAATCCAGGGCTTCCCTGGTGGTGCAGTGGTTGAGAATCTGCCTGCCGATGCAGGGGACACGGGTTTGTGCCTGGGTCCTGGAAGATCCCACATGCCGCGGAGCGGCTGCGCCCGTGAGCCATGGCCGCTGAGCCTGCGCGTCCGGAGCCTGTGCTCTGCAACGGGAGAGGCCACAACAGTGAGAGGCCCGTGTACCACACACACACACACACACACACACACACACACACACACACACACACACACACACACACACAAAAAAAATCCAAGCAATGGTCTCCAGAATTCAAGCTCCGTGTCTTGTTGGTAAGATGGAGATCTTAATAATATCCACTGCCCAAAGGTTGCTGCGGAAAGTATCAAACACGATGATGTTTGTGAACGTTTTTTGTAAATTTTAAATTTCCACTCAAAAGTCAGTGATAGTGCATATTCAAAACATTTTGAGTGCCTTAGTCAATGTGTATATTAAATAATTTTAAACATGTTTCTGTTGAGTGTACAAATGTAAGTCAGCTAGTTTATATATTTTAAATAACTGTTAAGAACATAATTTTTTTAATTGATGAGAAACTGTACTGGATAAGGTCTATTTTGGAAGTTCGTTTTTTCCTGTTGGGTCAGCTCCTCTTGGCTCTTTCTCCCTTTATCTCTCTGACCTTCTCAGTCCCACCCATTGTGTGATTTTCTTGACTTTTTCCTTTCATTGAACAAGCCCCTTCAAGGTCAAGAAACTGCTCCAATTTGCATTTTGGAGGTATTTGGCAGCCAAAGTTTTAAATTCTCAACCAGCAATTGGGATGCTGGGCTTAGATTGCTTTATTATGCTTTATACCTGTTGACTATAAGTAAAAAATAATATGTGGAGTAGAATTACAAAGGTGACTCTTAAAAAACATGTAGAAGGTTTATAACCTTAAAACATGCTCACCAAAGCCATGAAAATAGATGAGTTCCCAAGAGGTACCCAGTAATACCCCTTTATAGACTTCTAGAATGCATATATGAATTCCGCGTGGGCCTTGATGGACTCTTGGAGAAAATGGGGAAGAGTTTTGTGTTCTAAGAGTTTAGGATGTTTTGGGTTGCACTGTATGCAGCTATTTAATTTGCAAGTGGTCTGTTGAAAATGTCATCTGGTTTTCATTTATTTGTAGGGGCCCACTTGAAAACGGGAAGTTGGACTCTGTAACCTCCTGGTTTCCTCCCAACTCTGAAGTTTTTGAGGTTGTTTGATTCTAAGATAAATGTAAAGTTGATTTTCCAGCCCAACAACCAATATTTGTGTAGGGCTTCACAATTGACAAAACATTTTTCACACACTCCATCATGCTGTCTTCAAGGAGGGTAAAGGGAGAAACAAAGCCCTTGTTCAGTCTAGGTTAGAACACATAGTATACAACACGGTATATTTCTGGGTGTTGTTTGCAGTCAGAATGGAAAATAATACCTCTCGTTCAAAGGTAAGTACGTGTGGATTAGAATCTTACTCACAAGCAACGTGTTCTAAAGGATTATCAAAACCTGTGAAGTAGGGGCACACATGATGGATAATGCCATCGAAAAAGGAATTTCAGCAGGTGGGAGAATCTGCATAAATCATGTCATCATCTAATTTAAATATTTGGTTCGTCTGCTTCAGCTATTGAATGGAAAATATTGTTTTTTTTCTGGGACTCCACTCACATTTTCTATGTTCTAAAATGGACTTTAGTATACTGGGTGTGTTAGCTATGCTTTCCCTGGAAATTCAGGGCTGTTCAGAAATGTCAAGGCTAGCTATGGTTATGCCTGCCCTGAATTTTAAAAAATGTAATAATGGAATCTTTTTCTATGGAGACTAAGAAAAAAATGGTATTCTATAATTTTCCTTAGGGACTTGGGTAGATAAGACCAGGCATATGTGATGTACCCAATCAAAACACAATTTCACAGGTTGTGAGTTTGCATGAGATGCAGTCTATCTCATCTGGGTTTGAGTGTGCATGCAGAAATGGGGGACACTGATGCAACCAAACAAATACCCTTGGATCCTGTTCATTGAGGCTGTATTACTGGCACCAGTTCCTTCCTGGTAGGGTCTTCTAGGGGCTGATCAGGGAGCTGTGAGCTGAAAATGGGGCATCACCCCACTTGCTTCAGGAAGAAGAGAAGGCGATCTCTTTGTCCATTCTTTTTTTTTTTTTTTTTTTTTTTTTTTTTTTTTTTTTTTGTGGTACACGGGCCTCTCACTGTTGTGGCCTCTCCCGTTGCGGAGCACAGGCTCCCGACGCACAGGCTCAGAGGCCATGGCTCATGGGCCCAGCTGCTCCGCGGCATGTGGGATCTTCCCGGACCGGGGCACGAACCCGTGTCTCCTGCATCGGCAGGCGGATTCTCAACCACTGCGCCACCAGGGAAGCCCTGTCCATTCTTAAATGAGAATAATGGACATATTAAGAGCTCTTGTTTTCTTTTGTGTGTATTATGTATACTGCACCAAGCACTATAATCCATTTGATAGTCTTTGTGAGTTGGGTATCTTCGTCTGAGACTGAGGTCAGAGTTCATGGTCTAACCTCTGTTCTGTCCTATCCCTCACATAATCCAAAACCTCCATGCAGGATTAGTAGATGTGCTACTCAAGCCACAAAGTCAACAGGGCCTTCCCTCTTTGACACTTTCCTCTCCCCAGTGTTGACCTTCTGTGAATTTTCCTCTCTTATAACTTCCCAGATACATAACTGGAAAAGATGAGATAGAAAACATCAGTATGCATTTTTGCATCAATTTTTATCAGGCTCATTCATAAAAGAATGTGTGGTGTGTATCTGTTTACATCACTGTGATTATAGTACATACATAAACTTAGGTTACACTTTGTCACTTAAAGTCATGTCCCTGTGAAGTTTACCACTGGTGCTGAGGAGCCATTGGGTCCACTACCTGACCTCACCATTATTGGCTGATGAGTTTGGAGCAAGTTACTCAACTTCTTAAATCTTTAACTCCTCAACCTTGAAGTGTGTATAATATTTCCTTTCTTTTAAAAAATTTTATTGAAGTATAGTTGATTTATAATGTTATGTGAATTTTTGCTTTAAAGCAAAGTGACTCAGTTATACATCTATATATTCTTTCTCATATTCCTTTCCACTGTGATTTGTCACAGGACATTGAATATAGTTCCCTGTGCTACACGGTAGGACCTTGTTGTTTGTCCATCCTATATACAATAGTTTGCATCTGCTAATCCCACACTCCCAATCCTTCCCTCCTCCATGCCCCCAACTTGGCAACCACAAGTCTGTCCCCCTATGGCTGTGAGTCTGTTTCTGTTTTGTAGATAAGTTCATTTGTGTCCCATTTTAGATTCCACAGATAAGTGATATCATATGGCATGAGTCTTTCTGACTTACTTCATTTAGTATGATAATCTCTAGGCCCATCTATGTTGCTGCAAATGGCATTATTTCATTAATTGTTGTGGCTGAGTAATATTCCATTGTATACATGTACCACATCATTTTTCATCTGTCGATGGACTTTTAGGTTGTTTCCATGTCTTGACTATTGTAAATACTGCTGCTATGAACATAGGGGTGCATATCTGAATTATAGTTTTGACTTGATATATGCCCAGGAGTGGGATTGCTGGATCTATAATATTTCCTTTCTGATAGGATTGTTGCAAGGGCAAAGGAGACGGATGATTCTGCAAGTGCTTTGTAAGCGGAAGAGGTTATAGACGCAGAAGGTATTAAATACACAAGGATTTGGAAGACCTTTGAAGTCCCATTCAGTCCAAAGAATTAGTGAGCTTCATGAAAATGTTGACCACTTTCAAAATAGTGTGTGTGTGCATGTGTATGTGTATTTGTCAACTATTAGTGGACCTGTTCATAAGGAGTTAGATTCAGACAGAGGGGTTTCCTCATCTACAAATCAAGGCTAATAATTTCTTCACATTTAAATTAGAAAATGGACATGAGGCTCATAGCACAAGGCCTGGCACATGAGTAACTCTCAAAAACAGTATCTTTCAGTTGAAAATTTCGTTTTGAGTATCTGTTTTACCATTAATTAGCTGCCCACCCCCAGCTAATCATGACAAATTCCTTAACTTGGACAAATAAGTTGTGACACATTCCTTAACTGGGGAAAATGACTTAATCTTCTCAGCCTCAGTTTCCCCTTATGTCATGAAGGTCATTCCCAGCACGCGGAGGCGTAGCCACGCTTCCATATAAGCATGTGTAGTAAGCATCCAGGACATAAGAAGCTCAAAAAGCTTGTAGTTCTCTTTGCCTTCCTTCCACTCCCATTGTCGGGTATGGAGTTTTTGAGACTTGCCTGCAGGACACACTTGGGAAAGTTACTTGACTCTCTTGTGGGACTTTCTCACTCACAGCACAATTCCAACTATACTCAATATCTTGAAGTAACCTATAATGGAAGAGAATGTAAAAAAAAGAATATATATATGTATATATATATATATCTGAATCACTTTGCGGTACCTCTGAAACTAACACAACATTGTAAATCAACTATATTTCAGTAAAAATTAAAAACAAAACAAAAACAACCCACAAAGGCAAATGGAGCCTTCTGGGGCCAAGTCACCGGTATGGCTATTCCTGTCAGACCTTTAGACTATGTTCTTCCAAAATGCTTGAACTATGTTTTTGCTTTTTATTCTTCACTCAGTGCTCGGATGGCTGAATCCTTTATTAGCATAAATGAAGAACAGATTACGGTCCTCCCACTGGAAGTCACCTGCTTTGCAGGCAGGGAAATGGTTGAGGTGAGTGTGTGACTTCAGTGTGTCGTGGGTTTTGCAGTGAGATGTGCCCCCAGTGTGTCCCCTGAAGGGTGACAGACCACTCTGGGTGTCCTTCTGTAAATACTCGCCAAGAAGTGCGCTCACATCCCAAGGGTGCCTCCTAAATCATGGCTCACAGCTCGAGCTGCAGGCTTCACAGACGTGGATCTTGTGTCTTTAAAGGCCAAAAGGGAGCCACCAGTGTGCTCATGAAGTCAAGTTTAGGAGCTGCTTTTCCAGATGCGAAGCCACAGAAATGTCAATACAGGTGGGGAAAATGCCCTTAGGGTCACACAGCGAGGGATTTGAGGTTGGGGCCTGGGTAAAGGAAAGGCCGCTGAGTTTGATTCTCTGTTTCTGTTGCTAGCTGATCTCCACTCCTTATTCCCCCTCATTGAAGCAGGGCAGCCTCTTTCAGCATAGGAGCTGGGATGAGCCTTTCCTTTTTTTGCATATTCAGTGTTTTTATTTTATTTTTTAAAATTTATTTATTTATTTTTGGCTGTGTTGGGTCTTTGTTTCTGTGCATGGGCTTTCTCTACTTGCAGTGAGCGGGGGCTACTCTTCATTGTGGTGTGTGGGCTTCTCATTGCCGTGGCTTCTCTTGTTGTGGAGCACGGGCTCTAGGTGCGTGGGCTTCAGTAGTTGTGGCACACAGGCTCAGTAGTTGTGGCTCCCGGGCTGTAGAGTGCAGGCTCATTAGTTGTGGTGTATGGGCTTACTTGCTTCACGGCATGTGTGATCTTCCCAGACCAGGGCTTGAACTCGTGTCCCCTGCATTAGCAGGCAGATTCTTAACCACTGCCCCAGCAGGGAAGTCCCTTCAGTGTTTTTAATAAACTACCAATCTGCAATTAGGAGAAGCAGTGTGTGCAGATACATTGGTTCATGATTTCAAACATATAGTACATCCTGTAGGCCAGCATCCAGCACCACATAGGTATTGTCTCAGTTGGAGGTTCACCTGGATCCTCAATAGGCCACTCTGCTGTGCTATAAGGCAAGCTGCTGGTTGAGGCATGGAGAGAGTATGAGATACCACTTCACACCCAATAGGATGGGTACTGCTAGTGTTGGAGGGTCTCCTGTGGAGGCAGGGGGCTGCTGTGGCTCACCATGGGGAAGAGGACGTTGGCAGCAGAAGTTCTGGGAACTACTCCTTGGCATGAGCCCTCCCAGAGTCCGCCATTAGCCCCACCAAAGAGCCGGGTAGGCTCCAGTGTTGGGTCGCCTCAGGCCAAACAACCAACAGGGAGGGAACCCAGCCCCACCCATCAGCAGACAAGCATATAAAGTTTTACTGAGCTCTGCCCACAAGAGCAACACCCACCTCTACCCACCACCAGTCCCTCACATCAGGAAGCTTGCACAAGTCTCTTAGATAGCCTCATCCACCAGAGGGCAGACAGCAGAAGCAAGAAGAACTACAATCCTGCATCTTGTGGAACAAAAACCACATTCACAGAAAGATAGACAAGATGAAAAGGCAGAGGGCTATGTACCAGATGAAGGAACAAGATAAAACCCCAGAAAAACAACTAAATGAAGTGGAGGTAGGAAACCTTCTAGAAAAAGAATTCAGAATAATGATAGTGAAGATGATCCAGGACCTCAGAAAAAGAATGGAGGCAAAGATCGAGAAGATGCAAGAAATGTTTAACAAAGACCTGGAAGAATTAAATAACAAACACCTAGAAGAATTAAAGAACAAACAAACAGAGATGAACCATACAATAACTGAAATGAAAAATACACTAGAATGCATCCACAGCAGAATGACTGAGGCAGAAGAATGGATAAGTGACCTGGAAGACAGAATGGTGGAATTCACTGCTGCGGAACAGAATAAAGAAAAAAGAATGAAAAGAAATGAAGACAGCCTAAGCGACCTCTGGGGCAACATTAAACGCACCAACATTCGCATTATAGGGGTCTCAGAAGGAGAGGAGAGAGGGAAAGGACCCGAGAAAATATTTGAAGAGATTTTAGTCCTGGGATGAGCCTTTTGATGAAAGTGAAGTCCTGGATTCTATGTCAGAAAAAGTCCATGTAGTGAGAGAGCTCACATTGCTCAAGAAGATGCCTACAAATCTGGATTGTTTCTATTAACAAGACTTTGATTTTCTTTAAGTTCAAATGGAGTCAAGTTTCCTTTACTGCAAAAAGCCTTATTTTGCACCTTCTCTGTGTCCCAGTTCTGTGAGATGCCATTGAAGTACAGAGCCTTGTCTCTGCCTTCAGAGATTGCTCAGTCTCAGACAAAAGCTTTCTGCTTTATAGAACTCACTGAATGTACATCACATACCTTCCACACGTGAGCTAGAGTGCTGAGTGCTGGGAAGCTTGAATATGAAGGACTCATTCCTGCTTAACACACCACTCCAAAGTTTAGTGGCTTGAAACAACCACTGTTTTACTTGCTCTGAATCCTGTGCCTTGACAACTTTGGCTGCACTGAGTTTGGTTGCCCTTCTGCTGTTCTCTCCTGGGACCACTGATGTGACTGTAGTCTTCTGGCAGCTCCTTTGGGGCTGTTGGTCACAGGTGGCCTCATGTACATGTCTGGCAGTTGGTATTGGGTGTCAATGGGGCCATGTGTCTCCAGTAGGCTAGCTCATGCTTTTTCATGGGGAGACAGCATTTCAAGAAAGCAATCCCAGTGTACAAGTGACTGTTAAAACTGTGCTTTCATCCTGTTTACTAATGTTCTGTGGACCAAAGCAAGTCATGCAGTCAAGCCCAGAGTCAACAGGGGAAGAGACTATGCCAAGACATGGATCCAGGAGGCATCACTCACTGGGGCCACCACTGTAACAATCAACCACAGGCTCTGACCCCCTGTTTGCCCATGCCAGTGTGGGGCTTTATGCTTCACATATGCTATTTTATTAAATTTATATGATAGTTCTTCGAGGTAGATATTATTATTCCAAGTTTTCTGAGGTTAGTTGAGTTACCTAAGTTCATACAGAATGTAAACGGCCAGGATTTTAACACTGAACTGTATAATTCCATGGAACTATGATGGACACAGGCCTGGACCAGCAACGATTTCAGGAACAAAAGGTGAGGTAAGGAATTTGTATCAGGCAGGTGATGGTTGTGTAGCAGCTTAGTATGTGTTAAAGGTTGATCAACCATAAGGGCTAATAATTCAGGAATGTCTTCAGTGAGTTCTAGAGATTTTAATTAGATCCTCCAACAAATGGGAAGCATCAGGCTTTGGTTATGAAAAGAGCTAAGTTCAAAATCTGGTAATGCTACTTCTAGTATGTGATTATTTAAATTTTATGAGCCTCAGTCATTTTCTTTTTAAAATTTTGTTCTAAGGATTTAGTGATTGCATGTCTGTAAAATTCTGACCACAGCATTCGTACCTCGATGGAACTCAGTAAGTGGCAGGCATGAATGATTTGAGTGGGAAAATGGCAGAGGAGAAAGGAGAGGGTATTGTAGGCAAGGAGAGCCATGCTGGGAAGCAGGAGGAGATCTGTTAGCAGGGATGACCTTGGGCTCTGTCTGAGTGGTGAGAACTGCCGGTTTACGGCAGTGATCAGTAGAAAGTAGCAAAGGTTACAAAAGATAAAGCTCAAGTTTGGAGGGCCTTGATGTCCAGGCAGAGGAGGTAAATTTGCCAAGTTGGAAAACAGGGATCCTATGGACAGCCTTCGCACCTGCGAGTAACTACGATGTGCGTGTGATTGCAAACTCAGGCATCCTCAGAGCCCAGTGGCTTTCCCACTCTACAAGTTCATCCCCCAGCCAAGCTTTTTAATCAGTTCGAATGAGTTTTTGATTTGAGTCCCATAAACACAATAATCTGAGTTTCTTCAAACATTGGGAGTGAGGCTAATAGCAGAATGGCAATCCGCATCTTTCTTTGTTAATGACTTTGGCTCACACCATGGGCACGACGATTCATATGGTCATTGTCATTACAAAATTCAGGTTTCTTTTGTTGATTGAATCTCGCTGTGAAGTACCAGACAGCAATGCCTTGGAGCAGAACAGAAGAGCCCAGTGTGCTCATTTCTTCCCATTCTAAGGACAGATATCTGGTGTAGCTCAGAGGAGAATCCTACCTCTGAAAAAATGGGTATATCTTTGAGTCACCTTGAAAACAAAATACCACACCTACAGATGGCTGAAATGATAGAGACTGCTAACATCCAATTTGATGAGAATGTAGAGTAATTAGAACTATTATATATTGGTGATGGAAGTATAAAATGGTACAACCACTTTGGAAAACTCTTTGGCAGTTCTTCATGAAATGAAACTTACACCTACCCCTATGACCCAACAATTTCACTCTTAGGTATTTACCCAAGAGAAATAAAAACTTATATCCACAGAAAGACTTGTACAGGAATATTTATAGCAGCTTAAAATAAATAATGGCCAGAAATCATGGCAGAAAAAGGGTTGAATAATTTGGGTTTGTCCTTATAATGGAACAGTACTCAACAATAAAAAGGAATGAACCACGATACATATAATGGCATTGAAGAATCTTAAAAAGTTATGTTACATGAAAGAAACCAGAACAAAAGAGTATGAAGTGATAATTCCATTTATATGAACTTCAAGAACAGGGGAGTATGTCTATGACAATTGACAAGAACATTGACTACCTTTGGGGTGGGGATAGAATTGACTGATAAGGAGTCTAGGAGAATTTTCTAGGGTGATATAAAGATTCACATTTTGATAAGGATGGTGGCTACATAAGTACATATATTTTTCAAATCTCAAACTGTAAACTTGAGATTGATGTATTGATATTTCATGGTTACATAAATATGACCATGATTTTTAAAATCAAAGCCCATATTCTTAAATGTAGGAGATACTTGAAAGGAGATCTTCCTTCGTTGTCTTTGTGGTATAGAAACTAACCCATTGGGCTCAAGATTTAAATTCCATCTGTACTGTCTCCATGCTTTGGGACGAGTTACTTAGCCTCTCTAAATTTCAGCTTCCCCTTCTGAAATATAGGGAGAATATATTCATTTATTCTTTCAATCAATAATCCCATGTGCCACTTACTGTGTAGACGCTGAGAATAGGGTAGTGGACAAGAGACCTTTCCCTTCCCTCATGGATCCTACCTTCTAAAGCTGGTGCCTATAGGGGTTAAGACAACATCTGGAAATCCTGGTGGTGAAAGTTTGACATTTCGTTCACTTTTTTTCCAAAACACATTACAGACTAAACACTTAGGTTTGTGAACTTTTGCAAAGTTTACTTATTCTTGCAACATTTATTTATAAACCCCAATATAAGGTTTATCCTATCTGATCTTTCATCACTATTTCAATTTTTGTATCAGTAAAACAGAAATATTCAAGTTGTGGAATCATACAGTAGGTGCTCAGTTAGGTAAGTTTTCCTGAGACCCTCAACTTAAAGGATTTTTCTAAATTTTTCCCATGATCTTGCAATTTTGCTTTATAGAAAGGTGAGAGGTTCTCAACTTGACCCCACCCCAAATCCTGTGTCATTTATGTCCCCATTTGTCAGCAGTGTTCGTGGCACTTACAGAGGTCCCTCAATTCTGATTGTCCTAATCTGAGCAACAGCCTTTCTCAAAGCATTGTGGGTAGATTGTTAAAATGCTGCTCAAAATTCAAAACCACCTACTTGTTTCTATTTTAATCAATTTCAAGACTTAGGGTATTTTGTTTCACTATGAATTTTGACGTTACACTGTAAAAGTAGAGTTAGTGCAATATGCTTAGCAAAAACCAAAATCATAATCATTTTCTTTAAAGAATGTTATAGCTTAAAAACTAGCTTTTGATCCAGTTTAAGGAATATAACCTGAATTCCTTTACATTTCAGTGTCATATAAGATGTCGAAATGAAATGTTGTTAGATAAGAATAACTAAGATATTCTCCTTTCCCTGTAATTTCATCAGTATTATCTTCCCCCTTTTCCCCTATTAGTGAAATTCTAGCTAGCCTGGCTCTCCTAATTATAAGCTGGGCAGGGATCAGAGGTTATTTAACTTCTCAATGTACTAGCTTTCTTTCCACAAAATGGTGACAATAATAGTACTTCTGTCTTGGGATTGTGAAGATGAAAGAACATAATATGTGGTGTAAAGTATTGATACTTTCCACATTACCTGGAACACAGCAAGCATTTAATAAATATATTAATAGTTGTTATTATTTTTATTATCTTTTGATTCAGTCAGGATTAGGGCAACTGTGAGTGACGAATAATATCCCAGATCATTAGTGTTTTAAACAAGTTGGAAGTTTAGTTATTGTTCACATGAATGTAGGCAATCCAGGGCTGGTATAGATGCACCAGGATCAGCGAGGACCAAGACTTCTTTCTTGAGTACTGCCAACTTCAACACGCAGGTCCTACTCCATCCAAGATGGCTGTTCCAGGTCTGGCCATCCTGTATCAGTGCACAGAAAGGAAGGGAAAAGGGAAGGGTATGCCCCCTTCCTTTAAGGACGTCTCCCAGTAAATGCACACAGTACTTTAACCGACACCCCATTGGCCACATGGTCACACTTGTTGCTTGTTGAGACCAGAATATATAGACTATTGTTTTTTTCTGGGCAGTCAAGCGCTTAGCTAATATCAGGGGTCCAATTACTGAGAAAGAAGGGGACAACTAGCGCCTTTGCTCTGTCACATTCTTTTTTTTTTTTTTTTTTTTTTTTTTTTTTTTTTTTTTTTTGTGGTACACGGGCCTCTCACTGTTGTGGCCTCTCCCGTTGCGGAACACAAGTTCCGGACGCGCAGGCTCAGCGGCCATGGCTCACAGGCCCAGCCGCTCTGCGCCATGTGGGATCCTCCTGGACCAGGGCATGAACCCGTGTCCCCTGCATGGGCAGGAGGACTCTCAACCACTGTGCCACCAAGGAAACCCTTGTCACATTCTTTATAGCATAAACCATGTTCTTGTATGAAGTTGTCCTCAGCTACTTGGATTCCTTAGTTGTTTCTTTCCTCTTAGAACACTCAGGAATACACTATTCTGAGTCTGCCTTTTCTTATCACCAACACCACTACTATCACTGCCTTTGTCCAAGCCACCATCCTCTGGCCCAGGATTATTGTAGCAGCCACCAATGGGACTTCTGCTGCCACCATTTTTTCCACACAATAGGCAGAGTAAGCTTTTGAAAATGTAGGTCAGATCATGTCTCTTTTCTCTTCAAGATCTTCCAATGGCTTCTCATATTACTGCAAAGAAAATCTCAAATCTTTGCCCTGCCGTCTGAGATCTATAGGACCCAGCTCCTCTCTTACTGTGACATTGTTGCCCTCCCCCTCACTATATATACTCCAGCCACACCAGCCTCCTGGCTGCTCTTTCTACTCCAAAGGAAGGTACAATCTTTCCTTAAGGTCTTTGCACTCAAAACAGAAAGACAAGCTCAGTGAGGCTAAGTTGCCCAAGGCCATGCTGCTTAGAAGTAATGGAGCCAGGATCCAAAACCAGGTCAGTCTGCCTACATGTTCTGTATCTTTTTATTCAACCCCATTGCTTAAATGCTTAATGACTGCCTCATTGCTCAGTAATAGATTCTCTGGAGGCCATCAATCGGTTCTGAGGAAAGACTGCTCAGCATTTCTATGAGAGCCACAGGTCCCTCTGTGGGAGAAAACAAGGTCTTCTAGGAGCTCTCTCTGCCAGAATCATTAGGAGCCCTTACTCTAGGCCCTGTAGCCGTAGAAAATAATAAGCATCATCAGGTGTGAGGTCAGCAGAAGCAAATTGGATCAGCCATCTTCCTTTCATGGACCAAATGGAAAGATGCTCTCTGCGAGTTAAGGTTGGACCTCCTCAGGTCAGTGGACTCTTCTGCTGTCCTTTGTGCTGAATCATTTCCATTTGGGGCAAGCAAAATTAGATACAGTTCTTATCCCATTCACTGAGTTGCCTCTTTTGCTGAGCATTGAAATTGATTTAAAAGAAATGAAAAGGAACATGCTTGCCCTTAAGGACTTCATTTAGATCAGTCACTTAACCTGGGGAGAAGTTGGTTTTTTTGAGCTTCAGAGAATCTGAGATACCTTTGAAATTATGTGTAAACTCTTGTCTGTATAGATACATGTATTTGTTTTCCTAGTGAGAGGAAACAGAGCTTTTATCAAGTTCTCCGAGGGGTTTAGCACTCCGAAAACAGTGAGAACTCCTGGAAATAAACACTTCCCTAGATGCTTATTATTTATTTAGCACAGAGTATACACTCTATGTTATATCACTCCTTTTAATCCTTGAAACAACCCCATGAGTTAGTATATTACCATAGTAATTTCATAGGTGCAAAAACCGAGGTCAGAGAGAATCAATTATTTTTTAATATCACACATAGATTTTAAGCCTGGGAATCACATTTCAAACCCAAATCTGTTATACTGCCACAAATATACTGTTTTCATCTTGACATATATTTTACTAAAGCAGCCTATAGGCACATGGTTTTAAAAATTAAATAGTACTTTGTAAAAACGTTTTCTTCTGCTTCCTGCATTGTCTCTTTCTTTTGAATTTTCCCCTCATTCTTTGTGTTCATGTCTCTGTTTTATGTTGGGAACTTTGCTTAAATCTGTGAATCCTTGGTTACCCTTTGATATTAAAGATGTGCTGCCCAAAAAGCTCATTACAAGCTCTGAGGGCAGGTAAAGCTTTTTGCCTCATGGGTCTCACCACTGGGAGATTGGGTAGCCAGCTGGCATTTTCACTGGAATGACCCACATGAGTTTCTAGAGTTTGTTTCCCAGATCCTTTAAATTTCTCCAGGCAAGAACTTTCCAACTCCCTGCTTAGGGTGTATGAGACCTGTTGTTTGTAGGAGGTGGGTAGCAGTTCTAGGTAGGTGGGAGCAGGGGACCTGATTCTCTAAGTACTCTATTATAAACAGAGCCCTTGTTTCCAATTCTATGCTTCACATACCTTACCTTCTTCAGGTACACATCCAACTTCTGAGCCTTTCTGGGGATCTGTGGGATAAACTAGCTCACCTTTCTTTGATATTCCTCTCTGCAGGCTGCCATATCCTAGGTGTCTCCACTTTTAGTGACGATATTACTACTTCTCCATTCAATTTCCATCTTCCAAAATCGATTAAACTATCTCATCCATTTCACCTCTTCCATTTCCTTTAACCCCTGGAGTTGCACCTTTTCTATTCCTTCTTTGTCTCTTCAGATGGACTTTTTAAAGAATGTATGTGGTCCTGCCACAATTCTAAAATGGAAGTTTCTAGGTTTGTTCTTCCCACTGTCATTATACTACCTCTTGATATCTATCACATTCCATCCAGACTCTGAGAGGGACACAAGAAAAACCTTAAGGCGATTCTGCCGTTAAGTGTCTTATAATCTATCCCCTGATGAAATCATGCCATAAACTATGCACCTTGGATACGACCACGCGATTACACATCCAAGAGGGAGATTACAGAGTGAGGGATGGAAGTTTAGACTTTTCCTATGCAGAGGGATACAGAAAGGTACACTTAGCAAGGTGGAGGGTGGTGTATCTAAGACTAGGGGAAAAATATGAGCAAAATCCTAAAGGCAGACAAGTTCAGGGAGAAAAAAGCAGTGTGTCTATCAGCTGGCTTGAGGAAAGGAATGTATGAAAGGAAGTGTTAATGTGCAGATCCCAATCCCGCTAGGCGCCAGGTGGAGTCAGGTCCTGAATGTTTGATTAGAAGTTTGGGTATGAGTTTGCCCTAAGATGATGACTCATCATTGGCATCCTCCAAGCAGATGGTATAAAGAGTGTCTGTAAGAACTCTTATGAGGGGTATGGGGGATTCCTAGAAGGGAAGGATTGGAGACCAGAGAGAGAGATGGAAACATTCTGGGAAAGAGGAGAAAATAAAACTTTGAGATGGGAAGGAAAGGAAATGGTTTGGCAGAAGTGGGGGTGTGAGGCAAAGGAAAGACTCCAGGAAAAGACTGGAAATCAGAGTCAAAGAGGAGAAAACCAGGTGTGCCTGACTGCCTGATGGGAGGAGTGTGTGCCACTTAGGACATAATAGGCTGGAAAAATCACTTAAGGGTCTTGAGGTCTGGACCAACCAGGGCATGTCACATGAGCAGGGTTATATCCCAGATGCCGGTAAATCTGGGCTTTTCCATGAATCTTTGTGATTTCTGCTCCGATTTTTGTCCCCTGCCCCTCCAGTTATCAAAGTGCAAACATATGTGCAAAATTTTAGAATAAGAACAAGATAATGTTGTTGATTTTGCAGTTGAGGCAAAATGTGAACATTGAACTGTATGCAGACAAGAGAATTTTCATGATCTATTCACATTCCATATTACTTTTTTTTTTTTTTTGCTGTTTTCAAAAATGAAGACTCTTCAACATTAATCTGCTTAGCAAATCCTATTAACTAAATTGAAAGCCTTGCAAACTTATTGCCAAGCATGTGAAAACTGTAGACTTTTAACCTGTTATCCTAGTGTTTCTCCTGTTTTTTTTTTTTTTTTTCTACGTAGGTAGGAAACTTCTGAATATGTTGAAGAGCAAGGAATGAATGGCATTTTTTAGATGCATCTTAGTACTTATTTTTTTCACTTTTCATAACTCCAAATTCCCTTTGAAAATGTCAGCCTGCACCCAGCCTCTCCACACTGGCCATTCCGAAGCTGCCCTCCAGCTGTCTGGGTCATGCTGCCTGGAGTGGAGCTGCTCTCTGCCCACCAGGGGGATGGGCAGTGCCTCGGTGGAGATTCTTAAATGCCTTTTCTGTGGATGGGTTTGTGCTTTCTTGGGTCCTCACGGGGAATCTTCCTGTAGGTCCCGTCTCTGAGTCGTGATTATGATTGAACCACTCCACCAATCAAGCCTCGTTCAGTATTTAATCAATCTTAAATTACCTGGCAAGTCGTTGCAGTTCAAATGTCAGTCTTGAAGCCTCCCTAACTCTTTCCATTGGCATTTAACATACCTTTTCTGTTTTTTTTTTTCTTTTCCTCTTTTTTTCTTATTGTCCAGACTCTTCCCAAAATGTTTAAGCTTGTTGAAAAAAAGCATATTTTGTCAAGCATTTGCAGTCATATAAATAAGCTAATGAATTAGAAATGGGCTTGCATTTCCCCCTTTCACTGCAGGCATTAGAGCTCAGGTTTGTCTGTTGCTGGAAATGCTTGGTGAGGAACTCTGTCTCTGGAACCGTCTGTGGGAGGAGCCCTGCTCACCAGAGGGAGGCAAAGCGAATTGCTGTGCACCAGAGAGGAGATGTCTTTTGCATAGCAATTTAATCCATCCACTTGCTGGTGAATATTCATATTCTAGGGGTAGAAGTTTCAGAATTTACAAATTTGTGGAAGTAGGAAATGTAGATCATCATCAGGTAAATGTAATAGTTACTTCTCTGTTTTAAACGGCCAGTATCACCGAAACTGAGTTTCATTTTTCTCCTTTTGCTTTTGTTTACACTGAAATTAAGGCTGGAAGGTTATAGATACTGAACTATTGGTAACAGATATGCTCTGATGACTTTCATTTTGTGATAAATATGATTTAAAGTCAGTTTGCTCAATTATGATCTAAGTATTGTTTTTGTCTTAATGTTACAGCTAGCTCTATCTATGTTCTGTCTGCATATTTCTCTATTAATCAGTAATCCATAAATAGATTAGATAGAACATTAGAGCTAAACCAATATTACTGATGCTAATGATTTATATATACCTAATTATTATAATATATAATGAATATATGTGTGTGTTTCATACATACACATGTCTAAAATCAGTTTTATGGGTGATTAATAAATAAACTAAATTTGGAGTGCTTTAATTATATCAAGGCTTTCTAGAGAAAATGAAAAGAAAATTGCTATTTATTAATCTCTGTGGGAAAGAATTTGACTATATAACACATCTCATATATCATGTAATTCTTATAAAAACTCTGTGATGCAGATATGAGAAAACCAAATCACAGAGGGTGAAGGTCATTGCCCCAAATTGCTGAGCTGGGCTCAGGGTGTTTTTCTGTTTTACTAGAGAAATGTGGTCCCTCCATCTCACTCTAAGAACAGAATTAGAACTAAATTGTGTGCCATCCTCATCTCCTTTAGAAAGGAACACTTCTCTTTTTTATCTCAAGGTCTTGCATTGGAGAACACTGCATCACCCTCAAGGTCTTACATTGGTCTTATTTTGGATATCATGTGGTCACCCAAAGACCTACATGGATCACAGACTGGATGCATCCAGTAGATGTTCAAGATACCACACTTGCTTTGGGGATTTAAAGTATCAGGAAAGATCAGGGTCTTGGAGTGTTCTAACACTTTGGATCTCTAATCTGGAGAACCCTAGCTCCTGTCTCAGAGTTATCATTTTCACTACTTTTTTTCTGGTTTATCTCTTCACTCAATGAATGACCACATCTAGGATTCTTATTTTAGAAAAATAACTGAGCTCCGTACTCCAAGTCCTTACTTCTTATTATGCCACAAAGCAAGTCTTTTCTTTCTGCCTGGCGTGTCCTTCCCACATTATCTACCTGGTGAACTAATCATCCTTCAAGGACTCTCTCTACAGCCACCTCCTCCAGGAAGCCTGCCTTCTCTGAAATTCCCAGACATAGTCAGTATCTCAGCTCCTATTGCATGGCAAATACTTCTCTGGTATCCCACATATATTTACTCAGCACCTAGTATGTTAGGTACCATGAAGGTTTCATTAGCATGAGTTACTCTGTAGTGTAATGCTTTCTTTTCTGTCTCCCTCACATGACTTTAAGACTGAGATGTCCACTACCTTATTCACTCTCATATCCCTAGCACCCAGACTCATACTGGGACATGGTTGGCACTCAACCATGTGCTGAGTTAAAGAAATCCACCTTCAGTCTTAAAAGCATGCTCTGGAATGCATCAGAAATTGGATGGATTAAAGATGCCAAAACTTTGGGTTGTGAGGTTATGGGCAGAGTCAAAGGAGGGACTTAACAGACTTTGGGGTTCAGGCAGAGATCACACAGGTTTAAGTTCACATTCTATATTGCCTCTTGAACACAGAGGTACTAAATATACTTCAAGTTAAAAAAAATGATGATGACAATACTTACCACATGTGGTTGTTATGTAGATGAAAGAAAACAATATTATGTGGATTAATTAAGACAGTTTCTAGGACATGAACTCATTCCAACTTCCCATAAGTAACTTGGTCATGACATGTGAGTAGCTTGTGGCATAGTCAGTATTCTAACTCTAGTCTTCTGTGTCCAAAAGCTAGTGGTGATTAACTTGTATCATTCTGCTTTGTAAACAAGTACATGTGCTCGCGAGATGAGGTTAATTCTCATTAATCTTTCATTTGTGTCTAAAAACCAAAAGACAATGGTCAGTCCTCCTTCAAATGGATGTTGTAAAGCAGCGAATGATAGCATCATACTTTCTACATGGTGAGCAGTACTTTCATCCCTACGTTTGCCCGCCCCTGTGGAACTTGAGTGTAGCATCCCTTCACGGTGCCACCCAGTAACTGGTGTTGTGATGCGGTGTTTAAAAATAGATGTAAATAGTTAACACTTCTTTGAAAAGGAATCAAATCCACACTTATAGCCTTTATCAACCAGCTGGTTCTTATAAGCTTCTTCCCGATCTGTGTGCAAACATTACTTTTAAGTGATCAGCTGGCATAATTAGGTAAGATTGTACATGAGAAGCACAACTGTTTTCATCTCGGCTAGAAGAAGAAACAAACATCAGGGATGATGATATGACGGTAAGTTAGATGTGGGAGATTTTCGCAGCAGCTGCAATACCTTGCTAATCAGCAGAGCTAGTTATTTATTTATTTGTTTTTCTTTCTGAGTTCAAAGGTGCAGCTTTACAGAACCTCAGCCAGAGAGGTAATTAGGAAGCCTGGTACTCGTGGAGTGTGGATAGCAGCTCAGCTGGGTCTAGGATTCGGTGTTTTATCTTCTGTTAGGATTTTTTAGTATTTAATTTTTTAAAAATTTTCTTAAAATTCTCATTGCATCATAGATTTAAATCAGATTTAGGGAAACTGAATTGAAGACCGGGCTGGGGATGGGACTGGGGGCTGTGACCTCAGAGACAAGATGTTGTTAAAGAAGTAGGAAGATGTTAAGCAGGGAAACCATTGTAGCTTTGATAAAATGGATGGCAAGTGGTTGCAGAATAGGGAGACCCACATTCTAATGTCACGTGTGCCCACTGGGCAGCTGATTAACCCTCTCTTGATCTCATTCTCTGATCTGTAAAAATGAGGGTTTGGAAACAGTCCCCAAATGGATTGAGTGCCTGTTATGTATCAGACTCTGAGGTGATTCTCACCCCGTGGGGCTTCACTGCCTGGGAAGACAGACCAGCTGGGCAAAGGAACCTGATGGAGAGAGTGCAGGGTCCATGCGTTAGCAGGACCACGTGTTGTCTGGAGCTAGACTGGCCAGTGTCACAGCCATCTCTGAGGTTACTAACTGTGTGATCCTGATGAAAACACCAAAACCTACTGCATCGAGCTGTTGTGAAACATGGAGAATATTGCCTGACACATAGTACGTGCCCAATAAATCTAGCTGTTAGTATGGGAGCGCAGAACAGACAGCCACGATTATGTAGAGGGTATGGGGAGACCAGACCTCTGAGAGGAAATATTAAACTGGGACCTGAAAAAAAATCCAGTGGGCGATTTTAAGGCATCTCCCACTTAACAAGGTTGGCTGACAACTTCCTTCCCTCTGTAAAACGTATGGTTGATGCCCAAGCTCATGGTCAGTAGGTTATGCTACCTCGGCTTTAACCAATGTTCCATTAATCTACCAACTACTAGGTCCTCTTATGCCAGATAAAAGCATCTACGGCCAGGGATTACAGCCAGTATTTTATAGTAACTTTAAATGGAGTATAACCTTTAAAAATTGTGAATCAGTATGTTGTACACCTGAAAATTATATAATATTGTACATCAACTATACCTCGATAAAAAGGTTTTTTTTTAAAGAGCACCTACTGTAAAAATTATTGTTAATATTCATGGGACAGATCCTAGGCACAGATAGCAATTCAGGTGTACATGGACAGGTATGCCCAGATGGTCTCATTTAACCTTTTTTTTTTTACAATCCTAATAAGGCTTCTTTATATGTCCATTTGACAAATGAACCCATAAAGTGATAAGGGAGCTGAGATTTGAATCTAGGTCTGTTTTTGGGCCAAAGCTACCTCATCTAAAAGCTCTTTAGAGGTTTGTCAGGTGGAAAAAGTGATCCAGAACATTCCAGGGAGAGAGAACAACATGTCCAAAGCCTCAGAACAGAGACAAGTTCTAGGATGCTTTCCTTCCAGCACTAACATTTCATTATTTAATAACTGGCCATGAGTTTCACTGTAGAAAATGAGTCTCAGAGAACTCAGGAGACTTGCCCTGTGATTTTTACATATAATTTCCTTATCATGATTTTTTGTTTGTTTTTTACATTGGAATGGTTTCCATTCTCAGGTACCAAAGATACAATTATTTCAAATATACCATGTAAAAGGGCAGTGGTTTCAAAGGCTGTGGTCTGTTTTCAGACTTTCTGAGAATCCAAAACCGAAACAGCACTCCTGGTATTTAAACACTGCACTAAAACTGTCAGGATAGCTAAATCAATGCCTTCTTGAGGGACAACACTGTGAATACCTCTTTACCTGCTTCCAACCCCTTGCTGTCCCCCCAGTGAGTGGGAGGGGTGATGAAGGAGAAGGGGCAAAGGTGCCAAATGGTAAAATATTTTGGAGAAAATCAACTCCAGCCTCACACATCCTCTGTTGACAAAAATAGTATTTTTTTCTTTTGCAGCTGTAAAGCATTTTGTAATTAGTCAACCCATTATTAAATTATCAAATAATGATTAAGAAGTTAAAAAAAAACCTGTAAATATTTAGAATATGACAAGACCATTGCTAATGGAAACTCTGGAGAAATCAGGCTCAAGAGAAAGAAAAAAATCCTTTATACGATCAAACATTATCAGTCTGATCTTTGTCCTAAAGGGACTTTAACAATCAGATTTCAAACCTATCAGGCTATTTTGAGTATGTACCGTGCAGAAAAATTTTACTGAGTTTTTCTCTCTCCGCCCCCCTCCTCAAAATATGGAACCAATAGGGGTTGGAGTTAGAAGCATTAAGAATGAGGCCTTTGGGCTTCCCTGGTGGCGCAGTGGTTGAGAATCCGCCTGCCGATGCAGGGGACACGGGTTCGTGCCCCGGTCTGGGAAGATCCCACGTGCCGCGGAGCGGCTGGGCCCGTGAGCCATGGCCGCTGAGCCTGTGCGTCCGGAGCCTGTGCTCTGCAACGGGAGAGGCCACAACAGTGAGAGGCCCGCCTACCACAAAAAACAAACAAACAACAACAAAAAAAGAATGAGGCCTTTAAATGCAGTATATTCACATGGAAAGAAAGTGCTGGGTATGGGACATTCTCTATTCTGCGCCTTCCCATTTCTCCTGGATAACGCTCTAGGCCTATTTCCTCTTGGGGATCTTTGTCCCGGCAAGTTCACAGCCAGGAAAACTCTGCCTTTGGGTTTGCAGGGGCCTGACTCCTTCCTGCCATTCAAGTCTCAGATCAAATGTCACTTCCTGAGAGGTTCCCTTGACCTGTACATCTGAAGTCATCACTGATCTTCACAAGCTGCTTTTTTTTCCCCCTTCATAACACATCACAATCTGCAATGATCTGATTCCTTTATTTGTCTTCTTGTCACCTACCTCAGTTAAGCTGTAAACTTCAGGGGACCTTGTCTGGTTCTCCACTGCCCAGAGCAATGCCTGGCACAAAGCAGGCACCCAAATATGTTTGAGTAAGTGAATGAAAGTAAGTGCCTTTTAAAAAGTAAAGTGCCCCATAAATATATTATTATGTGAACATTGAAATTAGAAAGTTTAAAAAAATTTTAAATATTTGTTACATCACTTCTAGATGTTTCTGAGACAACGGTGTCATATATTTTCCCTTAAAGCCCATTTTAACTTTATTCCTCATGGACTATTTACCTGAGTGCCAATTTCTAGAAGTTTAGGAAATCAATATTTTCTAAAATAAAGTGGCTTTGCATTCAGAGTAAAAATATATCTTGCTTGTTGGCTGAATATACAGGGAAGAGTCTGCATTGTTTTATATTTGTGAGAAAAAAAATTACTAGGTACTACATCCCGGCCAACAGATCAGAGAAACAAGGTCATCCACAATTCATTATCAACTCTTAATACTTCAGAGTATGTTCCTGTCAACATTTGCAGAACTGTTGAGTCATGGAATTTCAGCATAAAAGGAAGTTTATGGTTCATTCACTTCGTCCAGTCCCCAAACCTGACATTTGTATCCCTAAATCACTTCTTGAATTTTGCAGGTTGTATCTTCTGAATTAATTTAGCATCAATACAATATTGCTCACACTTGTATTTTAAAATATTCTCTTGCGGTTTAATTTCTAGACATCATTACATTGAATAAAAATTGAATTGTTCATGCTGCATCCCCAATTGGAAGGATGGTCCTGATGCTTTTGAGGTAGTAAAATTTCATTTAAAAAATACTGCTTGAAATGAATACAGGACGTAGGAGCTGGGGCTTGGGAATATTTGCTGTGCATAGTTTTGTCCTAAGGGCAGGAAGGGAAGGGTTTTTTTTAACCACAATTTGACCTAAGGTAGAGAATGTTTTTGGGGTTCAAATAATAATATATGAGCTGATAAATATGGCAAGTGTATTAGAACAAATAGTCATTTTTTTCAGGGTCTTGTTCTAAGCAAGTTAGATACAGACTCTATACAAGGTTATGGTTGAAATGATCATTCCCCGAATCCTTTTTGATCTGGAAGGAATCAAAAAAGGTCACCTAGCCCAGTGGCTTTCAAATTTTTCTCTATCATCTACAGGAAACAGTACATTTGGGGGGCATGATCCGGTACACACACAGACACACACACAGACACACACACAGACACACACACACACACACACACACACGCAAATAGGCAACCACAACTGAAACAAGAGATTTACAAACAGTGCTCCCCCTCCCCTGTTTTCTATTTTTATACTCTGTCATTTAAAAAAATGTTGGTTGTGCTTTTATAAACTGAGTTCAAGAGCACATTAGTTTGGAGAACACTAATCTGGCCCAAACCCTTCACTTTATAAATGGGAAGACAAAGGCGCAGAGCGGGGAAGCTACATCCTCATGTTCATACCAAATTCAAGCAACCCTGTCGCTAAATTGTGTATTAGTCAACATACTGTGTCTTCTCTTTCATTCTAATCAGTGACCCTATAAAATCATAAGAAGCAGCTACAGTTTAGTTAAAAAGAAAGAAAACAAACAACACACTTGGATTTAAGCCCAAGTCCTCAGTGGCAAGTTTCCTAACCTCTCTGAGCCATGGTGTACTTGTTCTTTCTACAAGAACATAAACCCTCACCATAACAAGCCAACGTCACTCTGTCGGAGTGATGAGTATTGAGACAATGTGGATGGAAATGCCTGATAAAACTCCTGGCTCCTGTTCTTCTGCCTTACTCCCCCTCTCCCCACCAAATAATAATAACTTTTTAAAAAAGAACAAAAAGTAAAGAACAAAATACACAATATTAGATTTTGGTTTAACTACCCAGAAGTCAACCCTCTCTATGATACTTGCTCTGTAGACTAAGATGGCCACGGTTTTGCTGATGGTTCTCCTATCAAGAGGCAGGGTCCATTCCCCCTCTTCTTGTATCCAGCTGGCCTGTGCCTGCCTTGACCAGGCCACTGCAGAAGTGGTGCCAGTTCTAGAGCTAGTCTTTAAGTGACTGATAGTTTTCACCTTGGTCCCTCGAGCAATGAGCCACCCTGTGGACATGTGACTACACAGCTAAGGGACCATGGGGAGAGGCCCTGACACTACATGGAGAAGGAGCTGGGCTCAGCAGAGACCAGCCTTCCAGCTGTTCCCATCCAGGGGCCAGGCAGGTGGCAAAGTTTCAAAAGACGCTCCAGAACAGCCTGACACCAGCTGAATACCACCCTGTTTGAACCTGTTTGATCCTACGTGGAGTAGAGAATCACCCAGCTAAGCCACTGACCTATAAAATCATGAAATTTCATAAAATGGTTTTTGTTTTAAGCCACCAAATTTTGGGGTAACTTTTGAATACAACAATGAATAACCAGAACTCTTGAGTTGCTGCAGATAGTTTAAGTAAACAGTTTCCTAGAGGCAACATAGCATGGTACAAATTCTGGAACAAGAATATTTCCACTGAATTTCTGTGTACCTCAGTTTCCTCATCTGTAAAATGGGAATAATAATACTACCACCTCATATGAGAATTACTTTGAGGATTAAAAATAGTTAATATATATAAAGTTCTTAGAACAGGGTCTTGCACACAGAGTGTGCTTTGTAAATATGCGTTACTACTCTAGAGCAAGAAATTACACTTTTGAACGCTGATTTAGATTACAATTCAGAGGATCAGCCGTTACTGCTTTTAGATTATGAGCAGGTCTTGGTTCTGTGTCTTCAGGTCTCTTGAAATCTGACTTGCATAAACAGTTCAGATTGAGCTTAGGAATGAATATCACCATGGCACCTAAAAGACATAAAGAATTGTAAACAAGGGGAAGAGAGACATAATATTTGCTGGAGCGGCATTTAGTGACAGGTCCACTGTTCTTAAATGTTGTTGTTAGCAATGTGAAGAAGAGGTTGAATAGCACATTAATCACATCTGTGACATCAAATCATGTAGAAGACATGAGAAAACAGGGATTACATCTCTGTAGCAGGAGAGAGTAGGAAGGTGTACTGGGGAGAAAATGAAACAGTAAGATGAAATGCAGTCAAGTTCAAGATTTTGAATTGAATCTGTCGATATGCCAATCCTTTCCCCAAAGGATTATTTGAAGCATTTCAGTTGAACAAGTATTTACAGATGGTGTGCCAGGCACTGTTCTCAAAAATGGAAGCTCCTAGGTAGATAAAGCCTGTCCCTTCCTGAAGAAGCAGTCTTGTAGACAATGTAGATAGAAACAAATAAAAATTATACAGGGCGATAGGTGCCAGAAAAAAAGTGTACATATAGGAGGCTCCTAAAAAATTAAAAATAGAGTTACCATATGATTTAGCAATCCCAATCCTGGGCATATATACAGAAAGGACTCTAATTTGAAAAGACACACACCCCCCCAATGTTCATAGCAGCATTATTCACAAATAGCTTAGACATGGAAGCAACCTAAATGTCCATCAATAGACAAATGGATAAAGAAGATGTGGTACATTTATACAATGGAATACTACTCAGCCATAAAAAGAATTAAATAATGCCTTTTGTAGCAACATAGATGGACCTAGAGATTATCATACTAAGTGAAGTAAGTCAGAAAGAGAAAGACAAATGCTATATGATATCATTTATATGTGGAATCTAAAAAAATGATACAAATGAACTTTTTTTTTTTTTTTTTTTTTTTGGTATGCGGGCCTTTCAGTGTTGTGGCCTCTCCCGTTGCGGAGCACAGGCTCCGGATGCGCAGGCTCAGCGGCCATGGGTCATGGGCCCAGCCACTCTGCGGCATGTGGGATCCTCCCAGACCGCCGCATGAACCCATGTCCCCCGCATCAGCAGGCAGACTCTCAACCACTGCGCCACCAGGGAAGCCCACAAATGAACTTTTTTAACAAACAGAAATAGACTCACAGACTTTGAAAACAAATTTACGGTTACCAAAGGGGAAAGGGGGGACGATAAATTAGGAGTTTGGGATTAACAGGTATACACTACTATATGTAAAATAGATAAACAACAAGGACCTACAGTATAGCACAGGGAACTATATTCAATATCTTGTAATAACTTATAGTGGAAAAGAATCTGAAAAGAATATATATATGTGTGTATTATATATATATATAAAACTGAATCACTTTGCTGAAACTATCACAACATTGTAAATCAACTATACATCAATAAAAAAATGTATGTACCGGGTGCAGATATCATACAGATGAGGGAGTGAATGTTTCTACTTGGGATGATGTATACAACAATTGACATGTAAACAAGAGATTTAAAAACTAGAGATAGAAATAGGAAATTGAGACTGTATATATAGAGAGAAAGAAAATAGAAGGTCACAAGACCTTCTGTGTTTGAGAATCAGATTTGTCTGTGTCTTTTCTGTGAATGACATAAAAAGAAAACAGGATGAGTTACAAGCTGTCATCAGAGAGAATGAGAGTTAAAATCAAGATATAATTGAAGAAAAGTGATCCACGAAAAAAAAATTACTGAACTTGGAAAAAATCACTGAGTAAGGGAAAATAGACTTCACTGATATCCACACATAAGACATTTGCCTTGTCTTTGGAAGTAATAAGATTTTAAGACAAGTATATTAGAGCTCTATGTTCATTTATCCATTCATTCATCAAAGTTGACACAATGGAAATAACACATAGTCACAGTCCATCTGGAGAGAATCATTAATCAAATAATTATGGCAGTACATAATCATAACTTTTTCACCTTATAAGGGAAAAGCAGAGTGAGCTATGAGAGGGGCAACTAAGATCTAATATTAAGTGACTGCTTAAAGGGGTTCTTCTTTAAAGGATGATGCTTGACTTGAAACTTGAAGAATGGGTTACATAGGTAGGAAGAGAAGGGGAGGGTCAGGGCAGTTTAGAGAGAAACTACAGACTTTACAAAGGCCCTGTGGTAGGAGGATCTTACAAAATAGGCTTTGGAGGAAACAGGATTTGCTGGAAGGTACTAGATTTCAATAAGTACCATATGACCTTCAATAGAAAAGTTTTGGATTTTATTTAACCTCAATAAAAATTCAGGGTTACTTAAGACCGCAGTGAAATATTTTGGACAGTATAAACCCTTTTAAACTGGGAGAAACATCTAAAGGAGGCTATTATATGCTTTTTCACTCTCAATAATGTCACTAGTGTCAGGGATAGTTTAGACATTTTTTTTTAAACATCTTTTTTTTATTTTTTTGGTACGCGGGCCTCTCTCACTGTTGTGGCCTCTCCTGTTGCGGAGCACAGGGTCCGGACTCACAGGCTCAGTGGCCATGGCTCACGGGCCCAGCCACTCCGCGGCATGTGGGATCTTCCTGGACCAGGGCACGAACCCGTGTGCCCTGCATTGGCAGGCGGATTCTCAACCACTGCGCCACCAGGGAAGCCCTAATATCTTTATTGGAGTATAATTGCTTTACAATGGTGTGTTAGTTTCTGCTTGATAACAAAGTGAATCAGCCAAACATATACATATATCCCCATATCTCTTTCGTCTTGTGTCTCCCTCCCTCCCACCCTCCCTATCCCACCCCTCTAGGTGGTCACAAAGCACTGAGCTGCTCTCCCTGTGCTATGCGGCTGCTTCCCACTAGCTATCTGTTTTACATTTGGTAGTGTATATATGTCCATGCCACTCTCTCACTTTGTCCCAGCTTACCCTCTTCCCCCTCCCCGTGTCCTCAAGTCCATTCTCTAGTATGTCTGTGTCTTTATTCCCGTCCTGCCCCTAGCAACCTAAGTGTCCATTGACAGGTGAATGGATAAAGAAGATGTGGCACATACATACAATGGAATATTACTCAGCCATAAAAAGAAATGAAATTGAGTTACTTGTAGTGAGGTGGATCGACCTAGAGTCTGTCCTACAGAGTGAAGTAAGTCAGAAAGAGAAAAACAAATACCGTATGCTAACACATATATATGGAATCTAGTCATGATTTTTTTAATCTGAAGTATTTGCTCTACTTAGGATACTGACCAATTATAGTATCACTATAGCTTTCAGTTGGAAACCCACTTCTAAACCCAGCAGGATTTTACACTGTCATCAAGCGGTAAATATGATGAATGCAAGGAGAAACACAATACTTTTCTTTTGACTTACAATTAAAAATGTTTATTAAAGTTCATGTTCTCCTGCTCTGTGATAATTTTTAGGCTTGATGTGAACAAATGCTAAATAACACATTTGAATCATCTGAATATATAAAATCATATTTCCACAAACATTCTACTTTTCCATAAATCAGTCACTGCTTCTTAGAAGGAAAATAAATTTGCTTTTGAATGGAGCACAAATGTTTTTTTCTTCCTAGTATTAGACTCTACATATTTGAATGGGTTGCAAATCCTGTTCATTTTTCAGGACCCAGTGGAAGCTCCTGCTTCTACAGAAAGGCTTTGTTATCTCTCTGCTTAGCCTGATCTGCGTATTTTCTGATGCCCATCACTTTGTACCCCTGATTGTGGCACTTCATTATATCTTATTTTTTTAAATTTAACTCTCTTAGGTGCTTGTATTTTTTTCTCATCCTGATTATCTTCCAAACCATAATTCATAACATGGCAGCTAGCAATTGATAAATTCTCAATGTGTGTGTCTGTTGATGGAATGGATGAGAGAAAGAAAGGGGCGATAGTGTTGCATTAGCTCAGGCCCTTAAGTTGCAAAAAACAGAAAGCGATTTTTATTAACTTAAGCAATAAGACAATGTATTGGAGTATTACAGGGGTTTCTCAGAGGATGGGCAGGAAGGCTGAGGAACCAGGCTTGGGAGAGTTGGGAACCAGTTATAATCACTGGACTGAAACCATCCTTTCTTCCAACCGTGTGTTCTGCTTTTCAAAATCCTAAGTCATAGAAGAGAGAATCCAACTGTCTGAATCTAGATTTCCCTGTGGACACGTGGCTGCATTGGGTCAGGCAGAGAAAGACCTGGAAGAACAGCCTGTAGGACTCACTCACCTTCCATAGATGGTATGTTTACTATCCAACCAGCTCTACGCACACTGCAAAAGCTAATTTTCCACAAGAAAATCAAAGTGCTGTTAGGAAGATTAGTATGGGTAAGATAAAAATTAAAAAGGCCACAGAGATATCCATTGAAAGTGGAAAGAACTCCACAGTAATGAAATTGGTTTTGAATTTGTCTTGACTTCTCACTGGCTGGTGACCTTGGGTGTGTCATTTGTCCTCTCTGGTCCTTTGCTTTCTTACTTATTTTTTTTTTCTTACTTATTATATATAATAACGTTGGCTTCTCTCCCTCCCTGGATGGTTGTAAGGATTATAGACAATAACATATCTAAAATGTTATGTAAATGAAAAGTGTTATATAAATGCAGAATACTCTTTTTATAGTTTTTTGGTGTATTCTGCAGCACCATTATTCAGTAGGTGCTGGTTGAGCAGAATTGAGAGGCTTTTTCCTCTCTTGAATGTGGGGGCTCCAGAGGAAATGTGAAGGTGGCTTTCTCTTACCTACATTATGCATTCTAATAGCAATAAAAATATCACTCATATTTACTGAATGTTCACTATGTGATGGGATCTCATCTAAGACTCTTTCTGTGTCCTAACTCCTTTAATCCTTACAATTACCCTATGTGTTAAATACTATAAATATTATTATTTTACAAATGAGTAAACTGAGGCACATTGAAACATCAGAAGTATCTCATCAACATCCCCCTCTACACTCTATATCCCACTGATAAAGTTTGAATATTAATTTTTTGCTTCTTAACTATCTTGCAAGGTTATAAAGAAGATTAATGAGGAAATGTTGGCATAACATTTAGTGTACCTTGGAAGAAAGCTTCTGGTGAATGCAATTATTGTGGTGCATTTTCATAATAATTAAATGTGAAATATTGTAGTATTTTATGCTCTTCTTCTCTTTAATTAATCTTCCAATCCTAGCTCACCATCAACTAAATTTCCAAAGCCAAAGACTTCAGAATAGTTACTTTTTCTTAAATTTTTTCCCCCTGAATATATATATATATATATATATATATATATATATATATATATAAAATTCATTGGTTCTAGTCTCACATATTTATTGTTTTTCCCTTGAGGGACAGAGCTGCAGGGCTGCAAGAGTTTAAACTCTGGGTCCAAAAAGTGTTGTAGCTCCTCTGGTGAGGAGATGATCAAATTTAGATTTGGGGGAATGAAAAAAGCAACCCTATGTTAAAACTTTAACTGCAACTGCAGAGTTAATGCTCATGCTTCTTAGATCATAATAAGGACCCCTTCCTGTGTTAAGAGAAAAGGGAAAGAAGAGAGGGAGAGAATATGGTCTGGAAAAAATTTCGCCTGATATCTTGTCACTCACCCAAATGACTGGTGATAATTGGACAATGGAGACATTTGTAAGATCAAATAGGGTACCACGTCCTTAAGAAGCTACATCTCTTGACAGTGGAGTGTCAGTCACAGGGGCTCTATGCCTTGCTAATGTCAATGTGCTAAACCTCAATTATCAGAAAATATGATGAGAAATTATAAAAGATGGAACAGAAAACTTCATCCAGGTGATAGAGTTTAAGACTATCTGGGATAATCCCAAATTTCCCCATGAGGAAAATAAAGATACAGACATATTGTGGCAGGATTGGGTGCCTAGAAGAAAAATAGTTGATAAAAATAATTGGAAAGATTTCTATAAGCCTAAGAATGAGTTCTGATAATTTTGTTAACTAGAAAAATATACTTTTTTGTGTTCATTAGTCAATCTTCCAAGTTTAAAAAAGCACCTTTTCAGAGCAAATATACATGTGCATATATAGCTTCACTCTTTATTTATTTATTTGGAGTACAATTGCTTTACAATGTTGTGTTAGTTTCTGCTGTACAATGAAGTGAATCAGCTATATGTATACTTATATCCCCACCCTCTTGGATCTCCCTCCCACCCTATAGCTTCACTCTTTTTATCTGCTCTTCCTAACTGCATTTTTATAGTACTCTTCCTCAATGGAAAACAAAATGTTTTACAGCAGACCTAGATATAAGTTGATACATGTGTCTGTATTGTAATATAAATGAAATGGCTGCTCTGTTAAATTTAACTTATATGTCTAAGGGAAAGCAAGTGTACATTTAGGGATCGATTAACTCTATTTAAAACATGATATAATTTTACAAAAATAACAGATTGGATGATCATTGTAGAAAATTTGGTCTGATAAATGCCCTTTCTCTAAAATATTTTTTCAAAGTTTTTTTAAAAAATTTTTATTGGAATATAGTTGATTTACAATGTTGTGTTAGTTTCAGGTGTACAGGAAAGTGAATCAGTTATACATATATATATATATATATACACATACACATATATATATATATATATATATATACATATATTCACTCTTTTTAGATTCTTTTCCCATATAGGCCATTACAGAGTATTGAATAGAGTTCCTTGTGCTATACAGCAGGTTCTTATTAGTTATCCATTTTATATATAGTAGTGTGTATATATCAATTTCAATCTCCCAATTTATCACCTCCCCCATTATCCCCTGGTTACCATAAGTTTATTTTCTACATCAGTGACTCTACTTCTGTTTTGTAAATAAGTTTGTTTGTACCATTTTTTTTTCAGATTCCACATATAAGCAATATCATATCTTAGTCTTTCTGTGTCTGACTTACTTCACTCAGTATGACAATCTCTAGGTCTAACAATGTTGCTGCAAATGGAATTTTTTCTTTTTTATGGCTGAGTAATATTCCATTGTATATATGTACCACATCTTTATCCATTCCTCTGTTGATGGACATTTAGGTTGCTTCCTTGTTCTGGCTGTTGTACATAGTGCTGCAGTGAACATTGGGGTGAATGTATCTTTTCGAATTATGGTTTTCTCCGGGTATGTGCCCAGTAGTGGGATTGCTGGGTTGTATGGTAGTTCTATTTTTAGTTTTTTAAGGAACCTCCACACTGTTCTCCATAGTGGCTGTACCAATTTACATTCCCACCAACAGTGTAGGAGGGTTCCCTTTTCTCCACACCCTCTCCAGCATTTATTGTTTTTTTTTTAAGTTTGATGAGTGTATAATAGAGTCTAATAGTATGAAAAAGTGCAGTCAATAGCAGTATTTGAATGCTTGATTAAAAATATGGTAGAATGATTTAAAGGTTTTATCGAGTGGTAAGAATCCTCATCAATCTTTTAAAAACATTAACTGAGCAACTGTTGTAAGCAAGGCGCTCTGCTTGGTTTGGATGGATCAACCTCGGGATGTAGTAAAGGGTCCATACCTGACTCCTGATAAGTTCTCGATAAATGTTTGCAAGGAAGAAATGAACTCAGAAACCTTGAATAACCCTGAGGATTTTTTGGAGTAGATACCACGTGCAAAGCGTATCCCATGAATCAGTCCACTTAATCCTTACAACAAACCTGTGCTGTAATGGATTATTCTTGTATTAAGGATGGAAACAATGACAGATTGAGAAACTTATTTGAGGCCAGACTTCTGGGGGCAGGTAGTAAAGCTGGGATTTGAACCTGGGTTTGATTGCATCTGTTTTGGGGGTTCATGGATTCCCATGACCTTCTGTGAATTCCCTGAAAATGTTTTTCAAATTTGACTGTAAATTTTTCCAGAGAGACAGTTAATAGCTTTCATCACCTCAATGAGATCTATAATGAGAGCCCATATCTTCCTCCCGAATTTAAAATGCTTGTACAATAATTGAAAAACTAAGATTTAGTCATAACATAATAGAAAGATTCAACACACATAGATAAATAGATATGGTTCAACATAAATAATGTGTGATTAATTGCCTGGGAATGTTGTAGGGTTGAAGTGGTAAAAACCCCCGTGGGTGGTGTGATTTGGGAAAGTTTCTCCTAGGGAGACATTTGAGGTGGGCCTTGAAGAATATTGCTGTGCATGCCTCATGGAACTGGATTCCAGCTTTGTGCGCTGTCAGTGGACTCTCCCTCCCTCCCCTCTCCCATTATAGGGACATTTGTCAGCAAGGAAGAATTAATTACCACACATTTCCCTCTGCCTAGAGCCTATTACCTGCAGGCTGCTCCATGAACATTAGGCTGAGAATAGCAAGGAAAATGCCATTTGGAAATGTTCCGCTCAGAGCAGACGCCCAGCTGCTCATTTAGATCATGAACTGTTTGTCAATACTGACAATTAGTGGGCTAAAGATTGCATTGACCACATGACAAGAATCAATATGAACAATACTTGTTAGTTATTTACCGCCAAGTGTATTAAAGGCTGTAGATTTCTTATAAATCCTTCAAAGCCATCCTGCTATGATCCTGTGGACAACATGCACTGACACATCAATAAATCCTTTTGACAAGGGTGATCTGTGAAAATCAATACCAGTTTATCTACGATTCCCATGTAGTTTTTGTTTTTTGTTTTTTTGATAGGCCAGTAGAGGTTTAAGATCATTTCCCAAAGCTGGAGAACTTACATGGTTGAGGTACAAGGCTTGTTGTCACTGTGCTTGCAGGCACTGACCTTTTTTTTTTTTTTTTTTTTCTGGTACGCGGGCCTCTCACTGTTGTGGCCTCTCCCGTTGCGGAGCACAGGCTCCGGACGCGCAGGCTCAGCGGCCATGGGTCACGGGCCCAGCCGCTCCGCGGCATGTGGGATCCTCCCGGACGGGGGTACGAACCCGTGTCTCCTGCATCGGCAGGCGGACTGTCAACCACTTGCGCCACCAGGGAAGCCCTGATTACTATTCTTTGCTCAAAGAATCTTTGTAAATCCCATTGGAGAGAGAGAGACCTGCTCACTAACAGTGGTGATGACTTCAGCCTCTTTCAGAAGTGGGGAGTTAAAGGTCTCAGTGCATAGTAATCTGCAGCTGTGCCCGACAATCTTCAGTTCCTCTCTGTCTCAAAAAAAAGCTTCCCAGCAGTTACTCACCCTTATTCTTTGACAGCCTTTAGCACTGGTGCTCAATAATATCCGCTTGTTGAATAGATTTGCTTTTCATTTTTTATTATATGAGCTGAATTAAACCTTCACGATAAACAAAAATACAGTTCAAGTTCATGTACATAAACAGTGTGTTAGTTAGGATAAGAATAGCTGCTGTAACAAACCTACCTCAAAATGTCAATATCTATATTACATGCGGTTCTTGTAGCTGTTTCTGGACAGGGAATGATTTTCCTCCACATCATGATTCAGGGACCCTAGCTCCTTCCATATGTGGCTCTGTTATCCTCTAGTATCTGAGTGATTTCAGCCTGAAGAAGTGGCAACAGAAGAGAGAAAGAGAAACCCACCCACTTAAAAAAAAATCCTGACCTGGAAATGACACATTTCGTGGGCTTATGTTCCATAGGTAGGAACTTAAAAAGGGGGCCACACGATGCAAAAAGGGATTTGTCTGTTTAGCCCTAGATGGAAAGTCGCCTCCCAGGGATAATCCCATTCTGCAAAAAGAGCACAGATTTTCTGGGGAGAGCTGGCCAGAAATGTAGACTAGGACTGGCTACATCTGTGGCATAAAGTACCTGGGCTACAGACATGGAAGTACACCGTTCAGATACTTCACAAAGTTTGCTAGCAATTGGGGGAGACAGTCTGTCTGCCCTAAACTAGCAGAATTTATGCAAATGTTCTTTTCCTCCTTACTAATCTCCATGGTCAAAGCCCCTAAATGCTGATAAACTTTATTTCTCTGGGTTTCCATGGACCTCTGCTCTTGGCATAAAACCTGCTACATCAAAACGGAATCTTAAGTCTCTTCTTTGAAAGTTCTGTAAGCAGCAGTTAAAAGACACTGAAAGCTAAAGTGTTCATAATCATCTCATGTTCTCTCTCTTCTCTCGCTCTCTCTCTGTCTCTGGAATATAATCTCAAAAGAGGCAACTGCACTAAACTTTCAGGCTCCCAGGTACCCTGGTCATTCATAAAATCTGCCCCCAGCTCTATTTGTCTCAGGGCTTTCTCTTGCTATCTGCCTTCTCTCTGCCTCTTATAAAAGTCTTTGCTGAAGATCCATGTCTGTGTCTTGCTGAAACTAATAAAATGATATCTATCACTCTCTTGGGAAGCTCTATCCAGATTCATGTTTGAGATCCAAAGACAAAGAGAAGTTTCTGCTGCCATTTTGCTGTAATGAAAAACCCAGCAGTTTTCCAGAGGGGCGTATCAAAAGCAAGAGATGTCCACTAACTTGAGGATTTTGAGGGTTTTTTCTTTTCTTTTATCCCTTCCTTCCTTTTATATCTCTTCTTCCTCCTCCTCCTCCTCGACCTCCTCCTCTTTCTTCCTCTTCATTTTTCTTCTTAAATGATAATACCAACCTCATTCAGTGTTTAAAGTTATCTGTTCTCTCATACTTTTTTTAAGCATAAAACTTTGACATATGGAATTGGGAGAAGAAAAAATGCTTGGGAGAAAGCCTACCTTCCCTTTATGTAGGTTAACTTAATAATTTAAATTCTGGAGGAAATTTCCCCATAGGTAAGGCATACACTTTCTAAGTAGTCTTAAGTTTTTTGCCGTGTATTGAAGTCTTTGGCAATTTCTTGTGTGCTGGGCTGACAGATAAGTGAAGATTTGGTAAGACACGGGTAAAACAAGACTGGGTGTGGGGGAAGAGAAAGCTGATCTTTGTGTCTTGTTTTTTTTAGCCAACTTAGTTTCTCTAAATACAATATTTAAAGAGTACAGCAGTGGGTGAGGTGGAGATGTTCTGTTTCCCTATAGCTCAGGTGGCCATGAGAATCAGAATGAAAGATCTGGTGGGTTTTCTACAGTGTGGCAAATGAAACAGCTCTTTAGCTGTAAGCAGCCAATACCCTTACATCATTCACCAATAGCTACTATTCCTCAGGGAAATTTATGCTAGGCAAGGCAGGAATAGTAAGAAAGCAAGAAGAAAGGGCACAGGTAAAGCAAGGAAAGAAGGAGTGAAAGCATGCTTCCCATTCTTTCAGAAGGATGTTCTGTTTCTGACATACTGAGAGATTTTTTGCTGTACTTCATCTTTGTATGTAGACTATTTTTAGCATCCAGCATTATTCCTGGTTAGAAGGATGACTTTGGGTATCATCCATGATTAATTAAGGCCATATGGCTCTTGAAATATTTTACTTGTGAATGTAATAATAAGACCATAACTGTTTACATTTTTTCAAGGTATGGTCACAATACATTTTTAACCCTATGAAGTACACAGGCAGGAATTTACTCCTGTTCTACAGAGGGGATGATGAAATGACACACATATCTTAGGCTCATATTTCAGGGGTGAAAACTTAAAACGGCCACACCCACATGAGAGAGGGACTTGTCAATGTAGTCCCAGGATGGGACAGATTCAGGCCAAAAAACAGTTTTCTTAACTCCCAGTCTGTGTCTCTTTCTACCAAGGAGATTTGAAATAGAAATATACTAATGATAGCTAACATGTATGGAGCATTTTGTTAAGTGCTTTTCATAAATCAACTCATTTACTCTTCAGAGCAATGCTATTGTATAAGTTCTGTTATTAGCACTCTTTTATAGATAAGAAACTGAGGAACCAGGAGAGGTGAAGTAGCTTATCCTTAGTGACTCAGCTGGTAGGGGAAAGGGCTGGGAGTACAATCCAGGCAGTTTGTCTGCCAACCCCATGTTCAGAACCTCCATGTAATGCCGAACCTCCATGTAACGCCTCCTCTCGAGGAGTTTCAGAATCTGTGCAAGATTCTTTTTTTTGTTTTGTTTTGTTTTCGATACGTGGGCCTCTCACTGTTGTGGCCTCTCCCATTGCGGAGCACCGGCTCCAGACGCGCAGGCTCAGCGGCCATGGCTCACGGGCCCAGTCGCTCCGCGGCATGTGGGATCTTCCCGGACCGGGGCACGAGCCCGTGTCCCCTGGATCGGCAGGCGGACTCCCAACCGCTGCGCCACCAGGGAAGCCCTGTGCAAGATTCTTGAAGGTGTCCCATGTCCTTGAGCATCCAGAGTTCAGATTCAAGACTTATCAGTCTTCTCTCCTGAGTCCCGATGAACTCCTGCAGAAAGAGTTTTTGTATTATTGGAAGCAAAGTCACCCATAAAGTAGTTCCTTTGCCACAGTCCCCTCCCTTAAAGGCAGGAGGAGCTTCACAGATGACCTGCATCCTGTGGTCCCTCTTGCTGTACAGAACTAGAGCAGCCTGATGGCCATTTATTTATACCTTCATCTGCCATGTACTAGCGCCTGCTGTGAGCTATGGAAGACATAAAGATGGAGAAGCTCTGGTCTTTGTTGTTAAGGAGATCACAGTCTCAAGGGGAGACAGAGATGTGGAATCAGATGGTTATTACATGCAGTAAATGCTACCATGGAAGTAGGGGCAATGTTCTCCTTGAACCAGAGATGGGAGGGACTAATTTGGGCTAAAGAAATAGGGGGTCAAGGCAGTAGGGATTAACTTGCTGCTCAGGGACTAAAATCAGACCACTCTGTGTTCAAGTCATGGCTGGGTCGATTTGTACTTGGAAAATATTAGGAAAGTTCTTTTTCTTCACTATGACTCAGTTTCTTATCCTGTCATATCAAGATGATAATGCCATCTCCCTTGGGGGGTTACATGAGGATTATGGAGAGAGCAATAGAAAACTGGTCCCATAGTGTTTGGGAGAGGTGATGATAACAATAATGATCATCTTGAAAGCTTCACGGACGCTGTGACACTTAGTGATGGCATTGTGGTTGATGTGAAGGAGGTTGTCAGGCAGAGAAGGGAGGGAATCTGAGCTGAGGGAGGACAGTTCCTGCACCAGAAATCGGCACATGCGAACGAAGCCACAGAATAATTTCTCCCCATAGTACAGTCCTAAGAATGCTGTCTGGCATAAGGCTCCTCCTGCCTTTTCTCTTCACAGACTTTGCCTATTCTAGTTGATTCTACTTATAGTCGGAAGAATCATTGTCCATTGCCATAATTGCTATCATAGCATTTTCCCTCCTGAGAACTAGGCAGTGGTTCCCAATTGCCTCTTGAATCAGCTTGAATCAAAGTGATCATGGACTCCCAGCCCTCATACCCATCCCTCATCTCATCTCTTGCCGTACCCTGGATATTCTCTCCACTCCAGTCAAGGAAGCTAGCTTTTCCTGAGTCTCTACATTATTTTCCATCCTTCCCTCTCCAGGAGAAGGTGACCCCCTTCATATGCATTAGACAGAATTTCTAAAGTGTATGTATGAATGTGTGAGAGTGTGTTTGTGTGTGTGTTGTGATTTTAAAGTGATAAAACATGGAGAAGCATGGTGGGTAGAATTTATCTGGTCACAAACCAATGGCTTTGATCCAGATAAGCATTCGCTGATGTAGGGTGAACTTTGTTGGCCTACGCAGTGTTTAAAAATATTCAAGTACAGTGTTATGAGCTAAATGTTTGTATTTTCCCCCTACATTTGATGTGTTGAAGTCTTAACCCCAATGTGATGGTATTCAGAGATGGGGCCTTGGGGTGGTAATTAGATTTAGATGAGGTCAAGAAGGTGGGGTGCTCATGATGGGATTAGTGTTCTTCTAGAAGGGTCACCAGGTATCTTCCCTCCTCTCTCTCCACCATGTGAGGATGCAGTGAGCAGGCGGCCATCTACAAGCCAGGAAAAGAGCCCTTGCCAGAACTGGACCAAGCTCATACCCTGATCTTGGACTTCCAGCCTCCAGAACTATGAGAAAATAAATTTCTGTTAAGCCTTCTCACCTACGGTATTTTGTTATGGTAGCCCAAACTGACTAATACATCTAGTTTGATAGCTTCTAAACAAAGAGTAAAAAGAATAAAAAAAAAAGTAAACAAACAAACCAGACAAAATAAAACAAACAAAAAGACTCCGCAAAGACCTGGCTCTCCTCCCACATGGCAACAGTTGCCTGGAGCTGATAGAGGCCGCCCTCCTTCCACGGGAACCTCCAGTTTGCCACAGTCCTCAGTGATTCCTATTGCTCCCCTCTGCTGTCCTTGCCTTGTGCCTGTACATTACCTGCAAGACAAGTGTAGTCACTTGAGCTTTTTCTTCCTGCTTTAGAATCATCCTTTCTTGTTAGGAACACACTTCTTTGAAGACCAATCACTGCTTTTATTGCATAAATGAAACAGTAAAGTAGCATATGTGTATTCATAAGCAACCTCAATAAATCTGTGTCAACAGTGAAGTGCAGAGGGCAATTCAGGGGACTTCATTCTTTTGTACTTGTTATTTTTCATCCTGTTCACCTCTGGGCAGGGCCTTTCCAAATGTCTGTTTACCTCTGTCTCTTTTCCTTTGTTTCCCCCTCTCGTTCTGTGTGTGTGTGTGTGTGTGTGTGTGTGTGTGTCTGTGTCTGTGTGTGTGTGTGTGTGTGTGTGTGTGTATACGTATACACATACATATACATATCTACGTGTATGTATTTATGTAGGTTTGGTATGCATTAGATAAAACACGTCAAATCTGATTGTGTAAAAATATGTATCTTCTCTCTCAATTTATACATTTACATAGATCGATAAAAATATTGTTAACTTTCTCCAAAAGGCAATTTATAATTATATTCTAAGTGTACTCAATCAAGTGATGAAATCAGTTCAGTCTTCAGGAATCTGTTTGCATCCTGCAGTAACCTCAACAGTTCTTAAAGGTAGAAGATTGTCAATTCTTTATTCCCAACACCTGACTGATATGGAAACTATTTCAGACCCGTAATACTTAATAAGAAAAATTAAAATAATAACAAGCGTTGTTACTTAACAGCTAAGTGTTACTTAAGCAACTGCCCTGTGCCCAGCACTGCGCTAAATTAACTGCTCTCTTCATCTCATTTAGGACATGAACAAACCTAAAATAAGCAGGATTATTTCTGTCTTACAGATGAGGAACTCACGACACAGCTAAGTTAAGCAACAATAAGACATAAGCATAGCGTCGTAACCCAGATTTTCTTACTGCAGTCCAATTCTTCTTCCATTTTTGCCCTATTTTTCATGATTCTGTGGTTGAAAAATTATTGGTTATATGTGAGAGCTTCACAGCCCATAGCAATTTAATAAGTTTACATGCCTAATGAAGTGTGTGCTGCTTTAAGTTTAAAATAAAAAGGAACTTTGCCCTGAGGTCAAGCCCTCCTTTGTAATTTGAACTCTGAACCACTTTTCTTAAATGGTATAAATTTACACATGCTCTGACTCCCCCAAAAATTGTTTCTTGGGAAGTCAGCATTCTTCTGAGTTTTCAAGAACAGTGATATTTTTCTGATTCCCAAGAAATTGATGAATTCAGTCATTTGAGTCAATGAGTTGATATAGGCTTGGGGACTTTGAAAAGGGGATTGGAGATGAGCTATGAGTAACAGCGACTAACAAACTGGGGTCAGTGATTTTTGAATGAAAACTAAGTGATATTCCTCAGGGCACAGTAACTCCTGTTATTCCTGGTGTAGTCCAACAGGGACGGTCCTTAGAGTGAGATATAACTGCTTCAAAGCTGATTTTTTTTTTTTTTTGGCTGCACTCTTGCACGGCTTGCAGGATCTTAGTTCTCCAGACAGGGATGGAACCTGGGCCCCTGGCAGTGGAAGTGCGGAGTCCTAACCACTGGACTGCCTGAGAATTCCCTGAGATGTAACTGCTTCAAATCATCTCTCTAGGATGCCAGCCTTATACAGTCTTTCCTTTAAGCAGTGAGATGCAAAATGTATTTTTTTCAAGGCCAGTGGCAGAAGGACCTCTGGGCCCAAAGACTGCCGCCGAATGTCCTATGAGTCAGCTCCAAGCTCAGGAAAGCATACAATGATCGGTCCTATTTCAGATTCCTTCAGTTCAAAGGATTTTTCCCTTAAAAGCTGGGCCTGAGATGAATGCTCCTGGTGGTCAGGAGCTCACAGCAACACTTAGAGCCTCTTGCATGAATTCCAGAGTTCCCCATCCCACGCTCCCCAACCATGCCCACTGCAGTTCCATTGGCAGCTGGCCAAGCGCAAATCTCTCTTCACAGCTGCCCCATCATTTTCTAGCCATGTGGCCTGGGACACATTGCATTCTTTATGCTTTGTGAGGGAATCAAATACTTCAGAGTATCACTGGGACATAAATGAGATGGCAGAAATAAAAACCCTAGCACCAAATTTCCAAACAAATACTACATCCTAATTGTTACGAGTTTGGGTCCAGACATTTGGCTTGATTTGATAGTATTGCTGCCACCATCTTGTTATAAAACCTTGGCGAGGTTTCAAAACATCTTTGCGTCATTTTCTTCACGTCTCAAATGAGGATGGAAATGGTTACTGTCACATAAGCCTGGTGAGGAGCAGGTTAAGAGAATGCATAGAAAGCACTTAGCGCAGTGCTTGGCACATGGCAAACACTCAGTATCTTTTAGTTCTTGTTCAGTATCTTTTAGTTCTTGTTCTTTTCTAGAATGTTTTTTATACTTGACTGTGTCTCTTCAAACAGAGCTAACTTGTGTTCTGAGAGGTGGACATTAGAGTCACAGGGGGATGCAGCTCTCCAGCAAGATGAGTCCACGGGGTGCACACCCAGCTCTGTCCTCAGCACCCTGCCTCCAGCCTAGAGCTACCCACAGCGGGGCACCACCACGAGTTCTCCCTCCAGAAGGGTCAAACCCACATCCTGACTCCAGCCTGGCCTTTGCCTATTTGTGGTGGGAGGGGCGGATTTCTTTTGCCAGCAGGTTTTGTTCATTGATGTGAGGGACAGGAAACAGTAGCTGTTGAATGACCACTGACCACTAGGCATTCAGTAGTGGCTGCTGTCCCCTGAGGCCAGCTAGGACTTGTCAGAAGAGAAATATAGGTGTGATGGAGCCTGTAACACCTGGTCTCAGCTCACTTTCTCCACAATAAGGAATCAGCTTGTACCCGCAGTGGAAACAGTATGGTTTGCAGCGGAGCTGGCAGGCGGTAGGGAAGCATTACCCTTACCCTTAATGCTCAGAGACTCAGATCTCTGCAGTAAACACCATTTAGCTAATTCACCCGTGCAAGGCCATCAAGGGAAGGATTTTTACAAACGGAAGCCATAGCCACCAGAGTGGGCATGCTTGAGGACTAGAACTCAGGTTGTCCTGGGGAATTATGAGAAGTTACAGGATCCTGAAATTCTATGGGAGCTTTTAATTGGTAATTGAAGGCAGAGATGGGACAACACATTTGAAAGGATTTGGGAGTTTGCACTTTTCCTGGAAGCACCTTGTCTAAATGGGTTGGCTTTTTTCCAGATTGTAGACAGTTGAGGTTCAAAAATATATTTTTTCTTTCTTTCTTTCAAATAGGGAACTTTTTTTTTTGAGAAAGAATATAAAACTCTGAGATTTTAGGTGTCCAATATTATAATTCAATTTCATAGGAAGAGTAATAAAAATTATTTTTCTGTGATGTTGAATAATATAATAATTAGTGCTGTGCAGTTAGACCGGGTAAGAGTGAAGCAATCCCTGGGGGAGGAAGGTGGCTTAGTGACTTGTCCCCTAAAGTGTTTTTCTAGGAAAATATAGCTAGGATGAGTCTGCTTGCCTTCATCCTGTATTTCTCATTCCCTTAGCTTCCCTCTACTATGTGTGTAGGTGATCCTATTATTCTTCTAGTGCCATTATTCATTCAACATGTTTTTGAGTCTTTCTGTGAGCCAAGCCCCTCTGCTTGGAGTTGGGAATGTACATGTAAACAAAGCAAAGCAGGTTTGGGTCCCTGCCCTCACAAAGTGCAGTGGAATGCAGGCTATAGACAATTAAGCAGTAATTGCAATGCAATGAGAAAAGTGCAATGGTTGTGAAGCCCAAGGGGCTCATGGGAGCCCACAGGATGGGCATCCATCTAAACCAGACTGAGAGAGAGGTCGGGGAAGCTGGAGGGAACCCCATAATGGGGGTGGGGCAGGAGCAGGGAGAGTCCTTCAACTCACAAAGGCAGGGTGGTAAGGGTGACAAGGAGCACTGCCCCCAGGGAATTTTGACTTCACCCTCAGGGCCACGTCTTGGAAGTCAGAAGAAGGTTTTCCATGGGGAATGACACCCTCAGATTTACGTTTAGAAATGCATCCTCCTCTGTGCCTCTCCAGCCAGTCCATTTCATTTCACGACTCTCTAGCAGTCCTATAATTACTTAGGCCCAGCCTCTATTTAGACTTCCTTCCAGACTCATGGTCCAGAGAAGAATGACAAACTGCCAAAGAGTAATTTTGTATGAAAGGTAAAATAATGAATCTTATAAATATGAAACTTGTATGTCAAATATTAATGTCAAAAATTAACTTAACTCATTAGTTAATGAGGGAACTGGTAAGACGTTACAACCAGTTCAAAGGAGAATTCAAAGAACCACATATTTATGTGCCCTAAAGGAAAGCTAAAATAAGTTTATAAATGGATGCAGAAATGGGTCTGTCCATAGTGCAATAATCAACCTCATGCAACTAACACACATCTATGGATAAAATAATTTACATTGTTATACGTTTTCCGTTATTTACAGAGCTGGAGAATAACTCAAAAGTGGAGATAACCCAGATGGAAACTTCTGCATCTTTTTGGTCCATTTCAAAGTTTTTCATAATTTTTCCTGACAGGTTCTAGAAGCCTGCATTCATTTCTGAGCTTTGCCATTCTAATCTGGACCCTGAAAGTCCAGCCACTTCCCCTTCTGGACCTCAGTCTTTCCATTTTAATTTATTCATATACTGAGCCTCTGTGTGTGATACTATTTAAACAAAGCAAGCCACTGAAACAATAATTTATACTCTATGTAGGGTTGCCAGATTCACAAATAAAAACACAGGATGCCAGTTAAAATTGAATATCAGATAAACATCAAATACTTTTTTAGTGTATGCATATCTCAAATGTTGCATGGGACATACTTGGACTAAAAAAATATTCTTAATTTGTCTGAAATTCCAGTTTAAGTGCTCCATGTTTTATCTGACAACCCTACCAATATGCAAAGGGTGAAGCAAGGGATGTAGACTGCAGTGTTCAGAGTCCACGAGAGAAGGAGGTCAATTCAAATATCGTATGATTTCGCTTATATGTGGAATCTTAAAAAATGGTACAAGTGAAATTATTTACAAAACAGGAATAGAGTTACAGATGTAGAAAACAATCTTATGGTTACCAGTGGGGAAAAGTGAGGGGAGGGATAAATTGGGAGATGGAGATTGCCTTATACACACTACTACATAAAATAGATAACTAGTAAGGACCTACTGTATAGCACAGGGAACTCTACTCAATACTCTGTAATGCCCTGTATAGGAATAGAATCTAAAAAAGAGTGGATATATGTACATGTATAAATGATTCACTTTGCTGTACACCTGAAACTAACACAACATTGTAAGTCAACTATACTCCAATAAATTTTTTTTTTTTTTTTTTTTTTTTTGTGTGTGTGTGTGTGTGTGGTACGCGGGCCTCTCACTGTTGTGGCTTCTCCCATTGCGGAGCACAGGCTCCGGACGCGCAGGGTCAGCAGCCATGGCTCACGGGCCCAGCCGCTCCATGGCATGTGGGATCTTCCCGGACCGGGGCACGAACCCGTGTCCCCTGCATCAACAGGCGGATTCTCAACCACTGTGCCACCAGGGAAGCCCCTAAATAAATTTTAAAAAAAAGACTTGGAAAGCTCGAGACTCCATATCTGAAGTTTTAAATTTTGTTTTGTTTAGTTATGAATCCTAAGGAGAGAGATCTCATTCAATACAAAACTGGGGTATAGGCTACAGATTGGCAGAAACCTATGTTCCAGAAGGACAGAGAGGGGAAGCAGCCAGTGGAGAGATTGTTTTCCTTCTATTATCTTCCTCCCATTCATTGGGGTCAGACAGGTATTTGCTTGTCATAGGAGAGGACACTGGCTATGCAAGTTCCATCCCTCAGGGGTGGTTCTCTGCTGGCCTTAGAGAAGATCTCCGTCCCTAATTAGCTCAGCCTAGGGCCTTAGGTTACTGTGCGTCTGCTTGAGGCCAGCAGGTGCTTCAGGTGCTGTGTCGAGTTTTTTGGGGTTCACAGAACACTGTGCGTTGGGAGGGACCCATTTCTGGTTCTTACAGACTTTTATAGGATTTAATCATTCACATTGGATAACTATTCATTTTCTTTCTTTTTTTTCCTAATTGTACAGTTGTCCGACAGATGAAAACTCTAATCTTAGCACGAGTAAGTGGCAGAATCTCTGTCCCTGGATTTGAAATAACTGAAGATTACAGAGTCCAGCTTCCCAGGGCAGATGCAGAGGAAGAAAATTCTTATGCAGGAATTCTTATATGTTTTAGGGGGAAACTGGACAGTCAAGAGCAAATTCTGTCCTTACGGAGAATGCTAGACAGAGAAAGGTCCACTGGCCACTGGTCCTTAGGAGATGGTGGGGAGAGAGAGATTGGGGTATTTATGGCTTTATCAGAAGCGGTCTGTCTACCAAGATTCTCTGGCAATTAGTAACCAGGAAGGTGTCTGTAAAATTGCAGAGTAGACCAAGGTTAGCTTTGATGCTGTGTCCTCATGTTTTTAGATTCTCTTTCTTTTCCCTTGGAACTTCCTCCTGCTCCTGGAATCTCATTACTCAGCGTCCTAGGAATTGCTTCTTTCCAAGATCCTAAGTCTTGTCTTTCAGGCTTGGGCTTCCTGCCAGATGGGCCTGACTCTAGTTCTCTAACTGTGAGATCTAGGGCAAGTTACTCTCTATAAAAAGGTAGCTGGTTACTACTGCATGTGATAATATTTGCTATGTAGAGAAATGACAGATGGAAAGCCCTCAAGAAGTCACAATGAGGGAGGGTATTACATTGAGCAGTCTACTATACACTGATGACCATGGAGTCATCTATATACACACATTGAATTCTCATAATAATCCTGTGAGAGGGGTAGTATAATTAATCCTCTTTTGCAACAAGGGAAAGTGAGGCACAATTAAATCAATTCGCTTAAGACTGGACAGTTTTAAGTGCTGATGCTAATATGTGAACAGGGAGCCTAGCACATGGGACTATAGTATTAGCTGTGATGCTCAGAGCCTCTCTAAAAATGTTAGTTATTATTATCATTACAGTTGTTGTTATTATTCCTAACGATTCTAGAGAACACTAGGACCCAAGAGAGTGTAACAGCTCTTCATTTCCCTAGTCATACTCATTTGGGAAGATTCATAATGCATCTCAATATATTAAAGTATCTGAAAAGTCAGATAGTAAAAACACCATTTAGTTTTTTTTTTTTTTTTTTTTTTTTGCGGTATGCGGGCCTCTCACTGTTGTGGCCTCTCCCGTTGCGGAGCACAGGCTCCGGACGCACAGGCTCAGCGGCCATGGCTCACGGGCTCAGTCGCTCCGCGGCATGTGGGATCCTCCCGGACCAGGGCACGAACCCGTGTCTCCTGCATCGGCAGGCGGATTCTCAACCACTGCGCCACCAGGGAAGCCCCCATTTAGTTTTTTAAAATAGACTTTAAAAATCTTGGAATTCTTTTGGATACACATAAAAGTTGCACAGATAGTCCCGAAAATTCCCACGTGTCCTGTACCCATTTCCCCAGTTGTTAAGATCTGATGTTAGTGTGATACATTTGTCACAACTAATGAACCAATGTTAACGCATCATTATGAGCAAAAAAATCCATACTTTGTTCAGATTTCTTCAGCTTTTATGCAATGTTCCCAGGCTTCCACCCAAGATACCACATGCCATTGAGTCATCATGTCTCCTTGTTTCCTCTTGGCTTGGACAGTTTCTCAGACTTCTCTTGTTTTTTAAGGATCTTGATCGTTTCAAAGAGTACTGGTCGGGAATTTGGCAGAATACCCCTCAACTTGGCTATGTCTGTTGGTTTTCTCATGGTTAGACAGGGGCTATTGGTTTTGAGGACAAATACCATGATGTATAGTACCATTCTCATCACTTCATGTCAAAGGTACATATCATCAATTTGCCTTATTAGTGAAAATGTTAAGCTTGATCCTCTGGCGAAAGTGTTTGTCATGTTTCTCCACTGTTAAATTATTATTGTTTTCCCTTCTTTCTATACCAAACTCTTTGGAAAGAAGTCACTAGTCACAGCCCATGCTTAAGGGGTGGGAAGTTATACTCTACCTCTTTGCAAGGGGAGTGTCTACAGAAATTATTTGTAATTCTTCTGCATATGAAATTCATCTCTTTCCCCCTATTTATTTATTCAGCCATTTACTTATATCAGTATGGATTCATGGATATTGGTTTTATACTTTGGGTTATAATCCAATACTATATTATGTATCTCTTTATTCAAATGGTTCCACTGTTAGCCATTGGAAGCTCTTTCAGTTGGCTCCTGTGTCCCATATCCCGATCAGCAGTGTGTGTGTGTGTGTGTGTGTGTGTGTGTGTGTGTGTGTGTGTGTTTGAGCACTTCCTTACTTTCTGACACTACTAGGTACTCCAGGCTCATCTTATACATTCACTGCCCCAGCTCTAGAATTCACCATTTTTTCAAGAAGCCTTTCTTCCTTTTATTGGAGAATTGGGTGCTGGGTGGGCTCATTGCTACTGAGGTGTTATTGCTCTGGGCCCTCTCAGTGGACAGAGTTTGAAACTATATGTATGTATACTGACCCATTTACTGTCTCCAAGCAAATATTTCCCAAGCTTCTTTGAATACAGGCCTTCCCGCAAATGCTCAAAACATTGCTTAATATTTCTCAGAATGTTTGTATTCCATAGAAGTGACTTACTACATGGTACTATAGCAATGGCATTTGTGTATCTGGGTTTCAACAAGTATTAATAACCATAGTCATGATGATAGTAATAGTTAGTGATTATTGATTATCTATTCTGTACTAGGCATGGTGCTGGCCTTGGAACTAGGATAGTGGGATAGACTCCTAGGTCCTTATTCTTAGGGACTCTGTAGGTGACTTACAAGGCCTTTGATGACTGGGTCTCCGCTAATTGTGGTCTCTACTCTCTCACCACAGGTTGTCTTTCTCTCTGTAACCACACCCAACATCCCTCTTCTCCAGGCTCTCTCTTACTTGTAGACCTTCACAGAAAGGTCTAGATGTTTCTGGAAAAATCTTTCTTTTCATCCATCCAATCCCAACTCATTTTGCAGGTCTTGAGTAAAAGATTACTTGTTCAAGATTTCTCTGCCCTCAACCTGTGCTCCGCATCAAGATCCTGTTTTCAAGCATGTCTTTCCATAGCGCCCTTTACTTACCTAAAGAGGCACTTACTCCACTGATTGTACTTGGTTGGCTGCCTTCTGTTTGGATTAAGCTCTTTGAGGGAAGGACCATATCAGCCTTGCTCACTGTTTATTCTCAGTGCCTGGCCCTAGTCCAGGGTGTTCAATATTCTGCAGATAAGTGAGTGAACAGATGAACGTATGAGGCATCATGGAAGGCTTCTAGGAGCTGGTGATGTTTGAGTTAAACCAAGAGAAGAAAAGATGAGGTTTCAGTAAGGCTACGAACCTTAATAGTTAAGTTAAATGGTTGATAATAGGTTGAACCATATGAAATTGTAGTTTCTCTCAGTCAAAAATGGTTGAATATTCATAAGGGTCAACCTAATAATAGCTAACACGATTGAACATTCAGTATGTGCTTTAAGGTCTTTGCATGTATTGACTCATTATTGATGTGGTCAATCCAATTAGGTAAATACTTCTATTATTTACATTTGACCAATGAAGCAACTGAGGCACAGAGAAGGTGAGTAACAGACCCAGGGTCACACAGCCCAGTAGGAAATGTAGGGCTCCAGCCCAGAATGCCTGCTTCAGAACCCTGAGCCCTTAGCCAATATCTTGAAAGCAAGGAGGGTGAGGCACATGGAAGGACATTAAAGAGGGTATGAGAAGATGAGACGTGTGCATTTTCCATAAAATAGAAAGTCCGTTGGGCAGACTGAAGATTAGGAAGAGTGGCAGCCATCTTGAGATGGTCATCCTGAAATTAGCAGTTTCTTTTCACCTTTTCCTTTAACCAGGGCACTTCCTGACCCCCTCTTTCTGCCAACCAAGGTACCTTCAGCATGTACAGACTCCAGCCTGGCATTTCAAGGGGTTTAAAGCCAAACCATGCCAGCTCTGCCCAAGGCATCAGCTCTGCCCCGCCGAACCCACTGGAGGCCACATATTTGTGCTGCTTGCTGTGGGCTTCATGGTTTTTAGTGGGTAGTTCTATAAGAGCCCTTTTCTGGCAAGAAAGAAGACTGCTTCTCCCTTTTGCTAAGGCTCTTTTCCTGGAAGTTTGCCGGTGGATTTTGGATATGGTCATATTTACTGAAAGAGGCAGCTACGGTGTTTGGCTCTTGCCATCTAAGATTTTATTGAGAGAGTGAGGAAAGGAGCCTCAGGTCCCAGACAAGTGCTTTAATTGCTCTAATGATCCTATGGAGCTCTCAAAGGGCTCAGTGAGCTTTCACGTCTGTAAAATGGAAGCGTGATCTGCCTGCTCCGTTGAGTTCCAGCCCCTCTGAATCCCCAATCTACATGGTGGTTCTCAACACACAATGGTTCAGACTGATGCTCCCGCACAGCTTTGCTCCAAAAACATGTTCTGTGTCCTGTCTGCCCCAGCAGAGCGATATAGAATGCAAAGAGAGGTCACAAAGAGGAACCATTAAAAATCCTTCAGAATCACTTGTGAATTATTTACAAAAAGGATTGAGATGTATTAGGATGTCTTTATTTGCATGAACAGACACTCTGCTGTTTGTATGAACGAATGACTGCTTCCAAGACAAAAATCCCTTGAACTTGAGTAAAAACAGATCTTGGGTAAAGACCCCAGTGATTAGAAGTAAGAAGCTTGAAATGACAAGCTGATGGCTTGATGGCTTGGGCTTCAAATGGAATTCCACTGACTGAACCTTTAAGTATAATTAAGCGCAAAACACCACCTGAAGGAACACTGAGGATTTGATGTAAACCTGCAGAAGCCAGAAGATTCAGCTGCGGCTCTGAAGTCACCAGGCTCATCCTGCCCGGGTTAGAGGGCGCTTTGATACTGTTTTCGCTCCGGGGAGGCGGAGCGGGGAGCAGCTTGTGTAATTGCCTAGACCGAAAGGACCGGGAAAAGGGGAACAAAAGCTCGAATTAAAGGCAAAGTGCATGCCAGTTTTCACCGCTTTCCTTTCGTCAGCTGAAGGAAACCTAGAGATTCTATTGAGCACATTTAGAAATGAAGTTTCCTGATCTGGACAATCAAATGCTTGAACTGTACAAAGAAAATAGACCCCTCAACCCTCCACTTAACATAACCCGAAATCCTGTTACAACATACCTCAGCCACGGGGGCGCTGTTCCTTCAGGACCCAACTCCTTCCCTTTGAGGTGAGGAAGGCTTGCCATCAAGACCCCTCAGACTGATGCTTTCGTCCTGCACTTGTGGAAACTATTTTACTCCCTCGCAAATATATGAGAAAATAAACGTTAGCTTCCCTCAGAGGCAGCACAATGGGACAGAATGGGTGTCCTGGGTAGGAATCAGCCCAGCCCGGCAAATCCATAAAATAGGAACAAAACATCCCTCCTAGGACTTAGGACTTCAGGGTGGTGAGGGCCTTTAAAATTTTTTTTAACATTTGCCCGTTATTTATCATGTGGCCCTTATAGTAGCAAGTTGTCCTGGAAAGACAAAATCGGTTAATACACATAGAAGGAGGAGGCAGTGAGGAGACACCCAACATTTATAAAGTGACCGTGAAGGACCATTATACTTATATTATAATCACATAATTTAATTTTACTTCATTTTTGTAAAAATCTATGAAGTAGGTTTTCCAGAGATGAGGTGACAGCTCAGAGAAGTTAAGTAACTTACTCAAAGTCACACAGCAATTATGGGGCAGAGCTGAGATGTAAACTCCCCAAACCATGTTTATTTCTACCACAGGATGTGGAAAATACTTTTCAAGTGCAGTCATAGAGTGTATCATAACATTCTTTCTTTCCTCCTAGTAAAGCTTCTTGCAAGAGTTTTCGTAAATCCTGCCTGCAGGTCACCGAGAAGAGAGCTTTTAATTGCAGAGATGGCCGGAGTAAAGGGAAGGGAACAGGGACGTGATAACTGGGAGGAATACCACGTTTCCACATTTGTCTGCCCAGATTGGCAGGGCATTGTCTAGGGGCTTGGCACTTTCCCCATAATCAGGATGCATCTTTTGAAAGGAAATGAGAAGTTGCTCAGAAAGAGTAATTAGATAATTGGTTCGGGGGAAGGGGACTTGCTAGACCAGGAGTAGTTTTCAACTCCATGACACTTTTCATCTGCTTTAGAATGTGCAATAGTTCTGAAAAATTCATCCTATGTGATACAATGAATATTTCTTTCCTACATGATAGAAACAGAATATCATGGCTGGGACTCAGATCAGAGTTTAAGAAAAAAAAAAGGGGCAAATCAGTACCTATCTCATAGGGCTGTTATGAGGATTCAATGTTGATAACGCACTTAAAACAGACCCTGGCACATAGTAGCAATGTAGGTATTTAAAGTCAGTGGGTTGCCCTGTTATCCTTACTAAGACATGCGTTCCAAGGGTAGTGTATATTCTTGTCAGGCAATAAAGGCTCATTAAAGTTTAATGGATGATAAACCCAGGGTGACCATAATGGTCTCAAAAATATGTGAAATTCTCAAATCCACACCTATTTTGTTTCTCACTGAGTGTGTATATGTTTCTCATTAAGTGTATATAGGAGTGTAAGAAATTACAAAATCAATATTGAGCCTGTTCAAACTTCTCTTCTCCAAAACTGGGAATTCATCTATGTAAGTCTCTTAAGATATGTGCACCCCAATGTTCATCACAGCACTATTTATAATAGCCAAGACATGGAGACAAACTAAATGTCTATTGGCAGATGAATGGATAATGAAAATGCGATATCTATATATCTATCTATAGATATCTATCTATATATCGATCGATAGATATATATCTATGTATCTATTGATCGATATATAGATACATATAGATATATAGATACATAGATATATAGATATAGATATATAGCTAAATAGATACACAATGGAATATTACTCAACCATAATGAAGAATGAAAATACCATTCGTAGTAACATGGATGGACCTAGAGATTGTCATACTAAGTGAAGTAAATCAGACAGAGAAAGATAAATATCATATGATATTGCTCATATGTGGAATCTAAAAAAAAAAAAAAGATACAGGTGAACTTATACACAAAACAGAAATAGACCCACAGATATACAAAAGAAACTAATGGTTACCAAAGGGGGAAGAGAAGGGGAGGGATAAATTAGGAGTTTGGGATTAACATATACACACTACTATATGTAAAATAGATAAACAACAAGGACCTACTGTATAGCACAGGGAGCTATACTCAGTATTTTTTAATAACCTATAAGGGAAAAGAATACATACATACATATATATATATATATATATATATATATATATAAAATAGAACTAAATCTCTGTGCTATACACCTAAAACTAACACAACATTGTCAATCATCTATACTTCAATAAAAAATAAATTAAAAAATAAAAATAATGGGACTTCCCTGGTGGCACAGTGGTTAAGAATCCACCTGCCAATGCAGGGGACACACTACTGAGCCTGCGCTCTAGAGCCCGTGAGCCACAACTGCTGAGCCCATGAGCCGCAACTACTGAAGCCCACACGCCTAGAGCCCATGCTCTGCAGCAAGAGAAGCCACCACAGTGAGAAGCCCACACACTGCAACGAAGAGTAGCCCCCCTTGCCAAAACTAGGGAAAAGACCCAATGCAGCAAAAAAAAAAAAAATTTTTTTTAAAATAATAAATATTAATAAAAAAATGCCTTTTGCAGTAAAAAATTAATAAGTTTCAGAGAGAATTATTACATATAAAAATGTTTGGAGCTTCAAGTTTTAACCATGCAAGTGGGTACCATTCCATGTGGCTCTCTGAAATGCTCAAGTTGGTTGGTGAAATGGATGCATAGAAGTTATTACAGGTAAGCACTTCATGATACCTAAAGGGTCCATTCGTAATCTTCAATAAAGTGTCGGCTTATCCGTATGCAGCTCCCAACCCCCTTTGCAACAGCGAGAGTGAGGAAGGTGCTACAACAAATTACTTGATTAGCTATCTTTCAAAATTAAATTGGTTCTGATCTGGATGTTGTAAAAAAAAAAAAAAAAAAAATCTAAGGCCTGGGGAAGATTACAGTGTTTATAAATCAAAAGCAGCTGCTTCTATTTGTCATGGCATTTTGTTTAAAAAAAAAAAATCTTGATTCGACAATCCCCCTTTCAGGTTTGAGTTCACTACAAATGTGAAAAATAGGCAAGGTATTAAAGCACAAAGGACAGGTTTTATCACGGAAATTCTAAAATGCCCTTAACTGTGGTGGTGGTGTGATGTGTCAGCTTGGCCATCCATCAGAGAAAGCTAACCCAGGAGCTGATAAAGACAGGTAGTTTTATAGATTTCGGGAGCCAGGCAGTTGGGTTTCCGTAGAGAATAGAAGTACACTGAGAAGAAAGTATGCTAAGAAAAGGCTGGTGTGAAGGTACACACAGTTCTCATTTACACACTGTACTAAGTCCTGGGTTGCCTGTTTATGTCTCTGCTGAGGACGGTGCAATTTAACAAGAGGCCCTTTCATAGTTACCACATTGCTTTGGGTCCTAAGCATCTTTCCGTTTCTGGTTCATTCCCAAAAGTTACTTTGTAAGAGTGTTGAGTTTAGCTCCGGCTTAACTGGGACAACTAGACAGCTCAGAGGCCCCACATCTGCGTTCTTCTCCAGTGAGTCTGTGGACGGTGACTCTAGGATGTTCTAACACTTGAAACTTTCCTCCTGGTTGTCAAGGAAAATACTTAGTCGTTCCATTAGACTGCTTTGTATTATGTGCAGGGTCACACAGACCTAAGTCTGAATCCTGCCTTCACCCCATACTAGTTTTATCACGTAGCAGGTAGGTCACGCTAATCAGGCTCTCTGAATCTCAGTTTGTAGAATGTGGCCAGGAAGTGCTGACATGGAAGGCATGTGGCAAGGATTCTGTGTCTGCTATTTAGCGGGTGCATTCATCACTGCTTGCTGTTATTGATCGTAGACCTTTGAAAATGGCATAAAGGGGCAACGTTGCATTTGAGGTCACCTGCTGTGTGTCTTCGAGCAGATACGTTTCAGAACTCTCTGAGCTTCAGTTTCCTCATCTGTAAAACAGGAATAACTATACCCATCTCGTTGGGTTTTTGTGAAGATTAGTGAAAGGTTTGGTGAGTGTCTAGAATGTAGTAAGCATTGAATAAGTGGATTAATGGTAGTTGTGTTATTTTTGTTATTGCTAGTTGAGGCCACGGCTATAAATAAGGAAATAATCAACTTCTCTATCACTGTACTCTGTTACATTGACTTCCTAGCGTCAGAAAGTTGTGCATAACTCTTTGCTTCTTTCTTGTCTCCCCTTCTATAGAATATAAGTTTATGAGGTCAGGGAGCCTTTATTTTTCTGTTTCACTGCAGTTTCCTCCAGCTCCTACTTCAATGTCTGACTCATCATGGGCACTCATAAATATTTGTAGGGTAAATGAATGAATGAATGAATGAAGAGGCTTTAGGTGGAACACCACTTCCTCCCTCCCTTTGGGGTCCCTGGGCCACTGTGCAGTAGCGCTGTCTGCCTGATGCCTGGTTGATTGTTCCGCTGTGTGCCTCGTCCTCTGAGAAGATTCTCTCCACCTCTTGGCATCTTCTCAGGCCACCTCCTTCCCCTGCCCGCTGCCCCTCCCCCAACCGGCATGTGCTCAGGGAATGCAAACTAATTTAACCAAAGCCAAACATAATTAGGAGAGTAAATCTGCAGCTACTGCTGCTGCTGTTGCTGGAGCAGCAGGAAAAAAAAAAAAGTCTTACAGTGCATTCCAAAATGAAATCCAGTCTGGCGGCCTCTTTGGACCCCCTACTGTTAGTGTAATGGCTGTGCCTAGGTGTCCCCTACCCCACTAGGCTGGGAGGGGAAGAGTTAATTGCACAGTGGCACCCCTTGGCTGCCAGTAGTGTCACGATAATGTCCACCCTAAGCATGTGCTAGTTCTTAAGGATTCACCGTTGATATTCGACACAAGACCATGCCAAATCCCAGCTGCTTCTTTCCTTCGTTCATGTGTTCCTTTAGTTCCTCGGTTCACGCATTCATTCATGTGTTTACTTATTCATCCACTTACCAGTGCTCAACCAGGTTCTGCGATTGTGCCAGGCACTGTGCCGAGTGTTTGAATTACAGCAGACAGGAGAAGCTGGTGCAGAGCGTGGGTGTGGGATGTCTTGGGGGCTGGCAATTTGGGGAAGACTAGTCCAGGAGGTGCCTTTTGGTTTCTCTTGGTTTCTGCTTAGACCCCTGAATAGAGCTCATGCCATAGATCTCACAGGGACAGGAAGGCTCAGCATTTGAAGAACTAGCATAGCAAGCGCTTTCCTCTGACTTTGGTTTTACATCTATTTGGGTTGCTTGAGGTGGGGGAACCTGACTCCACAGAGCACCCCCTTTCTATTACCACCTCTGAAGTCCCGCTTCAGCCATTCCTTGGATCGTGCCCCCATGGACAGTACAGTCTCGGGCTCCTTGGGCACTCTTGCCGTAGGTGAAAGGCTATAGAAGAAGCTCTTGGGACTTTCTTGAAGCCCGATATCACACATCTGTCTGCGTCTCCTTGCCTAACTCCCATGCCCAAACTTCACTGCTGTACAGGGAACACCAAGCCGAAGCAGAGGAGGGAAGCATCCTAGCAGCCGGAAGGAAAGATGATGAAACATCCGTATCTGAGCTTAGTTACATTCAAACCTAAGTGGTGGGAAGCAAATCTGAATCCAGGTCCTGACATACCCCCCGCTCCGCGTTTCTGATAATAATTTTTACAATGTAGTGAGTGCTTGCAGTAGGTCTTGAACTTTGTTAAGCTCTTTATACATGGAAGTGTGCTGAACCCTTACAACTGTCCTGCAAGGCTGTGAAAGGATTCCCGCTTTTGAGTAACAAAATCAAGGCTCGACAATAGGCGGTGACTTGCCAGGGCTATATGCCTTCTAAGTGGCAGAACTACGGTTTGAATGAAGGTTAGCCCTTATTTTGCTACGGGGGCATCATCTTGTTTGCTTATAATAAATCCTGTTGCACCCTAGGTTTATTACCTATTTACTCTTGTGTGTACTCTGTTGGCCATATGCTTTTTGAGGCAGGGCTGTATCTTTAGGTTCCCTCTCTGCCCCCAGCCCTTAGCACAATCCCTGACTTAGCATGACCGTTCCATACACATTTATGGAATAAAGGAGGGAACAAATGAATCAATGCCACTTCAGTACCTGGTACTTCTTCCGTCCTCTACAGCAGCCTTGAAAAAAATCAAGCTTTCTCACAGAGAAGATTTTCATTTCTGTTTTGTGACTTACTTTATTTAAATATCAGCAGTGAGTCCCCTCCCTTTCAGGGCCTGTAAGACAGCTCCTCTTCTGAGGCAAGACAGCTGGGAGGGTGTGTTGGGTCATCACTTGGCCAGCGCCAGGGATGCATTCATGAGGGATCTGGAGCCTGCAGAACTTGGGCTCCAGTTTGGTGTGGGGAGGAGAGGCAGGTGCCTGTGGTTTCTGGTGAGGCACGAGTATTTCCCAGGGACAGGAAGGCTCGGCCATTTGAGGAGTTGCAGTTGCAGTTGTTCTAAGTCTTACATCAACACTGAGAGGGAGGAGAGAGTGCAAGAGGAGAACTTATGTCCTGATAGCATGGCTCTTCCCCTTTCTTAGCCCTTAATGTCTGTGCCAACCATTTGGCCCTTAGAATATGCTACCATGATTTCTGTGTCTGCGTGTGTGTTCATGTGTGTGTGGCTTGCCACCCAGCCAGGGAGACTAAAAATTCATTCCTGGTGGGACCTGTTTGCATCCCCAGGCTCCAGTTTCTCATACTTGCAGGGTCATCGTGTAGGGGAGGAAAAACATCTTTTTCCTCTACCCATCTTAGGTTGTCCAGCTAGGATCCTGCAAATTAGACTGATTTACAAGAGAAAAACAAACAGGAGTTTATTCACATGTGCATCACACATACAAATGGGACCATTCAGTGATGACTAACTCAAAGAGGTGGTTAGAACTTGGACTTACATAGCATTTTAATGTAAGAACAAAACATTTGTAGAGAATTGACAAGACAAAGGAAAAGGACTTTGAATTTCTAGGAGCAGCAAATTGTGGGAAGGTAAATAAATATATGGGAAACTCATGGAAGATAAGGGCTAGTTAGCAAAGTTTGTTATGTAGATTCCTCTAGTGCTAATAAGGGTCGAAAGTTGTCTCTGGTGGTAATTTCTATCCTTCCTAGTGGGGGGGGGGCGGGAATCTTTACAAATTTAGGTCCTGCTTTTAAGCAAATAGGGGGAAGGCAGAGGGTTAACTTGTATCTGCTTCTTCTCAGTTACCTTCAGTTCTAAATAATGCTTATGCCAAAGTGGCATATTTGGGGGTGACATATTCTGATCCCCTTCACCAGTCAACAAATATGTATCCATATTGGGAGCCCACAAGTGCCAGGCAGCTCAGGTCTACAGCAGTGAGCACGGCAGATAAAAATGTCTGCTTTGTTGAGCTCGCATTCTAGTTGGGGTAAGACAGACAATAAACAAATAAACATGTAGGAGAGCAGATGCTCCAAACTTTTGTGTTGGATAATGATGCCGACTACAGCATTCACCAGCTCCACTAATGAGTCTCCCTGGAAACTTGAGTGGTTGATAAGCGTATTAAGAACCTAGAAAAGTCATACTAGTAGATTGGCTGACTTATGAGTTACAGAAGCCTGTGGATCATGATAGATGCAGGATTCTGTCAATTACATTCTGGCTGGGAAGAAATTCAATTAAAATGTATATGTTGAAACTTTCTTCTTAAAGTATTTGTTCCAGAAATCAGAGCTCCCTTTTAGTGGTTGTTAATATCAGGAAATGAATATCTGATTACATTTTTCAAAGGCGAGTCCCTTAGCAGCAGGTGGAATCTCATCTTATCATAGCTTCTGCATAATTCATTTTGGGGGAAATCTCCTGAGTTTTGTTTTTAAAACTTGAGGAGGCAAATGAAGCTGGTTTGCGGGGGGGGGGTCATAGGAGTTTTTAAACCTTTCAGGATAAGCAAAAATACCTCATGTCCTTCCAGGAACAGACCCTGAAATGTGGATTCCTTGAGAAACGACAAAGGAGCTAGGGCATAGGCGAGGGGGAGCAAGTGTGAGCCTGCAAAAAGCCAGCCAGCAAGTGTGTTTTCCACGCTGCCTTGTTTATCCGTCATGCATGTCTTGGGAACTACTTTGCGTGCTTGGCTAGAGCTTATTATCATCACAGGAACATTATAGAACATTGTTTTCTTTTGCCTGGTCCAGTGGCTGCCCTGCCATTGAAACCACAATAGGCAATGCTCGCACACTGCATTTTGGCCTGTTTTTGGAGCCGGAATGGGCACCTGCTACTGTGTGTTATGGTGATGTGTCCTTCCTCAGCACACAGCGCTTCTGTGTCTCAGCAGAGCACGAGGGATTCTCCCGCGAGCTGCCCCTGCCCTCTTCCGTTCTGGCCTGGCCTGTTGTGGAACTAAGACCCAGGAAGTGACTGGGAAAAAGTTGGAATTGGTTTGCACTTTGGTCTGGGCTCTTTCTGAGCACTGGGGTAACTGGCCTGGGGTCCTCGGGACTCTTGGATGGAGCCATGTTTTTCGTGACAACAGACATTTTCTTTGTGTCACCTTTAATTTAACCACCCAGAGAATTCCTTCCAGGCTTTAAAAAAATAAACATATTTGTGCAAAATTGAGGTCATTAATTATATATATATATATATTTATATACATGTATAACTTTATATAGTGTTTATTTTATTCACTATTGGATCATATGTTCTTTCTATGATATTAATAATTGAGAAAATAACTCTTTTCCTTAATTATAAAGCAACACCCATTGCCTTCATCCATTCGGGCGGCTATAACAAAATACTGTAAACGGAGTGGCTTGAGAACAATAGAAGTTTACTTTTCACAATTCCGGAGGCTAGATGTTCAGAATCAAGGTTCTGGCATGGTCAGGTCCAGGTGAGGGCTTTCTCCCAGTTGCAAAGTACTGTCTTTTCATTTTAACTCCACATGGCATAAGGGAGGAAGGGGCTAGCTAGCTCTCTCTAGAGTCTCTTGTGTAAGTGCACTAATCCCATTCACGAAGGCTCCACCCTCATGACCTAAGCACCTCCCAAAGCCCCCACCTCCTAATTCCATCACATTGGGCATTAGGTTTTAACATGAATTTGGAGAGGACATTCAGATCATAGCACCCACTTACTGCAGAAAATTAGACACTGTGGAGAATTGGAAGGTATCTAAGTGTGGGAGAGAAAAGGGATGTGGTAGTCTATGCCCAAGGAGCCAGATCTTCAACACTACTTTATTGCTGAAGTAAAGAAAGTATGGTAGTGAAGAAAAAAATGGATGTTTCTGTCATTACTTTCGGGCGAATAAAAACAGGTACAGAAATGCATGAGGCATATAACAGGCTAGGGAGAGAGTTGCTGGGAGAAATCAGAAGGAAAGAGATTGACGGGTTACTGTGGCAGGTTGGGATGAGACACCAGAGAGCCTTGAATAGTGTACTGAGGAATTTGAACTTTATTTTCCGAGTAGGGGATTTTGCTCAATACTTTGACAAGTGGAGAGAAGGATCAGGAAGAAGGAAATGTTCTGAGGTTGTTGTTGGAGACCTGAAGGCTTGGGACCAGCCTCTGAGACCCTAGAAAGAGATATGTATCTTATCTGCCTCTAAGATTGGGTCATGGTCTGGAAGTCTGGAGAGCTGGCATTATGTGTTCCTTTGGAAATCACTTCCGTTGTTGCATAACCCCATAATTTTGCAGGTCCAAAAACTGAGATCCAGGGAGTGGAGCAAATTAGAGACACATGGCAATGGTTATCAGAGCATGTCTTTGTGAGTGAGTTGCCTGTCTCTCCAAGCCTCAGTGTCTTCACCTATAAAATGGGGTGAGAGAGTACGAGCCTCACAATGTTGTTAAAGGGATTAAAAGACACAAAGCATGTAAAGTATTTAGCATTGATGTTTGGCATCTGTAACAGTAACAGTAACTATTTAGGTAGCAGTAACTATTTTCACTGTCAGCAGTCATTGCCATCACCATCCTCATTATTTGTGTAGTGCAGGTAGTCTAGCATTAGTGGTTGATAAAACCTAATGTCAACCCCGGAAAAAAAAACCAAAAAAACCCCTAATGTCAAATGACTAGTAAAAGGCATATCTTCAGGCATCTTTGCCATGAGCACTGGCCCAGGAACAAGGCCTTAAGAATACCTCCCTGCCTGCTGATGATCTGCTTAATATAACATTTTTAATCACAAGGCTCTTGAAGATACATTTAAAAAAAGTAATTCAGTTTCATATCCATGATAGTGAGGGCCATTGGACATCCTGTAATTGGGTTCCAATGAAGATGCATTCGTTCCCATCCTGGCCTCTTTGGTATTGTAGTGGATTTAACCTATTGATTTCTTTCAGCCCCAGGTAGAGACACATAGGACTCTCTTTACCTGTGTCTGTTTCAGCAGAATTAGGACATGGGTTTGTTTAGAGGCTTCCTGTTCAGCTCTGCCTCTGAGCAGATCTGTACCTTCTCTTGTTCTTCCAGCTGGTCCCAGTGTGGGTGATAAAACACTTCCCACACAGAGCTTACCCAGATGCTAGGCCCCTGTGCCAGCAACTTGGCCCTCCCAGAGGAGCACTTTCTGGGTCTGTGACTTTCCCACACATGCACAGATATAAGGCTCTTCCTCATGTCCTGCCTGGATCACAGGGCTAGGAGGTGACAGACACTGGGTCAGGAGAAGAAGGAAAAATAAGAAGATTTAACACTGTCAGAGACATGCTATGCTCATTACAGATATTCACTCATTTATTGTGAGGTTTGGTGCTTGATAAAAGTTGCGGGGTTCAAGTCACGTAAGAAGTGTTTTTGGGTCTCTACCCCCATGTGTTTATGAGACAGCTGCCAGGTGATGCAGGTTCCACAGGAGCTGAGCTCCTTCCTCTCTGGGTGGGGCCTGCCTGCCTGGCCTGTGTTGTGCAGGAGAGGAGAAGAGAGCGTGTCTAGCTTACACGGACCTGCTGGACAAGTAAAAGATGTAGGGCCCCTTTATGAAACTCAGGCCCAGAGAGACACTAGACAAACATGTGTCCCTGGAGACCGCATATTTTAGTGATTTTGGGATCTGAACCCATACTGAAAAAGCATGAACAGATTTGGGGGTACATGGTGAGTAGAAAGACCTCTGGAGATACCCAGGCTTGGATCTGAGTCCTGGATGTGCTTTAATGTTCTCGGCCTCAGTTTCCTTATCTGTAAAATGGGACAAGTGATCCTTTATCTTGAAATTTTGGGGGATTAGATATGAAGTATGCAGAGTGCTCGTACCATATATCAGCTAGGCAGACTAGCAGCTAGTAATTATTCAATAAGTTGCATTGGTTCTTATTTCTTGTCTACATAGAGAACTTAAGTTCTACTAGATAGGTAGTGTTATTATCTCCATTTTACAGATGAGGAAGTTAAAACACAGATGTTAAGTAACTAGCCAACATCATACAGTAAGTAAGTGGCCCAGCTGGGATTCAAATCCAGGCGTCTGATCTTAAACCCCATGTTCTTAATCATTACGCTATTCTGCCTTTTACAGGAAGGCTGCTGGTTCAAATGTGCTGAGGTGTCCTGTAATTACTGTGTTCAAGTCATGAGGTCTGGCTGGAGTTGAGTGAATGCAGGAGGGAATATAAGGAGGTGAGGACAGAGAGGTGAAGGCAGCCAGCTGATAGCTGTGGGTCTCATGGGCTATTCTAAAGACTGCCTTTTCCTCTGCATTGATTGGGAACTACTGAGGGCATTTGAGCAGAGATGAGACATGATTTGTGTTTTGAACCCCTGTATTTTTTTTTAACATCTTTATTGGAGTATAACTGTTTTACAATGGTCGAACCCCTGTATTTTAATTCCCTCTCTTCTTCTTAATAATTGCTGGCATTTATTGGGTGCTGACTGCATGCATTATTATGCTAAGTGCTTTATGTGCCCTTTCTTATTTAATTCTCAAGCCAAATTTGTGAGGTGGGAATTTCCAGCCCCAATCTACAGATGAGGAAACTGAGGCTTAGAGAGTCTCAGGACTTGGTCAAAGATCCCATAGCTTGTAAACAGTGTAATCCAGTTTGGGTTAAAACAAAGTCTGCTTGGTTCTGAAACCAGTATTCTTTTTCTCTCCTATCTCCAAAGAGTTTCTTATCTGCTATTCTGTTGTGGTCCACAGACTTAGTCCCAAATGGTCCCCCCCAAGGGAGAGCCCTGCAACTGAGTTAGTGGTCCATTGCCGACTCATCAACACCAAGGAGAGGGGATTTCTCTTAATGTCACCTGCCATTATATCTCACCAAGCCCCCTCATGGTACAGATGGGGAAGGTGGGATGGTGACAGTGACACTCATGAAAATCAGAAATCTCTGAGCTGCTTGACATGAATTCTAGTTTCAGGTGTACCGGCAACTAGTTGTGTGATCTTAAGCACAGTGCTTATCCAACTGTAATCAAGAGTGCCTGTGAATTTGTGTTTCAATGTCTGTCTTCCCAGAAGCCTTCAGGAGGATGAGGTCAGTGTTTATCTCACTTCTTGCCGCATCCTCATTTCTTGGAGCAGTGTTTGACACACAGCAGAAGGCCAGTTACTATTTGAGTGAAAACTAATAATAGTTGGCTATTATGGAGTGCTTTCTCCCTACCAGGCACAGTATGTACATTTTTCCATGTCATTGAACAATGACAACTATTTAAGGGTGGATAATATTATCATCATCTCCATTTTACAGATGAGAGAAATTGAGGCCAGCAAGTCTTAGCAACTCATTCAAGATCACACAAATAAATAATGAAGGTGGACTCAGTGTCAATGACCTTGGATAGAAAATTAAAGACTAATTAGCTGGGCTTCTCTGGTGGCGCGGTGGTTGGGAGTCCGCCTGCCGATGCAGGGGACGCGGGTTCGTGCCGCAGTCTGGGAGGATCCCATGTGCCCTGGAGTGGCTGGGCCCGTGAGCCATGGCCACTGAGCCTGCGCGTCCGGAGCCTGTGCTCCGCAACGGGAGAGGCCACAACAGTGAGAGGCCCGCGAACCGAAAAAAAAAAAAAAAAGACTAATTAGCTTATGTCTGAGGGTCTTTCCAGTTCTAAAATTAGACCTGAAGAACCTGACTCCCAGCCTAAAGCTTTTTCATCCCTATCTCATTGTCTCCCTGTAACTCAGAGGAGGGAACTTTTAGGACAAATGCGTGGTTTTCACAAAGCTCATTTTATATCTTTCTTTGTGTTTGCTTTTTCAGGGGAACGCAGTGGGACGAATGAGTTAGCCTGGCCATCTAGCTGGCGGGGGTAGTGAGCTGGAGAGTAGTCTCTTTGCAGAACTTGGCTTAGGTGGCTCAGGGATTTGAACTTGGGCTGCTGCTGGCAGGACTCCTCAGCGCTGCTCAGCCGAGGGATGGTTATGCAATTTGCTTTCCCTGCCCAAGTGCGCCACAGGATGCCTGGTCTTCTTGAAATTGCTCTCATTTAAGAATCTGTCTTTTTTGAAGCAAATGCGTCATCTGAAACCTTTTATGACTTTATGGAAATCTAACTGCACTTTCGAAGCACAGATGGCCCCGGGTTTACCTGCCTGTCTTTTTCACTCCCACTGTTACCCACATAGGAAGGCGACTGGAGGGCAAGTTAGATATCTCTTTGACTTTGGCCCCATCATCTTGGATGATGAGAGGAAATGAAATTGTCTTTCGAGAAAGAGAGGAAAGACTCAGGGATGATTAGCCTGGGGAAGAGGAAGGGCCCTGGGGGCCCTGGTTGTGTCCTCGAATGCTTGAAGGCCATTTTTAAAAGAAGGAGACCAATATTTAGGACCCTCAGGTAGTAAACCAGCACTGATGCTGAGAAGCCAAGGAAAATGTGTGACTGGGCAAACGAATTTCCCCCTCACCCCCTTATCTCAGCCTCTTCAGTGCAGTTGACTGAACACAATTATAGCCAGATATGTCCAAGAATGCTTATTCTAGATTATGTAGAAGGTTCCTGCCATTCTTAACTTGCTATGGGAATCCCACTAGTAGAAATTACACGTGAAATTCTTTTGACTTCTTTCATTTTCTTCTCCAAATTGCACAATCCTCTTCCATTTTTTTTAAACTGTTAAAATGATGAAAATAAGGCACCATCTCCATTTGCTGTCATAGGATTTATTTTTTTCCTCGTTCATTTTTTTGACAAATGTTATTGAGTGTATTGCCCTGTGCCAGGTACTGGGATTAGAGAAAGATGGACTTAATCTGTACCCTCATGCAGCAAACAGTCTAGAACAGGAGGCAGACAATAAACACAGGAGTAAATAAAACACACAAAAATATCATTATTTGTATAAGTGGTATGAGGAAAATGGACTGAGTCTAAATTGAGGAGAGATGTCCTCTTTTAGATAAAGCTTGTTTGACAGGGTCTCCCTGAGGAGGTGCCATTTAAGTTACCTTAAGTACCTAAAGAACGAGGAGGTAGGAAACCATGGAGGAAAAACTGTATCTCTATATCAATGAAAATATAGGTCTTTCTTTCCAGACCTCAATCCAGTATGTTTTCTTTCTCATAACCTTATTGTCTCTATATCGGGTCTTTCAGTTTTCTTTTTTAAAAATTTATTTTATTTATTTATTTTTGGCTGTTGGGTCTTTGTTGCTGCCCACGGGCTTTCTCTAGTTGTGGCGAGCGGGGGCTACTCTTCGTTGCGGTGTGTGGGCTTCTCACTGCGGCGGCTCCTCTTGTTGCGGAGCACGGGCTTTAGGCGCGCGGGCTTCAGAAGTTGTGGCTCGTGGGCTCTAGAGCGCAGGCTCAGTAGTCGTGGCACACGGGCTTAGGTGCTCCGCGGCATGTGGGATCTTCCCAGACCAGGGCTCGAACCCGTGTCCCCTGCATTGGCAGGCAGACTCTTAACCACTGTGCTACCAGGGAAGCCCTAGGGTCTTTCAGTTTTCTTCGTACAATTAAAAAAACATTTATTGAGCACATTCTATGTGTCTTGAACTGTGCTATATGCATTATTATTTTTAAATGTAATGCATATTTTAACCCTGTGCAGTAGGAATTGACATCAATGAGGCAATGGTCACTAAGAAGGGTAAGCTCTTGGTCTATAGTGAGATGCCTAATAAACATTAGAGCTCAGATTTGGACTCTGGGCTGGTTGATTCCTGTGTCTGTCGTCTCTCCACTGAGTCCCAGGACATCTTTGGGTATGTCCTGGGCATATCTGGGCTCTGGGGTGCACGGAGGTGGCTGAGATCCTCTCCATTGAGGGAACCACTTAGCTGTCTCCATACTCTGGCCTTCTGTTTAGGTTTTAGAGGCTTCTGTTTTCATCACTGAGAGGAGCTCAGACTATAACTTGTAAGGAGAATGGACTAGGAATACGGGAGCAGCGGCTCAGGATCCAGGCTAAATTTAGAACCAGAATGGACAGCAGGGACACAAGGCTGAGATCTCAAGGGCCATGCAGAAGGAGCTGTAATTTGTGGCAGTTTCTTTAGCTTCACTGAGTGCTTCAGAATGAGTCTTCCTACAAGGTATCTCCAAGAGGGAGCCCTGCACTGGGCTTGTGCCTCCCCCTTGGCTGAACACAGACCAAGAGATAAAGTAGAAGCAGAGGAGATAGAGCCCTGAGCTGAGGCAGGCTGAAAGGGAGAAGGCAGGGCAGTGAAGAGTCGGCAGCCAGCCCCTGACCTACTTCGCTCCTCTTCCCCTCTGGTAGATTGAATACATCAGGGGGAGAAGAAGAATGTGGGTCACCCCTCGCACTTTGGCATACCCATGTGTTCAGTGGAGAGTAAAATTCTGTCATACTGAATCCATCAGACAACCAGTGCTCGTGAAAGTAAGTCTGTTTTCCAGAATCAAAGACTAAGGTGTAGCCAACTGTCCTGGGTTGAATGGTACATTCTCCTCGTATCCCTCTCTCCCAAATCCTAGACTCTCAGAATGTGACCTTATTTGGAAATAAGGTCTCTGAAGATGTACCTAGTTAAGATAAGGTCACACTGGGTTCGGGTGGGTTCAAATCCAATGTTGGGTGTCTTTATGAGAAAATAGAGACACAGAGACAGACACACACAGGGAGAAGGCCATATGAAAGCGGAGGCAGAGATTGGAGTGATGCAGCTACAAGCCAAGGGATACCAGGGATTGCCTGCAACCACCAGAATCTAGGAAAGAAGCATGCAGCAGATTCTTCTTGATAGCCCTCAGAAGGAACCAAGTCTGCTGACACCTTGATTTAAGACTTCTAGACTCCAGAACTGTGGAAGCATAAGTTTTTGTGGTTTTAAGCCACCAATGTGTGGCCATTTGTTACAGCAGTCACAAGAAATTAATATAGCCACCAACTTAACAGTGAGGACCTCTGAAATTCCATTCCTCTGGCCAGGTAGCATTACCAGCTGTCAAGTGCCAGCCACTCCTTGATACCCTGACATGTTCTTCACCTCACATCTTACTGCAGGCGGCTGCTTTCTCTTTTCCTCCATCTCCATTCTGAACTCCTTATGGGCAAAGACCCAGATTCAATTCTTAGCTGTTTCCCCGCTCCTGGAATATACTTGGTACTCAACAAATATTGAAAGGATGAATGAATAAAATAGACACTTCTTGGCTACAGCAGTCTTTCCAAAACTTCAGAAACTCCAAGCAGCCTACCATTTTATGCATTCATTGTACAGATGTTATTAAGTGCCTACTGTGTGCCAGGAACTGTGCTTGGAGCAGGGAACATGGCGGTAAACAAATAAAAGGTCAACATTTCTGCTTTCTCATGGCTTATTATCTAGAGAAGCGATTGGGCAAGGTCATAGGTTAAACCAGCAGATACACTGATGTATTAATAGGTAGTTTTGGATGGCGATAAGTGCTCAAAAAAAACACCAAACATGATAATGGGTAGAGTAACTGGAGTTTCCTCAGTTCGACGGTGCTACGAAAGGTCTCTCTCTGGCATTTGAGCTGAGACCTAAATAATAAGGGGGATTCAAGTCTGACGCTCTGGAGGACAAGCCCTACAGGCAGAGGAAACAGCAAGTGCCAAGACCCGGAAGCAGAAATTAGCATGTGGTGTTGGGAGCACAGAGAAAAAAACTGCTGAGCAAGGTCCAGAGGCCCCAGGGTAAGGAATGATGTCAGTGAGATAAACTTGTCTCCTTTTTCATCTCCTGAAGCCGGCAGAGTTCCAGTTCACAGGAGAGTGACTTATGTACGTTTCTGCGGTGAGGGAAGTGAAAATCAAAATTACGTTGGATGTTTATGGCTGGCAAAGAGGAGCCCCAAGGATGATCAAATCCTGCTAAGGAATGGGGCTAGGTTTTTATCAAAGCCAAAGGGAGGAGAAGCCAGACCTCGAATTTTCTCCTCCTGAGATCATTGGTCTGAATGGCCACCCATGGAGGCTTGGTTATGCTTGTCTGTTTTGTTTACAGCGCTGTGTTCTTTGTGCTCTAGCAAAAGGCAAGGAAGACTGGACTTTTGGAGATCATGCCTCTGGCTGATTTGAGCCCTGTGTCACTGGTTCCAGCTTTTCAGCCATTCTGTGTCCTGCCGTTGGGTGGAAGGGATTTGAGAAGTGGCTTCATGTTAAGAAGTTGTTTTGTTTGTCCTTGGTTTCTGCATTTTCATTAAATCAAAGAAGTCTTTAATTGCTTCCATGTGGCCGAAATGCTCCTTGATTGGAATTCTATGGAAAATAGAGTTTGCTTTATTAAGTAGCATTTCTTGAGGGATTTGAGTGCACTTTGGTTTCCTTCCTCTCCCTCCCCTCTTTTTCTCTGAGTTTTTAATTTGTTGCAATGTATAATCGCTTGCTTCTGTGCTGGAATTGCTCTCCAAGCTTCTGCGATCGTATATTATAATTCCCTTTATTACTGCAGAATCATTTTTAGCCTTCAGTTAAGATGATGGGACAAGAATCAGATTAAATGGGATTAGTATCTGTTTTTCATGGTGCATTGCTCCTGAGGCCAGCAGCCCCCCTTGCTTGCTCATTTTTCTTGTGGTTTTTTTACCTCCTTAGAGAAGTAATATGACTTGTCCAAGGTCATCCATGCAGAGGGTGTCAGAGCTCCAATGCCAACCAAGCTCCTGGAAATCCAAAGCCATCTCTCAGATCCCTTCTACACTGTGATTTTCTAAAACATAAGCGAGCAGGGGGAAAAAAGCTGCTTCTGAGATGTTGGAACAAAACAAATTACATCGAGTGCAATGTGTTAGTGAGTCCTTTGCTGCAAACTATTGATAATTAATGTTTCTTCTCCACTGGAATAAAAGGAATTCTATTTCTACTTAATACAGAGAATGGAAACATACTAGGGCTTAGGTGTATACCACTGTATTAGTCAGGGGTCTCCAGGGAAACAGAACCAATGGGATATACATATACATAGAAGGAGATTTATTACAAGGAATTGGCTCATGCGGTTATGGAGGCTGACAAACCCCAAGATCTGCATGGTGAATAGGCAAGCTGGAGACCGAAGACAGTGACTGAGTCCAATAGCCCGAGGATCAGGAGAGCCGACAATTTAAGTGCCAGTCCAAGGGCGGGAAAAGACTGATGGCCCAGCTCAGGCCAGTAGAGTTTCCTCTTAGTCTTTCTGTTCTATTTAGGTCTTCAACTGATTGGATGGGGCTCACCATCAGGAGGGCAATCTGCTTTACTCAGTCTCATCCAGAAACACCTTTATAGAAACACCCAGAATACAGTTTACCCAAATATCTGGACACCTGATGGCCCAGCCAAACTGACACAGAAAATTAACCATCACAACTCCCTTGATTTAATTTTGCCTTTATCATTTACTAATGAAGTGGTCTTGGTCAAAATCTTATTTTCTTCATCTGTCAATTGGAAGCAATAATATCTGTCTCATAGGAATGTTGGAAGAATTCAATGAGATAGTTTTCTGAAGTGCTCAGCACACTGCCTGGCCCAGAGAAAATGTTCAATGATTGCTAGTAATTTATTTTGTTACTATTACCATGTTATTGTTGATGATAACAAGTCCAGGAACACACAAGCAATGTTTTTGTGCATATATTTATGTTACATAGTTTGAGTCTAAACATTTTTTTTTTAAGTTTTGGCAAATGGCAATTTTATTCAAAATAGAAGTCTAGCCACTGGAAGTTAGAAGATTCACATGTAGCTTATGACTTTGATATTTGCTTCCTGGTAAACTTTGAGCACATTGTTTGCTTGCTCGTTTACAAAACACCTGTGTTGTTAATCTTACTTTCTTGGTATGGGAAGCACATAAGATTCAGTATGTGACATCGCTGAGCTTGCATCAGCCCCTCCAGAGGATGCTGACTGGGGTGGAGAAGGGGTGCTGCTTGGTATCAGGCCCTGTGCAGGTGCTCGTATCCAGGTTAAGTGGGATGGAATTACTGCTTCTAAAGGTAGTGGGGGAGGGGATGGGGATGAGGGCAGGGGGTGCTGGGAAGGGAAACTTGTGCAAGGGTCAGCTGGCACAAATTCTCTGGAACGTGAATTGAGGAGAAAGGCTTTACAGGTAGAAGCATTGTGTAAGCATTATATGTCTTGTAAGAAAGTAGTACATTGTCATTAGATGGGTGGGTGGTTTGATGACCCTCAGAGGTGACAGTTGATTGCTTTGGAACCCATTCTTAAGTCAGGACTGAGAGTTATACATGTTATACATATATGGGGCCTTAAAGTCTTTAAGGAAGAAGAAGGCCTCTTTTTTTGAGTTGAGAATGCCAGCTTCTGGCACACCTGCTTATTTTATTTTATTTTATTGTTTTTTACTGTAGATATGATATCAGCTTTATTGAGATATAATCACACATTATACAATTCACCAGTTTAAATTGTACAATTCAATGATTTTTACTATATAGAGTTGTGCAACCATAACCACAATCAATTTTAAACATTTTCGTCCCCCAAAACAGAAACACTACACTCATAGCCATCATTCCTCCTTCCACCCCTGCAACATCCCAGCCCTAGGCAACCAACAATCTACTTTCTGTATCTATAGATTTGCCTATTTTGGACATTTCATATAAATGGAATTATATAATATGTGACCTTCTGTGAAAAGAAGGCCTCTTTGACATTGGTTTTCAAGTGGAAGTATTTGTCCCCAATAAGGACTACTGATAGAGAATATACAGTCCAGGTGTGCAGAGAAGCTGGCAAGCAGGTGGTGCCCTAGTAGTAGAAATGCAGGGCTCTGGGTGCAGAGGCCAGAGCTGGCCTGGGGGTGTGGGTGGGGGCAGGGCAGGGCAGGGATGGGGGAGGGTGGATATGAAAGCTACACCTGCAGTCAGTTTCACTTGGTAAGCTTGGCCTTGGTAAGCTTCCAAGAGAAAGGGAAGCAGAGAAGAGCTAACATTTGTTCAAGGAGAGTGCTCTTCATCTAGGCTAAGTTTATGACCAGGTGTGCTCTGTGTTCCAGGCACAGTTCTAAATGCTTTGCATAGATTGTCTCCTTTGATAATATCTCACAACAAACCCGTGATGCAGGTACTAATGTTGTCCCTATCCCCCATTTTACAGATGAGAAAACTAAGGGCCAGTGTAGTGAAGTAATTCACCCAGGGCCACACAGCTCTTCAGGGGTGGTGGTCACTTCGTCTTGTCATAGAAGGTCCTTGGAACCTAAAATGATCACGACACTTCCCTGCTTAAAACCTTGCTAGGAGGTCTCGCTGGTAGGAAGAGATCCCGGGCCCTCACCAGGCTCATCTTTGGCTTCACTCCTGGCTCCCAATACTTGGCTTAGATGCCCTCCTTTTCATTCCTTAAATGCATCAAGATCTTTTGACCTCCAGGCTGGGGCACTTCTGGATCCTCACCTCTACTGACCAAACCCTCTCTTGAGAACAAATACACTTAAGAAGATATTTGTTTGATGTAAGTTGGCTGTGAGTAGGGGAAGGGGGGTAACCCCAGGCTTGTTCAACCCTCTGCCTCTGGTGCCTGCCCAGGATCCTTCTAGATCTCTGTGTGGCTCCTTCTCTCTCTTTCTTCAGGTTTTTACTCTAAATCAGTGGTGGTCAACCTGAAGGACATCTGGAAATGTCTGGAGACATTTTTTGGTTGTCACAACCGAGGGAGATGCTACTGGTATCTCTTGGGTAGAGACGAGGGATGCTGTCAAACATCCTACAATGCACAGGATAGCTGCCCCCTCCCCCAACAAAGAACTATCCAGCCCAATGTCAGTAGTGCTGAGGTTGAGAAACCCTGATCTAAAGAGACATTCCAGCAAGGCCACCCATGGTTGCCCCATCTAAAATCTCACCTCTCCTTTCTTACCCTCCATTCTTTGTGTTCCCCTTTCCTGCTTTATTATTTTTCTTCTGTGCACCTGTCACTCTCTGATAAATGATATATTTCACTTATTTATCTTGTTTATTGTTTGTCATCCACTACTGTATGTGCTCTACAAGCACAGAGATTTATATCCTTTTTGTTCACTGCTTTATCGTTAATGCCTAGGATATTGTCTAGCCCATAGTAAGTGCTCAATAAATATCAGTTGCATGTAAGAATGGATTCAGAGTCCAGGTAAGTAACAATCACCAGTTCATCATGGAGGCCGCTTGGATTAAAATCCATTTGCCATCCCTATGGAGACTCTTCTTGCACCCTGGAAAATGATGGAAATCTTCCTTTTTACATCCTTTGGTGATGATGTTGCCTTTACTTTAGCCCTGACCAAGATCCCCCAAAAATGTTTTCCCTGAAAGCAAGAGTAGGGAAGGTGGACAGGTTCTTTTGTTGAACAGTAATCCTTGAAGAAGTGAGTGTTCTATCAGGATGCCTTTGGAAGGACCCTTAGAATCATCCTTATACTTGACAGATGGAGAAATCAAGGCCTGAGCACATCCTCTAAGGACATTTAAAACACTTAAGAGGTCTTTGATTTGTACTTGTGTGAAGTCACCCAGCAAAGAATTACCAGGATCAGAATTAGAACTCAGTTTTCTGCCTTCAGTGGAGATGGAAGGGGGAAAGTGAAAAATCTCGCATCAACAAATACGCTGCTGGCAGGCAAGCCACAATTCTCTAAAGCTCTCTTTTGCCTTGCGAGTTGTGATATCTAGCTGACAAGGAAGCAAATTGAATAGCTAAATGCAGAAGCTTTCAGAGTTGCTGAGATGCAAATTAGCCCAAACCACAGGCAACTGTGGATTTGAGGCTGGCGTGCAAAACAGAGGCTTCTCTTCCTTAGGTCTGCATTGTAAACTCACTTTGGTGGATAGCGTACCCTTGCTTTTTCCCAGACAGGCACTGTGCAAGGCGATAGGGAGATGGTGAAAAACAAAACATTGATCCTGCCTTTGAGGAGTTTGCAGCCTGGAGAGGGAGACAGACAGAGGAGGGTGTCCTTGTTTGCATCTGCTGTCAGTGGCAATTGTGGGACAACTGGATAATTGGATTATACATTTTCTGAGGATAGAGATCTCTGTCTTGGGTGCCCTTAATGCCACCTAACACTGGTGGCCAGAACAAGGATGATGGGTAAAAATTAATAAGCACTCCTGTGTACCAGACACTGTACTAAGCACTTCAGTGTATCAGTTCATTTAATCTTCACAACAGCACTACGAGGTGCAGGGACCATTTTGGTTCCCATTTTCACAGCAAAGGCAACTGAGATTGAATATCTGGCCCAGAGTTACAGAGCAAAGACGTGCTGGCTATTGACATCTCCCAGAGTTACAGAGCAAAGACGTGCTGGCTATTGACATCTAGCCCCAGGCTGTCAGGTTGTCAAGTGTGTGGGCTGTTCTATAAGATGTATCACAGATATATATTATTTAATATCCACCCAACCCTGGCCTTGAGACTTTCTCCACCATTTAGTAGTAAATGCCCTTTATTGGGTGTTTACTCTCTTCCAGTCACTGGTCCATGTACTATCTAGTATAATCCTCACCACGAAAGGTGAGGAATTATTATATCCATTTTATACCCAATGAAGTGGAGGCAGAGAGAGCTTACGTGATTTGCCTGAGATCACACAGCTAGTAAGTGGTAGAGCCAGGATTCAGGATATTTCATGCAAGTGGAATCATTCAATATGTGGCATTTTGTGTCTGGCTTCTTTCTCTTTGCATAATGTTTTTGCCGTACATGTTAAAGCATTTATCAATATTTTACTCCTTTCATTGCTAATAGTATTCCATTATACAGAGATACCACTTTGTTTATCTGTTCATCAGTTGATGGGCATTTGGATGGTTTCCATTTCTGGGCTATTGTGAATGATGAAGCAATGCACAAGTCTTGTTATATGTGACCTCTTATTAGTAATATTTTCTGTCTCATGTCAGTCAAAAGAGATGAGTTCTGAAGCCAGGACGTGGCTATGAACACTGATTCCAACAGGTACCAGCTGTGTGAATGGGAAAATTAAGTAACCTGTCTGAGCTTTGGGGTGTTTTTTTATCACTTGTTAAAGGAGGGTAATAATAGTAGCTACCTGATCATGCTCAAAAGCCTGAACTATATAATGTACAGTGTTTGGTGCATAATTAAACACACAATAAATGTGTGCCAGATAAGCAGTGAGAAGCAAAAACCAACCCAAAGTATATGATGTCTCTACCCATGGAGTTTAGAGTCATTGAGACATGAAACTGTAATAACTAGATGTAATGTGAAATAAAATAAAATTAAAATATAGTACTAGAGGAGTAGTCAGCATGAGGCTCATAGTAATTGAAAATTTTTTTAAAAATGTTTCTCAGTCTAGAAAATGGAGACTTTTCTGTCGTTTGGAAATCCTGGGAGGCTTCAGGATGGAGGCAAGACTTGGATGGATGTCTTGAATGAGCAAAGGATGGTTGGGAAATAGTGGAAGAATGTGTGGTGAGAGGAGTATTGCAGGTGAAGAGGCGGAAGGGGTAAAGGGAAAGTTTATCAGGCTGCAACGATGTCCAGGAGAGATGTAGGTGCTGAGTGGGTGGGTAATGCTGGCATCTGCCTACTTTGTGCATCGGGGCTTTCAGACTACAATGAGAAGTGACCACAGTGTATGAGAGTTCCTGTTTCCTCAGCTCTCCAGCAACGTGTGGCATAGTTCAGTTTTGTTTTGTTTTTGGGTTTTTTTTGACAATCACATGGATGTTCAAGGGCTTGGATTTAATTTACCTTTTCTTGACTACAAGTGAAATAGAACGTCTCTTCATTGCTTTATTGACCGCTTTCTGGGAATGGTACTTTCACATTTTTTGCTCTTTTATATATTATTGATTTTAAATCTGGAACAGTTCGTTATATATCCTAGTTACTAATCCTCTTCCAGCTCGTCGTTTATATTGTAGCATGTTTACAATGTCTTTTGTCGTATGAAATGTTTATATTTTGATGGATTCAAATGGATCGCTTGTTTCTCATATGATTTGTCTTGCGTTTGTTTACAAATTTTCCCCCTATTCTGAGGTCACACAAAATATGCTCTCTTTTCTTCAAATAGTTTGAAAACTTTGTTTTTCTTCATTTTTATGTTTCATCCATCTGGAAGTTATATTTGGTTATGTGAAGTGGAATCGAATTTGTTTTTTCCATGTGAAAAGCCAACACTACTTACCCATTTGTCTATCCTTTCCCACTCCCGCATAAGGCCACCTCTTTCATAGACCCAGGTCTCATGCATGCTTCTGCCTCTCAGCCCTCCATTCTGCCCTACTGTTCTGTTTATCCATCTTGCTTTCTTAATTTTACATTAGAATCTAAGCATGCCTTTGTGTTATTATAAACCATGGGTAAACATTATGTTTAAAGATTCCTATTTTCTTTCTAGTGGACATATCATGGTTTCTGGAATCATTTCTCCCTTGTAGGGCAGCACATTGTTTCTAGTTTTTTTTTTTTTTTTTTGCTATTATGAAGGCTCCTGTGGTGAATATTTTTGCATATAAAACATTTACATAGTTTTGGATTATGTTCTTTGGATGGATTCCCAGAAATAGAATTACTAAGTCAAAGGGCATGAATATTTTTAATGTTTTTAATTCATGATATATATTTATTTTAAAAGTTAAAGGGAATAAAGATTCTGGTAGATTCCTAGTACTCTATTATGTAGTTGTAGCCAAATGCGCTGTGACAAGTCTGGATCTGGGAATTGCCCTGTAGATGTCCAAAAGAGAGATGAATGTGGAATCTTTGATAAGATTTCTCTTTTCCTTTTTTTTTTTTTTTTCCGGTATGCGGGCCTCTCACTGCTGCGGCCTCTCCCGTTGCGGAGCACAGGCTGCGGACGCGCAGGCTCAGCGGCCATGGCTCACGGGCCTAGCCGCTCCGCGGCACGCGGGATCCTCCCGGACCGGGGCACGAACCCGCGTCTCCTGCATCGGCAGGCGGACTCTCAACCACTGCGCCACCAGGGAAGCCCTTTTTTCCTTTTTCTTAACACATTTTTTGGTATTTTCATTTATTCAAGCCATCATTTATTAAGCTCCTACTGTGTACCAGGATCTACAGCATAGTAGGCAGCAGGGTCCCAATGAGCTTATGTTTTTTAGTAGGTAGAAAGACAGCAAATAGACCAAATCAAGTGATAAGTTCCTCCTGGAGAAAAAACATTGACTGATTAGGTAAAAAAGTTGACTCCTATAGACTAGTGACAAGTGACACAGAACTTGAGATTTGAATGACAAGGAAGAGAAAGCTACGCCAAGTAGAGGAAAGGCATCCACTCACCGATGGACTAGCGAGTGCAAATGTATGTGGTGGACCAGAGTGTGGCCCTGGGTTAGAAGGACAGTCTGTGTTGCCAGAGCCCAGGCTCCTGAGCTGTGTTCAATGAAGGGAACTGAGGCCAAGGAACAATACCAAGTCCCAACCACGCAGGGCAGTTTGCTCCATGGCTAAAAGCAGCAATGGGAATCCACCGGATGGTTTCTACAGGGAGTGATGCAATCTAGTGGGCGTTGTTCAAAGATCATGCAGGCTTCTCAGCAGAGCACAGGTACAGGGAAACAGAGTGATGGCAGAGAGAAAGATTAGGAAGCAATCACTGCTGTCCAGGCTGGAGGTACTGGAGGCCCAGACAAGGAGTGCAGGTAGAGGGAGAGAAATGTGGGTGGGCTCCATTCTAGGTTGGAAATAGATTACTGTTGGATTGGGCGTGTGGACTTAGGAAAAGAGCAAAGTCAAGGCTGTGTCCTAGGGCTTCCCTGGTGGCGCAGTGGTTGGGAGTCCGCCTGCCAATGCAGGGGACGTGGGTTCGTGCCCCGGTCCGGGAAGATCCCACATGCAGCCGAGTGGCTGGGCCTGTGAGCCATGGCGGCTGAGCCTGCAGGTCCGGAGCCTGTGCTCTGCAACGGGAGAGGCCCGCGTACCGCGGAAAAAGAAAAAAAAGAATATGTCCTAAAAGTTTAGGCTAAGAGAATAATGACAACTTGGAATTAAATTTTTGACATAGAAAAGAGTGGGGAGAATAGGTTTGAGGTGTGGTAAAAATAGGGGTGGGTCTGGCTTTGGCCATGTTCAGTCTGAGATGCCTCTTTGGTTAACAAGGGGGGAAGTTGGTGATGCAACTGGAGCCAGGGATCTGGAGCCCAGGGAGAAGCTGGGAGCTGTGATACAGAGTTAGAGGGAATCTAAGACCCCAATAAACAGATGTGTAAACTGAAAAGAGCATGGAGGCTTTCGGCCATCATCAAGAGAAATCTATTATTTTCCTTCTGAATGTTGAGATTATGCTGGATTTCTTCTATTTATCTTTGTGAACGAAAACCTTTTCCCTTTTCCCAAGGAAGAAGAGGGAAAAACACGAGTTTTCTTTTCTTGCTTCAGTCCTGGCATGGCCTTCCAATTTTGAGTGGTAACTCTAAGAATTATATTTCTGTCATTTGATTCCGATGCAATTGGGCAGGTCACAAAATTAAGCTTTTGCATCTTGCAAGCTTTTCCAGAAGTGTTCTCTCATTGTCTTCTGTGTATATGTTGGAACAGAAAATTTGTGCCTGATTTTATGGTGCACTTTTTCCAAGATATACGACTTGCTGCCTCATCACATTATCCTGCCTCTCAGGACCTCTCACACCTAGAGGGTATGATGTAATATGAGGTATGGTGCTCGCCGCCCAGAACTGTCACCAGCGAGACCCATGCTTCTAGAGTAATGCTTCGCTAGGTCATTTTCAAAGTGGGTTTGCGCAGGGTCCTTAGTATATTATTTTTTGATATGTCAGAATGCGTGTTTCCAGGTTGGAGTCTGACAGAGGAAATTTAATTATGAAGAAAATACTCCTCCTCCTTCACACCAGAATAGTATAGATGAGAACAGGCAGTGAAACTTTGCAGCTAGAAACAAACATTCAGGAATCACAATATTCAGGAGCCAGATCCCAATGTTGCCCCTTACTTGGTCTGTGACCTTGGGTATATATCTTGACGTCCTGGGGCCTCAGTTTCCCCATTTAAATTGGGTTAATAAAAGTACCAACTTGATAGAGATTCTGTGATGACTAGAAAGTAATTCATTGTGAAACTCCTAAGCACTTTCGTTGAGTCACTCATTAAATATTTAACACCCCTGCTTAACAGACACGTGAACAAAAAAGAGAATAGAAGTGTCCAACCATCATGAAAACACGATTGTGTTTGTTTCTGCAGGGTTTTGAGAATATGCTGGTTTTAATTAAACAAATATTTATTTGCTAAATGAAATAATTTAAATAATCAAGTAATTGAGTACTTATTTGTTGCATGCCTGCCAGGTGTTAGCAAATACACAGGCACTGGTAGAGATCCTGCCCTCATAAAGCTGATAGCAATCCAAACTTTAAAAAAAAAGTGATTATTTCATAATAGTTGCAATAAGTCCAAAGCTTATTTTTGGCACCTCAACTTGTATACATTTTAGTCATTATTTTTAGATTATTGTGAATAGCATTTCTCTTTGGAATCCTCACAATTAATTAATACTTTAGTAGGTCAAGGGCAGAGATTGAAAGACATGATTTTTCCAGGTGTTTGATGTAGATTTAACTACAGAGGCATATCTGCTGGATGCCAATTCCTGTCTCTCTGCCTAAATGTCTCTCCCAAGGCAGCAGCACAAGGGAGTGAAATGTAGTAGACACTTTCTAAAAGGGAAGCCTCGAATTGTGAGTGAAACCCTGAGATGTTCTATCAAGACACATAATTTACTCTCTTAGTAACATGCCGTTTTAGAATTTCTTTGTTAAAATGATAACTAATGTTTACTGTTAAATCAAATGCAATTTAGTTAAGAATAAACAAAGTCATAGTTGAGAATGAGAGAGGAAAAAAAAACAAAATAAAACTACAACCTCTGGGGGACTTCCTTGGTGGTGTAGTGGTTAAGAATCCACCTGCCAGTGCAGGGGACACAGGTTCAAGCCCTGGTCTGGGAAGATCCCACGTGACACAGAGCAACTAAGCCCACATTCCACAACTACTGAGCCTACACTCTTAGAGCCCGCGAGCCACAACTACTGAGCCCGTGTGCCACAGCTACTGAAGCCCGCATGCTGCAACTACTGCAGCCTGTGTGCCTAGAGCCCGTGCTCCGCAACAAAGAGAAGCCACCACGATAAGTCAAGAGTAGCTCCTGTTCACCGCAACTAGAGCAAGCCTGTGCAAAGTAACAAAGACCCAACGCAGCCAAAGAATAAATGAATAAATAAATAAATTTATATTAAAAAAAACTACAACCTCTGGGACATGAGATTTAAAAAAATTCCATAACGTTAAATAAAAAGGGGGGATTTAAAATTCTCTCCCTGTGTTCATGACATGCTAGTGCAAAATTACCAGCTAGTGAGAGCAAATGATCTTACCCTATTACTTTTATTTCTGTGTCTCGATGTAGAATTCCATTGATGTGATGGAAAGCCTTGCTTTGAGCTGTCTGTTTAGGAAACAGAGCCCCAAACATTCAGTGCATTAATTGGAGATTGAAACAACTAAGAAGACAGTAGAAATTTTGAAGAACATTGCTCTAGAGTAAGAACATCGTAGAGCTTATATGAGTGCTTATATGAGCCCAAACTCAAGAGCCAGAGTCCCTGTATTTGAAATATCTCTGCTACTTGTTAGCTTCATAGTCTTAAGCAGATATTTAACTTCTTTGTGCCTCAGTTTTCTCATCTATAAAATGGCATGAATAATAGGACTTAGCCCCTAGGGTCATTGTGAGGTTTCAAGGAATTTATATTAGTCATGGATTCAGAATGGTGGCCGGCACACAGAAATGCTATGTAACTGTTGACTACTGTTATTAAATGTGGCTAATTTGGAATAAACATGGTTTGATACAAGACTCCTAGGTTTGGAGAAATGAAGGAAGCAAAAAGACCTTTGTAGTTAGAGAAAATAAAAACCTGCACCCCCTTCAGTGTGTGAGAGTCTCTAGAAAGGGAAAGCCAGGAGATTTGGCAGGAGATTATTGTCTTCTGTCTCAACATATGCAAGTGACAGGCAAAGAAATTTAGGGAAAGCAAGTCTGGCCAAGTGTACATCAGTGGTCCTGGAGACACATGTTTCTTCTGCAGTGTTTTCTAAGAGAGGTCAACTGACGTGTGTAAGATGGGAGTGACCACAATGGTAAGATACAAATGAATAGTGTGCTAGCTATGTGTGCGTGAGTATAAGACAGTAGGGAGATGAGATATCATTATTTTCTAGAACCGGAAGATACTGAAGGAAGTCAATGCCCTCCTCATCTTCCCGTTTCCAGACCCCTTCATACATTCTCTCTACTTTGACCTGTTTAAGTTTATTTTCATTGAAAAAACACACTTTTCAAGAATTAGATGCTTTATATATGGTTCATTCTTTGGAGGGGGTGTATGTGTGCCACGTGACAAGTGGTTGCCATGGTAATTTCTCATTATTGTTGAATTGAAAAATAATTACTCTGGCAAAAATCCCACATAACCTGTCAGTGCTTAAGTTAAAGATGCTGGGGGCCAACCCTGGCACCAGGATCCTGTTTTTGGTGGAGAGGGACAGAGATAGGAATGGAAGAGAATCCGGGTTGGAAGCAAAATGCTTTTGTGGATTTTTAAATATAATTAAGACTCTCTTCTGCTATTTGACCTGAGTGCATCTCTCATCCTGATACATGATTTGGCTGCCGGGGCTACTTGGGCTCACCCGTGAGATGGGACAAAGGGGACCAAGGATTTTCATCACAGGAATGTATAGAGGGGATTACTTAGAGTGGAGAAGCTTTAATGGTGTTTTTACCTAATTAAAATATACAAGCTGGGAAAAGAATCTACTTTTTACTTATTAATATTCACTAAGCACTAAATATGCACTGTTCAGGTACTAAACAACAGCCAGGATTGAAAGGAAAAGGCAGGCATGACCTCCACGAGAAGCCTCGTGGCAGGGTGTACGGAGTTAGATGCCCCTTGCTCCCTACCTCTGGGCCCGCACATTGGGTACTCAGTCATTCTGTCTCATGAGCCATTTCGGAGGACCATGAAGCAACTATGCTTCCTTTCTTGTGTTGTGTCAAGAACTCACCCTCCTTTTGGTTAATGAAGTCCCTGGGATACACTCTACCTTTAAAAGAATGATAGGAAAACTTTTATTAGTAGTGGTATTTTCATCATCGCATATTCTTTGGACTTTCAGATGCTCATCCTTCTCCTGGCAGAGCTGGACTCTGTTTTGTAATTCTGTGGATCTCGTTATTAGGTCTCACTTGGAAATAATATCGCTTGGAAATGCTCCTAGTTTCATCTCTACCTGTGCATCTTCAGACCAGAAGTCTTCAATCTGGAAGCATAGGGACCTCCTAATGGAAGAGCCAAAATATACACACGTGCACACCCTATGCCTAGGCATGGCCGCTTTAGATATACGCCCCAGAGAAATTCTTACACATTAACACAAAGGGACACTGCAAAGATACTTATCGCAGCATTGTTGTAATGGCAAAAAATTAGAAACTGTCTAGAGATCATTAGTAGCAAAATGCTTAAATAAAATATATTCTTTTCATCTAGTGTACTACCATGTAGCTTATATAAGGGAAGAAGAGGCCCTAATATATAAAATGGAGATGTCTCCAAAACACAATGTTGAATGAAAAAAAATAAAAGTTTAAAGAAGGAAACATAATGTATGATATCATTTAAATAAAATATTAAAAACATAAAACAGGGCTATATATGAAAGGAGTCATGTATGTATATAAATAAAAAGATGGGCTAGAAGGACCATATAATTTTCACGAAATGGTTGTTTATGGGAGCCTGGGGGAAGGGAGAGAAAAATACAGCAAGCTATGGAGACCCAGGACGTTTATCTTTATTTATAATATTTAATTCCTTTTAAAAAGGAAAGAAAGATATGATTTTAATAATTGTTAATTCTGGATAAGGGGCCATAGGCCTTCACCATATTATCCTCTATTCTCTATTTTTGAAAATTAATAAAGTAAAACATCATTTATTTATTTATTTATTTTTAAACATCACTTATTTAATTACAATCAATGAAGTGTATTCACTTAACCAATGTTTCACGGAAAAGAACAAGAAAAATGCCCAAAGGTGGTTCAGTGGAACGGCAGTGTAGGTGGGAAGTAATTTCTGCATGAATACGGACTTGTCACATCCATGGTTGGTACATCCACTGACGAAAAGTGAGGCAACAGTGATATGACAGAGAGAAGCCTCTGCTTGTACACTGTCCTGGTCCCCTAGCCACTGAGTTTAGACTTAAGATTCCTGCAATCTTCGAGGAAGAATCTCACTCACTGTGTGGTTATGGCCTCACCATCTGTTCTACTCCCTACTGGGTAATTTATAGGTGGGAGATCTGTTGAGGATGGAGAGATGCCTAATGCCCGGTCCTTATCCTTAAGCATCTCATGGTCCTCTACAGCAGCCACTAGTTTAGATAAATTTATATTACAAGGCAGTGATTCAATTATAATATGATCCACACTCTAACAGGGGTAGAGGTATCAAGCTTTCTTGGCACAGGAGACAGGGGAAAAAGGAATCAGAGGACTGGGACTTGGTATTTGCTGGACATGCCAGGCCAAAAGAACAACATATGCAAAGACAAGGAGGCAGGAAATGGTTAAAAAGGGACCCTTGGTTTGACAGGGTAAGTTGCTGGGTCCTTTGTCTCCACCCAGGCCAACTCCTGACCATGCTGGTCCCCAGAGCGGTAAGAGTGGCTTTTCCCTGGATAGAACGTCTTTTCCGATATATCCACCAAATGTTGTATCTATGCTATGTGGCAGTAACTGGTGTGCCCGGCCACCCCACCTACCAAAAACCTCAGGCTACTGGTTTGTTTTTAAAGGCATTTGTCATAACCTTTACCTCCAAGTCTTGAGAGGTTGATCTTGACCTGCTGGTCAGTCTCAAGGCCCTTCCTAGTTATTCTCCACATTGGTTTGACTTGAGGGGATTGCCTGCATGAAGAGTGGGCAGCAACATCCTACCTTCCCTTCACACCTTAGGGGAAACCAGACTTAGTGAGCTCCTCTTTGGAATCCTTGCTGCGAAACAGCCTTGGAAACTTTCCTCACACAGCCTCCAACTGGTCAGCTTATTGGACTTGGCCATGTGACCTGCTCCCAAGGGAACTCCTTGGTTCTTCCATTTCTCCAATGATGGAGGCACCAAGTATGCAAGCAGGAGACAGAAGTGTTAGCCTGTGGATAGATAGGACTGCAGAATCATGACCATTTTCTGTTATATTTCCTTGGTCGCTTGCACATTGTTGCCTTTGTCTGCAAGGCTCAGACCATCTAGATGACCAACATCTAGAAGTTGAATAATGGTGGCACTGATTTTTCATCATTGTCCACAATTCATGAGGTTGTTAGCTCAGCTCTGTGGCTGAGAACTGAGATTCCACCAGTCACACTGTAAGATCTTCTGCCAGAGATTTCATATTTGGTTCAGCACAGGTCTTTGTAGCTGCATTGCAGCGGCTGCCTGGACTCTTGGCCTAGTCATTAGACAAATGTCTTCCATAAAATTACCTCACTGATCCCAGGAACCATACCAGCCAGCAAAATGGAAGGAAGGGATGTTCAAAGAGGAGGTTTATTTTCAGAAAAACAACATGAAGGTGGGCAAAATCTGAAAGAACTGGAGGAGGAGATCTGTTCAAGCAAAATTTCCTCTTGCTAATTAATGCTGGCCTCTTCTTCTACTCTCGTGAATCTTTTTGTCTTCAACCTAAGGTGGAAAATCACTTTTTAAGCAGAATTATTTGGAAAAACCCTGGCCTGGTCAGTTCATCAATTGTAACAAATCTGCTACTGTGGTGAGGGCTGTTGGTAACGTGGGAGGCTATGTATGTGTGCGGGCAGGGAGGGTGTGGGAATTCTCTGTACCTTCCTCTCAATTTTGCTATTTAAAAAAATAGACTGGAATTAGGCAGACTTGGATGTGAACTTTAGCTTTGCCACTTTCTAGCTGTCTGATCTTTACTAAGGAGTTTAACTTTTTTGAAATTCAGATTCTCTGTTTATAAATATCTGAAGGTCAAAGGAGACCATAAGAAAAAATAATAATAGCTGCCATTTATTGAGCAACTATTATGTGCCAGGCAGTTTCTCCTTAGCCCTCACAGTCCACTGAACTGATTGTTCCCACTTTGCAAATGAGCAAATAGATGCAAACAAGTTAGGAGGCTTGACTTAGGTCATCAATGAATAAGAGGCAGAATTCATATGTTGAAGTCAATGTAACATAGAGGTTAGAGTATAAATTCTTCTAAGGATGCCTGCTCTGCCCCTGGGGGCAATTAGGACAGTTGTGAATATAAGATGGTTCAATTCCTGGAAAAAACTTAGAAAATATTGAGTTATGGGTACTACTGTTAACCCAGGGCCCTCCAAACATGTATTCTTTCCACGATCTCCTTCCTTCAGAAAAAAGCCAAGTCAAAACTGGCCTGTACTTGACATTTAGTAATATTTTCTTAAAAATACTACTTTTTAATTCCCTTTCTCCATCAGCATTTTTCTTCTCACAACTAAGAACTGATTCAAAAGCCTTATATATGTGTATTGGGGGGCAGTTGACAACTATAGCTTAAAAATAATATCCAAATTTTTTTGTGTGCCAGTTTAAAAATATTGGCCAATAGACAAAGTAGCGTCAACCATCTAGAGCTCACAAAAACTGTGTAAGTGATTTTCTTGAGTTGGGTTTTTGATGGAACAAAAAGGAATTCCAGTCTTTCATCCACTCATTCATTCTATCAGCCAAAATGTGTATATATTCTATTATGTACCTGTTATGTGTCTGGCCCTGTGAAAGCACATATCACATTTTTAGTTTTGGAATGTTCTTCCAAGATTTGTGACCAAAGCCAGTTGATTTTGTGTGTGTGCATAGCCACCTGATATGACCTTCTCCTACCAATATGACCTTCTCCTACCAAAACTGTCCTGACATTTCCTGAGACATTGACTCATCTCATGTTCCATTATAGTTAGTTTGAATCAAATGTCATCCCCCCTTCTTGGGTCATTAGTCCTCCTCCCCCCTTGATTTCGGCCAACACTTTTACTTGTCTGGTCCCCGTGGAACCTGTATGGCTGGTCATAGACAATTCTCCCACCTCCTTACAGCCTGAATCCTTTCTTTTCTCCTAGTGACTTCAGATCAGCCTGGGTTCTCCCTGGGCTTTTACCTTCCACTAGTCCATTTTCTAGCAGACGCGCTAAAAAACCAGGAATTAGATGACCGGAAAATGGAGGTAGAGGAACTGATCTAGTCTCTGGGCCTTTAAACAATTAGCAGGCCAAAAGGAGTTGATCAGTTTCCATTCAGAGTTTTCACTGCGTTGTAGACAGGTATTGTTGCCTAGTCAATGGGTTACAAACAGTTGAAGTGATTTGGAGACATGCTTGATATATAAACATTTTTGATGTAGAGTTCTTTAGAGCATGGAATGCTTCATCCCTTAGGAATGGTGTTAAAGATGGTAGATAAAGGTAGGAAAGGGGCATTGTATTGATCTTTACCGTGTTCCAGGCACTCTGCTGGGCACGTGACAGCCATTAATTAACTTATTGAATTTTCACATCTACCTTGCAAGATACTTATTAATGTAACTGTTGTTGCATCTACTCTGCAAGATAGTTATTACTGTTGCTGTTATTATTATCATTATTGTTATCCTTAATTTCCAAGTAAGGAAACAGGGTCAGGGAGGTAAAATAAGCTGTCCGAGTTCACATATCTGGGAAGAGGTAGTGTCAGGATGAGCCTCCTCTGAGGATTGCCCACAGGACGAATTCCACCAGTGCTGTAATACCACCTGCCCTACAGCATGGTGCCGGCCTCTTTCTGGGCGTGAGTCCTGGCAGTGGGACAGTAAGTACAGAGAGGAGCTGGAAGAGAAACCAGCCTGAGACAAAATATGCCCTTTTCCATCTCCCTTCCTTCTTTCTGAACCCTAGCCCTTGCCTTCCCAAAGATGCCAGAGAACTGAGTCGGCAGAGACCGGGGCCGATCTCACATGTCCGACAGTCCCACAGTCCCTACATAGGAATTCTGAAAGCGTTCTCCCCACTTTCACTTGCTCTCTAATGTCGTATGACATGATTAAAATATAGTTCCGGGACAATTATTCCTTGAACCAGCATTTTGCCACCACACTTAATAACTATTATGGCATGAACGTGAGTATTTTAAAAAGCTACATGTGAACACCAGCTCTGCTGTTTATTGGCCGGGTGGACTTGGGCAAGTTACCTTCACCACCTAATCCGTTTCTGCGGTTGTAAAACTGGTATGATAATGTGAGCAGTTCCAGCCAGTCACTGAACAGCTTTCATTGAGTAATACCGTGGCCTCGTCACCGTCCGGGGCCCGGGAGATGGAGAAGCAGGCAAAACGCAGCCCCCACTCACAAGAACCTGATATTGTACTGACAAGGGAAAAAAACAAAACAAAACCAAGAATCAGTGTGGTAATGAGGAGCAAGTGAGAAAACGTATTTAAAGTATTTAGAACAGTGTTTGGCATGTGATAAGCGCTCAATAAATGTTAACCATTATTCTTTTTCCATCCGTAAAGCAATTTGAAATGGAAAAAACCCTGTGTATCCAGGCTCCCAAATAGGGTTTCTTGCCCCATCTGCTTCTTCACGTCCAAGCCCACTGATTTTTCTAGAAGCTCTGACAGTTTCCACAGCATTCAGGCCCTGTGCCGTGGCCTCAGGTGTGGAGCGAGGCTGTCTGTTTGATGCTCAGTCGTCTGTGTCCCGCCAGTGGGTTTGAGCCCTTTGAGGGTAGAGACCAATCTCTTTTCCTGCTGTGTATTCTGAGGGCCTGCACGTAATAAGTGCTCAATAAACATTTGTTTCTGAAGGGAGATGGGAGGGGGGTCGTTTGTATGTGGAGTCATGATATACTCCTGGATGGTTTTATACTTACTGTATTCTACTAAGAAAAGTGTTGGCTTTTGGTGTGGCGATTGGGAGGAGGCCAGAGAAAAAGAGACAAGGACATTCATCTGTCTAAGCTTCTTCTTTTCTGGAAAGAGGAACAGCATCAATCTTCAGTGGCCCCTTAATTATTCCCATTGGGACTGAAGGCTTGTTCCCAAGGCCTGCCAGTGACAACAACTTAATGTTGTCATAAGCAGAACAACTTAATGGGAGGAAGAGAGGCTGGTGAGACCTTGGCCAGTTCCCCAGGGTGGGGGCCTTTAAGAGAGGAGAAGCAGGCCCCTCTGTGTCCCTCCCCCATCTGACAGGCAGCTGGGAAACATCTTGCCCTGAAATCTGGCACTAACCAACAATTCTCTGGAAAGAGATTGCGTTTAAGAATTTGAGGGTAATTCGAGCACTATACAGAGAATGAGGCCCAGGTATGATTCCCCCTTTTAAATGTAACACTTTGCATAACCATCCTAATTCCCTGTTAGATGAGGCCCTTCCTCTGCCCTTGAAGCTTAGCAATGTTTTTAATGGCCTTCAACTGGGCCAATTTCAAATTATTTTCTGGATGAGCAAGGGAAACATTCAACCCAAGACAAACAAACAGAGTTCATGTGGATGGTTTGCATTCTGCTGAACTATTCTGTTTTTAATAACTGATTTAATAACGAGCAAGTGATTGCCTATAATCTTAAACCAATCCTCAAGAACAATCCATATGCATGTGATGGTTGCTTATGCACAAACTCATCTTTCTACATAAATCCATGTAGCAATACCTGTATCTTTTATAGGGATATTTGCATAGAGGAAGGCTACAAGCCACACACAACTTGTTTTTTGAATAAATTACTGTTAAAAAATGTACTCTCCTTAACCTGGTTGTGATCTTGTGCTTTCTGTTTGTAAAATCAGACTCCTAAATGAGCAAAGAGAAAGAGAGAGAGAAAAAGCTGAATGCATTTTACATCCAAAGCAAACCTTTTTTTCTTAAAAAATGTCACATTGTGCTCCAGAATACATTGATTAAATCTCCCCAAATATGTCCTCGAGAATTAATTTTCATTTGCTCTGCATTAACTCGTTTATTGAATTGGAATTCAGTCCCCATTTGAGGCAATTAATTTGAAGAGTGACCACACGCCTGCCCACACCCCTTCCAGAACACCCACACACGTATGCTAAGTCCCGAGCCACCGATGACTGGATTTTTCTGCCTTTTTCCCTTTTCTTTTCCCCTTTGAGATATTTTTCCACTCTTGCCTGTTAAATAAACGATCTGTCTTTTTGCAGGACAGCGACAACCTCTGGTGGGATGCGTTTGCCACCGAGTTTTTTGAAGATGACGCCACATTAACCCTTTCCTTTTGTTTGGAAGATGGACCAAAGCGATACAGTAAGAAAGAAGTTTATTTTCTCTAATATTCCCTCTTCTTGCGCCTGTAAGAAAACCACAGGGGTCTTCAGAGAATAATACAGTGCTGACAGGCTGACAATAATCCCGGCCTCCTGCCTCTGATCAATGCACTGTCACTGGGTGGCAGCCCGACTCGGCAGCAAGAGATTTCCTTCGAGGCTTAGGATGTTTGGGCATTTGCCAGTTTAGAGAGCGAGGCAAATGTGAACCAAGCCCCCCAATGATAAGTGGTAGCTGAATTGTGGAGACTTGCCATCCATCTCTTCCCTGCGACCCTTCTTTCTGCTTGACAACACTTCGCCCCCAACCTTCTGCTTCGGAAGTTCCCTTTAAAAAAATATCCTCACAATCACTGTATCAGCTATATCCTTCTAATTCCCTCTTATCAGTTATCTCAGGTATTTATTTGACAAGTGCTATGTTTTCTCGGGGGCGGGGGAGCCCACAGCTGCTTTGAACACACTTTGGGATTCGTGTTGACAGAATTTATATATAGTTCCTTGTCTTTCCGGCGAGTGAGAACTCTGTAAAGATCCTCAAATTACAGCCTGTGGCACCTTGGGTAACAGCTGATCTGTCCTGATTAGGTTCAGCCAACTTGTCAGAGATCAGATTTGCTAGTTGTGCTGTAAGACCGAGAGGCATAAATACGTCAGCACAAAGACAATTAATGTCCAGTTAGATCAGAGAGAGATGCGATTTCAGAGATCAGCGTTGCACATGTGAAGGGATCTGTCAGAGGGTAAAACATCCCAAGTGTCTCAAACACGGAGCTGATAATGGGACCAACCACAGTATGTACAAATGAGTCGGTCCAGAGCATTGAGTAAATGATAGGTAATAGCACTCTTGATATACACAATGAAAAGACCTGATTGTTGCTAAATGTATTTCAAAGCCACTAGAGTACAACCAGTGCTTTTTTTTTTTTTCCTTAATTTTACAGGACTTTAGATAACTTAGTATTTGGATCTATTGTATGATGAGTTGATTAATTATGCTAATAAATAGCTGGTGATTTTGCAAAAGTGGCAAACAGTGGAAAGCAGGACAACTTGCTCAATTGAAACTCACTGCCGCCGGAAGCATCTCTTTAGATTTGTATATTGTGGGCTTTCAGAGGCTGGGACATTTTTTAATAAATATTTTGGGTGAGAGGGGCAGCTAGTGTGCCAGCCGAGGGGCTCTTCCAGAATGTCTTTACATTCAACATAATGACACCTGTTGCAAGCGCTGGCAAGCCCACTTCATCGGGGGTCTTGATGAGTTCACTCGCTTTCTGTGTGGGGGTGCTTCCGAGCAGCCTCACACCCTACAGAGTGGGAGAGTCGGGTACAGAAGCTGCCGTTTCAGAATTCCCTGGGAGATAAATGAACTTGGCAATCCAACAATTACTCTCTCCCCAAAAGCCTGCCCGATCAATGGTGAATAATTTCGAACCAAGCAGTCATCCATCCTCTGAGGCTTCTTCTTTTTTTCTGAGGCATAAGCTCAGATAACTTCAAGTTATCATTGTTTTATGTTCCTGTGCTTTGTGTGTGCGTGTGTGTGACTCCGTCAGGGTCTGCTCAGGGTACTAGAATTACTCATAAAACAGATTCTCAATCTTCCATCTGTCCACCCCGACCCCAACATCATTTGGGGGTGAGGCACGCTCAGTGCTTGTTAAGATCTTATATTCATGTACAGGAGTAAATGCCTGACTACGAGCCATCGTTGCCCAGGTTTCTTTGTTTCTCTGAACCAAAATATTTCCCGAGCGGCGAAGAGAAACAAAGATGATCGACAGTCTGGAGCCCAGTCTCATCAGCTGCTTTGCTGACAGCCTGGTGATGTGCACACGCTGCTGATGTGCGGGCAAGTGACAGCTGATTGACAGCCTAGGACCGGGAGATAGGGAAGATGAAGGATGCTTAGAACGCCTGACGCACGTGCTGTTTATGCAGCGGCGCTCCAAGCATCTCGTGGCCACCTTAACCCATTCACGGTCCAGGCACACTGTGCCGGGTGGACAGGGAAAACACATGCTGGCCCTAGGCTGGGGCTGCAGCACTTCCTAGAGACCTTGCAGGGAGCTGAGAGCTTTGCATTTCTGAGGAAGAAAATAGGACTTGGCTATTACATTTGTGTATGTAAAACATTTCCCCATATTGCTTTTATTCTAGGTACCAAGAGATATTCTAGATGAGGTTTACTTAACCCTTACTAGAAAAAAACTTTTCCTTCTCCCTCTCCGTGTCTACTTTTTCAGAGGGTTCCTCTGGCTCTAAGAGATCTTATCTCTAAGCTACTGTAAGTCATGTAATATGTGTTTACTTGTTTATTTGTTGTCTGTCACCCCCTATTAGAGTGTTATCTCCCTGTGCACAGGGGCTTTGTTTTATTTATTGCTGAATTCTCAGATTACTACAGAAACTTGCACTTGCACAACATAGGTACCCAATAAATATTCATTGAATGAATGATTGAAAGAATGAATGGACATTTGGGGAAAAGTTCATGTCCCAAACAGAATGTTGGCAAAACAATCCCCATACTGACATCCTTGGACTGACTTAAATGGGAAGAACTCGGTCCAAGGTGCTCTGCTGGTGTTTTCAAATAAGCTCTAGGATATGGTTGGATCTATTTTAAGTTGCAGGGGTAGGGGGGACTCAACAGTATAATAATTCAGGAAATAATTACGTTGGGGAGATATATTGCTCTTCCTTTCAGAAAGCTCTTCTGTATCAATCTTATTGCTCCACCCACCCCAGTCCCTACTCTCCTGATGGGAGTGAGCTCCCTCCCCAGGTGGGATATGATTGGGATTGCCGATGGAGACCACTGATGTCTTCCTAGAAGACCGGGGTGAGGTTTATGTGGAGAGGGCCCAGACAGACAAGGTTACTGGACCATGTAGTAATTGGGATGTGTGTCCCTAAGGCCATGTGCCTGCCCCTGCCTTGTGGGGCTTCATGAAGTGTTCCCCCAGCAGCTGGAGAAGCCAACAGTCCAGGGAAGTGGTTTCTGCTTGGGTTAGGTGGAACCTCAAGTGGGGAAGAGGGCCAGGGGTAAGAGATTCCCTCTTGATCAGCTGGTCTGTGGTTAAAGACCAGTAGAGCTGAAAAGTGTCTTTCTGGAAATGGACCCTTCCTTGGTCCGCAGAGCCCCAGCTGGTGAGTTATTAGGCCTCAGGTTGACCGATTCCAGAGTCAGAGATGGGGCACACACACACAACCGCCCCCGCCATCCTATCCCCTACACCTCCCACGGCTAAGAGGAAAGAAATGGATTTGTCAATTCACACATTCCGAGGAACATAAGTCACAAATAATTACCGTGTCTTATTTGACAGAGAGGGCAAGGCAAGCAGAGGAATCAGGTCTCAGCCCTCTGCACACTTATTTTGCAATTCTGAGTCCAGCGTGGTGTATGATTTTCCTTCCGCATCTTATACAGAAGCAACCGTTCTTAGGTTGCTTGCTCACCATTAGCTTCAAGTGAGGACTGATTTTCCTCTGCTCCTTTTCTGGGCGTGTAGTGGAATTGTACCCCACAGTCTCTCCTCTCCAGCACAGAACCTTTTGGGTAAAGGTACTGGTAACTGCCTCAGGAAACCTAGGCAATGTCCAGGGCCACACTGGCCATGTTCTTCATCTATCGGAAATACATGGTTCCCAATTCATTCAGGAAATATTTCTTTGCTGGGAAAGATACATGGAGAGAGTCCTTCTGGGACTTCCCTGGTGGCACAGTGATTAAGAATCTGCCTGCCAATGCAGGGAACACGGGTTCGATCCCCTGGTCGGGGAAGATTCCCACATGCTGTGGAGCAACTAAGCCTGTGCGCCACAACTACTGAGACTGCGCTCTAGAGCCCGTGAGCCACAACTACTGAGCCCATGTGCCACAAGTACTGAAGCCCACGCACTCTAGGGTCCACGTGCCGCAACTACTGAGCCCACATGCTGCAACTACTAAAGCCACACACCTAGAGCCCGTGCTCCTCAACAAGAGAAGCCACCACAATGAGAAGCCCGCGCACCACAATGAAGAGTAGCCCCCGCTCTCCTCCACTAGGGAAAGGCCTTGTGCAGCAATGGAAACCCAAAGCAGCCAAGAGAAAAAGAGAAAGTTCTCCTGTGTCCCATGGCGCTGGAGAGGCTGGGAGGCTAATCAATATAATAGAAAGCTCACACGAGTTCAATGTGAACATTCTTGGGTCTTAACCTGTGCTTGTATTGGTAAACAGAGCCTCTATTTCCTTATCTGTAAAATGGCCATAAGACTACCATCACTGGCTTGCAGTGAAAATTAAATGAGATAATATAATCAAAGAACCACAGAGCATTTGAAGAATGTGGTAGTCAGCGTTGACTATTATTATTGATAACAATGCACGACCTTGGCATCACTACAGCTTCTGTGCATTGGAGAAGCTTGCCATTGGCAAGTGCTTATCAAGTATGTAGAGCTTGCTGGGCAGTGGAGAGCATACAGACCCTTCTGATGGGCAATTCCTGCTGAACTGCAACATTGAAGAAATCACCGTCTCCCAGGCTTTCAACTGCAGAAACCCACTGTCATCACTGGTAAGTGATGTGCGAAAGGAAGGGAAGGGCAGTTGAGAATGTGTGGGCTCTGTGCTTTGGGGTTAAAGCCTCCAAACACTAAACTATGTCCAGGTTGGTCTTGCTTTGGAAATTGGGGTGGGGGGGAGTTGATATAAATACAAAAATGCCATCTTATTTGGGGGCACTGCCTATTGGCTTTTTTTAAGGGAAAGGTGTGTGGTTCAGGCAGGGATTCCTGGTCTGAAACCTGGGTTCAAACCCAGCTTTGTCTTTTACTGCCTGAGTGATTTGGCCTAAGTCGCATTCTAAGCATCAGTGGTCTCATCTGCAAAGTGAGGGTTTGATGAGATGACACGTAAATTTCTTAGCAGAGTTTCCAGTGCCTGGAAAATGCTCCATAAATAGCTGTTGTTATTCAATTGAATTCCAATGAGCATACCTCAGCCTCTAGATTGAGATCCAGGACAACTCAGATACAATCATCGCTAATCCTTTAAATATTGTTTGTAATTTGAGGGTGACGGGTCCCAGTAATTTTCCGTCTGACAACTGTTATTTCATCTTGAGTTTCACATTCTTTCTGGAGTAAGGATTTCTGGCAGAACTACACACCTTTATAGTCACATGAGCCAAAGACTATTCTTGTTTCCTCTGTGACTGCTGGGGGTTCATTTCACTGTCCAAAAGCAGAAAGTTGTTTTGGGATATGTCATTGCTATCCAAGCTGTTTTCTTCTGTTTTCCTTAGTCATCAAGTCCCATTAGATATTTGAAGGACTGCACATCGGCCCCCCTGTGGAGCTGTTTCTTTACAAGATGCTTCTCTTTTACATTTTCTTTCCTATTTCCCTTTTTTTCTGAAAGCTGTGATAGCACTGCAATATTGACAAAGTTCTTCAATTTTGTCTTGTAATACGTGTGGTGTATTTGGATGTGTCCCCCTAAGGAAGAGAAATTCTACAAGGCCCAAGTAACTTGACTAGCTCTGGTTACTATTTTTTTTTTCCTGTTTTTTTCTTGGTTCACCTTGTCCAGCTGTGTTTTTATTGTGTTTGCTATATAGGAATTCTGAAAGCATTTTCTCCCCACTTTCTCTTTCTGTCTAATATCATATGACATGATTAGAAATATATTTCTGGGAAAATCATTCTTTGAATCAGCATTTTGACACCACGCTTAATAACTATTATGGCATGAACGTGGGTATTTTTAAAAGCTACATGTGAAGAGCGTGCACTACAGCACATGGGGAGAAGGACTTACAAGGCCAGAATCTGTGCCTATGTCTTTTCTATGGATAACACCTCTAAAGAGTCCACCTGAGATCTGGAAATGTACGGGTTTGTGTGGCCAGTGTTTAAAAACCCTTAGCTTCCTCAAGAGACATGTGCCAATTAGTCCAGGGGCTCTTCCTCTATAAAGTAACTTGGTTCCTCTGAAAAGTTTTCATTCCTTTTCTTTTATTCATTCATGGAGGTAGAGATCAAAATCACAGACTCTGGATCCCTTTGAGCCTCTGCTTCACCAGAGTTGTGTGAAGTTAGGCCTATGACTTGATGCTGGGCATCCTGCCTAGATTTTCTTAACCTCAGTTTCTTTATACATAATGTCTAGGTGATAATAATGCCAACATCATAAGATACTTGTGAAGATTAAATAAGATTAAGTAACATGTACCTTAGCTTAGTCCTATCTGGGAAAAACACACAATAAATATTTATTGCTTGAATAAATGAATGGATGAATGAATGAGTAAGAGAATGAGTTAAACCTATGATATGCCAGTCACTTGGAATTAAAATAGAGGATAGTTTCCATTACTTGTTCCATCATTTAGCGCATAGAAGGAAAATCTCTGGCTTTGGGCAAAGCCAGATCAGACTTGTCTTCCGTCTATAGGGAAACCTTAAGAATTTAATGACCAACTGGAAGAAAACCTGATATTATGGAAGATGATGACTTAAACAAGTCCCAAACTATTACAGTTGCGACACCTGTCTAACAAAAGGTGACGTTTCCATCCCCTATTTTGCTCAGAGAGCTAAGAGCTACTGACTACTTCTCAAGTGCCAGGCACTGTGCTGTAGGCACTTTTGGGCTCCATGTCTTGTATACTGAGGACCAGATGAAAGGAAATGAACTGTGGTTGCATTCAAAATTAATCCCAGAGAAAAGCATGCACCTCTTCAGGGTAGTCCTTGATGGTTAGTTACTGGATGATTGTGGCATTTTTGTTACATAATGACATAGATGTCTTTGTCTCAGATGACTCTGGAAAATGCTTTCCTTTGCATGAGCTGCACTAAATGATTTCTAGAAAGCTCTAGTCTTTGAAATTGTGATTTTAGTGAGTGACCCTTCTCAACAGAATTCTTCATTAGGCTGGCAAGATCTGGAGTAAATTAAGTTAGGACTAAAGCAGACATTCATTTGAAGTTCAGTTTTTCCTTCAGTCATTCATTGATTCACGCATTCAGAATGCACTGAATTCTTGTTTTTTGCCAGACATTGAGAGGGATAGATAGTCTTGAGAGGAAGGAAGTTCATCACCAATTTTTTCATTTATTTTAAATTTCATTTTAATACAAACTCTTACCTTAAATTAACATAATCAACTAAGTAACTCAAAAAGAAAATATTCTTGTAATATTAATGCAGAATCTGGGATTAGTTATAAAAAAACTTAAGAGAAAGCCTACAGCTGATGGATGAACTAACAGACTTCTGAAGGGAAAAAGGAGCCTGAATCTCTTCCCATTTGTGGTTTCAAATTGATGATATCAAGTGTTGCAAATTGGCCATAACAATAGATTGAGCAGACATCCCATTCACTCATCTGCCAATAAATACCACATGAATAATCACATGAGATAATGGACAGAAAAGTGCTTTGAATAAATGTAAAGTGCTATACAAGTTGAAGGTATAATTTTCATCATATTTATAATTGATCTTTAGGATTTGGTGACTTTATTTTCCCTTTATATGTCAAGCTGTTAAGAAATCTGGGAGGATTGTTGGATCTTTTCTCATGCGGATAAAATTCATTGTCAAATATGCAGGCTTGAGCAAGTCAGACCTATTCTCAAGAGCTTGGTTGGGAGGTCTGAATGAGGTACTAGCCAGGAAATGGACATCATGTCCATTTTTGAGGCTCTGTGTGACTATGATGTCTGTGGGGTCCTGGCATGTACATTTCCTGACTCTTGGCTCCATGGGGTATATTCCTACTCTCATTAGCTTCCCTATGGTTCTCAAACCAAGAAGGCACTACCTCATAGTGGGTAGCAGGATAAATGTGGCCAACTTTTCATTATCACAATGATAGGTAATGCTACTGGCATTTATTGTCTGGGGGCGGGAGAAGATAAATGTTCTGCTCAACAAAAAATTATTGAGAAACATCTCACCCGACCCTCTTTACATCCAATTTACTCATCATCTTGAAGGTAGGGTTGCTAGATAAAATGTAAGTATACAAATGCAATACTTGGGACATATACTACAAAATTATTTGTTTATCTAAAATTCTAAGTTAACTGGACATCTTGGGTCTTTCTTTCTTAAAGCTGGCAGCCCTACTTGAAGGACCCCAGTTCACACTCAAATATGAAATCTTGATAACTCCAGAGCAGCTACAATGGAGTGTGAACATGATACATTATATGGAAAAAACTCTAAGAGATTTACCTGGTCCTGTTCTGCACATGAGTCTTTCCTCTGCTTACATCCAGCAACTGGACTCATGGGTCCCACCTAAAGTATAAAATACCTCATTGGGGTGGGGGGAGGTGTAGGCTAAAGCCTGCCTGAATTTAAATCCAAAGTTCATATTGCAGGCCCTCCACAGTTGACTATGCCATACTTGGGCAGGTGCTGAGCACATATGAGTGTGTAATATCATCTCCCTTAAAGGAGCTTACAGTTTAACAAGGGAGATAGACATAAACAATTAACTGTAATGCAACAGCATCCACAATGAAAAAGTAGGGCAAGCAAAGTACTGTGGGATATAAAGAAGGTGATCAAATCTGCTTCCAGGAGAAAAAGGCTAGACTAGTGAAGACTTCTTTCTAACCTAAAACCCTTTTGTTCCTTAAAGCCATGACAGAAAACACCCTACCACAGTACCTTGCAGATATAAGGTTTTCAGTAAATATCTGTGGACTGAATAAATGATTCAGCACTGGTAAATAGTATAAATATGACCCAAAGGAACTGATTATTTAGCCCACAGGCACATTACTGAACATACGGTTTTCCCCATGTTTTAGTAATTTTCCACCATCACAATCTCCAGTTGTAGCAACTCATTTTGTGTTATAGGGTAACAGAAATGTCACAGAGCAATTTGGAAATTTGTCCACAAACAGACCAAGACTGAGACTTACATTTAAATACCAAATCAAAATCATATCTACCCAACCTACAATACTAGGACTGATGGTTTTGTTTTGTTTTGTTTTTCTTTAATGCTTTGGGCCATGGGTTAGTAGAGTATTTCACTACATAGTCTGCCAATTTTCCTGGTAAGTACAATTGTGTCATTAAATTTCATAGAATAAGCAGTCTTCAGCAACCATACATAAATCTTCTTATTGTATGGATCTTATTGGACATAATTTCAGTTGAAACATCTATGTATTTATTTAACCTTTCTCAAGGATTTTCCATGTGTCATCTTTCTGTGCCCTGGTGATAAGATGAATGAGCAAAATCTCTTGCCTTGGAGGAGCTAAAGGTCTAGTGAGCTATTGTTCCTAGGACTTGACTAGTAGCAGATCTTAGCCAGATTTTTTCTCATTGATGCTCTCTGCCTGTGTTTATAAACCTGTTCTTAATAATGCTCCCCACCACATTTTTAGATTCTATATCCAAATGTAAGATTGATATCATTTTTAACGCAAAACATTTTGAAAAATCAGGGTTAAGTTGAGACGTATGCAGTATTTCCTTTGTACAATACTAGCTTGTGAAATTCTTGTTTTGTGGCATGAGCTGGTTGAAGCATCCTCCCCACACGCCTGTGTGTAGTTTAATCTTCACTTTTGCTTTATGTTTTCAGGTTGTGAATGCACCTTATTTATGCATATGGGGTAAAATAAAGCATTTTGTTGAAGTCAAGTTAAATTAGCCTTCTTCTACAACTATATTAATCAATGTTCATGTGGATTTCATTAAGAATATAGAGGCTCAGTGACAAAATCACCCGTTAGGGTGTGTTTCATTATTTACTGTTTAATCAAGGTGGTTGTATTGGAGTATTTGAACTCAGGAGCTTGCAGAACTTGGTACCTTCATATACTTTGCTTTTATTATTCATTCCAAGAGAATCAGCTTCACCCAACCATTATAATGTGCTTATTTACTTTTATGAGGCTGGTCCTATCCCAATTAATGCTACCTTTAATACATTTTTTGATGAGAACTTCCCTGATGCAACATTATCTTTGGCTTTTCAATAAGTCAGGAGGACTTGAAATTGACAACAATTGACACTAATCACTCTGAAGATCTGTTGAAAGAAGAAGTAAGGTCACCTAGGAGCATGGTAATAAAGCCATTCCGTTTTTATGAGACAATTTCTCCATATTATCTAGAGCAAACAGAGCACGACATTATTGTTACAGACTTTTCTAAAAATACATGTGTCTTACTTAGTCCTGCCTTTGAATTATATGATTTGCAATTTGTTTGTCTTTTTTTACTTTAAAAAATACATCATTTGCTCTGCCAGAATGGGTTAGTTACACTGAGAACAATGACGAGGCAAGAGTTCTTCCAGAATCTAATTATGAGGTACTAGTCAGTAATGCTTGGGAAGGTATTTCCTCACAGGCATACATGGTATCTCCATGTTACTCTCATATTCCAGGTAAAAAGCAACCACTTAAGATGTTCTCAGTGAAAGACAATTTGTGTGTTGTTTCAGAATTAATGCAAGCTTTGAATATATTCCAAAAACTGAAGTTAGTTACCTGAGAGGTGTATTTGTCCAGGTAAAATTTCCCCTGAAAATGTTTGTCGTGTCATATATGTGAAGGAGTGCTAGCATTTGATAAAGTCAACGACACTATTCAGTTTTCAACTGAGGCATTTAGGACAGTGCAACTTTCAAGCTTAAAAAAAAAGTTAATAATAATCAACTTTTTAAAGGTTGCCTGCATAAAATAATGTTCCCATGCTTATTTGCTTCTCTTCAATAGGACCATAAGAGAAATGATAAATGGTGTTTGACTGATTATGTAAATAAACTGCTAATTATATCCTTTATAGTTCTCCACACTTCTAGACACTGTACCTGAATGTATTTCCTATAAAATGCTTTAGTACTTATTCCTCTATTATTTTTTTTTTAAAGATGGGCCCAAAATCAGTAATTATGAGCATTATTATTCAGGTTCACAGCAGTGCGGCTGCTATTCTTCACTTGATAATTACCTTGTTAAACTAATGTCAGATCAGCACCATGCCTTAGTTAAGAAAATGGTCTACGAGCCCCATGCAAGCAGGCCCAGCTGTGAAAATATTAAAAGGTTTATTAAATCCAGACACCTCTGCAGCATTGCCTCACTGACATTAGTTACAGAAGTTCTAAGAAGTTGCATATTTCTCATTAGATGTTCGTAATATCTTTCCTGAGGTGCCATGCATCTCTTGACAGTTGGTGCTTCCATTGTATTCTCCCTGTTCTCAGCTCTGGGCTTTGTTGCCAACTGGGCACTGTTTATTTGGCATGATCTCCACTCAGAGCCTCCAGGAAGCACAGGGAAGAAGACTCATCCCTAGGGAAACGAGGAAGGCCTATGAGACTGTTTCTCTTCCTACTTTCGCTGGTTTTGAATTCCAGTTTTATTTATTACTTCTTTCCCTTTGGAAAGGAAAAAAAAAAAATCAAGCTCCTCCATTATTAGCTGTGGTTTTGTCTAAAAAAAGACACAGTTACAGATTCCAATTTTTAGGCCAAAATAAATAATTCTTTCTATGATCTTCTAATTTGCAAAAAAAAAAAAAAGAGTCAGATTCTTAGTGGATTCTTGTCTTTGTGTTTTTCAAATGTGTCCAACAGTAACCTCCTGGATTGGTTAATGAGTTTAAATGACAAACATTCTGATAATGCTTTGCAGTTTATAAAAAATCCCGTCACAAATCAGGACCATCTGTAACCTCGTGGAGGGAGAGGACTGGGCCCTATTTTTCTCTGGAGCCTCAGTGCTTGCCACTGTAAGGGACGAAGAAGGGGCCCATGGTTAATATTTGCTGAGCAGGATTGGGTGGCAGTTATCTCATTCCGTCCTTGCTATGAGCCCAGAGCAGGTATTATGTTGACCATTTGTACTGTAGAGATGAAGAAAGTGAGGCTCAGAACTCAGAGACTCAGGACTCAACCCTTCTGCCTTCAATACCCATACTGTGGCCCCTTTATCATCCCATTTACCAGCATCTTTTTCAAAAAGTAGAGAATCTTAAAATTTTACCTGTTTGGATACGAAAACTAATCTAACCTCTTGCTGTAAATTCTGGAGCCTTTCTCCCTTCTCTCCTCATCCACTCCTCCCTGAAATAGCACAAGTTAAGGAGAATTAGTTCTTAATGGCGAATATGTATCCCCAGCATATTTTTCTCTTCAAGTTAAGTGCAGATCACTTCAATCCTTCCAACATTGCTGCCTCAAAGCTGACATTTATAAATTTTCTTTTTCAACGCAGTATGGGATCCTCCATATGTCTTCCGCAATAATTATCTATGTTTTCAGGGAATCTAAAGATTTATTTCCTTCCAAGTCCTTGTTGCTGGCATTTTCTCCAAGCCTCCAAAACTGCCAAGAGATGAACTTCAATTTAGAGGAACTGTTACATTTGTCATTGTGAATTTGCTAAACTTTGGATAAATTTGAAGATTTATGCTTATTCCCAAGGGGGCTCTGAGACTATCTTTGAAGCTCAGAAAGTTCATGCTTGACTTCCTTTCTGCTGTTCTAAGTAAACAAGTCCTTAAATCTGTGCAGTCTCCCTGCCTGGGCTCTGGGTCTCTGTCACTGTCTAAACCTGGACACGTTTGTACTGCCAGGAACTCAGATGTGAATCACTTCTAGGTGTGGGGAAGGAGTCTTCTCCTGGGCTCGTGCTGTGGAAATCACACTCCATCTATATCTCTAGGATGATCCAATCAGAGAGGACCTTTCAGTAACCCCTCACTTTAATAGGCCGGGCCTGTGAGACAGACAACCTTCAAATTATGACCTTGTCATGTGGTAACCGCATGACCTTGGTTGTTATACCCAATCTCTCTGAGCCTCACCGTTTTCATCTATAAAATGAGTATAATGTCTATCTGGCCACGGTAGGATGGTATTTATAAATAATACACAGTCCGTGATACATGAGAGTTTATCAACAAGTAGTAGTTGAGTTGGCTTTGACTTGTTCAAGGCAATTGGCTAGATTGTGATAGAGCCAGGATTGAATTCATGTCTCTTGGTTCTTTATAAAACATTAGACTCCACTTAGTGACTAGCTAACAGTTCTATACTCCTTTTTTTATTGAACAGGTCTAGAAGTAACATGGTTTATAGGGACCATATATGATTTAATTTTGTTCTTTGAATCATCTTCAAAATCAGAGTCAAGTGCAATAGGAAATGTCACTAAATTCTTTGAATTCAGTGCTGTGCAAGAAATTGGAGATCATCTGTTGACTAGGTGTTTTAGTTTTCTGTTGCAGCATACAAATAACCACAAACTTAGCAGCTTAAAAAAGCACATATTTGCTAGTTCACATTTTCTGTGGGTCAGGAGTCCAGGCACTAGCTAACTGGATCCTCTGCCCAGGGTCTCACAGGACTGAAATCACTGTGTCAGTTGGGACTGTGACCCCTTCTAAGTCCTAGGGCTGTTGGCAGAATTCAGTTCCTTGCAGTTGTAGGACTGAAGTTCCTGCTTTCTTGCTTGCTGTTATCTAGAGAGTGTTTACAGGTCCTAGAGGCCTCCCACTGTTGCCTGGCACATGGTCCCCTGCACACATGGAAGCTTGGTCTTTCAAGGCCAATGGGAGAATCTCTCCTTTCAAATCTCTGACATTAAGGACTCACCTGATTAGGTCAGGCCCACCCAGGATCATGTCTCTCAATGAACTTAATCTGTTTAAGGACTTTATTTACATCTGCACAATCCCTCTGCCAGCTCATGTAACATAATCATGGAGTTATATACCATCAGTGTCACAAGTCCTACTCACACACAAGGGAAGGAGATAATAAGGCAGAGTGTGTATACCACGGGGTAAGAATCTTGGAGGGGGTCATCCTAGAATTCTGCCTACCAGAGAAATGAGACAAGTACATAGTTATGATACAAGACTTCCTGGCAAATGTCATCAAAGTAAAGTGCCCTGTGAAGCCCAAGAAGACAGGTGATTTACTGCTAGGGGGCTTGAGAGGCATGTCAGGGTCAGTGGGTAGGGTTTGGGTAGGAGGAGGTTGAGGTGAGCAGGGACAGTGAGGAAGGAAGAGGGTAGAAGAAACACATCCTAAGGGAGGCAAAGAAGGTGTTTGGGGAAACAGGTTCATTGTTTGGTTTGGCTGGAACTTGGTTCTGAGGAACTGCTCTGTGGTTTTTAACAGACATGGAACTTATAGGGGATGTGATGAGTACTGTCTGATTCCATGAGTGTCCTTTGCTTCTTAATGTACTGACTCATCAAGAAGGGAAGATTCTGGCCTGGCCATGTGTCCTTTGTTTGTAGGGCTCTGAATCCTCCCTCTGGTGACCCTTCAGGACCTTAGAAATGTTGTTTCTATGGGTTCAGTGCTGTAAGCTATATGTGAAACTAGCTGGAGCTGGCTGGAGCTTAAAGAACCCAAGACCATGTCATGTAAGAAACAGTGCTCTTACTAATTCATGTGTTTGTTGATCAAATATGTACCATGTTCCTCTGTGCCCTTCACTCTGCTTTTGCTTAGGAGATGCAGTAAATAAGACAGCCTTGGCTCCTGCCCTCACGAGGTTTAGAATCGAGACTCCAGACAATTCTTAGATAATTTAGGCTTTAGATTGTCAAGGGATAGAGAGCTAATAAAGACACACTCATTATGAATTAATTTCAGTTGTGATAAGTGCTATGAGCAAAATATATGGGATGCCATGAGAGCGAATCAGGGGCTTAAACCAATCTCTGCGGAGGTGGCAGTGGAGGTAGCAAGGGGTTGTCAAGATAAACCTCTCTGAGGAAGTTATAAAGGGTGAAAAAAAATCTCAGAAATAAATGTACCTTGGAGAAGAGACAAATTAAAGTGAACACAGAGTTCTCACGTATCTCTTAGGCAAACATGGTAAAGAGGTTTTTAGATTTGAGATAGAATGAATCAGCTTGGATGCTTTTCTTGTCTTTTTCTACCTGGGATACCAGTGCTCATTCTTCAGAGCCCACCTCTCTCCCTAGTTCCCTCCAGAGGATCGATTGCTCGCTTCTCTCTGTGCCTGTGACACGTGGCAGACGCATCCATCGTGCCGTGGCTCTCATAGCTCACGGCTGTCTGCTTACACAATGCTTGGCTGGACCCTCACTGCCGATGTCCTCATACAGTGACTACAGCCTCTTCATCTTTTCATCACTTATACCTAATACTTCACCTGACACCACAGTTGGTACAGAATAGTATTTGTTGAATGAATAAACCAGAACTAGTTGGAAGTGATGAACGTAACACGTTGATAGACCACCATGCTTTAAAAGCAATATCTTTCCAAAAACATCAGTTTTCCTCAGAATGAGAGGCAGAACTCACCATCCTGGGAGGTGACGAAAGTCCCGTAGCTCTGGGTATATGAATCAGAACTAAAATGGAATTTGAAAAACTTGATTATAACTACTATCAATTGTCAAATTATGTTTTTGATCCTGATTACCTGAGAAAGTTGATACATTTTTAAAAGGGCTGAATTTAGGTCCACAGGTAGCATTTCTGATTGGGAGGGTCTTTCCTGGCCGTGTATTTCTGAGATGTGCTATGCATTTTTGACTCATTACAGAATGTTACATTTAGGATAGGGAGGGTAAGATTTTTTTAAGTATAAATATGATACATAGATTACATTAAGGAGATATTCCAGTTTGTCATTAGGACAGAAAATCCTGTTGAATTATGAATGAAAATATGTCTATAGGACAAACGGACAGAGTAATCGTATCACTTTGTATAGAAGAAAAATGCCTATTCGTATACATCAGTAAAAGTCCTCCACAACATAATTCTCCAGTGGTAGAGACAAGCCTAAGGAGGGGGCATGCCCTAGAAGTCCCTGAGGTATATTAGGCAAGTACCACATTAGCATGAAGCAAAAATCAAACTGATGCAGAAAGTTCAGGAGTTAGTCCCTGGCATGCTGATTTTAGCAGCTGGAAGGCCAAAGGACATGGAAGGACAATCAAAAGAGCAGCTCGGGCTTCCCTGCTGGCACAGTGGTTGAAGAGTCCGCCTGCCGATGCAGGGGACGCAGGTTCGTGCCCTGGTCTGGGAAGGTCCCACATCTGCGGCTGGGCCCGTGAGCCATGGCCGCTGAGCCTGTGAGTCCGGAGCCTGTGCTCCGCAACGGGAGAGGCCACGACAGTGAGAGGCCCGCGTACTACGAAAAAAAAAAAAAGAGCAGCTCACACTATTGGAGGCCTGGTGGGTTTGATCCATGGGCAAAGAACAAAAGATGTGCGATGTAACTAAGTGACTAATAGCAGAGTACGCATCGTTTGAGACACCTCCAAGCCTCCAGGGCTCACTAGTGACCTGTTTAGGGCAGTGTAAGCAGGAATATAACCAAAAGCAACAAGACAAAAGAAAAATTTAAATAGCTGGGAGTCTGCCAGGAGAAGAAATGAGGAAAACTGCCTTTTAGAGGCTCAAAAACAAAGCTGATTTATTTCAAATGGGAGATGTCCTGGTTTAGTGCTCATAAAACAAAACCAAGAAATATTTATTGAGACCGCACCATGAAATCTATGGTATAGCCCTTTCCTGTTTCCCACTCCAACTTTAACATTTAAAATTTTTTATTTCCACTGATCATACATATCGCATGACTCCTTTATTTCATGTTCAAGGAGCCTCCCTCATTTAATCCAAGTAATGAACACATCCTTTTCCAGTGCATTTTAAATGATTAAAAGTAGGAACATTTGAACTCGGATATAAAATGCAATCTACTTCATTGAAAAATAGTTTGTTTATATATTTATTTATTTACTTATTTTTGTTGAAGAATAGTTGGCATACAATGTTATATTAGTTTCAGGTGTACAACATAGTGATTTGACATTTATATGTGTTACAAATTGATCACCACACTAAGTATAGTAACCATCTGTCACCATACAAAGTTACAGCAATATTATTAGCCATATTCTTTATGTATTTTGTAACTGGAGGTTTGTACCTTTTAATCCCCTTCACCTATTTCACCCAACCACCCATTCCCCCTCCTCTGGCCGCCACCTGTTTGTTCTCTGTAACTATGTGTCTGTTTCTTTTTGTTTCATTTGTTCATTTGTTTTGTCTTTTAGATTCTCCATATAAGTGAAGTCATACAGTATTTGTCTTTCTCTATCTGGCTTACTTTACTTAGCATAATGCCCTCTATGTTCAGCCATGGTGTAGCAAATGGTAAGATTTCCTTTTCTGTGGCTGAATAATATTCCAGTGCATATATATATATATATATATATATATATATATATATAAAACGTTTTCTTCACCCATTCATCCACTGATGGGCACTTCGCCAGCTTCAATATCTTGGCTGTTGTGAATACTGCTGTGCTTCATCAAAGGAGTTTCAGAAACTGACAGAGCGGTCAAGATTCAATATCCTGGAGGAAGATTATTTTGGCTGTCCCTTAGACTGGTTTAATTAAAGAGACCCCATGTAGAAGTTTCATCTGGAAAAACTGGAAGACAGTCTGTCTCTTTCAATGTCTCTTTCTCCATTTCTATCTCTTTCTCTTTCTCTCTCTCTTTTTAAAAATTAACTTTTAATTTCTTCTATCACAAAATTTTGGGATAGATATTACAAAATGATAGGGATTTTCCAATTTAGAAGAATTGGATCCAGAATATTTAACTGCCCCCCTCCATCAAAAACCCCAAATTACTAGAACTATCCCAGCCTGCACTGAGAAGATTTGCATATTCTGTGGGTAAACAGTCCATGATAAAAATTTATTCAATATGGGACAACAAATGTTATTTCATCTCTTCACATATTCATTCATTCTACACTTAACACTCCTAACTTTCACTCATTAATTTGCCAAATGTTCTATGTCTCCTTGTACTTAATACATACAAACCAGATTTTCACTTTCCTCTGAGGATACCTCCAGTAGCCTTAAATGTTTTCATTGATAATGTGAAAATGAAAGTGTGCCTTTCTATTTGGCATGAGTAAGTGTGGATTTTGTACAGCAAGATACAAATTAATTTTATGTCCTGTAGGAATAAACATCAAAAGTCATAAAGACTAGGTGAGAGCTTCTAGTCTTGGGCAATGTGTCTTATGAAGCTGAAGAAAAATCATTTCCAGTGTTCAACGTTCATTGTATGTTTCATCAAATGCCACCCCCTCACCTCCCCTTCCCCCTCCACCTCCTTCTCTTCTACTTCTTCTTTCCTCCTCTTCTTCATTTTTAAAAATATAACTGCATTGTCATTAGTTTGGTCTCAGGATGATGAAAGTTGTACCATCCCTTTTGGTGGTAGGCAGATAGGTGAGAGGCAGTGGTGTATCCAATGACAGAGCTTGTGAAATCCCTAATCTTTGTTTTCCCGATATTCTATCTGAGTGACAGGTCCCATTTATAGGTTCCTCCCAAACAATTTACCACATCAGATATTGATACCATGGGTTGGATATTCTAAAGGGAGCCCCTAAATCCTCTGCTTTTTACTTTATACCTCTCACCTTAACAACTAATCTTAACTATTAAACTGAATTGAATGTGATCTGGGATGAAAACAAATTCATTTAAATAACTATAGGGACTAGCTGTCTATAAGTGTTATTGAATCACCATAAGAAGTAAATCCTTGTTCTAAAATCCCTTCCTTGAGTAGTATAAATTGTTCAAAAAATAACCACAAGCAATATATGCTCATTGAAGACTTTTAAAATATAGAAAAAAGAAGAAGAAAGAAAAACAGAAATCATCTATAGCTCAGAGACAAATCACTTAATATTTGGTTTATATATTTCCAATCTTTGTTTTCTATGTTCAAATGTTTTTTCTTTACAAAATTGGAACCATATGATATGGACTTTTTGTAAGTTGTCTTTACCTTGCTCAATATATAATCAGCATCTTTTAAACATAAAATTTTCTTTTATGATATCCCTTTTAATGCCTGTGTAATATTCTATTTTATAAATGAGCTTCATATAATTAACTGATCTCCCATCATCAAATATTTAGCATGCTTTAATTTTTTGTACTTTTGTTCATTGTGTCTTAATGAATAACTCATCATTAAATCTTTGTGAATAAACCTAGTTTTTTCCTTAGAATAAATTCACAAAAGAAAAATTGCTGGATAAAAGTAATGTAGACTTTAAAAATATTCTTATATTTAAAGACTTTTAATATATATGGCCAAATTTTGATCCTTAAAATTTGTATCAATTTAAACTCCTACCAGCAATAGATAAGGAAGTCCATTTTTCTGTACCCTTAGCAGCACTAGTTATTATTACAAAAAATACAGTTTTAAATTTTTATTTTCACTCACTTTATTTACATATATAAAATATCCATATTGTCAATATTTATATTTAAAATTAACTGTAAACATAATTGGTTAACATAAATATTTTGTTATTCTGGTTTTAGGGGATTAAATCAAAATTAAGACCTCATAGAAACACTCAGCAATTTTTGTGTTCTTGGTTTGGGTTTTTTTTAATTTAAATATTTGATAGCAAATCTTTTTGTGTAGAGGTCTCTGTTGATGTGAGTTTCTGCCCCATTTTATGTTACTTCCTTAAGACAAAAGGAGACACATTCTAGAAATTTTGGGTTTTTTTTGTTTGTTTGTTCGTTGGTTGGCTTTGCTTGTTTTTTTTTTTTTTTTTTTTTTTAATAAACAAGAACAGACTGCCAACACTTCAGAATTTGGAGGTAAAGTATAGATTAAATTCCCAAATCTGTACAATTTGACATCTTGCCTTCAAGAAGATTCTGTGTCTTGTCCAGGGTCCCCTATACTTAGTTCAATATGTTACCTTTTTTATTTTCTACTAAAGGTATTTAACATCCCTTTCTGTTCAGTGCCTTATTTATTCGATTCAAAGCACTACAGAAATATTACATCAGATCAAATGTAGATAAAAGAGTCAAATCAAAGCTGAGGTTGGAGAGAGCCTTTACAAAATGTAGGCAAATAGCAACGTAAATATTGGACTTTTGCTTTTCAAGGGGACAAACTCAGGATATTGTATGGGGACTATTAATTTTTCTATTTGGAAAGATTTTATTTGATTGCCTTTGTTTTTGGTAGTCCTCTGAGAGGAATGGAAGGCTGGAGAACAATGCATGCAGGTGAAGGAGGCCGATAAGTTGGAGTCTGTGAGAGATGTGTGCCTGAGAGCCAAAGGGGGCAGGTGGGTAGTGGGGACCCTTCTTGCCCAGAACCGAAGTTCAGGGCACAGAGTGGGAGAGGGAAGCAGAAGGCTGGGGCTGGCCTTCCACTGCTGAGGCTGGTGTTGCTGCACACATACAGGTTGTTGCCCAGAACCTCTGGTACCTTGCCTGCACCTGCTTAGGTCCAGCTCCATGGACACCAGACTGTCTCTTAAAAGGAGTGAAGGCATACAGGGGAGGGGAGGGGAACTCATCTGACTCCCAGAAGCAAGAACAACCACTTCACCTGGGGACTCAGTTTGAGATTGAATTCTCACAGCTCCTCCAGGACCCTTTAGCTCTCCCCGTCTCTGTCTTGCACCACATCACAGGACAGAAGGGTGACTTGGAGCACAAAATACAGGAGGCCTAGATGTGAAGCAGCATCATAGTTTTCTTTCCCCCAAGGTACGTGACCAGCCCCTAAATTTGAAGATGATGACTCTTCTCATTCTTTTATATACAAGTTACAGCAATTCACTTCACAGCTGAGTCCTTAGAAGATGGGGACCAATTCTTCCTCAGCTTTGGTGCAGAATGAGAAGATGGAGCATCTAAATGTGGGCAACAGCCAGAGGGAGGACATGGAGCAAAGGGAAGACCCCTGATGGCAACAGAGGGAAGGTGGGTGGTCAAGAGAGGGCTGTGTGCAGAAGAACATTTCCACGTAGGATGAGGTGAGGACGAAAGGCCAGGAAATGGTACCCATCTGTGCAACAATGTTCATTGGGGAATATTTTAAAATAAGGTTTATTGCATTCCCTACAACAAATTCTTAGCACCAGGCACTGTCCTAAGGACTAGAGGTTCAACTTCTGAAATTTTTAGTGATTAGTAATGTTGGTATGTTCCTTAAATCATCTTCCTTCTTGCATTCATTCATCCATTCACTCATTGACTTAATTAATCAACCTGATTAAATATACTGTTGTTGGATGAATTACCTCAGTGCATGAGTTTTCATACATCTTGCTCCAAAGATCTAACCTAACTAGCCTTTTTTTTTCTCCTAACATCATTATTGGAGTATAATTGCTTTACAATGGTGTGTTAGTTTCTGCTGTATAACAAAGTGAATCAGCTATACATATACATATAACCCCATATCTCCTCCCTCTTGTGTCTCCCTACCCTCCTCCCTATCCCACCCCTCTAGGTGATCACAAAACACCGAGCTGATCTCTCTGTGCTATGTGGCCGCATCCCACTAGCTATCTATTTACATTTGGTGGTGTATATATGTACATGCCAGTCTCTCACTTCATCCCTGCTTACCCTTCTTCCCCGTGTCCTTAAATCCATTCTCTACGTCTTCATCTTTACTCCTTTCCTTTTTTTTTAGATTCTATATATGTGTGTTAGCATACAGTATTTGTTTTTTTCTTTCTGACTTAGCTCACTCTGTATGACAGACCTTAGGTCCATCCACCTCACTACAAATAACTCAATTTCATCTCTTTTTATGGCTGAGTAATATTCCATTGTATATATGTGCCACATCTTCTTTATCCATTTATCTGTTGATGGACACTTAGGTTGCTTCCATGTTCTGGCTATTGTAAATGGAGCTGCAGTGAATATTGTGGTACATGACTCTTTTTGAATTATGGTTTTCTCAGGGTATATGCCCAGTAGTGAGATTGCAGTGTCATATGGTAGTTCTATTTGTAGTTTTTTAAGGAATCTCCATACTGTTCTCCATAGTGGCTGTATCAATTTACATTCCCACCAGCAGTGCAAGAGGGTTCCCTTTTCTCCACACCCTCTCCAGCATTTATTGTTTCTAGACTTTTTGATGATGGCCAATCTGACCGGTGTGAGATGATATCTCATTATAGTTTTGATTTGCATTTCTCTAATGATTAATGATGTTGAGCATTCTTTCATGTGTTTGTTGGCAATCTGTATATCTTCTTTGGAGAAATGTCTATTTAGTTCTTCTGCCCATTTTTGGATTGGGTTGTTTGTTTTTTTGTTATTGAGCTGCATGAGTTACTTATAAATTTTGGATATTAATCCTTTGTCATTTGCTTCATTTGCAAATATTTTCTCCCATTCTGAGGGTTGTCTTTTGATCTTGTTTATGGTATCCTTTGCTGTGCAAAAGCTTTTAAATTTCATTAGGTCCCATTTCTTTATTTTTGTTTTAATTTCCATTTCTCTAGGAGATGGGTCAAAAAGTATCTTGCTGTGATTTATATCATAGAGTTTTCTGCCTATGTTTTCCTCTAAGAGTTTGATAGTGTCTGGCCTTACATTTAGGTCTTTAACCCATTTTGAGTTTATTTTTGTGTGTGGTGTTAGGGAGTGTTCTAATTTCACACTTTTACATGTAGCTGTCCAGTTTTCCCAGCACCACTTATTGAAGAGGCTGTCTTTTCTCCATTGTATATCCTTCCCTCCTTTATCAAAGATAAGGTGACCATATGTGTGTGGGTTTATCTCTGGGCTTTCTATCCTGTTCCATTGATATATATTTCTGTTTTTGTGCCAGTACCATGCTGTCTTGATTACTGTAGCCTTGTAGTATAGTCTGAAGTCAGGGAGCCTGATTCCTCCAGCTCCATTTTTCGTTCTCAAGATTGCTTTGGCTATTCAGGGACTTTTGTGTTTCCATACAAATTGTGAAAGTTTTTGTTCTAGTTCTGTAAAAAATGCCAGTGGTAATTTGATAGGGATTGCATTGAATCTGTAGATTGCTTTGGGTAGTAGAGTCATTTTCAGAGTGTTGATTCTTCCATTCCAAGAACATGGTATATTTCTCCACCTATTTGTATCATCTTTAATTTCTTTCATCAGTGTCTTATAGTTTTCTGCATACAAGTCTTTTGTCTCCTTAGGTAGGTTTATTCCTAGATATTTTATTCTTTTTGTTGCAGTGGTAAATGGGAGTGTTTCCTTAATTTCTCTTTCAGATTTTTCATCATTAATGTAGAGGAATGCAAGAGATTTCTGTGTGTTAACTTATGTATTCTGATACTTTACCAAATTCACTGATTAGCTTGGGTAGTTTTCTGGTAGAATCTTTAGGATTCTCTATGTATAGTATCATGTCATCTGCCAGCAGTGACAGCTTTACTTCTTCTTTTCCGATTTGGATTCCTTTTATTTCTTCTTCTCTGATTGCTGTGGCTAAAACTTCAAAATCTATGTTGAATAATAGTAGTGAGAGTGGACAGGAACTTTGTCTCATTCGTGATCATAGAGGAAGTCGTTTCAGTTTTTCACCATTGAGAATGATGTTGACTGTGGATTTGTCATATATGGCCTTTACTATGTTGAGGTAAGTTCCCTCTATGCCTACTCTCTGGAGGGTTTTTATCATAAATGTGTGTTGAATTTTGTTCAAAAGCTTTTTCTGCATCTATTGATATGTTCATATGGTTTTTATTATTCAGTTTGTTAATATGTTGTATAACATTAATTGATTTGCATATATTGAAGACTCCTTGCATTCCTGGGATAAACCCCACTTGATCATGGTGTGTGATCCCTTTTATGTGCTGTTGGATTGTGTTTGCTAGTATTTTGTTGAGGATATTTGCGTCTATGTTCATCAGTGATATTGGCCTGTAATTTTCATTCTTTGTGACATCTTTGTCTGGTTTTGGTATCAGGGTGATGGTGGCATCGTAGAATGAGTTTGGGAGTGTTCCTCCCTCTGCTATTTTTTGGAAGATTTTGAGAAGGATAGGTTTTAGCTCTTCTCTAAATGTTTGATAGAATTCATCTGTGAAGCCATCTGGTCATGGGCTTTTTTTTGTTGGAAGATTTTTAATCACAGTCTCAATTTCAGTGCTTGTGATTGGTCTGTTTATGTTTTCTATTTCTTCCTGTTTCAGTCTCAGAAGGTTGTGCTTTTTTAAGAATTTGTCCATTTCTTCCAGGTTGTCCATTTTATTGGTATATAGTTGCTTGTAGTAATCTCACATGATCCTTTGTATTTCTGCAGTGTCAGTTGTTACTTCTCCTGTTTCATTTCTAATTCTATTGATTTAAGTCTTCTCCCTTTTTTTCTTGATGAGTCTGGCTAATGGTTTATCAATTTTGTTTATCTTCTCAAAGAAACTGCTTTTAGTTTTATTGATCTTTGCTATCGTTGCCTTCATTTCTTTTTCATTTGTTTCTGACCTGATCTTTATGATTTTTTTCCTTCTCCTGACTTTGTGGGGTTTTTTTGTTCTTCTTTCTCTGATCGATTTAGGTATAAGGTTAGATTGTTTATTTGAGATGTTTCTTGTTCCTTGAGGTAGGATTGTATTGCTATAAACTTCCTTCTTAGAACTGCTTTTGCTGCATCCCGTAGGTTTTGGGTCATCCTGTTTTCATTGTCATTTGTTTCTAGGTATTTTATGATTTCCTCTTGGATTTCTTCAGTAATCTCTTAGTTATTTAGCTGTGTATTGTTTAGCCTCCATGTGTTCGTATTTTTTCAGATTTTTTTCCTGTAATTGATATCTAGTACCATAGCACTGTGGTCTGAAAAGATACTTGATAAGATTTCAATTTTCTTAAATTTACCAAGGCTTCATTTGTGACCCAAGATATGGTCTATGCTGGAGGATGTTCCATGAGCACTTGAGAAGAAAGTGTATTCTGTTGTTTTTGGATAGAATGTCCTATAAATATCAATTAAGTGCATCTTGTTTAATGTATCATGTAAAGCTTGTGTTCCCTTATTTATTTTAATTTTGGATGATCTGTCCTTTGGTGAAAGTGGGGTGTTAAAGTCCCCTAGTATCGGGGCTTCCCTGGTGGCACAGTGGTTGAGAGTCTGCCTGCCAATGCTGGGGACATGGGTTCAAGCCCTAGTCTGGGATGATCCCACGTGCCACGGAGCAACTAGGCCCGTGAGCCACAACTACTGAGCCTGTGCATCTGGAGCCTGTGCTCCGCAACAAGAGAGGCCACGATAGTGAGAGGCCTGTGCACTGCAATGAAGAGTGGCCCCCGCTTGCTGCAACTAGAGAAAGCCCTTGCACAGAAACAATGACCCAACACAGCCTAAAATAAATAAATAAAGTCCCCTACTATGATTGTGTTACTGTTGATTTCCCCTTTTATGGCTGTTAGCATTTGCCTAATTGATTGAGGGGCTCCTCTGTTAGCTGCATACATATTTACAATTGTTATATCTTCTTCTTGGATTGACCCCTTGATCATTATGTAGTGTCCTTCTTTGTCTCTTGTAATAGTCTTTATTTTAAAGTCTATTTTGTTTAATATGAGAATTGCTACTCCAGCATTCTTTTGATTTCCATTTGCATGGAATATCTTTTTCCACCCCCTCAGTTTTAGTCTGTATGTGTCCCTAGGTCTGAAGTGGGTCTCTTGTAGACGGCAAATATATGGGTCTTATTTTTGTATCTATTCAGCCAGTCTACATCTTTTGGTTGGAGCATTTAATCCATTTACATTTAAGGTAGTTATTGATATGTATGTTTCTATTACCATTTTCTTAGTTGTTTTGGGTTTGTTATTGTAGGTCTTTTCTTTCTCTTGTGTTTCCTGCATAGAGAAGTTCTTTTAGCATTTGTTGTAAAGCTGGTTTGGTGGTGCTGAATTCTCTTAGCTTTTGCTTGTCTGTAAAGCTTTTAATTTGTCCATTGAGTCTGAATGATATCCTTGCTGGGTAGAGTAATCTTGGTTGTAGGTTTTTCCCTTTCATCACTTTAAATATGTTCTGCCACTCCTTTCTGGCTTGCAGAGTTTCTGCTGAAAGATCAGCTGTTAACATTATGGGGATTCCCTTGTGTATTATTTGTTGTTTTTCCCTTGCTGCTTTTAATATTTTTTCTTTGGATTTAATTTTTGGTAGTTTGATTAATATGTGTCTTGGTGTGTTTCTCCTTGGATTTATCCTGTATGCAACTCTCTGCACTTCCTGGACTTGACTATTTCATTTCCCATATTAGGCAAGTTTTCAACTATAATCTCTTCAAATATTTTCTCAGTCCCTTTCTCTTTCTCTTCTTCATTTTGGACCCCTATAATTCGAATGTTAGTGCATTTAAAGTTGTCCCAGAGGTCTCTGAGACTGTCCTCAATTCTTTTCATTCTTTTTTCTTTATTCTGCTCTGTGGTAGTTATTTCCACTATTTTATCTTCCAGGTCACTTATCCATTCTTCTGCCTCAGTTATTCTGCTACTGATTCCTTCTAGAGAATTTTTAATTTCATTATTGTATTGTTCATCATTGTTTGTTTGCTCTTTAGTTTTTCTAGGTCCTTGTTAAACGTTCTTGTATTTTCTCCATTCTATTTTCAAGATTTTTTATCATCTTTACTATCATTACTCTGAATTCTTTTTCAGATGGACTACCTATTTCCTCTTCATTTGTTTGATCTGGTGGGTTTTTACCTTGCTCCTTCATCTGCCATGTTTTTCTCTATCTTCTTATTTTGCGTAACTTAATGTGTTTGTGGTCTCCTTTTCACAGGCTGCAGGTTCGTAGTTTCTGCTGTTTTTGTGTCTGTCCCCAATGGCTAAGCTTGGTTCAGTGGGTTGTGTAGGGTTCCTGGTGGAGGGGACTGGTGCCTGTATTCTGGTGGATGAGGCTGGATCTTGTCTTTCTGGTGGGCAGGACCGCGTCCAGTGGTGTGTTTTGGGGTGTCTGTGACCTTATTATGATTTTAGGGAGCCTCTCTGCTAATGAGTGGGGTTGTGTTCCTGTCTTGCTAGTTGTTTTCCATAGGTTGTCCAGCACTGTAACTTGCTGGTCGTTGAGTGGAGCTGGGTCTTAGCATTGATATGGAGATCTGTGGGCAAGCTTTCGCTGTTTGATGTTATGTGGAGACAGGATGTCTCTGATGGACAAATGTCCTGAACTAAGCTCTTCCACCTCAGAGGCACAGGCCTGACACCCGGCCAGAGCAACAAGACCCTGTCAGCTACATGGCTCAGATGAAAATGGAGAAAAAAAGAAAGAAAGAAAAAAAGAAACAAATAAAATAAAATAGTTATTAAAATAAAAAAATATTAAAAGTAAAAATGTTTGAAAGTAATAAAAAAAGAAAGAAGAGAGCAACCAAACCAAAAAACAAATCCACCAATGATAACAAGCATTAAAAACTATATTAAAAAAAAGGAAGAGACCAACCAAATCAATAAATAAATCTACGAATGATAATAAACCCTAAATACTAAACTAAGATAAACATAAAGCCAGAAACAACATAGATGCAGAAAGCAACCCCCAAGTCTACAGTTGCTCCCAAAATCCACTGCCCCAATTTTTGGATGATTCGTTGTCTATTCAGGTATTCCACAGATGCAGGGTACATCAAGTTGATTGTGGAGATTTAATCCACTGCTTCTGAGGCTGCAGGGAGAGATTTCCCTTTCTCTTCTTTGTTCGCATAGCTCCCAGGGTTCAGCTTTGGATTTGGCCCCCCCTCTGCGTGTAGGTCGCCTGAGGGCGTCTGTTCCCGCCAGACAGGATGGGGTTAAAGGAGCAGCTGATTCGGGGCCTCGGGCTCACTCAGGCCGGGGGGAGGGAGGGGTGCAGATGCGGGGCAAGCCTGAGGCGGTAGAGGCCACCATGACATTGCACCAGCCTGTGGTGCCCCGTGCGTTCTCCCGGGGAAGTTGTCCCTGGATCACGGGACCCTGGCAGTGGCGGGCTGCACAGACTCCCGGGAGGCGAGGTGTGGATAGTGATCTGTGTTCGCACACAGGCTTCTTGGTGGCGGCGGCAGCAGCCTTAGCCTCTCATGCCCGTCTCTGGTGTCTGTGCTGATAGCCGCAGCTCACGCCTGTGTCTGGAGCTCGTTTAGGTGGTGCTCTGAATCCCCTTTCCTCGTGCACCCTGAAACAATGGTCTCTTGCCTCTTCAGCAGCTCCAGACTTTTTCCTGGACTCCCTCCCGGCTAGCTGTGGCACACTAGCCCCCTCAGGCTGTGTTCAGGCAGCCAACCCCAGTCCTCTCCCTGGGATCTGACCTCTGAAGCCCGAGCCTCAGCATCCAGACCCTGCCCGCCCCGGTGGGTGAGCAGAGGAGCCTCTTGGCCTAGTGAGTGCTGGTTGGCACCGATCCTCTGTGTGGGAGTCTCTCTGCTTTGCCCTCTGCAACCCTGTTGCTTCACTTTCCTCCGTGGCTCCGAAGCTTCCACCCCCTGCCCACCCTCCGCCCCCATCCCCCGCCACCCCACCATCTCTACCAGTGAAGGGGCTTCCTAGTGTGTGGAAACTTTTCCTCCTTCACAGTTCCCTCCACGAGGTGCTGGTCCCGTCCCTATTCTTTTGTCTCTGTTTTTTCTTTTTTCTTTTGCCCTACCCAGATAGGGAGTAGGAGAGTTGATTGCCTTTTGGGAAGTCTGAGGTCTTCTGCCAGCTTTCTGTAGGTGTTCTGTAGGAGCTGTTCCACATGTAGATGTATTTCTGATGTATTGTGGGGAGAAAGGTGATCTCCACGTCTTACTCCTCTGCCATCTTGAAGGTCTCTCTAGTTGTTTTTATTAGTCACCATCTTTATCATTCATTACAGCCATTTAAGGAGAACTTCTGTGCCAGAGACTAGGTTAGAAGTATCACATAAAGCATCTCATCTCTCTAATCCATGCAACAACTCTAAAAAGTCAGTATTATTAGTCTCACTTATCAGATGAGAAAACAAAGGCCAAGTCAACATTTCAGTTCAGATTGCTTGTTTGTTTGTTTGTTTCTCCTGAATCCAATTTTGTTCTCCTTTCCCTGTGCCAGGCTGCCTCCCTAACATAATAAATTGTCTTTTGCAGCTTCAGGTTTCCCAAGCGTTGAGCTTTTATTTATTTTATCTGTTACCACTAATAACAATATTTTAAAAAAATAAGCCAATATGTGATGAGAGTGTGAAAAGTAAACATGGTAATTAGGCAACATCATAATGAAGTTAATTATTGCCTTGATGACTAGGGTGGCTTGTGTACAATAGTTAAGACAGCATAAGCGTCATATCAGGAAGCAGTAGTTCTGCACGCCTGCCATGCCACAAGTCAACGTTCATCCTATGAGTGTATCACTGGAAAACCAGCAAGCTCTGGATTCACTGGTGCCACACAAAGAATTTTTACCCAGTGCTGCTATTTTCACAGGGCTTTCTCTTCTATTACTTCATTATATCTCCAAACTTCCCTTTGAGGCAGATGTAATAAACCCCCAAGTTGTCAGTGTTTGGTTTTATAACTCAGTGTCATTGCCTGATCTGTCGCCAGATTCCTGATTCCAAGACCAATTCCTAGACGGCATTTATGCATCCTGTATTTGTCAAGAAGTTCCAGAACTGCTCAAGAATCAGATGCCAAATATTCCTGTACAATAATTGTATTTTTGTTAAAGTTCATCTGAATTATGTTGCTCATGGCATCTTCCCCAGGTTTAAATTTTATGCCACTCCAGTGCACCCTGTAATCATGAGGGACTAGATTAGACCCTTTTTTATTCCTACCTTGCATTATTATTAAATGTAGGGAAATATGTACCTCCAGTAACAATCGGCCTCATTTGCTTTTGCACCGTCTCTTTTGTTGTGCTGTTACATTTCATCTGAATGCTTCATTTAAGAAGGGGCCTGAGTTTGATGCTTGTCCTAGTTCACAGTTTCATTCTTCTTGTTCTGGTGGCTTTTAAAAATGTGTGTTCAGTTCCAGTCAAGGCTAGTTTCCCTGACTATGATTTGTGTAACCTCAGCAGTTAACCCAGAAGATTACGAACACCTCCTATGCCTTGTGCCCCAACCTGAAAATGTCCGCCAATTCAGAGAAACAGTAGCTAGGTAAAAGTGGATGGATTTGCATAATTTGGTTTTCTATGTGCAGAGTGTTCATTTTTAACTTACATTGGTTTTGCTTTGTTGACAAACCCCTTTTCAGAGAAAAATGCATCCCATGTTTTTCCCCTCCATCCTGGTCCCTAACAGCTGATACTTCAGATGTGTGTATTTCTTTATCCAAACAGATGAGAAACCATCCCAGCCTTCTTCTATCAAAATACAACTTTCTGTATTAGGCAGTTTCTCACATTTTCCAATTTGACTTCTGTATAGAACTGTAGCTGGAGACGGTAATGAGTTTGCCATAGCAGTTTCAGACTTCTGTAGTCTATAAATCCTATTCTATCCATGCACAATAATTAAGGTTATTAATGAGGGACTGAATTAGTAGAAAAACAGTATACTGAGCCACTGTGATTTGCTTGACATAGGTTAATAATCATACATTATATAACATTTGCAGCCTCCTTGGGTTCTGGAATAGAAGCCATGGTGGCAAAGAGCATTGTGGTCAAATCCAAAGTAATGAAGTAACATCTGGAGCTTGGCAGGGGATAAAAAGGAAGGTGTTGTTATTGTGAGTGCCATAGTATTGTTCTTTACCATTTTAGGATGTATTGAAATGCATAAGTAATAACCGTATTTGCATTTATATAAAAAAGCTCCAACCAAGTCCCAGCTCGTTTGAAAAGGCAAGGCTGGGAGGTGAAAATCATAAATCCGGGTGTCCTGAAACAGCATTCTTTAGGGAAGGAGACTCTTTTTTTCCTCTGTGCAGCAGGTTCAAATCCATAATAAGACAGATTAGAATCTGAGCAACTCAAGATTGATAGGGTAAATAGTTCATACTAAATAGCTTTGAAGATACGGATCTACTTTTCAAGACAAGACCTCTGGATTCCTGTTGGGACATTCTCAAAATCTCAGCCACAGCTTGAAAGGCCACCTGGGTGAGTTTTGCAGAAGGAGTTTGGTTTTGCCTCAGATAGCTTTGGATTTGCATTGGTTTGCTTTCCTGAAGTGACTGCTTTAGAATGGAAGCAGGCAGACCCGGATGGGTAAAAGAAAAATTCTCAAAGAATGTTATAAGCTGAAGACAGCCTAGGCCAGAGCAGGGGATTTGGAAATTGAAACAGGCTGAGGAGGCCCCCAAAGACTTTAGGAAAGTATGAGCGTGTTAGTCAACCTGGGCTGCCATAACAAAACACTGTGGACTGGGTGCCTTGAACAACAGAAATGAATTTTCTCACAGTTCTAGAGGCTGGAAAGTTCAGGATTGAGGTTCTGGCAGATATGATTCCTGGTGAGGGCTCTCTTCCTGACTACTATTTTGCTGTGTGCTCACATGACCTCTTCTTGGTGCAGACAGCGTAGGAGGGGAGGGGCAAGCAAGCTTTCCAGTGCCTCTTCTTATAAGGACACTAATCCTGTTAGGAGGACTCCATCCTCATGACCTCTTCTGATCTTAATAATCTCCCAAAGGCCTTCAAATATCATCGCATCAATGATGATGAAGCCCTGGTAGTACTTCCACATATGAATTTGTGGGGACACAATTCAGTTCACAGCCATGAGTGAGCCTATGTGCCAAGTGCCAAGTTGGTCCTGGGTTTTCATTTCAGTCCAGTCTGTTCCCTTTCATTCTATTTCAACCCATTCTGTTGTACTTCAGTCCACCCCGTTCCATTCCATTCCACTCTATTGCAACAAATGCCTCCTTGAGACCCACCTATGAACCCAGCAAACTGTTTTATTTGACTCCCTCTTTTTTCCTCCTCTCCTCTCCCTTCCTATCTGATTCCTTTTGACAACCAAGAGCAATTCCTTTGTTTTCTCCCTAATTTTCCTCCCTCTCTCCAATTCCAGCTCCCTTGGGGAAGCCCTGGGAAAGCTTTGTCCAACAAATTAAACTCTGCTTCTGCCATTTCATACGGCCTCAGAGAAGTCACCTGAACTCCAACTTGCTGGGTTAGCGAGCATGCTAACAGTGATCATACTTCGTGAAACAGGGCTGCTGTGTGCATTAGGCATGTCTCAGAACAAGGAGCTTAGTACCTGGTATCAGGCATTACCATGATAAACGAGAAAGGACCGTCTTATCCTGAGGATTTCTCGGCCCAGTGTGGAAAGCAGCTATGTGACAAGATGAATCTATTGGGTCAGCCCTGGTGCTCTGAAGTCAGCCTGTGTGAATTTAAATGCTGACTCTATCCCAGGCTTTCATGGGCAAATGACGTAGCCCCTCTAAGCCTCCACTTCTCATCTAAAACATAAGATGATATTAGTAGCCACTTTATAGAGTTTGAGAGAGGAGTAAATGAGTGTTTGGTTTGGAGTACATACTCTAAATATTACCTAATATTATTATTATGAAAAAATCCATAATGTGGTAAGTGATGCAGTTATTGAGTCTTTCTCAAAGTATTCAAAGATGAATACCAGTCTCTGCTCTCATGGAATTCAGTGTCACAGACGAGGCAGGCACTATACACTTGTAACTGTGGTAATGACCATGAAGCCAAGATCTCTGGTGCTATGGGGGCTATGTAAAGGGGGCACTGAGATTTGGGTGGGGGGTCCTGGACATAAGGTGGAGCTATGAAAGAGATGGACTCTGGGTATCTTAGGATCCCCTCAATTTGCCAGCAATCAGGGAAAAGCCAGGACAAAAAAAGCCAGGAAGGATCTGTTTCTTTCCAATGTTGCTGGACAGAATCTAGGCTTCATTATAAACAACAAAAACGAAAACAAAATGAAACAGCATAGACCTCAAGTACCTGGATGACACTGTGCCGGTGTTGTTTTCAACCCAAGAAGAATGTGTTTCTCCAGAAAAAACTTGATCATGAGAGCAAATATTAGGAGGTGGTCTTGGTCATGCCCTGGTATTAAACAGTTAGGCTACCACTGTTCACTTTCCTCCCAAGGTGTTAAAAATCGATGCTAATGATGAAACACTTTGTGAGGTGATGATTTTAGAAAATCCCTATTGAAAACAAATGCAGGGGCAAAGAGTTCTCTGTGCCAGAGATGTGTGTGCTCCTTAGAAAGACGATCTATTCCCTGCAGAGAAAGGAAAGAATTACAAATGATAACCACTTTTAAAATACATCAGCTTGCTCATGTGTCAGTGGTAGTGTATTTTTTTTTTTTATCAGCTTTTCAGCCAAAGCTTCATTTGATTTGTGCAGGGAGGTGTATAATAGGGGAGGCCAGTGAGCTGATTTTTATAGAGTCCGTTTGTAGCTTAAACAAAGATGGGGGATTTGGAGGATAAAGGCGGCCTGAAATATAGCAGATTATGCAGCTTTATTTTTCAGAGATTTGCTAATTCCCCTCCTCCCCCTCCTGCTCTCTGACTGAGCTGGTGGCTTTGTATTTTTTCTTTCAGTTGCCATTCAAAGAGAAAATGATAAGTTTTCAACTTGAATTTCAGACTGAATTCCTGTAACCCAGCTCTGTTACCTTTGCCCATCCTCTGTAAACAAATACATGTTACCTTTAAACAATGTAGCCTTATAATAAATAATAAGATAAATAAAGGCTGAACTTATAAAGCCTCTTTTAATATGAGAAACAGAACTCGTAGCATAAGCAGAGAGGGCTAGAGGGTTTGTGTTTATGTTTTTAATGTGAAAGATGAAGTTTGCTTTGAAATCTGAAATAATCTGAAATACAGTAAGAAAAGGGGAAGCACTTGAATTTTCAGTGAGGCGATGACTTTCTCCTTTTCTGTGTAATTCAGGAGCTTTTCTGTATTTTTAGGATCTGGCTGATGATGACATGGACCAGCTCTCACGCATTAGCAGACCATAGGTCCAAATCCGAGTCCTTCCAATAAAAAAAGGATCTCATTTGATTTTTAAATGTGGCTTTAATTTCTTGATGGCGTTTAGCACTTTATTTGCTTGCAAGCTGCTGGGGTAAAAAGTCCTGCAGAGCCTCATTTGAGAAGTCTTATTCCTTTCCTTGACTTGTCAGTGAGATCATCACTTTCTCTCATTTAGTCATTTAACAAATATTTATTGTGCTCTCATCTTGTGCGAAGCCTTGGCTGTACCCATTGAGGGATACAGGGATGCATGTGATCATGTGATAGGTATGTGATCATGTGATATGATCTCTGCCCTCCAAAGGAGGCCATTCTAGTGGTACCCCTTGGAGATTGAGGTACCAGGATATTTTCATGTTGCATCAGCTAGAAATGACATCAGTATGAAATATGAAGGATAGACACATTATATTGGTTACAGTACTATGTGACAATGATGCTTACATTGTAAATACATCTTTAACTGTTAATTATGCAGTCAATGTACATATAGTTTATGCAGACTTTATATATATATATATATATATATATATATATATATATATATAATTGACTGTCATGAAAATGTCCATGTAAGCAAAACAACATTATGTTTTTTCCCTTCTTACCTTGCTGGTTTTTGAGTACATATTTAGTGCGGATATTCATGCTTTGCCTGATACTGTACTGAATTGTTTAATTCTTTCTCTTCCTCTCCCTCTCCTTTAGTGTACTAAAATGCAAAGATTTTGGGTAAACTGATTTCTTTAAGCCTCTTGATGGAAGGTGTCACTTCTCACATGCCTTCCTGCATAACGATTTGCCCTGTCTCAGCTGCCAAGTTTTCCCTTGCTCCTCTATTCAAACAAATTTAATTGTTTATTCCTTTTTTCCCCATATTTTGCCATGCTTCCTTTCCTCCTCTCCTACCTTTATCCCGTCTCGTCTTTCCTTTAATTAAACTCCCTCATCCTCACGTGCAAAATTAAGCAACAAACACAACATTCTGAAATCCATAGAGCAGTCGATTCCCCGCAGGGGAAATCTTTGCTCATTCTCCAGCAGGATGTCGTAAGATGGGTATCATCTGTCGGTGGCCCATCCTATAGCTTTGGGACTATTTAGAAAAAAGTCTTCCTGGACTGGGAGCTTGGGATTAGCAGAGGCAAACTATTATATATAGGATGGATAAACAAGAAGGTCCTACTGTATAGCACAGGAAACTATATTCAATATCCTGTGATAAACCATAATGGCAAAGAATATGAAAAAGAATATACATATATGTATAACTGAGTCACTTTGCTGCACAGCAGAAATTGAACACAACATTGTAAATCAACTACACCTGAATAAGATTTTAAAAAAAGAAATAAACCTTCCTGGGCTCCCATTTACTTCTCTGTAAAACTTGGGCTAGGTAATAATCAGGGCTCCTTCTCACGATAACATTCTATCATTATAGGTTCATCCGTTTTACTAAATAGGATCTGCCTCCACTTTGAAAAGCAAAACAAAGACATAAAAAATGAAAACTTACCCAAACTTGGGAAATTAGGGTGTTTAATGTTAGGACAGGAAGAGTGGGCTGCTAGATAAACATTAGCTTGTAGGAGATATAAGAAAAGAGACCCTGGGCATTAGTAGGGCAAAACAAATATTTCATAAGATGCTGTAAGCTATCCCTCTTTAAAAGCAAAATGGTATCTCTTGTGTTTGAAGAATAATTCAGAATACAGGAGGGGAAAAGTTCGGTGAGGAGTGCCTTGGACAAAGGGGTTCTGAGCCACATTTTGACTGCTTTTCCCACGCCCTGGTCATCTGAGTTTACGGAGAGTGATGTGGACTCTGCCCTGACCTGCACGCGGGCTCCATGGACAGAGACAACCTCTGGCCTGGCTTTCTATCTCTATCACCCCAGTACACCAGCTTTTTGGTTTGGAAATTGCTAAGGTGATTTCTCTGCAGAATAGAGCCTCTGCTGATTCCTCTGGGGACACCGTCTGTAACACTGCCCTTTTTGTTCCAAATTCTGGTGGCCTGGTGTTCTGCATCCTCTCTGAGTCAATGAATTAGGAATCTGTGCCCCTGGGAGCATCTATCTTACTGGCTCTGCTTCTAAGTTAGCCCAAGAGGAAACTGAGCACCCTCGCCCATCATTTAAGTGTGTTTCGGTTGATTTATCAATCTGTGCCATTACCTGTGAAATAACTTGCCATCAAACGAGCATAATTAGGCCATTTTTCTAAAGCAGCATGACCACATTATTATGAGCATTGTTAAAAAATAAGTATACACATACACCTGTAATGTACGTATGCAATTTGTGTGTTCCAGATTTCTTACAGTTAGGAGCTATTTAAAGCTTTTGAAAGAGATCCAGTCTTTTCTGGAAAATGTGCAAAGATGGATTTGGCACTGTTTTTTCATCTGCTGAATAGTTTTCTCTTTCTTTGCTTTAATCCTGACCGACATTCAAAGACACCCCAAACAGCCATCGAACACACACGTTATCAGTAATGATTGTTTGGTTGCAAATGACCCACAGGCTGGTCTTCCTTCCCTTTAAAGCCTTCCTTGAAGATAGTATCATGTGATTCCTCTAAGGTGCTTTAAATAGCTTTTCACTGTTAGCACTTTACTTAATTCAAACTAACATTTCCTGGCTGCTGTGTAGTTGACCAATGGTGGACTCCAGATACTAATTTGGATTTGAACAAACTCAAGGAACTTCATTCTGGTGCTGCAGTTTTTTCTCATCCTTCTTGCCTCCAGTTATTTTGCATTTGTTAAAATATAAACGTATCATTGAGCACCTGCCTGTACTTGGTGCTTTCATAGGTACCATGGGATGTCATCTTCACCATCACACTACTAGTTTGGAATTGTAGGTATTCATCAGGTGAAGACCCAAAACTCAGAGACGTTAGATCACTTGTCCTAGGCCACACAGCAGGTGAGTGGTAGGACTGAGTTCAAACTCAAGGTTTTTTACTCCTAAGCTCAGTGTTTGCTTAACTAAGCTGTATACACTAAATAATAGTATGTGACATGTTTTCAGATGGTAATTGAATGAATAGATTTAATTTAACAGGCATTTATTTTAGTTTAGATTGGAAAATTACTAGTTTATCACTCTTTAAGATAGAAGTTTGAAAATTCATTTTTAAATGAAATTTTAAAAATTTTCCAGAGAATATATTTAAAGAAAAATATTAAACAAAAATTCATTGGCTATTGGGATATATATCCATATATATAAATTATATATGTGTGTATATATGTATATACAGGTATATATCTCTGTATATATTGGTGTGTTTTATATATATATATATATAAAAACACCAGCCAAATGAGAAAAGCAAAGTTTGTTTATTCAGACTGCTCCAGTAAGGCAGTCACCATCACCTGCGTTTTGGCAGAGACTCAGGCAGGCAGAGGAGTGGGAAAGCTTTATAATGGAAAACAAGAAAGTTTCATGTCTGCCCTGATTAGAGGCTCTTGTCCTGGGGAAGCTGGAGGAAGGCTAACTAGAATTGGGGCATCCCATGTAATTAGTTAGGGGTGCATATGTGGCTTTCTCTGGTTGCTCCTAAGTTGCAAGTGGGGACAAAACCTAATCAGCAATCAAGTAATTAGTTATTAATTAAGTCCTGGCCAATTTAAACCAATTATCACAGAAGTTATTGTTTAGCTTTCTGGATTGTCACTAGAGACAGCAGTCAGGCTTCCTGCAAGTCTGGCTTACAGCAGGCTAGCTTCCTGGGTTGTTCATTGTAGATAAGAGTTGGGTTCCCAGGCAGGTTGCTGCAGTTTGTGGGTCACAGTTCTATTTTTATAAATAGTCTGGCTATTGTCTATTCATGTATTATTTTTCTCTCTCTCCCCTCCCTCCCCCGCTTCTCTATCTTCCATCCAGGTAGATAGATTTAGATATTTTATGTAGTAATTGCTCCCCATTACTAATAACTCAAGTGCATGCCTGTGAATAGGTAGCAGTAACCTTGAATTCTCCAAGAAGCTGTTCTGCTTCCACATGTGGACGGGCAGTAGCAAAAGACAGAACAGGACAAGTCCTTATTGAAATCGGAGTTTTTGATTTCTCAGGCAGAGTAAACAAACCTCAGGCTTCTTCTGATTCTACCCATGACATGTGGTGTCACCATCTGCAAATCACTTTATATCTCTGGGTTTCCCTTCCTGTGTCTCTAAGAAAAAAGTCTTTTTTTTTTTGCGGTTCGCGGGCCTCTCACTGTTGTGGCCTCTCCCGTTGTGGAGCACAGGCTCCGGACACGCAGGCTCAGCAGCCATGGCTCACGGGCCCAGCCGGTCCGCGGCATGTGGGATCTTCCCGGACCGGGGCACGAACCCGTGTCCCCTGCATCGGCAGGCGGACTCTCAACCACTGCGCCACCAGGGGAGCCCGATAAAAGTCTTAATACCTGTCAGTTCACTAAGTGATGAGGGCAACATGTACATGCATTGGGCACTACCTTCTCAGTGCTCACCCATCTCTTGGGAAAAATTCTCTATGATTTCTTTAATTATTCATTATGCAACATTTTTGAGTCTCAAGTGCCAAATTTGCAGAGGGAGGGAGTAGACTCAGATTTGTATTCAGTCTCTTCTTATCATAATTTGGGTTTTCTAAATATGGGAATGGGAGAATCTAAAATGTGTTAGTTTCAAGTGTACAGCGAAGTGATTCAACTATACATACATATATATCTATTCTTTTTCAGGTTCTTTTCCCTTATAGGTTATTACAAGACATTGAGTATAGTTCCCTGTGCTATACAGTAGGTCTTTGTTAAAAAGTCTTGACATGACCTAGAAGGTATAAATTGTAAATGTACTTCTGGGAGAGAAGTGTCCGAAGAGAGCTGACTCAGCTTGATTACTTTGCCGTGGCCCAGCTGAGGGTGCACCCCAGGCAGGGGAAACTTGCAACAGGACTAGAGAGAAGCCTCTGAATTTAGTGCTGGCTTTATTTACTCAACAAGCATGTAAAGTGCTCCTTCTACGTGCCAGACCCCATCATTGATGGCTGAGGTAAATGAGATAGGATTCACAACCTTGAGGGGTACACAGAGGCAAATCTTCACTAACTACCTAGTTGCCAGCACTAAGTTCATTTCCCCTGCACTCCTGTGCCCACAAGTCCCCCTGCTTCCAATGCAGCTCTATGACTCATACGACTTCTTAGTGTTGGAGCATAGATATCCAAATGTCACAGCAAACAAGGCGCTTCACATCGTACTGGTCATTTTCTTCACATTTGTTAAGAACTTTTATAACAAGCTATAGGCCAGAAAACTGACCAGAGATGGACTTGGGGTTATTAACCTAATGTTTCACATTTAAATTTATTGCTATCAGAACAAGCCCCTTAAAGAACATCTTCAATATTTGCATGATGAGAATTATTTTATCCATTCATTTATTTACCTGCAGTCTTTGACTACACTGTGCTAGGCACCATTCTAGGCATTGAGGATATAGCAGTAGATGAATACATGAAAGATTCTAACTTTATGGCACTTTCATTTGAGTGGGGGAAAAACAGCCTAATCTCAAAATATCTTAGTCCTGTTTCGAGTTAGAAAATGCCAAGGACAAAAGAGGTAGCCAGTCGGGAGGGAGCTGTGTGTCGATGGTGTTGCTCCTTATTACGGGTGGTCAGAGAAGGACTCCTGGACTCATTGGCATTTTGGCAGAGAAAGAAAATGAGTCATGGGGACCTGAGTAAAGAGCCTTTCAGGCAAGACAACAGGAAATTCAAGGTCCTGAGGATAAGGCCAAAAGAAGACCGTTTGAAGGTGTAGGATGCGGCAGCTTCATGGGGTGCAGGGAAAGAAGGCCAGGTTGTTATAATACTTTATTCTCAGATATCCTTTTCCCCCGAATTTTGTCAGTACCATATGGTATGATGAGGGCCAAAACTGAGATTGAAAACACTGTTCATCTCACAGAGGATATACTGGGCCATGTGCTTAGGGTGTAGAAGAGATAACATTCCATCTGGGTCTTTTTTTTTTTTAACATCTTTATTAGAGTATAATTGCTTTACAATGGTGTGTTAGTTTCTGCTTTATAACAAAGTGAATCAGTTATACATATACATATGTCCCCATATCTCTTCCCTCTTGCATCTCCCTCCCTCCTACCTTCCCCATCCCACCCCTCTAGGTGGTCACAAAGCACCAAGCTGCTCTCCCTGTGCTATGCGGCTGCTTCCCACTAGCGATGTATTTTACATTTGGTAGTGTATATATATATGTCCATGACTCTCTCTCACTTCATCCCAGCTCACCCTTCCCCAACCCCATGTCCTCAAGTCCATTCTCTGGTAGGTCTGCATCTTGATTCCAATCTTTCCCCTAAGTTCTTCATGACCATTTTTTTTTTTTTAGATTCCATATATGTGTGTTAGCATATGGTATTTGTTAATTTGTTTTTCTCTTTCTGACTTACTTCACTCTGTATGACAGACTCTAGGTCCATCCACCTCGCTACAAATAACTCAATTTCTTTTCTTTTTATGGTTGAGTAATATTCCATTGGATATATGTGCCACATCTTCTTTATCCATTCATCTGTCGATGGACACTTAGGTTGCTTCCATGTCCTGGCTATTGTAAATAGAACTGCAATGAACATTTTGGTACATGACTCTTTTTGAATTATGGTTTTCTCAGGGCATATGCCCAGTAGTGGGATTGCTGGGTCATATGGTATCCATCTGGGTCTTGAAGGATAAATATTTCTTGAAATGGACATCCCTTCTGAGGCTAGCCCTTTAAAAATGTTTATTTAGTAGACATTCTGCTATATTGTAGAATCACAGAATAAAGAACTAAAGGATCTGAGAGAACATCTAATTCAACTCTCACATATTCTAGCCGAGAGGCAGTATAGCATGATGCTTAAGGGTGTGGGTTGGAATATTAGTTGACCTCACTATAGGACCCTGCCTTGGGCACATTACTTTCTATACCTTACTTTTGTCATCTGTAAAATGGGGTTGCTAATCATACCTAGTTTATAAGGTTGTTGAGAAGATTCTATGAGATAAATTGCAAAAGTGCTTTTAGAAAAGTAACCGAGACATAATAAGAAATCTTTCAACAAGTAGTAGCTATTGCTATGATACAGAAACTGAGAAACAGAGAAGTTAATTAATTTGCCTACCATCTCACGGGTAATTACTGACAGACTTGGATTAGAGCCCCAATCTTTCACTTTCTAGTCCAGGAGTCTCTCCTGGACATGACATTTCATTTTATCTTGAACTAGTTTATGTTGTTTTAATTTTTTATCAAAACAAAACAGAAATGAAGGTAAGCTTTTTTCTCACTTCGCAGAGCCATGGTTCACAACATAGGAAATGAATGAGATTAATTCCTACTTTATCTCCAGTTCCCTAAAATTCTTTGAAGCTACCTCCAAAGGTCACTGTGCCTTCACTCTCTAGCTTTTTGGCTTAGACCATCTAGAAGCTGACTCTACTGCAGCCCAGCCCTATCAAGCGAGAAAATGCAGAGTTTCAGGGACAAAATAAGACGAGAAGCCTTCCACTGTGGGTGGGTTTGGTGTGAGCTGTCTTTATGATGTAAGGTACTTTTATCTATGACAGAGTAGTGAGCTTCACAATTTAGGTTTGCTAATTCATATATTACGGAAACTTTTGTGTGCAATAATTTTGCCCTTTTCAGCCTCAGATTTTCATGTGGGTGGGCTGAACTTTAGAGAGTCCAGGGGAAAATTAAAAATATATATTGATGCTAATTCTTATCAACAGCTTAATCAAGAATTCTAATCGAGTTAATCTAGAGATTTAAAAAAATAAGGGAACCAGAATTCTATCAAGGAAGTGGATATTTTTTCAGCAAAAGTCGTCTCTTAATCATGGAGCAAGTAGAGTACAGGATTTAAAAGCCAAATGTAAAATTTTGGGGCTCTTATCTGCTGTTTTGGATTATTTGTCCATTTGCTTCAGATATCAATGTGGATAATTGAGAATTGACTCTGATTAACTTGCATTTTTTTTAGTTCCTGTTTATGGATTTTTGTAGTCACCCTTGTGGGAGGGAGGCACAAATCAAGAGATAAGGTCCATTGATTTACTTCTAATTTTGCAAAAAGTCCAAGCCTGCATGTACTTAGTCATTTGAGGACAGTTTTATCAGCAGTTTAAAAATGATATAATACAGATTAAGTATGTAAATGGCCAGAAGACAGAGTTTTGAAATAAGGGAACTTACGGTTTGTCATTTTTAGCTATCATTCAGTGCCAAATTCCCTCCCTAACTTGCCTGAAAAGTGCCTTGAATTTGGGCTTCCAGACCTTGCCAGATGGAGAGCTTCCCATCTCTTGGATCAGCCCAGGTGATCTTTGGGTTGGTTTTATGCTTAAGAAGTTCTTCCTTGTATTGAGAAGAATCTTACCTCTTTCTAATTTATACCCATTAAATAAGATTATGAATTTGAAGATCTTGGTCCTTTGTTGGAAAGTGGTAATTCCTTAGTAAATCTTAATTATTATTAGCATTACTATTTTTGTCTTGCAACTAGTACAAGAAAGGTAGTGTTATGTAAATTTAAAAAAATTTGTATTGTTTATTCCTGAAAGGTATGGTTAAAGCTGCCTAATTAAGTCAGTGTGTATCTGATAGGGCCGAGAGCTATTTGACCTAGATGAGCTGAGTTTTGGTGGTTACCATGATGCTAATAGTTCAGAGCTGAACTCTGTCTCTGGACACAGAGATGTGAGTTTTAATCCAGATGTTTCAGCTAGAGAAACAGAACCAGGAGGAGATATACATTAGGCAATTCATTGCAAGGAATTGTCTCACGTGATTGTTGGGGGCTGGCTAGGCAAATCCAAAAATTTCAGGGTGGGCCCACCGGGAAGGGCAGGCTGGCACTCTCAGGCGTGAGCTGAGCCGCAGTCACACGTGGAACTTCTTCCTGGAGTGGGGGGGGGTATGAGCTCTGTTCTTCAGACCTTTCAACTGATAGAATCAGGCCTACCAAGCCTATAAGGGCTTTAAAGTCAACTGATTATGGCCTTTATTCCCATCTGCAGAATACCTTCCCAGGGCCAAATAAATTAGTGTTTGATTGGATTACTGGGGGTTAGAGTCTAACCAAATGAATACAGAAAACTGACCATCACACCAGGCTCCACGTTTGACTCCATACGACCTTGAGGGAGCTGTTGAACTCCTCTGTGCTTAATTTTTCTCATCATCACAGTTGGAGTTTAATGAATTATAAGAAGGTAGGTATTTAAATTGACCTTTGCTTATGCTTAAAATAGTCCCTAGGATCTGATTGGTTTCTTGCTTCAGGATGTTTTATATCACTGAACTTCAGTTTCCTCATCCATAAAATGGGGAGAACAATACTATCTACCCACTAGTGTTGTTGTAAAGAGTGAAAGGGAGATTGAATTTCAAATTACTGGCAAATTATAATTACAGTCAACACTTAGGGAACCTTTACTCTGGGCAGATGTTGTTAAATACATTACCTCATTAAGAGCTACAGTAACTATTACTCATAGTAACATTCATAACTATAAATATAATCATTTTAGTGGAGAAAATTTACTAAAACCTCAATGGGCCAGGAGCAAGAAGGGTGGGATTCTGAGACACTTTGGCATTTTCAAAGGGCTGAATGGGATGGATGATGGAGAACATATATTTATATATATAATTATAAATTTATAATAAATTATAATTTATTTATTATCTCTTTATCTATCTATATTTAGTGTATACTTTATTTTTTACATCAATCTATTCCCTTTTTTAAGCCACTTTATTGAGGTTAATTGATATATAAAAAGCTGTACATAATTAATTTATATGATTTGATGAGTTTGGAGGAAAGGATACACCCATGAAACCATCACCATGATCTATGCCATAAACATGTCTGTCACTTCCAAAAGTTTAATCCTGCCCTCTCTATTTTTTGTTATTATTATCTGTTTGGGGAGATAAGAACACTTAACATAAGATCTACCTTCTTAGCAAACTTTTAAGTATACAATTCAGTATTGTTAATTACTGGCACTGTGCTGATCTCTAGGGCTTATTCATGTTGCATAGCTGAAACCTAGGACCCCTTGAGAATGAGATTTATTTTTAGGTTATTTTTTATGCTACAGAAGGCCTTATCAAAGAACAAAGGGCTAAAGGGATACTCATTCTCTCTGGAACTAACATAATGGAAATAAAATTATTTTGACTTACTTTATTGACGTTATGAATATATTTTTTCAAGCTAAGAAACTCCCCATGGTTCTCTTTAGGCATTTTCTTTGTAATTTAAAAGCATCGCTCCCTTAGCTGACCACATCTTCTGCTGAAGACCTTGTTTTCTGCCTTCTCTAAAGGAGTAATCCACAAACTTGAAAGTAACAAAGACATTATGTAAGAATTGACTAAAACAGTTAAATCATGTTTATGTCAAGAAAAAAGAAATTGGGGAAAACCAAACAATTCATAAAGGCTGTTTAACAACAGATTGGCTACTCTGTATAAAATCTCTTTTTTTCTTTTGCATTTACTCATAACCTTTCTTATTACAGGTATTTCCTCTTACATACCTACTTATTTTCAGTTTCAATTTGCACAGTTTTCTTCAATATACGGATATTCTTTTAAGAGCAGTAGATACATGTTTGTTATCCATGTATTTCCGAGAGAATGTTCTGGGGAGCACAAGTTCCATGGGGTGCCAATAAATAGGTGCTACACAAAAAATTCTATCCATGATAAGGTAAGTTTGGGAAAGGCTGATTTTCATAAATTATGCAATACCTCATCTAGCTTTTCATATGTGGATTTGTCATGAATCTCTAAGATGGAGAGAAAGTATTCAGTGATTCCCCAATTAAGTTGATCATGCCCATCCTCTGTTTGTTTGTTTGTTTTCTTCCCTCAAGGGATGATGATCTGCAGGATATACTTGCAGAAATAATAGTACAGCCATTAGGTCAATGACTGTACATATCCAGACTGGCTGCCTCAAATATGCAGATCTCAATTTTTGCCCATGTGTCTTATGTCTAAAGATAACAGCAAGAGTGAAAGTTGTCAGAATAACATTTGGTTTAAAGCCATTTAAAACTCTTAGACTCAATCTTATTTTGAAAATTCTTTTAAACTCTTTTCATTTTTCCCTTTCATTGAATTAGACAACTTATTAAGTGGATTGAAGAATATACACACATACAAACATGTATGTTAAATCATATTTGTTACGTATACATAGTTACATATTAAAGAATTTCCCTTCTAGATTGGCGATTCCTTGAGGACAGAATTCATGTACTATTTTCCTCCATTTCTTCTATTTCCCTGGTAGCTGGTACAACACTAAGCACCCAGAAGAAGCTGAATAAATAATTCTCCAGTAGGAAGATGAATTGCACCAGTACCAACACACCGCCCCCCCCATAATACCTTTATCAGTTTTTTGGGGTTTTTCCAGAGGGAACAATGCTTCTTACTTACATTTTAAAACTTACCTGGATATCTTTATTACTCCCCCGCTGGGTTCTACATTTCACAAGATTTTTGTCTACCCAACTGCATTTATTACATAGCAATGAACTTGTTTTCCCATTGTTTGCTGTTGAAAGATAGAGCTTCTGATTGTAGGAGATAAGCACTGCTATCACACTGTAAATTCCTGCTTAAAGCAAAGAAACTTGATATTTTAGTTAATCTTGGCAGCTGTATTTTTGGGGAAACATGATGTTTTAGGAACTTTGAGCCTTGGAGGCCCCCATTACCACTTTTAGGAATATTCAAAGGGAACAAAAGTACAACAGGTGTCACTGACATGATAATTTGCGCAAAATACCAAGAAACACAATCGGTTCACCAAGGAGGGAAGTGTTTATCAAATAAGACATTTGGATATAATAGAAACATAGTAGGAAATGAATGCAAGATGATCATATGGATTCATTGTTCACTTGCAGAGCTGTGGGGTAGCTAAATGCCCAGGCATTGAGAAATACAGAAGGCTTTTTGATATGATTATTAAGATTCTTAAAGTCTGAGTATTAATCATAGTTTGGCATCATTTCTCTTCCTCTGGGAAAACTTCTCTGCCAGTGTAAGCAATTCAATGAATAATGACTCAATATGCAGCTATTTGCATCACCCATGACTTCTCCAGAATGCTTCTCACGTGCATGGGGGAGGAGGTGGGGGGTCTGGGTATGCTTTGTATTCAAGTTAACAATCCAGTTTTCTCCATCAACATCCAGTTAACCAGGCCTGCATTTTCTGGCTTGTAGAATAACCGAAGCTATTGTTTCTTGTGCTGATTCATCTCCTGATCACCTATTTCTAGTCCCAGTAGAAAGGAAACTAAGAAAGAGAGAGAAGTGAATCTGGTCATCATTATAACTATTGTTATCATTATTATTTACCACCATCTTTGGCAAAAAATGAAACAACTCAAGTTATTAACTACGGTTTGGTCTTATCATTAGCCTTTCTTTTCTCCACACTAATGTAACCATCCATAACTTTGAATAATTTGAATAATTAAGAAACACCTAGTATGTACTTGTAGGCAAATAGGGGGAGGGCAGAGAACTTTTCCTGGATCTGCTTCTTCTCCCTTGCCTTTAGCTCAAAATAATCCTTATGTGTAAAGGTCATATTTGGGGGTGGCAGATTGTTACCCTTCAAATGTAACTCCCAAAAAACTAAAGGGACCCAGCCATTAACTCTGTCTTCCATGAACTAAGGGGGTCGTGATTGGATGCCATACCTGCCGATATCTTCCCAGAAGAGGTTATAAAAAGGTGTCAAACAACCCCTACCACATTGCCACGCACCGATGTTCTTTGTGGCAGATTCCTGTTAGTGGGTAGAAGAAACTTAGTCATTGCACCCATCCCACAAAGAAAATAAAGTTGAGGAAGTCCTCCTAATATGAGAGAGAGAGAGTGTGAATCAAAGAGAGAAACTTCACACACACGTGGTAGTATGTGAAAGTCAGATGATGTTTTTGTTTTTGATATCATTTTATTAATAAAGGAAATAATGGGTAGGAGAATAACCCTCTGTCTGGTCACACATCTCTGACTCTTGGAGTCTTAAATTTTTATCTTATTGCTAGTTTTAACCCAACCCTGAATTAAGCCTAGCTAGAGGAGAGCCACTTCTTTATTTTTTTATTTACATTTTTATTGAAGTATAGCTGCTGTACAATATTATATAAATTACAGGTGTACAATATAGTGTGATTCACAATGTTTAAAGGATATACTTTTTATAGTTATTGTAAAATATTGGCTATATTCCCCATGTTGTACAATATATCCTTGTAGCTTATTTTACACCTAATAGTTTGTACCTCTTACTCCCCTACCCCTATATTTCTCCTCCCCCCTTCCCTCTCTCCACTGCTTCTTTTTTGTTGTGTTTACTGATTCATTGTATTTTTTTAGATCCCACATATAAGTGATATCATGCAGTGTTTGTCTTTCTCCATCTGACTTATTTCACTTGTCATAATGCCCTCCAAGTCCATCCATGTTGCTGCAAATGGCAAAAATTTCATTCTTTTTTATGGCTGGAGAGTCATTTCTGATTTTGGCCAGGTCCTATTACAATCTTGTTGACATCTGTACCCCAGTGTCCAGTACAAAGCCTGTGGCATTGTGGGCATTTATTTAATCAACAAACATGTATTGAGCACCTACTGTGTTGTTTGTTAATGAATGAATGAATGAAATCTGTTGTCACCTATAATCTGCTTGAAGTTGGCACCTTGTCTGGTTAAGCCTATATGGGAGGCAGCATAGAGGCCTTGTTTGAATGTGTCTCCAGAAGCATTCTATATGCCTGGCTTAATTGCTGATATAGGAGAAGAAAACCTTTTCCCTCTATCCTAGTTTCTCTGGTTGGTCTAATAACTCGAACAAATTTAATTTGCCACCTACAGGAGCCCCACAAAGACTTGAGAGGCTTCCAGCAGTCAGGTAATTGAGGCTTGTATACCATCTGGAGCTAAGGAGAGGAGGACAGGGGTCTGGGGTCTCAAAGAGGAGGAAGACAAATCACAGGAAGATGCGATGTTTGGTGAACCAATGTTTTCCATGCCATGAAGATGAGTCTTTTCTGATATAAAAAATTATCTTTGGTATTAGCTCTCTTCCTGGTATAGGCCCCCAATCTAAATTCTTTTAGTTGGTTAAGAAAGAGGTTAAAAAACAAACAAACAGGGCTTCGCTGGTGGCGCAGTGGTTAAGAATCCGCCTGCCAATGCAGGGGACACAGGTTCATGCCCCGGTCCGGGAAGATCCCACATGCTGCGGAGCAACTAAGCCTGTGTGCCACAACTACAGAGCCTGTGCTCTAGAGCCTGCGAGCCACAACTATTGAGCCCGTGTGCCACAACTACTGAAGCCCGCGTGCCTAGAGCCTGTGATCCACAACAAGAGAAGCCACCACAATGAGAAGCCCGCACACCGCAATGAAGAGCAGCCCCTGCTCGCTGCAACCAGAGAAAAGCCCGCACACAGCGATGAAGACCCAACACAGCCAAAAATAAACTAAATTAAAAAAAAAAAATTAAAACAAACAAACGAAAACCATTCTGGAGTCTGCTAAGCCTTGAATGCCTCCAGGTCAAAACAATCCACATGCAAATGTGGCACATTTTGGGGTGGCTACTCTGCTTCCCCTCACTGAGTGACATAGGCCAGTTAGTCAATCTCTTGGTTTCCTCATTTATAAGACATGTATAAGTTTTTACCATATAGTTTTGTTTACCATATAGTTTTGTACGGATTAAACATGATAATACACCTGAATCACTTAGAAATACATGGGATACATATTAAATCTCATTAAGTGTTAGCTATTTGTTAACAGGCTGATTCTGTCCCCAAAAAAGATATGCCCAAGGCCTAACCCTTAACACCTGTGCAAGTGACCTTATTTGGAAATAAGATCTTTGCAGATGTAGTTAAAGATCTCAAGATGGACTCCTGGATTTAGGGTAGGTCTTAAATCCAATGACTGGTGTTCCCGTGAGAGAAAGGAGCAGGGAGTTTGAGACACAGAGGGGAAGACCACGGGAAAACCATGTGAAGACAGAGGCAGAGGTTTCAGGGGTGTGTCTATAGACCAAGGAGCGCCAAGGATTGCCAGCAGCCTCTAGAAGCTGGAGAAAGGCATGGAACGGATTCTCCACCAAAGTCTCCAGAAGGAACCAACCCTGACGAAACTGTGATTTTGGACTTCTGGCCTCTCCAACTGCGAGTGAATAAATTCGTTTACCCTGTTTGTGGTCATATATTACAGCAGCCACAGGAAGCCATACACTATTCTAACCATAAGAGGAAGAATCATACTTTCATTGTTATTTTTTTGCCTTCACTACAGCACCTAGTAGACGCCCCAGTTAATAGGCTGGGCTGTTTCGCAGTCTAAAGAAAAGAACTTTCAAGGTAGAAGAGATCTTGGTATCCCTCCACTCCAGTCTTCTCATTTTCTGTCCAGGAAGGTAAAGGGGTTCCCCCGGGGACGCACAGAGTGGTGGCCCAGTAGTTGAAGGGCCCAAAGTGGATACAAGGCCTCTGAGGAGTCAGCTGGTCCCTCCTGGGCACTGCCCACACCGTGCTGCTCTCCCTAGGAGAGATGTGCCTGGTCTGCGTGGTGGAGCCCAGCTACACGGCTGTCTCACAACTGCCTGAGGTGAGCAGGGATACATCACTTGTTCATTCCACGCACAGGTAAAATTCCCCCTAAAGAAACACGGCAAGCATGTATTTATCCCTTTCCAATGTCATCTTCCAACAACATAGTACCCAGGTTGGAATCGTGATAAAAGAAAAACCAGTTTCTCCAGACAAAAATTCTTAGCATGAAATGGATATTAGATGGCTTTCTGATTCCTGCCCAGAGGAAGCAGTTTTCCACCCTGTGACTTTTCCATGGCTATTTCTGGCTGCTTGTCAGAAAGAAGCTGTTAATTGCCTTTTAAATATCTTCTCACTAGTGAGTGAGTCGTAACTGCTCTTAATTTCTCTCTGGCTGTTGTCCTTGACCTACCATTTGGCATTTCTGATGATCTCAGGCAGAAATCATCAGTCTATAAATGGACATCCCTACAGAAGGCAATTGCAAAGCTGGGATAGAATTGCTCTGGCCGGAATCTACAGACGGAAAAGAAGAGATGTTCTCTGCCACGTGGGTCAAGATCGCTGTGTGGATGTCTGGAAGCAGAGGATCACAAGCATTATAATGAATTCCCAGGGCAGTCTGTGAAATTGATCCCTTCTCTTGTCCTATAAGCTTCAAAAATAGCTGCACCGGATCACCACTTACTGCGTGACCTTCAGAAAATTTCTTAACCTCTCTGTGCTTCGGCAGGGTTTTCTCATATATAAAACATGGATAATAATAGTCCCAACCTAATAAGGTTTCGATGAAAACCTTACAATGATTCATATTAGAAACATAACAGTGTCTGGCACATAACAGTTGCTCAATTAAGATTATCCATCAATATCATCCTTGCTTTTAATCCTAGAATTTTTTTTTGTTACCCACTCTCATATCCCTTTGGTTCCCAAGTTCAAGTTCTGCTGATGCTATTTTTTTTTATTGTTGGTTCACATCACATCCCTCCTTTCTTTCTTTCTTCCTCCCTTCCTTCCTTCCTTCCTTCTTTCTTTCTTTTTTATTTATTTTTAGCTGCGTTGGGTGTTCATTGCTGTGCGCAGGTTTTCTCTAGTTGGGGTGAGTAGGGACTACTCTTAGTTACGGTGCGGGTGCATAGGCTTCTCATTGCAGTGGCTTCTCTTGTTGAGGAGCATAGGCTCTAGGCCTGCAGGCTCAGTAGTTGTGACACACGGGCTTAGTTGCTCCGTGGCTTGTGGGATCTTTCCAGACCAGGGATCCAACCCATGTCCCCTGCATTGGCAGGCGGATTCTTAACCACTGTGCCACAAGGGAAGTCCACATCCCTCCATTCTTAAGCTGTTTTTTAAAAAAATAGCTTTACTGTCTATTTTATGCATACCATAAAATTCACCCATCTTAAGTATACAACCCCAAATTTTTAAAATTATACTTACAGAGTTGTATAACCAGCACCACAATCCAGTTTTAGAACATTTCCATCACCCCAAATAAGACCCATGTGTACACTCGCAATTGCTGCTTCTAGCCCCAGGCAACCACTAATCTACTTTCTGTCTCTAGAAATTTACTTTTTTCTGGACATTTTCTATAAATGAAGTTATATAATATGTGGTCTTTTGTATCTGACTTCTTTCACCTAACAGAGTATTTTTGAAGTTCACTCATGTTGTAGTATGTGTCAGTACTTCATTCCTTTCTGTTGCCAAATAGCATTCCATTGTATGAATCCATTTTATGGCTATACCACGATTTGTTGATTCATTCACCAGTTATAGACATTTGGATCATTTCTACTTTTTGGCTATTATAAACAATGCTGCTCTGAACATTTGTGTATAAATCTTTGTGTAGAAATGTATATATTTTCAAATAGATGCATATAAGAAGAATTACTGGGTCATATGGTAATTTTATGTTTAACATTTTGAGAAACTGCCACACTGTTTTCCACAATGGCTGCACCATTTTATATTTCCATTAGCAAAGTATGAGGGTTCTGATATCTCTACAACATTTGTGATTTTCTTTTTGACTATACTCATCCTAGTGGGTATGATTTGTAATTCCCTAGTGACTAATGATGTTGAACATTGTTTTCATGTGCTTTTTGGCTGTTCACATATCTTCTTTGGAGAAGTGTGTACTCAGTATTTTGCCCATTTTCAAATGTGTTATTAGTCTTTTTATTGTTGAGTTGTAAGAGTTATTTACATATTTGGGATACAAGTCTTTTATTGGACATATGATTTAAAAATATTTTCTCCAGGTTTATGGGTTGTCTTTTCACTTTTTAAATGATGTCTTTTGAAGCACAAAAATTTGTAATCTGATGAGGTGCAAATTATTGACTTTATTTTTATGGGATGTACTTTTGGTGTCATACATAAGAAATCTTTGCTTAACCGAAAGTCTATGTCATCTTCTAAAAGTTTTCTTGTTTTAGCTTTTACATTTAGGCCTATGATTCATTTTGAGTTCATTAATATGTTTGGTATGATATAAGGGTTCATATTCATTCTTTTGTGTGAGAATACCCAGTTACCCCAGCACCATTTGTTGAAGACTTTCTTCTCGTATTGAATTGTCTTGACATCTTCATTTAAAATCTATTGACAGTGAATGTAAAGATTTATTTCTGTACTTTCAATTCTAGTCCATTGATCTATATGTCTATCAGGACCATACTGTCTTTATTACTGTAGCTTTGAGGTACATTTTGAAATCAGGTCATTTTCTGTTCTTACCTGAATGACTAGACCATTCTCCTAATTGGTCACCTGCTCGGACTCTGCCTTTTACAGTCCATTCTCTATACAACATTCAGAGAGATCTTTCTAAAATCCAGATCTGGTTTCATTTGCCCCAGACTTAATAAAAAGTTATTTATTAAGGCAATGTGGCCCCTGCCTATCCATTCATCTTTGTCTCTCTACACCCTCACTCAAGCTTATTCATTCCAGCCTGACTGGGCTATTCAAAGCCATATGCTTTTTACACCTTCAAGCACCAGAGCCTAGCACACTGGCAAGCACAGTGCCTGGCAAAAGTAGATATCCATTATATAAGATGAACTAACCAGGAATACAGCTGGTCATTGCCTGGCCACCATTTTATCTTTCTTTTTTAACTGGTTAACGGTTCCCAGAAGATTTTCCCTGACCAAATCCTCCTCTTTTGCCATGTACTTTTGGTACCCTAGAAATACTTTTACCATACCCTTTACCATATTACATTATAATTATTGGTTTACATGTATATACCTCCTCCTAGATTGTAAGACCTTCAGTACAGGTCTTCATGGTGCCTGATACCCAATAACATTGTCGAATGGATGGATAGGTAAATGTATATTTTGAAATTTATTTTTTAGAGTTTTTCAGGAAGAGCCTACTTAGCCAAGGATATGTCATAAGATTCCTGGAATCTGGATCCATGGCTGTTTTCAGTGAAATTGTTCCCCAGCCTTAGGCAATAAGGGCAGAGTCAGTTGCCTTTGGCCTATTCTTGAGCCCATCACTCCCTACCCTCAGCTTTGCATCTTTCCCTGTTGCATCTTTCCCTCACATACTATTGTGAGATGGTTCTGGGCCAATAAACAGTAGATTAGAAACAAGAAGAGGGAAAAAATTAAACAGGAACAACTCTTGGCATAATGATAAAACTCAGTTTGAATGATGCTTAAGGATAAGTTGCTGAGCCTTTTGTCCTAATACAAATCCAATATATATCCTTGGAGACACATTTCTTTTTCTTATTTTCTTAAAAACGCCCTTAGAAAAACCTTCCTGTCAACTATTAGGGAATAGCTTTCTAAGTTTGTTTTCTACTTTTGGTGTCTATTTTTTTCCATCTGGATAGCTATTATCTTTCTTTCATGTCACCTTCTAGGGTTCTATCTACACATAAATGACTCCAGATTTCTCAGGAAGCCTGGATTCTCCACAAACTCTCAGTAATTTTCACTTCATTATGTTACTGATGAGGCTATCCCAGGGGAAAATGATTTGACTGTCGGACGCCAGACTCTGAATGAAACCACTCCACTTTTTAGAGGTGTCAGTTGATCTTCCTGTCAAACAAGGCATCCTTCTAGCATTTTCTAGACTGTATGTAGTCATGATCATCCCTTCTCTTCCTCAAAGGCCAGCAGAGAACATGTGCAGAACAAATTAACTAACCCCACCCTGTTGTTTTCAGCTCACTTGGCTAGTGTGGGAGTATTATGAGTTTTATTTTAAAAGGCAGAAATATTTTTTAAAGTGTTTTTTCTTCCCATCCCTTCACTCTCCATTTTAAATTCTCTGTTCTAATAAAAATAGGCAAAGGATTTAAACTATAAATTATTAAGAATCTAAGAGTGCCTTAGAGCTCCTAATCTCAAATGATCTCTCTTTAATATGCTTCTTTAGATCAAGGTCCCAAAGCCAAATATCTCCAGGGGTGTATGGACACATGAAACTAGCCAGGTGGGGATTGTGGTGAGGTGGAGAGTTCATGCTCCATACAAACAAGAGAGCCCCACAGAGCTCTAAACAAATTCCTCCTGGCATTATTCCCACTTACACTATTTCTAAATCCACTACTATTTCTAAAAAATATGAAGGTCAAATTTTTTAAACTCAGATGTTCTCATATTAACATTCTTTATGTTGGTAAACAATTCAAAATTTAGAAAAACAATGTGCAGATACAACAAAACACTTCTACAGGGCACTAGCTGATGAATTCTTGTACAGAAACCCTTAACATACAAAAATGTCCCGTGAACCCAAAGTTTGTTTTAGCTCATTCGTTTAATATATTCAACAAATATTATGAGCACCTTTTTGTGCTAAGCTGTGTGCTAAGTAATAGGGACTCAGCGTTGGATAAGACAGACCCCAATGGGCCCATGGAACTGGTGTTTTTAGTCAGGTGTTTGAGACCTGAAGCCCCTTTGTGATGGTCAGTTGGCTTACAACTGATAGTGAGTTCCCCTTGGGCCTTGAAACAGACTCGTGATAGTCTTGAACTTTTTTATGTTCTTATACACTGCAGAATAGTTTTGTGTGGTCACAACTTTATAGTTAAACATCATCCATCATATTGTAATATACCATATTCTAAAAACACTTCATTATTAATTTAACACATACTTATTCATTTAACTTATTCACAAAATATTTACTGGGCATCCAATATGAATGAGGCTCTGGGCAAATAAATGAGAATTTGGTGATGGATAGAATAGGCAGCTTATATATCATTGAAAGCCTTCCATATAAGGGCCTGGCCCCTGAGCATATGGTACAAGGAAGAGCTGCCGTTGAATCCACACCCATAGCTTAGGAGCAAAGAAGGAATTGGTCAGCTCTCACCTCCAAGGTGTTCAAGGCACCAGGGCAGAAGGAGGTGGCTTGCAGAGTGAGGATCTGTAGAGTGAGGAGCATATCATTGTTGTCACTTTTTTCCCTTCCAGTGGAAACCAAGGTCCTGCCCTTCTCGCCCTCCCTTTCAGGAGAAAAGCAGGTGTGATGGAGAGAGGCAGCTTCCAGAGAGAACACACGAAACTTGAGGAGGGAGGAGAGGCTCTTCCCCGTTCTTACAAGTCTCTGTACTATCCCAAATGGAGGATGTCTATGGCTTTATTGTAATTACTGTCTTTCCTGTTGACTCTAATTCTCATGAAGTAGAGACCATTTCTACCTTGTCTAAGGATGGATCTCCAGCACCAGGCCCAGAGTCTGCCACATAATAAGTGCACAATAAATATGTGAACCTGTTGCACAATAAATAAATGTGTACACCTGTTGACTGAGGAAAGAGAGAGTTTCTCTAGGGCCACATTTGAAGAGGGGAAAAATGGTAGGTAGTAAATGGTAGGTGAATTCCCGCAAGACAGAGGTAGAGAGGAAGAGGATCTGGGAGGGTCAATGGCAGGAAGCAGAAGTGTGGAGCCAGGGCAATGTCAGAGGGGCAGTGGCCGAGGTGTCCTGAGGAGTGTACTCCTGGAAGGTGATCAGGTAGAGGGGAAGCAGGTCCAGCAGTGGCTGAACATTCTGTAAGACTTTCTAAAGTTGAGTGGAAGTCAAGGGTCCTGTGTTGAGTTTCTTAGTGAAAGATGTTACCACCAATAATGCAAAGTTAAAGGAACTGAGTTTCTTTTTCTTTCTTTTTTTTTTTGAATTTTTGAATTTTATTTATTTTTTAATACAGCAGCTTCTTTTTTTTTTTTTTTTGTGGTGCGCGGACCTCTCACTGTTGTGGCCTCTCCCGTTGTGGAGCACAGGCTCCGGACGCGCAGGCCCAGCAGTCATGGCTCACGGGCCTGGCCGCTCTGCGGCATGTGGGATCCTCCCGGCCTGAGGCACGAACCCGTGTCCCCTGCATCGACAGGCGGACTCTCAGACACTGTGCCACCAGGGAAGCACCAATACAGCAGGTTCTTATTAGTTATCTATTTTATAAATATTGGTGTATGTGTGTCAATCCCAATTTCATAATTCATCCCACCACCACCACGCCCCTGTCACTTTCCCCCCTTGGTGTCCATACGTTTGTTCTCTACATATGTGTCTCTATTTCTGCCCTGCAAACTAGTTCATCTGTACCATTTTTCTAGGTTCCATATATATGCATTAATATAGGATGCTTATTTTTCTCTTTCTGACTTACTTCACTCTTCATGACAGTCTCTAGATCCTTCCATGTCTCTACAAATGACCCAATTTCATTCCTTTTTATGGCTGAGTAATATTCCACATCATATATATGTATATATGTACCACATCTTCTTTATCCATTCGTCTGTCGATGGGCATTTAGGTTGCTTCCATGACCTGGCTATTGTAAATAGTGCTGCAGTGAACATTGGGTGCATGTGTCTCTTTGAATTATTGTTTTCTCTGGGTATATGCCCAGTAGTGGGATTGCGGGTCATATGGTAATTCTATTTTTAGTTTTTTAAGGAACCTCCATAATGTTCTCCATAGTGGCTGTATCAGTTTACATTCCCACCAACAGTGCAAGAGGGTTCTCTTTTCTCCACACCCTCTCCAGCATTTGTTCTTTGTAAATTTTCTGATGATGCCCATTCTAACTGGTGTGAGGTGATACCTCATTGCATTTTGATTTGCATTTCTCTAATAACTAGTGATGTTGAGCAGCTTTTCATGTGCTTCTTGGCCATCTGTACATCTTCTTTGGAGAAATATCTATTTAGGTCTTATGCCCATTTTTTGATTGGATTGTTTGTTTTTTTAATATTGAGCTGCATGAGTTGTTTATATATTTTGGAAATTAATCCTTTGTCTGTTGATTTGTTTGCAAATATTTTCTCCCAACTGAGGGTTGTCTTTTCATCTTGTTTGTAGTTTCCTTTGCTTTGGAAAAGCTTTTAAAATTTCATTAGGTCCCATTTGCTTACTTTTGTTTTTATTTCCATTACTCTAGGAGGTGGATCAAAAAAGATCTTGCTGTGATTTATGTCATAGTATTCTTCCTATGTTTTCCTCTAAGAGTTTTATAGTGTCCGGACTTACACATAGGTCTCTAATCCATTTTGAGTTTATTTTTGTGTATAGTGTTAGGGAGTGTTCTAATTTCATTCTTTTACATGTAGCTGTCCAGTTTTCCCAGCACTACTTATTGAAGAGACTGTCTTTTCTCCATGTATATCCTTGCCTCCTTTCTCATAGATTAGTTTTCCATAGGTGCATGCATTTATCTCTGGGCTTTCTATCCTGTTCCATTGATCTGTATTTCTGTTTTTGTGCCAGTACCATATTGTCTTGATTACTGTAGCTTTGTAGTATAGTCTGAAGTCAGGGAATCTGATTCCTCCAGCTCCGTTTTTTTCCCTCAAGACTACTTTGGCCATCCAGGGTCTTTTGTGTTTCCATACAAATTTTAAGATTTTTTTGTTCTAGTTCTGTAAAAAATGCCATTGGTACTTTGATAGTGATTGCATTGGATCTGTAGATTGCTTTGGGTAGTATAGTCATTTTCACAATGTTGATTCTTCCAATCCAAGGGCATGGTGTATCTCTCCATCTGTTCATGTTATCTTTGATTTCTTTCATCAGTGTCTTATAGTTTTCTGAGTACAGGTCTTTTACCTCCTTAGGTAGGTTTATTCCTAGGTATTTTATTCTTTTTGCTGCAGTGATGAAGGGGATTGTTTCCTTAATTTCTATTTCTGATCTTTTGTTGTCAGTGTATAGGAATGCCAGAGATTTCTGTGCGTTAATTTTGTATCCTGCAACTTTATCAAATTCATTGATCAGTTCTAGTAGTTTTCTGGTGGCATATTTAGGATTCTCTATGTATAGTATCATATCATCCACAAACTGTGACAGTTTTACTTCTTCTTTTCCAGTTTGTATTCTTTTTTTTTTTCTCTGATTTCCATGGCTAGGACTTCCAAAACTATGTTTAATAATAATGGTGAGAGTAGACATCCTTGTCTTGTGCCTGATCTTAGAGGAAATGGTTTCAGTTTTTCACCATTGAGAATGATGTTTGCTGTGGGTTTGTCATATATGGCCTTTATTATGTTGAGGTAGGTTCCCTCTATGCCCAGTTTCTGGAGAGCTTTTATCATAAATGAGTGTTGAATTTTGTCAAAAGCTTTTCCTGCATCTATTGAGATGATCATATGGTTTTTATTCTTCAGTTTGTTAATATGGTGTATCACATTGATTGATTTGCATATATTGAAGAACCCTTGCATCCTTGGGATAAATCCCACTTGATCATGGTGTATGATCCTTTTAATGCTTTGTTGGATTCTGTTTGCTAGTATTTTGTTGAGGATTTTTGCATCTATATTCATCAGTGATGTTGGTCTGTAATTTTCTTTTTTTGTAGTATCTTTGTCTGGTTCTGGTATCAGTGTGATGATGGCCTTGTAGAATGAGTTTGGGAGTGTTCCTTTCTGTGTAATTCTTTGGAAGAGTTTGAGGAAGATGGGTGTTAGCTATTCTCTAAACGTTTGATAGAATTCACCTGTGAAGCTATCTGGTCCTGGACTTTTGTTTGTTGGAAGATTTTTAATCACAGTTTCGATTTCATTACTTGTGATTGATCTGTTCATATTTTCTATTTCTTTCTGGTTCTGTCTTGGAAGGTTATACCTTTCTAAGAATTTGTCCATTTCTTCCAAGTTGTCCATTTTATTGTCATAGAGTTGCTTGTAGTAGTCTCTTATGATGCTTTGTGTTTCTGCAGTGTCTGTTGGAACTTCTCCTTTTTTATTTTCAATTTTATTGATTTGAGTCCTCTCATTCTTTTTCTTGATGAGTCTAGCTAAAGTTTTATCAATTTTGTTTATCTTCTCAAAGAACCAGCTTTTAGTTTTATTGATCTTTGCTATTGTTTTCTTTGTTTCTATTTCATTTATTTCTACTCTGATCTTTATGATTTCTTTCCTTCTGCTAACTTTGGGTTTTGTTTGTTCTTCTTTCTCTAGTTCCTTTAGGTGTAAGGTTAGATTGTTTATTTGAGATTTTTCTTGTTTCTTGAGGTAGGCTTGTATTGCTATAAACTTCCCTCTTAGAACTGCTTTTGCTGCATCCCATAAGTTTTGGATCATTGTGTTTTCGTTTGTCTCTAGGTAATCTTTGATTTCCTCTTTGGTTTCTTCAGTGATCTCTTGGTTATTTAGTAGCGTACTGTTTAGCCTCCATGTGTTTGTGTTTTTTACTTTTTTTCCTGTAATCGATTTCTAATCTCATACTGTTGTGGTCGGAAAAGATGCTTGATATGTTTTCAATTTTCTTAAATTTACCGAGGCTTGACTTGTAACCCAAGATGTGATCTATCCTGCAGAATGTTCCATGTGCACTTGAGAAGAAAGTGTAATCTGCTGTTTTTGGATAGAATGTCCTATAAATATCAATTAAATGTATCTGGTCTATTGTGTCATTTAAAGTTTGTGTTTCCTTATTAATTTTCTTTCTGGATGATCTGTCCATTGGTGTAAGTGAGGTGTTAAAGTCCCCCACTATTATTGTGTTACTGTCGATTTCCTCTTTTATAGCTGTTAGCAGTTGCCTTGTGTATTGAGGTGCTCCTATGTTGGGTGCATAAATATTTACAATTGTTGTATCTTCTTCTTCATTTGATCCCTTGATCATTATGTAGTGTCCTTCCTTGTATCTTGTTAACATTCTTTATTTTAAAGTCTATTTTATCTGATATGAGTATTGGTACTCCAGCTTTCTTTTGATTTCCATTTGCATGGAATATCTTTTTCCATCTCCTCACTTTCAATCTGTATGTGTCCCTAGGTCTGAGGTGGGTCTCTTGTGGACAACATATGTATGGGTCTTGTTTTTGTATCCATTCAGCAAGCCTATGTCTTTTGTTTGGAGCATTTAATCCATTCACATTTATTGTAATTATCATTATGTATATTCCTATTACCATTTTCTTAATTGTTATGGGTTTGTTCTTTTAGGTCGTTTTCTTCTCTTGTGTTTCCCACTTAAAGAATTTCCTTTAGCATGTTGTAGAACTGGTTTGGTGGTGCTGAATTCTCTTAACTTTTGCTTTTCTGTAAAGCTTTTCATTTCTCTGTCGAATCTGAATGAGATCCTTGTGGGCTTGAGTAATCTTGGTTGTAGCTTCTTCCCTTTCATCACTTTAAATATATTTTGCCACTTCCTTCTGGCTTGTAGAGTTTCTGCTGAGAGATCAGCTGTTAACCTTTTGGGAGTTCCCTTGTATGTTGTCATTTTTCCCTTGTTGCTTTCAATAATTTTTCTTTGTCTTTAACTTTTGTCAGTTTGATTACCATGTGTCTCGGCGTGTTTCTCCCTGGATTTATCCTGCCTGGGACTCTCTGTGCTTCTTGGACTTGGTTGGCTAATTCCTTTCCTATGTTAGGGAAGCGTTCGACTATAATCTCTTCAAATATTTTCTCTGGTCCTTTCTCTCTCTCCTCTCCTTCTGGGACCCCTGTAATGCGAATGTGGTTGTGTTTAATGTTGTTCCAGAGTTCTCTTAGGCTGTCTTCATTTCTTTTCATTCTTTTTTCTTTATTCTGTTCCATGGCAGTGAATTACACCATTCTGCCTTCCAGGTCACTTATCTGTTCTTCTGCCTGATTTATTCTGCTATTGATTCCTTCTAGTGCATTTTTCATTTCAGTTATTGTATTGTTCATCTTTGTTTGTTCTTCTTTAATTCTTCTAGGTGTTTGTTCTTGAATTCTTCTAGTCTTTGTTAAATATTTCTTGCATCTTCTCAATCTTTGCCTCCATACTTTTTCTGAGGTCCTGGATCATCTTCACTATCAGTATTCTGAATTCTTTTTCTGGAAGGTTGCCTATCTCCACTTCATTTAGTTGTTTTTCTGGGGTTTTATCTTGTTCCTTCATCTGGTAGAAAGTCCTCTGCCTTTTCATCTTGTCTGTCTTTCTGTGAATGTGGTTTTCCTTCCACAGGATGCAGAACTGTAGATCTTGCTTCTGCTGTCTGCCCTCTGGTGGATGAGGCTATCTAAGAGGTTTGTGCCAGATTCCTGATGTGAGGGACTGGTGGTGGGTAGAGCTGGGTGTTGCTCTGGTGGGCAGAGCTCATTAAAACTTTAATCTGCTTGTCTGCTGATGGGTGGGGCTGGGTTCCCTCCTGTTGGTTGTCTGGCCTGAGGTGACCCAGCACTGGAGCCTACCCAGCTCTTTGGTGGGGCTAATGGTGGACTCTGGGAAGGCTCACACCAAGGAGTACTTCCCAGAACTTCTGCTCCCAGTGTCCTTGTCCCCACAGTGAGCCACAGCCACCTCCTGCCTCTGCAGGAGACCCTCCAGTACTAGCAGGTTGGTCTGGTTCAGTCTCCTATGGGGTCACTGCTCCTTCCCCTGGGTCCCAATGCACACAGTACTTTGTGTGTGCCCTCCAAGAGTGGAGTCTCTGTTTCCCCCAGTCCTTTCGAAGTCCTGCAGTCAAATCCCACTAGCCTTCAAGGTCTGTTTCTCTAGGAATTCCTCCTCCCATTGCTGGATCCCCTGGTTGAGAAGCCTGACGTAGAGGTCAGACCCTTCACTCCAGTGGGTGGACTTCTGTGGTATAAGTCTTCTCCAGTTTGTGAGTCACCCAACCAGCAGTTATGGGATTTTATTTTATTGTGATTGCACCCTACCTACCGTCTTACTGCAGCTTCTCCCTTTTCTTTGGATGTGGGGTATCTTTTTTTGGTGAGTTCCAGTGTCTTCCTGTTGATGATTGTTCAGCAGTTAGTTGTGTTCTGGTTCTCACAAGAGGGAGTGAGCACATGTCCTTCTAATTCCTCTTCTTGAACCAATCTGCTAAAGGAACTGAGTTTCTAATTTAGACAGAAATCACTTTGTTAAGCACAAATGTTCCCAGAGCCATCCAAGGTCACCATGTATTGGTTTCAACACTGGAAATCATTCATTTGAGGCACACGTTTGAATCCTTCTCACTCAGCATTATCTAAGTTTTCATGTTGAGTTCCTTGTATTCCAGCCATGAGTCATGTGGGCCTCTGTGAAGGTCAGTGTATAATGATACAACATCTTGCCTGATGACTTTTTTCACGGTGTATTTTTCTACCCAAGATTTCTGAAAATCAATCACTCAGTTTTTAAGCACTTTTTTTTTTTGAACTGGGGCTGAGCAGCTGGATGTTGGAATGTGCCATCAAACTATTCACTCATCCCCAGTCTTTAAATGTTTGGAGAGGAAAATAAAAAAAGACCTGTGTAAAATAATTTAGTAATCCACAGAATTCATTTAGTTTAATTTATGCTAATTGCGGCATATTTGTGTACAGGCAGATAAAAATAAAGCCGGTGGAGAAGATTGCATTGAATAAACTGAGACAATTAACCCTAGAAATTATCACGTGAAATGATTTGAGCTTGCTACTGAAAATAACAGGCCCAACCAATTGTCTTAACTAGTGATGATTAAAAACCTCATTAAATTCTGGGATTTATTTTACATTACCCCTGCATCCATTGGTCATTTTGTATAATATTTTAATTTTAGGGATTTTCCTTCCTCTTAATGGTTAGAGACGAAAATTAGAATTTTATGTTATTATTATGCTCAGTTACTTGGTAAAATGTATATAATAGAAAGATAGCAGTTGTGTTATATGTCACAAGTGTTAAGGTGAAATTCTTAGTGACATTAAATGACCCAAAACATTGTCTTTTGAGTTGTGAAATAATTCACGAATTATCAGATTTTATCTCATCAGATTAGTTCCTAGACTTCCATATGCATCTTCTGTCCCCTATATTAAGTACAATAAGATTATAATTAATTTTATTATGGAGGTCAAATAAATTGAAATTGTTAATACTTTGTTTAAAAGTATTGCAGACTTTGCCTTATCCTGGTTTACTTGCCAAAGTAGAAAGTAATCATTTTCCCAGAGGATTGGGAGATATGGAAACGACAGACTCATGGTCAGTAAAGGCAGATAGAGCAAACATTGTGTTCAAATAGTGAACTTTGCAGGAATAAGCTGCTTCCTATTCAAGCCATCCTTGTCACCCTGCCAGCCATGATGTCTCTGAGAAGAGTTGCTGTAGATGTTATTTTATCTTTTTCTATTTTATTATTCACTTAACTATCCCATTCTCATCATTTAAAATACAGCCAGCTCAACCTGCTTAAGGAAGTCTCCTCTGATTTCTCCTGGGTCTGAGTTAGGTACTTCTTCTTTTATGCCCTCACAGGGAGAAAACTCTTTTTATCTATCCAAATACTTAATGTACTAAGCTTCAGATGTCCAGGGAATTGTGTCTCCCGCTATAGCATAAATGACTTAAGCCCAAGAACCACCAGCTTGCTCTTCCTATCTCAAGGAACTAATATGGGGCTTAGCACAGAGTAAGTTCTCTATCAAAAGGCTTATTGCATGAGTAAAAGAATATACAAATTCAGAATTATTTTTACTGGCATGATTGGACCCTTCACCATTCAAAAAGCAGTATTTTCTTCAACAGTTTTTAAAGTCGCATCTGAGCCCACAAGATTTGTTGTTTATTTGGTTCACTTAAAAAAATCGATTATACAGTTACTGGGAAAAGTGAAAGAAAATTCCATATGTATTTTGTGGCTATAATTTTTAAAGTAAGATTGCTTATTTCTTTTCAGCTCACATCTGATTGGTGAGAGAGATCCAGACTAATGCAATAAGCTCCTGCAATGGACTCACAGACCATTAAATATTTTGTGTTATAAACTGTCCTAAAGAGTGGGGGAAACGCAGTGGACCAGACAGATAATGACACTGACTTTACAGAGTTTACAATCATTCGAGGAACCATATAATGTGTGCTAAGGGCTAATGTATTGCTCAGCTATTAATGCAATATTGTTGTGTAACACCAAAACCGCGTGTCTTAAAGCAGCAAAAATTTATCTTTTGTTTCATGGGTCTGTGGCAGTCTGGGGCAGCTCTGTGTCAGGCTTAGGTTGGCCAGGCTTGGCTCCAGGCCTTGGGTTGGGTTTAATGTGCCTCATTCTCCTTGGAACAGCAGCTATGTGTCACGTTGTTCTCATAGCAAATTGCCAGAAGGGAAGGAGAGAGGGAAACACACTCCACCCCCTGAGACTTCAGCCCAGTCACTTCCACCCACTTTTTATTGGCCAAGGATGTCACATGGTCATGCCCAACCTCAAAGGGTGGGAAAAATATACCCCACCCAACTCCAACAGGAGATATGGCAAAGTTAGATGCCACAGGGCACAGATGTGTGATTCTAACACAGGGAGAGCATGAAGAGTATGGACACTGATTCAATCTACTGTGGGGAGTCAGGAAAGGCACAGGACTGGTTCTAGTCTTTACAACTACTTTGTCCATTATACCTGATGGCATTTATATAAACTGTGAAAGGACCTTATAGAATCATTTCACAACTAACAACAGAAGTCATTTTGTTCCTATTTTAGAGGTGGGGAACTTGAGTATGTTAAAGAATATAGTGTAGGTAGGTAAAATTTCTTCTTAAACCAATGATATTTATGCACTAAAAAAAATCAGTAAAATCTTAGGTAGAATCACAGAGTCACAGACCTAGAGGAACACACAAGACACCTCTAGGTCCCCTGGAACATATCCTGTTCATCTTTATTTTCCATCTGCCTCTGTTAGTGTTTTATTAGGGTCATTTGTGAGCACACTTTCTGTGGCTTCAATATGCAGGAGAGGTTTGAATCTACACACTTGTCCTCCCCACAAAGTGCCTGGCCTAGCAAGCATCATTTTCTACTAATTTTTTTAACCATTTTTAAAAATTGAAGTATAGTTAATTTACAATGTTGTGTTAGTTTCAGGTGTATAGCAAAGTGATTCAGTTATACATATACATATTTTATTTTCAGGTTCTTTTCCATTATAGGTTATTACAAGATATTGAATATAGTTCCCTGTGCTATACAGTAAATCCCTGTTGTTTATCTATTTTATATATAGTTGTGTGTATATGTTAATTCCAAGCTCCTAATTTATCTCTCTCCCCCCCCAGTAATATTTTCTTTATGTGACTTCATCATTGACCTTGAAGATAGACATTACAGAAGCCCATTTATTGTTTGTAAATTTTTCCTTGCTTTGAAATTTAGCCAGTAGCCAGGTTTTAGTCTTTAACTACAAATCATACAAGCTATGTGACTAGATACATACAAAGAGCAGGTGTGGGAATAAATGTGAAAGTGAGTAGAGATGTATGCGGCTTGCTTTTGATTTAATATCTACTTCCAATTTAGGCAGGACATTTGTGGGCTGGTTATATCATCAAAAATAATCATAAACAATAATAATGTTAATTAAACCCTCTTTTCTAATAATCATAATAACAATAATAGTCATGATCATAATGACAATAATATAGCTATATATAGAGATTATAGTTTGGGGTTGCAAACACAAGAAAATAACCATGGTCATTTAAGCGAAAGGGACGATATCAGAAGGCTATCAGGAACTACTGGAATTGATAGGAAAAGGAGAACAAAGCTTAGAAGAGACTGGAGGAAACAGAAATCAGAATAGCAATCTTACACAGGAAGAGACTTGCTTAGGTGCCATTGTTAGAATGAATGAATGCCATCTTTTTTCAGTCTTGTTAACTTTGCTTACGATTCAGATTCCAGGGAAGAAGTACCTGCTTGGCTTAGCATGGGGCACCTGGCTGGGGAAAGGAAGGGCAACCAATTAACACTCCCACCAAATATATCCAATTGGAAGAAGTCCTTCCCTAAAGAAAATGATGATTCTAGTAGATGGGAGAAATGGTTGCTGGGCAAACACAAAACAAGAACTGTCCACTATACTATATGACAAATCCTTACTAAATTTTGGGCACTGTACATACGTTATATTTCATTTTCAAAATATCTGTGAGCTAGTGGTATTACTCCTTCCACACAAATGAGTAACAACAACGATAATGTGCACAATGCCTTGCCCATATCCTAAATGTCAGGCTTATGTGTGTGACAAATCTCACATATAAGAAAAGTGAGCTTCAGTAAAGTTAAACATTTTGCTACCCAATTATCAAAATAGCAGTAGTCTGACAAGCTCTGTGGTCTGCTTTTAAACACAATCATGTGCTGAGGAAGCTGATGATCAGAGGAGTTAAATAACTTGCCCAAGGCCACACAGCCAATGAGTGATAGGAATGACTATCTTATCTAAAGCTCTTCCCATATGTACAACTGCTCTCTTCCCATCAAATGACCAGTGAATGTAAACTGGCCGTGACAATGATTTTACTGACACACCAACAGACCACTATTATTCTCCCCCAGAAAGCTCTCTGTCTCTCCCACACACCACACCCATTCCTGTCCCAGCATATTTACATAGCACCTTCCACCTGGCACATTTTGCCCCAGATCCTTTTACTGCTGGCTCTTTCTCAGCCTTCAAGACTCTCCTTAAATATTAGTTCCTCCTTTAGAAGGTTCATATCTGGTTTCCAAATTTCACGTCACTTCCGGCATTTACTCTTTACCACATTGTCCTACTGTAGCTTATATAGCCCTTGGTTCCTAACTGAAATTATCCTTTCTCCGTTGCTTAGAGCAGGGCTTAGCACACAGAAGGTGCTGAATGAATTGGGGTTAACTGGTACTTGGGATATAGAAATACTCAAGAAGGACAAGTAATCTAGACTTGGTGATCAGGAATGCCTTCCTAATAGACGTCATGTTTAAACTTGACCATTCAGGGTGAGTAGAGAGAAGGAGAGGAGGGAAGGGAGTTTTTCATACAGAAGAATTTTCTGCATCAGACCATGAATGAAGAGAGAGAGAGCACATTGGGCATCCAAGGGCTGGGAGCAGTTCAATACAGGAGACTGGGAGGGACAGGGCATGAAAGGTCCTCAAGAGCAGTCATGAGGAGACTCTTAAGTCACCAAAAGGGGTGAAGCTCTTACCATATTGCCAGTGTTCCCACATGGGCGTGTGTCTATGCAAACACCGCTGGGACTGGTCTCACACATCAATCCCTGTGCAGACCAAGAAGGCCCCCGGACCTCAGTAGACATCCTCTTCATCTCCTGAGTGAAGTAGATAAGAGGAGGATGACGCTAACCCACATCACAGGGTATGTGGGCGAGAGGCACTTGGCGAGGAAAATAAAATCCAACAAAGCCTAAAACACAAAAGAAGCTTCTCTCACCTTCATTTTGTCCTTACTTACCTCTGGAAACTACACTGGAAGAGAAAAGACATTGAGTAAGGGGGACAGGTGGAGACTTCAGTGCTGACTTTTTTTTTTTAGCAACTTTATTGGAGTATCATTGCTTACAATGTTGTGTTAGTTTCTGCTGTATAACAAAGTGAATCAGTTATATGTATATATATATCCCTATATCCCTTCCTTCTTGTGCCTCCCTCCCACCCTCCCTATCCCATCCCTCTAGGTGGTCACAAGGCACCGAGCTGATCTCCCTGTGCTATGCAGCTGCTTCCCACTGGCTGTTTTTCATTTGGTAGTGTAGATATGTCCATGCCACTCTCTCACTTCGTCCTAGCTTACCCTTCCCCCTCCCCGTGTCCTCAAGTCCATTCTCTATGTCTGTGTCTTTATTCGTGTCCTGGCCCTAGGTTCATTAGAGCCATTTTTTTTTTTTTTTAGATTCCATATATATGTGCTAGCATATGGTATTTGTTTTTCTCTTTCTGACTTACTTCACTCTGTATGACAGACTCTAGGTCCATCCACCCCAGTACAAATAACTCAATTTCATTTCTCTTTATGACTCGGTAATATTCCATTGTATATATGTGCCACATCTTCTTTATCCATTCATCAGTCAGTGGACACTTAAGTTGCTTCCATGTCCTGGCTATTGTAAACCGTGCAGAGTTTTAGCCACAGCAATCAGAGAAGAAAAAGAAATAAAAGGAATCCAAATCAGAAAAGAAGAAGTAAAACGGTCACTGTTTGCAGATGACATGATACTATACATAGAGAATGCTAAAGGTTCTACCAGAAAACTACTAGAGCTAATCAATGAATTTAGTAAAGTTGCAGGATACAAAATTAATGCACAGAACTCTCTTGCATTCCTATACACTAACATCAAAAAATCTGAAAGAGAAATTAAGGAAACAATCCCATTAACCATTGCAACAAAAAGAATAAAATACTTAGGAATAAACCTTCCTAAGAAGACAAAAGACCTGTATGCAAAAAACTATAAGACACTGTTGAAAGAAATTAAGGACGATACAAACAGATGGAGAGATATACCATGTTCTTGGATTAGAAGAATCAACATTGTGAAAATAGCTATACTACCCAAAGCAATCGACAGATTCAGTGCATCCCTTTCAAGCTGCCAATGGCATTTTTCACAGAACTAGAACAAAAAATTTTACAATTTGTATGGAAACACAAAAGACCCTGAATAGCCAAAGCAATCTTGAGAAAGTGCTGACTTTTAAAACAATGCATGTAGGCTTGTTCCAGTGATTCAGGGCAATGTGCCTGTGGGGGTGGGGATGGGAGCGTTTGGGGCATTTTCAGTTTGGATTTTTTGTTTTGTGGATCCTTGTTAAGATACATTGATAACCAAGGAGAGAACTTTCCAAGTTCATACTAAGTGTTGGCACCTGAATATTGCAAACCAAATGGGAATAAAATATTTGAAACTCAAAGGATTGGATATTTTAGATCTTATTGCCTTTTGATTTTCTCCCAGCAGTCCTTCATAAGAACTTCTTTCTCTTGAAGAAATTTTGGTCTTTGTGAACTGTAAAGTCTTCATTTTATAAGACAGTGAGCTGAAATAGAAAGAACATAAATAATAATAGCAATAGTAATAGTAATGACAAAAGAAATAGTAATAATAATAGCAATGGCAATAGTAATAGAATAGTGATAGTAATAGCAATAATAATAGTAATAGTAATAGCAATAGTAATAGTAGTAGCCAGCTTGTATTAGTACATATATTCTAGGCAATTGACATATGGTATTGTCTTCTTTAATTGTAACAAACTCTACTATTTTCCCCAACTTACAGATGAAGTAAACAAGGCAGAGAAAGCTTAAATAATGTGCATAGTATCACACAGAAAAAAATGGGTGTTAGACCAGGACTAGCTCCCAGGCAGCGTGAACACCACAACCATGTAGCCCACAGGTAACAGCATCCAGGAAGTGAGACAGGCATGATGCAACTCTTGGCCTTGCTTTTTATTGGATATGTGACTTCTGGAAGATACTTTATTCCTCTGTGACTCAATCTCCTCATCTACAAAGTGGGGGCAGCAATAGGAGTTAAGATCACAGTGTTTTTGGCACCATACATGCTAAGTGCCTGGTCTTGTGCCTGACACATAGTAGGAACTCACTCTAGTCTGGCTGCCATGACCATTTGATCACTTTCTGTTCTGATGAGGAAACCACTACAATGGTGAGACCTATGACCTGTCCAAAGTCACATGGCTACCAGGAAGGTCTCAGACATCAATCCACTCTACTCTTTTGTCATCCACTTTACTTCACTCTTGGGAGCATAATGGGTGGTGAGGCTGGTCCACAGACAAACATGATGCTTGTCAGCTGACAGGGTATCTACTGAGCCATTAGGTCTTTGTTTTGGAGTCTGAGGCTGCCCAGTGTGGCTTCTGGTATAATCAGAATAAGCCCTCTAGAGAGGCAATTAGATTTGCTCCACATGACCATTGAGAACATTCTATTTTGCCTTTCCCTTATCAGATAATCTGAGAAACAAGTAGCCTCATAGAAAGGACACTTTCTATGAGGAAAGGACATATTCTCTGCCTTGGTTTGATTTCCATCTTGGCCACTTCCTAGCAGTGTAACCTGGGGTCGTTATTTAACTCTTCTGTGAGTTAGGCTTCTCTGCAGTAAAATGGAACTAATAAGAGTTCCTACCTTACAGGACTGTTCTGAGTAACAAATGAGTTAATATATATAAAACACAGTGCAAAATGAGGCTATTTATATTAGTATCATTTGATATTGGCTGTGATTTGCTCACTCATTTGTCCCTTTACTTGTGGGAGATGATGAAGACATTTATTCTTATCTATTCAGTAGGGGACTTTAACTTTTTTTATGAAGTCATTACCTAGACTGTTTTTGTATTCAAACTGGTCCAGGAGATGTCAGAAGTGATTGCTTTTACTTACAATCCAATGAGATTTTGTTTTCACTTCAAGTCCTCTCACTTTGTATATGTACAAGACACTGGTGAGAGGGTTCCATGGGCTTCTCAGTACATAGTCTGGCTTCTGGCCAATGTAGTCTGTCTCACTCCAATTCAAGACGATCTTTGCAGGTATGGCATGATTGAATACAAAATGCCACTTGAAACAGAACAAATACAGTGATCTTTTTTAACCCACTGGAGGTTTCCAGTGCGAAAGCGTGTGGTAATTGTTCCTCAGATCAGAGTATGTTTATGTATAAATGAAATATGTGGTTAGGTTTTTTCTAAGATGTTTGGGACTTCTCAGGACAAGGATGTCTTCTTACATTGGCAACCAAGTGTTTTTAACACATAATATAAAGAGCTTGTAAGTTTGGGGTTACCTCAAGAGCCACCTTATGGAATCTGGAATTTCCAAAGGAAAAATAAGAAGTTGACCATTCATTAGGGTTGCCAGATAGAGTATAAGGCACCTATGCAATATTTGAGACATATTTACCCTAAGAATTAGTCATTATTTATCTGAAATTCTAGTTTAACTGGTGTTCTGCATTTTTATTGGCTAAATCTGGCAACCCTACCTTCCATGCGTTCTAGTGGATGGAGCATCAGCCATCTTGGGAACAGAGTACATCATGAGAATTCCAGCCTCTCAGGGATTTCTCTTGGTTTTCTTCCCAGAGAAGGGAGAAGTGAGCAATGAAAGGTTGAAGTTTTTCTTTGGAGTAATGTTCATTTTAAGCTGTGAATCTGTCTTTGGTCTCTTCTTCCTTGTTCCTCTTCTCTATAGCTTTTATTTCTGAAGGTTGGAGTTATTGCCTTATTTCTCTCACAGTTCTTACAGCAGTATCTTTCTATTTCTAGATGTTCTATAGCCTCTCCATCTCAAACATTCTCCATGGGAACCTGGCTCTATTTGCATAATGGATATTGATACAAGGTTGTCATATATCTAATTACATAATAAAAGTCAGTGGAAAATGGTATTGATATACAGAACTTATCTAACAGGCAAAGTCACAGAAATACATCCAATTCCCATGAACTGCAAAGAAACACATATTACTTGATAATATCACCAGAGAGTGAAATCTGTACCAAGATTTACTGCACAATTAGTTAGTGATGATTCTTATCATGGAGTGTTAGTTTGACTTTTGCAGCGTGGATCACAAAGATTGGCAGAATCTGTTATTTCAGTTGTGTTCACTTTATTACAAAATCATGAGCAAACACCAGGAGACAGTGTTTGGCTCTGTATTAGGAGGAACTAGCTCACATTGAAGATGAAGAATGTGCAGCCCCCGAAGATGCCATCATCTCCTGCCCTCGACTTCTGTTCATGCTGTTCCCCTGATTGAACCACAGTTCCTCTACCTCTTATTTGAAAAAAATGAATAAAAAGTTGTTTAACAATATAAAGGGCTGTCTGGTAAAATAGGAAATTTAATTCTTATGGAAGCTGAAGGAGAAGCTGGCTGATCTTCCATCAGAGATATCAAGAAGGAGATTCTGTCATTGATTGGAAACTTTTCCTTGGTTTTCTTTAAGAGCCTTTTATTGCCAAGATTCTAGGAATTCTGTCTTTCATATAACTACTAAAGACGGAATGTTTGTGTCCCTCCAGATTCATGTGTTAAAAGCTAACCCCCAGTGTGATGGTATTAGGAGGTGGGAGTTATGGGAGTTGGTTAGGTCACGAGGGTGGATCCCTCATGAATTGGATTAGTGCCCTTATAAGATGGATAAAAGAGAGTTCCCTTGCCCCTCCCACTGAGTGAGGACACAGAGAGAAGACTTTTGTCTATGAAGTAGAAAGGGGGCCTGAACCAGACATTGAATCTCCTTGTGTCTTGATCTTGGACTTCCTAGCCTCCAGAACTGGGAGAAATAAATTTGTTGCTTAATGCCACACAGGCATTTTGTTATAACAGTCTGAATGGACTAAGACAATAACTTTGTTCATGATGAGAACACTAAGATTCTTATTACATGAAAAATAAATCATTGCCTAGGAACCATGAAAGAAAATAAAATGTTTGCATTTAGATAAATTAAAAACTTCTCCATATGGCAAATAAAAATAAATATAAAATAAATAAGTGAAAAGAAAAATGACAAACCAGGAAGAAATATTTGCAATATGAATCATAAAGCAAATTGTCTTTGTTTACAAAGAACCCACAGAAAGGAATAAGAAAAAAGATGAACAACCCAAGAGAAGAAAGGGCAAAGGGTATGAAAAGACAGTTTGGAAAGGAATGCAAATATCCAATAAACATATGAAAAGATGTTCAAGCTCACTCATAATTAAAGACATGCAAATCAAATAAAACAAGCAGAAATCTATCAGATTGACAAACTAAAAGTTTGATAATAGAGGGGACCTGTAAGGTATATGGAAACAGCATTATTATTGGGTAGGCCAAAATGTTCTTTTGGTTAATGAGGTTCTTGGTGAACATGAAAAATGTGTCTTTTATTTTTACTCAAAACCGAACAAACTTTTTGGAACCCAATATTTTACACTGGGAATGTATGGGAGTTCAAATGGCAATATCGTTTGGAGGGTAATTTGGCAGTATCTATCAAAATTATATGCTTTTTTTCTTTTGACCCAATAATTTTGCCTCCAGGAATGTTCTTCACTAATGTGATGCCCAGTATATCAAGATATATATATAATGTTCAGTGATGTTTCGAATGAATAAAGAAAACCAAATGATCTGTCAGCAGGATTTCAATTAGATAAAAACAATAAATAACGGGGTAAGTCTGCATGTGCTTTTGAGAAAAACTGTCCAAGGTATATGAGTCACAGAAAAAAGTAGAACATAGGGCAGTACATAAATTATAATCCATTTTGTTTTAGTATGAAGAAAAGAATGTGCATACACAAAGGGGAATTCATTTTTAACTAATATTCACTCAACGCCTGCAGTGTTCCAAGGACTTTTATAAGTGCTGGCACTGCAATGGTGAGCAAATTTCTACCACATCATTTTGTTTTTCTTTACATTACTTACCACTGCTTATGTCAATCTTATTTATGTATTTTTTGTTTCCTGTCTGTCTGTTCCTACTAGAAGTTCAGAGTGATGAGAGCAGGAACTTTGTCTATCTCTCCCACCAGTCTATCCCCAGCACTGGGCTCATGGAAGCTTCCCTGTGGAGGTACTAGGGTCAGGGATGGGAATAAAAACAGTGCCAACCCTGTCAAGATCAGGGAGTGGAGGGTTCATGCAGAGGGAGGCAGGAGCACAGGTGGTGGATTTGAGAAGAGCAGGGAGGCCAGTGAGGTGGCAGAAGGGAAGCAAAGGAGAGACAGGTAGCATCAGACAGGTGGGCAGAGACCAGATCTCATGGGGCCTCAGAGGCCATAGTGGGGAGTTGGTGTCATCCTTCAGGTTTCATAGGGAGTCATGGGAAGGTTTTAAGTGGAAAAGTGACTTGATTTGATTTCTGTTTTTCCAAAGTCCTTCCAGCTGCTGTGTGAGGAATACACAGGGGGAAGCAGGAGGAACAGCAGAGAGAGCCGTCAGAGGCTCCTGCTGTGGTCCAGGGGAGAGATGCTGGCGGGCCAGGGAGAGCCCCCCCAGAACCTCCAATAGTTGAGCTGATTTGGAAAGATAGATAGTGGTTAGTTATTTGTAGGTGGAGGAGGAGGTAATCAATCCAGGCACAGGGAGCTGCATGTCTCTACCCTTGAGGTGCAAAGCATCCCGGCAATGTAATTAGAACTTCTGCTTGGCAACGCGAGCTTATAGATGTGGAAAAAAGCACCTGTGGTCACAGGTGGAGGCCACATGTAGCTATCCGTCGTGCATATAGTTTGTGCTCGACAAATGCTTTCTGATGGTTGAAATGAAAGTGATATATCTGAGGGAAAAAAGTGTGAATACATGAATATATTTGGGGAGGGTATAGTTCTACTGGGGCAGACACATGGCGTGGTGCAATGATTTTTTGAAAACTTGTAATTCAGTATTGCTAAAGACGGAAATATAACACTTGGCGGTCCTTGAAGCTCATTCTGTGCTTGGCCACCGTGATGTCTGTGGAGATTGTAAGCCATTTCTACCTGCCTCCTCCCTCCCAAGAAGCTTTCCTGTTCGGCTCACTAAAGAAGTGAGCCCAAACCTGACTGACGTTAGAATGACGGGGGTGACTTTTTTTTTTTTTTTTTTTTCAAATACATATGCCCTGACACCACCCCAGACCTACTGAATCAGGAGCAGTCTGGGTGGACCCTGGAAATCTGTATTTTTTTAAAGCTCTGCAAGTGAGTCTAATACAGATACCTGGGTCTGGGGGACCATCCAATGGCAGCATGGTGGCCATGGTCATATAGACCCTTCCAGGAATGGGCCTGACAGCTTCTCTTAAAAGGACTTTGTCACAACCACTGATGGCACAAAATGACAGCCTGAGGTGCAGAAACAGGTAATGCATCTCTCCCATGACCAAATTGCAATAGACAAATAGGGTCTATCATCATTCTGGTAGGTTCAAGTGCCTTCAGCCCCTCCTACATTGTCAGCTCTGCCCCACCCTGGAATCATAGCCCTGACTCCTAAAGGGCCAAACACAGGCCATGGAGAGACAACCCATTCTGATTCTTGGAGATGACTTTTTATTTTTTAATCTATATTAACTCCTTCCAAAAAAAAGTTTCTTAATGTAAGTGGCAACTTTGATTATTTTTGTTTAATTTTGTCAAACAGAGTTATCATTACTGAAATGTCAGCCACTTTCAGAGTTTGAGCTGCCCTGGCTAAGAGGGCAATGGATAAACCGGCCTCTAGGCTCTGCAGCATCCCACCATGTATGGCAAAAAAAAAAAGCTTGCTTTTCGCCTCAGGGCCTGAAAATGTTCAGAGCTACTATTCTAAGAAGCAGGCCACTGAGTGCCCCTCAGTCATGCAGAAGGGCTGAGAAGTCCATCTGCCCTAAGGCTAGTCCTGCTTTCCCTTCCATCCCCTTTCTCCCCAGGTCTTTGCTGCCCACACTTACCCTATAACTGCCTGTGAGTCATATCAGGGATCGCATTGCTCTGATGCCACCATGTTAGTTTTCCAATCCAGGGAGTGGCAAAGTACAGCCCAGGGCCAATCAGACCCACCCTCTCTTTGTGAATGGCTTGCAAGCTAAGAATAATTTTTACATTTTAGATGCTAAGAAAAAAAAAATCGAAAAAAGAATAGTATTTCATGACATGTGAAAGTTATATGAAACTTGAACTTCAGTGTCCATGGATGAAGACTTGTTGGCATACAGCCATGCCCAGTCGTTTACGTTTTGTCTACAGCTGTTCTCCCCCTGCAAGGGCAGATTGGAGCAGGTTTCACAGAGGCTTTATGGCCCGCCACGCCTGAAATATTTTCCGTTTGGCCCTTTATAGAAAACATTTGTCGATCTCTGGTTTAATTGTTTCTGATAAGATGGTGCTCGTGCTAAAAACTCTCTAGATATATTTTAAAGCATTGTGATTTTTTGTATAATTTCTTTTTGCAAGTTTTATAAGGCTTTTCATTCTTTTAAAGGCTTTGCTTACTTTTTTCTTGCTAAGTCTGTCACCTTTTGTGAGGTGTCTCTAGTTCTATGATGGTCCCTGATCACCGTAAAGAGGTGGGGGATTGATGCTGGCGATGCTGAGGCCAAGGACCACTGTGCCCAGCGCATGTCCCCCTGGAATGTGACTGCAACAGTTCTCATACATACATATTTTCTGTTTTTCTCCTGAGGTGCATGTCCCCATGCTGACACTAACCAAGGTAAGGTACAGTTATAGGAGGTGACCTGACACACCAGACTTTTTGCTCCCTCCCAAGGAAGCAGCCTGGGATGCAAATTTATAGGGATAACCTTGAGCCCCCTTCAGTATCTCCACGAAATGAATCATTCAAACTTTGAATCGTGTAAATTACCTCTTGGCTGCTCACGTCACACCACTGAGTCAGCAAAAGCTGAAAACCACAGCTCCATGGACCACTTCTGAGGCTGTCAGTCCAATCTGTGATGGATTTTCTTTTATTCTGCCCCAAAGCTGCAGAGCTTAGTTGAACGCCCCCTCTGTAAGGAAGCTTCTTTAGTCAGGGTTTGGTCTGCACATTTGGGATAACTTACTGGAAGGATTTTAATAGATTTCTGACCCCGATAATCACTTGTGAAAACAGCATTTTACAAACACGTTGCCATATTTCCTCTCACGTTCACACCTTCCTCTGATTTTGAGAAGAAACTCAGAAGAGTCGTTCTCTATATCCTCTGCCCCCTTCTCTCCAGACTTTTTCCTCTCTGTTTCAAGAACATGGGCTCATAACAGCCAGTGGTAGAACATGTGACTGAGAGACTACTCACTGCATAAAGGAGAAGTATCATCGTAGCTCATATTTATTTCAATGAAGGGTACTTCTTGTAAAAACAAGCAAAACACTAAATTAGGCATTTGAGCTATTCACATCTGGGGGTGATCTGCCACGTTGGCTTACGTACCACCTCCAACAAGACATTTTCCCTTCTTAGTTTCCCACATCTTAGCAGGACACACCTGTACTGAAACTTCCCATGGGATGTGTGTTGTAAGCTCTGGCATGAAGACAAAACCCAGCATCTTATTTATCCTAGAATGTCTAACATCATATGGTCTAGACTCATAGCTTTCTTCTCTCTATTCTACAGTTTACTCACCTGCTCAGATGTACGGAGTAGCTACCATCCAGAGCTGTGCAGATTTAAATTACTGATATAGCTAACACTCAGGACAATGCTAGGCATATGATCATTATTTAACAAACACTAGTGAGTTATGATTATAACTCTTATTTTTTTTATCAATGTAGGAAGTTTGTGGCTTTTTGGTACCAGTTTGGATGGGGGAACAAAAGCTCCTTGTTTAGGAATCTCTATACTTACCTTTTCTTTTTATCCATCTTGTCCTTCCCAACTCATTATTATTATTATTATTATTATTATTATTTTGCAAGTTGTGGTTAGTAGTAAGCTTTGATTATTTCGTAGATTCCTTTAGCATGGATTTATAACTTAAGGTCTAAGGAACCCCAAGAGGGGGCTTCAGGGATCTGTCAGTGGCTTGAAAACACAGTACAAATGTTTGAATATTTATATGTCTGTGAATTTTTCTAGGGCCAGTGAGTATAGATTTTTGTCAGTGTCAAAGGGATGCAGGCCAAAAAAAGTGTAGAATCATTCCTCTAGGGAGGAATCATTCCCATAGTGCAAGGGCACAGCAATGCTAGAAGATTCTAGAGCTACAAGAGTTGCCTGGTTCTTCTCTCTAAAGATTCTTAGGTCCCCAAATTGATGAGACCCAAATAAAATCATGATTCATAAATAGACAGGTCTTTGATTCTCTTTCTCTGGGACTCATTCCCGGTATGTCTCATGATACGGTATCCTCGCTGCCAATGTCCTACACTAAGCCAAGCCAAGGCCCCCAATACTTGTTTTACTTTCTCACTTTCTTTGAGAATTACACGGGGCCTAGTCCAGAAAAATACCTCATTCTCAGTCTAAAAATAAGTGGGGAGAGGAAATTTGGGGAGCAAGGAAGACAGGAATTAATGCAAATGCTCACATCAAGGAACCAATTGCTTTGGGTTTCTAGAGTAGACACCAGTCTCACACTTTCTGTGTCTATGTAGGGACCACTATATGTATCCATAAAGACTGCAAAAGTGAATCAGGCATAATCACCATCTTAGCAGAAGTTCAGCATCAGCCTTGAGGACCCTGAAACATTTCTGAAATTCACCAAGACAAATTTTCATCTCTGTGCTTCTTTCTGGCTCTGTGTCCCCTGGTACTCTTACCCAGCTAGACTGATAGGGGCAGTGGAAAATTCCAAATGGAAGAGGTTCTTTTTTTATCTTCCCCCTGCAGTACTGAGCTTTACCAAAAAAGAAAAAAGAGAAAAATTCTTTCTTTCCACAGCAAAGAAGAAAAGATTAAAGTTGTATGACTGTTATAAATATTACATGCTCAGGGCCCTAGTACATGCATATCTCCACGTTCCGAGGCTAGGTTAGAAGTAACCCCTTTCCTGCTGCTGTTGGATTTTAGACTTGATAGATCCCTAAGGACAAGATTGAACCTAACTTTTTATTTGTTTGTGTATTAGCAAGAGACTTGATAAGAAGACATCAGCCATGCTTATTTTGAAGGTCTCAGCAATTAATGGAGGATTGTTTTCTCCTTTCTATTCTCCAGGCATGAGTCAATGTATTTACATTTAACTTCTACTTTATCAAATTAGGATGTGTAACTGTATAAGTTTATATATATCTATATATTTTGTTGTTTTGACACTCATATGCTGTTTCTTTTCCTATAAGATTTCTCCCTCCAAATAAATACTTTTGGTTCTCGTGATGAAGTAAAGGGTGCTACTTTCACACAGTAATATTTATGATACTTCAATCCTGTGATTCTCAGGATGTCACCAAGGCCACAATAAGGTCACTGGATTATCAAAGATAAAAGGTCTGGAACTCAACTCTATGTAACCACAAACAGTGTTGATAATTAGCAGGAAGGGAAAGGATGTAAATAATGTTCAGGACAGGAAGCAGCTTCTCAAAGGATCATAAAGTTAAGCAGAGAAGGGGGTCCCTAACAGAAGGAATGGAAACCTGAATTTGTCAGACTCCTAAACTCCTTTTGAGGAGTGTCATCATGAGAAGAAAATGGCTTAACATCTCCCTTTCATTTTACAGTGAGAAAATGGGAGAATCAGAGTATAGAAGATGGTGAACTGCCTCTATTCCCCAAAAAGGGCCTGAAATAAAAGCTGCCAAAGCCAACTGGCCAAGTTGAGACTGAGCTCAGACATGCCAGCCAGAGTTCTCATTCTTGAAATTAGATATTGCGTGGTTCCTACATGCAAGAAACCACGGTGTTCATTCTTACATCCCTGATCCCATCTCCTTTCTATCTTGTGGTTGCTAAGTCTCCTCCACAACCTAATGGGTCGCATCACGTAAATAAATGCCTGTAATCACACACACAACCCTTACTTACAGAATAGCCTGCTTCCCTCGGGACAGAACGTTATATTGGGCTGGCCAAAAAGTTCGTTCGGGGGCTTCCCTGGTGGCGCAGTGGTTGAGGGTCCGCCTGCCGATGCAGGGGACACGGGTTCCTGCCCCGGTCCGGGAGGATCCCACGTGCCGCGGAGCGGCTGGGCCCGTGAGCCATGGCCGCTGAGCCTGCGCGTCCGGAGCCTGTGCTCCGCAGCGCGAGAGGCCACGACAGTGAGAGGTCCGCGTACCACAAAAAAAAAAAAAAGCTTCGTTCGGGTTTTTCCCTCACCGCGAACAGCTGATAGGAGAGCCGAACGAACTTTTTGGCCAGCCCAATAGTTACTGTGGATAATTTGCATTTGCAATGCTGGATGTTTATTCTTGTAGTTTCAAAGCCCAGTACAGTTCCATATACATGGTTAGCCTTCATTAACTATTTGTTAAATGAATGAATGAAAGAATGAGTAATATTTTCTCACAGAAGAGACATAGCATTGTTGACTAAAAATAATGCACAGCCTAAAAGGTGAGAATTATGTCTTATTGGCTGGATTTTCTGAAGGCTTAAGCCCAGAAGACAGCGACTCAGATAACTCTGAGGGACTGCTCCGAAGAAGTAAGGGAGGAGCCAGAATATATAGTGTTTTCAACAAAAACCAGGTAGCTGGAACACCTAAAGATGACTGTTAATTAAAGAAAACCAGGTATCTCAAGTTAATTAATTTAGCCCTTTTCTATGTATGGGAAGATGCAAGAGTCTGGGCTCATTGAAATCATTGCTTTGATATGTACCTGAACCATCTAGAGCCAGTATCCTGCTTTTCTCCATCCTGAATCTCCTCAGTGTACACAGTTGGGGATGGCTGCAGTGGCTGCTGGCCTGATGGCTGCAACATCCTTGGTTTACTGATATGGCAGGTGACAAGTAAAACATCTTGAGATGTAAAACATCTCTAGAATCCATTATTTAAAACTCTAGGAAGTTTACCCCAATATGACCTCAGTTGCTGAAGCATAACTTTGTCTCTCTCCTCCATAAGTTTCTCCTGTTTCAACCCTCAAGTTGCAGTTTCTAATCAGACTTAGTTGATAACATTTACATTTGTTTGGCCTCTTTCCCGTGAGCCTGAAGGCTGTCGCTCACTTAGGACGACCTCTCCCAGCTCCCAAGATGATCATAGCAGGTGTAAAAAACCATGGATCTTCCAAGTTTATGTTGGTATTTGATTGGGAAATCTTAGCAGTAGCCGATGTGGCATTGTTTATAGCACACATTCTTGTGATGAGTTTCCCCATGAGTTAAAGAGTGAAGACAGCGTGTTCTCTTTTTAAGAGCACTTGGCCAATGGAGATTAACCCAACCATCTTTGTTTATTTGGTTGGATAACTGAAGTTGATTAAGTGCACAGATGGGTTTCACCCAGTTTGGGGCAGTTCTTTCTGTAGCCTCCTTCCGAAGCTGCTTTCTACTGTGATTTTCTCAGTAGAGATGGCTTTAAGGAAGGTGAGCTCTGCAAATAGACTTTCATATTTACAACTTCAAGGCCCAGTTGTTCTTAGAACTTTGCAACCAGACACAGTCAATTCCATTCGGTTGTACAGTATACAGCGAGTGATTTAGGGAGATGAACAAATAGAAGCCATTAGCTCTCCAAACGCATCATAATTCATTTGCAACCCAGGCAAGACTGCAGTACAATAAGAAGCTACTCACTTCCTGAGCTCAGGGGGGCTTAGGTCATGTTTCAGTGTTTCATTTCATCTTCACCCTGGCCCTAAGTGGATGAGTTTATTTCTCCCATAAAATAGATGAGGAAATTGAGACAGATTTACTAATTTAACAAGAATCAGAAATCTTGTAAGTGGGAGAGTCAGGATCTGAACCCAGGTCAATCAGACTTGTATCTATTACGTCTAAAGCCTGGGGCAACCACCCAGACTCCTGCCTGGCGCTTACCTTTGGGGCTCACAGGCTGTTTTGCGTATGTAACTGTAGTGTCTGGCCAAAGCAGATGTTGTCTTCAGCAGAGGCTGAATCTCCTTTATTTATTTATTTATATTTTATTTATTTTCTTTAACATCTTTATTGGAGTATAATTGCTTTACAATGCTGTGTTAGTCTCTGTTGTACAACAAAGTGAATCAGCTATACATACACATATATCTCCATATCCTCTCCCTCTTGATTCTCCCTCCCACCCTCCCTATCCCACCCCTCTACGTGGTCACAGAGCACCAAGCTGATCTCCCTGTGCTATGCAGCTGCTTCCCACTAGCTATCTATTTTACGTTTGGTAGTGTATATATGTCAATCCCACTCTCGCACTTCGTCCTAGCTTACCCTTCCCCCTCCCCATGTCTTCAAGTCCATTCTCTATGTCTGCGTGTTTATTCCATATGTGTTAGCATACGGTATTTGTTTTTCTCTTTCTAACTTACTTCACTGACAGACTCTTAGGTCCATCCACCTCACTACAAATAACTCAATTTCATTTCTTTTTATGGCTGAGTAATATTCCATTGTATATATGTGCCACATCTTCTTTATCCATTCATCTGTTGATGGACACTTAGGTTGCTTCCATGTGCTGGCTATTGTAAATAGTGCTGCAAATGAACATTGTGGTACATAACTCCTTTTGAATTATGGTTTTCTCAGGTATATGCCCAGTAGTGCGATTGCTAGGCCATATGGTAGTTCTATTTTTAGTTTTTTAAGGAATCTCCATACTGTTCTCCATAGTGGCTGTACCAATTTGTATTCCCACCAACAGTGCAAGAGGGTTCCCTTTTCTCCACACCCTCTCCAGCATTTATTGTTTGTAGATTTTTTGATGATTGCCATTCTGACCGGTGTGAGGTGATACCTCATTATAGTTCTGATTTGCATTTCTCTAATGATTAGTGATGTTGAGCATCTTTTCATATGTTTGTTGGCAATCTGTATATCTTCTTTGTAGAAATGTCTATTTAGGTCTTCTGCCCATTTTTGGATTGGGTTGGTTGTTTTTTTGGTACTGAGCTGCATGAGCTGCCTGTATATTTTGGATATTAATCCTTTGTCATTTGCTTCATTTGCAAATATTTTCCCCATTCTGAGGGTTGTCTTTTCGTCTTGTTTATGGTTTCCTTTGCTGTGCAAAAGCTTTTAAGCTTCATTAGGTCCCATTTGTTTATTTTTGTTTTTATTTCCATTTCCCTAGGAGGTGGGTCAAAAAGGATCTTGCTGTGATTTATGTCCTAGAGTGTTCTGCCGATGTTTTCCTCTAAGAGTTTTATAGTGTCTGGCCTTATGATCTGGTTCTTCTGGGACTGCCCTTCCCTCCATTTCACAGTTCCTGAGTGGTTCCAGCTCTACCAGGGGGCCTTGGATCCTGAACTCCTGTCTCCCCCTCTGGCTTCAGGGCTCAGTGCAGCTGATACCGAGTACCTCAGATGGGACTTGAACCCATGTCTTTTACTTGAGATCACACACCTGGTCTCAGGACTTAATGACGCACAGGTTCGTTATGTCTCATGGTAGAAAGAATTCAGCGCGAGACAAAGCAATAGGTAAGACATGAATTTATTTAGAGAGAAACACACTCCACAGACAGAGTGTGGGCTATCTCAGAAGGTGAGAGGCCCTGAAATATGGCCTGGTTAGTTTTTATGGGCTGGGTAATTTCATAAGCTAATGGGTGGGAGGATTATTCCAACTATTTCAGGGAAGGGGTGGGGATTTCCAGGAATTGGGGCACCACCCACTTTTTTTTTTTTTTTTTTTAACCACTGTATCCATTCATTCCTGAATATTAAGTGACAGGCACAGTGATAAAAACTGGGTACACAAAGATGAATAAGATAAAGTTCCTACCCTCAAAGAGTTCACTCTTTAGCAAGGAAATCCAGTAACTGAACAGACAACTGTAACATATTTACAAGAGTGGCTCATAAGAGTTTTTGACGGGATGATCACATAGCTTATAGTACAAACCAGGATATTTTTTAGAGTAAAGGGCTATGGTATTAACTAATATGCCTAAAGAAATGCACATGCCAGGTCCATCACAGGCAAACCAGCTAATGAGAAAGTGTGGCCCCTTATCACCGCCCACTTTTTTTTTTTTTTTTTTTTTTTTTTTTTTTTTGTGGTATGCGGGCCTCACTGTTGTGGCCTCTCCCATTGCGGAGCACAGGCTCCGGACGCTCAGGCTCAGCGGCCATGGCTCACGGGCCCAGCCGCTCCGCGGCATGTGGGATCTTCCCAGACCGGGGCACGAACCCGTGTCCCCTGCATCGGCAGGGGGATTCTCAACCACTGCGCCACCAGGGAAGCCCACCGCCCACTTTTTGACCTTTTATGGTTAGTCTCTGAACTGTCATGGTGCCTGTGGATGTGTCATTTAGATAATAATGTATTACACTGAGCATATACTGAGGCTCAAGGTCCACTGGAAGTTGAATCTTTTACCATCTTGGACCTAGTTGGTTCTAACCAGTTTTTGTCATGTCCTATGACTATGTCATTCTTTAAAGGTTGTGCCTTGCCCCCTCCCCTCCTGTTTCATTCCCCCCTCAGAGATTTTACTCCCATATTCTTATGGGAAGCAGAGAGGTGACGGTCCTGCAGTGGGTAATTTCTAGATCACTTCTGCCCCCTATTTGTGGTCTCAGCTCCTCCACCATGTGTGAAGACAATGCCTGTGTTATATCCCCTCTGCTTGAAATACCTAAAGTAGGCTTTGTTTCTGTGACTTGACCTTGCCTAATACAGAATCCAAAGCTAGAAATCTGATTTATTGTTTTATATTTTTAAAAACCGTATTGAAAATAACATATCAAGACTTGAAGGTATATATTAGGAGAAAAGAAAGATTGCTAGGGACAAGAAGAGAAGGCAGAGACTGAATTTAGGCTCCAAGATCCTGTCCTAACACTGAGACTACAGACATGGAATGGAGAACTTTGCATAGTGTGAATACCTCATTGAAATGCAGCCCATTCTCTGTTTTGAACACAACTGAATTGAAAAAGCCCCAAACTATGTCTCCTGGGCAAATCATTCCAGATGCTGACAGAAGCAAAGCTCTGTTATAATTTTTAAAATTATTATCAGATCCCATATTATAACCAAATGCTGTAACAGTAATTATAGCTACAGAGCAAAATTCCATTCTGTGCTTTTTTAAGAAAATGGAATAAAAGGAAAAGTGAGAACCTATAATTTTGTATGCGTCCAGTGTGTGGGCAGTGGCGGCAGCTCCCGTGACCTCTGTCACTCTCTGCATTTAAGCGGCCTTAACTCTCACATGGCCCTTGAAGTCCGATGGGGTTTCTTCAATGGCACCAGTATGATGGTGCCTTCCCACCCTCCCTGCAAGTGATGGGAAAGCATCTCTCCACCTCTGCTCAGAGGAACGAGAATTTCTTTGATGTCTTCTTTTTGGACCTAGAGAGAGGGTTTCCTTCTTTCTCTGTAACTTCCTCAGGAGCCACTAACATGTCATCCTTTCATTGTCTCCCTCCTTTGTCTGCCTCTCCTCCCCTCCCCAAAAGAAACATCCATAAGCCAGGTTAATCCAGCCCCTCTTCCATGGGGTCCATAGTGAGCAGACTGCAATTTGGAAACGGTCCCACATAGACGCTCAATTGTATCCCCATCAAACAAGCACGTGGGCTGCTCACGCTTGCTTTTCATGGCTGTGGTAACGTGCCTGTACTTGCCGGCTGGTCTGTCCCAGCCCACGCATATCTCTGTATCAATGTCTGAATGGTTCTTCTAACATAGAACTTTACAGACACAAAAAGATTGGTAAAGAGGGACTGTATCTACATCTCAGTGCAGTGTGTCTGTGTGTGTGATTTGTGTGTGTGTTCAGTACATAGAGAAAGCCACAATAATATTCCACAAAAGTAGCATGTGCATTAACTCCAATCTTTTCTTATGAATTCTTACAAACTCCTTCTGGTCCCATCTGGACCCTCTTTGGCACCAGCTTCTTCTGTTCTGCTGTTTCCATTCTGCACCCTGTCTCAGCTCATGTCCCACCTTGAATCCTACTCGCTAAAGTCACACAGATCATTTGTGAGCATCTGGGCTGATGTGTGAATTGCATATGGTTATCAGTTTAGAGATTATAGATTAAGAGCACAGATTTTGGGGTTTTTTTTAATATATCCTCATTGGAGCATAATTGCTTTACAGTGTTGTGTTACTTTCTGCTGTACAACAAAGTGAATCAGCCATATGCATACGTATATACCCATATCCTCTCCCTCTTGAGCTCCCTCCCACCCTCCCTATCCCACTCCTCTAGGGGATCACAAAGCACTGAGCTGGTCTCCCTGTGCTATGCAGCTGCTTCCCACTGGCTATCTATCTTACAATTGGTAGTGTATATATATCCATGCCACTCTCTCACTTCGTCCCAGCTTACCCTTCCCCCTCCCCATGTCCTCAAGTCCATTCTCTACGTCTGTGTCTTTATTCCTGCCCTGCCCCCTTGGTTCATCAGAACCTTTTTTTTTTTTAGATTCCATATATATGTGTTAGCATACAGTATTTGTTTTTCTCTTTCTGACTTACTTTACTCTGTTTGACAGACTCTAGGTCCATCCATCTCACTAAAAATGACTCAGCTTCATTCCTTTTTATGGCCGAGTAATATTCCATTGTATATATGTGCCACATCTTCTTTATCCATTCATCTGTCAATGGACATTTAGGTTGTTTCCATGTCCTCCTGGCTATTGTAAATAGTGCTGCAATGAATATTGTGGTACATTTATATTTTTGAATTGTGGTTTTCTTAGGGTATATGCCCAGTAGTGGGATTGCTAGGTCATATGGTAGTTCTATTTTTAGTTTTTTAAGGAATCTCCATACTGTTCTCCATAGTGGCTGTACCAATTTATATTTCCACCGACAGCGCAAGAGGGTTCCCTTTTCTCCACACCCTCTCCAGCATTTATTGTTTGTAGATATTTTGATGATGGCCATTCTGACCGGTGTGAGGTGATACCTCATTATAGTTCTGATTTGCATTTCTCTAATGATTAGTGACGTTGAGCATCTTTTCATGTGTTTGCTGGCCATCCGTATGTCTTCTTTGGAGAAATGCCTATTTAGGTCTTCCACCCATTTTTGGATTGGGTTGTTTGTTTTTTTGATATTGAGCTACATGAGCTGCTTGTAAATTTTGGAGATCAATCCTTTGTCAGTTGCTTCATTTTCAAACATTTTCTCCCATTCTGAGGGCTGTCTTTTCATCTTGTTTATGGTTTCTTTTGCTGTGCAAAAGCTTTTAACTTTCATTAGGTCTCATTTGTTTATTTTTATTTTTATTTCCATTTCTCTAGAAGGTGAGTCAAAGAGGTTCTTGCTGTGATTTATGTCATAGAGTGTTCTGCCTATGTTTGCCTCTGAGAGTTTTATAGTATCTGATCTTACATTTAGGTCTTTAATTCATTTTTAGTTTATTTTTGTGTATGGTGCTAGGAAGTGTTCTAATTTCATTCTTTTACATGTGGCTGTCCAATTTTCCCAGCTCCATTTATTGAAGAGGCTGTCTTTTCTGCACTGTATATTCTTGCCTCCTTTGTCACAGATAAGGTGACCATATGTGCATGAGTTTATTTCTGGGCTTTCTATCTTGTTGCATTGATCTATATTTCTGTTTTTGTGCCAGTTCTATACTGTCTTGACTACTGTAGCTTTGTAGTATAGTCTGAAGTCAGGGAGCCTGATTCCTCCAGCTCTGTTTTTCTTTCTCAGGTTTGCTTTGACTGTTTGGGGTCTTTTGTGTTTCCACACAAATTTTAAAATTTTTTGTTCTAGTTCTGTGAAAAGTGCCATTGGTAGCTTGATAGTGATTGCACTGATTCTGTAGATTGCTTTGGGTAGTATAGTTATTTTCACAATGTTGATTCTTCCAATCAAAGAACAGTATATCTCTCCATCTGTTTGTATCATCTTTAATTTCTTTCATCAGTGTCTTATAGTTCTCTGCATACAGCTTTTTGTGTCCTTAGGTAGGTTTATTCCTGGGCATTTTATTCTTTTTGTTGCAGTGGAAAATGGGAGTGTTTCCTTAATTTCTCTTTCAGATTTTTCGTTAGTGTATAGAAATGCAAGAGAGTTCTGTGCATTAATTTTATATCCTGCTATTTTACCAGATTCATTAATTAGCTCAATTAGTTTTCTGGTGGCATCTTAAGGATTTTCTATGTACAGTATCATGTCATCTGCAATCAGTGACAGTTTTACTTCTTCTTTTCCAATTTGGATTCCTTTTATTTCTTTCTCTTCTCTGATTGCCATAGCTAAAATTTCAAAAACTATGTTGAATAATTGTGGTGAGAGTGGGCAACCTTGTCTTGTTCCTGATCTTAGAGGAAATGGTTTCAGTTTTTCACCATTGTGAACAATGTTGGCTGTGGGTTTATCATATATGGCCTTTATTATGTTGAGGTAGATTCCCTCTATGCCTAGTTTCTGGAGATTTTTTTTATCATAAGTGGGTGTTGAAATGTGTTGAAAACTTTTTCTGCATCTATTGAGATTATCGTATGGTGTTTATCCTTCAATTTGTTAATATGGTGTATCACATTGATGGATTTGCGTATATTGAAGAATCCTTGCATTCTTGGGTTAAACCCCACTTGATCATGGTGTATGATCCTTTTAATGTGCTTTTGGATTCTGTTTGCTAGTACTTTGTTGAGGATTTTTACATCTATGTTCATCAGTGATATTGGCCTGTAATTTTCTTTTTTTTGACATCTTTGTCTGGTTTTGGTATCAGGGTGATGGTGGCCTCATAGAATGAGTTTGGGAGTGTTCCTCCCTCTGTTATATTTTGGAAGAGTTTGAGGAGGATGGGTGTTAGCTCTTCTCTAAATGTCTGATAGAATTCGCCTGTGAAGCCATCTGGCCCTGGGCTTTTGTTTGTTGGAAGATTTTTAATCACAGTTTCAATTTTTGTGCTTGTGATTGGTCTGTTCATATTTTCTATTTCTTCCTGGTTCAGTCTTGAAAGTTTGTACTTTTCTAAGAATTTGTCCACTTCTTCCAGGTTGTCCATTTTATTGGCATATACATAGTTGCTTATAGTAGTAAGATGCAGATTTTGGTAGAAGGCAAAGCCAGGCTTGAATCCTAGCTCTGCTACCAAGCAAATTGTGGGCCTTGCAAAGAAAACTCTTAAGCAATCATTTCCTCATTTATTAACAATAAATTTTAAATGAGAATAATAATACCTCCTCCAAGGGTAATATGGGTGAAATTAAATCAGGTATGCAGAGTGCTTAGCAAAGTTCCCATGGTAAACGCTTACTAAATGTCAACTACTGCTACTAAAACTCAGTGACAGCAAGGGGTGTGCTACACTTCAGCCAGCTGGGTGATTCCTGCAGCGCCACCATCCCAGGAGTGCTGCAGTGATGCAGGACTTCTCAGTGCTGCAGGACGACTCAGGCTGCTGCCCTGCAGAAGTGGGGGCTGCATAAGCACCTGCCTGAATTTGGTGGGATAGGAATCTCTGAATCAATACCCACTGTATTCAAAAGACTTTTGTTTGATGGGTATTTCCTTTATCCTCTTACCGAGTTCCCACATCCGTCTCCTGGGGAACTGCTCTTTTCCGGCTGGGTGAGGCCACTCCTGTATGCAGAGTGGTCCAGTCGCAGAAGCAATTAGGACTTCAGGGCCCAACAGACAGGGGAGTTCAAATCCCTGTTCTTGCACTTCCATACCTTGTAACTTGGAGTAATTCGCTTAAGTCTTTATGACTCATTTTTTAAATCTGCCCATAAAGTCTGAGTCTGAAACTAAAATTATTAAAAGAAAAACCTAGCCCAGTGCCTGACACTTATAGGATGCTGAACAAGCATGATACTATTTCCCAGAATTTATACCTGCAACGTGAATTGAATTGGAGAAGGGGTCCCACTCAAGCAGTTACTCTGCCCATTTTTGTGTACGCTGAGCAAGGTTAATTCCATGCTTAACTTCCTTATCCTGAAAACTCATGAGACAGTGCTTAGAAACACATATTCTCACATTTTAACTTTTTTCCCTGGTCTCCTTTTTGATCCAGGCCTAGTACAGTGCCCTGCAGAAAGGAAATAACGGGGGAGAAGAGAAATTCCTTGAATAAATGAGTGAACATTATTAGTTGGTATGGGTGGATATATTTTCCAATAGAGTCTGCTATTGTTTGTTTTCTAAAGAAATCCAGACTTAGTTTATGTATTTCTTAAATCACTGTCTTCCTTATTATAATTATTCTCATGATTGAAAATAGGACTCTTAACAAGAAGCACATGGTGTTACATTAATGAACTCAAGTGGGTGCTTTTCTTAAGTTTATAAAGTCATAGGATCTAGATGTATATAAAAATTAAAAATCCTCTCACCCCATATTCTACTGGTGAAAAAAAGGAAGAAAGTAATTTATTCTGAGGCTTTCTTTCTGAAAGCATTTGGGATGAAGGTGAAGGAGAGCAGGGAAGCAAAATAGGAGGCCAAATAAATAGAAGGTCAGGCTTCCAAAGGGTGAAAGGTGGATGAATAAGGACCAAAAAATGTGATTTGTAGCAAGATCTAGGACATGCACTAAAAACAAAAACACAAAAGTCAGAGCAATAGTTATTTTATCCATGGACCAGTATGATACTGGCAACCTAAATATGAACCCATCCTTCACTGATTCATTCATTCATTCAAAAACATGTAGAGTTCACCTGCAGCGTGCAAGACTCTGTTCCAATGTCAAGAACAATCTGGTACTCCTGACTTAGATTCTGATTGTCTCCCTGCCTTATCCATTTTCTGAGAGCCCCGTGGTTTGGGGGAGCAGACTCTGATTTTCAGGTTCACCAGAAAGTTTGGTTTCAGTCACAGCTGCCTAAAGATTCTTAATTTCTCTTGAGATTCATGCCTAAGTGCAAAAGCACAATCTGTGGAATCAAACAATACTCCCCACATGCTTTGTTTTTGGTAAATGGTTTAAGCCTGTGGAGCCTCTGCCCCCGCATCAGTGAGATGAGAATTGTAATGCCACTGCAGAGCAAGGCTGTAAAGGTACAGTAAGAAGAAAGGCCCTCAGATGCCAGCACAGTGACGGGCACGATGGAGGTAATCAACTTTCATCCTAATTCTTCATTCTGAAGCCCTCTCTTAGGATGTGGGTTATTGGCTTAGACCGTGATAAAGGAACAGCCACAAGAAAGGGAAAAGTTGGACTGTGGTTCTCTGAGCGTCTAGTAAAGGGGTTGGGAGAATCGCCATTCATGGCTACTCCTTGGTTAGAACTTTCTGCCCCGTGAGAACTATATCCTTGAGATCTTGTGATTAGCCTTGATCTGCCACATTTACATCTTTTTTACTTACTTTTACTTGTTTTTGATGATTACTTGCTGAAGCCTGCTTCTAAATTCTAAGGGGATAGGGGCAGCCTTGATGGTGATATTAGGTGAAGAATGTTTCCTTAAATTAGTCGTGGAATCCACATTTGGATTCAACTCACATTGGAACATCAAGATCTGCTTGTGGCCCCTGCCACTGAGCTTCATATACTTTATTTCACTTCATCCTGTCAGATAAGATGTGTTAGGTTCATTGAACAGTTGAGGAAATTGAGACTTAGAGAGTTTAAGTAATTCATCCAAGATGGCCTACTTAGCAAGCCTTAGGTCTGTGCCCTCTGCGTCCAAGTCTAAATTTTTTCCAACACAGTTAGCTTTCCAGTCTAAAAAGAACCTGAGAGATGTAAAGGATATTTGAGGCGATCTCAAGGATATTTGAGGTAATCTCGCCTGACCCCCTTATTTTAGGGAAGCAGAAGCAAAGGCCTCCTGAAGTTAAATGAGACAAGCAGGATCACATCCTGCATACTGACACAACCAAAATTAGAACCTGGTCTCCCGGGTCTCAAACTTTGCTCACTGGAAGCTGGTAAATATTCCTACCCCTTCATCACCTGTTTACAATAGAAACATTATCTATTTTTAAATTTTATCTTTTTTATCGAAGTATAGTTGCTGTACAATATTATATAAGTTACAGGTGTACGATAGTGATTCACAGTGTTTATAGGTTATACTCCATTTATAGTTATTATCAAGTATTGGCTGTGTCCCCTGTGTTGTACAATATATCCTTGCAGCTTATTTTATACCTAATAGTTTGTACCTCTAAATCCCGTACCCCTGTATTACTCCTCTCCCCTACCCTTCCCCCACTTGTAACCACTAGTTTGTTCTCTATGTCTGAGTATGCTGCTTTTTTGTTATATTTACTGGTTTGTTGTATTTTTTAGATACCATGTATAAGTGATATCGTACACTCTTTGTCTTTTTCTCTCTGACTTATTTCATTTAGCATAATGCCCTCCAAGTCCATCCATGTTACTGCAAATGGAAAAATTTCATTCTTTTTTAATAGCTGAGTAATACTCCATTGTGTGTGTGTGTGTGTGTGTGTGTGTGTGTGTATATATATATATATATATATATATATATACACACACACACTACATCTTTTTTATCCATTTATCTTTTCATGGACAAACATTATCTATTTTATATAGGAACTTCCAAACAAAGCAGAAAAATCTAGGTCCAAAGTGAAAGAGGAAAACAGGCCCCCTCCCAGCCATGAGTGAGGAAGTTTTCCATTTTGGGTTTTCTGCTATCTTGGCTCTATTTTAGGGATCAGTAAACTACAGCCTAGGGATCAGATCCAGTTTGTCATCTTTTTTTGTAAATAAAGTTTTATTGGAACACAGCCATGTCTATTTGCATCTCATCTATGGCTGCTTTCTGCTTTCCTGCTACCAAGGCAAAGTTTAGGAGTTGGAATAGAAACTATATGGCCCATAAAACCTACAATATTTACTGTTTAGCCCTTTATGGAAAAAGTTTTCCAACCTTTGCTTAGTTAATACTTGTTGTTGGCCTAGAGGTCTGAAATTATATTTTTAATAAGTTTTTCTCAATTATAGATGATAATGTATGGTGGAGATGTTATCAAATCCAAAAGCCAAAGGTCCAAATGTCTTTACTGGGCACACACTTGCATTTACTCAACTTACACTTTTCTTTGCCTTAGAGAGCAAGTTTTAAACAAGGTTCAGCTACCTTAGATAATAACATGACACTTTTTCAAAGTGGGTTTTTTTTTTCCCCCACAAAACAAGAAATATGGGCTTCCCTGGTGGCGCAGTGGTTGAGAGTCCACCTGCTGATGCGGGGGACACGGCTTCGTGCCCTGGTCCTGGAAGATCCCACATGCCGCGGAGCGGCTGGGCCTGTGAACCATGGCCGCTGAGCCTGAGCGTCTGGAGCCCGTGCTCTGCAACGAGAGAGGCCACAACAGTGAGAGACCCGCGTACTGCAAAGAAAAAAAAAAGAAATATAACTCTGTCAGCAGCTCAATAAGCCAAAATATGATGAATGGGCAATCAAGGAATATATACATATTTTGTAGAATACCCTTGATGAGTTGAATTTTACCTGAATCCAGCCATTCTTCATGTGTTCATTCTTATTACAGTTGGACAGAAATAACTGCGATCACATTTTCTCTTCTCACAGTCATCTGGCTTGTATTTCTGCTTGCATGCACTGAAAACAAAAAGGTACACAGAGCAAAATACACACTACATTTCAGCTGAGTTCAGCTTGCCTTTAGTCATGAATGGTGCTGTTTTATTTGGCACACTGTGTCACATAATTAAAACCAGATAAAGCAGAAATTAGTTGCTAATGGGGAAGTTGCCGTAAAAAATAGAAAGTTTATGTCTGTGAGGAGCACATCACATTAACTGTGAAAGATGGAGCTATTGTTCTCCAAAGGTTGACTCTTATTTTCCATAGAAGAAAGTTACTGCTGCTAAGTGGATACCCCACCAGGAACTAGAATTCCTTACCCCATTTCTTGCTCTTTTATATCTAGGCAAGGTCTTATGAGCCGTTGTTGCCAATAGAATGTGAGAGAAGAGATGCGTGTTGTTTTTGAGTTGAATGGTTAAGAAGTGGTGTGCCTTCTTCACTGTATTTTGACCCTGGATGGAATTGATGGACTAGAGGCCCTGAGGGTGATGGGGCCACAAAACAGGAGTTGGGGTCCTCAATGAGCAAGAAACACATTTCTGTTGTGCTAAACCACTGAGATTGGGGGTTTTATCGGTCATAGCAGCTAACATTAATTAATGCACTCATCCGTAATTCTGCTTTTTTCTATCATGGCACCTCCCTAATGTGAACAATTTCTGATGGCAGTGGTACTCACCCTCTTCTGAGGGGACACTTCCCCACCTTTCTGATTAATTCTATTCCTGTGTTCTTTGTTCATTGGCCCTTAGAACGGCACACTTTTAGAGCAGGGAGGAACTTTGGAGATTGCAGTCCAACCAGTTCTTTTTACAGGTTAATTAACTGACGTTTATAAATGACATCAAGGCCCCATTGCTCATCAGTGACAGAGCTAACTCTAGTGTTCAGGTGTCCTAATGCCCCCCAGATTCAGGTTTTTTAAAATATCACCATCGTGTACCTTTTTAATCTGTGTTAGTTTCTACTTGAAATTATGTTAGCTCTTGGGTATGGGGAAAACATAATATTAGTATTAAGGCAGGAAGTTGGCCTATGTGACTTCTTCCAGCTGTACAATTATCTCCAAGTGGAATTTTCCAAAACAGAAATATATTTGGAGATAAATACATGGCTGGTTTTGTAATGGATTATTTAAAGTGACACATTATTATCTTCTGGACCCTGTAAGAATTTACTTAAGTTTACTTCTCATTTATCTCTGGAATATAGAGCTCCGAGACTGGGTGAGTTTGTTAAGAAGAAAAAAACCTGCTGAATGTAATTTATTAGAGAGATTTGTAAATAAGAAGGGACATCCACTAAGGGACATGGCCTAGAATCACAGGGTCTGCATTTAGTAGCTCAATCGTGTACCTCAAAATAAAACAAAGATGAGTTATAGTGTTGCAGGGATGTTACTGGGAGTTCAGAATAGAAATCCCAGTAACAAGCATCCCATTTCCCATCTTAGTTCTGAAAAGTAGAAGAATAAAATAGAGCATTAGGCCGAAATATCACCTTTCTGATTAAAAGACCAGATTGGAGAACTTGACACGAGATATGTTGTCCAAGTGGGCTCCTCATTCTGAGCCCCAGAACTGGGTGCAGCAAAGCCAGACTTCGGCAAGCTTCCTCCTACAGAAGCTGAGTTGGCCCCTGGAAGAACAGCTGACTTCTTGAAGGAGGAAGGGTGGAGGTAAACTGAGCATGCCCAGGGTCTTAAACTAACTGACCTGCTGTCACAGGAAAGAAACATCAGGAGCAGGGAAGCAGCATTGCCAACTAACTGGTGGGTGGTCGGAGGGGCAAGAATGAACATTTATTGAGTATCTAGCAATAGTTGTCATTATTCTAAGTGCTTAACAAAATGACATTGGTTGTCCTCATAGCCATCTTGTGTTGAGGCTCAATGGTCAGTGAGGAGACAGAGCTTCAGTTGGTCAATGAGGGAGAAGCCAGCTGGCAGAGCCTGGTCCTTCCCTTCTTTCTATAGGCATTATTGTACTCATTTCCTCATCTCTTCCTTTCATCCTCAAAGAGGTGAAATAGCCTGCTTTTCAGGGCTGGCAGAACCTAAACTAGGATCGTTTCTTTTTTTTCCTACTTACTTTTTGACTTATTTCTAAGGCTTTTCTTTTTTCCTGACAGATTAAAAAATTACAGTGTGGGAACAAACTCTTTTTACTTACTTAAGACTCAAATCCCATCAACAATCATACACAAGTGTCTTCTCTCCATCTATGCAAAATAAACATGTTGAAGAACAATGTTCAAAGTGACATTAAAACTTTTTTTAAAAGATATGTACTCGTCTGGAAAATCAGTCAGCCTGCATATTACTATAAATCTTCATTTATAAATAGGCAGCTATCTCCTATGTCTCTGGATGGTTAAACTTAATGCCACTAAAAGTAGAAAAGATTTCTCTAGTTCCTAAGTTTGCAGAACTGGAATGCAAACATTTTATTAAAATGAGAAATAGAGTACATTTCAAAAATTCACGTTATCACAGCAAGATTCTTATATTCACTTTTTTTTTTTTTTTTTTGCTTTGTAACAAATTACAACAAAAAAGGGTTTAATATAATACTCATGTATTATGCCTTGGTTTTGTAAGTCAGACATCCAGATGGGTTCAACTTAGGGTCTCACAAAGCCCAAGTCAAGGTTATCAGCTGGCTTAGTCTCCTAGCTCGTTCACGTTGTTAGAAGAATTCAGTTCCTTGTGGTTTGGGGACTAAGGTCTCCATTTTCTGGCTTGCTGTTGACCAAGGATAGCTCTCAGCTTCCTCCTCTTCTATGACCAACCAGAGAAAATTCTATTCTATTTTCTTGTGACTTTTCATCTTAATGGTAAGTTCTCAAGTTTACTACTTAATTGAATTCTTCAAGGCTGTTCCTACCCTTTTTTAGTTATTTAATAGTCAGGGACTGTTGATTCTAAGGAGTAAGACAGGAGAATGCAGATATATTGGATTGCAAGAGGATCTTTGTTTTTGTTTTCACTGCATTTGTCCTTCCCTTAATTCTATATCCTCTGCCGCTTGTTGAAAAAGTGGAGAGAGGCTAAGTATTCAACAATGGACAAGAGCATGGCTTTGGAGAAGGGAAGGACCAGGATTCCAATCCATGCTTCTCTACTTACTTGCTGTGCAGCACTGGGAATGCTACTTAGCCATTCTGAGCCGCACCTCCTACCTCTAAACTGGAGACAATACCTTCCCAGGTGCTCTTTGCTAGCAGCAAATAAGTCCTCAGTGCCGCCTCCCTGCATGTTGTTTGGATCCTATAAATGGTGACTATTTTAATTGCTTACACAGTAAAGTTTTAAGAAGACAAATAAATATTGGTCCTCATTCCCAGAGGTGATTTTTAAATTAAGTTGCTAGAAGAAAAGCGAGGAGCAGATCATGTTTCCCTGCCTCCATTTCACTGAGTCTAGAGGAAGATAAAAGTTAAAATTAGCTTTGATTGAGGGAAAGGGACAAGAAAGAGATGATCAAGTAGAAAAGGGATAGTCTGTGTCCTCCCTCCCTGCACGGACCTTCCACTCTGGTCAGGCTGGTTGGCAGGCATCCTGGGGAAGGTCCTCTGGCTGCCCCACCTCGGGCCCTTTATTCACATCAGCTCCTCCTTCTGGAACATTCTCATGCCCCTCTTCCCTCTTGAACTTCCTTCCCTGACCACCCACTCTCAGTGGCTGCAGAGTATAAAGGTTTGAAGAACACGGCTGAAGGCAGCCCAGGGACATTCACATCAAGCCCCTTGCAAGTCAAGTGACTGCAAACGGGTCACTTAACTTCTGTTTGCCTCATTTTCCACATCTTGGAAATTGACATGAAAAACAATAGTATCGACCTTACAGCGTTGTTGTGAGGATTAAATGAGTTAATAAAGGTAAAAGATTAGCGCCTGGCCATAGCAAATGCCTGAGAAGCATTAGTGCTCACCATTATTAATTGTCATCATTATCATTGTTCAACATAGAAAAGTTCCCCTCCCTTCCTCCTCTTTCCTTTCCTTCCTCCTTCCCTCCTTCCTTCCCTCACTCCTTGTTATTCCCTTTCTTTACTATACAACGTCATAACATCCACAATTAAAAGGATCATTCATCCACAGACACTCCACTAAAATCGTTTTATTTTTTGCATTGTTTTTCAGTTCTTGGCCATATGAGTGAAAGGATGAAAAAGGAAAGTTTAAAAAGAAATCACCTTAGTACCATTTATATTATTGTAAGACATGGAAAAGATGCAATTTTTTATTTCATATCTTTTCAATTTCCTTAATTTGTGTGTGTGTGTGTGTGTGTGTGAGTGTGTTTTACCTCCACAACCTGGTGATAAGCTCAGAGACTATATTTTATATTTCTTAGGTTTCCTGCCGCTGAGATTTGGTAAAGTCTAATAAACAGCATGCTTCATCCTTACACTTGTTTAACAATAAAAGAGAACTCAAGCAGATAGAAATCAAAAATCATCTTTACAAAGATAAAGGCTAGATTAGAAAATGGGACTTTAGGTGCTTGAATCAAGTGAGCTTTCCTCTTCTAGAAGACATATTTACCTGTCCCATGTGGGCAGTGCTAATGTTCCCTAATCCTTGCATCCATCTCCCTTCCAGGCACTGCCCTGAAAGCCCTACAGTGCAGAGGAGCAGGGAATGTGTCCTTTCTGCAGGTCTCTTCCACAGAAGAGAGGTTGAGGCCAAGCTGGATTTTCTCAATAACTCCTGCAGAATTTACCAAATAGCTTATTCCACATTTCCTGAGATAAAGTGGGAAGGGGCCCAAGAGAGACTCAGGGCATTACTCCAGTGAGGCTCATTCCACTTGGAAACCTGAAGCCCAGGATGAGGTGCCCCCCTGCACCCCTGAAAACCCACCACTACCCAGTATTACACGTCATACACCATATATTTGGGACACATCAATTGGACACTTGATGACCAAACGGGAGTAAGAATACCTCCAAGTCAATAACATGTTCAGTTTGTTGTATGTCAATTACACTTCAGTACAGCTGTTAAAAAAGGAAAGAATTTACCAGCAGGCCTAGTGCAAAATAATTGCTCAACAAATGTTAACTCTTGAGTTGACCTTTACTATATTCCTGTGGAGAAGATAAATGCCACAAAGATTCATCCTTAACTACACCCTGTAGAACTATAGAATCTACAGAATCGATGCACTCCCTGGACTCCTTGTGTCATTGTTTGGCAGGCTTGGCCATCCTGCCTGGGGACTTCTGATTTGGGGCTGAGCTCTGAAATCGCTGTTTGCTTTCTCTATCCACTGCTGGTCCAGATACAATGTTCCATCTCTCCTGCATGGAAGTTCCCAGGGCCTCTCATAATTGTTTCAGATGCTGTGAGGGAACAACTGTCTATACCTTTGAGGCATTTCCCAGACCCCTCACTGCAAATTTTACAGAGATCCACATTCTAATTCACACAGTCTCAAATATACCCACCAAGCATTGTAAAAATATGTCCAGCCATTTCCCAGTTTCTATAATAGAATACAAAATAGAAATGTAATATTATTTATTAAATTATTTACGTGGGTCGTATGAAATTCGTGCACATGTTCTGGTTTGGCTGGACATTTCCAGTTTCTCTCCATTTTCCTGGCATCCCATCTGGTTTTGCATTTGTCAGAACAAAAGCCTTTCAGTTTGGATAATAAACTATATGAGCACCCTGATTATATGGAACAAGATATTTGATCTAAAAACGAAAATGTTGTGGAGCTATATGGAATCAGCTAGAACCTCAGATTATCAATTCTTAGATTCTTTCCCAAGGAGGGGTCTTGTCTAATAGGGACCAGCATCACCGTGCTGCGAAATTGAAGCTCTGAGTTTGGGGCATGTGGATAGCAATCCTGTTCTCTCCCCAGCGAGTGTCACTCAGCTTTGTTCACTTTTCCTGCCCAATCCAGGCATCCCTCCTGCCATCTATTCTCTGCAATTCTTATGTACACACGTCAGTGCTTTTCTCCATTCTGTTTGATTAGTTGTGAATAATGTTTAATTTGTTAACATATTTTATGCACTTACGCTTATTTGTTTCGATTTAGTTGGGTGAGCTCAGAAGCCCCTTCACAGCATGGAAAGAAGTTCAATTCCACTGCCCCACGTCAGTCAGCCCTGAACTCTGTCCATCCTCTGTTACTTATGCATTCTCTTCCTCTCCTCTTCCCCCACCGCCACACCCCAGTGGCTGTCTTCCTCCAGAGCTTATTAAATGTGCTAAGCACTTCACAGGTGTTAACACATGCAAACCTCACCAGGACCCTATCACATGCGTAATAGTCTGTCCCCACTCACAGGTGAAACTGAGTCTCTAAGAGGTTAAGGAACTTTCTCACTCACTGCTAATAATCTAGGAGCCAAGAAACAAAAGTTCAGCTTATCTGATTCAAACACCAAAGGCAGGTCTCTGTTCTGGCCTTTCCATCTGGCACCAGGCTTCCTTCACCCTCAATGCTAAATGCATACCCCACTGCATCCAAGAATCCTTTCCTGACTCGGATCTCATGCTCCTCCTCTCTTTGTGGTTTCCTTACAGTGTTTATGGCTTAGGCCATATGCTTTTTATAAAATCAGGCATTATGTCATTCTTGTATCGCTGTTGAAATACTTCTAATTTCTGGCTTCTTATTTAGAGTGTGTACTTCTCAAAGGTAGAGATGATTTCTCAGAGCTGTTTGTACCTCTGGATCTTCGCAGTGTGCTGTATATATCGTAGATGGTGAATAATGCTCACTGGTAGGTAGAGTTCCCTTTCCTGTGAAGTTCCCACAGCACCTGCCATGGCACCTTTTACAAAGCAGGCACTCAAGGGTGCCCGCTCTGATCCAGTCACCAGTGGGCACTGTGATCCTGGCCTGGGGGCTTTGCTTTCCTGTACTTTGGGTCCTTCTCAGGTAAAACACACTTGGATTCGCTCTCCACTCTCTAGGGATCTGGGGAAAGCATAGAGAAAGAGACAAAATACTCTGCAGTCCTGTCCTAGTCTCCTATCTTGACATCTGCCAGGATTTTCACATGGCTCTTGGACACAGAGTTGGGGACACACTGCAGGAGAGAGTGGGCTAGATTTAGCAGCAAAGAAAGAAAATGCACTTAGATTCATTTGTTTAACACACAAACGCACAGCCAGTTAAGCACAACCCTCTCCCGCAATGGGAGATTGAGTGTGTCAGGTTTGCGGACATGATGCTACCCAGTTATAAATGCTGTCCCTCTGGTTTCTCCTGATAGGGGCTTTCATATGGGTATGACATATACTGTTCTCCTTCCTATTATTTATAAAAGCTTAACAAGCACCTGTCCCTCCTCATCTGACAAACATCTTTGTTTAATCAAGCACAGACAGATACATGTATTTTATGTAATTCTAAATAATCTTATAATAAAGAAATGAGGAAATCTACGTATAAATGAGTCAAGTATGGCATTGATTTATTTTTATTTTTTAACATATTGAATTAACTTGTTGCAATGGGAAAAGATAAACAGACACCATCTTGATAAATCATTAGAGCTCATGTGCTTAAATGTTCAACGTATGTTGCATAAGCACTATTAATATATTAAGATGTATATAGTGTTAAGGGTTTAAGTGACTTTGGGATCAGAGCCAATATAATAGCCATCAAAATACATAATTTTATTCATCTTGATTATTTTTGCAACTACAGTTGACCCTTGAACAACACAGGACTGGACTGCATGGGGCCACTTATACGTGGATTTTTTTCAATAAATATGCACTGCAGTACTACACGATCCACAGTTGGTTGAATCTACCAATGCAGAACTGCATATACAGAGGGCCGACTGTAAAGTTATACATGAATTTTTGACAGCACTGGGAGTCAGTGCCCTAAGCCCCTGTTGTTCAAGGGTCAACTGTAATTGAAAGGCTTCTTTCATTTTGCACTCGCTGGGTTCTATAATTATCTACATTCCTGCCTTTCCCACGAGACCACAAGTGCCAGGACAGCAGGAGCTATGTTTTTTCTCTTCCTGTCTAATATTTTTTATTTTATGAAAGTACCTGGCACAGAGAATATCTTCAGTGAATCACTTGAACTACTGCATTAGAAATGTGCCTCATCATTGTTTCATATTATTTGACTTTTATTGAAGTTACACAGAGTACTTATCATACCACAAAATTTTAAAAGTGCACATGTGATAAAATTGCATAAAACTAAATACACACACGGTGAGCTCTGACTAAGGTGGGGCTACAGTATCAACGCCAATGCCAGTTCACTGGCTGTGGTCGTTACTATACTCGGGCTATGCCAGATGAGACCACAGGGGAAAACGGAGAGAAGAATACTCAAGATCTCTCTGTACTATTTCTTACAACGGCATAGGAACCTACAATTATTTCAAAATAAAAAGTTTTTAAAAATGAGTACATCCGGGCTTCCCTGGTGGCGCAGTGGTTGAGAATCCGCCTGCCGATGCAGGAGACACGGGTTCGTGCCCTGGTCCGGGAAGATCCCACATGCCGCGGAGCAACTAAGCCCGTGAGCCATGGCCGCTGAGCCTGTGCGTCCGGAGCCTGTGCTCCACAACGGGAGAGGCCACAACAGTGAGAGGCCCGCATACCGCAAAAAAAAAAAAAAAAAAAAAAAAAAATGAGTACATCCAAGGTACAGAGGAATTTCAGTGACACTATTTAGAATTGTAGATAGAAGTTAGTAACTTGACCATCCCATTGTTCATGGAGCTTCCCTACATGTAAACATGAAAGCCAACGAGGACTTCATTTTCAGGTTCCTAGTTAATAAATCAGATATTTTGCTATTCTAGTGCTGAATCAGAACAAAAGCCACATGCTATTCCTTTACTGTTGACAAGGAACAAGATATGTGTGTGTGTGTGTGTGTGTGTGTGTGTGCTATCAATATGAGATCTTTATTTCTTCTTCAGTTTTTTCCAGGAAAATGACAGTAACAACAAATGCTGATTCAACACCTACTGTACACCAGATACCACGCGTCTGCAGATCTCAACTGATGTAATCGTTTATTACAGACAATGAAGTCTTGGGAAGGTGGGGCAGACAGAGCAGGGTTCAAATCCTGGCTCACAAGTTGTTCTTACTTATGTGCCTCTATTGTTTACTTTGTGAGACAATTGTATAACTTCTCGGTTTCCTTATCCATCAAATATTAGTAAGTGACAATCCCTAGCTTGCAAAAATATGGCCCAGAGGTGAAATTATATTCTGTAAGAATATAATATAAACCAAGTCCCGGTCCAGCCCAATACATGGGAACTCAACAAAAGATAGGTGCTTCTTTCTAAATTATCGCTAGGAACACGCGGGTCCCGTCTCCTATCACCTCCCCATGGCAACTGCTCTTATCTTTGGCATTTCAAAGATGAAGGGCAATCTCTGTAGTCATGTGTCAGCAGCAGATGCCAGCAAACACTACAGCCAGCATTGGGGTTCGAAAGCACATGCCTGTGATGGATTATTACAATTTCCTATCATGTAATTGCTTTTCTGTTTGACCAAAGGTACTTCGTCTAATCTATTTCTAATTTGTTTTAAACCGTTAATTCTGGAAACTCATAAAATGGGAAATATTCTTAGGGAAATCTTTCCAACTTTCTCCCCAGTGCAGCTGCAGTTGAGTTAATGTATGGGAGCGCACTTGGTAAACAGTAAAGCGATATACAAATGTGAGTCATTACTGTTATTACTATTATTGATCTTGGCTCTAACCTTCCTACGCACTCTCTCTGCGCTCTGGGCTCAGAGATCCCCCGGAATTTAATGAGCCTTGTCAAAGGAGGGAAGGTGTGCAAAAGAGGAAGAAATGTTCTCGTTTTGATATTAATGGTTCCCCTCTTTTTCAACAAGAACCCCTTGTCAGGGTAACCCAGTTTTTCAATCTCAGCACTATGGGCATTTTGGGGAGGATAATTTTATATTGCTCCAAAAACGCTATTGGAACAAATTTCAGAGCTGGCTAAAATTAATTCTTTAACTGAGGGCCTGTATGACAAGAGGGTGAGTTTTGAGAAGACCCAAGTTTTTCTTATTGCTACCTATTTTAAAAGTGACGCACAAACCCCAGCTCCAAAAATCCAACACGGGGGCTACAGGAATAACCTTGACTTTAGCGCTCTCCTACTTCTGATATTCATTTATTCACTCAATGATTATTTATTAAGTATCCACAAGTGTTTTCAATACAGTCTCTTAGTGGAATATACACATGCTGATGCCCAGGGGCCCTAGAAACTCCCAAGGGAAGAAGCTGGACTGGTGTTAGAGGCAGAGCACATCAAATAAAGACTTTGTATTTATAGATTTTAAGCAAAGGTATCCATTGTGAAACAGATTCGTGCCCTTTTCCGTAAAAAGGAAAATCGTAGTAATTACCACCCTCCTTCAGAATCACAACCCACTTGGTCACAAACCAGGATTTTCAATGGTGAGTTAGGAAAAGAAGGAAGGGAGGGAGGGAGGGAGGGAGGAAGAAAGGAAGAAAGGAAGGAAGGGAAAAGAAATAAAGAAGGCAGCAGTTCTTTTTTTCCCCTTGAAGGAAACATTCTCTCCCTGTTACTGTAGGGAATAAGAATCACTACTGTTTCGTATTTTCCTGACCCTGTCAGAGGCAGGGTGTTTAATTAGAGATCCTCAGGCCTGTTGACAGGCTGACGCCATGCCCCGCCTCCATTGATGTTGGCCGCCTGTACTTTGGCTCCTTTTTGCCCATAATGTATCTCTGTCTTTGTGCTGTAGCTGCTGCCTAAACAGATATTCTGTTTTTAATAAGGAGCGGGGAAAGTCTTGTAGTCCTTCCCAGTAGTATAGTTGAAAAAAGAAACAAGAACACAAGTAAACAAGGGCTCAGTTGCCATTCTGTTAACTCTTGCTTCGCTGGTAGTGAGCCTGGGGTGCAGTCTGCCGGCCTCAGCATCAGCTCAGACAACATTACTCAACTTTCAGCAGCGCCCCCCAGGCTTCCTTCCCTTCTCTTCTTCTCCTGCTCTGACTTGGCCACAAGAGAATGTTGGTATCTGGGACACCTTTATCCTGGGAGTTACTAGAGTTAGGGGCTAGGACTGCAGGTTCTGAACTCAAACTGAATTGATTTCTAATTGGGTTCTGTCACTCACAGGCTGTGTGATCGCAGGCCAGTTGGTTAACCTCTCTGAGCCTTGGTTTTCTCAGCTGTAAAACTGAGATGATAATGGTACCTTCCTCATAGGGGGTTATGAGTGAGGAAACATCTTTAAGGCACCTGATAAGTGCTTGGCAAAAGGTCACGGCTGCTGTTGTTGTCACCGTCACTTGAGTCTTGGTCTTCTCTATGCACTTGGCCAGGGAGCCAGGAGGCAGCTCTAGAAATTGCATCCCGGTGGATGCCAGATCTTATTTTTCCTGCTGAAACTAAGAAAATGGTGAATCATTAGAACAACCACATGCCAGCTGCAGCCCACTTTTGTCCTGTGCAGAAAGCAACTTATTTCTTGAACCTGGTTTGTATAATCTAATTATAGTCCCAATCACCCAACTGCTTGTGGAGGAGCTCTGTGCATATGGCGTCTGGGACACGGTAGCATCTTTGTGCTTTGCCATGTCCCTGGAGCTCTTGCATGGTCCTTGGTGGTGTGGACACTGCCTGCCATGGGGGAGGGGCCAGGTTCCCTGATTCACCCACCAGGCACCTTCGGTTTGGGATTCTGGCCGTTTGAGCTCCCAGACAGTGTCCACATGGGATGCCCATACATTTGCACACATTCAACCCAAAGTTCTAATTGTAGGTTGGTTTCCTTCTCTGGGGGCTAGACTGAGCTCTATACTAGAATATGCCTGGGTTCTGGTTGCTGAGGGAGCCCAGACCCAATGGGACAATGGCAGGGGAGCCGAGGATTCTGTTGGTGACAGTAGCTGCTGCTGAATGCAGCAGGTTTTATGTGAAGTATCTCCTTTGTCTCTCACAACAAACCTGGGAGCCTGGCTCTGTATAAATGAAGAAACTCCTGATAGACTGAAAGGGAATGTGAGCCTAAGTACCCCGGAATAGAGATTTGCCAGAATGTTTCTTCCGAGATGCACTTGACAGTTGATGTTCTCATGGGCGACGCACTCTCAGGGGTAAATCTATGATTTTAATAATCCCATCTCCAAATTTTTCAGAGGAAATTAAGAAAATTGGGTTTAAACTGTAAGCTTTTGTTTCTGTGTGTGGGCTACTTTAAAAATATGTTTTTCTGAGCATTTGAGTAATGATATCATTCAGTTAAAGGTCTATTTCTGAATATCACAAAGATGACCCAGGCTGTGGGTTCTACACCATCCCTCCACACCAGCTGTAACTACCTCCTTCCTTCTCGTGAGGGAGAGAGCATACCACAAATCAGGAAATAGTTTCAGGGTTGCAGGTTAAAGATAATCTGTGCACAGCTCTTAGACTACAATTGTGTATTCAACACACTTAATAAATAACAATAATAAACACACTTAATAAATAACACACTTAATAAATAACAATAGCTAATCTACACATAGCCCTTACTACACGGCAGGCATTCTCTTACTGGGTGGGACGTCTTTTAACGAATTTAATCTCCACAAAAATCTTTTTCAGATGAGTACTGTTAGTACCCCCATTTTACAGATGTGGATAGTGAGGCATAGAGTAAAGTAATTTGCCCAAGGCTCTGCCAGTAGAAAGCAGTGGACCCGGGATTTAAACTGAAGCAGGCTTGATTTGATCAGGGTCTGCAGTACTGTTTCTATGCACTAGGCCATGTTCTACTGTGAACTTGAACTGGCTTGTTTCTTTAATTTAAAAGTCAGCGAGTCCTAAGCTTCAGAATTTGAACTATTGTTATTAGCAAGTTATTGTGGCTGCTTCACAGATCCCGGTGAGGCCTCTGTGCCGTGACTTCACCTTGAGAGCCACCCTGCAGAGTGCCCAGCAGAGAGCACAATTGACCCAGTAATTTGATTTCATGAACCATAATGGATTCCAACCTGTGTTTGAAAAATACTATTATATAGAATGTTCTCATCTAAGATGGGGGACTGTGATTATGAAGTTGATGGCTTTTATTATTAATATTATTATGATGATTGGTAACTTATGTGCCAGGGTCTGTTCTAAGCTCTTTACACATAAAAAGTACTTTTAAACTTCTCTGATCCTGTGTGATCTGTCCTTTCTTTCTTTGTGCAATCTCACAATACTTTAGCATTTGTAACCACAACTGAGTATTACCTTAACTACACCCCTGTGTCCTTTTGTCTTAACTGAGTATTACCTTAACTACACCCCTATGTCCTTTTGTCTTAGTCGGTTTAGGCTGCTGTGACAAAGTACCACAGGCTGGGTGGCTTATCAACAACAGAAATGGATGTCTCACAGTTCTGGAGGCTGGAAGTCTGAGATCAGGGAGTCAGCAGATTTGGTATCTGGTAGGACCTGACTCCAAATTGCAGACGGCCACCTTCTCCCTGTGTCCTTACGTGGCAGAGGGAAAGCTTCAGTCTCTTCATCCCTTACAAGGCACCCATTCATGAGGGTGCCATTCTCATCATCCAGTCACCCCCCAAAGGCCCTCAAGAAGGTCAGTTCCATATAAGTGAGGCATAGCTTGGAGACCGTGAGCTTAGAGAGATTAGAGTTCTAATTCTTACTGTTCGAAAGAATAATACGATAATGCCATGTGCTCAGCCACTACTCTATTCTACGTACGGTATCTAATCCTGTCTCCATCCCTATCCATATGTTTCATTTGAGGAAACTGAAACTCAGAAAGGTGAAGCAACTTGCCAAAAGTCACACAGCTAGAATGTAGCTGATGAAAGACCCAAATCCAGGTCTAAGCCTGTATTTCCCCATACTACCCACTGATCTCTCATCCACTGATTTTTCTCTACCAGACAACATTTATCAAAACCTTTATCCGGTTCACAGAAACCACTCCAAGAACGTTGATTGCAGATAATGCCATTGCCCTGGAATCATAACCAAGCGCAGAAAGGATTCAAGACCAAGTGTTGAGAAAAAGGAAAGAATTTCTCCAGGCCCAGTGAGGGAGCATGCATGGTTTGAGGCAGGTTGTGGCCAGAGCTGGGGCCCAGAACCAACCCCGGACAGAGCACAGAGGTCCAGGCCAGCTGCCCCGATGGAATCCCCAGGACTTGAATTGCCATTTTAAGTTCCCCTGTGACTTGGGAGAACAGTATTGACTCATGCAATATTTCTCTAATTTGAGGACCATAGACCTCACATAATAAGTTTGTGAACTCTCTGGATCCACTGTGAGAGATTTTGCCTTAAAAGTTAAGTTCAATTAGACCCTCCCTTAAAGCATGTGCCATAAACCCTCAACCCACCCGGATGCTGAAGCCACAGCTCAGCCCCCTGTTATTCCCAGGTCATCCCAATGACCCAGAAAAGGCTTATGTTGTGACTTTAGATTACCCTAAACACAACTACACAGCATGTAAAGTGTTCTTGAAGATAACTCCGAAAATCTGAGAACACGTCCACAAATCCCAGTGTAAGAAACCATGACCCAGTTGTTTTAGGGCATTGGCTTTAGGGCCAGACAGATGCTGCTTGAGGTCCCTTCTATTTCCAGCTCTTAGGAAGTACCTCAGGCCAGGCAGGTGAGCTCGGGTGAGCTCCCACACTTTGGCATCTCAGTTTATTCATCTGTGAAATGGTCATGGAAAAAGCACAGAGACTCAAGAAAGTGGGTCCTGTTTTTAAGACAATGCTAGGCCCCTAGTAGAGACTTGATAGATGGGGGCTATTAATATCTTTATATTAGTGTTCATATATATATATATATATATATATATATATATATGTATGTATGTATTTTGTAAATATATTTTTTGTAAATAAATATATTAGTGTTCATTCAACAGAAACACATTGGTCAATCTCTCACTATATTCCAATCATAGTCCTACTATGAGAAGAGACATTTACATGAAATCAGATGGATAAGAAGACATTTCAAAGCTCTAACTCAAATTTGTCCAGAATTTGCTTTCCACCCAAGCCTTACATGACAAAATATCTCATTCGAATTAGATAGGACAAATATTGTGATTGTCACTTTAGAGATGAGAAAACTGAATCTTCCTCAGCAAAGTGAACCATCCAGGAGAGAGCCTGAAAAATCATCAACATTTGTAGCTTTAATTTACCAATGTTTACTGTGTTCCAGACACTAAATATGATTTATCCCATGTTATTAGTTCAAACCTGGGTAAGGTGGGTGCTGTTATCCTCATTTTCCAGGTACTGAAATCAAGGTTAAATAAGATAACATCTTGCTGGTCTGATCCCCAAGTCTCAGAACCAGAATCTGGGTTTTCTGTGCCCTTTCCATTCCAGCATGAGATGAATCCTCATGGGTTTCATGTTCTTGGTACTTTAAATGAGTCAAATCTTCTTTGCCCTGAACAGTTTACTCTTTTGCTGATATCCAATGTGAATCTGGCCCTTTCATGAGTTTAATTGCCACGATTTTGTTGTTGTTTTTGCAATTTTCAAAGTGTAGTGGGATCACCCAGATGCGTCACGCAGATACGTCGTTACTGAAGAACATTTCTGAGCACCTAATCTGTGCTGGGCAATATGCAAGGTTCTTTGCATCTGGAATTTTGCCCAGTCATCTACGGAACCTAGTATGGTATACATCACCGTCCCATTTATAGATGAGGAAAGCAAGCTCCCAGAGGCTACGAAACATGCCCCCTGGTTGCAGAGCTCATAAATTAAAAAGGACAAGATTCATACCCAAATCTTTCCGAGTACAAAGTTCCTTCTGCTACATCATTTACATAAACCCATATGGAGGGAGCCTGAAATAACCACAAACACAAGACATATCATATGGTAGCGTATGACGGATTGTCAGATGCAGGGAATAGGGCAGAACTTTTCAGAGGAGAGAGCTATTATGATGGCCTTGAAAGGTTTCACAAAGCACAAAAAACCTTTAAGGATGGGTAAATAGGAGAGAAATAGAGAGGTAAAGGAAGGCAAGAAGTCAGGGAATGATAAGATTCCAATGTTCTCGAATCTCAGGCACTTTTAGAAGAGCAAAGGGAGAAAAGAGGTCTCCTCATGGGCACTGTGGCTGCCACTACCTCTACCTTCCTGAATGTCTGAGTGGATGAGCCTCGGTGATGGAGTGAATCACTCTCTTCCTCTGCCAGTTTTGTGGGCCATCGTCCTGCTTGAGGCCAGATGGTACAAAAGGCCAGCGGAGGCCCACAGTGAGAAGGAAGGGTGCCTGGCCTCAACGGTCACGCCATGACCTGCAAGATGCTTCCGTAACATAAAAGCACACACAGGATGGAGAGCCTGAGGCCAGTCCAGGGACAGCTGGGTGAGGGACAGTCACCTTCTTACCCTCAACCGTATCCAGGCAGACATTGCTAATTGATCCCAGCACTTTTTTCCTCCAGGCCTGAGCTCAGCCTCTGAATCCTTCTTAACCCCTCTCTCTAGACATCTGCTCCCCAAGGAGAAACCTATTTGCCATCCATGAGTCAGCTTTACAGATGATGGAGGCTCTGAGTTGCCTGAGCTCAGAGTCTGGCCTGAAACCCAGTTCTGTCTGATTACCAAGCCCTCGTTTATTCTCTGCCTACTTCCTGCTCTGCGGGGGCCGAAGTGGCAGGTGTAGCAGAAAAAACACCAAATGGAGAATCGGGAGAGCCCAGGTCTGCTGGAAACTAGCCAAATCATTCCTCCTCTCTCAAACTCAGCACCTTCAGCCCTAAAACGGGGCTGAAACCTGTGGGCTTCTCAGGAGCAGAGCACGGAATGACCCAGGTTAAGCATGGAGCCCAGGCCTCATGCACGGCAGGAGCTCAAGAAAAGCTCCCCTACCACCGCTGCTCGGCAACAGTTGGCAGCCCCCATGGTGTAGTGGAAATGCCTTCTTAGCTCTGTCAGATACTAGTCAAAGGTCACCCTGAGAATATTAGGACCAGGCCTAGAGATGGAAGAGTTCTGGGCTGTGACATAAGTGCTATCACTCCCTGCCTCTGTGTGTCGTTTGGCAAATCACTCACCCTCTCTGTGCTTCACTTTACTCCTCTACGAACAAAATTGAAATGGGATTCAGTGATCTCCGATATTCCCAGATACCCTGGAGTGATGATCTTAGTCTAACAGACAGACACGGTGTTCAGGGGTCTAACTAACCAGCTTGCGACATGCCCACCCCTCCATCCCCCCACCGCCACTCAAAGGGAAAATCCGTGAGCCAACCCATGTGGATGGAATAAGATCCTTTTCTTTGCCTTTCCCCCCCATTTAAAAAAACACAATGAAGCTCTGTGAGAAAACAACTACTGCCTGTTCTGTGGAAATTGAGTCTAGGGGGAGAAATTGCAGCACTGCTTTTGGACTGGCACATGTCCAACTTGCTGCTGTTTGAAAACTCCCAGGTCTTTCCATTTCTTCAATTTTGTAAAATATCATGGATTTTCTCTCCAAGAACACGTCTCCATAAAACTGTCACCTACCAGTAGGGGACTGGGGTAAAGCCACAGAGAGCACAAAACCCAAGCTTCAGCAGATATCTCTGCAGTGGAAAGGAAACAAGACCCACCCAGAGAACCAGCAGAGAAGTAACTCGCTCTGATGACAGGAAGCTGCCTTCGTTTGGATTTATTCTACCCACGGCAGCAGCAGGCTTCTTCCAGAGGTAGAAAAAGAGTGTCAGGGAGGCATCAAGACCCTCCTGTGGGGTTGCAAGCTCGGGGACAGCTCCTTCTCAGCGCTGCTCCTTGGCCTAGTGATTCCACCTTGCACAGCATTCTGGGGTCACAGCTGGACTTGGTGAAGCTTTAACTCTTCATTACTGCCCTGTGTGAGCCAGAGCAAGGCAATTAAAAACACCCGTAACTCGTGTATGGCTCAGGCTTGTCATGCGGATGATGATAAAACACGCCCTTATTTTGTCTTCCCATCATCTCTTCAAATTTACTTTGGGTTGTCTTTGTTTCCTGCGGCTGCCATACCAAAGTACCCCAAACCTGGTAGCTTTAAAGGAGCAGAACTTTATTCTCTCACAGTTCTGGAGGCCAGAAGTCAAAATCAAGGTGTCAGTAGGGTTAAGGCTCTGAAAGATTGCTCCAGGCCTCTCTCCTCGCTTCTGGTAGCTCCCAGCAATCCTTGGCTTGTAGACGCATCACTCCTATTTCTGTCCTTCCATGGACCCCTTCCCTGTGTCTCTGTGTCTATTTTCCCTTCTTACCTCTCATAAGGACTTGTCATTGGATTTAGGGCCCACCCTAATCCAAGAGGATCTCATGTCCTTAAAAGACTACCTTTGCCAACACCCCTTTTCTCCATAAAAGTTCACATTTCTAGGTTCCAAGTGGACATATCTTTGGGGAGGGGTGGGCTGCTATTCAACCCACTTCAGGGGATTTTCTCCTTCTGTCCCTGGAGAACGCTAGGCTCTGCTCCTTCTCAGATATGATTCAGCTACTTTGAGTTTCAGTTTAGCCACTGGAATATCTAACTCCGAGTAACAGCCAAAGCTTGAGCTCCAGTTAGATCTTCTCTCCTGTGCAGCTTAGACCTGATTCAAACTGAAAGATGCAGTGGGTCAGGAAAGCAGTTATTCTTTCGACTCTCTTCTGCTCACATCTATCCTTCCCCCAACATGCAGCTGCTCTTTTGCTCTCTTTCAGGGTCTAAGGTGGGTAAGATGGAGGTGCCGGGTGGATTCATGTTCCAGGCCTGGCAAATGTTCCAAGGGGAGACCCTGGCTAGGCCTGGCCAATGTGAAAGCAGATTGGTTCTCTCATGGTCGCCTCCCTCGTGCAGTCCCCTCACCCAGGCTGAGGCACCTGGTCCTAAGCCCTGGCATTCAGCCAGCGCCTGTAGACCAGCTTTATTGGACCTCCCCTCACTCTCCCTTTGCTTATCTGGCTCACAGGACATGCACTTGTCCCTGTGGCCTCCAGGATAGAGGCTCGGTCCCCCTCAGCGGTCCTCTCCTGGCTGGCCACCCAGCAGGCAGGAGCCCAGCCTCCCCTGCCCCTTCTCAGGGCTCGAACTCTGATACCTGATCCTCTCTAACTTGCTGGGGTGTGGGTCAGTCTCCAGACTTCTGCATCTTCCAACTGCCAGAAATAGAAATAGACTTCAACAATCTCCGCATCCCTGAAGCTTCCCTCTGGAGGCTTAGGGTCACAGGTGGCAAATGCCCCATGCCCTGCGAGAAAGGGTGGGACTCGTATGAAAACAACAGCCCTCTCCAAAGAAATCCTTTCCCCGGTGTTCTGTGCCCACATTCAGGGTCCCTTTTTTATCTCACTGTGCTGCTTTCTCTGTTAGTCCGCACACAGCAGCCCCCTGCCATGTCCCACTCACATCGCTATGTGATTATCGCATTTAGCTCCTTAGTTGCGATAGAAAAAGGAAGAGCGTTTTTCCTCTGTGGAAGTTATGTGGATTATCTTAGGTCACTCTTTTTTTTTTTTTCGGTACGCGGGCCACTCAGTGTTGTGGCCCCTCCCGTTGCGGGGCACAGGCTCCGGATGCGCAGGCTCAGCGGCCATGGCTCACGGGGTCCAGCAGCTCCGCGGCATGTGGGATCTTCCCGGACCGGGGCACGAACCCGTGTCCCCTGCATCGGGCAGGCGGACTCTCAACCACTGCGCCACCAGGGAAGCCCAGGTCACTCTTTGGATGAAGGCATTCTCACTATTTTAACTTTCACTACTGAAAACAAGGGAAGTACAGCCCAGTAGATTGGGAGTCTCTGCGAAGAAGCCAGTCTGAAGTTTCTGGAATCATGCAGAGAGTAGAGTGTGCATCTACTCTGCGTCTATTATCATGCAGGCTCTTGAAGGGTGGGGAAAAGGTAGAAGAGAATTAAACATGGGCCATTGTTTTTTGCCTCACAGAAAGGAGTTTCACCAGAGGAATGCAAATTTGAATAGCAGGGATTTTTTAAAATCTCTTGTATGAAAGTGATGAGGTATTGGGTGGTCTTTCTTGATTAAAAAAAAAACCGCATTGGTAACAGATGAAATGGGAACTCGAGAGCTCTTTCCTAGTTCAGATCGACAATGGGAGTCTTTGATCCCACCCAGCCCTTCATTTCTACGTTCCTGGCTCCCTCAAATGTCCCACCTTCCCTGCCATGCTACCCCTGCCCCAATTTTATGTTCTTTTCCAGTTCTCATTTTTTTCTCCCACTTTTATCTAAACTTAACACCACTTCGTCCCTCTAATCCCTACATGTCTGCCAAGAAGGCTGGGAGGAAATTGTTAATAACTCATATTGATCTGTGTTAATATGGTGTCCATTGCTTGGACTGTCTTTCCCAGGGTGCTGTCACTCTAACTGTCACTCAAGGAAACTGTGTAGACCTTAAGGAAAGATTTTATGCCTTAGAATTACCTGAGAATTGACTCTTGCCCACCTGACAGTCTGGGAGGTTTAGATCGTATATCAAGACAAAATCGGGTAACTCCATGATAGTGAGAACATCATGGCATGATAGTGAGAACATATTTCAGGCATGACAAGTATCATTCTAAATGATCTTAAGTTACAAATATATTTGTATATTCCTTGGAAGCAGCTGTTTATTGACCAGCTACCCTGTGCAAACCAGGGACACAGAAGGCTGCCATCTTGCCTTCAAGGAGCTTCATGGAAAGAGGGCCTGTGCTTTGAAATGTAACAGCTTCAAAAACTGTATTTGTACAAATCCTGAAGGTGGTGGAGGAGGTGGGATCCCCGCCCCCACCCTGACATCTGTGAGGGTGATGAGGTGCTGGGGCCAGCTGTTAGCGGTTCACCACAGCCATTTGTAAGCCTCTCTTCCTAAGTCTGTTCTCAGTTATGTCCAGTTCATAGCTGGAAATCTGCCACAGTGGGAGTGTTTACACCACAGAAGTTGGTAAGCACTACAAATCAAGGCTTTCTTGTTTCAAGAGAGCCAGTTCAACGTTTACCAGCCTATCACCAATGTCAGGAGGGTGCTTCTTCCCCTGACTTTCAATGTGACTTGAATTCACTTTACAGCAAACCATTTAGCATGCCTGTATCTCAGTGAAAAGAATCACTCATGCTTTTTCTTTTAATTTTTATTGGCGTATAGTTGATTTACAATATTGTGTTAGTTTCTGTTGTACAGCAAAGTGAATCAGTTATACATATACATATATTCACTCTTTTTTAGATTCTTTTCCCATATAGGCCATTACAGAGTATTGAATAGAGTTCCCTGTGCTATGCAGTAGGTCCTTATTAGTAATCTATTTTATATATAGTAGTGTGTGTATGTCAATCCCAACCTCCCAATTTATCCCCCCCCCCCTTATCCCCTGGTAGTGATAAGTTTGTTTTCTACGTCTGGGACTCTATTTCTGTTTTGTAGATAAGTTCATCTGTACCCTTTTTTTAGATTCCACATATAAGCGATATCATATGAGATGTGTCTTTCTCTCTTTTAAGGGAAACTGTGAGAACCAAGGAAAGCAAACAGAACGAAGTACTTTGGGCTCCCTAGAAGAAAAGCTTTCCATTCTTTATTCTTTGACTCCAGGAAATGAATGCTCGGGATAGTTCAATTTCTCTTCCCGGGTCCAGCAAGTCAGTAGCAGATCTTTGGGGTAGGGGCCCTCTTTTCTGTCTGTTATCATAATGTTCCAAATCATTCTCTTATTCAAGGAAAATAAAACTCTGTGATAGAAAGTATACTTTTAAAACATTCCTCACTGTTTGTTATGATTTGATGATATATTTTCACCATATATTAATTGATGCAAGGCACTGTGTAGAAGATGGTGGGCTTATAAAAATCAGGAATGGGAGGATAGGGAGTTTAGAAGTTTATGGCCAATACTTATTATTGAGCTGCCATCCATACTTAGGTTTGCTTGGATTATTTTCATCTTTCAACAGATAATTGTTGAGCATCTTCTGTGCTGGGTTTGGGGCAAAGATCAATAAGAATCTAATCCCCAGGTGGGATGTGCTGAAGGTCCAGAGTCAATGTGTGTTTACAGAATGGGTGGGCACAGTGGTGAGGAAAGGCCTGAGTGGGGTTGCAACCAAACTCTTGCAGAGTGAAATGGAAACAGAAAGATATTTACAAAGATAATTTGCACAGAATGAATCCCGAGTTTTCTAGCAGTCAGTGACCTACTCCCCTTCTACCTCTGTCTTATAGAAAGGAGAAATGAATAATTGAAAGGATGGAAGGGGACCAAGAGTTTCATCAAGGGTTTCCTTCGGCTCAAGGCTAGTATCTGTGTGGAAAGCTTCCAAGAATGGATGTTACCTGCCCCATTAATTAAAGTTCCCAGAGAAGAAATTTCCATGAGCCCTTCTGCCAATGTCCTGCAGAGTCAGGCTTTCCACTGGCAAGGGATCTCTCTGGCTCTCATTCTTTCTTGACTCAGTTTCTACTCTGTTTCTCTTCTGTGGTGTGTAGTCTGTTTTTTTGGGGGTTTTTTTTGCGGTACGCGGGCCTCTCACTGTTGTGGCCTCTCCCGTTGCGGAGCACAGGCTTCGGACGCGCAGGCTCAGTGGCCATGGCTCACGGGCCTAACCGCTCCGCGGCATGTGGGATCTTCCCGGACCGGGGCACGAACTCGTGTCCCCGGCATCGGCAGGTGGACTCTCAACCACTGCGCCACCAGGGAAGCCCTGTAGTCCATATTTTATCCAATCATTCATTTATTCTTCAGTCGCTATGGAGAGCCAACTGCATGTGAAGTCAGTGGTTTTCAAAGTTATGGAGCTTATGAAAAAAATACTGATGCCTGGACCCTCATTCCTTGAAAGTGATGGAATGCTTTTGGGCTGGGGCCCAGGGCCTCTTATAATGATGATGATGATGGTGACAATAAAAATGGTAACAGCGCTTGTAATAGCAGCTACAGCAAACACTTATTGGGTGCCAGGCACTGTTCTGCTTTGCATAAATTACCTCATTTAATCCTTACGACAACCCTATGGATAGGTAATATTATCCCCATCAAAGATGAGGAAACTGCAGCATGGAGAAATTAAATAACTTGTCCAAAGTCCATACCTGGTAAGTGGAAGCTGGCGTTTGACCCCATTCAGTCCGTTTCCTAAGCCCTGTGCTTTGCAGCCTCCATATTTCCATAAAGCTTCCCCAAAGGTTCTGATATGTTTCTGAAGTTGAAAAGCATTGCCATGGTGATAGTAGCCTACTTGGCACAAGTAGGCTGTTTGTCCAGAACTGTTTACCCCTTTTCTTTTGTTCCTTGGTTCACTGTCTAGCAGTGGGGACGGATACATTAAGTATGCAAATGCACATGCACACGTATGCACCATGTACAAAGTGACGGGTCATGTTCAAAGTACTGCAACGGGGACGGTGAGTGCCGGGAGGTAGAGCAGAGTAATTCCTCCCGGTGTTAGAGGGAATGTTGGAAGGGATAGGAAAAATCTTGTAATTTCGCTTTAAATTCAGAAGTCTATTCACAGGTGCTCAAGGAAATTAAATTTGCATCCCTGGGAGCCCTGCTCTCATGTGGATGCATTCTCCATAATCCTGTGTAGGACAATGGCTGTCTTCCTGGTGCTTCTGGAAAAAAAGTGAGCCTGTGCTTGGATCTGACTGGGCCAAACTCCAAATAATTTATGCAGTCTGTTTCCTAACCCAGCCCATTTCGTGTCTCTGGCCATTCCTGATCTCACTTGTGTCCTTCTCTGAGGGTCACTGGTTATGAAAGGAACTATGGGATAAGGAATCCAGGACTCATCTACATCATCTGTCCCCATATTTATTTCTCTTGTTCTGTCCAGCAATTATAAGAAGATCCTGGAGAGTAGGAATTGATGCAGCAAGGGAATAAGGCGTTCATGTCTTGCTTGTATTTATAACCCCTGAACTTAGCAGGACACCTGGCATGTCGCAGGTACATGGTAAATGTTTGCTGAATAAATGAATGAAAAAAAAAGAATGAATGAAAAAGGAAACTATGTTACTTTAATATGGACATGTGTGACCCCCACCCCGGGATGATGATAAGGGTGATGGCAGTGGTGGTGACATCTGATAATGCCTGATAAGCATCATCTCATTTAATTTTCTCAATATCTTGTGAGATCAGATGGGCAGGTATCATTATCATCCTCAGACCCAGTGATAAGTAAAGAAATTGAGTTGCAATGAGCTTAAAGGCCTTGCCTAAGACCACTCGGTGGCCTGGGCAAAATGTAGGTCTTATACTCAGCCTTCCCAAATTCTGTGCCTTCTCTACAACTGTGGGAGGCATTGCCAATATCAACTGCAAAATACGATTTCTGCGCCAGAGAAACTGGAGAAATATGTATCTTCTTTTCCCTGTGAGATGAAAGATGCCTCCATAATCTCTTTATCTTCAGGGCAAACTCTCATATCACACTTACTCTGTTTTGTAGTTTGCATCTACCCACTAGATGCCAGTAGCAACTCCCCCAAATCATGACAACCAAAAATGTCCTCAGACATCACTAATAGTCATCTGGGGAGCAAAATCCTTGCTTGTTGAGATCCACTGGTCTAACAATTTTGTCCAAACAGTAAATTTCAAATTAGTTAAGCTCTGGTCATATTATTTCCTTTCTTTTTTTTCCCCTTAAATGAGAACTCTGAGCTACATAGTTACTAAAAGTGTGGTAAGGGTTGCAAAAGAAGAGCTTAGGAGTCAGAGACAAAGTTAGTCGAATATAATCACCAGAGTCACAGGACTCAGAATCACAGTAAAACGATTCTGTTTTCTTTCTTATATTGAACCTAAAACTTCCATCCACTTACTTTTCTCAGAAGGCTGATAACACTGTGGTTTGCTACATGCATGTATGTATATATTAAATGTAATATATATATGATTTTTTTCCTTCAGAAGTGTTCTCTCCCTCCTGCCTATGTAAAATTAAAATTAACCCAATTAATTAATTAATAACAAATTAAAGTTAGAAAACTTTGGTCTTTGAGTCACGAGTAACATTTATTTTCTACCCATCACATGAACAATGAAATTCAGGAAAAATATGGAATTAAAGCCTAATAAAGTGTTATATAAACTCTTAAGTCATGTTGACTTAAGTGGTGAGATCATGCCAAGAAAGTTAATGGAGCTGGCTCTGGAGACACCAATCCAGTGATTTATCCACCTAAGCGCATTTCTAAGCAAAAACATATGTCGGCAAATGAACTTTGCAAACCAAAGAGAGAAAGATCAAACTGCCAAGTGTATCTCAGACCTTTTCCATACATACAACTTTCATATTTGAAGGCAGTTTTGGTCTTTATGTGCTTGAAGAAACTACGGCAGAACCTTAACATACTTAATCACGTATCTTTCTTTGGAGGGCATTGCCTGAGTGGTGCTCCTGGTCGTGTTTAAAATATGACCCCATCCTAAAATTCAGGCCATTTGGTGGGCCTTTTAGAAAGAGAATTATTATTTTTTCTCTGTTTCTGTTTAAGAATTAGTCTGGTATCTGTAATTAGAAGGCAACTCAATGTATTGGAAAGATCAATGGCTTTGATTTTCAGGCCCTGCCACACCAACTTACTGGTTGTGTGACCTTGGGCGAATTACTTAACCCTTCTGTGCCCTACTCTTCTCTGTTGTAAATGGAGCTAATGAGATGCACTTGTCAGGGAGGCATAAGGAGATGTTGAATAAAAAGGTTCTAGTGTGGTGTTTGCTACATGGATTGCTTACTGAGTGTTTACTCCTGTCCCCTTTTCTTAACACCAAGGTCACAATCTGACCATCAGAGAGCCAAAAGTGGTCTGCTTACGTGTCTGTTTGCAAAATACTTCTAAACCTTCTGAAATAATTGCCAATATTTAAAAATTGGAGATTTCAAGTAAAAATCTAAATTGCAGGCTTTTGAAAGAAACAAAAAAAAGCAGAAGATCTGACAACTCTGGACCCCTTTAGATGGGACACATTGCCCCCAGTCTCCCAATCTCTATCACTCTCTGATGTCTCACACCTGGACTGCTTTACGCATTATGTCACATGCCTGATATGTTTAAGACTTGACTTTTTAGCCACCGTACACATAAACAATTACGGAGACTCTGGGTACATAGGAGGCCTCAAGGGTACAGAGACTTACCTCTATAGATCCTGCCTTCAAGGAATTCACAATCTTAATAAGGGCTTACTGTAAGTGATGATTTCAATTTAGCAGGAATTTATTGAATTCCTACCACAGATCTGGCACTGAGGATACAAAACTTAATAAGATACAGCCTCTGCCCAAGAGGAACCTGCTCTGCTGACCTCTTCCATCCCATTGATTGGATTGGAGTTTCTGTTTTCTGTTACCAACCTGGGTTGAGTCTCATAACATCATCAACTTTTTATATTCTGTTTACGAGCCCTGGTTTTTGTTTTGTTTTGTTTTTTTCTGTTGTTGTTTTTTCAATATACTGATAACATAAAATCATTGCAGTGACTTCACTGTAGATAAATTTAGTCTTCCTAAAATCTGGGTAAACAGAAAACACAAACAGAAGCCATTTTCCCTTTTATATCCTATAGAGAGAAGTTAAAAAAAAAAAAATCTGGCTTCTCATCTCCTAACTAGTGCCTGGCAAACTGTGGGAACTAAGGAATGTTTGTTCATTGAAATAAATGGATGAATGCATACAACATTGAATGGATGGAGGAAATCCCATTGTCTAACCCAATTCACTCCTCCCCCACATCCATTTGTTTATTTAATCAGCGATATATACAGATCTGGGGAAAGAGAGCTTCAGACAAAGGGGACAGTGAGTCCAAAGGCCTTGAGATGGGAACAAGCTGGATACCTTCCAAGAAGCAGAAGGAAGGCCGGGGTGGTTGGAGGAGGTGGGGAGAAAAGCAGTTAGAAATGACATTGGCCATTTATGCAGGACCTGTAGGCCCTCTTGTAGGTCTTGTTTGTTTTCTAAGTGTCGTGGGAATGAGAAATCTGATTTCCATTTTTAAAAGATTTCATTGGTCACTATGTTGACAATGGGTTACAAGGAGGCAAGAGTGAAGCCCCAAGACGAGCTGGGTGGTGACCCACTTAGAGCAAGTGAGAGGGGATGGGTGACATCTACGAGGTGACAATGGCCATGGGAGCAGATTCAAAACAGATTATGAAGATCGAGCATGTACTGGCATCATGCCAACTATATGTGTAATTTAAAATTTTCTACAAACCACCTTTTCTAGTACCAACATTTTTGGTTTGAGTGTGGGGGGATAACTCTTTTCAAATCTACTGGGATTTGCTGAAAATGTCTCTTTATACTGTCCACTTTATTACCTTTAACTTTTCTTTTATACAACAAACAGCTTTGTTCTGTTCTGCTGCAGTAAACTGCAGTTGACTTTGCTCCTGAAAGTTGTGATATCCCTTCTTCTAATCTCTTTTTTCTTAACTTTTCTGGTTGTAGAACTAGCTTGTGATTTGCCCCTAGATTTTGCATCAATATTATCAGTTTACACTTTAAAATCTTTCTATACTTACTTGTTTTAACTATAAACTAATCTAATAATTTACAAGCAGCACCGTTATTTTCATTTAATTCCCAATTGTGACTTACGTAGTTATCCCTGTTACTTGTGCTGTCTGCATTAAATATTTAAATAAACATATTACAATGCTGTCTGGTGCAAAGCAAAATCATTCATGCTGAATAAGTCTGTTGACAGGAATGCACACACAAGGCCTGATGTGTTTATGTGTAATGGTAGAAATGACACGTGTACCTGACACTCTCACTACAAAATGACAATATTATCTATGTGATGCAACAGTTACATGGAAATGGGATCCTACCAACATCATAACCATGTTTGATGGAAAAGTAGCTTGCACTGCTTAAGTTTTTCCATTTAACTGTACATCAATTAAATTTAAATAAAAATTTCAGTTCCCTGGTCTCACCAGCCACATTTCAAGTCCTCAACAGCAGCCTGTAACTGGTGGCTGCCATATTGGAGGTGCAGCTCCAGTGAAATTTTAAGCTGAGAGGCTCTGCCCTTACCTCTCCTGTCCTGTTCCTCTCTGACCAGAGAAGGGGTTGGGTGACAGGAGCTCTAAATGCTGCACTCCCTGGTTTTCCATCCTGTGGTGCTCAAAACTAAATATTAGGGTTTGCTTAGGGCATTCAGTTAACAAACGAGTGAAGGCCATATGACGCCAAGCCCTTAAGAACCAGATTACATTTTTTGAAGATGTTTTACTCACAAACCAATGAACATTTGCTTTCAGAGAAGGAAATTATCCGTTTGACATAGAAAAATTGATTCATGCACACAAACGTGATTTTTTTTTTTTACTTGTTACATTTTAAGTATACATGTCCATAAACCCAGCAGCCTTGAGCAGGCCAGGACTGGCTACCAGCCATGATGGCTGATGTCCACATTACAGCTTTGAGGAGTTGCTGCCACAAGTTGGCTGAATATGTGCATTTTTGTTAAATACCAAATAGGGGGCTGTTCGGAGGCTGTCATGCTCTGTCAAACAAATAATGCCAACAAATGCCATTGGTATTCAGTAGACCGTCACATTTCTGAAGTCTGTTGAGTAAATTATACTCATTTTAAAATTTGTGTAACTGGGGATTGACACTTATTCATGTGTTTGCGTGATAGGCGGAGTCACTGCTGGCTGTCACACACACACACACACACACACACACACACACACACACACAGACTTGCACTCGTGTACATCCATGAGCATTTTTGTTCTCTAGAAGCACTATCCTGCTTAAACTTTGATCCCACCGTAGCCCTCCTAATGGCTCTCTAGACCTGCCAACACTGTGCCTTGTCTTTGGGGAGTGCTTTGAAGCAAGAACAAACACCTTAATGTCTGTGAGACTCTGGTTTTCAAGAAGGATCAACTTTGACTTCCTGCTGCTGATGCAAGACCCTCTTTGCCCACCTGTCCCCTATGGCTAGTGTCACAAATATTAATGCCACGCTTCCACATGCTGGGCTCAGAATGGCCCCTTTTAATTAAAATATGAATCTATTTTTTCAAATGCATTTTCCAATTTCTGCATGGGGAGAAGTGCTTCTCCCGCCGAGTGCAATTTCAGATTGGGCAAAATCGGTGTAGATTTCGTTCGAATCTCTTTGAAGTTTCTGAACGTCCTTAAACCCTAGGATGATTTTTTGCTGCTTTTATATTCTCAATGGTTTCCTGGACATTAGGGAACAGCTTTCATGTATTCACTTCTTTGGGATTCTGAAACATTATTGGATAAATATTAAAGAGAACCAAATTGAATCAAAGTTAAAGTGAATCAAATAGGCCCTAAATAAAATTTAAAAAGCAACACTTAAAATATATTGTTATTAACCAAGACTTTGGGGGAAGTTATAGACTAAATGTGATTCTCATACCAATGAATCAAGGGTTTCTTATGGGGAAAAATACCCTCTACTTTTACATATCAATGTGTCCACATGGAAATAAAGCTCAGAATTTACCTCTTTAGGTAGCAAAGAAGATGTATCAGGAAAGGAACTTTCTCTGGGCTAAATTTCTCTGACTCTCTGAGTGGATCATGGCTTCCTTTGGTCCCACAATACATTTTGGGGCCTCATTTTTGGCATTTATATTATACCTTATTGGCATTAATATTATATTTGATTTTTTTGGGGTTTTTTTGTTTTTTTACCATTTTCTTTTTAAAAATTTTTTTTGGCTGCGTTGGGTCTTCATTGCTGTGCGTGGGCTTTCTCTAGTTGAGGCGAGCAGGGGCTACACTTCATTGTGGTGCACGGGCTTCTCATTTGCCGTGGCTTCTCTTGTTGCGGAGCATGGGCTCTAGGCACACAGGCTTCAGTAGTTGTGACACGTGGGCTCAGTAGTTGTGGCACGTGGGCTCTAGAGTGCAGGCTCAGTAGTTGTGGTGCACGGGCTTAATTGCTCCGTGGCATATGGGATCTTCCCAAACCAGGGCTCAAATCCGTGTCCCCTGCATTGGCAGGTGGATTCTTAACCACTGCGCCACCAGGGAAGTCCCATATATTTGATATATATATACATTTTTTTTTTCAGTATGTGGGCCTCTCACTGCTGTGGCCTCTCCCGTTGCGGAGCACAGGCTCCAGACGTGCAGGCTCAGCGGCCACGGCTCACAGGCCCAGCCGCTCCACAGCATGTGGGATCTTCCCAGACTGGGTCACGAACCCGTGTCCCCTGCATCGGCAGGCGGACTCTCAACCACTGCGCCACCAGGGAAGCCCTGATATATTTTTTAATGAACACTCCTGCTTCTCGCACTCCGCTTCTTAAACTCCATGAGAACCAGCACAATGTTAGGTGTTAATATCTCACAGTGTCTCTGTATTGCCCCTCTAGACTCTTCACCATTTTATCCCTTGACTTACCATCAATTTCTTGTAATTTGGACGGCGTAGGGCAGCTTACAATGACCTATCCTGCAACTAAGTGTATAAAGCAGGGATTTAGAGGGAAGGAATCATGTTGCTATTAACTCTAAATTTTCTTGTTTTCACTCATGTACAGAGTCTCAAGAGAGACTCCTGGGTTCCTGTTCTTTCTCTTGTCCATAATGTGCATATGTTGGTCAGTGTTCCTACGCTCAGATGCTTGTCTGCGTTAAATTTTCATGCAAGTTCTTTGTGCTGATATTTAGACCTTGGGAGCATAACTTGATCATAGCCTTTTAGTCTTGCTGTCTATCATTCATTTAGAATCGTCAACACGTTTGGAATCACCCCAAACAGAGGAGTGAATGGGGTTGCAAGGCTTGTCTGGGGCTTTCCAGATTTTATATTGTGAAGTTCATGGAAGAGCTCTGAATTTCTTATTTCATCAACTTAGTTAGCCCAATAAAATAAACCTCTGGGTTTGGATACAGTCATCTCTGGGCTCACTGATAAGAGTGACCAGATCTGAGAAGCAGCAGTCGCAGCCTATTTCACAGGCCCCTGCATCGTGGCGGCCCAGCTACTCTACGAAGCTGTATTACTCCCACAATGACTCAGCCCCCGAAAGGGGCCCAGGCACTATTGCCTTGACTTAAATTTATTGTTTGGTATGTTTGTGTTTCCAGCCTAACTTGCACTCTGTCTGCAAAATCGACAAAGTCTGTTTTCTCTAAATGTCTTCCTTTTTCATTCCTCAGCTTTTCAGCTGATGTAGCCATCCTGTTCTCCGGATTGGAAGTGCTTGAGAAGAGTGGAGTTTGGTCTTTGGGAGGGTAGCAGTGTTTCAAAGACAGATGAAGACTGTACGTGGATCCCCCTTTATTTGCAACTTTAACACTTGCCTTTTGCCATTTCACATCCTCAGAACTGCTGTTTGCAGGACATAATTCCCAGGTTTGGTTTGGTTTGATGTTTTCATCACCAAACACCAGTGGTGGGCAGAACATCACCTCATGTAAGACTCATCAGGTGGGCTTACTGTGTCCCACCTGTGCGTACCCGGTGGTGTATGTTTGATGGTGGGGAGAGAGGACACTCACAAAGATCAGCAGAAACCTAAGAATGAAAAAGAAGGTGTGAGTCAGGAAAGATGATAAGGCACCTGCCAGTCTGAGTTTTCACGAGGCAGGGTGACCGCAAGACAGGTGGTTTCTGATCCACTGCAGGGCCCGGGCACCAGCCGCTCAAGCTGTGTCTCACAACCGTTAACTTCAAGCACATTTTCACACTGTTTGGCTCAAGCTCCTGGCAGCGTTCCTAAACACTCTGAGGAAATAATTCCACAAAGTGGCATAAATTAATGTGACTAATTAACATGATGTTAATTATTTGTAAATTGTATGTTTGGATACACATTACTTGAGAGGCATATGTTACATTCAGTGTTTACTGAAACAAGTGACTGCTAATAGCGCCTCCTGAGTGTTCGCTGCACGACAGTCGGCAAATGGAGGCTCCTCTAAAAATAAAAACCGTGTCCTCGGGGGAGCTGTGTGAACGCCTGAATATCATCAAGTGCCACTGAAGTAGCCTGTTCCCTTGGAAAGTGGGACTTCCTGAGGCTCCCGCTCCATACCTGGTATATTTGGGGTTTGGCCTCATTAGAGCTGTTTCTTCTTTCCCAAAGCCCATTGACAGCAGAGCTTTGGGCATGCTCCTAAATTGGTACCCATATCTGGTGGGGGTGACTTCAGCATCTCAGCATCTCTCTCCAGATCTATGTGTGTCAGGTCAGCCTCAACCTCAGCACCATGCCCCCCTGGGACAGGATTAGGGTGGTGCAGGGGTTAAAAATCTACCAGCCTGGCCTTCAAACATTCAGAGTTGTTCACAGCTTCTTACTCAGCAACAAAGCATTATCTTTGGGTTCAAGCTTGATGTTTTTATTCCTGGTCCTGGAATAAACCAGTCTGTTTAAGTGGCTTTTAAGTTCTGAAGAGGGTATTTTGTTTCTTCACGGTTTGTTAGTTTAAGATGCTTTGGGTGTGTATTGCTAACATGTAAAATAAGTTACTCTTTTTACCTGAAAAAAGAAAGTACAGCTTCATAGCATTCTTTGGATACACTGGCTAATGAGGTTTCTAGGGGGGAAGGTATTCGAGTAACACCTTTTTGACTATGGCATGCCATCTCCTAGCAAATAGTACAGCCATGTGTTTTGCTAAAATTGTTTGGTCAGGACTTAATGACCAAGTCCATTGGGGGAACTAATGTGGATTCTGCTGCCAAGAGAAAGAAAATAAGGCCATGGTTAGATTCAGTCATGGCAAAGCCAAGGGAAGACTGCATAAATCCCATTATTGGGAGGAAATATCTCCAGCTTTCATATTTTATTATAGGCCTGGACATTAAAAAAAAAAAAAAAAAAAAGATGGGGTAAAAACAACCCAGGCTCCAAAAAGATCCCCTGAGTGGGTGAGGCAGCTCCGTCTGGGGGTCCTTCCCTGTGTTAAGTCTGGAGACAGATGCAACTCTTCTCCGGACTATTGTTCAAAGGGAGAATATGGATGGACTTTGTTTTCTGCAGGGGCTTGTGAAGAGAGTTATGGAAAGTCTAAAGCATTTTAACTTATACATGGGAGCTAATGACTTAAGTAAAAGCAAAGAATTGTGTTTAAAATACACACCTTATTAGTTCCCACATTGGAGTTGAGACAAAGTCCTAATGAAGATGGCACGTGTCTTAGGAGCTGTCACATCTAATGCCAATCTTACCTTTCCCATCGCGGCCACCATAAGGCAAGTGCCCGGCATGGAGTAGACACTAAAGTCATGGAAGTGAATGAATGGCTGAGGATTGGTGGGGAATTAAAAAGAAAGTATGCATCCTTTTTCAGACCTAGATAACATAGTCATTCTCAAAACTCTGTAACAGCACAGATAGCAAAATCCTTCCCAAGTCTCCAGAGAAAATGTGAGTTGATTTCAACTGAGTTGACGAAATGAATTTATGACACTTGGAAGATATAAAGACATTGGAAACAAGTGGAAGGAAAGCTGGCAAAAACTGAATTGCCCATGAATGTGATAACCCATAAATACTAGGAATGAAGGAATGAGGATTTCCAGAAAGGCTTTCACATATCGATTTGCAGAACTTTGAATTGAGAGGGGAGTACTGTGTTTTCTAAGAGAAAGGAGAGTGAACATTTACATGACAATAATGTAGGAACACATGAATTCAAATAGCAGGAGGAGCCACGTTTGAGATGGCTCTGAAAACTTGGGGTCTTTCAATGTGTCCACTGACATAGAGATGGCACAACCCGATGCTATAAGGAAGATAGCAACTCTTGCTATACGTTGCAGGTTTGGTATTTTAAAACATAAACATAAATTTGTTTATAGTAACTAAGTGGTATAAGTAGAGTTCTGGAACATAATTGTTTTTAAATTGTATAAATGACTATAGAAAAGAGTTGGAAAGTTTTTTGACCTTCTAAACATAATCTTAGAGAAATTGTCCTGAATTTAGATTCTTTGTAACCTCAACACACAGCATGAACCCCAACGTATAGTTAGCCCTCAATGAATGTTTACTGGATGAATGAAAGAATTCCTCTAAGCAAACTGACAAGACGTGGAGAAGGTATATAACAATAATAGCAACTGTACTGCTGAGAATCTACTGTATGCAGGCCCAGTTCCAAATGCTTGGCATGTATTAACTCTCTGAGCCTTCACATAGCTCCATCAGGGTGCTCTACCATCAGCTCCATGTTACAGATGGGGAAACCTTGCACAGAGAGGTCAACAAACTTGTTTAGGGTCACACAACTTACAAGTGGTGGTACCAGGATTGGAAGTTAGGCATGTTGGTTTCAGAGATTGTGCTTCTAACAATTCCTTCCCTTGATTAAACAGAAGAAAAGCTTTCTCTCAAGGAAAGCATGCTACCTCCTCTGTTAACAAGCAATCTCAGAAAGAACCATGACATGGGCCCCCCTTTGGAGCAGAACTGGGGGCACAGTAAGACACTCCCCGCAACCAGGCATCTACAGGTTAAAGGTAAAATATTCTGTAAAACAGATAAATATTCTTTAAAAAAAAAGATAAATATTCTTTAAAACAGATATTTTTTCTGTTACAGCCACCAGCTTTATAAACTCCTTAAAATACTGTTCCAAATAGTCCTCACCTCTGAGGCATTTCGACAGCATGGCATTCATCATTAGTTTAATTTTAAGCATTTTATGCTAGTCTCTAAGTTCTGATAACAATAATGAGCAAAAGAAGAGGTTAATACTGATTCAGTGTTTTCTATATGTGAAGCAGTGTTCTAAGCCCTTACGTGGACTTGTGCAATAGGCACAATTATTGTCATCCACAATTTACCGATGAGGAACAACCCCGCCCAGGCACAGAGGTTAAGAGTTAGTGAGTGGTACTGTTGGTGGGAATGTAAGTTGGTGCAGCCACTATGGAAAACAGTGTGAAGGTTCCTCAGAAAACTAAAAATAGAATTACCATATCTGGGCATATACCTGGACAAAACTATAATTCAAAAAGATACATGCACCCCGATGTTCATAACAGCACTATTCATAATAGCCAAAACATGGAAGCTACCTAAATGTCCATCAACAGAGGAATGGTTAAGAAGATGTGGTACATATATACAATGGAATACTACTCAGCCATAAAAAAGAATGAAATAATGCCATTTGCAGCAACATGGATGCAACTAGAGATTTTCATACTAAGTGAAGTAAGACAGAGAAAGACAAATACCATATGATATCACTTATATCTAAAATATGGAATCTAAAATATGGCACAAATGAACCTATCTACAAAAGCAAAACAAACTCACAACATAGAGAACAGACTTGTGGCTGCCAAGGGGGAGACAGGTAGAGGAGGGAAGGACTGGGATGTCAGGATTAGCAGATGCAATCTATTATATATAGGATGGATAAACAACAAGGTCCTACTGTATAACACAGGGAACTATATTCAATATCCTGTGATAAACCATACTGGAAAAGAATATTAAAAGAGAAGGTCTATATGTGTATAACTGAGTTACTTTGCTGTACAGCAGAGATTAACACAACATTGTAAATCAACTGTTTCAATTTTAAAAATCAATAAAATTTAAAAGAGTTAGTGAGTGGTAGAGCTGGTATCCAGGCAGTCTGGGTCTGCAGCTGCTCCCATGATTCCTGGGTAGGTTTTTAACACACACATTTTAAAGCAGAGTGAAGGAGGCACCCTTTATACTGATTTACTCTACCAAATGTAGAAGGTGTGTTATGGCTTGCCTACTCTTTGTATAAAAGAGATCTGTTAAACACTTTTTTTCTTCTTCTTCTTTTTTATTTATTTATTTATTTATTTTTTTAGGTTTCTGTATTTTATTTTATTTGCAAATTATCTAGATATTAAATGAATTTAACTTAACCCATTATTTAATTTATTTTATTTAACATCTTTATTGGAGTATAATTGCTTTATAGTGGTCTGTTAGTTTCTGCTGTATCACAAAGTGAATCAGCTATACATATACATATATCCACATATCCCCACTCCCTTACATCTCTCTCCCTCCCACCCTTCCTATCCTACCCCTCTAGGTGGTCACAAAGCACGGAGCTGTGCTGTGCTATGTGACTGCTTCCCACTAGCTATCTATTTTACATTTGGTAGTGTATATATGTCCATGCCACTCTCTCACTTCGTCCCAGCTTACTCTTCCCCCTCCCCGTGTCCTCAAGTCTATTCTCTACATCTGCGTCTTTATTTCTGCCCTGCCCCTAGGTTCTTCATAACCATTTTTTTTTTACATTCCATATATATGTGTTAGCATACGGTGCTTGTTTTTCTCTTTCTGACTTACTTTACTCTGTATGACAGACTCTATGACCATCCACCTCACTACAACTAACTCAATTTCGTTTTTTATGGCTGAGATATTCCACTGTATATATGTGCCACATCTTCTTTATCCATTCATCTGTTGATGGACACTTAGGCTGCTTCCATGTCCTGACTATTGTAAATAGAGCTGCAATGAATATTGTGGTACATGACTCTTTTTGAATTATGGTTTTCTCAGGGTATATGCCCAGTAGTGGGATTTCTGGGTCATATGATAGTTCTATTTTTATTTTTTAAGGAACCTCCATACTGTTCTCCATAGTGGCTGTATCAATTTACATTCCCACCAACAGTGCAAAAGGTTTCCCTTTTCTGCATACCCTCTCCAGCATTTATTGTTTGTAGACTTTTTGTTGATGGCCATTCTGACAGGTGTGAGGTGATACCTCATTGTAGTTTTGATTTGCATTTCTCTAATGATTAGTGATGCTGAGCATCCTTTCATGTGTTTGTTGGCAATCTGTATATCTTCTTTGTAGAAATGTCTATTTAGATCTTCTGCCCATTTTTGGACTGGATTGTTTGTTTTTTGGATATTGACCTGCATGAGCTGCTTGTATATATTGAAGATTAATCCTTTGCCAGTTGCTTCATTTACAAATATTTTCTCCCATTCTGGGGGTCTTTTCATCTTGTTTATGGTTTCCTTTGCTGTGCAAAAGCTTTTAAGTTTCATTAGGTCCCATTTGTTTATTTTTGGTTTTACTTCCATTTCTCTAGGAGGTGGGTCATAAAGGATCTTGCTGTGATTTATGTCTTAGAGTGTTCTGCCTGTTTTCCTCTAAGAGTTTGATAGTGTCTGGCCTTACATTTAGGTCTTTAACCCATTTTGAGTTTATTTTTGTGTATGGTATTGTTCTAATTTTTTTTTTTTTACATGTAGCTGTCCAGTTTTCCCAGCACCAGTTATTGAAGAGGCTGTCTTTTCTCCGTTGTACATTCTTGCCTCCTTTGTCAAAGATAAGGGGACCGTATGTGCATGGGTTTATCTCTGGGCTTTCTATCCTGTTCTATTGATCTATATTTCTTTTTTTGTGCCAGTACAATACTGTCTTGGTTACTGTAGCTTTGTAGTATAGTCTGAAGTCAGGGAGCCTGATTCCTCCAGCTCTGTTTTTCTTCCTCAAGATTGGTTTGGCTATCCGGGGTCTTTTGTGTTTCCATACCAATTGTGAAACATTTTGTTCTAGTTCTGTGAAAAATGCCATTGGTAGTTTGAGCAGGATTGCAGTGAATTCTTCTATTCCAACCTGTCCATGTCTTCAGAAAACTAAGGAAAGTGAAAGGTTTATAGCATGTTAGAGCAATTAGTCTTTGGTTGTATATTTTACAGGGAACATTTTGGGCAAATGTATACTTCATCATGAGGAATGGAAGCATTTGATTCCCAGTATAAACCTAGCTAGAACTGTAGTTCTTACCTCAGCTCACCGTGGAGGCCAAATATTATAGTCAACTCCTGACAGCAGAGGTTTCTGAGTAGCATTCCCATTAGTGTGATGCCAAGGGAAGATGTAAAGAAATAAAGTATGAAGCTGGATTTTACTTCTTGCCACTGCCTAGTTACTATAAGATTAATATTTTCCTTTTCTACATAAAAAAGTAGTTTTCTAAGAGATCATAAATTTATAAAGCAGAGACTGATTTCTGATTGTTTTTTATAAATTCAAATTATTGGCTTCAGCTCCCATTTTTAAACTCTGTCCTGCTTTGTACTTACTGAGAACATTCAAACTTCAGAGCCCTTCATCTGTGAATTAATCATGTGTGGAGTATATGCAGTTGGAATTTAGCTATAAATATACATGAAATGGCTCCAGCCATGGCTGGGTTCACAAAAACTAAAGTGATTCAGATTTTTCAGTTAAAAAAAATAGAGAAATTTTAAGAAAGGAAAAAAAGAGTTAAGTTGAGTAGGGTGATTAAATATGATATAGTCTTTTTGCATTAAAATATTGGGCTTGTGTGGTTTCTGGACTTTATTCCTAAGATTCTGCAAATCAGTTTATAAGCTCTACTGTCAAGGTGAAAGGGATTGAATAGTGTTTACCAGACTCTGGAGTATCTTTCTCACTTGACCTGCAGACACGTGAAAAGAAGCTGTGGACATTAATCACCATGAAATGTGACCACATGAGGGGTTATATAGTTTTTCTCAGGTACCAGTTGGCAAGAAGGTTTGCCAAGCTGGGCAACTGAGACAGATGAGACAGAGCGACAAAGATGAATGAACAGTGCCTGCTGGCCTAAGGGTACACACCTGAGATGCCATTTTCCTCCCAGAAAAGTCTGGGGTATAAATAGCTGGAAAGCACTTTCATTTACTCTGGAGTTTCTCATCAGATCTATTTGAAATGTCTTCACTGCTGATGAGGGAGGGAAAGGAGCTGGAATTTGAGGTTGGGGCTCTGAGTTTCAGTCCCAGTTGTCACACTTATTAGCCATGGGGCTCCAGCCAATTACCTAACCCTCTCGGAGACTTAACTTTGTCAGGTATAAAACAAGAGCATCTGCCTTTTAAGATTTCTGTGCCTCCACAGTTGAGATCAGCTGCTTTAATTACGGAGCTACATTGAATGTCTGTTGTGTGCTGTGATGCTGTGTAAAGGGCTAAGGATACAGGAAACAGTTACTTCTCTCAAGGAATTTATCTCTCAGGAAGACAGATTAGTGAACAATAATGAGAGTACATTGTGAGAAATAAAACAGTAGAAATAGGATTACATTATAGGGTTAGCATAGGAGAAAGCTGAGTCAGCCTGTAAGGTGTACTCTCTGTGGCTGAAAATAAGCTAAACGTTGGATGCATTCCCCCTCTCTCAGGGAAGGACACACAGAGAGGACCTGAGCACAGTATTGGTATTTGAATAGCAGTGCCTCAGATGGGTGTCAGAGAGAGGGCGTGGCACGAGCAAAGACGTGGAGGCCGTCAGAATGAGATGACTGGGGTTGCAGGGCTAAAGCACAGAGTCTGATCAAGGGAAACTTGATTGCCTTTCCTGGAGCTTGAGCTCCATCCCAAGGACCCTGAGCGGGAGAGGAGTACGGTCAGATTTGATGCAGGCACAGGGGCCAGCCCAGCATGGAGCCTGGGACCCACTGCTTCACAAAGGTGATCATTTCCCAGGAAGCTGTTCACCTCTTACTCAGCACACTATTCAGGAGTGATTTTTTCCCTTTTCTTTCAGTTTTTCTTGTATACCAGCTGTATTGAGATGCAATTTTCACAAATATAACACAAACCATCTATTTAAAGTACACAATTCAATGGTCATTACTATATTCATTGAGCTGTGCAGCCATCAGCACAATCAATTTTAGAACATTTTCTTCACACACACCCCCCCACAAAAAGCCCATACCCATTAGCAGTCACATTCCTTCCTTCCTTCCCCCAGGCCCTGGCAACTACTAACCTCCTTTCTGTCCCTGTAGATTCTGGACACTTTATACATGGAAGCATAAAACATGCGGTCTTTGGGGACTGACTTCTTCCCCATGTCTTCAAGGTTCACCCATGTTAGGTATCAGTAATTCATTCCTTTTTATCACCAAATATTATTCCTCTGGAGGGATAGGCCACATTTTATTTATCCACATTTTATTTGATGGATATTTGGGTCATTTTCACTTTGGGGCTGTTGTGAATAATGCTGCTCTGAATACCCATGTTCAGGCTCAGGTGTGGACAGATGTTCTTATGTCTCTTGTGTAGGTACCTAATAGTGGTATTGCTGAATCATATGTTAACTCTATATTTAACCTTTTGAGGAACTGTCAGACTCGTTTCCAAAGTGGTTGCCCCATTTTCCCCTTTTTACTTAATGCCTGATATATTGTCTGTGTGTGAACTGGGGAAGAGAACCAGAACAAGGAGATACAACTCAATTTAGTCTGTTTTCGCCTGTCAGTCCAGGGAAGGGTTAGCTATTATTGTGATAATACTGCAAACAAAGCCCAGATCTTAGTGGCTTACAATAACAAATATTTATTTCCTGCTCTTAGGTCTACACGTTGGCTGTAATTCTGCCGGCTCTGCTAGGAGAGGTGGGGTTTGATTGTAGTCTGTAGGTCAAGTGCATTCAGGGGCCAGTGGCTACCAAGCCCATATTCTTCCTATGGCAGATGACAGATATGCACGAGGCCGTATCAGACCACTAACACTCCTTTGGCCAAAGCAAGTCACATGGCTAAGCCGAAAAGTTAGTGGTGTGGGGAAGTTTGCTCTACCTACTTTTCTGGAAGGTTCTGCAGTGTCACATGGCAAAGTGTGTGCTTCTATAATCCTATTATAAAAATGGAGTAAAGGGCTGAGAAGAATAAGCTCGTATTCCACAGTCAATATAGAATTTACAGTACTCTAAATCAAGATGGTAAGCAGGGAAATAGATAAGAAAAGAGAAAGGGTAGAGAGATTTCCAAATTATAGCATATTTTTAAAAAATTAAGATGTGAGAAAGTCATAGTAATTTAGAAGCCATTCTTTGGAGATGCACTTTAATAAAAAGGTGGAGGTATTTTTAATTAACCTATTGATTTTACATATTCCATTTCGATGCTCATGGAGTCCTCAAATCCTTGGTACTTCACAAATAATAAAATTCAAGGATGGAAAGACCCTTCACAGACATCTCATTCTATCTGTAGAATCACTAAAAAGTGTTGAAAGATGTAAGCCTGGGCTCCAGACTGAATGGTGCCCTCTTCTTAAGGTAGCTTGGTTCTCTGACAGCCATCCTGGGTGGTTCTCATAATAATTACTTACTAATACATTCTACTTATTTCAAGACAGCCCTTAAAGGAGATGCTATCATCATCCCATTGCACAGACAAGGTACCCGGGACTCAGGAAGATCCAGGCCAAAGTCACAGCTACCAAGGGACAGATTTGAGAGTTCAGCTTGGAGCTGTCTGACTCCAAAGCCCACATGATCAGCCAAAATCCTGAATGTTTCTGGATAGAAAATCCCTGCTTCCATTGATTGTGAATCTTAGCCAGAATCCACCTCCTTTTAGTCATTCATCCTAGTTTATCTTTTTGAAGTAGGTAAAACACTCCTCTTTGCAGCGTTGCTTATACTTTGGATCTACCCAACTGATCCTCTCTCTCTCTCTTTTTTTTAAATCACAGCTATTATAAAAAGAAACCTTGACTACCATGTGAATTAGCTTAGGTTCTGAACTGATGGAGTCTGAGTCATTGGGGTTCAATCTGTTGCCTAAAAGATGCTCTACTTTATGTATGGGCTTCAATTGGCCATGCTTCTCCCTTTGGTCACAGCTTAAATGGAAGACAGCTGATACATGGAACAGAAAGTTGTTTTGTTTTATTTCAACAGTAGTAAGAACTTTTTTTTCTCAAATTAGGTGGTGTTTGTACTTATGCCTTCATAACAGGTGGGCCACTGGAAGCAAATAAGATGATTGGAAGGTACTTGGAATGGTAAGAGAGTGATGGTGAGAAAAGAAGAAGGAAAAAACATGAGAAAAGAAGAAGGAAAAAACAAAGGTGTACGGAAGGTTAATTGGTCTGAATATCTGATATGGAAGGTGAATGGAAAAGATATAGTTTATCAAGAGAGGATTATGGGGTTCTGAAAGGTGGAATTATGAAAGAGAGAAGCCTTATCAGAAAGTATAAGACAAAAACCGGTTCCTGGGAAACAGCTAATGATGAGGTTGGTGGTGAAAATGGGTACCTTGCTGGAGGGAGGAGCTAATGACATTAAACCAACCCTTCCTTAGTGAAACACCTGGAGCTTAGAATGAAATATTGAAGCACAGGCCCCATTCATTTTTGTCTCTGTATTGGTCGACATTTCATATTCAGAGAAATGCTGTCAGAATCAGAGTCTGCCAAAATGGTGGTAATAAATATCCCATGAACTCTCTCTCTATCGTCTTGGGCATGAATGGAACTCACTCAAACAGGGCTGCCATATTCAGTGGCACCGCAAAGGGATGAGTTTCTCCGTCAGACCGTAGACAGCTGTGCTATGAGAATGTTCATAAGCTGTGTGTGAGCAATTGACAAGTTGACAAAACATTGACAAAAAACAATTACTCAAGAAGCAGCACTTGGAAAGGTTGTTTGCTGTTGAGGAGATACCAAAGAAACAGAGGAATAACAAGAGAAGGTGCTATTTTTGCAAATGAACTAAAACATTATTTATCAGACTGCATCTCAAGACTCTATGTGTAAGGAAAAAGTCAGTAGATGAAATAATATACTATAATACACTAAATGAATTCCTTACATTTTATTTGTAAGATGCACTTAATTACTGGGCAGCCTTTAAAAAAAAAAAATCACTAATCACTCTCCACCCAAGACCAAAATACAGACGTTATTTTAAGATGTCTATATGCAAGTACTTGAAACAGACAAAATACTTTGAAGTGCTTAAAATATAAAACATATTTTATCAGTTTGAAATAATTACTATATTTTTAGGTATGGTCTGCATAGTCTACTTATTTTGAGAATGATTTGCTTTCTTGGGTTGGAAAATGCAAAGGAATCAGGGTTTTAGCACCACTTAACAACAACAACAACAATAAAAATATGATGATGATGATGATATAAAATAACATTTAGCTCCTATTTTGTGCCCATTAGCCATGCTAAATGTTTTATTTGTTTAATGACTCCTTGATACCTCTCTATAAGAAAGGACCTTTTATTAAGCTTTTTATAGATAAGAAGTCTGCACCTCAAATCAGTTATATTATTTTTCCAAGATCATACAGCAAGTAATCAGTGGAATCAGGGTTTGAAGATAGGTGTGTCTGAATCCATGCCCAGGGCACTGCAGATAGCACATAGGGAGTCTCCATGGGAATTAGGAAACGGTGCCTCTCCCTCAAGATACTTTTATCTCTGTTAGAAAATTGTTGTAATAAACTGATTGTGTAGACCAAGACGGCTTACCGCCACCTACCAGAAAATTGCTGTAATAAATATACAAATCTATGATATTCATGATGTGAAAGGTATTCCCTTGAAGGTGGCTCTGCCTCACTCTTTACTGATTCTCCAATTCAAATAGGAGAACATTCTTATTTTCTAGGAAAACTAAAGAAGAGAAAGTTCTCCTGCCTACCCTGCTTCAAGTTTTCCTTTTTATTCAAACTTAAGCCTTAATGAAACATTGCATTGATCTTGATATCAATTATCTATCCATCCAACATTTATTCCTTGACCACCTACTAAGGGTTTGTACTCCTCCAAGGGGATGTGAAGAGGAGTAAGAGAGAATGTCTGCTATCTAAGAGCTCACAGTCTAGGTGGGGCAATGATTAAACCCATCATTACACTGTGGAATAAAGGTCCCTGGGTTTTCTTGCAAGAACTGTCTCCAAGTGCTTGGTCATGGCCACATGGGGGAGAGTCACTGGCATCAAGAAGGAAACAAAAAGAAAAAAAAAGAAGGAAACGGATCCTGAATCTGGGTTCACGGAGAAGAAGTCTCACTGGATTATTATTACTATGGCAATTATGTTATTTTATTCCTTAATGCGTTTTGTTAGATTTTCTTTTTAATTTTTAATTTATCTCCATCTGGCATTTTTTCATCTTATTTTTGAGTTTTTAGTTTAATGAATTCATGTTCTTATCAAGTTGTTCTGTATCATGAAGCTTTTATGGGACATTTTCTTTTTTATTTATTTTTTTCTTAGAAGTGGGTTTCTGTGCCCTCTTTTATCTTCTATGTTCTCTTTTTTTCCTCTTCTTTTTAAAAATATTCTTTTCCTGTAGTATATTCTCATTCTATGTAGCTCATGGTCGTATTAATCATGCTAGGAGGTACAGACTTTCCAGTTGTTCTGATACAGTAGGGGTGACCTCTTTGCTCTCTCCTCTACTGAGGTTTCTATGATTGTCCCTCTAAGCGACTCTCTTTTCTGAGGCAATTTGATTTCTGGGGCTGAGACCAGCTTTGGTAGTCCTGCTGTGTTGCAACTCTTCATTCCACTTTAGAATAGCTTGTTTCTTTCTTTGACCACCAGTTCTTAAATTTCATTACACTAGGTCACATCCCTTCACTCTTTGGTTACTCTTAGTCATTGTTTTCTGCTGCTATTTACTTTTCTTTGTTAAAGTAATTTCATATTTGGGCAACTCCACCCCTCCCAGGCTCCACCTATTTTTCTATGAGACTGTGTGTATCTTTTTTGTTCCTAAATGACCTGCTTTCCCAACACAGTTACCTGTGACCCTGGGCTCTTACACTATAAACTTCACTTTTTCTTCTTTTCTCACGGAACATGTTTTCTTGGGCTAGGCTCATTTCCTGCTCCTTTCAGTGATACTAAAACAAACCTATGCCTCTTAATTCAAAAGCTATTGGCTGTTTTAGATACTCCTCAGATACCAGCTTCCTGTTTCCCACCTGCCATTTCCTGAAATGAAGTCCTCTTCTCTTACAATGCCCTTCTGGTTTTGTTCTCTCATTATGCTGTCTACTCATCAGAGAAATACCATTTCCCTCTTCTCTACCTCCAATCCCTTGAATCAAACCTAAATTAAAAATCTTCCCATCTCCTCAGCTTTATTCTTCTTTTCCTTATAACTTTCAACCCCCCACTGTCTTTTGGAACTGGTATTCTGTCTATCCTAAATGTGCAGTCCTGGCATAGGAAGTAAACTAAACACAGCCATGTGTGCATGTACACACACACACACACACACACACACACACACATTTTAAGGCAATGGCGTAGGCTGTGCTCTGTGTTAGCTGCCTAGTATTGAGAACTATAGCTGGGCTCTACCAGGTAGGAGAAAGGTGGTAAGGTGTTAATTTGCTTCATTGCATTGAGAAATCTGAGCCTCAAGTGGAAATTGACTCAACTAAAATGAAAACAACATTGTCATCTAGAAATCATGGTTGAATTTTAACTAAAATGACAGTGTTTCCTGATAAGTAGTTCCAAATATGAATCTTACATTAAATTCAAAATATTAGATAAACAGTTCATTAGGAGCCCTTTAGAGTAGAATCTGCCCTTTCCAGAGAAGCATTTGAAGCAAGACTATTTGGGTTTGAATCCTGCAGGTGTCAATTACAAGCTGTAAGATCTGAGCCAAGTTACTTCACCCCTTTATTGGTCAGTTTCTCTATATGTAGATTGAGGTTAATAGTAATATACACTTCATAGACTCTATTGTGAGAATTAAATTAATTAACAAATAACAAGTGGTTTTAATAGTACCTGGCTGATAGTAAATGATCCATAAGTATTAGCTGCTACTGTTATCTTCCTTTATCCTATGGATCTGGGAAACAGAAGGAAGAGAAGGGATGAGTATACATCCCTGACATTGTCCTCGTGGGTTATTCCTTCTCCTTAAAGAGTCAGGACCATCTCTGAAGCCTTCATAACAGCCCAGCACACCTAGGAGATTTTTATTATTTCATTTAACTGTTTATAATCCATTAACCATCTAAAGAGTTTCCATTATTGCACTTACTTGGTATTTTACCATTCTCTACTTTTCTGTCTCTTTCTTCACTAGTCTGTTAGTTCATCTATTTGTTCATTCTGCAATTTTTTTTTGCAGATCCACAAGGTGGAATACTTATCCTCATATTCCTTACAGAATAAAAGGCTAATAAGACACTAAACAGGTGATTATACTAGTAAGTAGTAAATTCTAATTGAGATAAGTATTGTAAAAGAAGTTTAGGGTGCTACACAACTATTTAAAATAGGGTGGCACGTAGTAGATGTTTAACAAATAATTAATGAACAGATAGATAGATAGATAGATAGATAGATAGATAGATAGATAGATAGACAGATAGGAATTTGGGGATTAACTAACTCCAACAAAGTGAGACTACTGTAATGTCCTTTGGAGACAGATGGATAATGGATGCTTTTAGTCATCTTTATCTTCTAATGATATTTTATACGACTGTGAGTGCCTTGAAAGCATATCTGTTCCACCTCCTCTGGGTCTCTGGTTACATATCCACTGAAGGAATGAATTTAATGTAAAATGTGAGCTACATTCAATATTTGAAAAAAGTAATTCTTATTTGGTTCCAACTTCCTCTATATTTATTTCCTTTCATCATAATGGCTATCTTTTTCTCATTAAAAGATTTGTTTATGCCAGGGTTGTGTTTAGAATGCTACAGCTACCCTTGAGTTTGTTTATAGGTCTCTCTGAAGACAAATGATGCCTATGCCCAATTCCTACAGACCCAGTTTGGCACAGTTAGCTATCTAACCTTTAAATTACTTCACAGAAATTTGGGAGGTGTTTTTAATTGTTGTTGTTGTTTGGTTGGTTTTGCCAGACAATGTTAGAAACATTTTGCCTAGAACTAATTCTATGCAGAATTATTCAGGGTGAGAAATGTGAAACTAAATAAGAATTATAATTCTTATTTCGTTTCTTTTCCTCCTTCTGCAAACTGTATCCATTTATTTTCCAAAGCTCTCAAACTCTTCTCTGAAACATTCCAACACTGAAGAATCCAAGCCTGCCGTTTACCGTTTTCTTTTGCATCACGAGGGAATAAGGCATTTAAACAGTATCTTACAAATTCCAAATTGGATATTGTCTCTTTGCTCCCATAAGATCTTGTGCTGGCTTCTATCAGGAGCACATGTTCTTGTCTTCTTGTAACAATCTTCCCTTGTTTATGTTGAGGGCCAGATGACAAACTTATGTACAGGAAATATAAGGTGCCTACTTTTATGCTCTGATAGCCAGCACCAGTGCTTGGCAAGTAGAAGGAATTCACTGGATAAATGTTTGCCAAATGAATGAATGAAGGAAGGAAGCTACAGACTTTCAAAGTGCAGTGTGGACAGGGTTGGCAAAACACAAAAGCAATGAAAGTTAATATGAAAATCAAGGAAAGACAAATATCATATGATATCACATATATGTGAAATCTTAAAAAAAAAGATACAAATGAATTTATTTACAAAACAGAAATAGACTCACAGACAGAAAAACTTATGGTTACCACAGGGGGAAAAAGGGGAACAAATTAGGAGTTTGGGATTAAAATATACACACTACTATATATAAAATAGATAACCAACAAAGACCTACTGTATAGCACAGGGAACTACTCAATATCTTGTAAAAACCTATAATGGAAAAATAACCTAAAAGAGTATATGTGTATATATATATATGTATATATATATATGTATATATGTATAATACATATGTGTGTGCGTATATATATGTGTGTGTGTGTATATATATATATATATATATATATATATAACTGAATCAGTTTGCTGTACACCTGAAATTTAAATGCTACAAATGTAGAGGCTGTGAATATTTTACCTGGACTAGGCTAGGCTGTGAAAATGTTTCCAAAGCCAATGATTTACAGCAACAAGACAGAAGGCGCTTCTGTTTATCCTGGAGCAAAATGGTTTTGAGGAATCTCAGCACCTAAATTGCTGTGATCAGTTGGGGGTTTCCAATTTCAATTAAAGCAGACCCAACCGGACTCCTATCTGGAAATTCTTTGTTATCAGGGAGTGCAAATTGCAGAGTAAACTTTAATGCAATACAGATAGTGCTTCTTAAAGTCTTAGGGCAATTATATTGCTTTTTCTTCTAAATGGCTTCTCGGCTCTCCTTTGTGCAAATCCTATTTGCACTGCTTTGACATATATGAGCTGTAATATTCCAAGATGCTTTGGAACCTTTTGTTCTTCTTGTTTTAGCTAGCAGATAATTTATAAATTTAAAAAACATGTCATCTTTCTGAAATCATTATATGGTCTAGGCTTCTCCCCAATTCAAACTGCCCTTCTTGTCCACCCTCCCCACTGCACTCCCCTTGTCGAAATGTAAGAAGATCTACTGTAATAAAATGATTCCTATTATTAATCTCAAAGAATGAAAATGCAGAGTTGTACTGTAATAAAATGATTCCTATTATTAATCTCAAAGAATGAAAATGCAGAGTTGAAAACAAAATACGTAAATAGAAGTTGTCATATAGCTGGAAAGATCTTCAGGTAAATTACAGAATCTTATTGTCTAGGGATCACCTTATCTCCTAAATAATCAGAGCCCCGCCAGAAACATAACACTCCCGTGGGCTGCCACAATCTGCTCCCCCGAGGGGTGGCTACCCTGGGCCTCCTGGCTGCTAAGTGTGATCTCTGCGTCTCTCCACTTCCAGTTTCGTTGGTGTGATAATTTTGGGAGAAGAGGGGCAAGCGCAGGCCAGCTGGGGCAGTAGGGAACAATACAGGATCTTCCACATTGCTGTGGCACTCCCCATGGACCCAGGCAGACTAGATAGAATCTCAGCTCTGTTTCTGTTAGAGTGGTGTGGTCCTAAACACTTCAGCTCCCTGAAAGTCAGTGTTCTCATCTGTGAAATGGGAATAACATAATCATGACTTTCAAGATTTGACCCTCAGTGTAACTCAGTTGGGGCTTTAGTAATTTGCAGTGGCTTTTTATGCCACATATGCCCCCATATAAAACAATCCTAAAACCTGCAAAAATTCTGGACAGTTAAGCGCTAAGGAGAATCATGCTTCTTCCAGTCTTTGGGGGCAACTTCTTAGTGAGAGCGCCTCTTTATCTGGAACATATCTGAGAAACTAGGACATGACAGATGATGATCACAGCCCCCCAGATAGGAATGATAAACCGCATGCAGCAGAGCTCTTGTATTTCACTTCTACCAGAGCCTGTGGACCCTGATTTGGAATCATATTTACTCTTTTTACACATTTACAAAAGGCTTGGTTACCTGGTTTTCTAAATGATGGGAGATTAGAAACAACAAATAAAAGAGAGTGGGGTTTGTGCCAAGGTGAACCAACAGAGAAGAGTCAGGTGATGATACAACAAAGAGGAGACAGAATCTCTTTTTTTTTCCTTCCTTCTCCCCCAACATAAGAATTGGAAAGCATGGTTGATATAGATGTAAACATCCCCACACACCTTCAATAGCACTTCAGGGCATGACTGCATTCCAACACTAACCAAGAACAGCACATACATGATACACTTTCCATCACACCCTTCACCTGTGTCTAAAGCAGACATCACAAGTCAATCCTGATACTCTTAATTGATGTTAGTACAAGACATCCTCGTATTGGCTCCTGAATCTTTTCTCAGTCTTACTCAGGCATGACCTACCAAGACTTTGAACTAAATCCATGAGCTGACATCATTTACACTCTCCATGTAATGACTATTTAAAAGGATAGGAACATGAGTAGCCACGTTTGAGAGAGGTTTTTTCTGATGTTGGGGGAGATGGTAAAAAAGATTTAACTCATTGAATGATGCATAGGATTTTGTTAAGCATTAAAGTTGAGAAAGGCCTTCCCTGAAGTTATTTTTCTCTTCCTACAATTATTAGGAAGATGGAGCATGGCAAATCAATCTGAGGCAAACTCACTGGCTGTTAATTTGGGTTAAAATCAATTACTTTGGGCCAGGGTTTCCATTGTAGCTAAAGGCATGGTGAACCACCCCAGAGACATTCTAAGTCAGATGACACCCTCCCATGTTGCTAGGATCCTCTTTGGAGGTTTGGGGGCATGAGATAAAGGAATGCCATTTTTTAAGGTTCCCTGGAATTCACATAATCCTTACAAAACAATATTTTGATGAATGGAGTCAGAGGAATGCAACCCGTATGTTTCTGATTCATGTCGAGTTTATGAGAGTTTACAAGTTAAAGGAAGAGGTGCTAGGCAAGATGTATCCTCCAATTTCACTAAACCCCAAACATCTGAAACAGAGCCTACTTTTCCTTTCCTTGTGTTTAACCCAAAGCTCATAGACTTTTTGGCCCATTCAGGAATATTTCTAATCTTCCCTGGGATTTTATGACCCACAAGGGGATAAGGATGTGTTTCTCTAGTGGTGTGAGCACAGTGAAAGGGGCAGATTTCAAATTGTAAGTTGCTGGTGTGTGTTCATTTCACGTCAGTTACTTGGCCCTCTGTCTGCAGGGGCTGGTGATCAGGCCAGTCCTCAGAAGTCAGTTCTCCCACTCCTTAATGGAATGTGTAGCAATTCACTAAAAGGGCCAGAGCATCATGTCTTTGTGTGTGCAGGCACATTTCAGGGGCAAAGCATTTGGTCTTTTTACATGGGGTTACTCTGCCTCCCATGCTTTCCCCTCACATTTGTATATTCATTTCAAGAATGTATTTGACCCCCTACAGTGTGTATTTGGGATACAGAAATGAATGCTATAGGCTATAACTCTCAGTTAATAGGAAAGAGAGACATAGATACAGATCATTATAATACAGTGTGATGCATGTTGTATCAGGGGAAATACCTGTTGTTATGGGAGGACACAGGTGGCTTCTCTGACATAGTCTGGGATACTGGGATGGGGGCAGGTCACCAGATGCCAGTAAAGATTTCCTGCAAGAAATGATCTGTGAACTGGGTTTTGAAGTATGTGTAGGAGTTCACCAGAAAGATAAATAATTGTGGGAAGGATAAAAGGGAGATCGGAGAGATAGCAGTCTTGGTGGGAGGTGCAGCATAGGTGAAACACTGAGGACTAAGAAAGCATGGGATGCTTGGAGGCATTGCTAGGCAGGTAATATTCGCCAGATCATGAGGCACCTTTCATTTGCCACCCTGGGCAATGAAATGGAAACCCCTTGCGTTCCAAGTGGCTGGTGGGGCCCGTTATGTGAAGGACCCTCAAAGGCTCAGATCTGAGATGGGACTTGAACATAGATTCAGGATGTAGAGTGTAGAACTTGGGTGGAGTATGTAGGGGTGCTCAGATATCCAACACTTTTCAATCCACCTGTGTCTAGCCACTGCCCCTGTGTATTCCTCAGGCCCTGTAATTGGCCTGCCTACTTCCCCTTACACTGCCCAAACATACAACACAACTTGCCCCTCACCCCAAGCCAGTGTACCACAGAAAGAGCTTCACACACTTCCCTGCACCCAGGATCCTCTCTGCCTCTGAAAGAAACAAGTCACAACCCTCTTTTTCGTAGAACGCAGAGTTGTCAGGGCTCTGGCACTGGAGGGGAAGCCTTCAGGTGGTGAAAAGAAATTGTGTAAGTGGCTCTGAAAGCCAGCATCCCCGTTTCTGACTCATGTTCTCTCAATGGGTCTCTCCTATTGCTTTCCACCCATGGCTATTATCAGGCTCTCCAAGGGAATACCACCCAGTTTACCCTTCAACACTCTGCACCAATTAAAGATTCTCAAACACCACCACCAACTACAAAAGTCACTTCTGTCTCGGTTCTGGTTAGATCATTAGCATCTTTGCGATTTTCTCCAAAACTTTACCAATCAGCAAGGAAGTACACATTCAAAATAAAGAGAAACTCAGTTGAGTGACACAGTGTAGCTTCCTGGTGCTATTATAATTGGGGCTCCTCCTAGGCTTCACAAGGCTCATCCTAGTCCACCTGTTATTAATAAGACAGAACAATGACCACAGAGACTGGAAGCCCGTGCATGAGTTAGAAGACGCCCCCTTTGGGTGGATATAGCCAATTTCAGTTTACTCCTGCCCATTGCAGCCTGGTACCTCTGTGCAGTGCCCAAACTATACAATTGTATTTGGTGCCCTGGCTACAGTCTAGCCCCAGAGGGCTGCTGCGATACTTACTAGACTCATCACGTCTCAGTTCTTGACCAGTGCACACCTGGGCTCCTTTGTAGAGCCCAGAAATGGTGGAGAGTGAAAAGGTAAACCTTTGTAATTTCTTAACCAGCTTCTTTCTGCTCTTTCTTCTTTCCTCAGCTCCCAGACTTGTTGCATTATGCTCCATTGTGGGTCAGTATTGGGATGAGGTCCCAGAACACGGCCTTGCAATATTACAAAGTTAATACAGGTGTCCGAAGGCCACTGTGACACAGAGAAAGAGTTCAGCGCTTAAGCTATGAGGTCAACCAAACTAAGATGGTATATCAGTTAAATATTGCTATGTAACACATTGGCCCAAAACATAGCAGTTTAAAGAGCAAACATTTATCATCCCACCATCTCTGTAGTTCAGGAATCTGAGTGTGTCTTGCTGGATGCCTCTGGATCTGTCTTTCTCACAAAGCTTTAGTCATGATGTCAGCTGGGGCTGCATTTATCTCAACACTCAACTGGGGAATCTGCTTCCAAGCTCACTCCCATGACTGTTAGCAGATATAGGTCCTTCGTGTCTGCAAACCATAAACATCCTCCCATAGTGCAGTTCGCACATGGCAATTGGCTTGCCTCCGGGTGAGCAAACGATACAGGGCAGCCATGATGAAAGCCACAGTCCTTCTGTAACCCAGTCTCAGAAGTGGTATCCCATCACCTCTGCCACATTCTGTTGTACTGCCAGAAGAAAGTCACTAAATCCAGCCCACACTCAAGGGCATAGGATTACACACAGGTATGAAAACCAGAAGGTGAGCGAGGATAGTTGGGGGCCATCTGGAGTCTGCCTACCACACTAGGAATCCTAACTCTTTGTCACTTAGTATCTGTGTGAACTTGAGCCAGTCATCTAATCTTTCTGAGCCTTGATTTCTCCATCAATAAAATGGAGACGATTAATGTAAAGGACTTGATATATAACACATAGCAGCTAAAAATAATCGTGATGATGAAAGCAATGGCGATGATGATAATGATGAATGTTAGTTTTTCTTTTCTTCTTTTCAGAAGGTAAAGGAAGGTCCCAGTGAGCACCTAGTGGAGGAGTCATTTGTGTAGAAGGATGTACTGGATGGATGAGTCTAATGTTTTTAACATTCATCACCCATTTTCTCCTCTCTGGAGGAGAACAGAGGCACACTGTCCCAGTAATATGAACCACACCAATAACTTCCACATTCACTTCTGGGCCTCTCAATGATTATTTACTTTCCAGGAGCTTTCAAAACATAAAGTAGGGGCTTCCCTGGTGGCACAGCGGTTGAGAGTCCGCCTGCCAGTACAGGGGACACGGGTTCGTGCCCTGGTCCGGGAAGATCCCACATGCCGCGGAGTGGCTGGGCCCGTGAGCCATGGCCGCTGAGCCTGCACGTCTGGAGCCTGTGCTCCGTAACGGGAGAGGCCACAGCAGTGAGAGGCCCGCGTACCGCAAAAAAATAAAAAAATAAAAAAGTAGCAAATGGAACGTGGAATTATGGTGGGGTGGGCATGACACTGAAGGGAATAAGCCTTTAGTCACTGGCCTCCCAACCTGACTTATGGAGTTCGTCTCACTGCCAGGAAGCCCTGACTATGAACATGCAGCCATCGGGGAAGGAGACATTGAGAAGAGTGGGTATTTTTTCACAGAGTCTCCCCAGGTTTCTTTAAATAGTGGCAGCAGCCTTTAATACAGCTAAGAGGCAGCCCTCTGTGCTCAGCCTCCTCGCAGTTCTTGGGGAATCTTGTCTGTAAATCCAGCTCTCCCTTTATGGCCATCCACACAGATCTGTTTTCTGCAGCATTTTCATCTGGCTGTTGGCATCCCTTCAGAGTAGAGGACAAGAAAGGTATTCTACTGAGGCTCATGTGTGTTAAACACACAGTCAGCTGACCTTCACTGAGAGTCTCTCTTCTGAGGACCTCATCTAAAACTCACTACACTCAAGATAAATGACTATTATCATTCCCATTTTACAGACGAGGAAACCGAGGCACAGTGAGGAAAAACAGATTGTCCAAGGTCACACAGCTAGTAAATGGAAAGATGTTTATGATGATTTGCAATAAAATGAAATTTTGCCCAGAGTTGGCCACTGGAAAAGGGTATAAATTGTACTTGCTTGATTTTTCCCAGAGAATCTGGCTAGGTTCCAAGCACTGGATTGGAGCACAGAGCTAGTAGGATTTCAGAATCAGGTCTTTTCAAAGTTGTCAACATATGCTACTCACTCCTGACCAATTTCATACTTTAGGCTTTATAATATGTCTCCCAAGGCAGCACACTGAGAGTGAGTTCAGTGACATCTGACATTGTGCTACTGCAAAACAGTGAGAGAAAGAATGAGATGCGGGCAAATGAAACCCAGGGGCTTAGATTGGTAGTGAAGGTTAAATCTCACATTCCCTGGGTGGTCCAATAACTGATGTGCATTCTGATTGGAATGCAGAAGTTTGGAGTTGTGGATGGGGAGAGAGCATTAGATGTTCTAGCCAGTGTGGGACTTTGGACAAGCCATTTAGCATCTTTAAGCCTTACCTCCCTCATTTGTACACGTGGGTTAATAAGAGTTGCCACCTCATATGGTTGTGCTATCAATAATTTAAGATACTGCACAAAATCTTGGTTCAAATATGCAGCGTTCTGACCACTACCTTGTAGCCTCTCAGGATTTCAGTTCCCTGTCCTACATCAACCTATATCAGAATGGGGGTGTTGCGCAAGATGGTCTCCACAGCCCCTTCCAACTGGGCCATTTTGTGATCCCAGGACAGAGCAGAAGGGAGCAAGAGTTCCATGTAGATGTTGTCAGGAGCGGGAGGAATGTGCCTTCCTAAGAAGCTTTTGACATTCTTTACAATAGAGGATGCTATCCCAGGTGAAACTGCATAGGCAGATCAAGAAGGGCTTCCTGTGGCTAAAAGAAGCCACAGAAATGGGTAGGCTTCGGGACTGTGGTTAAGCTTCTGTGAGTTTTCAGGGCAGCTCAGACTGTTTCCAGTGTGAAACCGTGCCCAGGATTCAGAAGACTACCACACAACGACTTTATTGCTTTTGTGTTTTCCCCAGTTGATAAGCTGACGTATTCATGGATGAGAACTCAGTGAGCGTCGGAAATCCTGGCTGCTGGGTCTAACTCATTCATTCACCAAGTGCATATCCAGTCTGCCCTGTCCCTGGTGCTGTGGGGATACAGCAATGAAACAGTTGTAGTCCCTGCCTTCAAAGAGCTTATGATCAGGTGGGGACCAAGAAAACTGTTCAGTGCAATGTGAGATGTGCTCTATTACTGGAGAGGAGAAGAAATGGCAGAAGCATTGCTAAAAGACACGTTCTCCAAATGTCCTGGAGGTGGTTTTTAAAGAAGTAATTAACCAGAGGAAGGTAATGGTATTCCAGACAGATGGAATCTCGTGAACTAAATTGCAGAAGCAAGGGAGAGTTGTCAGATTTAGAGGAGCAGTAAAAAGTTCTGTCAGAGCCAAGACTGTGTGTCTTTTTGTGACGTGGGCTGGATGGTAGGGACAGGAGAGAGGCGGGACAGGATGAGGAGAAACAGAGATGCAGGGAAGTAGTAAGAAATGAGATCAAAGAGATAAGCAGGGACCAGGTCATGAAAGATCCTTGAAAGTCATATTAAAGAGTCTGGACTTCACCTTGAAGGCAACTCGGGGGAACCATTGAAAGATTTCAAAGACTGTTGAACTTGGCAGATACTTTTGGCAGATGGTTAAACTAGATGATCTTTAAGGTCCCTGTAGATTTAAACCATCCCCAGCAGATACTATTGTATTCTCTTTGAGATGCTCTCCAAAGAAATAAGTGATTTAATATTTTAAAAATAGCCAGTTGCACTTTTGTAGCCTTTATTCACACGATGGCATCAATCTAGCAAAATCTTCATTGTTCATCTATTATGTGGCTGACCCCGTGCTGGGTGTGTTGCGGGATTCATTTGTGCATAAAGTTAAATAAAAATGTGAGGGACACATAACTGCCCTACACAATAAAAGAAATGGCACAAGATGTATTATTGATTGATTGATTTTGGAGTCAGACATTCTAGATACATGAACTCTATCTGTCTGAGCCTTGGTCCCTTTATCTATAACATTGGGATAATAGCAGTGTCTACTGTGTAAAGTCATTGAGAGTATTAGAGGAGATGGTACAGTTAAAAAAAAAACCTAATCCAATGACTGGCACGTGATAAGAACTTAAATTTAGTTAGCTATTAACATCATTCTTGGTAGCAGTAGTACTGGTACCTTTGTGAAGCTAAAACTGGCAGAAAAGGTGTGGATAACAACAGTGGAAGGTTTTCACTACTGTTACATTACCAGCTGCAATATAATCTCTTATATTAGAACACCTCAAATTCGGGATCATGGTAATTTGATTTAGTATGAAATTCTCTTCTCCATGGGACCAAAAACAGTTTGCTTCACAAGTGAACAAAGGAAAGTCTGGTGATGGTAGAGGGGATGGGGGTGTTAAATGCTCATTAAAAAAAAAAAAAAATATATATATATATATATATCTCAAGTACTTTAAGCCACTTCTAGGCATATATGCCACATGATAATTATAAATGTAGCCATACTGATCTATTCAAGTATATCCAAGTATCACTTAAATTGGTAGCACTTGATAGCCATTGAGAAAAGAGCATGTTTAAAACAATAAAATGGCATTTCTTTGCAGAACATTTTGTCCTTTTTATTATTTGGCATGTCTTTTTCCCCCTTGCTTTCCTCCAGTTACTCTCCACGAGTGTTATTTTTGCTAAATTCATAGCAGTCATCATTTATTTATTTATTCAACAAATATTTATTGAGTCCCTGCTCTGCGCCAGGAAGTAGGCTGGGTGCTGGAGATACAGAAATGAACAAAAAGACAAAGGTCCTCCCTCTTGGAACTTACATCCTAGTCATAGGTTTGGCTTTGGCATATGCAACAGTGATAATCTTTGAGATAATCTTTGATTAAAAGTGTCCAGAGATAGGTACAGAAAAATAAACATGGAGAAATGGGACATTGGTAGATTGTGTTAAATCTGATGGACTTCAGAATTTAGACCATTACAACAGAATTTAGACCATTACACAAGATCACAGACCTGAGACAACAGCTTTTTTATGACATTGTTTTTGTAGAGGTTTTGATTGAGTCTCAAAAATTATACGAATGACTCTTTTTGCACATAGAGATTTGAATGTTTTCCCCATTAACGAACACATGCTTTCACCCCACACCAGATCCATAAAATTCCTTCTTAGTTCCTCAGTGATGTGATACGAATATTAACAGAGAAAATTAAGCACTACTGGGCTGTTACCAAAAACAGTCATAGAAATTGAAAACTGGGAAATATTTAAATCCAGATCTGTCCCAAGGCTCAAAACCCTTAATAACTTGTCTGCTGAACTCTAAAGTTTTCATTTAAAACTGCCATATGAAGTTAGCCAACAGCTGTTGTTCTTGATACCTTGTCTTTAATCCCCAAGGCCTCCTGAAGACTCAAGGGACTTTGGGTGTGGAGAGGAAATTATACCAAAGCTATTGCCTGTGACTTGAACCACTGCCTCATCTCAGTGATTTGTTGTTTGTACCTGTCTGGGCTTTCTTTTTTTAAGCATGTGTCTACTTCATTTATGTCATTCAACCAAGAGGTATCGAAGGCCTCCTGTGTGCCAGACGTTTATAGTTTTTGTTTTTCTCTCTATTTGTTCCCCTTGAAGTATATAATCCAGTCTGTGGTTTCTCCGAATTTCAATAAGCATTCACTGTTGGTTCCAACTGGTACCTGACTCCTCTGTCTTGAGACTAGAATGTTGTATAGTACCCTGGACTGAAATCTTGTCTTGGTTACTGCTGTAATTACTCTGAAAGGTAACATGGGACTGTACACATAGTAGGTGCATGAAAAGCATTTGTAAAATTGAATTGTGTTGAAATTTGTTTGCTACCTGCCAACTATTTGTCCAGTGAATTGAGATTCCAATGAATGACACATTTTTTAACACTTACAGTTCTAAACCAATTGAGCAGTAAGACAAAGGAGATGTCAGATGTAGAAGACTCTGTAATTCTGGTACAAATACTCTTTGGAGAACATGCCTTCTATCTAGAGGCAAATGGCTTTCCTAATATTAAATCCAAGAACAAGTAGACTTACCCACCCGGTCACCAGCATTGCTTGTCATGTCTCACTGGAGAAACTGAGCAAAACACACAATTCCTGTAGAGCTTGTAGCCAAGAAAAGGAAGAGGAAGGGGTGGGGCTAGGGATGCCCAATTACTCCTTCTAAACTTTAAACTCTCCGATAAGATTTCGCAAGTCCCTGATTCCACCAGGTGGATTGAACAAAAAGGCAAAGAGAGGTGAGGGCTATCACCTTAACGGGGATTCCTCCACAAGGAAGAACTCTCAAGAGTCTATAACACTGCCTGGCAATATCAGTTCTCTGTTTCTTTCCAGAACGCGCTCCTTACCTATTTATTCCCTGTCTGTGTTTTTTGTATCTGTCTTAGGCTGCTATTGGTTTCTCCTTCCAATTCACCTTCTTTTAATTCCAACTCAGAACTTCCTTCCTTCTTGCCTGATTTCTCTCACCTGCACCTTCCACACAGGCTCATCCCTTTTCCTGGATCATATCTTCCTGGTTTGGCTTCCTAATCCCAGTCTACCTGATCAGCTCCTGTCTTCCAACTGTGAAAGACCCAATGTGATGAACGAATACATCAATTATTTAGCAACTGTGCCAAGTGCTATTTTGGACATTCACGATGTAGCGGTGAATAGATGTGGTCTGTTTCCTAACAGAACTTTGAGACACCCAGAGGCTAAGAGATGTAGCAGACAATTATATCCCAACCCTCATAATCCTTCAGGCAGAGAAAGCATGCCTCTGACGTATGCAAGATTCTCCTCGCATTGGCTACAGATATTAAAATATGAATTTAAACTGTTTTCAGTGGTGTTTAAAGGGCTGATTTAATGGTTATTCATGGGCTTCCCTGGTGGCGCAATGGTTGGGAGTCCTCCTGCTGATGCAGGGCACACGGGTTCGTGCCCCGGTCCGGGAAGATTCCACATGCCGCGGAGTGGCTGGGCCCGTGAGCCATGGCCACTGAGCCTGCGCGTCCGTAGCCTGTGCGCCACAACAGTGAGGGGCCCACGTACCGCAAAAAAGTAAATAAATAAATAAAATGGTTATTCATAATTTTTATTTGCTGTCTTCACTTTTTTTTCTTTTTAAATTTTCTCTATTAACTTCTCTGGTCAAAGAAGGAAAAAAAAGAATCAAACCTTTCCAAAGTCTTATGCAGCCAGGAAAAAAAAAATCAAAGATATCCACCAGCATCTTGCAAAAACAAGAGGGAGTTTGGGGTTTATAAAACATATGCTTGACAACTGGTATTATCCACTAGCGAGATATTGTTCGTATCACCACAGCCTGAAATTGCACGAATGATCATTCAGGTTATCAATTCACACATGCTTACAACGGCCTGTTGGCTCTGGGAATTACTTTCTTGGATTACTGCAAATCCCTCATCTCCAACAAATTCATCATGCAAAGTCCCCACTATAATGAACCTTGGGTAAAGCTCAGCACGCAACTGTATTTTAACATGTTAAGTGGAGTGTGGGTAGTCTTAGAATTATAACAGTTGGGGAATGTTAGAAAAGAGACGCCACCTTTCTAATCTGTTTCCCAGAGTTATTTCGACACACGGCCCCACGGCAGTCTCGGTTGTTTGAAATTGAAGTGTTTGTCCTCTCAGCAGAAGTGCCTCCAGGGGAGGCTCCCGCCTGGTGGTATGAACTTCCCTTGATCAGTGTCTGAACCCAGGACTAATCAGCAGGGTAAGTCTAGTGGAGTTTCCGGCAGGATAGAGGTGGTCAGCTGTTACCTAGTTGCCAGTAAGTGGAAGTTTTTGCTTTTGTTTTTACTTTCTGAGAATCCTATCCATTCTCTTGGCAACGCCTCATGGAGGAAATTGGTGATAACAACCGGCAGCTATGAGATGCCACATCCCAGTACTCAATGCCATGATCATTCTCATGTCTGTCAAGAGGAGCAGACTCTAATCTACCAAGCAGAACTCCATGTCACATTCACTCAATGACTATATGTGTGTGTACATAGGTACATATACAGGTATACATATACATACATAGATACACAGCCATCTACATGCCTACATACACACACACACACACACACACACACACATACACATATACACATAGAGAGAGAGAGAGAGAGAGAGAGAGAGAGTAGGGGGTGGCTGTTATTGGGTGCTGAGTGCTGGGGTCAGTCCTACTGTGAAACTAGGCAGATATAGTTTCTGTTCTCATGGAACCTACATTCTAAAAGGACACAGAGACAATTCAAATCAAGTAGTCTTGGAATAGGATCTAGGGATTATCTGCAACCAAAGCGCCTGGGATACTTGTTAAAAATGTCAGACCCTGGCCTCATCCCAGTCCTGCTGAAACAGATGCTTTTGGAGGTGAGGCTTGGGAATCTTTATCTCAACATGCTCCTCAAGTTGTAGTCTGTTTGAGAACAACTAGAATGTGATAAATCCTATGACAGAGAAGGGTAGGTTGTCAAGAGAATTTACAGGAGATACACCAAACCAGCTTAGCCTATGGAAATTAGAGAAGACGCCCCAGAAGAAGTAGTTCTCAGGTTGGGAGCTAAAGAAGAGAAAGAGTTACCCAGAAAAAAATAAAGGAAGGAAGAAGTGTCCGCAAGAATGGCCAGCAAAGGGAAGCCAGAGAGGCTATGGGGAGATTTTTCAAAACATACCACCCTCGGGAACTAAGAGACTCCTGTGAATAGAGATCAGTGTGGTATTTTCTCCATTTGTAATGCTTCCAATTTAACAGAAGACAAGGCTTTCCTTGGTATCCTGATAAGCTGCATCCATTAGCTTCACTTCCCTCTTCCTGTGCTTATTTCTTTCCAATGATGACAACACCATAGAAACCTGAATTGATGTTTGGACATATTGCAGGAGCCAGACCTCAGATCTGGAAACTTCCATGTGGTACTCTCAGGAACACTGAATCCCTGACCTCATGCCGGGTATTAGGGTTGCCACCAGTGGAATGGATGATTTCACGTTTCTACACAGAACCAAGAAAGTCCTGAGAAAGTGGAACTTCAAACATCTATAAACTGATGGTCTATTTCTCCACTGGATGCTACCCACTTCTTAATTTTATGTTTGTTCAGGATCCAGCTTACTGAGGTCAATTAAAGTCAGGAAAAGATGTCGGTTTGATTTAGTAAAATTGGATTCTTTGTCTCCCTTGGGTTTATCTCCTTGGGCTGGGCTGTCATTTGAATTTTATGTTTTTGTCCTTATTTCTTCAGACCATTTTTTTTCTGGGAAGTGTTTTTCAGTGTTACACTCGCTCTATCTGTTTGCAAGGAAGGTGTTTGTTTCTATAAAGTGCCTGTCCTGTCTGATCTCCATCATCTTTACGGTCTTGCATTCTGTCGCCATGGCTCATGTCTGGCTGTGGTTTATGTTTTGACAGGAGTTTGTTATAAAGCTGGGGAATCACAGCTCTGGCTTTGCCTTTCAAACTTTCTTCTTTACGGTAGTCATAAACCCATGCTGTTAAAATGTTCCCTCTGAGGGAGGGGGTGAAATTCTGGTAACAAAAGACTTGGGAGAAAAGAAAAAAGAGAGAGGGGGAGGAGGGGAGGGAGGGAAGGAGAGACAGAGGGAGGGAGAATTTTGTAGAGGTGCTATTAAAGTAGCCAGGTACCTACCAGCGTTATTCAAATGTAAACTACAAAAAGAATACGTAGAGTTGTCAAAGATTTGAGAAAATAATGACACAAAGGCAAGAGAAATGCAACTAGATTACCGTGCTGTGCTGTTTTTTATCTCTGGGATCTTGGACAAGTTGGGCAGTGCAGACCAGTGAATGAAGTTAGCCCCCGAGTTTGCTGGAAAGGGAGAGAGCAGGGCAGGGACAGCCCCTGAGCCCTCTGTCCTCAAAATCAGCCATCTTGCAAGTTCCTTTGTGAAAATGCTTAGAATCATCTTGTTTTTTGTGTCAGTGGTGGAAGATTTATACAGTGAGGGGGTGTCTGGATGTCAGCCTTTGTTCTTGCCTTCAGTAAGCAAGTAATGAGGACTTGCTATATTCAAGGCCCTAACGCTGCATCCCTAGCTGGTGGAGTTACTGAGCACTGTTGTGCCCTGGGAGCTCAGCTAGACACTCAATGTCATTTTTTTCTATTTCAGTTAATCCCCAAGGTCATATGGAAAGGAAGTAAAATTATCCCCATGTAACTAGTTTATGATCAGCCACTTAGGTACGTAACACACGTGTATTGACATGGAGGGGTGAGGTCTGCAGAGAAAAAGGACAGGTGGATCCATTCTCATTAACTATCTTAAACGGCGGCTCCCTGTAGCAACAGAAGTGGGTTTGGCCCTGTTCTGTCTGATTTCACAGCCTGTGTCTCTCATGCTACCCCAGGCTGATTCTTCTCTAGCCATCTCGTGAGGAAGAAAGAGGATGAAACACAGCACCAGCTCACTTTACAGGAAGCTCTGGGGACCTTTTATTGAGCAGGCAGTGGAGAGTTATGTCCCTGATTCCCCAGCCTGGGAAATAGCTCGGGAGATGCCTCTAGATGCCAACTGCAGCCATCCCGCAGCTCCTGTGCAGCCCGGAGTAACTCCCACCCAACACAAGTTCTCCTGGTGGCCTTGTCTCCCAGACCCACAAGCCTCACTCGCGTGAGTGCCTGGCCAAGGGTTTCGGTGTCTCTGTCCCACCTTCCCATTCACCACATGCTCACCACACTTTCCCCTCGCTGCCTCCCACACAGAAGTTATTTGGGAATGTGGCTGCCCTTCTCTCCTTCCTTCCATTCATCCTCCATCTCCCTTCCTTTTTTCTCTTTCTAGCGTTTATTCACTGTGTATTGAACACAAAGTCAATACTCGGGTATGTTCCATGTTATTTAATCCATATAGAAAGCTACCACTAATAACAATGATAAAATAATAAAATAACTATTATCAAGGTCTTTATGTGCAAAGTTCAGCCATTCAATAAATATTTAAGTGCCTACTCTATGTTCCATATTGCTCTCAGTTCTGAGAATATAGCCAGGAGCAAACAGATACAGTTCCTTCCTTCTTGGAGCTTGTATTCTAGTGAAGGAGCAGATAATATACAAATATAATATGTGGTCAATGCTATGAAGAAAAATTAACTGGGGTATGATTAATAATTCATCGCCTAATTAATAGCCAGAGGTGAGAGCATTCTGTGGTTGATTTTATGTGCTCTCTACAGAATGCCTGTGAGGCTGGCCCTGTTCTCATCCTCACCTGGCAGATGAGAAACCCAAGGTCAGGGTGATGAAGTAACTTGTCCAAGGTCACACAGTGGCAGAGCTGGGATTCAAGTTCAGGCCGAGTGGCTCCAGGTCCACGCTCTTGACCCCATGGCCCACTCCAGGGAAGAGATCAGGGCTAGTAAGGCCTGGGAGCAACAAGGCCAGGAGGGTCCCTGAGCCTTTTTGTCAGTTCTTAATAGTGACAGAGGAGAAAGAGGGGAGTGAGAGAGAAGCCAGAGCTGTGTGCATCAAGATGCAGTGGACCTGCTCCAGCTCCCGTGGTCCAGGAGACACCTGGAACCCCCATCTCCCAGTAAGATGGCACCTCTCCTCTTGGAGGTGATGGAGTGCAGACAGAGGCCAGAAGTGTCGTTTCATCCTGGGAGGTGAAGCCACAGTCCCCTCACTGAAAGAGGATGGGCAGCTTCAGGGAAAGAGCTATTGGATAATGGTAGAAAGTGAGGGTTTTTAGCTGTTTAACCCACGAGGGACATTAGCCCCATGCTGGTAACTGGGTACCAAGACTCAGACCCATCCCAGAACCCACAGAATGCCCAGAAGCTGCCTTATCTTGCCTAAATCCTCTGATTTTTCTGAAAATCTGCACGCAGCATGTCAGATTCCAACAGCTGGCACCCACGTGGTTTTACCAGACCTGGGTAGCTGCAGTTGGGCTGTTAAGTCCTGCTGCCAGAAAGCCTATGCAACATTGAATTCACTGTCAGAATCGCTGTTCCTTTCCTTGTAGACACAACCTAAGGGTCAGAAGCACAGCCCCCAGTGGACTTCGGTGGAATGTGAAGCTGACCCTTTTACTGCTTCTCATTTCCAAGGATTTTTACTTCCCTGTAAAATGCCCCTGGAATGCTGACTTGACTTGCTGATGGTGTCTTTTCTTCCTGTCTTCCTGTCTTCCTTCCTTCCTTTCTTTTTCTTTCTTTCTCCCTTTCCTTCCCTTCCCTTCCCTTCCCTTCCAGCCCCCTCCAACTAAGTCTCAGATGAGATGCTTTTTTACTTGTAAAATTCAAAATTAACTTTAATCCCAAAAACAAATCTGTCAAAATGACTAGTCTCTGATCCTTAATTATCTGGACTAGAATATTCAGATATGAAAATTCCCTATATGGGACCCTAAAACCTTTTTTTCTTCTTCTTGTGGTTTTGGTTCTCCAGCCCTGAGTTTTGAAAGTGGATTTACCTCTGTATTAGAAACCCACGTGTATACATAACCAGTTTGGGGTTGACAGCCTGTCTAAACAGACATGCTAAGTCCACCTCCATCCATTTGCCAAATGTCTCTTAAGTAGCTATTTATGTCATGAATGCGCTGTGATACTGAGATGATTGAGAAATGTTCCCTGCCTTCAGGGAATCACAGTCACTGATGGAAAGACAATAAAATGAAGGGTTCCAGTACTGCAGTGTAAGCCATACAGTCTGTGCACACACAGTGTTATGGGAGCAATGACATGCATTAAATGCTTAGCAGAGTCAGTGCTAAGCACTTTGCATGCATGATGTTATTAATACCTGTTCACTGAATTCGTGACTATTCTATTCCCATTTGACAGATGAAGACAGTGAGGTGTAAAGAGCATAAATCGTTTGTTCAAGGTCACAAAGTGAATAAATGAACTTTCACTGCAACATCCAATTTTAAAATCACTTTAAGAATACCAAGGAGATGAGAAAACCATAATTCAAAAAGAGTCATGTACCACAATGTTCACTGCAACTCTCTTTACAATAGCCAGGACATTGAAGCAACCTAAGTGTCCATCGACAGATGAATGGATAAAGAAGATGTGGCACATACATACAAAGGAATATTACTCAGCTATAAAAAGAAACAAAACTGAGTTATTTGTAGTGAGGTGGATGGACCTAGAGTCTGTCATACAGAGTGAAGTAAGTCAGAAAGACAAAACAAATACTGTATGCTAACACATATATATGGAATCTAAAAAAGAAAGAATGGACTTGAAGACACAGGGAGGGGGAAGGGTAAGCTGGGATAAAGTGAGAGAGTGGCATGGACTAACATATACTACCAAATGTGAAATAGATAGCTAGTGGGAAGCAGCCGCATAGCACAGGGAGATAATAAGCTCGGTGCTTTGTGACCACCTAGAGGGGTGGAATGGGGAGGTCGGGAGGGAGGGAGATGCAAGAGGGAAGAGATATGGGGGTATATGTATATGTATAGCTGATTCACTTTGTTATAGAGCAGAAACTAACACACCATTGTAAAAGAATTATACTCTAATAAAGTTTAAAAAAAAAAAAAGAATACCAAGGAAAGAAGTGGAAAACTCAGAGGGAAAAAGGGATTCTCCACCACAGGATATGGTGCTTTAGCTAAAATTTGAGGATGCCTAAGACTTGGGATGAAACAGAAGAGGGAGGACTCGGATATGCCAGGCAAAGGATGCTGCGTGAGCAAAGGTTTCAAGGTGTGCTGAGCACGGAAGCAGGAAGGGAGCGGGTGAGGTTGAAATGGTGGGTACAGCCAGTTTATTATTTTAATTCTACAAACCTTTCCGACGACTTCAAAATCCACTTTAAAGGGTCATGTTTTATTAGCTTCTATTTTAGTGACCACTTGACACCTTACAGGGAACGTCTTGTATAATATCCAGCCCTGGGAGAGGGCCCAGTTTTATCCACGTTTGCCTCTGTCTCTGCAGAGAGGAAATCATCTCTTTTGCATCTCTTGGCATTGCTAAAGGTAGCTGAGTCCTGGTTTCGATTAAGTTTGAAATCACACACATATGTCTGTTTCTCAGGCAACATTTCTTTAACCCAGTTGAATTGTGCTGATATTAAAACACAAAATTGAATGACTTGTGGTGTCTCCATGGGTTTGAGTTTGAGAAGGCCCAATAAATCATATTGAAATAATTTCATAAGAATTCTTGATGTTTGGCACCTTTGAAAAATCAAGGAATGGAATTTTTTTGCTTCTCTAGTCTGGAGTAGTTTGGTTTTGTTTATGTTTTTTTTCCTTTAGTCAAGTGAAGGGGTTTTGGGTAGAAAGATCCAGAAAACGGCAAACCATCTGAAAATGTCAGATGTGGATGGTTCACTTGGAGCAGTAACCCCATGAGCTAGAAGTCTGTAATTAATTACTTAATTTCATCATCTACATGTAGAGAAAGCTTTGCGTACTTTAGGGCTGCCACTTTGTAAGGGACACACTTTGGGATCTAAATGGCAAAAAATGCAGAAGTTAACACTGTTCATTGCTGGTGAAGTTGTGGGTAAAACATGTACTATCAGGGCAGGTGGGGGAGTAAATTGATCACAGCATGTGAAGGGTGATTACTGGTACTTAGTTAAATAAAATATACTTTTTTTCCCTTTTCAGTGTCTGTCCTTTTGGAAAAAGTTGAAAAACACTGTCTATGTCCCTCAACAAGGGAATGTTTAAATAATGAGTGAAACAGCTGTATTCTGGAATACAATCTAGTGATTAAAATCAAGCAATGCCTAATCAATTAGCTGTCTTAGTCTTAGAACTCAAAGATGTATTATTGAGTGAAAAAAGACAAGTTCCATATAGATAGATTTATTATATAACTTTTATGTAAAACAAATAGAACAAAACAAAAAGCATGCACATAAAATGATAATGTGTTATCTATGTGGACATATAAATGGAGATAAATGTATAATTTAAATATTTACAAGACTACATAATAACATACTGATAACAGAGGTGACCTGGGGAGGAGTGAAGGCACTGACATTGGTTGTCAGGGAAACTTTAGACTCCTAATAATTGTATTAGTTAACCCTAGCTTCTTCAACAAATAAAACTTGGTATCTCAAAGTCCAAATGGGTTTTCCCAGTATGTGGCAGCTTTCCTCCTGGTGGTAATCCAGGCTCCTCCCATCTCCTGGCTACTCCATCCATGGCGGGTGAGCGTCCACAGAATCCTCTGCTGCGTCTTCAATATCTGGCTGTTAGAGGTGGGAAAGAGCTTGCCAATTACATGTAGAATGATTTTACTCGTCATTTCTGAAAGTTGAATATGTCTTGATGTCTACTTGGTGGAAAAAAAATGAAAACAATGAGAACGTCCATTGGGCATTGGTTACAACTCCATCACAAGCACGCAACTGAAAGGCAGTTTAAGAAATGAGGTCAGGGCTTCCCTGGCGGCGCAGTGGTTGAGAGTCCGCCTGCCGATGCAGCGGACGCGGGTTCGTGCCCCGGTCCGGGAAGATCCCACATGCCGCAGAGCGGCTGGGCCCGTGAGCCATGGCCGCTGAGCCCGCGCGTCCGGAGCCTGTGCTCCGCAACGGGAGAGGCCACAACAGTGAGAGGCCCGCATACCGCAAAAAAAAAAAAAAAAATTTAAAAAAAAAATGAGGTCTATTCTATGCCTAGAAAAAGAAATCAGATCTAGTGAACAGTTAGTGAGTCTCTGCAACAGTACTGTATTAATTTTTTGCATGTGTATTACTTACGTAATTTTAAAAATTAATAAAAATTAAATTCAGGCATAGAAATAAAGATTGGTTGATTAAAAACAACATTCTACTTTACCTCATCCTGGCCCCAAGTAGCTATGCAGCTTTCTTCTCTAGTCATTAGATTTTTCTGCTGTAAAATGAGGATGTGGAATATACTCATGAATAACCTTATTACATTTATTAAATAATTGTTAGTGTTTTGTATTATATTTTTCCCACATATGTTAAGTGTTGTTCATAATCACTACTCAGGAGCTAATCAGTATCACCATGAGTTGAGTTCATTCCTACTCAAATCAGAGAAACATGCTAAACATATTCCTTTTTTAATAGTATTTTTGAAATATGGAACTAGCTAAGGTTGCATTTTGAGATTGTCAGAGACCCATTGGGATTAGAAAATGCTATGGGAGTCACTGGACTAAACCTGAGGTCTTCTCTGGCTCTATCATTCTAATTTAGTAGCTAGGCTAGTGCCTCATATAAAGCACTGCTTTCATGGATATTTGTCAAAGAAATTAGTGAAATCATAAGTTGAATTTATGCAAAAATTTATTTAAAAATATATGTGTGCATGTGTGCACAAGAGAAAGGTTTATACCGAGTACAAAAATTATTCAATAATTAAAAATATGTTAATAGATAGCTTTCTAAAGGAACTTAGATAATCAACTCAATAGTAAGTGAGAAGGCATTTGATCAAATTAAACATCCATCAGGATTAAAAAGGACAAAATCATAAAAACAAGATGTAGAAAAAGAATTTGTTTTTCTTTCCATAATAAGTAATATGATCAGATCTCAAATCAACATATAGTACTTCCCTTAATCCTAGAAGAAATTCTCAAAAAAATTAGGGAAAAAATAAAAGAAAGCCTACTGCTTTCCTCATTATTTAATACTTTTTTTTCTCAAAGAGCTGTTCTAACTAGTGTAATAAGATGAGAAATTAATGGTATAAATATATTTGAAAGAAGGAAATACATAGATTTCTTCACCTAGAAAACTCAAAAAAAATCTTCCAAAGAACAATTAAAATAGTAGGAGCATTCAAGTAAGTGTTCCAAATAGAAATATAATGAAAAAAATTATATTAACCATTCAGCATAACTAAAATATTCAAGCATTGTTAGCTATTTACCTATGGAAAGCTACAGAATGATGTTGAGGTAGAAATAAAGATTTAAACAAATGGACAAATATTTCATGTTCCTGTACGGGAGGATTGGGTATTTTAAAGATGTCAACCCTTGTTTAGCAAATTCAATTTAATTTAAACCAACCTCCTTCCAATTTTTCTCAGTGGGGAGGGACGGGTGGACTTGACAAAATTATCTTAAGGTTCATCTTGAAGAATAAACAGTATAATTATGAAAATGTTGAAATAAAAATAATAGCGAGGGCAGAAATAAATCTACCGGATGTAAACTATATTATAAAGTTTGGATAACTAAAAGAATATTGTACTGTCATAAGGAAGGAATGAGAGAACGTTATGTAATGGAGTAGTTCATCCAGACAAGCTCTTCTAAGGTATAAATATATAAGATCTGACGAAAGCAGCAGCCCAAATCATGGGAAACGCACATGTGCTCCTTGACACATGCTATCTGTCCTCTGAACCAGGACTACTCTCTTCCCCCTGGTCCCCTGTGTCTGACTGATGTCTTTTCATCCTTTAGCTTAGGTCTTTCTCTGACACCTCACTCTCTCCCCATCAACCCTGCACCATGTCCATGAGGCATCAGTAACTAGAGCATGGACTTATTCTGAAAGTCAGTAAAGGATTTCAATTTCATACTTAGAGGGTACTGATTCATGGTAAGAGGTCCAGCCATGGCTGTGGACCTCATCTGCAGAATGTTATTATCAGTGCTTTGGATAAAGGGATACAGAAACTTTGCCCATGATGAGAGGCACATGAGTGAGAGAAACACCCTGTGGTAGAGCTGAAAAAATCGGGATCCAAAATTATCTGATTATGCCAAGGCACTGGTTGAATTAAATGAAAGGAAATGAAGTAAGGGTTACAAGTTAAGTTCTTGGAACTTGGAACATGTAAATCCATTCATGGACTGCACCCATTCATTCAGCAAATATGTACGGGTCCTAAATGTGTGTCAGGCGATGGATAAACAGTGGAAAACAAGAGCAAACCATGACACACATCTCATTTGTCCTTAATTAATGAATTAATAGCTCTAACAATTGCTTGATCAGAAGCTCCCTAAGAGCGGGCTGGGGTTTATCACAGTCATCGTTGTTTCTCCAGCACATGTGTGAGGTGGTGTGGCAGAAGTCTTTTGGTAGAAAATGGAAGAAAAATGCCTATTAGATTTCTGGGAGGATCAAAAAATTTTGTGGTGTTTTGGAACCACGTTGACAGATGGATGACACATTTAAAAACAGTACCTTCATCAGATCATGATACATTTTAAAACATAGTAGGTCCATCTGATGACATCCCTGGCTGAAGCCTTCCAGTGCTATCTCATTGCACTAAGATTGACATGTCAGCCCTTTGCCGTGGCAAGAAGGCTCCAGATAATCTGACCCCATCTCCTTCTCTGAGCTCAACTGTCACCTCACTCTCCTTGCCTATGGTCCTTCCACACTGCCTGCTTTCTGATACTAGGACACGCCAAGCACCTTCAATTCTAGCTTATTCCTCTCTTAAGGCCTTTGTCCTTGCTGGTCCCTGGGATGCTCACATGGCCCGTTCAGTCCAGACTCAGCTCCATCAACACCTCCCCATGGCAGCCTTGCAGAGCAGCCAGTCTAAACTAGACTACCTTCCTTCACTACCCGCTTTATTCTCTGTCTTCCCACTTGTCTGCTATTTATCTCCATCACCTAGAACAAAGCCAGGCCCGTAGCAGGTACTTAATAAACATATACTGAATGAAAGAATCTTTGAAATAGCAAGAAAGAAGATACTTAAATCAGACTTCTTTGCTTGAGAAAAGAAGTAAAAGATATGTTAGAATGAAAATAATGTTAATATATTGAAGTAAAATGAATTTGGCTTGTTTTCCCTTCATTGAGACAAAGGAATCTGCCTTGAACCTGTATCACCCCTATCAAACTTCAAGCATGTCTTATTTCCATTGTTTTGACTATTTATAATGGTTATTTATAATAAATAAAAACATCAATATTGTTTATTTCACTACTAGGCGCATTTCCATTTACATGCTAGCATAATGCGTTTACTAATTTCTGAATACAGGTAAGTCTAAAGTTGAATGAATCTGTGTTTATTATGTAGTAGAATTTTTTATTTATTATGCAGTGGTATTTCAGTAGTAGAATTTCCTTTTGGATTTCTGAGGTACTGCAGGTTTAGAACAACTGTATAAAACTAAAACTACTTAGACTTAGGCAACCAGTTTATCCACTATCTTGTTTATGAAAAATTCTTTAAAAATCAGAGTTACCACTTGTTTTATTATAATTGACTTTGCCTAATTAAAAGCACAAATGCGTTGTGTGGTTATATGGTTTTCTCTTTCCAATGAGGTAGAAAATCTTTAGTTAAATAATTGTCAAGAGTTAAGTGGTACTAATATATTGTTAGTTATAAGCATTCTTCTTATTCCCCATTTTAATTGGGGTCCTCAACCTCTTACATTTTTTTGAAGTGAATTTTCTTTGAAAGATGAAATTACAGGCATTTAGAATATAAGTGATGGCCCCAAATCAAAGGTCTTAACATTAGACAGTGGTTTCTCAAAGGACTTGGAGAACTTCAGAGCGCTTAAGATCCAAACATTAGAACTGCAGTTTGGCAAGGGTATTTACCAAGAGCTTAGAGTCACACCTAATAAACTACCACAGAGTCAGAGATTCTCCAGACAAGGAGCAATTGTTACATTGATTTCCCTAGAAGTATGTGAGTATGCTTGTTTCACCACAACCTCATCAGATTTATGTTTTAGTCTTTTTATTATTATTTTAATATGTATAGTACTTTGATTACTAGTTTGAACATTTTCCCATATGATCATTTTCTTTTTGCAATTTCTTTCATGTGAATTCCTTATAAACACCCTTAAGAGTTTTAGAAAAAGTTTCATAATTATTATTAGAGACAAAATGCTCCAAAAGGCAGATGCACAGTAGTCTATATCATCTCAGTGATTAAGTGTTCCCAAGGAATCCATTTGGTTTCTAAATGGGGGAAAAAAATCAGCTAATATCCACAAGTATCCTGTAGATATCTTAACGTCTACAAGTAACACCTACAAGAAAAGATAGAAGCTAGATCCTGCCTCCATAGCGCCATCAGCCCTGTGCAAGAACTTCTGGGGAGCAGTGCCGGTGCTTGGGGACAAGACAGAACAACAGTGAAAAACTTCCCAAGGAACTGGAATTCAGAGCTCAACATCCAAATTAGCTAAGGATAAAGTGCTAGCTCTTCTGGACTAATAATGTTTACCTACACAGTAGAGCATTATTTAAACATCCTTTATACACATTTCAGGCTCCTGAATAATTTAATCTGTGATTTTCTTTTCTGTTTCATAAACACATGGATAAATAACATTATCGTATTCCACTCACCTAATATCACAGAAAATCTTCCCATGCTCTCTTAGTCGCCATACTTTCCCTTTCCAATTTTTGGAGCATTGACCTAAATGTGTTAGAAAAATAGAATCAATTTAATAATCGATTAGAATCTTAATCTCTTTTCAAGTATATTTGAAAGATACGATCCCTTTTGTGGAGGCACAATGTAGATTTATACATATCAATATTTAAATTATTTTTAATTCCAAGGACTAAAGTATAAATGTAAAGCTTAAGGTGCAGCTTATGAGTGTGACAGTATAAAACTTAAATAGATCTAGAATTGGTGTGGCTGATGAGTCAGGGTACCACGGGGTCTAAATCTGAGATGTTCACTGATTTAAAGTCATTTATATTAGGCTGTGCAGTGTGGTTGCACAATTTATTAAAAGGACATTTTAATCTTCTTGGTGCTTCAAAAATAATAAAATTTTATATCTAATTCAGGATTCAGAAGAAAATGGCAAAGAGTTTAAAATCATAAACCTATTTTTTAACTTTAACTGTTTTCACATTGTGTTACAGATACTTAGATATTTGTTATTAGAAATGAGGTATAAAGACAAGGACAAAAATCTATCTTTGTGTTTCCAGCACTTGCCAAAGAGCTTTACACCTACTGTGGGTTCAGTGAATGTTTATAGAAGAGATCAGTGAATGAGCTAGAGGGATTTCCTCAAGCACATGCAATTTTTTTTTTTCTAGTTGTTTGTCCCATTCACTGTACATTATCTATATGTTGCACCATGTGTGTGTGTGTGTGCGTGTGTGTTGTATTTTTGACTATACTCCCTTGCAGAACAGAAGCTCTTTAAAGATAATCTTTATGGTAGACAGAATAGTAGCCTCCCAGAGATGTCCAGACCGAATCCCTGGTACCTATGAATATGTTACCTTACCTTACGTGGCAAAAGGAACTTTGCAGATCCAATTAAATGAAGGACCTTGAGATGGGAGATTATCTTGGATTATTTGGGTGGGTCCGGTACAATCACAAGGGTCCTTAAAAGCTGAAAAGGGAGGCAGAAGAGGAAGTGAAAATGAGGCCATGAGGATTCCATCCACCATTGCTGACTTTGAAGATGGGGGAGGGGGCCACAGCAAAGGAGTAGAGACAGCCTGTTGGTGCTAGAAAAGCAAGAAAATTGAGCCTGTAGAGAGAAATGCAACCCTGCTGACACCTTGATTTTGGCCCAGCAAGACCCATGTCAGATTGTCAGAACTATAAGGCAGATAGATGATGATAGATAGATAGATTTTTTTTTTTTTTTTTTTTTTTTTTTTGTGGTTCGCGGGCCTCTCACTGCTGTGGCCTCTCCCGTTGCGGAGCACAGGCTCCGGACGCGCAGGCTCAGCGGCCATGGCTCACGGGCCCAGCCGCTCCGCGGCATGTGGGATCTTCCCGGACCGGGGCACGAACCCGTATCCCCTGCATCGGCAGGCGGATTCTCAACCACTGCGCCACCAGGGAAGCCCGATAGGTAGATTTTAAGCCACTAAGTTTGTAGTAATTTGTTACAGCAACAATAAAAAACTAATAGTCTCTGACAACACCTTTTTCTCATCACTTCCTCCTTATTTTATGTGTGTTCACGCCTCCATTCCATTCTGGAACAGGACAACATTAATCAGGATTCTTCTGTTTGCAAATCACAGAAAGCTAACACACACTCAAGCAAGAAAAGGAGGGGGGGTGGTATATCTCCCATAAGTGGGACCTCCAAGGGATTGAGTTGGCTTCACTCCCAGCTAAGACAAGGCCCAAATCAGTCCACAAAGACTCTTGGTCTCTCTGATCTGCTTTCCTCTATATGCAAGCTTCCGCATTTCCACAATTCACATGCTTTTAGTGGCAAAACTGCCCTCTTTCTTTCAGAAAAGGATTCTAAAAGACTTATTGGCTTAAAATACAAACATTTCTTGGGCTTCCCTGGTGGCGCAGTGGCTGAGGGTTCGCTTGCCGATGTAGGGGACACGGGTTCGTGCCCCGGTCCGAGAAGATCCCACATGCCGCGAAGCGGCTGGGCCCGTGAGCCATGGCCGCGGAGCCTGTGCTCCCCAACGGGAGAGGCCACAAAAGTGAGAGGCCCGCCTACCGCGCAAAAAAAAAAAAAATTTTCTTTTATTTACTCATGATCCTGCAACTTGGGCAAAGTCTCTGGAAGGCAACTCATTTCTGATCTGTGTGAAACCAGCTTGAGGCAGCTCACTTGGGGCTCAAGGATCTACTTCCGAAATGGCTTCACTCATGCAAGCTGGTGCTGGCTGTTGGCCGGATGCTCAGCTGGGGTTATTGTCTGGAAAACACAGTTCCCCTTCATGTGGCTGCTCACATGGCTAGGTTGGGCGTCTCACAGGATGGCAGTTTTAGAGTAGTTGGACTTTGTACATAGCAACGGGTTTTTCCCCCAAGCACAAAGTGGAAGCTTCCAGGCCTTCTTAAGTTTTGGCCCCAATAGACACAAGGTCACTTGCACTACATTCTGTTAATTAAAGCAGATCACAGGGCCCAGTCCAGATTTGAAAAGAGGAGACTACATACACAAGAACATGAATTCCATTGTTGTGGTTGGTTGGGGCCATCAGAGTAGCAGTCTAGCACAGTGGATAACAGAGCTTTGTGAGTGATGGTCCAAGTAAGACCATACGTTTCCAAAAAAATGGTACAGGCAGCCCCACAAAGGAAACAGGACTGAAAACAAACCTCAGGTATCCATAACAATCATTTCCCTCAGTGCTAGAAAGTATTCCATGAAGCAAAGCTGAATTTCCCTCTACGTCTATTGACTATACAGCTTGTACATTTCCTGGAGTTGGAGACATGATTAAAAATTTAAAGTTAAGGAATTACAAACTTTTTTCCCATTTGACTTTTCTTAAACTATGAATGGAAATAATGATATCATAGAGCAAACACTACTAAAACGAAATTAAATTGTGCAGGCTTCATGAATAAACTATAATGTAGGTTAATCCAATGATGTTTATTTGCAATAACCTTTTTAATGTGACAATTCCTTGGATATTGTAGTAAAATATTTTCACCCTATATCTATCTATATATATATATATATTTTTTTTTAATTCCTCTACCCTTTTTTTTTTTTTAGCAAATTGTATTTTATTTATTTATTTATTTTTGTCTGTGTTGGGTCTTAGTTTCTATGCTAGGGCTTTCTCTAGTTGCGGTGAGTGGGGGCCACTCTTCATCGCAGTGCGCGGGCCTCTCACTGTCGTGGCCTCTCTTGTGGAGCACAAGCTCCAGACGCGCAGGCTCAGTAGCTGGGGCTCACGGGCCTAGTTGCTTCGCGGCATGTGGGATCTTCCCAGACCAGGGCTCGAACCCGTGTCCCCTGCATTGGCAGGCGGATTCTCAACCACTGAGCCACCAGGGAAGCCCGTGTATCTATATTTTTATGGTTTGTGTTTATTTTCCACAGTATAGATCCCCAAATGTCAAATTACTAGAGCTGATTTATGGTAATTAGTTTTAAGTTAGAATATTTGAAATGCATTTAATTAATTTTAGCTGTTTAGCAAAGTATAATAAGGTTTTTCGTATTAACAAAGTTTTCTTTATAATATATCAGCTATGCATATATTTAAGGATATGATGGACTCAGATTACTCTTATTTGAATTTTATATTTAGCAAATAAACATGCACTGTTGGGGATTAGGCAGTGTTTAGAAAATGTATGTATAAGGATTATTTAGGATGAAATTGCCAAAGATCCTGGAATATTTAGCACACACTTGTTGATTGATTTCACTGCAGTAAATATGAAGCAATAACAACTATATAAATTATTCAGACTAGTCATCCACATCGGGGTTCTTTAGAGATCACTTCAGAAAACAGTTTGGCAGGGTATTTTTATAGTTTTTTTTTTTTTTTTCTGAAAATCCATGTACAAAAGAGGTATAGATCCATCCAAAATGGATAAATACTGATGCTTTTAAAATGAAATTAAACATTTTTAAACATTCAAGTGAAAATTGCATGGTTTTTCCTACTAAAGCTCTCTTTGGTAATTTATTTATCTTAAGTATTATTTTTGTCTTTCAGGAAGCCTTATATAGTGAACGTAAGAGATTTATTAAAAACCTTCAATCGCTTGAGAGCGCTTTAGTACTTTGCCTCACAATCTGCACATAGGCAAAATTCCTGATATTATGAGTTGGGATTTTCAATGTAAGAGGATTTAAAATCTCTGCTAAAGCAAGGGCTTGTTAGCTGGTTTCTAAGCGTCATATATCAGAGGGACCCAGCTACTTACCAATCTCTCAAACTAAAATGGGGCAGGACAGGACACGTGGAATGAAAGAGACCAATTTAGACCAAGTAGAAGGTATCAAGTTCTCTGAAAATGGCCCTTTTATTCTGGAAAGATATTTTATTCAACTCCAGAAGCAGAGAGAGTAATCAGCACTTACATAGGTATGGATCTCTTTGTATATACAGTTACGGATCACTTTTTAAAAGATTTCCCTTCATTAAAGCAATTTGAGACATAGTGTTGGAAAGTGTTTTACTGGTTGGGTGTTTGCAGATTTGAGGTTAGAGACCCCAAGTTATCTACTTATAAATCATGTGACTTTGAAACATTCCTAAAAACTTTTTCTCTTGTATTAACCTTTTTGGGTCTCAGTCCCCAATTCTCTTGGGGCTGTGCTAAAGATCCAATGAGTGAAAGCCAAAATCCTTCACATACCACAAAGCATTACGTTATCAAAATTTATATCATTATGACTACTACTAAAACATGATTGGGTAACTGGTCTGCAAACAATCCATTGAAAAATCCAGGTGAATTGGATATGTTTTATTTTTTGAAAATATTTTAACTTAGAGACTACACATGAGGTTCAAAGTAGTCAGTACCTTTGCCCCCCTTATGTTTCAAGTATTGACTCTTACATTACTGATTGTTGATGGACACCAGATCTGGAAAGATGACTATATAAATTTTTCCTGAATATTAGGGATTTTATTTTATTAACTGTAACCCAGAAGGAACATGGTGAGTAATAAAGAGAAATTTGCCTCCTGGTATGATTTGTATCCAGTTGGAAGTCTGGCAATGGTGTGGGGCATATGAGACCATCTGGATATTTTTGTTTATGGTTTATTTCTCTGTTGTTTCTCTCCCAGCTATCGGCAGGACCCTCATCCCCCGTTACTTTAGCACTGTGTTTGAAGGAGGAGTGACTGACCTGTATTACATTCTCAAACACTCAAAAGAATCCTACCACAACTCATCCATCACGGTGGACTGCGACCAGTGTGCGATGGTCACCCAGCATGGGAAGCCCATGTTTACCAAGGTACAGGGCGGGCTCAGCAACAAGCCTTGTTCTTCTTTGGGTGCATTGAAGCATAGTAATTATGGTTGTCTTCTGGAACTTTAACTTGACTTCTCACATCTCAGACGCTTTCAGCACTGTGAGGTCATCTTTTTTGTTTGTAACATGGCAAGACCCTGTGGTGAACCCTGTTCTAAGGTGTGTGCATGTGATACAGATCCCAGGGAAGTCGAACATGATAGACCCTCAAGACTAAGAGAAGAGTTTTGGCTGCCTATCAAACTTAGGCTGCTAAATTAGAATTTTGGTGTTTTTTAAAAATTGAGATATAATTGACATTTAACAGTGTATTAGTTTTAAATATATGAAATAATGATTCGATATATGTATATATATTGTGAGATGATTACTACAATAAGTTTAGTTAACATCCATCACTACGCATAGTTACAATTCTTGTGATGAAAACTAAGACCCACTCTCTTAGTATCTTTCAAATATATAATACTTGAAAGATACTAGACTAGGTATTGTTCACTATAGTCCATGATGTTGTATATTACATTGAATTTTGGTTTTGTTTTGTTGCGGTATGCGGGCCTCTCACTGTTGTGGCCTCTCCCGCTGCGGAGCACAAGCTCCGGACGCGCAGGCTTAGCGGCCATGGCTCATGGGCCCAGCCGCTCCGCGGCATGCGGGATCTTCCCGGACCAAGGCACGAACCCATGTCTCCTGCATTGGCAGGCGGACCCCCAACCACTGCGCCACCAGGGAAGCCCAGAATTTTGGTTTTTATACAAAGGGTCTTCTACAACTAAAAGAACACTCTCCTATTACTGTGCGGTCGGTATTTGTGTTTTGTTACTAAAATTAACAATTTTTAAAGCTAAATTCAAATATTAACAAGCAGGGGGGAAAAAATCAACAAACCACAACTCAACTAGCCATAACCTTTAAGGAACACAAAAACATAAAAATGTAAATGGAACACTATAGACAATCCCTTTATATCTTCTCCCAAGGAGAAAAATTAGTAAGAATAAATATTTAGTCAAAGAATCTGGCAAACGGAAGTTTACTTTAATGAACACTAGTTCATTGCATTTTGACTAAGATTCAATGTGAAACTAATTTGTAATATCAATGATAGCAGCTATCTCTTTTAGTTGAAACACAAATGACAACCCTCTCTTTATAGTTAAGAGAAATTGAATTATCAGGGTTAATTGCAGAAGCCCGATTATAAAACTGAAGATGTGTTTGTTACTTATGCACCATTTTGCGGAAAGAGTAGCTATAAAATGTTTATTATTTAAAGTATTCTTTGATCTTGGTGTGATTTAACCTTTCCGGTGCCCACGAGGGAGTAAAAAACCAAAGGGAATGCTTATAAAATGCTTATAAGCAAAGGAAACGCTTATAAAATGCAAAAGCAAATCATTAAATGCCATTGATTTTATGGTATCTTGATTTTTGTCAATAGACATTTTAAATGTGGAAGAGGAGGTGGGTTTTTCCCTTTCTTCCTTTTTAACAGTTGAGCAGAGAGGAGAGTTCCCACTGCATGTGAAACTCCATGCTGGAAAGAGCGTTTTGCTGTGTGGAAAGGAATGATCACCTAGATGATGGTTTACTGTGTCTGTGGCTCACCTATTTTCGGAGATACAAAACATTTACATCACCTTGCGGATACCTGAGCCATTTCTAGCATTACAAAGCCTGAGCACTGCAGAGAAAGCCTTTTTTCTGTTGCTTCATTATCGTTTGTGTAGGCTTATTGTTACTTTTAGGTCATTCAAGAAAAACACACCAATTCCTTATGCTTTCAGGGAAAAAAGAAATCCGTGATATGTAAATAAAACTTTCCCATAATGAAGGAGCTACTTCCAAAGCCTGTAGCCGCTGAAAATAAAAATGCATGTTGAAATAGCGCTTTCATCTATTTCCTCAATTTCTTTCTTTCTCAGACCAAAACTTTTTCCGAAATGAGCACCGTCAGTTGTTCCGAAGATATAGTGCTGTACATTCTGGACTGGTTTTAAATCAAAAAGAATCCAGTTCTTTCGATGACTTGATAAAGTGCTTTTTTCATTCAAATTAAGAAGCTAAGGTTTTCCTCTGTTGCATTCTCCCCTATCCTGGAACACTCCCCTCTCAGATGGTACTCACCTCCCAGATGGGACAATCTCCTGAACTCAGCTCTCTTGGTCTCAAGCTTTAATTATTTAGATCACCCATCTGACTCTACTCCACAGCAATACATTTGCCAACTCTTGTAATGAATATTTCTATACTGTGGTGAAAGATATCCCTTTCTGGGAAATGTAGCTTAGCTGTGTGGACTTCGTCCAGATGCTAATTATGCACATTTATTTTTAGAAAATTCCAAAGCATTCATTTTTTTTCTCTTTTTTTTGCTCCTTGGTGATTATTATACTACCCAAAGAATCTTTCCAATTTTTCTTTTGTTCTTTTATTAATTAAAAATAAGTCATCTTTATGTAATAAAATAATATGACTATTTAGTAGAAAACAAGGGGCTAATGACATTTCAGTATCACAAAGTAAAATAATTTGGAATTTTTTGAAGGGGAGCCTGCTATTAGTACATGGCATCACTTAGCACATTATGTGAGGCACTATCACATTGTTCTAATTTAGAATATCAATAAACTCTAATTCTCCAAATAGCATTTGACCCAGCATTTCTTAGTTGCTTTTATGAAAATGTGGTCAACTGGTGAATCAAAAATCAGCCGCAGTCCTAATCAACAGTAATATTTAATATTCCTCAGGACCATAGTGCATGTTTTGCAATTTCCTGATCCTAGGAACATTATAGATTATGGATAAATATGTAATTAGAGTTTTTAAATACACATTTTGAAGCCTTTCTTTTCTGTATTCAATTTTGAATCAAACTGGAAACAAGGCTTAATAATCAGAAGAGCAGTCACAAAGGTTTTCAGAGTCAAAGACCCCTTGAATTGTATTTGAGGGTGTGAATTCTGGCAGATAGTGAAAGAACTCCTCTCTGGAGTACATGTTGGATTATTTCGGGAGCTCACAAACTGGAACCATAATTACAGCCTTTACCGGACACCTTATCACTTCTGTAAACATAGGTTTATGATTTTTTTTCTGATGTCAATTATTTATCGTGAAATTATTTACTACTGCAGAAAAGTACCATGGAAATACCAACCAGTTTTCCAATATGAATCCTCATTCATGTCTTTGACAGTTAGTTCATCATTCTTACCTTAGCCTATACACCATGTTACCATGTTATACTCAGGATTTATACATTTACGCTCTTATCCTGACTCTAACCAAATTACTATTATATCAATGATTGTATTGCTCTAATAAATGTATATATATATATATTTATTGACATATGCATTTACATATGCAGCATCTCGAAGTAAAACACATGAGCTTTTTGCAACGGTTAATCTAAAAGCACTAGTCCATGCATGCTGTTCAAAGCATAAAGGCCAAGAAAATTAAGTGAACATCCCCACCTAAAAAGTACATTGTATTTCATAAAAGCTACATGAGAATCATTTTATTATACAACTACATGGTCAGTATTGCTTTACAATTAGTCAAAGAAAGAAAAGGGTTAAAAAGCTACCGGTTAGTTTGAGAAATGTTCTTTTTTAGTTCTCTTGTTCCTGGCCTAGTCTCAAGCTAGCACGTGATCCACTGAACGCCTGCCAGCCTCTTTCTTGTTGATCCTCCGGAGACCATCTGTGCTGGGGGCATTGATTAGAGTGTGTCTGCTGGGATTACATCTTTTCTGTTGCCATGCCAACTAATCAGCTGATTTTGGTTACCACAGAAACAAAATGTCAGAGCTCACAGTACGGTAACATGAATTCAGCACAACAGAAAATGTTTTCTTAATTGGGGACCCTTTTGATTTTGGATTCCAAGTGAAAGGCAGCTTTTTTTAAAAAAGGCCAACTTTAGATAAAAGCTACATTAATTGTATTGATTACAAGGAATGCACAGAATTTTTCTGAAAAGAGAAAACATTAATTCGCCTTCATAAGTTATGCCCTTTTTTTTTTACAATTTCCAAACAAGGAATATATACATATGTGTTTTTTTTTTTTACTTAAGTGCCTCTATTCCATTTGCTGGTTGTTGCATATAAAATAAATCACAAAGCCTTCAGTTTCCTTTAACCTCCATGATGGGGGCAGGGGTTGGAGAGACTGCATAGGGCTTGGGTGGAGGCTGTGGGTAGAATTATTTGGGGAAGATTAGCAGTGACCAAATTCTCTTCCATCTTTTCATTCAAGGAAGTCAGTCATTTAATTTCCCTTAAAGAAAACACCCAACACAATCAACTTAGATTCAATTCTCAGGATTCCTCTTTTGCACATGCTATGCCTTGGATAAAGATGATTGCTTGGTTTTGGCTGAGAAAGGAGGAGTCCAAGGCTGTTGAGATGTTCCCTTTTGTAGGCCCATAGCATTTTGGCTGCATGAAGAGTCCTCAGCTGGTTTGCTATGTCACAGTAAACAAAAAGCACAGTTTAACTTGACCTTAGAGCTGCTCCAATTGAGTAATTCATCAGACGAACTCCATCCAGGCCTTCCCTTTATGAAATTCTATTCCAGTAGAAGTAAACCGAAACCACTCTCTGCCTTGGGTTTATGGTTCATAAACACAAAACAAACAGATTAGATAATAAAAAAAGGATGACATTTAACTGGGCTAATATTTGTTTAAACAGCCAATAATCCCCCCTCTTTAAAAGAAAAGGATTGTAGCATCCAAATATCCCTTCCCTGTCCTGTATTGTCAATACATTTCTCTGTCAATGTCTGGCTGCAGTTACCTCCCCTTTGTGAAAGCCTCCACTGCATGTGGCTTCTGTCATGTTAACACTCCAGGGGGAATTGCGTGTCTTAATCTCCATGCAACTCTTTTGAAAACCTTGTTAAATTAATTCCAATGCTGATGAGGCTCTAGAGGAGTGAGGTGGGGACGCTGAAGTCTTCTCCAATTTCACTGTGCTTGACTCCCATGGCAAAGTTGCCAAAAATGAGGCTCTGAAGACCACTCAGCCAAGGAGTTCTGGGGCAAAGAGCCCAATGCCTGAAATTACCCACAGATTCTGCTAATTGGCTCTGAGTTAGAGGTCTTCACCCAGATTATCAATAATTATCTGACAGTGCTTCTGAGACCTTTGATAAAATGAAAATGGCAGACATTATTAGCATCTTTCTTAAGTGGTGCCCTATCAACACGTTACTAATTCTCCTGCACTGGTATTTCACTTTTTTAAAGAAAATATTACCTTAAATTAGAGAGAATAGAAATCACCTAACCCAGTGCCTAGGACATAGTTGGAACTCAATATATGGTGGCTTTTTGTATTAAATTCCCAAAGAAAGAAGTGATTATTAATATTTCATAAAAGGTTGGTATAAATTGCTAATTATCTTCATGGACTATAGTTTTAGAAATGATCATTTTCCCTACTCAGTTGATTGCTTTTTTTTTTTAATGTGTAGTGCAGTGATTTCCAAAGTTTTGTTCTTTTCTCAGTCTAAGAAATCTTTCTTCGAAAAGGCTTGATCAGAAGTCCAATATTTAAAACAGGTAAAACTGAAGCTGTTCTGGTTGAGTCTAGAAAGTGAGTGGGAATCTCAGCATCCAGGTGGAGGCTAAGCTTTTCCCAGCAAAGCCCCTGAGACACTGCTCAACATCCCCCCAGGTCTCAGATAAGACATTACAACAACCCCTGGTCTGGGGTTCTGTGTTCTTTGGTTACATGTGTTTCATCTTTAAACTATCATTTACTGTCAGGTACGATACTAGGCAATCTATATACACAATTTCATTTAATATACTTTCCCAACAGTCCTACCTAAGGATATTATTATCCTCATTTTACAGATGAGGAAACTGAAACTTAAGGAATTTGTTTTTCTCAAAGTTGCAAAATAAGTGGAAAATAGAGTCAGGATTTGGATTTAGGACTTTCTGATGCCAAAGCCTCCATCCATTATTTTCTACTGCTTCTCTAAGGTAAACATGGGCTGAATAATGAGCTGTAATTGTTTAATTACAACTGAACCAATTTTATGCCTCCACTTCCTATCTTATATAGTTGAGATAGAATGAGTACCATGAGACCCAGCATTTTCTTTCATTTCAAAGTCATCAACAGTGAAAAGAATGGTAAATAAAATAAGAACTACATGCCAAAAATCATCTGACTTTCAAAAGAAGAAAAAAATGCTACCCTGTCACTGATCACTCTATCAAGGAGTTTCTGAGTCTCAGAAACTCTGTCTCATTAATAATATATTTTTTTCTTAAATTAATTTGGCTCCCCCAAAGCCTGGCCCTTTACGCAAGCAGAATTTGTCATGGCTGATAGGATGTGATTCAAGGAATATATTCTAAATGTGCCTCTATTTTCCACGTGTCACTAACTAATACCCACAGCCTTCGGTTAAGCGTTGCCGTCTGGCATTTCTCTTTGGAAATAAAAACTTTCTCTGGTTGGGCAACCTTGTAGTAACTCATACGTAAGCAGGAATATTTTTATTAGATACTTTCTCCCAGAGTAGCATAACCAAGATTAGAACAGAGTTCAGACTCCTATGGTAGAAGCATAATGAAAGTGGAGAAAAAAGGAGGTGAAAGAGTACCAATTTTGTGGGGGACACACTGTGTGCAAGGAGTTTTTGACATATCATTGCTATAAGATGGGTTTTGTCTGTATATTTACAAATGAAGAAATGGGGGGTCCTGGAGTTTCAGTAGTAACTCGTCGAGTTACCATTAGCTTATGGCTAGTGAGCAGCTGTGCTGTCTTTTGACCCCACTGATTCCAGATCTTACACCTGTCTTGGTTCTCCTTGGATACATCACCTGTGTCACATTTTTGTCAAGATCCAGCACCGCCCAAGGGGAGTCAGGGAGGTCACCCTGTGTGGCCGACCTGTGAGTTACAAAAATGTGGTGATCACAAAGTACCTAATCACTGAGTCCATTGTTTGTTGCTTCCAGGTGTGTACAGAAGGCAGACTGATCTTGGAGTTCACCTTTGATGATCTCATGAGAATAAAAACATGGCACTTTACCATTAGACAATACAGAGAGTTAGTCCCAAGAAGCATTCTTGCCATGCATGTAAGTAACTTAATTTCTATTTTACTACCTTCCTTTCATCCTCTCATTTTACTCAGAAAGGAGAAGCCCCTCTTTCTCACCGTGAAAGAACTCCCAGAGTCTTCACACTTTAGGTAATTAACTCTAAATTATGAGTTTTTCCCCCAACGATTTTAATCCACAGGCCCCTTTCCCCCTCCTTTGTTTCTGAGTTTGGTGCATTGTGAGCCTTTTTAAAAAATAATTTATTATTTTAAACTCCAAATTGAGGTTACCTCAATAAACAGTTTGTACTCTTAAATTCCATGCCGTCATTATCAAGTACTGCTCTGCCTGGGCTAATAAACCTGTTATGTATAAATGGGCAAAGAAATAGAACAAAGAGTAAGAAAAACAGTTTCCAGGGTTTTTTGTGTTTTTTTTGCGGTACACGGGTCTGTCACTGTCGTGGCCTCTCCCATTGCAGAGCACAGGCTCCAGACACGCAGGCTCAGCGGCCATGGCTCACCGGCCCAGCCGCTCCGCAGCATGTGTGATCCTCCCGGACCGGGGCACGAACCCGCATCCCCTGCATCAGCAGGCGGACTCTCAACCTCTGCGCCACCAGGGAAGCTCCCAGTTTCCACTTTTGATTAGAACCATCCGACAAGACTTGGGGCTCACATACCTCAGATCCGCGTCCACGCCCTTCCTAACCACAGCGCTGGGAGGGATCAGAGCCCCTGGGGTCCACTTGGTTGCATTTGGCCATAAATCACATCAAATTTATTGAGCACAAATGAGGTGCAAGGGTGGATTTGATGGCAATCTAGAGAGATTTTTAAAGGTAAGACTTGGTAAGAGCTCATCAGGTCAGTCCCTTAAGAAGGAGTCACATAGCACCAAATTAAATAAATCCCTCTTCCAGAGTGCGCGATGCAGCAGTTTCTGCGAAAATGCTTTGGAGCAAAATCAGACTGAATGAGCCTGATTTTTAAGACCCTGTACAATGAAAAGAGAATACAGTCACAGTAGTGAGTGTTTACTGGGTGTTTGATACGCAGGGCCTGTGCTAAGCATTTTGTACACCTTATATTTAGTCCCTACAGTAACTCGAAGAGGTGAATTGTTATTACTCCTATTTTCAAAGTAAGGAATTGGAGGCTCAGATAGGTTTAATAAATTGTCCAATACTTTTCAGACCAAAAGGGACAAATCAAGATTTCGATTCAGCAGGTTCTGACTCTAACACCCAGGCTGAGAAGCTGTCTGTCTCCCCACTGTTCATACCCAGGCTGTCTCCCCAGGCTTTTGTTCTCAATACCCTCCTCCCATCTGGTTTGTCGAATCTCTACCCTTTCCATCGACCCTGTGCTTTCTGCTGTACACTTGAGTGCTGTACACTCTCCTGCTACATTCTTTTTGCCCAGCCATGCCCGAGTCCTCCTTGAGTTTCAAAGCCCAGTTCACATCCTCCACTCTCCTTGAAGCAGTCTGGAATAGCCATTCTTATTAGTCTCAAAATAGACAGAGAAGCAGCAGCATAGAGTAGTGGTCAGGAGCCTGGGCCTGAGATTCAAACACGGGTTTGAATCCCTGTTCCTGTGTGACCTTGGGCAAGTGACATGACATCTCTGTTCTTCTAGTCCCTCATCTATAAAATGGCTATAGTAATAGAGCCTGCCTCAGAGGACTGGTTTGAAAATTAAGAATTAATGCACATAAGCACTTAGGCCAGTGCCTGGCACATAGTAGGACCTCTGCAAGTATTGGTGATTAGCTATCAGCAACAAAAAATGGCCATGACGAAAGCAAAAATATCCTTCCGTGGATTTATTATCATCCTGTCTTCCAACTGCAGTGTGAGCTCCTTGAGGTCGACCACAACTATTTGATATGTCTCTACAGAACCAGCTCTTCCTGGAACCTGGAAAGGCTTCAATAAATACCAGCTCCATGTCCACGAATGATCCCCTTTCCAGAAATTGACATGAAAAGTGATAAGCTCTGACTGTTTCTCCTACATTTTATTTATATACACAAAGCCAGTTGGTTGTATCACTGAGGAAAATTAAAGTAAAAAAAAAAAAAGAATAAATTAAGGTGTTGGTATAACCTAGTCTCATGAATGCAGATGTGGAGACAAAGGGATGTTTACTTAAGACTTCCTGTGTTTAGCAACAGTTTATATCAATTAAAAAAGAAGGAAAGACAAACAGAAAGAAAGAGCATCAACTAAGAGACACTTCACAATGGAATTCAGAAAGAATTTTTATTTTTTCTGGTCAAACTGAACATTGGGGGTGGCCCACAAAACATTACATCTTTTTTTTCTGTGGCTGATACTTTGGAAAATATTATGCATACCCTTGCAGTCCTGCAGGATGAAAATTGTTGAGGACATCATTTCTAGCCTCCTGCTTAATGGGGAGGAGAGTTAGAATTTTTTAATATATGTGTATATTTCATGGCAGTTGCAAAGTTTTCACATTTAGTCCTGGCTCCAAGCTGTTAAAAACAACCCTGTCACAACACGCAGCAAAGGCCAGTCCTAAAGCATGGCTCTGCCAAATCCAGACCACACCTTCCCTCGGGGCAGAGGGGCGGCAGTGTCAGGGAGCAGAGTCAGGGACCTTGGAGGTGTCCTGGCTGGACTTAATGACCCTCTTCCTAAAGACACAGGGACTCTCACAGAGGAAGTAAAGTCATTTCTCCCATCTGACTCAGTTTGATTCTCACCGGCAATGGGTCTTGCACCACTGATCCAAAAGTGTCCTTAAGTGTTATATGCAAGTGTCTTCAAAATGTAAATTAAATTATCTCCAGCAGCCTGCCCCTCTGAGAAAAATTGACAAGGTGCAGATTGTATTTCTTAGCAGCTGTAGCACAGTCGAGGACTTTGTTGGTACCATCTTACAGGGATAAAATATATGATTTTTTTCCTTTTTAGGCACAAGATCCTCAGGTCCTGGATCAGCTGTCCAAAAACATCACCAGGATGGGGCTAACAAATTTCACCCTCAACTACCTCAGGGTAAGACCAATGGGTTGATTATATTTCCTGTTGAGTTTGAATTTAAAGGTTTATATATATCTTGAGCCAAGGAATTAAAATGAGGTAATATAGCACAATATGTATACCTTTTTAAATTTATTTTATTCAAGTATAGTTGATTTACAATGTTGTGTTAATTTCTACTATACAGAAAAGTGATTCAGTTATACATATATAGACATTCTTTTACATATTCTTTGCCATTATGGTTTATCACAGGATATTGAATATAGTTCCCTGTGTTATACAGTAGGACCTTGTTGTTTATCCATCCTGTATATAATAGTTTGCATCTGCTAATCCCAAACTCCCACTCCACCCCTCCCCCACCCTTGGTAACCACAAGTCTGTTCTCTATGTCTGTGAGTCTGTTTCTGTTTCGTAGAAACAGGAAATTCATTCATGTCATAGTTTAGATTTCACATTTAAGTGATATTGTAAGGTATTTGTCTTTTTCTGACTTACTTCACTTAGTATGATAACCTCTAGTTCCATCCATGTTGCTGCAAATGACATTATTTCATTCTTTCTTATGGCTGAGTAATATTCCAATGCATGTATGTACCACATCAACATTTGCAAATGCTGATGGACATTTAGGTTGTTTCCTTGTCTTGACAAATGTGAATAGTAGCACAATATGTATGTCTTATACCACAGTGTGTGTGTGTGTGTGTGTGTGTGTGTGTGTGTGTAATCAACAGATGATTGGGTTTAATTAACAAAAAGCATCAAACCTAGACTTTGGCAGTGTTGAGCTTCTTCTCTATGTTTGTATGACTCCTGGAATAAATTATTCAAAGGCTAGCAACGTCTCATTCATAAAATGCTTTGACACTATGTCCCTTCTGATTGTCTCAAGTTTCCAATGTGCTTTTGTTGAGTTCACAGCCTCTGCGTCTGTACCCAGGGACCAGTCACCTATGAGGAGGCTCGGTGTACCCTCCAGAGAGAGTCCCTTGAAGAAATTCACCTTGGTGCTATAACACAGACATTTATTTCTAAGGCTTCTTAGGGACTCTCTGTGTAACATGTAACAGGTTTTCTGGTTTGGATATAAAGTGAATTTTTATTTTTAAAAAATTAAATGTTAGGCAAAACTCTCTGCCCACATAACGCTTACAGCCTCCGTATTTGGTCTAACAGGGTAACATATATCACACTGGTTTTTAGTGTGGAATGGCAGTCATCACATTGCAAGTAGAGGATATGGTTTCCTTCATAAAGCAAGCATTGTTTTCCAGAGTCAACACGAAGGCAGTGGCCACAGTCCACATTCCTTTGCCTCTGAGTTGCTGGCTTCCTTCACCACCGTGATGTAGCAGACCACTTCTCCAGGGCCCGACCCCATCGTAATGTTTATGCTATTGTTTCTTTATCCTTAAGTGCAGGTTTGTGAACTTTGTTTTGTATTCACAATCCTCTAAGTACAATCATGTTTACATACATTGAAATGCTGAAATGTCCTGGCTGGACTTCCTCCTCTGTAAGTGAAGAATAATTTGGACAAATGTTTCCAAGTCATGCCCTCACTGCAATGTGCCAGGCACTGGGCAAGACACTGACAAAGACAAAAGTCGTTGCACCAGTTATCAAGAAACGTCCTCCTATGACAGTCAGACCCATAAAGACAGAACATTATATGCAAAATGGTGAATACCATGATAGAAGTTTCCAGATGGAATTGTGGGAGTACAAGAGAGACATCTCAGAAGAATCAGTCAGAGAAGGCTTCATGGAAGAGATAATGCCTGTGTAGTGTGTGAAAGAATGAATAAATTAAACTAGAGAAAGGAGGAGGAAGGACATTTCCATCAGAGAGGGCAGAAGTTACGGGATAGAATTCCAAGCAGTCTGTTGATGTTGGGACATGAAGGGAGTAGCCAGGAGAAATGGGAGAGAGAGTTAGTTGGGAGCCAGGTCTTGGAGCAACTGGCTGCCTGGGCTACTGGGCAAGGAGCCTCTGAAAAGATTAAACATGAGGATGGCAGTGTCCCCTTCTTCGGTGAGCGAGAAGAGTCTCTTTCTATTCAGTTTAGATGCCCCAGAGCCAAATCCAGACGTGGCAAAAGCCAGAGTCAGCTTCACTTCGCACCACCTCACCCCCAGCGTGCCCGCCACTTTGGCAGCCCTGAGCCAGGGCGTTCTCCACTCAACAGCCGCCTGGTTCCCGCTCCGAGGAAAACTAGAGTCTGCCCAGGAGGGTGGATCCAGAGGGGAGTGCTCCCAGCCAAGGTAGCTGAGGCTAGGTTCTCCTAAACCTCCAGGCTCTGCATCAAGAACTGCTCCCCCGTGGGGCTCCTGGCACAGTGGGAGTGGGTAGCAAGGTCTGGGCAAGTGAGGGTCTGCAGTGCCATTCCAGCCGCAGGAATTCAAAAGGCTGCCCTACACTGCTGGGCATTTCTTCTTGTCAGGAACCAGGAGAGATTTAGTTTAAACCATCTGAACATGCCTCTCCTTAGGCGGATCAAGAATTTCCACACTACGTACCCTCAGCTGACCTCACATAGGAATCTGGGACTTTGGAGTCTATCCTAGACTTGGTCGCTAACTCTCTGCTGAGTTCCTGGACAGATCCTTTATTACATCTTTTAGCTGCATTTAACACAGAGAAATAAAGGCTGAATTTCCCTCCTCCCTACCTGCACCCTGTCCCAGTTGCTCTTATTGTGGTCAGTAAAACTGTGGCCTTCACCCTGGGGTCAGTAAGGCTCACTGGTCCCCACATCTGCAGTTCTCTGCTTCCAGCCCACGAAGGGTGAGGACATCACACCTGCAGAGGGGGAATGACACAGGGAACCATGTATGGTTTGGGGCAATAGAGAGTAGCGTTTCCCAGGCTACCATCTGAAGTAGCGCTAGCTACAGGCTCTGCTGTATGTACACGTCCTGATGTAGTTGGACTTCACAATGGACCATGTGCACCAGTACCTTCCCCACAAGAGAGCTGGCACAGATGGTGTAAGTCACCCAGCTTTAAGCCCCCAAATGGCAGAACCAGGACTTGAACTCTAGAATCTATGTGTTTCATGGCAAAACTGCTGCCTTTCTAATACGAAAGTATAATATAGGTTTTTTTTTTTAATTTTTGTAATGAAGTATAGTTTATTTACAGTGTTGTGTTAGTTTCAGGTGTACAACAAAGTGATTCATATATATGTATATGCACACATATATATTCTTTTTCAGATTCTTGTTTATAGATTATTACAAGATATTGAATATAGTTCCCTGTGATATACAGTAGGTCCTTGTTGTTTATCTATCTTATATACAATAGTGTGGATCTGTTAATCCCACACTTCTAATTTATCCCTCCCCCCCTTCCCCTTTGGTAACCATAAGTTTGTTTAATATGTCTGGGAATCTGTTTCTGTTTTGTAAATAAGTTCATTTGTACCATTTTTTTAGATTCCCCAAATAAGTGACATCCCGTGATATTTGTCTTTCGGTCTGACTTACTTCACTTACTATGATAATCTCTAGGTCCATCCCTGGTGCTGCAAATGGCATTATTTCATAGAATGATGATATTGATAGGAATTGGGTCGTATCTTTCCTGCCTTGCCGGGGGAGTCAGCGTCTCTCACTAGGTCCTTAACCTACTTTGCCAAAAGTAATATCAGCTGCTGGTATGGTTTAATGGGAGGATTAAGTAAGACAGTCCACGTAAAGGGCTTAGCCCAGAGCCTGGGGCAGAAAGTACCCAGTTAGTGTTCACTCTCATATTTATTGAGCACCTGCTGGGTGTCCATCATTGTTCTTCATACTGGAACCACTTAGAGCAACATGGCATCTGGCTCTCTTCTATCACCCTGGTCCGCCCAGCACTACTTGATTTCCCCGGCTCGTGCATCCTGGTTCAGTGGCCATTTGCCTTTCTTGCCTCCACTCACTCCATCACTTTCTCATCTATTGATTGCTTCAGGACACCTACTGGGCCTGTTCTGTCTTCCTGGCGGTGTGCCAGATGCTGGGCCTTCATCGTGGAGACGTGGCCTCCTTCCTAGTGTGGTGCCCACAGGCTGATGGGCAAGGCCGGCGGGGTAAGGTAGGCTACAGCTTCAGTGAGGCGTGCTGACATGGAGAGATGTGCAAGGCCCGTGAGAGCCCAGGGAAGGACCCGTGGGTCTCGGGAAGACAGTCAGGATAGAAGCCAACCTCCCATCAGCAACCCCTCTGGGCAGCTGTGAGCCACTTGGCAAATCATGGCTGAGCAGATTTTCAAACTCAGAATCCAAATCCAGGACACACGGGCTTCCATGATGAGACCTGGCCTGGTCAGTGGTCGCTAAGAAAGAGAAACAAAAGTTATTTCTTCATTTTAGAACCAGAGTCTAAGATTTCTCTGGTACTCTTATCACCTACTTTCGTAAGACAGTTGAGCAGTCAGAAAAACCATTTATTTATAAAACTGCTTTAAAACCTGGAGCTCCCCCATCCTTCTGAGGAACTCAGCCTTTGTCTCCAGCCTCAGAAAGTCAAGTGAAGTGTCATTGAAATAGAGTTAATGAGGAACTTCAATAACTATGCCCAGTATCTGAAGAAGAGGTCAGACGTTTTATGTTGACAAATATTAATGCAAGGCCTTCTAAGTCAGTAGAAGAATTTTAAGAATCAATGCGTCCTGCTTTGGAAAGGAGGAATGGGGATTTTAAATACTCCAGACATCTGAAATTTCAATAAGCTTTGTCTTTCATGAAACGAAATTAAGCAATACAGAAGGTAAGCAATTATAATCACCTAGCTTCGCCAGAACAAGTTCATTTATTCCCAAGAAATTCCGAATCGCTCTCAGGGCAACCTGCCTTCAGGGAATGTGCTAAGCCCACCAGGGCGGCTCCCCTCTTTGGAGGAAGGAGCCTGCGAAGCACAGCAGCCCAGCTCCAGAGTTTGTGAACACAGATGATGATGCTGGTGCGCCGGGCAGCACTCTGCTGGGGACTCTGGTGACCTGATACTTTTTTTTTTTTTTTTTTTTTGCGGTACGCGGGCCTCTCACTGTTGTGGCCTCTCCCGTTGCGGAGCACAGGCTCCGGACGCGCAGGCTCAGCGGCCATGGCTCACGGGCCCAGACGCCCGGCGGCACGTGGGATCTTCCCGGACCGGGGCACGAACCCGTGTCCCCTGCCTCGGCAGGCGGGACTCTCAACCACTGCACCACCAGGGAAGCCTGACCTGATGCTTTTGAAGTGAGCACAGAACAGCCGTTGTCATTTGATTTGAGTTGTCAAACTGCCTGCATTCCCTCGGGCACATCCCAGCACATCAAGGTTGGAGGTGCACGGTGCTTGGAGGCCAATGGCTGGTTCGCTGGTCCCCGAGGAGCAGAGGCTGGAGGGGGCAGAGCAGAGATGATGCCCTGACCAGGTGTGGCCTCACTTCCTCTGGAGGCCGCCTCGGTGACCTCTGGGAGGCCAGAGCTTACGGACCCAGTGCCCCTGTGGTAGTTATCTGGGCTGGGGCTGGGAACGGACCTGCAGAGGGAATGGCTGTTAGGCATCCCGGAAACCGGATAGTGTGTTTCACAAAATGTGCCCACCGTCTCCTGGAGGGAGTGTCAGTTCCTAACGTGGGTGTGATGGTGCCCCTCAATCAGTGCGTTCTGGTGAGGGAACGAGAGAGGGGAGAAGGAGGTGCGATTTCAGGAACATGTCCTTTACCATGTTTGCTGGACACAGCAGTGAGCCCTGCTGTCCCTGGTATTCCTTGAAGAGGGCACAGGAAGGCCGGGTGCCCTTGAAGAGGCATCGGGGCAAGTCCAAGTCCATGAGACCTGCCCGTGGTGCCTCATCAGCTCCCCCCAGATCCCCTTCGCCCATTATTCACTGTTCATTCCACAGGCATCTATAAGACACCACTCGTGTTGCCAGGTCTCCAACACCCTTAAGGAGATCACTGCCTGGTAGGGGAGAAAGAAAAAAAAATGTGCTGGGAGAGAAATCTGTACGGGTACAGCTATGCACATAATGCTAGCTAACATCACTGAGCACTTCCTGTGTGCCAGGCATGCAGCTGTGCTCTGTGCAGGGAGTCTTTTTTTAATACAACAACCTTACGGGACTCCTGTTAGTCCTATTTTGCAGATGAGGAAACTGAGGCACAGGAAGGTAACTTCCCAAAGTCACAGAGCCGGTGAGTGGCGGAGAAGGGATTTAAACCCACAGTCTGACTCCAGGTACAAAGGATGGAGAAGTTGTTGGATGGCGGGTGTGGAAGGTATAAGTCTGCGAGGAGGAACTGGCCCTCAAACTGATTCTGAAAGATGAGTCGATGGTCCCAGGCAGACAAGACAGAGGATCAGCCATGAGCAGTGTCAGAGAAGGATGTAGAAAGCTGGGGGGCTGGGGGAACACTAGAAAGTTCCACATGGCTGGAATGTAACTTTTAAGTTTGTTTAAGGAGTTTGGGTCCAAAATGTACAGCTTAGCTGAGTGGTATAGTTCTAGAGAAAGTTTTGTCCTGGAAAGAGCATGGCATGGTTCAGGGAAGCATCTCATGCTGAGTCCTGGGCTAAGGGGTCAGACAAACAAGAGGATGTGTCAGAGGACAGCCACTTGCTAGCTTTGTGACCCTGGGAAAGTTACTTGACCTTTCTGAGGCTGTTTCCTTATCTGGGAAATGGGATGTAACACCACCCTCGCTGGATTCCAGTGAGATAAATTCATGTGGAGCTCCCTTCTCTTTGCCAAGTGCACTCCCGTAAAGGTCTCTGGTCCTTTCTCCTGGGTAGAGTCGAGTCTTTCAGGTCTCTGGTCCTATCTCTTGGGTGGAATCAAGTCATTCACTAGATTCCCCTGTATTCAGAGTTATGAGAAGAGCTCTCATGGGTCAGCACACCCAGGAGTCCCATCCTTCTTTAATTCTCGACTTTCATTTCATCAAAGTGAAAGCCCTTTCTAACTCAGGGTTTGAAGTTGCCATCATGTCAAATCTCTCACATGCAGTTCTTATATGTGAATGTTTACTGTATGCAGAAACTGTTTTCTCTAAATAGGTTTAAAGAATAAGAGTTTAAAATTGAACATGAAGTAATTGACGTCTGTTCCATTTCCTATCCCATAGAAAGAATGAGGGTTGGTAATGCAGACACCCTGTCGGTAAGCATTTAAAGGAAACCGCCACAAACCTCTGGCTTGGCCATGAATGGAATGTGCCATTTTCATTCATCTCCCATCAACGGTAGAGTGGACAATCCTTGCCCACTGGATACTGTAGGGACAACACTTCCTTATACCTTGAAGGTTTGGGGTAGTTTGGCTTTGTTTTTAAATTTTAAGTCAATCATCTAACCAAAAGACTTTTGGGGTGGCATCTACTATGTTCCATGCTCAAAAGGGACAGGGCCAGGGTGTTTATAAGAATGGAGGGGCTTCCCTGGTGGCGCAGTGGTTGAGAGTCCGCCTGCCCGATGCAGGGGACACGGGTTCGTGCCCCAGTCCGGGAAGATCCCACATGCCGCGGAGCGGCTGGGCCCGTGAGCCATGGCCGCTGAGCCTGCGCATCCGGAGCCTGTGCTCCGCAGCGGGAGAGGCCGCAACAGTGAGAGGCCCACGTACTGCAAAAAAAAAAAAGAGAGAGAATGGATAAGGCACATTGCCTTTTGTGGGGAGTTGAAGACACTGTTATAAGTAGGTCTGCTTCCAGTTCACATTGTCCAGCCTCAGCTGGGGACCTCAGGTCATCCCAGAGTGTTCCTCTTCTCCTAATAGCCCGAGGATACCCATCCTTGTTGGTCTCAGAAGATAACTTAACTTGGACTTGTTTACAGTTTCTAGTGCCCTCGTCAAGTGCTCTGCTTCTGACTCTGGCACTCTAGGCCCTCCGTGATGGGGCCTCTGCTGCTTCCCAGCCTCGTTCCACATCCCTTCCCCATCTCACATATCATCCTGTAGCCACACAAACCGCCTGCACTTCCCCGAACTCGTCATGCCCTGTTGCTTCCATGCCTTGGCACAGTATGGCTCACTGCCTGAAACACTGTTCCTACCCTTCCCTTCCATCCAGTTTTCCCAGGCTAGCTTCTCCTCATCCTTCAGCACTCATCGTCCATCACCTTCTCTGAGAATCTCTCTTTGACTCTCCGTGGCAGCAGCTGACCCTCCCCTGTGCCCCTGGCGCTTTGCACACACGATCTCCTGAATACCTCTTGGTAGGTCCTGCATAAGAATTGTCACTCCACACATCTGTCTCCTGTGCTAGACCCAGAGCAACATAAGGTCGGGTTATCTTGTATTTCTAGGGCCTCACAAGGTCTAGATCACGATAAGCACCCAATAAATGCCTCTTGAATGGATGGTTGGTGGATGGGAGCTTGGTCAATGGAAGACTAGATTTTGAATGACATACACACACAAAAAGTAATAGAACTCGGATGAGTTCACCTGCCCTACAGTATTTTTTTTTAAAATGTATGATTCATTTTCAAAGTCACTATCTAGAACTTCACCATGAAATCTAAAGAGAAGTAGAGTTGAATGCATCAAGGAAATGAAAGAAACATGGCATGGGGCCTCCAGATCGCTCTAGTGTGCAAAATTCCCACTTAAATACTCAGACTTCCCAATGTCAAATTTTTATTCTAATACCACTACTTCTACTTGCTCTGAATCAGCATTTAATTTTTACTCTAAGGGCCATTATGCCCTTCTCATTATTTTGGAAATGTGTTCCTTCAGATCTCGAGGACACATTTCTTAATGGGAGATTATTTTTGCCTTTTTCCTTTGGCCAGCTTTTCCTGATGCTTGGATACACAAACTTTTCTTAAGCATTATGTTTAGCGCAGCTTTAAAACATCTTATTATCCTGTATCCCCACTAAAAGATATTTTCTTTGTGTTTCCTCTTACTCTTTATCCATCTAATATGCATAATTTCTGCATAAATGTAATCAGTGTACATACAATTTCTTAATGTTATTTGCTAAACACTTTTGCATGTTTCTACATAGTTATCATATTAGGCATTTATCACCCTGCAAATCTTCCAGGGTGGGGCTAACCAAACCGTTTCTCTAAATGGCGAGTGCTGAAGTCATATTCAAGTCGTTGCTGTCATTAATACCATTCCTCTAAGTGCCCTTGCCGTGTCCTGCTCTCTGTGGTGTTCTCTGAGGCGGAGGTGGAGCTGTGGAGGCCATGTGGGTAAGAAAAGCAAATGTGCTTCAGGTTCAGAGAAATGTGGGTTCAAATGCTAACCCCCCTACGACCCAAAACAGCCTTGAACTAGTCGTTTAAATTCTCTGAATCCCACTTTCTTCATCTGAATATCAGGAAGAATAATGTCTCACAGGTTGGCACAAATTACATTTTATAAGATTAGATGAGTTACAAAGTAAAAGAGCCTGCCACACAGGAGGAACATAATAAACACTAGTCCCCTCCTGTGCTGTCTAGAGCAGTGGATCAGGGCTCCAATTTCACTTTTGCCACTTTCTCCTTCTATGATATTGATTAACTGCCTTAATTTCTTGGAGCCCCAGTTTTCTCACGCATGAGTGATTACGTACACTGTGAATCACAAGAACTGAGTCGCAGTCGAGGGTTAAAACAATCATGCATGTGAAGAGCACATGTAACTTGAAATGACTACACCAGGAAGCCAAGTAAGTCTCATTCCATTTATCAACTCCTATACATTGGTCATGGCCTTGAATTCTACGCTGAGATTCTGAAGCCAGATGATAGATCAGAAAAAAGAGAAGTGATAAATGAATGACATCTGCCGAGGAGGGTGGCAGGAGGCAGTCTGAGGCATGTGCCATATATTTGGAACCTGCTTTCCAATACAAAGTATAATCATGGTCACTGGGTGTTTTCAATACGATTTCTAACCTTTTGTTGTTGTGATTGTTAAATAAATCTACCCCTTCAAAAAAGTAGTGTCCTCAACTGGGAGTGAAAGCACTGAGTTTTCACGGGAATGTTTTTTGATCCTCTACCTTTAATTTCCCAAACGAATGAAAATTTTTGTTGTTGTGATTATTACATTCTAAAGAACATTGGTCCCTGCATGTAGCTTCTACAGATAGCAAAAGAGTATTGTCCCATGCCTGGAAGAACTAAGCAATTAGCTTTGGAAAACGACCCTCAACAGAATGACATGACGTGACCTCTTGGAGTGGCCGTGGCTGGAGTGAGCGTTTGGAATCCTGCCAAGGTTTCTTTTGTTTGTTTTTTATTTTTCTGAGGCTTGACTGCCAGCCAGGATATTTTCCTTGGTTTTATGACATGAGAAAGAATTACAGTCCAACCCCCTTTCCCATCTAAATGCCAAGCCAAGCCTGAGGATGGAACAGGATCCTTGCTCAGAGATTGAGATGAACCAGCGTTACTGGCAGTCACCATAATTATGGGCTGGCACCTGGGCAGACCGCTGACCGTTCACGCAGGCGGACCAGCAGCACACTCTTACTAAACACTGAAGTTGGTGGCGGGGAAAGAACCATCCCAGTAAACCTCCGGGGCTTCCTGCAGGGCCTTCATGGTATGAACCCTCAAAAGGCCCACAGCCTAAAACGTGCTATTCACTCTGTGGTCCTTGGATCACTGCAGATTTGCAAACTGTTTGTTACCAGTTTGTGATAAATGCAGAAAACGAGAATTTAAAACTTTAAAACTACTATAACAGTTGAACATTGCCAGGACATCCAAGTTCATGTAGTGGACTCAACCCACTGACAGGGCTATAGAGCAGTTTAGGTGTGATTCAACCCCTGTGCTGAGTGGCCACTAGACAAGTGTTGGGAGCACACGTGACCCGCCGTTGGACAAGCGCTGGCTTAGAGCACTGGTCATGAATCGTATTCAGAGACCATTCAGAACCACCATGACCATCCTAACACCATTAGTTAGCCAGGAACTTCTCTGTTTCTCAATAAAAGGAAGAGACAGGAATTATTATCCACATTTTACAGATAAAAATCAGTCAGTGCCTAAGGTTGCAAAGCTGGTCCTGGCAGCAGTGCTTCCCAGGGCTTAGGCCTGCCTGTTCCCCAAGCCCCCTGCACACCCAATCTTAGTAAGGACAGGCTCCCTGACCTGGGCCTGCAGGAGAGATGGTGCTTTAAGAGTGAGGGATTTGGCCTCTGAAACAAAGCTGTCCCACCTCATTCTGACTTTTCCACTCCTCCTCCTCCTCCTCCTCCTCCTTGGAGAAAGGCTCCATCTGAGTGAAGGTAAAGAAAGGCCTTCTGAGCCATGAGAATAATGCACACATAGATTGAGTAAAACCTGGAACACCCAAAGGGAACTTTTAATTGCATTTGGAGATGGAAAAGTAGTACACGTGACCACATGATAAGGGAATTAAAGCAGTTAACTCTTAAAGAAGTAAAATAACCATAACATAGAGATAGCCCAGTGTCCAGAAAACAGTGATTTCTAAAGTCAAGCCAAAAGAAATGACTATCAGAACATTAAAAGAAAAAAACTATACACACACACACACACACACACACACAGTATTTTTACAGAGCAGTCCTAACTGAAAACAATTTCAGAGCCACCCATGCTTCTAAAATTCTTGGCCTTAAAGGTACAAATAGGGCTAAGATTAAAGAAAGTAATTTCCCAGTCTCAGCACTAGAGAAAGAGAAAGAAATTGTTGTTTAACAAGACACTGAAAATCAGGGGAGATGGGAAGGTGGGAAATGGCAGTCTGGGGGGACATGGCTGAGAGATTGCAAAGTGAAGTGCAGGATGGAGCCCAGAATTAATGGTCCTGAGAAACAGCCTTCCTAATTGTCTGGAATGGGTAAAAAATGTATGTCAGGAAAATTCGGGGCAGGGGGCAAGGGGAGAGCTGTTCGAATTTATTTTAATTTAAGAGCACAGGCAGGGAAGTAGCCTGAAAAGTGGAAAGGGGCTAGTAGGTTTCACTGTGTAGCGATAGGGCTCGAGACCTTTCTCTGTGCCCGGTCTCTGTTGTTCTCTAGCTTTGCCTGGGCACCACCTCAGTGCCCACAGAGAACTCACATTCCTTAGAGATAGCAACTGTTATTAGATGGCATGACCTCATCATTTGTCCCCAGCAGAGTTCAAGGAGCAGAGTAGGTAGGAAAGAAACAAACTTGTGAAACGGGGGAAGACAGATGAGGTTAAGCTCTCCAGTCCTGATCTTCATAAATGCGCTTGGGAGTGGCTGGAAATGTGAATCATAATTAAGAGAAAACAAGTAAATTTTAAAGTGTCCACCATGCCCCTCCCAAAGAAGAGAGGGCAGTGAACTGAGATTGTTGAGTACCTACTATGGGCAAGACACAAACTTGGTTTTAGTTAATCCTCACAACTGGTTTGGGAGGTAGGTATTCATGGCGTCATTTTACAGAAGAAACAGATTCATTGCGGTTCCGGGGCTCATCTAAGGTCATTCAGTGGGTAAATCGCCAGGCTGGATGGGATCCCATGTTGACCTGGTGCCCTGTCTCCCCAGTCATGCTGAAGAAATGTCACCTCCTAACAAGAGCTGGGTTGAAGATTAGGTCAGTCATTTCCACTGAGATGACCAGGCTGTTCTGCCAAATTGTCAACAGAAAATTATCAACAGACAATTGTCAACAGATGGCCATGGATGGAGAGCACAGAACACTTAAGCACAGGGAGGCCATTGGCCTGCAAGGCCTTATGGGATCTGACCTCCCCAGCTTCATCTCATCGCAAGCTCCAGTGCCCTGGCCTGAGTTTTGCTTTCCAACCTATTAAGTTCCTCTCCAGGGCCTCTCTACTTGCTCTATCATATCATTTATCTAGCTACGGAACCTTGGGCAATTTTCTATCCTTTCTGTGCCTCAATTTCCTCATCAACAAAATGGTGATAATAATAGTCCCTTACCTCAGTGGGTCATTGAGAGGGTTAAATGAAATGGTTAGAATAAAGCCTGAAATGTAGTCAGTCCTCAGTAAATAACACCATCATCGTCATTGTCGTCATCATCCCCCCTGCCTGGGATACTCTGCTACAAGGCTGTCTCCCTATTAGTCAGCTCTCAGGACACGTCACCTCCTCCAAAAGGTCTTACCTGATCCGCCAGTTTAAAGTGGGCTCCCCACCTCAGTTATTTTCTGTTGCCTCCTTACCTGGCTTATTTTCCTTGTAACATTTTTCATCAGTTGAATCGTGCTACCTAATCATCAGTTTTATCTTTTGGTTGTGTCCCTGTGTCTTACGCCTCTCACTGGAATGCAGGTGTTTTGAAAGCGGGAATCTTGTTTCTTCTTCCCTGAATAGAGAACCAATCATTTTAAGCCTACTCAACTTGAGATGTGCTCCTTGATAAGCTGGAAATTTTAAAGAGCAAACCATTTATAAAATCCCAATTCCAAGTGTTGCCTTGGAATATGGAGGACACTTGTGTGAAGGCTGTTAACCATCCTTGACACCATAGACTGAGCTCCTGTAGCACTTTCCTCTAAGGATTTGATGTTCTTATTTGCAATTATAAACAACCCTGTCGGTGAGGGTAGGGGAGGGATGTCATTAACTTTATTTGCTAAAAGGACCTCATCTATAAAACAAGGGAGATAAGCATGACTTCCAAGGACTTCTAGTCAAGCATTCTAAAAAGAAGGACTACAAAATAGAAATATTAACAAATACCACAAATAAAGTATTAATAAATCCCATGCTAGAAATGAGGAAACTAAACCCAAGAGGTTCAAGGCTGACCCAAATTCAAGGCTACCTGCCTATTAATATAGGATAGTTTCTGGCTTTCTTTTTGTCTCCATTTGCAGGACTCGTTCACATCCATTCAATTCACAAATGTTTACTGAGCACCTACTCTATACCTGGGTCTAATCTGGTCCCATTCAATCTATAAACCTTTACTGAGCGCTTACTGTATGCTTGGGTCTATTCTGATCCCATTCAGTCTACAAATGTTTACTGAGCACCTATTGTATGCCTGGGTCTACTCTGGTCTCTAGCCAGCAGATTCCCTATTTGACATTAAATTTTTCTGTGCATGAGAATCTCATATATGTTTCTCCTGATTTCTTTAAAACTTTTCCTAGGCCAATCATAACATAAGACTGGAGGTCTACCTGAGAAAGCAGCTAATTTTTCCCTCCTTTCTTGCTTATTTCCCAAGCTTTGTGAAACAAGGTAGAGATGAAGTGATGCCTTTTCAGTTCAATACTGCCATAGATCATCTTTGAAACTTTTGACACAAGAGCAGAACTGAACTCCAGAAACTTCACAATGTGGCTTTTATAGAAAAAGTATCTGTAGTCTTAGGAATTGATCAAAGAAGTTGTTTTCCTTCCTTCCTTTGTCAATGTCCCTCTTGGGTTCTGCCTACGCTTTACCTACAGAAGGCATTTGTGGTCATCTATTCATATTCTTGAAACGTTTTACCATGAGGGGGAAACTTAAGTGGAAAAAAATCAAAGTTTTTTTGATGTTAATTAACAGGATTTACAAACATGCAAAATGGTAGCAAGCCTACAATTTACGCATAACTTCTGAGCTTTGGGACTCTTGGTATCTCACTCACAGATAGGAGGTGGGAAGGACAAGTGCTTGCTTTGGAGAGATGTGAACCGTGAACCGTATAGTCTTACCATTGAACAGGGGCCATGTCCTGGCAGTGGGTCTTGACCTTTGTCAATTCCCTCAACACCAGTTGTGTTGCATTGGTTAGCACTGGCTTGCAAAGCAGCAACAGTTCCCCTTTTGTAAAATGGGGTGGGTGTTGTGATAACACCTTCAAAGTTTAAAGAATGTGTTAGGCCACTTATACTAAAATGCTTTGTAAGCTGTAAGCTTCTTTTGCAAAACAGGTATCCCTCACTCACTATTCAAACCTTCAATGTCTAAAGTCTTGTATTCCTAATTCAGTATTAAATGAGTTTTGAAAAAGAAGGTTAAATAAATTTTTCCTTAACCAGTTCAAGCTACTCGCTATCCAAAACTCAGGCACCAAATTGATTCATGTAGTTCAGTATCCCCATTATTCCAACTCATTCTCTGAATTCTCACTCTCCAAATTTGGAAACCAGGTAGGTTTGGATGGCAAGGAATAATTAAACAAATGGCCACCATTATTTTCACTATCAAATACAGTCTTAATTTACACAGAAGAAAGTAATTGGGATTGAATTGTATGAAATTGCTCTTTTTGCAGGTCAAACCCTGTTAAATATTGGCTATTTCGTATGGTTCATTCTAATATTTAGGGACAGGGACCCCCATATCCAAGATAGACAATCACTTGACTCCATGATTTTTCCATTTTCCACCATCATCATCCAATTCCTATTTAACATCATAATAGCAAACATAAGTGCCATTTATTGCCTGGTGACGTTGTGCCAGGCACTGCAAGTCATTTAATTAACCCTCATTACCTCATTAAAAACAATTATATTTTGAATAGGTAACTTATTAATATATTGCAAAATTCAAAAACTGTAAACATCTTTAAAATATATACCTTTTACACCTAGTTTCAACCTCTTAGTTCTCCTTTGTAGAGGCAGCCAGCATTGCCAGTTTCTTGCATTTTCTTCCTGTGATATTCTATGCATATACTATAAGCATATACTGCTTTAAACACACAGACACACACACATACACGTGTGTGCAAATGCTAATATACTATTCATACGGTTCAAAGTGTTGAGCAGTGACACTCTTTAGAAAAACAGCAGAGATATATGCTAAAGAGGTATATCACTCTTTAGAGATATATCATAATTTATTTTATAAGTGCTTTATTGATGGACATTTAGGTTGTTTCTAATCTTTTTCTATCATTAACAATGATGTGCAAATATCTTCTCATATTTGATTTTATACAGCAGCAACTAAAAGACTAAATTCGTAGGAGAAATTCCTGGAAGTAAAATTGCCAGGTCCAAAGATACATACATTGTAATTTTGGTAGCTATTGTCAAGCTGTTCAACATAGAGGTTGTACCAAGTTTCCGTTTCCCCAGCAGCACATAAAATGAATATTTTCCACACTTTTCAACAACTGAAGATTATCAAGTTTTTCTGTTTTCCAATTTTATAGGTGAAAAATGGCATCTCATTTTCATTGTAATATGTCTTTCTCTTATTACAAAAGAGATTTATTATCTTCTCATATACTTAAGAGTCATTTGTATTTCCTTTCTTGTGAATTATTTGTTCATATAATTTACCCATTTTTCTTTTGGCTTGTTCTTTTCTTGTATTTGAAAGAAGCACACACTTTGTTGTAATATATAGTTTGTGGGGGGTTTTCAACTTTCTATACGTTGGTTTATCCTTGATTTGGTTGTATATTTTATGGTTTTTGTTTTTGTTTTTTGGGGTTGTGTGTGTGGGTTGTGTGTGTGTGTGTTAGGTCGAGCAGTATTTCCCCTATGTCTCCAGTTTTGTGTTTTGTATTTAGTATTAGCCCTCTTTGAGCTAATAATAATAAAATATATTTCTCTATGCTCTCTAATGCCACTTTTAAAAGTTGGGGGACTTTTTGTGTTTAAATAATTGATCCACATGCAGTTTGGGGGGTAAAAATGTGAAGCCCCTATTTAATTACTCAGTTGTCCAAACACACTTTGTTGATTAATGCATATTGTCCCCACCAGTTTGAAGCACCAGTTTAGCATATTCTGCTTTGCTGTACCTACTTGAGTCAATTTCTGGACTGTTAACTTGTCTTTATATTCTTTATCCAACACCACACTTTAAAAATTACTTTTGCTTTACAGTATACTTTAGCACCTAGTAGAATTAAGATAGTATCATCATTCTTTATAGAATTCTTAAATCTTTATTCATATAAACTTTAGAATTAGATTATCTAATTTAAAAATAAATTTACTGGTATTCTATTGGAATCCTATTAAATTTACTAATTAACAATAGGGGAATTGCTATCATTATGATCTTTGGTCTTTCTATCCATAATTTTGGACAGCCTTTTCAATATTAAGGTGCTTTTTGTGCCCCTTGGTAATGTTTTGAGGTTCTTCTTTGTATGTATATATTGTATGTCCATATGTATGTGCATTTTGTATACAGATACAGATATGTATCTATTTCCCATTTCTTGATAACTTTGCACCTACATCATCTGTTTTTTGTTCATTATCACAAATATGATCTTTTATTCCATTTTATAGTTTAATTGGTTTACTTGTATTTATAAAAGTTATTGAAGTCTATATATTACTTTTATTCCCAGGCATCATATATAATCTTCTTAATATTTATAACAGCTTTTTAAATTTTTTAATGTATCCTCTTGGGTGTTCCAGCTAAGTTACATCATTTGTAAATGATGACTATTTTACAAAGTCTTTTCCAATTTTTATGTTTTCTTTCTTTCTTTTCTCTAATTATATTGGCTAGTACCATCAGAAAAGTGTTAAATAATAGCGAGGATAATTAACATCCTTATCTTGTGTCTGACTTTAATGGGAATGTGTCTAGATATTTTCATTAAGCAGGATGATGGCTTATGATTTGAGATAGATATATTTCTCATATTAAGGTAATTTCTCTATTCTTATTTTATTAAGAGCTATTTAAAGAAAAAAATGGATATTGAATTTTATCCAATGTATTTATAGGGTCCAAGCAGTTGGTATTATTTTTCTCTTTTTATTATTATGATTAGGTATATTAATAAAAATAATTGGTGCTTATGTGGTGCAATTACTATCCAAAGCAGTATTCTAAGTTCTTTACATGTATCAACTCATTTCACCCTTACCCAATCTAGAACTCAGTATTATTAGTATTTTCACTCTAAAGTTAAAACAACTCACATTCACAGAGGTTAAGTAACTTGAACGAGATCAGACAACCAGTAAGTGGCAGAGCTGAGAGTGGACTCATGTCAATTCCTTGTGTGTAAACACTATGCAAAGTTTTATTTTGATAGGTTTCTTAGTAAATCATCATTTCATTCTTGGGACAAATCCCACTTGTTCAATATGTATCCTCCTTTTATTGGGTCACAGATTCCATTTGCTAATATTTATTTACAATTTCTGCATCAGTCTTAAAAAATTCAGTTAAAATTCTCTTTTATATGATGTTTTTGGCTGTGCTGAGTCTTATGGGTATCCTGGCCTCATGAATGTTCTGCAAATATTTCTCTTTTTTTTCTTCTTCCAGGATAATTTAAATGGCATTGAAGTTACTTGCTTTTTAAAGGTATTGCAGAAGTCCCCTATGAAACTACCTTGGCCTAATTCCCCTATGAAACCATCTGGGCTTGGGGTTATTTTTTTTTTTTTGGAGCAGGGCTTTCTGATACGTTTTAAATTTGTTCTAGGTAATTGGTCTATTTAGTTGGTCCTGACTTCAATACAGTTTAACATATGGGAATAATATACAATGAATGAATAAAACTTATGAATGTAAAATTACAATCACAGTAAGGTCTAGAAAAGAAAAGAGGAGTACATGTCTCAAGAGAGAAAGTAAAAGTCATAAAGGATGGAGATGGAAGGTGGGTAGAGGGGAAACTCTCCCAAAATGAATAAAGACCATGTGTGGGCAGGGAGCTTTTATTCAAGGGACTAAAAGAAGTTTAATGTAGCTGGAACCCAAACAGCAAGAGGGGGAGCATGGTTCAAACTGAGGCTGGAGACACGAGCTGGACTCCTAGATTGTTAAAAATTTTACACTAAATCATTGCAAAGCTGTTGAAGGTGAAGAACATAGAGAAGTGGGTGTTTCTGAAAGATTTGAGGATAGAAAAGTTAGTACATTTTTGTGATTAGGTAGGATAAGAAGTGTGAGGAAGAAGGAGGTATCAACTATCTGTCTAGTTTTCAGAACAGGCTGGATGCTGGTTCCCTTCACTGAGTAGGGATTGGAAGAAGATTTTGTGTAGGGTGGGTGAGGAGAGTTTGGATGTAGAAAGATACTGAGTTGGTTGGTTTTTGTATGTTTGTTATTTGATATGTTGGGTTGGAAGGCATTTGAGACATGTAGATTGTCACAAGGTGAATGGATATAAGCTGTGAGTCTTCTGAATATCTGACTACCTGGTAATTAAAACCTTGAAGATCATTGTGAAAGATGAAACCCAGGAAAAAAGAAGAAAGGGAAGACAAGATGTTAATTCTTGGACAATTCCATCACTTGAGCATTTGATCTATTTTGCTACCTATTGAGATTCCTTGTCAGGGATTCTGTGAATTCTAAAAGGAAGAATGTGGAGAGCTTCCAAAAGAACATCCCTGACTTGGGGTCTTCAGGGAATCCGTAGATGTCTCTCCTTAAGGAGATATTTGGTGTCCAGTGTCAGGTCTAAAGTAATGTGACTGCCTTCTAGTTTTTCTGTTGTGCTGTTTTAGAATCTCTGAAAGAATGTTTTTAAATGTTTTTAATAACACTGTGCTTTGTAATTCGGTACATGCACCCAAAGATCCTCTTGAAACCTAACAAATAAGTTTTTAATACAAAAATGTTCTAATGTTCAGAGGCACACGTAGAAGCCAGTGCCCGGAATCCTGAGGGAGATTTGTCTGCTTATTAAAATTCTGTAAATTCTTTATGGAAAGGAAGTGTTTCCACAGTTTTAATATGACTCTCTGGAATAATCTCTGGATATGATAATATTAGTACATAGAGTTACTTTTAAAAAATCTATTTAATAAAGGTTAACTTTGGTTTTCTTGGCATAGAGTTTTCTAGAAAACTCTAGAATCTGCCTTTCCCAAATCTGAGTCTAAGGAATGTTCTTATGTTATTTCTTCTTTCTTAAAAATATTTGGTACACTTAATTCATTAAGCATAACTGTAAATTGGTAAGGAGATTGCTTCATTTAAATAAAAGTAGTTATAACAATGTTTTCTATAACTATATTTACATGTAGTTGACTCAACTTTTAACTACATATGTTCACTAAGGTTTTTCTTATTAGAGGTCTTTCATCCCTCTGAAAACTTTATTTCCTTATTAATTTCCCAGTGGCTTTAGGCAATTTCTAGCAATGACTTTGTGAATAAACAGTCTTTATTGTCTATGGTTTTATGATAGAGAAAAATACCTTGATATAGTTAAAATGCTGATTATTAGATGAAGTTAAAGGAATAGTCGTTAACTTTGATAATACACAAAACAACCTCTTATTCCCACTATATTCCAAAGCCTGGGGTTTATAAAAATGAAGATGTGTTGCTGCTCTCACCAAGCTTAGCAGTAATGACCAAAATATCCTGAGCACTTACTATATTCTGGGCATTCACTGACTCTTGTAGCAAATGTTTTAGGATGCCTGCTAGGTGCCAGGCATGGTGCTGCATGCTAGAATTCCAAGGATGAGCAGGAACAGTTGCATTCATACTCTCATATGCTTATGGTGGAGTGGAGAGACATTTACTAAATAATCTCACACAAATGTGTGTGTATTCCTTTTTTTATTGAAGTATAGTTGATTTATTATGTTGTGTTAATTTCTGCTGTACAGCAAAGTAATTCAGTTATACATATATATTTATTCTTTTTTATGTTCTTTTCTATTATGGTGTATCACAGGGTATTGAATATAGTTCCCTGTGCTATACAGTAGGACTTTTTTTTAACATCTTTATTGGAGTATAATTGCTTTACAATGGTGTGTTAGTTTCTGCTTTATAACAAAGTGAATCAGCTATACATATACATATATCCCCATAGGACCTTGTTATTTATTTTATGTATAGTAGTTTGCATCTGCTAGTCCCAAACTCCCAGTCCATCCCTTCGCCAATGCCTCTCCCCCTTGGCAACCACAAGTCTTTTCCCTATGTCTGTGAGTCTGTTTCTGTTTCGTAGATAAGTTCATTTGTGTCATGTTTTAGATTCCACATATAAGTGATATCTATGGTATTTGTCTTTCTCTTTCTGACTTACTTCACTTACTATGATAATCTCTAGTTGCATCCATGTTTCTGCAAATGGCATTATTTCATTCTTTTTTATGGCTGAGTAGTATTCCATTGTATATATGTACCACATCTTCTTTATCCATTCATGTGTCAATGGATGTCAAATGGGTGTGTATTTCTAATTAAGTTCTCTTCCACCTTGGAAGAGAACATATAGTTCTTTTTGTGAGTGAATATAATAAACTCCCCTGTCTGAGAGATCTCAGAAGCCTTCCCTGAGAATGTGATGCTTGGACCAAGTTTTAATGATGAGTTGGTTTTAACTAGTGGAGAGCAGAGGAAGAGATTTATAGACTCAGGGATCAATCTTGACTAAGACTCTGTGGCAGGAAGAGGAAGGAGGCCCATGGCTGGAGAGAGAAATTAGATGGAGGATGATGTGAGCTTACATTGGGGTGGTAAGGAACAGGAGGCAAGAAGTGGTTGGTGACCAGTGACAGAGAGCCTGTAGGCCATGTTTCAAAAGGCTTGATGCTAAAGGAGGAGACCATAATCTAAGCAACTGCTTATACATCAGGCGTGTTATAGTAAAACTATATACCAATTGTTCTGTGGGCTCAGAGGGAGGAACCATGCTGTTGGAGGATCAGAGAAAGCTTCCTGGTAGAGGGCATTGAAACAGATGTTTGAAAATGAATAAAAGTTTGGCAGTCAAGGAAGGAGAGTATGGCCATTCCAAGCAGAGGGAATGTGCTAAGGCCTGGTGCTGTGGTCTGAATGTATGTGTCCCCCCTGCCCCAGCAAATTTGTATGTTGAATCCCCCAAAGGTCATGGTATTAGGAGATGGGGGCTTTGGGAGGTGTTTAAGTCATGAGGGTGGAACCCTCGTGAATGGGATTAGTGTCCTTATAAAAGAGGCTTCAGAGAGGCCCCTAGTTCCTTCTACCATGTGAGGACCCTACAGGAAGTGTCAGCAGTCTGCAGTCCAGAAAAGAGCCCTCACCAGACCATGCCGGTGCCCTGATCTTGTACTTCCAACCTCCAGACTGTGAGAAATAAATGTCTGTTGTTTACAAGCCACCCAGTCTGCGGTATTTTGTTACAGCAGCCCGAATGGAAAAGATACCTGGAAACATAAAAGAATATGGTGTATTCAGAAGGCATGAAATACTTATGTGTGGTTAGAGTGTGTATGTAGTGTGTATATGTGAGTGTATTTATGTACACATGTATGCACACATGTCCACCTGCAGGGGGACCAGGATGGAAAGTCTTAAAAGATACATTTAGAAATTCAGGTTGGGGCATTAGCAAAGTAGCACCATCTGCCATACTAAGGAATCTGGACTATCCCATAGTCACTGAGGTCTTTTAATAGGTGAGGGACCTCTTATAAACTCACATTTGTGAGTTTAGAATGATATTTCTCTTAACTCCACTGACTATTATAGTAATCATTTGGGGAGGGGCCTGCTAAAGCTACAGATCCTTAAACCATCCCAGACCAATTGAATCAGAACCTTTGTAGGCACATCCAGGCATTGGTACATTTTAAATCTTCCCAGGCAATTCCAATGTGTAGCCAGACTTGAGAGCTAGTGGTTAAGAGAGATGCCCTGGCTGCTTGGCAGTGGTTAGAGTCCAGGAAGGAGATCAGGAGGCTTCCATAGCAGAGAAGGGTGAGGTCTTGAATAAGGTGGCACCCAATGGGAACTGAAAAGAGGGGATGGGTTTCAAAGACATTCAGGCCATTGAATGACACTAATAATAACAGACATCAGATTGGATGTGACTGGAAGGGTGAGAGAAACTCCCAGTTTCTAATGGTGGTGTCATAATTCAGAAAGAGTGGTGGCTAAGAGCTTGAGGATATGGTTAGAAATCCCTGCTCAGCCATTTACTAGCTGGAGGGGGTGAAGGGGCAGTACCTTAGGCAAATCACTTACACTCTCAGGCCTCAGTTTGCTCGGGTATAAAATGGGGATAATAGCAGTACCTGAATGAGCTAATTCAACACGAAGGGCTTAGAATTCAAGCTGATGCATCAGGTGCCATTTACAAATGCCAGTTCTTTTCTGCTAAGAGCAGCTGAGGCAAAGGCAGGGCATTTTTCAAGAAAAAACTTAAATACAAGGCCAACGTTAGGAAAAGGAGGTTTCTTCCACTCTCAGGTTCCAAAGTACAGCTTCACCTGTACTCTACTGGCTGCACAATCTTGGTCAAGGCTCAAAACTAGAAATACCTCTCTGTGCCTGTTTCCTCACCTATAAAATGGAGATCATAAAAATATTTTGTTCTCAGGTTACTGGGAATAACCAGCCAAAGGAAAATTCCTCTATGCCTACCTAGTGCCTGAGAAGGGCTATTTCTTGCTTTGACGTGGTTCTCCAGAATGCATGGAGATTTGGAGTGATGTTTGTCTATATGAATGTGTGAGTGATTGATATGCTGGGGGCTGACCACACTTCCGGCCAATGAAGGAGCCTGTCCTGATGCGGGGTCGGTGCCTTCCACCTCCTGCACCCTCCTTGGCCGAGCCTGTCTTGTGTCTCAGGCTGTTAAGTTGGACAGGACCCTTCTCAGCCAGGTGAACATCACCTGCCTGTAGAGATCCTGTCCTTGTAACTGTACATATTTTGTATTTCCGGTTTGCTTGTTCTCAGTCATCTAAGTCCAGAGAGTATCAACAAAAGACTTTGGAAGAAATGTTTGTCATTTGTGGTACAGAGATCGTTGAGAGTGGTCTGTGACTTTGCTTTGATTGGGTCTTAAAACAGTCAGAAGATGAGAATTTTGTGTTTCAGAAAGTGTCACCTCTGAAATAGGAGAAATTGTGGTATTTGGGTGAGTGGCGGTGACACAAAGATGAAGAGCAAAAAGCCTGGTTTTAGAAGCATCTCTGATGCAGACTATTTGCAGTCTAATGGTTATCCTTTGTTTCACAGATGTGCCAAGCAGCAAATAAGAAAGAGGAAAAAATCCTAAGTAGTTAGAGCTGTTGGATTCTAGGGAAGAGAAAATGTTTGGATATTTTTAGGTTGTTAGGGGTTTTACTTTAAGAAAAAAAAAACCAAACTTTTATTAATGAAGCTATAATTGAGTGCATTGGCTAAGAGTTGGGAAAATTCTCAGTAAGATAAAATTCAAAAGCATTGGGATAATAAAGATTGGGATATTTTTTAATGCTTTGCACACACTCTTAAGTCAGAGCCATCAGAAATACATTGATTAGTTCATTGATATAGTCAAGTAATATTTCTGTTTACTGAGCATCGTTTATGCATCAGGCCCACCAGTGTAAAATTCTCCATCGCTGCCTTCACGGAACTGAAATAAGTACCAAAACTATAATACAAGCTGGTAAGGACAAAGCCAAAGCAAATGGAAGATCTCTTTTTCAACAATCTACCCCAGGACCTAGAAGAGGGTTATAAATAGTTAAGCCTCAGCAAATAGTTGTTGGATGGAAGGATGAATGAATGAACAAACGAACACTACACATAAGATTTATAAAGTGAGAAGAAAAAGAAAATGATTCTGTAAAGAAGGAAGTGGGTATTTGTAAACCATATATTTTGTAATATTTGGCTCATGTGTGTTATGCCCTCCAAAATATTCCCATTACAGAAATATAAGGGAAAATAGTGGAAATTAAAGAACAAATATATATATACAAGGACTTTTTAATGCATTTCAGTTTGGAACTTGTCCAATGGAGTTTATATACTAAATAAACTATGAAGGCTGTCTCACCCAGGTGCCTTGAATATCATTAGCTGATGTGCAATTTACATAGTTACGATTAAAGTTTTCCTTAACTCTTTAAAAATGTTATGAAATGTTTTAAGATGAATGTAATGAACAATCACATATCTACCATACAGCTTTTTGAAAATTTTAGCATTCTGGCATATTTTCTTTAGTCTTTTTACTTGTGAAATAACCACATTACAGTTGCATTAGAAGATCCCTCCTCAACTCCAGTATACTCTTCCCGTCCCTCACCATCCGAAATTTGATGGTTACCATTACTTGCATGCTTTGATACTTTATTCTGTATATTTGTGTGCAGAAAAAAATATATAGCTTTATTTTTTGTTTTTAAACTTATTAATAATAAAAGTGGTGTTCTGCACAGTATACATCCTTTTATAACTTTTTTCTCAGAAATATGATTTCAAAATTTATTTATGTGAATGTATGTAATTCTCATTTATTTATTTTAACTGCTGTAAAGAGTTGCATTGCAGGAACAAGCCCCAATTTATATATCTGTTTTGTTATTGATGAACATTTAGGTAGTTTCCAACTTTATTGCTATTACAAACTGTGCTACTATGAATATCTATGTGCACAATTTCTCAAGGTCATGTACCCAGGAGTAGAATGGTTGGTAAGATGCCGTGTGCATCTCAAGCTTTATTTTCCAAAAGGGTTGTACCAGTTCACTCTCCCACCAAGAGTGTGTGACAGTCCCCATCACTCCCATCCTTATCAACAGTCGATACTGGGATTTTCACCAATCTTATTAATAGGAAATAGTTTCTCATTATTTTCCTTATCTCATGAAACTACAGTGCTTCCTTTTTCTTCTAGTTCACTGATACCATTTACCAAAGTAATAAAGGAAAATCTCTTGGAAATACAAAATCATAACTAGTTTTCACACTGGAGATATACCCTCCATTATGCCTGAGAGCTCATTCACTCATTTATTCAACAAATGTTACCAGCTTTACTGAGAATACAGAGATACATACGACATGTTCCTTGCTACCCAGGAACTCATGGTCTTGAGGAGAAGGTAGACATGCAAAACAAATAGGAAGGGATGGTAAACACATTGATAATTTATTATGAATAGAGAAGGAAATTGCAGAGGAGGGGGAGATTGATTCTGTTAAAAGCTTAATCAGGCTTCCTGTAGAAAATGATATCCCAGAAGAACTCAAGATAAATATGACTGAATGAATATGATCCTCTGAAGTAAATATTATCATCCCATCTCACATGTGGGGAGAGTGAGGTCTAGGGAATTTATCATAACTTACTTGGGTAAGTAAATAGTAAAGGAAGGAATTGAACCTAGATCTTTCACTTTAAAGCTCAAACACACCAAAGGATACCATATTGTTTAAGAAATCCTGACATCTCGATGGGTACCAAAGTCCTATGGATACAGATTGGGTAAACTCCGAAAAGAGCAAAGAGAGCATGCATCACACAAGATGACAGACCCAGATATTTGGTTTGACTCATACATTATTTGAATTTCCTATTAGTTTCAGCCCTTCTGCCATTCATTTTTTGCTGCCTATCTGCAAAAACAATTGTGATTGTTACAGAAAGGAAGTACTATATCAACAAGAGTCTGCCATCTTCCTACTTCAGATATGACCTTAATGGCACTGAAGCCATGAGAAGGTAATTTTTCTAACCCTTTCCAAGGGCTTCCAGGGCCTTGTAGATCCCTGAGAGAACATAAGTTTTTACTCTGGGTGATACTGCAGGACTTCAAGAAGGGAGTACCATGGTCTGAGTTTGTCTGAGCAGGAAGACTGGCTGCTGTGTTGAGATCAGATGGAAGGTGGACAAGGGTAGGAACAGGAGACCAGTCAGGAGGCTGTTACAAAAATCCAGACAAAAGATGATGGGGATTGGACCAGAGGGGTAACAGTGGAGATGATCTCTGGATTTATCTGAAGGGCAACATCAACACTACTTCCTGCCTCAGTTCTACATGATAACTGAATAAAATTGATTCCAAGACCCATAAAGGCCTTGATACTCTAATACCGCTTAATCACATAGGATGCCACACTTCTATTTTCTTCATTTGCTTCCAGGCACAAGTTTTGGGATCTTACTCCACCCTTAATCTTCTAGAAATCCTACTCCTTGCTCTTAATCTCTATGGCATCACATCTCTGCCACTGGCACAATTTGCTGTGCTCTTTTTGAAGAATAGGTTGTTGGGCTTTGTAGGAATCTAAATGGTGAGCAACTCCTACATTTCCCAAAAGACTTTCAGCTAATTGTTGAAACAGAGGATTTTCAGGCTATAATTTGGAGCCAAGGACCTTTTACAGGCCTACCCTGACCTTTACTCTCAGAAGCTGCTAAACAAATGGGTGATCATTTCACAGAGATTCCCTGCATCTCAAATATATGCAAGCTGTGTTCCAAGTGTCCTAGGTGCAGATAGGATTAAAACAATTCCTGCTTTCGAAGCGCTGACAGTCGAACAGAAGAGACAGATTAATAAACAGATCATTACACCTCAGCCCACCGGATCAGTGGTGAGTGTCTAGAAGGCTGTACCTAAGCTGAGTCTGAGAGAAAGGTGGGAGGATGGGAAAGAACAGAAGGGGAAAAGAAGAGCATTTCAGGTGAGGGAAGAAGGCTAGGTACAACTCGGAGGAAGGTGGGCTAAATCAAACAGTAAACTATGGAATGTGGGCTTCTGGTACCCTGAACACATGGTCTCAGAAATACTCTTCAGAGCCATCCATACCTGTCTTTTCTTCCCTGGGTGGGAAGAAAAGGATGAGATCTTGCTGACCTTGAGTTTGGGTCAAGAACTAGGAAAGTTAGATTTGTAAAATTTGTATTTATTTAAAAATTTTTAAAAATTGTATTTATTTAAAAATTTAAAATTTCGTTTTCAAAGAAAATAAGCTTTCTAAGGGCTGAGCAGTCTTCTAAGCACTTCACAAAGAGCAATTAATTTAATCCTCATAATGCCCATTGGTGTATTATTATGAGTTACAGATGAGAAAACTGAAGTAACAAGGTAGAAAACTTACCCAAGTTGAAACAATCAGAACAGAGAGCCTGAACAAGGCTTCAAGCCCAAGCATTCAGGCTCCAGAGTCCATGTTCTTAGCTCCTGCATTTTGCTGCTGCCTCTATAGTTAAGGTGCCGTTTGGTGGTATAGACAATTCTTGAATAAGAATGTGAGTTGCAAGCCTCTAGTTTCAGCAGCAGAATCAACTAGAAGCCAGCAGGACCCCAAGGCTGGGTATGCTTCTTAAGAGGGAGGTGTGTAAGACACACCTTGGTACCCAAACAGGTACCAAGGTTCAGAGGGTCCGGGGTGCAGCTGTGGAATTGAGTCATTAGGTTAAAGTGGCCTTTAAGGCCTCATTGAGGTGAATATATTAGTTTCCTAAGGCTACTGTAACAATTTACCACAAACTTAAAGGCTTAAAACAACAGAAATTTATTCCCTCAAAGTTCTAGAAGCCAAAAGTATGTAATCAAAGAGTTGTCAGGACCTGTGAAATTTCTAGTAAATAATCCTCCCTTGTCTCTTCCAGCTTTTGGTGGCCCCGGGTATTCCTTGGCTTGTGGCAGCATCACTCCAGCCTCTGCCTCCATCTTTTTATATGGCCATCCTCCCCTTGTGTTTCTCTGTGTCCTCTCATTTACTCCTAAGAATGGTTGTCATTGGATTTAAAATCCACCCTCAATCCAGTGTGATATCATCTCAAGATCCTTAAGTCCATCTGCAAAGACTCCTTTTTCAAATAGTTTGCATGCACAAGTTCTGGGGCCCAGGACTAAGATATCTTTGATGGACATAATTTTTTTTTAATTTTATTGAAGCTTAGTTGATTTACAATGTTGTGTTAATTTCTGAGTCACAGCAAAGTGACTCAGTTATATATACATATATATTCTTTTTCATATTCTTTTCCATTTTGGTTTGTCGCAGGATATTGAATATAGTTCCTTGTGCTATACAGTAGGACCTTGTTGTTAATCCATCCTGTATATAATAGTTTGCCTCTGCTAATCCCAAACTCCCAATCCTTCCCTCTCCTACCCCCCTGCCTTGGCAACTACAAGTCTGTTCTCTATATCTGAGTCTGTTTTTGTTTTGTACATATGTTGATTTGTATTGTATTTTAGATTCTATATATAAGTGATATCATATGGTATTTGCCTTTCTCTTTCTGACTTACTTCACTTAGTATGATAATCTCTAGGTCCATCTATGTTGCTGCAAATAGCATTATTGCATTCTTTTTGATGGTGAGTAATATTCCATTGTATATATACCACATCTTCTTTATCCATCCATCCTTCAATGGACATTTAGGTTGTTTCCATGTCTTGGCTATTGCGAATAGTGCTGCTATGAACACAGGAGTGCACGTATCTTTTCGAATTCTAGTTTTGTCTGGGTATATGCCCAGGAGTGGGAATGCTGGATCATACGGCTGGATCTATTTTTATTTTTTTGAGGTCCCTCCATACTGTTTTCCATCGTGGCTGCACCAATTTACATTCCCTTGGTGGACACTATTTAACCCACTCTAGTGGATGAGCTTGTTCTGGGAAGGTTGAGCAAACATGCAAGTAGACCTGGAGCAGAAGAGGGGGGGAGGACCAACATTAGGGGGAAAGAACCCTGAGAGGAGACCCAAGAGAAGCCATCAGAGATAGAAGGAGGCAATCGGGAGAAAAACCTAGAAAACCAAGGAGAGTGTATTATATATAGAAAAGATGGCGTGGGCAACAGTGTCAAATACCCCTGAGAAGTGTGGAGCATATACAGTGGGTTAGCAGAGGGGTTTTTGGTGACATGAACCATTTGGTGATTTTTTTTTTTTTTTTTCAGTTGGCAGTGCTGATGGCAAAAGGGGCAGTGTGGAGCTGAGATTTCTGGTAGCCAGCACTGTCACACCATTTAGAAGCTGTTCAATGTCATTCTACACAACAGCAGCCTAGAAAAAACCCAAATGAGGACAACACTCTCATATTCTAACCCTCCCCCATCCCTTATAAGAGTGTGTTTCACATTAATATTCTCTTATATGATTATATTGAAGTGCAGATAAATGAATGACTTTGTCCAAATAAGGTAATTATTTTAGCTGACAATATTTTGACTCTCCATTTCCTTTAAATTAGTTTTACATGGTAGGGGGCCAATTCACATTTTGAGTGAATTAGAGTTTGTTCAGAAGCTGTTTTAATTGTGCCTGCAAACATAGATACCCAGGCTCCTGAAATGTCAAAACTGGGCTGCATTTTTGATAGCAATAAATGACATTTCTTATACATTGATTTCACTAGTGTGATTACACTAGTATCTGTTGTGAAACAGCAGAGCATGGAGCTGACTCCAAGTAGATTTTGGATGCTTAAAAAAGTTACCTTCTTTTATCTGTTAGTCTGAAATAAGAATGTAACTTTTCTTACAGTTACCAGAGTTCATTTCAATTAAATCTTAATGAGGAAAAATGTGACAAATGGGTCCATGAGCATTACCTCTCAGACCTTTTAATTTTTATAAATTCACTTGCAGAGTCAGACTTCCCTGTTGCAATTATTTCATTTGGCTCTTGGAAATTTTACCCGAATTGCATACAGTGGGTGCCAGAGGCAATCATCTGCTTTGGGGCCTAACTCTTGTGGTCATGTTATCCGTCTAAATCTATAATCGGAGAAGGGGCATGTTAGAATGGTGAAAAGTATCATTTGTCACAGCATTATTGCGTAAAGATGGCTGGGGATTGGGGAATAAGGCGGTAGGGGCAGTTTTTCTTCTCATTAGCTGCTTTATTTGTAACTGCAGGGGCTGTCAGAAGTGTGGACTTAATAACCTTCAAGTTTTTCTGCATTAATATAAAACAGGTTGCATGAATTTTGCCAAATCAGTGTCCCTATGAGAGTATCGGAAATACTTTTGCGAGTGAATGCAGAATAACCCTTCTTTGGGGAGTGCTCAGCTGAATTAAGTATATAATTGAAGTGGATTCACCTAGAATGAGACATTTATGCTGATCATGTATACATTTTGATGATTCTGAACCTTCACTTGGAGTGCCTTTCAATTCTCCATGGGTAAAAGTTGGAAAGAAAGTACCAGCAGTGCTATTATTATAATAACAGAGTGCAAGGAATGCATTTTGTACTTAGATATGATTTTATCTATTTTGTACTTAGATATCTTTATCCTCTAGGTCTTTGCATGCATTGGGAGGTATCAGGAGAAAACCTAGAGTCCTCAGTTCTGTGAACAGGACCAGAGAATATCCAGCCTGAAGGATGTCAGACTAACTGGGGAAGAAAGGAAGGAGGGAGGGAGGGAGGGAGGGAGGGAGGGAGGGAGGGAGGAAGGGGTACAATCCTGTTATCCCTTCTTTTGATATAGGTCATATTGCTTCTTGAAACCTTTTTTTCTCTTGATTCATGCTCTCTTGGTTTTCTTCCCGCCACACTGGCTGCCCTTTCTCAATCTCTTGCCCCAGGACTCAGGGCATAGTTTTCTTCTTGGCTCTTTTTATACCTTTTTCCCAGGAGATCTCCTCTAGTCCTATGCCTTTCAATGCAACCTCTAAGCTGACAACTTCTTAATCTCTATTTCCTGCCCTCCTTTTAATTCCAGCCCTGTCTATCCAGCTGCCTACTCAACACATCCATTTGGAGGTCTATCAGACAAGTCCAAGTCCTCTTCTTCATAATTGAACTGATTCCCCCACTCGTACCCACACTTGTCTTTCCATACACTCTCAGACCAGTGTCGTTGACTTTTTCTCCAACTCTCTTCTTTACCTCACAGCTGCCATCCATTCTATAGGGGAATCCTGCTGGTTCATCTTCGAACTATTTCTTGAATCTGATGACTCTTCACCTTCCCTGCAGCCAATCCAGTTGCTTTCCCTGTTTCTACTCAGTCTATTCTCTCCCCAGCAGCCAGATTTATCATTTTAAGCTTAAACTGAATAATGTTGCAGCACCTCTGCTCAAAACTCTCCAATGTTTCCCCATCTCAGAATGAAATCCAAAGTCCTTAACTTGGCCCATGAGGACATATATGGTCTGGACTCCATCCACCCCCACCATCCTTTCTCATCCATCTCCTCCTCCATTGCTCCAGCCACCAGCCTTGAGCACCAAGCATGCTCCCTGCCACGGCCCTTTGAACTTACAGTCCCCAGTTCCTTGACTGCTTTTCCCCTGGGTGTTCTTAGGGTTCTCTTCTTTCCCATCTTCTCTCCAAACCCCATTAAAGAAGTCCTTCCTGACCCCTATCAAAAGCAGCCAGTTGGGCTTCCCTGGTGGCGCAGTGGTTGAGAGTCCGCCTGCCGATGCAGGGGAGGCGGGTTCGTGCCCCTGTCCGGGAGGATCCCACATGCCGCGGAGCGGCTGGGCCCGTGAGCCATGGCCGCTGGGCCTGTGCGTCTGGAGCCTGTGCTCCTCAACGGTAGAGGCCACAACAGTTAGAGGCCCACTTACTGAAAAAAAAAAAAAAAAAAAAAAGCAGCCAGTACACACCTACACACATGCATGGAACTCTCTCCTAATGATCATCTATTTTTCCATCGTAAAGCTTAACATTTCCTAACCCATTAAATATGAGTTTGTTTATTATTTATCTCTCTCCACTAGATTATAAGACCCGTGAGAGCAGGAATTTAATTTTTGTACACCGCTATGTCTTCAAAGTCTATATCTGGTCTAGGCTGGCTGCTCAGTCATTATTAGGAGAGAAAGAGAGAAAGAAAAGGGGAAAATATTCTTGAAAATTGCCTAAACTTCAGTAACAAGGGTAAGACCAAGGGAAAGTTGCTCTTCTTAGACTTCAACTCTTGATTGTAATGTTCAAAAGGAACCCTCCAATGGCTTCCCTTTGCATTTACAGTAAGATCCAACCATCTTTGTTTGGATTTTGAGGTTTACCATCACCTGGCCCCTGCTTCTCTCCCCCTTTCTCATTCTACTGCAGTCACTCCAGGCTTCGACAAATAAACCAAACCCTTTCCTCCCTCTAGCCTACTTGGAAGAATCTTGTCCCAAATCATGATCTGGTTGAGTCCTCAAATGTCATCTCTGAAAGACCTTCACCAACTCTGATATTCCCTTCTCTAGTCCTTTTCTATCACATAACTCTGGTTTATTATCTTCATGGCATTTATCCGTATCCAAAATGTCTTGTTCATTTCTTTACTTTTCCATCTTCCCCCTTTAGATTCTGAGCCTTATTTGGGTAGAGACTTTCTCTACCTTTCTTACTGCTGTGTGCCAAGTGCCTACATCTCCACTGGGCACATAGTAGGTGTTCTATCAGGGTAAGCTTAATGAATGAGTAAATAGCTGCCTACTAAGATGTTGACCTTCCTTGTGTTCTCCTGCCCTCCCCTGATGTCAGCACAGATGACGAATATTTACAGATTTGCTGCTATGTGCATGGCAGTGACCTGGGCACCTGGCAAACAGAGAAGACTGCAGAGTCCTTACAAGAAAGTGTTCCAGGGAGTGGAAAAGACTGAAGCATAACATAGTTTGGAAAGGAAAAGCCCACAGCAAACCTGATGAGGTGAATCCTCATTCCTTTGGACCAAACCTTTCAAATAGTATCCCCACACAATTCCTGAAGCAGCAATTCTCAACTCATCAGTTGTGAGTGGTACCGTGTATGGCAGCCAAATTCCCAAATTTGGGTGTTATTTACCTGTTATGTTATCCACCAGGTGAGATTTAAAGTCATCCTTGTAGCATCCAAGTTGCATTGGATTCTAATTTGCTTTCTTATGGGGCTGGGAGTGAAGTGATAACTGACGTACTAGCAGTTGTAAATAGGGCACAGCCTTTCTTGCCTGTCCCCCAGCCCTTACCTGGGATGCCCTAGGCAGGGTGACACATACTTGACTCTCATCTATCATGTCTGTCTCAGACAAGGAATAAAAGATTCAGGAACCCCAATCATGGTGATCACCTGGATTTCACCAGCTCCCTGCCCCACATATAACTATGCAAATACTCAGGTTCTACTATGGAGTAGGTACAATTTCAGTGTTTAACAGCTCATCATCATTTTAATCAATCCTCATGCTGCCGGTTTGATGGACATCACTATTTTTTGTTCTATAGCTCACTCAGCCTCTCAGGTAAAGCATAGAAATCTTGATGAACAAAGATAAAGTACTTCTCTATAAACTTTTGTATTTTCTTAACTTGAGTGCAGATATAAAAGTTGTCCAAGACTGAAAAACCTAGTCAGAGAATCATCTCACATTAAATGACATCATTTCTAAAATCAGCTAAACTGCCTTGGGAGTCTAAAAGTATCCCAAGCAAAGTGGTCCCTTCTCACAGATCCATTTTTCGATGACATTCAATCCCATGCATATTTCTTTTGTGCCAGGCTCTTCCTGGAAAGAATTTCTTTTTCTAAATGATCGCCACAGCTCTGCTTTCAAGGAACTTACTTACAGTCTAGTAGGAGAGGAGGGGACTATAAATAATCCTTGAAGGACATACTCAGAGACTCTAAATGGTCCACTGAGGCAGGAAAGTAAATTGGGGGGAGAAATGCTGGTAGGAAATAAAATACAAAGATGAGTAGATCACAAAATATCTTACCTGCCAGGCTCAGGGATCCAGACATCTGCTGGAGCAGTGGAAAATCTTTGAAGACTTTTGAGCAAGAAAGAGAAATGACTTCAGCCAGTCCTAATGTGAGATTAGCAATAACATGTTTTCTGCAGTGTTTTCTGGAATATTTCTATTTGTCTCTATTCTCCAGAAGGCATATGTCAACCTGAGATAAAGACTAAGAGAAGGTAAGGAATAAATGCCAATGTTTTGAAAACTATTATAGGTAGGACAGGCTAGGCTATGCCAGAGTAAAGATAAGACCCAAAATTGCAGTTGGCTTAACCCAATAAAGACTTGTTTCTTTCTCTGAAAGTCCAGCTTGAGTTGGCCACCCTCCACCATCTTGAAACTATCCCGTCTAGAAGACACGATGTCCAAGGTTGCTGTTTTGGGGAAAAAGCAATTAAGATAAAGGAAGTAACTACTTTAACTTGAAATGACACCTCACTTCTAGTCCCAGCTCACTGGCCAGACCCAGTTATGTGACTTTGGCTCAGCTGCAAGGGGTCTGGGAGACTCAGGGGAACACATGGATATTTGGTGAATGCTAACTCTGCCAGAGGAATGGTGAGCTTTTAGTAGATCTGATTGATTTTTTTTTTTTCTTACTGGATTAGAGAAATAGCAGAAGACTTCTGGACTCCAAATGCAAAAAAAAAAAAGAAAAGAAAAAAACAAACATTGTTTGACTACTACCTTTTGAGGTAGTGAGTAAATTTGGCACAAATTCATGTAAGCAGCTGGAAGTTAAATTATTTTTGTGTAACGGGGATGAAAATACTCCCTGCGTTGCCTTCCTCACATGTTTAAATGATGTACTGTAATGTATGTGATTGTGTTTCATAAACTGTTAGGTGTTGTGCAAATCTAATCTATTATCATCATCACCATGGTTACCAGCATGGAGGAGGGCAGAGACTGCCCTGGTCTTTGTATGTGACCAGAGAAAATCAAAGCCCCTGCTTATCCTTCTAGCTTCGTTTCCCTCCTCTTTTTTGTAAATATTCTGCATTCCAACCTTGCTGAACTCCTGACAATTCCCCAGACATGCCTGATCTTCTCTATGTCTTCGTACTCCTTTCTCCCTCTGCTTGAAATGCCTTCCCTCTCCTTCCCTCCTTTCCTTCCTCTAGAAAATACATGTGTCCTTCAAGGTTTCACTTGAAATCCCCCAATCTGTAAAGGTGTCCTTGACCCCCAACTCTAAGACAGCTTGGGGTCCCTCCCTGTGTCATAGCTCTGTTGTGAACCTGTGCCTACATATCACAACCATTTTCATGCCTGTCTCCCCTACTGAGCTATGAGCATCTACAGATCAGGGACTGAGTGCTTTGCATTATTCACCAGGACAGGCTCAGGACAGCGGCAGCATGAATTCCAACCCCGACTCAACCTTGTACTAGTTGTATGATCCTGAATGAGTTATTTCAGCTGTCTTTGCCGCCGTTTCCTCATCTGTAACACGAAGATAACAAAAGGGACTACCTCAGGGTTGTCTTGATGGTCAAATAAAAAATGCAGGTGGAGTGCTTAATAATAATGTCTGGCACGTAGTAGGTGCCCAGTAAATGTTTAATGAGTGAAGGAATAAATGAATGAGTGATTAATTGACTCAATCTCATGAGCTGGTATTTCTCAGATAAGGAAACTGAGGCTTTGGGAGGTTTTGTGCTCAAGGTCACACAGCTGGTTTGAGCTGGCTGACTCTGGAAACTCCTCTTTTGATGCTGTATGTGGCATAAAGCAGGTGTTCCACAAATGGGTGGAGTAAACATCTGAATCGATGAAACCAGATGAGAACCGTGGGTAGGGAAAGGGCCCGTTGAATGAAGCTTCAGGATAGCTCTCCTTGTCTCCCACTGAATCTTTGCTATTGTGATAGTTTTTGCTTGTTGGTCTTTTCTGGTTTCCTTCCAGTGGATAGAAAAGGAAAACAGCCCATGCAGCAGGATTGGAAGGCTCTGGGCACAGAGCAGGGATTTTTCATTTCCCAGGTCACACGTAATGCTCAGCATCCCCCTCATAAAGTCAGTCTTTATTCCTTTTTTATTGAAATATATTTGATTTACAATGTCGTGTTAGTTTCTGGTATACAGCAAAGGATTCAGTTACATACAGATATATATATATATATATATTCTTTTTCATATTCTTTATTCTTAATGCCTCCTTGATGCTGAGAGAAAGCAGAACAGGGTTTGTTGCTTAGAAATGCAGTCCAGACCCATCAGGGAGTGGTCACACTTTCCTCTTTTGCTGCGTTAAGAACGCAGATGAGGAGTCTCAGGACCCGAGCCCAGCAAGTGCGAGGTCTGGGGCTGACTCACGGGGATGGAGAGACCCTGAGCATCGCCCCCGTGGGGAGGCACTCTCTGAGCCATGTTCACAACCCACCTCCTCAGTCACCAAAATGCCAGATCACCCGTGCCCAAGTCCCTTGTCCCATGCCCTGATGTTTAAAGGGACCAAGTAACATGATGTAAACTAAAGGGAACTTCAACCCTCCACAGTTTGGCTCACTTACTTACCCTCAGAGGTGACCCCTGTAATAAGTAAGTGACCGCCTTGCCCTGTACTTTAGGTAACTTCAGAAATCAGGAGCAGCCAGGGACAGACAGCACAGGACCGAGATTCTAATCCCACTCCAACCCTGACTAGCTGGGGGCACATAACATCAGCATCTTGCTTTGAGTGCCTACAAAAGGAGGAGGGGGGCCCTCGTTGACCCTCCCCTCCTGATTGTTAGGGGGACATTAGGAACAATAATCCATCCTCCATGAGAGTTCTTTGCAAACTGCTATGATCTGTAACCACATAAAACTGTAAGAGAGGCTAATGTTGATCTCAGACTCTGTTATGCTGAATTCCCGACACCCTCCATGCTGTCAGTCACAGACTAAGTTTTCTCAGTAAAGAAACGAAGAAGGGAAAACAGCCCAGGCTGTTATGGATTTATTGATAAAAGAGTTTTTGCTTGGAATACATTTCACATATACAATTTCTCCCCCTGAATTATCCCTTCCCAGGAAGCAATATTTCTATACCTAGATCCATGCCGTAGGAAGAAACTAAGGAAATCTACACATTTCCTTCTAAAAGAAGGGAGATCAAGAGAAACTAGTTGTTACTTAGTGAAAAGTAAACTGTATTTTGCCGGTTAAATTCTCCCAGAGTTTTCTTCCATTATCACTCAGGGCGGGCAAAAAGCTGATATTTCTAAGAATCAAGAGGAAGAAAGTCCCTCTTTCCTAAAAAAACATAGACACACAGTCACACAAACATGATTTTTGATGTCATACAACAATTTAAAAAAATCAACTTTTTGAAAACCTCTAAAACGGCAATATAGAAATATGACTTCAGAAGAAAAAAAAACCTGAAATGACTAATATGATTGGTGACAAAGTGCCATCTCAGTACTGGGCCTGGTGCTTTATATACATTATTTCATTTAAATTTCAGAACAGCACTGAGAAGCATGTTTTATTTTGAGCACAGAGAGACTGAGTACCTGGCCTAAGGCCACGCAGTCATAAATGGAGTAGGATTAACAACCAGGCATGTTTGAGTTCTGACCTGTGCTTGCCCTCTAGGCCTTCCTCCCCATCCCCTCAACGCCTCAGGAGGCTTTTCAGCTGCCTTGCCACCTCCTTCTCTAGCTGTTCTCCATCACCTGAGCCATCCGCGTTACATGATTCCCAAGGATGACATAACCAGGATTCCCTCCACCTCCTTTTAGGTGAGAACACATCTCCTCGTTACACAGGCCAATTTGAGTTAACACAGATGCCTGTGCCTCACGCCGTGGGCTCCCCCTTCTTGCCCAGGTGGCAGGGTTTTTGCTGTCACTTGAGGCAAAAGCATCTTAAAGAGGCACCATCCTCTCTGGGAAGTGACAGAGGCCACCAGGGCATCTGACCAGCAGCCCAGCTCGCCTGAGTGCCCACCCCATGCGGCCCAGGAAGGCAACGTGGCCCAGTGGACCACGTGTATTTTCTTAGTCTGTGATTTGGCTCTGGACTCCAGGATGGGGTGACACCTGCTGATACAGCAAACACTGAGTCCAGTCTGTTGACCTAGGGTCCTCTGCTCTCTTTTTTTCATACTATACCCTCAGGAAACATTTCTGCTATTCATAAGTAGGTCTTCTTGTCCTGTAGAAAAGTCCATCAAATTTTGCCTGATTTTAAAAACTTTTATTAAACAGCAGTTAGTCTGGGAGTGGTATATAAGGAAAACATGGCACCTTTCCACTTCACAGGGATTATGTTCTGGACTGGAAAAATACTTATATTCACATTTTGCAAACTGTTCTCCCAAACAGAAGTCCCCAATCAAAGAGCTTGGTGGTAAAGTGCTGGGTTGAATCATATAAAATCGCCACTATTTGACAATTATTTATCTACGAAAATGGCAATTTTGATTTACCAAAAAAGAGTTCAACTTAGTAGTAAACTTGGGAAATCTGGCATCCTCCTCGTGGGAATTCAGCTGATGGCTCTGAGAATTCCTGCAGAAAATTTACTTCATTTTAATTCATTCAATATAGTATTCCAAACTGCTTCAACCTGGGATATTTTTTCTTTTGCCAAACGCTTATTAATATGTGCAAAGTACATAGTAGGAAATATTGATAATATACATTTTACAGGCCTTGGGCTTTTATTTCCTGCCAATCCTCCCCCCCAGTAATACCAGACACTCCCCAAATATACTATTACTGCCTGATGCTTCTATACATCTGCACATGATTTTTCCCTCTTTTCTGCCTGGCAAACTCCTTTTCACATTCAAAATCTACTTCACTGCTTTCTGACCCTCAACCAGAAAAGAGAGCAACTCCCTTCTCTGAGCCAAAGCATCCCTGGCACACTGGTCCTGAGTGTTAAGAGAGGCCAGAGCACTGGAAGTCAGGCCTCACTGTGGTTTCACCCAGTTAGTAAGAACCCAGAGGAGACGCTCCTCCTTATACTGTGTCGGATCGTAAAGTTACAGTGGGAGGCGCTGCCGTTTTCTTAACATGCTCGTGCATTGTCAGGCGGGGTGGGTGGGATAGAATAAGCCCTTTATGACTTATACAGAGATCTTATTTGTGTTTTTGTTTTTCACACTGAATTATAACTTCGTTTTCACTTGTCCATCTTCCTCACTGGGTTTTGAGCTCCTCTGAGTTAGGGAACAGGACTTATTTATTTCAGCATCTCCAGAAGCTACCCTAATGCCCATCTAATATCTAGTAGATCCTTAGAAAACAGTCTTTTAAAGTTATTATTGTTTTTTGAATTCCACATAAAGAATAAGACAACAATAAAGGGCTAGATTCTGGTGAAGGAACACCTGTTCCAGGCATTCTGAGCAGAGCTATCTCATGGTGTAAAGACCAGTGTCAGGAAGGTCTTGATGAGGGAAGCAGGGTAGCATAGGGACAGGTGGAGAGCCAGGGGACCCCCTGGAAGCATTATCCGAACCCGTCCTAATCCATTCTGGGTCTAACATCCTCCTCCTGTGGGCATCTCAGCCAAGCTGTGCTCTTCAGAATTTACGTTGGAAAATGAAAATAACAATTTCGTATCATTTTGCATCTACCAAATTGGCAAACTTATTTTTTCAAGGGTAAGGCATAGCGTTTGTGAAGATACACAGAAACGGGTGCTCTTTTAAGCTGCACGAGGAATATAAATTAGCACGACTCTATGTTCAATAGTTTGTTTCCTTTCTCATGACGAGCACAGACCTTTAGCAAAACCAGTGATGATAAAACATGCATCTCCTGCACCCGAGTGCTTCTGGTACCAGAGGCAAGAATCCCGCAAAGCCAGCCTGGACTTCTGAAGGACGGGGCTTGAAATTGTGGGGCAAGACCATTGGGGTGAGACTCGGTTTCCAAGACCCTAAGGAAGGCACTCCCATTCAGCTCATCCATATACAAGTATCATGATGTCCTGCGGGTTTAAAGATGGAGTCTGAGGTAGAATAAGCACCGCTAGGATATTCATCATATTTTGCCACATACAAAATTTGGGAGTGCAGCCAAATTCACTCAAGCTTGGACTGTAAAACCTATGTCATCCCCCAGGGCACCGTGGACAGAGCATTCACGGTTATTTAGTGATCACCAGAGAGAGGTGAGCTGTGCACAGGCCATCCTGCTCTGCGAGGCTCCCCAACCCCCAGGTTTAGGATCATTTACCTTGAAAGCTAAAATTAGAGCATGGCTCCGGCACGAAGGCTCTGTTGGTGTAATGAATAATGCAGAGTCCGCGCGTGCTGTATGATAGGAATTGTGTTGCTAATTATATTGTTATGAATGTGGTTTAGAGTATTATTAATGCAGGAAATATCAATTCTTAAAAGCTTCTCTGGCAGGGAGATTTTTGCTTCAGTAGACATGAGCTGGCCTGTAAGCATTAAATACTCTCTTGCTTAGAGGAATTAATCTGTACTCTCTTTGAATACATTTAATTAAAATTTTGACTTTCCAGTAATTGTAATTTTTATGTAGCCCCCAAATGGAATTTTAGTGGAGGGAAAGGTCTTTTATATAAGCACCATCTGTCCAGCTAGGAGATGGTGAAGGAGGAGAACTTTTCTGTTGAAGTCTTGCTTTCCTGGAAAAACCATGTGTGGAGTTAGAATGAAGGGACCACCATGGAGGGTATAATTTGACTGTGTCATTTGCTGTCACTTTTTTAGAACCTACTTCTGAGAGCCCATCACAAACCACTTCGGAGCCAGCTGACCCAGGCTCTAAAGTTCATTATTTTCTTACATGTGCAGATATTTTCACCTGCAAGATTTTGCCTTGTCTCAGGTGATTTGTGAGGTAGCTGTTATTATTTTTATTTTTGCCAACGTGATGGTTTTATAACTTCAGAAATGAATGTGGCAATGGGGATGGGGGAGAGCACTGTATTCTACAACTTAAATATCTTATTTAAACCTCATAACAACCTAAGACTGGGCATTTCACCCCATTTTGAGAACACTGAGTCTTGAGGAGGTTAAAGGGTCACATAGCTGGTAGGGCCCAACTGGGATTTGAACCTTGGGTCTGACTCCAAAGCCCAAGCCCCTTCCTGGCTTCCTTCACTCAAGTTGGTTACTCTTCCATCATGGTTAGTTACTCAACCATCCCATTTTGAATGGGACCAAGCAGTTTCCTGGGATGTGGGACTTCTGGATTTAAAATCTGGGGCTGTCCCAGGTGAAGTTGATCACCCTCATTCCAACCCATAATTCCTCATTTTACACCATCTTCCCAGATAACTAATATCATCAGGTTATCCCAGAGAGGGGATTGAAGACTACTGACCAGCTCCCTCCCGCCAAAAGTGGTTGACCTCCAAGAAACGTCCAAGTGACTCACAGAGGGAACAGATGCCACAGTGAGGGACAGAACTTCCCTGAAACAAACCCGACCCAGGAAGTCACGCTAAAAGGCCCTGGGTCAGTTACCACCAGATACTAGTCCCTCCATCGGAAAAATTTCTTCTTGTGTTGGGTTTGGAAAAGCATAACAGTATTGTTCAATGCCAGCTGTCATGGAGACAAATAAACAGACATGGTCTGTTAGGGTGACAGAGAAAAAGCAATGTTTATCAAATGTTCACCTCTCCAAATAATTTGCAGCAGATTTAAGAAGCCCTCCATGAACACACTAAGGAGTGCCACGCTTTGAGACTTTACTAATAAAGTTGAAAATATGCTAGTATAAATATAGCTGGCACTAAAGAATAGGAAATAAATGCCTGGAAGTTTGTCAGCTTATTAATCATTCCTTTGTAAGTGGTGCTCTTGCTTCCATTGCTGCAGCATCTAACCACAGTTCATTGGCCAAAGGCCAGGCTAGCTTTCTCACTGGCATATTACCATGTGCTGGGGTTCTGTGCTTCTTGTCCATTTATTAACGCTGCAGACTTCCTACCGTTTAGTCTAAAAATAGCATCAGTTCTGTGAAAAACACTGCATTTGTGCTTTAGCCGTGGTATAGAAACATGAAAGAATGTGTGTGTGTGTGTGCGTGTGCTTGTGTACCTGGAGAAAATATTGTGATGCCTGAAATCCATAATATGTTATGCTCCTGAAAACCTTATTTTGGGCATACTGAAAATTAAAAGGGAAAGTGGGGAGGTTAAAAAGGAGAATAAAAAAGGAAGCTGATTTTTCCCTCAGAACCCTAGCTATGTTTATTTTTAGTGCCCAAGAGGATCATGCTATACTAGAATGAAACCTTAGAAACAGTCTTTTATAAGAGCCTTTTATTCCTAAATGAAAATTGTGCCGTGCTCACCTTAGCTGCTATTCTGCTTTCTCTCGTCAGTTTGAACTGTCAAGTGTCCATAGAAAGATGATCTGTTGGCATATTTCCTTATGTGCTATAGAACTGCCTCCCTTTTGGGTACTTTTGGGTAGGAGATTCCCAGATAAAAATTTTTCCGATAGTAAGGTTTTCCTAAACCACATGCCTGGTTTGAAAATGTCCATCTGTCTACTAAGCCGGGCCAGTGTGGCATGCGCAAGTCTGGATGACACAGTGATGATTTATTTTGGACCCCAAAGAACTTGAACAAGACAAATAGTGTTTGAGAAACCAGGTGAACCTGATGGAGCTGCCAAGGACACAGGTGAAGAGTCATAGGGGATGCATTTCATAATGGAAACACGAAGCACAGAAGGAGTGATAAGGTTTCTTTGCTGCACAAATAGGAAAAGTGAACAGTTTGCATATCAGATGCATCAGGTGTTAGGATTTGACGCAGAACTCCTGAATAATGTGTTGTTTGCCTTTTGGAGGAATTAAGAGGAAGGAAATGTCATTCTGCAACTTCACACCAGATAGTGAAGAGAGATGGGAGACTAGGAAATTGTCATTTCCTAGGCTGCTTCCGAAAGATACTGTTGGGAGCCAAGGGTTACAGGGAGGTCACCAAGGGACTGAGACGCCCACAGCTGGCCCGAGAAAAGCACCCTTGGCAGGATGCTTTTTTAATCAACCTCGCGTGCCAAAGGAAGAGATAACTTCGCAATAGCAGAGGGTCGTGGAAAGAATGTGGGCTTTAGAATAATCCATTTCTTCAATAGATGTTTACTGAGCACCTGTTATTGGCTGAGATCCTGTCTGGGTATAGGATTAAGAGGAGTTATGCTCAGATCTGGCTCTGGTACTTTCTAGCTATAGAATAGGGAAAAAGCACTGAAGTTCTCTAAAAATCTGGTGAAAGCCTCTGAAAATGGGGATAACTGGTCCTAATCCGTAACATTGTTGTGAAGATGAGTTAGTTTATGGATAGTGAGTCACTTAAATCTCTCTAAGTTCATCTATAAAATGAAGATAAAAATACCTAGTTCCTAGGGCTGTTGTGAAGTTTAAAAGGCGTAACAGAGCAACTCCCCAAAATAGTAGATGGCATTTTTAGGATTCTTTGTGAATAAAATTCAAGGACAAATTTCAGAAGAGTCTCTGTGAGGATAAATGGGAACTTGTGATTTGGGGAAGGTTGTCTAGACCTTCCCAGCAAGCTTTATCATGCATAAAATCCCAGAAAAGTGGAGGTGTGTGATGACCCTTGTTTCATCCATGTTTACATCGAAGGAATGTGTGTTTTAAACCAGAAATGAGCTGGCTCCTCTTTGGGACTTGGGAGGCTCGGTTCTTCCTGAGATCAGAGGGACAGAGAGCTGGCCGCCAACTTGCTGTGTGCTCTTGGGGAACTTAACTTCCACTAGCGGCCACACGGGGATTCGTCCATACGTAAGAGCATCGCAATGTTGCAGGGGAGGGGGAAATCTCACACAACAGAAATTTACTTTCTCTCAGTTCTGGAGGCTAAAAGTTGGAGATCAAGGCGTCAGCCAAGTTGGTTCCTTCAGAGGCCTCTCTCCTTGACATGGAGATGTCTGTCTTCTCCCTGTGTCCTCACATGCTCTTCCCTCTGTTTGTGTCATTCTGGGGGTCAAAAGTCCACACCAGTCTGACCGGGCTAAGGTGGGCAGGGCTCATTCCTTCTGGAGGTTCTAGGGGAACATCGGTTTCCTTGCCCTTCCCAGCTTCTGGGGGATGCCATTTGGAAAGGGGAACACCTTATCAAGTGTCACAATGTGGTAGAAAAGACAGCCCCTGAGCCAGGAGAGGGAGGACCCCAGTTCCCGGCTGACCCCAGCTCAGCAGTGAGGGGTCAGGCAGTCTCTCAAACCCCGTGAGCTTCAGTCTCCATTGCTGTAAAAATGTCCAAAAGGAGTCCAGATTTCAAAAGTCTATAATCTTAGGAGTCTTGTGGTAGCTGCTTGCTGATTTATAAATAACTTGAGAGGCTCAGACTTCACTTGAATTTAGTAGCCTAGAATGAATTTATGGTTGTGTTTTCATGCCTGTCTTGCTGGAAGGGCCCCAGGTTAGTTCTGCCATTTTCATTGCCATCTCCAATGAAGATGCCCACCCAGGTTCCCTGCTGCTCTCAAAGGGCCCAGGGAACACATTGTTCCTCACATCTAGGGATTCAGTGCCAGAAGAGGCAAAGTCAGGCAAATGTCAACCATAAAACTCTCTTAAACATGCACACACACACACACACACACACACACACACACACACACACACACACACACACAGACTCACCAAAAAAGGACAGAAGCTGAAGCCTCAGCATATTGGGTCAATTTCATGGCTAGAACAGGAATAGGTTCTCAATCATTGTATACAGAGCTTCGTGGAGGGCTCAGGAACCAGGGATGCTCTCAAAGAACACAAGATGAAAAGAAAACAATGAAATAAACACATGGAGGAAGATGAGGAAGGGAAACTTCCAATGTGAGTAACTGTAGACAGATGAAGAAAAAATAAAAAGAACTACCATCTGTGATCTCTCTTGAGACTCTTAATATTCGTGGGGGGAAATAAGCAGAGTAAAATTAGAAGTGATGTATATTTAAGTTTTCATGTGACTCCAGAGAAAAAGCAACAAAGGAGCAGGATCCTCAGTGCCTAACTTGATTCTGCTGAGGATGAAGGAACAAGGGCCCTGCCTTCCTGCAACCTAGCCTCGTCCGTTTTTTGACAGTGAAATTTCTGCAGCTGAGACTCATAGAGGATATTCCATTCATTCATTCATTCGACACTAATTTGTTTTTCTGCCTGCCTACGACATGCCAATTTCTGATGACATAGATAAACAACTCTTCCAGCCTCAGGACCCCAGTTTCTTTAGGGAAGCAAATATATATTCGTTCATTATAATGCAGGGTGACAGAGATGTGATCACACGCATGAGTATAAAAATTAAGAGGGAGTAACAGACCCAGTGTGGGGGCTAAATTCAAGGTGATTGAAGCTAATAAGTCACTGAAAGCTGTGTGACCTTGGACCAGTTACTCAACCTATCTGGTCTCCCTTTCCTCTTCTGTGTATCTGTATGGTTAATGGTGCTGGGAGGATGAGAAAATCCATGGAAGCCACTGAGCCCACTCCCAAGTGCCCAGTCAACACTGAGTGCTAGGCATGATTAGAGGTAATGAGTGATTCATTAACAAGCTACGAAAAGTTTTATAATCATGGTTTTCTTCCCTCCTGAAAATTTTTCAAGGGAATTTTGAGGTGTTTGAAGAGTTGAAATATGGCTCCTCAGATCTTGGTTTAGACTCTGCTGCTCTGAATTAACTGGAGTAGACAGTAGACAGGACACGCTCTTTCCCGAGTTCCCAGACACTTGAGTTCCAGAGTGAAATTGGCTTTGTACATAACGTCTTTGCCTTCACGAGGTGCCCAGGCATCTGTCCTTTCCCCCATCATTTACAGATGGCCTTACAGCCTTCGGATTTCTCATCATGAACCACTTTGTTCTTCTGAAATCCTCTCGTCTCCCTATACCTTTCAGGTTCTGATGGCAGATAGCACATCATTGAGTTCTACCAATTAGAAGTCCTGCTGGCCTCCCAGCACTTGTGTGCTTAACTATCTAGGTCCAGGCAGTGCAAAAGTAGATCAGACCCTGTCGTCACATTGCTTATAATCAGCATCTCCTCCTTCTCAGGAGACCCCAAACATTGGTACTCCTGTACCCAAAGCCCCCAATGTCTTCCCACTCCACTCAAAATCAAACCAACACCAGTTCCTCACAGCCTCTCTGAATTCATCTTCTCCTACTGGTCTACTCATCCTTTCCCCTCCAACCGTACTTCTTTCCTAGATTTTCCTCAAAGCCCCCAGGCCTTTGCCATTGTTATTCCCTTTACTCAGAATGCTATTTCTTCTGCCCAGAATGTTTTTCCCCCAAAGAGCCCACTTCCTAACTTCCTCTGAGTTGAGGATTGCCAGATAAAATACAAAATGCCCAGTTAAATTTAAATATCAAGGGCTTCCCTGGTGGCGCAGTGGTTGAGAATCTGCCTGCTAATGCGGGGGACACGGGTTCGAGCCCAGGCCTGGGAGGATCCCACATGCCACGGAGCAATTAGGCCCATGACCCACAACTACTGAGCCTGCACATCTGGAGCCTGTGCTCCGCAGCAAGAGAGGGCACGATAGTGAGAGGCCCGCGCACCGCGATGAAGAGTGGCCCCCGCTTGCCACAACTTAGAGAAAGCCCTCGCACAGAAACGAAGACCCAACACAGCAAAAATAAATAAATTAATTAATAAACTCCCACCCCCAACATCTTTAAAAAAAAAATTAAATATCAAATAAATAATGAATAAGTTATTATATTTATTACTTCAACAGGTTATAATTTATTATCTGAAATTCAAATGCAACTGGGCATCTTCTATTTTTATTTGCTAACTACGTAACCTTATTAGAGATCTTTACTTAGATATCAACTTTGGGTGATTGTATTAGTTTTCTATTGATGTTAAAACAATTACCATGTATTTAGTGGCTTAAAACACCACAAATTCATTGCCTTGCAGTAGATCAGAAGCCTAACATGGATATCACTGTGCTCAAATCAAGGTGTTGGCCCAGCTGTGTGCCTTTCTAGAGGCTCTAGGGGAAAATCAGTTTCCTTGCCTTTTCCACCTTCTTAGAGGCCACCCACATTCCTTGGCTCAAGGCCCCCTCCCATCTTCAAAGCCCTCAATGTCAGGCCAACTTCCTCTCATGCTACCATCTTTCTGATTCTCCTCTCTGATTCCTTCATCCATCTGTCAATACCCTTATAATTAAATTGGACGCGTCTGGATAACCCAGACTACTCTCTCCATCTCAAGGTCAGCTGATGAGCAACTTTAATTCCCTTTGCCATGTAACCTGACATATTCACACATTGAAGGGATTAGGCCATGGGCATCTCTGCTGAGCCGTGATTCTTCCTAGCACAGTGACTTTAGCCAAAGTGTCCAAATTTTCCACCCTCCCAACTCCAACATTTCATGTCTCCTTTCCCTGCTTCCTTTTTTCTCTTTGGTACTCATCACTACCATACATCTTTTGCTTTTTAAGTGTATCTGTCTCCTTCACGAAAATGTAGTTCTATAAGAGGACTTTATTTCTTTTCTTTATTTCTGTTTGCAGCATCCCCAGCATCTAGAGCAAACACAGGGCACATAGTATATATTCAATAAATGTGTGTTGAGTGAGTGAGTGAGTGAGTGAGTGAGTGAGTGAGGGAACCCCAGCCTCTTCCAACTCCATTTTCATAAAGCATTGCCATTGTCATCATGAATCCGTCTTTCCACCCATCTCGCTTTATCCCTGGGAAGGGAAATGGCTGCTGATTCAAGGCTCCGCAGGCATAATGATGGAGGTGGCCAGGGAGCAGTCAGGCAGCTGAGTGCTCCATTATCGAGAAATCACTACTTCCCTTTGTGTCAGAGTGGAGTGGCAGGGAGGGCTGTTGCCTGGCAGAAGCTCCCAGGAAGGCAGGCAGGCACTCCAAAGGCAGCTGGGCTCTGTGTGTCCAGGACCAAGAGAGAGAGAAGTCCATACCCGACACTGACCAGAGCCCAGAAATCCTCCCAGACAGCGGCCACGGGGATGCTTCTCCAAACTCCAGAACACAATGCTGTCTTTAATAACCTTGTGGGTATTTACACCAGAGCAGGAGAAAAATATAAGCATGCAGTTAATGTTCGGGAGGGATTATAACTGCATGAACAAGATAGCCATGTTCCTTGGAAACTGTCACTGACAGCTCCCAAGGACCAAATCCAAATTCCCATACTCACAATATTGGGATTGTAAGGCCCCGTTCATAAACACTAGTACTTAAACATTACCTCCTTGCAACTACACAGTTTCTCAGTTCCCCGGGAAAAATAACCAACATGTTACAAAAACTACCTATTTCCAACAAGGAACAGCGTGGACCAGTGTAAATGCCCCCAGCGGTACGATCAGCACCGGTCGGCTTGGGGGACAGTCGCCACTGCTTGGAGACGGAGCAGCCAGTGTTTGCCTTTGGGGATATTTGGTGCTTTTGTTTTACCAACCATGTCAAAATGTCGATGAGGCTTTCCTCATGCTTGGGAAACGTGGGTGAAAGAACAGCATGCTATTTACCATATTGCCGTTTGGCGTTCAGCTTAGTGGCATTTGTGGAGGGCTCGTCCTGCACAGCATGCTTTTGGCCACATCAGTTGCACCTCTCGGCTCCTGTGGGGCAGAACCTGAGGCCTTGACGAGTCTGGCCATTGCCTGCCTCTCTGCTGTAGCTCACACAAGTCAGCGCTAATCCCATCATTTTGTGGTTTCTAATTCTGTGTTCTCTCTTGCATTCGCACATGTATTCCCTCTACCTGAGATGTCCACCCTAACCTTTGTCCTGGCTGTCTTCTCTTTCACTTGGCTGATTTCTAAGTCATCTCTTTAGCTCTCAACTTAAATATCAGCTCCTCCTGGCAATGTTTCCTGACATCGCTTGACCCTCTCCTTTACAATATCCAGCCCATTTGGAATTCTTGTTTATCATCTGTCTCCCATCTGGACAGTAAGCTTCAAGGGAGGGAGGTTGTGTCTGCCATTTCACCATTGCATCCCTGCTACCCAAGTTACTATAATTACAAAGTGGATGAAGCAAGATCTGACCCATTTTCTGATGTCTGATCGCCTATTTGTTTTCATTTTCCATTCGATCATATTCATGGGTTCAAGGGGTCATTCAATCCACAAACATTAGACTCATTGGTTGGTGCTTGGCAATATTTTTTAAAATAAAATAATAGGACACAGCCTAGGTCTCCAGTTCTTTACAGTGTCGTGAACTATGATAGTTCTCTGTGGCTTAAGGCAGACCTAAAGCAGTCAGGCTGCTTTAACAAAATACTGTAGACTATGTGGTTTAAACAACAGAAATCTATTTTCTTACAGTCCTAGAAGCTGGAAAGTCCAAGATCAAGGTCTGGCAGGGTTCACTTTCTGGCAAGAGTGCTTTTCCTGGCTTGCAGATGACTGCCCTCTTGCTATATTCTCACATGGCCTTTCCTCAGTGTGTGCATGTGGAGAGAGGGAGAGGGATCTCTGAGGTCTCTTCTTCTTCTTACAAGGCCACCAATCTATCAGATTAGGACCCCACCCTTATGACCTCATTTAACCTTAATGACCTCCTAAAGCTCTATATCCAAGTATAGTCACATTGGGGGCTAGGGCTTCAATGTAGGAATTTGGTGGTGAGGTTGTCACTTTTCAGTTCGTAGCATCTATAGTACCAGTTATTTAGTCAAAGGCTAATCAAAGGCTTTGCTGTAAAGATATTTTGCATTTGGTTTTTCTTTGGTTATTGTCTAGCCCTCAGCTGACTTTAAATAAAAGAGAGTACTGTTGGGGTGAGCTTCATCCAACCAGTTGAAGGTCTTAATAACAAAACTGAGGTTTCCTGGAGAAGAGGAAATTCTTGTCTCAAAACTGATGCATTAACTCCTGCCTGAGATTCCAGCTATGGAAATTATGGATTTCAGACTCGATAACCACTGCAATCACATGAGCCAGTTCCTTAAAATACATACATACATCCTATTGGTTCTGTTTCTGTGGAGAACCCTATCTAATACATTGGCAGACAATAAAGAGGCACTTAGAGTAATTCTGAGCCACTGACCTTCATTTTCAGTGTCGGACTCATCTGAGGGCACAACAACTGCTCAACAAGAATTTTTAAAATTACCTGAAATTTGCTCATAGCCCTCTAGGAACAGACAGCACTCCTTAGATATTTGTTAATGATTGTGGGATATTTCCAGGCAGATGTTTCCTTTTTCCTTTGGAAACATTCCAGCTACTATGCCCTAGAATTTAGAGATGCTGGTAGAACACATGAATAGGATACTTGTGGCAATGGCTCAGTGATAAAAATCAAGTTATTTATAGGAAAGGCAAGTTGACTGAACATTTTTTTCTTTATTTACCATTTTTATTATGCTTGGCTTAATTTTATATGACAAATGCATAATTTTAATTTTTTATGCTATACTTTTCTACACTTTGATTTCCTTTTTCCAGCATCTAAGAGAAAAACAAATACCATACGCTAACACATATCTATGGAATCTAAAAAAACTGCTTCTGAAGAAACTAGGGGCGGGACAGGAATAAAGACGCAGACGTAGAGAGTGGATTGAGGACACGGGGAGGGGGAAGGGTAAGCTGAGACGAAGTGAGAGAATGGCATGGACATATATACACTACCAAATGTAAAATCGATAGGTAGTGGGGAGCAGCCACATAGCACAGGGAGATCAGCTCAGTGTTTTGTGACCACCTAGAGGGGTGGGATAGGGAGGGTGGGAGGGAGATGCAAGAGGGAGGAGATATGGGGATATATGGATACGTATAGCTGATTCGCTTTGTTACACAGCAGCAACTAACACAACAATGTAAAGCAATTATACTCCAATAAAGATGTTAAAAAAAATTTTGAGTAGAACAAAAAAATGACCAAACATTTTAAACATCCATTGTATCACCAAAATCTAATAATTAAGCTGTGCGTATATGTGTATATGTGCATTGGGCAGGGAACATCCATGAAATTTTAAGAGGTATGTTCTGAAAAATTACCAAATGTCTTCCATGAAACACCTGCCCCCTCCACGGACTGATTATCCCCCCATCATAATAAACATGTATAGAGCAATTTCCATATGTTAGAACCTAGGTACATACTTTAAGTGGATATTCTTGTTTCTCCTAACAGTGTAACTAGTTAGGTAGCATTGGTATCCTGACTTTGCAGTTGGAGAAACTCAAACACCAAGAGCTTAAGTGACTCACCCAAGGTCACTCAGCTACTAAGTAGCTGCTGTTCAAATCAGAGACCAGTTTACATGCTTAACCCCTACACAAGATGCCTCCACACACCTTTTAGATACAGTAAGTCCCCTACATATGAGGTGTTACTGTCAGGCTGCCTGATAGAAGCTGGCACCATGGTGGGCCTTGGTGACAGCTGTTGGAGAGGCCAACTGAACCACAGAAAGAACAAGAAATACCCTTACTTATTTCTTTACCCATGTGGTACCATGAGTGGTGTCCCTCAAAAATCCATGTTTATCTGCAACCTGAGGATGTGAATCTATTTGGAAATCCGATGACTAATGTCCTTGTAAGAAGAGGAGAGGACGCAGAGACATGGGGGAAAAGACCATGCGAAGACAGAAGCAGAGGTTGGAGCAATGCAGCCACAAGCCAAGGAACACCAAGACCGCCAGGGCCAACAGAGCTTGGAAGAGGCAAGGAAAACTTCTTCCCTAGAGCCTTCAGAGGGAGCACAGCCCTGCCATCGCCTCTATTTCAGACCTCTAACCTCCAGAACTGAGAAGAAATAAGTTTCTGTTGTTTTAAGCCACCCAGGTTGTGATACTTTGTTACGGCAACCCTAGCCAAATAACTCAACCCACTTTCCTCCAATCTTTCCTGGTGCCTCCAACTGGCCAAAGCTCACCCAAGTCCAGTTGGCAAAAAAAGTTGGGAAATAGTGTGCAGGGGTCTCTCCCCTGCAGTACAGAGCTGGGAGGAGGGGGTGGGTATAAGGGTAGGAAGGCAAATGACCAGAGCACTGTGGAAGGGGTGCCCGTACTAAATGACATGGCAGAGAGATTAAGTCCATGGGTCCGAAGGAAAGAGAATGAGCATTGGAGGCCTTGAACCATCTCTTCATGGGCCTGACTGGTGCTGCCAAAAACAACCGTGAGCTTGGCTCTGTAGCTCAGGAAAATCGCCCAACGCTTCTCTCCTGAGAGTGGGTCAGAAAAGCAGCCAATGGCCTCAGTGACCATGCATAGGCGTCCTTCCTTGCAGCCTCAAAATTGAGATCAAGGCATAGATATTGAAACATGCATGCATGACTCCCTGCTCTGGAAGATGATGGTCCCTCCAAGTCCTGAGTGGCTGTCACTATACCCCCTCCTCTCCTGGAGCTTGGAGAGAGCTGCCAATCTCCAGGGTTGGCTGTGATAACTTCCCTGAGTAATCAATTTGCAAAACAATTGAGAAAAGGCAAAGACTCCCCTGGTTGAATCTTCAGATAAAAAAGAGGATGTTTTGAATTTGACAATCAATCTACCTTTAATCCTATCAGGAAATAAACCCAAATCATAATCTGATGTTTTGGAATTGCACAGCTTCTCAGGGAAAGCAGTTCCTTCTCTCTCCTGTTTTTCATCCTCAGAGGCAGAGTGAGTTTTACTCATGTGGGTGCCTGTTATTCATTCTTATCTGTTTCTAGGGGAATTACCTGCTTGTTTTGTTTTGTTTTCCTTTTAGATTCCGTCCGTGCGTTATATTTTCCTATTGTTTTAATATAAGATCTCTTTTTGTGATGTGTTTCTTAATTAGGAGAGATTCCTTCACCCTTAGATAAGAGCTTGTTCATAATCATCCCTATCCTCTGATATCTTTCTAATTCAGAGTTAGACAGAAGGGTAGGTTACTGAGGGAAAACGAAAAGGAAAAGGACTCTGGTTTATGGATTTGAACATTTTGTATTTATCACTGAATTCTAAAAATGGATTATTATCAGAGACATTAGCTACTAAAATGCCATGGACCATTGGCCTGATGACCATCCCTTAGAGCATTTAGACCCCCTAAGTCTCAAGGAGACCAAGTGATTTACTTCCCGGAGTAGCTAACCAATCACATCACACATTGCTGTGTTGGCCCAGTGAAAGTGCACCACTGGTGCAACCAGTGTTTATCATAATACCAACTTCCATCTTTTGAGCACTGACCTTGGTCCAGGCATTGCATTAAGGATTTACAGATATTTTTTCAAACCTTCAGAGATAAATATCAGTATCTCCATTTTACAGATGAGGAAACTGAGATTCAGAGATGCTGAAATTCTCTTTTTTAAAAATAAATTTATTTATTTTTATTTTTGGCTGCACTGGGTCTTGGTGCTGCGCACGGGCTTTCTCTAGGTGCGACGAGCGGAGGCTACTCTTTATTGAGGTGCACAGGCTTCTCACTGTGGTGGCTTCGCTTGTTGCAGAGCGCGGGCTCTAGGCACACGGGCTCAGTAGTTGTGGCTCGCAGGCTCCAGAGCACAGGCTCAGTAGTTGTGGCGCACAGGCTTAGTTGCTCCGCCGCATGTGGGATCTTCCTGGACCAGGGCTCAGACCTGTGTCCCCTGCATTGGCAGGCGGATTCTTAACCACTGTGCCACTAGGGAAGTCCCAAGGCTAAAATTCTTGGCCAAGAACACACAGCTAGTAAATGGCAGACTAGCCTTTGGGTTTGGATCCAGATGAATCTGGCTCCAAAGGCTGCACCCCTCTGTATCACCCACCTCTCTGTGTATAGATACACCTCTCTGTGTATATTGTTCCTTGCACAATACCATGTGCAAGGAACAATATAAAAGACAGGGAGAGCCTTGGAACTTGGTATCTTAGCAGAGATTTAGGCCATTCATATTCAGAGAGTTAGACAACAGAGCAGTAGGAGTTAGGAGCACAGGGTTGAAGTCAGGCAAACTTGACTGTGAACCTCTTTTCTGCCCTTCAGATGGTTGTATAACCTTTACATTATAAGAATCACACTCTTTAATATCAGCTCTGTGTGACTTACTGGCTTTGAGTCTGAGTTTTCTCCCCTGTTAAAAGTGAACCAGGAGGTGCTGAGGGTTAATGATATATGTCAGTTGCATACTCCAGGGACAAACATAGTTTAGATACTCACAGCGATTATTAAGTTATGGCTCAACAAATATTTGAGTATGCCTAATACCATGTTAAATAAGAGGGAGAGAAAAATAAAATAGGGCTTGCTATAGATAAGGAGATGAAACAAGTCCACAAGAAAGAAAAATTCCCAATGCAAATATAAACTCCGGGATGTACGTAGGTTAGTAATAAGTGCTACAGAAGTAAGAGTCCTTTGTGCGTGGGGATGGTCAGAGACAGATGTGAGATCTGAGCTGGACCATGGAGGACCTTAATGGTCATACTATTATGACTCCAATATGGTTTGCAGACCAGTGCCAGACTGTGGATCACTTAGTGGTCCACACCAAAATAAGAAGCTTGCTTTGGAATGTAAAGCAGCTACCTTGTTGAACACATTGTTTATTTCATCTGAGTTATTTTTTGACATAAGACTTTCTTAATGAAAGAAGCAATGAACTGAATTATACTCTAACTTAAGCTCTTATCCAGTCAAGGACACATAACAAATAGTTTGCAGACGGCCTCTTTTGAGTAGCATTGGTTTAGGACAGAGGTCAGCAACCTTTCTGTGGATGGCCAGATAGTAATATTTGGGGAGTTTGTGGGTCATACAGACTCTGTCGTACTTACTCAACTGTGGCATTGTAACACAATAGCAGCTCTGGACAATACATAAGCATGGCCATATTTAGTCCACTGGCTGTAGCTTGCCAATATCCGGCTAAGATGACTGAGAAGAAGGGAAGAAGATCTTCAAGGCAAGAACATGAGCAAAGGCCTGAGCTGCTATGGACACAGTAACCCTGGACAAACCTATATGCAAAGAGTAGGTCAGTGGTTCAAGCTCAGAGCATGTCATCCATGACCTGGAAAAGACTGAATTCAATGTTGGAGGTCAGGACCCAGCTTTAGAAGTTAGCCAAATGCCAACCCCAAGGCATCAGCTTTTTAGGCCAGAGCCAACTCTGATAGGCACCACCCATTCCTGGTTTCAGGCCAGAAGATGAGCAAAAAGAAAAAGTGTGCATGTGTAGCTAAGGAGAGTCAAATTTCTCCAGGAGAATTGTCAGATGAAAACAAAACAAAGTAGCATACTGTCTAGATCTACCAGGTTCTTTGTTACTATGAACAAAGACAGAAGTCCTGGGACTGAGTTAAGATGTCCCCGCCAGCCAGGACATGTAGTAATTGGGTATATACATGTGCACATGTACAAAGCATTCTCCACAGAGAGGCAATCAGTTATTTATCAAATGGAGAAATTCATCACCTCTAAACCCAGAGGACAATGCCCAATTTGTCTGCTACTGGCAAATGACTCCTTGCTATAAATCTGGCCAAGATATCTGTTAAGTCATTCATCCATCCATCCACCCATTCATTCACTCACTCAGCAAGTCACCATTGTGGTTATAGGTTTTGGTTTCATACCAAAGGGTCAGTACTGGGCCAGAATCCCAGAAAATGAAGTCGGAAGCATAAGGAGAGCAAGCCCAGCCTAAAACTCTCACTAAATCTGCCCAAAGGCATCCTCAGAGCTTTGCCAGGATGGGCAATGGGCAGTGGTTTTCTTTGCGATTCTAAGTGGACCTGGCAGGGGCTTTCTATTCAAAGAGAGGTCTCAGGCCTTGCTGGCTCCTGCCACCTTGCACAGTGCCCTGGGATTCTTCCTGGTGTCTTCAGGCAACCTAAATAAAGAGGTAAACTGAGGCAAGCTCAAATGACCAGAAATTGAGTTTATTCAGGAATAGCAGAGGAACTGCAATTAAGGAAACACATGCTGTGAGCCAGCCCCAGTGAGTCCCTTGAGGATTAGGGATGGGCTGTATTTACGGACAAGGAGTGCAAAGACAGGGAAGGTCCAGCCAGAGTCCCAGCAGTAAGTTCATTGGCTTGAGGACGGGGACAGATTCTTGGCAGCTGTTCATTGGTCCGGAAGTAAGTTTCCATCATCTCTAAATCAAATACTTATGGGAAATCAGTCTCTCACTTCTTAAGTTCCCTTCTTCTGAGGGCAGGTTGGGAGTCTCTGTTTCCTATCCTCCGGTTCTATTTTAGATGGACATCTTTTCACACCTCCAACACCCCCTGCAGGTGTAGACCAAACTCACTCATGATGCTGCAGTGTTGCAGATGTCACTGTCTGAGGCCTTTCTTTTCAGGCAAAGGGACTGGTCCACTGGGAACTTCGTAGCAGACACAACTTTACAGATAAAATCGTTCTTTACAAATCAAAGGATGCTGTGTTATTATGCTCAGTTCCATTAATATGCCTTTGAGGTTGGAGTGAGGGGTGTGTGTGTGTGTGTGTGTGTGTGTGTGTGTAGGGCGGGGGCAAAGGCATCTATATTGTAGCCTGGATCATATATATTACAAACAGGGGAATCTTTACCTGGAATCAATGGATGGGAGTGTAAGAGGGTTCATAAACCTCCAGATATTTTGTATAAAATTTGGAAGACAGGCTGCATAGCCTTCACCAGATTCTCAAGGGGGTCTGAGACCTCAGGGAGAGCAGGATTCCTGGCTCCAGAAGGATTTGGCTAGTGACTGAGGGAACCTACTCCCCGAACTTTCCTGGTCTCCTTTCATAAGGCCCCAGGCCTTTGCCGTTGCCAAGATGCACTGGCTTGCTACAGGAGAAGGCAGGCTCTTGTCTGAGTTAGTTCTGCCACCTACAGCACGCATCCTGGCAAAGCCACCGTCTCTGCACCAGAGCTGGAGGCTCATCTGCATACATGAATAAGGGGCGGGCTGTCTCTCCAGCCCAGTACCCCTCCACTGGAAGAAAAATGACTTTGGGGATTCCTGATTAGCATTCAGAGATGCAAATTCCTTGGGGGTGGGTTACAGCAAGGGGAAGATATTTTTACATGAAAGGGGAAGGGATAAATCCTGAGGATTAGCACCTGTAAAAAGTGTTGCCCAAAACCCCGAGAGGAAAGGTACCTGGGGAAAAAAGAAAGAGAAAATGAGCTCGTGAGTTCTCACAATAAACGCAACTCTCCTACTTCCTAGCATGTGCAATGCTGATAATCCTTTCTAGGTCCAGATAGGCCTGACACTTGGGAGAAAACTCAATAAATGCTTGTTGATTTAAAGTAATAAAAATGTGGTTTGTTTTGCAATCTGTGCTGTGCTTGCTAATATGTAATCATAATATCTGTTTGTTGAACTGATGTGTCAAGAAGTATTATCTCAAATTGCCCAAACAATATACAAGATGGGTATGGTTTTACAGGTGAAACTGAGACCGAGCATTATTAAGTGGCTCATCCAAGGGTATGCATCTGGTGACAGACTCAAAAATCTAGACCCAGATCTCTTGATTTCTAAGTCCATGTTTGTTCCACTCCCTCCATGTATTTTATAGCCACTGCAAGTCAATTGCTCAAGAATGGGAATGGACAAAAAGGAAATGGTTGTAAAACCTTTATAACATTTTTTAGTTAAAAGAAAGTTTTCCCGGTCTTTAGAATTTCTCTGAAAGCTTTTCTTACTGCCCTAGCTTTATAATAGATGCAAACATCTTCTGACCCTGTCTGAAGCTAGCAGTGGTTCTTCTTTGGTGGATAATCCATTCTTATCTCCATGTGTACAGATGATTGTGGAATCCTTCACTCCATTTGGTGTGAGTGACAGGGGAAGACTTGAGGTTGTCTGTAATTTGCACATACTTTGATTTCCAGTGTGGAGTTTGTTAGTAGAGGAATACACACTTGCAGTCTTGGAATATGGACTTCATTGCATAGTAACCCTCCCTCTTACACAAAGAGGTTTTCCTTATTAACATTTTAGGTTTCAAAAAGGATTCCAAAGCAAACAAGAAGATAGACAAGATTGAAGATGCATCATAACTAACCCAGATCTCATTACTTTACAGCCTGATACACTAGGGTCCAGTGTTGTTCAGGCTTTGAAATCTTAGTCTCTTCTTCCAAAGAAACTGCAGATGGAAGGAGATTACAGTTGGCCCTTAAATGGGGTTTGTGGTTCTGGCAAAGTTTAGATCATCAATAGGTAAAAAGGGCTGAGAAATTTTTCTAGATGAAGGCAATTTTGATTATCATGCCTCGACTTGAGAAGAGAGGAAGGGCATGGAAAAGTTAGGCAGGGGGGTAAGAAGAGAGGGGAATTTGAGCTGGAAACCGCTGGAGATTTGTGCATGTCTTGCTTCTATATTTGTTTCTTCTAAAGCCCAGCATATGCAGGGCAGTGGATCTCAATTTTGGGTAATATTTATCAGAATTAGATGGGAGAATGCTTTTTAAAAATACAGATTCAGGACCCCACCTCCAGACTCAGTGAAACAGAAAGGGCAGAGTCTGGAAGTCTGCATTTTTAATAATCAACTCTTCTGATTCTGATGGAAGTGTTCCTTAGACTTCGAGGAACATTGGCATAGAAAGGTCCTCCAGTCTTTCTAAGAATCACTCCTCAAGTGCATCCATTCATTTGAGCCAAATCTAGGAACACAGAGATAAAAGGCATAGTCTCAGCATTCAAAGAGTTCAAAGTTGAGTGGAAAAGAGACTTGGAAGCCTATGGTTACAAAACGTAAATGAGTAAGTTTGTAGAGCAGAAAGGGCTGGGTGCTATGGGAGAGCTGTAGAGTCATCCAACTCAGCCCGCACAGGGAGAGGTGCAGAGCCAGGGGGGAAAGGCCTAACAGAGAAAGGAACTTTGCCTTCAAGGATGAGTGGGCATTAGCCAGGAAGAGGGAGAGCAAAGAATTCCAGGTAGAGGGGAACCAGTGGACAATGAGGAGTGTGGACTCTAGGGAAATACTCAGATGAGAAATGGCACAAGGGAAAGGAGAAGTAAAAAACGATGGCCCCACGAACATGGGGACTGCACATCTGCCTTTCATAACAAAATGACGTTTTTCCACATGGGAAGGTGCATTGCCAATGTTAGTATAGCTGTAACTGAAACAGCAATGGACGCATTGTTCCTAGTCTTGGTCTTTGCCCTCTTAGCAAGAGTCCTTTCAATGCAGCAGCATTCTGAAAAGTTTCCAAATGAGAAGGAATTCAGAAAAGTCCAAGGCAATCCTAACTGAGTTTACCTTCTTATTTCATTCATTAATCTTTGTCATCAGAGGTCTTGGACCAAAGTAAAGCTGAAAGATCTAACTAAGGGAGAGAAGAAGGGCGACCGTGTGCAGAACAACAGAAAAAGCTCCCACACTGAATGAAAGTCAGCATATGTTACTGACATTCTCATCTTGTGTAAAATACAAATGAGTGTATGAATAAAAATAAAATAGTGTTCATCATAGCCCTTTATAAGAATTAGGATCAAAAACATACCTGTAGTTGCCACTTTGTTCTCCAAAGTTTAAAGGATGGCTTTCACTGCCACATAATCTACATAAACTAGCATCGTAACTCACAGTGTGTGGTTATACAAACAGGAACTACAGCAGAGACCAAAGTAGAAATCAGAGCATGCTGCGCTCCAAGGAAGAGAGCTTTTTTCTTTAACCAGAGAGAATCATTTCAATTCAGAATAGAACCACATACACCCACCCAACAGTCAGTACAGAATATGTGTGTGTTTGTGTGTGTGTGTGTGTGTATGTTTGTGTGGATAAACCACACTCAGCTATAATATGATATTATAAATGATAGTAAATTAAGTGGGCATTATCAAGTGTTGGTAATATTTCTTTTCCTCCAAACTTATACGGAGAAAATCAAAACCCGGGGTTGGGGGTGAAGTACCTTTAAGCTTTCTTTTGGATTCCAGCTGTTAACATTATTTATTGCAAATAATGTTATCAAGTAGTAAAACACCGATGTCTTTGAACTCCTTGCAGTTGTGTGTAATACTGGAGCCAATGCAGGAACTGATGTCCAGACATAAAACTTACAACCTCAGTCCACGAGACTGCCTGAAGACCTGCTTGTTTCAGAAGTGGCAGCGGATGGTGGCGCCGCCAGGTACGACTTCGTTCTTCACTCTCCGTCTACATGCTTTTTCTGAGGCTTCCTCTGGGGATGAAGGCGTGTGAAAAGGAAGTGATCATAAACGTATCAGCAAAGTAGTTTCTAAGGGATATTCTGACCGTGATATTGGACCCAAAGACACTGACTTTGTGAAGGGCAAACATCCTTCTTAGATTTAGTGACCATCCTCTACAGTCTCCTCACTTGCTAGATTAGGACCTGAAACCCACAGAAGGAAATTGATTTATTTAACGTTACCAAGAAAATATTGACAAAGCTGAAATTGGAACCCAGGTTTCTGTCTTCCAGTCCAGTGGTTGTTCCACTGGACAAGACTGGTGGCTGCTCATGGCTTACTGTGATTTTGTTTGTTCTTTGAAGAATGGTAGAAATTATGAAAAGAAATGGAGGGAGGTAGGAGGAAGAAAGGAAGACTAGGAGGGAATAGAAGAGAGAAGGAAAGAAGGAAAGGAGGAAGGGAGGAAGGAAATTAAATATTTTTGCTCTATTTTTTAAGGTATATAATATCAAAGGGTTCTCTGATCATGAAAAGAATATATAGAAGACTCCATTTCTCTCACTTCCCTAGAATGTAGTTTAGATACTATAGTCTCCTGCTGGGGTTCTGAAATTACTGCTTCCAGTCATCATTAATTGTCCTTCTATCTAATACATTTTCACTCCCAGGCATGTGTCGAGCCTCATTGATCATAAAAGCAAAACGTATCCATTCTCTAAAAGTTATTTTTATAAAGAGTAACTATTAACACGAGGCACATAGCCTTCTGAATCACAAAATATAATGGTCACCTTCTGCTGGTAATTGGCCAGGGGGTTTATATAAAGTGAATATAGCAGATGTAACCAAGTACATACTTAGAAAGCTGAGAAAAATGAGCATTATTTTACATAGAATAGTTGCATCCCCATCTTACAGGAATTATAGACATTTAGAACATTATTTTTCAAATGTATTAAATGTGTGTAAATTGGCCTTATTTTCTTTCAGTACCAATAAGGCTTCATAGGAAACAATTTTGCTCACTAAATGCTTTGAACACCTATTTCGTAACACGTGCACATATAATTCATATATTATTCATTAATTCAGTCATTAACTCAACAATTATTTATTGAGCCCCTACTAGGTGCCAGGCACTGCTCTATAGCCACTGTGGGTATAACACTACGTGAAAATAGTCACAAATCGCAGCCCTCTCAGACCTTCCATTCTCTTACTGAATCCTCACAACAACCTTATGAGGTATTTCTTGCTATTACCATTCGATATAATAGGCCTGAGATTTAAAGTAGTAACTTACCAAAGTTAGCTGAAGCTAGTCAGTGGAGGCCCCTATGTCACAATAAGATTTTATGTCTTCAATTCGTGACTCTATTACCACAGCTACCTACTGCCAGTGGGAGTGATCCAGAGCATACCATTGAGGTGTATTTCCCCCAAATTCCATGAAAAAGTACAATTTTTTTTTTAAAAGCAGCCGATTTTAGTTCAAGTCAAAGGAAGGAGATGCCTGTCAGGGAACACTGGGTGTTTGCTTTACTTTAGAATGTACCTCTCAACTCTCCTCCAGCCCCATGAGCTGGAACAATTCTGTTTCCTGTTTCCATAACCTTCAGAATAAGCACCCATAACTCTCTATGGATAAGGATGTTGGGCCCTTTGATGAAAATCTTTAAACATTAGAGATAAAATATTTATGAAAGAAAATATGTTATATAAATAGAAACATACTCTCCTACTTCATCAAAAGTCAGAGATAATATGATGGACTAAGTGGTCCTTGAAATGACCTTCAAGGACATCTTCCCCATTGTTCATCAGAAGCAGTATAGATGCCTCAAGAAAATGCTACAAGGTTACGTCACTTAGTTCCAGTATGGTCCTGGCTTACCTTCTCTCCATCAGAGTTGGATCTAGAATAGGGTTAGCAAAAAGGATGCTCTTACATGCCATTTCCAATTCATTTAGTAACTGCCTGGAACAGGCTTCTGAAGATATTTCATTCTCAAAGCAAAGATTATAATAGTACCTAGTTAATAGAGTTGCTGTGAATATAAAATAATGACATAGAAAACATTAAAAATAAGAAAATATTGAATCATGCTCATAATACATAATAAATAAATAATATTCTTTTTACTACACATTTCCATGAGTCCCTATACTTCCATTAAGATGGTGCCTCATCCTTCAGGTCCAAAATATGTTTTTTCTATTTCTAAACAGACCTTTCCAGAAAAGGTCTAGCTTCTCTTCATTAATATGTTGGCTGTAGCATACTAAGACATTTTTTTCCCCCAGGAATTTCGAAATTAGTTGCATCTTTTAGACACCGGGATCCAAAGCATGGGTATTTCTACTGAGCTTGGGAATCCCTAAATTCCACATCAATGGCTGATGGGATGGACACTTCCTCTTCTTTTTATTGGGTTGGCCCAAAAGTTCATTCGGGTTTTTCTGTAAGATGTTACGGGAAAAACCCACACAAATTTTTTGGCCAATTTTTCAACATTTCAGCATGCGGTAGAGCTGGGCTGCAATGTGGCACTTAGCCAGTAGGTGCTGCTGGAACTCACTGGTTCATTTAATTGAGCTCCGCTCATACTTCTCTCAACCCCTGGAGGTTCTCTAGGAGTCCCAGAGCCCTCCTTTTGTTTTAAAAAGAGGGTAGACCGCAAAAAAATTTTTGCCCCAAATTCATAATGGTAATAATATTTCAAGTTCAAACTATAGTAGTGGTGTAACTCACCCTAAGACATATTAAGAGCTTCCAGACACACATACACAGTAGATGACATCAGGAAGAACAATTAAATACAAATCACTTTATCAAGATACGAAAGAAAAGAGTTTCAGTCATTGTGTGCTACAAATAAATCAGCAGCTTTCTTCTTTTAGGTTTCGTCAAGTTAAAAGAAGTGGAAAAAATATCAACAGTCCTACTCTTTTGAACTTACAAAAAACGGCTTCCCTGGAGGGCCCGTATTCTGGTGGTCACCCTGGCACTGACCCTCCTTCCATGTTTCATGTTGCAGCAGAGCCCACAAGGCAACCGACAACGAAACGGAGAAAAAGAAAAAATTCCACCAGCAGCACCTCCAACAGCAGCGCTGCGAACACCGCCAACAGCACGGGCAGCAAGAAGAAGGCGCCAGCCGCCAACCTGAGTCTGTCCAGTCAGGTACCTGTAAGTCTCGCTTTCCTTTTAGGCTGAAATCCTGCCTTTGCCTGTCGTCTCCCCGAGTCCAGGGGCCCTACGGCAAAGTCTCTTTTAGCTTCAATGACCTTCTGGGCAGGGTGGGGGGCGGGGGAGGGGAAGGCAGGGACACGGGGTGGGAGGAGGGGGAGGAGCTCTGTCCTGGAAACCTTCCCCTACAAACTGGGACTTAGAAAGGAATATGAAGAGTCTGTGCTGCAGTGGGACCGGAATGAAAAAGCCTTCAGAGTCGTAGACAGGAGATATGTCACTTAAGGTTTAATTAAAATATCACTTAGCAGGGTGCTGGTGGCATATAAGGGACGCTCAGCACCATCACCAGGACCCTGTGCTCCCCTGGAAACTAGCTCCTGGCACTAAGGCTCCAGACTGTCCTTCGCCCCCCACCCCCCAGGCATGGGCAATCCCCTCTTATTTTAAGACTCAGGTAATTAACTCAAGGCCACTACAAATGCAGCTCAGTGGATTTTGCTTTCCCGTTTCATTAGCTTAGGGGGAGGCTCAGCCCCTGGTTTGGTCTCAACTGTCTGGACCTCTTGACCCCTTTCTTTCATTTCTGGGTCTTGACAAAGGAAATGGGCCACTCAGAAGGGGGCTTCTTTGAACTCCAAAGCTGACAGCTGAGGGCGTCCCCACAGAGGGTAAACTGGGCGGGAACTTTCTTCACCTCCTATGTTTTCTTCCTCGATTGGCTCTCTTCTGCCTGATTCCTTCCTGACTCTGACTTCCTCATCTCAGTACTAGACCACTTACCACTTTTAAATTCTCATGTGTCCTTAAGCATTTCTTGCCCCTTCTCCCCCCCACGATGACTTGTGGGTTTTCCTTCTCTGCTGCCTTTGTCACATCACCCTCATCAGGCTTTTGACTATCCTTCAAATCCTGGGATTTTCGTGGTGCTTCATAGGTACCCTCTAGATACTATGTCTTCAAAAAGGTGCCCTTTCTTGTAACTTCTCTCAGCCAATGCAATTTTACCTTTTCCCTCTTTCTCACTCTTTTCCCTCCCTTGGTCTGTGGGCCTCACCCTCCGCTTCTGATTGTGCTGCATCTCTCTCCATGTGAGAGCGGACCTTCATTTCCAGGGGATTCTCCACTTAACTTCTAATTGTGTCTTTCAAATCTGTCCCCCACCCACTCTCTCCCATTTTCCATGGGTCAGTTCTCTGGCTAAAACCAACCCCATCAGTACCTGAGAATTACCTGGCCTCTCCTCTTGTCCTCCACAGAGGACATGGTTCTCATTCCTGTTGCATTAGAAAGAAAAGGTCATGAGAAAGTGGCCAGCCTGTGGGATAGGTGCCATTTTCATTTTAAGACTGCTAAGGATTGTAGTTCTTAAAAAATACCAGAGTTACCTCTGTTTTTTGAACTGAGTTTTCACCCCAGAAGAGTCAGGAAAAAAAAAAAAAAAATCAAAGGAGAAAAACAGAGGCTTTTTATTAAGGTGCCAGTAAGGTATACCCACTCCTGGTTAAATGGGAAAATGCATAGAAAAAAATGGCCAGGAGTAAATAAATCAACCCCAAAAGTGCACACAAGCAGCCCATTTATTCATCTAATTCTGGAGTTTTAGAAACTAATGTTTGTTAGTTTCCACGAACAAATGAAAGTACATTCCAGAGATTTCTGGAACTTTGACATAGCTACTTAAAGGCTGCAAGAATTCAGATGGGTTCAACAAGTGTTTTCTGAGCTCCTACTATGTGCCCCCACACTGTACCAGGTGTTGGTAATAGCAAGATTTTAAAAAGCAAAAAACAAAAAAAGACCCACCCAAGCTCTGTCATTGAAGAGCTCACTGTCTAATCAAGTGATAAAGAGGTTTCCTCTCTCCTGCCAGCTCAGACTCCTGGTTTCAGCTCACAGGGTACAGTATTGAGAAAGATTCTGAGGCCTGGACCGGGTCTGGTGGGCCATCCATTAGTGATGTCTGCCATGGGTATAGAATAGCAGCATACACATCCATGTATTTTGACATACCTGGCCTAGTCGGAATCATTTCAGTTGTTTTTAAAGAGCACCTAACTTTTTCTACTCCATTATGCTCTTGTCCTCCCAACCTGCAATTGCATTTCGGTGGAAGATACCTGTGTCAAGAGGGTTTTTAATCAGTTGAGACCCTTTGGACAAGAACAAGGTGCCGTTAGAAAGTGCGAGTAGAATTTCAGCACTATCCCCGCCATGCAAACAAGGATGTTTTCATTAAGGCAAACTTAGAGATGGCTGAGAGAAACGGGGAAGTCATCCGGGTTAAGAAGATGTGTACATTTCTGTATGTCCTCCAGCTGAATGGACGTTGAACGATAAGCACTGGCTGGCTTGTAGGGACCACATTATTTAACCCTGTCTCCTGAATGACCAGCACCCCTTTCCTGTTTAAATAGAAATGCAACCCGCAGGCCTGAGCTGCCTTGTCCGAAGGCATGTACAGATCAGGTGCACTACCACGACCACGGCTGTGGTCCGCACAGCTGCCGCGGCAGCAACATGTGTGCCTGGCGAGGGCTAGGGTTTAATCCTTGGATTCTGCTTCTCACTCCATGAGCAGGGGCTAGGAGCGATCCCGAACTGCAGCCTCAACCCTGGGAGGGATGGAGACCTGTGTCATTCAACAGCAGTGACCCCTTCTGGCCAATTTAAGGAGAAGCATTGAGGGGCCCTGAAAGGAGTCACTTCCAGTCCTCCTCAGAGGTTGGTGGTCCTTGCACGGGGGATTAGTGAGAAGATGTGACACGGGCAAGAGCTGGTGGCACCGCCAGGCCTCTGGCAAGGAGCAGAGGTCTGCTTCCTGGGGAGTCGAGACCATATGGGTTACTCTCAGATGGACCGATATCGCCTCCTGTGGGACACACAAGACAGCAGGGACGGGAAGGAAATGCATCTCTCACTACCAATGTTGAATGTGGAGGGGGGGACTTTTAAAGATGTGGGGCGTGTGGGGAAAACGGTGCCAACATCTCCTAGTTAGAGGGAGCCCAGAATGTACGTTATGTCTCCACTCATTTTGTGTGAGGGTAACAAACCAAGCCCTCCTGAGCCGAGAACCCCTATCCTAGCCCAGAGATTTAGAAGAGCCAGGTGGAGCCGTGTTCGTAACTGTGTAAGTGGCCTCAGGTTATCTATGTGCTATGAAGTCCTTAGCACATGTCTCTTTTGTAACTTGCCATCTATTAATCACTCACGCATGCACACATGCGTGTATACACACGCACACGCACACGCATGATTATGCATCTGGCTAAGGATACGTTTTATAATCAGTAAGGCAAATGTGGCATCTCTCTGAAATTTAGGATGCTGCAAAATATCCATGCCTGGGCACCTTTTCCAGCCGTTCCTGGAACAAAGATATACCAAACATATTACGAGCCCATATAAGCCTCATTTGAAGTGATATAAATCACTATTTTCATAGTACTTTTCTGGAATGATTGTTATTTTCTGATACAATGAAGGCATCTGACGTGTTGAGAACGTCTATGCTAATATCACGCTTAAATTGGCTTCTTCCGTTTCCAAATTATGCTTAACCTCCTCCCATTCTCCCAGCCTCTCTCGATGACCTTGGACTCGCAGTACTAATGCAGACCCACGTGTTGCTTCTAACATTCTTCTCCTGCCCCGTGACACCTCATGCATGTGTTGCCCCAGCCCTTCAAAGTGTGCTACACACAGGTCATTTGGTGGAATTAACCCTCATGTCGTCCTCCACCCCATCTTAACCTGGTCTTTCGGCCTGCCTTTGTTCCTGATCGTAAGCGCGGTCTCCTAATTGCCTATAACGAAGTGACACTTTTTTATCCCCAACATCCCAATGGGTCAGGTGGAGGCCACATTCCATTTAAAATCCTGTCAGCATTCTTGCCACCCGGAGTCTGTGTCTATTTTGCATCTCACTTTAAGAGTCCTCACGAGTCTCTTACATGTCAGTGTCATGTCTGGCTCTTTGTGACATCATAAGTACATTCTTGGGAACACACAACTGAATAGCCTGCCAGTACCTCGATTGCTGAGTCTTCCCAGGTCATATTTTAGGCATTTGCTTCATCTGGGGCATTTCCCTTTAACATCACTGTTATCGATTCACAAGAGTGATTAGTCTGAAAACACAGTGTGAAACCTATTGATTATCTCCCCTCTAATTCGAGGAGAATCGATCAATCAAACAAACAAGGTTTTCCATTCCAAAACAAATCAGGTGGTCACTAAGGGATTTGTTCAACTGGCACCTTCAAAGTTCTAGAAGGACCCTGGCGGGGCCGCTGGACCCTCTCCTGACCACAAGCAGTATTCCACTAATATACTGCTCCAGGAAAGCCTCTCTCACTCCAGTGAAAAGAATGTCTACCCAGCTGTCAAGGCAAATTAGCCTCCCTATCAGAAAATGCATACTTACGTCTCCAAAAGCATATGGCCAGCCCTGATTTTCCAGCCTCAGTGGAGGCTGATGGCAGTCGGGCACTCTTAAGTAGACTATTGCTCAGAGCCCGCCCAGCAGGATCCACCTGACAGGTGTCCTGTCCCATGCCCATGTCAGCCATCAACCCCATAGGGTCCCCTTGGGACAGAGAGGCCAGAGCTGTGCCCTGTGTATGCGTCCTTCTCCCCTGTCCCCGTGCTTCTGCAGCGGTGGCCTCCACAGAGCTCCCAGCTACAGTAGGTGGCTTCCTTGTTTGCATGGAAGGACAATTTGTACTTAAAGGAGTGATTAGATGGATTCTTCTTGCATGCTTCCATTTCTGATGACTACTGGCTTCATCATTGTAATTACAATTAGTGCTCTTCATCTTCCTTTTATGGCACCAGCTGGACAGACTGGCTCTCTTTACTGCCCAGATTGGTGGTGGGGTTGCCTGTGTGGGGATAGGTGACAGGCACCATGGAATAACAGATGGTAAATTCAGGGCTTGTTGGCAATCAGCAGGTTTTTGCTAATGACTTAATTAGCTATGCAAATTGTCAAATCAGTGTGAACATTGTTTTTATCGAAAACTTTACCTAAATTAATTACTATAATTAAGTAGCAGAATGTCAAGGATATCGGCTGCATAAAAGGGCCTGGCTGAGTAGAGAAAAGAGAGATCTGTCTTCAATTAAAATGTATACCGTCCTTGGGACAGAGAAAATGCCGTTTGGAATGAGTTGCATGACTATTGCAGAACTGCATCCTCCCCGTGTTGGCTGCTAGTTTCCAAAGCCATCCAGAGGCCCTAAATAAAAGTGGTGGATTTCTGGAGGTCTTGCAAAGCACCCAGCAGAAGGTTCCACAGCCCTCTCAAGAGTCCCCAGTGTCGGCAAGTTGAAAAGCGTGGATTTTTTTAATTTTGAAAAATCCATTTTTTTATTTCTGCAGATTGCTAGCATTGCTCGTTCTCCGGTGTCAGGCTGCGCACTAAGGACATAAACTCGCGTGGTTGTTACACATCAGGAGGCGATGTTTATTTCCTGTAGAAAAATCCAATATGCGTCTTGGCCCCCCGACATTGAGACTTGACCCCGGTGTACAGGACACGAGTGTGTCTGTCCTAGATCCCCCAGCGCCTCCCACTAGTGTTTTAAGCTGAGCTTCTCTCTCCCAAGGTTTCCCTGTAATAATGTCAGCTGCTGTTCACAGGATGTGATGGTGGTAGGAGAGCCAACTCTGATGGGAGGTGAGTTTGGGGACGAGGACGAAAGGCTAATCACTAGATTAGAAAACACGCAGTATGATGCGGCCAACGGCATGGACGACGAGGAAGACTTCACCAGTTCACCCGCCCTGGGGAACAGCAGCCCATGGAACAGTAAACCTCCCGCCACTCAAGAGACCAAATCAGAAAACCCCCCACCCCAAGCTTCCCAGTAAGATTGACCAGCTCCAGAATCCACTGTCAATAGCCACCGTGGGTTACACTCACTATTTCAGATCCTTACTCACAGGAGAGGAAGGAGGAGACATTAAAACTTTTCCAAGCAAATACCGATTTCTAAACCACAGTGATCTGAGTTTCTCTCTTTCTTTTTTTTAATTGAGAGGATGATTCCCAGTAAACTTCCATGACCCCTCCCTGGAGGCCTTCACAGGTAACACAGATACTGGCACTGATCGTAATTAAAGTAAGAGCAAACGCTAGCGCTTCTCCTGGATCGGTTTTAACCACGTTTGTTAATTTCACCACCAACCCCAACCATACAACGAAGGCCATATTGTCAATAAACCCTCAGTGCTCAGGATCTCATTCTATGCCGAACCCAACTACAGATAGACTTTTTAATATTGTAAAATATTTTCTGCTTTTTGACTTGCATCTGAGAGTTTCTTGTTTCAGTAAAAAAAGAAAAGAAAAAAAATCCACTTTTGGAAAGTAATTTAAATGTACCTTTATTTTTTTCCCCCTTCACCTTTTCTTTCATTGGGTAACAGCTAAGAGGGCCCAGCAGGGCAAATTATGGCCGAGCTAATGTCAATTGGTCCTCGAGCCTGAGTTGGTTCAATAGAGCCCAAGTGCTGAAACAAGAAACGTCTTTTTGTCATCAACGACACCAAGGCAGATTTTTATGTAAAGAAAGGCACTTGGCCCCCTGAGAATGTATGCGTTTGTAAAATTTCTGTTGATCCAAATATTTTCAAGCCATGTAATCCATTAATTATGTGGGCAGTTTAATAAATCTGAAACTCTTTTGTTTTTTTGTTGTATCTGAGTTGACTGTTGTTTCTTTTCATAGTATATTTCCTGTATAATATTTTGTAAAGCCCTAACCTAGTTCTTTTATGGGGACTTTTCTTTGGGAGCAATTCCAGTGTATTTATGTGAAACTTTATAAAAGAACTAATTTTTCCATTTGCATATTAATATGTTCCTCTATACATGTAAAGACACAGTGGCTCCGTGTGTTATAAAACAGCTGTATTTTATGTATGCTTTACTGATAAGTGTGCCAATAATAAACTGTTAACGACCAAAGCAAGTGAGTCTGGGTGTTTGTGAGCCCGGCAGAGAAATCTGCCCACAATGATGAGGAGTATTGAGCTTGGATTTATGGCCCAAACTCCAGATGGAATGGAATTGTGAAAACTGCACCATCTTTATAAGGTATGATTTCTTTCCCTGCTCACTGCAGTTTACTTGGGCAGACACAGGGGTGCCTTCCATGTACCAGGCACTCTGCTGGCTGAGGACACAAGGATGGGAAAGGAAGGATTGATCTTTGTTCCTGGGGCTGGCCAAATGCAAGGGCAGCGGCTTCTACTCACTGAGTGCTTATTCTGTACCAAACGTCTCTATTTAAGGTCCACAGACATTATTTCGGCTAATCCTCACAACTCCACCAAGTAAGCCTTAATCTCCCCATTTTTAAAAATCAGTTCCTCGGTTTGCCGGTTTTTCTAAAAGATTTGCAATACAGAGATATGGAAAATTCACGTGAGGACTTTTTGTTTAAAGAATTTTCATCATATTTTTCTGCTTTGTATCCATGAGGAAGATGAGAGAGGAAATCTGTTAGTATTAACTGAGTGTGTACGAAGTGCCAGGCCATAGTAATATATCATCTCAGCCAGTTCTGGAAAAGGGGGGCTTGAAAAAGAGAAGCTAAGGGAGAGTGTGTGTCTTAGGTTGAGATTTCCAGAAGAAGAGCCTGAGACCAGGATCCCGGGCACGGATTTATTGAGGGAGAGTTCTTCAGTAAAGAAAACTTTAAGGGAGTGGAGGGAGTAGGATAAGGAAGGGGAAAGAGCCTAGGAAAGCTGCAGACTCAGGTAGCCTACTCCCTGAGCCTGGTCCCTGCTGCAGGGGAAGGCTTTGAGCACAGTTATACCCTCCTGGGCTGAGCTGCCAGACTTCTGTGCACCTATACTGGTCAATCATCAGCTGGGGCCATCCCCAGGGTGTGTAGGACGTGGTAACCTTTACAGAAATACGGCACCCATCAACCAAGGGCTGTTCTGCAGAAAAGAGACCAACAAGAATGCAACAGTCCTAAAATCTTCTCATGGGTGGACTTGTCTCAGAAAGGGCTTCTGGGCAGGGCAGCAACAGTCAGCTTCATTAAGTGACTTGTCCCATCTCAGAGCTCATGGGTGACACAGTTAGAATTTGATTCTGCATCTCCCTTGACTACAAAGCCTGGGTTCTTTCTAGAACATCACATTGCTTCCCTAGAACATTAGCATTTGGAGGAAAATATGCAGTACAATAGCAACAGAGCCAAAGGAAATAGAGGAAAATGGCTACTTTATTGCTTCCCCACTAGTGTACTGCTTAAGAGAACTGCCAGTTTGTCCCCCACCCCACCTGACCGTTTTAGGTTTTCTTTTATCAATTCTTTAAAGTCAGGAGTATGCAATCATTACAGATGATGCCTAGGACAATTTGTTTGACATCTGTTCCCGTTATCTATTACTCCATAGCCAATCAACCGCAAACTCAGAGACTAAAGAGACAATTTTTTTTTTTTTTTTTTTTTTTTTTTTTTTTGATATGTGGGCCTCTCACTGTTGTGGCCTCTCCCGTTGCGGAGCACAAGCTCCGGACGCGCAGGCTCAGTGGCCATGGCTCACGGGCCCAGCCGCTCCGCGGCATGTGGGATCTTCCCGGACCAGGGCACGAACCCGTGTCCCCTGCATCGGCAGGCGGATTCTCAACCACTGCGCCACCAGGGAAGCCCAAGAGACAATTTATTATTATCAGTTACCCTTCTGAGAGCTCACTGGTCTGTACCAGGTGGTCTGCACTTAGAGACACAGATGCTGGATGGGGCTGGAGTCATCAGAGCCTAGGCCCTTCTGGACACTCTCAAGATGATGCAGTCACATTGCTGGCTATTAGGTAGGAGCTTAGGCAGGGCTGTTGACTGGCGTGCCTTCCCGTGCAGCCTCTCCATAAGGCTTTCATAGAATGATGGTTGGGTTCCAAGAGCCAGCATCCCGGGAGAGGAGAAACATAAATTGCCAGTGCCTAGAACTGAAATACCATCACTTCTCTGTGCTATCCATCAGGGCGGCCCAGATTCAAGGGCTGGAGGCACAGACTCCACTCCTTGATGGGTAAGTAGCAGGTGCCTCCAAGGAGGGGAGAAACTGATTATGGCCATGTTTGAACACATCTACAGCATCCAACACAGTTCACAGCCTGGTCCTTGCTTACTTTACTTTGTATCTTTAGCCACTTCTCACTTGAACCTGATTCACCATCTACCTAGACTCCTCTCATTTTCCTGAATACACTAAGTGCTCAGGTCACACGTGTCTTTGTATATGTTTTTCTCGCTTAGAATGCCATCCCCCACCTTCTTACATAACCAAAGCTATTCATTCTTATGGGCCCAGTTTGATTCTCAGGTCCCCAGAATGTCTCCCCAACTCTGGTCAGGGTCTTTTGTCCCCTATGAGGTCCAAGAGTGCCTGGTGCTTGCTTCCACCTTGGTTCTTTCCTTACAAGTTTTTGTTTTTGTTGTTAAACACCCTTCACTGTCCCACTAGACATTTCTAGGTCTGAGTAGTTTAATCATTTCCATCTGAATCTTTAAACTCTATCATACATGTTGGTGGAATAGATAGAGTTAAAAACTCCCAAGCTAGAAATCATGGAACCACTGCTTACCATGCATTTTTCCATTACATTTCAAACGGTCTGTAATTCTATGCCACAACGTAAAGTGACATTTATCCCTGTAGGTACATAAGAAGGTAAGAGGTAGCAGAGATGGGCTTGTTCAAGTTTTTCAGAGGTCAAGTCAGCACAAAACAAACATTTTACACAACATTATCTTAAGCCTAACTTCTATTAAGAAACTCCATGAGATTTGTCCAGCCCAGAATAATCCTAAGGGCAACCATCTATTAAGTACACACTGTGTGCCAGGCACTTGCTAGGTGCTTTGCCTGGGTGGTCTCAAACTGAGAATCCGAGGGTATGTAAGTTGGGTTTTGCTTTGTAATAATCTCCAAAGCTCAGCAGGCTTTGACCGCAAACCTTTTATTTTTCTTACTCATGGTACTGTGGGTCACCTGGGGCAACTCTACTTCAGGTCTGCCCCCCAGGTCCTTTCTAGGACAGTGGATCCCCAGGGCATGCTCTTCTCTTGGCAGATTCTGCTCACGCTGCATCCATTGGCCAAAGCAAGTCTCAAGGACAATCCAACATAAGTGGGGTGGGGAAATATACTTTTCCACTTGTAGACTGCAATGGCAACGGGTATGAGTAAACAACTGAAAATCCAATCTACCACTGGCAGCCTACACAAAGGTGCCTGAAAAACTTCTAATCATTTGCCAACATTTAAAAACTGATGAATTTTCTATAAAAGTTAAAATTTCTTGCTTCTCTCAACAAATCGGATCTAACAACCATAGACTCAGACTTCTGAATCCCTGGATGGTAACAGTTGGCTGGCACCAGGTCATGGCTACCCTGCTTAGACACTCCAGCTCGTCATCTGCACACCATTTTACTCACTCACTCTACCTGCCTGGCTTCTGTTGGCGGCTGCTCTATCAGTTACACCATACCCTCTACTCCTTAAAGCCGCATTTGGAAGTTGGCATTAGGGACCCATTTTACAGATACGATGACTGATGCTCAGATAGGTTAATTGACCTTGTTTATCACACAGCTCATAAGTGGTGAGGTGGGCTTTGAACTTGGGTGTCAGGGTCAAAGCCTATACTCCTTTCTCCAAAACACACTGGTTTGTAGGAGCCACAGTAGTGGTTACCTTCGTCGGTTAGGTTAGGAATGGGACAAGCATGATCTCATTGAATCTTTGCAATATCTCTGTGGGTGAGGTAAGGTTATTTCCCCCCATTTTGCAGATGAAACGTAGAGCAGTTAAAAAGTTTGCCCAAGGTCACAGAGCTCACAAATGCCAGCATCATGTCACCTCGACTCTGACCCACTTTATTAGACTTACTGTCAGGTGCACAGTCCGTCGGTGGGGTGTTTGGAGGTGTTCTCTGGCCTGGGAGAGGGGTCCTGGCAACCACCTTTCTGCCATTCACTATGTATTTCAGGAGGTGACAAAGAGTTTGCCAGAGATCAAGACTTGCCACTTACGTGGTAATGGAACAAAACAGGGAGGCCCCCTTTTAGGGCCTTGAAATCTCGAGGACATCTGACAAGGGATTTATAAATAAGTGGCCCAATCCCTTTGGGAAATTCTTTCTCTCTCCATTTCTCTTTAACCTTGAGGTGAGCATTTAATGCAATAGAATAACACAACCCACAATTGTGCTACATGGGGTGGGGCACAGTGAGAACAAGGCCAACAAGATCAATTATTTCCCTAAAGCAGGTTTGGCAGCATCCTTGGGAAATTCATTTTATAATGGGATACCCCCTCCATCTTCCATTAAAAAAATTGCTAGGCTTTTCTTTCCTGATTGTTAAGCAATATATGTTCATTCTAGATCATTTGAACAAATGGGGACAAGAGTAATCCCCCTACACTGATATAACCATTGCTGATATTCTGATACAAATCCTTCTGGTTTTTTCTTCTTGGCTCATATACATTACAATGTTGGTAATATACAGACTAGATAATTACATATCCCACCCTTTTTGTATAATATTGTAACGAGCCACTTCGTTAACTATTCTTTAAAAACATGATTTTAATTTCGATATAATGATCCACTAATTGAATATACCATAATATATTAAACCATATATTTATAGCTGGTCAACTCCCTTTTTACATCCATTAGAATTTCAAAATCATTCATAATAAGCTGGTCAGAGGTTGATAAGCGTGCATTAAATTGAAATTCAGTTATTGGCTATTTGCCCTGTGCTCAACACCATGCTGGCTGTTATAAGGGATACCTGTACCTGGTCCTACCCTCAAGGTGCTTACAGTTGGGATAGAAGACAAGTGCATAAAATGCTACCCAAGCATATGAGGCTGAGTGTATGCAAAGTGTCCGCAAACACCAGGAATAAAAGCTCCAGGAGTTTATATGTAGGGAACTCACATTCATTGAGCCCTATTATGTCATGTGCTGCACCTCATTTAATCTTCACCACAACCAGGGATGCAAGCATTTTGTGTATGAACCTCATAAACCAAAAACAACAAGGTCAAGTCTGAATTAGCACATGACTCCAAGGTCTGTTCTTTCTGAGGTGAGCCATAGGAAATCCCTGGGGAGACACAAATGCTGTGATTGCGTGTTTGTGGGAATGACTTCACGGCAGAGGGGATGATGCTTTGATACGTGTACGCACATCTGAGTGTCTGGTTGCTTCTCTGAATTTGCTCTCTGGCTTCACCTCCTTTGATCCATCACTACTGTCAAGATAGTGTCTCTGATCATTGGGAATACTGAGGAGTTTGTGTTTTGAACAAAACCTAATGCAACAGCACTGTTGGTGTTTATATAAAGGTGTCTTTTTGCACTTAAAGCTATTGAGCTAGAAAAGACACTGAAAGGTTATTAAAACAATAAATTAAGGAAACTGGTGAAGCAATTGCTATGGCCTTGCTCATTCCTGTTTTACTTTCGGTTCCTATTCATTGCAGAATTTTATACCATCCTGGACAAAGAAAAGTTTTCTTGTTTTCCAATGGCCTTCAACGAATCTCCAGAAAATACCGTCATCTTTCATTATCTGCAGATGATTGGCTCTAGAACTGCCACTCCCAACCTTTACCCTCCCACCCCACAACCCTCCCATACCAAAATCCAGGGTGCTCAAATCCCTTACATTAAATAACATAGTATTTGCTGTGGACTGAAAAAAGAATGCACAACGTGACAGTTGTGAGTTAAGTTTTATTGGGAGTAAAATGAGGACTGTAGTCTGGGAGACAGCACTTCAGATAGCTCTGAGAAACTGCTCCAAAGAGGTAGTGGGGAAGGTCAGTATATATGTGATTTTGGTGAAGGGGGAGTACATGCAATCAAGCACATATTTTTTGTAGAAGGTTTCTGCTGGTCTCACGAAGATTACTGCTAGTCATGGGGAGCAGACGTCACCATGAAGGATTTTAGTGCTTTTCTAGATATGAGGAGATGCAAGAATTGGGCTCATCAAATCATCTCCCGAAAATATCTAACTATCTGAAGACCTGTTCTGCCAGTTTTTCCCAGAGCACAGAGGGCCTCATTCCTGATCTCCACCCTGAACTCCTTTCAAGGGGTGTTGAAGGTCAGCAGCTGCAGCGGCTCATAATTTGACCCTTGTAGTGGTAGATGGCAACTGCCAATTTATAGGTGACATTGCATATAACCTTCGCACATCTTCCTGTATACTTTAAATCATTTCTAGATTACTCATAATACCTAATACAATGTAAATGCTATGTTAAGTTGTTGCCAGTGGGCAAATTCCAATTTTGCTTTTTGGAATTTTCTAGAATTTTTTTTCAAATATTTTTGATCTGCAGTTAGTTGAATTTGCAGATGGGAAAACCGCAGCTACGGAGAGCTGACTGTGTTTATTCCTGAGTTAGGCAAACCTGTTTGGGAGGAAGTTCTTGTTTGTATCTCTTTCAGAGCTGACATGCTGTATCTTGAGCTAAATCATACTCTCTCTTTTCATTCTTAATTTGTTAAAAGTGTTAAGTTCACTCCTTTGGGGTTTGCAGATTCTTCTGTCATGTTCTAATGAAAGTGTTAATGCTTGAAGTGAAATCTGCAAAAATTCAAGAATGAGTGTAAAATTGATTTAACTCCTGAGGCCTAACTGAAGTCGATTGTCACAAAAATGAAAATTTAAAATTGGAAACTTACATTTTGTAGAAAGAGGGAATTTTGTAAAACCTGGGCCCTATCTGAGGGATCAAACACGATTTGTTAATTGCGGCAACTTGGGACCTTGCGTTGGGAAAGCTTCTGAGGAGCAGCTCACTCAAAGATGTGAACCACCATTAGCAATGCCTACCATTGTAAAAGAGCGGAGCTGGAGGCTCAGATTCCTCTCATTTGCCATCTCCGCTGTAAATCACAAGCATTTCAAAGGCAGAAGCCTATGGAATTCACCAAAATTGTTACTCCACGATAGGGTGAGAAACTCCATTTTCCTGAACCTGTCCCAGTTTTTGGCTGTGCTGCGTGGCTTGCAGGATCTCAGTTCCCCGACTGAACTCGGGCCATGGCAGTGAAAGCCCTGAATCCCAGCCACCAGTCCACGAGGGAACTCCCTGAAATTTTATTCTAATGAAGACCAAGATAAGTGCAATATATGTTGACTAAGAGGAACAATCAAGCATCAGAGACTGTGAGATGCAAAACAAATTCCCCAGGAACCAGAGTCCTAGCTTTGCAAGCCAGGGACACACCTGCCTCTCACACCATCCCTCCTTCAGTTACAGGAGAATTCCACCGGCTCACTTGAAAAAGCTACCACGCACTATTGAAGTTGGCCAGTTAGAAAGTATTCAGACAAATGACATCAGGAACATACAGCAGGCAGGCCAAGGATTATTCCATTTGGCCGAATAAAAACCTCCCTCCCCGTGTAAGGGAGGTTAATCCAGCCTGTCTTAAAGACTCAACCGTGGTTTTGCTGAAGAGAGCAGTTAGAAACATCTGTGGCTAATTTGCACTTCAGTTCCGTTACCTCTGCAGCTGGGTTTGGGGAGTTTGCATTTGCCAAGTGCACCTTGTGAGATTCTTACAAATATGTAAAAATGAAAGTAGTGGTCTGGAGTGAGGGGAAAAACCTCCAGGGTGGGCACTTGTATAACTCAACCACTGGGTCTACCTTTCTGCCCACACCCAAGAAGGTCAGTGTTGCTTACCTCTCACTGCAGAACTCAGATAATGAGGTTACAGAATCCCCAGGCTGTATTTTTGAATGGAAAGTATTTTTTAAAAGAGACCAAATTGTCTCCATTAGCAAATTTAATCTCAATAGTCGCTCAGACCAAACATCATTTATTCCCTCCTTTCTTTCAAATGTGTGCACAAAGTTGACTCCACTTTTAAAGATCCAGACTAATTACTGTTTTATATTCCTAGGAAAGAGGTTCATGGATAACTTCGGATTTTAAAATGATGCCCAGTTTAAAATAGCTTTTAGCTGTTGCCCTAAAACAGAGGACAACTGATGTTACTGCCATCAAAAATAAAAACTGGAAGGCACAGCCCAGAACATTTTTGAAAATGAAGAATAATGAGGGGAACTTGACCCCCAGAGACATCAAAGCAGAGTGTAAAATGGTGTGGCATTGGTGCAGAAGCAGACAAACGGGGGGAAGGGTTCAGAAACATACCAACGTCAATATCTCCATTTATGTTATTTTACATCTATGAGGAAAGGATGAGATTAAATAATATGTAAACAATTGGCTATGAGGGGACTTCCCTGGCAGTCCAGTTGTTGGGACTCCACCTTCCAGTGCAGGGTGGGGGGTGTGGGTTCGATCCCTGGTTAGGGGAGCTGGGATGCCACGTGCCTCGCAGCCAAGGCACCAAAACCTAAAACAGAAGCAGTGTGTGGCAAATTCAATAAAGCCTTTAAAAATAGTCCACATCAAAAAATCTTTAAAAAAAAATTGGCTATGCATTTCGAAATCATTATCTTACATGCTTATCTTAACCTGCATATGAAATTTTCAGATGAATTAGAGACTTAAACTAAAAAACAAAAGCGCTAGAAGAAAACATTGTTAGGATTGGGAGCTAAAAAACAACCTCTCTTCTCTAAGCACCAAGACTAGAAACCATTGTTTTTTTAATAGACATATTTGGAAGGGAATATGCAGTTGTGGTGAAGCACCTGAACTCTGGAGAGTCAGACCTAGGTACACACCCTGACTTTGACATATACTGGTTAGGTGACCTTGGCAAGTGACTTAACTCCTCTGATTTCCTGTTGTCTTCATCTGTAAAACAAACATGTTAATAGTTCCTACTCAAAAGTTTGTGTTGCAAATTAAATGAAATATTATATGTAAAATACCTGGCACATAGTAAGAAATCAGTTGACATTATAAATTATTTGTGCTAATATTTTTATGGTAAAAACATAAAATAAGACTCAATAACATATAAAAATTAGAAAATACAGGACTGTGGAAGTAAGGTCAGAGTAAGAGCTATGATAATAAGCTTAACTGATTTAAATTCCTCTGTTAAAAGGCAAAACACAAAAGAGAGACAGACACAAACAGAATCAATATTCAGTAAGTAAGAAAACATATATAAGATAAAAATGACTCAGAATGATTACAATTAAAAGGATGGGAAATTATCAGTTATTCATATACAAAAAGAAATCAAGATAGATGTTAATTTTAGACAAGTTAAAATTTGTGGTAAAAAATATTAAATTTTATATTGACCATGTTCCAAGCAACAAAGATCAAAATATAAAGCAAAAGACTTCTAGAACTCAAGAATTTGACTAAAGCACAATAGCAACATATTACATTAGCTTTTCACAGATTAAATGAGAAAAAAATGGGAATGGGAACACAGAGAATTAATGTAATTAGATTGAAATTATAGGTATATATTTATCTTTAGACAGATTAATTAATGAGTATGCCACATTTCAATGTAATATATACAAAAACATTCTGAATAATAGGTCAAAAGAAAACCCATTCACTAGTGTAGTAATTTGTACAGGTTGCATGCTCAAAATTAAAATTTTTTAAAGTTCTCCTAAATAAGTCTTGGGTCAAAGAAAAATACAGATAATATGTACGTGCTATTTTGAAATAAGGATATTAAAACTATTCCTCATAAAACAAATGGATTTTTTTTTCCTTTCCGTTCTCTGGTTATTGCTGTGATTTCTGTACACTGATGTCTTAATTTGACAAATTTACTGAATTTTCTCATTAATTCTAATAGTTTCTCATTCCATTCTCTTGTGCTTTTTAAAAGATATAATCAATTTGTCTGTAAATATTAATAATGTTACTCCTCCTTTCCAATAGATATCTTTGTTTTCATTTCTTTGCTTAATGCACTAGATAAAATTTAAACTATGTTAAATAGTGATGGTGGTAACAGACATTTTTGTATTACTCATGGTTTCAGTGAAATTGATTCTACTGTGTTTCTTCATTCAGTATGATGCTATCAATTCTATAATATGTAAAGAAAACAAGCTTTTAAGATTTTCTAATATTTTTTATTTAATCACTGATGGAAGTTAAATTTTAGCAAATGCCATTTCATCCACTCAGTATATCATCAAGTGTACTTTTCTTTTTGTGCTATTAACGAGATATATTTTATTGATTTATTTCCTAACTTTGCTAGGTTAAACTCTACTTGGTCATGGTAAGTTATTCTCTTAATATGCTGTTACATTATATTTGTTATCATTTCATTTATGCTGAATACATCTGTTTTCTGAGTGGAACTGGGCTATTGCTTTCCTCCTTTGTTCTATTCTGGGCTATTATGCTATCAGAATTATACTATCTGTGTAGAATGAACTTGAAAGTGTCCTGTCCTTTCCAGGTTCTGTAATAGTTTATATAGTTTCAGTATAACCATATGACCCCATAGTGCTCTTGAAGGCGCTATTATGATTTTTCTTCAGAGATGTGAGTCCATTTCAAATTGATATAAAAATTACTTAATTTCTGTTGTTATTTGAAGTATTCTCTATTTTGTTTTTCTTATCTTTATTTAACTGTGCTTTGGGGATTCATTGAGTTGAAGCTTGACTTTTTAATTTTCATTCTTTGTTGCTTAATAATGATACAATTCTAAACTAAGAATGTCTCTCTATTTACAGTGTTTGAGGGTCCCCAAAATTTTTATAAGGATTTACACTCTCACCATTATTCTTCCTATCATTTTCTTTTTTTTTTTTTTTTTTTTTTTTTTTTGCGGTACGCGGGCCTCTCGCTGTTGTGGCCTCTCCCATTGCGGAGCACAGGCTCCGGACGCTCAGGCTCAGCGGCCATGGCTCACGGGCCCAGACGCTCTGCGGCATGTGGGATCTTCCCGGACAGGGGCACGAACCCGTGTCCCCTGCATCGGCAGGCAGACTGTCAACCACTGCGCCACCAGGGAAGCCCCTTCCTATCATTTTCATTCAGCATTTTAAAATTTGCATCTATGTTAAAATGAAGATAATTGGAAATTAAATGAATCAATACAAGTGAAACAAAATACTTGAAAGGTATCAGTCACATAATAAGAATACAATAAATTTAGCCATTCTTAAAGTTTTAGCTAATCAAACAATATGACACCTCAGTTCCATTTAAATTCAACAGGATCCAAACCCAGAAGCTATTTATTTATTTATTTGTTTCTTTCTTTCTTTATATTATTTTTTGGGCCACTGCTTGTGGGATCTCACTTCCCTGACCAGGGACTGAACCCAGGCCATGGCAGTGAAAGGCTGGAATCCTAAACACTAGGCCACCAGGAAACTCCCAGCCCAGGAGCTATTTATTAAGTGACCAGATCCAGTATTCATGAAAGCATATGTTTCCATGGGTGATACATGCTATGTATATACCCATTCATAATGAAATAGAAACTAATAGGTGTACCTATTAGGAAAAATACAGAATTACCATTTTCTTTAACAACAGGTTTGCTGAGATATAATTCACATAGCATACAATTCAGGTTTTTAGTACATTCACAGAACTGTGCAATCATAATCAATTTTAGAACATTTTCATCACAATCTCCAAAATCCCCATATCCATTAGCAATCACTCCCCATTGCTCCCAACCACCCCACTACCAGCTGTAGGTCATCATTAATCCACTTTCTGTCTCTATAAATTTGCCTATTGTGGACATTTCATATAAATGGAGTCATGTATAATATGTGGTCTTTTGTGACTGGCTTCTTTCACATAGTGTGCTTTCAAGGTTCATTCACATCATAGCATTGTATCAGTATTTCATTCCTTTTTGTAATCAACTAATATTCCATTTGGTGGATATACATGTTACTAAATCATGCATTAATTAAAGAACATTTGGGTTGTTTCCATGCTTGGCTATTGTAAATAATGCTGCTTTAACCATATATTTGCAAGGTTTTTTGTGTGGATACACATTTTAATTTCTCTTGGGTATATACTTATGAATGGAATTAATGGGTCATATGGTAACTCTGTTTAATCTTTAAGGAACTTCCAAACTGTTTTCCAAAGTGATCACACAATTTTACATTCCCACTAGCAGTGTATGACAGTTCCAACTTCTCCACATCCTCACCAACACTTGTTATTATCTATCTTTTTGATTATAGTCATCCTCGCCAGTATAAAGTGTTATCTCATTGTGGTTTCAATTTGGATTTCTCTGATGGCTAATGATATTGAGCTATTCTTGTGCTTATGATCATATGTAGAAATTATTATCTAGTCCAAGGTCACAAAGATTTATTCCTATGTTTTTTCCTAAGAGGTTTGTAGTTCTAGCACTTACATTTAAGTCTTTGATCCATTTTGAGTTAACTTCTGTATATGGCATGAGGTAGGGGTCCAACATCATTCTTTTACATGTGGATATCCAGTTGTCCCAGAACCATTTGTTAAAGATACTGTTCTTTTCCTCATTAAATTATCTTGGCATCTTTGTTTAAAATCAATCGGCCATAAATGTGAGAGGTATTTGTTTTGTTTTGTTTTCTGAACCCAATTCTATTCCACTGATCTGTATATTTATCTTTCTGCCAGCACCCTTCACACTATTTTGTAGTTTTGTAGTAAGTTTTGAAATCAGGAAATGTGAACCCTCCAACTTTGTTGCTCTTTTATACAACTGTTTTAAATTTATTTATTATTTATTGTTGGCTATGTTGGGTCTTCGTTTCTGTGCGAGGGCTTTCTCCAGTTGCGGAGAGCGGGGGCCACTCTTCATCGCGGTGCGCGGGCTTCTCACTGTCACGGCCTCTCCCGTTGCAGAGCACAGGCTCCAGACGCGCAGGCTCCTAGTTGTGGCTCACGGGCTTACTTGCTCCGCGACATGTGTGATCTTCCCAGGCCAGGGCTCGAACCCGTGTCCCCTGCATTGGCAGGCAGATTCTTAACCACTGCGCCACCAGGGAAGCCCTATACAACTGTTTTGACTATTCTAGGTCCTTTGCATTTTCACATGTCAGTTTGTGCAAAGAAAGCAGCTGGAATTTTGATGGGGATCGTGTTGAGTCTGTAGATCAACTTGGAGAGAATTGCCATATTAACAATATTATCACTTTTTTTGCTGGTGGAAATTCAGAGCAATAAACTGAGAGCATCTTCAACAGATCACTAAGTTGGCCAGGTACACTATAAATATAAAAATTAATACCTTTCATATATGTCAAAAAAATAAATAGAATGAACAAAAGTAAAAATACATATAAAATACCTAGGAGTAATCTTAATTTTAGTACAAAATCTATATGAGAAAATAATAAAACTCTCCTAAGGTATAGAAAAAGAACACAGAGCAATGGAGGAATCTCTTATACACAAAGACTAGAAACATACCTGGGTTTAAGTCCTGACTCTGCTTCTAATCAGCTATGTGATTTTAGGAAAGACATCTAATTTCTCTAGGGTTTATTTGTCAAATGAGTCCCATAAACTATTATGGGACTATCCCATAATATTATTATAATAATATTATAATATAATATATTAATTATAATATAATATTATAATTGTATATATAATATATTATATAATAATATAATATATAATTATTATTATTATATAATTATAGTTTATAGGTATATATATACCTATACAAGGTTACAAGGGTAGCCTCTTCCCTTCCAACTCTATTCTGAAACTGGCCCTCATAATTTGTTGTAAGAATTCAGATTGTACCTAACACAATCTTTATTTTTGTTGTATCGTTCAGAGAGGAATGATTGTCTCTTTTGAGTATTAATCTTCTGTTGTTTCCGTGGATACCTGATTCACTTAGAAATGAAGCAGGGGGAAATAAGGGACTCAGAAGCCAGAGAACCTATATTTGGTTCTTGATGGATGGAAAATCTGAGGCTCAGGGAGGGGAAGTTGTAAACCCCATTTCAGTGGGCATGAATTGGTTAAACAATAAAACTCCAGTTCCTGTGTTTGGGGAAGAGGGAAACATGTTTAATCATTTTTACAGCTGACATAATAACATCTGCATTTCTGATCAAAGGAAGAATCCATTTTCAGAGCACACCCCAATCAAAGGGGTGCTCTCATTGCTGAGAGGAGTGAAATATAAACCCACTGCCAATCAGACTCCAAAGGAAAAAAGGCAGCTGTAGACACTCTAGGAGATGGGCAGGTCCATGTGAAAGCACAGGGCACCCCTTCCTGGGACAATGCCTTTTCAGAAATATTTTCCACTAAGTTCCTGTATTGAAAGTCTTATTTTTGAACAATAGTATGCAGAAAACAAGATTTTGCTCTGCAATCCCATATTACATCAGTAATCAAGGTAAAGCACACACCCTGGCAACTGACCTCAGGCAGAAGATCAGAGGACAAACTGGTGAGAACCAGGAGAACCTGAGTAAAGAGGAACTGGGACCAGAACAAATGCAGACAGTTCTTTTATTCACAATTGGCCCAGTTCCTTATATTAAAAAAGTAGAAAAGTCATATCAAAATCCCTTTGCATTTTGCTGTGTATTCTGAATATCCTGATGGTTAAGGCAAAGAGAGAATTATGAATGATGATTCTTATATGTTGGAGTGGGAGGGGTCCCAATCCATAAAAGGAACCACGTTTCTGACCTAGTTTGGAATCAATTTAGAGTTGGATATGGCTTACATTATATGGATATCAGCCGATTACCTCATTATGGACAATGCTGATGTAGAGAATATGGCTTACATCTGCAGGCATGCAGCCTTCATAAACTAAATTAGGGAGATATAGCCAGCCAGTCAGAGGTGGCCCTGCAGCCCAGAAGTCTTCCTGGAAAAACCTGCTTTACCACACGATAGCACACCAAGCTAGCAGAATGTGTGCTTCCTTCACAAGAGCAAGGACAGGGGAGAAGTCTGCATCTAGTTTATCTTCTCAAAACCATCCATCCAGTAAGACACTCCACTGCTCAGACAGGAGGGTTGAGAGAAGTCAAGAGCATTAACCTAGTGGATTTCCTTCTACAAGGAGTGGGACAGACAAATCTACTATCCCCCACTCCAACATTAGGGTCCAAATATTTTTTAAAAAGTTTCTTAGGAAAGCCAATTTTCTTTTCACTAAGACTTGCATTTCCAATACCATGATCTGAACCTCCTTTTCAAAGCACTGTATACCTTTTATGTCCTTCAAGACCAGTACCCTCATGCTGATAACAACAACCAGAATGATCCCTGAGATTCATTCAGAGAATTTGAATGGTTACTCCCCACAGAAGAGGGAATATGTCTTTTAATACAGGACTGTGTTGGTTACAAAGGAATGAACTACTAACAGTGAAGTTTGGAAGGTCATGGTATTGGGGAGGGATAGAGAAGAAGGAGAAAACCTCAAAACCCATGTTGTATTCTGCCCTTTGAGTTCAGCTATGAGATTCCAATTCTTCAAATTTGTGAGCTAAGAATAAGAACTTAACTTCCATTTATTGAGTGCATGCTCTTCTCCAGGCTCCATTATAATAGTCCTCACCCTCTTCTTATAAAAGTCACCTAAGACATTGACCCAGGAAAATAGTCCTTGTATCAGCATCACAGCAGGAGATATAGGTCATGGGACAGACTTTAATTCTCCAAAGTCCAGGTTCTTTGTAATAGGTGACATGTAGATCTCCAGAAAGGTTTGAGGAGCAATGTGTGTTGAATGCTTAAAGTTTCAAATTCTCTCCAACATTTTCTTCATCTGTGGATACCTTGCTAACCAAATACTGGTAACCATAAAAATTGCTCCTAGACCAAATTATCTGTCAAGAAGATGGTGACTGTGTTTTAAGTCAAATTCAACTCAACAATTCATTTTTAAAATCGTTTTTGAAATTGCTGTAATGTGCAGGGCCTTGAAAAAAGTGGGTCTTGCCTTCTAGGAATGCTCAATCTTCTCGGGATTTCAGAGACATCCTTAAACCACCCTCAGCTACCTTTCAACAGAAGGCAGGCTGAAGACTATGATATTAGAGAAGAGAGTAAGTGTGCTATAGAAACACAAGGGGAAAGAAGTATTTATCCTACCTGGAGAAGAGATGAATTTTGAATGATGCCTTGATGTAAGGTCAGGAATTGAATAGAATTGAGGTTGTGGTTCATCTTGTACCTAAGTGCATGGCTGGTGAAGACAGGGTTAATTTATAAAGAGAGCATTAAACTTCTGGGGGCGTGCCACTTTCTTTTCTATACTCTATGATCTAATCCTGCCTGGAACTTCTAAGCACAAGGGTCAGTAAGGAGCCTAAACTATCCACTGTCTTTTTCTGACTTCTCTACGGTGATTACTCAGAGATACTACATCACATTTTCCAGTCACATCCAACACATGTGCTAGAGGCAAGGCGAGAAGCCTGGATCAGAATTTCTCTAGGTCAAGGATTTATCTCCTAAGGTCACTAAGCTCCAAACTCTGAACTAGTCAATAAGGATGAAATTCCTTTGAAACCCAAGGTCATGCACAGGTGACCTTTGGAAATGGAGGTTTATTGCAAGAAACTGGGTATGGCACAGAAAGCCCCACCTTCACACGGTTAACTCATATGCATAGCTCATTTCTTGGTTCATACCACACTTTGTCCAGAAGCTTCCCTATCACCCCCAGACCAATTTTGTTCCCCTTCCCTATGCTTTCATATCACTCAGAGCTTACTTCCATCCCAGTATGTACATTCTGCTTTGCAGTTGTCTTTCTACACTCTTCCTCCCTGTCTGGTAGGGAGCATGCTCTGTGGTGGTAAAGACTATTTCATGGTTGGTCATATGCCTAGCGTCTAGCAAAGCAATTGTCCATATTAGACATTTTAATGAACACATGAGTGAAAGAATGAGTCAACCATACAATACAGTTCTAGCAACTTTGACACGGAGTCTGCAGTAGAGTCAACAGAAAACCCAGGAAGAAATTTATCACTGCTTCAGAAAGAAAACTTGAATGAAGTACCTTCTCTTATTCATCTCAAATTTATATTTCTTCAAAGTTAGGTCAGTTGATGTTGCCACCTCTCAGCATGGAGCATCCCTGCTAGCTAGAGTTCACCCCATGTCACCCTGGAGGTGGCTGGCCAACCCACAGCCAATCTTTAGGTCAGTCACTTTTCACTTAGGTGTTAATGCATTGTCCACAGCTAGAGTTTGGGCAACAGATCACAAGTCTTAGCAGTTTATTCGAAAGACAAATGTTTAGAAGCACTTTCCTGAGCAAGGTCCAGTGAATGCAGAAAGTTTAACAACTCTACCGTCAGTTTATCCCAACTAGACTCAAAAGTAGCTTCCAACCCGCTGCATGGACACAGGACACAAACTGAAACACACACACAGAAGCTTGACAAGTTTCAAGCCTTTAGGGGCTGCAGGGATTCCTTAAGCTGGAGCCTTCAATGGGCTCCAATGGAGATGGCTGGAGTGAGCATCCAGGACGGTAGGGCTCCTGCAAGACTGGAGAACCAAAATCAGAGTGACTCACTGAGAAAGTGTATCTCTGAAACATTTTTTTCCTGTAAACAATGGAATGCACATTGTTTTCCCTTAGAGAAAAGCGTGGTCTGGACAACATTGCCGTCTAGGCTGTAATTTTCAGAATTTTAAAATGCTAATAATCATTCTGTATTAGATTTGTGTAAGCACACTTAAAGAGTCTTCCTTATTAAACTTTTAAGATTAGCATTAGCATTTTAATTTCTAAAAGATTTATTACATGATATTATGCCTCCCTTATCAGTAAACAAACACAAACAGTTAGAAATGGAAACACTCATATTTGAGATTCACCACGTTTGATGTGAACAACAGAAAACCTCAGTAGAGAAGAGCCACCATTTCTAAGCAGTTTCAAGATGCCCCCGCTTCCCTGTCTGAAAGTTATTACCTGGCTCTGAGGCATTCTGGGAGAATTTGACAATGGGCCCCCTTGTTTGAGCCCTGATCAGGAACTCAGCTCGTGGCCCAGGTAAATCTCACCCTCAGGTATAAACAACGCTGGGACCAGTATTTGCAGTCCCACAAGGACTAGCAGATGAAAAAGCTGCAAATAATTGGCCTGGGACATTGTATGAGGGTCTTTTACAAGAAAGAATAGCCAAGGCCTCTGTCCAGGACTTTGCTCCTCCAGGAAGACTTGCTGGGCCAAAATCCACAGTGGTCTCTCTCCAGGGAACTTTGACGATCTTTATTATACACGGTTAAATGCTCACTGAACCACAGACAGTCAGAGCTGGAGAGGATCTCAGGACACCTATCTAGACCATGGTCCCCGTATCACTGCCCACAGGCAAAGTGACCTGCAGATGTCCTTTGTCTGGATGCATAATGCTTTGGAAAATATTTAATCAGTCAGCAGCACTTAGAACTAGAAAAAATTTTCATTAAAAAAAATGGACTTCTTGATTGTCTTGAAAAATAAGAAGCTCTTACAACGCCAGGCATTTTGGTTATTAAACTACAGGCTCTCTGCTCCAAGCTCATCCTGTCATCATCTGGTTTATGACACTGGCACTGGGGCTCTGCAAACATTTCTCTTTTGCCAGCTGGTTCCCTGTTAGGCTCTGCCAATAATAGGCATTAGAGAAAGAGAGAGAGTCTGGAAGGCTGGACACATACATCGCCGGCCCTTCCTCTTCCTGTCATTGTCACCCCAGCAACAGTTTCTTACCCTGGCAGGGCAGGATTTTCCAGTCCATGGTTTTTCCACACCCTCCAAACCAGGGTAGTTGTACCCCTCACTGAGATTCAAGCTCCAGCCAAGCCCACATCCCCTCCTTGGAGGTCTGGGTCCCAACGCCATGGAACCCCTGCTCCTAGCTTCTAGATTAGTGCTGTCCAAGAGAAGGATAACAAGAGCCATAAACGTGAGTCACACATGTAATTTTACATTTTCTAGTCACTACTTAAAAAATGATAGAAAGAAACAGGAGCAATTAATTTTAGTAATTAGTATGACTCATCTAAATTTATCCAAAATGCTATCTCAATATATAATCAATATTAAAAGCATCATTAAGAAGATAATTTGCATCCTTTTTTTACATACGGTGACTCTGAATCCAGGATGTATTGATATTTTACACTTAGAGCATTTCACAAATCAGACTGGCTACATTTCAAGCCCTCAAAAGCCAAATGGAGCTGGTGGCTGTCATATTGGACATCACCACCCTAGGCTCTAAGAACCCTGTTCTCTCTTCCCAGTGCTGCAGTACAGCAGCTTCCTGCAATTATTAGCTCAGCATTGTCTCAATGTGCTCCTTAGGCCTTTTCAACCCCCTAGTCTCTGTTTAACCATTCCTTATAATTCTCCACATTAAAATGAATGATGTATTTCAGGATTCCTGATAGATCGTGACCAATGAAGTACTTGAACTAACAACTGCTGAGTAGCAGCTGCCCTCTGGTGAGTCCAGGACTCACCCTTTTATCCCAGAGCCCCCTCTCCCCAACTGTGAGGTTGCATAGCAAATGGGTTGTTATTTATCATTCTTCTGTTGGTAGAATTATGAAGAAAATGATGTTTCCAACAAATAGTCTCGCTTCCAAAATTTGGAAAATAAATGAAGGAACTAACTTTATGTGTCAAGTAAAATGTGAGTGGTCTTTTTTCCCCCAGGAAGTAAAGATTCTGCCTATAGGTTTAATCTGTAAACGATAGCAATGTTCCTTTCCCAGTACCTTCACTCAAACACACTGTTCTCCTGGGCCCTCTGGGCATTTGGGCCTGCAGTCCCAGTTCCACACTATTCTGGTTATGAGCTCTCAGAGGATGGATTATACCTCCCGGAGACAGCCAGGGACTTCCTGACTGATGAACCTGGCCGTTCATCATGCCACAGGTGAAGCTGAGGCTGAGGAATGGTAACTGTGATGATGGTTTAGAATTTACAAAGTGCCTTTGCATTAATTATCTCATTTGCCAGATATGTGCCCATTGCTTTCCTACAGCCTTGCTTCTCACTCCACAGCCCAGCCTACAAGACTCCTGGCCTTTGCAACATAGGCTGCCCCAGTGCAGTAGTTAGGAGTGAGGACTCTGAAACCAGAAAACCTGGGTTGGAATTCTGGTCTAACTTTCTAGGGACAAGTTCCTTAACTTCATCTTTGTGCCTTGACAGCCACATCTAAAAATCGGGGATCATAACTGTGTTGACCTCATTGTGTTGGTGTGAGAATTCAGTGTGTTAAAGCATGCTCACAACAGTACCACTGTGCTTGGCATATAGTAAATGTTCAATAAATATTTGGCGGTAGCAGCCACAACAGCACCACTTTCTGGCCTATTAGACCAGTAGGTAGAGATTAAGAATATGAATTTGAATTCAGATAAAGCAGTGTGCAAATCTTCGCTCCTCCACTTACCAGCGGCGTTGCCTTCAGCAAACTGCTTAATCTCTCTAAGTCTCAGTTTTCTCACCTATAAAATCGTAATGTATGCCTTCAAGGGTTTTGTGGAGAATAAAATGAAGTAATACATGATGCATACTATTGGGTATAAGGGCTAAAAAGAATGCATGTTATCTAAACAAGACGAATAGACAACCTTCAGAATGGGAGAAAATAGTTGCAAACGAAGCAACTAACAAAGGATTAATCTCCAAAATTTACAAGCAGCTCATGCAGTTCAATACCAAAAATACAAACAACCCAGTCCAAAAATGGGCAGAAGACCTAAATAGACATTTCTACAAAGAAGATATACAGATTGCCAACAAATACATGAAAGGATGTTCAACAACATTAATCATTAGAGAAATGCAAATCAAGACTACAATGAGATATCATCTCACACCAGTCAGAATGGCCATCATCAAAAAATCTACAAACAATAAATGCTAGAGAGGGTGTGGAGAAAAGGGAACCCTCTTGCACTGTTGGTGGGAATGTAAATTGATACAGCCACTATGGAGAACAGTATGGAGGTTCCTGAAAAAACTAAAAGAAGAACTACCATACTACCAGCAATCCCACTACTGGGCATATACCCTGAGAAAACCATAATTCAAAAAGAGGCATGTACCACAATGTTCATTGCAGTTCTATTTACAATAGCCAGGACACGGAAGCAACCGAAGTGTCCGTCAACAGATGAATGGATAAAGATGTGGTACATATATACCACATGTATATGTCGGTGGATGGATGGAATATTACTCAGCTATAAAAATAAACGAAATTGAGTTATTTGTAGTGAGGTGGATGGACATAGAATCTGTCATACAGAGTGAAGTAAGTCAGAAAGAGAAAAACAAATACCATTTGCTAACACATATATATGGAATCTAAAAAAAAAAAAATGGTCATGAAGAACCTAGGGGCAAGGTGGGAATAAAGATGCAGACCTACTAAAGAATGGACCTGATGACACGGGGAGGGGGAAGAGTAAGCTGGGACAAAGTGACAGAGTGGCATGGACATATATACACTACCAAATGTAAAATAGATAGCTAGTGGGAAGCAGCCGCATAGCACAGGGAGATCACCTCTGTGCTTTGTGACCACCTAGAGGGGTGGGATAGGGAGGGTGGGAGGGAGGGAGACACAAGAGGGAAGAGATATGGGGACATATGTATATATATATAACTGATTCACTTTGTTATAAAGCAGAAACTAACACACCATTGTAAAGTAATTACACTCTAATAAAGATGTTAAAAAAATGCATGTTATCATCATCATCTGTACTACCATTATCATTATCATCATTATCTTTCCTCCTGGTAAAATACAAGCATGGAAAAATACTTTATCTATTTAGATTTACTGTATTCAAGGACAAGGGAACCTACACAAATTAGTGATGTGTTCCCACTAACCATGAAGCAGCATCACCCACTTTACTCAACCTCTCTTCATAAGTAAATTAAGAGATATGAACTAAAATTCTCAAGATCTCTCCAGGTTTAAAATGTTTTATTGTCAAGTCTATAAACATTTCCATGAATAGGTTTTTTTGATAAATATCAAATGTCCAGGGAGCCTCTGGGACAGAATACAGAAAGAGTAATTTTGGGAAGGTATAAAAAGGAAAGAAGAAATTATTAAAATATGGATTGATGCTTGGAAGGGTGGATGGATGGATGGAGATAGATACATACCTACATACACACGTAAATATATACATACATACATAGATTATCAAACAGATGACTAAATGCAGCAGGTTCAAAGTATCTGGTGTAATAGAATCCTGGGAGAGTAGATTCAGTAAATGGAAAGGAAGGTGGACCAAAAATTTATTGGACACCTACTCCCCAGGTCAACTTGAACTTGCTACTTTATTTTATTGTCCACATCTTATAGTTGAATCCCAAAGAGGAAGTCCTAAAAGTTACAGCACTTATAAGTGGTAGAACCTGGACTTCAACCAAGGACTATTGAACTCCAAAACCCAAGTTCTATTTCCAAAGAGTTGAGTCTGCCACTTCAGAGTGAACCTGACTGAAGAGCAGCCACAAACCTGAATTCTTAATTAGAAAAGCAAAGGCAGAATAAGAAATGGTGCTTGGTTAATTTCATAGGAAACCCTTTCCCAAGTGTAGGTGAAATGGACTAAAGTGAAACTCTCATCTTGGAAATAAAATCTGCTCTGTGCAGCCAGCTGAATCTATGTTTAATATACTTTGCAACCGGCTCTTTGGAAATTTAAGCTGGGTCAGTCTGTGCTGACCTCCTTAACCAATTTTAAATCTAGGCAATATTTAAAACATTTTACTCTGGGGGAAAAAAATCTTTCTCATAAACAATTAAAGAAGCTGAACAAGAAATAGGACACCTTTTCTAGGAATAAAGGATAGAATTGCTTGTCCTGCATTTTCATCACTTGTTTACTCAAAATTTTTTCCACTACAAACAGAGTTCACACTGCACAGAATTCCCCAGCATCCAAGTTAATCAGCTACTGTGCTTCACAGAAACCAGCTCAGCTCAAGCTAATCCTCTCATCAACTAGATAAATAATATCGTAGACCTTTCTAAGAGTGGTCCAATTGACTTTATTATTGTTATAACCTTGTTACTTTCATTACCAACATTGGACTTTTTAATACTGACCTGATACTCAGAGCCCACCAGTCTAAGGTCATGGCTTAAATGTCAGAAAGCTCTGGGGGAGGAAAAGTTTCAGTGAAAGTTCAAAGAGTGGACCCAGAACATCCAACAACATCAAAAAGCTAAGCAGAGAGGGACAAGTTGAGACTGTTTATTTTATTATACGGTCATGGAAACTGAGCTGAAAGCAAGGAAGTGGCTTGTCCAGACACAGGATAGTGAGTGACAACGTCTTGACTCATGGCCCAGTGCTGCCTCAAACTAATTTGGGTTCTGTTAGTAATAAAGCAGGGGAGAAGGGATATTTCACAGGCTCTTAGCACTGTCAGACACAACAGAGCACACAACAATGGTGGTACATGGAAAATTATATTTTTAACTTTTAATAGTTAAGCATTTATTTTACTATGTATCAGAAAAAATGACTAGTATAGTAAACTTGAGATTTTATGAATATTTTTGTTTTTAATGATACTAAGGGAGGTAGAAAAGCAAGAAAGTAAATTGCTCTAAACAAAAATATTAAGTAAAATTGTGCTAGCAATTTTCAGATATAGTATGAGATACTTAAATTACTACAATTTGGGAAATGTTGGTACAAACCCATTCAATTTCCCTGAATATTCTTTTTTTTTTGGTACACGGGCCTCTCACTGTTGTGGCCTCTCCTGTTGAGGAGCACAGGCTCCAGACGTGCAAGCTTAGTGGCCATGGCCCACAGGCCCAGCTGCTCCGCGGCATGTGAGATCTTCCCGGACCAGGGCACGAACCCGCGTCCCCTGCATCCCTGCATCAGTAGGCAGACTCTCAACCACTGCGCCACCAGGGAAGCTCCTCCCTGAATATTCTTGATCACTTCACTTCTCTGTGCCTTTGCAAATGGATATTTCACCCTATTTCATCCTAAAATAAACTTCCCTAAGCTTTTCTTCCTGGAGAAATCCAAAATGCCTCCACAAATTTCATCTCCTTTGTTATGCCTTCTCTGGGGTCTCCAGTTCCTTATTCCCTACTGTGGGTTTCCTTCAGCACTTGGTATATACCTATATCTTCCTTATCTCCTTGTATCAGTCAGCTTTATCTGCAATAATGCTGCATAAAAAACAAACTCCAAAACTCCAAGGCTTATAAGCACAAATACTTATTTCTTGCTCATGTTGCATTTTAGCAGCAGTGGGTCAAATGCTGTGCCTCTGCCAGGTTGTGACCAGGTCTGGGTCTGATCCTCATGTTTTCTCATTTAAGTACCCAGGCTGAGGAGCAATCCCCCAGTCAGGACCATTAAGTTCTCATGGTAGAGTGTGGGAACACAAAAGAAATTTAGAGAAAATTTGCAATACCTCTAAAACATTTATTGGGCTATGGCAAACCATCACTCCCACCCACGATTCCACAGACAAAAGCAAGCCCACATGGCCAAGTCTAACATCAAGCAGGCTGCCCCCCTGAAGAAGTGAGAGTGAAGATTTGCTGATAGTAATACAAACTTCCATGCTCCTGATGTTGTAATAATGTGTTTATATCTCTGACATTGGCACTAGACTGAGCTCTTGGAAGGTAGAGACTAGATAAAAGGGATGTTTGTCATTGCTTTTGGAGAATCTTACTCCAAGTTAAAATACAGAAACTCACATTACCAGATTCTCTTGCAGCTATGGCAGCTAAGCATGTAACCAAGGATCCTCCAATCAGAAGAACTCACTGGAGACTTAAGTTCAGACATAGTATCATGAAGAAGGCAGGACCATGTGGAAGCCTTTCCAGCAATATGGACATTTGCCTTTCAGCACTGGCTTCAGTCTGAGAAGCTTTTCCCCAGTGACAGGAGCAGAGGCTATGCTAGAGTAGTCCTGTGGAAAAAATTGGTATTGCGGCTGCCAATGTTGGCTAGTAGCTGGCTATCCCAGAGATTCTATGAGCTACCAAATATCCTTTGATAAATTTCTTTTCTGCCTAAATTAGCTAGAATAGATTCTGTAGTTTTGCAGCTCTGAGTCTAACTAATACATTATGTCTTACCACTGTGCCCAGCACATGGTGGATGCTGCAGGTTTGATGGAAAAAAGTAATTTATAAAATTAAGAATAGCTAGTTTATTGAGCAGTTACTGTGTACCAGGCACCCTTCTAAGATATTTTAATCAATTTTCCTGTTTAACTGTTATAATTACCCTTTGAGGTGAACCCATTGTAGAGATCAAGACACTGAGGTTAAGAATGAATAACTATCACATCATCAAATAACTAGCAAGAGCTCCTCTGGAGGCATTATTTCTCTTGCACTGCTTTAATTAAAAAACGTGGTCTCCAAAACTTTGCATGTACCTGATTCAGTCAGGAGCACCTCTCTTGAATGGCCATATAGTTTCTTGGCGTCTCTTTTGTCAGTGCATTTAGAAGACATTTAGCAAACACTCGATTTGGAGCAGTCGTTTAACTCTTCTTACCATATTCTCCTCCATTGCTTATTTCCTCACATAAAGTTTTATTCTCTTCCTTAAATGATCTCTGGGGGGTTAAAGGACTGAAAAAGCTTTTAAGAACGATTGTTTCAGTAGCTCCACTAGCCTCTTTCGGAAAGTGACTCTGAAATAACTCAGGTGTTATTTTTAAATCTTTACTTAGTGAATTAACCCTTCAGCTGCTTTCAGAGATGAGAAGCATTATCAGTTCTGTTTTGCTAATTTTCTGCTCCAAGATCAAATACCCAGAGTAAAGTTAGACTGAATTCTGCAGTATTCTGGAAGATTATCACTTAAGGCAGCCTTTGTTGCAGAATCCTAAAAAATTTATTTCAGCTGCTTCTGTTGATGTGCGTAGCTTTTGTCTGGAAAAAAGAAAATGAGAGACAAAGCAGTTTACAATCTGCATGAATTGTATTGATAGGTCTCTGTGCAGGGCTCTTCCTCCCAAAAATCATCCAGATGAAGGAAATTGGCTCTTTCACATCAACTGCCAGCCCCTTCTCTCTCCTGTCTGTCCTGGTCTTGGGTGTCCTCCTATTTTTTGTTCATTAGGAAAGAAGGAAGCTAACAGTGGTAAGGGCCAGATGCATAGGTATTGAGTAGAAAACACATAATCTCATTCAATTTTCACAACCACCATTATGGACCCCCAAAGTGGAAAGGGATGAAGCTGAGGTCTGGAATAGTAAAAGGATCAGCTAATGAGCAGCAGACTTGAACTTCTAGTGCAGTGTTAATTGTATTAGATCACTTGGCCAAAAGCCCAATCATATCGACTTGAGAGACATTTGCATTTTAAAATTCAAGGATGAAAATTCTTGAAAGCACAAAGAAGGGAAGCAAAAGGCTGGAGCAGAAACAGAGAGGCTTCTTCCAAGCACGCTGACCTGCAGACAAGTTGTAGGAAGCCTGCCAATTAAGCCACGTATAAAACCAGCTCTACCTGCTTTGTGAATTGCTTTCAGGTAGTCTTTAGATGTCAGAATGTTTCATCTAAGAAAATAATTCATCCAGAGACTGACCAAGCCTAGGGGAACACCAACTTGAGTGCCTGTTGCAGGAGTTCTTTCCTGTGCTGGGTGGAATAAGATTGGAAATGTTACCTGCTCTTCAAGCTCCTACATAAATGGCATGTCCCTCACACCTTCTTCCTAAGAAAGAAAGAAGGATCATCGAAAATCAGGAAAGACTGATACTCAATGCTCAGTGAATCCATGTATCTATTCTGAATGGGTCCACAGAGCCAGTCCACCCAGTGACATGGTGAAATATCCTGATGGCAACCACTTATGGGCCAACGTGGTGTAGATTAAGAGTAAAGGCTCTGGAGCTGGATCCTGCCTCTGTCATCTCTGTGTGTTCTTCAGATCTTCAACATCCTTACTGATTTTCTGTCTGCTTCTTCTATCAATCATTGAAAGAGAGGTATTGAAATCTCACCTGTAACTGTGGATTTTCTTCATCTTTGGCCGTCCTATCACTTGTTGCCCCATTTATTTTAATGCTCCATTATCAGTGACATAACAGTTTCAAATTGTCATATTCTCCTGATGAATTTACCCCTTAACCATTATAAAATGACCTTCCTTAACCCTAAGAAGATTCTTTGCTCTGAAATCTACTTTGTCTAATGCTGCTACAGACCTTGCAGCTTTCTCCTGATTAATGTCAGCTTTCTATATCTTTTCCATTCTTTTTCTTTAAACCTATTTGTGCTTTTATATTCAAATGTGCTTACTTACTGTACTAAGAATATTGATGGATCTTACTTTTTTATCAAATTTGACAATCTCAGCTAAAATGATTCTTAATATGACTTAATAGGTTTAAGTCTATCACCTTTCTATTTGTTTTCTATTTGCCCCTCTTTCTATTTGCTCTATTTTTCCTCTTTGTTTTTGCCCATTTTAAGAGTATTTTCACTAGTCCATTGTATCTCCTCTTTGGCTTATAAACTATTGCTTTTTGTTGTGTTAGTATAGTGGTTGCTTTAGAGTTTAAAGCATATAGCTTTAACTTATCACAGTCTACTTTCAAGTGATACTTTACAATTTTATGTATAGTATAAGAAACTTTCAATAATACACTTCTATGTTTCCTTTTTCACCTTGGTGCCATGTTTTTAAACATCTTACTTCTACATAATGTTACAAATCACACCTTACTTTATTACCACTTTTTTTAAACAATAAATTTTCTTTTATTAGTTAAATTTTTTCTTTGAGATAACTGTAGATTGTAAGAAATGATACAGAAATTCCATGCACTCTTTACCTAGTTTGCTTCAATGGTGATATCCTGCAATACTGCAGTACAATGTCACAGTCAGGATATAGACATTTATACACACAACCAATCTTATTCACATTTACCCAGTTTTCTTTGTACTGATATGTGTATGTGTATTCAGTTCTGTAAGTTCATTTATCTCCCACCATAATCGATTATCTTTTAAAGAGATTTGCTGTGGACTGAATTGTGTCCCCCACAATTTCATATGCTAGAGCCCTAATCCCAATGTGATGGTATTTGGAAACAGGGGTCTTTGATGGGTTTAGTGCCCTTCTAAGAAGACACACCAGAGAGTGCCCTCTCTCTCTCTCTCTCTCTCTCTCTCTGTATCACTATCTCTATCTCTATTGCTCCCTCTGTCATGTGAGGACACAGCTAGAAGACACCCATCTGCAAGATGTGCTACAGACTGAATTGTATCCTTTCCTCCTCCTACTCCCAATCCATATGTTGAAATTCTAACCTCCTGTTCCTCACAATGTGACTGTATTTGGTGATAGGGTCTTTAAAGAGGTGACTGAGTTAAAATGAGGTCATTAGGGTGGGCCCTAATCCAATATGACCAGAGTCCTTAAAAGAAGAGGAGATTAGGACACAGACAGACACAGAGGGAAGACCATGTGAAGACACAGGAAGAAGATAGGGAGAGAGATCTCAGGAGACACTAATCTTACTGATATCTTGATCCTGTACTTCTAGCCTCCAGAACTGCCAGAAAGTAAATTTGTGATGTGTAAACCATCTAGTCTATGGTGCCTTGTTATGGCAGCACTGGCAAACAAATATGGTCATCATTAGGGAGGTTAAGATTGAATCCTACTCACTTCATTGTACAGTTGTTATTTCTCACTTGCATCCAGAAAGCAACATATTAGATATTTCTTTGGCACTATCAAATGCCCAGTTCTCCATCAGACATTCATCTAGTGATTTTACTACCAATAGAAAATCTTTCCTTCAATCAATGTTTTACAGAGAGGGTTTGTAAAATGAGACATTGAATTCTATCATTTCTTTCCTATTTATTAGCTAATGTTCTCTTATAAAATAGAGATTTCTGTCATCAACTAGGGCTGTTTGGTAACACCAAAACATAAGTTCTACTGGAAAGGTAGGGTAAGTGTTTAACACTGTTCATATAATTACCAATTTTCAGAGTAATCAGTTTTTTTTAAACTGCCTCAAATGATAACAAATGAGATTTTTTTCTTTATCTTTTCTCAACTATTATTACAGAATCACAGATTTTTATTGATTAAATATTTTAACCTATTATAATAGTTACAGCCTTTATGTTCAAATTCTCATAACATTTTATAACAGTTTTTAAGCTGACTCTTAGGTCTCTTTTACATTATACTGTTAAACTTTGAAAGTTTCTTGGCTTTTTGGCACAAGATGTTTCTAATTCATCTTGGCCCCAGACCCAGGATTTCCCATTTTTCTGAGAATCTCCAGTTCCTTTTAGTGGATAATTGAATCAGAGGTCATAATCTGGATGCCAAGGGTACTCTTTGTTACCATGTCTATGGATAGAGCTAGGGAAAACAGTGTGTGTGTGAATGAATGTGTATGTGTGTGTGTGTGTGTGTGTGTGTATACACACACACACATATATACATATGTATATAATCTTTTGTTCTTACTAATATTTCAATTCAATAACATTTTCTTTAACTTTATAATTGTGTCTTAAACTGAAAATGATGACTTCTGAGAGCATTAACAAGATTATTCATTTGCTCTAACCAACATTACAAAAAATTACTTTCAGAGTATCAATGCTGAAGTTACTATAAACAATAAAAATACTTCTGGAAGTTTAAAATTTCCTTATACCTCTTTTCATCCTTAGCATATTTCCCATCGAGGATTACAGTGTTCTAAAGCCCATGAAATAAATTTGTTCTCCCTGTGCCTGTGATGCCAACTGGACATATGGTTAGATTCTTTCTCTTATTACTTTCCATTTAAGAGGTTTTCTTTTTATGGCAGTGTATTTGCATGATTTAAAGGCCAAAACTATATAGAAAGTTCTATCTAGAAAAATCATGTTTCTACCCCTTATCCCTCCATCCTTTCCCCTCTATCATAGCTGATCTTTTTGTTTTAGTTTTTACCTTTTCAGTGTGTTTGTCAGTTTCCATGGTATAAAATTTTTTTTAATTTTTATTGGAGTATAGTTGATTTACAGTGTTGTGTACAACAAAGTGAATTAGTTATACATATATATATCTCCACTCTTTTTCTTTTTTTTTTTAAGATTCTTATCCCATGTATGTAGACCATTACAGAGTATTGAGTAGAGTTCTCTGTGCCATACTGCAGGTTATTATTAGTTACCTATTTTTATATATAGTGATGTGTTTATGTCAATCCCAATCACCCAATTTATCCTTCCCGCCCTTATCCACTGGTAATCGTAAGTTTGTTTTCTACATCTGTGACTCTACTTCTGTTTTGTAGATAAGTTCATTTGTACCCCCCTTTTTCTTAGATTCCATATGTAAGTAATATCATATGATACTTGTCTTTCTGTGTCTGACTTACTTCACTCAGTATGACAATCTCTAGGTCTATCTATGTTGCTGCAGATGGCATTATTTTGTTCTTTTTTATGGCTGAATAATATTCCATTGTATATACATGTACCACATCTTCTTTATCCATTCTTCTGCTGATGGACATTTAGGGTGCTTCCTTGTCCTGGCTATTGTAAATAGAGCTGCAATGAACATTTGAGGTGCATATATCTTTTTGAATTATGGTTTTCTCCAGGTGTATGCCCAGTAGTGGGATTGCTGGGTCATATGGTAGTTCTATTTTTAGTTTTTTAAGGAACCTCCATACTGTTCTCCATAGTGGCTGTACCAATTTACATTCCCACCAACAGTGCAAGAGGGTTCCCTTTTCTCCACACCCTCTCCAGCATTTATTGTTTGCAGCTTTTTTGATGATGGCCATTGTAACTGGTGTGAGGTGAAAACTCATTGTAGTTTTGATTTGCATTTCTCTAATAACTAGTGATGTTGAGCAACTTTTCATGTGCTTCCTGGCCATCTGTGTGTCTTCTGTGGTGAAATGTCTATTTAGATCTTCCACCCATTTTTTGATTGGGTTATTTGTTTTTTTGATATTGAGGTGCATGAGCTATTTGTATATGTTGGAGATTAATCCCCTGTCAGTTGCTTCATTTGCAAATATTTTCTCCCATTCTGAGGGTTATCTTTTTGTTTTGTTTATGGTTTCCTTTGCTGTGCAAAAGCTTTTAAGTTTAATTAGATCCCATTTGTTTATTTTTGTTTTTATTTTCATTATTCTAGGAAGTGGATCAAAAAAGATCTTGTTGCTATTTATGTCAAAGAATGTTCTGCCTATGCTTTCCTCTAAGAGTTTTATAGTGTCTGGTCTTACATTTAGGTCTTAAACCTATTTTGAGTTTATTTTTGTGTATTGTGTTAGAGAGTGTTCTAATTTCATTCCTTTACATGTAGCTGTCCAGTTTTCTCAGCACCACTTATTGAAGAGTCTGTCTTTTCTTCATTGTAAATTCTTGCCTCCTTTGTCATAGATTAGGGGACCATAGGTGCATGGATTTATTTCTATCCTGTTTCCACAGTGTAAATATTCTTAACATGGCCAATTTCAAGCTCCCACATGGATGCCCACTGGCTGGCAAAACTCCTGAAAATTTAACAATCAGACTCAGATCTGGTACAAGCTGCCTCGAGCACACCTTTACCTGTCTCCTCCACCTCCTGCTTGTACAAGAGGTAGTAAGCTGCTCTGAGCCTTGATTTTGTTTTTCTGTTTTGTTTTGTTTTTCCCCTACTTAATAACATTTGGTTAGATGCCATGAAGTGGTTGTCATATAAGTCATTAGAACCTCTTCCTTGCCTATTTCATTTCATGTAACATGACCTTCCACTTTTTCCCTAAGTATGGACATATGGGAGAGTTTAAATTTGGAGTCAAAAAGATTTGGGTTCTGACCCTAAATGAGACCTTTAATATGTGTGATCTTTGGCTGGCTTCCTTACCTCTCTGAACCTCAATTTCCTAATTTATGAAATGGGACCCATAACAAAAGTTTATGGTTTAATAAATTGAAATAAAATGGTCGAATATAATATTAATGATAATTTTAATAGCCAGCTCTTATTGAGCATTCAATTTTTTTCCAGGCACTGTCTTTAGTACTTAACCTAGATTAATTCACTTCATCAAACCTATGGTGTATACTATTCACAACATCAAAATGTGATGTATACTATTATTATCATCATTTTACAGATGGAGAAAGTGAGTCACACAGAGGCTAGGAAATTTTCTCACACTAATATAGCTAGTAAGTGATGGAGCCAGGATTACACTCAAGCCGTCTACCTCCAGAGACTGCCCTCAGTTTAACCACTACCCTCCAGCAAGCGCCTGGCACAGAGGGGTCACTTAGCGGAGTTAGTTACCTCACCTCCCTCTAATTCTTTGGTTTCAGGTGCAACTTCCTCTTAGTTATTCAAGGAAAGTTCTTCTCAATGTGTGGAGCTCCTGAGCTTCTCTCACCAACTATTCATCTTCCTTTCCTTGTTCCATCCTCCAAATCACTCCCTACCCACTCCAAATTCATGGCCACAGTCTATCTTTGGGGAAACTGAAAAATGGACAGGAAAGGCTTAGCTGGCATCACTGCCCTGACCTCTACCTAGTTCGAAGACCCTCTGAACTGCCCCCTCCAGTTACCCAGCATAGCAGTGTGTCCGTACTGATAGACTGGTATCTTTGTTGGACTAGTTGTCAATAGTTTGAATATTTAACAAGAAGTTTCCATTGTATGCTCTCATTGTTTAAATGGGGAAACTGGCTCAAAAAGATTAAATTATTTGCCTGAATCCCAGGGAAATCAATTCTAAGAGTCAAGCCCAAGCCAATGTGACTACCAAACTCTTTTTTTTAACTTATAAATAATTATTTTATTTTGTTTTACTCATTTTTTAATTGAAGTATAGTTGATTTACAATGTTGTGTTATTTTTTTCTGTACAGCAAAGTGATTCAGTTATACATATATATACATTCTTTTTTATTATGGTTTATCACAGGATACTAAATATAGTTCCCTGTGCTATACAGTAGGACCTTGTTGTTTATCCATTCTACACATACTATTTTGCATCTGCTAACACCAACCTCCCACTCCATTCCTTCCCAAATCCCCTCCCCCTTGGCAACCACAAGTCTGTTCTCTATGTCTGTGAGTCTGTTTCTGTTTCGTAGATAAGTTCATTTGTGACTACCAAACTCTTAACCTTTGCAGTTGGCATGGTAATTTTGAAAGGAGATGGAAATCTTCATTTCCAAGACTACTTGGGGGAGAGGCTGCTTTCACTCAGTGAAGGCTTAACTGTCCAATTAGAAAGCTTTGCCCTCAACGCTGCCCTAAATCAGAGGTACAATCTCAATCACCAGCATTTGGCTTGGGCTCAGGATCCTAGTGCTGTCAATTAGATTTAATACTTTACCACATATTCAGTGCTGATTTAACAGGAGCACTGCTGCTTTAAGAGTGGATAAAATTAGATGCTGAGACCATGATTCATCTCTAGCATCATTGCAAGGATTCAATGAGATAACTCATGCAAAGAGGTTAGCATGATATCTGGCACATGGCACTCAGGAAGTTCTATTGATTTTATTATTACCGCAGGAAAAAAGTACATGAGAGAAGACTGAGAAGCAGATCTGGATTTAAAACTCAGAACTGACACTTACTCAGTGACCTTAGCAAGTCCTTTACATCTCTGAATATTCTCCTCTTTAACTGCTGCAAGGAGTAAATGAGATAATATATGTAAAGCATCTAGCACACGGTAGACATGAATATAAGAGAGCGAACTTGATTCTGTATTTGCCTAGCAGCAAAAAGTTAATGAAGGGCTTTAACATTTGTGCAAAGAGCAAAGGAGGAGGGCTACAAAGACCTGCCTCCGTATTTGAAAAAAGAGCAAAATTACGACTCTTCTCTGTCCCTTTTTCCTTCTCTGTATAATGGCTGGTTTGGGATCCATGATGTCCTCCCAGCTCCAGTGATGTGTTATTTCTTGGAACATCTGTCACTCCTTCCAGTGATGCTGTGAAATAGTCAACAGGCATTGCACCCATCTTACAAATGAGGAGGCCAAGACTCAGGATGCCAGGGACTCAGAATCACAGACTTTCAAGGTCAAAAGGATCCTTAGAGAGTGTCTTGTCCAGCGATCCTTGACCTCCTAAATCCCCTTATTTATCACCCCTTTTTCAGTCCTTCTCCCTCTTGACAGGGAGGGGACTGGGAGCATTGTTCCTCTTTGGTGACATTGAGAGTCCGACAGAGAAAGCCCGTAGCCAGATGTCACGGGGGAGGGTGCTGCGGAAGATGGACCTGTCATCACACAGGGATGAAGATCTGGTGAGAAACAGGACAGAACAGTGGTAAGGATTCAGAAGGCCTTGGTTTATTCACCCTAGTCCTGGTCAACCCAGTGGGAGGTACAAGTTCACGGACTCAGTAAAACCATTTATCCATCACCGAGTCTTCCTATGGATGAGGTTAGTTTCTGTCATTAGCACAAAGTACTTCCAGATTCCATCCATTGCCCTGGTTTTAGGAATAGCAAATTGCATAATCTCTTTTGTCTGATTCTGTTAATTGTCTACATTCTGTTTCACCTGCAGAATCTCTCTAGACATACAGGGCTACATCTAAAACTCCCTACTTGGTATATGTTGCATATGAAAATTTATCTCTAATTTAAGGTAAAATTTTTACCCATCTTTTCTGGAAGTTCCACAAACACCCACATGTTTGGTAACTTGGCCAAAAGGACTTCCAGGCCTCAGAGGCAATTGTAGTTGCTTCTATGCTTTATTACAGTGAAAGGAAATGCAGCAGGATCCGTGTGGGGAGAACACTTAACAGGGGGAGTCTGGAGGAGTCCAAACACAGGCTTCCAATGTTCTCCCTCCCAGGGGAATTGTCCTGTAGAAAGTACTCCTTCCTGCAGTGAAATGCAGCCCCACGTGTACGGCGTTTCTGCTGAGGAAGCACAGGTAAGACTCAGAGTCATTATTGTGGGCTGTTCACATGGTCACTCCAAGAAAGAAGGCAGGTGTTCACCATCCACATTGTTTGCACAGTCTAGGCAAATTGGTACAGCGGGTTTCAGAGCCCTAAGCATACAAAACAGGCTTATCAGTTAATAACAGAGGGAAGATGCCAAAGCCAAGTTCCCAGATGCCAGGCAATGGTCACCTCAAACACAGGCCCATCTAATGAGCAACATCAAGTTTGTTATGTGAACTCTTTCCTGCAACTCATTCATGCCTCTTTGGGACAGACACGAAAAGCCCTCATGCTTATTTAATTTTTGAAATTTCACAATGGGTTAAATATCAGGACTAGGTTGACAGCAAGTTTGATGACTGCTCATGAAGAGTTTATACAACGTTACAACACTTTCCTCTTCCATGTTGGAGAATCACTCATTGAATCCACTGAGCATCCTCCTTCAGTCACACGTGGACCTTGAATCCATGCCTTCTTATCTCCCTAGAGTTCCTTCTCAAACTTAACTGCAAGCTGTAATCACCTAAGGAGCTTTAAAAACTACTGAGCCTGGGTCCCATGCCCAGAGATACAGATTACATTTGTCTGGGGTGAAGTGTGGGATTTGGAATTGTTTAAGCTACCCAGATGAGCCTAGTGTTCAGCCAAAGTTAAGAACCACTCCCAAAGGCCAGTGGTTCTCAAACTGGGGTTCCCCGACCAGCAACATCACCCTGACCCAGGAACTTGTTAGAAATGCAGACTCTCAGGTCCCACCCCAGGCTTACTGAAGCAGAAATTCTGGATGTGAGGCCCAGAAATCTGTGTTTTAATAAGCCTTCCAGGTGATTCTGAGGCATATTCAAAGTTGGGAACCATTGCCCTAAATGAGGACACCAGTTTTCTGCCAGCCCCTTGGCTCTTGGTCAGGCTGCTTTTAGCCACAGGAAGTCCCAAGCACTACACCTGTGTGCTCCTAAGAGCCTCGACTTGCACAGCTTTGCTTAGCATCTCTTTTCCTCCCAAATTTCCCAATGCTGACTTTGGATGTGGGGATGTGGGACTAGGCGTGTTAAACTCACAGCCAAGTACAGGAAGATGGATATGTAAACAACATTTGCATACTGCTGGGCAGGACAAAGAGAGAGTGTGGAGAATGAATAGCCACACAACAGTGCCGGGCAGAGTCAAAAACAGCAAACTGGGACCTGAATTCTACTTTCTGTTGTGACTCTCCTGGTACCCAAATGTCTGCATCTCAGCTTCATCATCTGCAAAAGGAAGATAATAATTCTTTCCAATCTAATCCTGAAAGCCTCTTTGAGGTTTTATAGAAATAATATATAATATAAATAATATATAGAAAGGTGTAAAAGTATGATGAAGATCAGATACTGTTATCTCGGTCTGTAGGGTGAGAGGCAAAGCTGGGGGTAGTGTTGTCTCCCTGCTGGAAGCTCATTGATCCCATCCTTCCTTTAAGATCTATGTTCACTCAATATGCTAACCACCCTCTGGAAAGTAAAAATTCTATCCAGTTCCTGTTTTGGTATCATGTTAATTCACAAAAATATCTCAATCATTTTACTAATTTCGATCTATATATTTTCTCCAATTCAGAGAAATTCCTGATACACGTGCAAGTGTAGCTCTTGTATTTCCTGCATTGGTGCTTTCAGAGGACTCTTGTAGGGGTTGGGGGGGAAGGAAGGGAAGGAAACTAGTATTTATCTAGTACTTGTTATGCACCATTGCCTTCCATTTCTTATTGTTTAATCCTGACTGTGAAACACAGAAAGTTATGATTATCTGTATGTAATAGGTAAAGAAACAGAAGAGAGGTTAAGGAACTTGACCAGAACCACACAGAGATAGAGCAGCATTGTACTCAGGTCTCTGAAGTTCACATGCCTCCCTCTAGCCCAGTGTCTGTTACTTGCAGACACATCTCTGATTATGGGGTGAAGTTGGGGGGACCCAATAATTAGAAAGATGGGGATTCCTAGCCACAAATGGTTTGTCTGTGACTATGCACCCCTCCCTGAAGCGCCCCAGCCAAGTGAACAAGAGATAACTTCACAAAGAGCAGACATCCCCCTCTGAAGCTCTGCACATTATGTTCTCCAAATTGAAACATGAAATATCCCATAGGCACTTGTGGAAATCAAACTCTTGCATGTGGAGAAAGATCAGTGTAAATCCCTGGCAGTTGTGAATCACCCAACCCAGGGAAAGTTACTTTGGAGTGCGAACAGCCTTCCTCGGGAAAGCAGGGGACTACTCTATCTTCAGAGAAAACACTCTCCTGAGATGTCTGGATGTCTGCCGGCACATCCAGGGCCCACCACCAACATGGCAGAAAGGCATGAGGTATGGCAAGAGTCCCTGCATGTCCCCATTCTGCTCCGAGGCTGCAGGCATATGCCCACGGGCACTTGTTCCTCTGAGTCATTCCCTCTCTGAATCTCTGAGCAGTTTCTGCAGACCCCTTAAACCTGCTTCCACATGCTTCCTCAATTTTTCACTTTCAGTTGTCAGGAGGTCTTAGTAATGGTTTTCCATTCTTTCCAGGTGGTATCCTTTCATAGAGCTCCCTGCTCATTTCAAGTTTAGAGTTAAAAATAACACTGTGTTATACTTATCCATGGAATGTAACTTAAATGGTTGCATTTCCAGAACAATAAATGTCACTGTACACTGACTAAGTACGTCACACAGTACTATGCCTTGTCCTGAAGATAAAGCAATAGAACTTCTGGACCCAACTTCGGCTTATAGAACCGATGGGGGAATCAACCTAGCTGAGTGAATCCCTGCAAAGCAGCTTGCTAGTGGTACCATTCATAGATGCCCCATCTGGCTCTGGTGCCCCTTCTCTTCCCCACAAGATCTTCCACTTCCCTTTGGGGCACTTAGCACATTGTTTTGGTGCTGCTGGTTTACTCACCTGTATACCCAGCAACACTCTCCACTTTTTGAGGGCTGGAACCACTGTATTCCCAGCATTTATTACCTAATAAGCCTTCGCAGAAAAATGTTTGTGAGAAGAATGAATGGGATAAGGAGTTGCTCCTGAGTTAAATGTTTATAAATGGAAATCTATTTCAAGTGTATTCGCTGGGTGCTTTTGAACTAACTTAGGGCAAATTGATTTTTAGTGCAGTTCCTTCAGGCTGTGTTAGTAAGTGAGAAAGTGAGTAGGACCAGGAGAGGAAAGACGGGCCCAGAGGAAGGAGGGACAGTCAGGGACCAGGTAGGGGCTGATTCAGCAAGGGGTCCTGGAGTCACAGACAGAGGTCAAAGGCCAAACAGAGCTCAGCCCTGTGGTCCGGACCAACACAGAAGGCAGTCCTTCCATGACTCAGAATTAGCACCAAAGGATCCCCAAACTAATTAGCGGCTAAGGGGGACCCATGAAGAGCACATGGGAATCCAGTCATAGTTTTCAAGGTAGGACACTCTCAGGTCACTGCATCTGTTGGCCCAGCAATAGGGGGTGAGATGAGGAGCTGCCTGCTTGACGTGGGACACGTCCTAACAATTCCTTAGTTGGGAGTTGTGCAAGCACAGGCAGAAAAACGATGTAGAAGCATGATTCTTCCCTGAGGAGGAAGCTTTGGGCTAGCTCTTAAAGAAGAGAGGTGCAAAGAAGATGATGCAGACAGGAGGTGAGCCAGCGATAGCCTAGGGCATCATGCCCAAGGGTGCAGGCTGGGTGCCTTGCAGGATTCATGCAGTGGTGGTGGGGAGTATCTCCAAAATGTTTGTGGGAAGAATGAATGGGATAAGGAGTTGCTCCTGAGTTAAATGTTTATAAATTGAAATCTATTTCAAGTGTATTCACTGGGCGCTTTTGAACTAACTTAGGGCAAACTGATTTTTAATGGATCTAGTGGATCACATATTTTGAATGTCACCACTGAGAGTCCATTTCTAATATGCATCATTCGGGTTAACAGATCAATTTCACCAGTAAAAAAAACCACTTCAGACATTCACTGAGTTACTCAGTAAAGCCTAAGTTATTGATCCAATATGGGTAGCAGACATTTGCATGTCTCCATCAGAGTGTGCCCTTCTCATAAGGAAGTGAGCAATGTGTAGGTGATAGATTAATACCACACACACACACACACACACACGCACACACACATGCACAAACAAAATCACACTTTGTATACTGAAGTATGTTCAAGTACATTCCAGACGTCATAACTAGCAGTAGCGAAACCTCAGGTTGGCTTGACTGCCTGATTGCCTGAGATCTTGCCCTCATTTCTGGATCTTTGGAAGCTGAGGCAAATAGCTCTGTAGCTAAGTGTGCCCATGAGAAGGAAGTGGCCACTCAGCAGAGCTCTGCACCACATGGTCCTGGGCAAGACGAAACCTCAGAATGGTGTCCTCAGCCTGAGAAACTCCTTCCTGTGACCCCTCCTCCAACTCTTGCGACAACCTTAGGAAGGAGTCACTAAAAAGTTGGATATTTTTTCCTCCAACTCTGGTGTGTGTTGGTTGAGCCAGATTTGATTTGGTTTAGAAACAAAAACGTAAAGGGACATTCCTGACACCGTGATTACGATGGAGCACAAGCGTATTCATGACACATCCATTATCTAATTTAACTCTCAAAGCCAAACTATGGGCTTGGGATTAAGTCTTCCCATTCTGAAGAAGAGAAAACTGAGATTCTGAGTGGTTCAGAGATCTGCTTAAGGCCACACAGCTGATAACCCAGGATTCAGCTCTGCCTGACTCTAATGCGGGTGTGTTTTCTCTACTCCCCAGGCTGAACTTTATATCAAGTGGCAAAAAGCTGTTTAAATGTGAGGATAGATATATACTCAGGCCGTGAAGAGTTAATAAGATACAGAAAAGAGTCAAGGGAACATATTTCCATTTTATTGCCATTTTTGTCCATTTAAATTCTCTTTTATGTTCTAGGCTTTTGACCCCTAGCTTTTCTAAAGTAATGATTGATACAGTGGAGAAAAGACCTCTTCAATAATCAGTGCTGGGAAAACTGGACAGGTACATGTAATAGTATGAAATTAGAACACTCCCTAACACCATACACAAAAGTAAACTCAAAATGGGTTAAAGACTTAAATCTAAGGCCAGACACTATCAAACTCTTAGAGGAAAACATAGGCAAAACACTCTATGACATAAATCACAGCAAGATCCTTTTTGACCCACCTCCTAGAGAAATGGAATAAAAACAAAAATAAACAAATGGGACCTAATGAAACTTAAAAGCTTTTGCACAGAAAAGGATACCATAAACAAGACCAAAAGACAGCCCTCAGAATGCGAGAAAATAGTTGCAAATGAAGCAACTGACAAAGGATTAATTTCCAAAATTTACAAGCAACTCATGCAGCTCAATAACAAAAAAACCAAACAACCCAATCCAAAAATGGGCAGAAGAACTAAATAGACATTTCTCCAAAGAAGATATACAGATTGACAACAAATACATGAAAGAATGCTCAACATCATTAATCATTAGAGAAATGCAAATCAGAACTACAGTGAGATATCATCTCACACTGGTCAGAATGGCTATGATCAAAAAATCTAGAAACAGTAAATGCTGGAGAGGGTGTGGAGAAAAGGGAACCCTCTTGCACTGTTGGTGGGAATGTAAATTGATACAGCCACTATGGAGAACAGTATGGAGGTTCCTTAAAAAACTAAAAATAGAACTACCGTACAACCCAGCAATCCCACTACTGGGCATATACCCTGAGAAAACCATAATTCAAAAACAGTCATGTACCACAATGTTCATTGCAGCTCTATTTACCATAGCCAGGACATGGAAGCAACCTAAGTGTCCATGGACAGATGAATGGATAAAAAAGATGTGGCACATATATACAATGGAATATTACTCAGCCATAAAAAGAAACAAAATTGAGTTATTTGTAGTGAGGTGGATGGACCTGGAGTCTGTCATACAGAATGAAATAAGTCAGAGGAGAAAAGCAAATACCGTATGCTAACACATATATATGGAATCTAAGAAAAAAAAATGTCATGAAGAGCCTAGGGGTAGGACGGGAATAAAACACAGACCTACTAGAGCATGGCCTTGAGGATATGGGGAGGGGGAAGTGTAAGCTGTCATGAAGTGAGAGAGTGGCATGGACATATATACACTACCAAACGTAGGGTGGATAGCTAGTGGGAAGCAGCCGCATGGCACAGGAGGATCAGCTAGGTGGTTTGTGACCACCTAGAGGGGTGGGAGGGAGGGAGACACCAGAGGGAAAAGATATGGGAACATATGTATATGTATAACTGATTCACTTTGTTGTAAAGCAGAAACTAACACACCATTGTAAAGCAATTATACTCCACTAAAGATGTCAATAAATAAAGAAATAAATAAAGTAATAAATAAAGTAATGATTGGTGAGCCTTGATTGTTTAATTAGAAATATTGCACCATTATTCAAACAGTTGTCATTACCTAAGCTGTATCAGTCAGAGAATAGTCTAAATACATGGAAAAAAAATTCTTGACACGTCTCTTTAATTTAATTGTATTTATTTTCACATTTCTAAAAATACTCTCTCTGCAAACAGCTTCTGGGCACAAATTCAAAACCATAAATCAGCCAAGCTAACAGCACGCTCCTCCTCTGCTTCCTCATTTAGGTAATATCCAAAAACTCATTGTAGTTTCTACTGTTTTTTAATACTGTACACAGAGCCAACCGTGGATGGTTGTGACTCCGGTAGCCTCCTGGCTAGGCTTTCAGAAACCCTGATCTAGACATAGGGAAAGGGAATTTCAAGACCACCTGTTAGGAAGTTGAAATGTTTGCAAAAATAACAGTTAACACTTATTAAACATTCTGTGTCAGCTACTGCTCCATAAACTCAACTCATTTTTTCTTTACAATACTTCTATTCAACCCATTTCACAGATGAGGACACTGAGGCACAGAGTTACTAACAAAATAGAAAAAAGGATTCCTGGGGTGGGTATCCAGGTCAGGAAAGTGTTCTGGAGAGGATTCCTGAGCTGAGTCCTAAGGAACAAGTGAGTGTTGCCAGGCAACTGGGGGGAGGAAGGGGTTACAGGCAGAAGCAAAGGAAGTATAAGGAGAAAAAGCTGCATGCCAATAAATCTGTCTGAAGTTCCTTTTACTAATCCAGAGAGTAAAGGATGAAAGCCCAGACTGGGCAAGTGCAGTGAAAAAAGAGAGGATAAACAGAGATAAGGAATATTTTTTCTATTGTTTAAACCCCCCATCTGTGGTATTTTGTTATGGCAGCCCAGTGTTCAATGATGACTCATTAAAATGGCATGAAATAGTGTCTCAGTGTCCTTAAAAAAAAATCAGACTGATTAGATACAGAAGGATAAAACAAAGAGAAGTTCAAATGCCTGCAGGGGCTTGGATGGACTGCAGTTTCACTCCATGACAGGAGAAATGCAGGAAGAGGGCAGCCGTGGGAGACAGGATGAGGGGTTAGTTGGGGCACACGGAGCGGCCACGCCCGTGGGACATCTTGGAGATGTTCAGCAGGCAGCTACCCATGTGAGTGGGAAGTTGGTAGAAGGTTGGACTCTGGAGATAAGTCGACAGTTGGCCAGTAGGAGGCGGGAGCTGACATCCATAGAACACACTTCCCATATTTCATGGGCAGGCAAAGCACCTGGGGAATCTTGCTAGAAATCTAGACAATTCAGTGGCTCCAGGGTGGGACCTGAGATTCAGCATTTCTAACAAGTGCCCAGGTGCTGCTCTGCAGACCACATTTTAAGTAGCAAGATCCTAGAATGTTCCAGGCCCCAAGGAAGAATATTCAGAGAAAAAAAAAAAGCGGTGGGTTGACAATATATACCTGTAGGAACATCAATATGTAAAGGTGTTCTTTGTCTCAAACGTCAAGGACATACAGGGTTTTGACAAAAGCTATGTCCTGCATCACCAAAAGAAGCCAAAGGGAGAAGTCAGCCTCTAGTATTTAGTGGTTGACGCAGCACAGAGACTACGTTCAACTTTCAGCAGCTGGTCTCATCAACTGGTTGAGACTGAGGCCCCAAGGGCAGTAACTGGGTCTGGTCTACATTATACCCCAAGTGCTAACACAGCACATGATACATAACAGGCATAATAGGCTGGATTGTGCCCTGCAAAATTCATAGGTTGAAGTCGTAACCTTCAGTACCCCAGAATGTGACTATATTTGGAGACAGATCCCTTAAAGAAGTCATCAAGATAAAATGGAGTCATTAAGGTGGGTTTCATCCTCTATGACTGGAGTCTTTATAAGAAGAGGAAATTTGAACACAGGTATGTGGACACACAGAGGAAGGACTCTATGAGGACAGAGTGAGAAGGCGGCCATCTGCAAGCCGAGGAAAGAGGTCTCAGAAGAAACCAACCCCACAAACACCTTGATCTCAGACTTCTAGCTTCCAAAAATGTGAACAAATACATTTCTATTGTTTAAGCCCCCCATCTGTGGTACTTTGTTATGGCAGCCCAGTGTTCAATGATGACTCATTGAAATAGCATGAAATAGTGTCTCAGTGTCCTTAAAGTCTTGGAGGTCCCACACCTCACTCCACTGACCTCTTCTGGTTCTGGTATAGCAGGAATTTTTAGATATCTCCTCTACATGACCACCGGTCCCAGGCTTCCGTGACCCCCCACCATGAAAGAGCCTTGGCCATTGGCACAGAAGTGCAAGTAGCCAGAAGCAGAGCTGCAGGAGGCTGTGAGAGGAATGGGGAAAGCGGTCTGATGGGACCACTCTTCAGATGGAGATTCCTCCCTAGGAACCAAGTGTTTGAGAAGTCTCAGGCAGAAGAGACTCTGGGCCTTTGCCTTATTGCCCAAGGTGACTGGCTTACTTTTTCAGAACCAATGTCTTTTTTGCAACGACCATCAGATCCCAGTGACTTATTTGTATGTTGCAGTCAGATGGCAATTGACTAGTATCAGGAGGTCATGCCGGGAAACTAACCAAATCACACACCCCAGATTCACACCCAGCAGTATTTCAATACTCTAAACCCTGCTCAGCCAATATTTCTAAAACTGACCACCAGTGGTTAAATGGTCCCGCCATGTGACAGTACCCCTTAGAACCCCCCAAAGCTCAAACACTTTAAACAAATGCAACTCTTGCATATAAATTTTCAAACAAGTCCCATCAGAAAACAATTTAAAATATCACTTTAAAACAATTTACTTGGGAAAATCAAGTATTCTATGAAGGCGATGGTTGCACGCTGAGAAAACATTACAGAGCTTCCTCTAGGTATTATAGGGATATAATCGGAGGATTCTCCAGTCCTACTTAGGACACGTTGGTATTTTCTTTTTCTCCCAAATGCCTGGCACCTAGGAGGGCTCCTTTCTCAAAAGGTGCATCATTAAACCCTAAAAAGAACCAGTGAAGTATTTATATCCAATTTGTACAGATAAAGATACTTAGTACAGAAATGCTTAAGCAACTAGCCCCTGGAACTACACATAATAAGTGAATGGAGAGGCAAGAAGTTTATCTCAGGTTCCTGTGACTCCAAAGACTGCAAGCTTTCTACTGTTAGCATTTTCTTTTTAAGGAGTTCTTCTTCCCTTCAAGGTTACCTGTGTTGTTCATTTTTTACTGATTCACCTGAACATCCTGTAGGCACCAGGTTAGACTTGGAAGTCTAATCCCAGAGGACCAAGACGGTGACCTCTTAATGCACCTTCCCTGGGGACTAAAGTCACCTTTTTTCATCCATCCAGTCCCCTGTGCTATGTTAATCAATAGCCCCTAAATCCATTTCAAAGAAGACCTTTGTCTGGGATCTGAAGCATTTCAAATGATCCCTCTGTTTACCTACAAATTTCAGGAAGAGACCAGACTCTTTTATGAACTGCTGTCTCTATGATCAAAGCAAATCATTCAGCCTTGTGATCAAAGAGATGCTAACTCCCAGCTCACCTCCTTTCCCAACTTGCACGACTCCCAGTACCTAAGCTATAATTTTTAAATGATTCAGCTCAAGAATTCTGATTACAATATATAAATGACCTTGTCGCCAGCAGGCTTTGAACAAAGCCACGGAGAGGGCCAGTATAAGCCTCAATATTACGAGAAATTATGGTGACAGTAAATACTGTGATTGTGCGGGTCAATATGCCTTGACAGTTCCTGACCTGCTAATTGGTCTTAGAAATCTTGGGGGCACCCAGCACAACCCAGAGAGAATGGGGAAGGACGAGGCAAGATGCAGGGGGACCAAGGGGCTGAGAAACTTGCCCCAAGCCTTTGAAATCTCCCCAGCTTCTCCTCAGCACTATTTGCCAACAGGGGAGCTGAGAGGTGGTAAATAGAAGCATCACTTGGTGACATCCTGTGTCTGGGGTAGTTTACTGAATTACGTCTGCAGCTGACACAATATGCAAAGCAAACCTCATGTTTCCCGGCTGATACCATTCAGCGTTGGAGAGATCTAGGTTACCCATGGGGAGGAGAGTGGGGACGGCGGGCCTTCTGAATGTGACTTATTATAAAGGGTTGGAGCAGAGGGCAAGGACACAAGACAACTTAGCTAATCTTCTCCAAATGTGGGGAGGTCAGAACACTAAGTCATTTTTGTAAAACACAATAAATCATCTCAATAACCAGGAAAACAATAGCCGGCCATCCTTGGTGATATCCGTGGAGCATTTTCCATGCAGAGGGCACTTGTTTAAAGGCCATCAAGGCCAAGACCTCTGAAACTTAGCTTGTGCAAAGGGACATCGGGTTGGCTTTGGAGAAAGTGCAGCCATCTGAATGTTCTGAGTCTTTTCGGCAGCTCAGGCTACCGATGCATGCTTGAAAACGTCAGGTGAGAGCTTTTCCTTGGAAGTGAGTATTCAGGGTACTGCCCCGTTATTACATTTAATGAAATATATTCACCACAACTTCCTCAACCAAGAAATCGTCAGGTGTCATGGCACAGGTGACCTGGCTATCGATAATCTTCAAGCTGGTCTAGTTCTTATCCAGCAGACTTCACGTGAGGAATAAGATGCGGGGGAGATGGGGAGTATAAGTGCAGGCTGGAGGAATAGGAAGGGAAATGGATTCTAATTATGCAAGTTGGGAAAGTGGAGGCCTGAGAAGCACTAGATGGTCAGCAGTTAGCACATAACCTCTGCCACCCAGCATAAAGCCCAGACCCCTTCATCTTTGTCTCCAGGATGTAGTAAGAGCATCCCAATAACACGGATTGAGGATTGCATGTAAAGACACTGTTAAAAGCTTTACAACCACTATTTTCCTATGTACCCTCAAGTAGGTGCTATTTATTATGCCTGTTTTGCAGATGAAGAAACTTGAGGCTTTTCAAGGTTAGGAAACTTGAGGCTTTTCGAGGTTAGAAACTTGCCCAAGTTCACATACCAGTAAATAACAGAGCCAGGATGTGAACTCAAGTCTTCCTGGCAGCAGAGACTAAGCTTAGAACTTCTTCTCCTGTCCAGCGTAGGAACTGCTCAGAGGATACTTGTGAATTTACCTCAAATGGACAAATAAGTGCCCAAATTGATGAATAAATAAATGAGTAACATCTTCACTTTGGAGAAGCCTCCAGTTTCTTTTACCAGACCAACTCTCTGGGTCGTAAGATTCTTTCTTTTATATGAGGTAAGGTCTATGTGACAAAAAACAAACAGTTGCTGCTGTTCTATTAGTAATTAATGATAAACAAGCTCATTGTTAAGAATTAATCTAATGAAATATGAAGCACAATTCAACTGTATTTTTTTAAGTCCACCAGGACCAGAGATATACATGACATAATGTAGAACTTCAGCAAAGATTTGCAGATAATAAGCTATTATTAATATATGTTATAGCAGTAGGTCAAAGGCAACAAAAAATATATCATTTGAATAAATGGTACAAAGGCACTTTATAAAATTTGTGACCAATTTCTATTTTAAAACTTCAAGTAGGAATATAAGAAAAGCTGCTTACCATGAAAAAGACAATATATTTCACAGTAATAGTGAACAGTCACTTAAAGGTAAAATAGCAAAATCAAGAACCAGAACCAGAAAAACAAGCTTTTTATCATTATATTTTACATCGTTTGAAAAATTCTGACCAAAGGAAAAAAATAAAAAACAAAGATAAATATTGAAAAGAGAAAAATATTTTTCTTTATAGATCATGTACTTATATACATAGAAAATCCAAAGGAATGTGGTAGAAAGTATCAAAATTTAATAAAATTTAGGAGTTTGAATCCAAAATAAACAAATAAAGATTACCAAAAATAATGTAAAAAATAATTTTAAAAATCCTATCTCCAGTAGCAACAAAAATAATACATCATAAATAATTCTGATGGAAACTGTATGACCTATATAAAGAAAGCTGTGAGACTTTGAGGGGCTCTATAAAAGAAACCTTACATAAAATGAGGCAGACCACGTGGTGGTGCTGAGTGTTGCAAAGCTTTACATTCTTAAATGAATGTGTGGCTTGCTACCATGTTAATAAAAATCCCACTCCAACTTTGACAAAATAATTCTAAGGTTAATCTATAAAAATAAACAGGATATTCAAGAAATTTTTAAAGGGGAAGTATACCACATTTTATAAAGCTATAAAAATTGAAATAATGTGACACTGGTGTAAAAGTAGCATTAAGGACATTAACCCAGAAAAATTATCCTATTATGTATCATATCCTACTATATGATAAATAATTCATCATAAGTCAATTCCCAGAAAAGCTAGGATTTTTCAATGAACAGGGCTAGGACAATCAGCTAACAGTTTGGAACACAATATATTTAGATAATTACATCATTCCACATACCAAAAGCCATTTCTGATTAATTAGAGAGTATAACATATATAAATAAAAGTTAAAAGAGGATTCCATTTAATTTCCTTGTTTTGGAGGGAGAAAGTTTTCTATTCTCAGGAATGACAAAATAATTCATAGAGGGAAAGATAGACAGATCCTGCCTGGTACAGTACACAGGAAACACCCAACCTTATGGGTTCATACTTGCATTACACCTAAAGTTTACATTTTGAAAATCACTCTTGTAGACAACTGTGTATCAATTAAAATCTTTGCAGAGTAAAAAGAAATATATAATGATAACCAGAAGACTAAGAAAAATAATTCAACCAATGTGAGAAACAAATAAGAAAAGCATGAAGACTCCCATAGATAAGTTAGTGAAGGAAAGAAAAATTCACCAGAAAGGGAAATGTAATTAGCAAATAAAGTATAAAAAAATGTTCAATCTCAATGCACATTATAAGTTACTATTTTTTGCTGATTAGCTATTTTATGTATGTATGACCTTAAAAGAGAAAAAAACCTTAAAAATCCATATAATGGCAAGAGTGAAGTAAAACAAACACCCTGTATATTACTAATGGCAACTTAAATCAATAGGTTTGGAAAGGAACATAGCAATTTGTAGAAAAACTTTTAAATGCTCATTTGCATACTTTGACCCAGAAAGTCCACTTCTGGGAATCTGTCTTAATTAAATAATTTTAGATGTAGAAAACACGATGAATGAAGATGTTAAATGCTGTGGTACATATAATAGTGAAAAACAATAACAGCTCTTCAACTTCAGAAGAATGATGTAATGGGTTGAATTCTATCTCCCCAAAAGGTATAGTCAAGCCCTAACCTCCACCACCTGTAAATGGTACCTTATTTTTACCTGATTTTACAAGGTCTTCACTGATGTACTCAAGTTAAGATTAGGTCAGACTGAGTTAGAGAGGGCCCTAATCCAATACGACTGGTGTCCCTATGAGAAGAGGAGATACAGAACCACACTGGAAGGTCCTGTGAAGGTAGAGACAGAGATTGGAGTAATGCATCTACAAACCAAGGCATGCCAAGGATTGCTGACAATACCAGAAGCTAGGAGAGAGGCATGGAATAGATTCTCCCCTAAAGCCTTCAGAGGGAGCGTGGCCCTGTTGACACCTTGATCTTGGACTTTCAGCCTCCAGAACTGTTACAGCATACATTTCTATTGTTTAAATCCACCTGGTTTGTGGTAACTTGTTACTGTAGCCCTAGGAAACTGATACAAATAACATGTCTGTGTTAGTTAAGAAAGAATTTCTCAATGGAATATTCAGCCACTGAAAATAAATTAAAACTATGTAATTATTTAGAAAAAAAGGTTGCAATATAAGTAAACAAGCAAGATATAAAGTATATAAAATTATGAATGCTATTAGCTGAAACAATTCACTGATGCATAAAAAAAAGACTGAAAGAAATTTCAACAAAATATTCAAAGTGGTTGCTTTTGCACAGTGAAACAGCAGTATGTTTTCTACTTTTCTAGAGTTTTCAGTTTTCTTTAGTGAAAATGTATCCATAATTAATTACCATAGTTGGTTGAGACTAGTAGAGACACCCTTGGACTGGGGCTTGAGCTGCAGTTGAAGACCTGAACAAAATTGGGTTTCTATTTACAGAGTGGGTAGGATGTTAGGTAGGCAACTAAAAATGTCTGCTACGGTATCCCTGGTGGTGCTTCAAGCTTAATAGATGCTGCGAAGAGGGGGATGGTAAAGTTACTATAATTAATGTGGAGAAGGAAGAGTATATTTCCTGAAGACTAGGTAATACCACTGAAATGACCATTTAATTCACTGATAAAGCTCAACATTACTGTGATACAAGTTGATTACCTGAGAGCCAATCTTAGGATAACAGACAAACCAATTTTCCTATTCTTGGTAAGCCAAATACTAGAAAATTTCCCACACCTCTTCCTTTTATGGCTACATAGGATTTAGTTGATCAATCACAAAAGTTCACAAAGTCCAGTGGTATATATTCACAATTCAGTTGGGTAAACCCTGATATATCTGTTATTTAAACACACATTCATTCATATTTCTTGCTCAATACTGGGTTGGGAGTTCAAGTTACAGCACTGAACAAAAATGTCACAATTCCCACCTTTAAATATCCTGTAGTCACATTGGAGAAACAGATGTTAAACAGCATAGCACATAATATAATTATGATTGTGATTAGTGGCACAAAGGAGAGGCAACATGTGCCATGAGAGTATATAATGAGGAAAACTAGTCTAGCCTGGGGAGGCTGGGAAGTGATTATTTAAGCTGAACTATTTAAGATGAGGTTAAACTGATTCAAGAGAAAGGAGGAATTTGCCAAACAAATTGGAGAATGAAGTGATTTGAATATCCTGAACAGAGGGAGCGACTTGGGCAATAGTCTAGAACTATTCTGATTGCTTTGAGGAACTAAAAGGAGGCTAGTACAACTGACATGCAATAAGCAATGTGGAAAGTGGTGAGACATGAGCCTGGGAGTGCATACAGAGTCCTGTAGACAGTGCTGGAGATATGGGACTTGATCCTGAGTGTAATGGGAAACCACTAAAGAACTCTAAAAAGAAAAGATAGTGACATATGCTTTATATAGATCAGGACAGGGCAGGAGTAGATGAGGGGAGACCAGGAAGCAAGTGATATCACGAGTTCTGGTCAAAGGTAATGGTGGCTTGCACTAGGATGTGAGGCTGTAGAACAGATTTGGGATATTTATGTATAATTGAGTAAATTTGGCCACAATGGAATACTGTCACTTGTTGAACACTAGGAAACATTGGACTACATGATCCAATGAGGTTCTCCTTGATCTCCTCATTCAAGAATTCATTCAATATTCATTTGCTATGTACAAATACTATATTCAAACTTACAAATTCATTATTCAGCTGTATCCATCTGTCAGTTGAGTGCATCTATTGAGTTTTCTATTCTAACAGTTATATTTTTTTAATTTTTTAAATCTCTGAAGATGTTTATTACCTTCTTAGTCTTTCCACATATGTCACTTTAGATTTAATTCCTCTTCATTATCTTTCAAATAATATTGAGTACACTTTTAAAAGTTTTATTTAGCCTATTCTGAATTATTCTATTTCCTCATATAATCACTCTTACACTTTTTAGGTTTTGGTCTATTTTGTAATCTGGGCCTTGCTCAAATATTTAGTGAGTTTTAGGCTGTCCCTTATGTGAATTGGGCTGGGTGATAACCTTCATTAACAGCTACAATGTCTTGTGGTATTACACTTTTCAGCAAATATTCACTCCCCCCATGTCCATCCTCCATGGAATGAATATACATCCTTGATCATTTGATGTTAGACTTGGCCATGTGACTTTCACCGGCCAATGAAATGTTGTTACCAAGACTAATAAGATTAGTAACCTGTTTTCATGGTTAATCTTGCTTTCTTAAACTTTTGTCATCCCCATGAGAAGCACATGCCCTGAACAGTTGCTAGTCCTAGAAGAAAGACAAAATGGGAAGAAAGATCTAAACTAAACCTGTGTCCAAGAGCCAAGAAAAATTAAGCCCAGTTTAGATCAGCTATATGCCAGCCAACTCCCATCCCCTCACTTGAAAAAAATACCACCCAGCTGACTCCCCTCAGGCTCATGAGTGAAGAATATGTGTTTATTACTATATTTTATTGATATTTTTGTGGTGGTTTGTTACACAGCAATAGATGACTAACATATCTCTTCTACTAAGAATTTCTCACAGCTTCTGTCCATGAAGAATTTTCTCTTGTTTTCAAGTGCTAGTATTATTTACTTATTTATCTATCTATTTATTTATTTACTTATTATTGTATGTTCACTGATATTTATTTACAATTTTAATTTTTTATCATTTGTAGTCTTCGATGTGGAGAGGAATATTTCAAAGAATTCTCAGGCCACCATCTTGAAATGAGAAACCTGAGTGTGAGATTGAATCCATTATAGGATTATGCTAAGTGGTTTAATCAGAAAAGCTCTAGGAACTTTGGGGAGGTCTAGAGAAGAGCACTTGGAGGCTACTACTCATCCAGTAATAACTTCCACATTAAAGCAAAGGGCTGCTCTCCTGGTGACACCAGTGCTTCCACTTCTGGGCTCAGCTACCATGATGACATATCTGGTGCTGGATGGCACCACTAGAACCTCTGCCTCTGACACCTCTGCACACTGGACATTCCTGACACGGGCCTCACTAGGATGGATCCTACCCTGTAGCTGCATCTTCACTTTGCTAGCTTCTGAACTGAAATCTCACACAGTTGTATCTGATCCAAGCCTAAGTCACATTCCAGCAAGGAAAGCTGGGAAGGTGAATTTCTGGCTTCATCTAGGGGGAAAAGTGAACCCATAATGCAGGAAAGTCCTCAAGCATACAAAGGTAGATAGGAAAGTTGACAAGCATGCCTTACACTCACTGCTTGGTTATGTTAGAGGTGAAAATAAAAGAAATAAAACAAGTTTGTACACTTAAGAAGATCACAGACTACAATTCTCAATTACAATTAATTGATATAATATTTATGGACACCCCTGGTGGAGTCCCTGTCATGTAGCAGGCACTCAACAAATGATAAATCAGTCACTCTATAAATAAAACTACAAACTACTTCTGTAATATGAAGCACAAATACCTTGATTTAGTCTTGTCTTTAATTCCAGTGTCACCTCTTTTTTCCTGTTCAAATCTCCATCTTTTACTTTCTATTTATGACCTCTTATCTTCTGGTGGGAAGATTTCATTTCACAGTACACCCTTGTCAGAGCCTTGCTGGCTGGACCTACTTAATATCTTACCATCTCCTAGTCACTGGCTGACAGTCCCTCCCTGAAAACGTTCATTCTAAGTTGTTGGTCTGGATCAAGAATTTGAAGAGATAGAAACATCTGTGGACCAGTGATCCTCAAAATTGTAGTTTGAGTGGAAAGGGGGAAAAACACTTTCTAGCATGCCAAAATTGATGTATAATAAAGTGTTTCCCCTCCCTTTCCTGTCTTCTTGAACTACCGAAATTCCACATGAGAAGTAAGACCTGGAGATCAGTAAATGTAAATTAATAAAGAAAAAATGAAACATAACTTTCTAACTTTGTTCTTGTAAAAATATACTTTACACTTTAGGTTTTTGGAGGATTGGGCAAAGTGGGTTAACCCAAACTTCCGTAAAAAAAATTTTTTGTTGTTGTTTTGGTACGCGGGCCTCTCACTGTTGTGGCTTCTCCCGTTGCAGAGCACAGGCTCCGGACGCCCAGCCGCTCTGCGGCATGTGGGATCCTCCCGGACCAGGGCACGAACCCATGTCCCCCGCATCGGCAGGCGGACTCTCAACCACTAAGCCACCAGGGAAGCCCTGTAAAAATTTAAATAAGCATTTATTAAACACTAACAGGCTGTTGGCCTCTGGGGTACAGAGCTGAGCAATATCAACAGGGTACCCACTCCAAATCTGCTGCATTTGAACTTGGGCTTCCAACCAGATGACTCCAATAAGATCAAAACATTCCTTTACCCAAGAAAACAAATCAATATCACTCTTACAAAAATAGGAAGGAAGTAAGAAAGGAAGGATGGGAGGGAAAGAGAGAATGAGACAATGGTTTATGTGTGAGAAGTTTATTTGAAAGTATGAGCTCAGGAGGAAGAATTGAAGGAAGAGGAAGTGAAATAGAAAAGGAAAGAGAGCCATCTTCTTTCCTTCCTGCCTGCCTGCCTGCCTTCCATTTTCCATTGGCTGCCATAGGTGACTGGATACTTGATCCCACTGAGAAGACTTTTAAAATATAAAAGGAAGGAAAGGGGGAAGAAAGAAGGAAGGGAGAGAGGGGGAGAGGGGAGGGGAGGGGAGGGTGACAAGTTCTTGGCACTGTGATTTTTTAATCAGAAACATTAACAGAAGCACCACTCAAATATTTGAAGTTCTCCTATAATTAATTATTGTGGCTTACCCTTACTGATTATTTCATTCGATCTTAAGAGCAACCCTTGGAAGTCGGTATCATTGTCCATACACTAGTGTGCTTAAAAGTGTGGGCTCTGGAGTCAGACAGCTTGGAAGGAAATACTGGCTCCATCACTTATTAGTTATGTGACCTCGGACAAATTTCTTATCATTTGTCTCATCTGTAAAAATGGGGGAAATAAATGCACATACCTCAAAGGGCTGTTTGTTGTGAGGATTAAATGAGTTAATATTTTTAAAGTACTCAGAATGGGTCTGGCAAAGAGTAAGTTAGCTATTATAAAAGCCTGTTGTTGTTGTTGTTTTCTTTTTCTTACGCTCTTAACTGGGCTAAAGGACAGATTTCAAATGCTTTCTTATCCATAAAATAGGAGCAGTTCCTGCATTAGCAGAATTACTTTGAAACTCTTCAAAGTAAAATCCTCTAGAAACGGTCCTAAACAAAGCTACAGGGCAGCAAAAGGAGCAGGATGCAGCTGGGAAGATCTGGGATGGAGGGGTGGGCCTCAGCTGGGAATGTGCCTTTGGAGCAAATGCACATTTCACTGATCAACAGCTTCTTGAGGGAGGTCCTCCCTAACTCGTTTCTCTAAAATGTAAAATCATCATTCTAGGCAGGGTGCCAGGTTTCTCTCCTCTGTACCCAATGAGCCAGTGTTCCCTTCTCCCTGGCCATTTGGAGGGAAAGTGAAGCCAAGATCCTGTTTTAGTCCAAATGCTCAACATTTATGGAAACATGTTTGGGTGGTTTACAAAGGCTAACCCCCCTCTTCCACTCCAATGGAATGATTTTAGCAATTCTGGGGGTTCTCGTCACTGTTTCGCACCCCAACTCTTTGCAGACTAGCAAAGAAGTTTCCTCTTCCTCACTTCTCAGCACCCCCATGGATTCTACAATATCTGTGAGGCCATGAACATGTTAACAAAAAATATTGTCCCTGTCTGAAGCTTCAGAGGTTGTACTTAGCACAATCAGGAAAGGGGTTTATTCAGAGAGCAAGTCCACACTTCGATAACGTGAGAAGCAGTGTCTGCACAGACTCACAAAGCCTTCAGCCTTGAAAGAGGAGAGGAGCTGGGGAGATAGTGGGAGCAGGCAAGATGGTGAGAGACTCTAAGCCATTTTCCCAACTTGAGAGGTGTATTAAATATTGGCAGAAAGCAATCATTGCAAAATGTGTATTTATTTATTTATTGGAATGGCTGTACTCAGCCATTGCTTCTTCCCTCTGGGGGCAGCTGGAAGAATCGCAGAAAATGAAACTGACTCATAGCTAGCTTTTACAGCTTAAACTACTCATATCAGATCCCACAAACACAAGTTATCTATTATATTCTCACCCGTGCTCACACCCACCCTCGGATCTCAATCCAAATTCCATTTATATTCTAGAATTTCCAAACTAAAATGGTCTTCTTGTGTGTTTCCTAGCAGTTGTAGTAAGGAGACCAGAGGCTCACTTTCTGACTCATTCCTGCTTATAGATTTTGCCTATCTACTCTCACAAATACACACACGCACACACACACACACACACACACACACAAAGGTATCCTGTCCACATTTCTAAGTCAAATAATTTCACTCTTCTTTGTTCAAAAACCATTTAAGCTTTCTGAGAATTGTGGAGAATCTTCTAGGTAAAGTCCCCAACAACCACAAATCTCTCTCATTTTCCCCACTCATGCTGGCCTTCCTCTTCCTCCCCACTCACATTATGACTTAGGGTTCCTCATCTATCAAGTTCTAATTGTTTTCCTGCTCCTGTCTTTATCTTCATTGATCCATAAAGATTTTTTTTCCAATGGAACATCTCTGCCTTTTATGTTCCACTCAACACTAGAGCCAAGAGGTTACCCTTCAGAGTTCATCTCTCTTCTTTTCTGGGCAAGATATTGAAAGCCTGGAGAGACAAAGTGATGTGTCTGCCCCCAGACAACTGTCCAAGTAGTTATTGGATTTTGTCCCAGTATGGCACACTCCTAATGAGGGCAGGGATACCCCTTAATTTCAATTTACGAGTCTCTACACCATCTTGGAAGAAAATAGTTGACAACTTTTCAAATGAACACATCCAACATGTTTGTGCGGGTGGTCCAATATCATTTACCAATAGTCATAGTTACCCATATGAGTTAGTGGAATCAGTCACTGGCTGGGGACATGCATTCAAAATCCACCTCAGCCTCTCTGTGGCCGTGGGCAATTCACTTATGCCTGCCAAGCCTCTGTTGCCTTGGTTTCCTCATCTATAAAATGGGGATGTGGATACAGCACTCATAAAATTGTCATAAAACTAAATGAAATCCAGAAGTAAAATAATAATTAAAAGTGTACTATTAATTGAGCACTGGGCCAAGTGTTTTAAAATCCTTGCTTCAAGGGATTAGTAGTAGCCAGAGGTTAGGAATGATGGGGGTGGGAGTGGCAGTTGTGACTATACAGGGGTAGCACGAGAGAGACTTTTGTGATGGAATAATTCTGTATCTTGGTTGTGGCGGGGGATTAGATGGATCTACACATGTGATAAAATGGCACAGAGTTATACACATTGTACCAATGTCAGTTTCCTTGTTTGATAACATATTATAGTTATGTAAGATATAACCATTGGGGGAAACAGGTAAGAATACTCAAGACCGCTGTACTGCCTTTGCAATTTCTGTGACTATATAAACATTTAAAAATTAAAAAAAATTTAAAACAACAGAATAATAAAACCCCTTCCAGTGGAAAAACACTGACCCTTAGAAAGGTTAAATAACTTGCCCAAGGTAACAGAAGCATTATGTGACAAAGGCAGGATTCAAACCTCATCTGTTGACAGCAAGGACCATGCTTTCCCATTTTGCTATGGTGCTTAACATGGCACCAGTCATTGCCCCCCTGTCCCATGTCCCAGGCCATAACATATAAAGAACTGGTCATCTGCTTCTTTTCTCAGTGTCCAAGCAACATATAACTAAGCACCTACTCTTCCATCTGGTTCCTTTAAACATTTACTATCTTACAAGCAAACACTCTAGATTTTACAAAAGCCACAGAGATGTGAAAACTGTTATCACCCATGATCCTAATTCAAAGGGTTAAGGACATGTCAACATATGAACATAGGGTAGTTTAATGTATATTTGGATCCCATTTAACATGCCCTAGAATAATCAGCACATTCAATTGTAATCTGCAGCAGTCAGGCAAACCTTACATCTAAAACAACCACACTTGGCTTTGGGATTTCCCTCCACACTCACCCAGCACTCGGCTACGAAGTGTTCTGTAAATGTCATCTCAGAGGTAGCTGGGCACATTCATATCCAGAGCAGTTTCTGTGATCACATGGCCCTGCCCTTCTGAGTTGGGCACCATCTCTGCACATCTTCCCTTTTCTTTAGTCCCATTTCCATTTTTCTGGTTTGCTATCCTACACAGGCAGTGACCTGGACTTTGCAGAGTGCAGAGAGGAGCCTGAAGTGGATAAGATACAGGAGATTAAAGAACAAAGAAAAGGGTAAAATACGATAGGAAAGACTTCCTGAGATGGGCTTAAGAGTTCATTGATCCAACTCCTTTTCCCTGAAGGCATAACCTTGGCAGAGGAGAGGTTCTAAGCATCAGCTATATTGGGCCCCAATTCTGTCCACTTGAACAAATCCACTCCATATTCCTCTCTGTTATTTATCCAGCACTAAGGGACACATTTTACGGTCAAGTCAAGACAAGCACAACAGTCCACTGTAAATCTCCACCACGGGGAGGATACCAAATATTCAGTGCATATTCACTCCTTAACAAAAATATACGTCTCCTTTTCTTCAAAGGCAGTCAAGATAAGGATATACCAACCTACATGCATAAACAGAACACTGAGTATGGCAACTGGCAGCTGATTTATGGCTAGCTCAACATTTCTCTTTTTCCTTGACTTCCTGTTACCTCTTCTTCCACTTGCAAGAAGCACTGGCCCACCTGAGGTCAGTCCCCACAGCCTCCTACCCAAACCTGGACACACCCAGAGCAGAAGAGCCTGGCCCGAGGCCCCCGCGAGGCTTGCATGCTCTTCTGTTTCTCCAAGGTAGAAGTAGCTCACCCTCAAATTAGAGTGGTAAGATCTGAATCTCAAATTTGTGCTTTAAGTGGGCAAGTAGAGGAAACAGGTTCCTGAGAACAGCCTATCAGGCTGATCAAACTTAAGAAAAGGAGATGTTTGCTCTTCTAAGACCCAACCTCTCCACTGACTCACATTGCACTCCTGAAGTTGCCTCATTTCCTCAAGAGCAGAAGCTGGCTATCCATCTGCTGAGAACATAGTAGATACTAGGGAATGCTATTTCACCCAAATACTTTATGCTCTTGGCTATATTCATATACTACCTTTACCATTATTTTCTTAACGTATTTTAATTGACCATAAATAGATGCATAGTCCTAAGCAATCATATCTTTGTAATCACAGCTTGATGTTCCAATTCTGTGTTTTCATACTCATTAAAATAAACACATGACTGTTAAAATAAGAAAAGGTAATTGCTCCTCTATCACCTATGGTCATCTGGTTTACCATGGGGGATGTCCAGACCTGCTTTGGGAATTGCCTTCCGATGCTTCAGTTCTGATTATCACAGGAGAGGTTTGAATCTGCAAGAAGGAAGGGAGATGTGGTTCAGGCTCAATGAGGAAAACACAATGTAGCAAGATACATGCAATTAAAACATGCCAGAGAACAGCAGGAAGCACACATTCAAAGGTTTTTATGTAGAGATAAAAGAGCTAAGCTGATCCCTGGAGGGGCAAGTGTGTCCATTCTGGGCTTGTTTTCTCTGAGCCAATGAGTAAATTGTTGTTTGTATTTGAAGAGGAGTATTGGTTTCTCTCACTTGAAAAAGGAAGATGAAAAGGATTCTACATGAGTCTCCTGTTTCACCTAGATGGAGAGCGCATTCTCCTTGAATTTCCATCAACTTGTTTTCTTTTGTTCATAGTTTTTGGGTTGTCAGTTGAAAGAATTGATGGTGTTTTGTTGTACATATCAGAATGTATCCAAATGGCATAAGTTTAATGCCACAAGTTTAATGCCACCTGAATCAACCCATAAAGAAAAAAAACATGGAATACTACTAATTTGTGAAGTTCCAAACTCAGCCTTTTCTGTCTTGGGGAACCAACATTTTAACTAAAGTTTTCAAAATATGCTTTAAGTCCTAAATGGTCTTTTCTCAAAGTATTGCATCAGAACACTTACCTTTCCCCAGAAGAGCATCTCGGTCATAAGTCTTAATGTTTTCCACACCATAAAGGGTGCATTAGCTCTGGGGAAAATGATAGACTGGCAATAGTTGTTTTCGGTGACCTAATTCTGCTTTTGAAATACTGTCTCCAACCCTCATGATTCATATCCCACTTCTCAAGCTTGTTGGAAAAGTTCATCATCTTGACAAAGATATTCACGGGAAAGGCTTTGACATCTCTTATCCCTTAGAAGTTAGTGCGCCAGAGTTCCTCCTCCCTCCTCACGTTTGCAGGCTATGCTCTCACAGAAAGGATGAAGTGAGCAGCACGTTGGAAAGACTGTTGTCTTTGGAGTGAAGAGAGTTGGGTTCGAATCCTAAGTGAGTTGTCTATCTCGGGGGAAGCCAACATTCCTTCCCAACAGAGCAACTTGCCTGGTATTGAAATACTAGCCATTGAAATACTTTGCATTCATTATAAATAGTAGCTGCCTGAAGCTTTCTGGGGCACCTTCTTAATCCCAGAAGGGGGTTTGTGTCGCAGCCTTCTTAACCCTTTCTGGGACCAGCTCTTCTAAATGGTCAATGCCTGTGCTTTTCTGGGGGTTAAATATTTTGAATATCCTTCTTGTTCTCAAGCCTCTGTGTCCTAATCTGTATAATGGGGCTATTATGGTGAAAGAAAAAAACTGAGCATGCCCAATATTTAGTAAACATTTAGTAAACAATCAACAAATGCTAACTGCTTTTACTCTTCACGTCAAAGGGATTTAGGCTTAAATCTGAGAGACCTTTCTTCCCCACCAATCTGAATAAGTGTTTCCAAGCCCAGGACTCAAAAGACACTCCCATATATCAAACACACATGTTGTAGGGTTATTGTCACAACTACTTTGCAGCCAAAATATCAGAGGGCCCTGCTTATGTTGCACTTCTTAACATTAGACAAACATGGTGATAGTCTTGAAAATACAGACTTCCATGATACCCAGTCTTACTCCTGCCTGGTGCTTCCCTTCCTGCCTCCAAACTCCCTTTCATGGGCTGTCAGATCGATTCTGCAGCCTGTTTGAGCAAGTTGATTAAGGCCTGAGGGAGCAGCTGGGCTTTGCCGTAGCGAGGAGCAGGCCAGGCTGCTGAAGGCTGGGAAAGCCACCTTCTCTTTCCTCTTCAAAATATGTGCTGGGGGTGGGGGGGGGGAGACCATTTTTGCTCAGTTTTGCAGTTTTCTAATGTCCCCCAGTCATTTGAGCTGGAAAGTTTAAATCCAAGATTATGCCATAAATGGCATTTTTTCAATCAGCCTATTTTAACTGCATAAATGTTCTTCTTTGTCTTGAAGGGAAAACATGATGCTGAGTTCATTGCAAAAGGATGTTGCCTTGATTGGGGGTAATGAAGACTTTCTGTTCAAATACACCATATCAGGACTAGAAAGCTAGATAGGACTTATCCTTTCAAATCACCTCCAAAAATTAAAGAGCTCTCACCCCAATCTGTATTTTTCAAGATAAAGCCTAAATAGAGGCTAAATAAATAATCTGTTTGTATTTTCTCTCCTTAAATATTCTTTTCAAACTCTAAAGCGAGTTTTTACAGATTTGACCTGTATTGAAACATTGAAGGTATTAAGAAGGAGGTTTGGTGGGGTGAGGTGGGGTGGTGGAGGTCTCCTCTCTTGAGAAGGGCCCAGCATTGTCAGGATACTGGAAGGGTACTTTGAGGTCTCTTGCACATCCAAATTTGCCTTTGGGTTATAAAGCGTTTCCATTTATTTTAAGAAAGTGTGGTTTAGCTTTCATCCATTAACACTATTGTTTAGACCATGTTGTGTGTTGAATTGCATCCCCAACAAAGATATGTTTGAGTCCTAACCCCTGACATCTGTGAATATGACCTTATTGGAAGTCTGGTCTTCGTAGATGTAATCCAGTTAAGATGAGATCCTACTGGGTGATGGTGAGTCATAATCTAATGACTGGCCATGTAGAGAGACAGAGACAAGGAGACCAGAAACACAAGGATGAAGGCCATGTGAAGACAGAGGCTGGAGCAGAGTTATGCCGCCACAAGCCAAGGATTGCTGGCAACCACAAGAAGTAGAAGAGGCAAGGAAGGATTCTTCCCTAGAGCCTTCAGAGGGAGCACGACCCTGCTGACACCTTGATTTCAGACTCCTGCCCTCTAGGAGTGAACAAATTTATGTTAAGTCACCAAGTTTGGTGATTTGTTACACTAGCCCTAGGAAGCTAATATACACCTCAATTCCTAGGGTTCAACAAGTAAAAAAGAGGATAAGACGGCCCACCTTTTTGTGGGAACAAGACAACATATCTGAGACTCCCAAACAGATCGAAGTAAAACTGCCTTTGAAAGCCCCATCTGGTGTAAGTGGGGTTCTGCACTGCAGTCTCCCTGCCCTCCCATATCTGCATCTTGTTCCCCACATCCATCTCCCCCGATTTCCCTTAGAGCATTTTTACCTCCTCGGATTCTCTCTAACCTCCCAGTCCTTCCAAGTCACAGGACTGGGAGGTGCAAATTGGAAACCCAGGCACGATCCCTGATCTCCCACTGATCAACTCTGCTTTCACGAGGATGTTGGGAGGTATCCGTGAGCGCATTGGCACATTTGCAAATCAGGAGCCCCATATGAAATATGAACCCCATATGGTTTTGGAGAGGGCAGAGCAGCAGTGTGGAGTAGTGTGAAGACATAGGCTTTGGCATTGAGTTGGCCAAGTTCAAATTTCTGCCTTCTATTCAAAGCTGTGTGACTTTAGGCAAATTACTTGATCTTTTTATGCTTCAGTTCTGTTGTTATAAAATGGGGATTATAATTGTACCTATTTCAGGATTTTTTTGTGTGGACTAAATAAGTTAGTATATATGAAGCACTTACAACAATTCATGGCACAGGTAGTAACCAGTCAACAAATATTGCCCACCAATTATTTCTCATACACTGTAATTTAGAGAGGATAGAAAGGCCTCTTTTATAAACTTTCCTATCTACATTCAACAAAAATAGAACCTGAGACAAGGATTTAGGAACAGGCAGTTTATCTGGGAGATGATCCCATGAAGCCCAAGTGAGGAAGAGGGGAAACAGAGGCAAGGAAGGGAGAAAATCCAATAGGGGTTCATTAGAGTGTGAATAACCACTTCGGGAAGCTGACTCAACCCTACTGGGCATGCTCTAAAGAACAATATAGAATATGCCTTAGTATTGCCCCACTGGGAGCAGGGGATCTGAGGTAATTATCCATTCTCTTCATCCTTCACTGGTTCCCTTCTTCCAGGTTGTGTCTGACATCTGGGAGCAGGCTCCTGAGGTTCAGAAAAAGTCATCGGGTACAGCAGATGAGAGATGCAGCTACTTGAGATGGGACAATGTCAGTGCTCTGGTAAGTCTTCTGGGACCGCCAGTTTACTCAGGTGGGTCAGAGGATATGTGGGCAAAATATCAACAGTGTCTGCTACTCAGAGACTTCTTGCTGGATGTTGTTTAGGTTGCCAAGGCAAAGAGACAAAGCTAGTCTTTCTATTTCTAAGGAAACAGACTAATTAGACACCATCGCAGTTTGTCCAGTGGTTTGTCTTCTGGATTCATAAGATCCGTCATCTTATATCAAGGTTTCTTATGAAAATCAGAAAGGTCATAGAAAAACTTCTGCTTAATTATGTTTTAGCAGAATTAATCAAGACCATTGGCAGCCATGTTGCTAACAAGCCATTTAGGGCCATTCAGGCTCCCTGGGTACTTCCTGAAACAAGTTTTCAAAAAACACCTTTAGCTTTAATACATATGGAGAAGGACTTGTGGATTGGGAAATAGTTTGACAAGAGCAAAATTAACATAAACAGACATGAAAATGTAACAGTTGAGGCAAAATGAAGAAAATATGCCTGGTGTGCTTTCCAAGACACTGGATTCTCTGGCAGAGGAAAGGACAGTGTCTACTATGTGCAGGCACCGTGTTAAATATTTTACAACCATTATCTCATTAGGTCCTCAAAGAGCCCTTTGCAGGAAGAACTGCTGTTTCCACATCACTGATGAGATAACCATGGCTTAATGAAGTGATCTGCCCAAGATCACATAGTAAGAAAAGTCAGCATTCACATCCTGCCCATTCTATCTCCAACTTGCATGTGCTTTCCTGGGTTTTCTTACTCCTGCCTGTGTACCAGAATTATTTATATTAAAGTAAGTTTCCCAAGCTTATTGAATCAGTCTCTGAGACCAGGCCTAGAAAATGTCTGTTGTAAATTTCCCCAGGTAATTCTAATCAGTCACATTTCAAAATATCTGTTCATGATACTTTTTTTTCCCCTTGGATGTTTCTGTAATCAGAGAGGTGAAATTGAAAAAAAAAAAAAAAAAAAAAAAAAAAAAAGACTGTAGAAAGAACTGATTTAAAATCAGTTAACATCAGAGCAAAAAAGTATGCTCTGATACAAGAAATGGCAAGCATCTTGTGTAAAGGGCCAGATGATAAATATTTTAGTCCCTGTCACAACTACTCCACTCTGCATTTGTGAAAGCACTCATAGACAATATGTAAAAGTGAGAGGGCCTGGGGTCCAATAAAACTTTATTTATAAAAATAGGCTATGGGCTGAATTTGGCTCATGGGTCATAATGTGCTGTCCCTGCTCTAATGGCAGATGCTTCTTGGAAGTGTCTTAGGCAATCGGATATCTTCTGATGATAGAGTACCACAAATTTTATTTGTTTACGTTCATGTCCACAAGATTAAGTTTATATTCATGCACATAAAAAGAATAGACCACTATATAGATACTCTGGTTTTGTTGGCTGACTTAATATTTGATGTGAATCATGTACAATCAAATAGGCCATAGTAACAACCATGGCAAGATTTGATTGAATAAATTGGCTATGATTGAATTAATTAGAATTAAAGAACGTTCTTAGATTCTAGTTTCAGAAGCACCGGGGCTTCTTGGCAAAGACCTACTTATTTCAAACCATGAAAGCAGCTCTTTTGCCCCTTTCCTGTTTGCCCATTTCTTTTTCCCTCTAAATTTAAAAGAACCTAATTATAGGAATGAGATCACTAGGCAACATTTAACCTTTAACCTAACTCCTGACCTATGCTCTACTGGATGCACACAATATCTTGCCTAAACTGTTGATTCTTTCCCTAGATTAAAAACGTAGGAAACAAGAATTAAGTAGTTAAAATTACTAGCTCTCTACCTCTAGCAGCCCCCTTAGCAATCCTGCAGGCAAACCACAAAAGGACGAGATAAAATCTGAAGAAAGATCATGAGGAGTCAGCCAGCCTGTACGCAATGGGAAATGACACAGAGCTTGATCTCCTGACTTGATGATTCACTGAGACTCTTTCCCCTTTTTCCCTTTAAAAACTGACAGGCTGAGCAGAATCTTTGGAGTTGGTTTTGGGGACATGAGTCAGCCTTCTCCCCAAATTGCTGGTCTTCTGACTAAAGCAACTTTCCTTTCTACCAACACTTGCCTCTCAAGTGTTGGCTTTTGAGTGGTGAGCAGCTGAACCTGAGTTTGGTAACAACTAGAAGAATCTTCACAATTTGGAAGACTGAACAGAGAGAAAATAGACTTTGCTCTTGTAAGCTCTGGATGACTGGGAACAAACACTTAATCCTTCTCCACCTTACGCCTTACCTTTCTCATTGGTAAAATGAGGCATTTGATTAGACTCACTCAATCCTTATTCTTGCTGACCCTCATGCAGCTGATGCTAAACAGGAAGGTTTAAGAAGACAGGTCAGGGCTTCCCTGGTGGTGCAGTGGTTGAGAGCCCGCTTGCTGATGCAGGGGACATGGGTTTGTGCCCCGGTCTGGGAAGATCCCACATGCTGCAGAGCGGCTGGGCCCGTGAGCCATGGCCACTGAGCCTGTGCATCCGGAGCCTGTGCTTCGCAACGGGAGAGGCCACAGCAGTGAGAGGCCCACATACCGCCAAAAAAAAGAAGACAGGTCAGGACATGACAAAGGGAAATCTACTTAAAGAATAATATGGATTGAGATCATCTGTTTTACAGGATATAATTTCCTCATTTTCAGCCTTCTTTACATTACAGAAGCCCTTCCCTTCATTACATCCATTCTCCAGAAGTGCCTTTTTAAACACCTAGATTCCTCACGGCTGGACTACAAGAGGAAAGAGAAGAGGATATCAGAGTGAAGCCAACAACCCACAGACTGTTCAAAAACTAGAGCTAACTCTCCAGATGGTAGGGTAATTCTTGTCCCAAAGAGTTCCAGTGGGAGAAACTTATGGTATAATAGTGTTTTACACATACATACATAATATATACATATAAAATAATAAGATTTGTGCTAAATGGAGCTACTAACCCATTTGAGCCTTGTCAGGCTGGGAAGTAGACTCTAAGGTCTCTTCTGACTAAGTCTGTGATTCTAGAGCCCACAGTGGGTAACACTGTATTTCCAACTCTGACATTGACAACAAGGGCTAATATGTTGGAATTCCTGGTTTCATCTTGGCTGTCTAATTCAAAAGAGAGGAGCACACAAAGGAAGTTCAGTTTTGAGAATCTATCCTAAGAAAGGGTGTTCTAAGCATCTTAAATTTCTTTTCAAAATACTCATCTATAGAACTACCTACTCATTTATTTAATTGAACTCTTCTTGATGCTCTTTCTATTTTCATCCCATAATACTTCGTGGGGTAACAATATTCTCGGGTCTTTGAAGAGTGTTCCTTTCCAGGCTGGGGCTTGCAGTGTTGTGTAGACAGCATTTGACTCTGAAGGCTTGTTGGGCTCTACCTCCCTGCCCCACCGTGCTTCCTGCTTCATTCTATCACAGCCCTCACTACTGGGCATTGCAATTACTTTTTTTAGTAGGTTTGATTTTCATCATAATACTGAGGTTCCTGAAATATCTTATTGCTTTGTTTTTGTATATCAAATAAAAATATAACTCAGGGCTTTCTGTACACAGAGTGTTGAGAAGGTCAATTGCAACCATCATTTGGATGTCTTCTGTAATTCCCAGGAGATGGTAAACTGTCAAGAACATTAAAGGAGGCCCTTCTTCTTCCTTTTTTTTTTTTTTTTTTAGATTTTTTTAAAGTCTTTATTGAATTTGTTACAATATTGCTTGTTTTGTGTTTTCGTTTTTTGGGCTCAAGGCATGTGGGATCTTAGCTCTCTGACCATGAATCGAACCTGCACCCCCTGCATTGGAAGGCAAAATCTTAACCACTGGACCACCAGGGAGGTCCCAAAGGAGGCCCTTCTGATCTTTTGTCCACAGGCCACAATATTCCTTTAGGCAGGACTCTGCAGTGTCTGCTCCAGTCTTGAGCTCTAGGTCTTTACAGGTGCAAATTTAATAACTTTGCAGAGGAAAAGGACAAAGAGTGATCTCCCATAATGCTGATCAGCTATTTCTTAATTTTCCAGTTTTAGACATTTCCTTCATTCTAGGAATTTAGCTCTCATTTTCCCTATATGCATGTGTAAACACACACACACACACACACACACACATACACACAGACTAACCTTTCCCTCTCTTTATCTCTCCAATGTAGTTATACAGCAATAATTGATCTACTATGTATTTAGTATTTATCAGACTGATTTGTGTAAATGTTATTCATAGCTTATTAGTTTTCCCTTCTGAAATTTTTTGTTTTCTCTCAAGTTAATAATGGCCTTACAATGAATCTGCTTAATTTTCTATGCACTCATCAAAAATTCCTTTCCGAACCCCATGGGAATCTCAACACATCCATCAGTTGTTTCTCTGTTGGAAACCCTCTTCCACAGCTCTGAGTTTCAGCTTTCTCTTGACGTGGTGTTTTCTGAGCCTGCTGCAAAACCATCCCCCCCGCCCCCCCATGTCTCTTCCCATGATCCTGGGAATCCCTTCCCTACTCTGCTGTGCTAAATTCACTCTCTGCAGAATCTCATGTCTCCCAGCTTCTAATCATACTCCATTTTTGTTGAGAATCACATCCTTCTGAGAAAGGAGCTATGATAAGGGGGATTTTTGAGAGATAGTAAATGGCTGAGAATGTCTTTATTCTTGCACCACATTTGAATAATCTTGTGTTGGATATAGAACCCTGGGATGGAGGTAATTTTCCCTCTGAATTTAAAGTTGCTCTTTCGTCACCTGGCTTCCAGTACTGCTGTTGAGAAGTGTGATGTCATTCTGATTCCTAACGTTCTGTAAGTGCATTGGTTTCTCTCTTTGGAAGATTTTTGGATCCTCTTTTTATCTCCAGTATTCTGAAATTTCATTCTAATATGCTTTGATCCAGGTCTCTTTTTTTAAATTCTTAGTATTGTCTTTAAAATCTGGGAAATTTTCTTATGTTATTTTCATGGTTTCCTCCCCTCATTCTCCTCGATTCTCTCTCTGGAACTTGCCTCTGCTTTTTACACTTTCTTTGTCTCTTTGTTCTACTTTCTGTGGGATAGCTTCAACTTTACCTTCCAACTGTTTTATTGACTTTTTAATCTGTCTAGTATCATTTTTTTTTATTTTCAGGGGTTCTTTCAATTCTGAATATTCCTTTAAAATCCTTTCATGGGTATAATATCTTGCCCTACCTTTCTAAGGACTTAATATTAATTGCTGTGTTGTTGTAAATTTTCTTCTATTTACTGCCTTGTTTCCTTTTCCTCCGGGATTCTTTTTAATTGTTTATTTAAGTGCCTATTTTTCTTATTAGATGTCAGATGATCCTCAGTTGTCTGTTCATATTTGGAAGTGAGGCATTAAAAAGCTGCCTGGGATCTGTGTGTATGGGCAAGTTTACCAAATAAGGGATTTCACTATAGAATGACAGGACTTGGACCTGGCCATTATCAGGGACCTCTCGCCCCAACTATTTGTATCTGCAGATTTTATTTTCTTGGGCTACCTAGTTTCTACCCAGAGAATACTCCAATGTCCCATCAGGAGCTATAAACTTGCCTGCGAGCATTCTTAGCACAGCTGGAGGCTGAGAATTTCATAGTTGAATAATGTAGATTCCCACTCAATCTACATTTTTCTATTTTTATAGTGCCCCTATCTTTCCATATCTTATGTATCAGATCCCAGAGTCTACAGTCCATCTGGTTTAACCTCTGCTTAGAGTAAACCTCCAGTTTTCTACCAGTGGAGCAGGACAGTTCCTACTTAGAGAAAAGATCTGGGCTCTTCCTGCTTCCATGAAGACTTTCAACTACACATCCTGCTCTCAGCTCCTCGCATTCCCTGCCTTCAGTGCTACCTGATGCCCTGAATTCCTTTCCAGGATTCTATAACATGCATCTGTTTTCTCCTTATCTTTACCCCAGCAGGCACTTAAGGTTCAGCTTTCTCAGTCACACAACCCAGTTACCAACAGTAAGTCTGCTTTTCAGCTTTTAAAGATGCATTGATATCTCCCATTTGCTTTAGTCACCTCTCTCATCCTCTTGGACTCCATGGTTTTATGCTTTTTTATCCCTTTACTGTTACTTTAGTTAGACTTGGAAAAGAAATGATATAAATACATGTATTTGATTTGTCCCATTCAAGTTGAAACTTGCAGAAATATCATTTTTAATGGTTCCATAATGTTCATGAATAGATGCCTTATGTTTCCATAACCATATCCAGTTGTTGGACAGTTAAGTTGGTGCCCAATTTTTCACCACCACTAAAAAGAGCACAACAGTGAATCTCTATGCATAAAGTTCGTTCTACCTTTGAAATTATTATTTTTAAGATAGATTTCTGGAAAAAATAATTAATGATCAAATTCAAAGGTTTCTATGATTTCTTACAAAATAGTTTCATCAGGGAACATACCCACCGGTGGAGCAGGAGAGTGTCTGTCTCACTAGCATGACCCTTGCAAATTGTTCCTCTTATTTTAAATCAAGGTCATATTAGAAAAGAGGGTTTTTCTTTGTATCTTTAAAAGCAAGACTTCCCTCCATGGAAGGAATCAAAGTGGAATCTTGAAGGGAACAGCAGGAAGAATTACCTGAGCGGCATCCAAGCTGCCTTAAGGGACAGGCATCCTGAAATCAACAATGTACAGAAAAAAAATACTGTTCTGGAAAGAAGAAGGAGTTAGTTTTTCTTCACTTCTTTACTTCCTAATCAAGGTGACATGCTGTTTAGGAAAGCAGATGCACTGTTTGGAGAGTTATTACAGGGTTTCCTGAATTTTGAAGTGATGTCTAGAGGAGCCTAAAAAGACAGAAGCCTAAGTACCAGGAAAGCACAGGGTGAGGTGGGCAGAGCAGCAAGACGATGGATTTGGGAGCCAGAGAGACGTGAGTGACAATATGTTCCACCTCTGCCTCCTGGGACTCAGTTTCCTCATCTGTGCAATGGGAATACTGACATTCTCTGTGCAGGATTGTTATAAGACGTAAGAGAGAGAATGTAGGTGAAGGCTTCTTGCTCGGATTTCACTTGTGAAGCTGAATGATGTCTTTAGCGCCTTTCCTCTCCCTCCAAAAGGATGCTTAGATTTGCAAAAAAAAAAAAAAAAAAAAAAAAGCCAGAAACCCCACTTGTTCTTCTTTTACATCAGAGCTTAGAATATAAATATCATTGATCCAGTGATTTTTTTCAATTTTAAAAAACTCCAAACTATAATAAGCTAATATATTAAAGGGTTTGTGTTTTCTTTCCCCTCTCCTGCTAAGAGGGAAAAGATTTTACCTATAAACTCAAGATTTGCCCTCAGGTTTAGATGCTCTCAGGTTATCATGTGTTGCTGAGTTTGTTAGTTGGCTACCCCTATTTGTTTTCTGTTTTGTATCATTTTGATATATACAATGAATGAAGCAACAAGGCAAAACACGATGGCAAGCTGGTGTTTCCTCTCAATCATTCAGAAAACCCCAAGGTTGGTGAGCCAAGGGTGTTGGTAAAAGCTAGAACATATATGGCTTAAATCAGATGTGGCCTTAAAAACCTCCTATTAAATTTCAAGTGAGTTATTTTAAAAGTAAACTGTAAGTCTACTATAGCAGAGAAGGCAGTATTTTATCAGGAAGCTTCTGGTAGACACCCAGATCACTCAAGCACAGTGAGGAAACTTGAAATATATATGGCCAGATTAGATACTATCACAGCCATAAAGATAATGGTGCATTTCCAAGACTAGCCATACTCCATGGACACCCAGGGGTTAACAGAGCTGGATGTGAAGGAAGCTATTAAGAAAGACAATTTATATGAGCAGTAAAAGACACTAACTCCTGGCATGTGGTATGATAGATGGGCTTGTTGGAAGATTTATATGACTAATCCTGAACTGAGGTATAATATTCAACTGCTTTGCCAGCTATGGTCTACTCAACAGTAAACTTTTTGCAAAATCAAGATAAAATTTATATGTACATTTCACATTTATGCTAATTTCTATGGTAGTGTATCTTGTATAGTGGCCTCTTAGCGAAAATTAACAGAAAATTCAGGAGGATTTGTCTCATTAAAGCAATAAATAGAGTAAGTACTCCTCATCTACTGCTTTCCCATACCCCTGCATCCTCTTAGTGGGCAAAACTCCCAGGAAAGGGTTTGTTTTTTATTGAATTAATTTATTTTTTATTGAAGTATAGTTGACTTACAATGTTGTGTTAGTTTCAGGTGTACAGCAAAGTGATTCAGTTATATATATACATATATATGTGTGTGTATATATATTCTTTTTCAAATTCTTATCCCATATAGGTTATTACAAAATATTACAAAATAGAGTTCCCTGTGCTATACAGTAGGTCCTTTTTGTTTATCTATTTTATACATAGTAGTGTATATATGTCAATCCCAAACTACTAGTTTATCCCTCCTTCCTCACTTCTCCTGTTTGATAACCTTAAGTTTGTTTTCTTTGTCCTTCAGGGGAAGGGGTTTTGTAAAATCTTTCTACACAGCTTTACGTGTAGGTTCCTATATATGGGCATAAAATGAGTAAGATGGCCATGGCAAGAGGGTGGGAGGAGAAAGGATGTGAGAGAGGGAAGGAGGGAGAGAGTGATGATGGGAGGTATGGAGGGAGGGAAAGGGGAAAGAAAGAAAAAAAGAAAGACTTATCCACTAACATATAGCCAGAAATGTCTGCTGCTATCTCCCAGACCCTTGAAATCTTAATAAGGGTGGAACATTTCTTTTGTAATCTATAAAAATTGCAAAGCTTTCTGATAATATTTCAAGACTTTGAGGGACCAATTTCCTTCCTGTGGCTTTCTCTGCCTTTAACATCTAGCCTCTGCATCTTCATCCAGAGGTGAAATGTGAATTCTTGCTCCACTGCAGCAGTGCTGACCACAACAAAAACTCACACAGAGTGTGAGTGCATGTGGATCGTACACATTATTGAGTATTTGGAAGGGAGCCGGGGAAGAAGGAGAATGGGTTTGCATCATGGAAAAACAAACAATTTAAAATTGAACATTAGAACAATTTTCTTTTTTAAATCTCCTTTGGCCGTTTCAGCGCCACAGAATTGTCCCTGTTCACCCCACTGCCTGCCAAGGCACTCACTGGCTTCTGTTTTGTTTTTCTCCCTTCTCACAATCCTTCGGCCCATGCTTAGATATTTCACTGCTGCATATGACTACCCTGTCCTCTCCATCCCTGACTTGCAAAAGTGGCCTGAGGCCCGGCTTACACATCCAAACCCGTCATATCAGACAAAGTCCTTGCTTCCCTGGAGGCAGATGCCCCACAAAATATTATGCTCTTCCCAGCCCAGTGAGATAGCCGGCCTGGCTGGCTGATATCCAGTCTCAGCAAAGCCAACAAGCCACACATAACAGCCCCACTCCACCCAAAACACTGACGGGTAGCTGCTGGCTCCATTCCCTGGCTTCTCTGTTACCCATGCTTTCTCACCCTGTCTTGCCCCTCAGCCCCAGGGCACCAGTCTCCTCCTTCACACTCATGGACCATCTTTCTCCTATGAACATAAACCCCATGACCTCAGGCCATCCAGTCCAGTCTCGGTGTCCCTTGTAAACACATTCCAGCTGCGAAAATCAACTAGGCTTAATTCTAAATGTGCAGCTCTTAAAGAACTTTAAGGATGATCAGATTCACAGTCTATTCCCATGCTTTTTTTTTTTTTTTTTTTTTGTCTGTATTGGGTCTTTGTTGCTGCACATGGGCTTTCTCAAGTTGTGGCGACTGGGGGCTACTCTTCGTTGCTGTGCACAGGCTTCTCATTGCAGTGGGTTCTCTTGTTGCAGAGCATGGGCTCTAGGCACACGGGCTTCAGTAGCTGTGGCACCCGGGCTCAGTACTTGTGGCTCGTGGGCTCCAGAGCGCAAGCTCAGTAGTTGTGGCACCTGGGCTTAGTTGCTCTGCAGCATGTGGGATCTTCCTGGACCAGGGCTCAAACCCATGTCCCCTGCATTGGCAAGCGGATTCTTAACCACTGCACCACCAGGGAAGCGCTTCCCATGCTTCTTAAAATGATTTTTCCTTCTTTTTTTACCTCTCCAGGACTCTCCCACCCCACTTTACCTGTATCTGTATCTACAACCCTCAGGTTAGCTCTCTGTTCAAGTACATTCAAAGTCCAAAGCTCCGCAGCCCTTTTCTTCACCTTGTTTCCCTCCTGTGACTCAGATTTCTTTGTTTCTAAGCATTTTTCCACCTCTACCACCCCAAATCCCAGCAACTCAGCAGGCAGCAAGAACTCTTCCAAAAAGGTGGAGGGGGGAGAAATGGGATGCTTACCCATTGCCCATTGCGTTTTTGTCTTCAGCCTCTTTTATCTCTTAGTCTCAGAGGCTTGACCTCTTCTCTTAGCCCAACATCAAGGCTCTATGCCCTTCACAAAATCCATTAAACTAAGGTTCAAATCATTAGCAAAAGAACATTTCCCTTTCATTTTCTGAATTTAGAGAAGATGGGTCATTTTGAAATACAATGTCCTATCTTGTCATGCAGAAGAAATGTGGTGAGGGATTGAGGGAGAAGGCAAATCTCTTGTTTATATGATTTTCCACTGGTAAGAATCCTCACATTTGGCAGAAGATTAGGACCATTCATAGGCGCTCTGAATCCTTGGGCAAGGGCTTCCTAACAACTACAAATTGCTCTTCAGGGTGTGTCCTGGCTACATGGGCAGGCCCAGAACATAAGAGCATGCTATAGAAGCTTAGCAATGGAAAGATAAAGTCTTCCTAGGGTGGTAAAGGGATGAAAGAGAGACAAAAGGACATCCTAGAAGAAGGCACAGTTGAGCTGGTTCTTGAAGGATGAGATTACCAGGTAATAAAACTTGGGACCAGGTTACTGCTTAGAAAGGTAATTTGGGGGGAGAGGGGTATATGGGGAAAACAGATCCCACAGGATGGCTCACAGGTCCCACATGTACTATGTGGATTTTCGTGGGCTTCGTACGTCCCTGGACATTTGTCTGCTCCTGTCAATAAAGCCCTTGGGGAAGGCAGCTCAGGAGTCACCCTTATCTGGTCCCTCATGGTTCTCCCTGCCTATTTTTAGCAAAAATGTGCCCATGTGATGAAAATATGGAGAACTTTGATAGGCGAGTGTGTCAACCGAATGTGGTCCATCAAGTTTGCTTTTGTAAATCTTATTAGAATCAGTAGTGTTGATTTTAGAAATGGAAGGGGATTCAGCATGCATCTGGTCCTACTCTGCCTTCATCTGGCTTTGAAGATGGGCAGACCTTGTTGGAGACTCTACACTCTCACCTCCAGCCATGAGACCCAAGTTAAGTCATCATCTCCCTGAGCCTCAGTTTCATTACCTGTGCAATGAGAACAATAACATGCAATTCACAGTGTACCGTGAAGGGGCTTCCCTGGTGGCGCAGTGGTTGAGAGTCCGCCTGCCGATGCAGGAGACACGGGTTCGTGCCCCGGTCCGGGAAGATCCCACATGCCGCGGAGCAACTAAGCCCGTGAGCCATGGCCGCTGGGCCTGCGCGTCCGGAGCCTGTGCTCCGCAACGGGAGAGGCCACAACAGTGAGAGGCCCGCATACCGCAAAAAAAAAAAAAAAAAAAAAAAAAAAAAAAAACAGTGTACCGTGAAGATTCAATAGGCTAATGGATGTCAATGGCCTAGCACAGTGCCCGGCACAAAAATAGACACTCACAAAAAATGGAGCACATGATCATGATGCTACGGCCTTTTAAAATGTGAGATAACTGAGTGCCCATGAGATAATTCATCTGCTTTCCAATGAATACCCATTTAATCCATTCTTCCTAAAAAAAAATTTTAAAGATGTGTTCTCTAAAGGAAGGGCTGATACAGTGGAAGTCAGTTCTCTGTAATCAGTCTCTTCCACGATGTGGTTCTCTACTCCACAAGCAGAAGCAATGAGGTCTTGGGGCCCAGGACTCTTCCTCCAACTCTGGAACTGTGGCGGTATTGAGGAAATCACGAAGCAAGCTGGAACTTTCAAGGATTTTTATTGCAATCTAAAAAGACACAGTGGTCTGCCTGCAAAATCTCTATTGTTGCTTGCAGATAAGAACAGGGTAAAGTTAGACCCAAGTCTTCATGAAACTCCACCGAGAAATACAATCCTCACCTCCTAGAGTTTCTCATGTAGAAAAGCCCTGTGAGCCCTCAAGGAGTGAGGAAGGGGGAAAGAAACTGATGTAGTAACGGGATCTTGCAGGGAATTGAACCTGATCCTGTGTCTTTCAACATCTCTCCAGGTCTACCAAAGGCTCTCACAACCTTTCAACCCCAGGCTGGGCTGTATTTTATTAAATGAAATGTATCCATCTCTCCATCACCCCCCGGGCTGTACCCAGCGGCATGCTGCGTGAGACTGAGGCCCTTCCTGAGCCTTCTTCCCAGGGAGACTCTTCATGAGGCAATACCAAGAGGGCAGCACAGAAATCACTGTGATGTGTGTTTTATTTGGTCATTTGCACACTGTCTTGTTTCATAAGGGATTTAAAGCAGGTTTCAGCAATAATAATAATAAGTAAACAAACAAAAGAACACACTACCATGGCCAAAATAGTTTCTATAGAAATAAGAATTGAACATTGAGACCAGCAAAAATGTAAATAGAAGAATTCAAGATGGGGGAGGGAAGGGATCATCATAGGCCATAGACACCACCACAGTCATCCCAGAAGCAACTGCAAAAGTCAGGGTGTGTGGTCACCCCTTCCAGTGGGCACCCTTTTTCCTCTCTGACTCTGCCTGCTGCTTTCTCTTGCCTTTGGTAGCTGGCAGCAGACACTGAAGTGTGGACAGGGGCCGTGGATGCTCCGCCCTCTTGTGACTCAGTGTGTGGCTTGAGGTAAGTTGCTTGCCCTCTCTGGGCTTCAGCCTCCTCATCTGTGAATCGAGAGAAAAGATTAAAAGAGGGGAGAGACTTCCCTGGTGGCACAGTGGTTAAGAATCCACCGGCCAATGCAGGGGACGCGGGTTCAAGCCCTGGTCCGGGAAGATCCCACATGCCACGGAGCAACTAAGCTTGTGTGCCACAACTGCTGAACCTGCGCTCTAGAGCCCGTGCAATGCAACTACTTAGCCAGCATGCTGCAACTACTGAAACCCGGGCACCTAGAGCCCGCACTCCACAACAAGAGAAGCCCCTGCTCACTGCAACTAGAGAAAGCCCGCGCACAGCAACGAAGACCCAGTGCAACAAAAAAATAAATAAATAAATTTTTTTGAATAAAAGAGGGGAAAATGTCCTAACCCTTTTCCCCTCCCAACAGACACAGGAGAGGAAGAATGAAAGGGCCTCCGCCTTCCTTCTCCACCCCTCACAGGAGGCCGGGGCAGCAGGTGTGGAGTTCCGGGCTTCCCGCTAAAGGAGGGGCAAGAACAAGGGTGGGCTGGCCGAGCTAACAGCCCACTTGTGCTTCAGGCCCTGCCTTTTTATTCTAAGAAGGATGGCGGGGAGCAGCGCTGCCCAATAGAAATTATGAGAGTCACGTAGGAATTTTAATTTTTCTAGTAAACAAACACTTAAAAGAGTAAGAAGAAACCAGTGAAATTAATTTTAATAACATTTACTTAACCTAATATATCTAAAATATTATTTCACCATGGGATCAATATAAAAATTATTACTGATATATTTTACATTTCTCTGGTACCAAGTCTTCAAAATATGGTGTGTATTTTACACTTAGAGCACATGGCAATTGAGACTGGCCGTATTTCAGGGGATCAATAGAGTAGCCACCTGGGGCTGGTGGCCACCATACTGAGTGAAGGCTTCTGTGCTCTAAGGGACAAAGGAGGAACAGTGTCTTGTTACCGGGGATCTGGGGCCCCCAGGACAAGGGGAGGACACAAGCTTTGAGGACGTACCAGGGGTGGAAGCTGGGGTCCACTCTGAGATATGACTCCAGAGACAGGGAGATGGAGGTGATTCCAGGGGACTGAGAGTCCCTGAAGTACGAAATCAATCCAGTTGAGGCATGTCTCTGAGGTCCACTGGGAATGGAGGTACCTGAAAGGATATTGAAGGAGCAGCTTCTGACCCCTGCTTTATGTAGCAAAGGAGCATGACCAGCACGGGCTGATGCCTTAAATCACCAACATGCACACACACAGTATTACAGTGTGCAGAAGGCCCAGAGCAAGGCCCATCCAATGGCTATTATTGGGCTTCTCGTGGACCTTGGTGTACAGGGACTGAGCCAGAGTTGATTCGATTTAGACAAATTTAGAAATGTGACATTTTGTCCACCTCAAAGTTATAGGGTAATTTACATATGTTGTATAGGTCTTAAAGTCCTGTCCCACATTTTTTTTTCTTTTCATCCACAAAACAGAAAGCTGGATGTTGACACAGATCTAGGAATCATATTCACAGGGTTCATTCTCATCTGATGTGGACATCAAGTCCTGCCCTGCCTCCCCTCAGGAAATCACCTAGGATTTGTCCAGACACCAAAAGCTTTACGGGCAATTCTCACTCAGAAGTCTGCCTTCCAATGGCTCCATCTTCTTCCTGCTGCTTTTATCTCATACAAGATGAAGAGAGTGGAGCCACACACAGAGCAAGGGGTCCTCAAAGACTCACAGAGAAACGGCCATGATCCCGAATTCCCTCCCCTCCACCAGCCACCTACTGCGGTGGCTGCCATCTGTGTAGAGGGAACAGTTCAGGCAAAATCATTCCTCCATTGTAGCCAGAGAACTGGTCCTAAAACCCTGTAGGGAATTCTCTCCACTGGGGAATTCTCTCCTGGGAACCCCCAGGGAATGCTGAAATTCCTTGATATTGACCCCTTTAGCTTAGGGCTTAGAATAGTGGTTTTCAGACCTGGAGCCCCAGATCATTGTACATCAGGGCCCAAGATGCCCGAACATGAGAGCAGGGCTGCACAAACTGGACTGTCCGTGAAGATCTCCTGTCCCATGAACATGCAGCAGGCCCAGGGTGGATGCAAGATTCTGCACCTGTGACAGTGTCTTAGCAATTCTGATGCCACTCTTTGAGTAGCAAGGAAGTCAAGTGCATCCCATGGAATAAAGAATTTGTCACCTCATCTCTCTTTATAGTCCAAGCTCCACTACTTCACATCAGGACCCAGTTGTGCCTTTGACCTTGAATGTGTCAGAGTGATTCTGCCCAGGGACAGGGTTGGAGAAGGTTGGTAAATTTAGTAGCTTTACTGTAGACCTCAGTGGGTCACAGCTGGAGGTCACATCCATAGGACACTTGCCATCCCACTGGCTCCACCCACTGACTTTTCTATCATCATTTTGCCCTACCACCCCACAGACTCCTGGGTCACAGCTGAGGTCTTCTCTGGTTTTATGCAAAACAACTCCACCCACGTTCAGACTCACTTTGAGGTCTGCCTTTCTAACCCATGAACTTTCCTGAAGTCCTTCCTAAGAGAAGGTCTGGTCAATGATATTCTCTATCTTGTATGTAAAGCAGAGGTGTTCTTATGGAAAGAGAAAAAGAGGGGGAAATGTGTGGATGTGCTGAGCCTCCTGTAACACCAGTGGCTCTGAGTTGACTCTGCAGAGCCCCCTAGAGGTGGAGAATGCTTAATACCTACCTCGGATGGTGCCAGCCTCTGGTCTAAATACTCCCTACCTGGGCTGCATTATAACTTCCATGAATTCTAAATACTTTACCTTCATGTTCCCCTTCCTTCATAAAAAGTAATAATAGTAATAATAATATAAAATTATATTTTATGACTGCATTGGTATAAACATGAATATGTTAATATCATGTATTAAATACTTACTTCCCCCTAAAAGTTCATTTTTTTTTTCCTTCTGGTTTTACAAGAAATTAAAACATTATGTTGGACCCCTAATATTTAAGACTGTGTCCCCTGGGCAGGTGCCTACAATATCAAATGGTAAAGTTGGCCCTGCTTCAGACATATACATATATTTAATACTCTTAACAACCCATTTTACAGGTGAGGAAGGAGAGCAGAGAGAGACTGTTACCTGACCTGTCACACAGTAAGTGATGGAGCTGGATTCAAACCAAGACCACCTGGCCTAGTGCCCTAGTCATAACCACTGTGCACACCACCTCTCTCCTTCAAATGTTTCAGAACAGCTCTTGTGTCCTCATGCCCTTTTATCCAATAAACTCTCCCAATTCTCTCAAACACAGGACTGCATAGCGTCGTGGACACAGAACAGAAATATGGACCAAATTTGGGGTTTTGTTCTATTTTTGCCCCAAATCAGCTGTTTTAATTTTCCTGAATCACTAACTCCCAAAGAGTCTTGGTTGTTCTATCTACCAAATTGGCACAGTGATGCCTGCCATAGTAATAATACTTACAGGGTCATGGCACAGATCATAGTGGATATGGAATGTTGGCAAATATTCCTAGCCATTATCACTGTTAATAAATGTTAGTTGAATTGAATGTCATGCTAGGTGATTTGCAAGACATACTAATAACAGTAAGTGTACTAGTGAAAACTGCCGTTGATCCAGCACCTACTCTGAGCCACACGTAACACTGCTCATATGACCAACATTCTCTCTTTAATCTTCACAACTGCCCAATCAGGTGTATACATCACATTTATCCCCCTGGCATCACAGGTTAAGAAATGAAAGTCCCTAGAGGTTAAGGAAAGCTTATTCGAAGACACACAGTCAACACCAGGGCCAAAATTTAAACGCAAGGCTGTGCCCTCAGATCTCTTCACTAAACCCCACACTGTGTTAGGACAGTATTTTTATTTCATAAATTGAATATCTAACTTCCACGTAGGGCCTGCAAGACACAGCCCTGTGTGCTTTCCATGAAATGAACTCACACCAGCCCAGGAGCAAAGTCCTGTTATCGTGCCCAAAGGAAAGTGAAACACAGATATGGAAGAAACTCACTGTCTTAAGTCAGGCTCCCCAACAAGAGACACTGCAAGGGATGATTCAAGTGCAAGTGATTTACGACGGACTGCTTTTCAGAGAGCCAGAAGAGGGTGGGGAAAGTAGGGCAGGGCAGGAGTGGAAGATAAGCAAAATGTAAGAAATCAGGCAAAGTCTGGAGGGAACAGCATCTGCCTGATCTTGCACTTACACTCTGGGTTGCAAGTGAACTCAGAGATGTGCCAACCCAAGACAAGAGAGCCAGGCCTTCATACTCCTTTGTCATTGGCTAGGGGTCATTCTATGGGGTCTACAGTGAAGGGATTCAAGGGGATTAGGACAGAGCACCGACATTGCCCCGTCACTTGTCAGAGACACAGCTCTGAGCATGGAGCTGGGATTTGAACCCAGCCAGCCTAGCTCCAGCATATATTACCTTAACCACTATTAAACTTCCTTTTAAGGAATAAAGGGAGAAAAACTCTTAGAGGAAAACATAGGCAGAACACTCTAGGACATAAATCACAGCAAGATCCTTTTTGACTCACCTCCTAGAGAAATGGAAATAAAAACAAAAATTAAAAAATGGGATGTAATGAAAGTTAAAAGCTTTTGCGCAGCAAAGGAAACCATAAATAAGACGAAAAGACAACCCTCAGAATGGGAGAAAATATTTGCAAACAAAGCAACTGGCAAAGGATCAATTTCTAAAATTTACAAGCAGCTCATGCAGTTCAATATAAAAAATACAAAAAACCCAGTCCAAAAATGGGCAGAAGACCTAAATAGACATTTCTACAAAGAAGATATACAGATTGCCAACAAACACATGAAAGGATGCTCAACATCACTAATCATTAGAGAAATGCAAATCAAAACTGCAATGAGGTATCACCTCACACCAGTCAGAATGGCCATAATCAAAAAATCTACAAACAATAAATGCTAGAGAGGGTGTGGAGAAAAGGGGACCCTCTTGCACTGTTGGTGGGAATGTAAATTGATACAGCCACTATGGAGAACAGTATGGAGGTTCCTTAAAAAACTAAAAATAGAACTACCATACGACCCAGCAATCCCATTACTAGTCATATACCCTTGAGAAAACCATAATTTAGAAAGAGTCATGTATCACAATGTTCATTGCAGCTCTATTTACAATAGCCAGGACATGGAAGCAACCTAAGTGTCCATGGACAGATGAATGGATAAAGAAGATGTGGCACATATATACAATGGAATATTACTCAGCCATAAAAAGAAACGAAATTGAGTTATTTGTAGTGAGGTGGATGGACCTAGAGTCTGTCATGCAGAGTGAAGTAAGTCAGAAAGAGAAAAACAAATACCATATGCTAACACATATATATGGAATCCAAAAAATAAAAAATAAAATGGCTCTGAAGAACCTAGGGGCAAGACAGGAATAAAGACAAAGCTGAAGAGAATGGACTTGAGGACACAGGGAGGGGGAAGGGTAAGCTGGGACAAAGGGAGGGGTGGCATGGACATATATACACTACCAAATGTAAAACAGATAGCTAGTGGGAAGCAGCTGCATCACAAAGGGAGATCAGCTCGGTGCTTTGTGACTGCCTAGAGGAGTGGGATAGGGAGGGTGGGAGGGAGACACAAGAGGGAGGGGATATGGGGATATATGTATACGTATAGCTAATTCACTTTGTTATACAGCAGAAACTAACACAACATTGTAAAGCAATTATACTCCAATAAAGATGTGAAAATAAAAGGAATAAAGGGAGATAGCAATAGGATGGGTAAACAACAAGGTCCTACTGTATAGCACAGGGAACTATATTCAATATCCTATAATAAACCATAATGGAAAAGAATATGAAGAAAAAAATATATATGTATAAATGAGTCACTTGGCAGTACAGCAGAAATTAACACAACATTGTAAATCAACTGTACTTCAATAAAATAAATTTTTAAAGAAAAGAATAAAGGGGGACCAAAAAGAAGTAACACCAACAACTTCGTACCATGGGCTGTCCTGCCTCAATGCCCCACATGCTTGTCCTGTTATTCTGAGCTCATTAATTTAAAAAAAAAAAATGAATTAATCAAATCACACAAAACTAAAGAGCTCTGAAGGGAAAAAAAGACTTCTAATTTATTTATGCAGATTATATGTTTCTGCATCTGCCAGCACAGAGCCAGCAGACGTAAGCGGTTATTCAAATGCACCCACATTTTAGAGTTGTTACAATACCTGCAACTTACAAGATGAACATAATTATCCTATTTTTACAAACTCTAGTATGATCTCAATCAGTGTCAGTGAGTTTTGATTGAATTTGCTGCTGATTAGAGTTGATCGTCTCTTTGAACAACAAGAAATTATGTCTCATTCAGTTCATTAGCAAGACTAGCGCTTAGCTTACAAGCCATAGCACCAGTGATACTTATCAATGATAACTGATTTATAATGTGGACATATTAATTACATAGCTATAGGAAAATTAAAATATTTTACCCTGCCAATTATTATTATGAAAAATAAACAAACCGTAGACCATGGACAAGAAAGTTTAGTTCATGCTGCCAACTTACCTCCCCTTTTGTCCCAGGGAGACTACATCCACTAATGAGGTTATGGCACAGACATACCACAGACAGAGGCCCTAAGAGACTGGCTTGGAAGAGCGAACCCCAAGGGAATCTGAAGGTGACCCTCTGCAGAGTAAGAGGAGGAAGAAGATGGACATGGAAAGAGAAAAGGAAGGTCTCTGTCTCATCTGGAAACAAAAGAATGTGCATGGAGATGGCATAGGAGAACTCATACAGTCATGCATTCATTCAACAAACATTTATTGAGCATCTGCTGTGTGTTGGACGCTGGGGTTAAACTACCAACACTTGACTGCTCTCAAGAGCCTACAGCTTAAAGGGAAAGTTTGGCATTACCCATAAAAACATCTAAATACCTACATAAATCTAAGTATTATGAAAGAAAAGCACAGCATGCTATGAGAGGGACTGAGAGTGGGCCCTAGTTTAGATTGGAGGTGGGGATCATGGAAGAAATATTGAAGGAAGTGGCATTTATCCTGACACCTGAGTGATGAGTTAGAGAGGTGAATAGGGGAGAAGTATGAATGATCATGGAAAAGAGTTGGGTGCATTGGAGAAAACAGAAGATGGTCTGAAGTAAAAGACGGTGTTTCATCATGGTGATGTGACGTAGTCCGGGCTAGACTATACAGAGCAGGGCCATCCAATAGAATTTTCTGGGATGATGGCAACATTTATATCTATACTGTCCAGTACAGATGTGGCTATTCAGCACCTAAAATGAAGCCAGTGCCACTGAGAAACTCAACTTATAATTTTAATTAAATTAAATAGGGACTTGTGGCTAGAGGCCACCATATTGAAAAGATCAGGAGCCTTACAGACTTTGATAAGAGCCGCACATTTTATTCAAAGAGCTGTGGGAACCACTGAAGACTTTGTAAGCTCAGGAGGGCCACAGTTCCATATGTTTTTGACAGCTACTCAGTCCTTGGAGCCAGGAAACTCATTTACAAGACCACTCACCCTGGGATAATAGGAATGGGATTTGTCAGATACCTCTGTCAACCAAGGGTAGCATGTTACATTGTGTGCTTATTGATTCAACCTGTTCTTTCAAATCTGTTTGGAGTAAGGAGTGAATATGGCTTAATGCTAACTATAGTGATACAAAGTATAGTGATTCCCAAGTCTAACAAACTACACAAAACAAGATATTTTATGGTGTCCTTAACCTTGACCTAGAGTTGTATTCCTGAGCTGACAGTGGCAGTGGCCTGTGAAGCAGAGAGGAGATATTTTTTTTTTTTTTTTTTTTTTTTTTTTTTTTTTTTTTTTTTTTTTTTTTTTTTTTTTTTTTTTTTTTTTGCGGTATGCGGGCCTCTCACTGTTGTGGCCTCTCCCGTTGCGGAGCACAGGCTCCGAACGCACAGGCTCAGCGGCCATGGCTCACGGGCTTAGTTGCTCCGCGGCATGTGGGATCTTCCCGGACCAGGGCACGAACCCGTGTCTCCTGCATCGGCAGGCGGATTCTCAACCACTGCGCCACCAGGGAAGCCCGAGAGGAGATATTTGACTTTGCCTGCAGATGCAGCCCACAGCCAAGCTTGACCTTGGTTAGAAAGATTGAGAATGCCCTAGGAGAGTGGTTCAGATGACCCAGAATTGAGTCCTCCTGGATATAAATCCAGCCAGTGTCAGTGGGATCCAAGTAACAGGCAACTGAGCCCAAGAGACAGGGCTACCCACCTGGGCCACAATTTCAGCACTGCCATTAGGAGAAACAGGCAAGCTTAATCCAAAGCCCCTACTTCTTTTGGAGAACTACTCCTCCCAGCCCTACCCCAGTTCATAGCTAATAGGCTATCACACTTATATAACATTCCTTATGGGTCAGACACCATTCCAAGCAATGGCAATGATAATTGTATGGACACCATGACAATGAGAGAACAAATGAATATTATACACACATACATACAGATATATACAGGAATACATATATGTAGAGAGTGTGTTTTATGCTTACATATGCATTTTCACTTCATTTATTCTATATACATTTATATTTAGTTCTCATGAGACACATATTACTATTATCCCCATTTTTATCTCCTGTTATCTCCATTATCCCCAATAATAATAATATGGACATTGAGAAAATAAATAAACATTATACATACACACAGTGTTTAGTCCTTACATGTATATTAGATATATATAGGTAAATAGATATAGATAGCACAATGTCCATATTATTTTTAGCATCTCTATTTTCAGATTGGTCACAAGGGGTTAAATAAATTGTCTAAGATCGTGCAGCTAAAAAGTTGTTCCACGGTCTGTGCTCACCTCCTCACACGGCTTCCACAACAGATGCAAAAGGGTACATGAACTCAGCTCACTGGACACAGTATTTGGTCTGAGGGTTGATCTCTAACCCAAGCTGGCCTAATAGTTGGACCGTGGCCCGTGGCTACTAATGGGTCCAGACTATGTGGATATCACCCAAGTTTGGTCCAATCAGAATACTTCCTGAGAGTTTTTGTCTCTCTGGAGGCCATCCTGAGAAGAAGCCAAGCAAGGAGCCATAGATACAATGATGCCAGTCTTCTATAGAAAACAATGGCAAGAGTAATGCCCAAAATCAGAGAGTGGGAAGAGGGAGAGGGAGAATGAGTGAGTCATGGTGGAGTTCAGATCCCTCTGTCTAGTTCCTCAGGTGCCCATATCCGTCCTTCTTTCCCAAGGCCTGGATTTTAACTCTTCCTTTGATTCTGAGAGCAACTTGGGAATCTCAGGCTTGTTCCAGTTGAGTTCACTTCCCTTGTAACCAAAGGTTGCTCATACAGGAAGGTGACTGACTAGCAGAGACCAGCACAGATTTCCACCACCATCCTACAGGCCCAGGGCATGATGCTGAGTGCCGAAAGTAACATTAGTTACGTCTAAATGTTTTTGTCCCCTTGGAGACTCTGAATAGTGATTAAAGTTCCTAGAAATCAGTCACTCAACAGCGTTAGAACATTTAGATATTATCTGAACTCAGTGAATTTCTGCCTTCAGCATTTACTTTGAGCCACTGCCACCAGCAGCACCGGGCAGGAGGTGGGGACCACAGCCCCATTTGCTTTTCCTTGGCTGCTCATCAGTCTGCATTCTCAGTGGCACTCATTGTCCTTTGAACCTTTGTCCACTAGGCACCTAATTAATTTTAATCATTGATAATGACATTTCTGTAATTAAGAGGACACAAATCATCTGGAATAACAAAGGGCAAGATTGGTTATATAGATAGGAATGAAGTAGTGTGAAGTATACATTGATTTTCTGCATTTGGCCCGAGTGTGGCTTTTCTCTGAAGGTTGTCTTCCTTCTAACTAAATTATATTTGATGTTATTATAATTCAGTCATTCATCACACTTTTCCTGAATGTCTACCATATGTTAGGCACTGGGCCTAGGGTTGGGTTGTAAAGATGAAAGAGGCAGCATCACTGTCTTCAAGGAGGTTCATCTAATGATGGATTCAAGCACAGCACAAGACATCATTGATGGCTTACTCAGCATCTAGCCCTTCCTCCTTCTTAACCGACACCTGCTATTGTTCAGTTACCTGCCTTGAGCTGCCCAAAGATCCCAGAATAACTGACCCTATACCAGGCTTGAGGACTTGGCAAGAGGTTTCTAAGGAACCCCCTTTAGCCTTGCCAGTGAGTGGTTAGTGCAGGAACCCAGGCCTGAGCCAGTCAGCACGCGGCCTTCCCAATTAGCAAGACTGACTCAGCAGTAGACACCTGAGCTCCAAGAGGTCAGTGAGATAACGAAGGAAAGTTTGTGGTTTCTTTCCCGCCATTGAATGTACTGAAACCATTACAGCCATCAGGCATCCAACTTGAAGATGAAGCCAGCGCCTAGAGGACAACAGGGCTAAAAGAATCACAGAGTAACAGAGCCAAAGCCTCCAGATCAGGCCAACCCTGAAACCCAACCAGTCTCTGTGTTTCCAGCAGCAAGAGTGTACGCGCTATTTCCTCATTACTCAAGGAAGTTTGAGTTGGTTTCATTCTAATGGATGGAGACAGATGAACAGAAACTCGGAAGGCAATGTAAATACATGCAGAGAGTGCTAAAGGAAATCTCAGGCAGGGTACCCACATATCCTAGCAGGGACGGGGGTTGCATGGACAGGTCAGGGGAAGAGACACCCAAGTGGAGCCTTAAAGGATAAGTAGGAGACAAACTAATGAGGGTAGCGGATAAGGAAGGAAAGCATTTCAGATAGAGGGAAGAGTCAGACAGAAACACAGAAGGAAAACAGCGTGAAGTTCAATACTCCCAAGTCATAGATTATAATGTGGAAGGTAGAAGGTGAGGTTGGAGCCAGATGGTAAAAGATTTGGATGCCATGAAAAGGAGCTTGGACTTAGCCTGTAGATGATAGAGAACCATTGATGCAAAGGAGACAGGCCTGGCATCATCAGATTCTCATTGTAGGTAAGTCCCTCTGGTGCCCATGTAGAGGATGGACTGGCAAGTCTGTCCCAACTTCTCAACTCTATCTTGGCAGTACAAAAGCTGCTAGAGATTATAGGTAAATTAATGGGTGTGGCTGTGTTCCAATAAAACTTTATTTATACAAATAGTCAATGACCTGACTTGCAGATTCTCAGCACCTCGTAATCTCATAAAACGCACAAATCAAAGAGGATCAATCCCCTGCTCATAACCTTCCTGTGATCTCTCATCACACTTGGAATAGAACTCAAACTTCCCAAAGCCTCCCAGGCTCTGAGCAGCCCCTGTCTTCCTTACTGACTTTGCCTCCCGCCACTTCTGCACTTGCTAACTTCTCTCCGGCCACACTGGCCTTCTGCTGCCTTTTGGATACTCCTAGGTTATTCCCATATGAGAATCCCAGCACTAGCTGTTCCCCCTTCATGGAATGTCCTTCCCCCAGAACTTTGCACAGCTCATTCCTTTATATGGCCCATGTCTCAGCTCAAACGTCACTCCCCAGAGACCTCTTTCCCAACCACTCTGTCTAAAATTGTTCCCACTCCTCCTCCAAGTTCTATCCCTTAATACTGATAAATTCTTTTCTTCACAGCACTTATTACCACCTGACATTATATTATGAATTTGCTTGTTTACCGAGTTCTTATCTGTTTCTCTGACTGGAATGTAGCTCCACTAGAGCAAGTCATTTTGTCGTGTTCACTGCTACATCCCCAGCACCTAGGATAATGCCTGGCATGGCATAGACAAAGAGTATGTATCAAAAGGCTGAATGAATAAATTTCTGCCTTATATCCCAGAACAACCCATATTACAGGGACTTTTTATCAGGAGAGACCAAAAGCCTAAGTTTGAAATTGTGACCCTCATTTCCTATACAGAGATCTCCATGCTTCCCGTTTAGGGAGTTCAGCTCTTCTCATGGGCTCTTAGCATCCTATGATACCTCCCATATGCTCAATTTGGGAAAATCTGGGATGCTTTTATACCAGGATGTATCATTTGCAATATCCAGCAAAGTCAAGTATCCAAAATCTCCAAACAAGCCTATAATTAACCTGAAGTCAAAGGGAAATCAACTTATTAGTGTGATAGAGGCGTGAAGCCGAGGGACAGAGGCAAGAAGGATGCAGGTCAAGGAGGGAAAGAGTCCAGTGAGAGGTTGGCCTAATGAGGTTTAAGAATCCCAACAACATCACTGACCATTCATGATGAGGGGAAACTGCTCCCGAGATCATCTAGCCTTCTTGCTTCTTTAGCAATGGTCCCTGAACCAGCAGCATCACATCACCCGGGAGATTGTTAGCAACCCACAGTCTCTGGTCTCAGACTCCAGACCTCCTGGATCTGACTCTGCTTGTCAGCAAATCCCCAGGTGACTCACGTGCACATCCCAAAGTGTCACTTCAGCCCATTCACCTGGCAGCTCAACTTCTGAGGTCTTTTGTCTACCAAGCTTCACCTTGCTCAGAATTATTATAAAAGTCATTTTTTTCCCACATTAAAAAAAACCAAGGAATTTCAGAAAGAAATCAGATCCCTAACTATATTTGAAAACTCCAAAATCTGGCAGCCCTGGTGTGTGCATTCCTCATGGCACCAACTGGGGAGGGGCGAGCAGAGCTTCCCTGTTACCTGGGGCAGGTAAGCTCCAGCTTACGAAGCCCTACAGTTCACATCCAGACTGCTGCAATCATCAATGATACTTGTCTGGACGCCACGGATATTTCTGTTTCCAACCTCTCATCAAGTCCAAAGATCTCCTTTTACAGAGAAGGAAAACAGTCTCAGAAGGGTTAAGCATCTAGGCAAAAGATTCACAGCCAGAATGATGCTCTTTCACTTTATATTATCTGCCTGAGAAATAGGTAACTTTATTGTTACCTGAAAGATGAGAGAACTGAAGGACGTTAAAGAAACTCATTGGCTCTCGTAAAATAAACAAAGGAATAAAAATATACTGATTCTCCAAGGCTGGCAGGAGAGAGGGAGTCTCCTGAAGGAGGAGGGCAGCTAGAGGTAGCCCTGTGCCCTGTACCTCCAAGCAAGGGCTAATCCTTACCTGGAGATTCACTCAGGACCACTTACCTGTCCTCAAGGTAAGGGACATCTTAGGACAGAGAAACCTCCTCAGCAAATGGAGTTCACCCCAAAAGGGAGGATTAGGGTGTGACACTGAGTGAATTGGTGGACACAGAACAATCAGTGATTGACTCAAGCTCATGTGAGTGGCGGAGATAAAAGCCAAGGATGGAATTTCAAATTCCAAGTCCAGATTAGTCTGCTATACCCTATAACCTTGGGTGATTGTTATTCTTCTGGATTTATCCAGTTCCCAATGCTCCAATTTCTCACTTTCAAAGTTAATGACAATACTAATAAAAATAAGTCATTTAATAGTAACAAAAGTAAACCATTCAGAATACTGAAACAAGTTATTCCAATGGGTATGGTGATTTAGAGTTTACATGGAACCTTCACATGCATTATCTCCTCTGAACATCACAGAAGTATGATGACTCTTCCGTTTCACAGATGAGAAAATAACCTGTCCAAGCTCACAGAGTCAATATGTGCTCCAACTGATACTCAAACCCACATCAGTGGACTCTTTAAAAGCTTGTGAAAGCAAAGTAACTGAAAAGGAGACCATGGTGCCCTGTAGACAGCCTGAAGAGAATCGTCAGCTAGACCACAAGCAGTGGCCATATTGAAGAGAGCACAGAGCAGCGATACGGCAGAAATTGACACAACATTGTAAATCAACTATACTTCAATTAAAAATAATCAAAACAAAACAAAATAGCACACACTTAGAGTCAAAAGACCAGAGTTCAAGCCCCAGCTCTGCCACTAACCAGCTGTGTGAACTTTCAGACTTTACTTAACCTCTCTGGGCTTAGGTTCTTCGTGGATTAAATAAGGTTAATAATAGCACTCGCCTTATTCTGAGAGTCAAACAAAATAATGTGTGTAGAAATGCTTAGCCTGATGTCTAGCGCACAGAGTAAATATTCAACAAATGAGAGCAATTATTATACATCAGCCTGGAGGGAAAAATATCTCAATACAATGCCTAGAAAGACCTTAGAGGTTTGTAAACCAAAAATTTAGGTATAGAGAAGAAACGGAGAGAGAGAAATCTTATTCCTCTAATCTAGCAAAAAGAGACTCCAGGGGAAACAGAAATTGTGATGTATAAACAGCTTCAAGATTACAATATAAATTAATCAAGGGAATTTCTTCCTTTCAGAAGATTTAAACTAAGGAGCAATGGCCTGAAGTTACAGAAGGGGAAATTTGAGTTAGATACAGCAAGACAAGAATGTTCTCAGCAGGGAAAGTAAATAGGAAATCACATAGGGTCCTTGGGGTTGGGATGGAGGAATCTTCCCTGGCAGTAATCAGGGAGAAATGAGGGGAAGAGGATAAAACAGGCAAGAATCGCAAAATATCCATCCAGTGGGAGCAGGAGGGGGTGTTTCTACACCTTTAAAGGTATCCATCAAGTAGTCAATAAGCAGTCATTTATGATGACCTATTTCTTGGTGCCCCATAAGGTCTCAGGAGAGATGTAAAAGAAAGACAGGGGGGATGCTGACCTCAGGAAGCTCGCCATCTCTTATAGTGAAAGCAGAGTTCCCAGACACAAGGAAGCAGGGGGAAGGGAGAGGGACTAGTACCATCTAACCTGGGGGACTTCTCCCCCACTTGGATAACAATCAAGTGTTTTCTTCGCTTTCTGTTTCTCTCTTGACAAAACATTTTGACAGCTTTACACTGTCACCAAACAAAATGCACCAAGTAGGTTTTACATTTGATATTATTGATTTCATGCAAACAGTTAAAAGTTCTTTTTTTCCCGTGGGTTATGATGACGTTCCATCATGAGATGTTGCAGTGGGACATTATTTTGGTGGGGCAGGGTGGCAAGGTAGCATAATGAAGGGAGCAGAATATGCCACCCTCAAATATGTCACTTTGGCATATTGATTATTTTGAATTAAAGTTATTTGAGAAACAGCCAGTACAAGAAGGACATTCTGACCCTTCTTTGTCGCTCTGAAAGCAGGAAATAAATCTCCCATGTGAAAAGTACCCTCCCTCTACCAGGGAATTATCACCAGAAATAGGGAATTTAGGTCCAAGAAGGCTGAACAAACAAAGCTTGTTATTTCTTCACTAATTTACTACCCCAAGCCCAAACCCTTCTGTCTTGTCAATTCTTCACAAATTTACTGTTTCTTTGTCTAAAAGGTATAAAAGCTTCCTGCTCTGGTCACTTCTTTTGAGTCTCATATTTTTATGGGGCTCCTGTATGAATGAAGTTAAATTTGCTTTTCTCCTGTTAATCCCTCCTACTTCAATTTAATTATTAGGCCAGCCAAAGAACCTAGAAGAGAAGAAGGGAAAATTTTTCTGCCTCTACAACAGTGAGCCTTTTATGTACAAGAGAAAAATAGGAAAAGTCACAAGACCAAGCTAAGACTGATGCCTAATTCTATGGTAAAAAAAAATTCAACTGAGAGGAAAACCATGGTAGGCTGACGTGGGCAAAGATATCTCCCTAGGATGAAGTGAGATTGAAGTTAGACTTTAACCTGAATCACAATACACTTAAGACAGTGGACAGCCATCATCGGCTACCTATTATCACAGTACTGCTTCGTAACAAAAATCTACCGCAAAACTCAATGGCTTTATCATATTAATAACGCAAATGAGAAAAATCAGAAATGAATATGATAAAGCATAGTACATTGAAAAGAACTGAAATATCTTTACATTTCTAGAATAAATCTCACCTGGTTATGATAAAACAAACAAACAAGCAAACAAAAAAACCTCAGTGGCTTAAAACAATAGCCATGTATTAGTGCTCACAATTCTGTGGGACCACTGGGCGGTGCTGTTGACCTGGACCAGGCTCAGCTGGTCTTTCCCGGGCTTGCTCACGGGCTGTGGTCAGCTAGTGTGTATACGGGGGCCTGGGTGGTCAAGGATGGCCTCAGCGACCACGGCTCCTGTGTCCTTCACACAGTCTCGTCCTTCCATGGGTTTCTCGACTTGTTCTTGTGACTGGGACAGAAGCACCGAGGTCTCCTAAGGCCTGGGCTCAGAACTCAGAGCTTCTCCTGACTACCCCGAACTCCGACACCCTGTTGTTGAAGGAAGAAGATTCTGGTGAAGTGCGTTCCTGGCTCTTCTTTGTCTGGCTCGATCCAGATAATGGATAAAGGATGATTTTGATCGACGTGATAGACTTGGGCTAAAAGAAGGAAGGGGAAGAGACAAAAGAGTGAGAATCTGCAGTACTCCCATTTAGAGAGTTTTATGGGGGATTTAGAGAGAAGCAGAAATTGGGAGCATTTTCAGCCAGCTAAATCTATAAGGCAAAGATGGAAACTCTAGGTTTCAAAATGTTTTTCTGAGAATGAGACTGAGGTCCTCTTTGGAATTCTTAGAGAGACTTTGGTAGAGGTTGAATTGCCTTGCACTTATTCTGGCATTGCTTCGGAATGCTTTGAGTGTAATTCTGTGCAGCCTGGCAGTGGCTTGGTGGGAGAACAGGACAGTGGGGTTCCCTGGGAGCAGGCCCACCATCAGCCTCATGCTACACCCTAATAAACATCTCACAAACACCTTGGTTCAAGTCCAACTAGATGGAACTTAACCAAGGGAATAAATCAATCCCAACTCTAAATGAAGGCTGGAAATGAAACGGCCTTTTTTAGAAAGAGACAGCCAATTCACACAACTGCACATAAATTTTGCCTTCATTTGAAATTGGAAGAAATCTTGCAGATCCTTCTTCCTGATTAAGAATGTCATAAATCCCAGGGATTGGAGGGATAAGCAAACTCTCTCTAGCCTCTAAAGTCTAATGCATTCCAGAACGCATCCACCCCACTCTTAAAAGTCCCCTAATATTTGGTTCCAAGACCTCAAAATATTTGCAGAAAATCACAACTTGATAACTCAAGAATATGTCCAAATTATTTCTGAAAACACATCCTTATTGTGAGACTCTGTTTTCTATGTCTTCGTTGTCTTTAAGCAGGTGTTTATAGAGACTCAAGTAATACACAATTGTTTTCTAATCACATGAGGAAAATGAAATTCCAGGAGTCTGTTGGTCATATCCATGTCTGAAGAACAAGTTCACAAATTAGCAGTCATCCTCATCGTAGCACTAACTCCTTGATGATCTCTATGAATGGGAAAGAGATGGACCAAAGATATGGTGTGGCCTCAGAGGAATGCCTTTTTAGCATGGCAGCCAGTATCAAACAGAAAGCAGAGCCTGTTGTTACATGGGGTCAGAGTCAGAAAGCTGGATTCGTCCTTAAGTCTCACAACCTGGGGGCTGTCCTTACAAGTCAGATCATGTCACACCTCTGCTTAAAATTCTCCAATGGTTGCCTGTGTTCTTAGAGAAAGATTCTGCTTCTGCAGACCAAAAAGGCTGCCCAAACTCAGGTCCCGACTCCCCTCCCTAGCATCGCCTCCATCTAGCCATCCTCTAACTGCCCCCTTACATTCATGTGGAATCTTAAAACCATCAGTAAGGTCTAGTGACTCAAAACAGTCCCAGAAACTACCCGTGGGTCTCTGCATGCTACAAAACCTCTCCAGTTTCTGTGTCTTTGCACATTTTGTTTCCACTGCTTGCAAGGCTCTCTCTGCTGCTCCAGATGGTGAAGGAAATCGACTTATCTCAGAAGCCATCTCCTCAGAAGCCTTGCTTAACCACCCTAGGCAGTCATGTGTCCCTTCTCCCCACCTTCTCGGAGATCTGTGCCCTGTCCATAACACTCGCTTCCTTGACCGGTAAAGCAGGACACTTTCCAGGTATCCACCAGGGAGCGCTGATACAAAGATAATCAACACAGTATGAAATTGATAGAAGTATTTATGTTAGTCCCACATACTCAAGTGAGCGATTAACAAGTATACACCAATTGACCTGGCATCCCCACAGATAATCTGCATCTCTTTAGAGGGGAGACTAGGTACATTCATTCATTTATTCATTCATCAATACATGTTTGTTGAGTATCATCTATCTGCCATCGTATCAATTATCTGCTTCTATTACGACAAATCACTTCAAAACTTAGTGGACTGAAATTTAAAACTTAGAGGTTTCAAACTTCCACATTCATTTGATCAGCATTCTGCAATTTGGGAAGGTCTGGGTTCAACAGTTTGTGTCTGTTCCATGCAGTGCTGGCTGGAGGATGCAAGATCATTTCACATCTACATCCGCTATCTCTGCTTAGATGACCAGAAAGGCTGTGGTCTGGCTGGGTCTCTCTCTTGCCTCATGCTGTCTCAGCCTCCAGAGTCTGTCTCTGCACATGGTACCTCTAGCAGGATGGCCTAGACATGGTCTCTCAGGGTTCCAAGAGGGGGAAGGCAGAAGCCACAAGGCCTCTTAAGCCCTAAGCTCTAAAACTTGCACCATGTCACTTACACTGCATTCCGTTGGTCAAAACAAGTCACATGTTAGGCAGTATTCAAGGAGTGAAGAAACAGACACCACCTCTTGATGGGAGGTAGAAAGGGGTGGGATGAGGGAAAGCATGATTCATTAGGGCCATTATATAAAGACCTAGGACACCCAGGCAGTGGTCGGTGCTGGGAATGCATTGGTGAATAAGACACAGTTCCTGTCCTCAGAGTGGGAGAGGTAATACATGGATTGTAGATGATTAGTAAATGCCAGATTAGGTGTCACACGCATCTGCAGGTTGGGCACCTTTTCACCCTTATTTATACAGCACAACGTTTGCGGAAAAAAAAAAAAAATCAATTCTCCCTGCTAATGAAGGGGTGATGCCATGCGGGGGTGGAAAACATACTTGCTTTGTCTTCCCCAAATAGTAGCTGACTCCATGGAACCTTTAAGACATATATTCTCCATTCAGACTTCTCTCTCCATAGATTCGTCTTCTTCTCTTCTCCCAAAAGGTTTGCATTTACCTTCCTATTATCAGGCATCAGATAAACACACCCCAGGAGAAATCCTTGCTACTTCTCTTGTCCAGCTGCTGTCACATGGGCCATCTGTGGCCACCTTCAGGGATTCATATTTTCACCTGCACATCCCTCTACGACTCCATCCAACTCACTTTATCACAAAAGCCTTTAACAAGGGACCTTTCTCACCAATGAGGAGCTCTTAAACTTTTGGGAATCTGCTCAAAGCTATTCAGCCTGTCTCTAGATAGATGCACATAAGCTTAAGCTTGCATTTTGTTTACAATATCAGAGGGTTCATAGACCTCTAAAATCCAGGTAAGGGACCATTGTACTGATTTTGCTTTTTAATCTCTGCTTCTCCATTGCTCTGCATAATAACTGATACAAAAATGAATCAATCAATCAATTCATCAGTTTTTTAGGACAATACCTAATATCTCTTTCAGTTTTCTCTGGTTGGAGCTGAATGAGGGCCACTTCTTGCTGAAATGTACATTGTCATCTCAGTGGTTAATCAAGAGCAAGGAGGAGAGGATTCCAAAAGTATTCACAGTCAAATCCCTCAAGCCTGCGGCGATGGCCAGGGAGTCTGAGCATTTAGAAGAGGTTTTCTCTTTACAGTAACTCAGCAATCCTTGTCTCAGGCCGAATCGCAGCCTAAGCCTGTGTCAAGAATGGGAGCTTAGCTGCTGGTCACGCAATCGCACGTCCTCTGCCCCCCTGTTTCCAGTCCTGCAGACTTCCACCAAGTTCACAGTGTAGGAGGAGAGTAGAAGGACTGCCAGAAGGAAGACGAAACTGTCAATCACTTTCCAATTCTTTCCTGATGTAAGGGGAGCGAGGAGAGGCTCTGAGCCCTTTTGTAAGTAAGTGAATCAATAGGTCCAATGCAACAGGCTGGATCCAAGAATGTTGTCCTCGTGTGGCCAGGCCTGACAATTTAATTTACCAGTATCTTTTCTCTTCTCTTCCCTTCATCTCCCTGTTCCCCAAGGAATAAAGAAGGCTTTGTGGACTTGATTTCATGAGTCTTCAGAAAATCCTGGGGGACAGACTGAGGACAAGATGCTGAATCCTCTTGTGCCTGGGGAGATTGTGTCTGAGGGAGGGAGAGGCTTGCCAAGGTCAAGGGGTGCTCTGCTTCTAATGCCAAGAGCAGGGCTCTAACCCTAAACCAGCGCTGTCCAAACAGCCAGGCAGGCCATGGAGGGTTCGGAGAGGGGCTTGGGGACAAAGGTGGCACCCAGTGGGTTCTTGGTGGAAGGAGCCTTAATCACCTATGTTCTAACCAGCTATCCCAAACATGGCCATTCCCAAATAACCTAAAGTCTAATAAAATTCCACACCTAACCTATACCGAAAAAAACCTGTATAACATATGTCTAATAAAAACCTATAATAAAAATCTATAACCTGTAATACAATATGCATTACATATAATTATGTTATATGTCACATAATATAACCTATAATAGCCCATAAGAATAATAAGCTACATCTAATAAAAAGTCTAAGTAACCTATATCTAATAAAACTTTGCTATTTAGTTGTAGTTTAAGACCAGGTCTCTGGCCCCCCTTTACAATCAGATTAATGGTCCTAATCTCCTTTTATATTGCCATGCTGAAGCCACTACATTCAGGGCAAGGAGAGGCTGAGGAAAAGGGACTCAGGAGACCCCCCTCTCCCAGAGCTGTTTATGTATTAGAGATCTGTGTGCTACTTCATCTGAAGACAGGGTTTAAGTACTGCCTTCTTAGAAAAAAGATGGAAAACCACTGCTCTTGACTGTCAAAAGAAGACCAAATTTGGCTACATAGCTTATTTGGCAGAAATGATGAAGTTCTTAAATCGCAGCCCTGTTGAGAGGGAGAAAAATTGTCAAGGATTCAGAAATTGGCTGGAAGGGAAGTTTGGGTAACCCTTGTTTAATTCAAGTCACCTTTTGGGCTTCACTAGTATTTCTAAAATTTGCTGATTCAACTATAAAGCCTCCTTACTTAAATGTGCAGCCTATATCAAGATCTTGGTTTTTTTTCTCTCAGATTGAATCTCACAGCATAAATGACCCTGGAAAAGTTTAAAGTTTACTAAGTCTCAGATTCCACATTTGCAGAAAAGAGACAATAATAACTGAATAAATGCCCCAGGGATGGGAAAGCCCTCTTGGTACCATTTTACATGCAGGAGGCTCCCACTTTTTAAAATTTCTGTTAAGAAAGTGAAATTGGTTTTGTTCCATCCTCTACTTCTCACACTTATCAGGGAACTATGATCTCAGTATGCACCTAATGTTTATAGAAGGAATGAATATGCTCAAAGATTACATGTAAGTGATTTAAACACCATACGATGTTTTGGAATGTCTACCTTATTATTCGGTTGTAGAGCATCGATAATCAAGAACTGTTATGTGATCCGTCGGCAAAATGTCACCAGAATGACAGAAGGTGCCAATTAAGTAAAGTAATTTATCAGGAAACATATTGAAAGATTCTAGAACTATGTGCAGAGGGACCATTCTGTTATTCAAATCTACATTTTTACTGGGAAATTTATGTCAGTAAAATGACATAAATTCATTCTCATTAGGCGTAATGAGTTCATCCAACTCAACTAATAATATGCAACATCTGTCAAGGTGACCTTCCAACATGCTCTTTTCAGTGACGTCATAGAACTTGTTGATTTGTGCTTCCCAAGTACACCAGGGGGTCAAGGTCAGCCGACTGGTCAGTGCACAATTACTGTGAGACCCACTTCTCACTTGCTATTGTGGATTGAGCCCTGTTGCTAGAGCTGCATCACCCCAAGTGTTTGCTAAACTAGTCTAGTCCTTCGGGATGTTAGGAGAAATAAAGTAAGGAAGGGGGAAAGGAGGGGAAGGAGGGAAGGAAGGAAGAATGAATTCTCATGATCCTTTATGTTTGGCAGACAGAATGAAATCTTTATTGCAAAACTTCTCAGAGCCTTTACATTATAACTCTGCATTATGACTTTCCAAGTGGAAGATTGGATAGTCAGTGTTTACTATCCGTTTGCATGACATATTGGAAAGAATGATGTTCATGAAGATCACTCAGGAGAACACCAGATAAAATACTCCAGCCCTGCTCCCTTTTCACTGAGTATGACTCATGTCAATGTTCTTTGCTTGGGTTCCATCCAATCCTTCAGCTGTCCTCGCAGTAAATACTTTAGGCATCACGATTAGAATGCTGCACAAAGTGACTTTACTGCCCATCCTAGCTTCCTCGGAGTCCTTCAAACCACCATTGGCAGGTCCCTTCAGGACACTGCAGTGAGCTGGCACCAGCCCTCGGTTCCCAGGTAGAGTTCCCAAGTGGAGGAAGACCTGAGGGAGACTGTTTGAGTCCCATCTTTAGGCAGAGCCAAGGTTAAGCTCGGGTGTCTTGCTCAGACATCACTTACCAAGTTCAAGGAGCATTAGCAGTAGACAAAGCCAATGGCTCCAAGCCCGTATACCCGCAAAGGATGAGCAAGGGACAAGAACAAAAAACATGGTGGAAGCCAAAGAAATGGGTCCAAGGCATTGCTGAGAATGTACCTGGGGACATAGTGTGAGTGAAGGAGTCAGCATGTTTTGAAAGCCAAGGTCCTGAACAGACTCTAAACGAGGCAGGCTGTGTGTCGGGGAGCCCGGGCTCACAGGCTAGTGGCATCTGGAATAGCTCTTGCTGTCATAGTCCTGGAATCAACAAGTCTGAAGTGAGCCTTTTACCCCTGGAAGCCCACAGACACCTAATCACAACTATGTCTGCCTTAACTTCCAACTGGACTCCTGATAAAGCACTTAAAGATACTGGAGGATGTTGAGCTGCCTGCTTCCTGCCAGACCCTCTCCCTAACCATGACTTTGCTTCTGTGCCCCAGCTGTCAGAGGGGTCTTGTGTCAAAACAGAAAGAGCATGCAGAACAAGAATACTGCTACCCTCCTGAGGATGCCAACATCCCAGCTGCCTGGAGGTTCCTGACAGGGCAGGGTGGGGTGGGGGGGTGAGCAAGAGACGATCCCAACAGGAAAATGAGGTCTCAATCTGCAAGAGGTTTCGTCTGCTTCTTGCTCCTCTTAACTTCCACCTCTATCACTTAACAGTAGTATGTGAGCCTCAGATACTCCTGTGTTTCCCTTCAATTTCTTCTAAAAATACTATAATATTATAGTAATATTAATGTAATGTTTTAACATTAATTTTATAATTACCAAAACTATAATTTATAATATTTTAATTCATAATTTAATAATTGACATGCTGGAGAATAGTTTTTATATAAAGATATAATACATATTTATAATTTTAATAAGAAGATGAACACTCAGTATTCACCTTACAGTTTAACAAATAGAATGTTTCCAGATCCTGTGAAGTAATGCATTACTTCACCCTTCCAACCAAAAGAAATTCTATCCTAAATTTTATGTTAATCATTCTCTTGCTTTTCTTTATGATTTTGCCATGGGAAACCCTAAACAATATAATGTTCAGTTTTGCCTATCTTTGAACTTTGGATAAAATAAATCATACTGTATATATTATTTTGTAAGTAGCTCTTTTCGCTCAACTTCAAGAACAATAATGATAAATATAACTCTCTTTTCTTAAATTTCATTGCTATATGGTAATCTATTGTTTGAATGCATCATGCATTATTAATTAACTCTTGTAAATGGGCATTTGATTATTCTAGCATTTTGCTGATATGAATTTTAAAATGTCCTTATATTTGAGCCCTACTGCATATGTGCAAGGATTTCCTAAGGCCAAGCTCCTCAAAAAAATTTTATTTTGCCTGAGTACCTGCTAAAAACTTTTGAGAAGCTAAATATTCCCTTAAATATTTTTAAGTAAACATCTAAAACTTTTCAATAGAGACTTAATTAGTTGCAAAAAACTGTAATATTTGTCATGGTGTAAATATGGTAAAACCTTGGATAATGCAAATTTAAATATAAAGCCATGAGTGGTTGGCACTTTTATCCACCATTTCCTATTCTCAAATGAGATTTTATCTTCTGTAGGAGTGGGGCAGATAGAGGACTTCAAGGAGAGAATGAGTCCGGGGAGGAAACAGCAGGCAACCCTGCTTCCGGACACATAAGATGGAAGGTGGGTGACCGTGTCTCAAGGTATCTCCTAGCCCAGGCTCCCTAATTCAGGCTGACACAATGGTCTTCAACTCACAGAGATTCCCGAAATTGCCACTTTTCTGAACATTATAGAAATATTCAAGACACGGGAATATCGCCATTGATATTAAAGCTGGAAAGGGGGCTTCCCTGGTGGTGCAGTGGTTGAGAGTCCGCCTGCCGATGCAGGGGACACGGGTTCGTGCCCCGGTCCGGGAAGATCCCACATCCCGCGGAGCGGCTGGGCCCTTGAGCCATGGCCGCTGAGCCTGCGCGTCCGGAGCCTGTGCTCTGCAACGGGAGAGGCCACAACAGTGAGAGGCCCGTGTACCGCAAAAAAAAAAAAAAAAAAAAAAAAGCTGGAAATGGAAGAGATATTATAGAAAAATCATTCAATTCTTTTAATTCTTTCGAAGCCTTATGCAAGAAGTCACTTAGTAATCTAGCATCTTTAAAAATTATTTTTAATGATCCCTCATCTGACGACTTGATTAGATCCTTTTTCGATTTGGTTGAAAGTAAAGCATTGTAAACGATTTGACTTGTAAAACAATTTTTCAGTCATTTGAGGTATTCAGTTTCTGGGAAATAGAACAAAATTGTTTATCATATGTTTATTCCAGAAAGATTTATCAAATAACTATTCATCATCCCTGTAATTTTTTCAGAGTCCCCTTGCTTTTAGGTCATATAACCAAGAAAGTGTTAGGAAAAGGAAATACTGCTGATTCGCATCAAATTTTGCTGATATAATATTTTCAATAAAATTCTTTTTATCCTAAAATGTGCTTTTAAAACATTTTCATCTAAACTTCAGAAATGAGGATGGAACCCATTCAATTTATGGCTAATATCCAATATATAACTGAATCGGCAAACTAATCTTTAGTTTTAACCAATTGCTCAGATCAGACTTTGTGTCAGAAAAAAGATCTGACTTCATATCTCAAATTGAAGTGTTGATGTGAAGCCCTGACAAACATTTCATTTTGCATTATGACTCTAACATAGATAATTCATTGGTAGATGAGTGGATGGATGGATGGATAGGTGATAAAGATATAGTCTTGCTCTAAATTTGTGACCTGGATGAAATAAGGCACTGCCACCTTTGATACTCACCAGAGTGATGCATTTTTAAAAACATTTATTTATTTATTTATTTATTTGGATGCTCTAGATCTTAGTTGCAGCATGCAGGATCTTTGCTGCTGCGTGCAGGATCTTCATTGCAGCATGCAGCATCTAGTTCCCCGACCAGGGATCGAACCCTGGCACCCTGCATTGGGAGCGTGGAGTCTTAACCACTGGACACGAGGGAAGTCTCCAGAGTGATGCATTTTGGATAGCAGTCAGAGATTTCAGGAGGTAAGGAAAATTGTCATCACTTCTGCTGGATTCAGAATATCCTGATGTGAACCAAAATATTCCGTTGCTAACACAATACTCTCCTCTTAACAGAAAAATTTACAAGACCACAAAAATCACAAAGCCTTACCATAGGTTAATAGCATCTTGATTGAAGGAAGCCTCAGGACAACAATATCTTGCATTGACTTTTCGGTGCTCCCCAAGGATTTTTACATCCCAGAATGATGCACCCGAGTATAAGGTCAGTGAAAGGTTTTCTTTTGTAACGACAGAATAAGGATGGTTGTGAAAAGGGAGTTAGAAAAGAGAGAACCTACAAAGACGTTTTTATCCAAGATGTGTCATCAGACAGAACAATTTTAGAGAAGAGTACAGATAGATATTGAAGGTCTAAATAGTCACTTAAAACCATCTATGCTTGCAGACCCCCTGAAAAGTCTTCATGAAGCCCCAGGAAACATTTGCACTACAGTGTGAAGACCACTGCCAAAGAATAAACACTCAGGAGTAGAACTGAGGCTCATGGGATATGTGTATCTTCAACTTCACACGATAATCGCAAACTGTTTTCCAAAGTGATTATGCCAATGCACACTCCCACCTGCAATGTACAAGCGTTCCCATTACTCCACATTCTTGCCAACAATTGGTATATTCAAGGTTTTTGCTTGCCAATCTAATAGCTGTAAAATTTTATATCCTATTTTAATTAGCATTTCTTCCATTATTAAGGAGATTAGTTATCTTTTCTCGTGTTTAGAGACCATTTACGTTTCCTCTTTTGTGAAATTCCTGTTCATGTGTTTAGTCCATTTATCCATTGGAATCACTGGGCTTTTTTCTTGCTGATTCTCAAGGGGTTTTCTTTAAACATACTGTACATAATAGTACTCTGTCAATTATACATATTAAGAATATGTTCTCTTGGTTTATGGATTACTGTTTTACTCTGTTTATAATGTATTTTGATGAACAAAAGTCAATTTTAATGTATTGAATTTATTGATATTTCCCTTTATGATTTGTGCTTTTTTGTGTCATAAGAAATTCTTCCTATCTCAAAATCATAAAGACATTCTCCTATATTTCCTTCTAAACGTTTTTAAATTTTGCCATTGACATTAAGTACTCAATCCATCTGGAATTGTTTTTGTGTCTGAGACACAGTAAGGATCCATTTTCATTTCTTACCATCTAGATATAGAATCATCTTTGCACCATTTACAGAGTTTCCCATCCTTTCCCCACTGATCTGCAGGGCCAATTCGGTTATCCAACAGGTTTCCATATACATGTGGATCTGATGCTAAGCTCCCTGTTTTTTCCATTGGCCTAACTATCCCCGTGTCAATGTCACAATACCTTAATTTCTACAACTTTATTATAATGTCTCCATATCCAGAGGGGCAAGTCCCCACCCAGAGTCTTCACTGATTTTGTCACTTTGCCCTTTTGTGGCAGCCACGAAAGCACACACACTACTTAGATCTCCCTCCAAAGAGAGAATCTGCCGTAGAGAGTGCAGTCAGCCTACAGTTTCAAGCTGGAGGTGCCCTCAGCATCTGCTTCAGCTTTAAACCTGAGGCCACGTACTCCACAAACAGGCCCAGCCAATGACAATACAGTGGTGGTTGAGGAAGGGCTCACCATAACTGGCCAGAGTGGGACTCCTCTATGGGCAAACATTCACCCAGGCTCCCCATGGATTAGTGGAGACCTCTCACAGTTGTGCCATAGACCGAGGCTCTCCTCACTGAATTCTTTCTTCTTCCTCCTATTTTTTTCACAGAGGTCAGATCAACATAGCGATGTGAAGGTTTTTTGTTTGTTTGTTTGTTTTCCAGTACGTGGGCCTCTCACTGTTGTGGCCTCTCCCGTTGTGGGGCACAGGCTCCGGACGTGCAGGCTCAGCGGCCATGGCACACGGGCCCAGCCACTCCACAGCATGTGGGATCTTCCCAGACTGGGGCACGAACCCGTGTCCCCTGCATCGGCAGGAGGACTCTCAACCACTGCGCCACCAGGAAAGCCCGATGTGAAGGTTTTATCCGCCCACTCCTGCACCCTCTTCCCTTTATCTTTCATGGGCATTACACCCAAGAAACCTCTAACCCCATTTTGGTAGCTGCTTTCCAGTACTCTCATGAAAATTTTAGAATATTTTATTCATTCCACAAGAAAACTTGATAAGATATAAACTGGAATTGAATTGAATCTATTAATCAGTTTTGGGGGAATTAACATCTTTACAAACTGAATGCTTTCTATACATAAACATGTTATGTCTGTTTATTTGGGTCTTCTTAATGTCTTTCAATAAAGTTTTTAACTTGTTACAAAAAAATAATTTGTATGTCATTGTCAAAAATGTATTCCTTTGTACTTTGCATTTTCAGCTGGGATGCTATCTGGACACTTAAACTTTTATTTTCTGACATTGTGAACTTTCTTTTTCTGATCTAAAGAAATGCCCTAACTTTTGTATCTTAGATCCATAAACATTGATAAACACTAATTCTTTTAATTTCTTTGTATATTCATTCACATTTGTGAAACTCGTTTATAATTCTTGTCTGATTACATGAGCTATGGTTTCTAGAAAAAGGTTGAATAGAAGAAGTTAAAGGACCATCCTGGTCTTTTCCTTGAACTTAAAGAGAATTTTTTTAATTTTCTACCTTTGAATATGATGTTGGCTGTAGGTTTTCTGCCAATTAATTCATTAACTTTAGGAAAGTTTCCTTCTATTGCTAATTTCCTAAGACGTTTTTTTTAAAAAAATATGAACAATATATTAGACCCCATTGGACCCTGCCCCATATTACTCAGTCATATTTTACTATAGATATTGTTGCAATAAAAGGCTTTGTGCAGGGCTTCCCTGGTGGCGCAGTGGTTGAGAGTCCGCCTGCTGATGCAGGGGACACGGGTTCGTGCCCCGGTCTGGGAGGATCCCACATGCCGCAGAGTGGCTAGGCCCGTGAGCCATGGCCGCTGAGTCTGTGCATCCAGAGCCTGCACTCTGCAACGCGAGAGGCCACAACAGTGAGAGGCCCACGCACCGCAAAAAAAAAAAAAAAAAAAAAAAAAAAAAAAAAAAAGATAAACCATATTAACAAATTGAAGGATAAAAACCATGTGATCATCTCAATAGATGCAGAAAAAGATTTTGACTAAATTCAACACTCATTTATGATAATAACTCTCCAGAAAGTGGGCATAGAGGGAACCTACCTCAACATAATAAAGGCCATATATGACAAACCTGTAGCAAACATCATTCTCAATGGTGAAAAATTGTGAGCATTTCTCTAAAATCAGGAATAAGACAAGGATGTCCACTCTCTCCAGTGTTATTCAACATAGTTTTGGAACTCCTAGCCATGGCAATCAGAGAAGAAAAAGAAATAAAAGGAATATAAATTGGAAAAGAAGAAGTAAAACTGTCACTGTTTGCAGATGACATGATACTATACATAGAGAATTCTAAAGATGCCACCAGAAAACTTTTAGAGCTAATCAATGAATTTGGTAAAGTTTCAAGATACAAAATTAATGCACAGAAATCTCTTGCATTCTTATACACTAATGATGAAAAATCTGAAAGAGAAATTAAGGAAACACTCCCATTTACCATGGCAACAAAAAGAATAAAATAACTAGGAATAAACCTACCTAGGGAGCCAAAAGACCTGTATGCAGAAAACTATAAGTCACTGATGAAAGAAAGTAAAGATGATAACAAATGGAGAGATATACCATGTTCTTGGATTGGAAGAATCAATATTATGAAAATGACTATACTACCCAAAGAAATCTACAGATTCAATGCAATCCCTATCAAATTACTAATGGCATTTTTTACAGAACTAGAACAAAAACGTTTAACATTTGTATGGAGACACAAAAGACCCTGAATAGCCAAAGCAGTCTTGAGGGAAAAAAACGGAGCTGGAAGAATCAGGCTCCCTGACTTCAGACTATACTACAAAGCTACAGTAATCAAGACAATCTGGTATTGGCACAAAAACAGAAATATAGATTAATGGAACAGGATAGAAAGCCCAGAGATAAACCCATGCACATATGGTCACCTTATTTTTGATAAAGGAGGCCAGAATATACAATGGGGAAAAGACAGCTTCCTCAATAAGTGGTGCTTGGAAAACAGGACAGCTACATGTAAAAGAATGAAATTAGAACACTCCCTAACACCATACACAAAAACAAACTCCAAATGGGTTAAAGACCTAAATGTAAGGTCAGTAGCTATAAACCTCTTAGAGGTAAACATACGCAGAACACTTTATGACATAAATCACAGCAAGATCCTTTTTGACACACCTCCTGGAGAAATGGAAATAAAAACAAAAATAAACAAATGGGACCTAATGAAACTCAAAAGCTTTTGCACAGCAAAGGAAACCATAAACAAGATGAAAAGACAACACTCAGAATGGGAGAAAATATTTGCAAATGAAGCAACTGACAAAGGATTAGTCTCCAATATATACAAGCAGCTCATGCAGCTCAATATCAAAAAACAAACAACCCAATCCAAAAATGAGCAGAAGGTCTAAATAGACATTTCTCCAAAGAACATATACAGATTGCCAACAAACACATGAAAGAATGCTCAACATCATTAATCATTAGAGAAATACAAATCTAGACTACAATGAAATATCACCTCCCACCAGTCAGAATGGCCATCATCAAAAAAATCTACAAACAATAAATGCTGGAGAGGGTGTGGAGAAAAGGGAACCCTCTTGCACTGTTGGTGAGAACATAAACTGATACAGCCACTATGGAGAACAGTATGGAAGTTCCTTAAAAAACTAAAAATAGAACTACCATACAACCCAGTAATCCCACTACTGGGCATATACCCTGAGAAAAACATTATTCAAAAAGAGGCATGTACCAAAATGTTTATTGCAGCTCTGTTTACAATAGCCAGGACATGGAAGCAACCTAAGTGTCCATTAACAGATGAATGGATAAAGAAGATGTGGTACATATATACAATGGAATATTACTCTGCCATACAAAGGAATGAAACTGGGGCATTTGTAGAGATGTGGATGGACTTAGAGTCTGTCATACAGAGTGAAGTAAGTCAGAAAGAGAAAAACAGTATCATATATTAACGTATATATGTGGAACCTAGAAAAATGGTACAGATGTACCGGTTTACAGGGCAGAAATAGAGACACAGATGTAGAGAACAAACATATGGCACCAAAGGGGGAAAGTGGCAGGGGGTGGTGGTGGGATGAATTGGGAGATTGGGCTTGACATATATACACTAATATGTATAAAATGGATAACTAATAAGAAACTGCTATATAAAAAATAAATAAAATTCTAAAAAAAAAGAAAAAAAATGTTATGTCCACACAAAACCTGCATGTGAATATTTACAGCAGCTTTATTCATAATTGCCAAAAACTCGAAGCAATCAAGATACTTTTCAATAGGTAAATGGATAAGGATACTCTGGTACATCTATACAATGGAATATTATTCATCAATTTAAAAATGAGCAATAATGCTATGGAAAGACATGGGTTAATCTTAAATGACATGAGTAAATCTTAAATGAAACTAATGTACAAATGCTATATACTGTATGAGTCTAATTATACGACACTCTAGAAAAGGCAAAACTATAGAAACTGTGAAAAGATCAGTGATTTTCAAGGGTTTCAGAGGAGAGAAGGGAGATTTGAACAGGTGAAGCACAGGACATTTTTTCAGGGAGGTAAAACCATTATGTACAATATAGGATGATACTGTGGATATATCACACTGTGCACCTGTCAAAACCCACTGAACTTTACTGAACAAAGAATGCTTCTTAATGTATGCAAATAAAAAGCTATTTGCATTTCCAGTGGAATCCCAAAATGGAATGCAGAATGTGACAGAACAATCTAACTGTATTATAAATATGTGAAACAACCTTACTGAAGGGGTTGGGGGTAAAGGTGCTTGCCTAAGCAAATTCGAAAATGAGTGGAGTCTGTAAAACTAAAGGCAAAATAAATTATACATATACAACCAGGTCTATACTCTAGTTGATGAAGTTGTTTCCCCCAAGTGCATGGATTAACAATTCTGATACTGTTCTGCATGTATATTGAAATTGAACAATTGAGTAAATGGTTGTTTTCGTCACTGTTGGAATGGAAGGTTACAGACAATCCAAGGGAAGGGCTAGAGTGATTCTTATGATAATGAATAGAATTGGAGTCATCAGCATGAACTCATGTTTGGCTTAATATCGATACAGGTGGTAACATAGAAATATTTATAGATATCTGTATATGTACTTGAATTAATATACACACATATATTCCCTTGTTTTGTCAGCTGGGAAGGCCTAAAAGTTACAACACTCCAATAACAATGAGCACACCTAGTACCCTTATATTTGTTTCTAATACCATTCTTCAATAAAAGGAACCAGAGTTCCTTGGAGAAATAGCTGACTCTAGCACTGGGGCAGGGGCTGAGATGAGCCTGGAGCATCTCACAGTGCTAGAAAGTAAGAAAGTACTAACATACACACACACACACACACACACACACACACACACAAACACACACACAAGTCATGGGGATATGTCAGAGGGAAATAGGAGCTAAATGAAAAAGTTCCAGATGGCCAAAGCTGGAAAAAAAAATGAGCAATAAAATAGAGTAGTATTGGATTGTAAGCAAGGTATAAAATAAATGTCATGAGCCACACGGATATAAATAAATAACTGAATAAATAAGGGTGAGAGAAGAGACAAGCCTTTCATGCAGGAAAGTCTCAAGTAGTATATGTAGATACTCTGCCCTCAAGGACAGGGAGCACAGTTCCCCACTCCTTAAATGTGCACTGTGTATATTGACTTCCTTCCAAATAGTACAGTGGTGGGAGTAGAGTGAAGGAAGTAACTTTACGTGGAAAAATCTCACAAATACTACCTCTTCTAGGTAATCAAGGTCAAAATCAACTGTGCTAAGTCATGTTGTTGGTAGGTACCCTTGATGTGATGTGATAAAAATGGCATTTTACCTTTATCATCTTTCTTCCAAAACCCCTGACCCCAGGCTAATTATGAGAAAAGCAACAGACAAATACCAATCGAGAGGCATTCTCCAAAATATGCCAGTAATCCTCTCAAGCATCACAATCATCAAAAACAAGGGAAGTCTGAGAAACTTAGAGCCAAGACAACCCCAGAAAATGATGGGATAGTTCCCGTCTGAGTCTGAAGGTCTGAGAACCAGAATGATCGTTCTGAATGATGACCTAGGTTCCAATCCAAAGCCGGCCATCTCCAGACCCAAGAAGAGCCAAAGTCGCAGTTCATAGCAGTCAGGTCTTCAATTGATTGGCTAATACCCACCCACATTAGAGAGGGCAATCTCCTGTACTCAGTCTACCAATTCAAATGTTAATCTCATTCAGAAACACCCTCACAGACCAGGATAATGCGATAATGTTTGACCAAATGTCTGGGGACCCCATGACCCAGTCAAGCTGACACATCAAATGAACCGTCACAGCTGGAGTCAACAATGAGCCAGGTAGCAGACCTCCAGCCCTGGCAGATGAGATCCCAGCCTCTGTGCCACTTTCTGTACAGGGAATTCAGCTGCAGGGTCTACTCAGCTCCTTCCCTCCGGAGGGGAATGCTGTCCTCATCACAGTTCCCAACAATGATGAGGGGACCTCAACAGCCACTGCCTGGGCCTGTTGTGAGGACTGGATGAGATTGTGTGTGGGAACATACTATGTAAGCTGTTCAGTTCTGCAGAGCTGAAGGGCTGTCATTATTCTGCTTTTTTTTTCCTGGGGATTATCAGCATTCACATTATCTTTATGTTTTCCAGGCCGAAATGAAAAGATAACATATCTGAAAAGCTAAGCCCCTATGAATTCATAAAGAGAGACTAGCTGGCATTGCCTGCATCAAAGAGAAGAATAGCAGTGCAAATTTCTGTGTTGCTTTTGGCGCACAAGCCATTTTCTCATGCATTATCTCATGTAATCCTTACCAAAATCCTGTACAACAGAGGCTGTTATTATTCTGCTTTTTGTAGATGTAGAGAAAGCCTGAGAGAGGTTAAATGACTGGCCCAAGATAACACTGCTAAGAAGTAACTGAATTATATTTTAATGCTAGGCTTCAAATTCTAAATCCGTATTCTTTTCACTGCATCACAATCCCTCTCTTGAGAGGGAACAGTGAACTCAGCCCTTGGCACCATAATAGCCTGTAAAGAAAGACAAGTAAGCTTTGCTAATAGTTTAATGACAGATTTTTGGTTCTTCTACATTTAGAAGAACGTATCCAAGTGAGGGTAACAGTATCTAAGGAATCTAGTTTCATGTTACTCATTAATTCATGCATTCCATCACCATCCATCCATCCAATCAACAATTTAAAGGTCTACTATGTGCTAAGCGCCATTATAGGCACTGAGATCACACGTGATAACCTCAGCCTCACCATCATCATCATCATCAACAACATTTTCATCCCAATTCACTTTGATTATGTGCATGTCATAGGTGACTAGGTAGAATGTCCTGAAGTCTGAGATTACAGAATATGATGCCAATATTGTGTTGGTCATGACTTTGACACACACACTTACCAAAGCAGACATTGGAAGACAGAGTAAAGGAGACACTATCAGCTGGATATCATGAAGATAGGTACAATAAATACATGCAATACGTACACAGAAACAAATGCAATTTGTGGGTATGTATTGGGAAGAAGTAGTCATGATATCTGAATTAATAGAATTGTAAAGAACTTTTGTTCCTGAGTACGCAGATTGATGAAAGCACTTCTGATAATAAAGCAGGACTGTGTCTTTTGGTTCTTGTGATTTCCAGGAGAAAATTCCAGCAGGAAATTCAGCATTCAGCACCCAATGGTGCAGATTTGACTTGCTGCACTGGTGCATAATAGGTCTTGAATAAATGTTGATATTTTTTCTTTCCCTTGATTCAGAAGGATATGTGTAGAATGTTTTTCAGAGGAGCTGCTTTAATTTGGGAAGTAATATAAATTCCTCAGAATTTATATTTCTCAGAGAACCACAAAAATAGAAACTCTCCTCAGACCCTTTCTCTTTAAACAATGCCTCTTACTCCACTCTAAGATACAGATCAAATGCGGCTTCTGTCAGGGAGACTTCTTCCCATTCTGACAAGCCCCTATCAGGGTCCATGCATCTGCTTTGCAACCTCCTAGGCCACATAGCTGGGGAGCTGAACACCCCTCACTGTAGCCTCTGCAGACACTCCTCTGTTGTTACTGTGGATGAAACGCCATGCTTCTAGCTTAGATGAATCCATATATTTTTAAACTGGACCCTATTCCCACGTAACCACTCAGCTACAGCAATTTTCCTCTCTCACTCATCTTTACATTTTCTCTTTCGACTTGGTCTTTCCCAACAGTAAACACACTGGTACTTCATCTAACTTTCAAAAACCCTCTGTTAACCATGCCCCCCTCCATCTACTCCCCACTTATCTGTCACATCTGTGCCGTGGCCTTCATAGAATTTTCCTCAGCCAACAAAAACTAGCACTTTCCCCCAAGAGGAAGATCATAGCCAGTGACTGACTCCCATGAGGTACCAAAAAGCTGGCCCACTGCCTTGGGGTAAGGATAACTTTGTGGTGCAAACTGTTTTCCTAAGCATCATTATCGGTGCAGACTGCAGGTAGTTGTAGCTGAGACGACCTCTATTCCTGCTTAGCTTTTTCCCTGCTCTATTCTGCTTCCCTTACTTTACTTTCTCTGAAAAGTACTTTCCCAATAAACCACTTGAATAAGAATACTCATCTTTGGATGGGTATTCTGTTTCTAAAGAACACTCTGTTTCTAGGGAACCAAGCCCAAGACAGTTGGTACCAGAAGTGAGTGGTCCTAGGAAGCTCAGAAGATGGGATTCTCAAGTTGGATCACTTGTTGGCTGAATGGCAATGAGGACCCCATCACTGGTGTTAGGTGGAGTACAGATCTTTCCTGACATATTCAAGTGTTGGGATGGCTGAGGGTCTTACTGTTGATGAACAGTTGGAAAGAAGTATGCTAACTGCCACAATGTCTTTGGCACTCAAGAGATGTAGAAGATAGGATAATTATAAGAACTGTGGAGTCTGGTGGTTGTTCCTAAGCAACATTGACTTATTGAAAAGGGAAAACAACAGGGTCAGATGGTCAGATCTATTAATCAACAATTCAAAGCACAGTGTGAGGGCCCTAGGGTATTGTTGACAGTATTTAAAGACCTTTATCGAAGAGCTAAAAGGCAGACATTGCTTAAGATCATGCACCAGAGTTAATTTTAAGAACGACAGAGCTTCAAAAAAGTCTGAATGTTCAGCCTAAGCAAATATCCAAAGAAAAAGTCACTGGGTACAAAAATAGTAGCCCCCTGAGGCTTGAGATGGGGCTATCCAGACAGATGACCATGAGAATATTGACCCCCAGATTCCCCTGAGCCTTCTGGGCCTGCAGAAGTAACCCCTCTTTCTTTTTGGAAGATAGAGGTTCTCCCTCGCTTGAAAACTATGCAGAGATCTAAAATGAAGCAAGTGACTTATGATATTATACTTGCCCTCATCAGAGTCTCTTTCTACCTTTCCTGCTGGCTACCAGATTCATAATTAAAGTTAAATCTCAGCTGGACCTGAATAGAGAAATGCCAGTACTGCTAAGTGAAGAAAGAGGTTATATTCCAAAAGGGCTGTAGAACCAAACTAACATGTACTTCCAGGACCAGAGAATGTGACAGGGGGTGGAGCCTGATTATCTGACCAAGGTAGAGGGATACAAAGCTGGATAATGGAGGGCTTGTCAGTATGGGATACTCTGTAATACAACACCAACCATCCTGAATAGGTCCCCAAGTGTTGGTTCCAACACACTGCTGGAGTAACTCTTAGTAGCTTGAGAAAAGTAATGGTCCACCTTCTACAAAGGAGGGATGCCAGATAAAGCATGAAAACCATGGAGGAAGGAAACCTGAAGCTCAGAGAAGTGAGGATACTAGAATACGTCTATTAGACAAGACCAGAAAAAATACCAACTAAACATCTTCCTTGGGATGGCTCAGAGGACAATAAAGGTAATAAAGAAAGTGCTGGGGTAAGAGTCACACGCAGTGAAAAACTGAGAAGCAGTTTTCCTCTGTAGGTCAGGACGGATGATAGCAGATACTGCTACAGAATTGGGCTCCCTAATAGCAATGAGAATGACAGGAGCATGAAATAGAAGAGGTCAGGTGGCAGCACCTAACAATCAGAAACAAACTGAACCTACTTGCCATCATGGACACCAACACTGGAATAGCAGCCAAGGTATGGCCGACCAATAAGAATCTTGGAAATAGCTCTTAACACATGGCGTTCTTAGGGACAATATAATATATGGACAACCAGCAAGTCTACTGATTAAAATACATAAACAAAAAAAAAGTTCTGAGAATGGATGATCAGAAAGATAAGGTCAGCTGCTCCAGTGGAAAGTCATGATTGTCCTGTTTGCAGACCAGAGTTCTCAGATCCAGAGCTCATTGCCTGCAGGAAAGACCAGATCTCCGTGGGAAAAACAAACAAACAAACAAACAAAAACAGCAACAACACAGCAAGTGTACACAGCAGTGCTTTCACAGTCCTTTTGCCCAACAAGCAAACAATAACAACAAAAAAATTATGGCCATTTACTCAGATAATTGTGTATTCAGGACAGGCAAATAAGCAGATCTTTTAAGGGCTTAGAATACAGGATGTGACTAGACACTAATACCCAGGAACCCAAAGCCAAAGTGCCATTGTTACCCCTGTTATAGTGGGGCCTATGGGGCTCATTAATAACTGAATTCCTGGGACTTTCCTGTTAGCGCAGTGGTTAAGAATCTGCCTGCCAATGTAGGGGACATGGGTTCAAGCACCGGTCTGGGAAGATCCCACAGGCCACGGAGCAACTAAGCCCGTGTGTCACAACTACTGAGCCTGCGCCCTAGAACCCGTGAGCCACAGCTACTGAGCCCACGTGCCACAACTGCTGAGGCCCGTGTGCCTAGAGCCTGTGCTCCACAACAAGAGAAGCCACTGCAATGAGAGGCCCACGCACCACATTGCAGAGTGGCCCCCACTCGCCACGACTAGAGAAAGCCTGCGTGCAGCTACGAAGACCCAATGCAGCCAAAAATAAATGAAATAAAATAATAATAAAATAAAATAAATAAATGAATTCCTGGCCCAGGTCCATCTCAAAGTGGATCCATTGGCTCCACAGATTCATCCATTGCTATTTCCCTGATTTCTAAATGTATAATCAAAATTACCATACTTAGCAATTTGGCAGAACTCTCAAATTAACCTGCAGAGTAAGAGCTATGATAGTAAGAAAGACCAAGTGAAAGCTTGTGAAGTTGCTACTCCCTCCAAGATAGTAAATCAAAAACAATATCTCATCCCAGAATATATATGACAGATATTAGTGTCACCCTCAAATCCTTAATAGACTGTCATATCCCATTTACTTCACTAGGGCAAAAACCAGATGGATTATGATAGATATTCATGGACCATCACAAACTTAGCCAAGTATGATCTTATGTGTAGCTGCTGTGCCCGATGTGGTGTCTTTACTTGAGGAGATTAATACAGTCTAAGATGTATTGTGTGTGCTATTGATCTAGTGAGTGTGTTCTTTTCCATTCTCATAATAGAGGAAGATGAGAAATAGGTTGTATGCTTATGGGATAATAGTACACACTCATAGTGTTGCTACAGGGCTGTTAATTTTCCCAAATATAGTCCAAAAGCAGCTTGACTATCTGAACATCTTGAAGATGATAATGAGAATATATCCGTGGAATCTTTTGGTCCTACTATATTGCAAACTATCCAGAGGCTATTGGCTTGATAGAGGGATGGAACAACATTTTGAGGACAGCTGAGGGGCCAGATTGAAGATGATACCTTTGAATATGGGGTGAAAGTCTTTGTAATGTGGTGGATATTTTAAACCAATGGCCATTATATTGTGTGTCCAATAGGTGAAACAGATACGTGAGAGAACTAGGGGTGGAAGTAGGGTAAGCCACTTAGGAAATAGGTGTTTCCTTTGCCTGTAACTTCAGACTCCGCAGGTATAAAGGTCCTGGTTTCCAGAGAAGGGGATGCTTTTACCAAGGGACCCAGAGGAGTGTCACTTGGTCATTTGAGGATCCTCATGGAAGTAGACCAGCAGTCACTGGTCTACTATACCAGCAGGGGCAGTAGATCCTAATCCTCGATGGGATATAAAACTTCTGCAGCATAATAAGACTAGGAAAAAATAAGTTTGGCAGGGAAGTGATCCTCCAGAGTGGCCCTTGGTAGTTCCATGTCCTATAAATGGGCAAGTGCAATAAACTTAGTCCTTTGGGACTCTATCCTAAAATCCTCTTCGGGACACACCTCAGTCAGTGATGGGTTGACATGGGTGTACAAAAGGCTAGCCCCCTTTGTCTCAAGATGGGACTAACTCTGTTACATTATTTGTGCTACAGAGTTTCCTCATAGGATCAAACTAAGGCTTGTCTCAGTTGAGACCACATTCTTGCTTGGCTTCTTTCCCCTCCCTGTCCTACTTTCCTCACTCCCTTTCTCCCATGAGCACTACCAGGATAAATCTCTTGAGCAAGAAGAACTGTTTCAGGTTCTGCTTCTAGGGAATCTTGACTAAGACACAGAGATTTTTTGACAGTTTTGTTCATGAATATATCAACATCTCTAGAAAAAAGATGCATGGTACACAAAAAGCACTTAGATAATATATGTTGAATAAGAGTTTAATCCTTTTCACACTGAATCATCATGCTTGGTTTACTTGTTATTATTTATTTACTTTGTGATTTATTTTATTCATCTGACAGGCCTTTAGCCAGTGTCTCCCATGTTCTACACTCTATACCATGTGGTGTAGATACAGAAAAGCAAAAGTTGATATCCCTTTCCTGAAGCCACCTTCAGCCTTATCAAGAAGATGTATCAATAAACCAGTTTATTTGGGTGCAAGGTAACAAGTGCCATGATACAGAGAGGGCCTGGATCTTCCATTTTTTAACCTCAAGAGAAACCGAGACACAGGTTCACAGTAGGCACTCAATAAATAAGGGAATATTAAATGAATAATTTGAAGCAGTTTCATAGAGTCTCAGGCGATGTGAGACCTGGTTAGATCTGGCACAGCCTCAGTTGCACGCCAGCAGCTCAGAGGGACCAATCCTCCTTGCTCTGCTCATGGGGGAAAGGCCACCCCATTTCTCTTTTCCTGGCTATCTCCTGTTCACCATGGAAGACTCAGTTCTGGCATCACCTTCCCTGGAGTATCCCTTGACCCTACTGCACCTTGAGATCAGAGGAGGTGCCTTTTCTAACCCTCTGTACCTGTCTTTTCCGTCGTGCTTAGCATTGTGTGCCATGATTTTCTGGCCTATCAACTGATAGGTTTTTTCCATTGTTTTAATTGGTTTTTGTTTAATTATGTAACTGTTTTTTAATGTCCAAGGGAGAATCAGTGTGTGAAAAAAGATATTTGGTATAGCTTGTGTTTTCACCAATAGTCATTTCTTTTCATTTTTTATTTCAAATCTATCTTTTCTTCAGCCTTTAAATTCAACTTTCAAGTCCAGCGTATTTGTTTGTAAATTTAGTATTTAGATGTGAAAATTGAAAACACTCTCATTTGTTCTATTCTTTGATTTTTACTAATTTAACTCATAAATTTCACAGATTAATTTTCCCTAAGCACGTGAACATTATTTTTAAAGTTCGTCAAATTTTTTCAAATATATCAAAGTCACAAAAACTTAACAAGTTAAAATCTCCCATACTATCTAAGACTTCATTAATTATATTCCCTTAAACATGTCAAACTATGATCATATATTGAGTATATTTTATTTTCTTAAACACTTCAAACAGCCAACAAGACAGGCTTATAAAGCTACCAATAAAAATCTTTCTAACTCTCCACAACTCTCCTAACTTTAATACATATGAAGTTACACAATGAGTAGGTCAGATACAGTTAAGCATTTCAATGTCTCTGACAATAATGAATAAATGTGATAACTTAGATTCTCTTAAGCTTTCAAGCAAATGTAATTAGATAAAACTTCCTAACATTTTAAATTGAAATCTCAAGTCTAAATTCTCTAGGATGTTATATTCTCTTAACTGTCTCAAACATCCTACAAAGTATATCCCAACAGCACAATGAATACAAAACTTTCTACTACACTTGTATAATCACAATTTACATAAATGTTTAAATACCAAATTTATTTATTTATCATCTATATACTTATATTTATATATTATATCTCCCCAGGGTTATAAAGTCACTTATCCAAGCTAAGACAGGCCTACAGATGCAAGGTTGTCAGAGATTTGAGACCATAGTTACAAATGCAAAGGTTTAGTCAAAGATTTGGGAATGCATAACCTGAATCAAATCATGAGGAAACAATTAGACAAACTAGGAAACATTCTGCAAAACAACAGATTGTACTCTTCAAAAATTTCAGTGTTGTTCAAAACAAAATAGAAAGACAAGAAAGAAGACTAAATAGACATGATAACTAAATGTAATGCATGATCCTGGATTGAACCCTGGATGAGAGAGGAAAATAGTACTTTCAGGCAGCATTGGGACAATTAACAAAATTTGAATATTGACTATATATTGGATAATAGTTTGTATTAAATTTAAGTTTCCTGAGTTTCATCATTGCATTGTGAGTATATAAGAGAATTTCATCCTTTTTAGGAGAGTCCTGGTGAAGTATTTGGAGGTGAGGTGTCAGATCTCCACAACTGATTCAGCTAAACAATAATAATAATAGTAAGAATAATGCAAAGAAGAATAAGAACCTGTGTATCTTTATGTGTGTGCAGAGAGAGAGAAAGAGAAAGCAAAACCATGGCAAAAATGTCAACAATGGACGCAGCTAAGGTGAAGAGGATATTGAGAGCAAAGTTCTTGCAACTTTTCTGTAGTTGTTTTTACAAAACAAAAAGATTTCATTGAAAATTAAAAACTAAAAAATCAAAAGTAAGATTTGGGATGAGCTCATGTGAACTTGGATGTGTCTTCGAAGAGAATTAAACTTGAGCAATAGACAGTCAAAGCAACAGAAAACCACTGGCACATTTAAACAGAAAACTGACCTACTGAAATGATACTGGATTCTTTGGAGCTGAAGGAAGTTTGGGAAATGAGTTTCTGAGGCTGTTCTTCTAGAAGAATGCCTAAAATCAGATTTCCTCCTGAGGAAAACAATATTGCCATCATTGTGCCACGGTGCTGCAGTCGCTGGACCCTGACTATGTGGTGGGCTCAGTGGCTCCTGGCCCCCCGAGGCTCAAACCTCCTATCATAGCTGTTCTTCTGGCCACCAGGATGGATTCTCCACATCTCTGTTCTTTGCATGAACTGCTCACCATTCAAAGTCTAAGGCATTTGCTTTTGATTACCTGAGTCTAAGGCACAAACCAAAACACTAGCTGGGAGAGAAGCTAGGAAAAGTCAGGATCTGACCTCCAGCCCCTGCCACTGTAGGCAGGCTCTGCCGCTGTCATCGAGGGTCCTAGTGACGGGCTTTCCCAATCACAGGAAGTGAGTCCATCCGATGGGAAGAGAAAAGGAAAAGGATCCATGTCCATGACACCCAGTGCACTCCTCTTAAGCTCTGCCTGCTCTATCAAGGGCCCCCAAGGCCAAGACTTTCGGCTGGGCTCTACCTTTGCAACCCCAGTCTGAATTCACGCCTTTCTTAAGGCAACCGCTTTCAACTCTTATCGCTGATTCGAGTGGACAGAAGTCTGCCCCCCTCATCCCTACCTCTTTCAACTAAACATTTCAGTGCCTAATTACTTTATTGAATTCTGTGACCCTCCCTACCCATTTCCCTTTCACCTCCCCCCCCCAGTCAGGATTGTGACTAACATCTCTTAATCGTGAATTGTAGCGGGACTGTCTCCAGGCTCTTTCCAGCTTTCTTATGGATCTCAATCACCACTTTGTGACACTTTATTGTCAGGACCCAGCACAGAGCCTGGAAAACAGTAAGTGCTTAGGCACAAGGATTGGTAAATAAATGCATGAAGAAAGATAAGGAGCAAGTGCATGAATCAACTGATGGATACTATGAACAATTACCCCTCTGGCTAACAATAATATACCAAACACACAGATTCTGACATTGACAGAATTTCAATCCATTTCTCGGAAAATGGTGTCTGTATTTAAACATGAGGTTTGATTTCTTAAGGCTGCTGGGTCCCTGGGAGAGTGGGACCTCTGCCATCATAGATGGCAGGACCACCTGAAGATCTCCCTCTTACAGCAGCACTAACTTCTCTCCTTCCTGTGACCACCCCCTAGCTTAGAAGGAATAACAAGTGACTAACTTCACCCATAGTTCTAAAGCACCAGCGGACCCTGAGCTAGGAGAACAGGCTAGTTCATTTTTGAATCCTGATTTTTTTTTTAAGATGTGAAAACACAAAAGGTTAATAAGTGTTCAGAATCTGTGCGGAGAAGCTAGTCCCAGGGCAAGATCTCCCAACCCTCCCATCTTTTTCTCTCTTTTTCTTGGCCTTCTCCCTGTAGCCAGGGACCTTAAAACCTAAAGGCTGAAAAGCTCATTATCACCAGATAGAAATGTAAGTAAACAAGTCATTACAATAATGAATTCGACGGCAAAAGGCAGGAACAGAAAGAAGGAATTTTTTGCAAAAGATTGGGCTGGAACTGGGCCATTTTCCAGCTACAATAACACTAGGAAGGCTTTTGTCGGTTTCCAGACATGTAAATCAAAAAGGCTACTTCAAGACAAAAATGGAAGGGGGAAGCAGTCTTTACCATTGACCCTCAACCTGCATTCCAAAACTAACTTTAAGGCTAAGAAGCTCTAATCCCTCAACCAAACAGAGGGAGCTAAAAAGATTGAATTTGAAAAGACCACAGGAAATGAGATTGACAATAGCTCTCTACACAGAGCTAGTCAAAGGACTTGGAGAAGTTAAAACGAGATGAAAAGGAAGGGTTGAAAAATTATCCACAAAATATATACGAAACATGAAGCTGAAACCAGCTGAACAGCCTCCCTAATTTCTCCCAGCTCCACAGATGCTTTAAGTCCCAGATCTGGGGTTCCCGGAATTGCCATTGATGTGAATGGAAGTGGGGTGTTTCTGCTTGTGAATTTCAAGTCTAAATTGTATTAGCGTAAGTGACAGAGACGTTGTTTGTGATTTGATTCTCAGGAGCCAACTGTTTCTGATATTTTACTAACAATTTGGGTAAATATGCCGAAACCAATATGTTCAGCCAGGTGCTGGGCAAATTTAGCCCAACATGGAACGGGGCCTGCACAAATCTGTATCTTGCATCTGCAAGACACCAAGTTACAAATTAGTGTAATTCAAACAGAAGAGGTTTGACCAAGGGAAAGCTTAAAGAGATCAAAGGGAAAGCAGAGGTGAAATTGGATACAGTTGCATGTTGGTTCATTAGAAGGCAAAGGGTACTTAATTATTTTATTCCAGCTTTTTTTTTTTTTCAAAGAATTGGGTTAATGCTTTCACTATTCCAGTTTGGTCCTAAACTTTCCCACATTAAGAAAGCTTTGTGTCACAGTGATATGGTAAATACAAAGGAAATTTCCTACATCATTATTAATCTGGGACCAGGCATGAAATTCCAAGTGCATTTAAAATTAGAACCATATTTTTAAAAAACTAAACATGCTAAACATGAGTGTCATCAAAGAGATGTATTTATTTTTGTAGGGTGCAGTAATTTCTCTGTATTCCCATCTATTTATCAATTATTTCCCCCAACAATATATTGTTTTAAAATTGCAATTAACCAACATAATAGGTCTTTAGTTATTATCATATTATATCATTTTATCTCTCTATAGGCATGTAAAAATCACAATTATTGGGTCATTTACCTTCCAGGTTGGGGGTCTTGCCCAGAAGTACAATAATAATTATATTTTAAAAGAATTGGGGGGAACCTTCAAGATGGCAGAGGAGTAAGACGTGGAGATCACCTTCCTCCCCACAAATACATCAGAAATACATCTACATGTGGAACAACTCCTACAGAACACCTACTGAACGCTGGCAGAAGACTTCAGACTTCCCAAAAGTCCAGAAACTCTCCCACATACCTGGGTAGGACAAAAGAAAAAACAGAGACAGAAGAATACGGACAGGACCTGCACCAGTGGGAGGGAGCTGTGAAGGAGGAAAAGTTTCCACACACTAGGAAGCCCCTTCACTGGCGGAGATGGGGGTGGGCAGAGTGGAAGCTTCAGAGCCACGGAGGAGAGCGCAGCAACAGGGGTGCAGAGGGCAAAGCAGAGAGATTCCTGCACAGAGGATCGGTGCTGATCAGCACTCACCAGCCTGAGACACTTCTCCGCTCACCCGCCGGGGCAGGCGGGGGCTGGGATCTGAGGCTCTGGCTTCGGAGGTCAGATCCCAGGGAGAGGACTCGGGTTGGCTGCGTGAACACAGCCCGAGGGAGCTAGTGCACCACAGCTAGCTGGGAGGGAGTCCGGGAAAAAGTCTGGAACTGCCTAAGAGGCAAGAGACCATTGTTTTGGGGTGTACAAGGAGAGGGGATTCAGAGCACCGCCTAAACGAACTCCAGAGACGGGCGCGAGCCGCAGCTATCAGCGCAGACCCCAGAGACAGGCATGGGACGCTAAGGCTGCTGCTGCCGCCACCAAGAAGCCTGTGTGCAAGCACAGGTCACTATCCACACCTCCCCTCCCTGGAGCCTGTGCAGCCCGCCACTGCCAGGGTCCTGTGATCCAGGGACAATTTCCCCTGGAGAACGCACGGCATGCCTCAGGCTGGTGCAACATCACTCCTGCCTCTACCGCTTCAGGATCACCCTGCATTCCATACTCCTCCCTCCCCACGGCCTGAGTGATCCAGAGCCCTCTAATCAGCCACTCCTTTAACCGCCTCCTGTCTGGGCGAAAAACAGATGCCAGAGGGTAACCTACATGCAGAGGCGGGGCCAAATCCAAAGCTGAACCCCAAGAGCTGTGAGAACAAAGAAGAGAAAGGGAAATTTCTCCCATCAGCCTCAGAAGCAGCGGATTAAATCTCCACAATCAACTTGATGTAGCCTGCATCTGTGGAATACCTGAAGAGACAATGAATCATCCCAAAATTGAGGCAGTGGATTTTGGGAGCAACTATAGACTTGAGGTTTGCTTTCTGAGACTGATTGGTTTATGATTTTATGTTTATCTTAGTTTAGTATTTAGAGCTGATTATCATTGGTAGATTTGTTTATTGATTTGGTTGCTCTCTTCCTTTATATATATATATATTTTTTTTTTCCTTTTTCTCTTTTTGTGAGTGTGTATGTGTATGCTTCTTTGTGTGATTTTGTTTGTATAGGCTGCTTTTACCATTTTTCCTAAGGTTCTGTCTGTCCATTTTGTATTGTTTTTTCCACTTTTTTTAGTAAAGTTTTTTTTTAATTATTTATTTATTTTATTTTTTAAAATTTTGGCTGTGTTGGGTCTTTGTTTCTGTGCGATGGCTTTCTCCAGTTGCGGCAAGCAGGGGCCATTCTTCATCACGGTGCATGGGCCTCTCACTATGGTGGCCTCTCCTGTTGCGGAGCATAGGCTCCAGGTGCACAGGCTCAGTAGTTGTGGCTCGCGGGCCTAGTTGCTCTGTGGCATGTGGGATCTTCCTGGTCCAGGGCTCAAACCCGTGTTCCCTGCATTGGCAGGCAGACTCTCAACCACTGTGCCACCAGGGGAGCCCTTTAGTAAAGTTTTTAGTGCTTGTTATCACTGGTGGATTTGTTTATTGCTTTGGTTGATCTCTTTCTTTTTATTACTTTTTTAAAAATTTTAATAACTTTGTATTTTAATAAATTTATTTTTTTTTCTTTCCTTCTTTCTTTTTTTTTCTCCCTTTTCTTCTGAGTCATGTGACTGACAGCGTCTTGGTGCTCTAAACAGGTGTCAGGCTTGAGGCTCTGACGTGGGAGAGCCAAGTTCAGGACATTGGTCTGCCAGAGAACTCTCGGCCTCATGTAATATCAGTCAGTGAGAGGTCTCCCAGAGATCTCCATCTCAACACAAAGACCCACCTCCACTCAATGACCAGCAAGCTCCAGTGCTGGAAACCCCATGCCAAACAACTAGCAGACAGGAACACAACCCCACCCATTAGCAGAGAGGTTGTCTAAACCATAATAAGGTCACAGACACCCCAAAGCACACCAGCAGACACGGTCCTGCCCATCAAAAAGACAAGATCCAGCCTCATCCACCAGAACACAGACAAGAGTCCCTCTCAACCAGGAAGCCTACACAAGCCCTTGAACCAACTGTAGTCACTGGGGGCAGATACCGAAAACAACAGGAACTATGAACCTGCAGCCTGTGAAAAGGAGACCCCCAAACACAGTAAGTTAATCATTATGAGAAGACAGAGAAATACAGAGCAGATGAAGGAGCAAGGTAAAAACCCACCAGACCAAACAAACGAAGAGGAAATAGGCAATCTACCTGAAAAAGAATTCAGAGTCATGATAGTAAAGATGATCCCAAATCTTGGAAATAGAATGGAGAAAATACAAGAAATGTTTAACAAGGACTAGAAGAACTAAAGAGCAAACAAACACTGATGAACAACACAATAAATGAAATTGAAAATTCTCTGGAAGGAATCAATAGAAGAATAACTGAGGCAGAAGAATGGATAAATGACCTGGAAGATAAAATAGTGGAAATAACTACAGAGCAGAATAAAGAAAAAAGAATGAAAAGAATTGAGGACAGTTTCAGAGACCTGCGGGACAACATTAAATGCACCAACATTCGATTTATAGGGGTCCCAGAAGAAGAAGAGAAAAAGAAAGGGACTGAGAAATTATTTGAAGAGATTACAGTTGAAAACTTCCCTAATATGGGAGAGGAAATAGTTAATCAAGTCCAGGAAGCACAAACAGTCCCATACAGGATAAATCCAAGGAGCAACAAGCCAAGACACATATTAATCAAACTACCAAACATTAAATACAAAGAAAAATATTAAAAGAAGCAAGGGAAAAACAACAAATAACATACAAGGGAATCCCCATAAGGATAACAGCTGACCTTTCAGCAGAAACTCTGCAAGCCAGAAAGGACTGGCAGGACATATTTAAAGTGATGAAAGGGAAAAACTTACAACCAAGATTCTACCCAGCAAGGATCTCATTCAGATTTGACAAAGAAATTAAAACCTTTAAAGACAAGCAAAAGCTAAGACAATTCAGTACCACCAAACCAGCTTTACAACAAATGCTAAAGGATCTTTTCTACAAGAAGCACAAGAGAAGGAAAAGACCTACAATAACAAATGCAGAACAATTAAGAAAATGATAGTAAGAACAAACATATGGATAACTACCTTAAATGTAAATGGATTAAATGTTCCAACCAAAAGATATAGACTGGCTGAATGGATACAAAAACAAGACCCATATATATGTTGTCTCAAGAGACCCACTTCAGACCTAGGGACACATATAGACTGAAAGGGAGGGGATGGATAAAGAAATTCCATGCAAATGGAAATCAAAGGAAAGCTGGAGTAGCAATTCCCCTATCAGATAAAATAGACTTTAAAATAAGGGCTATTACAAGAGACAAAGAAGGATACTACATAATGCTCAAGGGATCAATCCAAGAAGAAGATATAATAATTGTAAATATTTATGCATCCAACATAGGAACACCTCAATACATAAGGCAAATGCTAACAGCCATAAAATGGGAAACTGACAGTAGCACAATCATAGTAGAGGACTTTAACTCTCCACTTTCACCAATGGACAGATCATCCAAAATAAAAATAAATAAGAAAACACAAGCTTTAAATGATACATTAAACAAGATGGACTTAATTGATATTTATAGGACATTACATCCAAAAACAACAGAATACACTTTCTTCTCAAGTGTTCATGGAACATTCTCCAGGAGAGATCATATCTTGGGTCACAAATCAAGCCTTGGTAAATTTAAGAAAATTGAAATAGTATCATGTATCTTTTCTGAATAAAACGTTATGAGACTAGAAAACAATTACAGGAAAAAGTCTGGAAAAATACAAACACATGGAGGCTAAACCATACACTACTAAATAACCAAGGGATCACTGAAGAAATTGAAGAGGAAATCAAAAACTACCTAGAAACAAATGACAATGAAAACACAATGACCCAAAACCTATGAGATGCAGCAAAAGCAGTTCTAAGATGGAAGTTAATAGCAACACAATCCTACCTCAAGAAACAGAAAACATCTCAAATAAACAAACTAACCTTATACCTAAAGCAATGAGAGAAAGGAGAACAAAAAAAACCCCAAAGTTAGCAGAAGGAAATAAATCATAAAGATCAGATAAGAGATAAGTGAAAAAGAAATGAAGGAAACAATAGCAAAGATCAATAAAACTAAAAGCTGGTTCTTTGAGATGATAAACAAAATTGATAAACTATTAGCCAGGGTCATCAAGAAAAAAAGGGGGAAGACTTAAATCAATAGAATTAGAAATGAAAGAGGAGAAGTAACAACTGGCACTGAAGAAATACAAAGGATCATGAGAGATTACTACAAGCAAATATATGCCAATAAAGTGAACCACCTGGAAGAAATGGACAAATTCTTAGAAAAACACAACCTTCGGAGACTGAACCAGGAAGAAACAGAAAGTATAAACAGACCAATCTCAAGCCCTGAAATTGAGACTGTGACTAACAATCTTCCAACAAACAAAAGCCCAGGACCAGATGGCTTCCCAGGTGAATTCTATCAAACATTTAGAGAAGAGCTAGCACCTATCCTTCTCAAACTCTTCCAAAATATAGCAGAAGGAGGAATACTCCCAAACTCATTCTACAAGGTCACTATCACGCTGGTACCAAAACCAGACAAAGATGTCCCAAAGAAAGAAAACTACAGGCCAATATCACTGATGAACACAGATGCAAAATTCCTCAACAAAATACTAGCAAACAGAATGCAACAGCACATTAAAAGGATCATACACCATGATCAAATGGGGTTTATCCTTGGAATACAAGAATTCTTCAATATATGCAAATCAATCAATGTGATAAACCATATTAACAAATTGAAGGAGAAAAACCATATGATCATCTCAATAGATGTAGAAAAAGCTTTCAACAAAACTCGTCACCCATTTATGATAAAAACTCTCCAGAAAGTAGGCAGAGAGGGAACCTACCTCAACATAATAAAGGCCATATATAACAAACCCACAGCCAACATCGTTTGCAATGGTGAAAAACTGAAACCATTTCCTCTAAGATAGGAACAAGGCAAGGTTGTCCACTCTCACCAGTATTATTCAACATATTTTTGGAAGTTTTAGCCACAACAATCAGATACGAAAAAGAAATGAAAAGAATCCAAATCAGAAAAGAAGAAGTAAAGCTGTGCCTGTGGGCAGATGACATGATACTATACATAGAGAATCCTAAAGAAGCTACCAGAAAACTTCTAGAGCTAATCAATGAATTTGGTAAAGTAGCAGGATACAAAATTAATGCACAGAAATGTCTTGCATTCCTATGCACTAATGCTGAAAAATCTGAAAGAGAAGTTAAGGTAACACTCCCATTTACCACTGCAACAAAAAGAATAAAATACCTAGGGATAAACCTACCTAAGGGGCTTCCCTGGTGGCGCAGAGGTTGAGAGTCTGCCTGCCGATGCCAGGGACATGGGTTCATGCCCCGGTCCAGGAAGATCCCACATGCCGCGGAGCGGCTGGGCCCGTGAGCCATGGACGCTGAGCCTGCACGTCCGGAGCCTGTGCTCCGCAACGGGAGAGGCCACAGCAGTGAGGGGCCCGCGTACGGCAAAAAAACAAAAACAAAAACAAAACAAAACCTACCTAAGGATACAAAAGACTTGTATGCAGAAAACTATAAGACACTGATGAAAGAAATTAAAGATGATACAAACAGATGGAGAGATATACCATGTTCTTGGATTGGAAGAATCAACATTGTGAAAATGACTACACTATCCAAAGCAATCTACAGATTTAATGCAATGCTTATCAAACTATGAATGGCATTTTTCACAGAACTAGAACAAAAAATTTCACAATTTGTATGGAAACACAAAAGACCCTGAATAGCCAAAGCAATCTTGAGAAAGAAAAACAGAGCTGGACGAATCAGGCTCCTGGCCTTCACACTACACTACAAAGGTACAGTAATCAAGACAGTATGGTACTGGCACAAAAACAGAAATTTAGATCAATGGAACAGGATAGAAAGCCCAGCAATAAACCCACACATATATGCTCACCTTTTTTTTTTTGATAAAGGAGGCAAGAATATATAATGGAGAAAAGATAGCCTCTTCTGTAAGTGGTGCTGGGAAAACTGAACAGCTACATGTAAAAGAATGAAATTAGAACACTCCCTAACACCATACACAAAAATAAACTCAAAATGGGTTAAAGACCTAATTGCAAAGCCAGACACTGTAAAATTATTAGAGGAAAACATAGAGAGAACACTCTATGACATCAATCACAGCAAGATGCTTTTTGACCCACCTCCTAGAGAAATGGAAATAAAAACAAAAATCAACAAGTGGGACCTAATGAAACTTAAAAGCTTTTTCACAGCAAAGGAAACCATAAACAAGACAAAAAGACAACCCTCAGAATGGGAGAAAGTATTTGCAAATGAAGCAAGTGACAAAGATTAATCTTCAAAATTCACAAGCAGCTCATGCAGCTCAATATAAAAAAAAACAAACAACCCAATCCAGAAATGAGCAGAAGACTTAAATAGACATTTCTCCAAAGAAGATATACAGATTGCCAACAAACATATGAAAGAATGATCAATATCACTAATCATTAGAGAAATGCAAATCAAAACTACAATGAGATATCACCTTACACCAGTCAGAATAGCCATCATCAAAAAATCCACAAACAGTAAATGCTGGAGAGGGTGTGGAGAAAAGCGAACCCTCTTGCACTATTGGTGAGAATGTACATTGATACAACCACTATAGAGAACACAATGGAGGTTCCTTAAAAAACTAAAAATAGAACTACCATACTACCCAGCAATACCACTACTGGTAATATACTCTGAGAAAACCATAATTCAAAAAGAGTCATGTGCCACAATGTTCATTTCAGCTCTATTTACAATAGCCAGTACATGGAAGCAAGCTAAGTGTCCATCAACAGATGAATGGATAAAGAAGATGTGGTACATATATACACTGGAATATTACTCAACCATAAAAAGGAATGAAATTGGGGCATTTGTAGAGATGTGGATGGACCTACAGTCTGTCATGCAGAGTGAAGTAAGTCAGAAAGAGAAAAACAAATTCTGTATTCTAACACATATATATTGAATCTAAAAAAAAAATGGTTCTGAAGAACCTAGGGGCAGGACAGGAATAAAGATGCAGATGTAGAGAGTGGAGTTGAGGACACAGGGAGGGGGAAGGTTAAGCTGGAATGAAGTGAGAGGTGGCATTGACATATATACACTACAAAATGTAAAATAGATAGCTAGTGGGAAGCGGCTGCATAGCACAGGGAGATCAGCTCGGTGCTTTGTGACCACCTAGAGGGGTGGGATAGGGAAGGTGGAAGGGAGACGCAAGAGGGAGGGGATATGGGGATATATGTATATGTATAGATGATTCACTTTGTTATACAGCAGAAACTAACACACCATTGTAAAGCAATTATACTCCAATAAAGTTGTAAAAAAGAAATTTTGGTACCTGGAAGTGGGGTGCTCTTGAAGCAAAAATTTTTAAATGTGAGAGTGGCTTTACAATAAGGAAGGCAGAGGCTGGAAAATTTTGATGAGTGTAATAGAGAAAGTCTAAACTCCCTTGAAAATAGTTAGTAGAAATATTGATGTTGATGACTCTGCTACTGAGGACTTAGAAGGAAGTAAGGCTCATGACAGAGAAAATGTATATTACATCAGAGAATACCTAAATCGTCATGAACAGACTGTTGGTAGAAAAATGATGTCAAAGACAGTGTCACTGAGGGACAGATGGAAATGAGGAATCAGTGATTGGAAACCAGAAGAAAGGGAATCCATTTTATATAGTGGCAGAAAGGGTGGCTGAATTGTGTCTTGTAATTATGTATAAAGAAAAACTTGCAAACAAAGGACTTGGATATTTAGCTGAGGAGATTTCAACCAAAGTGGTAACATCTAGTTTCTTCTTGCTTCTGTACTACAAGGAATAGTAGAGGACATGGATAATTTGAGGAACTGTTAAGCAAAAAGGAACCAGAACTTGATAATTTGGGAAATTTCCAGCTAATCCATCTTGCAAAAGATCTATTGGGTAAAGCACTCTAAAGACCTAAAAAAAATGGAGGAATATATCATGTTCATAGATTGAAAAATGTAATGATTGATTCTCCACAAGTTAATCATAATTTTAATCAATATCCCAGGAGGATTGCTATAAAAATTGACAAGCTGTTTTAAACATTTTTAATAGAAACATAAGGTCAAGAAAAGTCAAGACAATCTTGAAGAAGAACAAAGCTAGAAGATTTATGGTGTCAGATATGAAGATATATTATGAAGCTATAGTAATTAAGAGAGCATAGTATTGACATTAGACAGACAAATAGGCCAGTGGAATGGAATAGAGTCCAGGGATGCACAACATATAATGGGCACTTAATATGAGAAGGACAAAGCAAAAGGAAAAATGGTCTTTCAATAAACAGTATGGTTCAATTAGATATCCATATGAATCTGTACCATTACATCACAAAATACCTAAAAATCAATTCCAGATAGATGGTAGGTCTAAATATGAAAGGGAGAACAATAAAGCTTTTAAAAGAAAACACAGGATAATATCTTCATGAACCAAGGGTCAGCAAAGATTTCTTAAGTGGGACATACAAGGCATTAATAATAAAGGGAAAGATTAATAATTTGGACTGTATTCAAATTAAAAATGTTTGTTCATCCAAAGACACAATTAAAAGAGTGAAAAGACAAGACATGCAGCAAGAAAAGACTAATTTCAGAACATATCTTATGAATCAATAAGAAAAATACTGGCTGCCTAATCTTTTTAATGGGTAAATAACTTGAGCAAGCACTTTAGAAAAGGCACTTGAAAAGGTACTCAACCTCACTAATCACTAGAGAGATATAAAGTAAAACCATGACATTAAATGACTATCATTAAAAAGACTGAAAATGTAGCAAATGTTGAGGATGTGGAGTAATAGGAACTTTAAGAAAACATTGCTTGCAGTGTACATTGGATTGGTACTCTTTGGAAGATTATATGGTCAATTGAATTATGGGTTCGAATTCTTCATTTCTGAATAATAGAATTATATATCCACACACTAACAAAGACCTCATTACGGGTGGAGTGAATTTCCCCCATCCCTTGGGTTTGACCATGTGACTTGTATTAACCATTGGGTTGCCGATGGACATTATGTGAGCAGAGACTTGAAATGTGCTTTTGCAGTTAGGCATACCATCTTGGTTCCAGCCTTGAGAAGAAGCTTGGTTGAGCCTTAAGAAGAATGTGCCTTGAGGAGCCTCTGATCCAAGAAGGATTGGAAACACGTGGAATAGATCTGAACCCAGTGTCTGGCTTGAAGCCAAGTCCAGCTGAGTCCAGCTTAGAACAGCAGTACCCCAGCCAACACACAGATGTGTGAGTGATAACTTCTTATTGTTGTATGTTGTTAATTTTGATGTGGTTAATTACAGAGCATTACTGAAATAATAGTTAATTAATATATATATGCTCTACCTACTAAAGCTCAATATATGTCTACTCTATGACTCAGCAATCCTACTGCTGTATGTATCTCCTAAATTTATATCCAACAGAAATACAAGCATAAACACACCAAATGTATGAGTGCTCACATGGGGACTTCCCTGGGGGCGCAGAGGTTGGGAATCTGCCTGCCAATGCAGGGGACATGGGCTTGAGCCCTTGTCCAGGAAGATCCCACATGCAGCAGAGCAACTAAGCCCGTGCACCACAACTACTGAGCCTGCCCTCTAGAGCCCGCAAGGCACAACTACTGAGCCCATGCACCACCATTACTGAAGCCCGCACGCCTAGAGCCAGTGCTCTGTAACAAGAAAAGCCACTGCAATGAGAAGCCCGTGCACCACAGCAAAGCGTAGCCCCCGCTCGCTGCAACTAGAGAAAGTCCGCGTGCAGCAGCAAAGACCCAACACAGACAAAAACAAACAAACAAACAAACAAATAATTTTTTTAAAAAACTATACATTAAAAAAAAGAGTGCTCATGGGAGCATCATTCACAATAGACAAACACTGGAAACAACTCAACTATGCATCAATGCAGAATGATAAGCAAATGGTTGTATACGTATGCAGTGAAGACTGCATAGTAAAGAAGATGAATGAACTATTCGTACACCAACCAACACAGACAAATCTCACATAGATAATGTTAAACAAAAGAAATTCAGGCCTAAAGTAATTCATATTGTATTATTCTCTTTACACAAAATTTAAAACAAAATTAATTTGTGGAGTTAGAAGTCAAAATAGGCATTATTTGGGGGCAGGAGGAAGGCCAAGAGCACACTGAGGTGCTAGGACTTTTCTAGTTCTTGATCTTCGTAGTGGTCATGTGGGTTCATTGTGGGAAAATTCAGGAAAGTGCACTCTTGTGGCATGTACAATTTTATGAACTTATGTTATACTACAATAAAATAAAAATTTTGTGATTTACTTCTATTTGCAAAAAAAAAAAAAATCATTGGGACATCAGTAGACTCAGCCTCTAGTCCTTCCTCTTCCATGAATTCAATTGCCTCCAAAGTGAAATGAGCAAGATCATCATTTGGGGTAAAGGAAGAAAATTTTGGGGCAATTATTTAATTGTTTGTCTTTTGAAAAAATAAGAAAAGCGTTGCTGGTATTTGATACACAGATTGACACTCTTACCCTCCTTTGGCTCTTATGTCATAGGGTCACATGCCACATAATGTACACAGAGGACCCTCATAGACAAGTTCCATGATGGGTGAGAGACAGCAGCAGCTTCCTTGCACATCCATTCACTGTCAACATATTACCCTGTACCTGGATAAGTGGATTTGGGCACTTTATGGTCCAGTTTTAACCAAAGTAATCAACACAAAATGGAGAAATGGTTAAAAATATTCCTGCAAAGACACTGCAGATTGAGCACAATATGAGTACAAGAGAAAAACAGCAGAGTTTGTTGCTTTTCCTCCTGATACTCAATCCCATCACAAGATAGAAATAATGAAGTCAGTCAAAAACCCTCAAAATTTTTTAAAAAAGATGTTGAACTGTGGAATTAAAAATTCATATTAATAATGAACTTCACCTAAGTACATAACATGCCCCAAGAGACTAATATGCATGCCATCAACATAGTATAAAGTCCTCACAACTAATGCAACAACAAATATTATTTACTTCATCATTACCTCATTCTTTATTTCTATTATGTATATATTTTTCATAATGTGTACAATATGTCAATATAGTAGTTCATGTATATCAAATATACATGTTGAATATACAAAATTAAATATATGTATACATGGGGAGTACATGCTCATTTTTTTATTGATGGAATAATAAAATCAGAATCACAGTCAGAATGTTCTAGAGACCACTGCAAACTGCAAGACGCTGAGCTAGTTACTAATGCTCTCTGGGATGAAATTAGATTGTCTGTAAAATAAGGAACATTGAATGTAAAGAAGGTGAATACATCTTAGACCATTTCCTATTCTAGTGTTCCATGAGTCTATCATTTTATGCCCAAAAAGTAATTTTCCAAAATCTATAAAAAAAATAAGTTGGAAATTAAAAGGAGAATTAACACAGAGCGCCCATTATGAGCCACACCCAGGTGAGGGGAGCAGCTTTGTGTACATAACTCGTTCAGTCACAGCAGACCCATGAGGAAGATATTGTTCCCATTTTCCAGATGAGGAAATAGAGTCAGATATGAAATAAATGTCAGATAGGGAAACAGACTCAGAGAGTCACATTATGGAGGAGTTGGGAATTTAAAATCAAGATCTGGCTCATTGCAAACTTCTTCCCACCCCATCACATCTCCATTCTGAAGCAGAACACAAAATTTATGTTTGAGTTTTTACATGACTTTTATGTTTATTTGTATGAAATGTTCTGTTTTATTTTCTTTGGAAGTGCCAGTGATCTTTCTAATTATCACTGTTAACTTCTATACCCCATCGTCTAGTACATTGCCAGGCACAAGTTGGCATTCCATAAATACTTGTGGAAAAAAAGTACAAATAAGTGAAGGAAGGAAGGAAGGAAGGAAGGAATAACATGGTAGAACATATTCCATGTTAACTAAAAAGCTTTGTGAACAAACTCTCCTACTCTGAATTTTGATTTTACCATAAAAAAATACATCCAATATGAGCCTTCCTTCAGATCTATATTGCACCCGAATACAGAACCAAAACATGCATTTAAATCACTTATATCTAACTTTTTATGATGCCATTGGGAATGGTGTTCTTTTTGCATTTGCAGTTAAAGGGTAGAACAGATGGTGAAAGTTTAGTTTTAAGTGATGGGCCCATTAAAGTAACTTATGGTGTTGAGTGATTGTTCCCTCTAATGGCTCCATTCATTACATCTGAGTTTGCAAGCTCCGAAATACTTGGGAAGGAAATAGGACTTCAAGAAATGTTTGCTATATCAAGAGCTTTGCTACATTCGGTCTGCAGACCCACAAATTCTATCCTTCAAAGTAAGAGCTTGCTAGAGGCCTTGCTAAATAGGATGTTTGAATCATGGAGAGCCCACCCTGGTAAGGACCTTCCCAAGAGACCTGGGATTAGGAAAGAAGGTTCAGGGAAAAAATATCAAGCTCCTTTGAACTACATTCTTTCCCCTCTTTTTCTGTCCTCTATGAGATGGGTTTGACTAAAGAATTTCAGCATTACCAAAACAAACGAAAAGACAAGGATGAAAGTGGAAAAGCCACAAATGTCAAACCGGAGTCTGGCAAAGAACAAGGCTGAGAACCAACTGCAAAAGCTCCTTCACCTCTTAACAGAGTCTAACAGTGAGGAAGTACACAGCAGAAGCCAGGCCACATCAAGTCCTTTCTATCTACTGAACTGTCTCCTGTTCACCTCAGTTTGTCTAGCCAAATGGTGGAGTAAAACACACATCCTGGACCAGAAATCAGGACATCTGAGTCTGTAATAATGGCTGTCAGCAAGTGCCAAGTGACACATTCAATGCCAGGGAATTCAGATACATTAATTCGTCTAATCTTCTCAACAACTCAGTGATTAATATTGTCTTCTTTTTGCAGTTGACAAAACTGAGTATGCCCAAGTCACCAAGCCACTAATTGTGGCTCTAGGATCCAAACCTAAGCCTGTGTGACTCCAAAGTCTTCAACTCACTATCTCACACTCTCAGCGTTGACACAACCCACATGAAATTTCATCTTAAATAAAATGATGGGTCGGGGCTGGAAAATATCTATGATCAGGTCCAGATATAACATGCCATGATTACCCCATGACATTACAAAAGTGAACAACTTTTGTAATATTTTATCATAGGATATTTAATACTAATCCCATAAACATAAATGGAGTTCTGGGGTGCAGGTTTGATTCTAAATATTGAGGACCTGATTGCAGATTAGATGTGACCACTGTCCATATTAACAGGAAGCAGAGAGCATATTCAAGCTGGGTAAGTTATGGAGAGGATAATAAAAGGGATATTTGCAAAGAGATGAGCAGGGATAGGCAAGCCAACAAGGAATAGTGCAGACACTCATCTCCTGTCCAATGCCTGTCTCCTTGTAGCTATGCTCGCTAAGGTCCTGGTATCCTCCTCTTCTCTTTTCCCTTGCAGAATGAGAGTTGAGCTGTTCCTCGCTAACCCTAGGCCCAGGTGCTGCAAGTCCCTTTATTATCCTCTCCTTAACTTTAGAAAGGGGGGACTGCAGAATCAAGCCCGCATCCCAGAAAATGCAGGGATGAGGGAAGAGGGGTCGCACGTGCAACCCCTCTTCCTAAACCATTTCAGTGGGGAAATGTCAGACATTCCGGGGTTGGAAACTTACAGGCAGATGCATCTTTGAGGGCAGATTCAAAATAAACGCTGGCCGTCAAGACTGCTCTTTCTGACCTTATATATTCAACAAACATTTATTGACTTAATAAATTCAATAAGCATTTATTGACCAGACTCGGTCTGAACACTGGGGTTACAAAAAGTAATTAAGCCCAGAAAGTTGACACATCAACACAGGCATTTACAATACAGAAGGAATATTGCAAGAGTCGTAGTTCTAAAATATATGAACACTAATCCTAAAAAAGCTTCCTGGAGAAGGGTACATATGCCTGAGTCTTGATGGACAAAGAAGATAGTGTTACTTGAAGAAACAAGGGACAACGGTGTTCAAACCAAGATAGCAAAGGGTGCACAAACCTAAAGGTGAGAAACAACTTGGGTTCCAGGGCCTGTGAAATGTCAAATGGGAGATGTCTAGTTATCCAAAAGCTGCAGCTGGTGTTGGAGATGGAAATGTGCCATCATCCACAAGAATGAGGAAGATCACCAGGGAAAGTGTATAAAGATAGAAGAAGCAAACAGCTGCAAACTACATGAGGTTTGTGTTAGGCAGCAGGATGACCCCCAGAGATGTCGACATCCTAGTCCGTGGAACCTGTGAATGTATTACCTCACATGGAAAAGGACTTTGCAGATGATGGAATGATGGATCTTAAAATGGGAGATTATCCTGGATTGTGTAGGTGCACCCAGTGTAATCACAAGGGTCCTTATAAGTGAAAGAGAGAAGCAGAATCATTAGAGTCAGTGAGAGATTTGAAGATTCCACACGGATGGCTTTGAAGATGGAGGAAGGGGCCACAGGCCAAGGAGTTCAGGCAGACTTTAGGAGCTCGAAAAGGTAAGGAAACAGATTCTCACCTGTAGTCTCCAGAAGGAATGCAGCCCTGCTAATACCTTGATTTTAGCCCAGTAAAACCCATTCTGGACTTCTGACATGTAGAACTGTAAGATAATAAACATGTGTTGTGTTAAACCATTATGTTTGTGGCAATTTTTATGTTAAGAGAATGTGGTTGACCCATTAGTACTAACAAAGAAAGATTTTCTAGACATATTGTTAATTTATAAAAACAAGCTGCAAAAGTATGTTTACTTAAGATTTTTTAGAACTCCATAAAACCAAACTGTATGCTTGTGGATTTATAAGTAAAAGTCTGGAATCATTCCTACAAAGCCAAAGCAGTGGTGACCTCTGGGGTGAGGGAAGGGCCTCAAGATTACAGATAAATATCAAGGAAAATTCTGGTTTAAGCTGTAGTCTTAAAAAGCATAAATAAAATAATGAAATAAATCCATATTTACTAGCATACTCCAAACATATCAAAGTAGAAATTTTCTTTGGGTACATAGGTGGGTATGTAAAGGTTGAGAAAATATAATCACAAATGAATCTCACCAAAGGATAACCCCAGTCACCTCTGCAGTATAGAGAGGGACCAAGGATAGTATCTAAGGGGAGCTTTGGCTTCATCTGTGTATGACAAATGGTTTTAAACAGATATATTTATGTAGTCATCGTGTAAATAGTAGAAAGTCAAATATTTTTTAAAATCCTTTAAATAGTGAAGAATATGGCCTGAACACAAATCGCTGGGTAATTTTTTTTTTTTTTTTTTATGTTTTAGCAAAGGAAAAGGAGTGAGCCAAAGGGACTAGAAGGAACAGCAAAGGGAGAAAAGTATTTCAAGAAAGTGTCCAGAAGTTTCAACCATGTTAAGTGCTGCTGAAGTATGAAAAGTAATATAAAGGCTTAAAAAAAAATCCGTTGGGTTTAGCCCACAAAAGACACTGGTGACCTCAGAGGCTGAGGGGTCAATGGGGAAGTCAGAAGTGGTGGGGGAGAAGGTGGCTAGGTCATTAGGCAAACTATTGAATATAATGGAGAGAGAGAGTGAGGGCAACCAGAAAGTATCAGAGGGGTGTTTTCCAAGATGGCGGAAGTTGGGGGATACTTAGGTGCTGATGAGAGGGAGATAGAGGAGAAGGGAGGCTGGCTGCAGAGGGAAGAGATAATGAAAAGAGGCATAGAGCAAGGTGCCTGAGGAGGTGAGACGGGAGGTGATTTACAGACAGGCAGAGGGCTTCTCCTTGCCCTTTTTTCAAGTATGGCACTATATCCTGAGTCAACATTTTAAAAAGTAAATGTGACCCCATGCTAAATTCCTTCCATCCTTCCCTTTCCCTCAGGACAATATCTACACTAAACCTCCCCAGGCTTATCTCTCACCAAATCCAGTCCTTAAACTTTCTAACCACACTGAGTTTCTTGTAGTTTCCCAGAGATGCCTGTCTTTTCTTGACTCTGAGCCTATGCCAGTCCCTTTCCCAAGAATCATCTTCTTCCAGATCTTCACTGGATAAACCCTTGTTCATCTTTCATATCGCAGAGGAGACTTCATTTCCTCCAGCATGTCTTCTCTGGCTTCCCAATCTGACTAGATTCCTTCATATATGCTCCCATCATCACCTCTACTTTCCCATCATAGCATTAGCACACTGAGTCAGAATAGGAAGGTTTTTGGTCTGTCTCCTGCCATTAGATTTTGCATATCATGAGATGGGTGCCAGGTTTTATTCACCAATGGGTTCCCAGCACCTCACACCATGCCTGGAACACAGGACACATTCAACAAATATTTGGTGAATATTATTGAAAATCAGGCTTCCAAATCCTGAACCCTTCCCACTAGGACTCTTTTGTCTGTAACACAAAAGGTTAAAAACATGGCATGCATATATTTGGAAAAGGGGATTTATTCATGACAAGCTAATGAGCCAACCACTTAGTATCATTAAACAGGAAGCATTTATCCCTATGGCCTGAAAAGAGTCTATTTTGATGAAGGACGTGCCAGACTTTTTAACATCAATGCCAAATTATTTTTTAATTAACTCACAGGCACTGTCAATAGGAAAGTCCAGTGTTGATTATAAATGAGAATGAAGATAGGAGAACTGCTTCCTCCAGGATTTTAAAATTATCTTGTAGCTATTACATAATCAAGGTAATCTTGAGTATGTTTGGTCCAATATCTAATCTGCTGTTATTCCTACCCAGTGTGTTTTTCATCTCAGACATTATAATTTCCATCTCTAGAATTTTGATTTGGGTCTTTAAAAAATCTCTTCTATGGCTCTACTTACCATGTTCAGTCTTTTCTCTGGCTTCTTAAATAAACGTTCTACAAATGTAATAACTTTTAATGTTTTGTATATTAATCCCAACATCTGTGTTACTATTTCTGGATGAGTTTCCATTGATTGCTGTCTCTCCTAATTATGGGTCAAGTTTTCTTACTTCTTTGCATACCTGATAGTTTTTGATTGGGTGACAAATAGGATTAGTTTTTCCCCACCATTGAGGCAAAACTGTTATTCACAAATGCCTTGTGAATTATGAGGGTTTCCGAGTTGTCTTATGGGAACAGGAGCCACTCCCATCTCTGTGTAAGTTCTGGACACTTCCCTCTAATCCTTTTGGGTGGTTCTTTCCTTGGTCTTGAAGAGTTTCCTCGCAGGCATGCATTGGTCATTACACAACTGTGTACTCAAGGGAGACCCTCTGTAACTCCCCAGAGTTCTCTGTGAACAGCGTTTTCCTCTTTGGTACTCTACCCTGAGAACCTTAAATGTGTGCGCTACCTGGGACTTCCAGTTCTGTTTCTTCAACTCCTAAAGTCTCCTGGGGTCTACCTGGCTTCCCATTCCCTCAGCTGTGGCTGGAAACTTGGGCACAGCCTGGATGACTCTCTAGGACTGTGCTACAGCTGTGACCTGGAGCTTCCTGTCTCTGCCTCTCTGTTGGGTTGTCTGTTCCCTGGACCCCCTGTTTTCCTATTTCTTGGTCTACCCCTCTTCTTGCTAAAATATATCTTCCAATAGCTTCAAAAGAATGAAATACAAATTCTTAAGCTTTTCCGATCCAAGAATGGCTTTCGTTTACACTTAGGCTTGACTGAGAGATACCTCAGTAGAGAATTATTTGTTGGAAATAATTTCCTTTCTGAATTTTGAGGACATTCCTCTGTCTTCTCGCATCTTGTGTCACTATTGTATCTTCTCATCCTATTCTGAATTTAATTTATTTGTATTGACTTGTTTTTCATCTAAAAACTTTGATTCTTCTCATTCTCACTAGCTGACTGAAATTCCTTGATGATGTGCCTCCTGTGGGTCTCTTTTCATTCATTGCGATAGGGACGTGGGGGCATCTTCAATCTAAAGAGCAATGTCTTTCTATTCGAGAAATTTCTCTGTACTATTTCTTTGACAATTTCCTCCCAATTTTTCTTCTCTTTATTCTTTCTGGAATTCCCATTAGCTGGATATTAGTTCCCTTAGATTAGGTCTCTGATTTTTCTTATCTCTCTATCCTAATGTTTACTTCTTGATTTTAGCTCCAGTTTTTGAAAGATTTTCTTGACATTTCTACCAATCTTCCTATTAAATTTTTTATTTCAATTATTATATTTTTTAAAATCAAAGAGTTATTTTTCATATTGCTCCTTTATGTCATTCTGTTCTTCTTCATGGATTCAAAATCTTGCTTTATATTCCTAAAGATACCAATAATGAAATTTCTAAATGTTCTTTTGTTGTCGCTATTGCCTTTCTTTCTTCTGGGGATCATTTTTCTCTATTTTTATCTCTGCCTTTCATGTTAGCATCTTTAGCAGATTTTTCAAGTATCGAGTGATACTTGATATTTGAGAATGAGGCGCTAGGACATGAGTGGAAGTTCTGTGCTGGTGAGCCTTACCCAGGTGGATTAGAGGCAAACTGGGTTTTCCATTGCGGAGACACTACATGTTCAGGGTGTCAATATCTGTAGCCATTTTCCCTTAAGCAATTCCATTTGTCCAAAGAAGAATCTTGTGATCTGTATGTGTGTTGGTGGCAGTGAGAAGAGGATGGAATACTCCTGACTGGTGAAGGTCTGGAAGCAAGTCAGGGAGCAGGGACTTGGGGCAGCTTGCAGTGTCTCACTGTTCAGTCTGTAGACTTTTACTAAATGCCTTTTATTTCAACCTGATGACTCACTCCTCCACTCCGCTCCGCTCCAACTGGCATCCTCAAAGCCTGAAACTGAACCTCCAGTCCCATGGAGAAGGGAAGAGGGGCTGTTTCCTGGCAGCAAGAGGTATGGGTCGCGGGGGTCTGAGGTCAGGTCTTATGTTCTGTATCAGACTTTCAATCAATTCTTGTGTATTTAGTCTTGATGTTCTCCTCTGACCTTTAGCAGTTCATGCTGTTTCCAAGTTCCCAAATTTTCCTGCATTCTGTACGGTAAACACAGGCTTGCTTTGCATCATCAGCCCTCTCTGTAGGCTCTCAGGCACTGCTTCGTTTACCCCATCGTGTCATTTACCCCTCCTCCACACGCTCTGACAGGATGTTGCTAAGTTCTCATTTGCTCTTTTCTCCCTTCCCCATTCTTCCTTTTTCTCTTTTATTCCTTTCTCTTCAGTTTAGTGGAGATCCCACGGGGAGCTGAGGTAGATGTAAGAATTCAATACTATATATCCCAAACAAATTACATGCATTTTCTTGTTTAATTCTTGCAATAATCCTGTGAGATGAATAGTAATTATTCCCGTTATATAGAGAGACCGAGGCTCAAAAATACTAAGGCATTTGCTTAGGTGACATGGCCAGTAGGTGGCAGAGCCAAGATTTGTAACCAGTTCTGACTCCAAAAACCATGAATTTATCACATATGATACTGTTCTGAGTTGAAGGGTGGATGCATGGACATTCAAATTTATCCGTTCTATTAATCATTGGCATCTGAGTACCCAGAACTCACTTACCCAACCTTTCTTGGATTCCCAAAACCTTGTGGTCCATGTGCATACAATCCCAGGGTATCCAACCTTGGCCTCCAATGCCCTGCATTACTGGAAGAATTACTGGAACACACAACCAATTGGACACACTGCAAAGGCCTTTCCATCTTTGCACTGCATTTCTTTCATTAAGTACTTAACCTTGGGCAACACCATGTGCTGAGCACTGGTGAGATGTGCTCCGATGAAGCAAAAAACATTTTGAAGTGTTCATATCTAGTTGGGGAGAGAGACCCCCTGAGGGTGAGACACAAAGAGAAAAGAACAAATTGTGATAATGTGACCTTATAGAAAAGAACCTGCTGTAGCTGGGATTTCAGTGAAGGCCTTAATGAAGAGGCAATGTTTGAGCTGACACCTACACAGTTCACTCATTCACTCTTTCAACCTACATTTATTGAGCATCTATCATAAAAAAGACAATCCAAACTTGAGTGGAAACTTCTAAGTGCCTGGCACTGTCCTAAGTGCTTGATGTATATTTCCCTGTTCAATCCTCACAAACCTGTCATTTTTCCCATTTTACAGAGGATAAAAAGAGGCACAGAGATTTGAATAATTTTTTCTAATTGACACATCTGTTAAGTTTTAGCGCTAAGATTCTGCGCAGGCTGTTTGGTGGCAGAGCCAACCCTCTTGAACACTATACATGAAAGGAAGTGGGGAAGAGGTGGAGAAAAATGAACCAGATGGGATCCCTGCCCTTGTGGAGCTTATGTTCTAGTGACAAGAATGAGGTGAAGTCAGTTACTGAGCACACACTAATGCTATGCCTTATCAGTATATGACATGGGCTTCTTGGGGCAGGGGTGTGGTACTTAAATGGGGAGAAGTAACCCAGGGCACACAATCTCCCAGCATCATTATCCCATGGATAAAGCTGCGCTGGATCTGCAGCAGCAGGTGTTCCAGGAGAAAGGAAGTCACACCTACTGTGCCGGTTGCTTGCTAAGCCTCTAAAAGTAGGGAGGAAATGGGACCTCTAGATTTGTCTCTTTTTACCAATCCAGCAAAGAGAGGATGGAGATGGAGAGACCCGTGTTTCAGGCAAAGGTAACCACATCTATGGGGGGACCAGGGGGTTCAGGAGGTCAATGTTGGATATCTTGGCATTGTATGCACATGGACCTCAAGGTTTGGGGGACCCAAGTGAGGTCGGGTGAGGAAGTTGGGGACCCTGATGGTCACTGATGGATAGAAAACCCTGAACAAAGGTCAGTGGCCAGAGTGTGCTGGATGAGTGGGAGAGTAGAGGAGAAGGGTATGGCGTGGAAGGCATGAGCCATATGATGTAGGGCTAGTCAGGCTGAGGAATGAGGCTTGGTTTTCAACCCACTGAAGATCCGACTTCCATTTTAAGAGCTCCTTCTGGCTGCTGTTAAGAGACTTGGTGTGAAAAGGGCATGAAGGGAAGCAGAGAGACTAATTAGCTTGTAAAAATATGTTGGGGGCTTGGACTAGTGGTCTGGGAGTGTTACCGAACCCAGGTCTGGCTGCTAGCCACTCGAAAGCCAATACTCGGGCTTCCCTGGTGGCGCAGTGGTTGAGAGTCCGCCTGCCGATGCAGGGGACACGGGTTCGTGCCCCGGTCCGGGAAGATCAGGGTTGTGGTGGCAAAAGGAGAGAGAACAGCTTAGTCAGCTCTGACAGTCAGCTTGAAACCAGTAATGTGGTGGTCTGATCAGCATCATCTTGGTTGTTATATTTTGTTTTGTGTAAAGGCTTCGAGTGGAAGGTATAACTAAGTTCTAAGGCCAAGGCAATGCTTACAGGAGTGGAGGAGAGAAGCAGCCAGATTAGGAACATATTTAGGAGGTAAAATTGACAGCACTTGCTGAGGGACTGGATAAGGAAGTTGAGAGAAAAGGAGTGAGAGGTGATGCGTAGGTGTCCGTATTGGATAGATGAGGAATTGTGATACCACGTGCTGAGCCAGTAAAGATAGGTTGAGTGACAGCGTGGTGGTGAAGGTAGATTGGGACTTCAGTTTATACTGGTCCAACTGCATAACTGGGATTGAGAAATGCTAGCACAGAAGTGCCGTCATCCTCTCCCACAGGTTGCACAGAATGCCAGTTCAGCCTTCCACTTACTTCCAAGATCTCTGTGAACTCGAATAGTCTGGAAAGCAGTGAAGTTTAAATAAATATATACCCCAGGCTCCTCTGGGTCACAGAGCTATCAACCCATCCTAAAGTATGGCCATTTTCCTCACATTTCTAATGCCATTTCAAGGGTACCTTACATTTCAGTTTGGGTCCACCATTTTCTCCAGCTGGGTTTCTTTTCAATTCAACCCAGTTTTAACACCAATGTTCAAGTTATTTTTTTTCCCATTATGCTCATAGATGGAAACAAATCATAGTATCTTGTATAAATGCAGCTGTTTTTCTCTCTTTTCTCATTTTAGATGAAAAATCTTCTTTCTCCTTTTTTTTTAATTAACAACACCACCTCCTCCCTGCACCCTGCTGAGTTCCTTACCATCAGTTGTTTCTCTTCCTCATCTCCAGTGCTCTTTCCTGTTTCTTCAGGGAGCCCCTGCTGAGATGTTTTCTTATATGATCAAATTATAGGTCAAATTCATCAAAGGGATGGTGCACAGGTACATTTCTTATGAACATTTCAACTAATCCAGTAAGTAATACATTCTTTGTTTAAGTGGGAGCATTGGTAAATAATGATGCTCTTTGATAATGAAGAATGAAGTAAGGAATAGAGCTTAAAAATATGCCAAAGTTCCCTGTTAAACTGAAAAGCTTGCAAATGTCTGTTGCTATCACTGCCAATATTGTGACTAGGTTTAGGTATTATATATTGTATAAAATCGTTTATATGTTTTATAGTTAATTAGTTGATTTCAATAAATATCTCCAGGTGCCAAACAGAGGTACACACTGTTCTAAGCATAGGAGATGCAGAGATGACGCAAGATGGTCCCTCTATGGCAAAGGGCAAAGGCAAAGGAACAAAGCACATGAACAGATACCTTTGATGGAGGAAACAGAAATGTTATAGTGGTGGCAACAGCAGAGAGAATGCCTACAATAATACGTGCAGCAGGAGGTACTCTTATCGAGTGCCTACTTGGAATCAGACACTGTGAATCACACTTTACACGCATAATCCCATTTGATCTACATGGCAATCATACAAAATAAAATTATGACCCGCATTGTGTAGAAGAGAAAAACAGGTATAGCACAATTAAGTAATTGGCTGAAAGTCACCAAGATATGGAGTAGCAGATAGAATGAGGGAAAGCTCTCTCTGGCACCAAAATTGAATTCTATTTCCAGTCCTCCCAGAGATGTATATGGCGTAGTTTAGGAGGATAGAGGAGGGTGACAAAGTCATGCTGGGGTGGGGGAGGGAAGACTGGGTCTTTGAGAAAGGCTGCCCCAAAGATATGACATCTGGGCTATGTATTAAATGTTGGGCAGGCAAGAAGGAAGGGGAGATGCGACATCCTTAGTAGAGAAAAGCAGAGAAGTATGGAATGGCATAGGCTGGTGGGCTAGACTCAAGTGGTACAGGATAGCTAGAGGATCAGGGTCAGAGATAAGGCTGGGGAGAGATGAGGCCAGGACTAGAAGGCCTTACATGCCACACTGAGGAATCAGGACCTGATTACAAGAGCCTGAGAGCAGTCTCGAGAGGTTTCAAGCCAGTGGTGGACACAGTTTGACCTAAGCTTAAGTAATCACACTGTCAGCACAGTGGAGAGTGCACTGGCTTCTGAGAAAGGATTAGGGTCATGAGATTAACTCAGTTTGTGCAAAGATCTTTCTTGCTGCTTCAGTTATATTTCTGATGGTTCAAAGCAAAAGTTCCACCGTGGTAAAGCTGGTGTCATTCACACAATCTCCTCCCCACCCCGGCATCTTCACCCATCTTGCTCCCTTGACTTAGAAACAGTCTTACCTGACTCACCTCTTGCCATTTCCTTCCAGCACACCTGAAACTCTGGCCACATTGAACTTCTTACGCAGCCCCAAATGTCACATCAGCCTCTTTCAAGCCTTTGCATATTTTTCCCTTCCTGGATTGTCCCTTTCTTGCATCACAACTTGGAGAACCACCATCCATGGATCAAAATTTACCTTCTCCTTTTACCATCTTCTAGAAAGAGACATTTCTTCTTTTGGGCCTTTTGTGCTTTCCTCTATGATATCACATTGTTCATGGTAATAGAATAATTTCTCCTCTTTCTCCATCATTACTTATGGAGTGAGTTCTTCATCCCATAGATACTTCATTCATATGCAAGCAAATGACTATCTACCTACATACAATACAAACATATATATTTTATCCTCTTTTTTACACAAAAGGTAGCATACTATATACTTTCTGTTTTTTCAATTAATACATCCTAGCAATCTTCCTACATATACTCATGATGAAGTTCTTCATTGTGTAGATGAATAAAAATTTAACAGCCCCCTCCTGATGAACATTCAGGATGTCTGGTCTTCTATAATTACAAACAATGATGCAAAGAATAACCATGTATATACGTTATTTCTCATGCAAGGGAGTGTAAATGTTGGATAAATTCTTAGAAGTAAAAGTGCCAGGTCAAAGAATGCTTGCATTTGTAAGCTTCACAGATGCTTCCAAATTGTCCTCTGTGGAGTTGTGCAAATTTGCACTGCTGTCAGGTACATATAAAAATACCTTCTGGGCTTCCCTGTTGGCGCAGTGGTTGGGAGTCCGCCTGCCGATGCGGGGGACGCGGGTTCGTGCCCTGGTCCGGGGGTATCCTGCGTGCCGCGGAGCGGCTGAGCCCGTGGGCCATGGCCTCTGAGCCTGCGTGTCCGGAGCCTGTGCTCCGCGACGGGAGAGGCCACAGCAGTGAGAGGCCCTTGTACCGCAAAGAAAAAAAATACCTTCTTTTAGCTCATACAACTCAATAACAACAACAACAACAAAAAACCCTATCAAAAAATGGGCAGAAGACCTAAATAGACATTTCTCCAAAGAAGACATACAAATGGCCAATAAGCACATGAAAATATGCTCAACGTGGCTAATTATAAGAGAAAATACAAATCAAAACTACGAGGTACCACCTCGCTCCAGTGGGAATGGCATCATTAGAAAGTTAACAAATAACAAGTGCTGGAGAGGGTGTGGAGAAAAAGGCACCCTCCTACACTGTTGGTGGAAACGTAAATTTGTGCAGCCACTGTGGAAAACTGTATAGAATTTCCTTAAAAAACTAAAAATAGAGTTGCCATATGATCCAGCAACACCACCCCTAGACATATAACAAGAGAAAACTAGAATTCTATGAGGTACATGCACCCCAGTGTTCATAGCAGCACTATTTACAATAACCAAGACATGGAAGCAACCTAAATGTCCATCAACAGATGAACGGGTAAAGAAGATGTGGTATATATATATACCATGGAATATTACTAAGCCATAAAAATGATGAAATAATGCCATTTGCAGCAACATGAATGGACCTAGAGATTATCATACTCAGTGAAGTAAGTCAGAAAGAGAAGGACAAATGCCATACGATATCCCTTATACATGGAATCTAAAATATGACACAAATGAACTTATTTATGAAACAGATTCAGACTCACAGACATTGAAAAAAACTTATGGCTACCAAAGGGGAAGCGGAAGGGGGTGGGGGAGGGATAAATTAGGAGTCTGGGATTAGCAGATACTATTATATATAAAATAAACAAGATCCTACTGTACAGCACAGGGAATTATATTCAATACCCTGTAATAAACCATAATGGGAAAGAATATACAGTAAGTTCTCTACATATGAACCTTCAGGTTGCAAACTTTCAAAGATGTGAACGTGCATCTTATTCCAGCAAGGAACCAGAACCTGTGCCATCAACGTCAGGCCTGAGTGACATTGTAGCTTGCCCTCCATCTCCTATGGCTGACGATCCTTCAGCTCTACCATCTCCCACCTCCTCTCCCTCCTGCAGTCAGTAACTCTTCTTGCCTGTTCACTCGATGCCAGCCCCTGTATGTCAGCTGTTGTGCTGTACTACTGTACTTTTCAAGCTACTGAACTATAAGATTTAAAACGTTTTCTTTATTTTGTGTGTTTGTGTATTGTTTGTGTGAAAAGTATTATAAACCTATTACAGTACAGTACTATATAGCCAATTGTGTTAGTTGGGTACCTAGGCTAACTTTGTTGGACTCACAAACAAATTGGACTTACGAATGTGCTCTCAGAACAGAACTCATTCGTATGTAGAGGACTTACTGTATATGTATTTATATGTATTACTGAATCACTTTGCTGTACACCAGAAACCAACACAACATTGTAAATCAACTACACTTCAATTTTTAAAAACCAATTTAAAAAGCTAAAAAAATCCTGCTTTCCTGTGACTCCAACAATATCCAATTTTTAGATTTTTGCTAATCTAGCAGATAAACAGTGACATTTCTGGGTAGTTTTAAGTTGCATTTCTCTTTTTATGAGTAAGTGGAACACTTTTTCATATGTTTTATATTCCCATTTATATATATATATTTTCTATCTGATCACATCCTTTGCCCTCTTGTCTTTTGACTGTGAGTGTGAAAGAATCAAATATATATACATTGGTCTCTGCCCCCAGTTCCTGGCACAGAGGTCCTAAAATTCTTATAATTTCCTAAGAGATAAGGCCACTAGAAACATCATTTGTTTTAATAGTTGGTTTTTAATTCTGCTTCCTGACACTGAGCTCCTAAATCCCTTGGAACTTCCTGAGTGACTGGAATGTCTTTTGTTCTAATGAGGCAACTCTGGGTGGGCTCCTGGATGAGGGCTGATCACCAGAAACACCAAACCATGATTAGAAGCTTGGCATTTTCAGCCCCCCCTCACCATTCTCCAGAGAGGGAGAGGGGCTGGAAATGGAGTTAATAACTGATCATGCAGTTACATGATGAAGCTTCCGTAAAAATCCCCATAGTTTGGGGTTCAGAGAGCTTTTGTGCTGTTGAACACATGGAGGTGCTGGGAGAATGGCGTGCCTGAGGGAACTTGGAATTTTCATGCTTCTTCCCATGTACCTTGCCCTACACATCTCTTCTATCTGGGTGCTCATTTATATTCTTTATCATATCCTTTTATAATAAACTGGTGAATAGTAGGTAAACTGTTTTCCTGAGTCCTATGAGCCATTCAAGCAAATTAACCTAAGCCAAGGAGGAGGTCATGGGAACCTCCAATTTATAGTCAGAAGCACAGTGGACACCCTGAATTAGTGATTGGCATCTAAAGTGGGAGGTGGGGGAAGTCTTGTGGGACTGAGCCTTTAACCTGTGGCATCTGACACTATCTCCAGGTAGACAGTGTCAGAATTGAGTTAAATTGTAGGGCTCCCAGCTGGTGTCTCAGAAATGCTTGGTGGCGGGGTGGGGGGAAGCCACTTATCTGATGTCAGAAGTATGAGTGTGATAGTAGTGTGAGAGTAAAGGAGAAACACAGGAGATGTGAAGGTGTTTTAAACAGTGGGTCTTTCTAAAACTATTTAATTAGCTATTTGTCTTGGGCATGAATTGTAAATATTTCTCCCAATTTGTCCAGCGCTTGTAAGGTTGCATAATGTTTGCCTTTGCCCTTTTTTTTACTGTAGAAAAGGCACAAAATTGGGTAAGCCATTGCCAGAGGTGTAAAACTGTGGGTTATTGATGATCAGAGCCTGTGATCTTGCTAGAAAAAAATACTGCAATTGCCAATAATAATACACACCAAGTAACAAAAAGAAAAGATACCCAATTGTATGTTACAGATTGCTTTTTCTTTAAAAAAATTTTAAAATTGTTTTAAGAAATGATTTGTTCTGAAATCTGAACTTCATAAGGTTTGCTTGAGATTTGCACATGCTTTTCTCTTTTACTAAAGAGAACTCATCTGGATTTAAAAAAAAAAAAAAAGAGCTTAGCCAAAGATGTTAATCTCTTTGCTCAGACAAGTGTGCCTATGATTTTTGCCATAATACTTGGGCCATGTGACTTTAGAAAGCTGCCACCAGAGGATTATATTTCAGGAGCCAATTTTTTGAGAGGTGAACAAACCCCTGTGGGGGTTGATTTGAAAAATGAAAAGTGAAAACTTTGTGACACCATTTGAGAACGATAGATGGTTTAGATAAACCAACACTTACACTAAGCCCTGGCTTAGAATCATATTTAATCATTGGAAAATCTAGCCATGAAGGGTTTCCTGGGTGCTTTTATGTTCAGGGAGGTTAAGACGAGATTTTTCTGGCATCACAGCAGGTCATGTGGCCAGTGAGTGTGGAAGAAATATTGCTGATTGACTGTATACTTTGCTATGCACGGTATTGTTTCTAAGAACACAGAGCTTTGAGAGAGTGAAGAAAATAGCTGCTACCTGTCCTAAATTTGTTAATATGATACTTGTACATGGGTGATCCTAGCATCTTTCTTTCCCCTCAAACACTGATGGGGTGAACCCTGAATCACTTAAACAGATTATTTGACATAAAAACCACAGCAAACTCTTCCAATGACTTCTCCTCCAGGGATGGTCCCTGGGTCCTCTGTGTCCAGAGCTTCACTGAGTCTAGAAGGCAGCTGGATACCCTACTCACACATCACACCCAGCTTTGCTCCCGGATTCAGATTCCGGGGATCCCATGGCCAAGACCAGGAGACTTTGTGCCGAATTGACAAGAATATACTATCTCTACCTCTCCCATCTCTAAAGTTGGGTCAGTTAATATGTTAAACTCTATCATAGGAAAGTATGCATGGAGGGAGGTTAATTCTATGAAAGGTACAAATTATTTATTTTTTTCACTTTAATTTCAAAGATATAAATGAACTGCTGGAAATAGTTCAGGCTGTGGCTACAAATTTCTGTACAGACTCAATTTTCATACAAATTTAGGGCAGTAATAAGGAAAATTGGACCATTACTCTGAATGTTAACTTTATTGAGATTGTTTGTCTGATAATCTTATCTAAGCTGTTTTTGTATTCATGAAGTAAACAGAATATTTTCAAAGAAAAATATCCAAAATAATTTAGAAACTTTTAAAATATTTTCTTCTTCAAGCTTTTAGCTGTTAGGCTTGTCACTCTTCTAGTTATATCTAATTTTAATGTAGCAACATTTTATCAGTGATACTAGTTACCTTCATATGATAGTGATGATTATGAGGATGGGGGTGGCAGTTAATATTTCGTGCTTTCTGTGTCCCTGTGTCTACACTCTGCATGATTGTTTCATTCCATATTCACACAAAGCCTTTGAATAATGACCATTAAATTTAGTTTATGGCTGATTGGACAGAAAGAGGAACAGAGGTTAAATTAATGACACACAATCAGTAAGTATTGGGGCTGGAATGTGAATCAAGATTTTACTCTAGAGTCCAAGTTTGTAAATCCCACCTCCTACAGAAATTAAAGCTAAGGTTAAGTGACAAAAATTACAGCAATTTCAGGTAGTATATTCCCTTAGGACTAACTGAAAACATCAAAAGCCATCCTCTATCACAACCTTCCATTTATTTGAACATATGTGTTCAGCATACGCACTCTTCAAGCTTAAGAGCTCCAGCTGTGAACAAGACACACTAGATCCCAGCCCTCATGGGGAGACAGAAAATAAATACATGAGATTATATACACAAACAGGGTAGTTTGAAGGACAGGGTGACTTAGATAGGGTTGTCCCAGAAGTCCTCTCTGAAGAGGTAACTTTTGAGCTGGGAGTTTTACAGTATGAAAATGAACTAGACATGGGAAGAGCTAGGGAAATAATGGTATAGGAGCAGGGACCTATAAGGGTGAATCCCTGCACTGAAAGAGACTCAAAGGAGTAGTCAAAAAAGCAGTGGGGAGGGAGTTTCCAATCTTATATTTAAAAAAATTTGACCACCATTGAGCCATCTCAGCCTCCCATTACACAGATATGAAAATGGAGGCTCAGAAAAATTAAAGTTATTTTCTAAAAGCCACCTAGCTTGAGCCACATGAGTAAAGGTGACCTTCCTGAATGCCAGCCAGCTACCTCTTCCTACACCGTGATGCCATGATGTCAGGGTTCTCAAGCACCACAAAAGCAATCCTAAATGATACTGTAAAAAAATGTTTGTCATTCAAAAATCCCAAAAGACTGGTGGAAAAGAGAATGATGGCTAGGATGGCTGTAAAATGGTTACTTCAATTTTGTCAAAATCAAGATTTCAAGGGGGGGGTCTAAGGATAACATCATGCTGGAAAAACTTCTTTCATTATATGAATATATAATACATCATATGAATATATAATACATCATGTGAATATATAAATATATTTATAAGTAATGTATAGATAATAATTTAATATATAACTATATAATATATAAATGATATATATAAACATAATATAAATATAATATATTTACATAAAATATAAATATATAAATATGTAAATAAATATATAATATATTGTCAACTGAAAAAAATGCACAACATAAAAGTTGAGAATTACATTTTATTTGGTGGTCTTACTGAGGACTATAGCCAGGCTGACAGCCTCTAAGAGAGCTCTGAGGAACTGTTCCAAAGAGGTAAAAGAGGAGCCAGGATATTACAGGAGTTTGCACTGAAAAAAAAAAAAAAAAGTATTAAAACATCAAAAGAGTACTGCTAATCACAAAAAACAGACATCTCAAGTTAATAATTTGAGTGCTTTTCTATATGTGGAAAGATGCAAGCATCTGGGCTCATTGAAATCTTTCCTTTGATATGTATCTTAACTATTATGAATGAAAAATGTTGCCTGCCATATCAGTAAACGAAGGATATTGCAGCCATCAAGCCACTGCAGCTGCCCCAGCAGTGAGCCATGAGGGGATGCAGGATGGAGACAAATGGGCTGCCCACTGCTAAGCCCTCAGCCCCTGCAGCCACCCCAAAAGGTGTACCCTGAGGGGACTCAGGATGGGAAAGAATGGGATGCTAGCCCCAGATAGCTGAGGTGCCTAGCAAAGGAAGGATTTCAATAAGCCCAGACTCTTGCATCTTCCCGTACATAGAAAAGTGCTAAATTCCTTAACTTGTGGTGTCTGATTCTCTTTAATGAACAGTAATCTCTTGATGTTCTGACTACCTGGTCTCTGTTGCAAAAACCCCTCTGTATCCGGGCTCCTTCCTTACCTCTTCAGAGCAGCCCCTCAGAGTGATCTGAGAGTCTGCCTTCCGAGCTTGAAGTCCTCAGAAATTCCGCCAAACAAAACATAATTCTCAAATTTAGGTTGTGCAATTTTTTCAGTGGACACTATCTTGGACCTGTATCCTGTTTCTCTCCCTCTTGAATTTGTCTCAGGGTTCACCATGGGGGTGGCTGCATTGGCTGGTGGCTTTATGGCCAGAACACCTTTTGTTTACTGAAATGGCAGGTGACATTCTTTGTCCACAATATTATATATAAATATATAAAATAAATGTTTTTCATCATATACATACATATACATGTATACATATATATCTCTGAAAAGCTGCTGTTATGCCCAGCAAAGTCTGGATGGGTCTGCTGATTCAGTCCATCAACAGAAATCACACAGTCTCCCTGATTACAGACCATGAGCCAAAGGAGAGACCGGGTCACGGGCGTGCTATTCCCATTGGGTCAGTTTCCCATCCACACACACTCACGCCTCAGATGTTCATGGAGCAGTATGCTTTACTCCTAGACTCTTTTTTCCAGATTCTCTGACCTCCCTCTGTCTCCCTTCCTCCAAGAAACTCATTCCCCAGAGCCCCAGCTTCATGGCTCCTGAGTCCGAGATGGTCACGGTCAAAAGCCACCATCTAGAGAGGACCAAGATGACTCCTACCAGGGTCTTCCCTAGCCTTCTGGGAAAAGCATCTTCAAGACAAACAAATCTTCTGGGTGCTAATAGCGTCCCTTCTTATTGAATACTTTGGATGCATTCTTCTGATAAAGGACACTCTCTCCTTCCCACTGAAGACAAGAATTGGAAAGAATGAAGAGGACCAAAAATCCCAGCCTGCCTCCTATGAGTGTTTTACCCTCTAGAACAGCAAAGGGAAGCTTTTCCCTAAGGCCTTGATGCTCCAGTTCTGTCAATCACTGTAGCTTTGATTCCCTTTCAGAATTTTCTCCCTGCTGGTGTATCTGATAGAGGTGAAAAGAAATGCACAATGTGAGAGTTGTGAGTCAAGTCTTATTTAGGGCAAAATGAGGACTATAGCCCAGGAGACAGAATTTCAGATAGCTCTGAGGAGCTGCTCCAAAGAGGTAGGGGGAAGGTCAATGTTATATATGATCTTAGTGAAGCGGGTGGGTGTGTGCAGGCAGGCACACATGCTGGCAGAGACTTGCTGCTAGTCACGAGAAGCAGATGTCACCATTAACGATTTTAGTGCTTTCCTAGGTATGAGGAGATGAAAGAATTGGGCTCATAAAATCTTCTCCTGAAATATCTAACTATCTAAAGATAGGTTCTGCCAGTTTTTCCCAGAGCACAGAGTGCCTCATTCCTGGCCTGCGCTCTGAACTCCTTTCAGGGGGTGTTGAAGGTCAGCGGCTGCAGCGGGCTCATGATTCAATCCTTGTGGAGGTAGATGGCAAGTGCCAATTTGTAGCTAGCAGAGGCCTGATCCTGCCTAGGATTCAGCCACCCTGAATCTAAGGGTTCATTACCTGGGCCCTAAAAGGAGGGGAAGGTTGGGGACATTCTTACTGGGATTCCAGTAAGAATGTAAATTCTCAGAAATTACTATTCCCTCTGTATGGGACCAGCCTCTTTCTCCAGGCCAAATTGACAGAAAAAGGATCCAAGTGGCAGTCAAAAAAGTAAACTGTTGAGACTCTGTCTTTTAAAGCACATCCTGCAGTTTGAAAATAAAGCTTCTTATTTTTAGAATGCCAGCCGAATTGTTCCGGCTCTGCCCCTGCAGTTTCAAAAGTGGCCTTGGGCTCTGAAACACTAACCTTGAAAAGAAAACGTTTACATTGTAAACGCACTGGCAGTATGAAGACTATTCTATTGTGGAATAGCCAACGGAGACTAAAAATTCAGAAGGGGCTTTTTCCTTTCTTGTGAAAGGCCTAATCCGCGGGGCTTTCACTGTGGCAAAATCAAACTCTAGGCAGTAATTGTGCATGGATTCTAGCTTTGAACTTGCATAAAATCTGAAATTTCACACACCTCATTCTGTTCTGGGGATCTCACCACTGATCGACAGGAAACGGAGCTTCTAGAGGGGTTTGGGGGAAATCAGACCATGCAGACCCTTAGGTGAACAAACTTGCTAACAAAACACCTTTAAAGTCATCCCCTTCTTCCTAAACACACGCAGCCCCATCCTTCGCCAAACTGGCCCTTGAATACCGCAGAGGCACACAGGTTCCGAAGTGTGGGCTTTGAGAAACCACACCGTGTTTATTTCAGATACCTTAAGTCAACCCTCTCAGGTACTCTGATATGTACTCTCCTATTCTTCTAGAGTTAGGCTGGAAAAGGAAAGACTCAGACTGGCTTGATGACTGACTCCAGTGCTTTGATGGAGTGTCAAGTGGAAGGATTAGGTCCATTTTAGGTCCATTTTGACCAGTGGGCAAAATGATAGTCAGTGGATGGAAAATACAGGAGGACGCTTTCAACTCACATCGGAGGTCCTCTCTAATCATTTGGACTGTCTAAAGCTAGAATGAGCCAGATCCAAAGGTCATGATCAGTGTGCCACTGAAGATGCCCAAGGAGCTTAATCATTGATGACATAGTGGGGACTCCTTCATTGACAAGCCCTGAACTGGCTCTCTGCAGCCATGGCCCAGCTTCACAGAGTGGCCCATGCTGGTCTCACAGGAGCAGATGGGAAATGGAGCTACATGAATGGGTCAGGACCGAAGCATTCACCTTTCTGGGGCTGCTGACTTTTTAGGAAGGTCTCCCTATGTGCTGGGACCATTCTCTTAACTCATTTAAAGTGCACCACGACCCTAAAGGAGTAGGTACTCTTATCATCCCTACTTTATAGATGAGGAAGATGGTCCACAGAGGTTGAGTACTTGGCCCAAGGTCACAGAGCAAGCAAGTGACAGAGGAAGGAATCCTGGCTGTCATCCTTGAGAGTCCACTCTATTAGCCTCTAAACTATTCTGCCTCAGAATCACCTCCACAGGCCCGCTGATACCCTCTCGTGTGACCACCACGATCTGCTTTCCTTACCAGGTCTTGTTCCATGGATAGATCAGGACTCTCTAATGTTAATCTTAAAATTGCAATATCCACTCCTCTCCCTACTCAGACTATGAAAATCCCCAAGGTTATCCTTTTGGGTTGATAACAGGCATTTCAGTCACTTTATTCTTCTAATACAGCTCCCCACGTGAACACACGGCATCCACTACCAATGTAATCAAAGCTAAATGTTTTGTCACATTCTGCTTTCCACCTTGGTAGGTCCCAACCTCCTAAATGGTTATTTTTAAGTGGTTTATGTTAATGTTCACTCTTTAATGCTCATGCTTTAATGTTTTATGGGTTTTGATAAATGCACAGTGTCATGTATCCACAATAACAGTATTATTCAGAATACCTGAACTGCTTTAAAAAAATCATAGGTGCTTAACCTATTCCACCCTCCCATCTCCTTAATTCTCCTAGAAGCCACTAGATTTGTTTGTTTGTTTGTTCATTGTTTTTTTTTTTTTTTTTTTTTTTTTTTTTTTACAGACTCTATGGTTTTCTCTTTTCCAGGATGTTATATAAATTGAATCAGAGAGTATTTAGACTTCTCAGGGTGATTTCTTCCCCTTTGGAATATGTATTTAAGATTCATCCACATATTCACATGGCTTCCTAGCACATTCCTTTTTATTACTGAATAATATTCCATTGTATGGTTGTACCAAGATGTTTTATCCATTCACCTATTTTTTAAAAAATATCAGTTTGCTTTCAGTTTTTGGCCATTTTGAATAATGCTGCTATAAACATTCATATATAAGTTTTTGTGTAGACCTCAATTTTTAAGCTGGTTGGGTAAATACCGTGTCACATGATTGCTGACCCTATGGTAAGACAATTTGTCCTTGTAAGAAATTTCCACTGTCTTCCAAAGTGGCTGCATCATTTTGCATTCCAACTCTCAATGATACAAGTTTCTGCTGCTTGGATGCTAACCAGTAATTGGTATTGTCAGTTTTTTGGATTTTAGCCCTTCCAATAGGTGGGTAGCAGTATCTCATTGTAATTTCAATTTGCATTTCTCTTAATGACAAATTGTATTGGTTTTCTATTGTTGCTGTAACAAATTACCACACACTTAGGGAATTTAAATATCACATATTTGTTATATTTCTGTAGTATTGGTTAGAAGTTCGATACAGGTCTCACCGGGCTAAAATCAAGGTGTCAGCATTTCTAGGGAAGAATCTATTCCCTGGACTTCCAGCTTCTAGAGGACACTTACATTCCTTGGCTCATGGCCCCTTTTTTTGTACTATCAAACCCTAAAAAAGCATCACTGTAACCCTTCTTCTGTCAACACATCTCTGTTAGGGTGCAGCCAGGAAATTTTTCCAGTTTTAAGGACTCATAAGATTGAGTCCACCAGATTAATTCAGGATTATCTCACATCTCAAGGTCCTTATTCATAATCATATCGCAGTCCCTTTTGCCATGAATGGTAACATAGTCACAGATTCTGGAGATTAGAACATAAACATATTTGGAGAGCCATTTTTCTGCCTACCACACAAAAGATATTGAACATATTTTCATATGTTTATTTTCCATCTGTAAAAAAAATTCACATACAAGTTTTTGTGTGAATATAAGCTATCAACTCATTTGAGTAAACAGCAAAGAGCACAATTACTGAGTCATATGGTAAGAGTATGTTTAGTTTTTTAAAGAAACTTCCAAACTGTCTTCCAAAATGGCTATGCCTTTCCCTACCAGCAACAAATAAGAGTTCCTGTTTTGCCATATCTTCTACAGGATTTGGTGTTGCCAATGTTTTGGATTTTAACCACTCTGTCAGGCACGTAGTGGTATCTCATTGTCATTTTAATTTGTAATTCCCTAATGGCATATGATATTGAACATCTTTTCATATGCTTATTTTGTATATCTTCTTTCAGGTATCTTGCTGGTTTTTAAAATGAGTTGTTTGTTTTCATATTGTTGAGTTTTAAAATTTCTTTGTGTAGTTTGATTTCCATCCCTTTATTAGATATGTGTTTTGCAAAGATTTTCACCCGATCTATGACTTATCCTTTCATGCTCTTAAGAGTGTCTTTCACAGAGGAAAAATTTTTAATTTTAATCATAACCAAGTTACCAATTTTTTTCATGAATTGGTTTTTCATACTGTATCTAAAAAGTCATCACCAAATCCAAGTTCACCTAGATTTCCTCATGTATTATCTGCTAGGATAGGAGTTTTATAGTTTTGCATTTTACATTTAGGTGTATGATTCATTTTGAGTATGATTTCATTTTATCTGCTCTCTTAGTGGTTGCCAGAGTTTGTGATATACATTTACAATTAATCTAAGTCCACTTTCAGAGAAAACTACACCACCTCATGAGTAGTGCAAGTATCTCTTAGCAAAGTATTATCAATTTCTCCCTCCCATCCCTTATGACTCTGTTGTTATTTATTTCACTTATCCATATGCTGTCATCACCTGATACATTGTTCCTATTATTGCTTTAAGCAGACTGTTACATTTTAGATGGATTAAGAATAAGAAAAATAAAAGATTTTACTTTACCTTTATTTATTCCTTCTTTGTCACTCTGTCACTCTTCCACATTTCTGATCTATATCATTTTCCTTCTTCCTAAAGAAAATTTTCCTTCTTCCTTTTAACATTTCTTGCACATCTGCTGCTGATGAATTCCTCAGTTTTTGTCTGTCTGAGAAAGTCTTTATTCCTCCTTCACTTTTGAAAGATAATTTTGCTGCATTTAGAATTCTTGATTGGTAGATATCTCTTTCAACACTTGAAATATTTCACTCTGCTCCTTTCTTTCTTGCACAGTTTCTGATGAGAAGTCTGATAGAATCTGTCCTTACTACTCCTACAAGTAAGGTACTTTTTTCTGACTTTTTTCAATATTTTCTCTATGTCTGTAGTTTTCTGCAGTTTGAATGCCTAGGTGTTGATTTTTTGGTATTTATCTTTCTTGGTGTCCTCTGAGCTTCCTGGATCTGTTGTTTGATGTCTGTCATTAATTTTAGAAAGTTCTTGGCCATTATTACTTCAAATATTTCTTCTGCTTTGTTCTCTTTCTTGTCTTTCTGGTAGTTTCATTACACAGATGTTACAAATTTTGATATTGTCTCACTGTTCTTTGATACATTTTTGCATTTCATTCTTTTTTCTTTTTGCATTTCAGTTTGGGTAGTTTTTATTGTCCTTCAAGCACGTTGATCCTTTCCTTGGTCACATCTAGTCTACTAATGAGTCCATCAAAAGCAATCTTCATTGTCACTGTGAGGTTTTTCCCCCAGCACCACCTTTAGATTCTTTCTTAGAAATCCCATGTCTCTGCTTACATGACCCATCTGTTCTTCTATGATGTCTACTTTTCCCTTTAATATACTACTCATAATTATTTTAAATTTCCTGTTGGATAATTGCAACATCCATAACATATGTGAGTCTGATTCTGATGGGTTTCTCTTCTCTTCAGAGTGTATTTTCTCTTGCTTTTGACATACCTTATAACTTTTTGCTGAAGGTGAGACATATAGTATCAGGTAATAGAGACTTGGGTAAATAGGCCATTAGTGTAATGATATATGCTAGTCAGGCTAGTATCAGGGCTGTATTTAATGTCTCTTGTAATTGTTGATGCCTGAGTCTTCAAATTCCTCTAGTATTACTCATCTTGTCTCCTCTCTTGACCTAGGGCTTCCCTATGTAGTTTTCCCCAGAGACAGCTTTTGTCTTGCAGTTCTTTTAGCTGTAATCCCCACACTGTTGGTTTGGTGGTAAGATGTCAGAGAGAGAGAGAGAGAGAGAAAGAGAGAGAGAGAGAGAAAGCAGTCTATAATCTTCCAATTAAATATCAACCTTTCAGTGAGCCTAAGTCTTGGGACTGCGACCTTCACTTCATTTCTTCAATGGAATAGCTCTTATCTCCCTGCTCCTCACCCATCCCTAACTACAGCATTCCCAGTCTACTACCTTGAAGGGCTGTTCATTGATTAAAATGAATTTTTTCCCCATAAGTGGGATAGGAAGGCTGGAGTGGGGAGAAATTCCCTTCTTCCACCTGGAACAAGGCTCCAGCAAATTTCTTTCCTAGGAGAATAGGTCTTTGTTATGAAGATAGCTCTGGGCTTATTTCACAATGGCTGCCGGAGTTACAGGGAGATTTTTCTCAGATACCCACCATGAGAACCTGATGGGATTCCTGGAACAAAAGCCCATGAAAGTCTGGTTGGGGTGAAGACTAAGACTGATGGGCCCCAGTAGTCTTTACTGTCACACTAGTCCATATTCCATATCTGGCAATTTGTTTAAATTACCATTTAAATGCCCCCACCAGTTCATGGTTCTAGTATCTGCCCTCAAGGTAAGTAAATCTCCATCTCTCTACATTTAGAGGTGTCAGTTTGCCCTGCATTCACACTTTTCTGAATCCAACCTTCGCTGAGGGCCCAAACTTCTTCTCTGATGGTCATTTTATCCAGCTTTTTCTGTAAGGATGAGTGATGACTTCTAAGTTCTTTACATGTTCAAGCTGAAACTCAAAGTCCCTACTTAATGCTTTTTATTTTCAAAATGTGTTTTCTTATTTTAATGCATTCTATTGAACATTTCTTGTGATCCACAGAAATCTTTTTGGGTCTACATTTTGCTATAGCTGCTGCTGTGGAAGTTCCAAGCAGCAGACTTTGACTAGCTCTGCCAAGGAATAACCAGAGAGCACCTGGCCTCCACATACACCACATACTTCTTATTTCCTAGCCTGGAGCTTTTCTGACACAGCCCTTGACTCTTTTGGGGAACCCATGCAACATTTACCTGCAATATGCAATCTAGAAGTAAAGGAAAGTTAAGACCAGGAGACCATCTTTGACTAATAGGGGAAGAGAGCTGATAGATAAGTTTTTTTTCCTTTTACATCCCAGGGAGACGAGAATTTCAAAAAGTTCTCAGAAGACCTTGATGAGACAAAACACCAGCCCCCTGCAGCCCTGGCCAATACAACAATTCACTGTTGTATTTGCTTCCCTATCTACTCTCCAATTTCTGCTCCCTGGAATTACTTTCAGGATGTATAACCTACAGGCAAGTCTTTGTCTCAGGCTCTGCTTTTAAGGAACCCAAACTAAGGCATAAGTTTACTTTAAAAGAAATTCTGTAACACATCAGTACATGGAGTAAAACAGCCCTTTGCCATTAAACAGATGATAGTTGTCCTTTCATAACTTTCCATGACTTCTCCTCCTGTCAAACACATACTCCTCTTAGCCTGTTCTCCCCATCCTTCTTCTGCATTTCAACAGCACATTGTCACTTTTATAAAATTCCCTGTTCTCACCCACTTCCCTCTACACCTTGAGAAATTAAGAAGAAAAGAGAAGAAAGGAAAAAAGAAAACAATGCCATTGAACACTGCTGTTGTACTCTTGCAGTTAAAAAGGGAGATTATCAAGATTTAGGAAAGCACTACTCAAAGTGTGATTTGTGGGCTGGCTGTTGGTCTGCAAACTGCCTTTTCTGTCTACTCTTAACAGATTGCTCCAAAATGCAAATCAACTACATCACTACATGCAATATTTTGTTTAAGTGACACTTTTTAATTAATTTTTTTTTAGTTTACAACTAACTTCTTTTATGGCAGCACAACTCCCTCGATGAAGAAGCAATATACATTGATTTATATTCTTGTGTTAGCCCTTTATCTCATGGTGGGATGGCTCTTTGAGTAAGACTGAGTTAGAGAGGTATAAAAGTATTAACAGGACGTTTCTAAGTATGTACTATGTGCTAAGCATTGTTCTATGGGCTTCACTAATATTAACTCATTTAATTCTCAAAAAAAAAAAACTTGTATATGAGGTAGGTAATATTATTATTCTCATTTTACAGGTAAGGAAACTGAGACACAGTGAAATCTAATATGTCTAACATTGCACAGCTAGTAAGTGGTAGCAGTATACTCCAAGATGGCCTTCAGAGTGGCTCCCGATGACCCTGGCCTCTTGGTATCTGCATCTTTTTGTTGTCAGCTCCCACATTGTATCAACATTAGTATGTGTGACCAAAGAATACAGCAGAAGGGATAGTGTGTGACTTTCACAATGTTACAGACTAAATATTTGTGTTCCCCAAAAATTCATATGTTGAAATCCTATCCCCAACTCTGATGGCATTAGGAGATAGAGCCTTTGAAGGTGGAACCCTCATGAATGGAATTAGTGTTCTCATAAAAGACAGTCCAGAGAGCTCTTGTCCTCTTTCCCTGATGTGAAGGTACAATTAGAAGATGGCCATCTGCAATTCAGAAGAGAGCCCTCACCAGTCACTATCCATATTGGCACTTTGATCTTGGACTTACAGCCTCCAGAACTATAAGAAACAAATTTCCATTATTTAAAAGTCACCCAATGTGTGCTATTCTCTTATTGCAGCCCAACTACCAAAATACAAGGCTAAGTCATAAAAGATACAGTTGCTTCCACTTTACTCCCTTTGATCACTTGCTCTGGGAGAGCCAGCTTCCATGTCATGAGGACCCTCACACAGCTGTATGGAGAAGTCCACATAGAAAGGAACTGATGCCTCCACCAACTTCCCAGCCATGTGAATGAGCAAACATAGAAGAGGACCCTTCAACCCCAGTCAAGCCTTCAAAGGACTGCAGCCCTGGCTAACACCTTGACAAAAATCTTATGAGACCCCCGTATTTAGAGCCACCTAACCACCCCAAAGTCCTGACCCACATGATCTAAGATAATAAAATGTTATTGGTGTTGTAAGTCTCTAAGTTTTGGACTAATTTGTTACACAGCAATAGATAACTAATACAGTCCTAGACCAGTCTGGCTCCACAGCCTGTTTTCTTCGTTGCTATGTAAAAGAATTGAAGATGGAAAAGGAAAGGACTTCCTCCTTATATTATGTGATGCAATGTTATTTAAAGTCAAGTTTGTGTAGCAGCTACCATTATCTCAGCTAACAGCAGCAGTATACATTCCCAACTTGAGAAATACAGGGGTGGATAAGAGAACGTGGGATTGGAGTAAGATATATCTGGATTCAAATCCTGGCTTAGGCAAATTTTCACTTCGTGTACATCCACAGAAGAGGTCATCATCACTGAAGAGACAAATAACACTTGTAAAGCCCAAACTCGTTAAGCAAAGCTGAGAGCTGGTTGTTTAAATATATATATATATATATATATATATATATATATATATATATGAAGAGTAGAATTAAAAGATTGATGAATTTTTCAGAAGTGAGAGTGCACATGGGTTGACTTTTAGCCGCAGATGCCTTGAATGACAGTGTGACACTGTTGCTGACTAGATGAATTTCAGCAGTGTAGGTGTTGATGTAAAATGGTTATTGATCAATTAGAATGGGTTTAAAACGGGGTCTGACAATTACTTGTTGCTTTGTCCAAGTCCCTAGGAAGATAGGAACTTTCTATTCTCCCTTAAGCCATTTCACTGCAATGTTATTATCTGAGTAATGAGAGGGATGCAGATAGTAATAGCAGCTACTATTTGTTAAGTGCCTACTGTGGGCTAGCTACCATACATCCTCAGTCTCAACCACTCAACAGTTGCAATGCAACAGCTACCATAAACAATAAAGAAATGGATGCAACGGTGTTCCAGTGAAACTTTGTTTATAAAACTAGACATTAGGCTGGATTTGGCCTGAGGGCCATACTATGCTTCTCCTGCTCTAGATTATCTTCGGTGCCAGCTATGGCGTGCTTTCTCCTCCCGTAACTTCTAGATATGCTGTTCCCCCATCCCCCTATCCATGTTACACCTTCCCTTGGCCTAAAATGCTTCTCCCCTACTCATCCCTTAGCTCTCAGCCAAGTCCTGACTTCATTGGGGGATGATGCTATCTGCATCTTTAGACTATTACAGGTCCCCCTGCTATGTGCTTCTCAAATGTATGTCCTCTTTCATAACCCTTATCTCCCTTTATTGTAACTCCATGTTTTTGTATCTTTCTTCCCTGACAAACTGAGAGCTCTGTGAAGGCAGGGGTTTGTCTTGTGTACCATCTGATTCCTAGCCCATTTCCTAACACACAGTAGGTGCTCAATAACTATAGGGGGAAAGAATGATTAATATTAGAGAAAGCATCTAAGACACACTTTACCACTTCATACGTGTCTATTTTACAATTTTTGATAAAGTTATCTTGTTCCCAAGAAATGAATTCTACGCTTGTATATTTTGTTAAACTCACAGGCAATTTTGCCTCTTTTATAGTGTAAGACTTTTCAAATGAGGAAACACCTGTGAAATTCATGTTTAAGGCGCTTTCATTCTCTTGCCACTATTTCCCCTCAATGGTGACCTTTAAATTTAGCCTGAGTATAAGTGGGGTTGTCAGAACATCGGGTTACATTATGCAACGCAGCTATTTGTGCCTTTTAAAGACGGTGTAAGTCCCAACATGGACTGCACAGAGGGGAAGCTACCCTGATGATCTTCTCGAAACCACAGCAGCTAGGATTGAATCCAACAGTGGGTCAGCCGTCAAGAAGCCACATGCTTCTTGGAAATCAGTTTTGCTGAAAACAGGTCCTCATTTGTCCTTCCAGAAAATAAGTAACCCTTGGCTCTTGTGTGGCCTTGCTTCTTCAGGCAGATTGGAGCGAAGCTTGGGTTTGAGGGAGAAGCGGGGAATTGTGCTGCAGGGCTTATTTTTCTTTTTCAGAAGTGGTGTGTGGAGCTGTGTGCTGGGATCTGCAGAGAATTGTGGAGTCATTGATTGTCCCACCTAATCAGAGGCTCAGAGACCTCCTGGGCTGACCAGCAGCTACCCCTCCTTGACGTGGGCCATCCCCCCACCTTTTTTGCAACTGTTTGCAAAAAACTGCCCACCTCCTTGTTGATAAACAGCTCAAATATTGGGCTAAGCAACTCCCAGAGACCATTCCAGCTCTGGGTCACGCAGTCCATTTCTTCAGGGTAGTTTCAGAGGCAGAGATGCGAGGGGGAGGCAGTGGGGGAGGGGAGAAGGAGAGGAGGGGATTGAGTCCCAAAGGATGAGTCAAGGGCTTCTGCACATGATGTTGTGTTGCCATAAAACGAAGACTTCTTGCTGTGCTCTCAGTCCCAAAGAATTCACACAAGTCTCAAGTCTGAGAAAAAAGAGGAGAAGCTTAGACACAAAGAGATCATAAGTGGAAAAGCTACCAAAACGCCTAACTTGCTCCTTGGGAAACTTCATGGTAGCACTAATCAAAGGACACCTTCCTGCAATTTTACCCTAACCCAGTCCAGTTTACATAATAATGGCCTGTGCAATTTTAGTTTTTAAAGCTCACTTGCTTGCAGGCAGGCAGGATCACCTAATAATAATGAAACACATCATTGGGCACTGACTATATTACAGGCACTGTTCTGAGTGCTGTACATGTACTAAGTCATAGGCAACTGTCATTCTTCGAGGCCAAAACTGGCTAAATAACAGCAATTTCATGTCTGCATCTAAAATTAACTCTTTTCATTTTTACAGTAATCCTCTAAAGACTATTGTTTTCTGGGGTGATGAGCTCTCACTGGGTTTTAAACTCACCTTTGCCACCCTGGTCAAATGTGCCTTAGTTTCCTCCCCTGTAAAATGGGACTAATACTACTAGTTGCTTCATAGGGTTGTCAGAGAATTAAGTGAGTTCATAAATGTAACAGTACCTGGCACATCAATGTTCGATAAATGTAGGTCATCATCTCTAGCTTTACAGAAAGTGATGTTTAAGGCCTTCATTTGAGAAATACCCTGTGTAATGACATCCAGTGTTTTCTTTTTCTGCCTGGCCCTTATTTCTTCTCCTTCTGCAATAGCACCCCAATTTCCCCTTCAAATAACTCATCCTCCCCTGGAAGGGGCTGTCAACCAAGGACCCTTTTTTCCCCTAGCTGTGGAGTATACATGTGGCCCAAGGTGGGTCAATCCCAATTTTTCTTGCATCCTGTACTTTTCAAAGCCAGGCTCCTCTGCTTTCCCTCTGATTCTGCAGCTATTCTGTGTCCTTCCAATAAATTCCTTTTTGTACAATGGTGGGGGCGGGAGTGGGGGGCAGGGGGCAGGGAGGGAGGAATAAGGTTAGCAAGTTAACAATCTGCTAAATTGGTTTCTATTGTTGCAATCAAAGATCCTTAACATATATATCATTGGAAATAGGCATTTTAACCTATTTCTAAATAATGAAATTAGTTAGCATATACTGACTCTGTGTAGAGACCTTTATTATGTGGTTCCGTTTAACACATCTCTACCATGGTAGGTGTCATTAGCCCCATTTTTCACATTAAAGAAGTGAAGACCTAGATTCCTATGTCAGCTTTCCTTGTCGATGGCTTTGCATCCCTGAGCAAGGCTCTGAATCTCTCTGAGTCTCTGCCTCCTGCTGTGCGAAGTGGGGTTGGTTACACTGCCCGCCCCCTGGGCGTTTTTGAGAATCAAACAATATGATGGACGTAGAAAAGCACTTTGTAAACTGGTTAAGTGCCATATAAATGTAAAATTGCATTATGATTTTCTTTGGCCAAAGGATATATTTTAACTCCTCTTCCTGGTACCTAATTCAAGTTGTCTGTTCTTTCTGCATAAAAATAATTTTTAAAATGCAGGTTTTCACGTGGAAGTCCCAAGTAATCTGTACCTCAGGATAATGAGATTCTCTTCCTTGAAAGCAACGTTGCACCTCCGTGGAATTCCTGGCTGCTTTATTCCCTTGCCAGATCAATTATGGCTAAAGCTTGTGTTCCTTGCTCTTCTGATCAAACTTAGAGGATTTTCTCTCCTTTCACTCTTACCTTTCACTCTTATTTCCCTCCTGTCTTTCCCAATCTCACAGCTCCTCAAGAATCAATAAATGCCAGCAATGACTACACACAGTCTTATGAAGGGTTTTAGTAAATTGGGGATTAGATCCAACTTTCTGTATTAGAACTGAGATACAAATGAAGGTTTTCCAAAGTCTACTGAGGATTACATAAAGAGAAACAATGAATAGTGAAAATTAGGGATATTATTTCTAAATGCTATTGTTTTTAATAGGCAAATAATGCAGGGGATCAGGCTGCAGTATATTAGCAAAGAAGAAAGAAAAAAGAAAGTGGCAGGTAAACATTTCACTTGTGAAGGCCAGATGAATATTCTTATTGGCCCACAGTGCCATCTGGTGGACCATTTTTAAATAGGGCTCAGTTTCCAGCTGTGGATTGCATTAACTGTATACTCCTCATCACTTAAAGTATCCATTAGGAGCCTGTAAATGATTTCCCGATAACCCACAAGAGCACAGATGATCACACCTGGTAGAATTCTCAAACTTAAACTCAATATGCATGGTTGACCAGTAATCCCATGCTTTATCCTTTCCCTCCTGGCCCTCTGTAATAGTAGATGTCTATGGCTCTTCTCTGACAGTATCCGTCTAGGCTCCTTCAACAAATCCACTTTCTCTATGTAACTCCTAAGGTCTGATCTTTGCTTTCTCATTGCATGTGCAGTGGTTCTTCTTTTCATAGGTTACATAACAGTGGTCAGCCATGGACTATGGTCCTTCTTTCCAGAAAATGACATATGACCATCCCCTTCACTCACATACTCTTTCTCATACAAATACACACACACACACACACACACACACACACACACACACACACACATGCTCACATATTTTTGCCAAAAATTTCAGGGGGTTGACAAAGTTCTTGACTCCAAGTTTATAATGTTTGCTCCATAGTATTTCCTTCAGTGAGGTTATAGAACCCCAGACTTTTAACTATCACATCTATGAAGATGTATTTCAGATTTCCACTTGCCTTTTTATATGCAGTCTTTTTTTTTTTTTTTTTTTTTGGCTGCGTTGGGTCTTCATTGCTGCACTCGGGCTTTCTCTAGTTGCAGCGAGGGGGGCTGCTCTTTGTTGTGGTGCGCGGGCTTCTCACTGCAGTGGCTTCTCTTGTTGCGAAGTATGGGCTCTAGGTGCACAGGCTTAAGTAGTTGCAGCACGCGAGCTCAGTAGTTGCGGCATGTATGCTCTAGGGCATGTGGGCTCTAGGGCACACAGGCTTCAGTAGTTGTGGCACATGGGCTCAGTAGTTATAGCTCGCAGGCTCTAGAGTGCAGGCTCAGTAGTTGTGGTGCACGGACTTAGTTGCTTCGTGGCATGTGGGATCTTCCTGGACCAGGCATCGAACTCGTGTCCCCTGCATTGGCAGGCAGATTCTTAACCACTGTACCGCCAGGGTAGTCCTATATTCGGTCTTTCATTTCCAACCTCACTATTCCTGATTGAAACATCCCTCCCTTTCCTATCGCTGCCTTAAAACAAACTGGCCCCCTCTCATAAAATGCCTCTTCAAATTCGGGTCACCATTCAAAGTCCAGTTCATATGCCACCATCTTTGGGAAGCCAACCCCTAATTAGAAAGAATTAAACTTTCCCTTTTGTGATCCCTTACACCATTTTAAAATCTTTACCTAAAACAATTTCAGGCTTCCCACAGTTTATAATTGATTGAATAGGTGGTAAGTTCTTGAGGAAAGAATTTCCTATCTTTGCATCTTGCGTAATAATAGAGGGAGGACCTTACTTTGTAGCTATTCCTTTAATATCGGTGAAGTTGGGAGACTTGGTTTCATTTCTTACTGTACACCTGACTATGTGACCATGAACAAGGCAGTTAAGCTCTCCAAGCCTTGGCTCTTCTGTACACAAGAATCTTATAGCTTCTACAAGTGGGTCCTTGGGAGGGCTCAACAAGGTGGTGCATGTAATGCACTTGGTACATTTCCTGGCACACAGTTGATCAAATATGTTTCTTGAATGAAAAGATTCTTGAACAAGAAAAAGGAGTTGAGGTCACTGTCTCCAAGAAAAAAAAAATCTTCCTATGATTTTGTAAATAAATAGCTTGTCCCTTCTTTCAGTTAAAGTGATTAAGAAGTCCCTAAATGTTACGAATTGAGCCAGGTACCAGAGATACAAAGATGAATCCGCATGTTGCCCCAAAAGGTCCAATCTTTGAAACCTCTCAATCAATACTGAGTTGATTATGCCAAGGAGGCATTAGTGTATTAATCTTACTTATGAAAGTAACTTTTAAAAGCACTATTTTATTTAGGACAGTGCACCTGGCTTTTCACTCTGAGCTGACAATTAGCAAGGGTCATCTGCTGTGCAGGCTTCATTCTCATGGCAACAATTTCAACAGCACCTGCAAGTAGTCCATGGAAAAGTAGAAAGAGCACTCAAGTTGGAGGTGGAGGGTCTAACTCCAAAGGACATGTCCTTTCCTCCAAACCACATTCCCCAGAGAAGAATAAACCCAGACTTCTGTCATTCATTGAGGTGCCACAGCTGTTGATATAAATTCTTTGATATCCTCTGGCATAATTTTTTGTGTGAAAAAAATCTATTTCGGACTTCCCTGGTCGTGCAGTGGTTAAGAATTCACCTGCCAATGCAGGGGACACGGGTTCGAGCCCTGGTCTGGGAAGATCCCACATGCCACAGAGCAACTAAGCCAGTGTGTCATAACTACTGATCCTGCGCTCTAGACCCCACGAGCCACAACTACTGAGCCCCCATGCCACAACTACTGAAGCCTGAGCACGTAGAGCCCGTACTCTGCAATGAAGAGAAGACACTGCAATGAGAAACCCACGCACCACAATGAAGAGTAGCCCCCACTCACCGCAGCTAGAGAAAGCCCGCGCACAGCAACGAAGACCCAACACAGCTAAAAATAAATAATAAATAAATTTATTTTAAAAATCCATTTAGAATTTCATATTTCTAATTAGAAATCTGTTTGCAACCTAAAAAATATCTTCTTGAGTTCTGTCATCTTACTTGACAGATCACTTCCCAGAATGTTGATCCACTCCCACCTGTTTCCCCACATCCTTGCCATCCTGTCCATCAACAAAGTGATTCAGTTATACATATATACACATTCCTTTTTTCATATATTTTTTTTCCATTATGGTTTATCACAGCATGTTGGATATAGTTCTCTGTGCTATACAGTAGGAACTTGTTGTTTATCCATTCTCTATATAAAAGTTTACATCTGCTAAACCCAACCTCCCACTCCACCCCACCCCTAACCTCCTCCCCCTTGGTAATCACCAGTCTGTTCTCTATGTCTTTGAGTCTGTTTCTGTTTCATAGATAGGTTCATTTGTGTCATAGTTTAGATTCCACACATAAGTTATGTCATATAGTATTTGTCTTTCTCTGTCTGACTTACTTCACTTAGTAAGGTAATGTCTAGTTGTATCCATGTTGCTGCAAATGACATTATTTTGTTCTTTTTTTTTTTTTTTTTTTGCGGTACGCGGCCACTGTTGTGGCCGCTCCCGTTGCGGAGCACAGGCTCCGAACGCGCAGGCTCTGCGGCCACAGCTCACGGGCCCAGCCACTCTGCGGCATGTGGGATCTTCCCAGACCGGGGCACGAACCCACGTCCCCTGCGTCGGCAGGCAGACTCTCAACTGCGCCACCAGGGAAGCCCATATTTTGTTCTTTTTTATGGATGAGTAGTATTCTATTGCAAATATGTATCACATCTTCTTTATCCATTCATCTGTCGATGGACATTTAGGTTGTTTCCATGTCTCACTGCTGTTTAAATTGGGCATTTCTATGACTATGAGTGAGGCTAAACTCTTCTATACTTGTAAGCCACTTGAGGTTCCCATTCTGAATATGCTACTCTTTGACCATTGTGTTCATATTTGTGCCTTTTTCTTGTTGATTTGCAGGAGCATTTCATATATTCTAGATACTAATTCCACTCAAAAATTCTCCTATTGTTTCATTACCTTACAGCTTATATTTCACGTTTAAGTCTCAAATTATCTAAAAGTTCCCCCTTTGTGTATGGTGTGAGGTAGAGATCCCATTTTACTTTTCTCTATAATATTAATCCATTTCCCAATAACACCTTCTTAAGAACCTGTCCTTTCTCCTTTAATTTTTCTTGCCACCTCTTTCATACATCAAGTTCCTAGATATTGGGTTGGCCAAAAAGTTTGTTTGGGTTTTTCCATAAAATGTTACAGAAAAACCCGAACGAAAATTTTGGTTAACCCAATATATAGACATATGCTTCTAAACTTTCTATTTCACTTCTTTGTTGTAGTTGGTTATTCCTTCACCAGTGCTGTTTTTGTTACCATGTCTTGGCAGTATGTCTTCATATCAGCTAAGGAATTCCCCCTCATTGGCTCTTCTTTTTAAAAATTGACTTGGCTACACATGGGCTTTTAATAGTAGCCACAAATCTGAGAGTCTGTCGACTTCATAAAAAAAAAAATGCTGAAATTGTCTTAATTGCATTTACTTTGTAAATTAATTTTAGAAGTTTTGACTCCATTATGATTTTAAAGCATGCCACTCGTGAACATAATGGTCCAGTCACATTTTCAGTAGTTTATCTATGTTTTTAAAGAAAGCTTTAAATTACTCTCTGTAGAGTTTTTGCACATTTTTTGTTAAGTAAACTCTAGAGATGTTATAGACTTATTACTATTGTGAAACTTGTGTTATTTTCTGCTATATTTTCTAGCTTTTATCAGTGGTATAGAGGGACATGGAAACTGAATAGCTTCTGCTAACATTACTAATCTCTCTCATTATTTCCAACAGTTGGTGACTCTGTTTGAGTTGTTATGTGGATAATCTTAGTATCCTCCCCAGGTCATCTGTACAAGAGGAGAGGCTGAAGTCCAGTCTCTAGTTGCCTCCTAGTGAGTTGAAGGAGGAGAGGAGACCATGCCTCATGCTGCTGAGCCTTTGGTATTACATGTTGTTCTCAATCTCTTCCACTGGCCTCCTCACCAGGCAACACTGGCCTCTGTATTAATTTCCCAGGGTTGCCTCAACAAAGGATCACAGTGGAATGGACGAAGCAACAGAACTTTATTGCCTCACAGTTCCAGAGGCTAGAAGTCCATGATCAAGGTATCAGCAGGATTGGTTGCCTCTGAGACCTATGAGGGAGAATCTGTTCCATGCCTATCCCTTAGCTTCTGGTGGTTTGCTGGCAATCTTTGATGGTTCTTGGCTTGTAGAAGCCTCACCCCCCTCACAGCCTTCATGTTCACATGGCATTCTCCCTGTGTGTGCCTGTACCCAATTTCTCCTCTTTATAAGGATACTCGCCATATAGGGTTAGGGGCCCACTCTGCTCTATCCATCCTAACTAACTGCTAACTGATCCATCTTAACAATCATCCATCTTAACTAATTGAATCTGCAATGACCCTATTTCCAAATAAGGTCACATCCTGAGGTGCTAAGGGTTAGGACTTCAACATATGAATTTTAAGAGACATACTTCAGCCTTCAAGAACCTTCCTGGACCCCTGCTCTGAATGCTACAATTTTATAATCTAATCGTCTCCTCCCCGATATGTAGAGGGGAATGAAGAGGAGGTTCGCCCTCACCTGTCATTTGCTTCCCACTCCAACTGCATATGAGTGACATTCTTTGTGGTCTCCAGGCAGGGCTGAGCTTGTGCTACTGTGTTCCTGGTTCCCACTGGCAGAAAACAGAGAAGAGAGAAATGAACACAAGAGAGTGTCCTCCATCTCCAGTGACCACTCTCTCTATTCTGAGCTGTGGTTTTCTTCCACATTGTGACCCAGCCACTGTTTTGTCTGTGGGAGTCGATCAGTTTTATTCACATTCTCAGACCTACCACCTTCTCTATTGCTTCATCCATTTCAAAGGATGCTTTCAAGGGAGAGAGACACAGTCTATGTTGAGTTGCCATCTAGTCAGAATCATCCTTTGCCTGGAGCTGTTCTCTGGATACCTCATCTCAATATATAGCCCAGCCCAGCCATCAGTTCATCAGTTATTTCTGATTTAGGAGAGAAAAAAAAAAAGGAGCTTTCACATTTCTCACAATGGTAGCACATGGATAGGTAATTAAAGTTAAAACCAAAGTTTTAAAACATATCTTAAAGATTTTTGCTCAAGAAAGACTAAGCAGCTATAGAAAAGTTAAGATATTGATAAATGATGGTTTTCCAGACACAGTTATTGTTGCAAATAAAAGGATGCTTGCAAGAGGCCATCGATACACTTGTTTTTCTTTTCAGCCTTTATTCAGTTGATACTTCGTTGTTCCTCCTCCTCTTCTAATGCACTTTGCACAGCTGCTGTAATGGCAGGGGCCCTCGGGTAGGAGGCAAGATGCTCAGAGCCTTACCTTTGTCACTAACGGGCCACCTTGAGCGGGTCACAGGGCCTCAGTCCTCCTGTCCAGCAAGGGGTTGGATTGTTGAAGTTCTCACCAAATTTAACATGAAATAGTGTTGCCTTGTCATGGAGTGAAGATGAGTGTGCATTGTGTTTTTGTTAGCTTCTCTGAAAACTTAAAGTAGCTAAATCTCCAAGAAATTTTGCTCTGATTTTCTCTCACATTTATGTAGCTCACAGAGAGATGAGGTTACCTATTTGAAATGATTGAAATCAAGCTGGTTTTATATATCTGATGGAAACATGAGATTTATAAGCACACAATTCGGCCCTAATGTCTACGTTTCTACTTGGATAAAGAATGAACATGTTCTGAAAACATCTGAAAGAATGCAAGGAGAAGCAAGTGCTCTTTTGATTTGAAGAGCTGACTTCAAAAAATGAAGGAGTTGCAGACTCACAGATACAGAGAACAAACTAATGGTCACCAGTGGGGAGAGGGAAGGGGGAGGGGCAAAACAGGGGTAGGGGATTAAGGGGTATAAACTATTAGGTATAAAATTAGCTATAAGGATATATTGTACAACCCAGGGAATATAACCAATGTTTTATAATAACTATAAATGGAGAATAAGCTTTAAAAATTGTGAATCACTACACTGTACACCTGTAACTTGTATAATATTGTACATCAACTATACTTCAAAGAGATGAAGGGGTGGTAAAAGACCTCCAAAAACAGTTTATATCTATGGCCTAAGAGCTCTGAGAAGCACCATTTTCTGTTCTCACAGAAAAAAGCAAAGCAAAACAACAAGAAAAATGAAAAACAAAAACAAAATAAATAAAAACCATGCCTCAGGAAAGGGACACTGAGAATACTGGTCCTTTCTGAGGGATAGACCATCCACCTACAATAAGGAAAGGATACATAGAAGGCTCTTCAGCTCCCTTTCAATTTAGGAATCATGCTTGCCTGGTTGTTGTTGTGGTTGTTTTTAATAGACTTTAATCTTTAGAGAAATTTTAGTCTCACAGAAAAATCGAGAAGAAAGTAGAGAGTTTCCATATGCCCCTTGTCCCTCCCCACAGCCGCCTCCACTCTCAGCATCCCCCACAGAGGGCCACATTTGTTACAATCCATGAACCTTTGCGGATACATCATTAACACCCAAAGTCCGTAGTTTACATTAGAATTCACTTTTTTTTTAATGTCGATATTTCCTTATAGATTTTTTATTATTTATTTATTTTGTTATACTGGGTCTTAGTTGCCACAGGCAGCCTCCTTAGTTGTGGTGTGCAAACTCTTAGTTGCGGCATGCATGAGGGATCTAGTTCCCTGACCAGGGATCGACCCTGGGCCTCTTGCTTTGGAAGCACAGAGTCTTATCCACTGTGCCACCAGGGAAGTCCCAGGATTCACTCTTGATGCTGTTGTGTGGGTTTGGACACATGTATAAAGACATGTATCTTTCATTATAGTATCATACAGAATAGTTTCACTGCCCTAAAAATCCTCTGTGCTCTGCCTATTCATCCCTCCCTCCCCTCTAATGTTTGCATTTTTTTAAATCTCAGTAAACCTTTTGATTTTGCAATAATTTTAGATTTTCAGAAAAGTTGCAAAGATATTACAGAGTTCCTGTATACCCTTCAGCCAGTTTCACTCACTGGAAACACCTTACATTTTCATGGTACATTCGTCAAAACCAAAACGTTGACATTGGTACCTTGCTGTTAACTAAACTCCAGACTTTGTTTGATTTTGTCATTTTTTTTCATTAATATCTTTTATTGTTCCCAGATCCAACTCAGAGTGCCATATTGCATTTAGTTGTCACATCTTCCTCGTCTCCTCTGGTCTGTGACAATTTCTCAGTCTTTCCTTGGTGGTCATGACCTTGAGAGTCTTGAAAAATTCAGATATGCTATAGAATATCCTGTAACCTGAGGTTGGCTGGTGTTTTTTTCTCTTGATTAGCCTGAGGTTATGGGGTTTTTGAACAAACATACAGATATGAATTACTCTTCTCATTACAGCAAATAAAAGGGTGCAGGACATTCACATGACACCATATCACATGACATGTTTTGGTTAAGTGTTTGCCAGGTTTCTCCACTGTAAAGTTGCTGTTATTCCCTTGCCCTGCGCTGTTCTTTACAAAGAGTCACTGAGTGTAGCCCACTCTCAATGGTGGGGGAGGTGGGAGGACAGTGTGTAGTAATTAAACTCTAACTCTTGAAGGGGGTCGATCTACACGTATTATTTGGAATTCTCCTTTCTTGCTTGCTCTTTTGATGTATATGCTTCATTCTGTTTAGTTTTGTTTTGTTGTTTTGTTTTGTTTTAGTCAATTGCCAGTGATAATGAACAGTTAGCTCATACCAGCTTAGGAAAGCCTATTGTTACATTTCCAGGAATTTTGCAAGCTGGTTGACATAAGTTGACAGACTGCAATCAATATAGTGTGTGTATTTACACCACAGATATTGGCAAACACTACAAATCAAGACCCCGCCCCACCTGAGAGCAGGTTGTTAAACACCAACACACCCCTGTATGGTCTATGTGACAAATAAACATAAAATGCTCCCCCCAAAATGCAAGAGACAAGAGTGATTAGATATCATTATGGGCCCTTTATTTCTTTGTTGATTGAAACAGAAAACAAAGTAGGAAGATGTCCTGACTGTGCCATCTCATCTCTACATCAGACACTACACCATTGTGTACAAAAAGGCTCAGCTGTACATCTCGGCAACCCATCTGCTGTTTGCCCCCATCAATGAGTGAAATATACCACTCTTCAGAATTCCAGTTGAGAAGTTTTTAATACCTATTTTTCTTTATGTTATCCCAAATGCAAACTTGAAGTTTCCGGTCAAGGCAATCATTATTATTTACTTATAGCAATAACTGCATCCATTCCTCATGCCCCCATCCTTCCCCCTTCTGGGGTGATGCAATGAGAGCCTCACCGGCACAAACAAAGTGAGGTGCTCAACCACAGGGCAGGAAGCCTGAAAATATGACTCTGGGAGCATATATGCAAACTGCCCCCTACATTCCAGAGAGACACAGAGAAACCAGTCTCCTTAATGTATATGTATTCCCTTTGGGGAAAGGTCCTGGATTTTTACCCTTTAGAATTTAAATAAATGTCTCGAGGGGATAGAGGAGACAAACTGGAGTTTATAAGCAAAGGTTTTATCCCCCTTTGAGATGTAAACACGCAGAGAGATAAGCCTCCTGAGGTCTCTGGTTTTTCAATCATCTTTTAACTTCCCAGGCTGTCTTCAGAGGACTTCTAGGTTTCAACCAAGGACTTAGATTTCTTTGCCCTGAAAGCCCTAGCCATGTAGAAACCAAAACATCTCCTGGTCTGTCCTACACCATCATCTGGAGAAGGAAGAGACAATACAGAGTCAAAAGTTGTATTTAACAAGGACTAAAAGAAGGACAAAATTCCTTGGCTGTTCTCAGTCTCTAGAGTCTTGTGTTTTCTTTTGCTATTATCCAAAACACTAAAGTTATGGTTTCATCAAAAGAGGCAGCCCCAACTTATAGGAACCTAAAAATGAGCACATCAAGTTTTTGAGGATGGCGTTTGGTCTCATGAAGAGACATAACTAACAAATTCTGCCTCTCCAAGAGAATAGGAAACAAACTCATCAGGCAGAATTGGCGGCAGATCTCTCACTGGCCACCCCAGGTGAGCTAGAAGCCTTCTGAGGACAGCAATTCTCAAACACAGCCTAACATTGACTGTATCTCCATCACCAGGACCCACGCAGACCTCGTGAATTGGAACCGCTGAGATTCTGGTACCCAGGAAGCCATATTTTTACAATGTTCCAGATAATCCCCAAAAGCAAATAGATGCATCCACTGCTCCAAGGTTCCTCTCAACTCAAAATGATACGGTTCTGAAAATAGTGTACAGCTCCACTGCCAGCTGATACTCGGTTTTGCAGCAACTCAATATACACCATGGAAAGTAGCCTTTCCATGGGATGTAAATATGGAACCCTGAAACATCTGCTTTTCTACAATCATTGCCTTCGGTTATACTGATCAGATTGTCCTTTGAAATCTTTTAGGGACATCTTGGACAGATTCCATAACTTTCTAGACATATTCAGTTATTTAAATTCTAAACCAGTTTCTAACTTCAAACACTCTTTAAATCCTATCTCCTCCCTATGCCCTCCTCACTACCATCCAGCTCAGGCATAAAGGATGAGGATAGAAGTTGGGGGCACAGTCCACTCTCTCCTCACACCCCTGGAAGTGGGAGGAGGGTTGTGGTCAGCCATAAAGCACAAACTGCCTTCCCCTCCCTCTTTTTGGTCTTGCTCTTGCCAGGTGAGTGGAAAGTGAGGAAGAGAGACACTTTTGAAGGGAGTTGTGTCCAGGAGACGCCCAGCCCCCTTTCCGAGTGAGGGGTCCCCTTAGTGACCACTTAGTGAGCCCCTCTGTCCTGCCTCATCCTCTAACTTCTATTTCCCTCAAGTGGAGCCTGAAGAGCTGTGGGTATCAATTCTACAACCTCTGGGTCACCCCTGAAGAAATGCAGGCAGGGGTTCTTCTCATTCTTTTCTTCCCAAGTACTTGTCCTGCTGAAACAAAGGGCTCCAGCAGGTCTCCTGCCTTCAGGAATGTAGAAGCAAAAAGCAGTTAACAGGATCTTTGATCATTTGTTCCTCTACACCACTCTCCACTCCACTCCGACAGCAGCACCAGGGTTCTGTTGCCCTCAGCAAGCTACCAGCTGGAGAGCAAGATGGCAGTCTGCCCTTACTGCAGACATCTCCCATCCCTACACGAGGCTTTCCAGGAGCATTCCCTGACTGGGATTCTGGAGAAGGGAAGTATCCCTCTCCTCCCTACAAGACCAACAGCCCTTGACTTAGGTGAAGGGGTGAAGCGGGGCTAATAGTGGTTAAGTCCAGTTTTGCCCACCTCTACATAACCTCTGGCAGGAGTCGTCAAACCCCATCAATGATCGGCAGCTGTCTTTATATTTTTTGCGGTACGCGGGCCTCTCACCGCTGTGGCCCCTCCCGTTGCGGAGCACAGGCTCCGGACGCGCAGGCTCAGTAGTTGTGGCTCACGGGTCAAGTTGCTCCGCAGCATGTGGGAACCTCCCACACCAGGGCTCAAACCCGCGTCCCCTGCATTGGCAGGCAGATTCTCAACCACTGCGCCACCAGGGAAGCCCACTTACATCATTATTCATCAATTGAATTGAATTATTGCCAATGGCTGTTAAAATATACTAAGTTTTTCATAATGTTTAATTTTGTATTATTCTCTTGGTGTAACATAACTGATTTTTCTTTCTCTTTAATTTTCCCGAACCTAGCCTAGAATTTTTCATTGTCTTTCAATTGTTCTGAATTAAAAATATTATTAGTGATTCTCCTTAATATTTTATGACTGTAAAAAGGAATAATTTATTTATAGTCTTAAGTGTTCACATTTTGCCCGAGAAGCAACAATTTTTTATTTAAGGAAGATTGTTGCCATCATTACCTCTCAGTAATAATTCAAGATGCTTATTATGAATACATATAAAATTAAATTAAACCTCGAACTCACTTCTCATGCCAAGAACTTTACATTAATCAACATCATTATAACCATAACTCATATTTTTATATATTTTTTCATTTTTTTAAAGCATTTTCATATTCACTACTAAACTTACTCAATATTATAACTCTGTGATGTGGAAATAGTTTTATTAATTTGGAGATAAGAAAACTGAGGCTCAGAGTAGTTATCCAAGTCATAAATAGAAAAGAACCAATTCTGACACCAATTCTAGAGCTGGCTCCATCATTATTCTGTAGGAATACGATGGAAACCAAAGAATGAAGGGAATTTAGAGACTAGTTGATGGAGGAAAAAACAGCCACCGTAGCAAACAGACCTGGCGTTGAAGTTCATTTATGCATTAAACAAGATTTAGCTGGGTGCCTGCTGGATTCTGTGCTACCGGTGCCCATTGTTGGGATAAAATGGTGCACAAGGCAGATGTGGTCTCTGCCCACCATGAACTCACTCTCTAGTGAAGAAGAGAAAATAAATAAACAGGGATTGGGTATTAGAAAGGTTCTCTAAGGTCTTCTTTTGCAACTCATTCAATTTGCAGGTACAGAAACTGAGGTCTTGAGAGGCAAAAAGACTTGTCCAAGATCACAAGACAGATTGTCAAAAATCCAGGACAAGAAGCTAAGATTCCTAACTTCCAGTCTAAAGGAATATATATAAATATCATTTTCAAAATCATTGTTGAATAATAGGTCAAAGAAAACAAAGAGAGTTGGAACTGGAATTCTTATTTCATCTTTGACATATATAGGGATTACAGCACATCCATTTATTTACATACTATCATGGCTGCTGTCACTACAATAGCAGAGTTGAGTAGTTGTGGCAAAAACTTAGGAGGGGTTTAGCTGTAAACAGCTGAGGACCAAGCTCAACTGCTTTAAGTAAGAAGGAAATATACATGGAGGCCCATGGACAGGCAAAGAACCGAGCTATAGTACACTCAGTGGCTCAGTGATGTCATTAAGGAACAGGAATCTTGCCACGTCTCCACTCCACAGATTTTAGCAAATTCTTCCTAATGCTTGTTCCCTTTGTGCTTACAAGATGCTGTCATTTTTTTTCTGGCAGGAACCACCTCTCCTGAAACACTATATCCAGGAGTGCTTTGTAAACTGTAAAGTGCCATCCACAGATAAGGAGTTAGATTGTTATAGTTATGTTTTTATTTTGTGAGCTCCCTAAAAAACAACTAAAAAAGAGCACTGGGGATAATGAATACAAACAATGCTTTGACTTTTGAGTACGTAGGTATTCACTAATTTATTCATTCGTTAAGAAAACCGTTCTGAGCATACACTCTAAGTCAAACACCACTCTGGATGCTGGGGCACAAGATGATTAAGACAAGGAGTTTCTACAATGATTCATTAATATGGCCACATTCTGTGACTTTTATTTAAGGAGTTATCATTACCTGGTCCCAAAGTTCCTCTAAAAATGTTTACACCAGTGTTTAAAATGGGAAAGCCCAAGGATTACATTTAACCACTATGACCATTTGTTTGCCCAAGCAATATTTTAAATAATTGGAGAATTTTGTACAATAATCCAAATTACTGCCTTCCACATGGGATGCTTGTCTGGATTTGAGGAGTGATTCTGTTGCTGGATGTAGAGGGAGCATGAGCTCTCCAGGTTACAAATATCATCATCACTGACTTTTGCTTCACATTTTGCTGGCTCCACTCATTTACATTCCTTGCCTGCACCTGAAGGGAGATCACAGGCCCTGGTGTGGATGGATTAAAGTGAAATAGATGACTGCATATTTGCTCAGCAAGCCTGTAACAGTCTATCAGCGGCTTTTACTCTTTTAAGGATCAGAGGTCCATTTATAATCTGACGGTAGCTCTGAAAATGTACATAAGCACAAAAATCTGCATAAAATTTTAGGGGGTTATATTAACCCGCAGGAAAATGTTTTTTTTAATGTGATAGTTGTATCACCTTAGGTGGGTTTTGGCTGCAAGTAACAGGAGACTCCAACTGGAACTGGCTTGAACAAGAAGGAAATATACCTGGAAGTCTGAGTAAGCCTCTTGTTATGGACTGAACTGTGTCCTGCATCTCTGCAACACACTTGCACATGCACACACACACACACACACACACACACAAACACACACACAAACACACATGCAAATTCATATGTTGAATCCCTAATCCCCAATGTGACTCTATTTAATGATAGAGCCTTTAAGAAGATAATTAAACTTAAACAAGATTGGGGCTTCCCTGGTGGTGCAGTGGTTGAGAGTCCACCTGCCGATGCAGGGGACACGGGTTCGTGCCCCGGTCCGGGAAGATCCCACATGCCGCAGAGCGGCTGGGCCCGTGAGCCATGGCCACTGAGCCTGCGCGTCTGGAGCCTGTGCTCCGCAATGGGAGAGGCCACAACAGTGAGAGGCCCGCGTACCGCAAACAAACAAACAAACTTAAACAAGATCGTAAGCGTGGGACCTTACTCCAATAGGACTGGTTTTCTGTAAGAAGAGGAAGTGACACCAGTGATCTCTCTCTCTCCAAGAAGAAAAGCCATGGGAGGACACAACATGACAGTGGCTGTTTGCAAGCCAGGAAGAGAGGTCTCACCAGAAACCAGCCCGACCAGCACCCTGATACTGAACTTCTAGCCTCCAGAACTATGAGAACATAGATTTCTGGATAAGCCACCCAGTCTGTGGAATTTTGTTATGGCAGCCTGAGCTGACTAATGCACATTTCCAAGACTGGCAGTGGTCTAAAGTCTTCAAGTGGCCAGAGATGGGTAAAATAAGGATGATATGACTCAGGTGGATTTGGACAAGGCTGCAAAAAGCCCATTCATAATAATATTAAAGATAGCAGCTAATTTGCATTGAGAACGTACTATGTCCCAGGTACTACACAGTGCACTTTACATGTACGATCTCATTTAAATTATTACAAGAGAAAGTATTGTCCCTATCTCCCCCCAAAAGAAAGGACACTTCTTGATGTGTACTGGGGGCTGATAATTTGCCTGCTGGACTCATCTTGCAAAACTGAAACTTTGCAAAACTAGCAACCACCATGCTATTTTCTATCTCTAGGATTTTGACCATTCTAAGTAACTCACATAAAGTGGAGTCATACAGTATTTTTCTTTTTGTGACTAACAATTCATTTAGCATAATGGCCTCGGCGTTCTTCCATATTGCAGCATCTGTCAGAATTACCTACCTTTTTAAGGCTGAATAATATTCTGTTGCATGTATTTACCATGTTTTATTTATCCATTCACTCATTAACGGACACTTGGGTTGCTTCCACATTTTTGCTATTGTAACAGTCTATTATAAATACAGGTGTACAAAGGGATTTATTATTTGTGAATGTGGATTTTTCTGGGTATTATGATCTCATTTGATTTTCCTGGTTATCATGTGACGTGGGGTGGCAGACTGCTAGTCATCCCCCAACATCCATCCCCCCTTCTTCCTTAAGTAACAGAACCCTCCCTAGCACATGGACAACCAAAGTAAAGATGCTAATGCCCCACTCCCCTTGCAGCTAGATGAGGCTATGTAACTAAGTTCTCTCCAATGGGTGTGAACAGAAGTTATTGTGCAACTTCCAGGCAGGCTCTTAAGAGCTAGGAGAAGGGCTTCCCTGGTGGCGCAGTGGTTGAGAATCCACCTGCCAATGCAGGAGACACGGGTTTGTGCCCGGGTCCTGGAAGATCCCACATGCTGCGGAGCGGCTGGGCCCATGAGCCATGGCTGCTGAGCCTGCGCGTCGGGAGCCTGTGCTCCGCAACGGGAGAGGCCACAACAGTGAGAGGCCCACGTACCACAAAAAAAAAAAAAAGAGCTAGGGGAAGACCCTCACCTTCCCTTTTTCCTTTTCCTACAGGCTGGAATGTAGATGTGGTGGTGACCTATCTTGGACCTTGTAGACAAGAGTACCTCCCCCCTCCACAGAAATGGGGAGTGGCAAGATAAAGGAGTCTGAGTCACTGACTTTGGCTGTTAATGTGAGGGGTATAACATCCCTCTGTCTTATGTAAGACACAGTTTTGGGGATCTCTGCTAAGATGTTCAACCTGTATCCCAAGTAATACGGATATGCTATTATTACTGCTGTTTCACAGATGAGGAAACTAGTGCTCAAATAGAATGACTTCCATGCAATCATAGCCAAGAATGGACCAGCTCTGCCTGGCACCTTGCCTGCTTTCTTTCCATTATACCATCTTGCCCCAGATAATGTTTAGGTGATGTATATGCATCCTTGAGTGCATGTCTGTACATGCATGTCGTGTGTGTACATCAATTTAGATTGTTTTGTAGAATTAATCTTTCTAAAAGAATTAAAACTCTAGAGATTAAATAATATTTTAATTTCACCCAGGACACTTTGGATTCAAAGACATTTTTTAAATGAATCATTTTGTAAGGTGAAGACTAAGTCCCAGTTTTGTTTTGTTTTGTTATGCAAACTCAAATTTTCCTATACTACATTTAGTTTATTTAGAGCAGATTATACACACACACACAGAGACATAGATATACACACATGGACAAATATGTCTCAATTGCCTTGCTAGCCTGTGAGATTTGCTTTCAGGCTTCATTTATAATAATGGAGGAGGGAGAAATATGGAGAGGTGACGACAAGATGGGTAATTTGCACTACTGAATTTTTAAAATTTCCCTAGACCAATCACATTTGCAACTTAAGTTGTTTTTCTGTTGCATGAGTGGTTTAGAAACTGAAACACATTAGAGGGAAGACGGTGGAGCAGACTGAAACATTGATTTTGAACCTCAAATGACCATGAGTTTAGTGGGAGTATATTACTGTACTTCCTTAATTCTGCCATCTGGTAAAGTTTTCCATGTGATTTATGAGAGACCATCATACAACATTACCAGAAGGGAAACAATTCCACTTACCAATATAGCTAAGCCATAATTACTATGCAAATGATTTCAGTAATGTAATAGAATGAAACCTCTGGTCATTACAGGGCAGACAATTCACAATGCTAATTGGGGTTAGTCTGTTTTCAGAAAGTAAATAATATTAACAGTAAAATAAATCCAAACTAATATTAAGTTTGATTTTGCTTATAATCAAGGAGAATGGCATGCTTCTGAAACTACATTTCTGTTCAAAAGATAAACTATACTTGCTGCAGTCTCTAGTAAAAGCACAATGACTTGGGATTGAAAATACTGGTGAACAAAAATCATACTAAGATGAGATTTAGGACTTAAGAAAAATGGTCCTCAGTTGAAGGTTTTCAGGCCAGAAGATAGACGTGGAAATAGACAAGCTTGAATTCTCAGAGTTGCCTAAATATACTTGGGGCAGGAGGTGATGTCTCAGAGCATGAAGAAAAAAAAGAGGACAACGAGGAAGAAAACTGCTGGTAAGTCATCCTCTTAAATCTTTTTTTTTTTCTCCCCAGTCTCTCTTTTGCTACCCAAGTTTAAGTCTTACATTACCACCTACTTGTCCGGTTATAATCATTTTCAAATATGTCGCCCTTCTCACTTCGTCCTCTGCCCCATTCATACTTACTCTTGCCCATTTCAAGCTCTAGGAAAGCAGAAGCTCCTTCCTGCCACAACCAAAGTCCCACACTTTCTACCTCAGGGTGGAAGTACCCAAAGACTCCTTCCATCAAAACCTTTCTCTCCCCATTCTGTACACCCACTGGGAGGGCACAAGACCCAAGCTTGGTCAATTCATTCCTTTTCCCAAGACTCATAACAATGGAGTCCATTATTCCAGCAGCACTGCCCTGCTGCCTGTACTCCACAGCAGACAGGATTTCTGTTTGTGGCTCCCCACCACATCCTGTTTTTAGGCCAGATTCTCCAGCTTCCCTCTCATTCCCTGATCCACACATCCCTCTAACAAATTCTCCTTTTATATGATCTTAGCCAAAAAAGAACCCTAACGGATACACTTATCCTAAGAAATTTAAGTCAAATCTTCACAGCATCCAATGGAGGGCGGTGGGGAAGAAGGTAAAGATTACGCAGTAAATTGAGGCTGTTTCTTTTTTCTTAAATGTCGGTTCATTGGTTGTTTATTTTTGGCTGTGTTGGGTCTTCGTTTCTGTGCGACGGCTTTCTCTAGTTGTGGTGAGCGGGGGCCACTCTTCAACATGGCGCGCGGGCCTCTCACTGTCACGGCCTCTCTTGTTGCGGAGCACAGGCTCCAGACGTGCAGGCTCAGTAGTTGTGGCTCACGGGCCTAGTTGCTCCGCGGCATGTGGGATCTTCCCAGACCAGGGCTCGAACCCGCGTCCCCTGCATCGGCAGGCAGGTTCTCAACCACTGTGCCACCAGGGATGGGGCTGTTTCTTAAGACTCCTTGTGGTCAGTTTAAATTTGGAAATATCCTGTGAGTAGATGACATCATCAGAAGAAGTGGCGGTGGTGGTTAATAACCAAGCTCCAAACCCAGACCATGTGGGTGTGAACCTCACTTCCTCCACTTCATAGCTGCATGACCTTGGGCAAATTGCTTACAAGGAAAATTCAGAGAGCAGGAATGCATTCCTCCCAGGATTGCTAGGAGAATGAATGAGTTATATGTGTGGAATGCATAGAGCAGAGCCTGACCCCAGCAAGCATTGTAAGCATGTAAAATGTGATTATTAAGACTTCTGAAAAAGAGCTTATGTGGGTAGGCAAGTCAGATTTTAAAAATTGTGATTCAATACACTGACTTGACATCTGTGTACAAGGAGTTATGTAGCATCCAAAGTAGTCCCCCTGGAGCTACAAATATTCCCATGATACTGCTATTATTCAAGTTGGGGGGTTTTATTCCCAGAATTTCTCCCTTGGAACCTGCCATATGTATTGTAGACAGGTTTGATTGCCTTTGTTCCAGTTAGAAAGGGATTCACTTGCTAAATACCAAAAGATAGTAACTGTGAGAGTATGCAGGCTATGTCTGACCATTTCTCCAGGTGGTCACTCACGCCCTGCCAAAAATTGAAATTGCAGAGGTGAGGAATTATGAATCTTTGCTCTCACAGGCCCCACTGGCTCAGGGAAGCAAGTCCTGGGAAACAAGCAAGTGCTTGCCTGACAGCAAAGTCCCCAATCCAGGACCCCAAGTCTCCCCATGGTCCCTGATGGGCTTCTTAGATGGCTTCCAAGGAACCCTCGGTCCAAGGAGATGTTCTTACCTCTGGCCCCTCATCTCACTTCTCCTAGAACACCTTGATCAGTACCTGCTTCCGCTGCTCTGCCTCCTGGTCCTTCCCCAGGACTGGGATGGGATTACTCCCCAGCCCCGTCTAGAGCACTTTGTTAGGCTCTCCAAAGGCAGCCAATCGGATGCGCATTAACTTGAACCAGTTCCCAGGAGCTGGATCCACTAGGCATTTGACAGGCCACCAGTGTCATACTAAGTTTAACCCTCTACACAGTTCTGGATTTGAAAATAGTGGGACAATCCGTACTCTGAATGAGATGCTTGAGCTCCCAGCTGCCAATAAGAGCAGGAAATCAAAAAGTCTGGGATCTCAGTCCCAGACTCCATCATACACTGTGCTTTGCCTTCCGAACTTCCTGCTGCCTAGAGATGTCTTGCTTGAGCTGTGGTGGTGGTGGAGATAATCAAGGCACAGGCATATTTCAGCGCATGTCTGAGTCAGAGAAACAGTGGTGGGTGAAGAGAGGCTGGCCTTGCACCGTCATATTCTGATCCCCATCTGACCATCTGACTGGTGGTCGAGTAACCAAGTCCTGTCGCGAACACAAGTGGTGGTGTCATCCCCCAGCAGTCCCTAATCTTAGGTGGGTTGCTGGCTCACCAGCGATGCAGTCCACGAAAAGACTCTGGTTAGGCCCTTAGATGAAAGCTCGTTTGTTCCCCACAGCCTCAGAGATAAGTTGTCTCTGACGCTAGCCTGTGCCATGGAATTTAAGTACAGCGCACTGATGAGAAGACACTTGGAAATAGAGGATGGTGACACCTCTCAGCCAAAGCCAGGGCTGCTCAGAAACAGGGCCACCATTGAGGCTGTGCCGTGACAAGCTTCCAGGAGGGAAATCTCTGCTGGGGCAGGGAAGTAGTCCCTGAAATTGAGGCAGACAAGCATGGATGAAGCCCATTCACAAGGAGCTTCTGGATTAGAGACACTTCACACCAGCACAAGGCTCTGGAGAGCCTTGGCAGCACTTACCAGGCTGTGCCCAGTGAGTTTCAATGGTGACAGGTTGGCATGGGTCTTCCTCCACAATTTTAGCACTGAGCAACTCCCACGCTGCTAGCAAAAGATGCCAGGTAGCCTGTGGCGAGCGTTGCCCTCTGAGGAATGCTCCATTAAGACCCTCATAAGCCTCAGGGCCCGACTGTACTCTCCTTGGTATGCATCCTGGACTTTATGATGAACGTTAAAAAGGAGATGGCCTTTGGCCAGATCCCTCCAGAGACCTGCTCAGTTACTGAGGGTCCCTGGTTGTTCCCTAAAGCTAGGAAAAGCAACCCTGGAGGGGAAGTTGGTGCCTTTGTGGAACAAGCAATAAACCCGCTGATGCAGATATGGTGGAGACTAGCCGAGACAACGAAAGTCCAGTTCTATAGAAAAATGTTTATACAAAGTTTCTGCTTTAGGGCACAATGACTATGCAAAGTCCCTGCTTTAGGGGTATATATATGACTATGCTCTGTCATTAAATTTGCCTTGCAACCATCAGTTGTCTGTGTCCTTCTGATCCCATACCTTGGTGCTTTCCGTTCCCTACCCCCTCTCGTCGATTGTTGCTGCACTTTGAGGACCCGCCGCGGGCGGCAGTAGCCGACATTCTGAAGTCTCAGCGCTGCTATAACGGGATAAGGGGAGGGATAATGACGTCTCTCCTTAAAACACTTACCGAGCAGGGTTTTTTCTGTAGAATGAAATCACCATCACCCTCCCAGCTGATAGGGATGGGGCAGAGGTTAATTTAGGGCTTGCGCAGGAGGAAATTTAGATATTGTAGGGTGCCAACCTGGCCTTCTTCTGAAGACAGGGACAAGATCTCTAATTCATCATTTTAGCTCCAGCACCCAGGGCAGTGCCTCCCGTTCAATAGGGGCTGGATAAATATTTGTTCAGGAACAGCTCCCAAAAAATTTTAAGTCTTCAGAGGGAGATTACAGGAGATAGAAGTTTTCTTTCAGTCCTACTACTCTGTCTGCTTCTCAGCTGAAACACAGTGACAATCATGATCCCACTTCTTTTTCTCCCATATTTTTTTTCTAATCTATTCACAGAGATTAAACGTATAGTTAAAAAATGAACCAAAACAGAACATGATTAGATGTTTATTGAGCTCCGTGGAAAAGAAACCTTGCCATGGTCAGAGGTAAGCAGGAATATATGGTCATGGTAATCTTTTATCTATTCTCATTGTATCCAACCTAAAAAGGCCCACATCAAACAAAACCCATTCCAAGCTTTTCCCTATGCCTCCCTGTCCCCAGAGTAAAATCTGCCCCTTATCTGAATCACCAAATCCCCATGGGACCGTTTGGTTTGGCTGTTTTGATTTTTTGCTTTCTGCTCTTTGGGTTTGAGTTTTTTAATTAATATAAAAAATAAAAGTAACGCAGAAATATGCAAAAAACTAAAAATTCCCTCAGTCCTCGAGGACTGTTTGTATTTCTCTTATAGGAGTTCTTTACTTTCCTTTTTTATTGTAAAATTTAAAAAATTCGACTTGCCTCTCCCTGCCCTCCAACTATGCAGAAGTTCATGGAAGGAAAATATTGCCTCTTACCCACTTTTAATCTACTTCATATTGATAAAATTTGAGATTTGAGTTAGACCTTAAGGAATGGGTGGTTTCAATAAAAGGAGAGGATGGGGGAAGCTATTTGGAGCCAGCACAGTGCCTGGAACTTAGGAGAAAACTTATGTTTGTTGAATGAATGAATGAATGGGAGATCTATCCTCTATGATAGTGAAATGATGGACAGAGACAAATTCAAGATTCATAACGTTTATGAATAAAAAGCTTCCGAAAAGATGGAAAAGGAGAAGACAAGGAAAAGAAATCCATCTCAGGGATCATGTCTTCAGCAATATTGCTAAATTTAAACTGGTACAAATTAACAGTTTTTATTTCCTAGCTTTTTATACTTTCTCCTTCCTTAACTACCAAATTTGCTCACATGTATACAATGCTGAATTACATGTATTAATGCTTTATTTCAAACTTTAAAAGTATATATTCTTAAAGAAGATCGCTCTATATTTTTATTTCTCCTATTGTCCTTGTTTCGTTTTGAGGAGATACCAGCTTTGTGAAATGAACTTACAAGCTTTCTGTCTTTCTCAATCACCGGAACAACTTGCATAAGCTAGTGAATAGACTTCCTTCACAATCTGACTGACTGAATCTTGAAAGTAGTCTGATCCAGGTGTGTGATGAAGGGCGCACGTGTGTGTGTGAACATTGATTAAATTTCTTCAAAGCTAAGAGGACTTTTCAGGTTTTCCATGTCCTCTTGAGTCATTTTTCGTACTCTTCACTTTTCTACAAGCTTAGTAAACTATTTCCAAGTTTATTGGCATAAAATTGTTCACAATATTCTCTTGAAATATTTGTTATCTCTTCTGTATTTGTAGTTGTGATTTCTTTTTCATTCCTAGTAATAATTACCATTTACCTCGATATTAATATCAATCACCATTGCTGAAAGTTTATCTATTTTGTTAGCCTTTTCAAAGAACTAGTTTTATTGTTTGCTGATGATTATTTTCTGCTTCCTATTTAATTTATTTCTGCTCTTATCTTTAGTACCACCTTTTTCTCTTGCTTTGAGTTTACTTTGTCATTCTTTTTCTAATTTCTTGAATTCAATTGTTTTCTTTTGTAATGTTACATCTTCTTTTGTCTAATAATGTATTAATTCCATAAATTTAAAATATTGCAGTCACTAAACCCCATTATCTTTATTTGTAGGGTTTTTATTGTTATTCAGTTCTAAATATTTCAGAATTTTTATTATGCTTTCTTTTTAAGACACATTTTGTTAATTGATCACTGTGGGGTTTTTTTTAATTTTTAAAACTATGGGGATTATTTGTAGTATTGGTGCTAGTTTGAGTACATTTTAGTAGGACAACATTATCTATAGCATATTTGTTTTCAGGTGTTTGCTGAGACATTTCTGTGGCTCTGTATGTATTTATTCTCTAACTGATGGGAACGGGTGATTCTATTATGCCCATTTTGTTGTATTGTTCAAATTTTCTAAATCCTTTTAAAAAATACTGTCTGCCTTACTTAGCAGATTCTGAAAAAGATATGCTTTCTTGCCATTAGTAGAAATATACCCTTTTCTCCTTAAAAGGTTTTTAAAAATGTTTTGAAAACAATGCTGTTAGACGCAGATGAGTTCAGAACAGTTCAATTTTCCTGGTGGGTTGTTTTTGTTTATGTGGTGATCTTCCTTATCGCTAACATTGATTTTACTGCTATGAAAAAGCTAATACTAATTATTAACGTACAGTTAAGCCAATATTAATAATCAATAATTACTAATAATAATTCAGCTAATTAATTAGTAACAGTTAATAACTAGTAATAGTATACTAATTTTTAGCATGCAATTAAGCTAATATCGATGATTAACAATTACTAGTAATAATTAGGTTGATTAATAATGAGCAATCATTAATGACTAGTGATAGTATAATAATATGGCTATAGCAGCTTTTTCTTCTCTTGGCTTATACAGAAAAAGGTGTTTGGAGAGTCAAGGAGGATTGACTCAACCCCACTGAGTCAAGGCTCAGGCTCAACCCCATTCAAGCCAGCTGTCTGACCCCGAGCTCAGCACTCCCCTGCTTCGGCCGGCCCCTCTGATGAGGAAGGGTAGACGCACACCAATCATTTCAGTCTTGTCTCTCCTTGCCCTGCATGACCTGAACAGGCACCGGGTGAGGCCCCACAGGCTGGGTGAATAAGAGTTTGCTGATAAACGCTTCTTCATTGGCTGCAGACCATCCCACACGCTCCAGAGCTGAGGCTCCCTTTTCTGCCTGGGGTCCTCCCGCCCTTGCTATTGAATGGCATCTTCTCCCCATCCCAGCTCAGCCCTATCGAACTCTCTTATCAGGACAAGGAGCGCGTCCTAGTGTCTAGGACACTCAATGGCCATTAAGACACTTCAGCCTCATCTCAGCTCTGCCGTGAAGAAGCTCTGAGCCCAGAGAAAACCACACGGCCCATCTGGGTGGGTGTTTGGTCTATAAAGAGAGGGAGGTACATTTTTTTTTTTAAGTCTGAGGTCATTTCTAGCAGAGGGAATGCTATGAATCTATGAATCTTATTGCAATAGGTGACCCACTTTTCACATATTGGAAATTTCAAATATTAAGTACTTTGCTGAGAAAGTAAACAGACAAATCCCCAGAACTGGGCACAAGATGGTGCAGTGAAGTAGAATCATGGGAGGGGCAGGGACGTGAGAATTTACTTACTAGGGTGGAGCCTGGTGGAACAGGAACACTTTTCTTTAAACAAACACTCAAAACGAAAGATGACTTCTTTTCCCAGGAAATTCCCCTTTTTCTGTGAACTCTACATCTCTAAGAAATGAAACATGACAACTTTCAAAACATAGCAAGTTATACGTAAGGATAAAACATTGTAAACATATAACATGCCTTTGAATTTTATTTTAGACCTCCAAGAATCTGAGTAACTATATCTGTTTTTTAAAAAAAGACTAAGAATGTACATATTATATAGATCCTCTGTTTCCTAGGAAGTCTAACCTATACCAATGTTTTCACTCTAAAGCATTCTATAATTTGGGAGAATCACAGTACACCAAAATTCAGATACAAAAAGCACAAAATCTGAAATCACCAGCACAGCCCTTCTGCTATTTCACTAGGTGGCAGCATGTAATAATAAATAATGATATTACAAGGTAGTAAATAATAAAACTGTGAAAAGCTACTTTAATAACAAATATCAGCCTCACAAAGATTCTAAAACAGAAAGAACTTCAGTGCTTTTTCAGGTTAATTTGAAAGGACAGTCGATCATTTAGAGGCATTATTGTACTCTACACATTCACACATTCCATTTTAGGTAAAAATTCTTGAAACTAAAGTATGATGGAGAGAAGGGTTGGATTCTCTGAGACATCTTTTCTTCATTAATATTTAACCAAAGGAAATAAAAATGCATCTCTAAGCAAAGAGAGCTGTCAATAGATACCAACAGGAAGTAATGACGAAGCTTTTCTCAAAGTCAGATCTTGAATTTTACTTGGCAATTAATGATCTAGAAAAGAAAATCGAAATTTTAACTCTAAGGAAATATATCAGCACAAATGAGAAATTTAAGGCCATAGGTAGCAAACTGGCATTCTACAGATTCAGGGCATGAATATGGTTTTCTTGACCTGAAATGCATGCGTGTGTGTGTGTGTGTGTGTGTGTGTGTGTGTGTGTGAAGAACTGCCCATATTAAAATTCTAGATGTTTCATACAAAAATCCAGAGTCCTGGCTTCACTAGAGCATACAGATCTGCCAACACTGAGTCCCTATTTTCACATGCAACAAGAAGCTGGCATCAAGTGGTAGTCACTCCTTTTAACCAAACTAGAGCCCTCCAGAGTATCCCATTTGCTCTGACCCTGGTGTCTGCTTCCTAACTATGTTAGTTTTCTATTGCCGCACAACAATGAGCACAAACTTAGAAGCTTAAAACAGCACCCGTATGTCAGCTCACAGCTCTGTGGTCAGAAGCCCGGGCACAGCAAGACTACGTTTTCTGCTTACGATCTTACAAAGCTACCTTCCATGTGTCAGCCAGCCTGCTTTCCTATCGTCTTCCAAGCCACGGGGCTGTGCTCGAATTCAGTCCTGTGTAGTTGTAGACCTGTGTTCCCTGTTTGTCTATTGGTTCTGAGCAGGGACACTGTCAATTCCTGTTGGCTGCCTGCATTCCTTACTACGAGGCCCCCTCCATGTCCAAAGCCAGAAGTGGAGCACTTATCATGTACCAAACCCCACTCATGCCCCAGATATCTCTCCAGGAGGAGCCCAGTCCCCTTTAAGAACTCACCTGATTAAGGATGGCCCACCCAAGCTATTCTCCCATCCTTAAAGCCAAGTCTGCTATGTGATATAAGCTACTCATGGGGGTGATGTCCCATCACAGTCCCAGTCCCAGGGATTATGCAAGGCATACACAACATGAGGTGGGAATCTTAGAATCCTGTCTGCCACACTTGGCTATGTTAGTTTATCATTCATTATCAAACTTGCACTGGGTTTTTTTTCAGAACAGAGTTGAAATTGAACTATTTCTATGACACGTTTCTATCAAAATTTGAGACAATGAAAAGTGGAAAGGCCATATAGTTTGAAAACAATAAGAAAAATGTTCCTACATGTTTCCTATCAAAATAAAGTGGACTTTTTTTTAGACTCAGGCCCCATGACTCATCTTTGGTGCCCAACTGGGAGTTTCAGTTTGTGGCCCTGCCTTAAACCATACCGGATATCTGTGCCCACTGAACACAAATGAAGCTCCACTCCACTGCCTCCCATGTGACTTCTGGCTCCCCAGTTCTATTTCTCCCTTTCCTCTTGACTTCATGAGCTTCAATCTTTGGGGTTCCCCGAGCTGAGAGACTGTGCTTCCTTTTACCAGTGCTTCTCAAACTATCTGGGATGAAGAAACTTCCGTCCCCAACCCGTCACAGACTGACATATTTTTTAAATACCATAGAAATAAAATGAGTTCACCAATTAGGTTCTCAGATACTGGAGCAATGTAAAATTGCTATAAAAGTTTCCAAATTTTACCTTGTTAGAGACTGTTAACAGATTGTTCACGGGCAGCTACAACACCCCTAACCACAGAAAGCTAATGATGACCATCCATCAAGCATGTTTTCCGTGCAAATGATGTATAGCATCAAATTACATATATTGCTAAAGTTATAATAGCTAACTTTTCTTGTGGAATTATTACATGCCACTGCCAAGTATTTTTCTAGCTCTTTATATATATTATTTCCTCTGGTCCTCAAAATCTACTTGTGAAATAGATTCTACTATTATTTTATAGATATGAAAACAAGGCCCAGAGAATGTAAATAAGTTGCCCACATCTACACAGATAGTCCGTGTTCTCAAATACCGCACTCTGTGGTCATTCATGTCACCAACATTCATGGGGCCACAAGGAGTGCTGGAAATTGTACATGATTTGGTATCTGGGACCAGAGCTCAAACCACAACTCCTCTGTCTCCCAGATACATGACATGGGTCAAATTATTTAACCTTCTGGGATTCATTGTCTTCCTTGAGATGTAGCATTATAATATGTAACTCACTGGGATATAAAGGAGAGCAATGGTTATATGATATAACTTGTGTTAGTACTTTATAAATCATAAAATTCTCCTAAACATTAATTATATACACACATCAATTTTTTATTGAGATATAGCTGCTGTACAATATTATATATTACAGGTGTACAACATAGTGATTCACAATTTGTAAAATTTTTTTCAAGTTGTGATTCACAAATTTTAAAGTTTATACTCCATTTATACTTATTATAAAATATTGGCTATACTCCCTGGGTTGTACTATGTAACCTTGTAGCTTATTTATTTTATATGTAATAGTTTATACCTCTTAATCCCCTACCCTTATCTTGCCCTTCCGCCTTCCCTCTCCTCACTTGTAACTACTAGTTTGTTCTCTATATCTGTGAGTCTGTTTCCTTATTGTTATATTCATTAGCTTGTTTTATTTTTTAGATTCCACATATAAGTGATATCATACAGTATTTGTCTTTGCCTGTCTGACTTATTTCACTTAGCATACTACCCTCCAAGTCCATCCTGTTGTTGCAAATGACAACTTTTCATTCACTTTTTATGGCTGAGTAGTATTCCACTGTATATATATATATATATATATATATATATATATATACTATATCTTCTTTATTCATTCATATGTCATGGACAATAAGGTTGATTCCATGTCTTGGCTATTGTAAATAGTGCTGCTATAAACATAGGTATGCATGTATCATTTTGAGTTAGTATTTTCATTTTTTTCAGAATTTATGTCCAGGAATGGAATTGTTAGGTCATATGGTAGTTCTATTTTTAGTTTTCTGAGAAACCAGCATACTATTTCCACAGTGGCTGCACCAATTTACATGCCCATCAACAGTGTAGGAGGGTTCCCTTTTCTCTGCATCTTTGCCAACATTTGTTATTTGTGTTCTTTTTGATGACAGCCATTCTGACAGGTGTGAGGTGGCATCTCATTGTGGTTTTAATTTGCATTTCCCTGACGATTAATGATATTGAGCATCTTGTTATGTGCCTGTTGGCCATGTCTTCTTTTGAAAAATGTCTGTTCAGGTCTTCTTCCCATTTTAAATCAGGCTGTCTGTTTTATTGATGTTGAATTGTATGAGCTATTTACATGCTTTGGAAATTAATCCCTTATCAGTCATATCATTAGCAAATATTTTCTCCCATTCTGTAGGTTGTCTTTTGACTTTCTTATGGTTTCCTCTCCTGTGCAAAAGCTTTTAAGCCTAATTAGGTCACATTTGTTTATTTTTGATTTTATTTATTTTAATTTAAAAGACAGATTCAAAAAAATATTGCTACGATTTATGTCAAAAAGTGTTATGCCTATGTTTTCTTTTAGGAGTTTTATGGTTTCTGGTCTTACATTTAGGTCTTTAATCCATTTTGAATTTATTTTTGTCTATGGAGTGAGAAGATCTTCCAATTTCATTCTTTTACACGTAGCTATGCAGTTTTCCCAGCACCACTTATTGAAGAGGCTGCCTTTTCCTCATTGTATATTCTTGACTTCTTTATCACAGATTAATTGATCATAAGTGTGTGGGTTTAATTCTGGACTCTCTATTCTGTTCCATTGATCTATGACACACATCAATTTTTAAGGTAATACTGGCATAGTCTCTAAACAATGCCTTTCAAAAAGCTTCTTTCAAATATGCTGTATCAGGGAGGGCTCAGAGAGTGGAAAGATAACCCAGAGATGATCTGTATCAGTCAGGGCTCTGCCAGAGAAACAGAACCAGCATATTAGATGGATAGATAGATAAAGAGATAATATAACATATGTTATGTATTATAAGGAATTAGCTCATGTTGCTGTGGCGGTTGGCTAGGCAATTTCAAAATCCATAAGGCCAGCTGTCAACAGCATAGCCTGGAGACACTTGGGCAGGAGGTGATACTGCAGTCCACAGGACCACAGGCAAAATGTCTTCTTCCTCAGGGAAACCTCAGATCTGTTCTTAAGCTCTTTCTCCTGAGGACCTCAGATCAGGCCCACCTACATTACTGATAATCACCTTCTCACTTAAAGTCAACTGATTATAGATGTTAATCACATCTATAAAATACCTTCCCAACAACACCTAGATTAGTGTTTGATGAATAACTGGGTACTATAGCCTGGTTGACACAGAAGACTGACTATTACATTGTTGATAGCAAGAATCCACATCAGCACTTGGGCTGGGGGAACATTGGAATGACATGGTATCCTAGAGTCCAAATGGTGGGAAAGCATGATGGTAACTGCCTGGTAAGAGCTGGGACCATGGAAGAGGCATTGCAGGTGGTTGAGCTACCACATTTGGTAGGGGAGCTGAAGAAAAAGGGGAGAAATACCTGGCTATTCTCCCCTTTCCATCTTCCAGTTTCCACCAATGTTTCCCATTGGCCAAAACTTCAGGAAACCAGAGGGCAAGGGAGCCTGGGAAATGCAGCTTCCTGTGTTGCAAAACAGCTTGGAGGAATGAAGGACAATGGGACTGATGACATTTATGTACCTAAACAAGGAAAAAAAGAAGATAATGTGCCCCTTCCTAGGGATGCTTAAAACTGAGAAGGCACCCATAAGGTAACTTGAAAGACGGCTTCTTCAGAAAACAAAGAACACCTGTGTCATTCCCACCTTTCACTCATTTAGTAAATGTTAAAGCTTTATGAAGTTGGAGATTAGGCTTCAGAAGAGCAACTTGTGCGCAATGCTTAAGAGCCTGGAGTTTTTTTCCTGTGGCTTCATGTGCCACCAAGTGTGATGCAAGTACCATCTTCATCCTGATGATCTATGCACTTGTAGAAATAAAGATTTCTGAGCCCATCCCAGATCTACTGAGTCAGAATCTATAGGAATGGAAGGCAGAATTATGCATGTTTATCAAGTTGCCCAGGTGATCCTGAGGCAAACTGAAGATTGAGAACCTGAGTTTCAGGCAAGATGAAGCCACAGGAAGGATTAGCAGGGAAGTGTCATGATAATATTTAAGTTTCAGAAAATGATAATGCAAATAACCAACACTTATGGACCAAAAGATCAAACAGTGCCTTCATGTGTGGATTTATTTAACTACTCTGATGTCTCTGTGGAAGATAGTTGGTTTTTTGACTCTGGGTACCAAAATGGTAAGTAACAGTTAATTAGCGTTTACTAATTTCAGATATTGAAAATAACCTCTGAAGGTGCTAAATCAGAACTTCATAAAACAAGTGTTATTGGCTCCAGATGTTTTGAAGATATCTGAACACATACCATTGATTGAGAATTCATGTGGTTTATTCTACCACAAATTTGAGCATACTCAAATGCATCTACAAATAATACCCAGTGAGTTTCTGGCAATGTAGTAGTTTCCTTTAGCCCCATTATTAACCCTTCCCTGCACCCACACTCTTTGCCATGTGACTTTGAAGGGCCCTCCTACAGGAGCAGGGTGCTCTGCTGTACCCCCTTGACCTTGGGCTTAACCGAGTAATTTCGCCTGTGGATGTTAGCAGCTGTGACACAAGCAGAGGCTTGAAAAGGGGTTGCACAGTGGGGCTTGCTCTCTCTTGTGCCTCTGTCATCACTGTGAGAGTGTGCCCAGGCTGGCCTGTTGGAAGAAGAGAGACATGTGGAGTAGAGCTGCACCCCACCAGCTGCACAAGCCATGGCCAGCTTAGATCAGCCAGTTTACCCCAGATGCATGGGAAGCATACTCTTAGTATTGATTGCACTAAGGATTTATAATTGCTTATTACATGGCGTAATTGGACCATACATAGCTCTATCAGCACTATATTTCAATCCACTTCATTGCACAGTGGACCAAGAATCACATCTGCCACATCAATAAACAGAGGATGTTGCAGTCATCAAGCCATCTCAGGATGGAAATAGGATGCCTGCCATCAAACCCTCAGCCACTACAACTACCCCCAAGGATGCACCCTGAGGAAACTTAGGATGGAAAAAAACAGGATACTGGACCTAGATAGCTGAGGTGCATATCAAAGGAATGATTTCAATGATACCAAACTTTTACATCTTCCCACACGCAGAAAAGCACTAAATTCATTAACTTGTGATGTCTGGTTTTCTTTAATTAACAGTCATCTTTTGATGTTCCGACCACCTGGTTTTTGTTGCAAACTCCTCTATATCCTGGCCCCTCCCTTACATCTTTGGGGGAAGTCCCTCAGAGCAATCTGAGAGTACTGTCTCTGGGGATTGACATCTGCAGAAAATCTGCCAAATAAAACATAACTCACAACTTTTATGTTGTGCATTTTTTCTTCAGTCGGCGGCACATTGGTAAAACTCTTTGTAAACAGTGCTTGGTGAACAGTGCTGGTCTCCCTCCAGTGATTATTTTCTTCTTTAATTGTTCCAACTCTGTATCACCCTATAATCATCTTCCATATTCCATGTTTTTAGAGGTTATGATCCTAAGGAATATGGAATGATCCCCCATTCCAGAAGTGTATAGGAAGGAAGTTAGGATTCTTGAGGTTAGCGCTAGAGTTGAGCGAGAGTAAGGCATTCCCACCAAGACAACAACAGACTCCAACCTCAGAGGAACTGGTGAAGTCAGAGGCTAAAAGAAAATGAGCCAAGGTCCAGACACAGAGGACAGAGAGAGACAACAGATTCGAAGAAATAGGATAGTAGTCCAGCTCTCAAAGGAAAGCATTCAGGGATATGGAGCTGATTTTAAGGGGAATCATACATAGAGAACTCTAAGGAATCTAAAAAAAACATGCCAAAACTGACAGAACTAATTAAATGGAGTTAGCAAGGTTTTAGAAAAGGCCAGTGTACAATCGTATTTCTTTATATTAGCAACAAACACATGGAAACGGAAACTTCCAAAATAAGCCATTTATAATAGCATCAAAAAACACAAACTAGTTAATGACAAATTTAAATATATGTATATATAAGATCTATACCTTGAAAAATACAAAATTTTGTTGGGAGAAATTAAAGGAGAGCTAAATTAATGGAGAGCCATATTCACAGATTAGAAGACTCAGTATTGTTAAGATGTCATTTCTACCCAATCAGAATTGCAGCAGGCAGATTTTTTAAAGACTTATAAGCTGATTCTACAGTTTATTTGTAAATCTAAATGACTTAGAATTGCCAAAACTATTTTGAAACAAAAGAACAAAGCTGGAGAACTGACATTACCTAATTTCAAACTTAAACTTAGTCTAAAGCGTCAGTAACCAAGACAGTGTGATAGTGGTGCAAAGATAGACACAGAAATCAATGGAACAGAATAGAGAGTTAAGAAATAGATGCAAACATATAGGGTCCATTGACTTTTGCTGAAAATGCTAAGATAAATCAATAGGAATAGTCTTTTCAATAAATGGTGCTAGACAACTGAATATCCATACACAAAAAATTAACCTCAGGTCTTAGTTCACAGCATACATAAAAACTAGTTCAAAATAGATGAGATGTAAACATAAAAGCTACAACTATAAAAACTTCTATAAGAAAGCATAAAAGAAAATCTTCACAACTTTGGGGATAGGCAAAGATCTCTTAGGTAGAACACAGAAGTATGCATTACAATAGAAAAATCAATAAATTTGACTTTAATAAAATTAAAAACTTGTCTTCAAAAGGCACTATTAAGAAAATGTAAAGACAAGCCACAGACTGGGAGAAAATATTTGGAATGAATGTATCTGACAAAGTACTTGAATTCAGAATATATCAAGAATTCTTACAACTGAATAATAAAAGATGAATAAAATAAAAATGTACAAAGGTTTAAACAGACACTTCACAAAAGAAAATGATGTATGAATACCCAATAAACACATGAAAAGATGAGCAACATCATTAATCATTAGGATAATGCAAAAAACTAAAGCCAAAATAAAATACAACTATACATCTATTAGAATGGATAAATTTTAAGACTGGCAAGAAGATATGAAGCAATATTGCCAGTGGAAAACAGTTTGTCAATTTCTTATAAAGTTAATCATATACTTGTCTTCTCACTCCTGATTATGTATCCCACCCCAAATATTATTAAAATATATGTCCATACACATGTATGTTCATAGTAGCTTTATTCACAAGAGCCAAACATTGGAAAAAACCCAAACGTGATTGGATAAACAGATTTTGGTATATTTATACAATAAAATGCCACTAAGGAATAAAAAGGAACAAACTGGGTTTCCCTGGTGGCACAGTGGTTGAGAATCTGCCTGCCAATGCAGGGGACACAGGTTAGAGCCCTGGTCTGGGAAGATCCCACATGCTGCGGAGCAACTTAAGCCCGTGTGCCACAGCTACTGAGTCTGTGCGTCTGGAGCCTGTGCTCCGCAACAAGAGAGGCCACGACAGTGAGAGGCCCACGCACCACGATGAAGAGTGGCCCCCGCTCGCCGCAACTAGAGAAAGCCCACGTGCAGCAACGAAGACAGCCCGTGAGCAGCAACGAAGACCCAAGGAACAAACTACTGATACGTGTAACAACATGGATGAATCTCAAAAATACTATGTTGAGGAAAAGAAGTCAGACATAAAACAGTAATACTGTATGGCACCATTTATTTAAGCAGGCAAAACTAATATGTGATTCCATACTAGAATATGCAACACTAGTCTATACTAAGTGTCTTAATCAGCTCAGGCTACTATAACAAAAATACCATAGAAGGGGTGGCTTAAACAACAAACATTATTTCTCATAGTTTTTGAACCTGGCAAGTCCATGATCAAGGCACAGGCAGATCTGCTGTCTGATGAGAGCCCCCTTGCTGGCTTACAAAAACACATCTTACCATCCTCACATGGTAGAGAGAGAAGAGAGCTTGCTAATAAGGGCACTAATTCCATCATGTGGGCCTCACCCTCAAGACCTAATTATCTCCCAGAAGCCCCACCTATTAGGGTTCCAACATACCCATTTGGGGGAGACACAAACATGTAGTCCATAACACTAGGAGAAACCAGATCAGTGGTTTCTGGAATTGGGAGTAGGGTACATTGAATGCAAAGGGACATGAGGGGACTTTTTGGAGTGATGGAATCAAAACTATATCTTGAGTGTGCTAGTGATTACATAACTGTATACATATTTCAAAGCTCCTCAAATTGTGCATTTAAAAAGGGGGTATTCTTTTACATAAGTTATACCTTAAGATGAACAAGACAGTGGGCCCAGCTGTGGGGGTAGGGATATATGGCAGGGAGGAGGCGTAGTCATTGTGTCAATGTAGCTACTGTCTGCAACTTGCCTTTAATGCATGATAAGTGCATTCTGGTCACCAGACCCCATGCTTTCTGTACTAGAATGCATTGAAGATTCAGTACTAATAGTACTAATAGCAAAGTATTCTCAGGTTCTCCATCTACAAATGCTTCACACTTTATTGTTCTGTATTTTTATACATCTGCTTTTCTTTCTGTCATCCTCATTCTCACACTAGTCCCAACATATAAATATAGATAGATAGGGGGAGTTCCCTGGTGTCCTAGTGGTTAGGATTCTGGGATTTCACTGCTGTTGCCTGGGTTCAATCTGTGGTCAGGGAACCAAGATCCCACAAGCCACACAGCGCAGCCAAAAAAAAAAGAATTTGTAAGGAATAAAATAGATAAAAAACAAGGACCTACTGTATGGCACAGGGAACTATATTCAATATCTTGTAATAACTTATAATGGAAAAGAATCTGAAAAATATATATATATATTACATATATATCTGAATCACTTTTCTGTACACCAGAAACTGACAACATTGTAAATCAACTATAGTTCAATAAAAATTGTTTATTTAAAAAAATATAGATAGATAGATAGACAGATAGATAATCTCACTCATCTGGTTTACATATAAATTCTGTCAGCCATAAGCCTAGCATAGCAGACATTGAGACAAAAAAGCCTACCTGCTACAAAATGTTAAGTGCAGAGCACATCACATATTTATTTCTAAAGAATTGTACATTCACCAAATGAGCAAAGACCTGGAGAAGGTGGAAAGGATAGGGCCAAGCACACAAGCAGGTAAACTGGCCTTGGGAAAAATCCAGGAAATCCATTCAATGAGATATAAATAAAGAAGATCTAAAAATAGGGGTGTTTGAGAAGACTGCTACAGAATTGGTGGCCTTTTGTCTCTGCACTGAGAGGAATAAAGTGGACGGGGGTGAGGGAAAGAAAAGAGAAAATTTTGTGACAGCCACTGGGAAGAATTGGAAGTAAGCTCACCACAGAAGGTCAGGAATGAGTGACCAGCTATGATCAGAAGTCATCATTTATTAATGGTTCCAATAATCTTGAGTCAAAATTCATCTCCTTTGAGAGTCCTGGTTCTGCTCTTTGCCGTTCACATGCAGGCATTTGAGTATTTTGAAAATACACAAGGGGACTTCCCTGGTGGCGCAGTGGTTGAGAGTCCACCTGCCGATGCAGGGGAAGTGGGTTCGTGCCACGGTTCGGGAAGATCCCACATGCCGCGGAGCCGCTGGGCCCGTGAGCCATGGCCGCTGCGCCTGCGCGTCCGGAGCCTGTGCTCCACAACGGGAGAGGCCACAGCAGTGAGAGGCCCGCGTACCGCAAAAAAAAAAAAAAAAAAAAGAAAATGCACAAGGTATATAAGATATATATATCTTATCCACACATTGTATATCTCTGGGCTGTGAGAACACCGATGTGTTACTATCTTTGTATTACTATACATATGTCCCTAAGTCTTCTTCTTTCCGGTTTAACATCTCAACCTCCAGCTATTCTTCAGATAGCTGTTGTTTCGCTATCTTGGCAGCTCTCTCTTACAAATAGATAAATAACAACAAAAAAGTCATTCTTCACAGTACATTATGTGATGGTTAATTTTATGCGTCAACTTAGCTGGGTCACAATTCCCAGATATTTGGTCAAACATTATTTTTGACATTTCTGCAAAGGTATTTTTTTGGATGACATTAACAGGTAAATTGGTGGACTTGGGGTAAAGCAAATAGCCCTGCATAATGTGGATGGGCCTCATCCAATAAGTTGAACGTCTTAATAGAAAAGACTGGTCTCACCCATGAAAGAAGGAGTTCTGCCAGCTGACTGCATTTGAACTCAAACTTCAATGCTTCCCTGGGTGTCCAGCCTGCTGGTCTAGCGCCTCAGAATTTAGACTCCTCAAGCCTCCACAGTTGCATAAGCCAATTCCTTAAAATAAATCTATTAGATAGATGATAGATAGGTAATAGGTAGATAGATATAAAGTTAGATATAGAGATTGAGATAGAGGCAGAAACATCCTGTTGGTTCTATTTCTCTGGAGAATCCTGGCTAATACACTTTATAAAAAGTGCTTTCACATAAGCTCTCCAGTAGGTGAATTATGGAAGTCATTTGTGCTAATCAACTTATACAGCCTTTTCAAACGTCTTTCACTTGGAAAGGAACATAAAGATTTGTGGTCCCTCCTCCATATCTCTCACTAACTATATTTTCCAAACTCCAAAACAGAGGCCACAGACTTTTCATGATGTCTAATATATCAATATAGATCTTAAAAGAGTTATACAGGGCTTCCCCGGTAGCACAGTGGTTAAGAACCGGCCTGCCAATGCAGGGGACACGGGTTCGAGCCCTGGTCTGGGAAGAGCCCACATGCCTCAGAGCAACTAAGCCCGTGCGCCACAACTACTGAGCCTGCGCTCTAGAGCCCGCTCGGGAGCCGCAACTACTGAAGACTGTGCACCTAGAGCACGTGCTCCACAACAAGAGAAGCCACCGCAGTGAGAAGTCCGCGCACCGCCACAAAGAGTAACCCCCGCTCGCCGCAACTAGAGGAAGCCTAAGCACAGCAGCAAAGACTCAATGCAACCAAAAATAAAAATAATTAATTAATTATTTTTAAAAGAGCTATACAGAGGAACGTGAAGGCTCAATTCCTTAGTAGCACTTTAAAAAAAATAGTGACTTGAAGTTAGTTTATTCCCCAACCCTTCCCTCTGATCTTCAAACAAGTTGCCTTTCTTCAAATAATGCAGGGTTTCTAACGTACCAGTTATAAACATCATTACTAAAGTGGATTTGAAATACAACATCAAATCTATAGAGAGTGATGAGGATTTTGTTGGAATAAAGATGACTAATAATGTATTATCAAGAGCAGCAACAGCTAAGGATGATGCAATTGGCAGATCACCCACATGTTACCAAAAACAGACTGCCTTTTACAGATCCTTTACAGATCCCTAACAGAACACTCACACTTTTCCTGATGCTGAGCTCTCGGAGTCTTTTCTTTGACCCAGCTCTTTAACAGAACATTACTTACAAGCAAACAAACCCTAGTTTAGGATGGGAAGTGAATGGGAGAACAGTATACATAGGATGTATTCTCTCTCTTTTAACTCCAGTTCACAAAGGGTGTAGTTTAGGGGGCAGAGCTGCATCAGAATGTAGGCACAAACACAGCCGATTCAGATATTAAATAAGTGAAATTTTTATTGAAATAGAGTTGATTGACAATATCTTATTAGTTTTAGATGTATAGCACAGTGAATCAATATTTTTATAGATTATACTCTCTTTAAAATTATGACAAAATAATGGCTATATTTCCCTATGCTATACAATATATCCTTGTTGCTCATCCATTTTATACATAATAATTTGTGCCTCTTATTCCCCTACTCCTATTTTACCTCTCCTCCTTCCCTCTCCCCACTTGGTATCCAGAGTCTGTTCTCTATATCTGTGAGTCTGTTTCTGTTTGTCTTATCTTTTGGATTCCACATATAAGTGATAACATGCAGTATTTTTTTTCCTCTGTCCAACTTACTTCACTAAGCACCATACCCTCTAGGTCCATAGCAAAATTGTTTTGTACTTGTTAGAAAATGGCTACTACCCTATGCAAACCTCTCCACCCCAGACCCCTCTTCTTTCCCTCTGGTCCCTCCTTGGGGCTCTTCCAAGGCCTTCTCACAGTTTCTAGTTCAAGGGATAGTGCCTGGCAGAGTGGGAACCCTTGGAATCCCGCTCTCTGTAGCTACTGCCAGCATCCATTCTGATTGGTCAGCATGCATGCCCTCCTGACGGCTAAATATTCTAAATATCATACCTAGTTGAATGGAGAGGTGTTGAGCATTTTTTTTATACAAAGGCATTTAGTTACTCAGTCTATTTTTGTTGAGAAAATACATAATAAAATAAAAAGCAGAAGCATTTTTATAACAATCTATACTTCATAGCTTTTCCGATACATTAACCTCTTCAACAACTATTTATTGAGTCTTACCATGTTCCAAGCACTGTGATAGGTATTTACATACACACACTCACATACACACACACACACACACACACACACACACATCATTTACTCCTCATGACAACCCTATGACTTGGGTGCTACTATAATAATTTCCCCCCAAATCATGTTAATATTACCTAACATTACTCTGTGTGCTAGGTGACCAGCACTGTGGTAAGCACTTTACATGGTTTAGCTCATTTAATCTACAACAATATCATAAGATATATGCCTTTTTCATCCCCAATATATAGATGAGTCAACTGAGACTGGAAAAAATTAAGTAACATCCTTAAGGCGAATGAGCTGGCAGGAACAAAGCAAGAATTCTCATCCATGTTTTTCAGTTCCAACTTTTCCACTGCCTTCTCCATTGTTCCTTGTTCCCTTGCATTAGGAGTGGACGTTGGCAGAAGTCTTGAATAATAGGGCAGTTGTCATTTCTAAGTGGCTCAAAGTATCTTGAGCTCTAACTTTCAGCTTTAGGATTGACAACTTACAGATTTCCTGTTAGAGAAGTATCACGCTCATACCAACTAATCTAACTGATATCTAGATGAAGTTCTGCTCCAGTTTCTCAGTGGTCATCCTTGTCTTTAAAAGGTGGGTATTTTGCTATCCCTTACAGACTCTTTCTGTGTTTTTCTTTTACACTGTATTTGAGATGAAAAAAAAAATGAGTGTTCAACTTCCTGGGGACATTATAGAGTCAAGGAGTTACTGGAGACTTGCTCCATTCCTGCCCCTTCCCCACTTTTCCCTGCTCTCGTCTATTGGAGGATGCTACACCATAAGTTTTGGGGGCAGGGACTGTGCCTATGTTTTTGTATCCTTGGCCACTAAACTAGTGCTTAGAACATGAGAAAATAATAAATATTGTCTGAACACAGGAATAAGTATAGGTGAGTGGTGGTGCTTTCTCATTGCCTCCAAAAGAGACAATCGTCCTAATCATGATGACTATGTGCTCCCCCAGCATACCTCCCACTCCCACCAAGTCAGAACTCCACCATATCCAGTATATGGCATCCGATACATGGCTCTCTCTTTATTCTTTCATACAACAAACATTTACTGAAATTTTCATTCCTTTACTTAACTGGCATTTTTTGAGCACCTATTACACATGAGGCGATATGCCAGATTCTGGGAATACAATGATGAAGAAGAAGGTAAGCAAGGTCCCTTCTTCAGGCGGCTTACTTTCTAGTTGTAGGGAGGAGGTGGAAATGAATGCTTCCAAAAAACAACTCAAAAAAAGAATGCACAAAATAATTACCAATTGTATGGAGGGCTATGAAAAAATAAACAGGGAAGAGAGATGGAGTAACCAGGAATAGCAATGAGTAGATGATCTTTGAGTTGAGCTCTAAAGAGGAGGATGATCTACCCACACAAAACGATGGGACAAGAGCATTCTAGGCAGAAAGAAGAGCAGTGCAAATGCCCAGGCTCCTGGGGAGCAGAACGGAGGTGGTGCTGCTGAAGTCCAGTGAGAAATGGGGAAAGCGTGAGAGCAGGAGAAGCCAGGCCTTGCAGGGCTCCATAGTACAGAGTGGGACTTTTATTCTCAGACAAATGCAAGACCAATGAAGAAAATGAGAATGTTCTGTCTCCTGTGGACTAAGGAGGAAAGAGTAAAGGCAGGAGGTGATAGTGGCTTGGACTAAGAAAGTGGCAGAAGAAATGGAAAGAAGTCAGTGGATTTGAGTTCTACACTCAATAAGGGAGGGGGATGGAAAGGATCTGGCTGAAGCAGCTGAGATGGGAAAGAGTGAGATAGCGACAGGTTTCAATCAAGAGTTTTCATTTTGTATATATTATTTTCCATTGCCTATTAAATACCCAAATGGGGCAATCACATAAGCAGTTGGATATACAAGCCTTGAGTTCAGGGGAGAGAGAGAAAGATTAGAGCTGGAAATATTAAATTTAGGTATCAGGAGCAGACAGGTCATATCAAAATGAAGTAATATATACAAGGATCTGTTTCTTTCAACACCAGTCAGAATCATTTCATTTTATGATCTTAAGCAAATAACAACTTCTTCATGCCTCCATTTTCTCATCTATAAAATAGGAGTCAAAGTACCACTTTTTAGGGTTGTTGTGAGGATTAATAAAATAATCCGTACCCTGGAACTAGATAAGCACTTCATGAGTGTTAATGTAACTAGTTTATATTTTTCTCACATAATTGCCTTCATAATCACTCTGGGTATGACTGGCTTAAGGCAACTGAATGCCTTCGGTGAGTTTACTCAGACATGCTTCTCTATAAACCTCTTGAAGTCCTGGCCAGTCGTCCTTGCCCTCAGTCTTCAGCTGACGTCTCAGACAGCTCCGGCCAGACTCCCACCCTCAGGACCCCCCAGGCAAGGGGAAGGCCCCAGCCTCATGGGGTAGGATGTCGTTATTCCCTCCTCGAAGACTTTCCTCTTTTCTAGGTTTGCCTTAAGGACCACTCTAACTTGGCTTAAGGGGACAGCCCTCCTTTCTTACCCCAGATTGAAGATCAGGAAAATGCCATGATGCTCTTACACCTATGAATCCCATCTAAATCATCCTCCAGCTTTTTCTTATACAGTTGAAGGTGGTTGATGGAGTTGATGAAGCTCTGGACAGTTGAAGAATCCATTTCTTCACCTCTCAGTAAGTCCTACGGAAATACGTCTAGCATTGCTCTTTATAACATAGGGAATTTGTCATACATTTTAACTAGCTTTGAGTTTCAAACAGAAGTCCTGCAGGAAACATCCCATTTCTCATCATATGTATTTTATTTTTAGTTTTTTTCTTAGGGTCTGATTTATTAGCCCATTACGACCTCCATGCAAATAAATACTGGCCCATGAACCTGAAGTCTAAAGAGATTTAAGAAGAATAACAGTATAGAATATTGCCTCATCTTTCTATATGCTTATGATCTTGGGTTACAAATCTGAATAAGATTATAAAACTTGTACTAAAGAAGAGTGCATAAAAAAAGTCATCTGGATGATGTTTGAGTTTAAGGGAGCATGATAATTAATTGCTCCTTTTCTTCAGAGTCCAGAACCAATTAAGAAATAGAGTCCAATGCACAGAGGCCAAAACATTAAATTTATAATTCAGCAAGGCTAGATTGGAGAATGGAGCTCATCCTGTAGCAAATGGAGGCTTCCGCCCACTGCCAACTCAGAAAGGCAGGCCGCTGCATCCCGCAAGATGAAACACTGTCTTTGAAATCTACCATATAGAAGCGGGAGCTACGGATGCACGCTGATTGTTGAAAGGCAGATCCCAGAGAGACAGCCACATGACCCATCTGAAAGGGAGCGGGAATCAGAGAAGCTTGGACAAGTGGACGTCCAACTTTCCCTACCTCCCAAGTAAGAATGGTGAGAGAAGAGAGATACTTAAAGCGTTCCTTGCATCCTTTTCCTTCCTTCCTCCTTTAAGGAAATGTAGTCCAAGAACCCAGGTTGGTAACAGTAACACTACCCACATTTTAAGTGCTCAGCAGCCACACTTGGCTATACTGGTCACTGAACAGCAAAGATAAAGAATCATTCTGTCATTACAGGAAGATTTATCAGCTCTGTTTCACTCGTATAATTACATAACAATGTAAGATAGAATATATTTGTTTCATGTGGGTGTGCCTTGTTTGCTCAGTGAGCTCAAAAGTTTTTCATGGGCAGGACTCTTCTCTTACACTTCTTTTGTATCCCAGAGCACTAAGCCAGTGCTGGACATATATGGAAATAGTTTATAAGAATTTGTTGAATTGAATTCTTAGTACTAACTTGGCAATGCGCTGTGAAGTAGAGTCGTAGAAAGAGAACTAATTTGGAAATCAGGAAACCAAGTTTCTGGCCCAAGCTCTTCTGCCAGTTAGTGTGTAACTTGGAATATCTCATTTAACCGAAGTAGTTCATAGTTTCCTCAAATGTAAACTGTTATAGATTAGGCTATATCGGAGGATTTTTCCAGGTTTGGAATTTTGTGATACATGTGGAGTGTTCACTTTTAAGTAGAAATGTGCTCATGCGCGCACACAGACACACACACTCAGAATGGAAAACTAGCCTGTTAAAAAATATTCTAGCTTTTTTAAATCTCTGGAAATAAGAGTGCTCCCTCAATAGGAAGAACTAAATGCTATTAACATTCAGAGAGTAGAGAAAAATCACCTAGAAGTGGAAAAACACTGGGAGGGCAGCATCATGAGATTCATTTGCTCTGACTCTGCCAGGTGTGAATTTTTCAGGGGAAGGTGTGTAGGAAGAGTTCTTGCCAGAGGGAGACTGTGAGTGAAGAAGAGGGGGAAAGGCAGCTGTCCTCAGGGAGAACTGAGTGGTCTAGATGGACTTGAACATCAGGGGCTTCAATGGTGGAATAGAGGGAGAGGGTGAAAAGGCCATCTGGAGCCAGATTGGAGAGGATCTTGGTTACAATCCAATGAGTTTGTATATTATTTGGTCAGAAGTTGGAAGACAGTCAAAGTTTTTGAGTAGGAGAGGAACATAATTATAACGATGCTTTAAGAAAATTAAGTCGGCAGCAGAGTTGGGAATATATTTTCTGGGGAGATTTTGGAAGCGGGAAGATCAGTTATAGGTTCAAGAGGAAATAATCTTAATTAGTGTCATCACAGGGGAGCTGGAAGGCAAACGACATGTGTGTGGTGCTTTAGAGTTTACAAAGTTCTTTTCCCATCAAGTACTTCAGCTGATACAGCAATTGTGGGAAGTAAGTCGCTCAATGATAGACACAATGCAAGGCAATCAGTTTGCATCAATAAATCTTAATTGAATTAACATCAGGAAGACTCTAAAGGACTTGGTGGCTATACACGAGAAGGAAGGCAGTAGGAAAGCAAAGATGACTCATAGCCTTCAAACTAGAATAACTCGTTCATTCGTCAAACATTTATTGAGCTCTTACTATCATGCCAGGAACTGTTCCAGATGCTGGGCTGCAGCAAAGAATTTGACAGACAAAGACCTTACCCTCAGGGAGCTTACATACTAGGGATAAGAGTTCATCAATAGATATATAAAGAAATATAAAATATCATGGGATAAAGAGAAAAAAATCAGGGTGAGAGGAAGGAGGATCAGGAGGTTCTTTTTTAGATAGTGTATTCACAGTCCTCTTTCTGGAAGTGGCCAGGACAGAGGCATCTGGAGGGCAGAGGGATAACAAAAGATTAGATTTAGAAGGGTTTCATAAGTCAGGCTAAGGACCTCTGGTCATTGTGTGGAAGAATCATTCATAGAGGAACAAAAGTGGACATACAGAGACCAGCAAGAGGGTACTACAGGGGCTCAGGAAAGAGATGATGATGCCTTGGACTAATGTGATATTTTTAGAGAATACAAAAACCAGCCAGATCCCCAATATATGATAAGATAAGGCTTACAGGATCTTTTTCTTGGATTTGATGTAGCATGGAAGAAAAAGAGAGAAATCAGGATGCTTCCAAGGTTTTTGCTCTGAGTGGTTTGGTAAATAGTTGTGCCCTTCTGAGATGGGGAATAGTGGGCAAAGGAATCAAGAGCTTTGCTTTGAACCTGTTATCTTTGATCAACCTGCTGAACATTCAAGCGGAGATGTTGCAAAGGAAGGATATGATTCTGGAGGTGGAGGAGATGTCAGGGTTAGAGATCTAAATGTCAGATGGCTTTACCATCACCAAAAATAGAGAAACCAAGAGGGGGAAGCTGGTTCTCGTACTTATCCAGTATGTATTAAGTACTTAGTATGTGTAAAGGATTTCTCTAGGCCCTGGGGGTGCAGAGGCCAAAGACATAGTCCTTGCCTTCAAAGGGCTCACAGGTTGTCAGGAATACAAGCAAAGAAACCAATCACGCTATAGTATGATAAATTCTATAGCAGGAGTTTCCAGGGGTGATACAGGAGACTGCAGAGGGCCAGCAGATCCAGAATTCAAGGAAGTCTTCCTTAAGTAGGTGATACTCAAGAGAAGTTTTGAGAATTGAAGAAGTGTTGTCTGGAGGGAAAATTTCCAGGCCCAGGAAGAAGGGCAGTTCAGGTGGAGGGGGAACATAATTTATAGCATAGAGGCACAGGATAGCATGGCATGGTCATGCATCTGTGGTTATTTCAGTATGACTGGAAAAGAGAGTGCTTGTAGGAGGGCAGCAAGAGATGAGACTAGACAGGTGGGTAGGGATAGATCATGAAGACCTCTCTAGGCCATGCTGAGGAATCTGCCAGATGGAGAAGAGGACAAGTTTAGTCTTAGAATTGCTGAGTTTGATATAGACATGGGACATGTCGAGAAGGTAACAAAAAACAGAAGATCAGAACTCCAGTGAACATTGGGGCCAAATCCCTCTTTTTATTTCTAGCTATATTTGTAATATTTTAGCATCTCCCTCACAGAAATCATTGTTGAAGACATAGACGTGAATTAAATGTCCAAAAAACAGGAAATGCAGAGAAAAGAGGAGCAGGAAAGGAACAGAGCTATAGGCAATGCCCACGATTTGAGAACTGGTAGAGGAACAGAGTCAGGATGGAAATCAGGGCCAGAACAGTCAGAGAAGGTTAAGAATTGGAAGAATACATCGTCACTGTAGCCAAGGACAGAGGAAATGTGTGAAGGGGACTGCTGGTGGCAATGTCATATACCCAGTGAGGTTAAGGAAGGTGAAATTTGAGGGAATGTCATCCAATGTGGTGACCAAATGGTCCCTTGGTGACCTTTGGGAGAGTAATTTAGAAGCCTGGGGGTGAAACTCAGCAGCCAGGGGATAGGGTGACTAGGATTGGAGTGAGAAAGTGAAGGCAGAGAAGGGGGACTTCCAAGCCTCCAAAGCCAAGCCTGTCCTAGTTTCACACCTGGCACCTGCCATTTGTATTCAACCTTCACTTGACCCTTTTTTCCTGGCTTTCTGTCCTGCCTCTCTTATTCCCACTGTCCACTGTACCAACAGGACAGCATCTCCTGCCAACAACAATCCTAGCGTTCAGCCAGCCAGCAAGCTATGAACTGAATCGTCAAGTAGACTTCATCAGATAACAAAATAGGGCAAGGTTCACCTTGATGAAACGTGTGCTGTCATCGATCCTGTAAAATGAATAGAATCTCATTAAGAACATCTTCGACCTGGAAGAATTCACTCTAATCTATGAACAGTGGTTACTAACTGGGTCCAGGCAACTAGGAGGTTGCGGGGACAGGGGATGTTTTTTCATTTCTACCATATGCACCATTTTATTGTTTTAGGTTGTTGTTGTTTTACAACAAAAATCTGTTGGTTTTCCAGTTTTAAACATTTTGGTTAAAAAAGAAAAAAATGACACGCCTCCCCCACCATGCTTCTAAGCTGCAGAAGTACCATTTGTCCAAGACCATCTATATTTCTTCTTTTCTTTATGTTCTCCCCCCCATCAATCTTTGGCAGCTAGAATTAACTCAGTGGAAATGCTGCAAACTCTCCAGTCAGACATTTATTCTCTTTAATGTCTGGCCATATCGAGATAATTGTTCTTCTATATCCATTGATATCTTGCTTTTAATTAATTGGATCTCTGCATATCCAAAAGCGACTTATGCAAATTAAAACAATGACTCCACTCAAGAAACTAGAAATGATAAGCACAGTCATTGTGAAAATGAGTGAAGCTAATCAAAGCCCCATTGTCATAATTTTCTTCTTAGAGACCAACAGCTGAAACAAGTGGAATCAGGAAAAGAATAATTGGCCACTTATTCCAATTCCCACCATTTATAATAGTAATAAACAGCACAAATAGCAAACAAATTAAGTACTGCTCCCATTGAGCTAATCAATTAACAACATGACAGCTTTACCTCCCACTGCTTGAATCTTTCCCTTTTATCTCTGGCTCATTCAGACCCCATTCCACTCCCTGGACCATGACAATAGCCTCCCAGACTCTACTCTTGTTCCTCTTAGGCGTAGCCTCTGCTTTGGTCACTGGAATGAACTCTCTAATACAAAATCCACCCCACTGCCTTGCTTAACACCCTTCAACCTGGAATGTTTAAGCTTTTTATCATAGTATCCAAGATGGCTGGTTTCTTGGCTGCTACCTGTGGATCTTCTGAATTCAGGCTCGTGGTGTATCAGATGAAGATTTTACCTTGATTTGGGACTATTGTGTGGAGCTCAGATCATTGCCAAACTCCACTTTCTCTTGTGGTGAGTTTCCCTTTGGGGAACCAGAGTGTCCTCTTCTGTCACTGAATAGTGGTCAGGACAGCCACCATCCACTGTAGCAGGTTTTCCTAACTTTAACATTTGGTGGAGAGGGTTGGTACCTCACTTTTTCCCTCTCAGAAGGCTTTTAGGATCCTTATGCAAATACATCCACCTTCTCCCCAAACCTCTGCAAACTGAGGAGAAGTCTTGGCTAAATCAACAGCATTAAAAAAAAAAGTTAACGGTATGCCATTTTCCAAAGTCGACATATCTCAATTCTTATATTTATATAGAGGATGCAACTCCGATGTGACTTTCTATGTTTGCCTCTAAATAAAAAATTCCACCACACCAGGTGCTCATCATAGGTATAAGCACAGACATATATCTTAAATCTTTTTATGTCTGCTTAGAAAATTACTTTTCTGAAAACTTCCTTTAATAATATTATTGATATTTTATAGGTGATCTGACAGATCATTTTCTAGAGTCAATAGCACTAAGATTAGAACCTTCTTGACTTTAACCAGAACCCAAGTGAATGAACCATCTCAATCAGCTGTTAATCACTTCTTTTGCTCCAGACTTCTAAAAGAAAGAAGGCAAGAAGCAAATAATTACAGATTTGTCAGAGACCATTTACAGGAGCTGTTGAGACAGGATCAGCCTCTAGAGATCTCAATCACACAGAAAAATGCAGTATCTACAGTTCTTAGGGTCAAGTGGCTCTTGGGAAGGCAAGGTTTTCAAACTTGGCCTGTTAAAGCTCTTTCACCAATGATAACACTGCCTCATGGAAGAGCTTACTCAGGCATCTATCAAATAGTGACTGCAGAGGTAGGAATGTCCATTGAAGACTTGATGGGAAAATCTTTACAAATACAAGGCTGGACCTTCTGACATCAGTAAAAATATCAGCAGAACCCACAGACATACAGTCAACTAGCAAGCTGTGGTCTTTTTAAAGATCCTTAAGTATATAAAAATACAGAGTTGGCCACGTGGATATCTTCAAGTCCTCCAGCTTTCTGAGTTCATCCATTCTTAACGTGTACAAGTTGAAGCAGACAATGAACTTATTTAAGGACACTAGGCAGCACTAGAACCTCTGGGAGTCACGTTTGGAGCTGTCTGAGCTACCTTCCCAGGAATAAGGCTATCTAAGTCATGCAAGAGTCCCACCTATTTGCTTTGAGATGGTTAGGGGAGGTAAATAAAGCTTTGTGTCTTTCTTCACATTATAGTTCCTCGTTTTCCCCAAATAATAGACCCTTATAACCCAACACTTATCCCATTTTTGTCTTAGTTCTCAGAGCTCCCTGTGGTAACTCCTCAACTAAAGGTTTTGGCAGCATCCTCTTCCCTTTCAGAGTCACCTTGTTTATATGGGTTAAACTCTACAAAGCCTGGGTAGAAATTCTAAATAAATTAGTTAAATTAAGTAGAAAGAGTAGCACATCGCCATAGTCAATTGCTGCTAGACCTAGATACAGACATGGCATAGCTCTGGTCTTCTAAATAGACCATGGATTATCAAAAAATGAATGTCTGTTATTTCACTTTTGCTAAGTCCTTGTATCTTCATAGGACATCGTCCCTTCAATATCCTAATGAAATTGCCTGGGCCCCGTACCACATGCCTTGGGAAATCCAGGCACAGACATATGCATGCAGGAGCCAAATGCACACACTTAGCCTATCCTGTTTCAGTCTCTCCAAGGCACCCCAATAGGTTATGTTTCTAGTCATCGGTTCATCTCCTGAGCTACCTCTTTCCACTTCTTTGCTCAAAGATTGTTGCCATAATGGACTCTATGGGTGCTCAACCAAAAGGAGCTGCCCGGCCCTCAGAGAAGATAGGAGACAATGACTGACCGACACAAGACTTTGAAAAACCATCCCTTTGCCTCAAGAGGAGACCAGCTCCGTGGTGGAATTCATGGTCCAGAGCTTAACGAAAGTCGTCAACAAATGCAAAAGGCTATTCATTGTGTCATAATTTATAATAGCAGAGGACTGGACACAATCCAAATGCCTATCCATACGGGACTTAGAAACTATGATATGTTCCCATAATTCTGTATATTCAGCCTTGAGGAAAAATAAGGAAGATTCCATACGTATCAATATGGATACTGAGATAAATTATGTGCAAAAAGCAAGGTGCAAACTGGTAAGTCATATGCCACCTTTCCTATATATATTTTTATATTTGCATAAAGAAATATTAGAAGACTATTTTCAGAAACAACGTTAGTTACCTGCAGACAGCAGAGGCAAACAGGGTGGAGGGCACAGGATGAAAGCAACAGGCCCCTGGGTATAACCATTTAATGTTGACTTTGGAATCATACAAATGTTATGTTCAAAAAGTAAAATTAAATATAAAAAAACAAGGAAAATAGCTCATGCAGAAATTAAAAGGAGATATTTTACAGAAGTAACCCACAGGGAGAAGTCAAACCGTGGTGTATGGCCCTCTGGACAAACCCTCAAAGTAGGGGGACCTACTAGGCCCTGGCCGGTCCTCTCTAAACGGCTTTCGGTGGATGGGTATAGGATGAGAGGAGGACAATGGCGGAGCAAGACGGGGATGGATGGAGAAAGGGGAAAATATGGCTCAGGAGAAGAGTGGTCCAGAGGAAGTGACAGGAGAACAGGAAGGGAGAAACAGCATGATCAAGACATCACTTCCCCAAACGGCCTCCTCCCCCAGCCTGCAGAAACTTCTCCCTCAATCTTGCCACAGATCTTCATCATTCGACAAAACCTTTTTTTTTTTTTTTTTTTGCGGTATGCGGTCCTCTCACTGTTGTGGCCTCTCCCGTTGTGGAGCACAGGCTCCGGACGCGCAGGCTCAGCGGCCATGGCTCACGGGCCCAGCCGCTCCGCGGCATGTGGGATCTTCCCGGACCGGGGCCCGAACCCGTGTCTCCTGCATCGGCAGGCGGACTCTCAATCACTGCGCCACCAGGGAAGCCCGCCAAAACTTTTTAAAGTTAGAAATATTTTTTTCTAAATATTGAGGGGAGACCATCTTCCCTATTAGCATTTTTTGCTTGTGAGGCAGGATACTGATTGAAAATACGAAACTGTGTCTTTTTTTCTCCAGGTCTGACCTTTCTTTTCTCTCTGCTGTCCTGCCCCCATCGGAGCAGGGAGGTGCCTGCATGTGTACTGCCTGGGGAGCAGATGTGGAGGGTAGAACACAAAAGGCCTGTCTGTCCAACATTCACTGCCCCACCCACCAGGAAAGAAGGAAGAAGAACGAGAGAATGATGTCTGGCGTCCTGAGAATGAGAGGATCCATCTAATATTCCGGGCAGAGACAGGAAGATTCATGGCCATGTGGCCAGGACCCTCCAGGCAGAGCCCGGCCCGAGACCTGTGCTCCAGGGAAGGCAGGGAGACAGAGTGAGACCCACATGGTGTGAAAGGACTATGCAGAGACAACCCTATAAAGATGGACAGTGAACAAAGCCCAGATCCAACCCCACCCATTCTCTGGCCAGGGACAATATCCGGAAGTGTGACACATGTCAGGAAGAGAGCCAGCCCCGGGACAGGGTGAGCGTTTCCTCTGCTTTCCTTTTTCCAACAGCCTACTATGATGTGAGTCTAAAGTTAGGATTAAATTGGTCTACAGATCACTTTCATGCAGTGTTTATTGCACACTTCAATTTGGGGCATGAAATATATGCCCAATGTCTCTGATTCTTTCTCAACCTAATTAGACACACTTATACTCCAAGGGGAATTGTGGCTTGGTGCAGGGAAACAGAAGAAGGCATCTCTGATTTTCCCTGGGCTCCCCCAGCCCCGTGCTGTCCCACTGCAATGTCCCACCTACACAGGGTGCCAGTGCTGGAGTGCAGAGGCAATGACATGTCCGTGGGATAGGGAAACAGCAACGCAAATCAAAGACAGAAGCTTGGAGAACTTGTCAGGGAGGAATCATGACTGCTCAGTCCACCTTTATTTAATTCATGTGCCCACAACTAAATTCCACAGAGGTCAAACAAATATGCTAGACTCAAGAACAGCCGACAAAAGTGTCCTGCACTTTGTCCTGAAGGCAAAAACAAAAAAAAAAAACAAAATGAAAAAAGGGTCAGAACAGGGACAGGGTAGAAGGGGATGCTAGCAATAAATATAAAGGATTCAAAGAGAATGGAGTTTGTTCAATGTCCTGGAGGTTCAGTAGCTGATTGGTTTCTACGGAAGGAGAGAAGTTTTATTGAAGGTAATCGCAGTCCTGAAACCTGTCCCACTTCCTAAAACAAAAGTTAACCTTTGGAGCTGTGTGAACTGGCAGACTGGCAGGTGAAATGATTACATTAGGATAAGAAGAGTGCATTTCATATGTTCTATTGCCCTCCTAAGATTGTTATAGACTCTACTAAAAAACAAAAAAAACAAAAAAAAACCAATAATAATTAAGGCCATCTACCAGTCCCTACTTACCTAGACTAACTGGTTCTTTTTATTTTCTAATAAAGTTATTTATTTTATTTATTTATTTATTTTTGGCTGTGTTGGGTCTTTGTTGCTGTGAGTGGGTTTTCTCTAGTTGTGGCGAGCGGGGTCTACTCTTCATTACGGTGTGCGGGCTTCTCATTGTGGTGGCTTCTCTTGTTGTGGAGCATGGGCTCTAGGTGCACGGGCTTCAGTAGCTGTGGCACGTGGGCTCAGTAGTTGCGGCTCACGGGCTCTAGAGCACAGGCTCAGTAGTTGGGGCTCACGGGCTTAGCTGCTTCGTGGCATGTGGCATCTTCCTGAACCAGGGCTCGAACCCGTGTCCGCTGCATTGGCAGGCAGATTCTTAACCACTGTGCCACCTGGGAAGCCCTGTCTCCATGTCTTTACTTCCTTCTCACTCCTCCTGTTTGTCTCCCCAGCTGAGTGTTTCCCACTCATGAGGTGGCTGGCACTGAGGACAGTGATGGTGTCATTGCTGCTAACTCTAAAGGACATGTATCATGTGTCTCCTACACACCCTCTGCTGCATCCATCATCATTGGACACTGCTCTTCCTTGACCTGACTTCCGTGATAATACCCTCTGGTGGGTTTCTTCCTGCCTCTTGCCTCTCTTTCATGGACTCCTCCTCCTCAGGCTATGTCTTTCTGGAATGTTGGTGCTCCTCCTACTTTTCCTGGGTGCTCTTCTCTCATGCTATATACCTTCCTGGTAGATGTCACCCATCCCCTTGTCCTCAACACCCAGATACAAATGACACCCATATCTGTATTTGACCCTGATTTCTCTCCAAATCACTATATCTGCATACATATCCTATTTCCTGGACACCTCCCCTTGGCTATCAGTGGGCTGAAATATGTCATTTTGATTCTCTCACTGGGAGGCGGTTTGATCTTAAGCAACGGTCCCCAACATTTTGGGCACCAGGGACCCGTTTCGTGGAAGACAATTTTTACATGGACTGGGGTGGGGGTGAGGGATGGTCCAGGCGGTAATGTGAGCGATGGGGGGTGGCAGATGAAGCTTCGCTCGCTCACCCGCTTCTCACCTCCTGCTGTGTGGCCCGGTTCCTAACAGGCCGCAGACCCGTATCAGTCCATGGCCCGGGGATTGGGGACCCCTGATATTAAGGGCCGAAATGAAACTGGCAGGGGCCAAAATGAGACATAGTAAAATTTGTTACAGATGAAAGGCTGACTTGAGGATCATATATCACTGCTAAATTTGAAAACTGCAAAAATTATTTCAGAAAATATTGGGCTAGGTTAAAAAAGCAAAGTAAACTACAGTGGACAATAGCCAAAACAGCAAACAGTAAAAAAACTTTTATTGCTCACAGATTAATGAAAAATCAAAAAAGATTTGATAAAAGTTTACATGTATAAAATTTGACATGGTAAAAATAGTGGACCTAAAAGGAAACTTGCCATAGTAAAAGCTATAATCTATAAAAATTTGACAAAGATGAAGAAAAAGAAGTTGAACAAACAAGGCTTCCTTGTAAAAGGTACATGAGAAAGATTTTATACGGATGGAAATAATGTTGGTAAAAAAAAATGAAAGTGAAAACAGTTAGAAACAGTTTTAATATGCTATATAGAAAATGGATCAGGGAATTAAATTGTCTCAATGGAGTTCACTCTGGAATAAATCTTTGCCACAGAATTCATCCGTGTTAATATCAACCTAGCAGAAATGCCTAGCAGAAATGTTTACATTCTAGAACAAAAGCCAGCAGGGGCAAAATATACAAGTGCTCAAAATGATGACATCAAAATGTCCCACACTCCCCGCGGGTACTTCAAACCCTACAATTTCCAAACCGGATTCACTTTTCCTTCCCTACCTACATCCCAAACCACTTCTCTGTTTTGTCTCCCTGACTCCTCTCCCCTCCTTACCACCTTTTCCCCACCATCACATCTGATCCCATTCTGCCTTTTCTGGCTCCTAAATATCTCTCACTATGTTCTCATCACCCCGTTCCCATTGTGGTTCCTGCTACGGAGGCCACCATGACCTCTGGGCAACAGCCTCTTAACTGGTCGTGCTGGTTCCCTTGAATATCACAAACTACACACACACTGCCAAGGAGGGAGATCTTTCTGAATCTCAAATCTGATCATACATTCTTCACAGGTTCCCTCTGCCTCATGCCAGACATGCAAGGCCTCTCATAGTACTTACATCTCCAGCCTCAACCCCACGGCCACTGCTAGACAATGTCTCTCTCTGCCTCCTGACTTGCTGTCTTCTCTCTGGCTCAAGAGCATCCTATCCCATGTGCTTCCCCTGCCACCCCGAATCCTGCTGCCTTCATCCAACCCCAAGAATCCCTGTGCTATTCCTTCAAGAATTATATTGCAGGGGCTTCCCTGGTGGAGTAGTGGTTGAGAGTCCCCCTGCCGATGCAGGGGACACAGGTTCGAGCCCTGGTCTGGGAAGATCCCGCATGCCGCGGAGCAACTAAGCCCGTGTGCCACAACTACTGAAGCCCACGCGCCACAGCTACTGAAGCCCGCCCACCTAGAGCCTGTGCTCCACAGCAAGAGAAGCCACCACAATGAGAAGCCGGCGCACCACAACGAAGAGTAGCCCCCGCTCGCCGCAACTAGAGAAAGCCCGCGCGCAGCAATGAAGACCCAATGCAGCCAAAAATAAATAAAATAAATAAATTTATCTTTTTAAAAAAGAATTATGTTGCAATTGTCTGTTTTCTTATCTGTCTCTCCCAAGAAATTATAAGGTTCTCAGGGAAGGATCACGCCTTGTTCACCATTATATTCTTAGTACCAAGCACAGTGGCTGACATGAAATAGGACCCCTCTATGTATTTGTTAAAGAGATGGATGGATCATATTTAATCTTCACAACAATCCTGCACAGCAGGCATTATTACCCTCACTGAAAGAAGCACAAAGAAGTTAGGTAACTTGTGCAAGTTCCCATAGAAAGTAAGTAGCAGCTAAGGTTAACCCTATAACAGTTTAACTATAAGGCACATGTTCTTTTTATTCCACCATGCAGTGTCTTTTAATTAGATGCAACCCAAATACAGATATGGAGACACAATTCTTACAAATATGGCATTGAGAGTCAACAGGGAGAATAATGCATTAAAAAATAATAACATAGTGTGGTCATATAGTTGTAGGTGCATGGACAATGGGTATATACAGAAAAGAGACTAGCCATGGGGGAAAGGGAGATTGGGGAAGACTGGGAAGGGGGACACTTCAACTAGGGCTTAAAGGATGAGTAACAGCTAGACTGGCAATGTTGGGAAGTGAATCCTGGACAGATGTAGAAAATGAGTTTAGTTTTCTCATATACCAGTTGCTGCATCAGAATAAGCTTAAGAAATTAATATTCTGAGTGTAGTTTAGATGACAAAGTAGCTAATGCCAATATTTTGACATTTCAAAACACTAAAGTGATTAAATATATGAGTGTAAGTGCCAGTGAAGATGATTTCTCAGAAGCATTGGGCATTATGCTGGAAGCGTCTTTCCTGGATGCTGCCAGAGTCCTCAGGCAGGCCATTATGAACACATTTCTTCGTGTCTGGTACCTCGTCAACCTATTCTTCTCCTATTCTTCTGTGTTCCAAGTGCTAATTAAAATTGTATGCTGCCTGCCAAAGGAAAAGTGCTTATATTAAAACAATGTGTCTAAATTAAATGGCTCAAAACAGCCTGATTCCAAGCTGACCTACAGCCCTTACCCCACGCTATAATTGTTGGGGGAGAGGGCTGAAATTCAGACATAAAATTTAACAGTGTATTCCTTCTGATATTTATAATTAATCAAAATAATCCAGAACTTTAAAGTTTCCAGAAAGCAGCTTCCAAGCCATCATCCCATTTTACCCTTTCAATAGACTGAAATGATTTGATTTGGGATTTTGAGGTGAAATACGATATTCTATACATGAAGAATATATTGCTTACATAGTTAAATTGTATCTGTGATTCCTTGTCAAAAACCTAACCCTTTGTCTTATAGCCAAACAAAACAAATTTTTAAAAAATGTTTGTTTTACAAATTTTATACAGAGATAAATTTTCAGATAAAAAGATGTTGGTAAAAGTTCTTAGAGACTTGGACATTGAGAATAAGACTTAATACACAGTAAATGCCCCATAAACACAGACCGACTTTCTAATTGTTCTACTTAACAACTATGGGTAAAAGTGCAAGCAAATCTCACTATATATGAGGCTCAATAAAACTGTGAATTATCCTTGTCAGGAAGGCCCAGAGGTAGCGTTAGCAACCTTTTAATCCCCTAATTCCTCATTTTACTTCCAGACCATTCTTCTGTCTAGTCAATTTCCTGCCTCTCCCACCATTTTTTCCCTGGGTTTAGCCCTGGAAACAAACCCAGTCTTTTTTTTTTTCTGCGGTACACGGGCCTCTCACTGTCGTGGCCTCTCCCGCTGCGGAGCAGAGGCTCCGGACGTGCAGGCTCAGCGGCCATGGCTCACGGGCCCAGCCGCTCCGCGGCATGTGGGATCTTCCCGGACCGGGGAATGAACCCGTCCCCTGCATCGGCAGGCGGACTCGCAACCACTGCACCACCAGGGAAGTCCTAAACCCAGTCTTGAAGCTCTACTCAAACACTCTGCATCTTCCTACCCTGTCCACCGCACACGCTGCTCCATCTGCCTGTAAGGCCTTTTAGCTACCTGTCTCTGCCCAGTTTTCCACCTGACAAACACATCTTCCAAGACCTGTTCAAATGCCACTTCCTTCTAAGCTGTCCCGGCTCCCCCTGAACAGAATGACTCGGTCTCCCCTTTGAACTGCCATGGCACTTCATTCATTCCTCTACTGTAATACTTATCACACTGCAATGTAATTTCTTGCGGACAGGAACTACATGTCATTTTTCGTTGTTACTCTAGGGTTTTGTGTAGTAACTGACATAAAACATTCAACACGTGTTTGCTGAATAAGAAATACTGAAGTCTGTTAAGTAAAGGTAAGCAATTCAAGGTAAACATAATTTAGAATAGGGAACTTGAGTTCATCAGAAGAAAAATAATATTACAAGCTTATGCCAAGTCAACATTTAACTTCAGCCTAAATACCCCAAGAGGTACCTAAAATCTCTTAGGTCTAGAACTTAAAGGAAACTTCAAGACAATATAGCCAATCCTCTGCTGTATGGGTCAGGGAACTAAGGCCCAGAGCTCATCCTAAGTATCATGACTAGTAAGTGGCAGCACACAATCCTAACCCAGGCCTCCTGACTCCGAGTTTATAGCTTTCCCCATTTAATCTGCTGTTTCTCTATCTGAAGACCTTTTCAAGTCTACTGCCATCACTTGATATTAGATTGTAGAGTCTAGCCCCAAACAAATATGCCACACACTTTGGCAAAGAAGCAAAAGAATCAGACTGTTTTGAGAAAACCATCCGTTAGCTAGAAATAAATGCTTGCATGGATGAATCCACCTGTGTGTTTATATAGGTCCCTTAAGAATTAACAGACACTGCCTCTCTGAAAATTTAGTTAAAAAATTACAAACTCAGAAGAAAAAAAATCCTTGCTGATATGTTGTTTTTAAAAACACATCCTGGGCTTCCCTGGTGGCGCAGTGGTTGGGAATCCGCCTGCGAATGCAGGGGACATGGGTTCGTGCCCCGGTCCGCGAAGGTCCCACATGCCGCGGAGCGGCTGGGCCCGTGAGCCATGGCCACTGAGCCTGCGCGTCCGGAGCCTGTGCTCCGCAAGGGGAGAGGCCACAAGAGTGAGAGGCCCGGGTACCACCAAAAAAAAAAATAAAATAAAATAAAAAATAAAAACACATCCTTACAATCCGTACAAATACAAAGAAAATTATTTTCTTTCAAGGGAGAAGCCAATTATACTACTCTCCATAAAAGAGAACACTGGGAACTTCCCTGGTGGTGCAGTGGTTAAGAATCCACCTGCCAATGGAGGGGACACGGGTCCGAGCCCTGGTCCAGGAAGATCCCACATGCTGCAGAGCAACTAAGCCCGTGCACCACAACTACTGAGCTTGCTCTCTAGAGCCCGCAAGCCACAATTACTGAGCCCACGTGCCACAACTACTGCGCACCTAGAGCCCATGCTCTGCAACAAGAGAAGCCACCACAATAAGAAGCCCGTGCACTACAACGAAGAGTAGCCCCCATTCACCGCAACTAAAGAAAGCACGCACGCAGCAACAAACACCCAACACAGCCAAAAATAAATAAATAAATTTATTTATTTGAAAAATAAATAAATAAATTTATTTGAAAAATAAATAAATAAATTTATTTGAAAAATAAATAAATAAATTTATTTATTTGAAAAATAAATAAATAAATTTATTTATTTGAAAAATAAATAAATAAACAATGTTTTTTCTCCTCAAAGAGAGAAATCTGGACTGGAAAGCTTGGTAAGGCATCGCCATGTTCTCTCTCATCAGTATTTTGGAATTTTCCAGAAATTTAAAATTTAATATGAAACAAACCTTATATCTGATCTTGAATAAAGGGTCTCATTAGCCAATAAAGCATGGATTTATGTTCATATACTTTTATTACATAAACAGAACCTACTTTTAGGTCTTCAGAACAGACTCTTTTATAAAATATCTCTTGTAACAAAATACAGTTTTCAATAGGTCCTGTTTAAATGTTTTCAGTCCTATATTCTTGTGCCAGAGAAATGCTTTTAGAAAAAAGATTTTGCTCATGACTGTTTTAGTTAAGTTGTAACAGGTACATTAGAATCAAAGGCACATTATTCAATTTGTGCTAGATCTTCCAGAAACAAACTGAGTTGATGTCCTTTAGAAACGCATGGAATAAAGCCCAGACAGGATGAAACATAATAAGTATCAGTCCAAAAAAAATGATCGCCGAAGATAGAAAGTATTATTACTGAAACTCAGAGATTCAATAAACTCACATAAATTTACTGCAAAGCCTTGCTCTGGGGCCCTCAGTATATTTTATTGCTTTAGAACATCAGTTGCAATGCTGTTCTGATTTTCTGAAAACATCAATTTATACTTTTATCTTGGAAAGACAAGGGTGAATGAATTAAATTCAGTACTACATTTTGTGAATTAGATGTGTGGTATTTATGGTTTAGAAAATAGAAGTCATGTACTGCTAAAATAAATTTTCGATTGGGAAATACAGAATTATTTTAAACTGTATTCTATTCAGTGGTTGAATCTATAATACCAAAATGAGTGCTACAACAGTAATCATCTCAAATACCTCTTCAGTTGCTGTTAAATGCGATGTTCAAGCGATGTTCTTAAGAGTTATGCATCTGTCCAGTACAGAAAACTTGTAAAAAGCTCAGAAACCCTGACTCTTGGGGTGAGGAGTGGAAAGGTCAGTGGAAACCACCAGTTCTCCTCACACAAACGGATGAAGAGCTAATGCTTAGCTCATAAAGTAGGGACATTAAAGATGACACACCTTGGTTGTGTTATCAATAAAGTTACTGCATTTGAATTCCCTGCATTCAAATTTTAGACCCAATTACAAAGTCACTCTATAATTAAGGATTTCATACTTTTCTACGAATCTTCAGAGTATAGGCAAATATCTAGCTCTTTATAACCCAGGGGTCCAAGAATCTGAAAAGGGTTTGGAAGGGTTTTATCAGAAAATTTTAGAAGAGGCCATCAGGGTAATCTGGTGTAATACTCTACAGTGGAGAAAATGAAGCATAGAGAGGTCACATATGTCACCTTAGATCAAAAGACTCTTTGACTGGACAGCCAGAGGGTCAGGCCTTCTCTTGATTCAGGGCCCCTTCAAGTCATCAAAGTGCCTGATGTACCCGTTACTCAGGAAAATTATATGAAACTAATTCCAAACATATTTTAGGGGAAATACACCAGAAGTGTTATCAAGAGATAAATTGCTTTGTAGTTGAAAAGTAAAACCTACTCAGTCTAAACAAAAGGAAGCATTCGAAGTTAGCACTGAGGAGGAAGAAAGAGGGAAATCTTATTTTTTTCAGCTCCTACTATAGTATAGGTATTGCCCCATTTACCAGAGAAAGATACTGAGAACCAGAGTTTATAGGTTTCATAATATAATTTTCTGGAGCTTGATTCCATGGTTCCTGCACAATGTGTTCAATGTATTTTGTTTAGTCACAAAATCACAATCATTAAATCTTTACTAAAATAGGCGATTTGTTTTAACTGTGTACACTACTCACCCAATTTTCATTCTTTTTAAAAACAACATTTTGCATTTTGCTATTTTCAAAATACAATAGCTACATGGTAGATATTACCACCATTAGGTAAAGAATACAGTTAATTGCAATTGACATATATACACTAATATGTATAAAATGGATAACTAATAAGAACATGCTGTATAAAAAAATAAAATAAAATTTTTAAATTAAAAAAAGAATACAGTTAAGAATACATGTAGCAATTTTACAAACTCTTAATTGAATTTATATAATCATAGTTACTATGCATATATATTAAAATATAATTTGAATATATAAATCCCTTATTATTTAAGAAGTTTTTTCACTCATTGAATTTTTTTCCTTCAGTACTGTTTACATGTAAGAGACTTCTCCGCTTCTCATTCTTGCTCATCACTTTCCTCTACTGAAACTATTACCCACAAATGAATTATTTCTTTCACTAGCAACTAATATAGTGACATGTTAACAGCACACCATTCTACTGTTTGTTGAATTAATGCTTTAAGTTCAATTCCTGTAGCTCATTGTTATCCAAATTCTGAATAGCTTTTAACTTATAATTTAACTCAGAATGTTATTTGATGTCTCTTTAATGGTGAGGGTTATCATGTTTTTGAACTACTCCTATTATTTCCTAACGATGGCATTATAAATCTAAGCTTATATCTTTCGTTCTACAAATGATATAAAGAACATTATATATATATATATATTTTTTTTTTTTTTCTTTTTTTTTTTGGCGATACGCGGGCCTCTCACTGTTGTGGCCTCTCCCATTGCGGAGCACAGGCTCCGGACGCGCAGGCTCAGCGGCCATGGCTCACGGGCCCAGCCGCTCCGCGGCATGTGGGATCTTCCCGGACCGGGGCACGAACCCGTGTCCCCTGCATCGGCAGGCGGATTCTCAACCACTGCGCCACCAGGGAAGCCCAGAACATTATATTTTAATTTGTATTTATTGTTCTCAGAGAACTGTTGGTTTTCTATGCTTTGTAACTATGTCTTAAGATTATGTGTAACTTAAGTTTTGATGATTTAGAATACATATTTGATAATACCCTTTTCCTGGATTCTGAAAATTTGCCAATGGGTTGAATTAAGTCAGAGAAAAATGTTCATATACAGTAAGATATTTGATTATCTAATTATCAATACTTAGACAAGGAAAGAATAGTGTTAATTGAAAAAATTATTTATATTAATGTTCATTTCCAAAATGCTTTTTAGTATATTCGACTTCATTATGTGTTTGAAATTGTGCAGTTTCACAAAACGTCAGATAAAATAATGCAGCTCCAGTGAAAAGACCCAAGTGATGAAAAATGAGCTTCAGCTTTCCCATTTCTGCTTTGCTCCTCTGCTGTAACACATTCAGACCTGGCCTGGACACACTGCTCCCTCCCTCTCTTTGCTGACTACTTTAAAGGACAGAGACAGCCTTTGGAACACCATGTTCTTCCTCAGGCTATTACAGAAAATGAGAGAAATCCATTCCTACAACTGGCTGCCTTAGGAAACAGAATTTTAGATTCCTTCCCTTCCAGCTCCTGTTGAGTTAAAATCAGGGGCCATAAGCCAATAAATGTGGTGAGACAGCACTTGGGAACTGGCATAAACAAGCAATAAAAGCCTACTTCCTTCTTCACAATCAGTACATAATAGAATGGGATTGTTTTACACTATAAAAGATCAGAGAATAATAGAATTTGAGCTGTAAAGGAATCTTAGAGGCCATACAATTTTCAGTACCTTTTGATTTTCAAAATGATTCTGAAGATTTGACCAGAGCACTTGTTTTTGATTGATTCATTAAGACTCAGTTTTGACCAAATATAACCAAAACAGAGAATTTCATGGTCACAGGAATGTTTAGAAATGTCATCCTCTGAACTGTTCCGTTTTATGAAGGGGAATAAGGATGTTCCAAAGGCATCAGTTCCTACTTTCACTGGCGGCCGAGGGTCAGTTCCCAGCTACGGGGCCTTTTTGGTCCATCTTGGTCGCTCGCCCGTCTCTTACCCTGCTGTTAGACTGTTAGGCGGCTGCCCTCAGCGCAGTGCCCCAAACAGCCCACTGTGAGATTGCAACCAGGTAGGTACTCACTAGTGACAACAGAACACTCAAGGTCTTTGATGAATCAACACGAGGTCGACTTTGCTCTATTCACACCCGTTTATATCTGGCTCTCAAATTTAGGTCTAGGGTAATTTCCAGACAGCTTAATGCTAAGGGAAGAATTAGTTTTCCGTTTTCTAATCAAAAGGGTACCAGAGGTACAGGTGAAGTTGGCAGAAGAGAAATCGACCTGCCACGGTCCCCCTAAATGGAGTGCCCGGCCCCTTCCCCGAGCCCCGGGCATCTTCACTTCCAGGAGCCCTGCTGCTGCGGCGGTGGTCTGGGCACCGCCCTCGGTGCGGAGTCACACGCCTGAGCTGCAAAGGACAGTCACCCCAAGTAAAGAGGTCGCCCAGGTGATGAAGCAAGGGCACCACGGCGGCCAAGAGCTGTATCCGAACTCTAATGCCGAAAGACAATCTAGTTTGTCCGCGGGCGCGGAAAACGTATAAAGCACCCTGCTCCTCGGGCTGAGTCCCTGAGACCATCGCTTCTCCTCCGCGGCCCCACCTGTTGGGTAGCATCTCCGGGCTCCTCCTTGCCCAAGTGCTTTGGAAACTGTCAACAAAAACCTAGAGGCCAGGGAATGTGACAGGTGATCATAACTATGCAGAGGAGATGGAGCCCAAATAGCGGACCTATGGGGCCGGGCATCGCGGCGGTCGGGGATCTGGAGCCGGGCCCTCAGCGCCGCGACCACGCGAGCTGTGCCAAGACAGGGCGGGCGGCGCCGGCGCACTCCGGGCACCGAGCCTGCAAAACGGGCCCCGGGCGAGCGGCCGGCCACCTCGCAGAAGACGGGCAGCAGGCGCAGCGGCCGCAGCCCCGGGGCGCCTCGGCCGACCCTCCGGCCGCCGCCGCCTCCGCTCTTGCCCCGCTCCCGCTGGAGCCCCGATCCGAGCCCCGGAGGCGCTCGCTCTCCCCGGCCGCGCGACCCGACGGCATGGAGCCCGCCGCGGGGTCCAGGACGGCCGAGCCCGGCACGGCGCGGGAAGGCAGCGCGCGCTACGGCGACAGCAGGAAGAAGATGGCGGCGGTCGTGACGGCGGCGGCTTCTCACGCGCAGCTGACGCTAATGGCGCGCGCCGGCCGGCGGGCCGCGGATGGTGGTGGCAGCGGCGGCCTGGGCTCCACCGAGGGGCGGGGCGAGGCGGGAAGGGGGCCGGCCGGAGGCGGAGGCCGGGCGGGAGGCTGCAGGGAGGCGGTGGGGAAGGTTTGTTGTGCTCGGAACATGGCGGGCGTCGGCGACGCGACCGCCCAGAGAGAAGGCGGCGGTGGCGGCGCCGACATCCCGGAGAGGGAAGGCCGCGGAGAGGCGGAGCAGCCGGGCGGCGGCGGTCATGGGCCCCCGCCGGCGCCTCAGCACACGGAGACACTGGGCTTCTACGAGAGCGACCGCCGGCGGGAGCGGCGCCGCAGCCGCGCAGGTGAGAAGGGCGGGCGGGCGGCGCTAGGCCGCGGCGAGGGAGGGGAGGGCGGCGGGGGGCGCCTTGGGACTGCCTGCTGCGAGCTCCGCGGCCGCGGCTGCCTCCGGGGCCGCCGGGGTGTGGGCGCGCGGAGCCGCCGCAGCTCCCGAGGCTCCACGGCCGCTGACAGCTCCTCGGGCGGGTCCGCGCGCAGCGCCGAGGCCCCGGCGGCAAACGCCCGGCCAGGTGCGTCCGAGAGAGAGGGCTGCGGCCCGGAGAGTTCGTCCCCACTCACTTTCCTGCTTTTGAAAGGTCTTTAAAAACAAAACAGAACGCCTGGTATCCTCCCGCCTCGGTAACGTTGGCGAGCATCACCCCACGTCTCAGGGAGCCCAGACCTGAGAAACGCCAAGACTGATTTCATTATCTGTGTGCCAAGGTGACTTTTGCTCTGTGTTTTAAGCGAACTTGAGTCATCGAAACCTGTTAACTTGCCCTCTAAATTTGTGTTTTTCTGCTGCAGATAACAAGGTGGCAATAATGACCGTAAAGTTCAGTCATTTTGCCCAGGACATAAATATTTAGCACTCTTGCAAATGTTACCTGTGAACTTTTCCTAAACCGAAACTTAAGCCACTTTGAAAAAAAAGAAAAAGGCTGCATAAGATGCACTTGTGGATCCTACTTTCAATGACCGGTTTTAAGCATATTGTTACAGTGTTGTTTCTTTAAGCTATAGGAATTTATTCTTGTTTTTAGACAGTTTTTAAAAGTTGCGTTTGTATTCATATTGCAGTTGTGTATTAAGCTTAAAAAAGGGGAAGACTGAGTTGTATGTTTCATTGAATATAGGGTGATAACAGCATTTTAATTCTTAAATAATTCTAAGTTTTGAGCGGGAACAGACCCATAACTACATTAATTTCTTCCAACTAAAAAATTGCTTCTGGTACACAATAGGAGCTGCATTAGCCGTTATTTCCTGCAGTTCATGCAAATAAATGTTTAAGTACCAAGGCTTACTGCATCATTGATTGCATTTGGGTATTGAAGATGTGGGAGTACTTAAATGCTAACTGAAGGCTGATCAGGTAAGATCCTGATTGATTTGCTAATTACCAGAAGTAGACATAGGTTAGACTTCGAAGAGGTCATTATCTTTGAAAAATTAAGTACAGACTGTGCCTTGTTTTGTCTTTTTCAATGAACCACTTAGAAATTCTCAAGTCTAAGTTGTCAGTTAAACACTTGCTTGGGAGAGTATTTACTTTCTAAATTGGTCAGATCTAAGTAAGACAAAGTATTAAATCTCTCAGTTGTCTGTTTACTTACTTGGACTTGAAAATTAAAAGCACTCTGGTGCAAATAGAAAAAAATGTAGCCAGATTTCACTCTCATTTCTTTGAAATATTTATGAGTTTTAGGAAAGCCAACATTATAAAAGCCTTTGTTATTGTTTGCATGCACAAAAAATGAAGTTGTCAGGTGCCTTTTGATGATCACAGATGTTGGGCTTCTGGAGTAACCCTTAACACCCCTTCCGTGGCCCTGCTGGTCATGGGTCCGGATACCTGGTACTGTGGACTTCCATTGACTTCACGCCGCCTGTGCATTCTTTGTTACAGAGCGTGGTTAACTTAACATGTTTGAAGCTGGACTTTTAACCCAGAGTTTCAGGAAGTCGTTATCAGGGACACACTTCCGGCTTTAGTCTTTGGGGTAGTCATTGTTTCCCCAATTCTGTCCGTTATGTTGAGGAGAGATGACCGTGTCAGCTCTTGGGGATGAGGACTTAGGTGAGAATCCCAGGAGTATTTCAGCTGGAGTCACCAGCCAGCGTTGTTGTGTCTGGGCCTGCACATGGGCCCTTTGTCCTTTCCCCCGGGTGTCTGTCTCTTCTCTGCTAGTTACACAGCTCTTGCCGTTACCAGTGCCCACTCTCCAACTCTGATGCCGCACTAGTCAGGGCATCCTCACTGGAGATTAGAATTCTTTCAGTCATTCTGAAATGCTAAGCGGCTTCTGCATTCACCCTAACCCTTCAGCATTGCTCAGCATCCTTTCCTTCCTCTCCTGTCCGCAATTTAGAAAACTCTTACCTAGGGGCTGCCCTGGGCCAGAGGGCCTTGGAGTGGCACCACTTAGTGTCATGTGAGAAGTATTTCTTCCCGAATCAAATGTCTTCCAAGCCTAGGTGTTTGCACTTAAGGTGTTACATGTCCATTTTTTATATTCTGGTGCTGCCTCTGATACTCTAGTCTTCCCCCCGTCCCCTGCCAATTAAGGGCAACCTTTGTCTTTCCTTTTGAAAGTCATAATTTTAGTGTCTTGGTGGCGTGAACCATCAGTTAGTTCCAAAGTCCCCTTTATCATTTCTCCCAAGGAATTTAGGACTCTTATAAATTAGACATTTGTTGGCCCGCCCTAACCATCTAGAGTCCTGTAAATGAATATACAGATTAGGTGATTATCCAAACCCTCTGAATCCAAGTAAAATAATTCAAAACGTAATGTTTGAGGTTCCTGTTTTTATTTTATACCTGTCTGTGTTCATTTATAGGTTTGTAGAATATTTATGTATATCAGTTTGTATATATACAACTACGTCAAGGGTAAGCTTTCTTTTTCTTTATCTTTTCAAACTCTTCTAATCACTTTGTTCACTGAACTCCCTCTGACTTATATGTGGCCTGGCAGTGGGCTGAGACTTTTCTCAGGTTCTAGCACTTAAACCTTAACATAGATAGGAATGGATATCCCACTCATCATTCCTGATTTCATTCTCTCACTCATAATGGTCACTGTGTATTCCACCGTTGCCTTATGTGGTCACCTGTCTTGAACTCTGGGTGTAGTAGTCATCAAGAACTGCAGATACCATCTCTTCTGTCTTCTGTTTTTCCTCTTCTTAAAAATATGACCAACTTCTATTGTCCTTTTAGATATAAGACCAGATAATAAGTACATATTACTGGGACTTCCCTTGGTCCAGTGGTTAGGAGTCCATGCTTTTGCTTTCTCTGCTCAGGTTCGATCCCTGGTCAGGGAACTAAGATCCTGCAAGCTGCATGGCATGGCCAAAAAAAAAAAAAGTACATATTACTATGTTTCCATGCTTGTGCCCCACTTCACAGGTCTGTAGAAGTTCTAAGTGGGAGAGTTTCTGTATAGCCATATTCCCATTTAGGAATCTAGGCCCAGCAAGTCAACTTTTGACTAAGAATTAGGCAATCTGTTCTTGGCTTGGTTCGGTTGTTCAGTTGCTTTGTAGACTCTATGCTTGCCTAATCCATTTGGCTCTGTTTCATAACTCCACTACTAAATAGTTTAGTATCCGAAGTATTTAAGTTGGCTCTAGTGACTGGAGACTTAACAGTAGAAGACTTGGTGTAAAATAAATACAACACCTACTGGTGAGGATGAAACAATACCTATATAATGCAGGTATTGGAGTATGCATAGGGATAGGTATTGCTTGTAAAACAAAAGAACTTGAAGTGTAAGGTATGGGCCCATTTTCTTCCTTTTTAGGTGGTGACTCGTCACTCTGGAGCTTAAACTTGTTATCCATCCCTTGTGCTTCTCTTCTCTTTCTTTACATATTAAACTTCTTGCTTTACCTCCATAAGAGAATGAACAGAGGCAGGAAGAACGACTAAAACTCAGAAAAGCCAACTGATCTCCTTTATAGCAGCTCCCACAAAAGATTTTGAGTGGGACAAAGGTTTTAACTGTTCATATTCACTATGTCCCATTGTGTATTTGAAAATTTAACATTTTGAATATTAAAATACATTCTCATTTAACCAGTCCTGATCCTCTATAATATGTTACATAGTTATCCTTATGGGCCCAAACTTATCCTGATGGATGATTAAAGGCTGTGATTCTGAAAATTATGCTCTAGAGTAAATCAGTTTCTCATTTACAAAGGAAAATAAGAATAATTGTAAAACTGCCTGAGAAATTACTTGGAGTGAACACACTACCCTGATGCAGATAAAGTAAAATTAGCTTCTTCTCTTCTGACAGATGATTGCTCTCCTTTTAAAATTCTCACTTGCTTTACTTAACAAGTACTTGTAAACTAAACAAGCAATGAAAAGTTATTTATTTTGATCTTTGACTGGTTCAATATCTTGACCTTTTTAAGATGTTTACCTTCCACCTAGTTTACCCTGCAAATTCAGTCCTAGCAGCTCATTTGCAGCTCACTTTGGGGAATGCTTGCATAAAAGAGGTCTTTGGAAAGACTGTATCATTGACTGTCAGGTTAATGATATTTTGTTTCCATTTTTAGTCCTTTACTTTGTAAGCTTATGACCTTGGAAAAAGTCACTACTCTTTTTCTATCTGTTTTCCATCTATAAATTTATGAATATTCTGCCTATTCTTTATTTCCCTAAATGAGATTATTTATAAACAGTTTGAGGACCTTAAAAGTTTGACTGGTACCTTTACTGTATTTGACTTAGGAAAGCAGAATTGCTGTCATTGATTCCTAGTTGGCCTTGTACAAGGGTGTGCCTTTGTGTTTGTGTAATAAACTTGTAACTAATATTTTAGTGTAACTTTAGTAAAGCCTATTAAATTTTTGCATTATTTAAGACTGGAGATTTGCATGTTTCATAGTATTTTCCTTGCAGTTAACCAATATTACTTTACAGTTTTTTTGATGGTCAATGCTATTTTAAGAAAGATATATTTAGACATATTACTGAACATGTAAATATATTTATGATTACTCATTACTTCAAATTAATACTTTTTTATACTGGGTTTTTATTTCTAAAACAAGCTCTCTCGGAGGGTAATTAAACATAATATTTCTTCATTTAGGGATGAGGAAGAAACCATTTATACTGTACTTTTTCTCAATTTAAGATACTGGATCACAAGGCAATTCTGTGGTAGATGAATATTGATTAAAAATAATCTGGAAGAATTGATCCAGATTTATGATTGGTATTATTTTCCTAGTGTTAAATATTCATAATTGGCAAGACTAATTATTCAAATGTAGAAGCTCGTTTTTATTATAATTGTTGATGAATAGTAAAATACTTATATTTTTAAAAGACTTTTTACTGAATATTTCTTCTTGGTGAGATCTGGATAAATGAACTAAAATTGGTTGACATCCGAAGAGTTCAAACAGTATTCAGAAAATAAACAATTGGATTATTTTATTTTGGAAAATAATTTGCACTTAAACTATAAAGACAGATGTTTGGCATAACAAATGAAAATGACTGTTGCTGAGAAGGAATGAAATATCACCACGGTATGGAAAAAGTTAAGGTTCACTTAGCTAGCAGAATTATTGAAGAGTGGCACCCACAGGTCAAAGAATAGTAGTAGCCTTCCTACATAATTAGCCAGGCACTCTACCGAATATCACGGGACAAGTGAGTTCAGGTAAGTCTGTAGAATGCTAGAGAACAGTGTTTAAAACAACGGCAGCAACGAACGAAAAAACTGAAACACAGCTCTACTTTAGAACAGAAGATTGAGTAGCATCCTGCAGAATATATCCATGGCCAGGAAAAGATTGGAGGTGGGGAGAACGGAAAGAATGGCAGGACTACCCTATACCTTAGGAGCTCAGGCCACCGGGCAACAAATCTTCTTCTTCGGTGTGAATCAGACGGCTCCTTCTGACAGGTTGAAGCCAGATCAGGGCTGGGTCATCTTCTCTAGTACGATTGTCTAATAGATGGGTGGTAATTATGGTCCAGGGGAGAGAGCAGGCTGGACTTGGAGTTCAGAGATCCAGGTTCTATTCCCAACTTGCCCTTTAGCTTTTCAGTGACTTTGGACAAGTCTCTTAACCTCTGTGAGCCTCAGATTCTTCATTTGCAAAATGTGAATGCTGTTAACTGTTCTTTGCTCTCAGAATTGTGAGAATTTCATGAAGTAGGTAGTGTGAGCATGACCTTTGTAAACTACCTCAGGCCATCTAGCTGGGAGGATCCTAATCCCTTGAGTAGGGCCAGTTCTCCAGGAGTGGTGGAGGAGGAGGAAGTAAGAAAGCTTTCAAAATATTTCACCCCATGAAGGTTGGGTTTTTTTGTTAGTATTGCTTTAATGTTTCTTTTAAAACCATTCCCCAGCCCATTAGTATGGCATTAATTGTAGGCAGACACTACCCTTACATTCAGAACTCACTGCTGGCCAGACATACATGAAGATCTGGATACATGGTGCTTGCTTTCAGAAAGCTCATTAGTAAACAGTGTAACTTCATAGAAGTAAACCCAGGATGCTACAGGAGCACAGAGATGGGGGGTGGGAGGGAGGCCCAGTTTTCCAGAACATAATGGCCTGTTTACAAAAGCACTTGAGACAGTGATAGAATAATCTAATGCCAAAAAGCACACACTTTAGGATAGACTGCTTGATTTGAATGCTGGCTCTACCATTTGGCTTGCTCTGTGACCTTGGAGACCTTCTTAACTTCTCTTGCCTTGGTTTTGTCATCTATAAATTGGGCATAATTATAAAACCTCTCTCAAAACATGTTTTATCCTTTGATTAAGTGTTTACTTTTAAATTTTCTATGGAAAATCAAAATTGGTGTTTATAACTAAAATTCTTGCATTTCTAGAGGTAAAATCCTGACATGACACTTTTTCATATTTACTATATAGTTAAAACACTTTCATAGGTTTATATTTTATAACTTGTTTAAAGAAAATTAGTTACTTAAGTTATATAGTTTGTTAAATATGCTTATCTGGTGTGTTACCTTTTATCCATGGAAACAGGATTGCAGAAATAGCAATAAACATTAGGTAACCACCAAACTAGAATTGGTTAATACTGTAGATCATGTGAAATTACTAGTCAGTAGTTCAAGCATTGTGTCATGCTTTGCAGTTTTCATACCCTTTCATTCAAATCCTCTCTCAGTCCCTCAAACATCCTTTGTAGATGGCAAGCAGGTAACAGATGTTGTAAAACTGCTCCAAGCCTTCGTTTCCTCTTCTGTGAAATTGAGATCTATGAGTCTAGCGGTGTCACAGCACTAATGAGTGACAGAACTGGTGCCAGAACTTCCTTCTTCTAATTGCTAATCCTGTGCTCTCTTTGTGCGTCATAACAAAACCCTTATTATGGTGGAAGCTCGGTCATCTTGTGGGCACCAGGGAAGGCACCATTATGGAGGATAATTTTCTAAGTAAACAAGGGTACAGTGTTGGGCTGCACCCTGCAGGCCTACAAGCCCTGTGCTTGCCCAGCTTCTGGGCAAGACCGAAGAAAGAGCCTGGACTCAGCAACAGAGCCATCAGTAGTTTAATGGATGGGGGATCTTACACATGTGAAGCAAGGTACTGGAGCAACACCCCACCATGTGTGACTGACAGCGGGCAGGACATGGTGGCAGTCTTCGCTCCCAGGGAGAATGGGAGATTACAAATTATAGGGGAATTGACCTCAGGTAGGCTCATTAGTTACCAGGGAAACCAGTAGGGGGCACACCCCTCACTACCCCTTTGATAAGAACAGTCACTAGCTGGGGCCTGAGACAAGTGTATAGGAAGATCACTCATGTGCCTAAGATGTAGGTGAAGCAGGCACTGGCTGGGCAGGGGAAGTACAGAGAGCAAGAGAACAGCCACCTTGAGTGGCCTCAGCATACAGCTCTCTCAACCTTTTAATTTAATTTGCTTTTTTTTTAAAAAAATTATTTATTTATTTATTTATTCTTGGCCGCGTTGGGCCTTCACTGCTGCACAAGGGCTTTCACTAGTTGCGATGAGCGGGGGCTACTCTTTGTTGCAGTGCGCGGGCTTCTCATTGCGGTGACTTCTCTTGTTGCAGAGCACGGGCTCTAGGCACGTGGGCTTAAGTAGTTGGCGGCGCGTGAGCTCAGTAGCTGTGGTGCAAGGGCTTAGTTGCTCCACGGCATGTGGGATCTTCCCGGACCAGGGCTTGAACCCTTGTCCCCTGCATTGGCAGGTGGATTCTTAGCCGCTGAGCCACCGGGGAAGCCCTTAATTTGCTTTTCAAAATTTAAAATTGTACGATAACCTGTTTATCTCCTTCACACACTGAGATACTAGTGAGCTCCCCAACTTCCTGCACTTGCTGGGGACGATGCACCCAGCCACTCACCAGCTGTGACTGCATTGCGGTGCCCTGTCCTCCTAGGGGTGGAGGGTCAGGTACCTGTTGGGGGACCTTTTCCATCATTTGGATGCACACGGACTGGAGGCTCCTTAGCTCCGGTGGCTACCGAGTCCAGTGAGACACCAGGAGCTTTGCGTTCTTGCCCCTGCTAAGAACACCGCAGTCTCAGAACACACCTGCCTCAGTCTCGGGCTCTCTTCCTGAGAATCTGCTACTCTCTGCTTTTTTGCCACTTCTAATTTCTGATTCTGTTTCTCTCTCTGCCACACACTCCATTGTGATTTCCCTTCCTCTTCTCTGATCCACACGTTCTTTTAGCGGGCATTGGTTGAGCACCTCTTACATGCTGTACCCCGAGGATGCAAAGGTAGAGGAGAACACCAGACAAGAAAACGTGTATACTGTGGCTCTGGGAAGCACGGAGCTGAGTTGAGGGAGGACTTGTTCTGCCTGGGGAACCTGGCAAATCTTCATGGGGCAGGTGACTCTGCACATGTTCACCTGTGGAGGCTGGATGGGAGTTCTCAGGCCAGTGGGCAGTGTGAGCCAACTGACACCTTTGCCAGCAGTGAGAAGTGATGTAACTAGAAAGTCATAACCTTGAGGTTCAGGGAGGCAGTTGTGCAGCACTGCTGGAAAGATAGCCAGGGGCCAAGTCTGCAAGGCTCTGGTGTTGCCACTGCTGAGGTGTTGACCTCACCTGGAGGTCCCACGAGCTCCGGAGGGTTTCTATGGCCGGCCTGCCTACACACGGGCCGGCGCCAGGCCAGGTGGGACCGAGGGGACAAAGGATCGGAAGGAGGGCTCCAGTCAGGAATCCTCTGCAGTAACCTGGAGAGAGAGGACGAGGACCAAATGCAGGCTGAGCCCGGAAAGAAGAGGGCACAGTTAATAAACATCTCGAGGAAGAGTCGTTAGGGGTTGGGGAGAGGAGGGAGGGGACTGTATCACTGGTGAGCCATGAGCTAACAGCAGGGCTGCAGGAGGTCGGGGGAGGGGGGGTTAGTGGAGAAAAGGTGGGGTTTGGATTTGCTTGTTTAAAGGTGCCTTTGGGATTTCCAGGTGGCAGTTGGAAATATTGGTTCAGGCTCAGGAGTCAGACCTGAAGGTATAGTGACTTTAGGATTTAGATGATGGTTTTGACCTTAGACGGCCCAAATAGAGTATGTGTAGGGAAAAAAAAGACAAGAAAAAGAGAAGGTGGCTGATGACAGACACATCAGAGAATATGGCCTTAAAGGATGGCTGGCATTTTACTGTAACTGTACTTTGTTAGGATGTAGTGAATAGAGCACCGAAGCAAACCAGCAAATGCTTAAGGGTCGGGTTGAGGAGGAGGCACCCCTCAGAGACTTAGGTTAGAAAAGGTGTTTCTGAGAGCAGAGCGCCACTGGTGGGGGGTGGCAGGCAGGAACGTGAAGCTGGGGACAGGTGGCCCTCAGCAATTCTGGGGAAGTGACCTTTGGGGCTCATGACTCAGTTCGCTGGCGCCAGTGAAACTTTGTGTAAGTTCAGTTTCTTCTGCTTCTCTGAATGTCCTGTTGCTTCCCAGTTTCCACGGGAAAGAATTGATATTTTAGATATTAGCTAATTAAAACATTAGCTAATTAAAACTGAATGGTGTGCACGTATGTTTGATCTTTCTTTTCCGTTTTAGCTGTTTTGCTTGCAGCTCAAAAGACTCTTCTTCTCTCCTTCAGATGGTAGATCTTGTCCTGGATCTAGCCAGCCAACAGCAAATTAGAAAGTTCCTAGCCAGAAATTTTACTCTACACAGATTTGGTTATACTAAGGCCTTTTTTTTTTTTTCTTTTTCCTTTTTTCTTTTCATTTATTTATTTATTTTATTTTAATTATTTATTTTTGGCTGCGTTGGGTCTTCGTTGCTGCGCCTGGGCTTTCTCTACTTGCAGCGAGTGGGGGCTACTCTACTTAGCGGAGCTCAGGCTTCTCATTGCGGTAGCTTCTCTTGTTGTGGAGCACAGGCTCTAGGTGCGCAGGCTTCAGCAGTTGCAGCTCACGGGCTCAGTAGCTGTGGCTCACGGGCTCTAGAGCGCATGCTCATTAGTTGTGGTGCACAGGCTTAGTTGCTCCACAGCATGTGGGATCTTCCCAGACCAGGGCTCGAACCTGTGTCCCCTGCATTGGAAGGCAGATTCTTAACCACTGCGCCACCAGGGAAGTCCCTATACTAAGGCCTTTTTAGTCTGAACATCTGTTAATATATACAGTGAAGTTTACATCTTGTGTACATGGCTTCAACCATAAATGTGCTGAGAGTACCTTGCTCGTGGTGCACTGGATGATTTGGCCTGCCTCTGCACTGGGCTGCAGTAGGTGGAAGTCGGGTTTTCTCTCCATCTGTTTCAGTCTCCTGTTTCAGATAGCTTTCATGGTATGACTGACTCTCCAAATGGATTATGAATCTTGTATTTTAAAAAAATGTGTGTAATTTTTTGGGGGAAGCTGTAACTTCTATACATAAGCAAGCCACTTCACCTGACGCTCAAAGAACTAGCGATCTGTCCCAGTGTTGGAAGAAGTAAGCTGTTTTTAGGCCCACTGGGAGATAATAAGTCCACTTCTGAGTCTTCCTAAGGGCTTTTCAAGGGTATTTTGGACTATACACTGTTCCCCATCCCTGCAACCTTTAAATGCTGGCATCACATAAGACGTAACTATGAGGGTCGATAGCTCGTAAGTGAAATCAACCTCCCCTCTTTGTCATTTTTTGGAGGGAACACCAATACTGTATTTGGTAAAAGGACCATGAGGCCCAGTCAGAGCACAGAGGACAATTTGAAACCTTTAGGTTTGCTGAGTTCTGGAAGAGAGGATGGCCTCCTAGAGAACAGAAGTAGGGATGTCTGTGAAGTTGGGGACTGAGAGGTCACTGAGGTGCTGGGCTGTCAGAGAAGTGTCACACAGTGGAAAGATTGGGATCAGGCATTAACACCCTTACTTCTCATCTCAAGTCCTCCAGGTACAGCCAAGTGGAAAGTATTCCACCTCCTTTGGCCTTTCTTTCCTCAGCTGAGATGAGATGACTGTGGGTGAATTTGCCTCAGAGGAACCGAGGAAACAGGTGGACAAATCCAAGGAAAGGGAGGTCTTTCAGATCAGGTTGAGGTTCTGTTTTGTATGACTTATTATAATTACCATCATGTTGGGAAGCCTTCACCTGGGGAAATGGCATATTTAGATACTTGCAGGATCTCTGAGGCTGAAGAAGGAAGAATTTGCACCAGTGTCTGTGTACTTCACCCAGGATAGTTCTTGGGCTGAAGCAGTGCCTGTTAGGTGACTTGGCTCCCTTTTGATTGATTGATTGATTGATTGATTGTGTGTGTGTGTGTGTGTGTGTGTGTATGTGTATGTGTGTATCTCCATTTTGTATATACTTGGTATCTACTCTTTTTAACCTGCTTTCATCTCTCCATCAGTCCAGGTCCTATATCACCTGTCAGACCCAGGACTAGACTCTCACAGAACACTTTTCTAACTATTTTGGCTCATAGTAATCATCCCTTTTATATTCCTGTGACTTTTTCAGTTTATATCACACAGAACAGCAATTTTCTCAACAATCTTTGCTGGTGGTTTGTGTGCAGTTCAGTTCTGGGCACAGAAATGTAGATTACTTTGTTTTATTCTCTTGTTGTTTTACATATACATTATCTGTAGCACCAGCTAGCATGGAAGTTCTTTGATAAATACTGTTCTTTTTGTTTTGTCTTTTTTTTTTTTCCTGTAGAGCTTTCATTGTTGAGGTTCCTCAGTGCTGAACTAACCAGAGGGTACTTCCTTGAACATAATGAGGCCAAGTATACAGAAAGAAGAGAAAGAGTATACACTTGTATGCGAATACCAAGAGAATTGGAAAAGGTACTTTTTTTTTTAACTCGTCGTCGTTCTGAACGTTATGTCTATATGTTAATTCTATTAAAAAATTGTGAACAGCTTGAGTTGCGTTTTTTAAATATTGGAAATAACGTGATCATAAATAATTAAATATATTGGGGGAGTAGGAATTCCCATTCAGGAAGTCTTACAAAGTGTATTTTTAGTGTAAGATCCAATGATTTGTAACTTTGCTACTTATTGAACTTACCGTATTCCCGTTTGTGTCCCACCCAAATAACTTTTTCAAGGAATTGCTCTCTACTTATTCCTTTAGTTCTCTTCAGTTTTGTTTTACTAGAAGCAGTTTTTTTCCCATTCAGCATAATATAAATTATTTAATTGCACCCTTTTTTTTTAAGGTTTCAGTTTCTCAGAAAGCCCTCATTTTTAAAAGTTTCTTCAAAGAAAAAAGACAGTTTGTTTCACCTTCATCACAGAAAACATCTCAGCATAGGATAAACAGTAATAGCAGCACTAAATCTTTGCACATCGGGCACTCCCTTGATTGTGTCCCAGGCCGTCCGTCAAGACCAGTCAGATACAAAATCAAGGCCAGTCTTTCTGTCTGCATTGGTAAGAGTTGACCAGTCTGAGAAAGAAGGAAAGAATTAAGAAATAATTCAGCTTTAGCTATACTGAAAAACGTTTTCATACTTTTATAGTAACGTAAAACTTGTAATGTTCCAGTCACTTCTCTAGAATCATACTTTACTATTGGAGTTGGTATCAGAAGAGTTTAGTTGGTTTGCTTTCTCAGTGTATTAACAAGAGGTGTGGTACAGTGAAAAGGAAGGATGCCGGGTTTGAGAGATGTTGCTTTCGGTAGGTTCTTAGTGGCACATCATTGTGTGCTGAAGCTTTGGAAACTTCTGTATTAGGGTGAGATTTAGAGAGCTAGGGAGCCAGCAGACGTTTGAGACAATGAAACAGCTTGTTGCCTTTGGTCAGGATCATTAAACATGCGCAGCTATTATTGTGTTGCTGCTTTTCTGGGGAGTGCTAGGGTTCTGTGGAGGAGCGGAGGGCTGGAGGTGAGGAGGGAGGTGGAGGCCTGGGGGGGGCACCCTCAGCAGCATTCCTCCCCAGGTGCAGCATCACCCTTATTTTGTGTACTGGAGTTGCTTTAAGATTTTGTCCTGGAGGGACCTAGGGGGTGATGTTTCTTTTGCTCGAGAAAAAAAAAAAAGTTTTTTTAAGGTAAGTCTTGTGTCTTTCTTAAAACACTTTAACCTGCTTTTCAAAGCTCACTTTTTTCTACCAATGGTAACCCATGGCTGGAAATGTGAGGACACTGCTGGAGGCGTGGACCTCTGCAGCCTCCTGGACTCTTGTCTGGGACAGTGCCGGCCTCATCCGCCCACCTGTCTGAGCTGCTCTGGACTCCCGTTTTGCTCTGGGAGAGCACAGAGGGATTTGCCTGCAGTCACAGGCAGACTTTATGGACACGCCTGGGAAGCTGGTTAGACACAGAGGTGTCCCATCTGACCCCTTCTATCATCCCACCTGTGGCAGAAATAGTGCCTGGTGGCAGCGCCCTCTCATAATTCTGTCACCTCATCAGAGGCAGGTTCAATACACCCATCCTTCTCTCTTTATTAGCAACATTGAAATCGCAAACAGGTTTCTGGGTAGATTTCTCACAGAAACTTGTAAGCGTTTCATGTTTGTTATTGTATTAAGTTGTCTTCTGGGGGAAATCCCTGCAGGTCTTTCTGGGACTGCAGTATAAACCATTGTTTTGCAAACTGTGGTCCATTACACGACCACTGATAGGTGGAGTAACCCATACGGTTACTAATCAGTTAGGATTTATTTTTTTTAATTAAAGAATAGAAAAAGTATCAGATTGCATTCATTGCCTGTGCTAAGGGTAAGTATTTTTCCTTAAAACTTAGGTCTCACTTCTGTGTGTGTAAAACGTATTAACGTCAGAAAAGTTGAATGGGCACTGTTCATGCACAGTTATAATTATTCTAATCCTGTTTCCCATGAGAGAGGCTTTTAGCTTTAGGTCTATTTAGGAAATTTTCATTTAGTCTCTTAGAACAACACTTTATCAATTTTACTGCTTAAAATGTACAAAAGAATGTCTTCTTTTTCAGTTTAGAGCAATTTCTTCTTCTAAGACTAAGTGGAGCACAGAGGAAAGTTAGATTTCAGTTTAATTCCAGGCTTAAATGTCTCTCATAACAGCATGAATTCACTCTCCTCTAAGGCTTCTATTTGATATGTGGGGATCCCAGTTCAAACTTTTATTGTGAGAGGTGAGAGGCTATCTAGATATTCACGCTAATCTAATTTGTTTTTTATTGGTTTCCTTTGTGTTTGTCTATGTACAAACACCATGTACAAAATCATCCCTTGTCCAAGGACTAGTTTTGTCATCTGAGTGAATCCAAAACTGCAGGAAGTAGTAAAAAAATGCTCACCATGGTATTGGGTTGCCCAAAAAGTTCGTTCCGGTTTTTCCATAAGATGTTACATGTTTCCTTAACGTCTTACAGAAAAACCGGAACGAACTTTTTGGCCAACCCAATATTTTCTAAAATTCCCTAATGTATTTAAATACTAATTTAGAGAGATACAGCTCACTCATGCACTTATTTATTAATTTCCTCAGTCTTTGTTTTGAGTGCTCACTCTGTTCCAGGCACTTTCACAGTGTGGGAGTAGAGAGATAAACATAAGACTTGTGAAGGTAATGGCAAGGTGATGAGGAAAAAGAGGTCACTTCTGTACATTTTACAGCGTATGTGGCGGGGACAGGGAGGGGTGGTTGTACTAGGGAGATCCAGAGGTGGGAAATTGTCAAGAACACACAAGAAAGGACAGGTACACTGGAAGGTTGGGCTGGATCCAGGTTACTTTGAATGGTGAGGCTAAGGAGTTTAGACTGGCTTTGGGAGGAAATTAAAATTTATTTCTCAAGAATACTTTTAGCTGTGTAGGTAACAGAGTACCTGATGGTGACTTAAACAAAAAGGTTTTTGAAAAAATTTTTGACAAGTGAAGAGGAAGGAGATCTTAATTGTTCCAGCGGATTAATGAGGCTAGCATGGACTCAAGTCCTTTTTATGTTTCTATTTCACTATCGCTGGCAAATTGGCTCTCAGTTCTCTTGTTGCTGCCTTTTAATAGAAAGATAACAGCTACAACCTTGGGCATTACATCTGCATTATAATCAGAAACAAGAGGAGATGGACAGTGCCACCTTTTCCACCGTCCCTTTTATGAAGAGTTAAAAGCTTTCCCAGAGGTGCCCCAGCATGCTTCCTTCCACTGTGTCTTATTGGCCAAACTGAGTCACAGTCACCCCTGCTGCACAGGAGACTAGGCCAGTGAATATCACGCTTTTCCAGCAAAGGGAAAAACAGATTGAGAATGATAATCGGGTTATCCACCCCTCAGAGCTCTGCTTCTGAAACACAGCAATGTTCAACATGGATTAGAAATAAGAGAAGCAGGGAGAGTTCAAGATCCCTCCATATGTATGCTTTCTTCAGATTAAAATCAATTGACTAATTTTACCTCTTAAGAAATTTATTCCTCGTGTTAAATACATGTCATATGTGAGATGTGATTATTATGAAGCCTTATATCAAAATTACTTTTCTGTAGTTACATATGTTTATGTAACCTTGCCTGTATCATAAGAGGTAGAACTAAAATGAAAATATATTTTTGACTTTACCTTATAATTCAGTGCTTTTTGACAATCTTTTATTTCATCATTACCATGCTTTGTATGTTATAGTTATTTAATATATTTTTTTAGAAAATTGAATTCAACTGCTTAGTCTTACATAGAGCTACTTAAGTTCATCAGGTTGAAGATATAAGTATGACAATAGGTATAGAATATTGTGTTTGGGGCATAGACTTTGTTATTATTGGAAGGGAGAGGTTACTGTCACAGAGGGGGAGTCTTGGGGTCGAGGTGAACAACCTTAGCTTCTCATCTCGGATCATTAGGGAAGAGCCCGGTAGCCCGATCATGGTGTTCCTTTGGCTTTGACTTTCTTCGTCTAAGATTAGGCAGTTGAGGCTTCCCTGGTGGCGCAGTGGTTGCGAGTCCGCCTGCCGATGCAGGCAACACGGGTTCATGCCCCGGTCCGGGAAGATCCCACTTGCCGCGGAGCGGCTGGGCTCGTGAGCCATGGCTGATGAGCCTGCGAGTCCGGAGCCTGTTCTCTGCAACGGGAGAGGCCACAACAGTGAGAGGCCCGCGTACCGGGGGTGGGGGTGGGGGGATTAGGCAGTTGAACTAGGTCATCTCAGGAGGGTGGGTAGTCCATGACCGTGTGAATGAGTTTGCTGACGAGGGGCAGAGGAAATGGGAGTAATGGAAACATTCACAGAAGGGAAATTTTACATCTCTAGTGGAGGAACTTAGTTCTGCTTTTTTGAGAGTTGGAAGGGGTAATAACATTTAGGGAAAAATAATTCAAAAAGTTCCTTTCAAAATAATGAACTTAATGAAAATATATAAAGCCTTTTTGTTGTTTCACAGTGTAAGTGTATATTAAGAAATTGTAGTTATAGCCAATGTTTCACCTTTATTTCAATAAAACAGTCCTGAGATTTTGTTGTGAAACTGATAGAGAGTACTTAGATCTGTTTATGGCAGTGATTTCTTGGGCATCCTGCTTGGTTTCTAATTTTCATGAGAACGTGTGGGGAATCATCCCCCTAAATTGTTCTCATGATGCAGCTCTTGTTTGTGACACACCCTGACTCGAGACGTCCTACCCCATGACTACTAAGACACTGGAAAGCCCAGGGTATCTGTTCATCTCAGCATCTCAGCAGCCTTGGCAGGTGTTCCTCCTGGCCTCTCTGACACTTGTCGCCCCTGGCTTGCAGCAGTGGTGACAGCAGCTTCCACGTGTCTTGTGTGACAGTTTTACCTTTCCTAACGCTTCTTGGCGTGGGGCGGGTGGGAGTGCAGATCCATTTTCGCAGGGGCACCAGTAGCCCACTTCAGAGGCAGGGCTTGGAGGTGATGGGGGACAGCGCAGGCATCCACGGCTTTCTTGGCCTGGTGTCGGCCCTGTACCTCTTAGGCACATAGGACCCATCAGATGGTTCTAGGGCAACCAGCCAAAGACTTCAGGCCTCCCTCCCATTCACTGATGTGTTTAAAAGACAATTTGTGATCTTGGCACTGTGGGGCTATGTTTATCTTTTTGGATCAGTAACTTACTTCTGTCACGTTAGCTTTGGAAACAGTCTAAACTCTTTCTCTTCCTCTCTCTTTCCATTGTGCTGTATCAGGCCACTGTGATGTCCCCCTCAGACTAGTGTTCTCCTTCTTAACTGTTCTGCTGCCTATTCTCAGCCTGCTGCAGTGCTGCTGGTCGCTCCCTGAAAAAAGCAGATTTGAGCCTAGAATGTGTGTGACTGTAGCTGCAGCAACTGCTAAGGCCTTGCAAACGTGCCGTCGGGTGCTGAGGGCACACCCAGCCTTGTACATCACAGCCGTGTGTCTTTGAAAAATACCAAGTAATGGCCCCTGCCTCACGCAAGGGTTGTTGTAAGGACTAAGTAAGTTAATATAGGTCAAGCGCTTAGACTATTACAATATTCAACAATGATTAAAAATAAGAGAAGTAGGAAAATCTCATGATCTTTCCATGTGCAGTCTTTCTGCAAATTAAAATCTTCAGTATATTTATTTACCTCTGAAGAAATGTATTCCTTGTGTTAAATGTGTCAAGTATAAGTTGTTTTGAAGTCTTTTATCAAAATTACTTTGTTTTCCGTACGCACATGCGTTTATGTGACTTTGTCTGTCATAAAAGTACTTGGCTCCTTGTAATCCCTTTGTTTACCATCTCCTAGAGTGTAGACTTCCCAGGGGTATGAATTTTTGAATTCAGATGAATAAAAATTATTTTATTATAGGGATGACCTTGAAGCAGTAATTGCTTTCAAAGTCAGTCATTTGTAAACTTCCTTATTGATAACCCATTCTCCTTGACATCCTTTTAATTGATCCCCGCATGTGAGTTTGTTGAGAACTTCCAGAACACAGGATAAAGATTTGTGCCCCTTAGTGGTTAACTGAGCTGATTCCTGACCCTCTCATCTGATGATAACATTCTGGCCACACAGCCTCCCGCTCACGTTGCACCTAAGCACGTTCTTGTCTTTGCTTGAAATGCGGTTCCTCCTTTCTGTGCCTGGCGGCAGCTAGTGCCCATCTTATCTCCTGGTGGGAGACCTTTGCCAACTCTGTTCCTCCCTCCCCCAGGTGCCCATCCCAAGTTCACCCCCCCGCCCCCAGCTTGCTGCTCAGACCTGATCTCAGCGCATCCAGAGCACATCCTTCATCCAGCCCTTACTCTGCAGTCTGTGTCCCACTCACTAGATTTGAATTCCCTGGGGAAGATGTCCTTCCTAAATGACCTTTTAACCCCCGTGTAGAATTAAGCAGGACGCGGGTTCTGCTCTTACAGGAGTAGACCCAGAGCTTTATAAACTGAGACCAGAGGAAGGAAAGAAAACACCCTTCTTGCTTTACTACTGCTTCCCAACCCCCACCCCAGAGCAACCACCCTCAGCTCTGGACACTACTTGGTGGTCATGGTGGAGGAGATGGGTTCAGAATTGCCAGAAGGTGGTTTGTGCAACTCAAAGAGGCATATTCCAGAATCACTGTGCTTTAATTTTAGCCATAACATTTTATTTATTGAAATTTCAAATGGCAAAAGGAAGGCAGGAGATTTTTGTCAAAAAAGGAAACATTTTTAAAAGGTTAAGAAATCTTGCTCCACTCTCTGCAGAGAGAGGCTGACATTTTATTTGTTTATTTCTTTTGAGGCTAGTATTTTTCATATGATTAAGAGCAATATTATTAAGTACAAAATGAGTGTGGTAAGAGCTGGTTGTAGAAATGTTCACTAGCATGTGATGTTTTGTTGACCAGAAGTGTTACAGAATTGTTATAGTTTTAACATTGACGTTCAGTTATTAAAAACCTCTGTTAAATCTTTTATTTTTTTTTTTAGACATATAAAGCCAAATCCAGTGGCGAGGTTGAGGCTGAGTGACAGGTGTCTTCAGTAGAAATAGTGCTTCAGTTTCAAAGCCATGTCTTCTGCAGACCTACTGGTCTTGCCTTTACTGCTCAGGAACTGGGCAAGCTCCCGAGTTTCACTGCAGAGTCGGGGCAGGGGCGGTGTTCTCAGGTTGGAGGTGAGGATGGACAGAGGCCCTCAGGCCCTGTGCACAGCACCTGGCCAGTGCCTGGCCGTATTGCCCAGTACCTGTAAAAGGCTTCTGAAGCCCTTCTACACAAGATCTCCCGCCAGACAGAAAGACCAGGGAACATTAGAGCATGCAATACATGTTTCGTTAAGAGAGAGAAGGAGGAACAATCAAAGACTGAGCTAGCTCTGGAAAGTTTTCACACAAAACCTTCTGTAGCATTTTGTCTTCCATCCCTGGGAAAATAACACAGAATGGAAAAGAGGTACAAGCCAAAAACTCCAGTGTGGGGTTTCTTCTGGAAGTTTCTCCATTATGCTTTGGTTTTCTGCATTCTGTTATTCATGTAGTAGCCAGTTCAAAGAGATGTATTTATAAGGCCTCCCCCACCCCACCCCCCCGCAGCTAAAGTAAGATACCGCCTTCTTCAAGATGGATAAAGTGAGGTGGGGCTGGAGCAGCAGTACCAGAGGAGGAGAGAAATGGGGAAATGGGGTGAGAGAGCAACAAGGGTCCAGTTCGCAAGGCATGACTGTCAGCTGATAGGATGGATGTTCACCCGTGATTTAAAGAGGCATGTTCCAGAAGCATGGTGCTTCTTTGATTTTAGCCACAACATTGTATTTATGTTGAAATTTCAAGTGGCATTTAAAGGAGATTTTTGTGTTTCTCAAAAGGGAAACAGTGTGGCATATGACACCAATTTCATTGCTTTATAGTCACACCTTGTATATTTCAGGGCAGATTTCATTAGCTGCTACTTAAGACTCCTTGAATGCTTTTTGGTTATTTGGTCCAAATGACGAGGAAATAGTACTTGCCTATTTTATCAAGATGCCATACAAATTAACTGAAGGTGTGAAAGTACACATTATTCTTGTTAATAATATATACTCAAACCTTTTAATTTTATTAAGATAACATTTTCAAAGCTAGCAGTAAATCTATATATGTGAAATGTTTATGCCTTTTGTAAATTTGATTCATTAAATGCCTTTTATTTCTGCATTTTTTATGACACTAGGCAAATTGGCAAAAGACAAGTTAGCACAAAGAAAATTACGTTAACTCCTATGCCTAGCAAAAATAGGGAATAAGATCTTTTTGCTATGCTTAAACTTCTTCAAAGAGAACATGTAGGGCCTTGAGGCAGACAGACCCAGGCGTGAAGGCCAGTTCCTTCACTCTGACTCACAGCCTTGGGCAGGTGTTCAGCCTCCAGAGCTGTGGTTTCCTCATGTGCTGAGCAGGGATGAAAATCACTAGCCCAAGAGCTGATGGGGGATTAAGTAGTCAGCACTCAGCACTCCCCTGGAGGACGGAGAACACAGGAGTCCCTCTTGGCACATCTCCTTCAGACTCCTGGTAAATTAAATGAGATGCCGCCAGGCTCACACTCAGCCCAGCAGGGGTTTCTTTACCGCCCTCAAGGATGAATGTTTTCGGAATTACATCTTGTTTACTTTTTTAGGAAGTTTTCTCATTTTCATTTGTAAAGAATTTAAGAGAATGCTGTGCTTTTTAAAAAATAGTTAACATCTGAACAGTAGATAGAGGAGTTGGGTCACTTTTCCATGTTTCTAAACCCTGAAAGGCATCTCTATTGCTTTACTTATATATTGCATGTTCTCACATAGATGGATGCCTTCTTTCCGCCCAGTTGAAGTTTCTTTAGATCACAGCCACTTGCTTTCCTTCCATTTTATTTTTTATTTTTAAAATTTTATTTATTTATTTATTTTTGGCTGCATTGGGTCTTCGTTGCTGCACGCGGGCTTCTTCTAGTTGCAGTGAGCGGGGGCCACTCTTCATTGCAGTGCATGGGCTTCTCATTGCGGTGGCTTCTCTTGTTGCAGGGCACGGACTCTAGGCGCCATTATAAACCATAATGGAAAAGAATATGAAAAAGGAGGGCTTATGGTTTATCACAGGATATTGAGTATAGTTCCCTGTGCTATACAGTAGGAGCTTGTTGTTTATCCTCCCCTTCACATTTTAAACCAGCCCAGTAAACTCAGTGGGCAAGAAAAAAAATCATCCCCCCACTGTATGCTGACCACATAAAGACCACCTGGAGCTGTCGATATGACAGATCTCAATATTAAAATGGAAGGAGGGACTTCCCTGGCGGTGCTGTGGTTAAGAATCCGCCTGCCAGGGCTTCCCTGGTGGCGCAGTGGTTGAGAATCCGCCTGCCGATGCAGGGGACACGGGTTCGTGCCCTGGTCTGGGAAGATCCCACATACCGCGGAGCAGCTGGGCCCGTGAGCCATGGCCGCTGAGCCTGTGCATCCGGAGCCTGTGCTCCGCAACGGGAGAGGCCACAACAGTGAGAGGCCCGCGTACCACACACACAAAAAAAGAATCCGCCTGCCAATGCAGAGGACACGAATTCGAGCCCTGGTCTGGGAAGGTCCCACATGCCACGGAGCAACTAAGCCCGTGTGCCACAACTACTGAGCCTGCTCTCTAGAGCCCGCAAGCCACAGCTACTGAGCCTGCGTGTCACAACTACTGAAGCCCGTGCACCTAGAGCCCGTGCCCTGCAACAAGAGAAGCCCGCGCACTGCAACTAGAGAAAGCTTCACACAGCAACGAAGAACCAAAAGCAGCCAAAAATAAATTAATTAATTAACAACAAAAAAAAGAATATCTGTATGTGTATAACTGAGTCACTTTGCTGCACAGCAGAGATTGACACAACATTGTACATCAACTCTACTTCAATAAAAAGAAAAATTGAAAAAAAAAAGTGAAGGGGAAGGCCCGTTAGACTTTTGTTACTGTTGTTTACCATTATACTAATACAGATTCCTCTAAGCTTAAGAAAGGTGACTGTTCTTTAAAGGAAAGTTTGATTCTTTAAGAGACAGTTTTCTTCATGATTACTTTTCTCATCGGTGTTCTTACTCATGCTTCTTCCTCCCCTGGAAAGCTTCCTTCCCCTGTTCCCACCCCTCCACCCCCGCCCAGTCTACCCTCTCCAGGTGTCAGTAGCCCTCATCTCAGATGTCATTAAGAGTCTCGTCTTCTATGGAGCTTTTTCTAAATCTCCCAAAGTTGGGTTGGCCATTCTTTCTCAGGGCTCCCCTGTTCCTTGTATACTTAGTGCTGTCATAGCAGCTGTTACTTCTTCATTGACCTCCTTTATCTACATGCTGGTGTCTCTGTGAAAATGCGAATAAGCTTGCTGAGGGCAGGAACCCCATCATGAGGTCCTGCCTGGCTCTGTGCTTGCCAGGCTGAGCATCTTACTTGGCCCGTATTAACGGCTTAGTAGATGCTGATGAATGAGTGATGTGTTAATCCCGAGTGTAAGGTCACGAGAGAGACAGCCACTTACGCGGACACAGCAGAATACCTTCTGGGAATGTCAGGTTTCTGTCATTTTCTGCCTTTGGAGTGTAAACAACAGATCACCAGCAAACAGGGAAAGGACTCTTGGTGACAGGAGAGTAATAAGTAAGGACCACTAGCTTTAGGTGGACCTTGCTCAGTCTTTTATAGCACTCTGTGTGTAAAACAAGGGGACAGACACAGAACTGTGACTGTGCTGATGACAGGGTGACTGACTCAGACCAACTACTAAGAAACCTGGCACATATATGTATACATACCCATATGTGTGTGTATATATATATTTTCTTTGAAACATTCTTGCAAAAAATTAATAAAATGTGTCCTTTCTTATAAAGGTGTGTTAGTTTGCTAGGGTTGCAGTAATAAAGTACCATAAACAACAGAAATTTGTTTTCTCACAGTTCTGGATGCTAAAAGTCCAATATCAAAGTGTCAGCAGGGTTGGTTTCTTCTGAGGCCTCTCTCCTTGGCTTGTAGGTGGCAGTGTTCTCCCTCTGTCTTTGTATTGTCTTCCCTCTGTGTCTTGTCTGTGTCCAAATTTCCTCTTCTTATAAGCATACCAGTCATATTGGATTAGGGCCCACCCTAATGACCTCATTTTAACTTAATTAACTCTCATCTCCAAATACACTCACATTCTGAGGTACCAGGGGTAGGCCTTCAACATCTGAATTTGGTGGGGAGGGATGCGATTCTGCCAGTAACGGTGTGGATTTTAACTGCTTGATATATATATGTAGGACAGTTTATTGACTAAATACATCAAGTGTTGTGTGTGAGGGTGTATATATCATACCATGTTTGTGTGTCAGACATACAGAAAGTCACCACTCTTAAAACAGTGGAGTTTAGTAGCCTGGGTATGGCTACTTCTCTAAGCCATCAAAAGATTCTGTCCTCCTTATGTGGCAAGTATACAAGAAAGGGGGAAACATTACAGATATTAGCAGCTATTCCTCCAATTAAGAATAATGCCTTCTTTGTACAGCAAGTTAAAGTATACATGAAATTTTGTTAAAATTAATAATCTCTTTACATAAGAGTAAGGTTAGACTTTACAAGTTTTATCTGAAAGGTTTTCTATAGTATCTCTAAAGTTTGAGGAAGTACCCAGAAAGCTACATCAGATGCTATGGTCAAGGGCAACTTGTGTTTTGAGTAATTGACTTGTGTAGGTGGTAAAACAAAGGCTCTGGAAAAAGAACTACAAACTTGCATTTTGAAAAGGAATTTTTCATTAGAATATGTCTTGTATACACAAGGAGAAGTACTAACTTGTTATTCCCATACATCAGTTATAAGAAATGAATTTCCTACAAAGTTTAGAAATTCCTTGATTGTTTGAAATTTTCATCTGTAATATTTTAAAAAATATTTATTTTACATTTTGTTTTTCATGTTCTTCTCTGCTTTTAAAATCCAGCTCATGGTTTTTGGAATCTTTCTGTGCCTGGATGCATTTCTGTATGTGTTCACCCTGCTTCCTTTAAGAGTTTTCCTGGCCCTCTTCAGGCTCTTCACACTGCCTTGCTATGGCTTAAGGTAAGTTTAAGATTATGAACTATTTTAAACATTTAAGTTATTTTTACTACTTGTAGTTGAGCTAAATAATCACTTGCATAGATTTTTTAGAATAGGGATAATCATTAAGTTTCTTTCACACTTTGGCCCTTAATGCATAAATGAATGCTCTTTATCTTTTTAATTAATATTATATAATATGCTTATATAATATTTGTACTTTTTATATGTACATTTTTTTTCCAAATGGTTTTGGACCAGAACTTTGCTTTGGCCAGTAAACAAATGTTAATAATGCAGGAGGCTGTGTAGAAGAATAGAAAAGGCCTAGCACTGAGAGTCAAGGACCAACCACATTGGCACTGTGCTAGCTTAGCCTGTAATTTTATTTTCTTCAAGTCCCTTGGCCTCCTGGGCATCATCTGTAAAGTGAGGACCAGGTGCTAGGCTGGGAGGTGGGCGGCAGCTGGCATCAGAATCTCCTAGGGAGCTCTTAGTACAGGGTTCCTCCTCTATCTCATTTGAGAGTCTCTGTCTTCATGGCCTAGCTAGCCTTAGTTACTGCTTACAGGTGAGACCCCCCTCTGATTTGTGAGAGGGGAAGGCTCTTGAAGACCATTGTCCTGGTGGGAAGGATCAGACAGTCTGGCCCAGCATTGATTAACTGATGAGTCATGAGCAGCTACTAACTTCTCTAAGCTTGTGTCCCCATCAGTAAAAAGGGGATGTTTAGAGCCAGCATCTTTTACCACAAAGACTGAGAGATGTAAAAAGAATACCTGGTGTAGTGCCTGGTTCATAGTAGACAGGAATAAATACTAGTTTCCTTCCTTCCTTCTCTTCCAAAACTAGGAACAGGAAGATGAAAATGTAAAGCTAATGTGAATCTTAATGCTTTTTTGGTCTTGAGGTTAGAAATTTGGATTTTACAGGTTTTTTCTCTGTGGTTACATCAACATGCCTCTGCTCTGTGTGGTCACTCTCTGTAACATTATTACAGTGTTCTTAGCATAGTTGCCCAATTTACATTTCTCACATGCGTCATTTTTCTAAATACGTTTCATTCCGAAAAAGTTACAAAATACTGAAATGGACAATAACATGTGAAACTTTATTTAACTATAAAGTAGGTGACTCTTCCATGGTATATTAAATATATGAATCATAAAATTATCAGTAACCATGGAAACTGAGTTATAAAATTATTGATCAACATAATTATATGTTGATTTTTTTTTTAAGACTAAAGTCATGGAAGAGTCTCAATAAACGAGCATATACTTGATATTTAGTATGTACTGAATAACACATACAGTCCTTTTAAAAATGACCTTAATCAGTCTTAATAAGGAAGAAATACCTCCAATGTAAATTGGAAGAATTTATTGATCATGATGATCATATTGTGATAAGAGTAAAAGCTCTTCTTTGCAAGATGGCATGGGGTAGATTATAAGAATTAAGATCACAATGTTATATGTGATACTTTATATTCTATAATCTTCCTCTCTTTCCAGAATGAAAGAATTATGTTACATATTTTATTAATTTCTTGTTAATCAAATGGGAGGATCTTTTTTAGGAATTTACCATCAGCTTTAAAATATTCAAGTACGTGCTTTATGCCTTTGGGAGAATTTTTAAGAAGACTTTATTCATATCAGCAAACCTTTTTTTTTCAGACATTTGTAGCCTGGTACTCCAATATTCAGAAAGCCTAACCTTGTATACTATCACTATTCCTTTATCACTATTGGGAGCTCAATAGAATCATGGTTATTTCAGTTACCTTTTCAGAAGACCAAGAAAAAAATCTAAGACATTACTAAATGGAAGTCTTCATGTGTGATTGCATAACAAGAATAGACGCATGGAAAGTTGGATAAAGCCCAGGTGAGGCTACCTGACATAAAATAACTCATGTCTACACTATGAGCTAGATTACTTTTTAGTTATTCTTCGGTCAACAATGTGAGGCAAGTTCGTGCTCTAGCTGTCTTCAAGCGAAAGGCTTTTAAAGACAGAGCATGTTCTCCGTGGCTGTTGGCATGGTGAGATATAGCACTAAAAGGATGTGCAACCTAAAATCAGCAAGAGCCATCTTGTTGTTACACAGGCATCTAAACTGTGTCCCTTGTCACTTGGGGAGCAAGGCACCAAAGCAGCATTAGAGAAGTCTTTCAGTGTTTGTTCTAAGAACTGGGAGACGTGTTGCAGAGAGCTGGGAAGCCTTCATCCCTCTACTCCTTGTTGGCTTTAGTGTAAGTGGTCGATGGTCCCTGGAGCCAACATTTTCTAGGTACTTTAAGGGGTTTTTTTTGGCATAAAAAGTAAAGGTGATAACTTTTGTATATTACTTTAAAATACTTCTCAATCTAAATTAATTTGAATAACATTTTAAAACAGAATTCAAGTCCGTTCTATTTTCAAGTTTTTATGTCCAAACTGACACTAGAGGGCAGCCCATCACACTACTGTGAAGACTCCACTAAGTTTTCCTGGGCAAACAGTTCTTGCTATTTCTGCAGTTTGGATCAACTGAAAAATTACATTTTATGCCATCACTAATAACTATGTGTATATATAACGTGAAGTGCAGTTAAAATTACATAACAGAACTTCAGCACTTTAAATACTCTGTGAGTGTAGGCAGATTATACAGACTATGAAGATACTGCTTTCTTGTCTTAGTGCTTTAAGTATACGTTATCAGAATTAGCAAAACTATCATTAATATTAAGTCTAAGACCTTTCAAATATTTTAGGAATATAAAAATACATTTTATTTTTACAAAATTACTAATCAGCCAAGTTTTGTCTTCTTATAGCTTTTCTTCCAACATTCTCTACTTCCATTCAAGATCATTTGATTTGTCTTGCCTGTAGCTGTATCATGTCCCATCTTTTTAAGCGAACAAAAAGTGCTCTTTCCTTCAGTCTGACTTTATTTTTTTCAAAGAGATAAGAAATTAGAGACCAGCAAAGAGGTTGATTGTATTCTTTTTTCTGTTTTCTTTTTCTCACTCTCCTGTATTTTAGTTTTCTTTCTGTTAAAAAAAAAAAAAAAGAAAGTTACTATTGATATCTTCCTAGTCTCTTAGTTGTTTGAAATTATTCCCCAAAAGCAGGGTGGGGAGTGGGAAGGGATATTTGTCAAAGTAATCAAGATGCTGACATGAAAACAGCAACAGTTTGCAGGCTCTAGTGCTGTGGTTTCAGTGTCACATCATAGCAGAGTACTATTATTGCCCTCTTTTCAGAGATGGGATTGGTGTTCTCACCTCCTCTACGTGCAGAGTTATATCTGGTACAGCATTTGTGAGAGGCTGACAGCCTCCCGGGTTTTCTGCTTTAGAATGGATTTTTTGAACCTATTTCTAAATCTCCTACAAACTTCCCATGGGTTTTGGTTTGGGTGTATTTGTCAGTGCTGACAACTAAATAGACTTTCTGCCTTTCATTAAGCCTGAGGGCCAGGGTGAATCTGCAGCCCTTAAGCAACCAGCCTTTATTGTGATTGCTCCCCTGGTGGACATTTTGCCAGCTTTTGACCCTGTTAAAATATTTTTCATTTTGAGATGTTGGCAGGGTAATTTTCTTGTCTCGGTAGTTGTGTGTGTGTTATCTCCAGAGGGTGCACTGCTTGCATAAAAAGTTTACACCTGTCCTTAGTAATTTCAAGAATATTTAGGTGAAAACTATTGCTAATGAATTTACAGTCTTGAAAAATCTTTGCCCTTAACTATTTTGTTGTAGACTAAAATAAAGAAATACATCCAGAGTCTTTAAAAGTCAACTGATTTATGTATGTCTTCCCTCTTTCTCAGGATAGTATAATTTTTTAAAAACATTAGAGAAACTTCTTGAATTAGGATAATTTTTTTAATGATGAGGACATGAAAATCGTTGATTTATTATATGAAGTATCTTTGTTTCTTGCGAGAATGAAAGTATTTTGTTTTTTAGAAAAGTAGACTGCTCTATATTATGCTAAAGAGGTATCCAACATTATTTTTTCCAAATTTACTTATAGAATAAATAAATAATAACCAGTTGTATGTGTGTTTTTAATTTACCTGGCATTTTTTCTGAAACCTTTTTCCTCCTCCAACCTGTGGCTTCATTTTGTGTTGTAGAAGCCTCAGTCACATTTGAGTTAAAAGTTGAGGGAGATTGTAGAGAAAAGCAATACTATCTGGTGCCAGGAACTGATAGTTTTGAAGACTTTGCTGAAATATTTTAGACAGTAATAAGTGTAGAGTAGGTTTAAGTAATAAATGCTAGAGTATTTTTCTTTTACTATTGGAGCAAATAAAATATGTGCAAGTAAATTTTACTGATTTCTCACCTCGGTTTTAGGCATAACTCTTACTTGAGGCTTTCTGTACTTTTTTGTTTTTAAGAGGCAATGGTGTCTTTTTCTTTTGAGCATTTATCCCACAAAAAGCTCTCATCTCCCAAAGAATTATGAATTTCAAATGCTTGAGAGTTTCTTAACCCATTGGGTTTTTTCCGTATGCCTCACCTCCTCCAAGGTAGTTCTACCTAAAATTAACTGCACACATATGAACACACACACATATACATAATAGATTTTTCTCTTTTTAGATGTAAGCCTTATTTTTGGCCTGAGTGATTCATGCCACCCCTGTCGCGCATGTAGGGAGAGCTCTTGTAACTTTCTCTGGGGAAACAAGTACGTCTGTCATTTCCTCTTACCAGGGCTGGTCTACGTGGCTGATTTGTAGAGAGCAATATATTTGTTAGAGAGTCTTCCTAACCTCAGGTTTTATTGACCCCTGTTTCCTCACCATGACGCTCTAAGTAGCGTAGCAACATTACAACCTTCTCTCTTTCTTTCTCTCTCGTAAATCAGACCGAAGGGAGGAGCACTTTCACTTCCTTTGTAGAATGGAATGTGGTGTCACAGGGACTCCTCCGTGGTGAGTAAACCCTGATTTTTCCTTCTGTACTCTCGGCCAAATTGACATCAGTACAAACGAATACTGATTATAATGAAAAAATATAGACATAACCATCTGGAGATGGACACATACTGAAGAAAATGTGTTTCCCTGTCCTTACTTGGTCATGAAGCTTTGTCCACATTTGTGCAGGATTTCACCATGATCTCATCTAACATAAGAAAATCACTTGATAAAATGATCTTTAATGATACATGTCGGACTAGACCTGGCATCAAGTACTTCATTCCCAATGCCACATCAGTCAGCTGAGCCCTTCAATGTGAGCAATTTTTATTTTGCATCCTCCAAGCATCAAACATAGCTTATTAACCAGTGGTTTTTTCCTAGTATAGTTTGAAATTATTTTCAAAGCCCAAGGAATGCTTTCTTTAATCATTCAGTTTAAGCTTTTATAATTATTTTTCTACTGTCTGTCGCAAAAACCTAAGATTTAAAATTTTCAGTCTCCTAATTGAGGAAAACATCTTAATCTTAATACTTTATTCCAATTTACTCTAAAATTATAAAACGACTTCTCTTTCAAAAATGGAGACCATTTTTAATATTTCACGTTTTTTTCAGTAGTGCTTGTATATCTTCATTCTTTCAGTTATACCACAAATAGCTAAAAATGTTAAAAGGGAAAGAGAGAAAAAAAGAAAGATCCAGTCTGCATATTTTGTAATGAAGTAGCTCATGCTGATACCTTGGCATGTTTCAACACCAGTTTGAAAAATAACTAGGCAGGGCTTACCCCAGTTCTCTTAGTCATTTGTGTTGCCTCCTCTTCTTTCCTGATCTTGTTCTGTTCACTATCAGTTTTTACTTTAATCTTACTTGGCATAGTACCTTCTGCTGAACAGGGTGCAGAAAAAGCCTACACCTGATCATCTTGGTTTACTACGTCATTCTGTTCCCCCAAAGTGCCCTTGAAACAACTGGGTCACTTTATTCGGTAATTGTGCAAATCCAGGGAAAGTATTTGAAAGACCAAAAGATAAAATTTAGAAATGTAGACAATTTAATTTCTGTAAGAGTGGCTTAACTTGAAAATTAAAAAAATTTTAAAGTTCTGTTGACTATCTTGTTTAATATTACTTGTCTTGTGATAACTGACAGCCAGCTGTAAATTAGATTAGTGGGTTTTTCACTTGGTCCAGCAGCTTCCTCCACTTGTTTATGTGTAAGTGTGGGATTTTCAGTGCTTGCAAAACGAATTGCCAGTAACCACTGTTTAACAGGCATTTATAAGGAAGAGCTTCAGCCTGAAAGTATTGTTCATAAACCAATTCAGAGTTGATTGACAGGGCTGTAGATAAGCTTCTTATGGAGTTGGAAATACTTATCATATATCATATCCAAAAATGTCCTGGCAGAGAAGTAAACAAATGCTGGAACTGGTTCAGGTTGTTTTAACCAGCTGAACTTATTTTGAGGTTAGATCTTTTCTTACTCAGAGAAGCTGTGATGCCACCTTAGAAACGATTTTTTTATTTTTGCAACTTTCCTTTTTCATTTACAGGGAAATTTATATGAAAACAAGACCCTTGTTTCTTAAGAGTTATGCTTCTTTTATTTTTTCATTTGAATAAATCCCCTTAATTTTGAAATTAAGGAGAAAATCAGTCATCTCTGTAGCACCCAGTTATAATGTAAGCAATGGAAAATTTTCACCAAAGCAGAGAGTGCACAGAAAGCAGTGCACAGATCCAGTGGAAATAGTCCTTTTTCCCCTCTTTTTAGAAATGAAAAATTATAGCTATTTTTGGTTTTTAGCACAATAATTTTTCCATATGAGATGACAGTACAGTGATAAATTACAAAGTATTAAATTATGCTGAAAGATAAAAGATACTGAGTTGCTGATTCCTGTAAGTTTAAAAGTTAAAGAAAAGTCTGGGACAGTAGATGGGAGTGAGAACATGCCTTCTGGAGCCAGATGCAGAGGGTCAGATCCCTGGTCCCCCACATCTAATTCCTGACCATGCAGCTGCAGGCACGTTCTTGATACTCTTTGCGTCATCTGTGAAATTGGGATGGGGATGTACCTTCCTCATAGGATCTCATAGGATTGTCGTGGAAACTAGAACAGATACGTGCCAAGTGCCTAGAAGGGTGCCTGCCTCATAGGACCTGTGGATTGTAGCATAAGGTGTTTCTTCAGCTGTTCCGCCATTTTTACAGCCTGGTTTAATCATAAGCAAAAGAAAGCTAAATTAAAGTTGTTTATTTAAAATTTAAAAATTTAAATTTATTATCATCTTAGTTTAAAATCTGTGGTATTACGTTATTTGGGGAGACAGCTTTCCAATGTTTGGTAGCTAATTTCTAACAATGACTTGTATCAAATATAATATTCCTCCTTAGATATACTAACGCACTGTTCCTTTGTTGCAAATGTTTATAAAGAAACAAAATTGGACAGATATGTATTAAAATTCCTTTTATCTCTTAAATAAAGTGCTTTGACTGAGATCACTTAACTTAGTAGATGCCAGTCTAGTACCAAAAGCTCTAAGTATAGATTTCTACTTTAATTAGTTATCTAAATCTTTTTGGTAATTAATGCAAATTCATTAATACCACCCTACTTTTTGTTCCTATCATTTTCTTTAGTTCATAAAACATGACCTCTAGTCCTTAAACACAAAGGCCCCTGACTGTGGGTGATTTGTGCTTTTCAGCATATGCTCAGCTGTGCCAGCACTTCTGAGGGGGAGGTGGATGTGTGCTCCTGGCTGATGCTTCGGGTTGACCTTGGCCATCCCAGGGGAGACAGGTACACAGACCAGGAGCCCAAGAGTGTTCAGAATGTCTCCTCTTCTCATTGTTTGACTTAAAAATATGTTTACCTCCAGCTCTTGACAAATATAATACCGCTTCCATTTTTTATCTTGGGGTCCAGCAGCGAATTACCTCGATATTTGAACAGCCCTTAGCAGAATTCTGTGTTCTGGGCTAGGTGTTTGGAGATGGGAGATGCAGCTCACTCTGGATTTCATGAGGAGAAAAGGGCCAGAGTCTGCAGGGAGAGAGAGGAACAGCACTGGAGACAGAAAGGGACAGAAAAATGATGATAGAGATTGACCAGCTTTGTCCTTGAGGCAGTTTTTCCCAAGATTTCAACTTCAACTACTAAGAATAACTTCCCTCGGCTTATTGTGCCGTGGTGGTGTGACTTGGACACGTGGCATGACTTGGACTGTTCTGACCCGTCTCTCCATCTAGCTCGTTGGTTCAGCCCAGTGTCTTCTCATCCTCTGCTAGCCCTCCCTGGACCCAGTCTTCACAGAATTTGTCTCTTTTCAGGATTTTTGCAGATTTCCATATTCTCTCTGTGAAGAGGTCAAATTCACACCTGACTGAAAACCTCTGCATACTGCAATGTAGTACGCAATGCAGTATGTATTGTAGAAAACAAGTGTGAGGTTCTGTAGCACATCTGGCAGAATTGGCATTGCATGCCACACTGCTATCGTATAGAGCAGTGTTCTGGATAGCAGTTATGGGTTCCTTGTTGAACCCTACAAGGATCTTTGGAAGAAAAGAGCCCCCGGTCTGAATGTGGACAAGGGCTTGGAAGGAGCTCCAGAGAGAATAGGTAGCCAGGAAATACCAAGTAAGTAGAGAGCTCAGGACGCCGATAGCCCGCTGGAAAGGGAGCTCACCCCTTAGGTAGGTCCTAAAGTGTTGTCATAACGGACAGAAATGAAGAGACTCTGCGGCTCCTAATGCCAGTATTCAGGCTTTTTATTGACTGTACGATACATATGTAAAAGCTGCCAAGGCAGGAGACTGAGCGTTTTCTATTTTGAGGAATCAGCCTGCACTCGACTTAGAGAAAACACCTTTCCCATTCTTGTCACAGGAATTTTACGTTGAGTGAAAGAAGTCTTAAATTTCTTCTTTTCTAATGTATTTTTTTGCTGTGTCTTAGGGAGACATTTCCATTCACCATTTAGGTTTAGCTCCTTATACTCTGACCTCAAAAGTAAGGAATGATTCTGCTTGTATTAATTAGGAAAAAACCACAGTTGACACTTGAGCATCTGGGGGTTAGGGCACCGACCCTATGCTCAATAGCCAGCCCTCCGTATACACAATCCCTCCGTGTCCAAGATTCCTCTGTATCCATGGACTCAACCAATCGCAGAGCACGTAGTACTGAAGCACATATTTATTGAAAAATATCCATGTATAAGTGGACCCATGCAGTTCAAACCCATGTTGTTTAAGGAGCAACTGTATTTTCGACTCATGTCATATAGATGGCTAACTTTTGTAATATAAAAGCTGTCCTACAAACCAGTAAGAGGAAGATGTGAGGAGAGAATTCACAGACAGTATAAATAACTTAAAAATATAAAGGAGATGTCAGTCTCCTAATGAGAGAAATTAACATTGAAACTACTAGATTCAATTTTTCACCAGTGGCATTGGCAGAGATCCTAAAGTTGATCAAATGCTAATTGATTCACGTGGGCTTACAGGTGTCTAGTGCAAGTGTAAATTGGTACAACCCCTGCAGAGGGCAGTGCAGCTGCTATTATCAAAATGTCAAGTGAACATAACCCTGAGATTCCAGTTTTAGGACTTTATCCTGTAGATGCACTTTCACTGACACGGCATGACATGTACATTGCATCATGGTTTATAGTTGCAGAAGGCTGGAAATTTGTCAATGATATGTTACATAAATTATGATATATCCACACAGTGGAGCACTGCACTGTCATGTAAATATGAGTTCCTTATGAACTGATATGGAAAAATCTGTTATGCTGTTAAATAAAAAATGCAAAGTGCAGAACACCATGCATAGAATGCTAGAACTGCATAAGAAGGGCTGAGCCAGAGGGCTCCAGGGCTTCCCGATGAGGTGGGAGGCTTGTGTCTTCTTCATGGAATTCCATTGCTTCCAAGCACTCTTATCAGCAGCCGCCTGCCTTCGGTGTTCACTTGTTTAGGTTCCCCACTTGTAGCAGTAATTCTGGTTTAATATTTTATATTCTCTACTTGGGCAGAAAATTTCATACTGTTGAGTAGTCAGCATAACTTTCCTTTATTAGTTTGAAATTTTTGGAAGATCAACCTAAGTCCCATTACCTTTGTTTGCCACTGTATGTCCAGTAAAGATTATTTATTCAAGAACACAGAAGGTAAAACTCATATTTTTATTACTTCTCATATATTTCAGGGACAGACGTTTGCTTCAGCCTGCCCAGGTGTGTGACATCTTGAAGGGTGTCATTTTGGTCATCTGCTATTTTATGATGCACTATGTGGACTACTCCATGATGTATCACCTGATTAGGGGCCAGTCCGTCATCAAGCTCTACATCATCTACAATATGCTCGAGGTGAGTCCGGGCCCTCGTTTACCCACCAGGCAGTCCAGCGCCCCAGCCTGCACAGGCCTGGCCGGTGGCACACTGCTCCAAGCCTTCCAATACAGAACACTTTCCTGCAGGCTCTGGTAATGGTGCTTCTGGCCTCCATTGTTCATCCGGTCATTGGCAACCTTGTTAAATGCACATTCTGACTCATTAGGTCTGGGCTGGCTTTCTAACAAGATGGTGCTTGTGCTGCCGGCCCTGGGACGCACTGAGGGTAACAGGTCCTCGGGGCACAGTGTGTCCTCAAGTAGGGAAGAGGGGCACCTGCTGCCTGGACATTTCTGAGTCAGCGCTCCCTTGAGAATGTAAACTGTCAAATGGTAGAGAAATTTATCTTGCAGATTCATTGGAAACCCGTGTATACTTTTTGCTAGAATTTTTAAATTTATGAAGATGCTTTTAGGGTTATGTGTATGTTGGCTATAGTAGATTTATATTTTAAGTTGCTTTTGAATTTTCACACCAAGCAAGTAAACAATTTCCCAATTTCTCTAAGTACTTAACATTTTGAATACAATATGTCTTCCAAGTACGCTATGCTTTAAAGCAGTCATCATATGAAAATCTGCATTTATGTAAATTAACAGTTACACAAAGCAAAGAAAAACATGCTTTGCTTTATAGGCAGGAACTTCATAAGTCTTTTAGATAGTAAGCCAACCTGGGTTATATAATTAACCTCTGAGACTCAACTTGCGCTTTCCTATACTACTTTTTGGGGATACAAATAAGGTCTACCAGTCTTTTGAATTAGTCACAGACGGGCTTGTCCTGGCGAGTAGACACGTGGGGTGGGGTGGAGGCTGCTGGCCTTTCTGCCCTGAAGCTGTGCTGCCCGGGCAGCTGGGGGCTTTCCATCTCTTCGTAGAAGCCGCAGAACTCTAGCCTTCCCGGTTAGTCCTTAATTCATTGACTGGGATGATTTAAAAATCCCTCCCCAGTTTCCTGGTTGTAGGCTCTTTGCCGTACACTTGCTTTGCCCCGCCAAGTGTGGGCGTGTTTTGTGAAGCAGAGTAGCCATCCTGCTCTCGCCTCCCTCCCACAGAAGGAAAAGCCCAGGCCTCCCGTCCTCCCCGGCCGCGTGGGTGGCTCTCCGTGCCAGCACCCCACTAATCTCCTCCATGCCTTCCCTCCCGGGGGATTGCAGGTGACCGGGCTCCTCCCTACTTCCAAACTTAAGGCAGACACCTCCTGATTTACACGGCACTCTACAAGGTGGCGGTACTACCGTTACTAGGAAACAGGGCAAGCAGGGGATCCATGATTTGCTGATCAAAGTGGCGTAAATACTTATTCACTGTGTAGACTAGAGTTGATGCGTGGTTTCAGCATAGTGTAGAAGAGTCCAGGCTCTAGTGTAGCGATAACTACCTCCAGTCCTGGTTATCCTGCACATGGCTGCCTGTTGCTGAATGACTAACCTTCAGCTTCTCATCTGAAACGGAGGTACTAGGGAAATTAGTAGGATTACATGAGACAGCCCATAGAAGGGGCTTAGCACAGACCACGCATGTGGTAGGAGCTCCCTAAATGGTAGCGATTCATCCCTTCATTCGGCAGATATTCAACCAACACTCCCTACATGCCAAGATCCCGAAGATCCAGAGATGAACAAAGCCTAGTCCCCTGGAGCTTATATTCTACAGGTGGGAGAGAGGCGGTAAACAAGGAGGTATTTGGAAATAACAAATAACCGTCATGAAGAAGAACACGGTAATAGTTAGAGACCACGGGAGCCACAAAAGACTGGATGGTCTGGGAAGGTCCTGTCTTAGAATGTGACTGAATCCTGAATGATAAGCCCTCCTTTCTTCTTTTTTTATGTGCTTCTCTTTATTTATCATACTGTATTCATGGAGATCAGAACTTGAAAATGTCTTTAGGAAGCAAATCTGCTTATTGTATTCTTATATGATAAACCTCAAACAAATTACAGCTGTTGTTATTTACCGATATTAGGTGTGAGTAGAGTGGGTCAAATGATATATTTGTCCTAAAGGATTTAAGTTTGAATCCTGAATTTGAATTCAGAGAGCTTTAAAACCAGAGGAACTGTGATTTTGATGTATCCTCTCCCTTTTATTTTTGCTACTAAAACTTTTCTTGTTACAAACAGAGTTTACTAGACAAAGTCTAATTCAGATAATACAAAACTTGAGCACTCATTGTGTGTCAGAGAATAAGGAAATGTAAGTGAAGAAGTAAATAAAGATCCTGCTCTCTTTTGGAGCCTAGCTTCTAGTAGGATTTAAAAAGTGAGATTTCCAGTATTTGAGTTCACCTCTGAATTTTAGTAACATATTCAAATGGAATATCAAGAAACACCTTAACAAAATTTTTCTCTTTAGGTAGCAGATCGTCTGTTTTCATCATTTGGACAAGATATATTAGATGCTCTCTATTGGACAGCAACAGAGCCCAAAGAAAGAAAAAGAGCCCACATCGGGGTGATTCCTCACTTTTTCATGGCCGTTCTCTATGTCTGTATCCTTTTAGACGTCTCGGAAATTCCAACCATCAATGCATATTTTACATTATTCAATTTGGTTAGCTGTTTCTCAGATTTAAAGATGTGTGTGTGTGTCTGTATCCTGAAGACTAATGTGAACCCTCTGCTTTCTTTTGAGAAATTGCTTATAATAGTACAGTTGACCCTTGAACAACACAGGGGCTAATTCAAGTATAACTTACAATTAGCCCTGTGTATCCAAGGATTCAAGCAACCACAGACCATTTAATACTGTAGTATTTACTATTGAAAAATATATGCGTATAAGTGGACTCATGCGGTTCACACCCATGTTGTTCAAGGGTCAGCTGTAATTGTAAATTAATTTAGAGAGTCTCATGTGTACATGACCCTTTGAACTGCTAGAAAATAGTTCTTTTCTCAGTGTAACTGATTATAAGGAAGGATTTTAGAATAAAGGGATACTATGTTTATACATATTTTAGATTTATATAGATCTATATAACTTTTTCATACATATATTAGAATTTTTTTGAAATTATCTTTAAACCTATGAATTCTTTGTTTTAACCTTCAGCTTAAAATGTATACAATTCGTCTAGAAATAAAATTTGAAATTGATTAGGGAGGAATTTTTGAGCTTTTATGTCTCCCTCCTTCATCTCCTTCTGAAAGCTTTTCTTTTGGAGAGTAAATGCTTTACTATATAGCACGGTGTGCACATGTGTGTATGTATATTTACACACACATGCATGCCTACACTTAAGGTCCATATGGGATCAGGACTCGTTCAAAGGAATGTGTCTTGTGATTTTTTTTTTCTGTACTGTCTCTGAAAGAGCAATGCTTGAAAGAATTGGATTAATATTTGGGAAGTTAAAGGACTATGTGGGAAAAATTTCTGTGGAGAGTAAAATCTTGTTCCAAGTATAATGAAGTAAAAAGTTACTGTTCTAATTTAAATAATCTATTCCATATGTAATATGAGTATAATTCTGCAGCTTGTGGATGTCTTCAAAACTGACATCTGAAGAAGAATCTTAATTATCAGACATTTCTTATTGTCTTATATTCCCCACCCGCTGCAGAACCAGAGAGGAAAATCAGTTCCAGACTAACTTTTACTTTGTGTTCTCTTCTATTTTAGAATGCAAATTATCTTAATTCACAATGTATATATCTAGATCTCTCCTTTCAGTATTTACCATAATTTATTCCATTTATTTAATAAACTTTTCTGAGATCCTATTTCCCAAGCATTGTACCAAATGCCAAAGATCCAGAAAGAAGAAGACAGCTGTTTTCCAGGACTCACAGTCTAAATGACTGGATTCATTTCTGCTTTTGTTTTGTTTCATATGAGTTGCACACATATTATCCCATCAAATTTATATCAACTATAGCTAATAGGGAAGTTACAAAGATAATAAAATACTTACGTAAGACTTGATTTAGAAAGCATAGTCATCTTTTTTCCCCATTATAAACTTGCAAGATTTTATAGCATTATCTATTAATATAAACTGAAAACAGACTTAAGTTTTTTCCTTGACATCACTTACTGCTAGTTTTGCATGCGATCCTTATAATGGTTCAGGCAACAACTCTCAACGTGGCTTTTAACTCACACAACAAGTCCCTGCTTACTATTATGATGTCTAATAATGTAAGTATGAGATTTTATTTTACATTTTTGAGGTTATATGGTACTTTAACAGCAGTATTCTGAATGGGAAAAAATTATTTTTTCTAAATGTTATTTATCCTCTAAGAAGTTTTATATGTAGCATGTCCATTTTAAAAACTGTGTTAATGATGAAGATATTTGTGTTTACTATTTCAGTTTGTTGAAATTAAAGGAAGTGTTTTCAAGAAGTTTGAAAAGAACAATCTTTTTCAAATGTCAAATAGCGGTATGTACAATCAGATTCTACTTGCAGCTTTATGCAGTGTTATTTTGTAACTTATTCTGAAACTCTAATGTCACGTTTCCTACGGGCCACTGTTTTCTTTGACTTAGGCTGTGCTTTCTTTATTCTCTCAACATCTTTACTAAGTTGTTTTTTATCATTATTTTGGTTATTGTAATCTCAGAATGTTTAAGATAGTAAAAAATTACAGGTATTTGTATCGCACCTTACCATAGTTTCAGAAGCTTCTCATTGATCCAGAAATTTCTTAGGAGCAGCTGATATTATTCCATTTTACAGATGTGAAAGTTGAAACAGAGAGTAATTTGACTTCCCTAAGGTCACTCACTTAGCTACTAAGAGAATTCTGATGGTAAACCTCAGATTGGCTCTTAGTTCTCGGCTTTTTCAGTTGTGCCTTACCACCTCCTTTCTAATTCTAAGATGTATGAGGGCACCAAATTTATCCCCAGAAACCTTATCTTACATAGTTAGGATAATCATAGCAGCACAGTGTCTTGGTTCTCAAGGTGTGGCCCATGGAACCCTGGAGGGGAGTCCCAAGACCCTTCCAGGGAGTCTGCAAAGTCAAAACTGTTTTCATAAGAATATGAAGACATTACTTATCTCTTGCACCATGTTGCCATTTGCACTATGGTGGAAAACAGGGGTGAAAAAGCCAGTGAGAGATCACCACGCGCCCACTGGAATGGCTAGTCCTGAGGCTGCCAGTGTGTGTCAGTGATGCTGGGGAGTGCCCCGCACTGATGGTGGATGTGAAGTGCTGCAGCTGCTCTGGGAAACCTTTTGGCGGTTTCTTACGCAGTTAACACATTCACCTACCCTATCACTCACCAGCGGGAGCACAGTTTCACAAAAGGACTTGTACTTGTAAAGAATTGTTATGGCAGCTTTATTCATAGCCCGAAACTGGGAACAACCCAAATCCTCCCATTAAGAAGAAAGCAGATAAATAAATTTTGGTATATCTACACTGTGGGACACTATTCAGCAGTTAGGGAGAACTACGTATACTCAGCTACATGGATGAATCTCAAAAGCCTTATGCTGAGTGAAGAGAGGCCAGACACAAATAAGTACCTACTGTCTGATTTCATACTTATGAGGTTTATGATCAGATAAAGTTAATTTATGACGATAGAAATAAAAGAGTGATTACTTACTGGGGGTGGGGTTGACTGGGAGGGGTGCAAGGAAACTTACTGTAGTGATGGAGCTGTTCATATTTTAGTTATGGGAATGGTGGCATAGCTTATGCATTCATCAAAACTCAATCAAATTGTACACTTAAAAGTAAAATTTCACTGTACATAAATTTTGCTGTATGTATATTAGACAAGGAAAATAATGGCATATGAATATATTAAAGCAAAGGAGTGTTTAGAATTATAGGAGATTTGATAACTAGGCAAAGAACAGAAAGAGCTGATGAAACACTTTAGACAGTTCTGTGGAGCAGTGATAGACCTTAGATCTCAGAGCTCTGAAGGGCAGTTGGCACGGTGTCATTCTGTGCAGTAACATTCTTTCAAATGTGTGCTGCCAAGCTCTACATTTGAAATGAAAGAGGAGGGGAGGGATAGGAGGGGAGGGGCATGCTCTTCTCAGCTTCAGGAGTTAACTCTAGAATATATTGCTTCAACTATAAGAATTTCACTTGTAGCAGAAATCATATTATTTCTATTTAAATTAATAACCTGGTTTGAGTAGGCACTCTCTGTAGAGCTTTAAACTAGACATGCAGATCTTTAAGTTATAAGCGTTTTCAGTCTTTATGTATCGTGAGGAGGAGATTGTGAACGATTTTCAACCTTACCGCCAGTATGTTGATGTAATTAATATCCCTTTTTCCTTTCTTTTATAAACAAGTCCCCCAAATTTTAATCTCTCAGCTTAGAAGGATAAGGAATTCAATATTTCAGTTCTAAGAAAACTCTAAAAACAGTAGCATATTAATAAAGTAATGCATGTGAGTCTATAAGGAATTCAGAAGTATATTTTGGCTTAAAATGGTTAGTAATCAGCATGAAAAGTTTTGCTTTTTGTTAGAGGTAAAATAATTCACGTTACAATGCAGGGTGATCTGCATTGTACCCCCTTCAGTCTCCCTTCAAGTTTTATGAGAAATTAATTTTACCTAAGGAAGATTTTTAAAACCTGTTCCCAAGTAAGAAAAAAATCTGTCGTGGACAATTTCGCTGATGTTGCAGGTGGTGCTCAGGTATTAAGTGAATAGGTAAGGAGTCACTCAACGCCTGCCTTTCACGTGGTGACTGAGTTTATTGCCTCCTCCACACCCCCACCCCCCCACCCCTGTGCATTAGCAGCTGTGAAATGAGAGCCAGTCCATAGGATGCTGCCGGTCACACACCAGCTATTTCTTTCCCTGTGAATTTCCCTGGGAAACTGAGCTGCCGTGTACATGGGATCAGATTTAGTAACTCATGCTAGTTTAATGTTGAAAACTTGGTTTGGAAATTTTAGAGTGACTTTATCCCTTTCCGTTTCTTGCCTGACTATACGTTGTCTTTAGGGGAATTACCTGAGGACACACGAAATAGAGTTTATTTAATAAAACCCAATTTTTTTAACATTTTGTCCTTTCTTCCACATCATGTCATTGTAAGCCCCAGCTGAGCATGGAACCTAGACCTTTGTGACCTGGGTTCTTAAAATGAAATTTTTTACATAGCTGTTAACCCACTGACAATGTGAACTGTACATTCAGAAAGATCCTGCAGGAGTTACATTGGTCTGAAGTAAGGTTCCAGCTCAGGGTGATTCTGTTTAACTCTCTTAACATAAGCCTGTGTACCTGCATTAATTTGAATGACTGTTGGAAATAAAAGAGTCACTCATTGCACATTTATATTGTGACTGTAAATATGTTAGAGTATATCCCTGTTAGTGGTGACTTAGAAGAGGAAAAAGGAGCTTAATAATTTGAATATCAGAAATATTTTTAAAGCATTAATCACCCGTGTTTTTAAGCTCATTAATAAAGATTAAGAGGAAACATTCCCATTTTGGTAGGAGTTTCACTTTTTAATTAATGTGAGTTCAATCCAAGTCAAAACTGTGTTCTGAAGATGAGATATGATGTAAATACGTCGTGGATTGCATTATTAATATTGTAAATAGATAAATCATTCAATCAACAACATATTTACATCTTATCATTATTAGAATCTATTATTCTAAAAATGTTACTTCTTTATGTAGGATTTTATTTTATTGCGGAGGAACTATGTCAGAATTTCGGTATACTTTAGTGATGCTCAAATTTTAAAAGTCAAATCTCTGTGAATTATTTAAATGTACAAAAAATAACATTGTCAAAGTACAAGAATGAAACATAGTGGGATTTTTTTAATAGCCACATACATAGCAGCCTCATTTTCATAGTTAGATTGATAAATGAGTGCTTTTTTATTGTGTTTTTAATCTTCAAACTTATCACCTTTCACGTCCCTCATAGTGTAAAATTGCATTTATCTACCAGAATTTATCAATTTTTATTAATCTCTACAGAATTTTGAAATAGTCTGCTTTTCTGAAATCTGTTTGACCTTAAACATCCCCCTAATAAAATGGAGTTTTTCCCCTTTTATCAGTATTCTTAGAATTGAAATGACTACAGGTTTCCTCTATGCCAGCAGCTAGAATCAGATATAATTAATTTAAACACTGCTCTTGTTTTTGTTTTATTATATATAAGACTTCATAAAAATTATGTTGGCTTATCTCAAATACTATTTTAAATTTCACAAGGCAGTTTCTTTCCAGATAATTCTGCAGTGAACCAAGTCAGTATCATGGAAAGTGGAAAGGTCAGAAATAAGTAAATTTCTTCGCTAAATTTGTTAAAGGAAATTAGAAATCCAAAGGGCTTAGCACACATATAGATGTAGCTCTCTGAATAACTGTACAGAATTCCAACTGAAAGTACATGGACAAATTTAATTAGTCCCATGAATTAAAGTAGCAGAGAATACATTTTATTTAGATTATGATAGAAATTATTCGAAGACAGGCTTTTCTCAGCTTCTTTTAACCTATAATCCCTTTTGAAATCACAGAATAAGTTGAAAATGTGATCTAGAACTAGTCACAACATGTGTGCTTTACACTCCACAGTGTGCTCCCTTGCAATTCTGCAGTGCCTTTCGAGGGGGCACGCCTGTTCTCTCCACCTGAAGACTCACTGTGCTGTGAGCTTATACCTCAAAACATGGCATTTCATAAGAAATAATGCTATGGATTCATAATAGAACAGCAAATTGTGCCCCCTGGCCTTTGAAGAAGTAAAGGTACAGCTCAGACTCCTCACAAATAGGGTCTAGGAGCCGAGATACCCTAGAAAAGAGGTACTGCTACTAACTAGAGAGAGTTCAGGAATTTAGGGAAGAAGACACATTCCTAAATTCCGGAATTTAGGGAAGAATTTAGGGAAGAAGCCAGCTCACTTACAGAGGTCAAGGTTTAGCTGTAGAATAAAAGTCCAAATCATTTGCTCTAGAGTGACAGGGAATGGTGGAAATCAGAAAGGAAGAACAAAGGTGCCCCAGGAAGGACTTCAGAGTGAAACTGAAATGCAGAGGGCCGTAGGGGGTCCCACGGTTGAATTCCTGAGATACTAAATTTATTAGGGAAATGACAGATGTATACAGGCTTTTGAGATGGACACTGTATGCATGATGGCTTCTAGCCACAGCCCTACCATTGCATAGACCCAACACGTGGATGTACCAGACTTAACGCAGACATAGATTTATTTCATTCCATTTTTTGGTTACATAGTATCTTAGACTCTGATAAGAAGATAACAGTTTCAAAAATGAAATGTGTAAACTAGCCTTTAGCAGGAATTTACTTATTTGCTTTTATTAAATTCATTCAGACTAAGCTCAGAATACTTAGTAACTTACGGTAAATATCATGAAACCTAATTTTTTGCTTGTTTTGTTCCCCTAAGTTCCACATATATCCTTAGTAATGCTATTGTAATACTAGCACTTTCTTAGCTGAAGGATTCATCAGGTCAGTGCTTGTATACTTACTATTTACCAGATCGGAAATAGTCTGGGAAGCAGGGGTTTTATGTTACCCAAAGTCTTATATTTTACACTCTTCTATTATTTCTTCTTCTATAAAATGAAAACAGTTTTCTTAAAGACCACTGGAGGGCTTTGCAGAATTGCAAGGAAGCACACTGTGGAGTGTAAAGCACACATGTTGTGACTAGTTCTAGATCACATTCCCAAACACCACTGGAGCAGTCTGACTCAATATGAGCAGATTGATGGCTTGAATATTTTTTGAAGTCTGTAGAAAACTGGAATTTCCATACTAGAATTATGCTGGTGAAAGAAGTAGATGGCTTACCAACGTAGCACCACCCTACATATAATTGTACAGACATTTTATATATATTTTATAATATATTAATTTTACACACATTGACATGTATAATTTCATCATGCTCTGACTAAAAGAAAGTTATTTTAGATACATACTATATAATTGTTATTTATATACAATTTGTTATATATCTACTATTTGTATGTTAAATTTTTTTTCAGATATTAAAGAACGATTCACAAATTATGTGCTTTTGCTAATAGTGTGTCTAAGAAACATGGAACAGTTTTCTTGGAATCCAGGTAAGTAACTCTTAACAAATACAGTGCCTTCCAATTTTACTCTTGAACCAAAAATCATTCTCTTCCATGGAATAAAATGAATATTGCAGAAAACTTCAAAATTTTTAGCTGTTCAGCTCTTTGGGTGTTGGAAATAACCATTCCAGTAGGACAGATTGAGTGTGCTCTCTGTGGTATGGTGGGAGCCAGACCACGTGCCATGGTGTTTGGCCCGTCATTTCCTGTGAGCCACACAGCATCTCTAGAGCTGTGTACCCAGTGGGTGAGTGGACCCTGTCGAGCACTGCAGCTTCCAGGCCTCTTTGCTGATTTTTCTAACTGTAGTGTGCTGTGGTAATCTAAATACAGTCAGATCTTTTTCATTTTACGGTTCACCAGAAGAACTTTTACTCTTTACTAAAATTTATCTTTTACTCATTCACTGCCTATGAATTAGCATTTTGAATAAAGATAAATTAAAGGAATATAATGTAAAGCAGTAAATTTTGTTACTTACACTCTCTGAATCAAGGCTGGCAAGGAAGTTGTTGAGATTCCATGAATTTTCATCAGTCATTCCGCTAGCAGACATTCACTAAGTATATGTTATGTGCTGGGCACTGGCACAGGTAAGAAGAACTAAGATGTGCGTAGGAATCACAAGCTAATAGAGGAAATAGATAGGTAATTATAACGCAGTCTGGTGGTGCTGAAGTCAGCTTGGTGGGAAATGATCAGGTATCTCAAGTTATTTAGAAGTTTTTACGTCTGACATTTCTGTATAACCTTGTTCTTAAGCATCGAGGTCATGTTTTGCAATTTAGTACCCCCAATGCCGTGCATGTTATAGGTATTTAATAACTTCTTGTTAGTTTTCAGGTGTGTGTGAAATATCAGAAACAGATGTAAAATGAGATATATGACCTTGGAAATATATTTCCAGAAATTATTTTCTTGTAGAAAGCATACAGTCAAATGTTATATCTTAACAGTGGCTTGACATCTCATCTGAATAGATCCAAAGGCTACTTGACCTGTGGTAGCAAAGCCCCTCCTCCACACTCACACGCACCTAGATTCTCTGCATAGCTGGATTCTTGCCTTATAACTAAGTCAGCTAACAGGATGTCCCTGAGAGGCAGTAACGGGCGAGTGTGGCTGGTCCCAGCAGAGCCCGCGTGGGATCAGCAGGCCCGAAACAGCGGCATTGTCGCGCCCCAGGACAGTAATCCCTAAACCTGCTGACAGCTGGATGTTTAAAGTCGTGTTCTCATTTGTACTTGACTTTCAACAAGTTATCTTAGTTTTCTTTGCGAGTATGATAAGAGGAACACTTCTTTGTTGGTAAATTCATTCTTTCACTCTTTGTTTTTGCTTTTGTTTTTTTTTAGGTTTTTAAAAAAAATTTTTTTTGAACCAAATACCTCTTAAGGAAGCTTACCCTAAATTCCCAAGATGATGAATAACATAAAAATAGTACAAGCTTTCCTGTAAGCCGGGCCCATTGCTATGTACTTTATATCATTGTCTCATTTAATTCTCATAATGGTGAAGTGTAGATACTTTTATCTTGTAGATGAAGAAACTGGAACTTAGGTAATTGCCAGCATCATCTAGCCAGTCAGTGGCAGAGTTTATTGTTGAAAGAGGTTCCCCGATTCCCCAAACCTCAACAGGATGTCAAACTCCCTAAGACTGCCTTGTCTTGTCAGCAGGCAGGGCCCCAGCTGTGCTCTCTTCCACCCCACCTTCCAGCTGCCCAGGTGCTGGATTGCTACAGGTCCCTGCCAACAATTCTGATCCTTTCCTTGCTCTGTCCCACTCTTAGTATCCTTCTTCAAGGTCTAAGGAGGTTATCATCTGTTGGCATTTTTTTGTCAGGTACTTGGTACTGATTTGACGTTCTAATAAATATGGTAAAGGTGAGCAAATCTGACAAATTACATCTGTATGACAGTGAAATAAATGATTGATCAGTATCTTTAAGTCTTAGTGATCAAGGAGGGAAATAAATTTGTTGTTGACTTCAACACATGTTCCTAGTAGTTATTTACCATCACATTAAGGCAGCCAGAGAGTTTTACAAGGAGCCCGCTTAGTTCACCATCCCACCAGTCCTCCCGTGCTGGTCCGGGAAGGAAGCCAGGGGCTCTGTTCACCACTGTGGCCCCTTCGGTAGGGGTTGGCACAGAGGAAGCACAGAATAAATATTTGTTGAATGACTTATCCTTTATCTGGATAAAATAGGGCTCTTCTGATAATTGAATGCTGGTTCTCTCTCTTTTATCACTTATTGAAAACATTATAGTTTTGCCCTGTGGAGATTGCAGGTTTCTGTGGTGGCCTGTGATAGGATATATTATGGATTCTGTTCATATTAAGAGATTTAATTGTCTCTCTTCTCCCCTACTTTATAGATCATCTCTGGGTGTTGTTTCCAGATGTCTGTATGGTGGTTACATCAGAAATAGCTGTGGATATTGTAAAACATGCCTTTATCACAAAGTTCAATGACATTACTGCAGATGTATGTATTTTAATAAGCAATTCAGTGTTTGGTGTTGACTTCTGGTTAATATTATAAAGTTGTAGAAGAACAAGTTTAAGTTTACTGCATTTATGAAGAAAAATAGAAAAGTACTACTATAAAGTTAGAATTATAATTTTAAATTTCTAAAAATAGTTGTACTACTGAAAGTACATTATTTCAATATTAAACAGTTCTGGTTCTATACATTTGGGTAGAGGTATAGATTGACCAGTAGTTGAGATCAGGGTGTCACTAACTCAAAACCATTATAAACTGTTAATAACCATCATAATCTGTCTACTTAAACTGTTTAAAAATAACATTGTTTCTATTTAAAACATTAGATATCAAAACTTCTCTCTCTGCCTAGATTGTTTAATATTTTATTTTAAAATTGATTCTTTTTCTGTGATTATGAATAGGTTTCTGATAAGTCCTAGAAGACAAGAACCTTATATTTTTCTAGTGAAAGCATTTGCTGGAACTTTGAGAGATTTGTTTTATATTATAACCAGGTATTCTATAGAATTTCCAGAAATAGAAATGGGGCTGTAGGCTTGTTGTAAACAACGTAGGCAAGTTTTCTAGTGCAGTCCTCATTCCTACCTCAGGCCCAAAATGAATAGTAATTTCACCAGTTATCTAGATTTGGTTTGGTTGTGCTTTTGTCTTACTCTGATGCTTACTGTTTTATTTCGAAAGGCAAAGACTTAAAATGTAATGCAGTTGCAGCTGCTACAATGTGATGATTGGATTATGGGATTTCTGAATGTTTTAATATACTGGAATAAAATATAATTTTGCACTTTTTTGCATAAATGGTGATAAAGTAATTTTACCCTTTACTCTCTTGGCTTCCTCAAAACAAGAATCCCTTTTCATGGGATCATTTTCTCAGCAACATAAGTCAAAACTAATAGGCTTGATTCTAATACTTAGTGCAGTTTTTAGTGGAATACAAGTGCCTTCATAACTATGTTCTCTAACTCAGCTTTATATCATGTTTAGCATTCATTTTTCTAAGAAGGCATCATTATCATTAGATATACAGTAATAACAATTTTTAAAGTGTTCATTTAATTTAAATTTTCAGAATTATTTTCTGTGCCTTACACTACTTAAAATATAACCACTCCTCCCCAAATTCTAAACTCTCAGAACCCTAATCGTTGAGTATTTATCCCTCTTTAAGAGAAACCTTTACAAAGCCTGTGAACTTACCAGTTGGGGGAATTGAGGCTATGTTTTACCCTTGTTGTAGGAAAATGAATAAGAGAAAAACTACCCAGATGTCGCTTAGTTCTTAGCACCTTCTTCCTGGCTAGTTATTGAACATCTTATCTACAAGGTAAATCTTTCCACGTTGTATGTTTGCACTATATTACTTAATATTTCATTCTTACTTGTCTTTAGGTCTACAGTGAATATAGAGCCAGCCTTGCTTTTGACCTTGTTAGCAGTCGACAGAAAAATGTGAGTATTATATTGAAGACATAGTCTGAAGTTAACTGAACAATGGCTTAATTCAGCATGGGATATTAATTAAGGGAAAGCTAGGTAAACTTCCTACTTATCTCTGTTCTTGACACTAAATGTTTACAAAATAATAAAAATAATACTAATATGTAACATCATAGGGTATGATTTCTGCAGTGTTGTAATAGTTATGCAACTTTGTATTTTAAACTTCTTATGAACATTTAGATTGCCATATCATTTTACTAAATTACATTATAAGTGCTAGCTTCTCTTCTTGCTCACATCCTCACCTGTTTATAACATTTGCTGGTGATGAGTGAATTGTACTTTTTAAATGCTATTTAATCCCGTAAATTCTTTTATCCTTTCTCTGTCTAGGCATATACTGATTACAGTGATTCTGTGGCACGGAGGATGGGGTTTATTCCTCTCCCACTAGCTGTTTTAGTAAGTCCATACTTCTTTTCCCTTTTTTATGACGAGATGACTGTCATTACAGAATATTAATAAATGGATTATCAATAAGTTTGTTTTAAAAGGACTTGATATAAAAATTAAAGGTACATGACTTAGAAGGAAATTTTGTTTTATAGTATTTTCCTTTTGGATTTTGAGCCATCCAATAGGTAAATGATATTAAGACTCTATTTTATGTAATGGCTTTCCTGACAAGGAGAATATTCATTTTTGCTTATTCATTTGGCAACGATTTTTCTTTTAGAGTGGAAATACCTAGTGGTAGGCACTGATGTGGCCACTGTCATACATATTGGTGGAAGTATAAGTTGATCCAATGTTTCTAAAGGGCACTGTGACGGTATTATGCTTTGTGAAGTAATTCCAGTTCTAGGAATTTATCCTAAGAAAATAGTTATAAAAGGCACATGATGATTTATAGGCAAGGTTATGCATTGCAGTGGCATTTATAGTAGTAAAAATTTGGCAACAGATGAAATAGATTAAATAAATATGGTATGCACAAATGAAGAAATATTCTGTGTTCATTATAAGTACTACTTCTTAAATTTTTTCCAGAGTTTTTACGAGGAGATTTTCTGCTGTTATACACAGGAAATATCATATGTATTTTTAAATAATAGCACTGAAATTTACTAGATCAACCCAAAAAATTAGTCATCAACTTCTGATATTTTAATGAATTGCTCAGAACAGCCTTGCATATAGTTACTATAATATTTAATTAAGGCTGTAATAATGTTAATTAAGATTTGCTGGCTGCACTTATATATGATTATATTCTTTTTTGGGCGTTTTGGGTTTTTTTTTATTTTTGGCTGTGTTGGGTCTTTGTTGCTGCACGTGGGCTTTCTCTAGTTGCCGCAAGCAGGGGCTCTACTCTTAGTTGGGGTGCATGGGCTTCTCACTGCAGTGGCTTCTCTTGTTGCAGAGCATGGGCTCTAGGTGCGTGGGCTCTGGTAGTTGTGGCTCGTGGGTCTAGAGCGCAGGCTCAGTAGTTGTGGCTCACAGGCTTAGATGCTCTGCAGCATGTGGGATCTTCCCAGACCAGGGCTCGAGCCTGTGTCTCCTGCTCTGGCAGGCAGATTCTTAACCACTGTGCCACCAGGGAAGTCCCTGTATTCCTTTTTGGCTACCTATTCTCATATCAAAACAAGTGCAACCGTCTTTTTGTCAAAGGACATCTGAAGTTCTCTTACAATGCAGAGTCCCATAGAAATTAACTAAGAGATGTATAAAGAAGTTGTAGATTATACTAACTGTAGTTTTGACCAGCTTGCCTAACTTTTTTTTAGAGGATGGATGATCAATAGATTTAATGTTATTTAAACTTCAGCAGGACTCTTCTAATAACTACATCCTAAATGTTTTCAGTTGTATTAGGAGCTTGTTTTTATTATGTACTAACTAATTCAGCTTTCTTTTGCTTGGGAAAAGGAGCTCCTAGAATTTTGGAAAAACAGAAAATTTTTCAAGAGTAAAGTTATTTGTTAATGGTTTAAGAGATTGATGAAATAGAATTTAAAATTTTTCTACGTTTGTTTTCTACAACTGGAAAAAGGATACAACAGTGTGAGAATAAACCTAGGTTGCCTGCCTTTGTTTTTTTTTAAAGGATTGGTTAAGTGGTTGGATTTAAGTGTGTCCCTGCTTTGCCAAATAATAATTATTTATCGAGTAACGTATTTGCCAGAAAACTCAATTCATAATTAGTATGAATTTTTTAAATTAGTAGATTTTTCTTCAGTCTTTGTTTTACTCTTTAAATAAGTTTTTATGGTTGTTATACGAAAAGATTTAAGTTTAATTAATAATTGATTAGCAGAACACTTCTGGGAAACCTCCTGTAATTTCAAAGGGGATTATGTAGTTATACGAGGATCCAGCAGGTTTTCTTTTGCAGCGCTTTTCTCACAGAGTGCCAGAGCAACACCCTAGCTTTGGCAGAAATCTAGGGGCCCTGAAGAATAAGCTGAGGCCTCAGTAACTAAGATAATTCTTTAATTAAGGCCAAGAGTAGCAGTGTTTCCTTGTAAATGTTACCGTTGATCCTAGAATGAATTCATATCCAAGAAAAGTAAAATAAATCATATGTTAAGGTCTCAAGGAAATTGGACTTGGGACACATGTATCTTAAATTTACCTAATAATATACTGGGTAAAAATGAAGTAGTTTAAGCCTTGACTGTGATCATTGGTTTGCCTTTCATATTAATGAATAAAATTCTAGAACCATGTTACTTTCCATCACAAATGTTTGTACGACAGGTCATTTCCCCATTAGAGACTGTGACGGAGATGAGGACTTCCATATCTTTCCTCATCATGAAATTTTATTGAATATATGGCAGTCCATTCTGTCTATCTCCTCCCAATTGCTCTTTTATTAAAAGCATTTTTAAAATGTTATTTAAAATGTATCTTATGATATTTATTTAGAGACCCTTCCATTTGATGATAACATTACTAGATAAGGTCAGTTATTTTCCCTGATATTCTATTTTCACGTAGCAGTCCACCATACCCTAATATGTGGGCTCATTATTAAGCTGAACGTATAATGTGTAAACATTTTCCAGCGACAGATCCCACCAGATTTTTTCAGCAAACTTCTAAGGGTAGTGCTGTTACTGCTATGTTTCTGTGAGATAAGTAAGAAAATAGGTGTTTAATCATAACTATCCAAAGGAGGCAGAACGTTTCTGGCCTTTAAATAATTAATTTTGTAATAGTATTTAGTTTTTTTAAACAGTACAAACCCCCTAAGGTTCCCTTTTCTCTCTCCCCCTGCAAATCATTGGGGGGTCTTAGAGAGTCAAAGAAAAAAGGACTGAAAAAGCAGGAGCAAGGGAAATGCCCACTAAATGCTTCTAGCTCTGGTAGGGACACATGTAGCAAGATGAATTCATTTGTATCTTCCAGAATAATTTTTATTTTAAAAGTCAGCTGATTTGCATCTCTATTAATAAGTACAGGTAAATATGTCATTCATGAACTAGGTATAGTGTCTGACTTTAGAGTCAGCAGTTGAACGTGGCATTAGCCACAGCCATCCTGGATTTGTCTAAAGAATCCAAATCTACCACAGAAGCTTTCACAAGCAGCCAGATTCTGATATGAATCAACAAAACTAGAACTGCTCTCTTGAATTTAGACAAAGGCCACAGGTATGTGCCCAAAGTGTTAAAATCCACATGGAGAAATCTTTATTTAAATATTAACTAATAACTCTGTGTTTGTATGTTTTGTTTATGTGTTTTGTTGTTTTGGTTTGTTTCTGGCTAGCTCATCAGAGTTGTAACAAGCTCAATTAAAGTGCAAGGAATCCTGTCTTATGCCTGTGTCATACTCTTCTATTTTGGGTAAGATTAACCATTCTTGAATATGTTTTTGGTTATACAGTAAAGTATAAATGCAAGATGTGATGGAAGTTAATAACAGCTAAATCATAACAATATGCCCATCCCAACTGTCTTGGGGGTCTCCCTTGACAGCATGTATCTCCAAATGTATTTGTGACTCAGTTAAATTCTAGTTAAATTAAATATGCTGTTTGGTAGTAGTATTAATAGCACTTTAGATTTAATTTTAATCTTTCAGTGAAATCACTTAAAGCCCTTTCTGCCTAGGACTTAAGTTTCACCCATGTTTTATGATAAAATCTGCCATTGTAATCAGATATTGTTCTATGTTTAAAAAAAAATCTTTGTTTCTACTATGTTTGCCATACTGATTATTTAGCATGCTCTAGGCCTATGTCATATAAACCCAAAGGAGATGCAGAAATGTATCATTTCTCTGCCTGTGACTGGTTAAACTTTTATCTGCAGATTTGTTGGTCTCATGTGGCTTATATCTTGTTGGGAAAGACAAAGGGTAACGAATTAACAACTAAAATACTTTAAGATAGTAATAAGCGGTATGAAGAAAACAATATAAAAAGGCATTTTTGCCACTGCTAGTTTTTTCACGATGTGAATTTATGATAAAGTAGCCCCACCTAGCTTTAGGTTTACTTACTTTAGAAGAAAGGGACCCCATCCCTGGTCCCTGAGCTCACGTGCAGTGGCACATCGGGTGGCGCATCAGGAGCCGTGCTCTGGGCAGCAGTCAGAACTGAGTATCTCGAGAGGAGAAAGTGAGGAGAGGATAAGCATAGCGGTAGTGACCTCAGCCAGAGAGTCACCCAGAATCTGCCCCTGGGACGAGGTCCGCTTTCCAGAGACATCTGGGTATTTCCATTTCCACGTTTTGAGTGTGTTTTCTACACTGCTGTCTGCCTGCTAACTGACTCAGCAGGTGCTCCAGAGGTGTCTGACGCAGGAGCCCAGGAGCAGTCAGTTTTCACCATCTCCACTGAGTATGTGAGTTACAAATAAACTTTCTGCACCCTCAGTGCCGCGTTCAGGCTACGCGGCCAATGTCAGTGATGCCCAAAGCAAGATGTGGTTCTGATCAGATTGCATACCACTTACTGTTTGAATGAACATAGAAATGCTTTACTGTATTAAGGTAACTTTCGTCAGTTACTGCCATTAAAAAACCTGAGATCCTCCTTCCCTGGCACAAATGCTCACACTGCCCTCCGAAGTTCTTAGTATCATTCCTTGTTTATCTCCACCCTGCCAGGCAGAGAGCATGGGCAAGGATGGCCGGTGGTCCAGCAGACCCCGGGAAGGGCCTGGACTTCAGCTCTGAGGGAGGGGAACCACTGGAGTCTTGTGATTACAAGAGGGCTAGATCCATCTGGCTTTTTGCAAGGGCCACTCCGGCTGTTGTGCAGAGAATGGACTGGAGTGTAGCAAGGAGAGAAGCACAAGTCAGGCCCGGTCAGGGAGCTGTTCCAGTCATTCCCAGGAAAGGTGACCACAGCTGCAATTGAATGGTGGCAGTGAGTGCTAAAAATCTGTCACCTAGGGATACATTGAAGGTGGAGATGTACAGGACTTGCTGATGCATTGACTGAATGTGAGGCAAGAGGGAACATGAAGCATCAAGTGTGATCACAGAGTGTGGGGCTCAGGCAGTTAGGGTGATGGGCTGGCCATCCACTGTGATGGGGAAGCTGGTGAAGACAGACACGTGGGGCTGGTTCGCCTTGGTTTTTTTGGAGCGTTGGGGCTGGAATCGAGAGTCCTGTTTGGGTTTTTGTAAGCTTGAGATCCTACAAGACATCCCCTAGTGGTGTCAAGGGAGCAGTGGAAGGGCTGAGTAAGGAGGGTGGGGGAAGTTGGGGCCGGCGGTAAACCTGGAAGAGTGGCGTACGCACGCGGAAGGTCCTTGCAGCCTTGGGTCCGTGTGAGGCCCTCGGTGCTCCGGAGTAGGGAGTGGGGAGGCCGCGGAGAGTGAAGGAAGCCTGTTTGCTTCTTGTTTGACCTCTTCCATGCCCTTCCCTCCTTGGACGTCCCCTCACTGACGCGTAGTTCCATATCACTGCCAGGATTTTGTATCAGGCCTAAGAAATAGCCACCCACGTCTTCACTCATTGTAGAACTGGCCATGAGGTCTTTGGTGTTGTGCCATTTAAGGGCCCCTATTTGTGTGACGATACCAGTGTGAAGAGTTTTTTTCAGAATTTTTGCCAGATTTGTTTCAAATGCCTAAAAAGGTTATATAACTTTTGGCCCAGAAATCCCACTTCTATAATTATGTATTTTGGAATTTATCTTAAGGAAACACAGATTTAACGTAAGTTTTCCTAACCAGAAACTTTTTAGTGAAGCAAAATATTAGAAATAGCCTAAGTAACCAGAAATTAAGGGCTTTGAGGGGCTTTGTTATATGATAACCAATAGAGTGAAGCATTGTGAGACCATTAAGATAATGGCATTGAGGAACACCAGTGGTTCTGGAGAATATTCATGATGTATTGGCATGTCAACAACGATGGTAATAAAGTAACAAAATTTGTTGGCATTTCTGTGAGCTCAGCACTGTTCTGAGCACCTTACTGAAATCACCTCCTTTATGGATTAACCTGTTAGGAAATCCACTCAGACCCACACAGGTCCTGAGCAGTGGAGTCAGGATTCGAACTCTAACACTTGGCCCCTGGGGTCTCTGCGCTCGCTCTGAACTCCAATCCCCTACTTGCCTTCTGAAGAGACCGCATTTCTGGACAGTGAGAAGTATGAATAGATGTACATTCGGAGCAAAAATGACTGAAGGATAATATACCAGATGTCACAGTGATTTGCACTGGAGTGTGGCATTATAAGTTTTTGTTGTTGTTTTTCATCTGCATTTGCTAAATGTATTTGTAATAAAAGAATAAATGTCAAACAATTTAGAACCAGGTGAGACTTCTAAGTATAATTTCTTCTCATAATGAGAACTAAGGAGTTTTTCAAAAATGTTCCGCCGTGGTAAAGAAACCTACAGAAACTCGGGTTTTGCATAAGGAACTGGGCCCTGCGACGCCTGGGTGATCCTCTCTCCCCTTCCCCTCTGCCTGCCCAGTGACTGAGAGGGTCTCCAACAGTAGTTGGTTGTTTCTTTCTGGTTTTAGGTTGGTATCTCTGAAAGTACTGAACAGCATTGTCCTGTTGGGAAAATCATGCCAGTACGTGAAGGAAGCCAAAATGGAAGAAAAGCTGTTTAACCCTCCCCCAACCAGCGCTCCCAGCAAACCATCCAATAAATCACAAAATAAATGTAAACCCTCTCAAGGTAGGTTTGGTTCTTTTTATCACTTCTATGTATCATTCTATAATGAATTAATTGTCTGAACTCTACTTAATAAAAAAAATCACGGTTCAGTCGATGTTTAGCAATGCTTTCAAGATTGGATTTCACTTTGCTTAGCTGTTGGTTTTTAATGTTTATGCTGTGGATCTCATCACAGGTGCCCCTAACGTAGTGCTCCAAGCTTTTTCACTCCTTCGATGGTTGTTCGGTAGATGATTATTGGTCACCTGTTACCTGACAGGTCCAGGGATACAGCAGTGGGGCAGGCAGAGCTGGATCATCGGGGAGAGAGAGGGAGTGGATGTGCACTATGGCAGGTGGCTGTAAGTGCTGTGGAGAAAACTAAAGCAGACTCAGGAGAGGGACTGTGATGGAGTTGGGGGCACTCCCCAGCCGTGAGGAGCCGGTATCCGGGCAGAGACCAAGCCTTCCAGGGAGGAGCCTCTCCCACGCACAGGCCACGCGTCCAGAGGCCCCAGGCAGGAACATGCATGGCGTGTCAAGGGACAGCCTCTCGCCTGAGATCGCAAGGGACTGCAGGGGGGTCCAAGAGGCTGCCCAGAGCTCTGGCTCACCCAGGGCCCTGTGGGCTCTTGTGAGGATCTCAGCTTTTCCTGTGTGAAGGGGTTGTTGCAGGGCTTGGAGCGGAGGAGTGACACGATCCAGCAGACATTTTAAAAGGACTGTTTTCAGTCTTTGAGGAAATTAACCTCAAGAGGGGTGAGCCCAGAGCTTCCCCGGTGGCGCAGTGGTTGAGAGTCCGCCTGCCAATGCGGAGGACGCGGGATCGTGCCCCGGTCTGGGAGGATCCCACATGCCGCGGAGCTGCTGTGCCCGTGAGCCATGGCCGCTGAGCCTGCATGTCCGGAGCCTGTGCTCCGCAACGGGAGAGGCCGCAACAGTGAGAGGCCCACATACTACAAAAAAAAAAAAAAAAAAAAAGAATCCGCCTGCCAATGCAGGGGACAGGGTTTCGAGCCCTGGTCTGGGAAGATCCCACATGCCGCGGAGCAACTAAGCCTGTGCGCCACAAGTACTGAGCCTGCTCTCTAGAGCCCGTGCTCTGCAACAAGAGACGCCACTGCAGTGAGAAGCCCGTGCACTGCAAGGAAGAGTAGCCCCCACTTGCCACAACTAGAGAAAGCCCATGCGCAGCAACAAAGACCCAACGCAGCCAAAAAAAATAAATTAAATAAATTTTTTTTTTTTTAAAAAAGAAGAGTGAGCGCAGAGGTGGAGGCCACTGAGGAGCTGCCTGGCTCAGTGCATGGATCAGCATGTGAGCAGGCAGGCTGACCAGATTCTGGGTGGATTAGGAAGGGCCCAGGGCTTGCCAGTGAGGTTGTGCCGTGGGAGAGGAGTTGAGGGTGATTCCAGGGCTTCTGGCCTGGAAAATTTGGAGGAAGAACTGGGGCAATGTGTGTGACAGGTAGTATATGAGATGCTGGAGATACAAAGGTAAATAAATCATGCTTTAGCTCCTCACAGACTGACAGGGGAGACAACAAAAGTGGATAATCCAAACTGGTGAGTGAGGTTATAGACAGGGGCATGGAGGGGACAGGAGAGGGGCCCTTCCTGGAGGTGGTGACGCCTGAACTAAATCCTGAAGGGTGAGAAGAAATAGGCCCAGGTGAAGATCGGGGCACGTCAGGAAAGGGACCAGCGTGGGCTGAATCGTTGAGGCCTGAAAAAGAAGAGAACTAGTGGGTCAGTATTCCAAGCGTCGAGTTTGTTCTGGAAGGAGTAAGAGATGAGACTAGAGCTGGGCCGGAGGCCAGTCTGAAGAGAGAGCCATGCTCGTCATGTATGCTTTATTTTAAAGTAGAACAGAAACTTGTGATTAACTTGAAAATAATTTTTAATTTTAAAGAACATGTAAGTACCATTGGTAATATGGGATTGCATTTGTTTCAGCTACCTGGATAGTTCATAATGGGTCCATATGTGTTCTGTTAGGCTAGGCTCCTTCAACACATTAAGAAACTAAAAACCATCAGTCTTGCTTTCAAGAAGCCTCCAGCTGAAGAGGGGATAAAACCTGTAGCACGCACTGCAGTTCAAGTTCACTGGATCCAGAACCCTGTAATAAGAAGTGCATTTTGGGCGAGTGCCTTTGTGTCTGGTCAGGAGATCACTGGCCAGAGACCATTCAGGAAGATATTGCAAGTCGGGCAGCTCAGGCCCAATTTGCATATGAAAAGAGGGGCTGGCTGTCCAGACAGTTTGGAGTCCATCATGTTCCAAAAGAAGCAAAGGACAGCAGGAGGGAGGGACGACCAAGAGAGATGAATGTATTCATTGTCTCAACCGTGGCAACGGTTTCAACAGGTGTATATATGTGTCAGCACTCATCAGATTATCCATTTTAAATATGTACCATTTGTGGTATGTCATCCTTACCTTGATGAAGCTGCTCTTACAAGGACTGGCTCAGGATCCCCATGGCCCCAAATAAACGTTAGAGATTTTGTCCACTGATTTGTTTTTACTTCTGATGTGGACTTCCTGGACATGAAATGCTGACTATGTCTAATGTGACTACACATAAGAGGTGGAATTGATTAAATCAGGTAACAGTGTTACTTGTGTGACATGATCCACATAATAGCTTTAATATAAAATTTTGGATGAGGAAACAAATAGTGTAGCCTCTAAGTTTCATTATAAACTCGGGCTTATGCAACATGCCGTTTGGCTATTATTCGCTTTATCCAAAAGCATGGATAATCAACATTTTTTTTCAGTACCACTATATTGGTAAGCTTGTGGTTATTATAAGTTGGGGGGAAACCCTTTTCTAATGAAATGAATCTGTTTTTCCACAGAAGAAAACCTGTCTGCTTCGGTCACCAGCCAGCCTCTTCATCAAAAGGAAAACGTCATACCACTACTTGTGACAAGCAATTCTGATCAGTTTCTGACAACTCCAGATGGTGATGAGAAGGACATAACGCAAGAAAACTCTGAATTAAAACACAGATCCTCAAAGAAAGATTTGTTAGAGATAGACAGGTTCACAATTTGTGGAAACCGAATTGACTGATTTCTGTAGCTGCGTGTGCCAAAGATGCAGAGTCCCGGGGCAGAAGATGCTGTGCTACCAGGATGGACAGATGCTGAAAATGGCACTTAAATATTTATTTAAGAACTTAAATTATTAATGGAAAGCAAATCTTAATGTCCTTCTTCCAGCGATGTGCTCTGGCTGAAGGTCTGGTCACGTGAGTCAGCCAACGGTGACCTCCAGCCTTGACTCCTTGGAAAACTTGAAGGATTAGGAAAAGTTCCTCCTGCTTGGCAAAGCAGCAGAGTCTCTCTGGGCCCGACAGGAGCAACACGGACATCACTTTTGCTTTGTCAATCTGTGCTTCCAGAAGATCGGATTTTGTTGTGAGTCCTCTTCAGTATAAGGATATAACTGGAAAACTGTGAAGCTCTTAGCACGATGCTCCCTTTCCAGCCTCACTCTGTTTCCACAGTTTTCAAACGTCACTTCATCTGCCAAACCATTAAAAATAATAATAATAATTAAATTTAAGTCAAGATAAGTGTTCTTACCACCAGAATAATCTTTGAAGATGTACCTGAATTAATCAGAATAAAAAGCTACCTTAAATAAGACATGATGAATAGTAGCACTTTATAGAGGAAAAAAAGACCCTAAGCCAGTTTATTTAAAAAATATTAATTAATGAAGGTTATGCATCACTGAGAAAATGTTTCATAATTTTTCAGTTTACTCTTTACAGCAATACATGAGCTGGGTATTGTTTCACTGCAGTGGATAAAATAGGAATTCCCTTACAGAAAGGCACTTTTTATACTGAGAAAGTGGAGCAGTGTTGACTTTATAGTTAACTGGTTTCACTTTAAAACTAATTAATTGCTTCCTAAACTTACAGTTAAAAGGATTTGGTGTTGAACAGGCTGAAGAACCTTCAATATACAGAATTCAAAGGTGTCGACTTCAAGTGGGTTTTCCAAGCAACAGTTTTGAAGTCCATCTTCTAGCGGATGGGGCAACATCTTGCTCCGGCTTCTGGAGTGCACGGGCGGGTCTGTCTGTGTGCCTGCGCCTGGGCGGGCCTGTGTTGTGCGGGGAGGTGTGGCTGTCACGTGCGCCTGTGCCGGGCTGGGCAGGCTGTGCGGGGGGGAAGGGAAGTGGGGTGTTGGGGCATTCAGGTGACTGCCTGGGTGTGGACTGGTGTTTCTGCCGGGATGTTGGGAACAGCAGCCAAAAGGTGCTTTTTGGTTTTGTTTGAGATCAGTATTCCATTTCTGCTTAATTACCAGTTTGTGGCCCACGTTAGGACAAGTTATTTTCCACCCCTTTTTACCTTGAGGAACCTTTCTGCACTTTTATAAAAATTTTACAGGGTCTAATTTCAGAATGTCCAGGTGTTAACCGTTAACGTCCTTTGATGTTTTCATTTTAAAGTTCAGCTCTTGTGCTGATATTTCCAGCATGTGACATGCAGAAGGTAAATTTTAGCTGATTTGTCTGTTTCCTGTGTGAAATGTGAAAAAGCAAGCTTTAATGCTTTGGCTTGTTCCTCTGAAAAACAAAAGTGGAGTTTAATGTTTTACATTAAAGCTAAAGAAATCAAAATTAATGTTCACATAGGGTAAAAAAGAAAATTGTACAGAAACTCTTTTGTGAAACCAGGAGTTATTTTAACTTAAAAATGAAAGACTTTAAATTGTTTTGTGTATGTTTCAACGAAGACCCGTTTTAGGATTATTCTTCTTTTTTCCATCTTCTCTTCACCAACATAAGGAACAGTGTCCGCGAGGAATGGGAATAGTTTGGGGTTAACTTTGCCAAACATAGCCCTGATCAGAGCAAAAATATGATTTGGGTATATCTTTCAGTTCAGCTTGAATTACTCTGTTACTGTGCTGTCATTTTTGAAAGATCTTTTTTTGGCAGAATATATTGGGAGTTTGGAATGATGTTCATTTCTTCTGTTAAAATGGCATTCAGTACTAATTTTATAAGTGCATCTTGTGTGAAACTCAATAAATTCAATTTTATAATCTTTTTTAAAAAGGTCACTGAATTTATTTTAATAATATTTACTACTATATTCAGTGGAGTGAATTTCCCACTCTATAATAAGAATTTACTTCCAATTCACAAGTGACAGGACTGTCTAATTTGAATTATTCTTTTGGTTTTAATGGGAGAAAAATGTTTGATTTTTGTCTTTGGAGGAAAAAAATAGGCTGGGTCTTGATCATAGACCATTTACTATCTCTCAGCAAATTAAGGTACTTCATTTTGCAGCTATGTGAATGTCACACCATGTGCTTTTCACATCTGGGAGTCAAGTTTAAGACAGTACTTTGGTTTAAAAAAAAATCTGAGGCACAACATAAGTCAGACTCATGGCTTTCTCTTTGGGATAGAAGTATAGACACCAAGAGTCATTCAGAGCTTGTCCAAATGTTCTTTGTACTTTTGTACTTTGGCTAGCAGTTAGACTTTATACTCTATACGTATACATGGGAGAAACTTGTTAGAACCTCAGAAATTTTCCTCCCATCCCTGGTAACTCAGCGGAGATAGATATAAAGTCACAAAATAATTTAAAATCACTACATTTTGGACTGTTTCAGTTCCATCTATTTATTCTTTCAACAAAGATTTATTAACACTTTCTATGTGTCAGGAACTGCTCTAGCTGCTGGGATCAGCAATGAACAAAAAAGTCCCCGCCCTCCTGGGGACGACTGATAGTAAAGAAGTCAGTGAAATAACAGCTGCTGTGGGCAGGTTGTCTAATAACCAAATGATCTCTCAGGTCTATTTCAGTTTTAAAATACATATAGTTCTTTAACATTTTAATGTAAATCTGATTTTTTTTCCTGTTGGATGTGCTTAAAATAAAATAATCGTATAGTAGTTTCACAGTGCTTCCATAAAATAGAAAAAAATAAGGGGGACTTCCCTGGTGACACAGTGGTTAAGAATCCGCCTGCCAATGCAGGGTACACGGGTTCAAGCCCTGCTCTGGGAAGATCCCACATGCCGCGGAGCAACTAAGTCTGCGAGCCACAACTACTGAGACTGCATGCTGCAACTGCTGAAGCCTGCGCGCCTAGAGCCCATGCTCAGCAACAAGAGAAGCCACCGCAATGAGAAGCCTGCGCACCGCAACGAAGAGTAGCCCCCGCTCGCCACAACTAGAGAAAGCCCACGCGCAGCAACGAAGACCCAACGCAGCCAAAAATAAATTAATTTTAAAAAAAGAAAGAAACTATTTTTTTTTACTAAATACTGCTAGCTGTCCACCAGCATCTTCTGTGGCATAAGCATAGAGCTGTGCCTGGGCCCTGTAGCTGCCTCACTGGGGACTACATTCCCAAGTCCCTCTTGCTGTTATATGTGGCCAAGTGACTAATTCTCACCAAGAGATGGAAACCAAAGGGATATACCATCACGGGTCCCCTACACCTCTCTGTTTCCCACCAGTTGGAACCCAGAGAAGGTGTGGCCCCTCCCCAGCCATGCAGGTAAATGCACAGGGCTCACTGGATGGCAGAGCCTCAGCAGGGAGGGAACCCAGGTCCCTGAATGCCTCTGTGGAGTGGAGTTGCCCGTCAACCTGGGACACTCAGCTTAGAGTGTACATGAGAGAGATGTAAGTGGTTTTGGTTCTAAGCCACTGAATCGGAGGGTCTGGATTACAGCCCACATTCATAACACTTGGAAATCTGGAAGGGCCTATTTAGAGATCTTTACATAAAAGGAGTGGACGTTAGACCTAACTTCCTAAAACGTGTGCTTCTAAAAATACTCTTTGGATATTTACTATTTGTTGTTTGTAGAGGAAAAGCTAAAACGACTATGCCCCACTGATTCAGCAGTCAGACTCCAACACCCTGGGTCATCACGACATTAAGTGTGTCTAAAAGTGGCAAAGTCCTCTATTTGTTCATATACTCTACAGAAGAGGTGTGCCTTGCCCCTTGTCTCTCAGGAAATTGTACAGGAGAATAGATTACGAGTATAGCCTAACAGCACAGAGAATTGGAAAGAAAAGGAGTTAATATGTCAGAAGAGCAGCAGAATCATGATCATCTGGGACCAGTTTGAAGCAAATGGTACCATGTACGTGATGGCTGAAAATATCCCTGTTAGGGAGCAGTGTGAAATGCAGCATTCATATATTCCCGAGACACCTTGGATGGTTTAGATTATGTTTAATCTGATTAAGGAGGAATGTGTACAGTTGAGAGGGCAAGTTGTTAAGAAAGAGGTTGGTGTTCCAAGGGAGTTTCTGTTATCTGAGGAGTTTCCTTAGTAACAAGGCAATGCTCAGCAAGTGCAAGTTTGGCCTTGCTGTTGTAAATTTCAGTAAGAAAAGAAAAGCAACACCCACTGGCAAGTTAATGAAAGGCACCTTTTGGCACAGCATAGTAAAATTGTATTTGGAGTCGTTTGGTATTTAAAGTGATGAAAAAGAAGGGAACGTGTTTGCACGAGGTGTTTTGTTTTTCACTTACAACTTTCTTTTTGGCCGGTGAGGAAATGAAGTGAGGGTCTTGAGAGTACAGTTGGCACCTTTTTGAGGGAATTAGATCAGAGATTACAGTGTTTACGCTCTTGAGGGGTGAATCACCTGCAAAGTGGGTACTTTCAAAACTGCAATTATTTACAACAAGCTTATTTTCATTTCATTTTAGGTATGTCTACATAAAAACGTAAATACTCGGGAAAGAGACAGCTATCATGTCAGGGTTAAGCAGATAAGTGAAATACAACAAAAATGCATAAATAGCTTGTCGGGCTTGATGTAAAATATTCATGGCACAGTCAGTCGCTGTGCACAGCACAGAACTAAATAAGCTGTGCTCTCTGTTCACAGTTTATCTGCAGCCTGACAGGGGACCACTAACTGAAGTAAGTGCTACCGTAAACATTGGTGCTGGATGCGACCGGACATCTGATTCAGATGGGTTTCACCATGTTCACTGTAGCCCTGGCATTTTGTACAGTTCCTGGCACATGGATGCAGCTAATAAATGTTTATTGGATGAATAAACCTGGGAGTCATTGTGGAGGATGTGCAATTAGGCTGCTTTGAAAAAAAGAGTAGGAATTAAATGGATTTAAAAAAAAAAAAAGAAAGGAAGCACAAGTCAGAAATGAATGAATGAAGGAAACCGCTTAAGGAGGTGGCTGTAGTCATTCATGCCAGAGTAACAGGACTTCAGGGGTGTAGGGCATGGTGACCTTGTGGACGTCGGATGTCTAGAATGTTTACCCCTAAGGAGGTCCGGGGAGGGCTGGCTGGCTGGCTGTGTGGTGTTGAGTCAGGGACTTCCTCTGTGTGCAACTGCAAACCTCAGTCTGCTCATTTGTAAAGTGGGCTTGATGATATTCTCAGGGTTGTGGGAGGAGCGAATAAGATAATGCGTCTAGAACTCAGCTTGTAAATGATAAAGCACTGTACAAATCTAAGTTGTGCTGACCATCATTACCTGATGCTCACAGCTTAGATTAGTGGTCCTCAAAGCGTTGTCCCGGAGCAGCAGCATCCCATCACCTGGGGAGATGTTAGAACTGCAGATTCTTGGCCCCTGCCCAGCCACGTTGAATCCGAAGCTCTGGAAGTGGTGCCCGACGATCGAGGTGATTCACGTGCACGTTCAAGTTTCAGAACCCCTGGCCTAGAGCCATCACTGTCTAGGATCTGGACCTCAAATTATGGGGCCAGAAACAACTCCAGCTGTTCTTCCCAAGGTAAAGACCGAAGAGACTAAAATAGAATTGGGGAGCCAAAGTTCTCTAGCATATGCCTACATTTTATTTAAAATCCACACTTCACTGATGTTGCTTGCTCAAGACAGCAGTTAGATGAGGCAGAGCAGGGCTGAACCCTGTGTCTTCCAGATGTTCAAGCCTCAGTGCTCTGCCTACTGCACCCTCAAGGCTCCACCCCCAACCTCTGGCAGTAGAACTTTTCAGATAAATCATGCAGAAATCATAGGGCACTGGGTCAAGATATCACATGACCCTCCAAAGTTTTAATCACCAAAGTCGAGGAAGAGAGAAAGGTCCACTAAGGTCCACAGTCCACTAAGCTGTGCAATTGGGCACCAAAACCCTCTGCGGGAGATTCATCCCCTCTGGGAGCAGCCTGCTGTTCGGAGAACTAGTGACACAGCAGACAAGGTAGCAGGGTCCTTCACTTGGAAGCTTACTTTCCAGTGCAGAAACCAGACCATAACCTTGGGAACAGCTGAGTAGTGTGGAGGGTGATGGGTGCCATAGAGAAAACAAGATAATGTGATAGGGATGGTCAGGGAAGCCTTCCAAGAGGTGACATGTAAGATGTGGCCTGAGGTAGAAGGAACTTCTTTCAGGCAGAAACCAGCAAGTTCAGAGTTGCTGAGATGAGAGTGAGAAGGGTGTATTCTTCCCACAGAAGGAAGTCAGCAGGGCTGAAGGGTTGTGGGGTTAAGGACAGGATGCAGCTTGAAATGCAGTAAGAGGTGGGCTGTGGCAGGGCATCCAGCTCATCCAAGCCCAGGAACCAGGAGGAGCCAGGATAAGCCTGGTTTGGGGACTAGATAAAGGAGTTAGGATGTTGCTTTTTCCTGCTGTGTGAAGAATGGGTTGTAGGGCAGCTAGCATGGAATCAGGGACACCAGTGAGGGGGGCTGCTTTTATGGAATAAACCAGGCGAGGGAGACCTGGAGTCGGGGCAGCGCCAGGAGCCCCCCAGGCTGACTTGGTTCTGTCTCCACCTCGGAAGGAAAAAGCACCTCTGCAGGAACCTTTAAACCTCCACTGGCCATACAGACACAGAGGTTTCGATTTAGACTTCATCCTTGTGTTTTCAATACTGACTGCACATAGGCAAAATCAATCTTTATCTGATTTTCTGTTTCTCGCCGGATGATGTAGTGATGAGCAGCCTCCAGGTCTGTTACCCCTGAAATGATTACCCAGACAGGCTGGAACCCGATCACCGGCTCAGGATGGAAATCACATTTGCATAACAGGCAACGGAAGGAAGCACCCTGAGAGCCCCAGGCTGTAGCAGGAAACTGGGCTCAGCTCCCTCGTCCATTCTGGACTGAGAATTGGAAACAAAGAAGCCGGTAGCGGTGTGACATAAAGCCATGCGGTTTCAGATCTTACCCATCTTTAATTAGAAAACACCGCAGGAAAGAATATGACTTTCCCTTGCAAATGTAATGGATGTTCATTTCTCCTTCAAAGATAACATGTTTAAAGATGATGTAGGTCCTAGAAAAATGGAATTTTAGCCTTGAAGGGGCTCTAACAGGCACCCAACCTCTGTCCCAGGACAAGCTACTTTTCTTCTGTACCCCAGTGTCATCTAGCTTTGGCTTGAAGCAAGAGCTGTAGTAGTAATAATAATGATTTTTAGAACAGTACTTATTAGACATCTACTGCAAACCATCATACAAGGCCCATTTGATTCATACTTCATCTAATTTGTATAATATGCCTGCAGAGTCCCCATTTTATGGATGTGGAAACTGAGGCTAGGAGGCTTTTCTCAACAGTCATCCGGCTAGGGAAGAATAGGACCAAGATTTAAAGGCTGGTTCATCTAATGGCAGAGCACTGGTCCTTCACAACTGTGCAGTTCCCAGACCCCAGGACAGCTCTGCACCAGAGCTCTTACCAATACACACAAGACTTTTTTCTTAAATCAAGTGGTTTTCCAACAAAAGCATGAGCATTTAACAAATTTTCTGTTCCTCCTGAACTGTTTTCCGTTCACATTTTCCAGACTCTGATATAATTCCAATTCTCCCTAGGCTGGCTTTGCTGAGTGCTATTTTTAGAATTTGGACTACGAATGGATTGTTCTGGTTCTACTGCTTATTGTTGAATCACCTTTTTTTCCTCCCTAAGGAACCTAGACGGTGTAAGGCATGACAACATGGATATATGTGATGCTTAGTACTTGGTTTCTCATTTACTCCTGCGTGGTGGCTCCTGATGTCCATGTACCAACAGGGAGACCAAGACCTTGGTTTTCCAAGAATTAGGGTGTGGTGCCAGGACCTCGGAGCAGGGCTCCCGACCATGGGTGGGGCACATGCTTGCTAAACACGTGGGCGTAACATGCCCCTCATCGCTGATCATGTGCTAAGAAAGGAGGGTGGGGACCACCTTCCTGGCTTGAGCAATGGTAAATAGCGCATAATTTAAAAGCTTTTGTCAATCCTCAGGTAATAGACATTTGTTATAGAAAAGTCAGAAGACTATTAAGAAAAAGGTAGAGATGTGGAAAGGAATATCTATAATTTTACCCTCTAATTTGTTGTACTTTCTTTCAAACTGTTTCTGATAATATATACACAGGTATAGGTTTGTACATGTAAATATATTTCCATGAGACTCTACATACTGGTTTATAACATGCTTCCTTTCCTTTACACGTGGTGGACATTTTTCCAAGTCAATGATTTAAAATATTTTTAATGGCTGCCTGGAATTCCATTTACAGCCATATCATAATTTGTTTAATCAATTCCTTTTTGTTGGGCATTTGATTTTCTCATTAGCATAAATTCGTAGAGCTGGAATTCCTTGGACAAAGTGTCCAAAGGACTTTTGTCGTAGTTATGAAATTACCTTCTAGATGAGCATACCTGGAACCCCACGCTTCCACCAGCCCTGATCTAATCCTTGCCAACCTTACAGATGTTTAAAAAGGGTACCGAGTTTTAAGAGTGTGATTAAATATTTTTAAAATATTTATTAGTTATTTTTCATCTTAGTGGCATGTGTATTTATATCTTTAATTTTTCTTTTTGGTGTTAGCTGCAAGTGGGGCTGGGAGATGGGGACTTGAGAGCCTCCTGGTTGGCCTAGGCCAGTGATTTTGGAAATTTCTGATGGAGACCCATAACAGGTAATAAAGCTGACCCTTGAACAACAGGAGAGTTAGGGGTGCCGACCTCCTTGTGGTCGAAGATCCAAAATCGGTGTATAACTTTAGAGTGGGCCCTCCCAATCCATGCTTCCGCATCCTCAGATTCAGCCGACCGTGGATTGTGTAGTCGTGTAGTAGTATTTATTGAAAAAACTCCACGTATAAGGGGACTCAGTTCAAACCCATGTTGTTCAAGGGTCAACTATACATGGCACGTTGAAACCAGTGTACACACACACATATATAACTGAAAAGTAGACTTTCACCGAACAATACTTACCTTCACTCTGATTTATTCAAAAATTTTCAGTTTATCATTTTAAATGCTGGTCACACTGTACTAAACTGATTTCATAATCTTGTGATGGATTGTGTCCATAGTTTGAAAAACACCGGCTTACACTGAGCATAATCAACTACCTGGAACATACTGGCTCCGAACAAAATCAGGGTTTCATTAGCACAGGATAAAAGGGAGGGAGACATCAGGTAGACGTGTAACAGAGCCGACATCAGACCTTGAAGGATGGGCCGGCGAGAACACGTGAACCCTGGCAGAGCGGCCGTGTGAGTGAACAAGCACGTGTCCAGCACCAGGCGGGCTGGGCTCTGGGATGGAGGGGATGAGATTGTCTGGGAAAGTTGTTTGAGCCCCGCCTGACCCGGAGGGCCTTGACTGCCAGGCTGCAGGAGAGCCCCTTCAGGGAGTGTCTTAGCCAGTCACGCTGCTGTAACAAATTACCAAAGACGGGGGGGTGGCTTAAACAACAAACCTTTCTCAGTTCTGGAGGCTGCAAGTCCAAGGTCAGGATGCTGGCAGATCTGGTCTGATGAGGAGCCTCTTCCTGGCTTGCAGACGGCTGTCTTCTCTTTGTAGCCTCACCTGGCAGAAGGCAGAGAGAGAAAGCTCTCTCCTGTTTCTCCTGTCTCCCGTCTCTTCTTATAAGGACACCATGATGGTTAATTTTATGTATCAAGTTGACTAAAGGATGCCCAGATAGCCGGTAAAACATTATTTCTTGGTGTGTCTGTGAGGGCGTTTCCAGAAGAGGCTAATGTTTGATTCAGAAGAATAAAGAGATCCGCCTTCACCAATATGGGCAGCGCCATCTAATCTGTTGAGGGCCCGAATGGAACAAAAAGGTGAAAGGAGGGTGAATTCTCTGTCTCCTCCAGCTGGGATGTCCATGTTCTCCTACCCTCGGACATCAGAGCTCCTTGTTCTGAGGCCGTTGGACTGAGGGGCTTAAAACCAGCAGCCCCGGGCTTCCCTGGTGGCGCAGTGGTTGAGAGTCCGCCTGCCGATGCAGGGGACACGAGTTCGTGCCCCGGTCTGGGAAGATCCCACATGCCGCGTAGCGGCTGGGCCCGTGAGCCATGGCTGCTGAGCCTGCGCGTCCGGAGCCTGTGCTCCGCAATGGGAGGGGCCACAGCAGTGAGAGGCCCGCGTACCGCAAAAAAAAAAAAAAAAACCAGCAGCCTCCCCAGTTCTCAGGCCTTCAGCCTCGGACTGAATTATACCCTCAAGCTGTCCTGATTCTCCAGCCTGTAGACAGCAGACTGTGGACAACTTCTTGGCCTCCGTAACCTTATGAACCAATTCCCAGAATAAATCTCCTCTTGTATATAACTATACATATCCTATTGGTTTTATTCTCTGGAGAACCCTGACTAACAAGGCACTAATCCCATCCTGAGGGCTCCAGCTTCATGACCTAATCACCTCCCAAAGACCCCGCTTCCTAATACCATCACACTGGGGGTTAGGGTTTCGACAGATGAATTTTGGGGGGACACACACATTCAGACCATAATGGAGAGAGTTATCCCTGGGCAGGAGTTCTCAGATCTCCAGTGGCCTTTCTTCAGGGTTCACTTTAGGATAGCAGGATCACCCTCCTCCAGGCTATTCACCAAGCCCAGTGCTGTTTCTTCACGTGTGTTCAGATTGCAACGACTTCTCTGCACTCTTTTCCTCATGTAGGATAAGCTTTCCTAGTGTCTTTTCAAGCACGCATCGTAACAAATCCTCCCCCAGAGTTCCATTTAAACTCTTCATTGGATGTTTCTCCAATGGCTAAGGACAGCTATGCAATGCAGATCAGGAGTTACATTCGATGGGGCCCACGTCACCTTGAGTCACCATGTATATAGAGCATCCAATGAACTGGGCCCTGTCTCTGGGACACTGCACTCAGCATCCTCTCATTCCCCTCCATCGCTGTTGCCCCAGAAGACTGGGGACACGGCAATTGATCCCCATGCTGTCTAGGCCAGGCACAAAATTCCCCCCAAAAGGAGGGTTTTGCTCAGTTCCTTAGTGTCCAAAAATAAAGCATCTGCGTTTTTACCAGTGGATCATTTCAATGCCATTGGAGGAGTGCTTCACCAAATCTTTGATCACACCATGTCCTGCACCCTGACTCCTGTCAGTTTGGAGGCTCTTTGTCATAAAGTTGATGGTCAGTGATGATGGAGAGAAAATACATCCTCTGTGACTGGATTATGCTTGTAAGGGAGAGAGATCATCTAACAGGTTATCGTGGACATTGCAAAAGTATGTACTCCCTGTACATGTACAAAGGAATATTACTTAAAGGGAATCTCAATTCATTATCTTCCATTCAGTCATTCATTCAGTCAACAAACCAAGTGAGAAGAAGAATCCCAAAGCATCACTTTTACTGTACTGCGTTGCTTATAAGAAATAGCCTTCTGGAACTCACTGTGGTATTTACTGGAATGCTACTGGACTCTGTATGTTTCTACTTGCTACTTCGAATCCTTGTTGTTAAATGGTGGTCAGTAAAGAATTAATGAACAAAGAAAAATCTCCATTCTCTGGTGAACTTGGGCCCCTGGACTGAGAGATGAGAGAAGAGTTCTGATGTGATGATGAAGAAACCTTGCATTTGTGCAGGACCTAATACTTTCTGGACTGTTCTCATTATCTTTAATAGATGAAATAGGTTTGACTCTACTCATTTTTCAGAGTAGGAACGCAAGACCTGGGAAGGTTAGATAGCCTGCCCTATAGGTGACACATCTGGCTAGTGATGGAGGTATGACTCATCCAGATGCAGCCCTGTGACTCGCAGCTCCGGGTTTACCCCACCCCACCCCCTGAGCAGGGCACCCTACTGCCACTGCAAATTAAATTCCTACGATTTCCTAATTAAAATGGTATTAGTTAGCTCTGCCATTTTAACACAGATGACTGATATGGATGCCGTCTTTACTTAGCAAAAGTCCTTTTACTTAAAACTACGTAGCTAAGCCACAAGATTAACCCCCCTAGCAAGCCGCTGACTGGGTTTGAAAAGCCAAAGCTATAACTCAGTGCAGGCACAGTATCCTACCCAGGAATTAGAATCTCTCTGTGTGTTCCTGAACTTGGTCTAGACTCACAAGGGCAGCCTCCCAACCCCTGAGTTTCATCCTACAGTGGGCCATTTTCCCTTTTCGCTGTTTTGATCAAATGACAAAAAAAAGTTTTTTCTTTTTTGGTGTACACGGACCTCTCATTGTTGTGGCCTCTCCCGTTGTGGAGCACAGGCTCCGGATGCACAGGCTCAGCGGCCATGGCTCATGGGCCCAGCCGCTCCGCGGCATGTGGGATCTTCCCGGACCGGGACACGAACCCGTGTCCCCTGCATCGCCAGGCGGATTCTCAACCACTGCGCCACCAGGGAAGCCCAGGAAGTTTTATTTTCAAAAAGCCATTTACAGCTCACCAAGAGCCCACATACCATGATTTCATTGGATGTTCAGGGCAATCCCGTGAGGTGAAAACACATAACAGTAGTTTGTGTTGATGCGGTGCTCCTCCCGTCGTCTGGACTCCGCTCACGTACGGTGCGCGCTTTAGGTCATTCATTCTGCATGTACTTTTTCTGAGCTGGGTACTCTCCCAATCTGCTCCTTTTTATAGATAAGACTCTGACTTAAGATAAAAGCGGCAAGTTCAAAGGAACACAGGAAGTGGCGGAGGCAGGATTCAAACCCAAGGTGTCTGGCTTCAGACCCTACTGAACCACCACGCTGTTCTCTCCATCTGCAGCCTTTCTGCTGCCCTGGGGCCATGTTTGCCACTTTGATCATGGTCCTGTCCAGAGAGCAGGTGGGGCTGGCAGACAGCAGAGCATCATAGAATCGTCCTCTCCTTTCGGCCCCTCCAGAAGGCACGGACACCAGCTGGCTCAACCCAGGAAGCCAAGAGACACAGAGAAAGAAACTCACTTCTGTTGCTGGCCTGCTCTATGCCAGCAAGAGGGCTGGGTTCTGTCACACACTGTTTGAGTCCTCACTGCAAGGAGAGAGTCTTTTTTTTTTTTTTTTTTTAATGCTTTTATTTATTTTTTTAAATTGAAGAATAGTTGATTTACAATGTTGTCTTAATTTCTGCTGTACAGCAAAATGATTCACTTATACATATATATTTTTAATATTCTTTCCCATTGTGGTTTAATCACAGGATGTTGAATATAGTTCCCCGTGCTCTACAGTAGGACCTTGTTGTTTATCCATTCTATATGTAATAGTTTGCATCTGCTAACCCTAACCTCCCACTCCAGCCCTCCCCCTCCCCCCCTTGGCAACCACCAGTCTGTTCTCTATGTCTGAGTCTGTTTCTGTTCTGTAGATAAGTTCATTTGAGTCATATTTTAGATTCCACATATAAGTGATATCATATGGCATTTGTCTTTCTCTGACTTACTTCACTTAGTATGATCATCTCTGGTTCAGTCTGTGTTGCTGCAAATGGCATTATTTCATTCTTTTTTATGGCTAATATTCCATAAGGAGGACAGTCTTCTCTCAGGTTTATAACTGAGGAGCCTGAGGTCCAGGAAGGCCAAGTGAACCCCCTAAGATCACACAACAGTTGGTGGAGATGAGAATTGAACCCAGTTTGCTGACAAACAACACCACGCCCTTGGGGCCAACGGTAAAGCGACGTCATCATCCCCATCCAGGATCAGAGAAACAATCCCGGGGCGCTGGTGCCAATCATGAAACACAAGACGGTAGGGAGCCTGCTGCGTGCTGACTTGATTCTCAATAAAAACCAGGCTCAAGCAGGACTCAGAACCCCTCACCAAAAACCTCAGTAACTTTCGTCTCTCAAGGATAAGGAGCCAAGATGCATCACAGCCCGGATATGCTTTCTTTACGGGAGACCAGATGTGGTGGTTTCCAAGAAAAACCAGCGCTCCTGCGGAGAGACTGGACCCACTCAGGACCCATCTATGAGACCTGGGCATCCAGCAAAGCTAGACTACAAAACACACGAAGGAGGGTGGCATTAACAGAAGGGAGACTGGGGAAAGCTGGGGGTCCAGGGGAGACCCTTCCTCCAGACGCAGTCCCGCAGGGTTGAGGAAACAAAGGCGGCAGATTCGAGCCCCACCGCCGCCCTCAGACAGCCCCGCCCTGGGCCCGCGACCCGTCTGCGTTCAGAGGAACCCCCTGTAAGCCTGGTCCTCGGGAAGGGGTGGCCGCCGCCGCCACCAGTGCCTGCGGGGGTGGGTGGAGGAGAGACCCCGGGAGCCCCGTCCACCCCAGCGGAGAACCGAACCCCTCAGGGCGCCGGGGATGGGGCGGGAAGGGCAGGGCTCCGTGGGCTCCGAGAATTGACCCCCAAGGATCAAGTCTGGGAAGCCCTGGCGTGGGCTACACTCTTCATTCTGTAGCAAGAAGTTGTTTTTTTTTTTAATTTTTTTAACATCTTTATTGGAGTATAATTGCTTTACAGTGGTGTGTTAGTTTCTGCTTTATAACAAAGTGAATCAGTTATACATATACATATGTCCCCATGTCCCTTCCCTCTTGCGTCTCCCTCCCTCCCACCCTCCCTATCCCACCCCTCTAGGTGGTCACAAAGCACCGAGCTGATCTCCCTGTGGCTATGCGGCTGCTTCCCACTAGCTATCTATTTTACGTTTGGTAGTGTATATCTGTCCATGCCATTCTCTCACTTTGTCACAGCTTACCCTTCCCCCTCCCCATATCCTCAAGTCCATTCTCTAGTAAGTTTGTGTCTTTATTCCCATCTTACCCCTAGGTTCTTCATGACCTTTTTTTTTTTTTCTTAGATTCCATATATATGTGTTAGCATATGGTATTTGTTTTTTCTCTTTCTGACTTACTTCACTCTATATGACAGACTCTAGGTCCATCCACCTCACTACAAATATCTCAATTTCGTTTCTTTTTATGGCCGAGTAATATTCCATTGTATATATGTGCCACATCTTCTTTATCCATTCATCTGTCGATGGACACTTAGGTTGCTTCCATGTCCTGGCTATCGTAAATAGAGCTGCAATGAATATTTTGGTACATGACTCTTTTTGAATTATGGTTTTCTCAGGGTATATGCCCAGTAGTGGGATTGCTGGGTCATATGGTAGTTCTATTTGTAGTTTTTTAAGGATCCTCCATACTGTTCTCCATAGTGTCTGTATCAATTTACATTCCCACCAACAGTGCAAGATCATCAAACAATCTAGAAACAATAAATGTTGGATAGGGTGTGGAGAAAAGGGAACACTCTAGCAGGAAGTTTTAAACTCCTCTGCTGAGCTCAGGGTTCCCCGAGGTACTTTAAAGGCTGCTGCGGGAGGGGCGGAAGGTGCAGGGGTGCAGGGGGCCCAGGAACAGCGGAGTCCAGGTACCAGGACCCGGGGGGCGCACAAGGGGGAGGGGTGGTCCAGAGCACGGAGAGGGGAGGGGACAGAACGGGAGAGGGGAGAAGCAAGGGATGAGGGGGAGCAGGGGAGGGGTATTGGGGTCCGCAGCACAGGAGTGTGGGCGCAGGGTGTGGGGTCACAGGGAGTCCAGATTCCAGAGGGTCTGGGGCACCGCGGGGGTCAGCACACACGTTCTCCTTTCCCACCTCCACAGGCTACATGTTGTAGGATTCCATTTATAGGAAATGGGCAAATCCATAGAGACAGAAAATATATTATTGGATCCCAGGGCTGGCGGGAAGGGAAATGGGGATTGACTGCTTAATGGGTATGGAGTGTCATTTTCTGAGGTGATGAAAACATTCTGAAATTAAGTAGTAGTGATTGTTGTACAACCTTGTGAATATAATAGAAGCCATTAAATTTTATACTTTTAAGTGATGAATTTCATGGTATGTGAATTATATCTTAAAATTTTTCATCAATTAGCAAAAGTATGGAGGAATTTGCTGTAATTTTTGCTGTCTTATGGACCAAATGTCAGCTCCAAATTGCACTTTTGATACCGGCCTTCTACATCTGATGTGTATTCTGACTTTTCCAGGCAGAAAGCAAAGAATATGGATATTTATTCTGGATTTGATTGGAGAGAAAATAAGAGCAGAGACTGGTTTTAAACCATTTCAGGAGCTGGCTCCCTGACTAGCTATTGTCAGCTTGCTCATTGTGGAACTTCATGTACTCGTGTCTAGAGGAGTTGGTAAGGGAACACTTTTAAAGTTTAAAAATACGGGCTTCCCTGGTGGCACAGTGGTTGAGAGTCTGCCTGCCGATGCAGGGGACATGGGTTCGTGCCCCGGTCCGGGAAGATCCAACATGCCGCGGAGCGGCTGGGCCCGTGAGCCATGGCCGCTGAGCCTGTGCGTCCAGAGCCTGTGCTCCACAACGGGAGAGGCCACAACGGTGAGAGGCCCGTGTACCGAAAAATAAATAAATAAATAAAATAAAAGTCTAAAAATAAAAGTCAATAAGAAAAATAATGGAAATTGTCAAGTTACAATGCAAAAGCATGAAGTGTGAAAATACTTGAAAATTATATGACAACAAGGCTATTGCTAAACAAATAATAAGGAAAAAAGCCCAATGGAAGAGAAAAAAGCAGGCACAAAGTTGATTCTTGAGAAAATAAATGAATACAGCCAATAAACATAAAAATATACAATCTCTCAAGTAACTTAAAAGTTACAAATTGAAAATGAGAAGAAGATCTAAATAGACATTTCTCCAAAGAAGACATACAGATGGCCAACAGGAATGTGAAAAAAACATTCAACATCACTAATTTTTAGAGAAATGCAGATCAAAACTACAATGAGGTATCACCTCACACTGGTCAGAATGACCATCATCAAAAAGTCTACAAACAATAAATGATGAAGAGGGTGTGGGGAAAAAGGAACCCTTCTATATCTTGGTTGGTAAGTAAACTGGTACAGCCACTATGGAGAACAGTACAGAAGTTCCTTAAAAAACTAAAAATAGGGCTTCCCTGATGGCGCAGTGGTTGAGAGTCCTCCTGCCGATGCAGGGGACACGGGTTCATGCCCTAGTCCAGGAAGATCCCACGTGCTGCGGAGCGGCTGGGCCCGTGAGCCATGGCCACTGAGCCTGCGCGGCCAGAGCCTGTGCTCTGCAACGGGAGAGGCCATAACAGTGAGAGGCCTGCATACCACAAAAAAAAAAAAAAAAAAAAAAAAAAAAAACTAAAAATAGAGTTACCATATGATCCAGCATTCCCACTCCTGGGCATATACCTGGAGATAACTATAATTTGAAGAGATACATGCACCCTGGTGTTCATTGCAGCACTATGTACAATAGCCAAGACATAGAAGCAACCTAAATGTCCATCAACAGATGAATGGATAAAGAAGATGTAGTATATTTATACAATGGAATATTACGCAGCCATAAAAAAGAATGAAATAATACCATTTGCAACAACATGGATGAACCTAGGGATTATCATAATGATTGAAGTAAGCCAGACAAAGACAAATATCATATGATATCTCGTATATGTGGAATCTTAAAAAAAAAGAGATACAAATGAACTTATTTACAAAACAGGAATAGACCCATAGACATAGAAAACAAACTTATGGTTACCCAAGTGGAAAGAGTTGGGCAGGGATAAACTAGGAGTTTGGGATTGACATATACACACTACTATATATAAAATAGATAACCAGGGCTTCCCTGGTGGCGCAGTGGTTGAGAGTCCGCCTGCCGATGCAGGGGACACGGGTTCATGCCCCAGTCAGGGAAGATCCCATATGCCACGGAGCGGCTGGGCCCGTGAGCCATGGCCGCTGAGCCTGCGCGTCCGGAGCCTGTGCTCCGCAACGGGAGAGGCCACAACAGTGAGAGGCCCGCATACTGCAAAAAAAAAAAAAAAAAAAAAAAAAAAATAGATAACCAGCAGGAACCTACTGTATAGCACAGGGAACTCTACTCAATATTTTGTAATAACCTAGAAGAGAAAAGAATCTGAAATATGTATATATATATTTATATATATATACATATATATAACTGAATCACTTTACTGTACACCTGAAACTAACACATTGTAAATCAACTGTACTTCAATTAAAAAAGAAAAAGAACACTAAAGAAAACATGTCTACATCCTCAGAGATGACAACTCTGCCCCTTAAAAAAAATTACAAATTGAAACAGTAACAGGAAATCATTTTTTGACTATCAAATTAGCACAAAGGTTACATAGAACTATAAAACCAGTGTTGGTGAGAGTCATTAGTACCTTTCTGCATTTTTGGTGGGGACTATAAATTATTGTGAATTTTCTGGAAGACTATTTGACAAAAGGTATCAAAAGAATGAAAAGTTACAGAAACTGACTCCGTGTGTTTAGGAGTCAGAAACAATTAATAGCTCAAAGTTCTAGAATCAGGTGAACCTAAGTGTGATTGCAGCCTTCGTCATTTACTAGCTGTTTTACCTTGGGCAAGTCATTTAATATTTCCGAACCTCAGTCACTTCATCTGTAAAATGGGATCAATTATAGTACCTGCTTCCTAAGTTTCTCTGAGCGTTTGTTAATCGAGACAAATTGTACAGCGTTTGATCATTAACTGGCCCTTATAAGCACTCAACAAATATTCACTATTTATTACCATTAAGAATTTATTCCAAGAGCATGTGATGTTTACCACTGTGTTCTTTATACTAACACAAAAAGATGTCTAAAAATGTGGAATGTTTAAATAAATTATAGCTCATCTACATAATGGATTTCCATGCAGATATTTTAAAGTGTAATAAAACCTTTATTGACATAGAAAAATGTTTACATTATATTGCTAAGTGAAGAAAAACAGGCTAAAATACTATAACGTGAAACTATATAAAAAAGTCTTTACAAAGACTCCAAGCACACGATTAAAATGTTCGAGTTATCTTGTGTGTATGTGATCAGACTCTTAAGTGATTTTTAAAATTTTAAGTGATTTAAAAAAAAATAGGCCTTATTTTTTAAGACCAATTTTAGGTTCACATCAAGACTGAGTAGAAAAGTACAGAGTGTTCCCATATGCACCCTGGTCTCTGACATTCACCACCTCCCCTCCCACCATCAACATCCCCCAGGGAGTGGTGGTACATTTGTTACAATGGATAATCCCATGTGGAAACATCATGATCACCCAAAGTCCATAGTTTACAGGAGGGTTGACTCTTGGTGTTGTACCTTCTATGGGTTTTGACAAATATGTAATGATATGTATCTACTGTTATGGTATCATGCAGAATAGTTTCACTGCCCTAAAAATCCTCTATGCTCTACTTATTCATCCTTCCCTCCGTTCCCCCAACCCCTGGCAACCACTGATCTTTTTCCTGTCTGCATAATTTAGCCTTTTCCAGAAAATCAGATTACTGGACTCAGACAGTATGTAGCCTTCTCAGATTGCATTCTTGCACTTAGTAGTATGCATTTCAGTTTCCTTCATGTCTTTCCATGGCTTGATAGCTCACTTCTTTTGAGCACTGAATAATATTCCATTGTCTGGAGGTACTGCAGTATCCATTCACTTACTAAAGGACATCTTGGTTGATTCCATGTTTTGGCAATTATGAACAACGCTGCTATAAACATCCGTATGCAGGTCTTCGTGTGGACGTAAGTTTTCATAACTACCAATTTTTATAACAGCTTCATTGAGATTTAATTCATATACCATAAAATCCACCCATTTAAGGAGTATAATTCAGTGATTTCTAGTATATTCATAGAGTTGTGCAACCATTACCACCATCAATTTTAGAACATTTTTGTAATCACAAAAGAAACCTCGTACCCATTAGTAGTCACTCCCCATCTCATCCACCCCAGGCTTCAGCAACCACTAATATACTTTCTGTCTATAATTTGCCTTTTCTGCACATTCCTTACAATATGTGGTCTTTTGTGAGTTATTTCACTTAGCCTAATATTTTCAAGGTTCATCCATGTTGTAGCCTGTATCAGTACTTCATTCCCTTTTTTTAATAACATCTTTATTGGAATATAATTGCTTTACAATGCTGTGTTAGTTTCTGCTCTATAACAAAGGGAATCAGCTATACGTATACATATGTCCCCATATCTCCTCCCTCTTGCATCTCCCTCCCACCCTCCCTATCCCACCCCTCTAGGTGGTCACAAAGCACCAAGCTGATCTCCCTGTACAATGCAGCTGCTTCCCACTAGCTACCTGTTTTACATTTGATAGTGTATATATGTCCATGCCACTCTCTCACTTCGTCCCAGCTTCCCCTTCCGCCTCCCTGACTTCATTCCTTTTTATTGCTGAATTATATTCATTGTATGGATAGACCACATTTTCTTTATCTCTTCATCAGTTGATGGACATTTGGGTTGATTCCACTTTTTGGCTATTACGAATAATTCTGCCATAAACATTTATGGGCAAGCTCTTATGTGGACATATGTTTTCATGTCTCTTGTGTATATCCCTACGAGTGGAATTGCTGGGTCATGGGATCACTCTGTTTAACATTTTGAGGAACTGCCAGACTGTTCTGCAGAGCAGCTGTGCTAAATGCCAGCTGTGTCTGGGGACTCAAATCGCTCCACATCCTTACAACACCTGCTGTCATCCTTTGCAGTATAGCCATCCTTGTCAGTGTGGTGATTTATTTTTATACAGTGTACACGTCTCTGTCTTACACTGAGTGTCTATTACTTTTGTAATTGTGAGGGACGTGTTATTAATACAACCCATAAGGGACTTCCCTGGGGGTGCAGTGGTTAAGAATCCGCCTGCCAATGCAGGGGACACGGGTTTGATCCCTGGTCCAGGAAGATCCCACATGCCTCAGAGCAACTAACCCTGCATGCCGCAACTACTGAAGCCCGCGCACCTAGAGCCCGTGCTCCACAGGAGAAGCCACCGCAGTGAGAAGCCGGCGCACTGCAACGTAGAGTAGCCCCTGCTCGCCACAACTAGAGAAAGCCCATGTGCAACAAGGAAGACCAATGCAGCCAAAATAAATTTTAAAATAAATTAAAAAGATCTGTTTCATTTTAAAAAAATGCAACCCATAAAAGTTGTGAGTGAAAGTGCAGAGAAATGCAATTTCAGTCAGGGAAACTGGGTGGGACCAGCCAGGTTGAAAGAGACAACATTGGCCTGTGTTGACTTGGGGGGGGGCTTTGTGGTCTGCCCCCCATGCTGTCCCTGAGGCCCCACCCACTGAACGGTTCCCTCGCTTTGTTTCCTCAACTCCAGGAAATGGATTCAGAGGTTGGCCCTCCTTGGCTGGATTTAGGGTTTGCCTCTTCATCACCCTGCTTTGGGGCTCACCTCACTCTGCTGCTTACCTGGTGGGCAGCAGAAAACATTACACGTATGGAAAAGCTCTTGGGATATTTCAGGAAGGTGCTGGAAACAATGTTTGCTAGGTCCTCTCATAGGCAACTTTACCCCCAACAATGCTCAAGCCCTCATGGAAAGATGAGGTTCAGAGCTACTCCTTTATCCCCAATACACCGCGGTTCAATTTAACTTGGTGCACCTAAGGGCTGACAAGTACGCACATGCGATCAGACCTGTGTCCCTGGGAGTACTGTATTAATGGATAATCAAATGACACGGACATTTTCCCTTTTTAAGTTCAAGCCTTATGATCATTGTCTGTGCTGCCCAAGTTACAGAATTCAAAACAATAATAAGAATGACAGGGACTTCCCTAGTGGAGCAGTGGTTGAGAGTCCGCCTGCCGATGCAGGGGACACGGGTTCGTGCCCCGGTCCGGGAAGATCCCACGTGCCGCGGAGCGGCTGGGCCCGTGATCCATGGCCGCTGAGCCTGCGCGTCCAGAGCCTGTGCTCCGCAACGGGAGAGGCCACAACGCGTACAGCCAAAAAAAGAAAAAATAACGACAGCAGTCACTATGAAGACTTGATGCCTTTAGCTCTGCTAGCAGTTTATATACATGACTTTATCCTCTCACACTCAGTAGCTTCCTCGTGGCCTGTTTCCTCACCTTCCAGAAGGTTGCAGAAACCATTCCACATCCTACTGGTCAATACTACAGTAGTAAAGAAATCATTCTTGTATTAATCGAGTCTTTTTATTCTGTATTTTTGATGCTTTGACATCTTGGGGCTTTGCTGACCCTGGAGGGACTGTCCCTTCCAGGGTAGCTAATTCCTAGAGACGGCCAATGGCTGGTCTGTACACGTGTGTTTCCTATGCAAACCGGCCAATAACCCAGAGCCCATACCCCCAGCCACGTCCTCTAAGGCTCTCACCATCTGAGCCGCTGTTCACCTGCCCTAATCACCCCAAGGCCAGGTACCAGGCAACTAAAGACAGCACCCATGCCCCACAGTCTGCTGAGATTATTTACAGCAGCCAATCCCAAGCCTGCCTCCCCTGCAGCAAGTTCCTTCCCCTGGAAGTGATGAAAAAGGCTCTTTCTTGTTCATGTTTTCCCCTTGCTTCCACTGACCCCAGCAGACCATGGTGCTTCCCCATGTGGCCCTACATAGCATGCTATGCCTCCTGTTTCTAGGGATCTGTGAGGATAACACACTTCTTCCTCGACAACAGTCACTGACATGTCAGTATCTTATCACACCGATGAAAACAAACCCTATCTACTCTTTAAATACTCCTGGAGGCCGAGTCTAGAGCCTCCCTACTCCCTTCGGCCTTCAGATGACTTTGTAAGCACCTAATTCCCTGTACTAATTCTCTGTTTGCCTAGAAACTACTAGAGGCTTTTATTTCCTGCAGTTGACCCTGATGATAAAGCCACTTAGCCAGCTGCACAGATGGCCAGAGCAAAGACCCACGCTGTCTGCCTCGAGCACCCATGCCCTCAACCAGGAAACCCTGCTCTATTTACTCTGGCATTTATATCACCATCTCCAGTCTCAAAGGTTTTCCCCTCTCGGAAAGCACTCCTTCAACTACAGAATATTGCCCTGGCCACTAGGTGACTGTCGTTGGCCAGCCTCCAGGTAAAGCTGCTGCCTGAGTACATGTTTTACAATTCCTTGAAGTCTGGATCGTTTCCCTGCAGTGACCTGGGCTCCAGGTTAGGTTTCAGTCCCTGGAGAAGACTTCTGTGAAGCTGAATTGAGGGTTCTTTCCATTTTGGAAAAGCACAAAGGAAGGCAAGGATTCTGAGATAACCTCCTGCCACCACCCTCGTCTTTAGAGAGGCACTCTGACTTCTGCTGAGGCTTAGGGGGAAGTTTCGTATCAGAGCCCATCAGATATTTCTACCTGCATGTTTCCTTTGAATTCTTTCCCAGTCTTGGCTCTTGGAGGCAATTTCTCACATTATATAGGGGGATCCCGTACCCCATTCTGGTCATTTTCAGATAGTATAAAGATTCCAGTCTAGGGCTTCCCTGGTGGCGCAGTGGTTAAGAATCCACCTGCCAATGCAGGGGACATGGGTTTGATCCCTGGTCCGGGAAGATCCCACATGCCACAGAGCAACTAAGCCCGTGCACCACAACTACTGAGTCGGTGCTCTAAAGCCCACGAACCACAACTACTGAGCCCGCGCACCTAGAGCCCGTGCTCTGCAACAAGCGAAGCCACCACAATGAGAAGCCTGTGCACCACAACGAAGAGTAGTCCCCGCTCACCGCAACTAGAGAAAGCCTGGGCGCAGCAGTGAAGACCCAATGCAGCCAAAAATAAATAAATTGATTTTTTTAAAAAAGGATTCCAGTCTAATCTAAGGCAGACCTTTTTTTCCTTTTTCTTTTTTTTTTGTCTCACATTCCATTTGAAGCAGTACCCTTCCCCCAGTTCAGGCAGAACAACAGCAGGAATGAGGGCATTGTGTGTCCTTCGGCTCATATTTTTCCTCCCCTCTCCCCCATAGGCTTTGCCGTGTCTGGCTCCTCCAGAGCTGTAGGAGAAGGGTGATCAAAGGGAGAGGAGATGTGAAGGCAAGGCAGTTCTGTTGAATTCCTGTTGGAATATCTGGCTACTGGTACCTGCTATGTGGTGGATGCTCAAAGGTTGGTCCCCTTGTTAATTTCCTAGGGCTGCCATAACAAAGAGCCACAATATGGGGCACTTCAATCAACAGAGATCTATTCTCTCACAATCTGGAGGCCAAAAGTCCAAAATCATGGTTTTGGCAGAGCCACACTCCCTCTGAAGTCTCCAGGGGAGGATCCTCACTTGCTTCTTCCAGCTCCTGTTGGCTCTAAGTGTTCCTTGGCTGTGGCTGCATCACTCCAGTCTCTGCCTCTGTCTTCACACGGCCTTCTCCTCTCTGTGCCTGTGCCCAGTTTTCCCTCTTCTTGTAAGGACCCCAGTCACAGTGGATTAAGAGCCCCTCCTACTCCGGTGTGCCCTCATCTTCACCAATGACATTAGTCACAACCCCATTCGCAAATAAGGTCACATTCACAGGTATTGGGCGTCAGGACGTCAACATATTTGGTGGGTGGGGATGAACAACTCACGCATAATGGCCCTCTTTCTCCTCTCACTTTCATGGGGTGTTTTGTGGGCTCTTCAGGGATATCCCCTTCCCCTGATACCCGCCCCTGTCACCACCTGGGGCTCTTGGCGCGGGAGGTGCGCTCTCTGTCTGACCTCTCACAGCTTCTACCTGTCACATCTCTGGCCCTAGGGTTCACCCTGGAGGTCCCCTTGCCAGCAAGCAGCCTCTTGGGCAGAATTTTTTCCAGGAAGTCTCTAGTCTGGTTCCTTCCTTGGGTCCCCTTGGCCTGTCCAGCCCCTGGGGATGCAGATTGCTCCCCTTGCTGTTACGCCTCGCTGTGCATCCAGGCCAGCTCCGGGAAAGGTGTGCCACTTGCCTGGGGCCCCTGAAATTCAAAAGCCAAGTCTCCATGCCATGGTGTCACCACACTCTGCTCTGGTCTCAAGGTGCCCGGGCCTGCACTTCAGCAGCTCAGGACACATTCAGGAGGCAGAGTTTGGAGTGATGCAGCCACCAGCCAAGGAATGCCTGGAGCCACCAGAAGCTGGAAGAGGTAAGGAAGGATTCACCCCTAGATCCTTCGGAGGGAACACTGCCCTGCCAACACCTTGACTTTGGACTTCTTGCTTCCAGAACTGTACAAGAATAACTTCCTGTTATTTCAGGTCACCAAATTTGTGGTTATTTGTTATGGTAGCCCTGGGAAACTAATAGAGGAGACATCTGGTATGCCTACTGAGTGAAGGAATGAATGAATGAATGCCATCCATGGCAGCACTGTTCAGCCCCTCTCTATGGGATCCTGGCGAGCCCATTGCATCAAGACATCCCCCCAAAGAAGGAGCAGGTATCAGGACCCCTGAGCGTAAGTCCCAGCTCTGCTGCTGTCAGTTCCACTCCTGGCCTCAGTCTTCCCAGTTGGAGATGGTCCCTGGGGTCTCCACGTTCCAACAGGAGTGTGCAGAGACCACGAAGACTCTCTCCAAGCAGCTCCCTCCAGGCAGGCCTGCAGGCGTCGGATCTGAGGCCTCAGCTGGCCGAAGGCCCTCAGGAGTCCCCCCTGGAGCAGGGCATAGGCTGCATGCCCAGCAGTGGCAGCTGCTGTGTGTCTGTGTCTGCCCGCCCCCGGGGCCTTGGGTTCCCTTAGTGATCATCTCTCTCCCAGTCTCCCCGCAGTAGATGGGACCAGCTGGCGGTAGGGCTGGGGGCAGACCGTCCCCTGACTGGGAAACAACATCACAAAGGACTTAACCTCTCCATCAGGGTGGAGAACCAGTGGTTTAGGGAATCCACAACAGTGCTAAAGGCTTGTTTTCCATTTAGTGGAGGCAGGGAAGCCTCTGGTATCGTCATGTCTCCTGGGAAGTCTGGCCAGTTTCCCCAACACAGAGAAGGAAGACTATTTTTGGAAACTTGTAATGATCTACAGAAATTTATCCACAAACTGCCTCCTGAGAGGACAGTTGGATGGGGAGGCTGGATGGTTAATTTCAGCAGGCTCGTATGGGTTTAAAAAAAAAGTTCGGATCTCAACGTGTTTGAGCTGTAGTTCAGCTGACCTTTCCAATGACCGATTCTTCCTGCGCAGCTGCTGCGCGTGGGAGTGATTACTGCCCCTGGCAGCTGGATGGAGCCAAAAGGACACTGGCCAAGGTCCCAGGACACAGGAGCATTAGAATAACCTGTGTGACTTTGAAGAAGTTCTTGCAGTTCTCTGGTCCTCAGCAGACTCATCTGGGAACTAGAGATCACAGGATCACAGTGTCTGCTGTGCCCACGTCCAGAGGCAGAGAGAAGGTCCAGGCAGGCAGGCACTCGCCTATGCCACTCGCCTGCTCTGCTATTGTCAGTCCCACTTGACTTTGCCCTCTTGGTGCTTTCACTGCATTTCTCCTTCCCTCCAGAAATGCTCCTGCCTGGACTCAGCCATCTTGCACTGCCCTTTCTCCGGATACTGCTTCTTTGTCTCTTCCATTTGCATTTGCTCTGCTTTCTCCCTGCCCTTCAACCCTGGTTGTAACCCAGGGTGAGTTCCCTTTGGTGTCTGTTCTCCTCTCTAGATGCCCCAGTTTTATCCCAAGGCTTCAAGCAGAACTTCTCTGCAGAGGCTTCCAAGATGGCGGCTCTGCCTGGCTGATGGCATCACCATGTAGATGGGTCACTGCATGAATGGGCATGACCACATGAATGGCCATCACCATGTGGATGGACATCACCGCGTGGAAGCCCATAGCTAATTAGGTCCAAATCTAATCAACCCAAACCACCCCAACTGTGATTTCCTTGTCTTTCTGTGAACCAGAGATGGATGAATTTACACAGCCACCAAAAGTACTGGGGCATCTTTGCAAGGGAATTGAAGAGAGAAGTGGAATTTTGGCAAAACAAGTCAGATTCAAGATTTCAGGTCCAGAGGGCAGTACAGGGGATCTGAAGATCATCTGGAAGCTGATATTTAAGATCCATTGTGACCCAGCTAATATGCTCTTTGGGATGGAAAAGGCTGAGAATATAAACAAAAGAACTACTTGCCCACCATAGGGATTATGGTTAATGTGATCATAACTCCAGCCTGGCTGGGCTTGGAGACATTGGGATAACGAGGCGTGTGTGTGTGTGTGTGTGTGTGTGTGTGTGTGTGTGTGTGTGTACGCGTGCGTGCATGCACACATTCTGGGGGGGTCACTAAATGTGCCTTTGACCAAATTCTAAATCGGCAGATGGTAAAATCAGTCTTTATTCAAAGCCAAGAAGCTGAATATTACACTCATAGAATGAAATTTGAGGAGAGTGTGATGAAGTGGTTCTTTGTGCTCCAGGAGGGGCACAAAGTTGCACCTCCTGGACGCCTGGTCCACAGGGAGCCCGACTGTCCAGATGCCACGTCCTCCCTGGGACGGACACAGCATTATCAGCGCCATTCCTCAAGCTGTGCACACAGCAGGGCCCACAAATATTTGTTGAGGAAATGAATGAATGACATGTTTTCTGCTCTCAGGGCTCCATAACTCATGGAGGAGGTAATAATTAACATCTCCAAGCTGGAGGGTCAGATAAAAACTACAGCCACAGGGAGTCACATTTTCAGGACCAAGCCCTGCAATAGGAATTCTGGTAAAGTATTTTTGTCTGATTTTTAAATATATTGACATGAAAATCTTACAAAGGTATTTGAATTTAAACACACCGACTGCTTTTTACAACCTTCATGCCTCCCAGCCTGATATGAGCCATGTCATCTCATGCCTGGCGATTTGGGTCACTTCTAACCATTCTCACTGTTTCCATTCTTTCCTCCAGGGGATTGGTCCAGGGGTTTCATATGTGGACAGTGGGCAAGAGAAACACTCCACTCTAGAGTCTTAATCCAGTGTGATGGGATGGGAGCCTTGGGTTGCTAGTGGTCAGGTTCTCTGCTACTTGAAGAAAGGAGGTCAAAGGTCAGAAAGAATAAAACAAAATGAAGCCCTGGCAACATCATTTGAATCACTGGGTTCAGCTGTGCCTGGATTTTCCCCTATTCTTTCTGGACACCTAAGTCAACAACTAAACTCCTTTGGAGCCATGTCTCTGTCCCTTACAAACAAAAGCCTTCTGGGAAATGAAATTTTCTAAGTCTCAGTTTCCTCTTTTGCAAAGCAAGCCACCTCCTAAGCCGGTGGTGAGGATCAAATGAACTAGTGTTGCATCAGAGCTTTGTGAATATGAAGTAAACTTCGTTGTCATGTACCAGCCCAAAGCACTTATCAGCTAGAATGCTTTGGGTTGTGAGAAATAGAGCACGCAACTAAAATTGCTTTCAGGGCTTCCCTGGTGGTGCAGTGGTTGAGAATCTGCCTGCCAATGCGGGGGACACGGGTTCGAGCCCTGGTCCAGGAAGAAGATCCCACATGCCTCAGAGCAACTAGGCCTGTGAGCCACAACTACTGAGGCTGTGCATCTGGAGCCTGTGCTCTGCAACGGGAGAGGCCGCGATAGTGAGAGGCCCGCGTACCGCGATGAAGAGAGGCCCCCCTCTCGCCACAACTAGAGAAAGCCCATGCACAGAAATGAAGACCCAACATAGCCATAAATAAATAAATAATTTTTAAAAAATAAATAAATAAAAATAATAATAAAATTGCTTTCAGCCACGGCTACTCAAAGTGCGGTCCCTGGATCAGCATCGGCGTCAGCATCATCTGGGAGTTTGCTGAGAATGCAAATTAGGGAGCCTCACTCCAGCCCCAGTGTGCATCTCTGTCTTAACAAGCTCCCTGAGTGATCCTCATACACTCACTAAAGGTTGGAAATCAACGGCTTCAGCGCCCAAGGATTTAGTATCTCATCTACAAGTAGTGTACAAAGGCAGCTGGGAGCAGGTTGTTTAATTTTATCAAGGGCCTGGGTGCTTTCTACACTGCTTCTTGGTTTACTGGCTTTTGTCCTCAGGTTTGCCTCATAGTTGCAAGATGATGGCCTCAGCCTCTGATCGCCTGTCTTCACAGAATCATGTCCAGGAACAGGAGGGGCAATTTCTCCTCACGTATCCTTTCCATCAGGGAGGAAATCCTTCCCCAAATCCCCAAAGGACCCTCTCCTTTTGTGTCAGGAGCTAGGGTTACATCCCAAGCCCACACCTAAGCAATCACGGATGTGGGGAGTGAGGGACCACAAATGGCTCAAACTGAGCCGCATTCATTGCCTGTGGCCACAGAGACACTAGCTCCCTTGAGCAGGTGGGAGAGGGGGTGCCCCGATCTGGTCTGGGCTTTGGCAGCAGGGGAAGAGAGTCAGGCCAGCTGAGGAACACCCGCTGGAGGGTCTGCCACACGTATAACAGGAGTGTGGCCTAGAGGTTAGAGCGATTGTGTTGCTTTGTCCTCTGATCCTTCCATTGAAGTCCAAGTGTGGGAACCTTCTCTATTTGTTGGGAGCCTTCTCCATGGGTCATGGACGATAGGATTTTTCCAGGTGTATTAAGTGAGTTTTCATTAGTTCAGAAAGGCCAAGGAGAGAGCTTGGGTAGGCAGAGGCCCCCGGAGGCATCACCTGCCCCACAGGTCTATCCCGTGTGGACGTTCTAAGTCTTCCCCGGTGTCAAAGCCACATCCAAACACTGACAGCATCCCCATCCGTGCAGCACAGCACAATGGTGCTACACACGCTCGGGCATCTCATCACCTAGCACGTGCCTGACATCCTCAAGGGACAGAGTCCAAGGCATCTGCAATTTCTAAATTCACAAATAAGTCTTCACCTGTGGGATGCTCTGGGAACTCAGGAACAGAAGGTCTTCCCAACTCCCACCAAGTCCCAAGCTGGAGGACTTTGGGGAACTTCACTGAAGGGAGGCATGTCCAGTTTCCAGACTCCACTCCTGTTTGACAAGCCAGGCAGCCTCATCTATAGCCCAGCCAGGCAGCAGCCCAGATGGGGTTCAGTGGGGCTGCCAGGACCAAGGCAGCCGTGCGGGCCTCTAGTCCCAGTGACTAGGGAGCAGCTCCTGCTGAGAAGTACTCCCGTCTCAGGAGATCTCCAGACAGACGGAGGACGGCAGGAACGAGCATGCTCTGGAGGGATTCAGGCAGCAGCATGAACCCCGTGTCCCTGTGGTCCTCCAAGTTGAATAATTTACGATGCCGTATTGGTCGGGTTATGCTTCTAATCAGCATCCTGGGAGAAGGCTGCAGCCTCGAAGCCCTCCTGTGGAATCTCAGGGAAAGCTCTACGGCCCAATGAATTGTTTCGGTAACAACATCCAGTGCTGACCATGGTGAGCTGGTAGAGCTATGGGCTCCAGCCTGAGACGTCTTCCTTGCTTCACCGGGCCTGAGGCGGTTCTCGGTGTTTCTCAGGGCTTACCCTGTTCCAGGGCAGAGATGGGAGGCTTCAGTGGATGGCGTCTATGACGGGAGGCCTGGTGCCTGGCTCTGAGCTCACAGCAGATAGTGCATCCTGGAGACGCCTTGCTCAAAGGCCCTGGACTCTCTCTGAGCAGCACCTGAGTGGCTCCGGCAGTAGAAACCGGGGCACTGGCCAGCCTGCTTCCACAGGGTGTTTGACCCCGCTCGGAGAGACACTGGAGACACTGCAGGAGTGTCTCCAGTTACAGCCCAGCGATGACCAGAGCAAGCAGCCAGGGAGGAAGCCGACAGCAGCCCTGGGAAACCAGGAAGGCAGAACCGGATGCTTGGAACCACACAGAGGTGAGGCGCCCTGGCCACGTGATTGTAAATCCCAGATTAGGGGCCTTCGTTACACGGAAGGAGGCCGTGGGGCAGGATGGAGGAAGACACCAGGACTGCTAATAACCAGCTCTGCCCCTAACTTGCCATGTGAGTTTGGACACACTAACCTCTCAGCACCTCAATTTCCTTCTCTGTAAAATGAGACAGTGATAATGACCTAGCACATAGAGGTACTCAAAAAAGAATACTTGCTTCCTTTTGCCTTTTGGCAAATCACTTGACCTCTCTGACCCTCGGTTTCTTCCTCTGCGGATATAGTAATCCTCATGACATTGAGTTGTGGGAAAAAATATAATAGCTGACGTGGATGCATTGGCTGAGCATTTATTCTGTGGCTCGCCCCGTTTTCAGTGCTTCACATGTATTATTCACTTATTATCCTCTCAATGGACCCATGAAGTAGGTACTATTATCATCTCCATTGTACAGGTGAGGAAAGGAGATACAGAGAGGTTAAGAAACCAACCCAAGGCACATAGCCGGGTAGAGCAGCCTAGATGCTCACTGATATTTGCTTGGGGGGAAAAAGTGGAATATTTGCCTCTGAAATAGTAGTATAGTTATTCTGAGGGATGGGACAAGGAGAAATTTTAAGTTTCTTCTCTGGGATTTTCTCAGTTTCTAGGTTTTCTACCATGAAATGTGTTACTTTCTTTATCACACACACAAAAAGTCTCAACAAAGGTTAAAATATATCAGGATGAAATCTACAGTTCAGCCCTTCTCGAGCTGATGCTCTGCAGGTTATCGATAGGAAAAGAGGGTCGTACAGTTCCATTTGTGGGAAATATCCAGAAGAGGTGACTCCATCAAGACAGAGGCAGATGGGGGCTCGCCGGGGGCCGGGAGGCGAGGAAAGGGAACACCTGCTTAATGGGATCGGGGCTTTCTTGGGGATGATGAAAGTGTGCTGGTACTAGACAGAGACAGTAGTTGTCCAACCCCGTGAATGTACTAAATACCAATGAACTGCACACTTCAAAATGGCTAGTTTTATGTTATGTGAATCTACCTAAATTTTTTTTTTTTTTTTTGCGGTACGTGGGCCCCTCACTGCTGTGGCCTCTCTCGCCATGGAGCACAGGCTCCGGACGCACAGGCCCAGCGGCCATGGCTCACGGGCCCAGCCGCTCCGCGGCACGCGGGATCCTCCCGGACCAGGGCACGAACCCGCGCCCCCTGCATCGGCAGGCGGACCCCCAACCACTGCGCCACCAGGGAAGCCCTACCTCAATTTTTAAAAAAGGAGAATAGGACTGTGCCTCTAGCTTATGCCTGTCCAGTGGCTGGATCTGCTGGACTGACCCTCCCCCGTCTGGGGTCTACGTGCTTATGGTCGGCATGTAGTCACCATCCTCCACCTGGGTGGGGGGTCTTATTTTTTATAGAACAACTGAAAGATATGCACCAGATTGTTCTCTGTATCTTCAGGAGGAGCTAGGAGTCTGGTGACTCTGAGGCAGGAGATAGATGGGCTCCAGGTCAGGCATTTACAACTGGCCTTCTGTTTGCATTTCATAGGGCAGGAAAAAGTGGGCTTCAGGCCAGACACTTACAGCTAGTCTCCTGTTTGCATCTCCTGAGACAAGAGTTAGATGGGCTCCAGGTTAGACATTTAAAATCAACCTCCTGTTTACGCTCTGAAATGGAAGCTATGACAGGGACTGGGTAATTAGCCAAGCTTTGGCTCTTGTGGAGGCCTTAAGACAACAGTCATGGCAGGAACAAAGAGGGGCAAAACCTTGTTTGAGTAAAGGATCAAGGGATCTCTGCTTCACCCCTCTTTGGGGCAAGGGAGACACTACTCATGTGCAGAAAGGCTCCTTGGGGGTCAAAATCAGGGGACAACTCCAGGCCATCATGAGTCTTGCTTCCTCCAGAATCCTTTGCGTCGAGATCCGTCTTGGCTAAGAGATGCGTACGCACCTAAGGGGAGGGCCCTGAGACAGATTAGCCAAGGAGCACAAAGCAAGATGTTTGGCCAGAAGGAAGACAAAGACCCAGAAAACTTCCCCCTTATAAAGGATTTAAACTTCCCAAAGGCGAGACTCTCTGAGTTCGCCTGTGCATCTTTCCGCATGTACTCTGCTTTTCCAATAATTTTTTTACTTTTTTCTTTACCTCTGCCTCCTAGCCTGAATTCTTTCCTGACAAGGCAGGCAAGAACTGGGGGTTTAGGCCCTAGCCGCTGGCCTCTGTGGTCTAGCGGTTAGGACTCCCCATCCGGGAACTAAGATCTTTCTTCCAACTACTGCTCGCTGCCGCTTGCTGCTTCGTGCGTCTGAAATCAACTCTATTGTTCTAATCCTTAACTGCTTGCGTCTGCTCTTTGGAACTTCGGGAAGATCTAGGAGATTCAAGCCTTTTTTCTACAGACAAGAGACAGGGAGATCAGCTCGGTGCTTTGTGACCACCTAGAGGGGTGGGATAGGGAGGGTGGGAGGGAGACACAAGAAGGAGGAGATATGGGGTTATATGTATACGTATAGCTGATTCACTTTGTGATATAGCAGAAGCTAACGCACCATTGTAAAGCAATTATACTCCAATAAAGATGTTAAAAAAAAAGAGAGAGACGGGGGCATGGAGGGCCTTTAATACCCAGGAGGGCCTCACAGGGTCCTGCTTGGTTTCAATCCCCACTTTTCTTTCACACTCCTCAGTCTTGAAGGGAACTAGGGCAGGACAAGAAAGGCAATGAAGTTTTGAATAGAGAGGTTAATAACAAACTCAGTAAGGGAACTTGGTTTTAGGGGGACTCAGTTTCACTCTGATATGATTAAGCTGGGGCTACAAGCCCTTGGGGTGCTGGGCAGGGTCTCCTACAGTGACCCTGGTGTCAATCAGGTGGGAAGAGGAGGATTCTGGGATGGGAAGTAATGTGGAAGGCAGACCTTAAACTGGTGAGGAGTTGGCTGCCTGCTTCTCTGTGGGCCCTTCCGTGGGTACCAGGACCCCAGGAGTGGGAAGCAGTGGCTGCTGCCTGGAAAGAGGCTGAGCCAGGCAGGGGGCAGCTGTGGGTGGCCTTGAGGGCTCTGAGAGCAACCGTGGCGGTGGTAGTTGTCAGTTATTCCAGTTACATCCCTTTGGTGTTCCCTAAGCCCCCTGTAAAATCTTGCTAAACTATCCAGCCTGGTCTCAGCTGGGCTGGAACAAATCGACGGAAGGGTCTGTATTCAGGGTTAGGTCGGAGAGAGTAAAGGGCCAGCAGGGGTGTGATGACACCAGGGGAGTCCCAGAGTCAAGCCTGCCGTGGCCCTCCCCACTGGGGAATCCCCCTCCCTGCCACCAGCCTGGAGAATCAAGTTGAGAATTTGACGAGGACACTGGTGGGGGAGGCACAGCCACCCCAAGTGACCAATTCCCTTTTCTACGCGTTTCCTTTCCAAAGACTAGTGTGTCCAGAATTGTGTGCCCTGGGTGGCATGGGAGCCAGGGGTTCCTGTTAGAGCAGAGGGAGCCAATAGAGGGGTCAAGAGAATCTGTCCTGGAAAAGCTAAGTTCAAAACCTGGGAGGACCAAGCTCAGAAGGTCAGAGAATGATTGGGGGGTGTGTTACAGAGTTTAGCGTTTAAAAACCATCATCTGCCTCTTCAAATCTCTGACCTCATTTCCAAGCCCTGCACTGGAGCCACCTAGGCTCCTTGCTCTTCCCTGAGCCCATGAAGCGACCCTATCCGTATCAGGGCCTTTGCACCTGCCGTGCTTCTCCCTGGAACCCTCTTCCCACAGTTATTCACTTAACTTGGATCTCTGCTCAAGTATCACCTCCGAGAGACATCTCTGACGACCCTATGGAAAATAGCTCATGTCTATCCCCTACACTTTCTTGTACTTCACAGCACTATGCCCTAAAAATTTATTCTCTAGGACATTTATTTGTTTATCTGATTATCATCCGTTTGCCCTGGTAGAATGGAGCCCCATGAAGGCAGGAACCGTGTTTTGTTCACTGTTGCCTCCCAAGGGTCTCGGACAGGGCCTGGCACATAGTAGATACTCGATGAGTATTTGTTGAGTAAATAATTAAAGGTGATAGATGTCTACTGACCTTCCACTAGAGTTCCAAGACTTGCCTTTCTGGAGATCAACCTGCCTTAAAGGGGCAGGCACTGACAGAGGCAACGTGGACAAGCCACAGGTATATCTACCTAGGCCTTTGGCGACTCTGTTTCCCATCTTTCTCTCTCTGGTACTTGGTCATCTCCCCTGAGGAGACACAGTCCTCCGCAGCATTCCTCGACCACACCACCCACATTTACTCTGTCTTGCCTTCCTTCATGCTTTTGCCTCTTACAGTGTTCTTTCTCCATTCTCTGTTTTCCAAATCTTTCTTCTCTTTCAGGTCAGAAGAACTGTTCATCCTTTGAGAGCTAGGTTGAGGCTCTTAAACCTTTTCATAAAAACCTTTTGTACCATTCAAAACTAATATTCTTTTCCCTTGGAACCCTGAGCACGTTCTTTAGACTTCAGTTAAAGCAGTTTTCCCAATCTGGTGCAATTAGGACATACGAGGGGGTCTGTCCTCCTTAGAAGATGATGAGCGGGGCTTCGCTGGTGGCGCAGTGGTTAAGAATCCTCCTGCCCATGCAAGGGACATGGGTTCGAGCCCTGGTCCGGGAAGATCCCACATGCCACGGAGCAACTAAGCCTGTGCTCCACAACTCCTGAGCCTGCGCTCTAGAGCCCGCGAGCCACAACTACTGAAGCCCTTACTCCTCGAGCCTGTGCTCCGCAGCAAGAGAAGCCACCGCAATGAGAAGCCTGCGCACCACAACGAAGAGTAGCCCTCATTTGTCACAACTAGAGAAAGGCCGCGCACAGCAACAGAGACCCAATGCAGCCAAAAATAAATAAATAAAATAAATAAAATTTTTTTAAAAAGATGATGAGCTTCTTAAAAATCTTGAATGGAGGGTTGGTATCCCCAGGACTTTGCATATAATAAGTGCTCAATTAATGTTTGCTTAATTGAATATAATTGACATTCTTCTCTGAGAATTACCTGGGGAAAAGGAAATGAATTTAAATATGCTCTGTGTGTTCCACACTGTGCTAACAATGCCATATTACACTTTAGTTCCCAAAACCTTATTTCCAAAAAACTGCAGTCTTAACAGCATATACATCTTATGGCATGTATATTACCATCCCTGTTTTATAAATAAGGATCAGAGAAGTTGTGTGAGCTGCCCAGGGTCACACAGCTACTAAGAAGCAGAACAAGCGTTTAAAGTCAGACTTACATGTTTAAAGACAAAATGGCTTATATTTAGCTTAATGGCTTATATTCAAATTATTTTTATCCCTGTAAATTCAGAATGAAATTCTAGAAGATGACATAGCTAGATATAAACAGGGATGGATTTGTAAACCTGATTCTAACACACCAAACGGGGTAAAAAAAAAAAAAGTGTCCTTTTTCCACAAGAATGAGAATAACTTTCTGCTGTCTTCTGTGTGTGTGAGGAGTTTCTCTGAACTACATAGACATCTGCCCCAGATGAATCCAAACAACTGACTACAATGAGGGCCCATAAACCGGTGATGATGCCTAACTTAAATTTTTCCAGAGGCCAGAACAATTAGCATAGCTTTACCCAGGGCTTTAGAGATACTTATAGCAACAATAACGGCTGATTGCAAGTATTTGTGTGCCAATTAAATTTATTCTAGGAAATCTTATAATTATCAGGTTCAGTAGCTATCACACTGGACTCATCAGCTGAAGCCACAGTTTAAAATTTTATTTTTAAAACCTCCATTGAAGCTAAGAATAGAAAAATAAGAGGGTTGCCCTGAAGTGGTATCTCAGGGCAAACTCAGCTCCCTGAATTTTGTTCAGTCCCTGAAGAAATAAAACTTTACAACAGTGTAAGTGAAATAAAAAACTATTCATAAAAAAGCATCTTTCCAAATAATGCACTCTGCCATTTATAGAACTTATCAGAACATGAAAATTGTCCTTTAAAGCATTTCTGTGAAATCCTTAAACTAAATACTTCCAGAGTGAAAACTAATGCATTCTTAAACTCTCATGCTTTTTTTCTAGAAAAGTTGGATACCAAAATGTATTCCTTACAAACTCGAACAATAGAAAAACCTTCAAACCTAAAAAAATATAAAAAGAGGGGTTGGATGGAGATACTTTTATACAATGCTAGTGATTTTTTTTTTCCTTCAAAGAAAGTTTTCTTCTTTTAATGATGCTTTCAAGAAAAGGCTTTTAAAATAGAAAATCTGGAAAATACAGAAAAAAATGTAAAAGAATAGAAAAGAGAAAGACTTTTGTCCCACTGCTCCCAGAAGCAATTGTGGCTAACATGTTGATCTCCTTTTGCTTTATTTCTTCTAAGCTTGGTTTTTATTGTTTCCGTGTTTGTTGCTATTCATCTGCCCGTGGTTTTGTCCTGAGCAGAGCTGGTGACCTGGCAGATGGAGGTCTCGGAGCCCGAGGAGACTGAGCTGCCATCCACGCTGTGATCACAAGTGAGTTATTCCTCTTCCCCAGGCCGGACGTTTGCACAGGTCAGTTCTGAGAATCAAAGAATCAAGCACCCTCTGTCCACAGACCGACACCATCTTGCACACAGGCTCAGAGCCCAAGTCCAAACCCCTCAACCAATCAGAAGCCTCAGGTTCAACACCCCTGATCTAGGTGATTTTAAAGACCCCCCTCCACCTTGGGGGACTTCCCTGGTGGTCCAGTGGGTGAGACTCAGCACTTCCAATGCAGGGGGCCTGGGTTCGATCCCTGGTTAGAGAACTAGATCCTGCATGCATGCCACGACTAAGTCCACGTGCCACAATGAAGATCCCGTGTGCTGCAAGACCCCGCTTTTTGTTTAAATCCCTGTGAGTTCTGAGTAAGAGGCAGGAGGAGAGAGCCTTTCCAGAACATTGCCTGGGCCTCCCTGTTGCAGACTGCTTGCCGTCTCCACGACCCTTGCAGGTAGATTGTAGGAAGGGGCAGGGGTAGTCAGCAGGCTTTCTGCACGCGATCCCAGGTCACTGCTGGAGAAAATCAGATGAAAACCATCTATTTGTGTCGGGGTCAGGAGAAAAGAAGCCATCAGTCGAAGCTTAAGGAAGGGTTTTGTTTTTTCTGTCCCTGCAAAATCGTCCAGATTCATTACATGCCCTGGCATGCATTTGATGCCGCCCGGGGTGATGGCCACACCCAGGCCCTGACCACACAGGGTCCAGGGGCAGCAGGACTATGACTAGAGTTGCCAACCTCCAAACAGCCTGGGCCACAGTGTGTGGTAACCATGACACACCCCATCTCCTTCTGGGACACAGCCAAGCCAGCAGCGGGGCAGTATGAAATCTGCAGGTCAGTCAGGGACAGAGCCAGGGGCTGGCAGGCGGGGCAGAGGGCCCAGTGGGGCAACTGGGGGCTCAGGGGTAAATGGTGCCCTGGGAAGGACTTCTAACGGGAGTCTGGAAGATGGGGGATTGGGGTAGAAAGAAACAGGGAAGTGCTTACTGAACCCAATGCTACTTATACAATCATTCTATTATTTAAGCTTCTCAAACATGTGAAATAGGTATTGTTCTGATATTATGGGCTGGCGCTCTGCACCAGACACTGGGGAGACAGCAGCAAGCAGACACCAAATCCCTGCTCCCTGGGAGCTCACCTTCTACTGGGGGGAGCAGACAAGAAAGAACTAGACAAATAAATATATGAGATGACAGGTGAATGTGCTCCAAAGAAAAACTGAGCTACCTCAAGAGACAGCAAGGGGTGCCGTCGGGAGGGGCTGAGTGGCGTCTGGCTCTGAGACCCCCGGCGGAGGACGCAGCCACGGCACAACTTGCAGGGAAGTGTGCTGGGGGCCTGGGGGCCACAGGGAGGCCCGGGAAGGGCGTGACATATAGTTACAGGCCATGTTGGGCACTTCTGAGATGGGGTCCATCAGGGGCTTTTAAGCAAAGGAGGGACAGGATCTGGCTTCTGGTGTGAAAGCATCGCTCCCTGGGTGGAGAATTAGACCACAGGTGGGAAAGAGGAAAGCAGAGGCGCCTCAAAACCCCTCGTTTACAGATGAAGATTCGGAGGCTCAGGAACATGCCTTCAACATCCGATGGCACCATGACCAGCCCTCATCTTTGAGGAACTTCCTTTCGCCTTTAGAATAGAGCGCATGCGTGGATGAGACCACTTGTGATCTGCCTCCCCCTTCCACCCCAGTTTCCCCGGCTACCCCGTCACCTCTTGGATTTCTTTCTGTACTCAGGAGGCCCGCATTCAGGTACTTACCTGGTCTCTGCGCATTTGTCCTGATACCTGCAGTGCTGTCGTCCAACCTGCTCACCTGGACGAGTCCTAGTCAACCTTTGCATCCTGAACCATCTTTTCTCAGGGAAGCCACTCCTGTCCCCTGCAGACCGGCCCAGGTGTGCTGGGTACCTCTGTGGGGTCCCCCTCCGCTTTGGTGGCATTCTTCACCTTTAGTGGTCCCTGCTCTTTGGTAGTCTCCCCTCCAGGCTCTGCAACACCCATAGGCAGGGTGGCTTCTCACCTTCCACCATCAGCACTTCAGCCAGGCACATGATCTGGTGCGTAATGCGGACCCTTGCTCATGAATACTTTGTGAGTTGAGTAGAACACTTGCCCAAGATCACACAGCTAATAAATAGGAAGATCAGGATTCAAACTTCTGATTCCATCTTCCATGTAACCTCAGGATGTGGACTCAAGTCTTGGTTTAGCCCAGGTCCTGGGTGCTTCCTAAGAATATTTATTCCTGGACTCATTCTGATCTGCAGAATCACAACTCCAAGACTGACTTGGGATACTGCTTCTGTTTGTTTGTTAGTTTAATCAAGAACCCCATGTTCGGGCTTCCCTGGTGGCACAGTGGTTGAGAATCTGCCTGCTAATGCAGGGGACACGGGTTCGAGCCCTGGTCCGGGAAGATCCCACATGCTGCGGAGCAACTAGGCCTGTGAGCCACAACTACTGAGCCTGCGCGTCTGGGGCCTGTGCTCCGCAACAAGAGAGGCCGCGGTAGTGAGAGGCACACGCACTGCAATGAAGAGTGGCCCCCGCTTGCCACAACTAGAGAAAGCCCTTGCACAGAAACGAAGACCCAACACAGCAAAAATAAATATTAATAAATTAATAAAAACTCCTACCCCCAACATCTTCTAAAAAAAAAAAGAACCCCATATTCTTATCACCAATATATTTTGGAAACACATTCCAATGGGACTCTTTCCCAGAGGAGGTTCCTAAAAGAAAAAAGTCAAGAAGGAGGTGAGAACATGATTCCAGGGACTATTTCAACTGTAACAACAGTTGCTTCTCAAATGTCTTCTCTCTTTTATAAAAGGAAACTGCAACTGAAGCCCGATGTTTGTTTATGTGAATTATTTTGAGGGCCTAATGGAAGGTTCCTGAATTTCTATTGAGAGTGTAATTTCCTGGACAACTCTAAATAACACTGCCCGACAAGCTTTGACCAAGTCTGAATTAAGGAACACTCAAAAGAAGCACAAGCAAAGGCAAGGGAAACTCTCAAAGGCCCTGAAGGGGAGACAGAAGACCAGAGAGGTTACCCAACCTATCTGAAGGTGCACAGTGGACAGGTGGTAGAGATGGAACCAGACCTAGGTCCCTGTACCCCTGGCTGTTATTTTTTCTTCTGAACCATGAGAGTGTGCCAGGGCAGTGTGGGTTCTGCACAGAAACGGTGATGCTTGCTCTTCAGAGGAAAGGTGCTCTGTAAACATCACATTGGTGACGACCCACTTGAAGAATAGTGTGTGGTACACAGTAGGTGCTCAATAGATAGTGGTTTACTGATTGACCGACCCCAGCCTCCTTATCGCCTGAGAACTGGTTGCTTCATACTATTTCATTCTCTGCCTTGTTGAAGTAGTTTGTAGAATCAAATTCCCACTAGCCAAATGAAAATTTGCTCGATGATTTTAAAAAATAATCAATGCAGAATCAAGGGAGGCAGACTGATTCTCACTCTGCCACTTCCTTACCTCTCAGAACCTCAGTTTCCTCATCTGAAAAATGGGGATGATGCCTCCCTCATTGTGTTGTCAGTGAGGATTAGATGAGATACTGCGTAGTACCTGGCACAGAGTCAGTCAGCATTGGTTAAATTAAAAAGAACAAACGAATGACAGGGAGGAAGTGGTTTGTTCTGCCTTAAATTTAGAATTTGTCCTCCTCCTCCCAACCTCTTTCTCTATCTATCAAATGTGCAGCAACTATAGCCAGACCTTCCCTGAATGAAGAGTCTGTGGTTAGAGAGAGAAAGTGAGTCCAAATACACTATACTAATAAAGGCAAAAATGAATGACAAAAAAAGCCCCCACAGGACCCATCTTTCATTGAATGTGATATATTGGCATTTTATTAGTTTTGAGGAAGTTTGGCTACAAGTAACAGAGCAGAAACAAAACAAAACTGTAGCTTAAACCTCATAGAAATTTGTTTGTCACTCATGATACCACTGGTGGAAGGAAGGCAGTGTGAGCTGGAGTGATGCTTCACTTTTCCTTTTATGTTGTTCTGCTGTGCATGGCTTCTATTCTCAAGGTCAACTCATGGCCCAAGATGGCTGCTGGAGCTCCAACCATCAATCCAAATTCTGGGCAGCAGGTAGGAGGAAGAGATGAAGAAGGAGGCACCCTCTCCCTCTGTGATGGTTCATTTTATGTGTCACCTAGACTGGCCACAGGTGCCCAGTTTAAACATTGTTTCTGGGTGTGTTTGTGAGGGCGTTTCCTGATAAAATTAGCATTTTAATGAGTGAATTTAGTAGATTATCCTCCCCAGTGTGGTTTGGGCGTTGTCCAATCTGTTGAGGGTTTGAACAGAACAAAAGCTTGAGTAAGAAGAGATTTCCCCCTTTTTTCCCCCTGCTTGACCTGGGACATTTCATTTCATTTTCTCTTGTCTGTGGACTGGGATTTACTTTATCAGCTTCCCTGGTTCTAAGGCCTTCAGACTCAGACTGAAGTATACCACCGACTTCCCTGGGGCTCCAGCTTGCTGTTGGGAGATTGAGGAACTCCTCAGCCTCCAAAATCACGTGAGCCAATTCTTAGTAATAAATCTCCATATAGATCTCCTGTTCTGTTTCTCTGGAGAACCCTCATTAATCCGCCCTCTAAGGACATTTCGGAGAACTGCATACACCACTCTGGCTTTATTCTGCTTAACCAGAATTTAGTGATAACTCCGAGGCAGGCTGGGAAATGTAATCTTTACTGGAGGAGGCTATGGGTACTGCTTATTCATGATCTCAATGAGTGAAAGAAGAAGGGGAGAGTGGACATTGGTGGGCCAGGAGTGGTCCTGGCCACGTCCTTATTGTTTGTGTGCTGCTTGACTGCTAGTGAGGCTCAGGGCTTTTCCTAGGCCAATTTTAAATGTTGAGTTGGGGTAGAGCATAGATGCTTTTTTCTTAAAGGAGGATCTTATTCAGTAACCTAACATGTGTAACTGACACCTGGGTGTTCGCTCCCCTTGAAATGGGGCTGGGACTTAAGACTCCTGTCCTGAGCAAACTCTAGGGCTCCCTGCCTCAGAGTTAGAGAACCACACTCAGAATGGAAGCCCTTTGAGAAAAAGGCTTCCCTTAGTGGAGGAGTAAATGGGCTTTTATCAAGTATTATCTTTGTAAGATACACATGGCTGTTGTGCCTTTTGTTCTGCAAAGCTTAACGCCCACACCTTTCCATCCCCCACGGTGCCTCTTTCCGTGATGCAGGGACCTGGACTGGGCTTTCTCCAGTATTCTCTTTTCCCCTATTGTGCGATTGAAGGAAAGAACCCTGAGCTGAGGATCCGGAACCTTTGGTACCCATCTTCCAGTGATCCTCTACTGAATCCTGCGGCTTCTGCTGCCGGCATCAAGGACTACGTGAGCAGGGAGTTTCTGGAGAGAAGGGAGGGGGGAGATCTGAGTGGTGGTGTGCGAAAAGGGGGATGGTAAGGAAGCTCTGCAGGCCTCATGATGGGTGACGTTCTCCTCTGCGTCTCTCGTCCCTCGGGAGACTGGCTGCAGTCACCACACAGGGCAGTTTGGAGGCAGATATAGTGGAAGGGTGTACCTGGAAAGCCACGGCGCGTGAAGGCAGGCCTTAAGGGTCAAGAAGATCCAGGTTTATTTGGGTCTTATTGGGTTTTAGTGGGGGAATCCCTCAGACCAGCTCTCAGTGATGGGTGGCCTAGAGTTTGAGAACCATTGGGCCAGGTGCCCTCTGGGGATTCTTTTAGCCTTCCAAATTATGGCCCAGATTTGGGGATGAGGCCATACACCCCAGATCTGTGCAGCACCTGTGGAGTTCCATGTTTTAAGGGCCCTGTAGCAATTTGGAGATGGTGGTGATAAGGATATTGGGTCCTGTGATGGGCTGTGTCTGCAGGGGCAGGAGACAGGCTTCCTCAGGTGGTTTTGTGGCCGTGGGTGTCAGAGCAGCAGCTGTAGGCCATGTTGGGCTCTGAGTGGTGGATGAAGGCAGAGAACAGACACCTTTGGGGACTCCCCAAAATACCTCATTGGTACTTTAAAAGGCATCTACTTTTCCGCTAAGGTAAGCTGGGGGGACAGGGCATGGAGACTTCTAACTGGGACAGTAATGTAAATGAGACTTCATTTATTTATTTGGTTGGGCCAGATCTTAGTTGCAGCAGGCGGGATCCTTAGTTGTGGCTCGCCGGCTCCTTAGTTGTGACACGTGGACTTCTTAGTTGTGGCATGTGAACTCTTAGTTGTGGCATGCATGTGGGATCTAGTTCCCTGACCAGGGATCGAACCTGGGCCCCCTGCATTGGGAGCATGGAGTCTTATCCACTGCACCACCAGGGCAGTCCCCAAGACTTTATTTTGTTGATCTAGGGTGTTGAGGGCCAGCAGACATTTTCTGCATATAATAATTAGACTTCTTACCAGCAGTTGGGTGGAGAGAGGCAACACAAGGCGAGGTTAATCTGATGGATATTCCAAAGGTCAGAGCTCTTCAATGGAGAGGAAAAAGCCAGACTCCTGAATAGGACACCAAGGCCCTTGTAAAGCAGTCCCTGAGTACCCACACTGGATAGTTTCTTGTCAGGCTCCTCTCTCCCACACCACACAGCTTCCTCCTCCCCAGCCCTCCTTCTGGAATAATCTACCTAAAGCTAACGTCATACCATTACTCCTCTACTTTATAACCATTGATGGTTCCTCCACTGCCTTCAGATGGTCCAAATCCCTTAGCATGGTTGGTGTGTGAGCCCCTTCACAGCCTGACCCCTTCCAACCTCCTGCTCTAGATTCACTTTTCATTATTCATTTTCTCCAAATTGTGTTCCGCACACTTTGCAATCCAACCCTACAATATCACTGACTGAATGTGAATGTTGTCAAACCCAAGTTCAGTCCTGGAAGCACAGTGAGGCCAAACAAACTGAAACGTCAGAGTTTGGAGCAGAAAAAAGGTTTACTGCAAGGGCCAAGTTAACAGAATGGGTGGCTCATGCTCCAAAATCCCGAACTCCCTGATGGGTTTTGGGGAAGAGTTTTTATAAGCAGAATTTGAAGGGAGGGTTGCAGGGTATGTGACCTTCCTCTGATTGGTTGATGTTGAGGTTACGGGGGTGGGGGGGGTGGCGTTCCAGTAATCTCAATCATCAGCCTTCTGATTCTAACCAGACGGGGTCCAAGAGCTTGTGCTCAGCCTGAAGATACCAACCTCCACCTGGATGGGAGCCTTAGTTCCTGTAGCAGAACTCAGAAATGTGTATCAGATTGTTCTGTATATCCCTTGAGGAGGAACCAGGACCCTGCCCCATCACTGCACCATTGTTTCTTTCTTTTATTTTTATTTTAAAAAATAATTTATTTATTTTATTTATTTTTGGCTGTGTTGGGTCACCGTTGCAGTGCATGGGCTTCTCATTGCGGTGGCTTCTCTTGTTGCAGAGCACGGGCCCTAGGCACGTGGGCTTCAGTAGTTGTGGCATGCAGGCTCAGTGGTTATGGCACATGGGATCCAGAGCGCAGGCTCAGTAGCTGTGGTGCACGGGCTTAGTTGCTCCGCAGCATGTGGGATCTTCCCGGACCAGGGCTCGAACCCATGTCCCCTGCATTGGCAGGCAGATTCTCAACCACTGAGCCACCAGGGAAGCCCTGCACCATTGTTTCTTGACTGCTCCTCCTTTGTTTCTGCTTTCCCTCACTCCAGTAATTAGTAACTGTTTGAATATGCCCTTTGGAGTTCAGGGAAGGCCTAGGAGGCTGAAGCCTTTTTCCTACAAACAAGAAATGGGGGGACATGGAAAGGCTTTTTTCCCCAGGAGGGCCACATAGGATCCTGCTCAGTTTCAGAAAGACACCTCGGAATGCTGACTGCTTTGCTCAGAATGTCCTCCTCCTTCTCCACCTGGTGAACTTCTCACTCCAAAGAAGTAGCTTGAGCGCCAGGGCCCCTGGGAAGCCTTCCCTGATCCAGCTGGGGCTGAGCTGAGCTTTGCTTCCTCTCTTTATACCCACACTTACCTTGTCCTCGTTCTCTGTTGGTGCACCTAGAATTCAGAGTGTCCTTTGTTTGTTTCCCCCACTAGATGGTGACAATCTTGAGGGCTGGGCTTGGTGTTCATCATCTCTACAGGCTTAGAGCTTAGTATAGTCGCATGCAGAGCCACGCCCCCAAAGAACTTGTTTAGTGATCAAAGGGAAATGCGTGGATAAGCTCTGGTCTTGGCCAGTGTTGCATGGAGTCACACAGGGCCAGCACAAAATGTAAGGGGCGCCTAAAAGCTCATTAATTAAGATACATAATTTCTTTAAATTGAAGTATAGTTGATTTATAATGATTCAGGTGTACAGCAAAGTGATTCAGTTTATACACACACACACACACACATACACACACACACACACACGTATATAAAAATTCTTTTTCAAATTCTTTTCCACTGTGGTTTGTCACAAGATATTGAGTATAGCTCCCGTTGCTATACAGTAGGTCCTTGTTGGTTATCTATTTTATATATAGTAGTATGTATCTGTTAATCCCAAATTTCCAGTTTATCCCCCCCGCTACCCCTTTGGTAACCATAAGTTTGTCTTCTATGTCTGTGAGTCTATTTCTGTTTTGTAAATAAGTTCATTTGTGTCATGTTTTTTTTAGATTACACATATAAGTGATATCATATGATATTTGTCTTCTTCTGTCTGACTTACTTCACTTAGTATGATAATCTCTAGGTTCACCCATGTTGCTGCAAATGGCATGTAAAGACACATAATATCTTAATGCCATTAAAAAATCCATATTGATGCCCCAAACTCCATGATGAACAAATCTCAAAATGCTAAATAAAGACAGGATCCCATCCGGCCCTTGCACGACTCCTCTGACTCATCTTCCTAAGTCCCGTCCCCAAGTAATTTGCTCAGGAAGGCAACTCCCAGCAGTACCTGCTGAGAGGCTGAGTTAGCCCTGCCACCGAGAGACTGGAGAGGAGACCATGGATTAGAAAGTGAAGTGAAAGTGAGGGAGGGGTGTGAAGGTGGTACATATTTTTAATTAATTAATTAACTAATTTTTATTTTTGGCTGCATTGGGTCCTCATTGCTGCACGTGGGCTTTCTCTAGTTGCAGCAAGCGGGGGCCACTCTTTGTTGCAGTGCACGGACTTCTCATTGCGGTGGCTTCTCTTGTTGTGGAGCACGGGCTCTAGGTGCGCCAGATTCAGTAGTTGTGGCTCACGGGCTTAGTTGCTCCACGGCATGTGGGATCTTCCCGGACCAAGGATTAAACCCGTGTCCCCTGCATTGGCAGGCGGATTCTTAACCACTGCGCTGCCAGGGAAGTCCCAAAGGTGGTGCATTGATTAATCAGGCATCAGCAGAAAGCAGCTCTGGCTAATCTTAGGAAAGGAACATACCGGAAGGGTGTTGGATGGCTCCTGGCCTTGTCAGGAGGCTGGAGAACAGGATCAGATGCAAAGGCAGTGAACACAGACTGGTTAGGACACGGTTTCTGGCACCTGGCATCACAGTCTTTGCAGCAGCACACACTCCAGAGTCAAAGTCACGGGCAGGAGTGGCCAACTGGTCGGGCCTAGGTAAGGCCATGCCTTGGGTGCATGACAGGTGAATAGGAGGATAACCCTCTGGCATTTGTGGTGGAAGATGCTGGACTGTAACCTACTACCACTCACCACAAAGGGGAGCTTGTTCCAGCTGGAAAAGGGCTGCATGTTGGACAATTCAACAAATGACAAACACTTAATACAGGCAAGGTTGAATTTCTCTCTTGGGAGACTGCTTAGAGCCATGAATTAAGATGGAAAACTCTGGAGAAGGAACAAACCAGTAGTTTTGAAAATGGCAAAAGGAAAAATAGTAAGTTGGTCTCACTTTCAGACACGTGTTCTGTTTGCTCGGTGCCGGTAGGACACATTCAGATGGTTTCCCCGTGGAGGCAACAAGCTGTGGAGATGATGTGGTCCTCGTGTACCATCTAGCACAGTTGTACCAAAGAGCTGCCTTCTTGAAGTGGGGGGTGGAGACGGGGTGTGTCAGAGCCATTCTCTAACCTGTGGCTCTACTGTCTTTGTGATATCACTTTATCCAGTTCCGCCAGCCAGCCCCAGACCTGCTGGAAGGAGAGGCAAGGCTGGAGTCGAAAGAAGGACCATTGTCCTGCCCTAAATACAGTCAGGGCTGGTGTGGTCAGGAGGACAGAGCCAGCGCTTACTGGAACCCTCTGATGTGCAGGTACCATACATGCCTTACCTCATTCATGCTCTCAAAGCCCAGAAGTACTACCAGGGTTAATTCCATTTTACAGGTGAGGAAACTGAGGCACGTGAGAGTTGGGTAACACGTCCAAGGTGACCCATGGAGTTAGGTGTGCCAGAGTCAGATTCAAACCCAGATTGGTCTGTTCCAGAATCTGTGTTGCTGTCTGGCCCATCACCAAGAGAGAGTAACTTTATACCCATTGCTGGCCCTTATCTATTAAATTTTTGAGGGGTTTGACATTTTCCTTCCTTAAGAACCAATGTGAGAAAAGTAGCCAAGAGGAGACAGGGGGGCAGAGTTTGCCCCTGGCTTGCGAACTCTGGTCTTCTACCCCACACTCAACTCAGCCCTGGCCTCCAACCCTGCAGCCATCACACCCTCACTGCAGGCCCACTGCACCTCCCATCTCCCAGTATTCCAGCCATTGACGTTCTTTTTTTTTCTTTTTTACCTTCTTATAATGGAAAATTTCAAACCAGCACAAAATAGAACCCCTGATACCTATTACCCTGCTTCAATCATTTTACTGACTTAAATTTGATTTCAGTGTACTCTTAAGATGTTCATGAGTATTCCCTGCATCTCTAGGTCTCCTTACCAGGAGATTTTCCCTTAGATTTAAGGGAAATTTTCCTTAATTTTACTTTTCTTGCCCCCTCCCACCCCTTATCCCTCTACCACTACAACTTAGGTACCCCTAAAATCCTCTTTTTGGGTTTATGCAGTTTAGCGCTTTCAGACGGCATTAAATGGCTTCTGAAATGTTTTTGCAGAAAGACATGCATGCGAATGTTTCCTTCTGCCTTGTGTCCTCATGAATCTCTAGACTCCTCTTTTCCAAGCCGTGGCTGCCCAGGTTTAAGGTTCTGCTTTGTTGCATTCCAAAGGACCCTGGACTGTTCTTGTTCATGTTGTTGTTCTTCTTACATTTTCTTAGGAAAAATTTTTTTACCACCATCATTATTTGCCACTTAATAGGGTTTCATTGAGCAGCCACAGTATATGGGCAGCCAGGTCCGAGCAAAGAGTTTCTCACTGGCATGAGGTTGAGGTCATCTCTGTGTCCCTGAGTGCCAGGACAGGGTCCGCCTGGCAGAAGAAAACTCACTGAGAAAGGGTCTTTGCTTCCAGTCTGAAGGCTGCTGTGTGTTCTCGTGGTAAGAACTTCCAGTCAGGAGGAAGAAGGTGGGATTTTTTTTTTTTTTTTTTTTTTTTTGGTATGCGGGCCTCTCACTGCTGTGGCCTCTCCCGTTGCGGGGCACAGGCTCCGGACGCACAGGCTTAGCGGCCATGGCTCATGGGCTTAGTTGCTCCGCGGCATGTGGGATCTTCCCGGACCAGGGCACGAACCCGTGTCTCCTGCATCGGCAGGCGGATTCTCAACCACTGCGCCACCAGGGAAGCCAGAAGGTGGGATTTTGAAACAAATCACCCCATCTGTTCGTATTTGTTAGGGTCTACTTTCCCACCTAGACTAAACACTCCATGAGGGCAAGGACTGTCTGCTGCTGTATCCCCCGCACCCCCAGCACCTCCTGGCATGTAACAAAATAGATTTTTGTTTAATTCACTCAGATAACACCTTCCTAGGATCATCTTAAACATTAAATGAAATATTGAGCGTAATGGTTCCCTTGATAAATGGTAAGTGTTGTTTTTATTGTGGACTAAGACAGTATAGTCCAAGACTGTGAGCCTCAGTTTCCTTCTCTGACAAATGGGAATAACAATGCCCCCTTAGGAGGGTTTAATTAAATCAGGGAATGTAGGGAAAGCACTTTGCTCAGCGCTTGACAGAAAGTAGACGGTCAACAAATGTCAGCAACCGGCAAACTGCCCTGTGGATATTCGTTATCTATCTTCTCATACTCTTGCTGTTACTATTGTCAAGGAAAAAAATTAATAAGTAGTCAATCTAAGAAAGAAATGGAAAATTTTATTCAAGACAAACCCGGGATTATAACCCGGGAGACAGTCAGTCTGTCCGAGAGCTCTGAGAACTCCTCCAAAGAGGTAAAGGGGGAGGCCAGCCAGTATATGTGTGATTTTGGTGAAGGGGATATATGCAATCAAGCACACATCTCAGTAGAAGGTTGCTGCTAGCCTCGAGGGATAAAAACCTTAATTAGTGGTTTCAGTGCTTTTCTAAGTATGGGAAGATGCAGGAATCCAGGTTCCTAAAAAATTTCTCCTGGAAATATCTAACTACCCAAAGGCCTGTTCTGCCAGTTTTCCCGGAGCACAGAACACGTCATCCTGATCTTTGCCCTGAATTCCTTCCAGGGTGTACGGTAGGTCAGCCACTGCAGCGGCTAATGACTTGGTTCTTATGGACTGGATGGTGGGTAACATTCTTTATTTTACAATCCCTTCCTTTTCAGTCTTAATTTCGACCAAGGTTTGGGAGGCATTTCGCGACCAATTTGTCCCACGGTGCTAGAAATGCTCATCCCCAGGTCAGGCAAGGATTGCGTTGATAGGCCACTGAACGTGCTATTACTGGACTAGGCCCTGTTAACCGTAAGCAAAAGCCTCTGGACCGCCTGTCTCACTGGTCTATTATGGCCCAGGAAATGGTTCCCTCCTGTTGCTTCTTCCCATATCTAGAGTTACACTAACTATAACAATCGCTGATCTTTTTTCAATTTTTTTTTTTTTTTTTTTGGCCTGCGCCACATGGCACGTGGTATCTGAGTTCCCAGACCAGGGATTGAACCTGCACCCCCTGCGTTGGAAATGTGAATCTTTTTCTTTTTTCTTTTTTCTTTTTAGGATGAGAGAACATATTTTAGTTAACAATTTGTTGGCTGGATTCTTAACTTTCAAATATTTGAGGTGTGGTCTATGGACCTCCATGTACTCTTGCCCTGAGCCCCATGTTAACAGGAAGCCTGGACCCTGGGAACATTGCTTAACCTTTTGGTACTAGGTTCCCCATTTGTAAAGTAGAAATAATATCAGAAGTAACCTCATAGAGTTATTATAAGGGCCAACGAGTTGGCACATGGAAACTAGCATTCTGCCCAATGCATGGTGAACATTCAGTAAAATGTTAGCTGTTGTTATTTTTCTCTCATCCAGGCCTGGGGTTCTGTCCTCCATGCTCTGCAGACTTTCTGGTCCCCCACTGTCATGGGAAAGTGTGGAATCTTAACCACTGGACCGCCAGGGAAGTCCCACAGTCACTGATCTTACAGAACTATACGTTTGGTCGATCATTTCAAGTCACCGAATCATCATTAATTTTATCTGAGGCTCAGTCACACATTTGATAATGCAAGAAACAATAATCTTGTAAAATGAGCAGAATACAAGTAGTATAGCTGGTAATAATATTAGTAAGGGCATAAGTAAGTATTTAAGCTATGAACTTCCATTAGGTGCAGTCCAGTAGACCCAGGTCAACTGACCAGTCCGTTCAGCACCAATCTTTTTTTTTTTTTTTTTTTTTTTTTTTTGTGTGTGTGTGTGTGTGTGTGGTACGCGGGCCTCTCACTGCCGTGACCTCTTCCATTGCGGAGCACAGGCTCCGGACGCGCAGGCTCAGAGGCCACGGCTCACGGGCCCAGCCGCTCCGCGGCACGTGGGATCCTCCCGGACCGGGGCACGAACCCGCGTCCCCTGCATCGGCAGGCGGACTCCCAACCGCTGCGCCACCAGGGAAGCCCAGCAGCACCAATCTTTAAGGGAAATTCTATATTGGCATTGTACGTAAAGTTCACCGAAGATCTCTGCATGTACAAGGTGAAGGTGGGTCATCATGACCTTTTACAGTATTGAGAAAGGAACGTTATCTTCTAAGCAGTTACATGGCTGGCGCCAGTAGGAGAAAAATGGATCTTTACCTCTGGGGAGGTCTGGTTAACACTCAATGCAGATGCGCAATGCATACCAGTGAGGAGGCCAAAGGGCAGAGAAAAAGTTTTATGTTTAAATTTTTCTTATCTTGCCTTAAAATGTGAATTTTTATCTCATCACTACTTTCATTTGTCTTCTTATGAGCTCATAGCTCCCCCTATTCCCCTTGTTTTCCTCTGAGATTTATTGAAGCCCTATTACATACCGGGCGCTTTCTCGTTAGCCCATGGGAAATTTCATGAATTGTCCTATTCTTTTTTCTGAATGCTTCTATGCTCACAGTTATAAGTAAAAGGTCGAGTTTCTCCAAGTGGTAGGCTAATCTCAGAGCAAGCACCCAGCAGGGGAGGTTTGTGAAGGTCACAGTGGAGGAATCCAAGCAGGTAGCTGCATTCTCAAAACAACTCACTTTGCAATTCTTCCAGGACAGGCTGTGACTAGGGCGATGGGAAGTCACTGAGGGCTGACTCCCCAGGGCCAGGTAGGTGATGTGAATGGATTAAGCGGCTTGGGTGCACAGTATGCTTCAGTTCATGACCGTCACGCTTAGCACTTGCCAAAACTGATACCAGGGACTCCCTCTTTAATATAGCTGATAAATTCTGCCAAAACTCAGTCATATCTCCTGTGATTTAAAAAAAAAAAATCAAACTCTAGATTTTGAAAATACTTGTTTGTCACAATTCGGGGGAAGGGGGCAGGGCACTACTTTTGTCTGGTGGGTAGAAGTCAGGGATGCTTGAACATCCTACAATGCACAGGACAGACCCACAACAAAGGGTTATCCAGCCCCAAATGTTGAGAGCACTGAGGTTAAAAAACCCTGATCTAGAACAATATTCTCACTTCGTTTGTAATTTTTCTCCCCTCCATAATGAAGCATGGGCTTCCATAGTTGAGGCACGCAGACTCAGTAGCTGTGACACATGGGCTTAGTTGCTCCGCAGAATGTAGGATCTTCCCGGACCAAGGATCGAACCCATGTCCCTTGCATTGACAGGCGGATTCTTAACCACTGCGCCACCAGGGAAGTCCCCAGGTGTTCTACAATTTTAACTTCTACCTTTACAGAGTTGTGATATAGCCTAGTCAATATAAATACAGTCAAATACACACCTCTGTAAGATCCAATAATTCCCAGAAGGTCCTTTAGATCATGCCCCTCACTCCACTGAAAAGATGCCCAGTCATCTCCTTTGCCCATTTCCAAGTATTGGACAATTTCTTTTGCAGAGCAGAAGTCAGAATATATCCAGCTTCTTCAGCCTTTCTGGCTTGGGGCCTTACAAATCCTTAGGACATATTATGAAAATATTTATGGGATGAATATTTAGCTTGTGGACCCAATAGCCCTACACCCTAATTTATGAAATTGGAAATAAAGATGGGGGTAGGGGTGAAAGGGAGTTTGACAGAGAAATAGTAAGAGCAGAAATAATAGCTGCCATTCAACATACCTACAGGTATGTTACATATATCATCTCAGTTAATCTTTGCAAAACCTGTGATTTGTAGGTGAGGAAACTGAAGCTCAGAGACATCAAGTGCTTACTGAAGGATGTACAGTGAACATGCTTATTGATTTGTTGGCTTGTGTGTCTCCTTTATGAGGGGCTTGGCTCTGGGAGGCCAAGGGTGTCCTTTGTTATTCTCTGCCCTATCTCTTTGCTCAGTCTGGCCCATAGAAGGTGGTCAATCACCATTTGTCAAATGCATGTGTAAGTGAATGAATGAAGGAGAAAAATGAATGAATGAGTGAGTGAATGGAGTAACAGAGCTAGGGCTCATTCCCAGTTCTGTTCAAGCTTCACCTTGCAGGTTTTCCACACTATACCACAAAACATAGTTCCACCTTTCACTCTCTGGCATGAGTAGGTGTTTGGGACTATAATTTAACACCTTAATTGTTCTGGCAAAAGTGAATAGTGTTTTAATTAGCAGACATTTTAGTGGATTTAAAATGAATATTTAAAATATTTATTTAAAATAAATATCTGATGATAGCTTAGGTAGCACATCAAACATGAAGCAAAAGAGAATTTTGCAGAGAATGCTTTTTTAGAAAGTCTCACAATGAGGGTAAATAAGAGAAGAAGATAGTGTTTGATAAAAGAGGTTTTTTTCATAAGTTTCATTTGAAACAGTTACCAGAAGACAGATTCAGCACACAAAATATAAAACTTCCCCACACCTGCCCCTGTTACAGTGTGACTGACTTTTCATAAGTATGTTCTGGGTCAGGGTAACTAGAATCTCTAGCTCCTGACGAGTAGCAGTGCTACTGAACTCAGATTCAGCTGCTTGTTCCTCAAGAATCCAATACTTAGAGACAAGTGTTAGGTGAAAGAAAGATAGCTTTATTGAGGAAGCTGGCAATCCTGGGGAGAAGGTGGACTCATGTCCCAAAGAACCAACTCCCAACTCCCCAGGTTTTGCTTGGAGGTTATATAGGGAAAAGAGGAAGGGGCTACATGCTAGGGAGGAGGTAATCTTCTATTTTCAGAGATGATTGTCTTGATTACATGGTTCCAAATAGCCATCAGGTCTCTCTTGTGGTTGGAACATTATCTGAGCCATAAATCTCTGCTTAGCTGGGAGGACTCCTCGCGGTCCTGCTCAGTTTCAGGTGCTGAGTAAATGTTACTGCATGAATGAATGTATGAATGATTAACAGATGCTTAATAAGTGCTTTCAGATGACTCAGAAGATAAACGCAAATTAAAAGTTCTTTAGAAGAAAGTAATAATAGTAAGTATTCCCAGAGGGGTAAAACACTGCATGCATAGATGTAAGTTTTGTGTTGTATAAATAAAAGTTCCTGGGTGAATCTCTTTTGGGATATAATAAAAACTGAAAACTATAGAATCAGAAATTGTGGAATTTTCCTGTCTACCTCCTTCTGTAATCTCTCAATAACATTTAGCTGGAAAGAACCTTGCTTTCCTCAAGAAAATAAGAGCAAGTATCTTAACACTTTATAATTCTCTGACCTTCTGCTGCTCTCATTTTTTCCATACTGTTACTAAAGACAGATTATGACGCCCCATCTGAGTTAGTGCATATTAAAAATGATGTCGGGGGAAAGCCACAGATGAAAGCCAGCCCTAGAAATGAGGCATTTATTTAAAACAGTTACCGAAAGACAGATACAGCACATAAAATATAAAACTACCCACTACCTGCCTCATTAAATTGTGACTGAGTTTTCCAAGTTCTCCCCAGGTTTGGAATCCAGGCTCTGAGGTACTCTCCTTGGCCTGGCCCCTTCTTGGTCCAAACTAGATTGAAGTTTTTTTCCTCTGAATTAGTATGCAGTGGGCTTGATGGATGAGTTACAAATCTTAACTGAATGTTCTCAAAGTACAAGAAGAATGTATTCCTGGCTTTTGGTTATTAAACACCAGCAATGCTATTTTTTTGGCATCTAAGCCCAGAGGCAAGTGGAAAAAAGCAAGATTAACAGGAAATCATGAGGTAAAACATTTATAGGAGAACCTTGGCTTGCATGAAGTCATTCTCTTCAAAACAAGTGGAATTTCTATTTAGAACAATTTCTCTTTCCCTCTCACTGGCTCTCTGTCTCTCTCTCCTTTTCCCTCTCTCCCTGTCTCTTACACAAATTTCAGTCTTAAGAAGACAAGGCAGTGGATGTTGAGATTGCATAAACCCGTTTTTCTAAAGCACCATATGCTGCAATGTTTGTTGGTCATACAAATACATTATTTTGGGGGAACACAGTTATTTATAGAAATTTTCAGGTTAATTAGAATAATATACTCACTAACCTATTTTGTTTTAGTCTTAGTGACTCAGAGAAAAATATTCAAAGTTCTTCATAAGGAACATCTTGTCAAAGATCGAGGATTGTTGATTGACCAAGTGTTGTGTACTCTGACAATAACTGATTTCAATCAACACTTCATTTCTAATGTTACATAACCCTGATCACTTTTCTTGAAACTTAAGTTTGTTATTGTAGTCCTGTTGTAATTTTCCCTTTATTATGGTTCACTATTTAACACAGCACTGTCCAATAGACCTGTCTGTGATGATGGAAATGTGCTGTCTGCACTGTCCAAGATGGTAGCCTTTAGCCCTATGTGGTCATTGAGCATGGGTATTGACCAGTGAGGAATGTGAAGCCCAGGGGGGGGTTACATGATTTACCAGGGAACGCACTGGCTGTTCGTGACTGAACCTGAATGAATCTTCTGGATCCTTCTAGGATGCCCTGCTGCCTCCTGTTTAGATTTCATTTGGGCAGGCAAAGTGAGGAGCAATTTCAGAAAGGGGGACAATTTTTGCATCTAATGACTCAATGTGTGTATGGGAATAACATCACCCCCTCTGGCCTTGCATATAACATATGACATAGAAATTCAGTTGCACAAAATCAAAACCATGATGAGGTATCACCTCACACCGGTCACAATGGCCATCTGCAAAAAGTCTACAAATAATAAATGCTGGAGAGGGTGTGGAGAAAAGGGAAACTTCTTACACTGTTGGTGGGAATGTAAATTGGTGCAGCCACTATGGAGAACAGTACAGAAGTTCCTTAAAAAACTAAAAATAAAGCTGCCATATGATCCACTCCTGGGTACATATCTGGAAAAAAAACAAAAACTCTAATTCGAAAAGATATATGCATCCCAATGTTCATAGCAGCACTATTTACAATAGCCAAGACATAGAAACAACCCAAGTGCCCATCAACAGATGACTGGCTTAAGAAGAGATTTTATATACACACACACACACACACACACACACACACACACACACACACACACACACTGGAATATTACTCAGCCATAAAAAACAATGGAATATTGCCATTTGCAGCAACACAGATGGACCTAGAGAGTATTATGCTTAGAGAAATAACTCAGAGAAAGACAAATACTACATGATATCACTTACATGTGGAATCTAAAAAATAATACAAATGAATCATATACAAAACAGAAAAAGACTCACAGACATAGAAAACAAACTTACGGTTAACGAAGAGGAGAGGGTGAGGAGTAACAAATTAGGAGTATGGGATTAACAGTTACAAACTGATACATAAAAGAGATAAGCAGCGAGGATAGCACAGGGAATTGAATATCTTGTAACAACCTATAATGGAATATAATCTGCAAAAAAAAAAATTGAATTACTGTGTTGTACACCTATAACTAACACAATATTGTAAATCAACTATACCTCAATTTTAAAAAGAGAGAAAAGAAATTCAGTTGTGCTGAATAGTGGGACTGTAGGATTAGAACTCCAAGCCAAGTTGAACAGAATAAATCATTAGTTCCTGTCACAGTCTGCCTAAGGCTGCTCAGAACACATCTTAATATTGTGTTCTATGTTTACTATTTATTCATTCATTTATTAAACACCTATGATGGCCCAGGTAGAGTAGGTGTTGGGGGTATGAAATGGATAAAAACAGCTGAAGCATTCAGTGCCTGCAGGAAGACTGATGGCCAACCATTTCAATCCACACTACATTATCTGTCAGGAGAGTACAGGCCCCAGAGGGTTTTATGTTATCTTTGGGGCACTGGTATGTTAGGATAATCATGGGCTCTGGAGGCCACATCTGGGTTCAAATTCAGTGCATCACTTACTAACTCTGTGACCTTGGGCAAATTACTGAAACTCTTTTAGCCTTACCTTTAAGATGGAGATAATACTATGCTGTTGTTGTTGCTAAGATTACTTGAAATAATGCACATAAAGCACTTGGCATACTGCCTCATTTGTAGTAAGCATTCATTAAGTCTTAGCTATCACCACTATAATTGTCATTATTATCATCATCATCATCATTATTAGGAGTAAAAATGAGCTTCGTGAGGCATAATTATTGTTACTTTGCACACAAGGAAACAGGCTCAGTGAGATTAAGCAGCCAAAGTCACAGTGATGAAAAGGGACAGGGCCAAAATTTGAGGCAGGGCAGAGCTGGCTGCCCTCAGGAGGGAAGAACTCACCTCTGGGCCCCACCCAGAGAGGGCTGCCCTTGAGCAGAAGTGCTGGGGTCTCTGGAGGTGTTCAAGCAGAGGCCCTGACCACTTTCAGACAGAGAAACAGCAGAGGCCTGATTGGATGTCTCAGGGCACCGCCTAACTTTGCATGCCTATACTGCAGTTTTCAGAAGTTTCCTGAGCTAGCATTTATCCAGGAAATATGCACATTCAAGATCGGTTTAAACTTTAAATCAAACAAAAATAATGCTCTTTCGAGCAACTGTTTTGTGCTAGATTCTGGGGTAAGTGAAAGAGCCGTTGAGTTAACCTTCCTGTCCATCATTCAATCGTCGGTCTGTCCATCCTTCCATGCATCCATCAATCCATCCATATCACAAACATTAAACACCTACTGTGTGCTAGACACCGTCCGGAAGGTGCTTTTCTTCCATTAGTCTTATTTTTCCTACCAGAGAGTACTCTCCACTCAAGATAGGAAGTAGTGAGTGAGGAGTGAGGTGAGCACAGTTAAGAGGAGGAGAGTGGTTGCTTCTGGCAGAAGGTCCCCACCCCTCAGCCTTGAGGGGATGGCAGGCAACGCACAGCCAAGAGACCAATATGAAACGAGTAATGAAAGCTCCGTGTGCTTGGAGCTATAGCGGATGCCTGTGTGCGAACATGGGAGCAAGGGCTGCTTTTTGCCGATTTTATAGCTCCAGCCACTAGCATTACGATTGGTACACGCTAAGGAACCAAATGATTGGGGTTTTGTTTTATTTGAGTAATTTTTTTTTAAAGTCTTGGAAACTGGCAATAGAAGCGTCTAAAGCGGCAGAGGGAGAGTCAACCGAGGCAGGTCTGAGGTGGAACCAGAGGGATGTGAAGTTTTTAGAAGAGGAGCGGCGTTCCGAGTAAACCGCTCAGCCTGCCTCAAGGAGGCGTGGGTCCTGTGGGAGGGACGTGCTCTGTTGAGCTGGGCTCTAGCCTCAGGAAATGGATGCAGCTACGTCCCAGTGGGTGCCCCGGGGTATCGTGGCGGAGCTGCTCAGCTGGTCCAACCGGGAGCGCGCGGGCCGAACTCCAGGATTAGCTATCTCTAAAGTACCGAGCCAGTCCCCACCGGCCACCTGGCTGCGCGCTCAGCTCTCCCGCCGCGGGTGAGTACATTTCAGGAAGCAGTGCATTGCGGCAGCCTCATCCGCAAGTCCCGCCCGGGAGCTGGGGAGGCCGCTACAGGTCCCCAAGGGCACCCTGGGCCTCGCCGGCGCGCCTCCAGGGCAGGCGCCTTTCCGGACCCGCCCCGTCCCGGGGTCTGGCCGGCGCGCGGGGCAGCGGGGCGGCCTCTCCGGAAGCCATCCTGGTGGTCCCCGAAGCCGACTCATAAATCATTCATGAGCGGGGGCCGGGCGAGCAGGGCTGGTTGGAAAGAAGGGGGCGGCAGCGGCGGCGAAGGCTGACCGGTAGCTTGGACCGGGCGCACGGTGAGTAGCCGCGTCCTCACGCCGGAGCTCGGAAGGTGTCTGCGGCCCCGACCCGGGGGCTGAGTGCACTTCTTTCCAGAAGGCTGGGGGCGGGGAATGGAGGCACTTGCTCTGCTCCCTTCTCCTCCCAACCGTCGGCACCCCCCTCCCCGGCGCCGCGGCAGGTGGTGCGAGCCCGGGAGCGTCGGGGGAACCAGAGGGGCTGCAGGGCCGGCGAGGTGGACCCTGCGAGAGTTCCGGGCAGGGCGCAGACGCACGCAAACTTTGCGGGCTGCGTGGTGGGTCTTCTTTCCGCCCACTGGAGGGGAGCTGGCGGCTGTGGCCACGTTCCGCGGCGCGAGCTGGTGGGAGCGCGAGTGGGACCCAGACCCCGAGGCTACCGGCTCGTTCTCTGAGAGGGCGGCGGATGAGGCGAGGTTGGTCCGGGGCTTTGGGAACTGTTCGGCGGTGAGGGGAGTCCTGGGGAGTGGAACGAGGGGTGCGGGACACTGACCCTCCTCAGCTGGGTATGGAAAGGGGTCACCTTCCTCTGGTTTGCTAAAAGAAGTACGCGGTGCAATCGACCATCACAGGAGGGGGCCTCTGGGGGTGCCATGTGAGGCCTTATCGCCTTGCTCATCTGGGAGCGCACGCACCCCTGGCTTGATGCATCCCCCCGGTCCGCTTTGGGTGCACAGCGCGGGGACCTTTGGCGATTGCCTGATGGAGAACGGGGTGATGGAGGCGCGCCCCGCTGGGTAAGGCGCCGGCCAGGACAACAAAGGGAAGCGTGGACAGAGGAGGAGCTTCGCGGTGCAGGAGAGTCGGGGGCCCTCGGTCAGTTTCTTCGAAAGCCCTCGCCGAGAGCGGCGGGGGATGCGATCAGGGAGGCCTGGGGCACGCGGCTTAGGACGGCGACCCCAGTCCACGCCAACCCGCGCCTCGGCGGGGAACCAGCGCCGACTCTCTCGGGGCAGCCAAGTTACTCCGGCAACCCTCTCCCCCAGGCGACGGCGGATTCCTCGAGTCTCCTGGTTTCCCGCGCCCGCCTTGCCGCCCATCCTTTGTCCCGCAGCCGGGGAGAGGTTCCTGGCGCGGAGGGAGCGAGGGCGGGAGCGGCCGCGGCCTGGCGGTGGGTTGGAGGGGAAGGCTGGGGAAGCGGCGCCACCAGCTTTCTATAGCAACAGGTTGCGCCTGTAGCCCGCGGCGGCTGCTGACCTTGCTCCTGCCCGGGCTGGAGGAAGGTTTTCCCGGGTTTCTGAGAGAGGCGACTGATCTTTGTCAATATAAGCAGGTGTGATTGAGGTCCTTGAACGTCCCCTCCCCCCATCCCAACAGAGACCCACTGGAGACCCAAACAGCTGCTGTTCTTTGGTTGCTTGGACCGTATGAAATTGCCGTTTTCGAAAGACTTGAATATCAGCAACTTCCTATTATTCAATGTGTATGAAGTTACTACGTAGGCTTTTTTCACTCATTTGTGAGTTTCCTCCTTCAATGTTCTGGAAGCTGTTCTGCCTGTCAGGGTGAGCCTGGCGGCCACGGTAGACTTGAGAATATTGCCGTTCGCAGGGGCAGTCCAGACCCTCAATCGACGGCCAGTTGTGTGTGTGCCAGGCGTTGTACCTATTCCATTTCCAGCCCTCCCACACTATTTAAAACACCATTTTACAGACTAGCAGAAAGGAAAGCGTGGAGATTGTAAGCAACTGCTGTCACAGAGCTCATCAGTGGGGCTAGAGACTTCCCAGTCTCGAAAGCCAGGGCTCTGGTTGCTGCAGCAGCGCCCTTTAGTTTAGTTTTGTTTTCTTAATGTATCGCATAATTTTTTAATGAACTTCCTTATGAGTTCCACGCTGGACTATTTCTGTGTATCTAGTAAGGTGAAGCAAAGTGCATCAAAGGATAGGTTGAAAATAATAAAACTTTAAACCAAATATTGTTTCTTTGGGACTATTTAAAATATGAAGGAAATCAATTTTGCAGGGATCAAGAGTTCGCTCTGAGATTTGATCAAGGTCAAGATGCATTGTTAAAAATGACAGAAGCCAATTCTGGGTAATTTTAGCAAAAAAGGGACTGGATACTGGGTGGCTTAGCGAAGTGACAGAAAGGCTGGCTAGCCAGGCTCAGGAGCCCGGAGGAGTGGGACTCAGGACATGCAACAGGACCCCTGATGGGTGTATGGCCATGGCTGCCACCATTAGACTCTGGCTGTGGCTGCTGGCATGTTGCCATCATTGCTAGGATAAAGTGGAAACTGCCTCTGCCTCAGTGTGTCTCATGCACAAGCCCAGGAATAAGCATATGATTGGCTGAGCCTGGGCTCAGTTGGGGACCTCACAATGAGAGGCAGGGCTGCCACCCCCCCGGACTCACGAAGGTGGGCTCAGAAGGTGGGCAGTTCCCATCCGGCTTCCCATCCCCCCAAAACCCTAGATAACACCTACACAGATCCTTTTAAAAGAAATTCCTTCAAAAATTCCATCAAAAAGAAAAAGTAGAGAAGAAATGAAGCTGGATGGTCGTCGTATTTGCTTTTAAACCAGTGTTCATGAAAGTGCTGATCTCTGGACCCCAGGCTCAGAATCATGTGAGTTATTTGCTTAAAATTCGTGTTCTTGGGTCCCTTTCCCAGTTTGAACTCAGTGTATTTGGATGGAATCCTGGAATCTTCATCCCATAAACTAGAAAATGGTGAATCTACCTTATTGATAAGTCTAGTGCCTGTTTGAGGAGAGAGGCCCCAAGGGAGCAATTTCCAAAGCCTGCTAAGTCGAGGATTGCAGCTGAAAGTATGGCCCCCCAGAGTAGTAGACCAGTTGTTCCGCCATGGATGAATCCAGTGAGGAGACAGTCTGCTCCCTGTGTTGGAGGAAACAGCTACAAGCAATCCAACACCTCCCTCCCGTGGGCTGTAGACTGCTCATAAACAGGTCCTTGACCAATTCTGAAATAGGTCAACATGACCATTTTGTGTCAATCTTCTCACTACCTGCCACCATTTGATGTCAGCCATCCTTATTGAGTGCCTACTGTGCTCCAGACTCCAAGGGTACGGAGAAGATGAGGAAGTCAGCGACCCCACCAAGCTGTTGGGCTAGATCAGTTCAATGTGATACGAGAAGGGCGTTTGGGGTGCTTTTGCCTCACGTCTCTTGTTCTGCAGTTGTGTTTGGGAAGATGGAGGTGTCTTTGGAAAGCAGCATGGATTAGCCAGGAGGGAACTCAGGAACAGTGCTCGCTCTCAAACCTTAGTTGTCTAAGAATCTATCACCAGGGGAGCATGTTAAAAATGCAGATTAATGGGCCGCATCTCCAGAAATGAGGTCCTATAATTTCATTTTAAACACAGACTCCGTTTTACGCTGATGCGGCTGTTGGGTCGGGAGCCGTCTTGGGTTTTCTGCTGGCAGTTCCCTGAGCTGCTCTCAGTGGCTCTCGCTACCTAGTATGCTTTCCCAGGGAAGTACCCGGACCTTCTTTTTGGGAACAACGATTCAAACTGAGATGAAAACCTCTTCCTGGACTTCGCTGGTGGCGCAGTGGTTGAGAGTCCGCCTGCCCATGCAGGGGACACGAGTTCGTGCCCCGGTCCGGGAAGATCCCACATGCTGCGGAGCAGCTGGGCCCGTGAGCCATGGCCGCTGAACCTGTGCGTCCGGAGCCTGTGCTCCGCAATGGGAGAGGCCCCAACAGTGAGAGGCCCGCATACCACAAAACAAAACAAAACAAAACAAAAAAAACAAAAAAAAGCAAAAACAAAACAAAACAAAAGAAAACCCCTTCCTTTTTGCCTTGACTTTTATCCATTGTCTAGTGTTTCATAAGGAGTGAGATGTTCCTAAAAATGGTCTAAACTTTAAGAGGGACCTACCCTCTGGAGCAAGAGGCACGTGCTGCTCAGGTGCTGCCCTAACTCAGTGGAACACCCCATCTTTGCATTTCCGTTGGGATGTCTTTTCCCCTGCTTCTTCACTGAGGATGTCTGGAAGTCTGTTTATTCATACCTCTCCCCGGGGGCCTTCTGCCATTTCCCTCCGCTGTGTTTCTTTCTGTCCCCAGCTGAGGCTTGGTGGCATTACCAGGAAGTCAGCCTTTCTTAGCAGCTGAGCCTCTAATCCGTCCAGCTGCTGTGCTCCTGCCTGTCCTTTAGCAGATAACAAGATAAGATGTGAATGTGGTGTGTGTCAGTGTGTGGAGTGTACGTTCCTGGTGTGTGTTTCGTCTCTGTGAGTTGTGTGGCATTGCGAGTGCATGCATGGTGTGTGTGACGTGTGTGTGCGTGCCCACCTGCCTGCCTGAAGCAGCACGGTCCTATCCTACCTGAATAACCACATGCCCCCTCTCCTTTCGCATCTTCCTCTGGCCCTGTGCAGCTCTGCGGGCTTCAGAGAGGGGTCTTGCAAAAGCCAACTTGTTTCGTTTCCTTCTTCTTCTTTGTTCTCTCTGGAAATGATTTGAAGTCTGAGCAGGGTGCTGATTCCTGGTAGAACCAGTGAAAGGCTAGAGCACTTCAGAGCCTGAGGACAGGTTGTTGGCAGCAGCCATGCCTGGCAGGGATTGCCCTTTGGAAACAGTCACCAGGGTCCTGGTGTGTCTGTGTCTGTGGGTGAGATGGACCTGGAAGCTAGGGGTTCCATGAGGTTGGTACTAGGTGTCACTGGGGATCTGAGCAGCCCATGATTTGATCATGGGAGAGTCAAGGGTCATTCCATTGGCAGGCCTGTGCAGAAGTAATGGGAGTGGTTATGAGTCTTAGAAGATGAGGCAGTATCTAAGAGGACCCGATATGAATGAACGTCTTCATTCAAATAGCTCATTAAATCCTACCTCTTGGGGTGGAGCTTTCTTCAACTTGGTGGAATACAGGTAGCGGGTCCTCTAGCCTTTTGTGCAGTGTGTCACTTTCTTGGTAGTCCCTCTCCTCCATCTTGCAGTGTGTGTTTCAGGAGCACCCTGTCTTTATTTTGAAAGTTCCTGAGTGTGTATCTGATGTAGAAAAGAAAATCAAGGTGTTCCTGACCCCAGAAAAGAATGGGCAAGCAGAGTATCCCAGTTGTTTTTGATTCATCTAGCCTGTTGCAGTGGTACAAGCAAAGCAGCTGTTGTGGCTTATTTGGTTTTTTTTTTTTTTGCGGTACGCGGGCCTCTCACTGTTGTGGCCTCTCGCGTTGCGGAGCACAGGCTCCGGACGCGCAGGCTCAGCGGCCATGGCTCACGGGCCCAGCCGCTCCGTGACATGTGGGATCTTTCCAGACCGGGGCACGAACCCGCGTCCCCTGCATCGGCAGGCGGATTCTCAACCACTTTGCCACCAGGGAAGCCTGCTTATTTGGTTTTATATTCAGCAGCTCTTACTGATAGCCAACTGTATGCCTGCCTTGTGTTCAGTTCTGGGGAGAGAAACTCGAGGAGGACAGGTCCACGCTGCCCTCACTAGACACTGGGCTGGTAGCCGATTTTAGGTTCCTGATCTTTCTCGCTTTCCCTCGGGGAGGGCGGGAGTCTCCCTCTGCTCTACTTTTCATCGCCTGGACCCCAAGTCATCCAGGTGGTGACTTGGCACAGGGATTTCCATCAGGGCTACCTGATGAGCATGTTAGACAGAAACCAGTGTCACCTGGCCTTAAAGAATTTGTTCCCTGCCCTTGAGGCCGTGCTTGTCTAGTTTGGGCTGGGGGTGAGTGAAGGTGGATTGAAATGAGATCAGTGAGCACATTAATAAAATAAAAGGTGGAGTAAGACACATCTCCAGAGATGGGGAGAATAACCCAAAATTGGAGGAAAAATAAGCATCTCATCTATTGCTGGGGGCCTCTGCTTCTCTGACTGAGAGGGAGGGCTCTGTCGTGAGAGTGTCTTGGAGTTGGGAGAGTGCAAACTTGGGCTTTGAAAGCAAACTACTGGGTTTGAATTCTACCCCACCATGAACCAACCATGGCCTCGGGTTGAAATTCTGAACTTCTGAGTCAGGAGTCAGAAATTCTGAGTTGGTTTTCTCTTCTGTAAAATGGGATAATGCCTTAACGGAGGTCCTACCTGTAAAGCATGTAGAACATGTCTGGAATGTGGTAAGTGCTTAATGAATATCAGTTTCCAAGACCACAGACTCGTTACACTAGCTGGTATTTCTGGGTCTGGCCCCTAGCATGGAACCTTCCAGCTTTCCTGCCCCTGTGCTCTGAAACAGGCTCTGTGTTTGCTTTCTCCGCAGCGGATTAGGCTGAGGGCTTGCTCTAAAGCCTTGCAGCCTCTCCTCCAGGGGAGCCGCCAGGGCAGGCAGGCTGCAGGCATTAGTGACCCCGCCCCTTCTCTCCCTGCCAGGGATGCTGCTTTGATCGACTGACCGTACCCCCCCAGCCAAGAAGGTTCTCTGCCACCCTTCACCGCATGCCAACCCAGCCAGAAAACCAAGGATTCTGCAGACTCAGTCCTCGCCACGCCTCTTCTGCACAGAAACACACTCCTGTCTTCCCCAAGGCTTCCAGAACCTCTGAAGAGGGAGGCCCCCAGTTCCACCTCATGTTTGGGGCATCTTGCTAGCTATGGCCCTTCTCCTTGGCTTCCTGCTGCTGCTGGGGCTTTATGGGGACATCATGTCAGAGGGGCCGCCGCCATCATCCACATACATTCCTGATGGTTTGGAATATGAATTTCCTCCAACAAACTATGAGACCAAAGATTCTTATGAAGCTGGACCCGCTGGCATCTTCTTTCAAATTGTGCACATCTTTCTCCACATGGTGCAGCCGAATGCTTTCCCTGAAGGTAAGTGCCAATGGCGGGACAAGATATAATATGTCTCCAAACATACTCACGGGCACACACACAATACTGTTTGTTAATGACAACACGATCAGTGCAGAATATATTCCATATATTAAAGTATGAGAGTCAAAATGATTGAATTGCACAGGAGCAGAAAGTATTTAGCCAGAAGTTAAGAAAAATAAGTTAAATAGGTTGTCAGGAATGTGATGATAAGAAAATAAAATCAAACTGTGTTGCTATGTTGTTTTTCCAATTCTTTATCCTTCGTCCCCCCTTTTTTGTTTTGTTTTGTTTTGTTTTTTGGTTAGAGTATTGAATTATTCTCAAGTTCATACCAAAGGTAAAAGTTAGGGTAAAAATGCAAATTCTCTCTCATCAAACGAGAAGTTAATAATGACGTCTCATGGCCATTTAAAGTTACAAATTTAACTCTCCTCCACCCACCGCAAAATGCAGTTTTGACACTGCTTAGGGCAAGGCCAGGGCAGACCATACCTGTTACCTGGGTAACTTGTTTGCTTCAGGTCTAAGAGTTTGAGTGTGAAGCCAGGAGGGAACTTTCGTGGCATAGTGCTGTTTTGTGTGAGTACTATCTGGCCTTACCACTGCGGCTCATCTGTACTCAGAAGTCTTCGGGGTATGTGTTTTCAGGAGCGGGATTATGAAAATTTAAATGGTCTGTGGGAATTGTCTGCTATTAGGGTTTGGCAGTCTAAATTTTTTTTTTTTTGCGGTACGCGGGCCTCTCACTGTTGTGGCCTCTCCCTTTGCGGAGCACAGGCTCCGGATGCACAGGCTCAGCGGCCATGGCTCACGGGCTTAGTTGCTCCGCGGCATGTGGGATCTTCCCGGACCAGGGCACGAACCCGTGTCTCCTGCATCGGCAGGCGGATTCTCAACCACTGCGCCACCAGGGAAGCCCAGTCTAAATTTTTACTGATTCGATGTTAGATCTAGCTTAAGCTTGTTCTTTATACTACAAAGATTTGAATATTATCATTGACTACTAAATATTATAAAATTTGTAGTAATCTTTATCATCTTCCTTAGCTGGCCAGCCATTGTTTATAAGCGGATTATTTGTGTGTGCGTGTGTGTGTGTGTGTGTGTGAGAGAGAGACAGAGAGAGAGAGAGAGAGAGAGAGAGAGAAAATGTATTTAGTGAACTTCAGCACCTGTTTCATGGGTAGTTTACAGATTTTCTTAATATATATTTACATAGAATTTTTTACATTTATTTGTTTAAGATTAAGCAATTGAAACAGTCTGAAGTGTAGTTTTCAATTTTTTGTTAGTTTAAATTTCTATTCAATGAAGTAAATCACCCTGAGCCCTACTGTCACAGAGGAGTCCTGAACAAGTACTGCTTACTGTTTATGTCGCTGCTTAAAAGACTAAATTTGGAAATCCAAAGGACAGAAGTAGAAAACAAACTGAGTTTATTTATTCATGTTGAATACAAATTCACTATTCTCAATAAATATCTTTTTGTTTACTTTTGGACTAGATGTAAATATAATTGACTAAATAAACACCTAGTGTTTTTAGTCTTGGCTTCTTTGTTTTTTTATGTAAAAAGCATAGAATTCAGTTGTTTAATACGAATTTACAGTGACTTCTTTAAAAAGATTGTGAAGTCTCCTGTGTCATTCGAAGGCAGATCATGTAATTAATCCTGTAATCTCTTTCCATATGTCATTTTATTTTTCTCCCTCTAGATTTCATATGAAGGCTTCCTCACACTTGTTTCACAAGGGAAAACAGTATCTTTAAAGGTCTTCATTCAAATGATCAGGTTAAAAGACATCCTGCTTCCAATGCATTCTAGGGTTTTCACCTCCCAACATCATGATTAGTCTAGAATTTAAATCCTAATGTAATCTGAGGGTGTTAGCCTTGCTTGTCCCTTGACCTTTGTCAATATTTACTACTTCGGAGAAAGAAATTCCCAGAAACAGACCAGCACTACCTCTTTCAGAAAAAATTGTCAGGTTGCTTAGAGAATATAATACTGAATTTAGCAGGTGATGTCTTGGTGTGTTGGCTTTCTTCCACCATCCCATTATTCATATTCTTTCACCCAGTTACTAGGTTTCATAATAGCCTCAAAGTGCTCATGAGGTGCTTTGCAACATAAAGGACACTATGAGACAATCATGGTTTTTCGGGGTTTTTTTTTCCCCCTTGGCACGTGACTTTTTTTTTTTAAACTGAAGTATAGTTGATTTACAATGTCCTGTTGGTTTCAGGTGTACATCACAGTGATTCAGTTATACATGTATATATTCTTTTCCCTTATAGGTTATTACAAAATATTGAGTATAGTTCTCTGTGCTCTACAGTAGGTCCTTGCTGGTTATCTATTTTATATATAGTAGTGTGCATCTGTTAATCCCATCCTCCTAATTTATCCCTCCCCTCCCCTTTCCCCTTAGGTAACCATAAGTTTGTTTTCTATGTCTGTGGGTCTATTTCTGTTTTGTAAATAAGTTCATTTGTACCTTTTTTTTTTTTTTTTTTTTTAGAGCCCACGTATAAGTGATATCATATGATATTTGTCATTCTCTGTCTGGCTTACGTCACTTAGTATAATCTCTAGGTCCATCCATGTTGCTGCAAGTGGCATTGTTTCATCCTTTTTTATGGCTGAGTAATATTCCATTGTATATATATACCGCATCTTCTTTATCCATTCATCTGTCGGTGGACATTTAGGTTGCTTCCAGGTCTTGGCTTTTGTAAATAGTGCTGCTGTAAACTTTGGGGCCACAGCATTTCATGAGCACCAAAACAGAGGCAGATGTCTTGATAATTGAAGATGCGAGAGAGAGAGAGAGAGAGAGAGAGAGAGAGAGAGAGAGAGAGATGGATTTATATGTTTTAGCTTAACTAAATACATCAACCAAAGCAGTTGACTTCAGGCTGAGTCCTCTGTGGAGTAACATCTTCACAGAAGATAATATCCCACAGGTCTGTTCTTTCATGTGAGAGAGGAGCTTTGAGTGCACAGTCCCAGTGCAGAAGCAGAAGAAGGGATGGCCCTGGAACCTGGGCTCCTTCTTTTCATGCTATCTTTGGGGGAGTTTTCCACATTTACATCCTGTTTCCAACCGAAATGGAATACGCAGTTTTACATTTGGAACTCTCTAAAGAGAAGCCCATCCTGGTAAATACAAGATGGAAAGGTTTTGTTTAGCTGGGGCTTGAGACAAAGGCCTATTCCTGGATAGAAGGAAAGATTAGCTTAGATTAGACCAGGCAGACAGGTAACTATACAGCTTGGCAGAGTGTGCTCTAGTACCCGGTGGGTATTCCATAAATCCTGCCCTGATCTGAAGCTGCAAGGGAGATGTGATGTCCTGGGCTTGGCTCACTAAGAGGACAGTGATGGCTTACATTAGGGGGGAATCGTCTGTCCATTCATTAACCTAGAAAGGGTGTTGAGGGCAGGATGTGTGTGTGTATGTGGCAGGGGTGGGGGGCCATGGGGGGAGCTGGGGAAAGAGCATTCTAGGCAGAGGAAATGGCATGTCCATGGAGTGGAGGAGACCGTGGTTCACGGTGGACCCGTGAAGTGTGTATTCATGGAGTAAGTCTGCCAGGGTTGGGGAGCCAGAGCTGGAGGACCCTGACTGGCAAGCCAGAGAGTTCTGTAGCGGGAAGGAAGCTAAGGCAACATGAGCACAGGTTTCATTCACTTGACAAGCATTATTGAAAGCACTGCCTTCAGTGGTGCACCTTACTGGGTGCTGTGAGCCAGTGTGGTAGTGGACTTGGGTTTTGGGAAAAGAGTCTGACAGCAGCTGATAGGATAGGTCACAGGGAGGGTGAGGTTCCTGCAGTGGTCCAGAGGGTGGTAATAATGAACTAATGTGGGATGAGGCAAAAATAATGGGGGAAACAGAGGCAGGGTCCATTTTGTGTCCAAAAGACTTGGTTTAAGTCCTAGCTCTTGCCTATTACCTGCAAGGTGATCTTGGCCACCTTAATTTTCAGAGCCTCTGCTCTCATAGATGTAATGTGACTCTAATCATAACCCACTCTATAGCTTTTATCTGTGAGGCTTAAATAAGATGATGCATGTAAAGCTGATGTTTAAAACCATGCCTGAAAGGCACAGAGAAAAACCCTCGATAAATGTGGGTGCTCTTAGTATTATTACTCGAAAGGAAGAATTGACCAAATCTGATGCCAAAATTGGTGTCTCGAGGGATATAGGAAAGAAAAGGTGCCTCCAGGAGGGGTCTTTACAATGTCCTTGCTGCTGTTCCCTCAGGAACACTGCATGGAGTTGCCTTGTAAGAAGCGATTGTGTTGCTTTTGAAGTTAAGTGGGTTATGTCTCCCCAGCAAGCCCCACAGCAGCAAAACTGGCTCTAGAAGCCAGGATTTGGATGCAGTGCTAGTTTACTGAGTAGTCTTTACTCCCACAAAAATATCTGCATCTCGTGGGCTCTTGTTTTTTCTCTGTTCTCTCCTCCTCTCCCCAGCATCTGCTGTAAGGCACACTGTGCAAAGTGTTGGCTCATTTGAATCTCCCAGCGACTTTGAGAGGTAGATGATGGAGGTAGATGGTGGTCTTATTTCTATTTATTACATCCCCCTTTACAGATTGGAAAACTAAGTCAGGACAAGATTACATGTTCAAAGCACACAACTAGCCACTGGCAGATTGAGAACCCCCTGTCTCCAGGACTATTTTTCCTATATTCTACAGCTTACTTTGTGGGTAATTGATTTCCTTTTTATTTTATCATACTGCTTTTAAAATGATCGTGAGTTACCGTGAAAAACAGTAATTTTTGCACATTGAAAGTGTGCATTGCAGAAGATTATCTGGTGTGAATGGTGAGCAGTGCCTTTTCCAATTTTGGGTGTATGTGATGAATTTGGCATAAATCATGACCCAGGTCCGAGCCTTTTTAATGGAACAAGTGAAAAAAAGGTCTCTTCAGCTTTCATTTTTTAAATAAATTTATTTATTTTATTTATTTTTATTTTTGGCTGCATTGAGTCTTTGTTGCTGTGTGCGGTGAGCGGGGGCTACTCTTCTTTGCGGTGCGCGGGCTTCTCACTACGGTGGCTTCTCTTGTTGCAGAGCCCGGGCTCTAGGCACTCAGGCTTCAGTAGTTGTGGCTTACAGGCTCAGTAGTTGTGGCTCGCGGGCTCTAGAGCGCAGGCTCAGTAGTTGTGGTGCACGGGCTTAGTTGCTCCGCGGCATGTGTGATCTTCCTGGACCAGGGCTCGAACCCGTGTCCACTGCATTGGCAGGTGGATTCTTAACCACTGTGCCACCAGGGAAGCCCTGCTTTTATTTTTATAGAAATGTTCTAAAATCATTTTCCACTCTGTTTTTAAATTAGATTTTAGGATGGTTGACCTATTTGTAACAGCATTTTCTGCTAATCTGATTTGTTCCTGGGAGTCTGGGGGCGGAGCTGGGGAAGTGGTAGAACTGGGGGAGAGGGAAGAGTTAAGCTTGGTTTCCTCAGACTTTGAGACGCCACCTGGATGTGATATTAACTGAGAGTCCTTCTGTTGCAGGTAACAGAAGCCTATTAGCAAAGGCAGTCGGAAAAAGGGTTTATCAACAAGGTCCTACAGTATAGCACAGGGAACTATATTCAATATCTTGTACTAAACCATAATAGAAAAGAATATGAAAAAGAATATATGTATATATTCTTTTATATATATATGTATGTGTGTGTCTATGTATAACTGAATCACTTTGCTGTACACCAGAAACTAACACAACACTGTAAATCAACAATACTTCAATAAAAAAAATTTTTTAAAAAGGGGTTTATCATGAGGACTCCGGGTTACTTCATGACACTCAAGGGGTTTGGGGAGGGGATCAAGCCAGCAGAGACTCGACCTGGCTCCCATCTTGGCCCCTCTCTGCCCCATGGCCTCTTCATTCCTCCTCCTTCCCGTCCCCCTTTCTGGGTTCTCCCATCCTGTAATCCTCCTGGTGGAGAACTAGGTTGCCAACGTCATAGGTTTCAGGCCAGCTTCCTGGAGAGCGAGTGGCTGGGCATTGTCTCTCTTTTAGTCCCAAGTCTCAGTCCCAGTCCTGCCCGGGGCCAGTCTCCAACCACGGGCCCTCCGGGTAACTGTGGCTACAGTCACACCTCGTGCCTGGGCCGGGTGCTGTGAGCCTGGCACCACGAGGCAGTGCTGGCCCTGTGGCATCACAGGCAGGGAGGTGGTTTCCAGAAAAGGGGTTGTTGGACGGACAGCCCAATAGGTGTGTCCGTGCCAATGTCCACCTAGAATTAGGATGTTTTATTATATCCAGCACCTGTGTGTTCTTGCTTAATCAGACGGAGCCAGCACTGTCTTCTTCACATCATGTGACTCAGGTTGGCAATGGACCTGGCCATAAATAAGGTCATGGAGGGAGAGGACTCGCATTAGTCGATCCTGTCTCCCCAGCGTCACTCACTGCTGGGCAGTCTACGGCTGTCATCTCTTTGCATCCGAACAATTATAACAGCAAACAGCTAGTATGTGCCTGCTTTCAGGGATTTGAACAACTCAACAACTCTGTGAGCTAGAGGCTATTTTTTTTTTTTTTTTTTTTTTTTTTTTTTTTTTTTTGCGGTACGCGGGCCTCTCACCTCTGCGGCCTCTCCCATTGCGGAGCACAGGCTCCGGACGTGCAGGCCCAGCGGCCACGGCCCATGGGCCCAGCCGCTCCGCGGCATGTGGGATCCTCCCGGACCGGGGCACGAACCCGCGTCCCCTGCATCGGCAGGCGGGCTCTCAACCACTGCGCCACCAGGGAAGCCCCTAGAGGCTATTAATCTCATTTTACAGAAGAGGAAGCTGAGGTCCAGAGAGCTAACTGACTTGACCAGGCTCACAGAACTAGCCAGTGGCAGAGCCAGGGTTTGAATTCAGGCAGGCTGGGTCGATTGTCCAGGCTCATAGTTGCCACTTGTATTTTGCTGATAAGGGAAGTGAGACTCGGGGATGTTCAGGGAGTGTTCCAAGGTCACACACACTGATGGCTAAGGGACCAAGCCAAGGTTTGACCCAGAGCCCTGTGATGCCCACGCCTGGGCTTGTCTCCCGCTGTGCTCCCTGGAAGGGGGCGTGTCTGGAGACTGTAACAGGCACTCCTTTAATCCATCCGATGTATCTTCTGCTTCATAGTACAGCTTCCAGTGCTAAACTGAAAAATGAGTCCTGTTGACTGTATTGCCATAAGCTTGTCCACAGAGTCCTGAAACGTGCCCCTGCCTTCCCGTAAGTGAGTAGTAGAGGTAAGCTGTGCCCTTCTGGAAAATAAATGTGTGCCAGTGCCGTGAAAGACACAAGAAGGAAAGCTTCCTGGTCTCCAGCGATGATGTCCTTTTTGAGGTCTTCAAGTACATGCAGGAAATGAGAGATTAAGTATGAATGTAAATAAAGAGAGGCCACCCCAGCAGCTGCTGGATGAAGCTCATGTGGTATTAGACATCATTGTCTACTGGGTGGAAGAGAAGTTCTAAAGTGTACACTTGGAGAAGCAGCTGTCCAGTGTGGTCTGAATGGGGCAGTGCTGGGGCAGAAGCATACAGCAGGAGGGACATTACAGGAGGGGTGGCCTGAGGCAGGCTTGCCACGTACCCTCTGCTTGGCTGGGGTCTAGATTCAGAAATGAGCCCAACACTTGAGTGGTAGTGATGAGCCTGCACTCTGGAGCCTCTGCCTGGGTTTGATTCCTGGTTTCTATGTTGACGAGCTTTGTGACCTCGGGCAAGTGACTTAAGCTCTCTGTTCCTGAGTTTTCCCTCTGTAAAATGAAGATAATACTAATAGTACTTTGGGGACCATCATAATATTTATAAAGCAATGAGGACCTTGTCTGATAAACTAAGTGCTATATAAGTGTTTGTTAAGTAAAATATGAATGTATAAAACCCATATTCATTATAAGTTTTTAAATTGATCTTACATCTTGATGATCATCACATGGACAGAAGAGCAAGTATTTATTTGACTCCCACTGTACTGGTTTCTTAGGGATGCTGTGACAAATCGTCACAAACTGAGTGGCTTAAAACATCAGAAATATATTCTGTCATAGTTCTGAGAACCAGTAGTCCAAAATCAAGATACTGGCACTCAGGGAGCCTGAAGCCTCTAGAGAAGAATCCTTCCTTGCTTCCTCCAGCTTCTGGTGGCTCCAGGTGTTCCTTGGCTTGTGGCTGCATCATTCCAATCTCTGCCCATCTTCTCATCTGCCTTCTGTGTCTCTGGCTCAGATCATCTCCCTTTGCTTTCTTTTATAAAAGCATCTGTCGGGCTTCCCTGGTGGCGCAGTGGTTGAGCGTCCGCCTGCCGATGCAGGGGATGCGGGTTCGTGCCCCGGTCCGGGAAGATCCCACATGCCGCGGCGCGGCTGGGCCCGTGAGCCATGGCCGCCGAGCCTGCGCATCCGGAGCCTGTGCTCTGCAACGGGAGAGGCCACAACAGTGAGAGGCCCGCGTACCACAAAAAAAAAAAAAAAAAAGCATCTGTCATTGGATTTAGAGCCCATCCTATATCCAGTGTGATCTTATCTTGAGATCCTTAACTTAATTATATCTTCAAAGACCCTTTTTCCAAATAAGGTCACATTCATAGATTCCCGGGGTCAGGACTTGGACATATCCTTTTGGGGGCAACCATTCAGCCCATGACGCCTATTACACACTTCTCTAGTTTTTCCAGAGAGTAGCTCAGAGATATTAAGTGATGTGCCCAAGGTCATATTTCTGAAAAATGATGGAACCAGATTCAGAGCTGACTTGTCTGATTCCAAGTTCTTGAATTTCCATCCTGTAAGGATGTAGTGAGCTAGACCTGTTGCTGTTCAGCAGAGATGGCGTCGACTGGGTTCCCCTGCTCTCAAAAGGCTGACCTTGAGCACAGAGACCTCCACCTCCACAGTCAGCTATGATGCGGGAGGGCTGGTCCATGCTGACTGTCCGGCACGAATAGTGTGCTCATGGCTGTCCAGAGGAGGGCTTAGTCATGATGGGGCAATTGCCGAAGACTTCCTGGAGGAAGGGACATTTAAACTGAACTTTACGGGTGTGAAAGAGTTCAGGAAGCAGAGGAGAGCATTCCAGATGCACAAGCAGAGGCCTGAGTGATGCAAGTTGAGACAGGAGCTTGTAGGATGTGGCCTGGTGAGCAGTGAGACCAGAGACCTGAGTGTCCGGGAGGTTGTCGGGCCATGAACTTGGGGAGTAGCTTGTGGGCAGATGGCAGACAGGCTCTGGAATGTCAGACCAACACGTGTGCCTGGGGTTCAGCAGACAGTGGAAAGTGGGCATCACTCAGTAAACCTGTAACCCCAACCAAAGCTACAGGAAGGAGGCGGTGGATGGGTGGGGAGTGGGGTATGCATTGTCTGCTGTTCCTGGAAATTCTCATGTACACTCGGGCACTAGTGACCTGGCTCAATGTTACTCCAGGTGTGGCCTTTGGACCAAAAGCATCAGGCATCACGTGGGAGTTTGTTACAAATGCAGATTCTTGGGCCCTACCTACTAAATCAGAATTTTCTATTTTTTTAGTTTAAAAATATTAAAAAAAATTTTATGCATACAGAAAAGTGCACCTAAACCTACAGCCTGATGGCTTTTCATAAACTGCACACATCTGTGCAACTAGGCCCCAGATCAAGAAAAAGAACAAGCCCCCAGAAGAACCCTCTCTTGTTTCCTGGTCACTGTCCCCAACTCATCCCAAGGATAACCCTCTCCTGATTGTTAATAGTGTAGATTTGTTATGCCTGGTAGAACACAGTAGTATGTTCTCTTTGGTTTCTGGCTTCTTTTACTCACCATTTTATTTGTGAAATTCATCCATATTGTTGCATGTAGTTGTAAATATTCACTGTTGTTGTTGTGTACTATTCTCTCACATGAATATACCATAATTTATGTAGCCATCCTACTGGATTGGCGTTTGAGAGGTTTCCATTTGGGGCCTGCTTTAGTCAGCTTGGGCTGCTATAACAAAATACCATAGACTGGATGGCTTAACCAGCATACATTTATTTCTCACAGTTCTGGAGGCTGGAAGTCCTAGATTAAGGTGCCAGCAGATTTGACGCCTGGTGAGAGTCCTTTTCCTGGTATGCAGATGGCTGCCTCCTTGCTGTGTCCTCACTTGGTGGAGGGAGAGAGGGTTCTTGTCTCTTCCTCTTCTTACAAGGGCAGTAATCCCTCCACAAGCCCATCCTCATGACTTCATCTAAACTCATAACCTCCCAAAGGCCCCACCTCCAAACACCATCATACTGGAGGTTAGGGATTCAATATATGAATTTGTGGGGACATAAACATTAAGTCCATAGCAGGGACTTTATACATAGTGCTGCAGTGAAGATTTTCGTATGTGTTTTTTGGTGATTATATATACACATTGCTGTTGGGTATATACCTAGGAGTGAATTGCTGGGCCATAGGGTAAACATTTTTTCACCCTTAGTAATACTACCAAACAGTTTTCCAAAGTGAGTATACCAACCAAATCCTTAAACATTTTTCTTTATTATGGAGAATTTCAAGTATGTGCAGAAGTATAAGAGTCTGATGAGCCCTCACTTACCCACCGCCCTAGATTCAACAACTCAACTCATGACCAATTTTGTTTATTTCTACCTCTACCCACTCCTTTTACTCACCCCCTTCATTTTGAAGCAAATCGCTGTTTTTCTATCATTTCCTCTGTAAATATTTCAGTGTATTTCTTTCAAAATAAAGACATCATGCTGTTACACTGTAGAAAGTTAACAGTAGTTCTTCAATATAATAAAATATTCAGGAAATATTCAGATTTCTCGGTTGTCGCATAAATGCAGTTTTTAAAACAGTTTGAATCAGGATCCAAATGATACCAATATATTGCAGTTGGTTAATATGTCTCTTTATGTCTGTTTTTAACTTATAGGATGCCTTGCCATGTCTTTTTTCCGCCTTGCAGTTTATTTGTTGAAGAGCCTTGTTACTGTTCCTATAGTATTTCCCATGGGCTGAATTTTGCTGATTCCATCTTCATGGTGTTCTTTACATGTTTCTCTGTCCTCTGCATTTCATATAAACTAGGACCTATAAAAATCAGATGCAGGTTTGTTTTGGGAGAAATAATAGTTTATAGATGGTATTGAACATTTGCATCAGGAGATGGATAACATCTGGTTATCTCTTTTTTTCTGATGTTAGCAGCACTGATGATCACTATCTAGATTCATTCATTCATAGCAGGTCCAATCCTTTCAAAATTGTTTGCAAACATACTCTCAAACATCTTGGAACTCTTAAGAAAAAAATGGAATTCTTTGCATATTTTGTAACTTGACTTGTTCACTTAACATTTTATTGTGGACATCTCTTCATTTCTGTTCCTATAAGTGTGTTGCCTAAAATAAAATTTAAAAGCAAGGAACCTAAAACTTTCGTTCATCAATCTTTTGGTGTACAGCCAGGGCTTACATTTTTTTTTACTATGAATTAATTGTTTGAAGTTTAACATCAATTAGATATATAATTGATATAAATAGCACCCATGATGCATCCTCTATAATTGTTGGTTCTTTGTTTTGATTTCTTTGCAGTGAAGCAAAACAGAGTTCAGAGCTCTGGATTTTTAGTTTGATTTTTTTCTCCCCAGACTTTTACAGCTTACTCACATGTACTTCATCCAATGGACTGGCCTTTTCTAAGTCTTTATAGAACATTAGACTTAGTTTTCAATGCTCATTCTTTTTATGTTCATATTTCCTCAGTTTGTGTAATATTTAATTACACATTTGTATAATATTTAATTACTTATTATATATAAAGAGGCAGAAAGAAGCTTGGGAGCAAACCTGGTATTATGGGTTGAATTGTTTCCCCCTACAATTCATATGTTGAAGTTCTAACCCCCAGTATTGCAGAATGTGAACTTTGGGGATAGGCTTGTTGTAGATGCAATTAGTTAAGATGAGGTTATATTGGGGTAGAGTGGTCTCCTAATCCACTTGGACAGTGTCCTTATAAAAGGGGAAATTTGGAGACAGATCTGGACACAGGGAGGATGCCACATGAAGATTAGAGTCATGCTGCCACAAGTGAAGAAAGTACCGGAGGCCAGGAGAGATCTAGGACACATCCTCTCCTAGAGTCTTCAGGGGAGCACCTTGCACACCTTGATTTTGAACTTCCAGCCCCCAGAACTGTAAGACAATCAATTTCTGTTGTTTAAGCCACTTGGGGTACTTTGTTGCAACAGCTCTAGCACACTAATCCACCCCGGAAGTAAACAAGTGAACTGGTGTTTGCAGAGGGCCAAGGGTACACAATAGAGGTGGTAATGGTGACTTCATGGTGAGGGCTGGTGTACAGCCATGTTCTCTGAGGGAAGGAATTGATGGCTGGGTCATCTGATCAACTGCAAAGTGGGGTTTAGCTCCCAGAGCCTCCACTGTACATTTGAGTAGTCACATCGTCCAAGCCTCATTGAGTTGAATCATGAAGATTCAACTCTGTGTGCTGACGAGTAGAAAAGAGAGAAATAACTTGAATAGTACAAATGTTTCTTCCTACTGTTGTACAACTGCATTATGTAGTATGAAGCCATCTCCTCTGTCAGCGTTTAAAAGTTGTCACTGCTTGCTTGAGACAAGAGATTTAAGGGACTTTCATGAATAATTCTATTTTGCCTGCTTTTTGTTCACTGCATTTCCTGCTTGACCTGAGGACCTAACGCCCTGGAAATCAAACACCTCATTCTGTTGCCTTTTTCCTTCCACTTGCCTTTTGGCAAACTCCTTTTGTTTCTTTAAAACTTTCTTCATATGATACCTATTCTGGAGATCTGGTGACTCTCATCGCATCATTTTGTCTGTACTATCTGTGTCATTTATACACTTTTACTATTGCATGTTTAACACTGCCTTTTTTTTTTTTTTTTTTTTTTTTTTTTTTGCGGTATGCGGGCCTCTCACTGTTGTGGCCTCTCCCATTGCGGAGCACAGGCTCCGGATGCGCAGGCCCAGCGGCCATGGCTCACGGGCTTAGTTGCTCCGCGGCATGTGGGATCTTCCCGGACCAGGGCACGAACCCGTGTCTCCTGCATTGGCAGGCGGATTCTCAACCACTGCGCCACCAGGGAAGCCCAACACTGCCTTTTAATAGTTTGCTGTCTTAGATTGTACAGTTATTGATGCCAGCAGTGCCTGGCACATTGGAGATCCTTCATAATCTCTTGCTTTTGTTTTGGTATTTTTGAACTTTAAAAAATATTGTATTTTCTCCCCTAACCACTACAAATTTCTTTCTCTATTTACTTAACAAAGGTTGAACATTTGCTATGTGTACTTTCTTGAAATGCTAGTGTCACGATGATATCACCTAACTATCATACAGTAAAACCTGCAGGGCAGTGAGCCCTTCTGAAAGAGCATGTTGCTCTGTTTTTAATTTTTTTTCTAGAATTTCCCTTACTGTCAGATTTTTGAATTTTTTTTTTCTTTATTGTCAGCTGTTAATTTATCTCCGCTTTCTTGAAATCCTAATACTTCACTTTATACACTTCACCTTATACAACTATCTGGGTGAGTTGCAGTGGGTGGCTTCACTTTTTCCTGTAGAATTCAAAATTTATTAACTTTGCGACAGCTATTTATATTTCAGAAACTTAAACTCTATTACCAAGATTGTTGCTTGTTTTACTTTCATGGGAAAACTCAAGTTTATAATTTTTTTAGCCAACAAGATTACCAAATTTAACAGTAATTAAATATCTATGAAAAGCTCAAGGGTGAGAAATAGCTGTGATGTGAGGAACATCTTGTGTGATTCAGACTAAAGGTGACAAGGGCTTCTGGGGATACCTGAACAGAGAAGGAATAAGTATTGAATTAAATCTGAATAATCAAGGGACTTCCCTGCTGGTCCGGTGGGTAAGACTCCACGCTCCCAATGCAGGGGCCCCAGTTCGATCCCTGGTCGGGGAACTAGATCCCACATGCTGGAACTGTGTCCGCATGCCACAACTAAGAAGTCCACATGCCACAATTAAAGGATTCCATGTGCTGTAGCTAAGACCCAGCGAAGCCTAAATAAATAAATAAAATAAATAAATATTAAAAAAAAATCTGAATCAGCAAATGAGTCCAATTGTATACAATGGTTTCTTGCTCAATATTTATTAAAATAAAACTACATTTATTTTTAATATAAAAGCAATATACATACATACAAAGCAAATAACATTTTTTCTCGCTTTTTTAAAAAAAAACTTATTTATTTGGGCTGCATTGGGTCTTCGTTGCTGCGCGTGGGCTTTCTCTTGTTGCAGCTAGCAGGGGCTACTCTTCGTTGCGGTGAGCAGGCTTCTCATTGCTGTGGCTTCTCTTGTTGCAGAGCACGGGCTCTAGGCATGTGGGCTTCAGTAGTTGTGGCTCGCGGGCTCTAGAGCGCAGGCTCAGTAGTTGTGGCGCACAGGCTTAGTTGCTCTGCGGCATGTGGGATCTTCCCGGACCAAGACTCGAACCCGTGTCCCCGACATTGGCAGGCAGATTCTTAACCACTGTGACACCAGGGAAGTCCCTTTCACTTCTTTTAAATTAAAAAGAATTTATTATTTTTAAATTTTATTTTATTTATTTATTTTTGGCTGCGTTGGGTCTTCATTGCTGCATGCAGGCTTTCTCTAGTTGTGGCGTGTGGGTTTTCTCTCTCTAGTTGAGGCGCATCGGCTCAGTAGTTGTGGCACGCGGGCTTAGTTGCCCCGCGGAATGTGGGATCTTAGTTCCCAGACCAGGGATATTACCTGCGTCCCCTGCATTAGAAGGCAGATTCAATACCACTGGACCACTGGGAAAGCCCCTAATTCTTATTTCTTAATAAATGCATGTATCCTGAAATGTGGGGTTCTCACTTTTAATTTCTGGTAGTTTATAATTTCAGTTTTGATTTCACCCTTTACCTACTTTGGCTAAAAACAATTGAGGAATTGAGAAAATTTTACTTTTTTGAAAAGGCATGAATGACAAAGAGTCAGTATGAGTTGTTAGAGTCTACTTATTTAAAACATTTCCCATCTTCCCCTGTGTACTACTCTGCCATCCACCTGGGCTTTGTCCCAAGCTCTGTGGGCTGCACACCTGGAGTGATTCCTGGTGAGTCTTCCCATGCCTCTCCCCTCCTGGCTTTCTGTGACTGCACAACGAAACACATCCCTTCAGCTACCATTAGGGTATTGTAGAGGCAGTTAATCACATCTCAGAGTTTCCTTTCAGTGAGAGCGTGGAATAAAACATTCTTTCTAGTTGAAGTTTTTCCTGAGCAATTGAACTGAACGCTTCTGGGTGGCTCCTGGGAGATTTTAGAACAGTGGCTCCCCCTTCAGGCACAGGTGTAGGACACAGGTGTGTCTCTTACTTCCTATGTTCCTTTTCCACAAATGCCAAGTGCATGTGGAGTGCCTGCTTTGGGGGATGGAAGCACGAGTCAGATGGTCTCCATCTGCATGGAGCTAAGGAGTTGTGTCCCTGGGCTTCCTTTTCTTTTTTCTTCCTTCTTATTTATGTTATACATATCCCAGTAAGCCTAGGTAGAATAGGAATAAAAATTTAAAATCCTAAAAAACAAAACACTAATTGGAAAAGGTACACAGACCTCAATGTTCCTAGAAGCATTGTTTACAGTGGCCAAGATACGGCAGCAACCTGTGTCCGTCAACAGATGAATGGATAAAGAAGATGTGGTGTGTATATATATGTGTGTGTGTGTGTGTATGCATATATATATATATATATATACACAATGGAATATTAGCCATAAAAAAATGAAACTTTGCCATTTAGAAAAACATGGGTGGACTTGGAGGGCATTATGCTAAGTGAAATAAGACAAACAGAGAAAGACAAGTACTGTGTGATCTCACTTACATGTAGAATCTGAACAAAACAAAACAAAACAAAACAACCAACTAGTGAATATAACAAAACAGAAGCAAACTCACAGCTAAAGAGAACAAACTACATAGTGGTTACCAGTGGGGAGGGTGGGAGACGGGTAATAGAAGGGTAGAGGAGTGGGAGGTACAAACTGTTGGGTGTAAGAGGGGCTACAAGGATGTATATTGTACAACACGGAGAATAGAGCCAATATTTTGTAATAACTGTAAGTGGAAAGTAACCTTTAAAACTGTATAAAACATAAATAAAAAATTTAAAAAATTAAACAATAAAATCCTAAAAGCCAAGTTCTTCTTGAGTGGGATTTTTAAAAAAAACCCTAAATATTGAATCATTTAAAACTAGGAGAGGATGGAGAAGACTCCCAGGGCAATAGCTTAGGTGAAAGAAGTCTCTTCATCCTTTCAAGTAGAGTGATGACTCGTTTATAGGAAGCAGCTTGAGAGACGAGCTTCTGTTTGGTAATTCTGTGGGAGGAAACTTCAGAGTCAACACTGGCAGCCAAAAGGTGGTGACATAATTGGTTTTTTTGTGTTTGACATTTCTTTAGCATTTATTTCAGGAATCCATCAGTCCTGAATTATTGTTTTAAAATATTTAATATTTTAATAATTTAATTGATGTATCCTGGGAAGAGGAGGTTGTCTGTGTTCGAAAATCCTCTTGGAGGTTGGCTGACCCAGAAGCTCAGCCTAATGAGATTTGGACAGCAGGCTTCTGGGAGGGCGATTGATTGTGACATGTTCACTGAATGCAACAAGGCTACTGTGGTGTAAAGTGACTGAATACTTGGGAAGCTTTGCAAGGAACTGCATTTCTTTAAAGAGCCATTCCAAATATAACTTGTGCAATAGAAATAAAGCGGAGTAGAAATGAACGTCTACTCTGAAATTAACAGCTGACTTCAGAAATGAGTGCTTCCCTGCAATAACAGGGACAAGTCTCCCTAAAGAACCTATTTGCTTACAGGGAAATCCCCGTGTTCTACTGTGAGCATGTTTATCAAATCTGTCCACTTCTGTCTGTCAGAGAGAAGCCCCTGGCGGAGGCTGTCTGTCACCTGGACCAATGCAGATGCCTCAACTTACAGAAAAAGAATGGGGAAGGGGGTACACAGTAGCCTCCTAAGGACTGTAATAGTTACACCAGCTGCCTCTCCGCTCTTCCTGGAACACACCACACGATGTCGTGCTGCACACCCTTGGCATCTGACTGTTCTCTTTGCTTGGACCATTCTTCTGCATGGCTTATTCCTCATGTAACTTGGTCTTTGCTCAAATGTCATCTCCATCTCTGGCCACACTCTCTAATTTAGGATCCCTCTCCCTAGTCCTTACCTTGTTTCATTTTTCTGTGTGACACGTTTATTGGTATTCTAGTAAACATTTGTTATCCTGTTTCTCAGACTAAATATCTTAAGGGCCAGGACTCTATTCTGTTCACCTCTTCCATACCGTATCCCCAGAGCCTGGGACAGTGCTTAGAACATACGTAGCAGGTGCTCATTAAATATTTGTTGTGTGCACAAATGGATAAACTCTTGTACACCTCTCTACCCTGCCCCTGCTGGCCTGTTAGTTCCTAGAAACTCTCCATGCTCCTTCCTGACGGTGGTGTCTTTGCACATGCCTTGCCTTTCAGCCAGATGTTCTGCATCCTCTTAGTGGGTGGCTAGTTCCTTCATATCTTCCAAATCTCTGCCTGTGTTTCCTTCTCCGATGGGGCCTTCCTGATAAACTACAGCAAGCCACCTCCTTGCTTTTCTTTCCCCAGCTCAGCACCCCCCGATCATGCGCTCAGAACCATCTCATCTTCACTCTGTGAGCACCCACAGTCCTGTGTCATCAACATCCCCATTCTCTCCTCTCCCATCTTGATTCTCTTTTGGCAAAATCCCAAATCTGTTTGCACCATTTTCTGGTTACTCCATCTTCTCTTGTCCATATCAGAGTCACTAACTGCTTCTAGAAAACGTTGCAACTGTGCCGACAGGACTTGCTTTAAATGTATATCCAGAGATCTCCAAACACACCACACTCCTGACAGAGTAAATTCCCTTCCTATTTGCATACTTTCTCTTCTCTTTCTCAAATTTCTACCCTGAACCCTCCTCCGTCAGCCAGTGACCTCATACTTCATGGAGAAAATGGGTGGGATCACATGGAAAGTAACTCATCCCTCCGTATTTTTATTTCCAATTTTTCACTAAGCTTACTCAGACATTTAGAATTCTTTTCCCCAAATGGAGTTAATAGTCAAAAATATCATTTTCAAAGTTTTGGAAAGAATTATCAATTTAGTAGAAGGTTCTGAAATGGTTTATGCCGCCACCAGTAATGTGTCAGAAAATTTTAAGGTTGAATGAATTGTGTCTCATTGCTTTCATATATATTTCTGATCACTAGTGAAGTTGATTGTTTTCCCATCTGTTTCCTTTTTGAGGAGTTTGTCAAATGTCTGTCAAATGCCTTCTGCCTAGTTAGGTAGCAGAGTCGCTCCTTTTAATATTGATTTCGTGTCAGCAGCTCTTTATACAGAAACTCTGTGCCTAATCTCTTTACTGCGAATTGGCATTAGGCCATTGGTGTTAGGGTACTTGTCATTTAGGGACGATTGTCTGGTAAGAAATAATTATCCAATTTCATACTTCCATATTATAGATGAAAAACCTAAGACCCAGAGACAGGAAGCTTGCTCATTTCAGACCATACAGCCAAATGGGAGCTGGCAGGACAGGGAAGCAAGGGGGAGGGCAAGGGAAATGGTTGGCTGGGAGCGAGGTAGTGTCTGCTTTGTTGTTGCAAATTGGGTTCCTGGTACTCGGAGTACAGCAGGAGCTTTGTTGACTGAACATGCTATGGTTGACAATGTAAGTGAGTAGTTTATCATTTTTGCTCCTGTCATGCATTGCAAGCACAACAGATACACCTTATTTGTATCCATTTTAAAGGTAGGATATGTTCATATAAAATATACAGGAACAAAAATTTTACAAAGGGTCATAAACAGAAATTTTAAAAAGGATCCATTCTTCACCCAAAGAACAAAGATTGTTTTTCAGATTTTTTTCCCTGGGCAAAGATTTTTTTGTTATTGTTTTTATATAGCTAAAGTCACCCTATATCCCCATATAGAATGTAAGCATAAAGTTATGACCTAGAAGAAAAACAAAAAGATATTTAGATCATCTGGTTTCAAACCATTTACCCACTGGTCTCCTGTGTATGCAGATTATCTAGAACTGACTGTGCTTGAAGGTCTAGTCATTTTTTTATTATGATAAATGAAACTTAAAATAATAGGTTGTACGTTTAAAAACCAGACTGAATTAAGGACTTAGAGCTGGAGAGAAATCAGATTTTGTCTGATATTTAATGTACCACTGGAATGGCTGGGCTTTTGAGGTTCAACAATAATGATTATTGGGGATCTTGTTTTAGTTCGTAAGAAGTCTTTGATTTCTCAACCCCACCCCTGTTAGAGCTTAATGAAGAAGGTGAGGTGAAAGACATGCAGGATTTTCTTTTTTCTTTTTTAAAAAATGGTTTACTTATTTTTTAAATTTAATTTTTATTTTATATTGTAGTATAGTTAAGTAACAATGTTGTCTTAGTTTCAGGTGTACAGCAAAGTGATTCAGTTATACATATACATATATCCATTCTTTTTCAGATTCTTTTCTCATATAGGTTATTACAGAATATTGAGAAGAGTTCCCTGTGCTATACAGTAATTCCTTGTTGATTATATATTTTATATATATAGTAGTGTGTATATGTTAATTGCAAATTCCTAACTTATCCCTCCCCTCACTGTTCCCCTTTGGTAACCATAAGTTTGTTTTTGAAGTCTGTGAGTGTGTTTCTGTTTTGTGAAGAAGTTCATTTGTATCATTTGTTTTTTTAGATTGTACATATAAGTGATCTCATATGGCATTTGTCTTTCTGACTTACTTCACTTAGTATGATCATCTCTAGATCCATCCATGTTGCTGCAAATGGCATTATTTCATTCTTTTTTATGATTGCATAATATTCCATTGTATATATGTACCACATCTTCTTTATCCATTCCTCTGTCGATGGACATTTAGGTTGCTTCCATATCTTGGCTATTGTAAATAGTGCTGCAGTGAACATTGGGGTGCATGTATCTTTTCGAATTATGGTTTTCTCCAGATACATCCCAATAGCTGGATCATATGGTAGTTCTATTTTTAGTCTTTTAAGGCACTTCCGTAGTGGTTGTACCTGTTTACATTCCCACCAACAGTGTAGGAGGAGGATTTTCTTAAAACAAAATGTAACAAAACTTCTTAAGAATAGTGCCATGACTGTATTTCTAGATTTTTTTTTCAAGGAAAATGTTCTTGCCTAGAAGGAAGTTAGTTTATTAGATCCGATTTAGGTGTCTTGTTTAGGACATGCAAGTTTTACTGAACACCTGTCACAGATGCGTAACACTGGGTTAGGGATTATGAGATTTACGTGGGAGAGAGAACATTTCCTACTTTAACAATCTCTAGTAGAGGAGACAAAATGCATTTATAGAGAATAAATAGTCCAGGGGACATGTAAGCCAGTGGATCATTCAAGGTCACAAGTGGGTGATGAGTTGTAGGTATTTAGTGACAAGGATAGGAGGGTTTTGATAGGTGGAGGAATAGCATCACTAAGCCTCAGAGGGGTCATGAATAAGGTATGTTTTGTTTCGTGGACAAAGAAAGAGATCTGGCTAGATTGTAGGGGTCTTATTTGGAGGGAGATGTAATTATAGCACCTGCCTATTGATTGTGTAATATGTGCTGGGCATCTTGTTCTGAGCTTTTCACATATTATTTCTTAACGATGGGTATTATTACCGCCATATTACAGATGAGAAAATTGAGGTCCAGAGACATTAAGTAGTTTGCCTAGGTCACACAGCATTATGTATCAGATCTGGAGTTTGAACTCAGGCTCACCTGATTTAGGGTGATGATTTAATTTATCATCTAAGCTAGGACTTTTTAAGAGTGGAAGGGAGCACTGTTAATGATTAGGCCAGGACATCAGGTGTGGACCTGAACCGCTTTAAAGACAGTTAGTGGAGGCCGTGTAAAAGGGGCTGTAGGCTAATTATTCTGACAACATTGTATAGAATGGAGTGGAGTTAAGAGAGATGAGAGTCTAAGGGAGTAATTAGTAGGTGACTTCATTAATAGTAGGTTACATGTGATGAAGATCTGTATTGAATGGTGGAGTGAGAAGGAAGTAAGATATCCTACAAATTGTTTATAATGAATATTTTCAAACCTACCCCAAACTGTAAAGAATAATACAATGAATCCCCATATGCTAGTTGCCCAGATGAAAAAATTATCTGATTTTGTCCTATTTGCTTCATCTATCTTCTTTCTTTTTTATTTGCTGGAACATTTAAAGCAAACTCAGACATATCATTTCACCTTCCACCTCAATGTGCGTTTATAAAGAATATAGACATTTTTTACTATCCACAGTGTCATTGCCAACCTACCAAAATTAATAAGAATTCTAATTTTTTACTATTAATTCTCACATTAAGTTTGATATCCACATTTTCCCAATTATCATTTTACTGATTCCTTTATTCCCTTGAGTCAGAATCCCAACAAGAAAGGAAGAAATCATAAAACATTGTGACTTTCCAAAAGTGAGTCCAAAAGTTTTGAGCTTAATAAAGAGGAAAATAGGTTAATTGGCTAACTAGTATTGGAAATAGATTTTGGAAAATGATTACAGGGAAAGATGGGAAGAGATCCAGGAACATTTTTCCTTCCAAATTTTTATTTTGAATAATTTCTAACCTTCAGAAATTTTACAAGAATAGTACAAATGGACACCTATATATCCTTTGCCTGGATTCGTCAGTTGTTTTTTAAAATTAATTAATTAATTTATTTATTTATTTTTGGCTGCGTTGGGTCTTCGTTGCTGCGTGGGCTTTTCTCTAGTTGCGGCGAGAGGGGGCTACCCTTTGTTGCGGTGCGTGGGCATCTCATCGCAGCAGCCTATCTTGTTGCAGAGCATGGGCTCTAGGGTGCACGGGCTTCAGTAGTTGTGGCACGTGGGCTCAGTAGTTGTGGCTCATGGACTCTGGAGTGCAGGCTCAGTAGTTGTGGCGCACGGGCTTAGTTGCTCCGCGGCATGTGGGATCTTCCCGGACCAGGGCTCGAACCCGTGCCCCCTGCATTGGCAGGCGGACTCCCAACCACTGCGCCACCAGGGAAGCCCCTCATCAATTGTTAATATTTTGTCACATCACTAAATACTTCAGCATGTATCTCATAAGAATAAGTCTTTGTCCTACATAACCACATGCAAGTATGACACTTAGGACATTTAATATTATTGATATTATAACACTTTTATTAAATATACAGTTCATATTTACATTTCTCAAATTTTCCTATAATGTATATAGATTTTATTCCCTAGATCCAGTATTCTGTTAAGAATACTGCTTCACCTGTGTAGATTTAGTCTCCTTTAATCTAGAACAGTTCTGCAGTCTTTTTTTCTTTATATAAGATACAAATTTTTTAAGAGCCTAAGCTATTCCCCCCCCAAATATCCCTCAATTCTGAATTTATCTTGACTTCTCATGATTAGATTCAAATTAAATATTTTGTCAGGAGTACTACACAAATGCTATATCCACTCAGCGGATCACATCAGGAGGTTATTGATGTCAACTAGTCCCATTATTAGTGAAATTAAGTTTGAAGATTAAGTTAAGGTGATATGTCTTCCAGATTTTACCATATCCTATCCTGTTCCCTAGCACTCATTTGCCTAGTGCTTTTAGCATCCATGGATTCTTCCTGCCTTCATAAATCATCACCATGGTGGTTGTAAACAGTAATGTCCCATCATTTCTTTTTCGGTCATTAGTGGGCTTTCCGCTATATCAGGAGCATTCTACTGCCATGTCTCAGGAATGGGGAAACCTGCATAGTCTAGTACTTCGCAAGGACTCAGTGGTGATTTTGAGTGGCCGGAACAGAACTCAGGGATTTGGAGTCTGTGGGAGTGCAGTGAATGTGTTTCCACCTACAGATATAGAAACTAAGGGGCGGAAGGGCCATGTGCTTAGTCAGTTGCTGAGGAGGCCTTATTTAGCCGTGAATTCTCAGGGGGGGCCGTTGGGTGCTTGGGCTTAGCTCTCATGAAGCATTCCTTCTCATCCCCATGCTGGCTATGGGGATTCCTATCCCATAGCTAATAAATAGGCATAGCTACAGAACCAACGGAAGTTGGTTTGTTTTGTGTTTAAATTGAAAAAAGGTGGCCTTTGGGCATTTCACTCCTTTCCTCTTCACTGAGTAGGAGAGATTCAAAGCAGATAAGCATATGTTGTATTGGTAATGGGATTTGGGACATTGACTTTGGGGGCCACCAGGCTCTTGCTAATCCCAGCCTCATTCTGAGTTTCTAACTCTGCCCTCATTCCTGCCACGAGGAGTGACTGGAACACTGTCTTAAAAGGCCAGGTCACCAAACAAGGCTTAGGAGCCGGGTCCCAGCTTTGTTCCCTCTCCCTGAAGTTCCTTCTTTTCACTTAATGCATTTCTTCTCTTTTAAGACACAGCTCAAATATCACTTGCTCTGTAAGTCTTTCTTTACTTCCCACAACTCCCCTGACATAGCCTGCTGACCTTGAACCTTATATGACCACATCTTCCCACCTAGCACACCTACTTTTTATCTACTTACCTGTCTCCCTAGTAGACTGTGAGCCCATTAACCATAAGGATTATATCTTTTCATCTCTGTATCCTTAGCACCCAGTACAGGGCCTGGGACATATTTGTGCTTATTAAATATTTTTTTTCAAGACGTATCTTTTTTTAAATTGAAGTATAGTTGATTTTTTTAACATCTTTATTGGAGTATAAGTGCTTTACAATGGTGTGTTAGTTACTGTTTTATAAGAAAGTGAATCAGCTATATATATATATATATATATATATACATGTATCCCCATATCCCCTCCCTCTTGCGTCTTCCTCCCACTCTCCCTATCCCACCCCTCTAGATGGTCACAAAGCACCGAGCTGATCTCCCTGTATCTCCCTGTGCTATGCGGCTGCTTCCGACTAGCTATCTGTTTTACATTTGGTAGTGTATATATGTCCATGCCACTCTCTCACTTCATCTCAGCTTACCCTTCCCCCTCTCCGTGTCCTCAAGTCCATTCTCTAGTAGGTCTGCGTCTTTATTCTTGTCCTGCCCCTAGGTTCTTCAGAACAATTTTTTTTTTTTTTTAGATTCCATATATATGTGTTAGCATATGGTATTTTTCTCTTTCTGACTTACTTCACTCTGTATGACAGACTCTAGGTCCATCCACTTCACTACAAATAACTCAATTTCGTTTCTTGTTATGTCTGAGTAATATTCCATTGTATATATGTGCCACATCTTCTTTATCCATTCATCTGTTGATGGACCTTAGGTTGCTTCCATGTCCTGGCTATTGTAAATAGAGCTGCAATGAACATTGTGGCACATGACTGTTTTTGAATTATGGTTTTGTCTGGGTATATGCCCAGTAGTGGGATTGCTGGGTCATATGGTAGTTCTAATTTTAGTTTTTTAAGGAACCTTCCTACTGTTCTCCACAGTGGCTGTATCAATTTACATTCCTACCAACAGTGCAAGAGGGTTCCCTTTTCTCCACACCCTCTCCATCATTTATCGTTTGTAGATCTTTTGATGATGGCCATTCTTACTGGTGTGAGGTGATACCTCATTGTAGTTTTGATTTGCATTTATCTAATGATTAATGATGTTGAGCATTCTTTCATGTGTTTGTTGGCAATCTGTATATCTTCTTTGGAGAAATGTCTATTTAGGTCTTCTGCGGTATAGTTGACTTACAATATTACATTAGTTTCAGGTGTACAACATGGAGATTCAAAATTTTTATAGATTTTACTCCATTTAAAATTACTATAAAATATTGGCTATATTCCTTGTGATGTACAATATATCCTTGTAGCTTATTTATTTTATACATAGTAGTTTGTACCTCTTGATCCCCTATTCCAATCTTGCTCCTCTTCCTCCTTCCTTCTCCCCACTGGTAACCACTAGTTTGTTCTCTATATCTGTGAGTTTTTTCTACATTGCTATATTCATTAGTTTGTTTTAGTTTTTAGATGGAATGTATAAGTGATAATATACTGTATTTGTTTTTCTCTGTCTGACGTTTCACTAAGCATAATATCCTCCAGGTCCATCCATGTTGTTGCAAATGGCAACATTTCATTCTTTTTTTTTGTTTTTATGGCTGAGTAACATTCCACTGTATATATACCACATCTTCTTTCATTCATTTGTTGATGGACACTTAGTTGCTTCCATATCTTGGCTATTGTAAATATTGCTGCTATGAACATTGGAGTGCATGTATCTTTTCAAATTAGTGTTTTTGTTTTCTTCAGATATACACCCAGGAGTGGCATTGCTGGATAATATGGCAGTTCTAGTTTTAGTTTTTTGCGGAACCTCCATAGTGTTTTCCATAGTGGCTGTACCAATTTACATTCCCACCAACAGTGTACAAGGGTTCTCTTTTCTCCACATTCTGGCCAACCTTTGTTATTTGTTTTCTTTTTGATGATAGCCATTCTGACCAGTGTGAGGTGGTATCTGATATTGTGATTTGATTTGCTTTTCTCTGATGATCACTGATGCTGAGCAGCTTTTCATGTGACTGTTGGCACATTTTTTAATTGGGATGTTTGTTTTTTTGATATTGAGTTGTATGAGCTGTTTATATATTTTAGTTATTAACCCCTTTTCAGTCATATCATTTGCAAATATTTTCTCCCAGTCAGTAGGTTGTCTTTTTCTTTTGTCGATGGTTTCCTTTGTGTGCAAAAGCTTTTATGTTTAAGTAGGTCCCATTTGTTTATTTTTGCTTTTATTGCCTTTGCTTTAGGAGACAGATCCAAAAAAATATTGCTCTGATTTATGTCAAAGAGTAGAGCCCTCTTATTCAATGTGATTATGATTGGTAGTTGATTAAAGTTGGTAAATATGGGGAACATTGAAAATTATACATACTTTTATACATACTTTTCTTAAGCGTTTTATTTTTCCTTGAAGTATACATGTAAATCCCCTGAACAATTTTTTTTTTAAGGTCCTTTCTGAAAGTTCTCTAACATCTGGATTACCTCAGGGTCTGATTCTCTCTTGAAAATGGGTCATTTTTTTTTTCCTTTCTTTTTTGTGTGTCTTGTAATTTTTTCCTGAATGCTGGACACTATGTGTAGAATTGTAGAAACTGGGGTGAACAGTCTTCATACCTGGATGTGGGCATGCCTCCTTTCCTATCAGGCTGTTAGTGTGGGAGACTGAGTCCTTCTGATCAGGAGCTGAGCTGCGTTGTGTCCGTTTGTTATTATACCACCTTCAACAACAGGCTTTCAATTCCTTGGGCAGTGGAGTGTGGTTTCCTTGTGTGTAGTGTGGGGTCTGGCATGTTGCCAGGGGGTCATCCTCAGTGTTCCTGCTCCATCTGCATTGCTGAGCAGTCCCTACTCACCTGTGCCGCCAAGGGCTCCCCTCATGCTCTTGTTCCTTCCCTCATGGTAGAGGTGTTTGTCACTTGGTGCCAGGTTCATGGTAGGAGGCAGTGAAGAGGGGGTCCCCTGTTATCCTGGTCCTGTCTCAGGCTTAGACGGGCCGTATGCTGCTCGCTGATCCTGGGGAGTGGGATTCTCTTACTGTTCCTAGACCTCCTCCCCATGGCAGCCAAACTTTTACCTGGATCTGCATTGGTGTTGGAAAGAAGCAAGTGTTCTGCCCTAAGAGTGCTTTCCTTCCTAGGAACAAAGGGGTCTTGCTTCCACCCTGTCCCCCAGCAGCAATGGACCTTTACCTGTGTTCTATAGGCAGAAGGGTTTCCAACCTCTTCACCACAAGCAAATTGGCTTTGCTCTTACCCCCGCCTTAGAAACAATGGAGTTTTGCCTTGGCCCTAGGTCAGAGAGGGTTCACTGCCCCTCCCCAAGTGGCTTTAAGGCTTTTGCTTTGTCCGAGAGAAATGTCCAGGGAAGTATATGGGCTCTGTGTGTATCCTCCAGCTGCAGCCCATCACCTCCTGCCCACCTGCCACCAAGGGGACTTTTCTCCAGGCACCTGCCCCACCCCAGTCTCTCTCATGAGTACCCAGTGGAAGTTTGCGAGCAAATGCAAACTCCTCCATGTTTCTGGGCCTTTAAGGTAGTTCATGGGGACATGCTAGCTCACACTCGGTCTTTAAGGGGTTGTGACATTTTCGGTAGTTTCTTTTTGCCTGACCACCAAAACGGGAGCAGCTTGTGTGTCGCTTGTCTCTCCCCAGTAGCAAGGCATTCTTTGGAATCGATTGCTTTGCAGCCTCAGCTCTCTGATGTGCCCAAGAAAAGCAATAATGTTGCCTATTATCTGGCTACTTCCCCATACTGGTAGGAGGGACCTGTTTGTAGATTCCTACGTCCTCATTCGCCACTGAACAATTTGAATGTCAAGCAAGCGTGAGTCTCTGGATAGGAATTTCCCCAGCACCACAACTTCTGTGATTTCCAGTTGGCTTTTATTCAAGTAAAAAGAATTTGTGGTGTCAACTGAGCACTGATTTTTTTAAAAAAAATAAATAAATTTATTTATTTATTTGTGGTTGCATTGAGTCTTTGTTGCTGCGTGCGGGCTTTCTCTAGTTGCTGTGAGCGGGGGCTACTCTTCATTGCGGGGCACAGACTTCTCATTGCAGTGGCTTCTGTTGTGGCGGAGCACGGGCTCTAGGCCCGTGGGCTTCAGTAGTTGTGGTTCTCGGGTTCTAGAGCACAGGCTCAGTAGTTGTGGCGCACGGGCTTAGTTGCTCCGCGGGATGTGGGATCTTCCCGGACCAGAGCTTGAACCCGTGTCCCTGCATTGGCAGGCAGATTCTTTCTTTCTTTCTTTTTTTTTTTTTTTGTGGTACGCGGGCCTCTCACTGTTGTGGCCTCTCCCATTGCGGAGCACAGGCTCCGGACGCGCAGGCTCAGTGGCCATGGCTCATGGGCCCACCACTCCGCGGCGTGTGAGATCTTCCCGGACCAGGGCACGAACCCGTGTCCTCTGCATCGGCAGGCGGACTCTCAACCACTGCGCCACCAGGGAAGCCCTGTCAGGCAGATTCTTAACCACTGTAAGCGCTGATGTTTTTTCTAGATTTTTATTGGTTTTCTATCAGGGCTTTTAGAGTTGCCTTTCCTACATTGCATTCAACAGCTCTTTTTCTTTGTAAAACAACCCCTCTTGACTGAGTTTTAAAAAAACATTCAATTTAGAATTTGTATAAACAACTGTTGCTTTTTGTAGTCATGTTTTATCTGTTTACATAATATTTAAACAAGTTATGAAATTGCACCAATAAGTACAACTAACAGAAAGTGGTTTGGGAACAGACAACAGAGACTCTTGGAGATTGTACAGCTCAGCTGGCACGAGCAGAAAGGGTGGAGACAAAACCACAAAAAAGGTGCTTCTGGTGCATTATTAACAAAACACTGGAAAGGTATATTTTGCTTGAACCACACACTTGTTGGGACAAAACTGGGGCTTTTCTAAGTCTTGAATATTTGATTATTACTTTTCCAATGATTATTTATTGGCAAGCATCTAAAATTGTGCAAATTTTAACTTCATTTCTTTTCAGGTTTGTTTTTTTTTCTTTTTTAATGACAAATACTACATGCTGACATACTGTAAAAATGGCTCCGGATCACATCTCTTACACAAGATACTGTCAACTCTGATTTACATTTACAGGAACTAGGATTTTTAACTTTGTAGTATTACAAATTCTGTCCTTTTGTGTTGTTTTTGGTGAGGAGAGTGTTGGGAAAGGGGTGGAAGAGTATGTCAATGAAAGAACTTCGTTTAAAATTTTTTTAATATTCTCTTAAAAATTCAAGTGAGCTCAAAGTATATACAGGAAAAATATCCCCCTCACTCTACTTCTAGTTCCATTCTCTGTCCCTCGTTTGGGGGAGGCCATGGTCAATAGCTGAGCCTTCTTTAGCCACATGACAGAACAGAATGGCGTGGTGTTGATTCACATTCTCATGGAAGTGTCTTTGCGATCATGTGCACCTTGGTGCAGACCAAAAAATGGCGATTCAAACATCCTCAAGGCCAATGTTCCTTAAATGAACAGCAGAGACAAATGACGCTTTCCAGGAATGTCTCAGGGGAGGAAACGGACTCCGGGACTCCACAGGTACCTTGGCCATGTTGCCTGCCTGGATTTAACAGTGGTGGCAACACAGCTGCTGGACCGTCTTAGTCTCAGGCCCAGCGGCCCCTTCCCAGCCCCGTCCCATCGTCAGGGAGGCCACAGGGCCCTGAGCCCTTATCCGACTTGCATCTTGGTCAAGGATTCCGAGCTTCAGGAGTCCCCAGAGGTCTCCCTGCCCCTGTGCAACGTGAGAGCCTGCTTCCTCTAAAAGTACTTGAAATGATTTAAGGGCCAGCCTGCCCAGTCACAGGCTTGGCTGCATGTGGCCTAACAGTGAAACAGAATCCCCCGGCACGGACCTGTGTGAACATGTGGCTGGGGGGAGGCTACAAGGGCCAGACTGGTCTCAGATGCTTTTCCAAGAATTGCTTCCTGTGCAGCATTTTTCTGAGCTCTTTTCTGGAAGAGCGAGTTAGTGCCATCGTGAATTCTCATGCAAGCCGATGTGTGTCAGTCCTGCAGGGAAGCTGCTCCAGTTAAAGGAGGACTGCACAGTCACGTGCTGACAGCTGAAATGAAGGGAAAACCTGCACCAAGGGTGATCGAATTGTATTTTAAATACAGGAAAGGGGGCTCACCCTCTGGAATACTTGATTATATACTTGGAGGCAGGGAGCATACTTTTGATAAGTTCTAGTAAACCCAGCTTAGCTTCCAAATGTTTGAAGCATCAATCCCCTTTATTAAAAACCAAACCAAAGGATTTAGTCATGTTGATGGAGGAGTTGAAACAGCAGAAGGAAGAGCTCTGTGAAACTGAAAGGTGTAGGACTGTGGCTGCCTGAAGGGGTCGTTAAAATGCATTCTCTCAAGTACTAAATTTGGACAGACTCATTGCAGCCCCTCCAGAAGGAAATATGGTGAACTCCAGGACCCGAGGCAGTTGCATCGTTCGGGTCCCCAAATCCTCATCCGCACCAGCCAAAGGAAGATGTGAGCCAAGGAGCCGGGTGGGTAACGTTCATTCCAATGTCAAAGGACAGCGAACACATTTAACCAAAGCAGGCGGCTGGAAGATGGGCTTGCTAAAGTACATTCTTCAGAGAAGCAACACTTAACCTTGTGAGTGACAAACTAATTTAGTTCTGTCGTTTTTGATGGAAGTCTTTTCAAAAGGCATGTATTTATTTGCCTTTTTTAGTTTTGCACACACCAAACATAAGTTGATTTGGGGGGTGGTTCAGGGCCATCATTCAAGGTCGGTTGTCCTCAGAGACGACGTGTGATCTCCTGTCCTTGCATTAACTGGACCCCAATGACTTGGCTGGGGGCTCAGGTTGTCAGGAGTTGCCATTCATGGTGGGGACAGGGCCGCTCAGATGCTCTCTGCTCCAGCACACCTACGGGACGTACCCATTCTATGGGGGAACATAGCAGCTGGCGTGGCTGAGCTGTGGTTAGTCTTCTGTGCCCACTTGGGTTGTGTTGTACCAGGCATATGTGATGTTTGCTCACCCTGATTAAGGGCTGCTTAATTAGAGGTACACAGGGAAGCCAAGGGAAAAATGGGTACTGTGGTCCTGAGCATGAAGGATGCTTACTCTGTGTTTTTGTGACAGGGGATGCTGGGAAGGAAGGACGGGGCAATAAGGAAATGAATGGATAGAGGCCTTGGGGCTTTCGGGGAACTGGAATTGCTCCGGGGTGAGAGTGGGCAGGGTAACCTGCCGCCTCTGAGTCTGTGCTGTCCAGTGCAGGAGACACTAACCACGTGTGGCCATGGAGCACTTGAACTGTAGCTTGTCTGAACTAAAGGGCATTGACACCGGCTTCTGAACTCTTAGTATGAAAATAAGACTGTAAATAGCTCATTAATATTTACACATCTGATGATATCTTGAAATGATACTACTTTGCATATATTCGGAGTAAGTAAAACAGATTAAACTTAATTTTAAATTAATCATGTTTTTCAATGGAACTGCTAGAAAATTTGAAATTACTTATGTGGCTTGAGATAGATTTCTGTAAGACAGTGCTACTCTCAACCATGGGAAGGAAGAACATCTCTGCTCCTAAGTCTTGGGATGGGTTTTTAGCCAGTACAGCAAGGATCAGCTTTGCCAGAGGGTCAGGGCCAGCGGGCAGCCAAAGGACAGGGATCAACTGCCAGTAGTGTTGTCATTGGATGTAGCTGGGACCATGCCTGGGACACCCAGGACCACCAGCATCACAGAAGGACCCAGGAGGGGCTGGGTCTTCAAGCCAACTGATGGGGGCATCTGTTTGACAGAGAGGAATGTCACTGTTTCCCAGAGGTTGCCATGGGTACACAAGCCGTGTTCTCTGGCATTGGCTCACCTCCACAGAGCTCTACTAGAGCAACGCCTGTTACGTGTGTGCAGCAGACTAAAGCAAAGAGACTGCTTCAAGGCCGGAGAACACCTGTGATCCTGGGTTGCCCCCAAGGTACCTTGGAGAAACTGTAGGGTTCCCAGGGTTCCCTACCAGTTTGAAAATCTCTGTTCCTGCAGCACATCCTTTACAGGTCTGCTCCATGTATCTATCTGCTCTGTGCAGGTGGGAAGTTGTTTTCCAGAAGGCCCTGTGGGGAAGTGGCTTGCTTTGTTTCCTGGCCTGTACATGTGAATGTCTTTGCTTTAAAAAAGGGTTCACTGTGGGGTTTCATTTGCGACCCCCAGTAGTATACTTTGGAAGTGCTTATACGGGATACAGTCCTAGCATTCCAGAAGCTCATTCCTGGGGCAGAAGACAGTGTACAGTGTGGGAAGGGCCTCGCACCAGGGAAAGGAAGACCTGGGCCTGGGTCTGGCCTCACAAATCACTGATTTTAGACAAGTCACCCTCCCTATCTGGCCATCAGCTATGCTATATCATTACTAGATGGGGGAATCAGGATACAAGGTGGCTCCTGACCTATGTGAGAATTTTAAAATGCCCCAAATGAGCATGCACAGAAAAATTCAGTTTTGCTTAGCATTTTGGGGTTTTCATGCACTGCTTGGAGACGGAGAGGGACATCTCATGTTAAGAGCTCTTGGATTAAGTTAATTGTAAGATTCCTTTCATTTGTAAAATATTATGTAAAAGTAGAAGTATTAAAGAGTAAATTGTATTTGTCGTTCCAAATAATTAAGAAAGCAATTTCATGGGTTGTGGGGCAAAAAACATTAGGGATAAACGGAGTCACAATTCCCGAAGGAAATCTGATGTTCCTAATCTGCATGCAAATGTTAATGCATTTTCCAACTTAAAAGAAAAATCACATTTAGAGTTTAGAGATTCATTATTTCCTGTGGTTAGTGGTGCTGTCAGTCTAACTTGGCCTCCATAAATTAACCAGCAAAAATCATGCACACTGGTCACATTCAAACTTTAAACCTTGTGATTCAGTGTCCTGTCAACATGTTCATATAGACCAGGAGGGCAGACTTTTTCTGTGAAGGGCCAGATAATAAAGACTTGAGGCTTTGGAGACCATATGGTTTCTGTCACTCTGCTCTTGTAGTTTGTATGGCTGAGCAGCCAGAATCAACATATGGGTGTGCTGGTGTTGGAGATTTAATAAATAATAATTAATTAAACTTGATTTATTGACAAACAAAGAATTAGCAATATCAGTGTAACATTTTATTAGTGACTGTTAATGAGGTATATGTAGTTTGCTGGTAAATATTAAGGTGTTTTGTGAGAAATTGAAAACTCTTAAAGATGGCAACCCTCTAATTTTGCCACTGGCAAAATCGTAGGTCGAAAATATTTGTTCTCCATTCTTTGCTTCTGGTTAGAGCCTCATTAGGTCAATTATTTACCTACATTAAGAAAGGAATAAAAGTATAAGAAAACTATATTTGGGTTCAATAATCTGTAAGCACATATAGACCTTTATTTTCTAAATATGCATTTTATATTTTTACTGAAAAAGTAATCGTGCTGTTGTTTTGTTGCTTTTTTCCCCCCAGATATTTTAAGAAAAGTTGTACAGAAGAAGTTTGACCTCTCAACGGATTATGAGAAGGTAATTTTGATTGATGAATTTGTTAGCAAAAAATAAATATGAGCAAAACTTTGGCTGATTTGAAAGTAAATCTTTAAACAACCAGTTGTTTTACCTGTGAATCTACTTAATACCAAGGTTAGGGTTAGGGTTAAGGTGCCGTTAATTCACTCTTTTTGCATCCACGAGATTAACTTACCTAAACAGAAGAGTGTGTTATTTCTGTTTTGGCCTATGATGAATGTCGGTTGCCAATGAAATAAACAGACGAATGTTTTTGCATTGAATGTTAGGATAATAAAAATTAGTTGACTCTGTTTGTCAAGCTATTAGTCCTGCAGGGTCAGACGATTCGTTCCATCCTTTCCTGGTACAAAGGTGGTTATCAAGACAACAATAAAGGTACCAGTGGACTTTTATTTATTTAATGGCCAGCACAACAAATGTGGATGACAGTGTCTCCAGCGGGTGTGAAGGCAGTGAACTCTTGCCCAGTGGTGGGAACAGTGGCTGCATATTCTCAATTTGCAATAAAATGATACTTAAGGGAAAAGTGAATGCAGAAGCCAAAGAGGAAGTTCTCATCTCCAGGCCATTTATGTGTACAAAAGAGGATGAGCCAGATACACACTAGTGCCTACACCTTCCCTCTTAGCACAGAAAGCATTTTCATTCTTCAGTGCCACTGCCTTCATTTATATCTTCCAAACGTGAATGCCCATGTGTGCCTGCTTCCCTGGGCAGAATAAAATGACCTCTGCTTTTATATTTATCTTGAAAATTTGTATGCCATTAGCAGCCCAGCCTGAATGCCTGTTAGCTCTGCCAAGGAATGGGTTGGGCATGAGGGGCTGAACTCTCTCATCTGGGCCCAAGCCTTAGAGGACCAGGTCCTCAGACTCTGAGGTCACTCTGAGTAGCCTGACAAGTATGAGCCAGAGTTGGCTGCCACCATCCATGGCAGGACTCTTAGTTGGACAAGTCCTTTATGGTTGGCTTGATACTAGACTTGGAGTTCCTGTAAACTTGGGGACCCCCTACTTCCTGATCTCCTCTCCACCTCAGGTGTCTTTACAAATAGATACAAACCATTTGGGTGGAGCTCGTGTAGAGAAAGGAGCCAGAACTGGGCCCACAGGAATGAATGGAATCATACCCTAGGTGTGGAATTGGGTCATGATTTCCAGTTATCCAAGGAAGAGGGATTTGGTTAAGCAAAGACACCAAAGAAGCCAGGGCTCCTTGGGAAGGGAACTTTCTGATTGGCTTTAGGGAGGTGAACGCTGGGTGTGTTTGGTCAGAGTTCCCGAAGCAGACCCTGAGTCAAGGACTCCAGGGCAAGTCACTTATTTGGGAGGTGCAGGGAACCCTGGCTGTGAAGTGGGAGGTGACACAGCGGAGGGAGGGCCGCCTGTAGAGGGTGTATCATTCCGCCACCCGCCACAGGGGGCAACAGAGCTCCATCCTGTAGAGGAGCTGTGGTAGATGCTGAAGACACCGGTGTGGGAATTAGCCCATGGGAAAGTGAGAGAGCTGAGGTATCTATACACCAAGACTGAAGAGGCACTTAATCATAATCATGACACGGGGCTTGTTTTAAAGACAGATTGCTGGTCTTACCCAGATCTCCTGACACCTCTCCAGGGGAGGGGCCTGACGTCAGTGTTTTTAACACACACTGTGAGGGGCTTATGATTGGTGAGGTTGGGAGGTAGCAAGCCCATGGGGCCCGGACCCAGGAAGGGAGGCTGGGGTGACTCAAGATGCCCTGTGGGTCCCCAGGGGCATGTGTATCTGAACTGCCCATCCCAACATTTCAGATGATGCCATCTTTAAAGGTTATTAACATCACAAACATTGTTCTTCCGCACCTGTGAAAATCTGCCAGCTAAGGCAATGGCCTCCAAACTTGGATTTCCTGGACCAGACAATTTGAAAAACATCATCTGGGGAACACCATGGAGCCACATAATTTTATTTAACCACATGAGGACATTTTAAGTCAACTATAACAACAGTAATGACTTTGTCCCTCTTCATACATATGTCACCTCCCTCTTCCAAAAAGAAGGATAGTCCTATAAATTGAGCAAATGAGGTAAGCCCTGTGAAAGGGCAAGGGTAGGACTCCATGGCATCATGAAGGAGGGATGTACAGCAAACCCAGACGTTGTTATCAAGACAGACTTCCTGGAGAAAGCAACATCCAAACTCAGACTTGAGTTTCATCAGGGGAAGTGTGAGGGGAATAAGGTTCAAGCAAGAGGGAGCCCAAAGTGAGGAAAGGGAGAAAGAGACCATGATGCTTTCTGGGGGCTTGAGTGGTCAGGAAGAATGGGAACATGAAGCCAGAATTAAATAACATAGGACCACGTGGAGGAGTTTGAATTAGACATGGTGGGAATCTATGGAATGCTGTTAAACAAGGGAAAGATACCATAAGATTGTCATTTTAGAAAGGACACTTGGAAGTTGGTGCCTTGGGCTCTGGGGTTCTAGGCAGCCACTGATTCTCTGTTTCATGGAGACCATGTGGTTGTGGTTAGTGTGTTAAGCATTTGTAACTTTCCCTCTAGTTCCCCTTGTCCATAACTGATTAGCATACTGATTAAGAACCTTTCAAGAAATCCAATGTAAATGCAAATGTGCGCCCTAGAGCTTGACTGTACCCGAAACACTGTTTGTCTAATAAATGCACCTTTTATGTTCCTGTCTTGTGCCATCCTCCTCTCCCTTGATTTCCTCTGTGTGGGATATTAATGGTCTCAGTTGTGGTTAATCACTCCAGTAATGTTTTCTGTTTTCTTGATGCATGCTGCCTCTGCTTGCACAAACTCTGCAACGGCTTTGACTTCCTCAGCCAGAAAATGTAGTCTTGATTCTGAAGGTAAAGTCCTCACTTGCTGTTTCATATTGCTCTGTCTAAAGCCCGCGAGTGGTGTGACGCTTTGGCCAGAAGTTTCTGTTCACCGTCATCTCCACTGTGATGATTTTTAAATTGTTTCCTTTTTGTTTCTGCCATCATCTTCCATCTTCTCTTTCAGCTTTTGTAGTCCATGAGAGAATAGCAACCCATCTGCAAATTTAAATCTTGAGCTTCTCTTCAACACAATCCACAAAGCACTCCAGAGATCTTGGTATATCAGGAAATAATTTAGGTTCTTGCCAGATCTTGGCCAGACTTTTAAGTGTAGACATGAACTCTGGAAATGACATAATCTTGTTCTTGATACTGTTTAACCTAATATTTAGTAGTGACATTGGAAAGCTTATATACAAAATATAAAATTTGTATTTGGAGCTAAAGATAGTGCATTAAAAACATTTCAGTACACCTTCTCTCCTGGGTTTGGGGTTCAATGTTACAATTTTTTTTTTTTTTTTGGTTGAGTCATAAGCTTGCAGGATCTTAGTTTCCTGACCAGGAATCAAACCCATGCCCCCTGCAGTGGAAGCGTGGAGTCCTAACCACTGGACCACCAGGAAATTCCCAGAAACAATTTCTAAAAATAGTTACAATTTAGAATATTTGCTGAGAAAGATAGCAAAATAAGTAAGAATTTGGAGTGTCTGGAGCTTGTGTCTCAGTTGGCCAATGATGTGAGTCTTCAAGGGTGGGTTACACACCAGCAAATAACGACTTTTCGTGGCCATGGTGTCCAGCTTAGTTTAAGAAGGCTGCATCAAAATTGCAATCACTTTTTTTTCTTTTTAGCATTTTAACCTTAATATGTAAGTATAATATTCAACTGCCATGTGCACCTAGCTTAATACTCATAAGCGTTTGCCCACGAGTTAGCTAATACTGATTAACATTTGCTGTGTGCTGGGCACTTTGCTAGTTGTTTACACATTAACTCATTTAATTATCTGTCCCTCACAATATGCTGATGACATTAATGCTAATGTAACATTTCCTAGTTTAGAGAATTAAAAGCTGCCCCTGCAGGGATTTAAAGCAAAGCAGGTCCTCTGACTCCAAGTTCAGTGCTGTCTCCTAAGACATCACATTTGCTTCTAGGAACAAGGCTTGGGTTTTGTTTTCCTTTGCTCAGCTTGGCTTCAGAATGTATTGCTATTTAGCTGGTCCATTACAAATCATTACAGGTTGCAAACCAGCAACCTGTAATTTTCTGCCATTCTTTTAAAGTGTCTTGCTTTATGGAAATGTGAGTAACTGCATATATGAATTGGAATGAGAAAGAGTTTTATCATCCTGTTGCATTAATTTTTATTTAGCCTGGAAGAAAGCCATCAGTGATTATGAAAATAGGTTTAGGTCACATGGTTGTGTCTAGCTATTGTGCTAGTTCCTAGGAACCTAGGAACTATCTGAGACTTAGGCTGCTAAGCCCAGCCTCACCAGCCTGAAAGGGGACTTAGCAAGTGTCTGCTCCACGCCAGGTACTTTCCATGGCACCTTATCACTAATCATACATTATCTGCAATGTTCACAAGGACCTTTTAAGGTACGTATTTTATTCCCAGTACATGGGTTGGGGAAACTGAGTGGCCTGTGAGTAACATGTCTGATTTGGAAAGCCTGAGCCTTTTTTTTCTAAATTTAGATATATTTCAGAGTCTTTCATAACTGACTGAATTTGTCATTAATTGATCCAATCCAGACTACTTTGAATCCTTAATAACTATTACTAGTTCTGTCTTTCTGGTGAAAAATATCCTTGGTATAGATTATTCATTATGCAAGGACTTCTGCCAAAATTTGTCATGCCATTTAAAAACAAACAAAATACCTCTGGGGTTGAAATGACACCATTTGCAACTTGACCCTGAATTTGGATATTTTCCTGGAAGTTGAAAGAAGGTAGTAACTGCTTGATCCCATATTCTGATAACTCAGATCTCTGCTTCCTTTGTTTCAAGAAGGATCTTCAAAATGGGCGCACACACACACACACCCCCTCAAGATTTAACTCATGACGGCAAATAGCTTAAAAAGCATGAAATGTGTACACTGTGGAATGTTCTACGTGTAATTTTATGTTACAGTATGTGCTGTTTCTTTTGTTTGACTTGCAGATTATCTACTATGAGATCGGGATTATTATCTGTGCTGTCCTGGGATTGCTGTTTATTTTTCTGATGCCTCTGGTGGGGTTTGTCTTTAGTTTGTGTCGTTGCTGTAACAAGTGTGGTGGAGAAATGCACCAGCGACAGAAGAAAAATGGGGCCGCCCTCAAGAACTACTTTACACTCTCCCTCTTGGTGATTTGTATATTTATAAGGCAAGTAGCATCTTGGACAACAGCTGATTGTGTTTTAGGTTGATGAGAAATGTCTTGTGTTTTAAGTATTGAGCTTGAGTTGGAAGCAACAACAACGAAATACAGAAAACAGAAAAGGGAGAACAAAAATGCTTGCCCAGCACATCACTATAAGCAGAAGTTAGTGCTGTAACCAGGCTGCTCTAGTTTACGTGATAAGGCAACCCTGTGGTTTTTTTCATTTTGAAACCATCCTGATAAATCTGGGACTGAAGAAAGCATTCACCTCCCAGGACAGCGCCTCCTTCCTCTTAAATAGCTCTCTCGAAACAGGCAGCATAGCATGCAGGAAGGCAGAGCAAGTATTTCTAGTTGATTTGTATGTCTGAAGGGATCTTTTGCAAGAAAAATTTTTTTTAATTGAAGTACTGTTGATTTACAATATGTATTTGTTTTCAGATTCTTTTCCCTTATAGGTTATTACAAAATACTGAGTATAGTTCCCTGTGCTGTACAGATGGGTAGAGTCCCTGAATTGGGGAATTTGAGAATATTGTTGGATGGAGTTAACTTTCTAATTATATGCCCAGTTTTCTTTTTTTGTTGTTTTTGTTTCATTTTTCTCATTTTTATTAGGAACTTAAAAAAAATCTTTATTTTATTTATTTATTTTAAAACAGCAGGTTCTTATTAGTTATCTATTTTACACATATTAGTGTATACATGTCAATCCCAATCTCCCAGTTCATCCCATCACCACCACCCCACCCCCGCTTTCCCCCCTTGATGTCCATACGTTTGTTCTCTACATCTGTGTCTCTATTTCTGCCTTGCAAACTGGTTCATCTGTACCATTTTTCTAGATTCCACATATATGCGTTAATAGATGATATGTGTTTTTCTCTTTCTGACTTACTTCACTCTGTATGACAGTCTCTCGGTCCATCCACGTTTCTACAAATGACCCAGTTTCATTCCTTTTTATGGCTGAGTAATATTCCACTGTATATATGTACCACATCTTCTTTATCCATTTGTCTGTTGATGGGCATTTAGGTTGCTTCCATGACCTGGCTATTGTAAATAGTGCTGCAATGAACATTGTGATACGTTACTCTTCTTGAATTATTATTTTCTCTGGGCATGTGCCCAATAGTGGGATTGCTGAGTCATATGGTAATTCTTTTTTTAGTTTTTTAAAGAAGCTTCAGCTGTTCTCCATAGTGGCTGTATCAATTTATATTCTCACCAACAGTGCAGGAGAGTTCCCTTTTCTCCACACCCTCTCCAGCATTTGATGTTTGTAGATTTTCTGATGATGCCCATTCTAACTGGTGTGAGGTGATACCTCACCGTAGTTTTGATTTGCATTTCTCTAATAATTAGTGAGGTTAAGCAGCTTTTCACATGCCTCTTGGCCATCTGTGTGTCTTCTTTGGAGAAATGTCTATTTAGGTCTTCTGCCCATATCTTGATTGGGGTGTTTTTTCTTTTAATATTGAGCTCCATGTGGTGTTTATATATTTTAGAGATTAGTCTTTTGTCCATTTATGCATTTGCAAATATTTTCTCCCACTCTGAGGGCTGTCTTTTCATCTTGTTTATAGTTTCCTTTGCTGTGCAAAAGATTTTAAGTTTAATTAGGTCCCATTTGTTTATTTTTGTTTTTATTTCCATTACTCTAGGAGGTGAGTCAAAAAAGATCCTGCTGTGATTTATGTCAAAGAGTGTCCTTCCTATGTTTTCCTCTGAGAGTTTTATAGTGTTCAGTCTTACATTTAGGTCTTTAATACATTTGAGTTTATTTTTGTGTATGGTGTTAGGGAGTGTTCTAATTTCACTCTTTTACATGTAGCTGTCCAGTTTTCCCAGCACCACTTATTGAAGAGACTGTCTTTTCTCCATTGTTTATCCTTGCCTGCTTTGTCATAGATTAGTTGACCATAGGTGCGTGGGTTTATCTCTGGGCTTTCTATCCTGTTCCATTGATCTGTGTTTCTATTTTTGTGCCAGTACCATATTGTCTTGATTACTGTAGCTTTGTAGTATAGTCTGAAGTCAGGGAGTCTGATTCCTCCAGCTCCCTTTTTTGCCCTCAAGATTGCTTTGGCTATTTGGATCTTTTGTGTTTCCATACAAATTTTAAGATTTTTTGCCTAGTTCTGTAAAAAAAAAAAAAAAACCATTGATAATTTGATAGGGATTGCATTGAATCTGTAGATTTCCTTGGGTAGAATAGTCATTTTCACAATATTGATTCTTCCAATCCAAGAACATGGTATATCTCTCCATCTGTTTGTGTCGTCTTTGATTTCTTTCATCAGTGTCTTATAGTTTTCTGAGTACAGGTCTTTTACCTCCTTAGGTAGGTTTATTCCTAGGTATTTTATTCTTTTTGTTGCAATGGCGAATGGGATTGTTTCCTTAATTTCTCTTTCTGATCTTTTGTTGTTATTGTATAGGAATGCAAGAGATTTCTGTGCATTAATTTTGTATCCTGCTACTTTACCAAATTCATTGATTAGCTCTAGTAGTTTTCGGGTGGCATCTTTAGGATTCTCTATGTATAGTATCATATCATCTGCAAACAGTGCAGTTTTACTTCTTTTCTAATTTGGATTCCTTTTATTTCTTTTTCTTCTCTGATGGCCATGGCTAGGACTTCCAGAACTATGTTGAATAACAGTGGCGGAGTGGACATCCTTGTTTTGTTCCTTACTTTAGAAGAAATGCTTTCAGTTTTTCATAATTGAGAATGATGTTTGCTGTGGGTTTGTCATATATGGCCTTTATTATGTTGAGGTAGGTTCCCTCTATGCCCACTTTCTGGAGAGTTTTTATTATAAATGGGTGTTGAATTTTGTTAAAAGCTTTTTCTGCATCTATTGAGATGATCTCATGGTTTTATTCAGTTTGTTAATATGATGTATACATTGATTGATTTGCATATGTTAAAGAATCCTTGCATCCCTGGGATAAATCCCACTTGATCATGGTGTATGATCCTCTTAATGTGTTGTTGGATTCTGTTTGCTAGTATTTTGTTGAGGATTTTTGCATATATATTCATCAGTGATATTGATCTGTAATTTTCTTTTTTTGTAGTATCTTCATCTGGTTTTGGTATCAGGGTGATGGTGGCCCTGTAGAATGAGTTTGGGAGTATTCCTCCCTCTGCAATTTTTGGAAGAGTTTGAGAAGGATGGGTGTTAGCTCTTCTCTAAATGTTTGATAGAATTCACCTGTGAAGCCGTCTGGTCCTGGACTTTTGTTTGTTGGAAGATTTTTAATCACAGTTTCAATTTCATTACTTGTGATTGGTCTGTTCATGTTTCTGTTTCTTCCTGGTTCACTCTTGGAAGGTTATACTTTTCTAAGAATTTGTCCATTTCTTCCAGGTTGTCCATTTTATTGGCATAGAGCTGCTTATAGTAGTCTCTTAGGATGCTTTGTATTTCTGCACTGTCCATTTTAACTTTTCCTTTTTCATTTCTAATTTTATTGATTTGAGTCCTCTCCCTCTTTTTCTTGAGTCTGGCTAAAGGTTTATCGATTTTGTTTATCTTCTCAAAGAACCACCTTTTAGTTTTATTGATCTTTGCTATTGTTTTCTTTGTTTCTATTACATTTGTTTCTGCTCTCATCTGTATGATTTCTTTCCTTCTACTAACTTTGGGTTTTGTTTGTTCTTCTTTCTCTAGTTCCTTTAGGTGTAAGGTTAGATTGTTTATTTGAGACTTTTCTTGCTTCTTGAGGTAGGATTGTATTGCTATAAACTTCCCTCTTAGAACTGCTTTTGCTGCATCCCATTGGATTGTCGTGTTTTTGTTGTCATTTGTCTCTAGATATTTTTTAATTTTCTCTTTGATTTCTTCAGTGATCTCTTCGTTATTTAGTAGTATATTGTTTAACCTCCATGTGTTTATGTTTTGTGTTTTTTTCCCTGTAATTGATTTCTTTTTTTTTAAAGTTTATTTATTTATTTTTTTAGGCTGCATTGGGTCTTTGTTGCTGTGCGTGGGCTTTCTCTAGTTGCAGCGAGTGGGGGCTACTCTTCATTGTGGTGCACAGGCTTCTCATTGCGGTTGCTTCTCTTGTTGCAGAGCACAGGCTCTAGGTGCGCGGGCTTCAGTAGTTGTGGTGCCTAGGCTCAGTAGTTGTGGCTTGTGGGCTCTAGAGCGCAGGCTCAGTAGTTGCTCAGCTTAGTTGCTCCACTGCATGTGGTATCTTCTTGGACCAGGCGTTGAACCTGTGTCCCCTGCATTGGCAGGTGAATTCTCAATCACTGAGCCACCAGGGAAATCCCTTGTAATTGATTTCTAATCTCATAGCATTGTGGTCAGAAAATATGCTTAATATGATTTCAGTTTTCTTAAATGTACTGAGGCTTGATTTGTGACCCAAGAGGTGATCTTTCCTGAAGAATGTTCCATGTACATTTGAGAAGAAAGTGTAACCTGCTGTTTTTGGATGGAATGTCTTATAAATATCAATTAAATCTATCTGGTCTGTTGTGTCATTTAAAGCTTGTGTTTCCTTATTAGTTTTCTGTCTGGATGATCTGTCCACTGGTGTAAGTGAGGTGTTAAAGTCCCCCACTATTATTGTGTTACTGTCGATTTCCTCTTTTATAGCTGTTAGTGTTTGCCTTATGTATGGAGGTGCTTCTGTGTTGGGTGCATATATATTTAAAATTGTTATATGTTCTTCTTGGATTGATCCCTTGATCATTATGGACTGTGTCCTTTGTCTCTTGTAGTAGTCTTTATTTTAAAGTCTATTTTGTCTGATATGAGAATTGCTACTCCAGCTTTCTTCTGATTTCCATTTGCATGGAATATGTTTTTCCATCCCCTTACTTTCAGTCTGTATGTGTCCCTAGGTTTAAAGTGGGTCTCTTGTAGACAGCCTATATACAGGTTTTGTTTTCATATCTGTTCAGCCAGTCCTGTCTTTTGGTTGGAGCATTTAATCCATTTACATTTAAGGTACTTATCCATATGTATGTTCCTATGACCATTTTCTAAATTGTTTTGGGTTTGTTTTTGTAGGTCCTTTTCTTCTCTTGTGTTTCCCACTTAGAGAAATTCCTTTAGCATTTGTTGTAGAGCTGGTTTGGTGGTGTTGAATTCTCTTAGCTTTTGCTTATCTGTAAAGGTTTTAATTTCTCCATTGAATCTGAATGAGATCCTTCCTAAGTAGAGTAATCTTGGTTGTAGGTTTTTCCCTTTCATTGCTTTAAATATGTTCTGCTACTCCCTTCTGGCTTGCAGAGTTTCTGCTGAAAGATCAGCTGTTACCTTATCGGGATTCTGTTGTATCTTGTTTGTTGCTTTTCCCTTGCTACTTTTAATATTTTTTCTTTGAATTTAGTTTTTGAGAGTTTAATTAATATGTGTCTTGGTGTGTTTCTCCTTGGATCTATCCTGTGTGGGACTCTCTCTGTGCCTCCTGGACTTGATTATTTTTCCTTTCCCATATTAGAGAAATTTTCGACTATAATCTCTTCAAATATTTTTCAGGTCCTTTCTCTCTCTCTTTTCCTTCTGGGACCCTTATAATGCGAATGTTGGTGCATTTAATGTAGTCCCAAAGGTCTCTTAGGCTGTCTTCATTTCTTATCATTCTTTTTTCTTTATTCTGTTCTGTGGCAGTGATTTCCACCATTCTGTCTTCCAGGTCACTTAACCATTCTTCTGCCTCAGTTATTCTGCTATTGATTCCTTCTAGCGTATTTTTCACTTCAGTTATTGTATTGTTCATCTCTGTTTGTTTGTTCTTTAATTCTTCTAGGTGTTTATTCTTTAATTCTTCTAGGTCTTTGTTAAATATTTATTGCATCTTCTCTATCTTTGCCTCCATTCTTTTTCCGAGGTCCTGGCTCATCTTCACTATCATTATTATGAATTGTTTTTCTGTAAGGTTGCCTATCTCCACCTCATTTAGCTGCTTTTCTGGGGTTTTATCCTGTTCATCATCTACATCTGGTACATAGCCCTCTGCCTTTTAATTTTGTGTATCTTTCTGTGAATGTGTTTTTTGTTCCACAGGCTGCAGAATTTTAGTTCTTTTTGCTTCTGCTCTCTTCCCTCTGGTGGATGAGGCTACCTAAGAGGCTTGTACAAGTTTCCTGATGGGAGGGACTGGTGGTGGGTAGAGCTGGGTGTTGCTCTGGTGGGCAGAGCTCAGTAAAACTTTAATTTGCTTGTCTGCTGATGGATGGGGATGAGTTCCCTCCTTGTTGGTTGTTTGGCCTGAGGTGACCCGGCACTGCCGCCTACAGGCTCTTTGGTGGGGCTAGTGGCGGACTCCGGGGGGGCTCATACCAAGGAGAACTTCTCAGAACCTCTGCTGCCAGTGCCCTTGTCCCTGTAGTGAGCCACGGCTGCCCCCAGCCACTGCAGGAGACCCTCCAACACTAGCAGGTAGGTCTGGTTCAGTCTCCTATGGGGTTGCTGCTCCTTCCCTCTGGGTCCTCATGTGCACACTACTTTGTGTGTGCCCTCCAAGAGTGGGGTCTCTTGTCCCCCAGACCTGTTGAAGTCCTGCAATCAAATCCCGCTAGCCTTCAAAGTCTGATTCTCTGGTAATTTCTCCGCCTGTTGCCAGACCCACACGTTGGGAAGCCTGACGTGGGGCTCAGAACCTTCACTCCAGTAGGTGGACTTCTGTGGTATAATTGTTTTCCAGTTTGTGAGTCACCCACCCAGCAGTTTTGGGATTTGATTTTATTGTGATTGTGTCCCTCCAACCGTCTCATTGTGGCTTCTCCTTTGTCTTTAGATGTGGGGTTCTCTTTTGGTGAGTTCCAGTGTCTTCCTGTCTGATCGTTCAGCAGTCAGTTATGATTCTGGTGCTCTCGAGAGTGAGCACACGTCCTTCTATTCTGCCATCTTGAACCAGTCTCCACAACATTATCTATATACCCAGTTTTCTTGAGTTTGCAATTAAGCTGGAATTTCTTGTGAGAAAGAAATCAGTTTATTATACCTTTCTCTCCATTGAAGGTGGTAATTACCCTTTGTTGTTGCATTCACAGATTCTTTAGAGAATTATCTTCAAAATTGTGACTTTTAAAACGTAGCATAAAAACTCTATTGGGACTTCCCCGGTGGCCCAGTGGTTATGGCTTCACGCTTCCACTTCAGGGGCCATGGGTTCAATCCCTGGTCGGGGAACTGAGATCCCACGTGCCTTGTGGCATGGCCAAAAAAAAGAGACTCTATTATTGAGTTAAAAATAAATAATAATTATTATAAATAATACATAAATAAATCTAGAAATCCAGCTCCTATAGTGTACCATTTTCATTAAACATTTCCTCAGTGTTTCTGCAGGGTGATCTGGAGGCAGAAACCTATACTTTAGTGATATATTCCCCAGTTATAGCATTTGCATATTTCTGGTTCTAAATGTGTACTTCCTTTTGGAAATAATATGGAACCCTCTCTTGAAGTCTGGAGCACACTTCATGATTTAGGATGTTTCTTCTGCAGCCCCTGCTGCTGCCATAAGTTTTCCAGTGGACTGGGAGATTAGATGTACACTGCTTTTAAGACAAAGAAGTTTAGTTGTGAAATCAGATTCCTCATCTGAGGATTGTGCTTCACAATACCGGCCCCCTGGTTGTGATACTTGGTCATCTTTTCACACTCCCTCATCCATTCAATCAGTGTGTCATATCCAGAAATAAAGTGCCTATGACGTGAGTAATGCTAGGCTTCAAGGAGACCCAGAGACAACGAGGAGTGTCAGTCACATCCTCCTTGATGTGTCTCCGAGCACCGCATTTGCTCAGTAGCCATGAGTAAGATCTTGCAAATTTTGCTGAATAACTGATATTGGGGAATTTAAGCAGAAAACAGAATCAAACAGAAATTAAATAAAATTAAACAGAACAATTTAGTTTTGAAGTTTGGGCTGCTAACCCAAGAAGAAAAGTTCTTGAAGTGTGGCCATCAGTAGAAGCATGGTGAGATGTATGCTTTGGGGGACCATTCAGTGGAATATTGGTATATTGCCATATACCCATTGGAGAGCACTGGCCAGTTCTAGACTTGCTGACACGAAACAGTCCCCAGGTGAGAAAAGCAGTTTGTAGACCACGAGTAGAACACAACACCAGTGATTAAAAACAAAAAAGGAGGGGGATGTGAACATTTTGTTATGTTTGCATAGAGACCATGTTGAAAGGATTGCCGAGACCCTGGCCAGGCGAGTTGCCTCTGGGAAGGAAATTGGTGGCTGTGAAGGGGAGGGAAGCGAACTCGCTCTTACTGCAACCAGACTTCTTGTTACTTTTGAATTATCTACCACACTCAGGTATTACTTACTGAATTAAGTGCACTAAAAATTAAATTTGGAAAACCAAAAAATCCCCACAAAAAGCAAAAGCCAGTGCACTGCCACTGATTCCAAAGCAGTCAGTTTTTTTGAACAGATATCCTTCTGCTGAAAATAGTGAAATCATAGACCTTAACACAGATGTAGAGAATGGACTTCAGAACACAGAGAGGGGGAAGGGTAAGCTGGGACGAAGTGAGAGAGTGGTATTGACATATATACACTACCAAATGTAAAGTAGATAGCTAGTGGGAAGCAGCCGAATAGCACAGGAAGATCAGCTCGGTGGTTTGTGACCACCTAGAGGGATGGGATAGGGAGAATGGGAGGGAGACGCAAGAGGGAGGAGATATGGGGATATATGTATAGCTGATTCACTTTGTTATATAGCAGAAACTAACACACCATTGTAAAGCAATTATACTCCAATAAAGATGTTAAAAAAGAAAAAAAAATAGACCTTAACAATATACTTATAAACAGGATCCAAGTGAATGAGTTAGCTAATTTCATGCACCCTTGTTTAACCACCAGGTAGTTTTTGTGGGTGTGTTTCATCTGCAAGATGGGGTGTGGGTTTCTCTGTCTCTCTCTCTCCTGTTTCCCTCTGTGTTCCTGTTCTCTCTGTCCATAATTTGAATCTAATTGCTTCTTCACATTGAATTCTGAAAGGCAGTTTCGGATTGGGGCAGTGGTAATTACAGATTTCCCCTGTCTCTCTGTTTTGTGTTTGAAGGATTTTCAGGAATGTACAGACCCTACAGCTGTGGGAGTAGTTATCTCCCCCCAGCTACCAGAAGAATGTTGGTTATAGCCCAAAGACCAGTCAGACCCTTGTGCATTTCCTTTAAGCCTGAAACTTACATCCTTCATTCATCCAAAGACTTGGACAGCCATGTGTCTTCCTTTTTGTATACCCTAGACATCAAAGATGAGGCTCAGGTGACAAAGTGCCTTTTGAAAATACTTGCCCTTAGGGCTTCTTGTTAGCGAGATTACTTATTTAACAAGTTAAGAATTTTCACTTGATATAAATACATATGATGTAACTTCAGGAAAATTCTTTATTGCATGTGCTCATTTACCCAAATAAATGTTCACGTATGTAATAATGGGCTTTCAGTTTTTTTAATGGAACATATGTCCTGTATTGGGTTTCAATTTTTAAATTGCACTTTTATTTGCATTACATATAATTATGCAATATACACTTTATAGTTCACCCTGAACTGATTGAATTATTTATATGAGGTTTTAAATACAAAGATATATAAACATTAAAGCTACAATGTCAGAAGTAAACTTGGCTTTCATTTTATATAAAATGAATGCTAAATATATCTTTTTTTTCTTGAGAACTCAGACCCATCAAACACATTTAGGTAAGTTTTTTTCTCCTGAGTATATTTAAGTTTAGAAAAGTCTTAAAAAAAATAATCTGTGATTCTATCCTCCTACACAATCAGTTAGGATATTTTCCCCACCCGAGTAAAACTTATTAATTAATATAACAATTTTAAATTTCAGTACAGTTAAACCAAAGTTGATCAACTATTTGAGGCTAAGTGACAAATTTAAACTAATTTATTTCACATAACACATTGAATTTATATAAGGATTATAAATAGGTCTAAAGAGTAGTATTTGAGATTGTTTTGTTTACTTTAAATTCAGACTAGAAGTTTAAACTTCTTTGCTTTGAATTTTTTTTCAAATTTAAATAGCTATTTTGATGTCATCATTTTAGAACACTTACTGGTTTGCAAGTATCTTCAACAGCATGAGTTGAGTAATTGTTTGCACGTAATCAAAACTAGCCAAGAAAATTAAAGACCAGGAGAAAACAGAAATTTCCATATTATGATTAGATAAAAAGGAGAAGAAACTTATGTCCACAAAATCAGAAGATTAGAATAAAATAAGAGGGGAAAGAATGTCCACAAAATTAGAAGGCGGAAAGAGAAAGAAAACGAGGTATTAGCCTCTGCTTCCATCGACTTCAGCAGAGATTGGATACTAGTGATAAATAATCTTTGTATATGATTTTCAAAAAATTCTTTCAGAAGCCCAGAGCAGTCTTTTTGCCTTTTATCAGGCTCAGTTCCTTTTTGTGGCTGAATACTGTTACAATTAAAAAAGAAGTTGGTTTTTAAATTAGTCTTGATTTTTCATCCATCCCATTAAAATTTTTGAAATCTTTTTAATTGAGAAAGGCATAGGTGTTAATGAGAAAGATCCCCTAGTATATGTGGAATATATGTGGTCATATTCTTTTTCCATTTGAGCTTTTCCAAAGGCAGCTGCAGAGTGTTTGAATTCCGTAGACGTTGACGTATGTTTACGTAAGTCTGTTTGACCATCAGCAGATTACATTTCCACGTCTCAATGTGGACTGTTTAAGCAGATGTGTCTTACTCCAGAAAAAGCCAACTTTTCTCTCCTTTCCTTTGCATTTGTCATCACTGCATTTTTCAGAATTTCAAAAAGGTTATAAGCAACAACAAAAAGGAACAGCTGTGCCTTTATTTCTCCAGAATAGAGGTTATTTCTAAGTTTCCCAGTGCGGGTAAGTCAGCTTTTGCCAATTACTGTGGTGAAACTGAATTCCAGTCCTTTTCAGGAAGATGGCTATTTTCAAAGTTTTTTTTTTTTTTTTTTTTTTTTTTTTTTTGTTACAGTGTGATGTCAATTCCTGGCGTGGAGACCACAAGCTTCCAGAAAAGCAGTTGAGCTAGCATGCCTTGGAAATCATGAGACTTGCTTAATGAGAGAATTAGTTATATAAAATTGAAATCAAAATTGAAAAATTATCTTTAAAAAGTAAGAGATCAGTTACAGACAGAGCATTTATTTGGCTCTTATTGGCTAATTTCATTGTCAGTAGAAATTGGTAGAAAAAACTGCTACAAATTCTAAATGTTTAGCCATACTCTAAAAACTTTTAAGTATTTACTTTTAAGTAGAGAAAATCGGTCTGTCCATATAAAATACACAAGTTATAGTGCTAATATGTCATAAAAATAAATTCCTATCTTCTAAAAATTTCAAGAGATTTTGTTGTACTACATAAAATTTTCGATAGCTTAAAGCCTTTTGTGTCAATGCCAGAGAATTGATAGTCATTTGACTATCATTTGATTGAAATTTTATTCCCTTTTTGTGTGAGGTGAATTTCCCTCCTTATCATCATATCCTAATAGTTGATTGGTGTTTAAAAAAACAAAGCAAAACATTAATTTCATGTGATTTTTTTGTGTGCATGCTTAAAGGAACATTGAATAATAAGGAATCAACAACAACAAAAAGAATAGCTTTTAAATTCTCTATTTGTGTTTAAGGTTTTTAAATTTGGGATTACAAATGGAGACCCATCAATTGGTTTGTGTAGTATTTAAAATTTTTTTCTTTGATTTGTTGCTAATATTTAAAAATGGGAAAAAAATTTTTGAAATGGGAGATTTTTACATATGAATCCAGATTCCCAGATTTTTGTGAATAATTGGAAGATCTGGTCTTCTTCCATCATGGTAGTACTTACTGGAGCCACAGAGCATCTGCCCCACCCCCATCTTTATCTCCAGATCCCACAGGTCCATACCAGGCACTTTGCCCTTCATGCTTTCTGCCTGCCTGTGTAGGCATTTGAATTTGCTGTCTTTAATTTAAATATAAAATTTATAGTGAGTTATGAGTGTGAAAGTCAGCTTTGAAAGTTGCTAAATTCTATCCCAGAATTCTGTTTAGTACAGTTTTTTAAAAATGATTAATGCTTTCATTTTAATTAGATCTATAACTGAGTAACAGAAATGTGTCCTTTTCAATACGGTGTATTGAAATTCAGCATTGTATTGCAATGCTGTGTTTAGTGATTGATGATTTTTGGAGTAACAGCATTTATTCAATAAAGGAACAAAGATAGTTTCTGACTTGGACATTCTGAACATATGGCTAATCTTCTAAATGGATCAGATGAAACAAAGCCCAGTCCTTAAATCCGCCTTCACTGAGCACCCACCATGGACATGAGACCCTGCATTACCCAAGGTTGACAAAGAAGCAGTTTCCCCTCTTTTAGGGAAGTTAAACATAGGTGGAAATAAAGGCAAAATAGAGTATGAAGTGAGAAGAACCCATCAGAACTTCAGCGTGAGACCTCTGGGAGTTCAAGGCAAGACGTCCTTCTCCTATCCAGGGGGATCAGGGAAAGACACGTGGACTTGGACTTGCTGTTTGTTTCCCAAGTTCACTTTGACTTATATGACAAAAATGGGTCTGGAGCATGACGAATGACAAATAATTTGGACATGATGGGGAGAGAGCAAGGGCCCCCAGTGTGAATTCCTCTGGTGGGCAGGTATATTCAGGTGGTGATCCTGACTTGTCATGGTGTAGAATGATTGAAAATTGGCATGGTAAATAAAGCTCCAGGTACATTACTATGACTCAGCTTTTTTTTTTCCTTCTGTTGACACTACTCCAAAGTCATTATTTGGGGTTGTTTGGCCTTATTTTGCATGAGTGAATAATTTAATAACTATTATTGCTCTGGTGTAATGCCAGCCTCATAAATACCAATGCAGACTTAAGACCGACAAAAATGGATTCTAAGGTGGTCCTTTCAAATGTCAGATATTGTTAATTAGATCTTTTAAAATTATCATCAACATGAACCCAAACTTAAAAAAAAATCGAAGACACCTTGTGGACATCCAGTACCCCTCTCCTTTGCAGTCTGCGAAGCACTGATCTAATCTAATTTCTAGTTTTTGATGCCAACGGAACCTCACAGAGGGAAGGGACATTCTCAAGCTCACACAATATGAGTTAGTGGCAGTTGTGGGACCAGAACCCAAGTCTCATGTTCCTCCTTTATTGCATATTCCACTGCACCTTGTTTTTTTAAAAATTTATTTATTATTCATTTTTGGCTGTGTTGGGTCTTCGTTGCTGTGCGCGGGCTTTCTCTACTTGCGGCGAGTGGGGGCTACTCTTCGTTGCATTGCGCCAGCTTCTCATTGTGGTGGCTTCTCTTGTTGCGGAGCACGGGCTCTAGGTGCGCGGGCTTCAGTAGTTATCTCACGTAGGCTCAGTAGTTGTGGCTCGAGGGCTCTAGAGCACAGTCTCAGTAGTTGTGGCGCATGGGCTTAGTTGCTCTGTGGCATGTGGGATCTTCCCGGACCAGGGCTTGAACCCGTGTCCCCTGCATTGGCAGGTGGATTCTTAATCTCTGCGCCACCAGGGAAGTCCCCACTGCACCTTGTTAACCATAAGAAATGTTGTTCAACATTGTGTTACAGACTTTGGGGGATTAGTTTGGAAAGGCAATGCACCTATGTAATATTGCTATGGGAAAATAGGTTTATTTCTCTATCTTTAAAATTTTTTTTATTCTTTTATTGAAGTATAGTTGATTTACATTATCATGCTAGTTTCAGGTGTATGGCACAGTGATATATATATATATTATTTTTCAGATTCTTTTCCCTTATAGGTTATTACAAAATATTGAGTATAGTTCCCTGTGCTATACAGTAGCCCCTTGTTGGTTGTCTATTTTATATATAGTAGTGTGTATTTGTAAATCCCAGCCTTCTAATTTATCCCCGCCCCCTTCCCCTTTGGTAACCAGACCAGCAGTGCTCCTTGGAATGACTCATGACAGAAGTGGGGCAAATGACTCCCCAGTTACCCAAGACTGAGAGGTTTCCTGGGAATGTGGGACTTTTGGTGCAAAAATGGACAGTTGGCCATCATACCTGTAAATATATGAATGCATCATGCTTAAGATGTTGCTTTTGGTGAAGAGGCAGAAGTATTCATATTCTGCATCAGAATTTTCCCCCCAAAGTTTGCGTATTATTTGCAAAACTTTCTTCTAGAAACCTAGTTACACCTTCCATTGGTTGGTTACAAACAAGTTATGACAAACTAAAAATTTTGTTAACTTCTGGAGGTAACTTCTGTAGGGTGTGTTATGAGTTTATGTAACTTCTTGCTGCCATCTAGTGGCTAAATCCAACAGGGCCTTGGTGATTAGCAATCTTAAATGTAACATTTTAATGTTTAAAGGCCTTAACAGAAAAACAAACCAGTTGGTCAGATTAATTTGTCAGGGGATTGTTAGTAATTAGTAGGCATTAAGAGCTCTTAAAATGATTAAACATAGACATTTCAGATGGCTCGAAAAATATGGTTTTTATTTTCATGTAGAGTAGCTTTTCATGTAAGATGCCTCTCATGGTGTTTTTATTTATTTATTCATTTATTTTTGGCTGCTTTGGGTCTTCGTTGCTGCACACAGGCTTTCTCTAGTTGTGGCGAGCGGGGGCTACTCTTCATTGCAGGTGTGTGGGCTTCTCATTGCAGTGGCTTCACTTGTTGTGGAGCACAGGCTCTAGGCGCGTGGACTCAGAAGTTGTGGCTCGCGGGCTCTAGAGCACAGGCTCAGTAGTTGTGGCGCACGGGCTTAGTTGCTCCGCAGCATGTGAGATCTTCCCGGACCAGGGCTAGAACCTGTGTTCCCTGCATTGGCAGGCAGATTCTTAACCAGTGCACCACCAGGGAAGTCCTCATGTAGTGTTTTTGAAAACACTTCTTTATTGAAGTGCATTTTATATGGAGAAAAGTGTTCCTATCATAAGCACATATGTGCGAATTTCTATGAAGTGAACACACTAACTACACCATTACCCACCCCTCCCCCAAATATAACCACTGACTTTTAGCACCATCATTTTGTTTGATTTTTTACTTCACATAAAGTGGAAGGAGACGGTGTATACTCTGTGGCTTGCAGCTTATATAGTATTTTAATGCTAAAGTAATTCACGTTTCTTTTCAACCTGGACAATGAAGTAGCTAACAAAGACAGTTAGATTAATGAAAAACATTAGAAAGCCCAAACCATTCTTATCATTTTAGTATTTTTCCTGACAGTCTTCTTGAGGGGAGCAGAGGTATGCATGTAGTGTGTGTGTGTGTGTGTGTGTGTGTGTGTGTGTGTGTGTGTGTATGTGCACGCCCTGCACAGAGAGTGTATACCTACATTTGCATCTGTACAGAAGCGAGACTGTATTCCACACCCTGTCTTATAACCTTTGTAACTTCTATTTCTTGAATATTGTTCTATTTATAAGACTCATATTTAACAGAGCAACGTGTCTTGAATGGATATGTGTCTTCCCTGAGAGGACTGAGTCTTGTTCTGTGGCCCACATTTGGTGGTGGGTGGATTATGGGATAGAGGCAGGAAGCCTGTAGCAGTGGAGGGGCTGGGCTTGGGGAGCAGGGGTTCTCTGCACAGGAAGACCTTCCGCCTCCTCCCGGCTGTGGGCTGCTCTGCACCTGGCCACACGACCACGGCTCCCACAGTAAATGCTCTCCTTTCCTTTTCCAGCATTGGTTTCATCTATGGTTTTCTGGCGAACCAACACATAAGGACTCACATTGAAAAGACTCGGAAATTATCAGAAAGTAATTTCAACGACTTGAGAACCCTCCTGAATGCAACTCCAGGGGTAAGGACCACAATCTGTATATCCCATGATGCTTTGTGTTTGAGGCCTTTGGGAGTTCCTGTATATATTTAGAATCTTATTTGGACCTTCTGGAAACCCTATAATCATTGTAGACAGGTGTTGTCTTTTAATTTTAAAGATAAAGGAATAAAGGCCTAGCAAGTGATTTTCAAAAGAATACAAAGCATAATTTCAGAATTAGTGCTTTTATTTTATTTCATTTTACTTTGTTTCTTTTAGTAAGGTATAACATATAATTATATTACTTATTATAAAAGTGCTTAACCATGTTAAAGGTCTCATGACTTTTTCAATTTTATTTATTTATCTTTGGCCCTGTTGGTCTTCGTTCCTGCGTGCAGGCTTTCTGTAGTTGTAGCAAGCGGGGACTACTTTTCGTTTCGGTGCGCGGGCTTTCTCATTGCAGTGGCTTCTCTTGTTGCGGAGCATGGGCTCTAGGCATGCGGGCTTCAGTAGTTGTGGCTTGCGGGCTCTAGAGCGCAGGTTCAGTAGTTGTGGCGCGTGGGCTTAGTTGCTCCGCGGCATGTGGGATCTTCCCGGACCAGGGCCCGAACCCGTGTCCCCTGCATTGACAGGAGGATTCTTAAGCACTGTGCCACCAGAGAAGCCCCATGACTTTTGTTTAAAAAGAAAAAATCTTTGGTGCCACTGTCCTTTCTTTTTCACGATATCATTAACTCCCCATCGTTTGCTTGAATTTACTCTGGTAATGAAACCTTTCTGTTTTATACACAGTTATTTGTTAATATCTGTATAGATGTGTAAAATTCCTTGGGAAGGAGAGACACACACAACACGCACGGAAGTTGTCTCTGGGGACAGGGTGACCTGAGGGTACCTTTTTTCTGTATCCCAGAAGCACATTTATGCTTTGCCTATTCAGAACATCTTTTCTAAAAACCTCTCAGCAGAGGGCTTCCCTGGTGGCGCAGTGGTTAAGAATCTGCCTGCCAATGCAGGGGGCACAGGTTCGAGCCCTGGTCCAGGAAGATCCCACATGCCACGGAGCAACTAGGCCCGTGAGCCACAACTTATGAGCCTGCCCTCTAGAGCCCGTGAGTCACAGCTACTGAAGCCCACAGGCCTAGAGCCCGTGCTCTGCAACAAGAGAGGCCACTGCAATGAGAAGCCTGGGTACCCCAACAAAGAGTAGCCCCTGCTCGCTGCAACTAGAGGAAGCCCACATGCAGCAACGAAGGCCCAACTCCGCCAAAAATTAAATAAATAAATAAAAACTACTCAGCAGAAACCATCAGACATATGATGCTGAGCTAATGGGTACCAACATGCAGAGAGAAGGATGCTATCTTATTAGATTCACTAATAAGAGCCTGCCAGAATCCAAGGGCTTCCTTACACAGGGATGTGTTCCTACAGGCTTAATATATTCTAAAAAAATGCCAACACATTAAATATGGTACTAGTTTTTTAATATGTGGTTGGAACTAAAAATGCAAGGAGTGCAGGAATTTTTAATATTGAGATTATAGAAGCTAACTTTATTCAGCTCTATAGCCTGTGCAGAGAGGGAAATGCTTCATTTCCCCAGTTTGTGAGTAAAAATTCATATTTTTTACCTATCATTCTAAAGATGCCAAAGTAAAATCTGTTTCCTAAAAAGTTGCCAAAGTTAAACACATAGCAATCATGGCTGGTGAACTTTGGGATTGCTTTCATAATCTAGGAAAGAGACTAAAGTGTTATGGCTTTGGGGGAAACTTATCTAGTTCAAAATATATGAAAGAGCTCTAACAAATCTATTAAAAAATTGGGCAGAGAATGTCAATAATTGATTTACAGAGGAAATACAACTGGTCCCAAACATAATAAATTTTTTTAATACATCTTTATTGGAGTATAATTGCTTCACAATGCTGTGTTAGTTTCTGTTGTACAACAAAGTGAATCAGCCATATGCATACATATATCCCCATATCTCCTCCCTCTTGAGCCTTCTTCCCACCCTCCCCATTCCACCCCTCTACGTGGTCGCAAAGCACCAAGCTGATCTCCCTGTGCTATGCAGCTGCTTCCTACTAGGTAACTATTTTACATTCGGTAGTGCATATATGTCGATACTACTCTCACTTTGCCCCAGCTTCCCCTCCCCACCGTGTCCTCAAGTCCATTTGCTGTGTCTATGTCCTTATTCCTGCTCTGCCATTAGGTTCCTCAGTACCTTTTTTTTTTTTTTTTAGATTCCATATATATGTGTTAGCATACAGTATTTGTTTTTCTCTTTCTGATTTACTTCACTCTGTATGACAGACTCTAGGTCCATCCACCTCACTACAAATAACTCGATTTCATTTCTTTTTACGGCTGAGTAATGTTCCATTGTATATATGTGCCACATCTTCTTTATCCATTCATCTCTCAGTGGACACTTAGGTTGCTTCCATGTCCTGACTACTGTAAATAGTGCTGCAATGAACATTGTGGTGTGTGACTCTTTTTGAATTATGGTTTTCTCAGGGTATATGCCCAGTAGTGGGATTGCTGGGTTGTATGGTAGTTCTATTTTTAGTTTCTTAAGGAACCTCCATACTGCTCTCCATAGTGACTGTATCAATTTACATTCCCACCAACAGCACAGGAGGGTTCCCTTTTCTCCACACCCTCTCCAGCATTTATTGTTTGTAGACTTTTTGATGATGGCCACTGTGATAGTGTGAGGTGATACCTCATTGTGGTTCTGATTTGCATTTCTCTAATGATTAGTGGTGTTGAGCAGCTTTTCATGTGTCTCTTGGCCATCTGTATGTCTTCTTTGGTGAAATGTCTATTTAGGTCTTTTGCCCATTTTTTAATAGGGTTGTTTGTTTTTTTGATAGTGAGCTCCATGAGCTGTTAGTATGTTTTGGAGATTAATCCTTTGTCCGTTGTTCCATTTGCAAGTTAACTTTACTCTAGTAATTGGAGAAATGAACAATTAAATAATAATGCACATTTTCACTAAGGAGATGGGCAATAGTTATTTTATTTAAAAGTGGTAACACCCAGTGTTGCAGAGGGTGTGGGGAAGCAGACCCACAAAGACACTGTAGGCAGAGGGTGAGTGGCCCCAGCAGAGGTCAGTAATAGCTGATAAGTAAAATGATCCTAGGGTGGTAGACTTCACACAGCCTCAAATTCTCTGCAGTTCCTCCTTTCAAGAGGTGGATCTGTTTTCCATCCCCTCAAATCTTGGATGTGTCTGTGACCTGCTTTGACCAAACGAATGAAGTAGACGTGACCTTGTGCTAGTTTTGACCTTAGGCTTCCGAAGGCCTTGCAGTGTCTACTCTTGTCCTGTTGCTAGAGGGACCACTATGTGAAAACAGCCAGGCTGGCCGCTTGGGAGGAGAGACCACATAGAGAGAGGGATCCATTTGTCCCCAGCCAAGCCAGCGCCAACCAGGAGATCGGCATAGCCAATCCACAGAATCATGAGAAATAAGAAATCATATTTCTTAAGCCAATAAGAAGTCTGAGCATCCAAAAAATAGAAATATCTCTAAGAACCTGCTTTCTTTTAAAAAAACACTCTGATTCAGGATAATTTTCACGTGTTAAATCTCTTTCTGTTGTGGCTCGGGAAACCTCCAGAAGGAGAGGTTTCATGTAATTTTTTTTTTTTTTTTTTTTTTTAAGCAAATTGACTATGTACTGGACCAGTATACCACCACAAAGGCAAGGGCCTTCTCAGATCTGGACAGTGAGTAAAATTTAATGTTGACTCAAATGTGTTTGTTTTGGCTAGAAGATGCTATGGCCATCTCCCATAAAACATGGACTAAGAAATGTAGTATGCTGTTTCTGCAATTTCTGCGTGAACAGAGGGGGAAAACAGAACAGTAATTCCCTAGCATTATTGACAACGTGTAGTTTGTTACTCAGCCATTAAAGCCTAGCATTTATTATAAAAATGCTTCTGCTTTCCTGCACAGACACCTGTTCTTCACTCCCCACGCGAGAGAAGAATTGGGTCTCTGTCCGATCTGCTGTTCAAGACAGATATGGGCCCCCCGGAGAAGCCAGTGGCTTCAGGAATTAGAGGGGTGGGCGGTGCTGGTCCCCACGTGCTCAGTGGTTAGCAACCAGGGGCTGTTTTGCCCTCAAGACGACATCTGGCAACATCTGGAGGCATTTTCAGTGTCCTGGTTGGGTCCCATCCATTGGCAGAGGCCAGGGATGTGGCTAAAACCCCTGCAACGCACAGGGCAGGTCCCACAGGAAAGACGGATCCGGCCCCCGACGTCGATGGAGCCCAGGTTCAGAAACCCTGGTCCAGCTGGAGAGGTTAGGGACACCTGCAGCCGTGCATCAAGGTGATAAGGTGAACCTATTCCTAGTACAAAGAAACACTGAGTCTGCGGTGGTTACGTTTTCACGGGGGCGCAGCTGGTGTGAGGGCTTGGAAGTGTGCCAGGAAATCTCCGCACGAGAGTCCACGGCCATACGGGGTGTGGAGAGAAAAGTGGGATTTCGCGTCGGGAGAGACTAAACCAGGCAATGAAATCGGCATCGGGAAGAGACTGAGAGGTGAGAGGAGAATAAAGAAAGAGACCCCACCCTCACTGTGCCTTATGCTTCTTGGAATGTAGATATTAAGTTGTTGCTGGGAGGCGGAATTTTCGAACAGCTCAAACCCAGAGTGGTCCCTGTGCTGGATGACATCAAGGCCATGGCAGAAGGTAAGCACTGTGGCAGCAGGACCAAGACAGCCTCCACCCGGAATGCTCAGCCTCCGAGGCTCCCTCGCCCTTTTCTCGTTTTCTCTGAGGGTCAGCTAGGGCAGAGCCACAGTCCGTCCTTCTTTCCTTCCTCCCTCCCTCCCTTTCTTTCCTTCCTTCCTTCCACACCTGGCCCCTGCCTATCTTTCCAGTCTCTTCCACCAGCACCCCGCTTTCCATTCTAGCCGTGAATCTCAGTGTTCATTCTGATGTAAGTCCCCAAAGATGTCATTCTTCCCCAGACCCTGTACTGCACAGGCTTCATCTGCCTGAAATGCCACAGAACCTTCTTCATCAAACATACATATTAGAAAACTGTGTTCCTAGAATGTGTATTTAGCCTTGACAAAGACTGAAGTTTAAAACAGCAAGGCTTGTCTTTAGAATGAGTCTTACCCCTATGGTTGAATCATAGTCAATCACAGCAGAGGTTCAGTGCTACCTGAATAAAGGAAAATAGGTGGAAGAAAAAAGAAAACAAACAAAAACATAAGTTTTCTTGCTTTTGTCCTTACTGGGATATTGTTAGTGTACAACAGTTGTCTGAAGTTCACAACAAATACACTTAAACTCAATTGAAATAAATCTTCAGCCAGTGGTTAATTTTGTTTCTCTCCATTAGCCGTATTTCTGAAGGAAGGACATGGGTTGGGGAGGGGTCCTTCCTTCCTTCCTTCCCCTCGTGGTGAGGAAATGAGGCCTCCTGCCAACCGTGTTATTGACCAAGGAAGCTGATTGTCCAGCCCCAGTCAGTCCTCAGACGAACATAGCCCCTGCTGCCAGCTTGACTGCAACCTCAGGAGAAATCCTGAGCTCAACCACTCAGCTAAGCCAATCCCAGATTTCTGACCCTCACATACTGTGTGAGATAATAAACCTTTGTAGTTTTAAGCTGCTGACTTTTGGAATAGTATCTCCTGCAGCAATAGATAACTAATACGGTACACAATCCACAGTGGCAGCTATTTTCCTAAACCATTAATTTCCTATCCAGCCTTCAACACATGGAGGAGGAGAACTAAAAGCTTCTGATTTCCTAGTCAATATACTATGCTATTTGTGACTCATCAGAATATAATACTCCTTGATTTTAAGGCAGCATATATTGTATAGACCGTTGGATTAATTAATGTCTTTTTTGGGGAGAAGAGGAAAGTACCACATTAAATGCAAAGTTGATTGCATGCTCATTTCACTAAAGTTAAAATGTAAAAAAGATAGCAAAAGGAGCCACTGAATCAGGGAAATACGGTAATCTTTAAAAACTGAAAGATGGCCCACTATGGAAACAAAAAATAATGAGTGAAAGAAAAAATGCACAAAATGGTAACACAATGGACTAAAAAGGGGCATTGTTTTAGATAAAGAGCTCAGTGTCCAAGGAGTGTAACCTCTTATTCCTGTTAATTAGTACATCTTCTTACAACTGAGTGTTACATTTCTTTCCTCCAATAACCCCATTTACGACACAAAATGAACTCTTTGTCATCACGGCCGACAGATGGCCCCCAAACCGTGTGTTATTGTCCTTTATTGAAAATTAAAGGGCTTCCCTGGTGGCGCAGTGATTGAGAGTCCGCCTGCCGATGCATGGGACGCGGGTTTGTGCCCCGGTCTGGGAGGATCCCACATGCCGCGGAGCGGCTGGGCCCGTGAGCCATGGCCACTGAGCCTGCGCGTCTGGAGCCTGTGCTCCGCAACGGGAGAGACCACAACAGTGAGAGGCCCGCGTAACGCAAAAAAAAAAAAAAAAAAAAGAAAAGAAAATTAAATGGCGTTAGTCATAAAATGACACCCTACATAAGTAGGGTGTCAGGTTGAAATATCAAAATACTAAAAAAGTGAATTTGTAATGGAGCACCATGTGCTTGTTTATTAAGCCCGTTAACTAATAGTATATAGTGGAGGGTCTGATAAGTACCGTAATTTCAAAGTAGTGATGAGCAGACACAATACTGCCAGATATCAGCAAACACCAGATATTAACTGAAAATATTTCTGATTTCTTCAGTGACAGAGGCACTGACAGAGATTCACTGTCTACTTTCATAAGGGAATCAAAGGCTAAAGTGTAACTGGAGGCTAGCAGAAATGAAGATGTGGGTTTGGTTCGGTTTTTTTTCTTCCAAGTTCACGAATTCCTTTGAGTCTGTGCACAGACCCCAGTTAAGAACCGCCGATTTCACCTCAAATAGTTCAGGTTTGTCCAGGTAACTGATTATATGAGAAACTAGGAGCTCCAGGTTGTCCTAGAGTTGAATGAACAGTCTTCAGTGATTACTTTGTCACTTGCTGTTTGAGCATTTCTGCCACAGGAATGATAATGAAGCCCAGACTTTGTCCCCAGAGAAGGTTCCTTCCATAGCTGCCCGCCTTCTCTCCCCCTCACCCCCACTTCGCCCAGCCCTGTGTCTTAGCAGGAAATATCACTTAATTGGCGGGGACAGAACTATGAGAAGAGGTGGACACCTTGGTGGCTCCTCATTGCTTCACCTTGAGACTTCATCACTTATGTCTAATAGCCACGCAAAACCTTCCCTCTCCACTGCCCTCAGCATCCCTCTTGCTAATGATCCTCTGGGTCCCCTCATTATAACTTCAAGTGTTTGTACTTCACTGATGGATTACTCATCATTTGGGCTGACCCTCTGACCTTTTACAATCAAATCTCTCCTGTCATCTCTCTTACTATCTTATAAACATCTTTCGAGTAATCGTGTCATTTACCTGATTCATACAGACAAATCTCTATCTGGTTTTCAGCTAAGTTGACTGTTGTCTCATGCAACTGAAACTAGCTTCAGGTGAGGCTTGATCTAGTGGTGAGATTCTTTCCATCTAGCTGTTCTCTACAGTGTCTGCATCATTCTAATGCAAATTCCCCTTGCAGTTGAGAGAGAGCTGACACCAGCAAACTGGTCCTCCTCCTCAACCAGATTTCCCCTCCAGTTGGATCATCTGAGGTCCCATGGCCAGCTCTGAACCAGTGCTACACAGGGGAAATTGGTTGACTGGGGGCAGTCAAGGCCCACTCCTTAAGCTGAGGGTGGAACCCACGTTACCCAAACTCTGCTGCACCACAGGGGAGGGCTGACATGGCTTCTGAGATGCCAGCCAGCCAAGTCCAACAAAGCAAGTGTTTGTAGAATTGATCGGCCATGAAGTAAAATTTAGAAAGCTGTTGAGTGTTGAGGTCCTGCCCTGTGGCAATGCTATATAGCAGGTACTTTTCCTGCATCATGTCAGTAGGCGCTCACAACAGCTCTGTGGGGTGAGTATGGTTACCTCCATTTTACCAACTCAAGATAGTGAGGCTCAGAGTTCATGTAACTTGTCCCAGATGAGGTAGCTGGGAAGTGGCAGAGTTGGGATCCAGACCCTGGTCTGATTATAAGGCCTATGCTGCCTGGACCATTCCAGATGGTATTGGGGTACATTTGGGAGTGTTAAGGTGTAGGGTGCTTCTGGGCCATCCACAGCAACACAGCACAGTGTAACTTTGAAAGAACAGTTGGGAATCTGGAGTTCAAGAGCTGGTGTGACCACAGGATGATGCCAGGCATCTCTGCACCCCAGATCCCTCTCAAGTCAGTGCATTGGAGTAGTGGTCAGCCAAGATGCCATCCAGCTCCCAAATTATGTGAAGACAAATGCTGGGCAAAATGGTGTAACATGGTTGGCATGTACCTTTACTTTTTGCCTCATGGTTTGCGCAGTTTTTAAAGTCGATTAAAACAGATTTTTCTTTTCTTTTCAGTGCTTCCGGTGTTATTGAAGTCTTTATATATATATATATATATATATATATATATGTTTTTATTTTTATTATTATTTTTTTTTTCGGTATGCGGGCCTCTCACTGTTGTGGCCTCTACCGTTGTGGAATGCAGGCTCAGCGGCCATGGCTTACGGGCCCAGCCGCTCCGCGGCATGTGGGATCTTCCCGGACCAGGGCACGAACCCGTGTCCCTTGCATCGGCAGGCGGATTCTCAACCACTGCGCCACCTGGGAAGCCCTGTTTTTATTTTTTTAAAGCCAGCTTGAATAAGTTAAACTTTAGCCTCTGATGTTGCTAGAGCTTCTTAAAATGTACTCAATAAACTGCTTTGGCAAGTTTTTTGCTAAAAATCCTTTGCAACCTTATGTGTCTGGTGGCCTTTGGATAAAGCAGAAATATGCAAATGGATTTGTGCAAATCATATTTGAGCTGCAGGCTAGGACCTATAAAGGAAATGTTCTATTAACTAGTAAAATGTTAATTAGTTAAATTGAAAATCTAAAATATCTTTCCACTGACTCCAGATACATAATATATGTGATCTTGGTAGGCTTGGAATGACCCCCCAGAGTTATAACCCAGTAGACATTTTATAAAATGCTTTGAAGCCTTTGGGAAGTAAAAAAATTTATTATTTCTGAGTCCTTCTTGGGACATGATAGTGTAGCACCCATAACCTAGAATGTCTGTACATGGTGCCTAAATGGACACATGCTTTCTGGGCCATCAACGCATTTTATCATCCATCATTCTTTGTTGTTGCTGTCGTTTGTTTGTTTCTTGCCTTCAAATAACTCATCTTGAAGTCAAAGTGGAAAAGGCAATGAGAGGTAAACCACAGAACATTAAAATGTGAGGTGTGTGATGTGAGTTATATTTTGCAATGCTCTTTTGCATTCTGTTGTGTGTTTCTAGTTGCAGCTGTGTTCTTTGATTCTTGTTTCCCTGTGGCAGATATTTATTGAGCCTCTAATATGAGCTGGGTACTAGCTCCATGCTTTGCTGATACTCCTGGGAGGTAGGTGGAAAAGATGAGAGACTGAGGTCCATAGTGACTCTTTGATAAAACCTTTGTTATTATTATTATTATTATCTCAAATACTGTTCAGATAGTAGTTTTTCTGCTGCCTTGCTATAGCACCTTTGGCAAACTCTTTCACTTCTCTGGACCTCAGTTTACTCATCTGTAAACTAGGAGGCCGGTTCGGTCATCTCCTTGTTACCAGGGGAATCTGTGATTGTAGGCTGTGCCTTAGCAGGTTTGCTCTTAGGAGGTGGCATTGCCCATGTCATCCAAGATGGCACCCCAAGCTAGTTTTGATGATTTACTCTGAGACCTGGGGAGGCTTCCAGGGTTGGACTGTATGACCCTTCATCCCCAATTCTATCACCTTATCTGAATAGAAAATCTTGGAGTCTGCTTCAAACAGTCTTTTCTCTTGAATTTTGGTCTGATCCTGGAAGGTAGAAGAAGAACTGGGGTGAGCCCTCATAATACTTTCAGCAAGAGACCATGTCACGAAAGCATGAAAGTGTGTGTGTGTGTGTGTGTGTGTGTGTGTGTGTGTGTGTGTGTGTGTGATTTTAGAACCAAGTTTTATGTGGTTGCCAGGGAAAATTGGGAAAACCAGTTTTTAAGGGCATTTACACTTTCCTAGCAACATGCAGTTGTGGCCTGATGCCCTGACATCTGTTCTGTGAGCCCGGAAGACTTATTTGCTTAGAAGAAAATCAGTGCCCTCTAATTTAAGTTTCACATCTTTTACTGCTGTGATTTTTAAGTCGCTGTAGAAAAGAGTTGTATTTTGCTACCTCGCAAGTCATGAATATGGATTTCGATACCCCAGAGAAATCAAGATAGCAAACAATTTTTAGGGATCACCTAGTCTAAGGATGTATCCTAGGCTGCAGGACTTCCAAAATAAAACAGGTGGACTCACTGCTATTGAGGAATTTCAATTTGACCATTCCAATCCCCGCATTTTGTGATGAACATGGTGGTGGTTTCGTCATTTTTCAGATGAAGACATTGCCAAAGAATGTTCAGGAATCGACTTCCGGTTACATAGCAAGTAGTGAAGTTGGGATCTGTACCTAGAGTCACCTGAATGCAAATCTGTGATCTTAACCATCACTGTGTCTACTTCCAGCTCTTTGAATATCCATCACCAAAATCCTTCTGGGTGTGATCAGTTTTTATGTGAATTAAAACTGCTTGGGATTGAAGATGCTGCCCTGTCTGGGCTGACCTCTTCAAAGCTAGGCAAGGCTAGGGCACTGACACCTTTTCCTGTGGCTTCTGTTCCAATGCTAGCCAGTTAATGCTGTGCCCACGAGTCCCAGTCACATCCCTAGGTTGATACTCACCCCTGCGTATTTGAAAGAGCCTCCAGGTAGGAAAGCTGAGTTGGTTGGAGTAGCTGGCAGGGGCAGAGGAGGCCATCAATGTCCCTGTATTTCCCTTTCAGACTGCCTCTCACAGCAGGCTCCTCCGGTTGCCTTCCAGTGTCATTTACAAGTTTATCGCGAGTTCCTTTAGGGTACTTTTGTAGATGAGAAGGGATTTTTCCATTTGCCATCCCAGTGGGTGCCTCTGTTCTGAAGTGGGCTGTGTTCCTACAGAAATCCAAGATACCAGAGAAACCCTGGTCGAAGTGAACAGTATCTTAACGGACATGAGACAGTTATCTGCAAATCTCAGCAACAGCCTGACTAATGTTAAAAGGAACCTGGAGCAAGCACTCACTGACCCCATGTGCTCTGTGCATCCGGTAATGACCACTTGCAGCAACATTATGAACTCTCTAAGCCTTCTGGATGGCAGCATCGATTTTGATCAGGTGAGGAGGTGGCTCCAGGCAGTGTCATTGGGACAGCTGGGGAGGGCTAAGCATGGGCTCACCCATCAGGTGCCCAGTGGCTGGGGGTCTCTGTCAGCCTTCCTGGTTATTTAGCCGTCGTGTTGGAACGGCTGCAGGAGGAGAGAAGGAATAATGGGAAATACTCCTTGAGAGTTCTCTGCCATCGATTTGATGAAATATATCAGACTGAATTTAGCTTTTTTTTGTTCAGATTCTTCTTTTTTAAATTTTTATTTTATCTTGACAGTTTCAGTGTGCATTTTATAAGATATGGTCCCTGTGTTGTACAATGTATCCTTGTAGCTCATTTGATCCATAATAGTTGTACCTCTTAATCCCCAACCCTGATATTGCCCCTGCCCGCTCCCCACTGGGAACCACTAGTTCTCTGTATCTGTGATGAATTCAGCTTTAAAAAGGAAAAAGGAAGCAGAGGCATTTTTGTAGACCTTTACAAATTAAAAAATATTTTTAAATGATAGGCCTAGTATATTAACCACAGGTGCCTAAATATAAGGTAATTTCTCACATTCCCAAAGAGAAGATTAGAAAAAGAATTTGGAGCAACTTGAATATATAAAGTTCTGGGATGTAGATAAAATAATCATGTCTACTCATGATTTTTAGTGTTTCAATGTAGTGATATGTACACATCGCACTTTATATAAAACTATTTTAATATAGCTAGATTTTTCTGACTTTCACATTTCATGAATCAATTTTATTCAACATCAATTTTATTCAACATTTATTCAACACATTCAACATCTGTGTTGAATCTACTACAATCACTTTTGTTGTCATCGAACAGTTTTTCAGAGTGTAGGACCTATACTTGCATTTAAATTGTTTGAAATCGAGTTCTTTTGGGGGTAACTTTTTTTTTTTAACATCTTTATTGGAGTATAATTGCTTTACAATGGTATGGTACTTTCTGCTGTATAACAAAGTAAATCAGCTATACATAAACATATATCCCCATATCTCCTCCCTCTTGCGTCTTAGGTAACTTTTAATTTTGATGGGCTTTTAAAACATGCAGAAAATCTGCAAGATTGGTGTACAAGGAAGCCCTGTTTACATCTTTTACCCAGATTCACCAGTTGTCAGCACTTTGCTCCATTTGCTTAATGGTATTATTTTATCCATTTATCTATGTATCTATCATCTATTCATACTATCGTATATATGCGTACAATACTATGCACTTTGTCCTTTTCTCAATCATTTGGAGGTAAGTTGCAGACATTATGCCCTTTTACCCTTAAATATTTCAGTGCATTTCTTAACTTTACATAACTATTATGATTACCAAAATTAGGACATATGACATTGACCCAATACCACCGTCTAATCCACAGTTTATATTCAAATTTTGCCGATTTTTCTTAAAAATGCTCTTTAAAACTTTTTTTAATTTTTCCTTTCTCCAGTTTAAGGTCCAGTCTAGAGTACACATTGTCTTTAGTTGTCATGTGTCTTTAGTTCCTTTAATCTGGAACAGTTTCTCAATCTTTTTTCTTTGGTGACATTGACATTTTTTAAGACTGTAGGCCATTTATTTTACAGAATGACCTTCGATTTAGGTTTGTCTGATGTTCCCTCATGATTCGATTTGAGTTATGCCTATTTATCAGGGATTTCACAAAAGTGATGTTGTGTCCTTCTTGATACGTTGTGTCAGGAGGCCCATGATATTTGTCCCAGAATTGGTAAGTGATAGAACATGTTAAATCCATGTATAACACTATAAATGAAAAATTTATTTCAGACCACTTACCAATATAACCACTATTACTTTTAAACATGTTTTTTAAAAGGTTGTTTACAACTGTATTCAACAATATTCAGTACCTGAAATTGTGAGGTCACACATATTCAATCTGTGTTAAATTTCTTGCTCTTATCTTTAGCTGACTGCAATAAGAGACCTTCAAACATCTAAAATTAGTGCTTGTAGAGTCCATTCCGAGCTAATATGTCTTCCTCCAACAATATGCTATTGTTCAAAGGAAACTTAGATCACACCCTATAATATAGAGACTTCAGGACTTGGATTTAAGATGATTCCCTTTTTTATGACAAATAATTTGGGGGGGGGTAATCACCTTGCTTTATATTTTGTTTTATAAAATTTCAGCTCCCATCTTTGGATGAACAAATTGGTAACCTTAATGATATTCTTCAAACAAATTTGTCCAGCCTAGTCCAAAAGGTATGTTTTTTGGAAAAAAAAATACCATAGATTATTTTAAAGAATCGAATAGTACATAAGGAAATAGGTAACAGCAAAAAAGCAGTAAAATTCTGGACAGGAGTTGCCAAGAAGGGTGATAGATGTTATCCTCAAGGTAATTTTGTTCATTCCCATTCAAGAATTCTTTATTATGCATCTATTGTATGCAAAGCACCTTGCTAGGACCATAAGAGATAAAAAGAAAAACATGATCTCATCTTCCTGGGGCTCAGAGTTGGATGGGTACAGTGTTGGACCCCATGCTGATTCTGACACAAGATGCTCTCCCACTCTGCCGGTGAGTCAGCCATGTTGATTTTGTTTCTTGCCACTTCTGCTCATGTGTACAGGCTGTGTGCTCTGCCTGGCACTCTCTTCTTTCTCCGTCTCCTTTGCCCAGCTTCTTGGGCTACTAGGGACTAGTTACTTTAAGCTTTATATATCACTTTCTTAACGATGCCTTCCCTGGGCATCTTGACCAGATCAAAACCTTTTTTAATACATTCTTACAGCATTGCAAATATTCTTTGTTAAGTTCCTCACAACTGTGATTATTGCTTTCATGTCTTGATTGTGCCACAAGACTGTAAATCCTAAAACAGGCAGGGGTCACATTGGTCTAGAATACGGTGATTTCCCCAGTAGCCTAAAAAGGAAGAGAATAGCTTTATTCTTGACTCTGTCTTTTAGCGTGGGTATAAAACAGTCATCAAATATCTATTAAACACTCATTTACATATACTAACAAAGGAAGTGTCCCCTTAAACAAGTCATTGAAAACTCTTGGTCTTTGTATTCTGATGTCACCTCATTTGTCAGGTGAGGGAATTGAACCAGGAGAACTGTAAGTCTTCTTCCAGCCATTAAGCCTCTTAAGATGGGTGACCTCCCCAAGTCCAAACACAGATAAATGTAGAGGGGTCAGTTGTACCAAACCAACACAAGCGCCAGTGTGCTGGGTGGTTTAGTTGCCTTTGAGGAAACAGAAGTCATGAATGTTCTTTTTATGGCATTGATGTTGCTAGGCTAAAGTGGAAACTTGTTGGCACCATAAATCTTATAAACTTTGTAACCTAGATTGGACTGCTATAAAAGAATATCATAGAGTAGGTGGTATATAAACAACAGAAATTTATCTCTCACACTTCTGGTGGCTCAAAGTCCAAGATCAGTTTGCCAGCAGGGTTGGGTTTTGATGAGGACACTTTCCAGGTTGCAGACAGCCATTTTCTCATTGTATCCTCAGAGGGTGAAGAGAACTCCCTGGGGTCCCTTTTAAGAGGGCACTAATCCCGTTCATGGGAGCTCCACCCTCATGACTTAACAACCTTCCAAAGGCCCCACCTCCTAATAACATCACACTGGGGATTAGGATTTCAACATATGCATTTTGGGGAGGTAGACATTTGGTTCATAAGAGGTTGTAATCACTTCAGTGTTCCCTAGCAGATGTCTAAATATGCCAGCAGACAGTGAGAAACACAAATTAAGCCCCTTCCAGAAGAAAGGCTGTGCTGATTAGTTGAGTTGCTTGGAAGTAATGACATTTTCCTGTCATGGATTTAACTCCAAAGTGATATAGCTTGGCATGGCTGTTTGGGTTTTCGTTTTAGCCTCACTGCAATTTGTATTCTTTCTAAGTTGTGTTTTAGGACATTACTATTTTCTATGAGACTAGATCTCCAATTTTATTGTGTAATTGGGCTGGAAAGTAAGATTCTATTTTTAGAAATTCACTTTATAGCTGCACATGGTACGTTGTACAGATCAGGGTTTCTTAACCTCAGCACAATTTGGGCTGGATAATCCCTTGTGGTGGGGCCTGTGCACTGCTGGATATTTAGTAGCACCCCAGCTCGTGCCCACACAGTGCCAAGAGCATCCATACAACTGTGATAACCAAAACGTCTCCAGACATTGCCAGACATCTCCTGGGGGACAAAACTGCCCCCAGTTGAGAAACAGTGGTATAAATACATGGAATCTTTTAACATGAGTTAAAAGTTAAAAATTTAAAACTCTTAATATGATCTTCAACAGATACAATTTAAAGCAAGTCCTCACTAAAACGGAGTTTTCTTCTAGACTTTTAATGACTGTATCATGATCCTTTCGGCCTTAAGATGAAGATTACATTTCAGTATTGCTTCTCTGCTCCATTCTAAGCTTACCATGAATACTGGTGAACTGCTCTTCTACTTGCACTGTACATCCATTGATTTTGAATTATTTTTTAGGGCTATAAATCTTTTAATGCTATACCTGGGATAGTGCAAAATGAAACCGTGAACGTCGTATCAGGTGAGATTCCCAAATGGAGGTAATTGTGTATATCTTCTTGTTAAGAATTGGCTGGTTAGTACAAAGAAATGTATTGTTAAGACTTGTTCTTTTTCCCTCTTAAAAAAATATTCTCTCACTAAAACCTTAAAAACTAAATGAATATTTCAGTTGTGCTCCCTTCACCAACTGATGTCGATTTAAAAAAATTAAAATCCTCTTAAACGCTGACTACCATCGTCCTGTGGCTGGAAGCTTCAGGGCTGAGGGCGACACTGTGATGACAGCCTTCATCAGGAGCTATCAGAGCTGACAACAGCCATAGTTTATGATTTGGAAGGTCACATTTTGGTTGTTTTCACTGTGAATTTATTTTATTTTCTAAACGAACTTAAAATTGATTTTTTAAAAAGAATTCTTTATCTAGGGGCTTACTTTGTCTCTTTAGGAAAATGTTCATCTGCCTCGGAGGCTGATGTAATGCTACTTTAGGGTCTTAAGCTTGCTTACAATTTTGGAGAGACAGAACTGAGGTCTGTCAGTTGAGAGAGTTCCACTGGTCTCAAATGACCGAATCACGTTGAATTCAGGTTATGGTATCTGGAGTGAATGTACAGAGAAAGAATGCAGTATAAACAGTTCTTTTTGCAGGAATGGGAAGAAACCTGGGTTGTTTCTAAGGACAGGGAGGACATCTCTGAGGCTATGTTAAGACTATCTTCTCTCTGTCTCTTCTTTTTAAATCATCTCAGGGCTTCGTTTTATCTGTTGACTAAGTGGTTTTAAAATGTTGTGTTAGAGGTATTTGATTTTTTTTTCCCCCTAATATTGTTCTTTCAACCCATTAAGACTTGGGGTAAAAAGGATTTTATCCTACTACATAGTGCTTTGGATGTTTTGTGGGTTCCCTTCTGATTTAAAATATTAAGATATTCAAAACAGAGTTCACGCTTTCCTATGCTAGCATCTGAGGGCTAACCCACGCTGTACATCTGATAGCCACCTGCTTACTAATCTCTGTGTTTACTTTTCTTGTTTCCCCTTTCTGGACCTCTTCTGCCAATACGTGCAGCCCTCCCTCCCTTGTAAGTCTGGCCAAGTGAGGCTTGCAGTTCGCGTGAGCGAGGCCGGGTGTGCACACTGTCATCACATAAACACGAGCCAGAGTTTTCCTGAATCTGAGCAAGTGCCACTCCATCAGACTGAAGACCAAGCGCTGGTTTTTATGTCTTTCCAAAACCAATAACCCTTAGCTCCCATGTTTTGGGCATTAGGTCCTACCCTGCACGCATATTTTGAGTGCCTGCTGTGTGCCAGGCACTGCTGGGCTCTGGGGATGGTAGATAAAGAAGGCACGACCCCTGCCTACCCTTCAGCTGGGTGTGGATACGGATGCCCTTTATCACCCTCTGGGAACCTGGTGAGGTGTGTGCAAGGGATCCGAGGTGGGGAGAGGTAACAGAAGGCTTCCTGGAGGAAGCGACATCCAAACGGAGGCCTGAGGAAGGCACCCGCCCCTTACAGACCCACCAAGACTGTGTAGTGTAGGAGGGCAGCACAGCCTGAGAACCAGAAGGGGCCCGATTCTGAGTTGAGGAAGCTGTGCGTAGGAGAGGGGAAGTCTATGTACCACATCTCTCAAACCCCAGAATTCCCAAGGTTAAAAAAGAGACCTGCAGAGTTACCTTGTGGAGGGTCCTGGGGTCTTGTGGCACACGAGCAGTTTGGAGGAGACATCGAGCCACTGTGAGCTCTCCTCCTATGAGCTCTCCATGTGAACCACAGGCTTTGAAAAAAAATTCCCACCATTGTTATGTAATTTCCTTTTGGACGAGGCTACCACCTCCCCTAAGTTCTCTGGGAGCCCTGGGATCGAATTGTGAGCCCTGCCAATCTTGTTTCTGCTGCTGCAGAGACATTTATCCGCCTTTCAGGATCAGTGGACCTTGAACTGATTAGTATGTTTTTGGTATGTCCCTGTCAAGAATCACAGTGGATAAGGCCACCTTCAGATCAGGTGTGAGTGTTGGACCACGTGACAGCTCCCACCCCTGGTGGCTTTGATCCCAGGACCTGCCATGATGGTCAGACACTGTCCAGAAAACTGGAACTTACCTCCTGTCTGACAGATTAGGGTAGATATTAATAGAAACTATTTGACTGCTGGGAATACTATTGCTTTTTGCATGTAAGAGACACGGGTGTGCTTTAGCAAGGCTCAATTTGTATGAGTCAAATAAAATTTTAACAAAAGTGTCACCTGGGGTCACTTGTTCAAAAAATTGGTCCTGGAGAATTACTGTGTTCCTACCATTTCGTAGATGGAGGAATTGTTATATTATTAAATTATTTTTGCAGAATCATTTAACAGAAGCTTTACAGTTAGATAAACCTGAGTTTTCATCCCATTTCTAATGCTTTCTGAAAAAGAGACATATGGACAAGTGATTTAACCCCTATGGGCCTCAGCATCACTGTTAGTGAAATGGGAATAAGAAATGGGTTAACATTTATAAAAGTGCCTGGTCTGGCACACAGTACCTTTTAATCACCTGATCCATTTTTTTCTTTTTTTAGTGAAATAAGTAGAAGAAAACTCTGGCTTGATTTCAGCACCATATCATTTAGCTCTCATAGCTTGCTCCTTTGTTAAGTAATTGCTTTTTGATGGGCTGAGCTACATTTATGCTTGTTGTAGAACCTTTTCATATTTTAAGCACATACATAACATGGGAAAAACTAAAAGCAGTTCAAGCTTTTCACTTGAGTTCCGAGACAAAGTTTCTCATCTCCTCTAGGTTTGAAAATGCATAACTGAGGCATCTTTGTTTTCAGATGTCAAAATGACGTTGGATTCCATTGGTTCTGATATCAAAAATATAAGCAAAAATATTCCTATTCAGGATAAGCTGTCAAATTTCATTCGTTACCTTAATGACACTGAAAATTACATCCACCGCCATTTACCCACTTTGGAGGAATATGATTCATACAGGTGAGTACCTCCTTTGAGCTGGTACACTAAAGAGTGAAATTTGCTATGGAACGGGATAAAAATTTGACAATATAACCAGGGTAATCTTATGAGAGCAGATTGTACAAAGAGGCCATAATGTGATGTGTATTCACTCTAGTTTATGTTCATTAAAAAAATTGAAGAGTTCACTTCGGCAGCATGTATACTAAAATTGTAACTATACCAAGAAGACTAGCATGGCTGCTGCAAAAGGATGGCATGCAAATTCATGAAGCATTCCATATAGTTTTTTTTTTAATTGAGGACTGAAAGTTCTTGAGCCAAATAGTCAATTATTTGCAATTTTGATGTCATCCGTGGCTTCCAAAATCTTGATTATAATTATCTAAGGTGTATAACAGGATTTTAAAACTTAAAAGGAATTAAAAAGGGCATTGGGATAATATTTTTCCTTTTGTTGGTTTATAAAAGAAATATGTAGAGGTTAGCTCTTACAGAAAGAGCATCCTTGAAACCAGTGAATTGTGTGAAGCTGCTGTCGTTCCCAGCTCTTTGCCCTTTAGAAAAATGCTAGTGGTAGGGTTTGGCCTTGGGAGATGATGGTGGACATGGATCTCAGACAAGAGCGCTGGGGAAGGCAGGACTTAGGGACTCGAGGCATCTCCAGGATCATGTGAGATGTAAGACGTACTCTCCTCTCGGAAAGGCTCAGCCCCACCACCGCCCACCGGAACTATTCCTATTGCTGAAACCCACGGACACTCCCATTCCTGTTCAGGTTATTTATTATGCAAGGACACAAGATAAATAATAAAATAATAACAATAATTGCTAGCCTTTAGGGAAGAGTCACAATGTGCCTGCCACGTGCTGTCCATATGGCATCTTATTTACTACTCAGAAAAGTCTCCTGGGTTGTGTTCTGTTTATAATCCTGTTTCTTAGAGGCTCAGGGAGGTGAAGTGATTTTTCAACTCCCACCTGACTATGCCCTTAATTATCAATATGCCATTTCTTACTGCGTGGCTTGGCCACCCCAGCAGGTGTTGGAACAAACATAAGACAGACCCTTTCCCAATGAACTTACAATCTCAAGAGATCAGACTTTCACAGATGAAAAGAATGGTACAATGATCTGTCTACATACCAGCTCCCCCTTTCCTTCCACCTTCCCCTGCCCTGAGACTATAAGTTTATTTTAAAAAGAAATTTAATGAAACAGATGAGGCTTGCATTAACTGTAAAGGATTTCTGAGGCCAGGTTCCATGGCTTATTTAATTTTGTGTCCTCAGTATCTGGAACAAAAAGTCACAGAATGGGTGCAGGTGGTTATTATAATTATCGAGGTTTTTTTTTTAATAGATCTTTATTAGAGTATAATTGCTTCACAATACTGTGTTAATTTCTGTTGTACAACGAAGTGAATCAAGCTTATGCATACGTATATCCCCATATGCCTTCCTTCTTGAGGCTTGCTCCTGCCCTCCCTGTCCCTCCCCTCTAGGTCGTTACAAAGCTCTGAGCTGATCTCCCTGTGCTATGCTGCTGCGTCCCACTAGCTATTTTCCACGAGTTTGTTCTTAGTTGAATGAAAAACTGTAGTGACAGCTTTTGTCGCATAAGTAAATTCTTTGTTTTATAGTGTTTTAAAGGTTGGGAAGCATTTCTACCCTTGAATGCTCCTGGGTTGCTGGAAAAGTTTGATGTACATTCCGGGAATGCCAGTAAGACCTAATTGAGGATCCACTCTCCTGAACCGTCTCACAGGACCATTACAAAATCGAGACTTGCATTCTGCGGGCGTTTGACTAAGGATGCTCCTAGAATTCTAATATATTCAATGCACTCATCACATAGAGAGTGTCTGGCTCAGTAAAGAACACGATTCACTCCCCACCCCCCAAATATTCCTGCAACCACAAAACATTTTAGATAAGAGACCAGAGGAAGGAGACCCCAATTTCCTTATCTGTTGTCTAATCATGATCTGTCTACATCTCATCATCATTATAATAAGCACTTACAGCCTCAGGAACCTTGAAAGAACTTACAAACCTTAAGGGGCATGGTTATCGGTAGCCTTGGAGAGGTTGAGTCAACCCTGCTTCTGGGCCCTGTGGAGGTAAAGCAAAGGAAAGAAACGACAATCCCATGACCACTGAGAGCTCTTTGAAACCGAGATAAACACCGTCTTGGTTGGATTGGAGGACTAGGGGTGAAAAGGGGTCTTTTCACAGCACTCTCACCCTCTGAGGAATTAACAGAGGAATCTGATATGTGATTGCCAAGGGTTTTTCAACCACTCCAGCCCAGGTCTAGCAGCTTTTGTGTTGTGATGATGTCACCTCTTACGTTTGCTAACACTGTGTTTGCTCCACCAGGTGGCTGGGTTCCTTGGTTGTCTGCTGTTCACTGACTCTCATAGTGATTTTTTATTGCCTGGGCTTGTTGTGTGGCACGTACGGCTACAACCAGAATGCCACCCCAACCAGACGAGGCTGCGTCTCAAACACTGGAGGCATCTTCCTCATGGTGTGAGTGTTGGCTCTTCCTTGCTGTGTCGGGGGGATGCAGGGAGGTAACTGTGGTGTGACAGGGACCCAGTGACCTCTGGCAAGCAGTCTGGGTTCCAGTGACATAGGCGGGCTGGTGTGACTGTATTTCCTTCGGTCTGGGAAATTCCATTAAGCATGAAAAGTAAAGGAAACTCTAGATTGGTTGCACTTTGATTGACAAGCTTAAAAGCTGATCGTTCTTTAAAGCAGTTATCAGGGAAATTATTTCCAGTTTGCTTTCTTAATTCTCATTGTTTTTCCCCATATCTATGTATCTACATATCCATCCATCCATCCATCCATTCATTCACCATACTTGCTGAATATTGACCTGGCAGACAGACACTGTTCACTCTGAAACTTGATTTAGAACAGAGGTTGCCTACCTGGCCCCCTTGGAGTTAGGCAAGTGGCCTACATTAGTGATGCGGTCAGGTGTGAAGTACCAGCAAGTGGTGAGCCTGCAATGGACTGGAGCAGTTATCCCCATTTCAATTACATTCATATCCAAGTTCACATTTTTGGAAAAAAAAACCCAAAAACCTTTATAGGGTATAACAAAGCAGAGGGGCATGAGCTGGGTGGAACTGGAGATGGAGCCAGTAATGTAAACCAGTAACCAGGGGTAAAAGCTTCAAATGCTCCCTAGAGGGGAATCTGTGTGAGTTCCAACTCGATATTCCCTTTTCCGATAAGCTTCGTGGAGAACCAGCAGTGAGGGGTGTGATGGGGCTTGAGGGGAGTGTAAAGATTTGGAAGAAGTCCTTTGGGCAATAGAGAATCAAAACCACAGCAATTTCTTTGCTTATGGCACTAGTGACATGCATTAACTTGCTTTTTTAAACTTTGGGTCACTATAATAATCATGCTGCTTATGAGCTGTGATTCTAAGGCCTTTTCCTTAAACCTTCAGGCTCCACTATAGTACACTTTATTAACATTAATACAGGCACATGAGTTTCTTTTTTTTATTGAAGTATACTTAATTTACAATTTGTGTTCATTTCTGCTGTACAGCAAAGTGACTCAGTTATACACATAAATACATTCTTTTTTTATATTCTTTTCCATTATGCTTTATCACAGGATATTGAATATAGTTCCCTATGTATACAATAGGACCTTGTTGTTTATCCATTCTAAATGTAGTAATTTGCATCTACTAACCCCAAACCTCCCAGTCCCTCCCTCTCCCTCCCCAACTCCCCCTTGGCAACCACAAGCCTGTTCTCTATGTCTATGAGTCTTTCTGTTTCGTAGATAGGTTCATTTGTGTGTGTGTGTGTGTTTTTAAGTGAGTTTTAAAAATAACCTTAAAGCTAATGGCATGGGAGTCTGCCAGAATTGGACAAAATTGGACAGAGCTCCACACATGGAAAAGCCTATTTGCTTACATATCTAAACTTAAGAAATTAAGCCAGCAAGGAAGAGTATATGTGCCCAGCCTTTTTGTTTAAATGTACACAACTACAGACAGAAAATTAATTTAATGTTTAGATTTTAATAATCCTGACACTTGGCTGTTTTGTCAGTGTTTTGATGGTGAATTTATTTATTACATCTATGTATTACATACATTTATGTATTACATCTATTTCATTATTTGAAAGGAGGGGGTAGGGTGTAACTTGCTCTGAAAAGGTACAAGTTTCATAAAATTCTATTCCACTTTTAGGGATGAAACCAAAAAATGTGATATCTAGCTTCAAAGAAAAAAAATTAAAGATAGGAGAGTCATGAGTAAATTGGTGGAGGCTAAGAGCAACTTCAGTTTGGCTGTAACACTCACTTCTGCAGATTAAGGAATCTCTCTAAAGGGTTAAAGTCACATGGAAAGCTATGGCTTAGGAGCTATAGGATTTATCTCAGCAGTAGGGAAAAGGCTGGTAACTATAAGTTGCTGTCAGATGCATTTTGGGAGGTCTGCAGACTGAGATTTCTGTACTGTTGAAGCCTACCACTCATCATGGCATGCTTTGCTACACTTAGCAGAATTCTCCATCTCTCTCTTGAGACATCTGGTAAACAACCAGATAGACTAATCAGACTAACTAGAGGAATGCCGTTTCTTCTTTATAATTGTTTACTTGCTTGTAGAAATGAGAAAGAGTATATTTAGTTCAGCTTCAACCAAAACACCACCTGCTCTTTAAAAACGGTGATGTTATCTAATCAAGAGCATGGTCTCTTTAACAACCAAACAAGAATCCTTGCCTCCCAAGAGGATCCTAGTGAAAGACCTGGAAGGAGGGAAGCAGAGAATCCTGGCTCCTATCCTGTGTCTTCTGAGGGTCCAGGGAGCATTTTAGGGGCTGAATGGGATGCAGTGATGAACGTACATCTGCGGGGGGGATATGGATGGTTTCCCCAGAGATAAGGAGACTTAATTAAGGCAACCAGAAAGCAATCTCTTGTACCAAAGACCATTATAAAACTTCCAATTTTAGCTCTTGAAAACAGTGCCCAGATTATCGAGACCTCTGAAGAAAAACTAAGATCACGTGTTGCCATGGGCATATTACATACCGCTGGTGGCAGTTTCAGTGGTTATAGATATTTCAGAGAGCAGTTTGTCAGGCTATAGCAGGTCCTTCCCATTTTAGGGAATTTATTTGAGGCAGTAGACCAAACTATGGGAAAAGCATTTTGAGCAGAGATGTGTTTTTGTGGTGTTAGTTGTAATAGTGAGGCATTCGAAGTGGCACACATGTCAGCCACTTCGGAGGCTAGAGTAGATTATGTGGCCGCTGAAAGGATAGAGAGGTTGGCTGTCTTGGGTGGCTGACGAAAGTTTCTAAGATGTTCAGCAAGGGCCCACAAAATTATGCACGTGTTATTATAACCGTGTGGATCAGGAGTCAGCAAACTTTTTCTATAAAGGTCCAGATAATCAATACTTTAGGTTCTGCTGGTCACATACAGTCTTCGTTGGGTATTATCATTCTTGTTCTTGTTTTTTCTTCTTCTAGTTGTTCTCCTCCTCCTCCTTTACAGCACTATTAAGCACACCAGCCATTCTTATTCCACTGATCTTACAAAAACTGGCCCTGGGCAATTGCATGCCTATTCCTGACCTGAATACACACATTTTTTTTTTTTTTTAAACATCTTTACTGGAGTATAATTGCTTTACAATGGTGTGTTAGTTTCTGCTGTGTAACAAAGTGAATCAGCATACCTATACATACATCCCCATATCTCCTCCCTCTTAATACATGCATATTTAGAAAACAAAGGCTGGAAATGTTAACAGCATGCTCTTTAGAGTAGGGTTGTTTTGTTTTGTTTTCAGTACGTGGGCCTCTCACCGTTGTGGCCTCTCCTGTTGCGGAGCACAGGCTCTGGACGCGCAGGCTCAGTGGCCATGGCTTACGGGCCCAGCCGCTCGGCGGCACGTGGGATCTTCCCGGACCGGGGCACGAACCCGTGTCCCCTGCATCGGCAGGCGGATTCTCAACCACTGCGCCACCAGGGAAGTCCCTAGTGGGGTTGTTTTGAAGTGAAGTGTTCGCTCAGAGGTTTTGATTATTTGTGTAACTAACACAGACACACACAGACACACACAGACACACACACACAGAGACACACACCCTCTGATACCCACAGTTAGAACCCTGGTGCCTGGCAGAGCCTTCACACACCTTCCCCTTCTTTACACATCTTCCCCTTCTTCATACTTTCCCTAACGCAGTAGCCCTGTTGGTCTGAGAAGGTCCAAAGAGACTTAGGGCCCCACCAGCAAACATACCTTGCTATTTATTTCAGAGGAGTCATGCCGATGTTTCTAATTATGCCTTCAGCATTTGCACTGGGGGGAGTCATGCCCTTTGGGAACACTGTTGTGATTGAGAACATCAGCCTGCATACTTCCTAGGGTCCTTCCTGGTGTGCACCAGCGATGGTATAGGGTTTGACTATTCATCTAGACTGATTTAAGAGTTTGCTCCCTCTGTGTCTCCACCGGGGCCACTGAGCACTGCTAGAGAAAAGTCATACAGCAGCACACATTAGGATCCCTACAGAATTTTGATTCCCCACCTCACATGGACCCTCCACAGCCCTGCAAGTTCCTTCTTTCCTCCCTCCCTTCCTTCCTTTATTCTGCGATGGTCTTTCCACTCTGATACATCCATCCTCCTTATTTTCCTCTTCTCTTAGCTGATGGGTTCACCTTTCTCTTCATGGAGAAAATAGAAGCCATCATAAATTTGCCACCCCCAAACCTCTGAAGGCACCTGTGCTCACACGCATGGGAAGCCAGAGGCAGAAGGGTCTCTCCCATCTAGGCTCCCCCTCTCCCCAGCACCCCCGCTCTGCTCTCAGCCCATCCCCATCCACCATCCCAAGGATGGAACAAAGCCTCCCTTCTTTTTCCTGCGTCTTCACTCTCTTCTCCTCTCCTAGACTTTCTTTGCAACACTTAAACATGTTCTGTTCTCTCCCCTCCTTAAAAACCAAAACAGAAAACCCCTACCAACACCCCTTCTTCCATCTAACTCCACTCTCTGCACAGACGTCTCAAAATAAAGATCTGTGCCTGCTGCCCGTCTCCTGCTTTCCCACCTCCTGCCCAGCCTACACCACTGTGACTTCGTTGCCTGCCACTTTCAGGTCAGCAGTGACTTCTGTGTCTCCAATACAGTGGACTTCTTCGAGTCCTTCTCGACTGTGTCCTCACAGCAGTGACTGGAACAGCTGCCACTCCTTCTGCAAACTCCTTCATACCCCATCAGTGACCTCACACCCTCATGGTCTCCTTCCCACCTCCCTGACCCTTCATCTTGGTCTCGTTTGCTGACTGTCTCTCCACCACCTGTTCTCCAAAAGGTGAGGTCCCCCAGGCCCAGTCCTAGGCTGCTTCTCCCTCCAACCCCAGCCCCAGGGATCAACCATCATTTCTAAGCCACTGACTCGCTAAAGTAGGTCTGTAACCCAGGCATCTGCGCTCCAAACACCTGGTGGACTCCTCCACAGCATGTCCTCTGAGATGTCTCCCGGGCAACGTGACCAGAAGCCGATCTTCTCTGCCCTCCCTGTCCCTGCTGCTGACAAGCCCTGGTGCCCCTTGCCCTCCCTTTCCTTCACCTCCAGTGCACGCCTTCGCGACGTCCTGCTGCATCTGCCTCCCAGTTCACACCTCTTTCATCCTCTGGCTCCTCTCCATCACTGCCAGCTGCATGAGGCCGCCAGCCGGGACTAGAAGCAGCCTCCTTGGTGACATCCTTCTCCACATGGGCACCTGTCCCTCCATCCTGCACGCTCTGCCAAGAGGGCTTTTCTTCAGAGAGAAATGGGGGTGTGTTCCTCCGGTGCTTAAAGGCCTTCAATAGCTTTCCCTCCCTGCATCCCCCACGCCCCACCCAGCTCAGCCCTACCCGCCTCTCGAGCTGCCATTCACTGCTCGTTCTCTGCCATCTCTCTGGATGCAGAGCTACGTCAGCCTCTTTCAGACTCCCAAGAGTACATTTCCTACTGTCAACTGCAAAAAATGCACAACCTGAAAGCTCAGAATTATGTTTTATTTGGCAGACAAAACTGAGGACTTAAGCCCAGGAGGCAGCCTCTCAGATCGCTCTGAGGGCCTGCTCCATAGAGGTAAGGGAGGAGCCCGGATACAGAGGAGTTTCTGCAACAAAGACCAGGTGGTAGGAACATCAGAAGGTGACTGTTCATTAAAGAAAACCAGACATCCCAAGTTAAGGAATTTAGCACGTTTCTATGTATGGAAGATGCAAGAGTCTGGGCTTACTGAAATCATTCCTTTGCCCTGCACCTCAGCTATCTGGGGCTAGCATCCTGCGTTTTCTCATCTTGAGTCTCTCAAGGGTGCCCCGTTGGAAGGTGGCTGCAGCAGCTGATGACTTGATGGTGGGCATCCTGTTTTTATCCTGAGTTCCTTCAGTGCTCACTGATGGGGCAGATATAATGTGATGGATTGATGGCTGCAACATCCTTTGTTTACTGATATGGCAGGCAACATTTTTTCATTGACACTGTCTTACAACCTCCTCCATCACTGGAAAGCCTTGGCTCACTCAAATGACTCCAGAGCCCATGTCTGAACCACCGTGCTGGGCTTGCAAGCAGGCGAGGGGGACTCAGTCCTAAGTGTTACCTAAACAAGCACCTGGTACTTCCTGTCTGCACCCCTTGGTAGGCCGACCCATTTAACCTGCAGAAAGCTGAAGACTCCAGGTCATTTTATACATTGAATAGGTAGAATGAGTAAGTACTAGTAGGTAATATTGAATAATTCCTTGTAGAATTATTAACTTTATTTCTATTTTTTTCCAGCGGGGTTGGATTCAGTTTCTTCTTTTGTTGGCTATTGATGACCATCGTGGTTCTGACTTTTGTTGTTGGTGGAAATGTGGAAAAACTGGTCTGTGAACCTTACCAAAACAAAATGTTATTCCAGGTAATTTTGTACCCATTATGAAGAGCTTGAGCCAAAACTTTTATTTTCCCCTTTCTTGTGGGTTTCTTCGAGAGCAAAAAGATGAGCAGGTGGTTTGTATTCAGTAGGTTGAGATTCCATCTATTTTTCAGAGCAAAAAAAATATGGCAGTACAGTTGACCCTTGAACCACAGGGAGTTAGGGGCGCTGACCCTCCACGCACTCAAAATCTGCATACAATTTATATTCAGCCTTCCGTATGCATGGTTCCTCCATATCTCCTTTCTTGGATTCAACCAACCTTGGACTGTGCAGTACTGTAGTATTTACTACCGAAAAAAATCCTCTTATAAGTGGGCCCTCGCGGCTTAAACGCATGTTGTTGAAGGGTCAACTCTATTCTTTTTTTTTTTTTTTAAATATAAGTGAAATCAGTACCAGGAATTAAGGCTTGCTTGTCAATGTTGATTGTAATATTTGGGGAGAATACAATTCTCCTCAGCAGTAGTTCCCAAATGCAAAACATCAGAGGATAAGTTCCCAGGTTCCTTCTATACCTCAAGAGGTTTCTGACATTTCACATAACTTCCTAGATGACAGTTGCCCACACAGATGGTTTGAGGGTCGTAAATTTGAAGTGAAAGAGACTGATAAATGACACACCTCATAGCTGAGGGTTGTCCCTGGTGGAAATCTGACGAGGTAGTTGGGAATTGAATTCAAGCTTCACTTTCTCCGTCTAAGACCAACTACTTCACACTCTAGGGCACCAGGTGCAAGTTTAGCTTCACTAATTAATGAGGAAGTTTTGATCTACATGTCTGTCTTCTAACTTTGGCTTTCCAGTGTTTTTCTCTAGATTCTGATTTTTAAAATATATTTGTTTTCTTATTTTATTGTATATATTTTTCACCTCAAATCTGCTATAAAATCAGGTGAATGACTGCTAAAATAAACCAGTTGTGGTGCTGGTATTTGAATTACTCGGTTGAAGAAAATTAAATCGGGAGCATAAGTTTGTCAAATTATCTCCATTTGGTCTCTTGATAAAAAATAATAATAACACATCAAACCAGACTTCATCATCTTTTGTACTGTGTTAAATTGTTAAAGAGGAATTCTTAAAAAATAGAGGATATTTTGAAACCATTTACACTCTGTAAGTGTATATACAGTCATGTACCAATTAGCCCACCTTAAATATACATAATGTGAAGTCAAAGATTGTGCCAGATGCAATTCCTTTTGTCTAGAGGGAAGTAGTGAAGATCTGGGTCTACTGCTTCATGGCTTTCTATTAGATATTCTGAATCAAATTATCTATTTTTCTCCCATTTCTAATGTGTTTATTTTACTAAAATGAAATGTTCCCCCCAAAAAGTAGTCTCAATAATTCCTACTGATGCTATCCAGTGGTCGATATCTTTATTCCAATCACACTATTATTTTCTAGTTTTAAGTTGAAAATCAATGAGGAAAATCAAGATATAAAAATCCCTCAGGGCTTCCCTGGTGGCGCAGTGGTTGAGAATCCGCCTGCCGATGCAGGGGACACGGGTTCGTGCCCCGGTCCGGGAAGATCCCACATACCGCGGAGCAGCTGGGCTCGTGAGCCATGGCCGCTGAGCCTGTGCATCCGGAGCCTGTGCTCCGCAACGGGAGAGGCCACAACAGTGAGAGGCCCGCGTACCACAAAAAAAAAAAAAAAAAAAAAAAAAAAATCCCTCAAATACTGTATATTGAACAGAATATTCATTTTGTTATATGCATGTATGTTAGTGTAAAACTGGCTTTAAAAAAAGGGTTTTTAATTTGTTCTAGGTTTTGGACACGCCATATTTACTAAATGCAGATTGGAAATACTATCTCTCTGGCATGGTATTTAACAAACCAGATATTCATCTCACTTTTGAACAAGTTTACAGGTATAAATAATTTCATCATGCATTTTTTGCTACTTAGAATGTTGTGTTTTTACAGTGAGAATTTTGCTTTCAACACGTCTTTAATTTTAATGGTCAACTTTCCAGTTTTAGAAGTAAGCTGTTCTCTGGTTTAGCAGTAAGACCAAAAAGATAATCCTTTCCCTGAAAGCCTTCTAGGCCTTAGGATGGTGCTGCCCCAAGCCGCCCTGTCTTAATTACTAGAATTCACTGGTAACAGTGACCCTAAAATGCATTCTTGTTTAAGAATCACCCTGCCCCAAGTAAATGCCATATAACAAGAATTCATTGGATGGGTCTGTTGATGGAAATAGTCAATAAACATGGGAATTCCCTGGAGGTTCAGAGGTTAGAACTCAGCGCTTTCACTGCCAGGGCCCAGGGTTAATCCCTGGTCAGGGAACTAAAACCCTGAAAGCCAAGGTGTGGCAAAAAAAAAAAAAAAGAAGAAGAAAATCAATAAACAGTCTATAATAGGAATAGAAAAGAGTTTTATTTGAGCCAAACTGAGACTATAGCTCCAGAGACAGCCTCTCAGATAGCTCTGAGGAATTGTTCCAGAGAACCATGGCTTTCAGAATAGTTTTATATCTTGTCAGAACAAAGAACATTAAACAAGTCAGGGATACATTCATTAAAGGTTTCAAAAAAAAAAAAAAGATCAGGATATACACAGTGAATCACTATGGCCTTGGCACCTGGGAAGGGAGTCTTATCATCGAAGGAGTACCAACATAGATGTCCCAGGGAGGGAGATAATTAATCTTTATTTTTAACGTGGACATTCTTTACTTCTGGTCAATGTACCCTTTTCTTTCATAATTAAAGCCGATGTACAGTGTGTGTTTGACAGGCCACAAACAGCTTGTTTTAGTAAGCATAAAATTTGAGTTAGATCATGTAGAAGCCAGAATGACTCCCCGAGACCTCAATATGTGAACATTTCTTTTGTCAGGTCCAAATCTCAGACACGCTAATTGCAATGCAGCTGGAGATCCAGGCTGTACAGTCAGGCTGCCTGGGCTCCAGTCCTGGCTCTACCACCGGGGCCTTTGTGATCTTGGGCAGTTCCACTTCCTGTCGCTTCAATAGGGATGATGATAATAGTAATCTGAGTATCACCAGCTCCCCATCACCTCTAGCGAATGAGACAGCAAACTAGCAGCACAGGTGTCAATCCTCCTCACACCTTGCCTCCATGGCAGACATTGGTCATCAACTGTGGTCTTCTACTTTGCCCAGAGGGTCACAGGAGCCTTCTCAACAGCATGTTCTCAGTAGACATTTTCAATTCATTGGAGCTTCTGTGCACAGTTAATCCATCCCTAGGCTCAGAGGAGGAGGCCAAGCTCCTTGGCCTGGTCTGCCAACTCTTTGTGATTCTGGCTCCTGTGGAACTCTCTGGTCTTACCTCCGTTGGTTAGTGTATCAGACTCTCTGTTCCAATGCCAACCTACTTGGGGTTCCCTGGAGAGGAGTATCACACCTCTCGGGGATGTGGGAAAGTTGCTTCTCCCAGGTATCCCTCGGGACTGGAGGGCCTTGGCTGCTGCACAGGGAAGAGGCGCCCCAGGAAGTGGCCATCTGGGTGGCAAGGATATGCATCAGATGAGGCCACCCTGCTTAGCTCAGCCGAGGAAGCATTTGTCACATTTTAAAGAAACACAGAGAAGTGAGGCCAAGTTAGGTTTATAGCCGAAGTGGACTGACCATTTGGATGTTTGTTGCCCCCTCCCTATCTCCATCCTACCTTGGTCCAACCTTAAGTTTAGTAAGTGAAGCTCAACCCTGGAAATATGGAGGGAGATGGTCTGGCAGGGGCTTGATAGAGTTTTAATCTTTTATGAAATCTTTTAATGATAGTGCTTTGTAACCTGCCTCTTTCAGACATCTGTTGTTTTTTTTAGATTAGAGTTTATTTCTTCCCAATTTGTAAACTTGTTATTACTCACAGCACTGGAAAGAACACAAAGGACACAGATAGAAGGATGTAGTATTTACCAGTCCTAGTGTATCTGTTACAAACACGGGACATTTAGTAAAACAGGGAACGAAGTCAGGAATGGCAGGCACCCGGGGGATTCGTGCAGCCACTGGTGATGGCCTTCTGTGTCGACACCTAGATGCCATGTCTGTGGTCACAGATTAAACAAAGACGAACAGTTCGCCTTTCTCTCCATCCTTAGCAGTGGACAGAGGTAGCCACAACTGCCTTTCTGGATCCTGATTTCTCTGTTTATTCCCTCAGTGATTGCAAAGAAAATAAAGGCATTTATGCCACGCTTAAGCTAGAGAACACCTACAATATCAGTGAACATCTCAGCATTAAAGAGGTGAGTAATTAGAACCAATCAAGAAATTGACATTTCTTTAGTAAATTCAGTTGTCTTTTTTTTTTTTTTGATGAAAGTCACATAAGATAAAAATTAACCATTTTAAAGTGACTTTAGTACATTTGCAAGGCTATGCAACTCTCACTTCTACCTAATTCCAAAACATTTGCATCACCCCCGACCAGTTGACTTTCTTGAGGCATGAGTTTCTCTAGCAGATGATGGAAGATCCTCTCCAGGGGCCTCCCTGCAGACACTTCACAGGGAAAGAGCTTATCCTTTGAGTGTCCCTGTTCCTGGAGGCACAAACCCCACTTGTTTCCCAGGGATACTGACTCTCCCAGACCAGCCATCCTTTTCTGTCACATCCCTGAATGGGGATAAGAACTGTGGCCCACAGAGTCCTCACTCCTTATGAATGAAGGCTGTGGCCCCAGAGCTCCCAGGTAGCCCTTTAGCAAGAGACAGAGTGACAACAAGGATGGAAGGGACAGAAGGGAATGAATGACCTCTCCTCCTCCTTTGCCCAGACTGGCACCCAAGTCTTGAGTGTTCAGACTCCAAGGAAAGACCCCTGTAGAGCACACTGGCTGGAGGAAGGGGCAAGGAGGCTTCAGCAGCCCAGACCTAGGGCACCCTTAGCCTAGGCTATGCCCACTCCCTCATACCTGAAGGCCTTCTGGCCTTCTCAGCTGTGCAGGAGAGAATCTAAGAAACCTTGTTTCTTCTGGGCTTCCGATATAGAAGCAATTACCGAGGAAAATCAAGGGGAGAAGATGTTCCCCAAACCCCACGGCTTACCCACTGAGGCATCACAGAAGGCTTCCGGGGTTGCCCTGAGGCCACAACAGCCTGATGATTTTCAGATGTGAAGAGGTTTATTTGAAAGCTGTATACAAATTTCGGATTCGCTTCCCTAAATATAGCTTGCATGTATTTATAAATAAAATAAAATTTTGCAAGCAAGCCCTAATCGATGCCCTCTACTCATTTACTCTTTATGCCATGTGCCATTTTCTTGGTGCACCATGATGAGTAGGGTGGGAGAGGCCCCAAGTCATGAACCATGTTCCCGTTGATCTCAAGTCTCTCTATTACTCAAGTCCAGTGCATGCTGCCTCCTTTCCCTGGAAAGCAGCCTGCCCAGCCCCTTTCAGCATCTGTTTGTCAAGACTTGCTCAGAAGTCACCTCCTCTCTATTGCCCTCCCCAGCCTCCTGCCTTGAAAGGCTCTCTCCCTGGTGTCCCAATGCGTTTCATGTGTCTTTATCACGACACTGCCTCTTCCCTTTGAGGGTAGAGATGCAATATGATTTTGTTTTGCATTCCACCTCCTCACATAGCGCTTGGCATACGGCATAGGGAAGAAGGCAGGGAGGCGGGGAAGGAATGGGAGGGGAGAGAAGAGAACTGGGAAGAAACGCCAGTCAGGTACATGTGTATTTATTTTGGCCTGTGTCATTTTATTGCTCTTTTAAAGCATTAAGTAGGTAATGTTTTTGGAGAAGAGTGGATTTATTTATATCTTTCCTTTTTATTATACAGCATACCAGAAACATAAATAATAATTTTGAAAATATGAATATAAGAATTGACAATATAGTTCTGCTGGATGAGGCAGGAAGAAGAAACCTTATGGATTTCAGTTCTTCAGGAATAGACAAAATAGACTATGGTGCCTTCATGGCTGCGGTATGACCCATATGTTCGCATTTGATCTTTTGGGGAAAAGTTAGGGCATCGTGTGTGTGTGTGTGTGTGTGTAATATTTTTTGTTTGTTAGTTTTTTGTTTTTATTTTTTTATTGAGATGAGATTCACTCAACATGAAATTAACTCTTTCAGCAAGTGAGCAATTCACTAGAATGTAGCATAATCACAATATTACATAACTATCATCTCTATCTAGTTCCAAAGCACCTTCATCACCCCAAAAGAAAGCCCCGATCCCATTAAGCGATTGCTCCCCATTTCCCACTCCCAGCCCCTGGCAACCATCACTCTGTGTTCAGTGTCTATGAATTTACCTGTTGTGGATATTTCATATGAATGGAATCATACAGTATGTGACCTTTTGTGTCTGATAACCTTAACTGGTCCGTTTCATGTAGCCCAAGTGTTTTGAGATTCATGTACATTACAGCATGTATCAGTATTTTATTTCTCTTTATGGCTGAATACAAATAATACTGTGTGTATAAACAAGAATGCAGATGTGTCTAGCCTTAGAATGTCTAGCCTCACTTTATGGTTATGGAATCATGTTCACTCTGTTGCTTACTAAAATGTTGTTAAGGTTCAAAAATCCCATATCCATAACACAGCTTTTTACACCTCTTTTGTAGACTGGGAAAAATCCCATAAAAGTGAATCTTTTATCATTTGCAAATGATCTAGAAGTAAAAGCCAACAATTTGGTGAGTTCAAACGGTCCGGTTCAAGGCTGTCATTGTTGTAGATGTGAAATGTCAGTACCGTTCTTAGAGAAGCTATGGAAGAGGTTCCTTGTACCACAAGTAACCCTTGTTTAAACATGCCGCTCTGTGCATGTTAAAAGTTCCCATCAGCAGCCATTGCCACATGGCGCCGCAGTCCGTGAGCGTGTGAAGGTTCCCAGGGCAGCTTCAGGGTGCAGGCTCTTCCCAGCATCTGCTTCTGGTGCTGCTGCCCTCACTGCTTTAGCACCGGACCTGCTTTCACTCCATCCACCCCTCCACTGCCAAACACCTGTGCACTCATTTTCTTGCAGTGTAGGGAATGGTAACTGAGGACATGGGAGGGAGATCCCGTTTGGTGCTTTGCATCGCCAATAATGAGCGGATAAGGGAGGGCAAAGGCACCATCCAAGCCCCATAAGCTTCCCCATTACCAGCTTCTCTGCTGGTTGGTGAGTAATGGCTGTAACTGGTCCCTTCCACAAAGCAGCAGACCTGGACTCTGGGGGAAGACCAGGATTTAAATCCTGAGTCAGCCTCTTCCTAACTGTGGGAACTTAGGCACAATATTTCACCCCTATGTGCCTCAGTTTCCTCATCTGTTAAATGGAGGCAGTAGTAACGCTTGTAAGACATTGCTATACTAAAAACGATTTAAGTGTGGGTTAAATAAAATTTCTCAGTTGATTGAGCCTTGGTTTTCTCATCTGTAAAATGGAGCTACAGCTACTGTAAAGCGGCTTTACAGTGGCTTTATTATGGTGAAGTGAGAGAGAGAGAAGGCAGCCTCAGGCACTCAGAAAGAACCCATGCGGGTGGGTTATTGCTGAGAGTTCATGGTTCCTTGGTTTGAAGGAGGGTGTCTTGGCACCGTCCCTCCAAGTTCGTCATCATATAAGAAGGGCTGCATACTTCTGTCCTGATTAGAGAGAGTGCTCCAGGGTCTGGAAACAAGTACTAATATTTATTTACTTTATTCTCTTTGTAGCCCCAAGGAAATTTGAAACAGACCCTGAAAAGTAATGCAGGAATCTTAAGAAATATTCATCGTGATGAAATCATTCCTTTGCAAAAATTAATGGTAACAATCAACAACCTTTGATATTTTTTGCCGTGCCCTGGGCAAACTCTGTTTCACCTAGCCTAATGATATATTCATATGTTAAACGTAGGTCAAATTTGGTTGACCTCAGGCTAAGAAATTGAGCTATTTTTAAAATAAATGATAGTAGCTGGGCTTTGAAGAGGACACATTTTCAATTTTCACCACAGATTTTTTGCTTTTTTGTTGCCTTTTTCCATTTGAGTGTGAACAGTTATTTTAAATCTGTGGTTGCCTCCTATGTTTTTCTTTCGTTTCCATGGTCTTAAACAGGCTCCTGTCAGCCATGCAGCAGCTGAAGTGCTGGACTCACTCTTACTTAGTTTATTATTATCAAACTCTCTGTCTTCATACCCTGCCATGAAATATGTGAGGCAAGGCGATGTCCTTTCTTTCCACGTTCATTTAGCTCTACTCCCTGCTCTGATGTCCTTTGCTCCTCTCTTCCATCCAGCTTCCTCACTTTTCCTTGCTTTTCTTTCCTCTCTGCCTTCTGGCTTCTTTCCTAAAATGCCAGAAGGCAGTTTGTAACAGAGAAAGAACATGGGCTCTGGAGTCAGGTCGACCTGATTTCATATCTTGCTTCTGCCTCTCTGAAGTCTTATGGCTTTCAGTTTTCTCATCTAAAAATGGTGGGAAGGGTCCTTGCCTCACTGTTACCTGGCTCTTGGACATGAAGGATCTGAGCTCCCAGAGGGACTCTGCAAAAAGGAGCCATTATTACTATGCTTGCATATGGGAGGGTCATGTTTGCAGTCGTCAAGGGGAGGACTGCGTGGGAACCAGGTTACAGAGTCAGCCTTATTCGTCCGTTTGACTCCACCTTCAGAATCTTCTAGAACTAGTGTTTACCATCTATCTCTTCATTTTTCCTCCTGCCTTTCTAATTCAGTGGAGTATTCACCAAGTCCTCCTCTACAATTTTCTTAATTTGTGTGCTGCGCTCAGCACAGCTCTCTCTCTGCTATACTTTATGCCTAGCACAAATATGTTAACATTTTAAGCTGGTGTTGACATGTTCCTTAAATGCTTTCCTTCAAGTAGACACAGGACTCCTTGGCCTTTTCAGAGTTGGGGCAACCTACAATTAGGCAAGTTGTTCTGTGGATGTGACCTACAATCTAAACCAGAGGTTAGCAAACTGTGGCCCTGAAAACTGCAGCCCGTGGGCCCCATCCGGCCTGCTGCCTGTATTTATTTATTTACTTACTTATTTGTTTATTTATTTATTTTGGCCACGCCGTGCGGCATGCGGGATCTTAGCTCCCTGATCAGGGATCGAACCTGGTCCCCAGTAGCGGAAGCTCAGAGTCCTTACCACTGGACCACCAGGGAATTCCTCAGCTGCCTGTCTGTACAAATAAAGTTTGACTGGAACACAGCCAGACCTACCTAGTTTACAGATGATCTGTGGCTGCTTTTGGCTACAAGGGCAAAGTTGAGAGGTTAGGACAGGGTATGGTCTACAAAGTCTACAGTATTTACTATCTGGTCCTTAACCTATAAAGTTTGCCAATTCCTCATCTAAACCATGCAAATTAAGCCACTCTCGTTGAACAGGTTTTACTGTAAACAATGCCTGCCACTTTGAGCAAACCTGATTCAAAAGAGTTTTGTGGGTACTTTACACATGGTGTGCTGCCCTTTGAAGCCCTAGAATATGTATCCCAATTTTCTTCTTCAGGTTTTCTTATACCCAGATATGTGAGGTGCATATTGTTCCTTGTGTCTGTTGTTTTTTCTCGAATGAAACTATGACAGAGTAAAGTTGGATTTGATGGCTGACTTATGGGTGGGGGGGATACAAAGCATGTGATCTTGCAGCTTCACGTTACAGGTCAGGAAATATGATCTGTGTTTATTCACCAGAGTGCTGTCCACCAAAAATTGAAGGAGCTTCAACAGAAAAGCAGTGGACTGGGGGTAAGGATTTGTTTTCTTTCTCTGTCTTGGGGTCTTGTTACAAAAGCACACACAGACTTTCAGAGATGTTGGGTTTGGCAGGTACTTTAAGTAAAATCAAGTCTCAGTTATCCACCCATTTTAAACACCAAATTGGGTTTTCCCACCCTCTCCTTTCTACAAGGACTTCTGTAAATGAAGACTGCATCCTGGCATGTTAGGTACACAGGAGAAAGCTGTTTTTGGATGTGTAGGATGCAAGTGTAGGTGGTACATCGGTCACTTGTACAGAGATAATGCTGCTTGACAAACAGCCTCCAAATCTCAGTGCCTTCCACACACAAACTTTCACTCTCACTAGAAAACCAGTACAGTGCCACCCTATCTGTGTTCCATTGGCCAAAGCAAGTCACAGGGCCAAGCTCACTCACCATCATGGGGTGGGGACGTATACCCATCTCCTGGGAAGCCAAGCCAGGGAAGGTGTCACTAATGATGAACAGCTAGTAGAGTCTTAACTAGCAAGTCATGGGGGTGTGGGGCTGAGTTAACAGTACTCGCATCAATATACAAACTGTCTGATGAAATTCTTTTATCACTCGATACCGTGTCGACCGTTGCTGTGTTTTCCAGGTGAAAGTGGCCAATATCATTCTCTTTTTGGATTCTGCTCAGGACTTCATCACAAACCGAATCTCCACAATTATTGCTGAAGTAAGTTGTTATGCCAATAAGTGGGTGTGTGACCATAACTGCATGATTACAGAGGGTGGTAGGGTCATCTTAATGGCTTTATTACTCTTTGATGTCTTTCCAGGAAAGTAAGAAGTATGGGAATACGATAATGAGCTACTTTGAACATTATCTGCAGTGGGTCAAGATCTCTGTAAGTGGTTTATCGTTGATGAACATAAGGGGGCTGTGTCTTGGGATAGTCATTTTCTAGGATAAAATCAGGAGGACATCAAATGAAATTCACAGAAATTAGACAGAAGATAAGTAAAAGGACGTAGGAGCCACAAGTGGAGGCACCATATGACTCTGCACAAGCGTGTCCATGCTGGGCAGCTTCCCGGGCCTGCCCACCGCGGACGGCATGCCCCTTGCATTCTCCCGTGGCTCCCTTTGCTAATTGCTGTAGGGATTCTGGTCTCCTCGACTGTGTCTCCCCTGGCAAACCGTGAGCTCCTTACATTAGAGGCCATTTGCAGCTGTGGTTTATACAAGCCCTGGGCAGCACTGAACCTGCTATGTCATTGGTGTATTTGTCGACAAGGGGGCTTAAACAACAGGAGCTTATTTTCTCACAGTTCTGGAGGCTGGAAGTCCAAGATCAAAGTGTCGGCAGGTTGGTTTCTTCTGAGGCCTGTTTCTTTGTCTTGTCGGTGGCTGTCTTCCCCTTATGTCCCCACGTGGCCTTCCTTCTGTGTCTGTGTCCAGATTTCTTTTATAAAGACACCAGTCCTATTGGCTTAGAGTCATCTTAGTGACCTAATTTTACCTGAATTCCCTCTTTGAAGACCCTATCTCCATATACAATCACATTCTGAGGTATGGGAGGTTAGGACTTTGACATGGGAACCTTTGGGGGGCAAAATTTGGTCCATAAAGTTAAGTCTCCGTGAATAAATCAGTAGAGAGAAGTGGAGGAGCATAGTGAAGTTTCCAGTGGCACACGCAACCGACGGAGAATTATAGTATCTTTTCTCCACAGCCTCTCCAGCATTTATTATATGTAGACTTTTTGATGATGATCATTCTGACTGGTGTGAAGTAATACCACATTGTAGCTTTGATTTGCATTTCTCTAATAATGAGCGATGTTGAACATCTTTTCATGTGCCTGTTGGCCATCTGTATGTCTTCTTTGGAGAAATGTCTATTTAGGTCTTCTGTCTTTTTGGATTGGGTTGTTTGTTTTTTTTTTTTGTTATTGAGTTGTATAAGTAAGCTGTTTGTATATTTTGGAAATTAAGCTCTTGTTGGTCACATCATTTGCAAATATTTTCTCCCATTCCGTAGGTTGTCTTTTTGTTTTATTTATGGTTTCCTTTGCTGTACAAAAACTTTTAAGTTTAATTAGGTCTCATTGGTTTATTATTGCTTTTGTTTTCATTACTCTAAGGAGAGGGATCCAAAAACTATTGCTGCAATTTATGTCAAAGAGTGTTCTGCCTATGGTTTCCTCTAGGAGTTTTATAGTATCCAGTCTTACATTTAGGTCTTTAATCCCTTTCGAGTTTATTTTTGTATATGGTCTTAGAGAATGTTCTAATTTCGTTCTTTTACATGTAGCTGTCCAGTTTTCCCAGCTCCACTAATTGAAGAGACTGTCTTTTCTCCATTGTATATTCTTGTCTCCTTTGTCATAGACTAATTGACCATTAGTGCATGGGTTTATTTCTGGGCTTTCTATCCTGTTCCACTGATCCATGTGTACCCTAACCCCATTTTTTATAACACTAACAGTGAAAAAGCGTATAAAGAGAGTGTATACAGTTGTTTGAGCTTGGAGAAACGTAATGTTATTGACATGGGCTTCCTTGTAAGGTAGAGGTGGAAGAAAAGGGGGAGGTGAGCCAACCAATAAAGGAAAAGAAATAAGACACACTCCCCACCCCAGGAACTAGCATCTAGCTTATTGTACTTACTCCAGAGTTTTTTGAATGAATGAATATAGTTTTCTTAAGCTAATGGGATTGAAGCATCTGTCTGTGATTCATTAAACTTGTTTAGTCTTACCTCAGTAATGAGTACTTTGCTTTCTGTCTTCTAAAATGAGGTCAGCAGGTCCTGCCATTTTTGTAAATAAAGTTTTATTGGCACACAGCCACACTCATTTGTTCATATATTGTCTGTGGCTGTTTTCACCCCACCATGGGAGAGTGGAGCAGTTGAGACAGATACATCTCAGCCGAGCCTGCAAAGTCTAAAATATTTACTCTCTGGCCCTTTATAGAAAAAGTCTGCCAACCGCTGTTCTAAAATGTAGACTTATTCATTACCTAACTTTCCACTTTCTTCCCACATTCTTTGTCAGACTACAAAGGGGGCGGGTAAGAAATTCACACTGAGGCATTGTGCTGACCATGTATACTCTTTAAGTCTCTGCAGAGTCCAGCAAGATGGGTCTTACATTTCCAAATAACAAACCAGGGAACTAAAAACTGACGCTCAGGGTTTCCCTGGTGGCGCAGTGGTTGAGAATCCGCCTGCCGATGCAGGAGACACGGGTTCGTGCCCTGGTCCGGGAAGATCCCACATGCCGCGGAGCAACTAAGCCCGTGAGCCATGGCCGCTGAGCCTGCGCGTCCGGAGCCTGTGCTCCGCAACGGGAGAGGCCACAACAGTGAGAGGCCCACATACCGCAAAAAAATAAATAAATAAATAAAATAAAATTTAAAAAAAATAAATAAAAACTGAGGCTCAGAGAGGATCAGGGTCTTCCTTTCGAGTACATACTTTTTTATGCTGTAGAACTCATCCATAGAAATCAGCTATCAGCTCCATATCCAGAGGGCCTAAGGATTCTTTTTGTGAACAGGCCAGAAGTGAATAGGGTGTTTAATTTTATTCTTGTGGAATTTTGTGGGTGTGGCTCCATCAAAGTTTGCCTGTTTTTCTTACCCCCGTAGATCACTGAGCAAATAGCAGCCTGCAAACCAGTGGCCACCGCTCTAGATTCGGCTATTGATGTCTTCCTGTGCAGCTACATTATCGACCCCCTGGTAAGAATTTCATCTTTCAAAAGAAGAAAACACAATAAACTCATTATCTTTGATTTTTTTTTCAGATGGTAGTTCACACTATAATATAAAATAGGTTTCTGCTTGGGTCTGTTACAGTTGTAGAATCCAAGACCTAAGATCTAAAATGTAGATGAATGTGTTCTGACACTAATAAGCTAGAAAAGTCAAAGTCCTCGCTGCATATCTTCATTCCTTACTTGAATTTTATTTACAGAAGTCAAGAGACCCTCATGAAGAAAACTGTTTGTCTGAAATAATTAGAAAGGAACTTCACTGGTGTGCAGATTGCCAGTATTCCAAAGGACTCTTAGTGCAGCTATATATGTAACCCTAAATCTATAGCAAACTTAGTTTAATTTTTGAGTTAACAGCCCTTTAAGATGCTACCATTGGGCTGCTAAGTTCCAATTAACCAAGTTTATTCCTCAGCTCTGTTCACTCCTCGATATATACTGACTGTCTCCATGAGTCAATCCTCTCATTCCCTTCATTTAAAGCACCTCAGTGGCTTACTGTTAATATCACAGGAAGGATCAGGATCCTTAATGTTATGCTCTAGGCCCTGCATGATTGGGTACCTGCCCATTGACACATTTTGTACTATTTGATCACTTTTCTCACTGTGCTTTAGTGTTTTCTTTCATTTCTTTATATACTCCAATAAAGATGTTTAAAAAAAAAAAATCTAGATTTCCCCACCCCAGGACCTTTGCATATGCCAGTTCCGCTGCCTAGAAATTAGACACAAGCTCCTTCTCCCTCTCTCTCTCTCTCATTCTTCCCCTCCACACCCATACCCCACCTAGCTGACTCCTCTAGGTCTTACAATATAATGGTTGAGAATATAGACTCTGAATTCAAATTCCACTTCTACATTTTCTGAACTCCATGATGTGGAAGAATAATTTATCTTTTCTGAGCTTCTTCACCTTAATAGGGTTGTTTTGATGGTTCAGAGAGAGACTACATGGAAAGCCTTTAACACCTTTCCTGATGCATTAACACACTCCATAAATGTTCGCTGTTATTAGCTGTTGTTCCATTTTCGGGTCTTAGCTCAAACATCTTTCTTCCGGGAAGGTTTTTCAGATCTTCCCAACTACATTTGGCTCCCTTTTGTACACTCCCATGGAACTTTCTGCTTTTCCCGTAGAGATGTTTTTGCTGTTTGTATTGTACATTGGTGTGGCTCTTTGGTAAGACCTGTCCCCTGCAACACACTAGACTCTGAACTCCATGAGCACGAGCTGTGTGTTCACTGCTGTGACCCTGTCATCTGGAGTGTTGTCTGACACAGGCCGTAAGGATGATCAGATAGCTGCCTGTCACAGTACATTCAGATTGCTCTATCCGTCCATCTCTCTGTTCCATTATCACTTGTCTCTGCGGGAGGGACTTTTGTACCCGGATGGAAATGATCCTGCCACTTTCCCAGCCATGCAGATCCCCCGCCTTTGTCTCCTAGCTGCTTCCCTCCCCTTCTGACTTTGTACCCTTTGGTCTGCTGCTTGGAGCCCCTGCTGAGGGATTTGATTAAAGCCCTCATTAGGGGAGCCCTAGGTTAGTTAGGCTGGTTCATTCTGAACTGATCTCCTTGCTCCCAGTCTCCACTGCCTGCCCACAGCCAGTCAGATCACCCAGCGAGCAGGTACCTCTCCAAAACAATCGGGGACCACTGGAGGAGAGGCCTGGAGGATGCTCGGGAAGACTGTAGGCTAGAGCTTTGTAGCAGGTGGTTTAAAGAGTAAGGAAGACTTCTGGCCTTTGGCTCTGCCAGGAAAATAGACTCCCGGTTGGCAAACATGTTTCTTTTATATCTCGATTGTACCCAGAAGGATTGAGGCAGCTTCCAGTAAAAGGTATGTTTGTCATAAAGCTCTAAGCCTCTCAAAACAAGGTTGAAAGTGTAGAAATCTACCAAAAAAAAGAATATGTGGGGGGCTTCCCTGGTGGCGCAGTGGTTGAGAATCCGCCTGCCGATGTAGGAGACACGGGTTCGTGCCCTGGTCCGGGAAGATCCCACATGCCGCGGAGCAACTAAGCCCGTGAGCCATGGCCGCTGGGCCTGCGCGTCCGGAGCCTGTGCTCCGCAACGGGAGAGGCCACAACAGTGAGAGGCCCGCATACCGCAAAAAAAAAAAAAAAAAAAAAAGAATATGTGGGAAAGGAGAACAAATTTCCTGAAAATTCTGGGCCAAGTGATGCCACTCTGTCCAGTGCTAAACTCAACCAGGAAAGAAGCGCAGTGGCCGAGACATGAGGGTCTGGGTGGTTGTTTTTATGTCCGAGCTGCCTTTTGCCTCGCAGTGGGCTGGAGAGAGCTGCTCTACTGTTACAGGGTTATCTTAAGGCAGGGGCCGCAGACTTGAGCCTCTACAAGGATCTGGAAGGTTGTAGATTTACAAAACAGGCCAAGGCCAGACGCTGGCTAGTGTCTGGTACCCACAGGGCCATACTGGTTGTGCACAGTCACCTCTGTTCTTCTTGGTGGGTCAGGTTCAATAATGTTGGGTGTCACCCCTATAAGAGCTAGTGGTATGGCCTGCAACAAACTGAGGACAGATACCCCTCTTGAAGGAAGAAGCATCACTCGGCTCCAGCTGATGTTGCCTTGTGGGAACAAGGGCTCAGCATTACGAGTTCCGACTCGAGACTTTTCGTGTAAAGACGTAAAGCCAGGTTTCTGTGTGACGTCTGACTTAGGAATATAGGCAGCTGTCTTTTTTTTTCTTTTTATTCTTTTTTTTTTTTTTTTTTTGCTGTATGCGGGCCTCTCACTGCTGTGGCCTCTCCCGTTGCGGAGCACAGGCTCCGGACGCGCAGGCCCAGCGGCCATGGCTCACGGGCTTAGCTGCTCCGCGGCATGTGTGATCTTCCCGGACCAGGGCACGAACCCGTGTCTCCTGCATCGGCAGGCGGATTCTCAACCACTGCGCCACCAGGGAAGCCCTAGGCAGCTGTCTTTTAAAAAATACTTTAACATTGCTTTTTAGGCAGAACAGGATTGAATGCAGCCCATGACGGTCCTTAAAGCTTGGTTAAATTCATCACGGAACGTTTGTCGGGGGAATCGTTATGTACCAAGCATTGCATCCGTTCTCTTCACACAATAGTGTTATGGGACGAGGATGCTACCAATCCCACTGTTCAGAGACAGAGCAAAGCCAGGAAGTTTAGTGAACCCACCCTCACATCAAAACAACTCAGAGAAGGATCTGAGCTCAGGCCTGCAGGCTGTCCGTGCTCTTACGGCTGGCCTCAAAGTCGGCGGCCATCTAGTGGGATGGGTTAGCTGTTGTTTGGGGGTGTCCTAGATGCTAAACCTTACTTCAGCACTTGCTGCCGCTGTTCCTCATTTGTAAAATAAATATGACAATAGGATCTAGTCAAGGTTTGCAGAAAGATGGAATGAATTATAATAATAGGTAGCACTTCACCCAGTGGCCGGCTCATCTTAAGTTCACAAAATTAGAATCCATTAAAAAAACTGCAAAAAAAAAAAAAAAAAAAAAAAAAACTGCAAAATAAAGTTATTTTCCCCAATCCAGTGTTGTTTTCCATTTCCCACCTTCAAGTATCTGATCCTCATGATTTTCCTTTTTCCCTGCAGAATTTGTTTTGGTTTGGTATAGGAAAAGCTACCGCATTTTTACTTCCTGCTATCATTTTTGCTGTAAAGCTGGCTAAGTACTACCGTCGAATGGATTCTGAAGATGTATATGACGATGAGTAAGTAGACAAGAGGCTGGGGAATCATTTTCTAAGTGGCGCTCCCTTCCGAGCACTTGCTAAAGAACGGCTCTGATGTGATTAAGCTTGATTTTTTTTTTTTTTTTTTATGATTACAACTATATGACATTCTTTTTTTTTTAATTTATTTTTTTTTATACAGCAGGTTCTTATTAGTTATCCGTTTTATACATATTAGTGTAATAGGTCATCCCTATTCAGATGAAATTTTTGTACAGGTTTTCTTATGCTTATTTTAACTATTTTTTTCCCCTTGCTTAATTGTCTCAGCTTCCTTAACCAGCCTTCTTATTTCTTGTTTGCAGTTCCTCTGTCTCGGGGACTTGGCACTTTACTTTATAACTGTTGTTACTAGTTTTCATTTTGGCTCCGTGGTCCACCCTTCACTCTGTGCCTGGTGAACTTGTATTCAAAATGTGTTCATTTTGACTTCATTTACCTCCTTCTTAATATGTGTTTCTCCTGAATTTGCTTTGTCAGCATCTGTATTAGAGTAAAAAGGTGGGGGGATGCAGCTGTTGAGCTGTAACTGTAATTGAAAAATCATTTTATCTCCCTTTTTTGTGTTTTATAGTGTTGAAACTATACCCATGAAAAAAGTAAGCCTTTTCTTTTTTAAGCCATATTTCTAAAGTGGGACTGGGGAGGGCTTTATTATTAGATGACAAACTTTTAAAACTAAAATAATAACATTAAATTATATAACAACAACAAATATGCCCAGATAAAAATAAATGCTGATGCCTCTTAAAATGAGAGCTGGCACATGGAGAATACTGACGAAATCCTTGTTGAATGAATGAAAATTGTCTATGTTAAATTTATTAATATATAAAATGTTTGTTTGGATCTTTGGTTTTTTAAAGGGAAGAAATGTAAATATACTTTTTTTACTTTCTTTATAGATTTAGCAAATTGTTATATACTTTTTACGACCATTACGTTGTCTTTGTAATCCATGATGTAAATGCTTCATCTTAGAAATAACATGGTGTTTTTGGTGCATTTATTTTTGTTACAGTATGGAAAATGCTAATATTGGTTCTCGTAGACATCGAGGCACCCAGGCAAATTGGACAAAGTTTTTAAACAGCTCCAACTGCATGAATTCATGACCTGCAGCATCTCCAAATATTGGGAAAGAAACCTTCCGTTCAGGAGCTTACAGAGTTCAGTGAGGTCACATGGAGTATGCACTGACCGGCTTAAGAGTGGAAGGCGCGCACGCCTATTTTTTAGAAGTTTTGCTTTAATCAGCTGAGCCTTCTATGAAAATTTAAATATGTAAAACATTCATGAATTCCCAGTTTAGCCTTTGGAGCAAGACAGGAATTTGGGCACATTTCATCCAATGGGAACTTCGACTCCTAGTTAGAGAAAGCCCAGAAAATAGCAGATCTGTATGTGAACAATAAAAGAATGATTTCAGAATTATGACTCTAATCTTCTTATTGAAAAATAGATCTAAACTACAGATGTCAATGAAGTCTCTGTATTGTTTTCTTAGGGCGGCTGTAACACATTACACAAACTGAGTGGCTTAAAGCAACAGTGTACTCGAACTTTAATCGAGGCCGGAAGTCTGAAATCAACACGTCAGCAGAGTTGGTTCCTCCCAGAGAGCCTGAGGGAGAGTCTGTCCCGGGCCCTTCTCTGAGATTCTGATGATTGCAGTCAATCCTTGGCCTTCCTTGGCTTGTAGATGTATCACTCCAGTCTCTTCTTCTGTCTCCATCTGGAGCTTCCCTTTGTGTGTGTGTGTGTGTCCCAATTCCCCTTATCTCCTAAGGACACCAGTCACTGGGTCAGGGCCCATCCTAAGCAAGAATGACCTCACCTTCATTTCATCGTATCTGCAAACAACCTATTTTCAAACATTCATAGGTTCTAGGTGAACATAAATTTGGTGGTGGCGTGGGCGGCGGGGGCAGATTATTCCCCCCCCACACACACACACAGTCACCCAACAACAGTAGCAAATAGCCAAAGAGATAGAGAAGTGGACACGAAAGAAAGTGACACTGTACATACAGAAATTAAGGTAAATTACCAAAATCAGAAATGGCAGAAAATTTAAAAATGTTAGTAGACATACACAAAATAGTGACTCATTCCCCTCTTAATTTTAACCTTTAAGATTTGTCTGGGGCTTCCCTGGTGGTGCAGTGGTTGAGAGTCCGCCTGCCGATGCAAGGGACATGGGTTCATGCCCCGGTCTGGGAAGATCCCACATGCCGCCGAGCGGCTGGGCCCGTGAACCATGGCCACTGAGCCTGCGCGTCCGGAGCCTCTGCTCCGCAATGGGAGAGGCCACGACAGTGAGAGGCCCGCGTACCGCAAAAAGAAAAAGATTTGTCTGTATCTAAGAGCACATTAATAACTCACTGCATGTGTCAATCAATTGTCTCTGCATCTAACCCAGTGATGCCAGCCCCTGCTACACAATGGATTCACCTGAGGGGGGAACTTTTAAAAAAATACTGATAATTTGGGTCCCATCCCAAGAGATTCTTATGTAGTTGGTTAGAGATGTGACTTGAGCATGTGGATTTAAAATTTTTCCCAGGTGATTCTGATGATGTACAGCCAGGGTTGAGAAACACTGCCTCTGGTTAATTAAATCAGAATTTCTGAGATGCATCCCGGGTAATTCTCATGTGTAACCTGGGTTGAGAATTACTGATATAGCTTCTACATGCATTTCATCTGATCTATATATATATATTCATTGATCATCTACTATGTCCCAAGCACTGTGCAAGACACTGGATGGGGGAGAGGTGAGCTAACAGACTAGATCCAGCCTCCTAGGAGCTCAGTGTCAGTGGTAGAAACCAAGACGACTCATTTGATGAGTATATGAGAGACACAGAAGGCTGTGGGGTGGTGGAAGTCAGGGGAGGGTTCCTGCAGTTGAATTTCTGAAAAATATGTGCATGAAAAACCTATGACACGTTTAAGACATCTGTTTCTTATGAAGGTTCTGTGCCTTTCACTTGTCCCCTCCTGTAATCCTCACTGCATCCCTATGAGGTCAGCAGTTTTAGTTCTAATTATAAACGAAGTGGCCTGAAGCTTACAGAAGTGAGTTGTCCAATATCACCCAGCTCATAAGTGTTTGGGTCAGAAGATGATCCAGGTCCCCTAGATTCCATAGCTCCTGGCTCTCCTGTTGAATCTATTCCATTAACGCTAACCTTAGTGCTCTGTCGCCTCTGCTTAGTCACGCTGGCTTTGCATCTTTTGTAAAAGAATGTTGCCTACAGCCTGAAATATACAGGATAGCCCATTCTCAAGGCTCTGACCTTTAGAGGTATAACACTTCGCCATTCATATAGAGATAAACAGAGAATGATATCTGTCCTGTTGTGAGGTTTATAGGAACATTGTGACCAGACCTGTAAGAACAAAGGATTCCAGCACCAAAAAGTTTGCAGCAATCAGTGCACCCCTTCCCCTCTTAGTATAAAACAAACCTGAATGCTAACTCGGGTAAAATGGTTCTTTGAGACACTAATCCCCATCTTCTGGGTCTGCTGCTTTCCGAATAAAGCTGCTTTTCCTTGCCTCAACACCTCATCTCTCGATTTATTGGCCTGTCCTAGAGCAAGCAGTACAAGCTTGGACTCAGTAACAACGTCACAAGCTAGGGTGGGTTTTGGCACAGACCTCTTACTGACAACATTTCAAACTAAAACCAACAGATAGCTGTCTGGTGTTCTATAATGATGAAATGTGGTTATCAGTGCTACTCAAAGTGTGGCCTCAGGACCAGAAGGTTCACCTGGGGAGCTCAAGGCTAATTCTTACTCCACCCCAGGTACCCTGAATCAGAGTCTCTGAGGGTGAGGCCCAGGAATGTGTATTTTAACAAAGCTTTCCAGATGAGTCCAAAGTGTATAAAGTTGGCCAAACATACTTCAAATCACCCTGATGGAAAAGATCATTTAGAAAGTAGCTTTCGTCCAAGAAATGTGGCTAAGCCCCAGTGCAAACTGCAGATTTTTGGTGCCTATGTAAGGGCTGCAGGGGAAAAGGGCGAAGGTGGAGCCAGTCCTGAGAGCATGTTCATGGCTAACCACCAGGCCCAAACCCACCATCCATCCATCTGAAATGCCTGTTTCCACTCCCATCTTCCTGAAGAAGGGGCTCCTGCACGCCTTCATTCCCTCCCTGAAACGCCACTGCCATCAAGTCAGATCAGTGACACCCACTACTTCTCCGCCCTCTTCTAAATGAGCATTTACTCTTGCTCTCTCTCCCCAACAAGATCTCACACCCTTGTGTACGAAGCACAGGTCTTAAGTTACTTTGAGACCCCATAGCCCTTTAGAGTATTAATGACAATTTCAGAAATGGACACCTGATTAGAGAGGTGTTTATTTGGGGTTTGTTAGGAGTGCATCCCAGGAGACACAGATTAAAGATGTAACCAAGCAGGACCCTACGGGACCTTGCCAGGACAGTCATCCTTACCCCACCATGTCCTCTGCTTGCCTCTTGTTGTAGAAAAACTTTAGTCTCCTTGGCCTTCCCCAAGTTGCAAATAATAAATGTAATCAGATAAGTGAGAAAATGCAGAAACAAAGGAAAATAGTCAAGCAAGACAAAATAATAATTGTTTAGCAATTTAACAAAGTGTATGACCTTTAGTTCCTCCCCAGGGGCTCTAGGTAATATTCTGAGCCATGTCCTTTGAGCTGTTTTGCAGAGGCTGAAACCCCCACCAGGTGCAAGAAGTTAACTGTGTGCTGCCCACAAGCCCATAGACCCCAGAACAGTTGGAACCAGAAGGTTGATGATGTTGACTCCTGATGACCTCACCACCAACCAGTCAGAAGAATGTCCATGAGCTGATGATACACCCTGCAGCCCTCTCCCTCACCCTGTCTTTGAAAACATTTCCTGCCATTTGGGAGTTCAGGTCTTTTAAGCACTAGCTGCCAGGACTCCTTGCTTGGCACCTTACAATAAATGCTGCACTTTCCTTCACCACAGCTGGTGTTAGTAGATTGGCTTTACTGCACACGGGTGAGCAGACCCAAGTTTGGTTTGATAAGAAAGAAGCACTTGAATTGTGTTCCACCAGACTAGAAAATGGGGGAAGCTTATAAAGGCAAAACCACACGGTGACATAAAGTTGTTTGTCAGGAATTAGAATTAGAGCTGGCAAGAAGTAAAGGTGCTTGTTAAGGAAGGATTGGTTGGGGTTTGAATGAATACAGTGTTGTGAGGGGCAAAGAGCATTTTGAAACTACAAGGTTGCAACTAGCAGCTGCTAGCAGGTAATGTTTGCAAATGTGATGCTGGTGGTATCCTTGAGTTTGATACCATTCAGAGGAAATTCAAGTTCTCAGGGACACAGTAACATGTCTGAAACCACAACCACAAAGGCCACCCACCTCCATTTTGGATGTCTGAACCACAGTTACTCCATTTCGATTTTTAAATGATCTTAAATATGTCATCAAGAGGCAGTATGGACTGATACTGGATTGGACTCAGAGACCTCAGTTCAAATGAAGCAACTCAAGCTCCTTTAGCCTCATCCCCCGCTCTGTTAAATGGGAAGGGGATAACGCCCACCTCATTTGGTGGATGTGATGGTCATCATGATGGCTAGCACTGAGTAGGCTCAATAAAGGAGAGCTAATGTCACCTGCCAGTGACATGGTAGGCTTTCAATATATAGCAGATCATGTTTCTTTTTGAGGCAGTGAACTCCTTGTCACTGGGCGTTCAAGGAAGGCTGGTCAAACTATCCTAGCTGTGAGATGCCATGAAGAGGTGTCTCCATTCATTTCAAAGAGGAAAGGAAAGGGAAGGTGGAACAGTAGGGAGTACCAGAATCTATCTCCCCACTTGAAAATTAATTGCACAGGCAGAATCTGCCTGCTATAACTATTATGGAACCCTGGAGTCTATTGAAGGCTGCCAAATTCCAGAGGAAGTCTTGGTTGGTAAATTATGGTTAATTTCGGTCAATTTCAACTCTAAGTCCCCCACCAGGGACTTCCCTGGTGGTATAGTGGTTAAGAATCCGCCTGCCAGTGCAGGGGACGCGGTTTGAGCTCTGGTCCAGGAAGATCCCACATGCTGCTATGCAACTAAGCCCACGAGCCACAACTACTGAGCCGGTGTGCCACAACTACTGAAGCCTGCGTGCCTAGAACCCGTGCTCCGCAACAAGAGAAGCCACTGCAATGAGAAGCCCATGCACCGCAATGAAGAGTAGCCCCCGCTCTCCACAACTAGAGAAAGCCTGCGCACAGCAACGAAGACAAAAATAAATACATTTATTTAAAAAAAAAAAAAGAAGAAGAAGAAAATGAGGCCGTAAGTAGCCATGAGATGGCAGCAGAGGACACATGTTGTCTCTTTGCCAGAAAAGGGCAAGGCTCACCCTTAGAGCTATAAGGGTCCCCGTTTACCTTCAGAAAGACAGATGAACTACTGACAGTACCACATCCTGATAGCCATTCCAGTCCCCTTGGCACAGAGGTGTAAACCTTCCACCCAGTGGACTCCATCAGTTTTTAGTTGGGATGAGCCTTCCATAAACCAGACCCAGGCATAGTCAGGGCTTCCTGGGAGCTATCTCCAGGTAGCCAAAACTTGGCCCTGAGAGTAACCAAGGGAGATACAATGGATCCTGAAGGATATGGCCTCAACCTTCTTGTGCGAAGAGCACTCATCTGTGGGACCAGGCTTGATGCTCTAGAATGTTCCATTTTCATTTTTTATGAGAAACCTGTTTGCCTTTCCAACTCTGCCTTTAACATCTGAGGAGACCAATGCCGGGTGGGGATCCCTGGACACAGTGATCTCTGGCTGTCCTTTCTAAGGTCCTTGGTCTCCACAGGTGCCCAAGAGCAGGGCAGGAGCCATTTTTTTTTAAGTGGGGTATTGCTGGGAACTGTGTCTCCAAGAAGCCAGTACCCCAAGGGCAGACTGGGCAGAGACTACCTCCCGCAGCAAAGCTCGCGGTATCAGAGAGCCCGTTGCTACCACCCGCCCTTCATGGGAGCCTCTCGGCAGGAAAGCACCAACGTAGTCATCTCCTGAATGGAGAAAGCCTCGTCCCGTTACTTGGCTCACCCACTGACGATGAATACTAGGACAGGACATATGTTTTGGACATCCAAGTGATCTTCCAAGCAAACTGACCTTTGACACTTGGTACCAAAGAGACTGAGAAAAAGGCTTTAGCCACGTCCAAGGCAGAATACTGACAGAATGTATACTTTTTAGCTACAAGTAGACAAAGTTGACAGGCTGGGGCTGTAGAGGCAACACCTGAATGTTGTTGGCTCTAATTAACTCTAATTAAACATTCATTTTGGACTTCATGTGAGGAAGAAATGACCTTCCAGTGTGTTAAGCCCCCGAGATTTGGGGCTTTATTTGTAAGAGCCACTGCATTACCCATTTATACACTCTGCTACGTCACAGGCTCTAGGACTTTTAAAAGAGACACATGAGCTGTCTGAGCTTTATTTAGGAACATCAGTAAATATTTGTCAAAGTAATTGAATGAATGGATTTAAACGGATGGCATTGAACTATATCATCTCTCACATATACTCCTCCTCTCACATTCAGAGATTCAAAGTTTATTTGAACGTTGGGCCAGTTTGGACACTGGGCCAATTATTGACCTTTTTAACAACAATATCACTGTCTGCAGGAAGGATTTAAGAAATGCCTGAGAAGTGCATTGGGGTAAGGGGTCTAAGTGCTTTGAGTTTAACGGCTAAGAAATATGTGAGCACACAAAAATCCCTTGCTGTGTGTCTAGTTGCAAATATATGCAGGTTTCTGAGCTCCGCAGTGATGGCAATTTATAATCAGCATAAAGAAACCCTTTGAAGGACTTTTTTCTGCCTGGAGAGCTCAAGTCTGAGGCCATCCTGGAGGCAGCTGGGGAGTCTTGTGTCTGTTGTTTAACAATATATATTTCATGTTCCCCTGAAGTCAAGTATCCATCAATGTTTTAGAAATCAGATTTGGAGAAGACTTCAGACCTACTAAAGATAGTGACCATTTATGCAAAGGCATATATCCCCATCCTTCTTCAGCCTTTGAATCATTCACCCTGCACCCACACCTCCCAGGAGTATGTGTTCTCTTTCTGCCTCTCCTTCCTTTCTCAGCCCCCAGGTTGTGAACTGAAGTCTTACCAGGATTTTCTATGTGCAGTTCTATCTCCTGAATATTTTTTCAAGAATCCTGCACTCATTTGCTGTCTGGCTTAATCTGGGGTTGTGGTGTCACAAAAAGATGAAAAAAATCTTTTTCTATCAGAGGAGAAAGAATACTGTAAGTGGAGTAGGAGATCTGGGCGCAGCTGAAAGGATAGCGCTCTGAGACTTTAGGGAAGTCCCTTAAGTCACTTTTCTCATCTTTATTTTAAGCATAAAAGCCACTCCTTACAGCGTTGTTTTTAAAATCTAATGTAATATACAGTGAAAGCATAACAATGACATGGTACTATGTGGATGTGTAGTCTGATTATCACTCAAGTAGAAAAGAGATGGAAATATTCAAAAAGGAAGAAAAAGGGCTTCCCTGGTGGCACAGTGGTTGGGAGTCCGCCTGCCGATGCAGGGCACGCGGGTTCGTGACCCGGCCGGGGGGGATCCCACGTGCCGTGGAGCGGCTGGGCCCGTGAGCCACGGCCGCTGAGCCTGCGCGTCCGGAGCCTGTGCTCCGCAGCGGGAGAGGCCACGAAGGTGAGAGGCCCGCGTACCGCAAAAAAAAAAAAAAAAAAAAAAAAAAAAAAAGGAAGAAAAAAACCTCCTCATATCCCAGTGTGATAAAATCACCACAAGGCGGTGATATGGAGTCACCAATGCTTCTGAAAACTGCTAACAGGAGGCTCCCGATCATACTGAGGACAAAGGTCTAAACTAGCCTCAACAGAACCCGTAACCATGAACATCTGTTGTAAAAGTTGGTTGTTATAAGTTGGAGTCTAAGACAAATTCAACCATTGAATTCATTCAAGTGATTGTTTTAAAGAGAAGTTAAGGAAAAGTGAGAGACCCTTTTTCTGCATTTAGATCATTTGAAGTCAAAAGGAGAGGGGAGCCAGTTACTAAACCATAGCTTGTCCCCAGGTGGCTGACATCGGATTCTCTTTCCCTCCCGTGTCACACTCAGATGACACTGTCGTTCTTGGGGCCTGACTCTCCCGTATTTGGAAAGCTGTGTCAGTTCTGAGGTCAGAAACTGGATGGGCTGGGCCAGCATTACTTAGACCTTTATCCCCTCCCAGTCCCAGATTGGGATTTCTATACTCCTTCCATTGGAAGGTGGCAGCCTGTGTGATCTCAGGGTTTTCTAACTGTTCGTCCCAAAGGGCCCCAAGAAGAAGAAGGCAGGGAGAGCAGGGGTAAAGGGAGTCTAGGGCTGCAAGGACAGATGTCACAGGGAATCTTGGGGCCATTAAATTACTACTATAGCTTGTACATAGATATACAACTCATGTTCAAACGACAGTAGATAGTATAGTGGTACATTAACTGCATATCTATTTAAAGGCTTAATTCCCATCGGCTCTGTGGCACCTTCTTGTTATTCCTTTTTTGTTTTTTTTGTCTATGCTGGGTCTTAATAGTGACATGTGGGATCTTCTTTGCGGCATGTGGACTCTTAGTTATGGCATGCGGGATCTAGTTCCCTGGCCAGGGATGAAACCTGGGCGCCCTGCGTTGGGAGCACAGTCTTAGCCACTGGACCACCAGGGAAGTCCCTGTGGCACCTTTTGACAGCAGTTTAGTTTAGGCGCACAGATTTTTTAGAGTCTCAATGATTTTTGAAACCACGGCTTCACCAGTCACTAGCTGTCTGGTCTTTGGTAATCTTTAATTCCCTCCTCTCCACAATGTGGATAATAATATCACCAATCTCCTAAGCATGGTTCAAGGATTAAGTGCTACTATCCATACAAATTTTGTGGAGTAATAGCTCAAGTGATAGCTGCTGTTGTCAAGTGAAAAAAAAAAAAAGCACAACCTAAAAGTTGAGAATTCCATTGTATTTGGTGGACTCTCTCAGATTGCCCTGAGGGACTGATTGCTCCAAAGAGGTAAGGAAGGAGCCGGGATACAGAGGAGCTTTTGCAACAAAGACCACGTAGTCAGAACATCCAAAGATGACTGTTCATTAAAGAAAACCAGACATCTTTTTTTTTTTTTTTTTTTTTTTTTGCGGTACACGGGCCTCTCACCGCTGCGGCCTCTCGCGTTGCGGAGCACAGGCTCCGGACGCACAGGCCCAGCGGCCATGGCTCACGGGCCCAGCCGCTCCGCGGCATGTGGGATCTTCCCAGACCGGGGCACGAACCAGCGTTCCCTGCATGAGCAGGCGGAGTCTCAACCACTGCGCCACCTGGGAAACCCGGCAGACATCTTAAGTTAAGGAATTTAGTGCTTTTCTATGTATGGGAAGATGCAAGAGTCTGGGCTCATTGAAATCATTTCTTTGATATGCACCTTAGCTATCTAGGACCCATATCCTGCTTTTCTCCATCCTGAATCCCCTCAGGGTGCACAGTCGGGGCAGCTGCAGTGGCTGCAGCCTTGATGGTAGCAACATCCTTTGTTTACTGATAAGGTAGGTGACATTTTCCCCCCACACGGTCACTTTTACCATCATATGGTTGCTCAAGCACCTTTATTAAATGTGTGAGCACTCTGATGGGGAGGTCTGCCCAGGGAGTGGGTGTCATCAAAGGGTCCTCCATCTTGGGGAGATAGGGAGCCACGGGTGTGGTTGCAGCCTCAGGTGAGTTCTGGAATGCCCCCCTGCACACCTCCTCAGCCACATGATCCATAACTTTCTCCCATGCGACGTGAAACCACTGGACTCTCTCCCTGCTGGGAATGGCTCTCCACATCTTTGAGAACAGTTACTCCTCCTCCAAATCCAACCATGTGTGCCAGGGGACTGGGCTCCTTCCCCTCCAATCCGGCTCTTTGCCAAGGTGGATGAGTCCAACAGCAGGAATGTGACTCAAGCCCAACTTATCAAAGTCTCTCCCTGAGATTTTCCACACTGTACCTCAAGTCAGATCTGCTGACATCCATGCTTCCAACCATATAGAGAAAAGCATTCTGAGAAAACAAAGCAAACGAGCAGAGAAAACTGAGATGTGATATTAGACAGATCTCTGGTGATTTTCAAGTCCCTAGGGGCCTGAGTGGTTGTCTTAATCATCTATTTCATCTTTTGTATCTTATGAAATTTTGACATCTTGATGGGGTTGCCATCAAGACCCGGAGAGAGACTGCCTTTCTCAAGGCTAGCTATTCCTAAAGATAGTAAACAGTGTAATTATGAGCACACCTCCCATATGCAAGCAAACTATCCTTTTATCTAACTCTAAATACACCAAGCCAATATTTTTTTGCTTCCTTAAGTCAACCCACAGCCAGATACCAAACTGCTAGCCCTATGCCCCAAGCCTGCCAAAATTATTCACACTGGCCGATCCTAAACTGTTTACTCTGCCCTGCCTTTGCGTCATATTGAAATATTTAAACAATTGTGCCTATATTAATGAAACTTGCATAAGGATCTCATAGCAGGGTTTGGAGAGCTTTCAGATGGGTGAACACATGAGGTGCTGGGAGGGTGGTGCACCCCGAGAGGGCATGGTAGCCCTTCACCCTCCCCTCGCCCGACCTTGCACTCTGCATCCCTCTCATTGGGCTGTTCCTGAGTTGCATCCTTTCTAATAAACTAGTAATAGTAAGTAAAGCAATTTCCTGTGTTTTGTGACTCATTCGATTGAATTATCGATCCTGAGGGTCATTGTGGAAACCCCAGAATTTTTAGTCTGCCCAATAGACATGTGAGCTGCCTGGGCACCCCATTTGGGGCTGGCTTCTGAATTGGGGGGCAGTCTTGCAGGACTGAGCCCTTAACCTGGGGGGGTCTGCACAGACTGCAGGTAATGTCAGAACTGAATTGCATTGTAAAACACCAAATTGATGTCAGAGAATTGGAGAAGTGGTGTTAGAAAAGGGACCACGTATTTGTCGTGAGTGTGGTGGGTGGCAGTGGGTGGCATGGACATCTCTCAATAACAAAAGATTTTAAAAAGTAACTTTAGCTTTGGCAAATGACAAATTGATAATTGACAAAACTCTGCAGAATTAATCATTACTGTGGCTCAAATTACAGTTATATCTGAGGATCCCACTAAATTGAAACATTATATCCCTTGTCGTCTTTTTTTTTATTACTGGATGAAAGATTCTTTAAATTCTATAGTGCTTTACAATTTTCAAAAGTTTCACACACATGATTTCATTATGATCCCATAATAACACTTTTTCCCATCTATCCTTTTTTTTTTTTTTTTTTTGTGGTATGCGGGCCTCTCACTGTTGTGGCCTCTCCCGTTGCGGAGCACAGGCTCCGGACGCACCGGCTCAGCAGCCATGGTTCACGGGCCCAGCCGCTCCGCGGCATGTGGGATCTTCCCGGACCGGGGCACGAACCCGTGTCCCCTGCATCGGCAGGCGGATTCTCAACAGCCCTCCCATCTATCCTTTATTGTCCTTTCCCCCCTTCCCTCTCCCCACTGGTAACCACTAGTTCGTTCTCTATATCTTTGAGCCTGCTTCTTTTTTGTTTTATTCACTAATTTGTTGTATTTTTTTAGATTCTACATATAAGTGATATCATACAGTATTTACCTTTCTCTGTCTGACTTATTTCACTTAACATAATTCCCTCCAAGTCCATCCATGTTGCTGCAAATGGCAAAATTTCATTCTTTTTTATGGCTGAGTAGTATTCCATTGTATGTATACATCACATCTTCTTCTTCCATTCATCTCTTGATGGACACTTCATTTGCTTCCATACTGTGGCAATTGTAAATAATGCTGCTATGAACATAGAGGTGCATATATATTTTCAAATTAGTGTTTTTGTTTTCTCCAGATATATACCCAGGAGAATTGCTGGGTCATATGGGTCATAAAACTAAACTATTTTTAGTTTTTTAAGAAGCTTCCATACTGTTTTCCACAATGGCTGTACCAACTTATGTTCCTACCAACAGTGGATGAGGGTTCCCTTTTCCCCACATCCTTGCCAACATTTGTTGTTTGTGTTCTTTTTGGTGATAGCCATTCTGACAGGTGTGAAGTGATATCTTTTTTTTTTTTGGGGGGGGGGAGCTGTGCTGGATCTTTGTTGCTGTAGGTGGGCTTTCTCTAGTTGTAGTGAGCCAGGGCTACCCTTCATTGTGGCGTGCAGGCTTCTCACTGCGGTGGCTTCTCTTGTTGCAGAGTACAGGTTCTAGGGCTCACGGGCTTCAGTAGTTGTGATGTGTGGGCTCAGTAGTTGTGGCGCACAGGCTTAGTTGCTCCATGGCATGTGGGATCTTCTCGGACCAGGGATAGAACCCATGTCCCCTGCATTGGCAGCTGGATTCTCAACCAGTGCACCACCAGGGAAGTCCTGTGAGGTGATATCTCATTGTGGTTTTGATTTCATTTCCCTGATAATTAGTGATGCTGAACATCTTTTCATGTGCCTGTTGGCCATCTGTATGTCCTCTTTGGAATAATGTCTATTCAGTTCTTCTGTCCATTTTTTTAATCGAGTTGTTTTGATGTTGAGTTGTATGAGCTGTTTATATACGTTGGATGTTAACCCCTTATTGGTCATATCATTTGTAAATATCTTCTCCCATTCAGTAGGTTGTCTTTTCATTTTGTTTGGTTTCCTATGCTGTCCAAAAGTTTTTACGATTAATTACATCCCATTTATTTATTTTTGCTTTTGTTTCCTTTGCTTTAGGAGACTGTTCCAAAAAAAATATTGTTGAGATTTATGTCAAAGAGTGTTCTGCCTATGTTTTCCTCTAGGAGTTTTATAGTATCTGGTCTTACATTTAGTTCTTTAAATCATTTTAAGTTTATTTTTGTATATGGTGTTAGAGAATGTTCTAATTTCATTTTTTTACAAGTAGCTGTCCAGTTTTCCCAGCACCACTTATTGAAGTGTAATCTTAAAAGTAAGGAAATATAAAATAGAAGAAAAATAGATATGCCTCCCTATAACTGTAGCCTTGTCTAAATTCCCCAGAATCATGGCACCCACTGCCTTAAAGCAGCCCATATTGGGCATAGATGCAACATAATGAATAACAAATTAAAATTAAAAGAGCTTTTGGCACTTATAACTTTGCTTGATAGAATTGGACCCAATGACCCCCCCATTAAAATAGTTCATATGGGGCTCAATGTAAGTTAAAACAGGACCTTCAGAGATGAAAACTTATTACATAAAACCTAATTAATGAAAGGATGATTATCCCTACTTCTTCTCCATTGGACAGCCCAATTTTGCCTGCTCTTAAATCTGGAAAAACTAGAAGGCACCTCCTAGTGGATTACTACAACTTTAGTGCTGTGTTCCCAGCCACCAAGGCCTTCATACCCAATATCCAGTATTATTAAAATTACTATACTCCATGCCTAAAGGGAAGTCTAGTAGAGATTGCTACTGTCTGAGCCATTGTAGAGATCAGTGGAGATTCTGGTGTTCCCCAGGAGACTCCTGCCTCATATCAGTCAATCGCCTCGGGCCCCGGGATTGAGGACCATCCTCTCCTCAGTGCCTCCTCCTGCTACCAACCCCCCACCCCCCACTTACCCACACAATCTCCTGCCTTGCATTTCCCATGCAACCACCATAACCAGTCCTTCCCCTTAATTACACATGGTACCACTAATCTTTACATATACTGCACTCACTTATTAGTTTATATCCTCTAACAGCATAACTGCCAGGCCTACCACCTTGTACCAAGGTACGTACACAAAGACACTCAGAGAGTGAGCTGTCAATTGAGCTGGCATTCTTGAAGCTAGGAGCCAAAAATCACTTTCACCTTGCATTCCGCACAGTGACTAATACTGTGCTTTACATGGAGCGGTTACTGAGTAATCATTGAATAAATACTGTTCTTTTCTCTCCAGCTGTTGAAGGCTCTTGAGAAATTCTCCCTGCCTTTGGCTAGGTCAGATGTCCCCAACCTGGGCATTCCAGCCTTCCCTCCAACATTTCAATCACCCCTACATTGCTGTGACTGGTATCCTTATCTTGCCCCCCTAATTCCAACATTTTGAGGATCATGTCATTCTTGGCTGCATTTCATTCAATGACAGAGTGAGCCTGGGACATGCAGTGCTTCATGAGTGCTCTCTGGATGAAGGGAAGAATGAATGAATGACAGAAGAATGACAGATTGAGTGACAGGATGAATGAAGGACCTGGGTAGAGGCCAGCGCTGTACTTCCTGGAGCCAACAGTCTCTTATCTCCCTGCCATCCCTGTCTTCTCCTTATAGCCCATAGTAGGTAACAGTGCTTTGCTCTTTGGGCATGGGTACCATTTGCCCCGGTGCCATCACAGGCCTTTTCAGAGCTGTTTTCTGATGTCTTTCATCTAAACTTCTTCATCTTTTCATGTGAAAAAAGCAGCAAAACATGCCCACATGTACAGTGACTCACAGCATTAATGCAAGGGGCAACTTGTCTTCTCTCTTTTCCAGATTTCCAGGATGACAACTGACGCTCTTTGTAAAAAAAGAGGCTGAGGGTTAGAGACACAGGTTAGAGACTGATAATTCCAAAGGGAAACTCTCCAAGACCTTCTGCCTCAAGATGCAGAGGTGGCAGGCATGCATATGTATGTGTACCCATATGTGATCTACCTGCACGAGAGTGTGTGGGTGTATGTGTGTGTGCGTATGTGTAGAGGTGCACAGCAATTTGTGTGTTTTGGAAATTTTATCCAAAAGAAGCAGACTTCTTTAAAGAATGAATTAGATGTTTTAGAGTGATTTCCTTTAAAGAAAAACAAAAGATATGAAAAACCTAGAGATAATCAATGAACTTAACTTGTATGGGAGTTTATTATAAAACACTAAAAAATTTTTTTTACACACTACTATATTTAAAACGGATAACCAACAAGGCCGTACTGTACAGCACAGGGAATTCTGCTCAATATTCTGTAACAACCTAAAAGGGAAAAGAATTTGAGAAAGAATAGGTACGTGTATATGTATAACTTTTAAAAACTTTTAATTTTATATTGGAGTATAGTTGATTAACAATGTTGTCTTAGTTTCAGATGTTCAACAGTGATTCAACTATACATATACATATATCTATTCTTTTTCAAATTCTTTTCCCAATTAAGTTGTTACAGAATGTTGAGCAGAGTTCCCTGAGCTACACAGTAGTTCCTTGTTGGTTATCCAATTTAAATATAGCAGTGTGTACATGCATGAATCACTTTGCTGTACATCTGAAACTAACACAACAATCAACTATACTCCAATATAAAATAAAAAGTTTTTAAAAAGTATATATAGGGCTTTGAAACAGCTGTACTACTTGAGAAAAAACCCTTCTAAATCCTTTAATTATTATTAGTTCGATCTATTCAAGATTGTTGATATTCTACCATTTTAACCTACCACAAGCAGCAATTTCATTTGGTTTAACTTAACTCAGAAACCATGAGTTACCTTTTAGATAGATTCAGAATCAAAACCAAGCATTGCACATGGCTTTGGAAAAATTAGTTTCAATGTTATGAGGTGTGACATAGGGCACTCCTTTAAGATAAATAAAAATGAATATATTTTCCTTCTGCATCCATACAGAATGCTGTGCCATCAACTCTTTTTTTTTTTAACGTCTTTATTTGAGTATAACTGTTTTACAATAGTGTGTTAGTTTCTCCTTTACAACAAAGTGAATCAGTTATACATATACATATGTTCCCATAACTCTTCCCTCTTGTGTCCCCCTCCCTCCCACCCTCCCGTGCCATCAACTCTTCACTGACTCTTATTCTTCTAAAGTAAAACTTTAGTAGTATATATCATTTGATTTGATGCACAGGAATACTTAAATCTCATGAATAATGAGGAGTTTAAATCTGTAGTGCAAGTACTCTTCTATAGGTCTAAGATGAATACTTCCTGTCAGGCTAGTTATATTTTAGGTGATGTTTACTTGGACAATTTTCCTCATTTTCTGACAATGAATAAGTTTTTAATGCACAAAATTTGACTAAAAAATTAATATTGCTTTGACACAGTGATGAAGCATTTTGTCTGTATATGAGGTTATTTTTGAAGGAGGGACTAATTTGTGAGCAAATTTGACCTGATAAAATGTACAGTTAAGACTCACCACAGTACAAAATTGCACCCACTGATATATCGCTGATGACTGCATCCACAGGGGCCAGCCCTCTAGGTCAAGGAACCATGTAGTAGTAATACGCATGAGAGTAAAATCAGCTTTTGAACTTCAAAATTATCAGAGACCAGACTGCCTAAGACATGTGTTCAACTACTTGTGTTCAGACTTTCTATGGAACCCCCAAAGGAAATCTGTTATCCATCATTTAAATCTTTGATGAAAAGAAGAATGACATAACCCCAGTCTAATCACGAGAAAAACACCAGACAAATTCCAAACGGGGCACATTCTCAAAGCCCCTGAGCAGCACTCCTGAAAACTGACGAGGTCATCAAAAACAAGGAACATCTGAGAAACCGTCACAACCAAGTGAGGCCTAAAGAGTCATGTCTATTAAATGTCACATGGAATCTTGGATGGGTTCCTGGACAAAAAAAGACCATTAGGAGTTGAAAACATGTTCACACCAAAACCTGCACACAAATGTTTATAGCAGCTTTTTTCATAGTTGCCAAAACGTTGGAGCAACTGAGATGTCCTCCAAGAAGTGAATGGATAAATTAACTGTGGTACAAATGGACAATGGAATATTATTCACTGCTGAAAAGAAATGAGCTATCAAGCCGGAAAAAGACACACAGGAACCTTAAGACCATATTACTGAGTGAAAGAAGCCAATCTGAAAAGAATAAATTCTGCACGATTCCAACTTTATGACCTTTGTGAAAGGCAGAACTATGGAGACAGTAAAAAGATGGGATATATCCAGCAGTTGCTGGGAGGGAGGGATGATAGGTGGAGCACAGAGGATTTTTAGGGCAGTGAAAAAATTATGTATGATACAATAATTGTGAAAACATGTCATTATATCTTCATCAAAAATCCATGGATTGGGGGCTTCTCTGGTGACGCAGTGGTTGAGAGTCCGCCTGCCGATGCAGGGGACGTACGTTTGTGCCCCGGCCCGGGAAGATCCCACATGCCGCAGAGCTGCTGGGCCCGTGAGCCATGGCCGCTGAGCCTGCGCGTCCAGAGCCTGTGCTCCGCAACGGGAGAGGCCACAACAGTGAGAGGCCCGCGTACCGCAAAAAAAATAGTAATATTGGTTCAATAGTTTTATAAATGTAGCACTATAATGCAAAAAGTCAATGATAGGGGAACCTGGGTGAGATGTAGGGCAAAGGAACTATCTTTGCAAACATTTTTTAAAAGGTAATACTATTATAATATTTTTAAATATATATATTAAAGACAGAGAAGTTTACAATTTATCAAAGTGTGGGTACATTACTTTGTTTTTAATAAAAATATTAGAAGTGGCCTCCACTTAGTCTTTCTCTAATTGTATGTCATCTGTACCATAAGGATCCAGAGTCAATTCTCCAGGAGTCAGGGAACCCCTCAGTCCTGTTAGTATGGGGAGGTGGGGAGAACCTGTAGTGGGCAGCCTTGCTGGGGCTCCAACCCTGCTTCGGTTCCCCAGTGCACTGTAGTGCAAGTGTATCATTTTCTCAGTATATCGAGCTGTGAGTTAATGTGTGGACACATCCTTAGCACAATGCTGGCATGCTGTAAACACTCACTGGAGGAATGACAGTCTACTCCTCTCCATGAACATCCATAAAAAGAGGGACATGGGGAAGGATCAGGGGACAAATGACACCAACAGATAGATGATATTTGATCTGGATCTTGAAGGATGAGCCAATGCATTCCTGGCAAAGTAGGACTGGAAGGGCATTCCAAGTAAAGGGAACTTCAGGAGCAAAAGCAGGAAGGGGACAAGCTCACCAAGCATTTAGGACATGGTGGGTGAGGGGTTTAATGTGGCCAGATTGGACTCTGTGTGTGTGTGTGTGTGTGTGTGTGTGTGTGTGTGTGTCTAGAAATGAATTTGAAATAACAGGCTGAGCTAACAGGGAGAGGGCTACACAGCCTGGTCTGATATTGTGTCCCCTGTTTGGAAAAGAAAGGTCAAGAGAGAAGTTGGGAAGGGATCACAGGAAGGCCAAACGTCCATGGGAAGCCAGTGGGGGAAGTTCCATGTTCCCTGCCAAAGCTTAGAGTCACTTCTCAGAAAAGATCCTGGAGTCCACATGTTTCCTTCTAAATTTGCTTTGTGTTCTGACCTACAGTCTTTATCCAGAAAGAATCTGGCTGCCACCTGAGGATCAAGATGATTTTCTTGTTTTACAGGAGACCACCTTGGTCTATATATCCTTGTGGAACAAAGCAGCTTTGTCTTGCTTGGGTCCAAATAATCCCTCAAGATACCACAGTGTGAGTGCCTGTTTGTGCAGGTCATGGTTCAATAACATGTTTGTCAGGACAGTGGGAATGGATCTCTGGGTGAACCAATTTTACATGAGGCGTGGAGTTTGGGGAAATAGCCTACTTCGATGGAATTCATGAAGAAACCCATTGAACCACTGAATGAACCAGTCAACATCCACAACTCTGTGACCTTGGATTCTAGAACAGGTGGAACTTGGATGGAATCCAACCACTGCTACAACTTTTTGTATCTTTTGTTTTAGAAAATTTCAGTTAGAAGCCAATTCCATGTACACACATCTGGATGTTGAGAATTTCTTAAAAGTTCATGAAATGTCCATTTAAAAAAATGTGTATGTGAAAAAAATTCATTAGGTCTGAAGATACTGACCTCCATGCCAACATGTTTTCAGTCACCTGGCACTGAGTGTTGACATTTAGGTATCAGGAACTACACAGTTTGTCTCAGTCCCCACCACTCCTTATTGTTCCTGTCCCAAAGGCAAAGGTCACTTGCCGTTTATTATTTATTATTATTATAGCTCTTGTGCTACTGTTTTCCTTACAGCTGAGTCAAGAAGAAAATGAACAGTTTCTTATGCCCAAACAATCACGAAAAGTAAAGTAACAAAATATAGTGAGGTCCACATCTTTGTGGAAGTGAGTTCCTTTTATATGCTCAACATGGAAACAAAATATATCTGTTTTTAAAGAATACAACTGAAGGCCATTTTATGAACCAAATCTGTTCTGCTTCACTTGATGTTAATAGCTCAGCCTCCTAAATAATTTAGTATGAAACCCTAAATGAGGTACTGTTATTGTCAGCTATCCATAGATGAACTCATGGAGGGTCAGAGAAGTCAAGATCACAGCTAAATAAATGCTGTATCCAGGGTTCCACTAGGTCATCATGCTACTAGAATCTGCCTAGAGAAGGCTCACCAGAGTGAGGTCCCCACCCATGAGCAAAAGGTGAATACTTTGAACAAAAACCCAGATCAGGAATTTCCTCTTTACCAGCCTCTCAAGGCCCGAGGATCCCTCTGCCCACACAGTAACTTCAGGTGCTTCAGAGAAAACAGGAATTCAGACACAGATGGCTTCTCCAGCTCAGTCCCTCATTCACCGAATGTTTACAGAGTGTCAGGTAAGAAGAGATCAGACAGTGGGACCCAGGAGTCCAGGCTTTAAACTCTAGGCTCCGCATCCCCCTAGTCCTGTGACCTTGGACCAGCCCTGAATATCTCCAAGCTCCAATATTCCATCTGTAAAATGGGATGAATTATATGTTACCATATCATGGAGGGGCTGTGATGAGAATTAAGGGAAAGCTTTGAGTAAAATGGACCTGTTGTTTATAACCTCGCCCACAGATTTTGCTGTCGGGATCCTCATCCCTTCATGGAGGGTCTTTGCAAGGCTGAGCTGTCCTCCTCAACTGGCTGCCAGGGGAAAGGAAAAGGGCTTGGAAGAATCAGGTCTAATGCCATGCATGTAACCCGCCTCCCACAGGATTACACCAACCACTTTCCCTGCAGGAACTGGCTCTCTCTGAAGGGGTGTGGCTGGGAGGAGTGTGAATAAAGCTACACAAGTATATGAGCTGTAAAAACCCTGCTGCCTGGCCTCTTATATAAAGGGCCTTCATTGCCTCACTGCAGATGAGACAGCAGTAAGGCTTCAAGCTCCCTCTCCCATCTGGATTGTACTGGACCTGCAAACTCAGAACAAGGTAAGAGCCAGGCTTTCTTAAGAGTTTCATTACCTGTCCCCCTTCCAGCTCCCATGAGGACCTCAGGTTCCTGGGGTCTGGATCCTCTCACGGACACGTGGGGACTGAGTCTCAATGCCGTGAGGAATGAGTGGGTCTTTATCGAATATCCCTAGCTCCCATCCCAACTTCATTTCGGAAGCTCACAGTTTGTGACTGTCTCCCCTTTATCAGTCCTAAAGAGAGGCCATATGTCCAGGGTAGAATGAGATCAGACCTAGACCTGCCTTTTTTTTTTTTTTTTTTTTTTTTTTTTTGCGGTACGCGGGCCTCTCACTGTTGTGGCCTCTCCCGTTGCGGAGCACAGGCTCCGGACGCGCAGGCTCAGCGGCCATGGCTCACGGGCCCAGCCGCTCCACGGCATGTGGGATCTTCCCGGACCGGGGCACGAACCCGTGTCCCCTGCATCGGCAGGCGGACTCTCAACCACTGTGCCACCAGGGAAGCCCTAGACCTGCCTCTTTTTAAACAAAATTCTGTATTCTTTTCAAATGGAGCACTGATAACATGAGTTATCATCATAAACTAAGCCAAACCAAATGAGTTGTTCATAATTGCTTTTTTATTTCTTGCCAATATTTTCTGAAAGGCAGAGTAAGGTGAAAGCAAGAGGTATTCAATGAGGGAGGGGTGATATAAAGGACCAGAGAGAGAAGTTCTGGCTGCCTGTCTCAGCTTTGTCACTTGCCCACTATGGGACCTTGAGCAATTTATTTACCAGTCTGAACCTTAACTGTCACATGTGTTACCTGGTGGTGATGGATTATTACCTACCAGAAAGGGCTCTTGTGCTAATTAACAAGGTGAGAATGAAATACAGGTCAAGTGCTCTGGCACATAGCCGGTGTCAAATAGAAATGTTAATTCTCTTCTTTGAAATGTGGTTTTTGTTACCCACCGGATAAAATCTATGCAGTTTAGTGTAGCAGTTAAGGTCATCCTATTTATTAAATGATTTATTTTTAAAAGCATTGATTGAGGACTTTCTCTATGCTAAGCACAGTGCCTCAACAGTCTAAATGCTCTGATAGAAATTCACCTCTATTCCCCTGGTTCACTTTGCCCAGTCAATTCGGATGACCTACCCCTCCTTCATGCCTTTCCTTAGGCTCTTAGTGAATCCCAAATACCGCTCCTCACAAACCCACCCATCTCAGAATGTCCAAGCCTCATGCGTGTTTAACCTTGGGTCAAGCATCACCTTTCATGTCACTTACCATGTCCTTTCTCATTGTGTGGTCATCTGAGTCCATGTAGGACAATGAGATAGAAATTCAGTCCCCTGCAGCTGGAAGAGAGTTGACAATTATCCAGCATCTTGATTTCCAGATAAAGGAGCTGAGACCCAGAGGGGGAGAGTGACTTGACCAAGATCAAGTTGGGGACACAGTTGGGACAGACTCCTCATCAATGCTATTTAGATTCCCCAAAGAGTTGCCTCTAAGTTTTTAAGATGTGAGACTTTCTCATTCATCTTGATAAATTCAATATCTAGTCTAGTGCACAGCCAGTAGTAGGTGCCCCACGAATGCTTACTGACTGGTGAATGAAGGAGTGAGGAATAACTGAGTAGATGAGAGTTAATGAGGTTCAGAGGGTGGGGAAGAATGAATGAAGAGTAGGAAGTTTCTGACATTCAAGACTCAAGTCAAGCAGACATGCGAATACACAGGCTGCTTGTCTACCAAGTCCAGGAAATAGAAGGTTCCCTGATCTCACTCTGAAGCAGGCAGCCACGTGTCAGGCTGGAGGGAGGGTCATCTCGCAGCCTAGTGCTGCTGAACTGCTGCCCAGTACTGACTCACCTGCCTTTTGTCAGACAGGTTCCCACCAAGCTGAAGCCATGAGGATCCACAGCCTCGCCCTGCTCTCCTTCCTCCTTCTGGCTGCTCCGATGCTCTTGGTGGAGGCCAAAAAGGAAGGGAGGAATAGACAGGGCAGCAAAGTCAGCACAGATAAACTGCATACTCTAGGCGCGCCCCAGACTGAACCAAGCAGCCAGCCACCCAAGCACCTGACCAAAGGCAAGTTCGTCACCCAAGACCATGCCGACTGCAGATGGGTGGTGACCAAGCAGGAGGAGGGCATTGCCCTGAAGGTCGAGTGCACCCGACAAGACAACAAGTTTTCCTGTTTCTTCACCGGCAATCCAACCTCATGCCTAGAATCAGACAAAAAGAATGCCTACTGGAAACAAATTGGCCGGAATCTGCGTTCACAGAAGGTCATCTGTGGTGATGCTAAGAGCATCCTGAAGACCAGGGTGTGCAGAAAGAAGTTTCCAGAATCCAATCTCAAGCTGGTTAACTCCACTCTGATTAAGATCAAGAAACTCAGCCAGGAGTTAATGGAGCCCTCTCCCAAGGAGCAGAGCAAGGTCAAAGTGACCACCCGCATCAGCCCAGCAAAGACCCAGACCATAAGCACCAAAGATCCTGAGTGTGTGGAAGACCCAGACTTGGTAAAACAGAGGAACACGGCCCTGGAGTACTGTGGGGAGTCCTGGAGCTCTTTCTGCAACTTCTTCATGTCCATGGTACAGGGCAGTTCATGCTAATGAGGTCAAAAGGGAAGAGAGTCCATTAGGAGGTGTCATGTCAAAGCCCTTCCATATGTTGTAAAGATCTCCCAGTTCCCTGTAAGATGAACATTTGTGCTGTAGGAGTGCAATGGATTATTTAAACAGATTTTATAATTTTTGTTTCTGTATTTTAGAATTTGTTTTATATTCATTTCCTTACATGTGATTTTAAGAGGCTGTTGACCTCATATGTGTCCATGGCCCACAAAGCTATATTTCTATGAGCAGTAAGGACCAGTCTTTGAGCTGAATGAGTCAGAGTGATGATTTCAGTGCAATGCTCTTTCTGCCCAATTACCAAATGTAATAAAGCTCTGTGCGTTTTTCAGGAATATGTTCAACCATTGTTTGGTTTCTCTATGTTGGTTCCAATGAACTCATAAACTGGTCCTCATATATCAGTAGAAAAAAATCCTGTTCACTACTCATCCCAAATCATCCCATAAGGTGGCCCATTCCTGAATCCCTATCTTAATACTTTCATGCTTTGGTCTGTGGTATTTGATACTTACTAAACTGATTTCAAGTGGGACACCTGGAGTATAATGTGATGAAGACACCTGTCAGTGGCTCACAGACGGTAAGAGGGGAGGCAGGATTTGAACCCAGGCTAGAGGAACACCCTCCACTGATTCAAGTCTGGGCTGCCCATGACCACTTGCCGTATGTGGGACTCCTGACCTCAGGGAGCTCATTTCAGGCCGGGGGGAAATGGGTCTAGGTAAGTACAGTGCCCTGATATGAAGACTCCAACACAGGGGGAAAGGCAGGGTGGAAAACCAGAGAGAAGAGGCAGAAACTTCTGGAAGATCTCAGGTTGAGCTTCACAGAAGAGGTGATACTGGAGTTGGAATTTGGAAAGAGTATCTTTAGGTAGGAAATGGGCAGAATGGAGGCCCATTAGGCAGATGACAGATGTATGAAAGCAAAGAGATGAGAAAAATCCTAAAAGATGAGAAAGGCCACATGGGTAGAAGGTGGTGGGATGCAGGGGTGACATTGCTGTTAGTCATTTACATGTTAGTCTGAAAGATCTCAAAGGGTTTGAATTCAAGAGCTGGGGAGAGAGAAGGATGTAGCCCCAGTGTTGTGTCACAATTCCACAAAGAACAAAAAGTGAGGAACAGAAGTTGGTAAAAGTACTGTTCTCTGGAGTCTTTATAGAGTTGATGTCAGGGAGGAATGGCAGATGGGGTGGAAGAGGGGCCTCCTACACTCACAAGCCTACAAGGACCTACATGGAGGGTTGTCAATGACCACCCAGAGTGTGACAGCCTCAAGAGTACGTTTGGATATCATCCTCAACATCATCAACACTAATAGTTCTCTCTCACTCACTATGCACCAGGCACTGTGCTAAGCACTTTCCATGGAGTATGGGTGCATTCATTCATTCACTCAGCATATAATTCATTGTACATCAACTCTGCCAGCCCCTGTCCTAGGGGCTGGAGAGAGAGTAGTGCACCAGGGATGAATGCTCTGTCCCCATGGAGCTACCAGTGGGGAAAGAGACCCAAAACTCACAAATATACAAGTGACAGAGAGGAAAAGTCAAGGAGGAGAAAGGGGTGAAAGTGATGGATGGTCACCAGCCTTAGATGAGATGGTCAAGGGAGGCCTCTCGGTGGAGGTGATTTTTGAGGTCAGACTCAAATGCAGTGAGGAATCAAGCCAGGTGACTATGTGGAGTAAGAATGTTCTAAACAGTCAGTGCAAATGCTCTGAAATTAATTAATGAGCTATGAGCTCCTTACTATGTACCAGGTATGGTTCTAGGGGATGAAAATAACAGCAAACAAAAAAGAAAAAAATTGTCTATCTTAGTGGTACTTATATTCCAGTGACTGGATTCTGCTTGGTGTGTTCAGAAACATCAAAGATGGCAGTGTCATTGCAGGGCAGGATCCAGGTCCTGACCTGTGAACCTGACCCCCACTCTCAAGAGAACTGAACCAACACCCCAGACCCTCCCTAAGCTCCCTCTAGCCACACCACGGGAAGGACATTTCCCTTGAAGGTCTACACAGATTGTCAGCCCTGTGGCCACTGCTCCCTCACTCACACATCTCAATTCTACTCACACATCTCCTGAGATTGGAAAAGACAGTTAAACAGTTCCAGGAGTCATTAAATAATAACTTTGGTCTGGTCTGGGTGACATAAACATTGGAGAATCGACTAGACCAGACCGAAAGCCATCTTCTATTCCCTTTCAGGCCCTGAAGTTGATGGTTCTTCTGGTTCATTCCTGGCCTTTGGCCACTGGCACAGCTGGGAGGAGGTTTGTCCAATGTTGTGGAATTAGCTGGACCTGGGCTGGAGGTTTGCCTCTGACATATCCCAACCAAGGTCTCTGAGCCAATTATTTAACCCTCTGAGCTCCAATAAGTTCATCTCAACAATGAGAATCATTTGGGTGAAGCTAACACTGCTGGAAAAAGGAAGAAAAAAGAAAGAAAACTGGAGGGAAGGAAGGGAGAAAGGAAGGGCAACAATGGGGAGCAGAATAATAATAATAAAAGTCTATTGATAGCATTATTGGATTGCTTAAACCAAAGCAATCCAGAAGCTGCTCTATCTTCAGACTTTGCAATTACCCAGGTTAATGAATCACCTTACCGTTAAACTTTTCTTAACGGGGATAATGAAATCAGCTTTACAGCTGTTGTAAGATGCTCATTGGTCAATAAATCTAAAGCGCCCAGTGCCCCATGGCTTACATAATGGGTATTCAACACATCTGACTGTCTAAAGTCCATTGCACAAGAATGGCTTGTGGATGTCACTCAGAACTTCCTTATGTAAACTCTTCAAAGTGGAAGTTTTCTTTTCTCTAACACAATAAGCAAAGAGTAACAACCATTATTTATCGGTTGTATGTGCCTGTGGCTTTGCCCCGTTCTCTCTCTCTCTTTTTTTAAAAGATATCTTGATTTATTAATGATAATTGGAAAATACAATAAAAACACTTTGTAACAAGGAAATATCCCAGGAAGAATTTTTTAAATCAAAGATATAAGAAGAAAAGAGAGAGTATATAAGAAAATAAGAAGATCAGTCTAGAACTTTGCTACTCAAGGTGTGGTCCCAGACCAGAAGTATTGACATCTCTTGGTACCTTGTCAGATATAAAGATTCTCAGGCCCCATTCCAGACCTATTAAGTTGAAATCTGCATTTTAATAAGATCCCCAGGTGATTTGGGTGCACACTAAATTTGGAGAAATTTAACTACAAGATTCAATACATTAGTTAGGATGCTTTTGGTTTCAAGTATGAGAAAACCATTTCAAAACAGCTTTAAATATAAGGATAGTTTGGGTTTTTTTTAACATCTTTATTGGAGTATAATTGCTTTACAATGGTGTGTTAGTTTCTGCTTTATAACAAAGTGAATCAGCTATACATATACATACATCACCAATTCTCCTCCCTCTTGCATCTCCCTCCCACCCTCTCTATCCCACCTCTCTTGGCGGTCACAAAGCACCTAGCTGATCTCACTGTGCTATATGTCTGCTTCCCACTAACTGTCTATTTTTCAATGCCTAGAGAAGTTCCTTTAGCATTTGTTGTAAAGCTGGTTTGGTGATGCTGAATTCTCTTAGCTTTTGCTTGTCTGTAAAGGTTTTACTTTCTCCTTCAAATCTGAATGAGATCCTTGCTGGGTAAAGTACTCTTGGTTGTAGGTTTTTTCCTTTCATCACTTTGAATATGCCTTACCAGTCCCTTCTGGCTCGCAGAATTTCTGCTGAAGGTTCAGCTGTTAACCTTATGGGGATTCCCTTGTACGTTATTTGTTGTTTTTCCCTTGCTTCTTTTAATACTTTTTCTTTGTATTTAATTTTTGGTAGTTTTATTAATATGTGTCTTGGCATGTTTCTCCTTGGATTTGTCCTGTATGGGACTCTGTGGTTCCTGGAGTTGATTGACTATTTGCTTTCCCATATTAGGGACGTTTTCAACTATAATATCTTTGAATATTTTCTCAGCCCCTTTCTTTTCCTATTCTTCTTCTTGGACCCCTATAATTCACATGTTGGTGTGTTTAATGTTGTCGCAGAGGTCTCTGAGATTGTCCTCAATTCTTTTCATTCTTTTCTCTTTAGTCTTCTGTGCAGTAATTATTTCCTTCATTTTATCTTCCAGGTCACTTATCTGTTTGTCTGCCTCAGTTATTCTGCTATTGATTCCTTCTAGAGAATTTTAAATTTCATTTATTTTATTGTTCATCATAGTTTGTTTGCTTTTTCATTCTTTAAGGTCCTTTTTAAATGTGTCTTATATTTTTGCTATTTTATTTCCAAGATTTTGGATCATCTTTACTATCATTACGCTGAATTCTTTTTCAGGTAGACTGCCTACTTCCTCTTCATTTGTTTGATCTGGTGGGTTTTACCTTGCTCCTTCATCTGCTGTGTTTTTCTCTGTCTTCTCATTTTGCTTAACTTACTGTGTTTGGGTTCTCCTTTTCGCAGGCTGCAGGTTCGTAGTTTCCATTGCTTTTGGTGTCTGCCCCCAGTGGCTAAGGTTGGTTCAGTGCGTTGTGTAGGGTTCCTGGTGGAGGGGACTGGTGCCTGTGTTCTAGTGGATGAGGCTGGATCTTGTCTTTCTGCTGGGTGGGACTCCATCTGGTGGTGTGTTTTGGGGTGTCTGTGACCTTATTATGATTTTAGGTAGACTCTCTGCTAATGGGTGGGGTTGTGTTCCTCTCTTGCTAGTTGTTTGGCATAGGGTGTCCAGCACTGTAGCTTGCTGGTTGTTGAGTGGAGCTGGGTTTTAGTGTTGAGATGGAGATCTCTGGGAAAGCTTTTGCCGTTTGATATTACATGGAGCTGAGAGGTCTCTGGTGGGCCAATGTCCTGAACTCGGCTCTCCCACCTCAGAGGACCCTGTCAGCCACACAGCTTTTGGGAAGTCTGAGGTCTTCTGCTAGTGTTCAGTATGTGTTCTGTAGGAGTTGTTCCACATGTAGATGTATTTCTGACGTGTTTGTTGGGAGGAAGGTGATCTCCACGTCTTACTCCTCTGCCATCTTGAATTTCTCCCTGCCCCGTTCTCTTTTTTACTCCCAACCAACTAACCGGTAGGTGTTTCATCCTCATTTTGTAGATGAGGAAACTGAGGCTCAGAGAAGCTGAACCACTTGCCAGGGTCACAAAGCCTGGGAGAGGCTGAGCCTAGGGAGAAGGCAGGTCTGGAGGCCCCCAAGCCCTTTCTGCCTCTGCAGCTCAGGATTTCTTCACTCGGTGAGAGAGAAGGGACATTTGTGGTCTTTAGATGTGGGCCAAGCCATAAAGCAGGATGTGCAGGATGCATCTGCCCCTTCCATGTGTACAGCCCTTCTATGTACTTATAAAGAGAAAGTTCCAGAAGCTCAAGCTTCCATTCATGCACAGTCTTTCATCATAGTCACATCCTGGGGGGACATTTTTTAAATACATTAAAAAATTTAAAAAGAAAACACAGACTTTACACGAGCTTTTATCCAACTTGGCACTCTGTATTTTCTCTCTGAGGGCTTTCTGCACATGAAGTAAAGGAGCCAGAGTGTGTGCGGGGTGCGTGTGTGCATGTGTGTGTGTGTGTGTGTGTATGTGTGGTGTCCCTATAGGAATTATTCCCTCAGTAACAAAACACAGGAAGCTCTCAGGTGGGTAAGAGGTGCTGAGTGGTGGAAATTCTGCATCCCCTAAAGCTGTTCAGTGATGGGAATGTCTTGTATTCCTTATAAAACTATGTCTCAGCAGAAAAAAAAAGAAACAGGCCTCTTCCCTCCATTGGCTCTGGCTCTGTGTTGTGGTAACTCACAACAAAACCAATGTTGACTTGTACCTCTGGAATCCAGCACATCTCACCTGGCATCCTACCCAACCACCTCTTTCCCCAGCCTCCCTTCTAAATTGTTTTTGGCAGGACAAGCAAAGGAGGCAAAAGTGTTTGGGGCTGACAGCTCCCATGCAAATACAAGGCCAGGCATCACTTGCGGGGTTGGTTTCCATAGCACTCCATGTTGAATGCTCACTTTGAAATCTCTCACTCAAAAACATTTCATGAATATGCAAGAAAACACTTATTAGGAGCCCTGCTAAGTAAGGGATCAGGATGGGGGAGTGGGGAGAAGATTCTAGGGGAAGGCTGTTTGGGGGCCTGGTGAGTTTGAGGTGGGTTATCCAGGGAGGATTTTCTTCAGGTATTTGGATATGTGGGTAATAACATAGCAAAGATGACTTCTGTCTTGTCTATCACTATAGCCCCAGCCCTTAGGGTACAACCAAGCACATAAGAGATTCGCAAAAAATACTGGCTGAATAAATAAAAGAGGAGAGAAATTATGACAAGAGCAAAGATTATGGGCTTCAGCGTTAAAAAAAAAAAACTGGGTTTGAGTTTCTTTTTTTTTTTTTTTTTTTTGTGATATGCGGGCCTCTCACTGTTGTGGCCTCTCCCGTTGCGAAGCACAGGCTCGGGACGCGCAGGCTCAGCGGCCATGGCTCACGGGCCCAGCCGCTCCGCGGCATGTGGGATCTTCCCGGCCCGGGGCACGAACCCGTGTCCCCTGCATCGGCAGGCGGACTCTCAACCACTGCGCCACCAGGGAAGCCCTGGGTTTGAGTTTCTAGTTGTGTAACCTGAGACAAGTTATATTTTCTATCTCGGCCTCAGGTTCTCCATCTATAAAATGGGTCTAAGAAAATCCATCCAATAAGAATTAGAAGTAATTTAATTAAAGTCTAAAACGTGAGACTTATACAAATGGATCATTAAGATTTTATATCAGTGGATGAATGAATGAATGATTGAGGCCATTAGCTGAGAGAAGAGACAAGAAGACAATTTTCTAAAAAGATTGCACAAGTCTCAAAATATGCCATGCCAAGGGCCTGACAGTCAAATGGACCCTGGCTGTTCCTAATTTCCTCCCAGAGACCACACTCTATCTAATGGCCATTAAGCATCCCACACTCGTGGCCTGAACAGAAAGACTTTCCATGGAGTAGGAGAAAAGGTGAAGACAAAGTTCGTTCTTTAGGGCAAACTTTTTGACTTTTTTAAAAGGCTTCTAGCTCACTTGCCATGGCTCCTCCTCCTCCTCTCCCTCAGTTCTACAGCTAGGGGGCTCTGGAGCTGCCCAGCACCTGGTTCCGGGTCATCTCTCCCAGTGTCACTGTTTTATATGTCACCTGCCAACTCATGATTCCCACATTTATATCTCCAGACATAGCTGTCCCCTAACCTCCAGCTGCTCTCTCAGCATTGCTGCTTGGATACCCAGAAGGTATCTTAAACATCAAACATCCACATCCAAATGCGCCGCTGACCTTCCCCCTAAAAGCCTGCTCCTCCCATGTTTTTTCCCAACTCAGTTCACAGTAACGCCATCCTTCCAACTGCTCAGGGCAGAACCTTCCAAGAGTCGTATCCGACTCTTCTCACTCTGTACATCCCATTCATCTAAAGTTCTTCCATCTCCACTTTCAGGATATCATCCGGAATATGGCTTTTTGCCACTTAATTACCGTCAGTCTCTCCTATTGGAGGATTATTGCAATTGTGTTCTGACCCATCTCCCTGCTTCTGGGCTTGCCTCCTGCAGTCTATTCCAGTACAGTAGCCAGAAACTCCCCCTACTGTACAAGTAGGACCACTTTGCTTCTCTACTAAAAGCTCTTCAATGACTCACCATCTCACTCAGAGTAAATGCCAAAAATGCTCGTGACGTCTTGCAGAGCCCTGGGTGACCCAGTCCCCTCATTCCTTTCTGACCTGAACTCCTATGACATAAGCCCTGGGTTACTCTGCTCCAGCCACACTGGCCTTGCTGTCTTTGGAGCTCATCCTGCACTATCCTGCCCCAGGACCTTTGCACTTGCTCTTCCCTTTACCTGGAGAGCTCCCTTACTTCTTTCAGATCCCTACTCAAATAACCCCCTAGTCCCCAATCCTGCTTTATTTTCCCCAAACTCTTGTCACCACCTGACACAAACTCGACTTACCTGTTTCACTTGCTATTGGCTTATTGTCTGCCTCCCCTTAGAATATAAGCTCCCTGAGAGCTGACTTTGCTTTGGTCACTGCTGTTTCTTTACACCTTTTGTACAAAGCCTGGATCTCAATAAAATCTCTCTTTTTAAAAACAGATTTAACACGAGAGTTATTTTAGTGTCAGACAGTCCTCAGCCCCCAATTCCTGTTCCAGAAATGTGATTGGGGTTCAATTCCTTACGCTTAATAAGTCTTAATGCCCTTATCTGGAAAAAGGTAATCAAAAAACTCTTACTTATAAATTAAGTGAATCTAGGAATATAAAGTACTGCGCTCTCTGCTTGGAACATAGTCATTGATCAAAAATACATTAGTTGAGCAAATACCGTATACTAATGCATATATGTGGAATCTAGAAACATGGTAGAGATGATCTTATATGCAAAGCAGAAATAGAGACACAGGTGTAGAGAACAAAATGTATGGATACCAAGAAGGAAAGGGGTGGGGTGGGAGGAATTGGGAGACTAGGATTGACACATATACATTATTGATACTATGTATAAAATAGACAACTGATGGGAACATGCTGTACAGCACAGGGAACTCTACCTAATGCGCTGTGGTGACCTAAATGGGCGGGAAGTCCAAAAGGGAGGGGGTATCTGTATGTGTATGGCTGATTCACTTTGTTGTGCAGTGGAGGCTAACACAACATTGTAAAGCAACCATACTCCAATAAAAAGTAATATAAATAAATAAATCAATAAAATAGAGAAAAAGAAGTTAGTTGTTCTTGTTTTGCTTTGACTACTATTATTGAACATCATGCTTTCCAAAGGGTGTGATCTCTAGGCTCGCGACAAAAATGACAAGGTCTGTATCTCTCCCAGCTTATGTGCATTTAATTACAAAGACCCTCTCTTCGTGATTTCCATCCCACTAACCTTATCATCTGATTTTACAAGGACGTTTTGAAAAGATAATAATTGAAGGAAGACATGGGTGGTAATGTGAACCCCCAGATAATCTGATTGCCAAGAACATGAAAGAGGCCTTACTAGTGGAAAAGGGTCAGGAGAGAGCGAAGGCTGCATAGACTGAGCAGAGAGATACTGGCCCTCACTCAGAAAGGCCCAGGGTTGAGCAGGCTGCCTTCTCTGAGAGGCAGGAACAAAGGGCTCTGTTTTCTAGGAGGTGTGCTCTTCTGCCTGCAGGCACAGAGCTCCTGCCCAAGGCAGCATCTCCTCCAGGTAAGTGGAGGGAGGTGGGCTGGGGGGTGCAGAGTAGCTGTGCAGTTGCAGGCAGGGTGGCATGGAGGAAAGAACAAGGGCTCTGGCCACAGAGATGTGGATTTGGATGCTGGCCCTGCTACTTACTAGCTGTGATCCCGGGCACATCCCTTAACATTTCGGAGACTCAGCTTCATTCATTCAATAAGCGCTAGTGAGGGCCTCCCACGTGGGGCCACTTGAAGCGACCAGATGAGCAATCATAATAGCCAGTGTTTATGGAGCACATACTGCAGGCCGGGTGCTGCTCTGCACATGTGTATTACCTCATTTAATCCGCACACCCTCCCCACAAGGAAGAACGACCCTATTCCCATGATGAAGTTGAGGCCGAGAAAGTTAAGAAACTCGCCCAAGATCAAGTATTGAAGGTGGACGTCAAGATTAAGCATTCTGGCTCCAGGGCCATGCACTTGACCACTACAGCACTTTCAAGAAGCTGGAAATGCCGATGTAAATGTCACTGGGATGCAAGTGATGCTGCAGGGCTGGTGGGGGGTATGTGGTGCAATTGGCGTAGAGCAGCAGGTGTAGCTGGAGGAGAGGGGAGCAGCAGTCAGAAGGTCAGGGAAGGGTTCCCCAAAGAGATGACAATGGAACTAAGAACTTTAGGAGTTACCTGGTCATGGAGAGTGACCCAGGAGGCGCAGTGGATGGCGCTCTCTCAGTTGTAACAATAAAAGGGCCAGAGTGTTAATTGGCAGTGCTGGGTTCCTCTGATTCTATCCCCTCCCTCATCCAGCTTCGCCTACACAAGGAGGCAGCACCTTTAGGTCTGGGCGTTCTGGATGCCCCGGGGACCTTCCTGTGGATAGAGCGGCCTCTACCATGGCTGCTCGTAGAACTGAGTGCCCAGTGGAACCACTAAGAGGAAGCAGGACTCAGGTGCTGGGAGCCCCCGGTGGGCAGAGCCTAAGCCTGCCTGGGGCCACCTCGGCTCTCAGGATTTCGCACCGACTTGGCACATGGAAACTGCTCAATAAACAGCAGGGTTTGTCAACCTCCACACTGTCCACAGGCGGGGCTGGTGTTCCTTGTGGTGAGAGATTGTCCTGTGCATGTTAGACGGTTAGAGCATCCCTGGCCTCTACTCACTAGATGCCTGTAGCAACCTTCTTCAACCTTCTCCCAGTTGTGACAACCAAAAGTATCCCCAGAAGTTGCCACAGGTCTCCTGGAGATAAAATCACCCCAGTACAGACCAATTGAACTGGGGGGGAAGTAATAGCACATTGTTAATCCGCTTAGGTTTGTGGAACAGCATGCATTCTGCTGGAGGTGCAAGGGGTGGAGAGGGACAAGTGTAAAGGCATGAATTCTGCAGACATCCCCATCTGCCGTGGTGCACAGGGCTGAGCATGACACGGAAAATGTCAGTTTGCTGCTGCTCAGCTGTCTCTGGTCTCCTAGTGTTTAAAGTTACCCATTTTATTTTGCTCTAAAGGCAAACCAGTGACTTTGTTTCTGGTAGTCAACCAAAGAAAGGCCATAAAGGCAATTTTGACTGAAGTCAGTTTTTACAAACCCAGGCACTGACTCTAGAACCTGACTGCCTGTTGCCATGCGACTTGCAGTGGCACTCTTGTACCAAATGTTGTCAAAACTGGCTTCTAAAGACAAGTGGCAGCCCCCATTGAGACCAGCCAAGGTGGGAGCTATCCTCTTACAGTAGGGTCCCCAGAGCATCTAGGGCCCCTCAAGCCTCAAGGTGCTAGTCTCCTTCTGCACCCACTCCCACTAACACGAGTGTCTGGAACTGTCTTTCTGGGAACTGAGCATGGGGTTTGCCCTAAGCCAAGCACCTGCAGCCCTAGGGCAGGCTGGATTTGGCAAGAGCTGGAGTCCAGGAACCCAGATGGACCACCGTGGAATAGACACCACTGCCATCAGGGAAGCTTGAGGCTATAGTCCTTGGACTCCGGGAACCTGGCAGGACCATATGCGGAAGCGGGTGTGAGGGCCAGACAGGACAAAATGGCTATTCATAAGGTGCTTTCACTAATGTTAGGCAGTGAGACCTAAACTTGGCTGCAGGTTAGAATCACCTGGGGGGCTTTAGAAAACGCCAGTGTCCAGGCTGTTCCCAGACAAATGACATCAGAATCGCAGGGTGGATGGCTCAGGGATTTTTCCAGCTCCAAGAGTGATGGGGATGTGCAGCAAGGTTGCACTCCTCTGGGGATTGTGCAAAGTGCTTTCCTTGTATGATTTCATCCTCACCACCATCTTATTGTCAAGATTGTCCTACAGATAAGGAACTGGGGTACAGGGAGGTTCAGCATTTGCCTGGATCAGAATTAGTACAAGACCGAGCCCACCTCCAGAGTCCACGCTCCCAGGCATAAGTACAGATACGAAGGCACCCACCGTGCAGCAGAAAGAGCAGGGACCTGGGTTTGAAGCCTGCTTCTGCCCCCCACTGCCTGGGAGAACCCTGGGCAAGTCATTTCATTCCTTTGATTCTCTCAGCCTCTTGTCTGCAGAATCGGGGGGTGGGGGGGTTTTATCATCTTTACAGAATGTTGGGGGATTCAGTGAGATCATGTTTATGAAGCTCCTTATAGCATTTTGGCACAGAGTTCAGTGCTTGGTTGTTTATCCTTATTATTAGACCATGTGGTCAAAAATGGGTCAGCAGCTGAGACGGTGGATGTGGAGAAGGGGGCATCCCTTGAAACAGGAGCATTGCTCAAAACATTGATGTACTGCAGGACAGGCAGCAGGAATGGAATTTGAAGGCAAAGCTGAGGCCGATTCCAGGAGGGGGACCAGGTAAGAGGGGGCAATGACAGAGCAGCCAGGGGCGTGTGAAGGGGACGTGCTAAGCAGTGCCTCCGTCTGTCACCCATGTCCCCTCCCCCCAACACTCCTGACGCCACACAAGGCATCAGCACAGTGTAGAAGGTTTATGGCCCCTCCCATATCCCCTGGCACCCCGTTTTCTCTTTCCTCCCTTTCTCCCCAATCTGTGCTCATATCCTCCTAATCCCTGTCTGGCCAAAGTTAACAGTTAATTGGCATTAGCTAAAAAGAAGTTAAGGGGTAATTCCCCAATTACCTGATGCATGCATTCCTTCAACAAGGGTAGTGTCCGTTTTAAAAGGGACGTCAAAAGAGGGAAGGGAGGGAGGGAGAAAAAAAAGGATGTGCCATTCATTTCTGATAATTCAAAAGTAATACATGTACATGATAATAAGAAGTACAACAGCAACTTCCCTTGCAGTCCAGTGGTTAAGAATCTGCCTTCTGTTCGCAGATGACATGATACTACAAAGACAGTCCTAAAGATGTCACCAGAAAACTACTAGAGCTAATCAATGAATTTGGTAAAGTTGCAGGATACAAAATTAATGCACAGAAATCTCTTGCATTACTATACACTAATGATGAAAAATCTGAAAGAGAAATTAATGAAACACTCCCATTTAACATTGCAACAAAAGGAATAAAATACCTGGGAATAAACCTACCTAAGGACACAAAAGACCTATATGCAGAAAACTATAAGACACTGATGAAAGAAATAAAAGATAATACCAATGGATGGAGAGATATACCATGTTCTTGGATTAGAAGAATCAATATTGTGAAAAATGACTATACTACCCAAAGCAATCTACAGATTCGATGCAATCCCTATCAAATTGCTAATGGCATTTTTTACAGAACTAGAACAAAAAAATCTTAAAATTTGTATGGAGACACAGAAGACCCTGAATAGCCAAAGCAGTCTGGACAGAAAAAAATGGAGCTGGAGGAATCAGACTCCCTGACTTCAGACTATACTACAAAGCTACAGTAATCAAGAAATATGGTACTAGCACAAAAACAGAGATATAGATCAATGGAACAAGATAGAAAGCCTAGAGATAAACCCACGCACCTTTGGTCAACTAATCTATGACAAAGGAGGCAAGGATATACAATGGAGAAAAGACAGTCTCTTCAATTAGTGGTGCTGGGAAAACTGGACTGCTATATGTAAAAGAATAAAATTAGAACACTCCCTAACACCATACACAAAAATAAACTCAAAGTGGATTAGAGACCTAAATTTAAGACCGGACACTATAAAACTCTTAGAGGAAAACATAGGAAGAACACTCTTTGACAGAAATCACAGCAAGATCTTTTTTGATCCACCTCCTAGAGTAATGGAAATAAAAACAAAAATAAACAAATGGGACCTAATGAAACTTCAAAGCTTTTGCACAGCAAAGGAAACCATAAACAAGATGAAAAGACAACCCTCAGAATGGGAGAAAATATTTGCAAATGAATCAATGAACAAAAGGTTAATCTCCAAAATATATAAACAGCTCATGCAGCTCAATATTAAGAAAGCAAACAACCCAATTCAAAAATGGGCAGAAGACCTAAATAGACATTTCTCCAAAGAAGACATACAGATGGCCAAGAAGTACGTGAAAATCTGCTTAACACCACTAATGATTAGAGACATGTAGATCAAAACTACAATGAGGTATCACCTCACACCAGTTAGAATGGGCATCCTCAGAAAATCTACAAACAACAAATGCTGGAGAGGGTGTAGAAAAGGGAACCCTCTTGCACTGTTGGTGGGAATGTAAACTGATACAGCCACCATGGAGAATAGTATGGAGGTTCCTTAACAAACTAAAAATAGAATTACCATATGATTCAGCAATCCCACTACTGGTTTTATACCCAGAGAAAACTATAATTCAAAAAGACACATGCACCTCAATGTTCATGCAGCACTGTTTACAATAACCAGGTCATGGAAGCAACCTAATGCCCATCGACAGGCGAATGGATAAAGAAGATGTGGTACATATATACAATGGAATATTACTCAGCCATAAAAAGGAAGGAAATTGGGTCATTTGTAGAGACATGGATGGATCTAGAGACTGTCATACAGAGTGAAGTAAGTCAGATAGAGAAAAACAAATATCATATCTTAACGCATATATGTGGAACCTAGAAAAATGGTACAGATGAACCGGTTTGCAGGGCAGAAGTTGAGATACAGATGTAGAGAACAAATGTATGGACACCAAGGGGGGAAAGCAGGGAGGTGGTGGTGGTGGTGTGATGAATTGGAGATTGGGATTGACATGTATACACTGATGTGTATAAAATGGATGACTAATAAGAACCTGCTGCATTAAAAAAAAAAAAACTGTAAAAAAAAAAAATCCGCCTCCCAATGCAGGGGACTCGGATCTATCCCTGGTCGGGGAATTAATATCTCACATGCTGTGGGACAACTAAGCTCTCATGCTTGAAAGCCCATGCGCCTCAACTACTGGGCTCTCTGGAGGCCATGCGCCACAACTAGAGAGAAGCCCATGTACCACAACAAGGACCACGCATGCCGCAACAATGCAGCCAAATAAATAAATATTTTAAGAAAAAGAACTACAATAAAGCAAACAGAAAATGCAAACAAGTAAAGGAAACAAGAACACAATCCTATCTACTGAGAGACTACTCTGTTCATACTTGGGTGTATATCCCTCACACCCTCCTTTAGATCCATATAAAAATATTTTTAATTGGATTATAATATCACATGTTTATAACTTGTTTTTTTACTTAAATTATCTTGAACAAAAGAAAATCATGAACATCTTTAACAATACACTTGTTTCTGAAACACAACATCTTTCTAAGCTTAAATCATTTCTAGTGTGTGATATAGTAATATTATAAATTATGATGGGGACCATCCCACTGTCAGAAAATCTGATTGTTGCCAATTGTTTGTTACTATAAACAATGCTGTTAGAAACCATCCTTAAAGATAAATCTTTTTTTTTTAACATTTAGAATTTTTTTCTTTAGGATAAATTCTTAGAAATTAGACTACAAGGGCCAAGATTTTTCTTTAGATAGACACTTTTTACTATTGAAAAATTCAAATATTCCTAAGTAAAGAGAGTAGTGCAATGAATGTCTAAGTACCCTTCACCCCGATTAAACAACTATCAACTAACGGCCAATCTCGTTTCATCTACACGAGGTCCCAATTACCTTCTCCCTTGGATTGTTTGGTAGCAAATCCCAGGCATACATTATTTCATTCATAAATATTTCAACATGTATCTCCAAAAGATGAGGCAAGAGCAAGCTCATTTTTAAAGCTCCTGGAACATATTGCCAAACTGCCCTGCCAAAAGAAAATTTGGCAGCAATTTCCATTCCCACAATCAGTATAAGAATGTGGCAATTTCTTCTCACTTTTGTCAACCCTGAGTGTATCCATTCAGTGTCCCATGACTTATGGAAAAATATCAAACATGCAAAGCTAAAGCAGAGAGTTCAATAAAGGTGATTTTAAATAGGGAGCCAGTTACAAAGATATTGGAAAAGTTGAAGGGACAAAAAAGCAGAGTGAGGCAGCCCAAGAGTCAGAAGCTTCCCACTAGCACCCCTGGGGCTAGAGCGATAAAGGGAACAGGTGAAGTAACCAGAGCCCAAGGGCCAGGGCACCCAGCTAGAGCCAGAACCCTGGAAGGAGGAATCCCCCCAAGGAGGAATGGAGTCAGTGGCTGCTAGAGATGCCACCAGAAACAAGAGAGAGGGAGCGATGTCCTAGCTTCTCACCTCCTTCTGCTCCACTGGCCAATCCTAACATGAAGCCAGTGGACAAGAGAGTCTGGGCTATGAATTTGCCTCAGGAGCCACCTCCAGTCCCTCCCCCCAGTCATAACCAATACAAAGCAGCTGGGAGAGGATGGGGAAAGCATCTGAGAGCCAACAGGCCAATAACCAGAACTCTGAGCATTGCCACTCTACTTTAACTTTCTTAATGAACATGAGGTATATATGGGTCAAAAAATATCTGCAAGTCATCAGAGAAGGCATGAGGTTGACAAATGTAAAGTGTAGACCACAGAGTGAGAAGACACGTGTCGTTGGAGAGAACGTAAATTAGTGCTACCCATTTGGAGGGAAATTTGTCAATATTTCTCAAAATTTAAAATCACAAGCCCTTTAGCCTAATAATTTCCCTTCCAGAGATGTAGACCTCATATACTTGCACATAGCAAAGATATGTGTGTGTGCGAGGATGTTCATTACGACATTGTTTATAATAGCAAAACACTGAAAAGAATTGACATAGCCATAGGTACCAGATAAAAAACATGAATGAGTTAGTTGGAATGATTTCTAAGAGACGCAGCTACAGAAATAAAGGTTTAAAAAGTGTGCATATCATGCTTCCATGTGTTTATAAGTTAATATGTGTTTAAAATATTTCTCAAACTGTGTACAGTTGTTTCTCAAATCACTGGCAGCAGCTGTTGCCTTTGGAGAGTGGAAAAAGGGATTAGAACAGGAGAGAGATCTTTGTACCCTTTATACTTTCAAAATTTGTTCCCTGTGCTTTGTATTAGGCAGAATCATATGAAATTGCCAACATGGTGTCATTTTTGACCCACAGAACAGCACTTTCACGTCGCTCAGGCTAACATTTTTTTTTTTTTTTTTTTTTTTTTTTTTTTTTTTTTTTTTTTTTTTGTGGTACGCGGGCCTCTCACTGTCATGGCCTCTCCCGTTGCGGTGCACAGGCTCCGGACGCGCAGGCTCAGCGGCCATGGCCCACGGGCCCAGCCGCTCCGCGGCACGCGGGATCCTCCCAGACCGGGGCACGAACCCGCATCCCCTGCATCGGCAGGCGGACTCTCAACCACTGCGCCACCAGGGAAGCCCTAACGTTCTTTTAACAATGAAAAAAGTAACTAATTTTTAAAATATCTTCAGGAAGAGCTATGACATTGGAATGTGAATTTGGAGGTGATGATAAGGTGGTGATATGTCACCCCACCCAGTGTCAGGATGACCCCATATCTTCTCAGAATTAAGTTAGAAAAGCCAGGTGACATCCCATGAACTTGGTGCTTTCAGGGGAATTAGTTACACAAGGATGCCTTCATGATATCAAGATGATATCGACTTGCTCAAAATGAAGGAGAGTTGACAGGCAGTTTGGGGCTGTGTGCGCGTTTCCATCGGCTCTGGAGGCCACCAGAGGCGCAAAACAAACCCAGACTAGGAAGCTGATGCTTCCTCTGCCACTGTTGGAAGATGTGTAGCTTTCTGTTCCCAGAGCTTAAGTACACTTTTCTTCACTTTGAGAGATAAAAAGAAACTTAAGCAATCTTGATAGCTTCTGATGAAAACCACCCCCAGGCTCTTCACATTCCAGAAACTGCCAGGGCCTTGGAGGGCCTCCCATGGATGACTGGACTTGTTCTGATTCACGAGAAGCAACTCCCTTGGGGCAGATGGTGGAGTGTGAGTGCTGCAGCCCAGAGAGCAAAGTGCAGGACCGGGTAACAATACCAGCAGGAGAAGCAGGAGATGTTGGCAGAATCCTAAGCGCCTTACTTGCATTGTCTCCTAACATCCCTGGCAGGAAGGTGTGGTACTTTGTGCCCGTTTTGCAGGCAAGAAAACTGAAGCCTCAGGAGGTCAAATAACCTAGAACCTAGGTCTGTCTTACTCCAAAGCTCATTCTCCCATTGGTCACCCTGGGTGTGACAAGTGCTGAAGACGACAGCTGGTGAAGGCAAGGCTGATGCTGGGCAGGTACTCTTTGTGGGGCGTGGGCTGCTCAGGGCTGGGAAGGGTGGCCAGCAGCACAGCTGGTCAGATCATTCCTCTGCTACACTACAGTGGCTCCCCATCTATCTCCTGCAGAATACAACCTGAATTCAGGACATGATACAGGAGGTGCTCTGGGCTCCACCTGCCTTGCCAGCTCCTGCTAAATGCCATTGCCCAGCCACGTCCCTTTCCAGAGTGCCCTGTGCCCTCCCAAGCCTCCTGCCCCTGCCCCTGTGTATGCTCCCTGCCTGGACTGCCCTTCCCCGACCCCCAGCAGGTGGCTGGCTCTGAGACTCCTTTTCCAGTGCTCCTTCCCTCGCCCTCCTCTCCCTTCCCATCCCCAGTGGAGCAGGGATACCTTTTCTTGACTTCTGTGGTCCTGTTCTTCCCTCAAGTCTGGCATCCCTTCCTCCTCTCTCCCTCTCTCCTTATTTCCTCCTTCCCTTCTGCTTTCCATCTTTTTACTCCTTTTTTTAAAATCACCTTTTCATCGAGCACTTACTCTATACCAGTTACTTTTGGAGGATGAAAGTTGAGGAAGATAAGGTCTTTTCTTCTTGGAGCTCATTGTCAAGAGCAAGAGGCAGACAGAAACTAAAAGCTCACAGTTACCAAATGTTTCTACAGGTCCAGTGCTGCATTGTGCATTCAGCATTCACTATTTCACTTAACCAACACTGCAATCCTATGAGGTAGGGACTTTTGCTTTTCAGAGGAAAAAATTGAGGTGGGATCAGGGTTTGAACCCAAGGCATCTGTCACTAAATTCTGTGCTCCTACATGTTAAGATAAATGAGGAATTTAATAAGAATGCAGTAAAAGCATACAGAACGCCAAACCTAGCTTGGGACAGACAGAAACCTTCCAGGATGAGGGAATGTCTCAAAGGACCTGACAGAGGGATATCATGGGCAAAGGCTTGGAGGTGAGGAAAAGCATGGCTGCCACAGGGAACCCCAGCAGCAGGATATTGCTTGGGATACAATGCCTGAGGATGGATGGAGAAGATAACGCAGTGACCGGGCTGGGGAAAGCCTCGTTTATCAGCACAGGAGTGAAAGTGCTGGCAGGAGACAGTTATAAGATGCAGGTTGACTGAAGACAGTTTAATGAAGGGACTCTTATAAGGATGTGGGCAGTTTAAGGGAAACCACCACGGGATGGTGGGACACCTGGACTAGCAACTCCAAGCCAAGGGCTGCCACTTCCCCTGGGCAAGAAGGGGTAAAGGGAGAGACCATTACGGGAACCCAGGAGGGCATGGTGGCTGTGGCTTTAACCCTGAGACCCTGCCCCACTACCACTGGAGCTGGAGCCTTTGGTAAAAGAACCCACTGCCAGCCCAGAATGAGGCAGGAGAATCAATATCTCACTTCTTTCTCTTCCTGCCCTGTGACATCCATCTGGTGCCTCTTGATGGTCAAACCCAACCAGAAGCCAAAAGGCAAATGAGCCCAGCTAAGCCAGTCCAGGGAGGTCAGTCTTCCAGGGCAGAGAAGGGCAGAGAAAGGAGGCAAGTGGATCTAGAAAGACAGATGGAGACCACCTAGAACTTCCAGGTTCAGGAGTTGATATTTTATTCCATCAGGGACGGGTACCACTGAAGAGTTTTAGGTAGGGAGGCAATATGGTCAGATATGAGTTTTCATAAAGACCTCCTTGGCAGTAGTTCAGTGGATAGAGCTTTTTGTGCTATGTGTCTTCCTGGAGAGACCAAGTGGGGCTGTATTAGTGGTGAGCTCTCCCACTAGAACTGGGGAGATCTCGGTTCTACCCTTCAATAGTCGAGTGGCCTGGGCCAGTGACTTAACCTTTTATCTTCCTCCCCTCCTCTGTCAAACAAGGTAGTAATGGCTCCTGTTTTATAAATGGCAGTAGTCTTTCCTGCCGTATGCTTGTCTCAGATCAGCCCAGGGGATTCTTCTATGGGGTTCTCACCTAGGGCATGGGTTGAGGAAGTGCCATGGTCACTTTCCTTGTGGGAGAAAAGGAACGTGACAAGTCAATCTTGGCTATTAAGCCTCCACCCAGCGACACACTCATCTCCACTTCTTTGGGCAATGCAAGTGCAAGTCCAGTGGCTACACCCAAGTTTAAGGGGGCCGGAAAATGCCATCTTACTGTGAGCTGGGTGGGAGAAAACTGCAAGGATTAATGACTCCCACAAATAACTCATAAGTGTATCACTCTGTTCTATAAGAGCTTTTTAGATACCTGAGTTCTCTCCATTTTCAGAACTCCCCGTGTGACTCTAAACATCAGAATGAAGAATGTAGATGTGATTCTAGGTAATGGGGAACCTTTAAGATTTCCCAGGACGGAAGGTTAGTTCCATAAGTCAATGGAGGCAACAATCAAAGCTGTGTCGGGGACCAATGACAACGGAGATGGAATGCAGGGTACCTTTGCTGTGGAAGGACCTGAAAAGATGGCAACTGTGGAAAAGATACTGGAATAATCCAGGTGCATCCTGGAATTGGGGTGGTGTGAGGGAAAGATAAGGCAATTCTACAGAGATATTTTAATGCAATAAACAATAACTGAGTATCTACTCTGTGCCAAGCACTGTGCAAGGCTCTGGAGGCACAGAGATGGGTAAGAATGACTGTGGAGGCACTTCCAGTCCTGGCGTGTGAGACAGATGTGAACAACTCCTCCTTTTAGGAAACAAATAGAATTAACGAACCTTGCCCTTGGATGTGGCCACTGGACTTGCTTTGGCCAAAGAAGTAGAGATGAGCAGGTCACTTGACTGCCTCTGTTCTCAGCCCTGTCACCTCAGAGTAAGACGCAACAGTTAGTTGTATCCTGGGAAAAGTAAAGCTGAAATGTCCCTTTAATGAGGGGGTCCACATTTTACTGAAGATGTCGTGGGGAGTCTGAGAAGAGTCCTCCATCACACACTGCACAGCAGAATGTACGGTTACCAAGGTAACCAAGCCCCATTCAATGACGCCCTTCTTCCCCCCACCTGTGCTCTGACCGCAGCCTGCGTCACTTCCTTGTCCCAGGCCACTGACACACACACCCCAATACTGCTAAGGCTCTTCCTTTTCTTTTTGCAAAGCGATTTAGTGCTCCCTCTCAGCTTCTTAGAGTCTGCAGCCTGGCACACATCACAATCCTAGCAGAGGATCAACCCTCTTTAGAACTCACCCTCTGTACAAGGGGAAGCAGGTGGTGAAAATAACCATCAACTTTATCCATCTCGGTCCATTGCCTTTCCCGACACTTCACAGAGCAGAGGATTGTGGCTTCAGCTAATCTGTTACTTAACCTTTTCTCAGAGAACTCTGAGAAGACAAAGCAGGCCAGTCACTCTGTGCCAGGACTCATCTCACTCCTTGGCAGAGGTCCCTTCCCTCTTCCTTTTGACTCTGCCCTGTCATTTAGAACTGAGACACGTTTGCCTGGCTCCATGGGTGTCTCCGCTGAACTTGATGGCCAGGGCATTTGTAACTCTCTCTGCTTCTACACACCAGTGCTAGGATTCCAGACACCTGGGGGAGTGAACGGAGGTCCCTGCTGGGTCTCCTACTGACCCTTCTCCCCCACGGAAAGCGAAATTCAGCTCCCAATACCACCACTATGTAGGTAGAATTAGCGTTCCAAATAAAACCAGGTGAGGAATATGTATAAATGTTCTTTCTAGAATGCTAAAGCAACTAGCAAATATTGTTCATGTTTTAAAATATATCAATAAATAAAATAATGCTGAGTGAGTGACATATCATACCAATGAATAGTGTCCATTCACCAAATGATGCTGGGGTCATTTCCTACTAATTGTCCCCGATGCACAACTGCTGGCTGGACTCTGCCTCGTCCCCAGCACATCCTGGGGATGGAGAAGGCCCACATCTCTAATGCCCTGAGCAGGGCTTCTGTCCTCACCTCAGTCAGGCATCTAAATTTTTCCCAGGCCCTAGAGAAGGGCCTGTGACAAAGCCCTTCCTCCTCTTGGGAAGCAAATAGAATTAACAAAGCTTGAAGCACGTCCACCAGCCTCTGTGTGTCCTTTTCCTGGAAAACAAACAAACAAACAAACCAAAACCAGGATGGTTACGAGGAAGGAGATAACGCACTGCTTGCAGAAGTTCTTTCACAAATCCTTCTTGGGGAGACGGTGCTGGCTGAGTGCTGCGTTCCTTTTAGAGACAGAAGTGAACATCCCACCCTACAGATGATGTAGGAAAGTTGGGACTCTGGTCCAAGGAGGGCATAACAGGGCTCAGGACACCTTGCACCTTCTAGGTGGTCACCTGCTCCCTGCTTGAGGCCACAGAGCTTGGCTGTCCATTGCAGACCAACTGCCCTGAGCCCACCCTCAAGCCTAGGCCACTGCTCACTGTATAATCATTTTGTTATTTTCCATATTTTCTGATGCTCTGGTATCTTGGAGCCTTCCTGCTGCAGGAGAGACTGCTGCTCCTAGGACTAGCCAATTTCTAGAAATAGAAAAAATCCACCTTCAAGTGCTCCTTTCACATGCAAACCAACCAATCCAAAGCCCACACCCCAGGGCTTCCCCGGTGGCGCAGTGGTTGAGAGTCTGCCTGCTGATGTAGGGAACACGGGTTCGTGCCCCGGTCCGGGAAGATCCCACGTGCCGCGGAGCGGCTGGGCCCGTGAGCCATGGCCGCTGAGCCTGCGCATCCGGAGCCTGTGCTTCGCAACCGGAGAGGCCATAGCAGTGAGAGACCCGCGTGACGCAAAAAAAAAAAAAAAAGCCCACACCCCAAACATCTCTTATTGGGCTCACACAGGACTCACGCTCCAGGCCAATATTCCCCTGCCCTGATCACCCCAGGGAGGGCCAGGTACCAGACAACTCAGGACAGCCCTTGCGCTGCAGAACCTGATGAAATGAGTTGGACTAGCCAGTGCTAAGCCTGCCTTGCCCATAGCTTCTCACAGAAACCCCAATACAGGCTCTTGCCACGTTTTCTTCCCACTCTCTGTGCGTCCTGACTAGCCCTGCTGCTTCTCCCTGTGGCCCTGCATGGTGTGATGGGCCCCCACTTCTTGGGAACTATGGGTGGCAAACTATTTTTTCAATGGCACTCACCCCCTGGTCTGTACACCTCACCATTCCTGAATAATAATGAAACTTACATTTTCAGACACCCACCTTGGGTAGAGGGCTGGAAGTCACGCTGGCAATATTTGAATGTTGCTTAGCTTTGTCTTGGATGGACACAAAGGCTCAGTGACTAGTGTCAGTCTCTGGGTGTCCTGAAACTTCTGTCTCACTGGATTAAAAAAATCCAAGTTAAGTCCTAGGGCTGAGAGGTGAGTCATTGACAATTATTTGACAGGTTCTAAAACAGAGAATTAGTAAGTGTTTCCATGCGTCTTTGTTCTGTAGTGAAGCTTGTCAGAATCCGAAGACTAGGTACATTATTCCCATAAAATCTCACAGCCTTCTTAAATTAAGGTGCCTATAACACAGGTCGAGGAGCATAAAGAGCTCTCCCTGTTATTCCCCGGGCAGAAAATATCCACCCAGGGTGACATGCAGTCATTACTCTCTTATCTCATTCAAGACATTGAGGGGAAATTTTTGTGCAGTTCGATACTAAAACCTTGGAAGAAAGCAAGCCAGCATTCTCTAAACTTTTCAAGTAAGAGCTTGGAAAGCGTGCATGGGAATTTTCCTCTTTCCAGGTATAGAGCATCTTCTGGGGATGCACAGACCTGGATACAACTTTGCTTAAGGACAATAGACGAGAGCCTCAATGCCTCCATTAGAGGGACTCCACGATTTAACTTCCTTCCTCCCTGAGCCCCCCAGACCTTTCTGTCAGCTGGCAGTACCCCAGATTCTAGCAGAGGAAATTTCAGAGAAGACTGGAGCAGATGCTGATGTACTGGTTCCAGGGTTTGGGCAAAAAGGATTCAGTTGAAAACTGAGTCAGCCGATAAGGCCACCTGGCTGAAATACAGGTATGTCAAAACCAAACGACGCCAGGGTCTGAGTTTTCAGTACATACCGGTCATTTGGATGCACTGGGTCATTCTGGAACTTTTGAAATATACCTTTAATCATTTTAGCATATTTCAGAATTTCTCAGGTTTGAAGAAAAAGGATTCTAATGTTTTCTTATTTATTCCTAATTCAATTTCAGCCTATTATGACTGTTTGGACTGCAAGAGCAAAATGGTAGAAAAGTCTAAAAGCCTAACAATAAGAATTAGTTGAAACAACCTAAAAGTACAACAAGGAATTAACTGGAAAACAACCTAAATGTTCCACAGTTGGTAGCTGGCATCAGTGAACTGTGGTGGGTTATAGTACAGTATTTACTGTATGATCAAATGTTATAGAAAATGATATATTTATAATACATGCGTGGATGCATGCAAAATAATCTGAATTACACAGCTGGTCTGCCCCACCCCGATAATTCCAGGCTTCAGGCAAGAGTACGGCGGGGGTCTGACATCCCATATATCTAAATATTCAGAAATTATCGATCAAGCTAACACACCATTAAATGAAATAGGTTCTATTCTTCCTTTAATCAATATACTTTTCCAATGACTTTGAAGGCTAAGGTGAAATGTAGACTCCTACATTTAGACTCCTCAGAGCTCCAAGCTGGAGAGTAGAAACATGAAGCAGTGAGTAGTTGCCCCTCCCCCTCAACCCCCAGCTCTTGCTCAGCTCAGCCTCCAGCCCTCAGCCCTCAGCCCCGAGTCTGTCCCCTTCTTTCATCACCCACAGCTCCATCCCATGGCATGAGCAGCGTTGCATGCATGTGTGAGCCTCCCAGCCTGTACATCCCAGTTCTGTCCCTACCCCCTCTTAATAGCCACCATTAGGTCCGCTGTGGGACTAAGGGTGCCCAAGCAGCAGTGTGGCCCATCCTTGTGAGGCTGGACCCAGGAAACCGGTCCATGACGGTGAAAAAGTGGGCCTGGGACATTTGGGAAATGAATTCTGGGTCTTGGGTGTCGACGGGAGGTGTAGAGGAGAGTGGGCACTAGCTCTTAGTGGGTACAGCCCTGTGACCCCACAAACTCCTTCCCTGATAGACAGATGCCTGGCCTCATGGGGTTTAGGGCAGTGGGCTAGCTTCCTACTGCTGCTGTAACAAATGATCACCAATTTAATGGCTGAAAACAACACAAATTTATTATCTTACAGTTCTGGAGGTCAGAGGTCCAAAACAGATCTCACTGGATAAAATCAAGGTGTCAGCCAGGCTACTCTCCTTTCTTAAACTCTAAGGGAGAACTCATCTTCCCTGTTTCATCTTCTAGAGGCTGCCCACATTCCTTGGTTCATGGTCCCTTCCTCCATCTTCAAAGCCAGCCTCACTGCATCTCAGACTATCCTTCCATAGTCACGGTTCCCTCTGGCCACAGCTGGGAAAGGCTCTCCCCTTTTAGGGGTTCATGGGATTAGATTGGGTCCAACTGGATAATCCAGGATAAGCTCCCTATTTCAAGATTCTTGACCTTTATCACTTCCTCAAAGTCCCTTCTGCCATGTAAGGTGACATACTTACAAGTTCCAGGCATGAGGATGAGGATATACTGAGGTATGAGGGGGGTATTATTCTGCTTGCCAGTGACAGGGACCCCTATTGGGTCTAACGTCAACTTTGTAGGTACACAGGTATTAACGATGATTATCTTTGGGCACATGAGATTATGGATAATCACTATTATCTGATTTGATTGTAATTGGGAAGATACTGAATTAGAATAAGAAAATGTAATTTTAAATGGCTCTATTTCGTTTGGTTTAGGGCATTACCTATGTTCTTCTATTGTTGAATATCTAGGTCACTTGCAGCCTTTATCTACAGCAATAGGGCAGAGCAGAAATAACTGGCAGAAAATGAATTTGAAATGAAAAGCAACTAGCACAAGACAAAGCAAAGCAAGGTAAAAACTTCTAAAAATGGCCAGCTTTTAAAAAAAATTTTAATAAATGTTTTATTTAATCCAACATATCCACAGCATAATCACATCAACACATAATCAACATTTAAAAAATACTTAAAGGGTCTTGGTGCTCCGGCCGGGTTTTAGGCCTGTGCCTCTGAGGTGGGAGAGCTGAGTTCAGGACATTGGTCCTCCAGAGAACTCCCAGCTCCATGTAATATCAAATGGTGAAAATTTCCCAGAGATCTCCATCTCAACGCTAAGACCCAGCTCCACTCAATGACCAGCAAGCTACAGTGCTGGACACCTATGCCAAACAACTAGAAAGAGAGGAACACAACCCCACCCATTAACAGAGAGGCTACGTAAAATCATAAGGTCACAGACACCCGAAAACACACCACTGGATGTGGTCATGCACCAGAAACACAAGATCCAGCCTCATCCACTAGAACACAGGCACCAGTCCCCTCCACCAGGGACCCTATACAACCCACTGAACTAACCTTAGCCACTGGGAGCAGACACCAAAAACTATGGGAACTACGAACCGGCAGCCTGAGAAAAAGAGACCCCAAACACAGTAAGTTAAGCAAAATGAGAAGACAAAGAAAAACACAGCAGATGAAGGAGCAAGGTAAAAACCCACCAGATCAAACAAATGAAAAGGAAATAGGCAGTCTACCTGAAAAATAATTCAGAGTAATGATAGTAAAGATGAGCCAAAATCTTGCAAATAGAATGAAGAAAATACAAGAAATGTTTAAGAAGGACCTAAAAGAACGAAAAAGCAAACAAACAATGATGAACAATAAAATAAATGAAATTTAAAATACTCTAGAAGGAACCAATAGCAGAATAACTGAGGGAGAAGAACGGATAAGTGAACCTGGGAGATAAAATAGTGGAAATAACTAATGCAGAGCAGAATAAAGAAAAAAGACTGAAAAGAATCGAGGACAGTCTCAGAGACCTCTGTGACAACATTAAACGCACCAACATGTGAATTATAGGGGTCCAAGAAGAATAGGAAAAGAAAGGGGCTGAGAAAATATTCAAAGATATTATAGTTGAAAACTTCCCTAATATGGGAAAGCAAATAGTCAATCAACTCCAGGAACCGCAGAGTTCCATACAGGACAAATCCAAGGAGAAACATGCCAAGACAGATATTAATGAAATTACCAAAAATTAAATACAAAGACAAAATATTAAAAGCAGCAAGGGAAAAACAACAAATAACATACAGGGGAAACCCCATAAGTTTAACAGCTGAACTTTCAGCAGAAACTCTGCAAGCCAGAAGGGAGTGGCAAGACATATTCAAAGTGATGAAAGGGAAAAAATTACAACGAAGATTACTCTACCCAGCAAGGATCTCATTCAGATTTGAAGGAGAAATTAAAACCTTTACCAACAAGCAAAAGCTAAGAGAATTCAGCACCAGCACAACAGCTTTACAACAAATGCTAAAGGAACTTCTCTAGGCAGGGAAAAACAAGAGAAGGAAAAGACCTACAGTAACAAACCCAAAACAATTAAGAAAATGGTAATAAGAACATACATATTGGACATCCGTGGTGGCGCAGTGGTTGAGAATCCCCCTGCATCAGCAGGGGGCATAGGTTCAAGCCCTGGTCTGGGAAGATCCCACATGCCGCAGAGCAACTAGGCCCATGAGCCACAACTACTGAGCCTGCACATCTGGAGCCTGTGCTCCGCAACAAGAGAGGCCACAATAGTGAGAGGGCTGTGCACCGCAATGAAGAGTGGCTCCCGCTTGCCACAACTAGAGAAAGCTCTCACACAGAAATGAAGACCCAACACAGCAAAAATAAATAAATAAATTAATAAACTCTTCTTAAAAAAAAAAAAAGAACATACATATTGATAATTACCTTAAATGTAAAGGGATTAAATGCTCCCACCAAAGGACATAGACTGGCTGAATGGATACAAAAACAAGACCCATATATATGCCGTCTACAAGAGACCCACTTCAGACCTAAGGACACATACAGACTGAAAGTGAGGGGATGGAAAAAGATATTCCATGCAAATGGGAAATCAAAAGAAAGCTGGAGTAACAGTCTCATATCAGACAACACAGACTTTAAAATAAAGATTATTACAGGAGACAAAGAAGGACACTACATAATGATCAAGGGATCAATCCAAGAAGAAGATATAACAATTGCAAATATTTATGCACCCAACATAGGAGTACTTCAATACATAAGGCAAATGCTAACTGCTGTAAAAGAGGAAATTGACAGTAACACAATAATAGTGGGAGACTTTAACACCCCTCTTTCACCAATGGACAGATCATCCAAAATGAAAATAAATAAGGGAGCACAAGCTTTAAATGATACATTAAACAAGATGTACTTAATTGATATTTGTAGGACATTCCATTCAAAAACAACAGAATACACTTTCTTCTCAAGTGCCCATGGAACATTCTCCAGGATAGACCATATCTTGGGTTATCAATCAAGCCTTGGTAAATTTAAGAAAATTGAAATCGTATCAAGTATCTTGTCTGACCACAATGCTATGAGACTAGATATCAATTACAGGGAAAAAAATCTGTAAAAAATACAGACACATGGAGGCTAAACAATACAATACTAAATAACCAAGACATCACTGAAAAAATCAAAGAGGAAATCAAAAAATACCAGAAACAAATGACAATGAAAACATGACGACCCAAAACCTATGGGATGCAGCAAGAGCAGTTCTAAGAGGGAAGTTTATAGCAATACAATCCTGCTGCAAAAAACAGGAAACATCTCAAATAAACAACCTAACCTTACACCAAAAGCAATTAGAGAAACAAGAACAAAAAAACCCAAAGGTAGCACAAGGAAAGAAAACAAAAAGATCAGATCAGAAATAAATGAAAAAGAAATGAAGGAACGATAACAAAGATCAATAAAACTAAAAGCTGGTTCTTTGAGAAGATAAACAAAATTGATAAACCATTAGCCAGACTCTTCAAGAAAAAAAGGGGAGAAGACTCAAATCAATAGAATTAGAAATGAAAAAGGAGAAGTAACAACTGACACTGCAGAAATACAAAGGATCATGAGAGATTACTACAAACAACTATATGCCAATAAAATGGACAACCTGGAAGAATTGGACAAATTCTTAGAAAAGCACAACCTTCCAAGACTGAACCAGGAAGAAACAGAAAATATAAACAGATCAATCACAAGCACTGAAATTGAAACTGTGATTTAAAATCTTCCAACAAACAAAAGCCCAGGATCAGGTGGCTTCACAGGCGAATTCTATCAAAGATTTAAGAAGAGCTAACAACTATCTTTCTCAAACTCTTCCAAAATATAGCAGAGGGAGGAACACTCCCTAGCTCATTCTGAGGCCACCATCACCCTGATACCAAAACCAGACAAAGATGTCACAAAGAAAGAAAACTATAGGCCAATATCACTGATGAACATAGATGCAAAAATCCTCAACAAACTACTAGCCAACAGAATGCAACAGCACATTAAAAGAATCATACACCATGATCAAGTGGGGTTTATCCCCGAATGCAAAGATTCTTCAGTATATACAAATCAATCAATGTTATAAACTATATTAACAAATTGCAGGAGAAAAACAATATGATCATCTTAATAGATGCAGAAAAAGCTTTCGATAAAATTCAACACCCAGAAAGTAGGCATAGAGGGAACTTACCTCAACATAATAAAGGCCATATATGTCAAACCCACAGCCAACATCGTTCTCAGTGGTGAAAACCTGAAACCATTTCCTCTAAGATCAGGAACAAGACAAGGTTGTCCACTGTCACCACTATTATTCAACATAATTTTTGAAGTTTTAGCCACAGAAATCAGAGAAGAAAAAGAAATAAAAGGAATCCAATTCGGAAAAGAAGAAGTAAAGCTATCACTGTTTGCAGATGACATGATACTACAATACATAGAGAATTCTAAAGATGCTACCAGAAAACTGCTAGAGCTAATCAATGAATTTGGCAAAGGAGCAGGATACAAAATTAACGCACAGAAATCTCTTGCACGCCTATACACTAATAATGAAAAATCTGAAAGAGAAATTAAGGAAACACTCCCATTCACCATTGCATCCAAAAGAATAAAATACCTAGGAATAAACCTACCTAAGGAGACAAAAGACCTGTATGCAGAAAACTATAGGACACTGATGAAAGAAATTGAAGATGATACAAACAGATGGAGAGATATACCATGTTCTTGGATTGGAAAATTCAACATTGTGAAAATGACTATACTACCCAAAGCAATCTACAGGTTCAATGCAATCCCTATCAAGCTACCAATGGCATTTTTCACAGAACTAGAACAAAGAATTTCACAATTTGTATGGAAACACAAAAGACCCCAAATAGCCAACACAATCTTGAGAAAGAGAAGCAGAGCTCAAGGAATCAGGCTCCCAGACTTCAGACTATACTACAAAGCTACAGTAATCAAGACAGTATGTAATTGGCACAAAAACAGAAATATAGATCAATAGAACAGGATAGAAAACCCAGAAACAAACCCACGCACATAAGGTAACCTTATTTTGGATAAAGGAGGCAAGAATATACAATGCAGGCCATCATCAAAAACTCTAGAAACAATAAATGCTGGAGAGGGTGTGGAGAAAAGGGAACACTCTTGCACTGTTGGTGGGAATGTAAATTGATACAGCCACTATGGAGAACAGTATGGAGGTTCCTTAAAAAACTACAAATAGAACTACCATATGACCCAGCAATCCCACTACTGGGCATATACCCTGAGAAAACCATAATTCAAAAAGAGTCATGTACCAAAATGTTTATTGCAGCTCTATTTACGATAGCCAGGACATGGAAGCAACCTAAGTGTCCATCAACAGATGAATGGATAAGGAAGATGTGGCACATATATACAATGGAATATTACTCAGCCATAAAAAGAAATGAAACTGAGTTATTTGTAATGAGGTGGATAGACCTGGAATCTGTCATACAGAGTGAAGTAAGTCAGAAGGATAAAAACAAATACTGTATGCTAACACATATATATGGAATCTAAAAAAAAAAAAAAAAAAAAAGTCATGAAGAGATTAGTGGTAGGATGGGAATAAAACACAGACCTACTAGAGCATGGACTTGAGGATATGGGGAGGGGGAAGGGTAAGCTGTGATGATGTGAGAGAGTGGCAGGGACTTATACACACTACCAAATGTAAATTAGATAGCTAGTGGGAAGCTGCAGCATTGCACAGGGAGTTCACCTCTGTGCTTTGTGACCGCCTAGAGGGGTCGGATAGGGAGGGTGGGAGGGAGGGTGACAAAAGAGGGAAGAGTTATGGGAACATATGTATATGTATAACTGATTCACTTTGTTGTAAAGGAGAAACTAACACACTATTGTAAAACAGTTATACTCAAATAAAGATGTTAAAAAAAAAAAAAGAATATACAATGGAGAAAAGACAGCCTCTTCAATAAGTGGTGCTGGGAAAACTGGACAGCTACATGTAAAAGAATGAAATTAGAACACTCCCTAACACCATACACAAAAATAAACACAATATGGATTAAAGGCCTAAATGTAAGGCCAGACACTATAAAATTCTTAGAGGAAAGCATAGGCAGAACCCTCTAGGACATAAATCATAGCAAGATCCTTTTTGACCCACCTCCTAGAGAAATGGAAATAAAAACAAAAATAAACAAATGGGACCTAATGAAACTTAAAAGCTTTTGCACAGCAAAGGAAACCATAAACAAGACGAAAAGACAAGCCTCAGAATGGGAGAAAATATTTGAAAATGAAGCAACTGACAAAGGATTAATCTACAAAATACACAGGCAGCTCATGCAGCTCAATATCAAAAAAACAACCTAATCCAACAATGGGCAGAAGACCTAGATAGACATTTCTACAAAGAAGATATACAGATTGCCAACAAACACATGAAAGAATGCTCAACATCATTAATCATTAGAGAAATGCAAATCAAAACTACAAAGAGGTGTCACCTCACACCAGTCAGAATGGCCATCATCAAGAAATCTACAAACAGTAAATGCTGGAGAGGGTGTGGAGAAAAGGGAACCTTCTTGCACTGTTGGTAGGAATGTAAATTGATACAGCCACTATGGAGAACAGCATGGAGGATCCTTAAAGAACTAAAAATAGAACAAACATATGACCCAGCAATCCCACTACTGGGCATATACCCTGAAAAAACCATAATTCAAAAAAAGTCATGTACCACAATATTCATTGCAGCTCTATTTACAATAGCCAGGACATGGAAGCAACCTAGGTGTCCATCGACAGATGAATGGATAAAGAAGATGTGGCACATATATACAATGGAATATTACTCAGCCATAAAAAGAAACAAAATTGAGTTATCTGTAGTGAGGTGGATGGACCTAGAGACTGTCATACAGAGTGAAGTAAGTTAGAAAGGGAAAAACAAATACTGTATGCTAACACATATATATGGAATCTAAAAAAAAATGGTTATGAAGAACCTAGGGGCAGGACAGGAATAAAGATGCACACCTACTAGAGAATGGACTTGAGGACATGGGGAGGGGGAAGGGTAAGCTGGGTCAAAATGAGAGAGTGGCATGGACATATATACACTACCAAATGTAAAATCTATAGCTAGTAGGAAGCAGCCTCATAGCACAGGGAGATCAGCTCAGTGCTTTGTGACCACCTAGAGGGGTGGGTTAGGGAGGGTGGGAAGGAGGGAGATGCAAGAGGGCAGAGATATGGGGATATATGTATATGTATAGTTGATTCACTTTGTTATAAAGCAGAAACTAACACACCATTGTAAAGCAATTATACTCCAATAAAGATGTTTAAAAAAATCAGCCTAAAATATAATAAATAAATAAAAGAATACTAAAGGAAACATGCTCTGTATTTTTAGATACCTGATGGACTGTCACACATTCACAGAGGTGTAGAAGCTAGAATTTGATAGGTATATAATAAGAACGGTGACTAAGCCTAACTTGCCTGAAGTATAGGGTACACAAAAGGGAATACAGTATTTGGAAATGAGCTGCAAAAGGTCTTTTAGTACCAGCTTATGGAAGTCTGTAAAAGTCAGATCAAAGTGTTAGGACCTTAATCATATAGATGGTGAGAATCCATTGGAATTTTTAATTTTCTTTTCTTTTGACAAGATAACATACATATGGTAAGAAATGTAAACAGTAAAAAGAAAATCTATGGAAAATTCTTGACTCCCAAAACTGCTGGTTTCCTTTTCATACTAATACAATAATCTATATAATGCCAGATCTTGTCTAAAATAGAAATGTAAATTGTTGCATATTCTATACTATTTTATGAAAAATTACTGCTACTATTACTACTACTTTTAGTAGTATTATGCATACCTCATCTTGAAGATTGTTCCATATCCATATGTATAAAATTGCTCCCTTCATAAAAAAAAACAAAAAAAAATATATTTTTTAACTTTTTATTTTTTATTCGAGTACAGTTGATTAACAATGTTGTGTCAGTTTCAGGTGTACAGCAAAGTGATTCAGTTATACATATACATGTATCTATTCTTTTTCAAATTATTTTCCCAATTAGGTTGTTATACAATACTGAGCAGAGTTCCCTGTGCTATACAGTAGGTCCTTGTTGGTTTTCTGTTTTAAATATAGCAGTGTGTACATGTCAGTCCCAAACAGTTACCAGGGGGGAAGGGTGGGAAGGAGGGATAGTTAGGGAGTTTGGCCAGCTGTTTTTACAGTGGTCTGGGGATTTCTAGGAGGTCCCTGAGGCGCTTTCAGGGTTTGCAAAGTCAAAGCTATTGTCCTGATACACTAAGATGCCATGTTCTTTTTCACATGCCCCTCAGGAGTGGACAGTGCAGGTTTCCAGAGGGTACAGCAATATCACGACAGAGTGAATGCAGCCACAGAAAGGAGGAGGCCTCTGGCTTCCGCTAAACCGGACAGGAAAGAGCTTTGCAAAAGTGTAAAACAATGTCATCCTTCTAATTATTTTTTATTTTGGAAAATATAGCTATTTTTCACAAAAATGTTTCTGTTAACACACCGTAGATTTATTACCGTTTAAAATAATGGTTTAAAATTTTCTTATTTTTAATTTCTAGTTCAGTCAATTTTAATAGCTATAACTCACAGAAACAAAAGTTTGGGGGTCTCAATCATCTTTAAGCGTGTGAAGAAGTCCTGAGGCCGGATTGTTTGACCACTGAGCCTGGCAGTCAAGAGAGCAGGGTCACATCCCACCCAGAGGGACATGACAAGGACTCGACAGGCCTGGCAGGGCTGGAGTCTGGGCTGGGGAGGGTCAGCCGGGGGAGGGTGGTGATGAGTGGGCAGAGGACTTTGGAGGTGTCCTAGTAAGCCAAGGAAAGCCCTCCCAAGGCATAAAGAAGGGTGAGCCAGCTGACAGGGCACTTTAGAGAGTCTACTCTCTCTGCTCCACCCCCCAACAGTCTAGAGCAGGTGAGCAGTGAAGACCCTTCCTAAATTACTGACTTGCTGATTCAGTGACATAAGGAACCCTAGAGAAAGCAGGCTTGGGTAGAAGGATGAGAAGTGTGGTTTTCAGCAGGTGGAGGTTGAGGTGGGGCTGGGGTCCTTGTCACCACCTACAATGCAGGAAATTAGTTTCAAGTCCCCAAGCCAATCTGGGATAAATAAGATGATGCTTAAGAGAGTAGCTCTTAAAAGTTCTCATCACAAGAAAAGAAATTGGAAGTATGTGTGGTGAGGGATGCTAACCAGACTTGCTGCGGTGCTCATTTTGCAATATACACATATATCGAATCATTATGTTGTACACCTGAAACACATAGAATGTTCTATGTCAATTATATTTCACTTAAAAAGAGATGTTTTATTAATAGAAACTTACCATTCTTTTAAAAATAAATATACTTTTAAAAATAAAGAAGGATAGGATCATGGTTAGCCCCTTGAAGGCAAAGGGCTGTGGATTGTAAATCTGACTTTGCCACTTAATGACTGCAGTGGGTGTGCAGTTCTGAACATCTTCGGTCCTCAGTTTCCCCATCTACAAAATGGGCATTAAAACAGCCCCTACTTCTTAGGGTTGTTGTGAGAATCCAGAGAGCCTGAGCACGGAAAGTACTCAACACAATGTGCAATAAATCGCCTTTTTTCATGGGGCAAGGGTGTGGGGCATGGTGTCCCTTTGGAGGTGGCTATTTCTCTGTCAGGAAACCTTTATCATTCTTTCTAAATTCACATTCTTTCTCCCATCCAGGGCAGACTTAGTCACCCACCTGGCAGCAGCAGGGCCTCCGTGGTTCACACACTTGCCTACGCACACCTGGGGAAGGGAACCTGGGCAGGGGCTGGACACACCCTGGGCTGAGCGGCCCGCCCTGTCCCGCCCGAGTCAGCTCCCTCCCCACCGCCTGATGTCGCCCCACGAGCGCGGGGCCAATCAGTGTGGTCGCCGCCCTCGCCAGGTGCCGAGCGCGGGGCCAATCAGTGTGGTCGCCGCCCTCCCCAGGTGCCGGGCTCACACATGCTCTAGCAAACCAGTGGGATGCAGGAGCCCGCTCTTCCCGCCCCCCCCCCAGCCTTCTCCGGGCCTTGGCTCCCACCCTTGCTATCGTCTCTCCCTTCCCATTGCTTTTGACATCCCCCTCCCCTTAAAAGTCAGGAACCTTAATTCCTAAGGGGGGCGGCATGGGAAGGGAGAGGAAAGAACCACGCTCAGCAGGGCATTTCTTACAAGGTTGGCCTTGAGCGAGCTTTTAATTTTTTTTCTCTAAGACCCAGACTGGCTTTTCCCGTTTCGCTGGCAAAGATTGTCACGGAGAGGAACTGCAGGGTGGAGGAAATGGAAACCTGGGGAAAATCAGCTGAATGTGGAAACAATGGGAGGAGGGCGTGATGCACAAAGGCCTCAGGGTGCAACTGCCAGGCCACCCCCAACCTAATTCCACCATGCGTTTCCCCAGAGGCGGGAGCTTCGACTGACTTTGAGATCCTCTAAGATGATTCCAGGGGAAAACCCGGCGTCTGCTGTTACAAAATGGCAGGTATGCTGCTAAAATGCTTTTTACATTGTTATCTCATTTTACCTTCTTGCCTGGGAGATTTGTATCATCGTCCTCAGTTTGCAGATGAGGAAATTGAGGTCTAGGAAGGGTGGTTTAAACAACTAGTGACAGAGCCAGAAAGCAAAGCACTTGGGGTAAACACTCTACTCTTCCATCTCTCTTACTCTGTAATGGATTGGCTGACATCCAACAGGGAGCCATCATAGAACACGCTAGCTTCCTGGGCAGAGGACAGTCAACTGAAAAAAAATGCACAACCTAAAAGTTGAGTGTTATGTTTTATTCCGTGGAATTTCTGAGGACTTATGCCTGGGAGATGGGACCCTCAGGTCTCTCTGAGGGACCTCTTTGAAGAGGTAAAAGAGGAGCCCCAATATAGAGGAGTTTTTGCAATGAAGACCAGGTAGTCAGAACATCAAGAGATGACTGTTAATTAAAGAAAACCAGACATCACAAGGAATTTAGTGCTTTTCTATATGGGAAGACGCAAGAGCCTGGGCTCACTGAAATCATTCCTTTGCTCTGCACCTCAGGTCTCTGGGGCCAGTATCCTGTGCTTTCCCATCCTGAGTCTCTTCAGGGTGCATCATCAGGGGTGGCTGCAGCCGCTGACTGCTTAAAGATGGGCATTCTGTTTCCATCCTGAGTTCCCTTAGGGCTCACTGTCAGGGAGGCTGTAATGCGGAGGTCTGAGGCCTGCAGCATCCTTTGTTTACTGATTCGGCAGGCAACAGTTTTTCCTTCACAGGACAAAAACCAGGGCAAAAGAAAATACCATTTTGATGGTGACTGCCCAGCACATTTTATCTTCAGAGCAGCCCATCAGAAAATCCCATGATTGATTTCTTCATTCATTTAACAAACATGCGTTGAGTCAGTTCTTCTATGAGCCAGGCACCATACTAAGGCAATGCAACAATCAGACATAAATCCTTGCCCCCATGGAGCTGATATTCTAGTGGGGGGTGAGGAGAGACAGGCAAAAACAATAAATATAAGAAAATAATAATTGAATTGTATGGTAAAATAAGTGCTATGAGAAAAAGTAGAACGTGATAAGGGGGATTGAGAGTATAGGAGAAGTAGGAGTAAGTTGCAATTATGAATAGGGTTTTCAAGGTAGGATTCATTGAGAAGATAGTAAGGGTATGAGCTTGCTGCTGTCTTAGGAAAGTGTTTTCTGGGCAGAGGGTGTGGCCTGTGCAATGGTTCTGAGGCTGGAGTGTAACTGGAGCAACTAGGAAGCTAGTAGGGCTGGAAAGAAGGGAAGGGGAGTGAGCAACAAGGAGAGGATGGTAGGATCTGCGGTCTTAAGGAGGTGCGGGGAGATGTCATGTCCGGTAAGATCTTGTAGGTCATTATAAAGTCTGACTTTCACTCTGGGTGCCATTGAAGGACATACAAGGAATGACATGATTCGATTTTCATTTGAACAGGATCACTATACCACAGAGTAGCATGCAGGGAAGCTGGGGTGGAGACAGAATACCAGGTAAAGGGCATTCACGGCAATGCAGTTGAGAGATGATGGTGGCCCAGAACCAAGGTGGGAGCAGTGCAGGTGAAGAGAAGGACTCGATTTTGGATCTACTTTGGAGATAGAGTCAATAGGATTTGGTGATGGGCTAGACGTGAGTCATGAAAGAGAGGAGTCAAAGGCAATTTAAAGGTTTGACCAAACTGAAAGAATAGAGTTGCTCCACCTGGGACAGGAAACGCTGTGAAGAAATGGTGGTGGGGACTAGGAGATCACTTTTGTTTCTTAGCAACTGTGTAAACAACTAATAAGGCACAATCACATTTGGTGGGGGGGGGGGGGGCTTTCTGTGTTCTCCAGCACACTGTTTCATTATGTCAGTGGGGCTTTCACACCACCATATGCCCCCAGCTTCCTTTCTACCACTGCTGCCTAGTAGATTTCTACTTATCTTTAAAATCTTAGGTAAATGGCACCTTTCAAAGAATCCTTTGTTGACACTAAGTGCCTGGTGTCAATCTCTGAACCCTTATAGTCTATGCCACCCAGTGAGACACTTGATTATATGCTGTTATTTGTGGTTCACAACTTCTTTGAGGTTTGCTAGCTATTGTTCTCAAAATGTCAATGCTCCCGGCTTATCTCTTGCATCTGACAGGATACCTACCGCACAAGCTTGGCTCTTAATGAGACTTGATCAGAGCTTATTGATTGAGCTGGTTTTGGACATTGTGGTGAATGACCACCGACTTGGTGAATGGCCATGTCAGATGGGAATCACAGATTTGGAATCATGGAGTCAGCACTTCTCTAGTTCGAAGACCCTGTCATCAGATGAGAAACTTGGATCCCAGAGAGGATAAGACTGGTCTGAGATCTTTTAGGGAATTAGAGAACAGGACTAGGACCTAGTTGCTCTGATTTTTAGACTGGTGCCCTTTCCCCCACGTTTATAAAGCTGAGCCCGGGGCAAGTGATGTGTTTTTAAAACAGACTCCAAAATGAAACTCTAATTGCTTAAGAACAGGTACAAGAGAGGGCATTTTGAAACAGACACTCTCACACTCTGCTGATGGTAGTAAAATCACCACAACCTCTTTTTATAGCAGTTTGCCTGTATCAATCAAACTTGTAAATGAACAAACCCTTTAACCCAGACTATCCATTTCCAGATGTTTGCCCTAAAATGACTCAGATAGGCAGGAAATGACATGTATGCAAGATTAGTTATTACAGCAGTGTTTGTAGTAGCAAAATCTGGAAACAATCTAAAAAGGCATAATAGGGAACGGTCAAGATAAACCATAGTCATCCCTGCAGTACAATTGTGAAAAGGAATAGATCTTATGCAGTAGATTTCACGTGCTGATATGAAATCAGGGCCAAGGGAAAAAGGCAAAATAGGGAACAGTGTGTGTACAAGATTATTACATTTGGATAAGAGAAATCTGAACGTGTCTACATAAATATGTTTGTATATATATAATATATTTCTGGAAGGATACACGAAGAATTGATAGCAACTGTTTCTGAGGAGGAGAACCAGGGAGGGAGGCTTGTCTTTTTACTTTATACACATTTGTATTTTTTCAATTTTTATTACCTTTGTAGCTAAAAATTTAATGAAATATATTCCTATAATTGAAATACTAAATATTGTCAATAAATGGTTTGCAAGGAGGCCTTGTTGTCCCTCCATTTTTTGCAGATGACCTGGATGAATAAGTCCACTGTCCCCTTAAGGAAGGAAATCTGCTAGTAACATTCCCCTAAGAAAGCTCATCCATTTTGACTGTGGCCTGCATGTTCATTCTTGCTGGTGACTGTTGACAGATTGGGAAATGACTCTGCCAACCCAGGTGTTCTTGAGAGGCCAGACCTCAGCAAAGGATCAAGAGAACGAGCATCCACCTGTGATCTCTCACCTGTTTCTTCAAGGGTGGGGTTGCAAGCTTGGGCAAGTGTGATTCACCGCCCTTCTGCATGAGGAAAGGGGATCTAATAGGGAAGCCACCAGCTCTGATCTGATGAATCAGAATCGCTAGGGCAGGGCTCTGGCAGCTACATTTTTTTATCTGCTCCCCACCACAAACACCCGGGTAGTTCTGAGGCACACAGCTTTGCCAACTGCTTCCCTCTCCAGTTTGAATTTATACCCCCTGAAACTTAGCTTCACTAGTAGAGGGCTGGTTTCCTAATGGGACTGTTGAGAGGATGACATATACCTATGAAGTTGTGGTTGGCAGAATACTGCCTCCCCAAAGATGTTCATGTTCTGGTTCCTGGAATCTGCATGTTATCCTACATGGCAAAAAGAGTTCTGCAGATTAAGCTAAAAGAATTTGAGATGGGTGCCCCGTGAATATCCAGGTGGGCCTAATCTAATCACATGATCCCTTAAGAGGAGAGCCTTCAGAGGGAGATGTGACTACAGAAGAACGGTCAGAGAGATGGAACGCTGCTGGCTTTGAAGATGTGAGAAGGGGTCACAGCCAAGGAATGTGGGCGGCCTCTTGAAGGTGAAAAAGAGCTTCCAGAAAGGAATACAGCCCTATCAACATCTTGATTTTAGCCTAGTGACACCCTGGTAGTACTTCTGATCTCCAGAATTATAAGATAATAAATTTGTGTTGTTTGAAGTCCCTAAGTTTGTAATGATTTGTTACAGCAGCAATAGGAAACTAAGAATTTATTATTTTATAATTATTTATTAGTTTATTATTTATTTATTAGTTTATTATTATTATTCTGGGCAGAAGTGTTCAATGTGCATCTAATCAAATGTCTATACTTCATCTAGATTGCAAAAAATACAGGGGCTAAAGGAACAGTTAAATGACACCAGGAGGAAACACCAAAGTAAGAATGTAGCATATTCTTGAAGACAACTGGCCTAGATTATTTTAAAAAACGATATTAAGGACAAGAAATCCTAGAGGGGCTGCTTTGGCTTAAAATAGACAAAACAGACATCACCAAAAGCAATTTGTGATACTTGATTAGATCTGGACTCAAAATAAGACAAGGAAAAAACTATAAAAGACATTCTTGACATAAATGGAGTTTTAATATTTTTGTTTATTATTATTTATTATTGACTATTATAGTCCATATATTAGGTTAGATTATAGAGTTATTAATATTCTTAGATGTGATCATGGAATTATGGTTAGTAGAATATTCCTGAAAAATTCTTGCTGGAATATTTAGGGGTAAAGTAGCATGGTGTCTGCAGCTTAATTTCAAATATTCAATAGTTTCTAAATAAAAGAACAGAAGGAAGGGAAGAAGTATGTGTAAGGGAAGGGAGAGAGAAAACCAGAGTAAGGAAAGAGAAAGTAATAATGTAAACATGACAAAATGTTAACTCCTGTTCAATCTGGGTGAAGGGTTTGTTCATACAATGAGTTCATTGTACATTATTTCAATTTTGTTATATTTGAAGATGTTCATAATAGAACTTGAGGTGAGGAGAAATATGAATTGATGGAGAGCTTCAAGACAGAAGAATAGATCTTGAATCACCTGTTCTGGCAAATACTGTAGATGGATTGACCCTTGTGTATTGGGTTTTGGTGTCTTCCACTCACGTGTTCATTCACTTACTTATGTTTATATCTATCAAACAGGCAGTAAGTGTCTCCTATTTCTAGGTCCTGATTTAAGACACAGGAGATCCCAGGAAGAGAACTCCCTTCGGGGTAAGGAACACTCAGATTGAAATTTGCTACTGAGCTCTGGGCAGTTGGAAAGCCTGGAGTGGAGAAGACCCATTTCTGGGTGAGGGCAAGTCATGCCAGAAGAGACCTTTGCAGCTCTGCCTCCCTGGGCAAAAGGGGAAAGAAAGGAATGGGAAAGACCTTGCTACCCTCATTCCCACAACTGTGAGATGCAGGACTGGAAAGTTGTGCTTCACCTTAATCTCAGTACTCATTAAGCAGGACATTTGACCCAAAGACCATCCATCTGTCAGAGGCAGGCAAAATCACTCATTCCTCCATTCAACTAATGTTTGATGAACTCCTGCCTATGTCTGGAGACAGTGCAGTTAGTTGCTGTGGGTTCACAGTGGAGAAAGCAAAATTCCTACCCTTATGGAGTTTATATTCTTTTTGAGGATGGGGATGGGAAATAAACAAACAAAAAACTAAAGATAATAATGTCAGGCAGTGATAAGTGCTACAAAGACCAACAGAGAGTGAGGGGTAGAGAGCCTGGGCGATTGGAATGACCACCTGAGCAGACCTTCCTTTGAGCAGAGATTAAAGTGAGGAAAATTGGTCTGGGGTAGAGGAAAGAGCATGAATAGAGTTCCTGGTGGAGAATGTTCTTGGTGTGTTCAAGCAAAGGGACACTGTGGCTGGAATGAAAGTTGGTAAGAAAAGAGGCTGTGGAATAATAGTAATAATAATAATAATAATAATTTGGTCTCCATCCATGGCTCCTGGTACAGAGCTCATAAATCCTTTGAAGTTCCTGAGTGATAGAGGTGATAGGAATGTTTTTGCTATTTATAACAAGCCCCTTACAACTGACCATACCTGAGTTTATGCTAATGAGGTGACTCTTGGAGGGTCCCTAGATGGCTTCAGGATGAGGGCTGGTTGTCAGAGGAACCAGGTGTGTGATTTTAGTCTGATCCCTTCACTTCTGGAGAGGGGTAAGAATCTGGAGATTGAATTCAATCACTAATGGCCAATGATCTAATCAATCATGCTTACATGGTGAAACCTCTATAAAACCCCGCAAACAATGGGCTTTGGGGGGCTTACAAGTTGGCAAACACATCCATGTGCTGGGAGGGTGGTGCACCCCAACTCCAAGAGACAGAAGTTTCTGTACTCAGGACCCTTTCCACCTCGCCCTATGTACCTCTTCATGTGGTTATTCATTTGTATCTTTTATGATAAATTGTAATGGTAAGCAGAGCATCTTCCTGAGTTCTGTGAGTCATAGAAGCAAATTATGGAACCCAGGGGAGGGGGTTGCGGGAAGGCTTGACTTTGTAGCCAAATTGGACAAAAGTGTGGGAAACCTGGGGATGTGATACTTTCAAGTGGCATCTGGAGTGAGTGCAATCTTGTGGGCTGAGCCCTTAAATTCATGGAGTCTGAGGCTAATGCTGCATGGTTAGTGTTAGAGTCTAATTGAATTGTAGGACACCCCATTGGATGTTTAAGAGTTTGTTAGTTAGAGGAAAAAAAAAAAAACATTAGAGGCAGAGAGTGTCCAGGGACCAGACCGTAAGGAAACTTACAGGCTATAGTGTGAAACTGAATTCTATTCTAAGTAATTACTCTTTTATCATTTGTAGTTTTGGGGATGCCCACTCCATATCCAGCTCCTTTACATGCATTAATTCTCTTATTATCAATATTCACAATGATTCTTTGAGATCAGTATTTTTATGCCCATTTTACCATTAAGATAAACCAAGGCTCAGAAATCCTAGGTAACTTACACATGGTCACACACAGTGGGGCAGGTGAAGCAAACTTTGAATTCAGGACTGTCTGACATTGTCTGCCTGGCAATGACAGCAGCAGGATGAGAGCGTTGAGGTCTCCCCTAGTTGCACAAGGATTCTTTGAGTAGCAGAACAAGAATGGGTGACCACAGAAGTTTGGAGTGAGAGCCACCTGCTCAGATGTGGATGAAAATCACATGAGAAGTAAAAGCAATGCAATTCATGAGATTACACCAAGGCGTATTGTAAAGGGGCAGACAAAAAGGGGATAATGTTATCAAAATAGAGCACCTGATTAAATCGTTGTATTTGTCATTCCTTTTAGAGCCTATTGCCTGTGGCTCCACACCACGATGGGTTTCTCTGCTTTGGGATTAGGGTTTATTAGAAATCATTTCTTAGCCTGACCCTCAAAGTTGACTTTCTAGTGTCCCTAGGTAGACAGTAGTGTTAAGTGGTAAATACCAGGCTTTTCTTACAGGTCAGAGGGGCTTGTCTATATATATTGGATATATTCCCTTTTGCTTATCAAGCCTGGCCTCCAGAGTCACCACCGGCCAGAGGGAAGACCCCAGATGTGATGTGAGTGATGTGCCCTCAGTGCAGGAAGAGGAAGTCCAAGAAGAATAGGACAGAAGGGTCATAACCAAGTGTTTTGGCTGCCCTGGAACGCCAGGATTAAAGTCCTGAGGGTGGAGGGGAGTGAAGGAGAGTAGAAGCCTCTGCATGGGTTTGGAGCTAATCTAAAGGGGGCTCTCTTCTTGCTCCTCCTACCATCGCTCAGGCAAATCACAAGACCCTGAAAGAATGCCTTCGTTGAGCATGGCACCCACATTAGGTGGCCATGGCTGAGGGACTTCATGAGGGCAGTGAAAGCCACCCACGTTCCTGTGCTCCCCATCCTGAGAAGGGGGACCACAAAGGTGCTGAGAGAGCTGGTGGATAAGAAGAGGACTGGGATGCAGACAAGGAGGGAGATCCCAGGGCCGAGAGCTCAGGAACAGAGCCAGGACCAGGAAACAGCCAGCTGGAGCTGCACACACCAGCAAAGAGCAAGGACAAAGCACCAAGGACTCACTCCTGCTCCAAACGTTCCCTTCTGCCCCCAGATGCCTTTTGAGATTAAAGTGGTGAAGAAACCCCTTGAGAGAGGGAGAAAATAACCTTGATGAGCAGTTTTGTTTTTTTAAAAAATATTTATTTATTTGGCTGCCCTGGGTCTTAGTTGCGACATGTAGGATCTTTAGTTGCGGCATGCAGGATCTAGTTCCCTGACCAGGGATAGAACCTGGGCCCCCTGTACTGAAAGCACAGAGTCTTAACTACTAGACCACCAGGGAAGTCCCAGCAGTTTTATTTTTGAAGTTACTTCTTACCCCAAAGAGATTGAGTTAGCGCCAAAGAGGATAATTAAAATTCCCAAAGAGAAAGCAACCTTTAACTGCCTCGCTAACCCCTGCTCCTTCCATCATTACCATGAATGGGGGCTTCCGAGCACAATGCCAGTGATTCTCAGAAAATTATGTGTTTTGCAGATCTAAACTGTAATGTACTCATTTCCATTTGTCAACTCTCAGAGCTCATCCTACTCAAACTCTCAAGAACTTCTGACACGTGGATCAGTCTTTCTGGAAATACTCTCTTTGAGTGGCTGCAGGGCATCACACTCAGGGTTTACCTCACCCTATAGGTCGCTTCTTCTCAGTCACCTTTGCCATCTTCATCTCCTCTCATAACCCCTCTATATTGGAGGGTCCCAAGGATTAGTCCTGTAACCCCTGGTCTTGTCATCTACATTCCTGCCTCCTAAAGTATCCCAAGACCACTCTGTCCTCTGGGTTTAGACTTATATGTCCAAGTGTCTACTTGACATATGACATGGATGTCATATGTAGGCATTTCAAAGTAAGCATGTCAAGAACTCTTGACTCCTGACTGGCTCCTTTCCCAGGTGCCTCCACATCTGTAAATGACTCACAATTATCCATTTATTCAGGTCGTAAACCTAGGACCCATCTTTGATCCTTTTTTCCCTTTAGCCTTACATCAGATCCATTAACAGGTCCTGCTGGCTCTACCATTAAACCACCATTATCTCGCACCTTGTCTCCTAACTGCTTCCTTTCCCCTAAGAGTAATTCTCCCCTTAGCACCCGTAAAGCATCGTTTAAAACATAAAACAGACCCTCTCCAGCCCAATACTCACCAAAGTCTTCCTGTCACATGTAGAATAAAATCCATCCTCTTCTCCATAGCTTGTAAATTCCTATATAATCTGACCCCTGCTTCTCCTTCTGGTCTCATGTCTAATTTCTAACAGCTCTAACTCTTCTCTCTGCTTTGCTTCCTCTGTTCCAATCCATACTGGCTCATTTGCCAGTTTCACACTTCTCAAACTTATTCCTCACTTGAGTCTTTGCACTTTGCTTTTCCCTCTGCCAAGAAGACCTGCCCTAGATATTTACATGGCTGATTTAACTCACCTCATTCTTGATCCTTCTTTCTAAAATAACACCCCTCCACCATTTTCCGTGTTCCCCCTGAGAAGGGAGAATTGGCTTGAGAATGAGGCCAACACAGAGGACGGCAGAGTTGAGAAATGGAGAGAAATACAATAGTGAAAATCTTTCTCTAATCATAGATCCATAATATATGATGTAATAGTGTGAGCCCCTGCTTCTAGCCATGTTTGAACTTAGATTCTCTGCAGTATCTGGAGTCAACAGAATCTCTTTTGTTGTGAAACCCAGCTTGAGTTGTTTTTTCTGTCATTTGTAATCAAGAGTCTTGATTATGGGAACCAAACCTATCTATGCCCATGCGCTGTCTACCTTGACCTGACTTTCATATTCTACTGTCTCCATCAGCATGACTTTACTCTGCAAGGTAAACCTTTTCTCTCTTGTCCCTTAAAAAAAAACTTTTAGTAAAATCATCATTTTACAGCAAGGCTATGGATGTAAAAAACTGCTGAGTCATGCTTCAAAGTTGCTGAGTGGCAAAAACAAATTGTGTCATCATTATCTTTAACAACATCACTACTATCCCAGGAAACATCTGTTTGCCCAGTAAGATAAGAAGTTGCAAATGACTTTATTATTTGGGTCAGGAACTCCCTGAGGTCAAACTGATGTAAATGAACATCAGCCTGCTTGATATTTCAGGAGACAGTATCAAATAACATTTATACCCCAAGACTCATCTAAAACTTTGCCTGGGAACCCCTGCCTTGCTGTGTTCATTAATCCTAAATGATTATGTCACGATGTTTACCAGTCCTAATCAAGCCCCTGCATTGAAAGACCCACCTTAAACCAGACCCAGAAACCCCATAAATATCTAAAAATCCCAACTTCGTTCTCCCCACTCTTTTAAGATCCAGTCAGGGTGGCAGTAGCCTTGGATAGACTGAACAGCCAGTTGTTTCAGTGGTATTTTCAGAGAATAAGCACTTGAGAATAAATACAAATAACTAATCCTAGACCTGGGCTCTGTGAGTATGTGAGTATGTGTTTGGTATGTGTGTGTCTATGTACATTGCATGCTGTCAGGGGCTTTCTGAATACTGACACCCAAGGGGAATCTTTCCTTGGCCACATAGGTTTCACCTACTTTTTACCTGCTTTTCAAACATCATCAATCAGCCGACCTTATGAATCTCTGACCAGACGACCTTATGGATCTCTTTTCCTGGGCCACAACTGAAACCGTGTACAAATCCCTGTGTCCATGTCTCTTGAAGTAAAAGGCTGACTCAAGAGTTAATGATTGGGAAATGTGAAGATGTAGAAACAAAGAATAGCTGTTGGGCTGGAGAACTGGTAAAATTAGACTATAAATCTGCCACATCGCAGAATCACCGAACTCCTAGTTCCCTGAAAGATTTAGATAAAGGCCTGATGTTCCTAAGTTGCTTTTAGGAAGCAGACCACCACCAGATGAAAACTGCTGTCTGCAAGAACATATCGACTGGTTGAAACCAGAAGGTTGATGATGCTTGGAACTTCACCTTGATGCCGTCTAATCTGAGAATTGCTCACGAGCTGATCACTTCCTGATTCCTTAACACTAAAACTCCTCACTACCCCCTCCAGGGTGGGTCAGACAGTCTTGAGGGCATTATCCCACTGTGGCGCCCTTTGCCTGACAAAGCAATAGAAAGCTACTCTTTTCTACTTCACCCAAAACTCTGTCTCCACATTTCTGTTTGGCACCTGGTGAACAGAGGCTGAGTTTTGGCTACACCACTGAAGTTTGAAAATTTGTGTCTTCTTTTTTCTTCTATAACAGTTTCTGTAATTGCACAGGTCACATGGTATTGTGGTATTGTGAGTCATGGTTGTTGAGTCCTTGCCCTACCACTTAGTAAATACTGTGGTTTGGGAGCTGTCACTTCCCTTTTGAACCTCATATTTATTTTTAAAATTTATTTATTTTTACTTTTGGCTGCTTTGGGTCTTCGTTGCTGCGCACCTGCTTTCTCTAGCTGCCATGAGCGGGGGCTGCTCTTCTTTGCGGTGCGCGGGCTTCTCATTGCGGTGGCCTCTCTTGTTGTGGAGCACGGACTTCAGGCACGTGGGCTTCAGTAGTTGTAGCTCACAGGCTTAGCTGCTCCACGGCATACAGGATCTTCCCGGACCAGTGCTTGAACCTGTGTCCCCTGCATTGGCAGGTGGATTCTTAACCACTGCACCACCAGGGAAGTCCCTGAACCTCATATTAAAATGCAGGTAACACTACATTTTAATCAGCATAATATAGAGAACCAGAACTAACAATAGAGAGAGGGAGAGAGAGAGACTTTAAGGAACGGGCTCACATGATTGTGGAGGCTTGGCAGGTCCAAAATCTTCAGTGTAGGCAAGCAGGTTGGAGACCCAAGGAGGAGTTGCAGTTTGAGTCCAAATGCCGGCTGCTGACAGAATTCCTTCTTAGGGGATGTCAGTCTTTTTCTATCAGAACCATCAACTGATTCGATGAGGCCCACCCACACTATGGAGGGTAATCTGCTTTACTTAAAGTCTACTGATTTAATGTTAATCATATGTTTAAAATATCTTCACAGCGGCACCGAAAATAATATTTGACCAGCTATCTGGGTACCATGGCCTAACCAAGTTGACGCAAAAAAGTTAGCCATAACACAATACCAGAATTTCTGTTTTAAACAACAGTCATAACAATAAATTCAGCTTGGTCTTGTGACATTTTCCCAAACCCCAAATCTTACTATTTTCTACTTTTCTAAAGTTATAAACTATCAATTACCATTATCTTTAAATTGACTCAATTTTAAATTTAAATTTATTTTAAAAGGAAGGCTTATTTCAATACATTAAAATAAAATCTAGTATAACTTTATATATATACAGAAAGTAATTATGAAAATAAATATAATGTGAAGAAATTCAAGTTATTAAAGTCTAGCTAGAGACCGCTGCCTCATCAAGGCTCTGGGACTGAGTCCTGTTTTCTCTTTGTTAAAAGGGAAGAAAAAGAAAAGAAAAAAGATGGGCATTGAAAAAAAAAGAGAGATATAATAGCAGCAAACTGAAAGCATTCTCTTTGGTGTAATTGGATTGAGAAAAAAATTTAAAGGGAATAGTTTTTTTTAACCACAAGATTAGATATTATGTTTTTTCTAGGAATGATCTAAAATCATTACACATACAACCAAAAAGTGTCTCTCGTGGATTTGTATCTTGCTCCTTGGGAGACATGGACTCCTAAGGGAGAAACTCTACTTTTGAAGAGATGGAGTCTAGTGTCTATAACTAAAAAGAAGAGAGAGAGAGACTGGAAGTACGTGTTTGATGGAGACCTGGGGGAAGAAATGTTACATGCTCTGTAAGTAATTATTTCTCTCTATTTTTCCTAAAACCCCTTCAGTAAAGTCTACATTGGATGCTAAGGCAATGAATTCTTTATGACATAAAAAAGTGCTGAGTTGTGCTTCAAAGTTGCCGCATGGCAAAAACAAAATCTGCAGTCAGAGACAGTCAATTTATGGGTTATAAATGACATTTAAATCAAATGATTATTGAGCATCTATTAGACCCAAGCACTGGCCCACACCTTGGGAATGCAGAGATGAAGAAGACACAGTCCCTCCCTTCGTGGAGCTCATACTAGTGGGAGGGACATGGTGGGGGTGAGTTGTTTCCCATAGGACAAAAGCATTTTCATAGGGTTATACATTGATTTCTCCATCCTGTTACTTTTGAGGGTAAGACAGTAATTTTAAAATAACTTTAAAATAATATTATGTTCTTAAAACAATGAATGATTTTCATAAGCGGTTGATTTTCTCTCACCCAAACCTGGTTATTTGAAATTGCAGAAATCATGTTGGCAGCCCCATCTGGGTTATGGATTCAAGGTTTCCTCTTACTATTTTAGTCTGATCTCACTGGCATGCGCTGGTCACTGCTTCAGAGCAGCATGTCTTAATTCCAGTTCATCCATCAATACTTTTGTCCATCAATACTCTTAAGTCTGGACACAATCAATGTGTTATTGTTCAATAAGAATCACAGTGGTATGACATTGAAAGATGCATCAGATGACTCATTGGTGGCCCGTTGTTCCCTAGGTGATTCTTGGATTATAAATGGTTCCCTATTTAGGAAATCTGGAGAAATATACTAAGTGATCAAACTTGTATTGACCATGTTTGAGCCTGAAGACTGCTGAAAGGACAACAAACCTCTCCACCCACCAGGCCTTCAGGGCAGGTTTGAAACAACTTCTCACTAAACCCAGTAGTGAATCATCTGCTTTAATCACTTGCCCTGTGGCTTCCTGAATAAACTGTGATTAAAGGAACTCATTTTTACATAATCCTAAAGCATCTCTCAATATCCTTCCAATACTGGAACAGAATTAAATGTGTTGTTGTGCTTTCCAGAACCAACCCTTTGCTTAAGCCAGTTGAGCAAAAGGAGACACTGGATGTTGTTATTATTATTATTGTTATCGTTATTATCATCAATTAGAAATTCCTCTTGGATAAATACCACAATCAAATCTCTAAGTTTCTCCCCTTTCCAAATCTCCCTTATTCGTGCACTCATTTGTCCATTCATTCATTCATTCATTCAACAAACATTTGCTGCTCGTACACTATGAAAACCACATAAATTGCCTTTACCCTTGAAGAACTGATGCATGTTAATAAGCAAACTGATCATTTTGGCACAGTATGAGCAGCTAAGTTGTGAAAGTCAGGAGAGGCTTCCTGGAAGAGGCAAAGTTTGGGCTGAGTCCTGAGGGCTGAACACATGTCACTCAGGCGGTGATGTCAGAGAATGGGCTTCCAGCAGAGAGAACAACTCACAGAGAGCTGGGAAAGAGCATGAAAGAGGAAAAACATGGGAAAACAACATAAACAGATGCTTAATGTGACTTGAGTGAAGGCACTTAGGAGTTATGGTGGGAGAAAAGTTTGTGAAGTTTTAGCCCTACCCTGAAAGCAGGGGAGAACCCCTTGAGGAATTTATATTAAAGGGGTTCCTTAAGTAACATATAGATTAAGTAGTAGTACCACTGACAGTAAGAGCCATCTCACACAAATTTAAAGGAAAAGCAGACTGATCTAAAACTACAGTGCAACACCTCTTCACACCCACCAGACTGGCTAAAATGGAAACAATAAACAATGCCAAGTGTTGGCAAGGACGTGGAACTACCAGAGCTCTCACACACTGGAGAGGTGTGTGTTGTAACAATCACTTTGGAAAACTTTGTTGGTAGCAACTACTAATGCTGAGCACATGCGTAACCTATGACTCAGACATCCACTCCTTAAATATGTACCCAACAGAAGTATGTACACAGGTCCACCAGGAGGCACGTGGGAGAATGTAGCAGCATTATTCCTAACCCCAAACTGGAAATTACCCAAATGCTCATCAAGAGTAGAATTATGTTCTATTCACACAATAAAATGCCATACATTAATTAAAGGGAGAAAATTTACATGATGCCACAGCAGGGATGACCTTCACAAACACAATGCTGAGCTGATGAAGCCAAACACAAAAGCATGTCTGTTCTATGATTCCATTTATATAAAGTCCAAAAAGAAGCAAAAAGACTCTGTGGTGTAGGAAGACAGTTTGTGGTTACCCTTAGGGGGTATTTACTGGAAACTGTGTGAAGGAAGCTTCTAGGGTGGTGAGAAGGGTTGTTTCTTGACCTGAAGGCTTATTACATGAGTGTGTTCATCTTGTGAAAAACTCATCAAAGTGTATATTTATGATTTATGTATTTTTCTGTATGTATGTTATACTGTAATAAAAAGTCACTCCTCTCCCAAAAAGAACCAAACACACACACACACACACACACACACACACACACACACACACACACAAAACAGGAAAAAGAGAAGAATAGTAAAGCTACCAACATATTGCACTGGGACTTGAGTCTAGGGAGAGAAGAGAAGAGCCTTTTCTGCAGGGAGTTGAGCTTAGTGCAAAGGTAAGAAAAGGAGACGAGATGACATGTGGTTTTGGAGTTCTGTACACAATTCTTAACATTTGTAAAGAGTCAGCAACATTCTAAAAAGTTTGCACGAAAATCTAAGTGCCCAGGCTTCCCTGGTAGCGCAGTGGTGAAGAATCCATCTGCCAATGCAGGGGACACAGGTTCGAGCCCTGGTCCCGGAAGGTCCCACGTGATGCAGAGCAACTAAGCACGTGCACCACAGCTACTGAGCCTGTGCTCTAGAGCCCACATGCCACAACTACTGAAGCCTGCGTGCCTAGAGCCTGTGCTCTGCAACAAGAGAAGCCACCGCAGTAAGCCCGCGCACTGCAACAAAGGGTAGCCCCAGCTCGCCGCAACTAGAGAAAGCCCGTGCGCAGCAATGAAGACCCAACGCAGCCAAAGATAAATAAATAAAATAAATTTTAAAAAAATCTAAATGCCCTTCCCTCCTTGCTTTTCAAAGAAGCCTTGAAGATCTGGCAATACCACAGGACATGGGGCAACAACCGACTGCAGCAGAGTATGGCTGCTCCCCTTTGCCACAGTCCCCACTGCTGCTTCACCCGCTCACATCACCCACCCCTGTAGGCATCTGACGCTGTGACAGTGGGGACTCACTGAAACCTGGGTTTTACCTCCTTTGCACAGCCCCCAGCACTGTGAGGCCAGGTCATTGGGTGCAATTGGACCACAGATGCCTCATCTGTAAAAAGGATGTAATAAATATCCTGCTTACCTAAAGGCAAGGGACTAGACCAGATAATCCTCTGAAGTCTTCTTCCAACTTGCAGATCTCTGCAAGCAAGATCTACAAGCCCAAGGATGTAGATCTTTTTTAATGCAGAAAATGATTTATAAGAAAGTTCCAAGTGTGAGGAGGGAGTGCCCAATCTTTAACTCATGTCACCTGGAGTGGGTTCCATGCACGATTTGTTTGTAGTATGTTTGTATATCTGGTCAGCATGCTCAATGAGATGTTTGCACTCCTCAGTCCTTGGTTTTGTCCCCCATAGGTTCAATATAAGGGTATCAGGAGTCCAAGGGAAGGTAACCCATTATTACTGAAAAACATTTGCCTTCTGCTAGAACAGAACACGAAACCTTGGTCTCAGGACAGAACAGGCAGCATGTGGTTTAGAGTATAGATTTTGTAGGTGTTAGACTCAGGTTTAAATCATGACTCCTCTCTTCCCTAACTATGTAACCTTGGTAAGTTTAGCTACGCAGAACCTATTTCCTATCTCATATAGTTGTTGCATAGATGGAATGAGAACATATATGTAAAATACCTAGCTTGGTGCTGTTACAGTATATGTATTCCATAAACAATAACAATTTAAACCATTTCAATATGGCTTCCACCATTGGGGTTGCTCTATATTCTAACAGGCTTTCTCCTCTGGCTCCCGACTTTCTGAATGTACCTGGTGGAGTAAAAGGAAATACAGACCAACTGAGATGGATCGGGCTTATGTCAAACCCCAGGAATTCAAGAGTGATCTCCCAGACTATCTTGTGTGAGCAATACAGCCAGAAGTAAGGAGGAAGTGTTAGACTCGTAGACCCATTCCTCCAAAGCCTCCAGTCTAGTGTTTCATGAAGGAAAGTAGAGATAAGGCAAAAAAAAAAAAAAGCAAGACCCAATGCAGCCAAAAATAAATAACTCAATTAATTAATTTTAAAAAATCTACATCCTAGAAAATGGGAATGTAATTTTTTTCATAATTGAAATGTTGTTGGTTATAATGAGTGGATAATATGGTAATTTTATACCACATTAAAAGAGTCTGACGTGTAAAACAGTACAAATAGGAGGACATGATGTAAGGTTACAAGAAAGATTTTAATACCAACTCTTCCAGCTATTAAAGCTGTGGGTTGCTGGACAAGTCTTTTGACCTCTCTGAGACTTCATTTACTCATCTGTAAAATGGGGACAATTATGATACATGCTGTTATCCACAGTACAGGATTGCAGGGGTTCAGAGGATGGACTGTATTCAAATTCCAAGTTTATTATTTATTACTCCTGAGATCAGGAGCAAATTATTTAAACCCACATTGCCTCAGTTTTCTCAAATGAAATGAGACATAATAACTGTATATTCTTCATTGAGTTCTTTTGAGGCTCAAACGAGTTTATACCAATAAAGCTGTGATAACAGTGCTTGGCACAAAGTATGCCCTAGAGAAGCATTTGCTATCATTATAAGTAGTGGTCTGTATCAGCGTGTGCTTGAAAACACTGTACAAAGGGCTGTTTTGCTGTTATTAGTGAGAGTTCCCCACATTAGAGAGTGTCTTTTAAATTCCACATACAATGATATCATTACTATCTACTTAACAGGTGACTTGGCAGACAGGGTCAAGGACAATGCCAGGCTGCTAACAAGACCCAACACAGACAAAGACTTGAGAACTGAGGGATTAATTTAGAAGAAACCAAACCTCAGTGTCAGTGAGCAAGTCACTTTCAACTAACAGATCATTAACCGCATAAAAACAACTAAGCATACTAGACAGATGATCCAATTACATCACTGACCTGTTTGCATTTTGCTGTTTGCAGTTAACTCCTTCTCATTCTCTGCATAGCCTCCTCACAGTCTAAGTCCTTCCTCAACTATTATCCACTTAAAAATGCTTCCTAAAATAATTCACCTTTTAAAAAAATATTTATTTATTTATTTTTGGCTGTGTTGGGTCTTCGTTGCTGCACGCGGGCTTTCTGTAGTTGCAGCAAGCGGGGGCTAATCCTCATTGTGGTGCTTGGACTTCTCATTGTGGTGGCTTCTATTGTTGCGGAGCGCGGGCTCTAGGCGCGCGGGCTTCAGTAGTTGTGGCGTGGGTTGCAGTAGTTGTGGCTCACGGGCTCTAGAGTGCAGGCTCAGTAGTTGTGGTGCACAGGCTTAGTTGCTCCGTGGCATGTGGGATCTTCCTGGACCAGGGCTTGAACCCGTGTCCCCTGCATTGGCAGGCAGATTCTTAATCACTGCACCACCAGGAAAGTCCGATTCACCTTTTTTAAAACATAAATCTGTTTTGAAAGAAAGGGTCTCTCATTTATTACTGCTAATAAGGCAAAATGGGATGATCCTTGTGGAAGAGAATTTGTTGGTAATTGGCAGGAGCACAGATGCCTTTACCTTTGATCCAGTGATTGTGCTCCTAGGAATCCATCCTATGTACACCACTGTAAGTAAGAAATGCCATGTGTGCAAGGTAATTCACCATGGAAGTGTTTGAAAACACAAAGATTGAAAACCACCCAAATGCCTAGCAATAGGGGACTGCCTGTGGCTCTTCCTTTCATTTTCAAAGTGTAGCATCTGGCTCTAGTTGTCACACTGCCCTCCTCTTCTGTGTCAAATCTCCCTTTGCCTCTCTCATATAAGGATATTCATGATTACATTTAGGGTTCTCCTGGATAATTCAGAATAATCTCCCCATCTCAAAATCCTTAATTAATCACATGTGCAAAGTCTCCTTTGCCATATATAGTATCATTCATAAATTACTGGGATTAGGATCTGGATACCTTTGGGGTCCATTATTCAGTTTACCACATACCTTTCCTGCTCAGAAGTTGTGCTGTCCAAGTGTTGCATTACGCTGCCAGGTAGGAGGTCTCTTCCTCAGTCCTCATTACAATAACCTCTTCCTTCTCTGATGACCTTCACATGCCACCTAATTCTCTAGTCTCTCTGGTGGTGAGGGAAGATGAATCTGGTCTAGGTTCACTGGGGTGAGAAGAAACAGCTTCTGGATGCAGTGCCTTCCTGAGGGATGTCTTGCTTTTCATTTCTTTTCCCCGAACTTCTCTTTGCTCTCCTAGCACGAGAACAAATGATAAAAAGGCAGAAATTATAGAGGAATCTCAAACAGCAGCCGTCCCAACCAAGCAGTTGGCTTAAATCCATCAGCTGTTTTCTGAACCTCTGAACATGGGTTACTTATGCACTTTATAGACAACTGTGCATATCATCATTGTTACTTCACTTCCCACATATGGTCAAATCAGACCTGGTATCAAGAAAGGGAGAGAAAAGGAAAGATGTTATACTGCCATTTTGACTGTAGTCCTTCTCTAAATAAGAAACGGTTCAGAGGCAACTCGGAAGCATTGTGCACCACTAATTTGCATTTTGATAATCTCCCAACTCTTTTGTCCTTGTCATTATTGGTGGGAACAGTATCTTATAATACTAGAGGCAAATATTCATGAGTCACATCGCCTGAGGACACATCATGATTCTACCACTTACTAGCTATGTATCTTGTGCAAATTATGAACTTTCTACTATGCCTTATGTGAAAGGAGAAGAGCATTTGTATCTACCGCATAGATTTATTTTTAGGATTGAGTGAGATAGTATATAGAAATCACTTCAATACTTCCTGGGCCTTAGCAAGTTGAACTATGAGTACTGTGGTAAAGTGAAAAGTACACGTACACTGGAGGTGAGTAGACTAGTATTCAGATCTGGATACCAGTATTTATTACTGGGCATGCAATAACAGTTGACTTCATTTATCCACTCAACCAAGGCTTACTGAGTACCTACCATGTGTTCTGCCCTATTCTAGAAGTTGGTGTACATTAGTAAACAGACAAAAGTCACCACCCTTGAAGAGCTTGCATTACAGTGTGGAGAGGGGCTGACAATAAATGAGTCATTAAAAACAAGCAAATTATGTTGTTCTGATTGTTCTCATTGGGAAGGTGTCATTTGATAAAAAAACTTGAAGAAAGAGAGGGACTTAACTGGGGAAGAGGATTTCAGGAAGAGGGAAGAGCTCATGCCAAGGTCCCTGAAGAAAAGTAGGGCTGAGCCTGGTGTGCTAATGAATAAAAGGAGGCCAGTGAGGCTGGAGGAGGGACCAAGGTGTAGGAGAAGTAGGAGACGAGGTCTGAGAGATCATCTGGGCCTTGAGATCCACATTAAGGATGTCAACCTTTACTTGAGAGACATGAGGAGTTAATGGAGAATTTTGAGCAGAAGAGTGTCCTGCTCTGATTCGTGTTTTAAGAGGACAACTTTGGCTGCTTTGTGGAAAATATACTACAAGTAGCAAAAGCAGGGACTGGGTAGGAGACTGTTGTCAGAATCCAGATAAGGAGTGAGAATATCTTAGATCACGGGGACAAGACAAGAAATGCCAATTTATGTGCAAATTGTAGCTATATTTTGAAAGTACAATGACTGGACTCCCTGATGTGGGTGTGGAATATAAAGAGAAGACCAAGGACAACTGCAAGGATTTGGGGCTGCCCAGCTGAAAGGAGAAAGTACAAACAACTGAGATGGGTGAAGCCTGAGAATTAAGCAGGGGTTTTGTGAGCTGGAGTGGAGAGCATGGATGGAGATTAGTCCATTGGGAATGTCTTAAATTTGAGATAGCTCTTAAATAACCAAGTGGAAATTTCAAGAGATAGTTGAATATTTGAGTCTGGAGTTCAGCAAAGAGGTCTGGAAAGGAGATATAATTGTGATAATCATCAGTCTGTGGATGGCATAGCCATGAGATTAGAGGCAAGCAAGGTAGTGGATGGAATCCAGGGACTGAGACCCAGGCTTCTGACATGAAGAGATCTGGGTGAAAAATAGGAAGTAGCTAAAGAGACAAAGAAGGAGTGGGCAATAAGGCAGGACCTAAACCAAGAGAGCATGGTGTTCTGGAAGACAAGTGAAGAAGGTGTATTACTGAGGATGCTGTGATCAACTATGTTAAATGCCAAGGAAGGTGAACACTGATGAAGGACCAGTGGATTTAGCAACATGGAGGTCATTTTGAATGTGGTAATAACTCGAGTGATGCACCAAAAAAGCAGATGAGAATGAGAAGAAAGAATAGGAATCAGTAAGAATAATCAATTCTTCCATGGAATTTTGCTGCAAAGGGGAGTTGAGAAGTGAAATCACCAATGCAGGCAGAGAAAAAGTATTTTTCTGTTTGTACATCTGTTCTTTGTTAAATGGGAAAACTAACTGTATGCTTGTGTCCTGATGAGAATAATGTAACAAAAAGCAAAAAAAAAGTGAGGTTATAGAGAACAGAGGGGAATGTCTAGGAAAAAGTGCTTCACTAGGTTAGAGGAGTACGAGCAGGTCACAAAGTGATTGGCTTCCGATATCACCTGTGGGGGTATTTGAGATGGTAGAGCTTGTGGGTACAGATGCCTGTAGATGGAAAACCTCTTTGGATCTCACCTTCCTTATCCATACCTAGGGTTTATAATGCTCATCTCACATAGATTCTGTAGAGGCTGAATGAGTGAATATATGTGAGCCTCTGGTTCCCAGCAGTACTCAAAAAACGACAACCCCTGTCTCATTGTCCTTAAGACACAATTTCCAGCTCTGGAAATCTCTCTACTGAGAGGTTGCACATCGATTAGATAAATTCAAGAAGCTAGTGAGGTTAGGTTTATCCATAAATAACTCATCAGATTTTTAAAAACATTTCACTCAATAAAATGTCCCAGGACACTGCGTGAAATACCTCCTATGAAAATATTAAATCAAAGACAATAACAAAACCTGACAGAGCAGTACATTTCATATCTTTAGAATCCTGTTCAGACAGGCAATTTTTTTTTTTTTTTTTTTTTTTTTTTTGCAGTACTTGGGCCTCTCACTACCGTGGCCTCTCCCACTGCGGAGCACAGGCTCCAGACGCGCAGGTCCAGCGGCCGTGGCTCACGGGCCCAGCCGCTCCGTGGCATGTGGGATCCTCCCGGACCGGGGCACGAACCCGCGTCCCCTGCATCGGCAGGCGGACTCCAAACCACTGCGCTACCAGGGAAGCCCCAGACAGGCAAATTTTAAACCTAAAGATTTATTTAAATATGCCACAGCTTTTATAACAAAATTAAGGTACAGGAGCTGCTTCGGGCTGTGGGTCAGAATCTGTGAGATATCACCTCCTTCCCTACTTAATGTCAAAGCACAGAAACTGGATGAGCCAAAAGTTTGAAGTCAGCCAAGTTGCAATGTTTACCGCTGCTGAAATTGAGGTAAAGGGCAATTCTCTAGGAATCGGGAACCGTGGGCTCTAGCCCTAAGGTTAACTTCTGCTATTGGACATGGCCATTGGAAACACCTTTAACTTTCTGGGTCTCTGTGTCCTAATCTGTAAAACAAAGGGCTTAAACCTGATGGCATCACTTCAGCTTCCAGGGTCTATGATTCTGAGAGTTGAATGAGTAGTAGGAAGAGAGTCACTGGGGCCACCACTATCCCACTGTGGCATTTGAGCAGATTGTTCAACTTCTTTGAGCTTCAATTGCCTCATCTTTCACCTGAGTTGTGAGCACCAAATACAATCCTGTTAGAAAACCACTTTACTGAGGGTATTCAATTATGCCAAGCAAAGGGGCTAAAGCAGTGGCCTCAACCAGGAGAGAGCAGGGTATATCACGATCAACCTGGGGAGTATATTCCAAATATTCACATTTCTCCTACCCCTCAGAAGATGAGCTACTGTGGGATATAGGTTTCTTCTCTTTTTCAAACGCTTAGATCGGTAATAGTTGTCTAGAGCCTTGTCTTGAGAAGAATGATAAGGACGCAAAAGGACCTCATTAGAAAGTTTTGTGGTTGATTAATGCTGTCTGCAGTACATACAGGATTGGTGAGAGGTAGCTGTGATTCTGTGTTTGCAACCCCAGGTTAAATGTGTACAAGTGTGTCAGAATGGTTTCTCAGTTCCATTTCATTCCTTTTTCTTTCACTATCCCCTTTCCCTCCCTTCAAGAACCTGTCCTCCTCCTAAATAGACTTGAGAGCTCTACAAGTTTTAACTTCTACTGACACTGTGAGAAAACAATTTAGTAGAGCAGTGTGGCAAAGGCTGACTTTCCTTGTTGTTTTTTTGTGGTAAATCTTCTGCAAAGAGGATCACTCTGCCCCTCCTTCCATTGGGAGAGGAGTCAGTATCCCCAGCCCTGAAATCAGAGCTGGCCTCATGACTTGGTTTGACCAATAGAATGCAGCCAATGTGATGTTCTGGGGCTTCTGGGCCTAGACTCTAAGTAGCCACATAGATTCTTCTTTTACTCAGAGGGAAATCCAACCAACCATAGAAAGAAGTCTACGCTACAGGTTCCAGACATATGAGTGATTTCAGCCCACACCACAAGAAGAGTGAAGCCCAGTCATCCTAGCTGGTCCCAGGCCATTCAAGCCATTCCAGCCAAGGCACCAGACATGTGAGTGAGGCCATCTTGAATTCTGCAGTCCCAGGGGAGCCACGATGAGATCACATGGAGGCAGATACGTGCTGTTCCCCCTGGACACTGCTCAGAATTGTGACAATAAAATGGTTATTGTTCAAACCCACTAAATTTTGAGAAAACCAAGGCTCAGATGACTTAATTACCTTACCCAAAGTCACAAAAATAGGGAATAGCAGAGCTGAGATTACAAAATAAAACCAAGCTCTCCCAAATTGATGATGAAATTCTCATTCTGCCTCCTCACACTCCATTCTAGCTGCATAAAGAACTTGAATTTCAAGATTTTAATTATAGAATGATAGGCTTCAAAGGAGAAGCATGTTCTGCTGGTACCACACAACTCAGGTCTCAATTATCTACTGAGCTACTTTGCTCTCTAATTACTTGATCAAACATATTTCAATTTAATTTCTCAGAAGTCAGCAAAATGGAATTTACTTCCTGACATTATGTTGAAGTATAACCATTAGATTTATTATAACTGAGCCTTACTATTCAGAACAGACCAGATATTTTTAAAGTTTTATGTAAACAAAACCTGTGTAAATCAAATCATAGTTCAATGAAACAGAAGATTCCATTTAAAGAAAATCAGCAGTGAGTTTATTAATAGAGGTTGAATCATTTATAAGATGATGAATCACTTGTAGGGTCATTTTCTGTTCTGGAAGCTGAAATTTTTAAGTGAGGTTTTCTTAAAATTTTGGCACAACTTGAAAATATGAGATTGTGCAGTACATAGGAGAGTCCTTGGCTCAAACTAAGTGTTAGGAAAAAATGGTAATGATTACATGATGTTATGGGTTAAGTTGTATTTCCCCCAAAATGTTGAAGTCTTAACCCCTGATACCTATGAATGTGACCTTATTTGGAAATGGTCTTTGCAGATGGAATCGAATTAAAATGAGGTCATTAGTATGAGCCCTAATTCATTATGACTGATGGCCTCATAAGAAGCAGAAAACACCATTGGATGACAGAGACAGAGTGTGGAGTGCTGAAGCAGCAAGCCAAGGACCGCCAAGGATCAACAGCCACCCTCCATCTGCTAGGAAGAGGCAGAGAGTAGCCAGGCAGATACCCAGAGTCTCAGAGGGAACATGGCCCTGCTGTTACCTTGCTTTTGGACTTCCAGCCTCCAGAACTGTAAGAAAACAGATTTCTGAGGGTTCAAGATGGTGGAGTAGAAGGACGTACACTCACTCCCTCTTGTGAGAGAACCAGAATCACAACTAACTGCTGAACAATCATCAAAAGGAAGACACTGGAACTCACCAAAAAAGATACCCCACATCCAAAGACAAAGGAGAAGCTGCAGTGAGACAGTAGGAGGTGCACAATCACAATAAAATCAAATCCCATAACCACTGGGTGGGTGACTCACAAACTGGAGAACAATTATACCGCAGAAGTCCACCCACTGGAGTGAAGGTTCTGAGCCCCACGTCAGGCTTCCCAACCTGGGGGTCCGATAATGGGAGGAGGAATCCCAGAGAATCAGACTTTGAAGGCTAGTGGGATTTGACTGCAAGACTTTGAAGGACTGGGTGAAACAGAGACTCCACTCTTAGAGTGCACACACAAAGTAGTGTGTACATGAGGACCCAGGGGGAAGGAGCAATGACCTTATAGGAGACTGAACAAGACGTACCAGCTAGTGCTGGAGGGTATCCTGCAGAGACGTGTGGGAAGGGGGCTGTGGCTCACCATGGGGACAAGGACACTGGCAGCAGAAGCTCTAGGAAGTACTCCTTGGCATGAGCCCTCCCAGAGTCCACCATTAACCCCACTAAAGAGCCTGTAGGTGGTAGTGCTGGGTCACCTCAGACCAAATAACCAACAGGGAGGGAACTCAGCCCCACCCAACAGCAGACAAGCAGATTAAAGTTTTACTAAGCTCTACCCACCAGAGCAACACCCTGCTCTTCCTACCACCAGTCCCTCATATTAGGAAACTTGCACAAGCCTCTTAGATAACCTCATCCACCAGAGGACAGACAGTAGAAGCAAAAAGAACTACAATTCTGCAGCCTGTGGAATGAAAACCACATTCACAGAAAGATACACAAAATGAAAAGGCAGAGGACTATGTAACAGATGAAGATGAACAAGATAAAACCCCAGAAAAACAGCTAAATGAAGTGGATATAGGCAACCTTCCAGAAAAACAATTCCAAATAATGAAAGTGAAGATGATTCAGGACCCTGGAAAAAGAATGGAGGCAAAGATCGAGAAGATAAGAAATGTTTAACAAACATCTAGAGGAATTAAAGAACAAACAGACATGAGCAATACAATAACTGAAGTGAAAAATACACTAGAAGGAATCAATAGCAGAATAACTGAGGCAGAAGAATGGATAATTGACCTAGAAGACAGAATGGTGGAATACACTGCTGCAGAATAGAATAAAGAAAAAAGAATGAAAAGAAATGAAGACAGCCTAAGAGACTTCTGGGGCAACTTTAAATGCACCAACATTCACATTATAGGGGTCCCAGAAGGAGAAGAGAGAGAGAAAGGACCTGAGAAAATATTTGAAGAGATTATAGTCGAAAACTTACCTAACATGGGAAAGGGAATAGCCACCCAAGTCCAGGAAGCACAGAGAGTCCCAGGCAGGATAAACCCAAGGAGAAATGTGCCGAGACATGTTAGTAATCAAACTGACAAAAATTAAAGACAAAGAAAAATTATTAAAAGCAACAAGGGAAAAACTACAAATAACATACAAGGGAACTCCCATAGGTTAAAAGCTGATTTCTCAGCAGAAACTCTGCAAGACAGAAGGGAGTGGCATGATATATTTAAAGTGATGAAAGGGAAGAACCTACAACCAAGATTACTCTACTTGGCAAGGATCTCATTCAGATTCGACAGAGAAATCAAAAGCTTTACAGACAAGCAAAAGCTAAGAGAATTCAGCACCACCAAACCAGCTCTACAGCAAATGCTAAAGGAACTTCTCTACATGGGAATCACAAGAAAGAAAAGGACCGACAAAAACAAGCCCAACACAATTAAGAAAATGGTCATAGGAACATACATATCAATAATTACCTTAAACGTAAATGGATTAAATGCTGCAACCAAAAGACACAGGTTTGCTGAATGGATACAAAAATAAGACCCATATATATACTGTGTACAAGAGACCCACTTCAGACCAAGGGACACATACAGACTGAAAGTGGGGGGATAGAAAAAGATATTCCATGCAAATGGAACACAAAAGAAAGCAGGAGTAACAATTCTCATATTAGACAAAATAGACTTTAAAATAAAGAATGTTACAAGAGACAAGGAAGGACACTACATAATGATCAAGGGATCAATCCAAGAAGAAGATATAACAATTTTAAATATATATGCACCCAATATAGGAGCACTTCAATACTAAGGCAAATGCTAACAGCTGTAAAAGAGGAAATTGACAGTAACACTATAATAGTGGGGGACTTTAACACCTCACTTACACAAATGGACAGATCATCCAGACAGAAAATTAATAAGGAAACACAACCTTTAAATGACACAATACCAGATAGATTTAACTGATATTCATAGGAAATTCCATCTGAAAACAGCAGATTACACTTTCTTCTCAAATGCACATGGAACATTCCCCGGGATATATCACATCTTGGGTCACTAATCAATCCTCGGTAAATATAAGAAAATTGAAATCATATCAAGCATCTTTTCCAACCACAATGCTATGATATTAGAAATCAAGGGACTTCCCTGGTGGCGCAGTGGTTAAGAATCCACCAGCCAATGCAGGGGACACAGGTTCAATCCCTGGTCCACGAAGATCCCACACACAGCGGAGCAACTAAGCCTGTGTGCTATAACTACTGATCCTGCGTTCTAGAGCCCACAAGCCACAACTACTGAGCCCATGCACCACAACTACTGAAGCCTGTGCATATACAGCCCATGCTGCACAGCAAGAGAAACCACCACAAAGAGAAGCCTGTGCACTGCAATGAAGAGTAGCCCCTGCTCGCCGCAAATAGAGAAAGCCCGTGCACAGAAATGAAGACCCAATGCAGCCAAAATAAATAAATAAATAAATTTTAAAAAAAAATCAAAAGGATTTCCTTTGAGTGCTGAACTGGGAATTCAGGAGGAGGGATGCCATATGTGCCCAGGGAAGATAATGAATTAGGTTTGAAACACCCACTGGAACTTCTGAGCACAAGGGACAGGGGCAGGGGTGCTTATCGAAAGTGGGCTTCACTATAGGATGGTCTGGCTTGGCTGTTTCATTGAGCAAACCCATGATATCTTTGGCTGGTCAAATTTATTAGAGGAGATACTTCAAACCTCTTCAATGGCAAAGCCACACTTCAATTTTATGGTGATTGAGTGGGAAAAGAAGGGTAGGAGCAATGTCTCAGCATCTAGAATGTAAATGTTACTTAATCCTTCATTTTGTTTTTTGTATTGTACCACCTCTTTTTTTGTCTGACCATTGCCACTAGTCTAGAAATCCTCTCTATTTTATCCTTTTCAGAAAGTAAATCTCCATTCCTCAAAAAACTAAAAATAGAACTACCTTATGATCCAGGAACTCCACTCCTGGGAATATATCCAGAAGAAACAAAGGGGCTAATTTGAAAAGATAAATGCACCCCAATATTCCTAGTAGCACTACTGACAATAGCCAAGATAAGGAAGCAACCCAAGTGCCCATCAACAGATGAATGGATAAAGATGTGATATATATATATATATATATATAGAGAGAGAGAGAGAGAGAGAGACAGATAGATAGATATACACACACAATGGAATATTATTCAGCCATAAAAATAATGAAATTCTGCCACTTGTAGCAATGTGGATGGACCTAGAGAATATTATGCTTAATGAAATAAATCAGACAGAGAAAGACAAATACTGTGAGACATCACATATGTGGAATCTAAAAAAAGCCACAAATGAATGTAAGTGCAAAACAGAGACAGACTAACAGATATAGAAAACATACAAGTGGCTACCAAAGGAGAGAAGGAAAGGAGGAGAAGCAAATTAGGGCTATGGGATAGGAGATACAAACTACTATATATAAAATAGGTAAGCAACAGGATATATTATGCAGCACAGGGAATTATAGCTATTATCTTGTAATAACTTTTAATGGAATATAATCTGAAAAAATACTGAATCACTATACCGTACATCTGAAACTAATATAATATTGTAAGTCAGATATACTTCAATTTTTTAAAAAAGAAAAAGAAAAAGAAGAAAAAAGAAACCTCCAATCATTTTCCAGGGTGGAGAGGGGTAAATACAAGGATTGAATACAGAGGTTTCAACTACTTCTTCTACAGATACTTAAGGAATTCTTTGGTCTTACACACCACTTTCACTTTACTTCCAGAGGTATTAGTTTTCTCCAACTCCTTTTGAGGGATTGGCAGTGCCATAACAAAGTGCCACAGCCCAGGTGGCTTAGACAACAGAAATTAATTTTCTCACAATTGTTGAGGCTAGAAGTCCAAGATCAAGGTGTCAGTAGGGTTGGTTTCTCCTGAGGTCTGTTTCCTAGCTTGTAGATGGCCTTCTCCTCTCTGTGTCCTCACATGGTCTTCTTTCTGTGTGCATCTGTGTCCTAATCTCTTCTTGTTATGAAGATACCGGTCCCTATTGGATTAAGGCCCATTTTGGATGGGCCATAATGGATTCATCGTATCAATCCATTACAACCATAATGGATTAAGGCCTACCCTAATGACCTCATCTTAACTTAGTTACCTTTTGAAAACCCCTATCTCCAAATACAGTCACATTCTGAGGTACCCGGGGTTAGAACTTCAACGTATGAATTTGGAGGTGAAGGAAGATACTATTCAAACCATAATAAGCAGTGCAAAATTGGATTATTTTGGCCTCCCCCTGTGCTAGCTTAGATTTAGCTTATTTGATTTGCCACATCCACTTAGCCAACTGCTTCACACTTTCCAAAATGCAGTTGCCATTACATCTTCTCCCAAAGTCTTTATCCTGAAAGGTTTGTCTTTATATGTCTCACTTATTCTCATTTGGTGTGGTTTTGGTAGTCAGCAAAAGTGAATGCTTGTGTTCCATCCATCATCTTTCAACAGATGTCTCTAGCCCACTTTATAGCTCTTAATATGGCAACACAATAATTTTCCAAATTATTGAAAAATCTTCCTAAAGATAATTTTTATGGCTACATCACTGAATCTTTTAGTAGGACGGTATCATGCTCTATTTATCTAGTTGATCTGTGGTTATACTTTCAAGTTTTTAATAGAAATAACATGATAGTAAACATCTGGGTCAGGAATATTAATTAACTCTTTAATAAAGTCTTTTGATATATACCTCAATTTATCAAATCTAAGACACCATCCATTGTAAGATACAGCAAAAGAGTTGAACAAGTTTGCTTCTGGAGTAGAGAAAGGGGGGGTGGTGAAGTCAAGAGACTGGTTGTTTACAAGTCTTTTAAAACATTTTGACTCTATGTGCATCTACAAAATCTGATAAAAATAAAAACTGAAGGGAAAAATCAAGCCAGGAAATTATACCTATAACGTGGTTTTAATTATTTAAAACCAATAAAAAGTTTTCATAGAAAAATACTAGAGATAAATAGGGGTAAGTTTATAAATGAGTTTTATATTCATTGTTATCTATTTCTGGGTTTTTCAAAATTGTTAGAGGTGAGTAGCTATTTTCTAAAGAACAGAAAAGTTTACTTTTTTTTCTTTATTCTAAAAAGAAAAACGATCAGAAAGAAATATACTAAGCTATAGTCCTTGAATAGTGAAACTATGGTTGTTATCTCTCCTTAGTGTTTCCAGATTTTCTCTAATAAGCATGTTTGGGGTCTTTAAGGACCCAAGAAATAATACCCTGGTTGAGAAATAGACAAAGAATTAAGGCAGATGAGGAATAAATTATCACCCTTATACTTGGTAAACACTAGGTCAGATGACTTGCTTAAAAATCAGATTTGTGGGGCTTCCCTGGTGGCGCAGTGGTTGAGAGTCTGCCTGCCGATGCAGGGGACAGGGGTTCGTGCCCCGGTCTGGGAAGATCCCACATGCCGCGGAGCGGCTGGGCCCGTGAGCCATGGCCGCTGAGCCTGCGCGTCCAGAGCCTGTGCTCTGCAACGGGACAGGCCACAGCAGTGAGAGGTCCGCGTACTGCAAATAAATAAATAAGTCAGATTTTTGTGTTGGCTAGCTAATTAACCAAATTAACTGGAAATCTACTAAAAGGGACACTCCACTTAGTGCTATGAGGACCATCCAAACTTTCACTTAGAATCAGCTGCCGAGATATGACACAGCCTTTGGGATCTTTCATACTCCTAAATATCCAGGGAAACCTAAGGAAATGTTGAGTATTCCCAGAGGTGTTATCAAAGGGTGGTTATATTTCTGTTGCTAAGTGACAATTCACAACATTGAGCACTGGGGCAATCTGAAATGGGAAATGGAAACTCTCGCTAACATGACTGATTAGTAAGTTTCATAAATGATCATTAATGCCCTAGACTGAAAATAAAATTATGGAATAAAAATGTAAACGTGTACAAAGGAAGCCTGAGTGGTTTCCAGAGTACACGCCAAGGGGTAACTAGAATTTCCTCCAGGTTTCTGGAAATCATGTCTTGCTATGAATCTGGAATTGCCTGACAGGTGGGTGTGTGCATCTCACTGGTAGAAGATGAGGACTTTGATCTTATAACTCAGCTTGGATGGAGCCACAGGAGAGGCCTCTCAACCTAGAGCAGGTCTTTGCCTTCTCGTCCTGTGTGATCATTGCTATAGTTTTGCCAGAACATAAAGCCTTCTCTGTCACTTCTCACTCAACTGAGTTCCCTTTAAACTTAATAGTTTTCCCTGAACATACTCTTATTTAATATTCGCCAAGACAGCATTCATATCTGAAAAGAACAGTGGAAAACAAATACTGGGTTATTTTTAGAACCTAGCAGCCTCTGGATGGGTGGGCCCAAAAGTGTTCTCATGTCAGCCACAGTCAGTAAAATGCACACAGGTTCTCACCTCTATCTGCTTAAATTATGACCATCCATTTAAAGCAGATAGACTGACTTCAGGACCCTGGAACAATGCACACTTTTGCCAATGGCACTTTGTAATTCTAGAATTATTGCTAGAAACTGTCTCTCAGAATTTCATGGGGATCCAGATTTTTGGCCTTTAGAGTCAGCCACTGTATTCCTTTAAAGTCATGTCTCATTTTTTTCTGTTTGTTTGAGCCCAACGTGATCACTTTTCTTCAGCAAACAGGGAGTGAAAAGACTTACAAAAATCATGTTCACAAAGGGTATTCAAAGGAATGAGCCAGGGCTTCCCTGGTGGCGCAGTGGTTGAGAATCCGCCTGCCGATGCAGGAGACACGGGTTCGTGCCCTGGTCCGGGAAGATCCCACATGCCGCGGAGCAGCTAAGCCCGTGAGCCATGGCCGCTAGGCCTGCGCGTCCGGAGCCTGTGCTCCGCAACGGGAGAGGCCACAACAGTGAGAGGCCCGCATACCGCAAAAAAAAAAAAAGAATGAGCCAGTAGCATTTGGGCTATAGCCACAAATAGAAGACAACAATTTGAAGGGGAACAAAAAGTACTAACGCATTCAGACCCCACTTGCTAGCATATATTGACAGAATGCAAAAGGTATTAATAAATAGAACATCCAAAGAAATAATAGCTAAGATGGACCCACAACATCCTTGGCATATGTGGCACAGCCCAGCGTGCGTTCAGATGCCCTGCAGGCCCCAGACACTCATTACTCACCTCCCCAGCTGCTAACCGTGCTGGCAGCTATTGGTTCTCAGCTGAGCCCCCTCCAGAATTGCTTCTGATGAGGAGACCCAAAGTCAAGACAACCTACCTCTGATGGCTGTTCAATGTTCCAGCCCTTGCCTCCAGAACAGACCACCTGAAGGACCAGCCCGGCTCCCTTTGGGATCAGCTGAGGCCTTTGCTGGGGCTGCATTGAAGCTTCATTTTTCCTTTTGCCCAAGCCTGCTTCTTTTGCTTCCCTCCCTGGAGAGTTGATCCCAATAGCACCCCAATAAACTTTCTACTCTCAAATCTCCTTCTCCTTCTGAGTCTATTTCCCAGGGATAACCTGACCTACAATACACATATGCCTTAGACTGGTTCAAAGATCATCCACCAACTTGTTTTAAGTCATGAAAGTACTTCCAAGGGCACTGTTTTGAAACAGAAAACTTATTCTGGCTTGTAATTTTGAGGTATTTGTTAACAGATTACAAAACAGTTCACATGCTTTGATTGCAATTTTAAATATATGTAAATACATGCATTCGTAATAATAAAGACTTGAGGACATAGGCGATGAACTAATACTTTATGAGGACCTACTTTTTACCAGGGATTAAGCTTGGCATTACACCAAAAATATGAAAATGGTGATTATCTCTGAGTGATGGAATTAGAAGTGATTTTTATTTTCTTCTTCCTCTTTTTAGCATATTTCCCAAATTTTGTTTTGTAATTAGATACAAAGTTATAAAAATTATGTATCAACCTTACATAAATATTCATTTTATGAAGTATTTCAATAAACATTTGCTATAATTTTTATAGTACATGTAACCTCAAAATCTTCTCTCTATTCTCTGAAAAACCCAAGACCTACAAAAATAAAATGTGTCCATCCAACAGAAGTTGAAGAGCAAGGTCTAAATTTCAAAATTTAGGATATGCTGAGTTGTCATTAATTCTCTAGTACTGAAATAGCCCAAGTGTTTTCTGAATCATTTGCATTTTGAATCTAGAAAAGGGGACTTTTAGGTACTTCCTGATAACCTCATTACATGACGTGACATTCCTGCGTACATGACAAAAGGAACATAAAGTTTTCCCAGCACTGAGTCTTGATAAAGACACCTCAGACATCAAGAAGAACAAAGCCTGGACTTGAGAGTTTGGGACCACACCCTAAGTGCCCTGATATTCTTTATCAGTCCAATCTATAATTTGTCATCCAAAAATTATATCCATGAGTTTTTCTTTGCCACATATTTATTTAGAATACATTTTTAGCTGACTCTGTTTGGTCTTCGATTCAGAGAGAAAATTCAGTATATTGTCACTCTTAAGACTAAAAGAACAAAATGTAGGCAAAACATTTTAGATATATATTATTAATAATCATATTAATAGTGTATTGCTATATTATATAGCCTCACCAATATAGCATATATTTTATTAATAATATTCTATGTTATTATTAATATAAAATATAGTCTATTATTGATAATATAGAATATATTATTAATTATCTCCAAATCCATTTGTTTTGGAGCTTTTTGGCTCAAATAAGTATATTTTATTACACCTCTCAGGCACAAAATTTTGACTGAATTCAAATAAGCTTACCTAAAGATTAATTGAAATGGGGACATATTTTTATGTAAACTTTTCCAGTTGTTTATGAGTTTCTGCCAAGCTAAAATAAAGGGTGAGATGTAAAGATAAACTGACACTTTTCAAATTATGAGTCTGGCCAGTACGGTGACTGCATGCCAAGTCACGTCCAGAGTGGCACTGTCTGATCTACTTGAACATGGTGTAACGAAGGAGACGGAAGTGGGAAGCCTGGAGAGTTGATCCCTTTAAACAGTGTTTCCAATTTTCTCTGGTCTTGGAACAAACGAGAGTATAGCAAGGACTATGGGGAATTAGTGATATTCATGGATTTCAAGGAAGTCATAAGAGTGTTCGTTAGAGAATTGCTTAAACTAGGCTGCCATTACTAGGGAGGGTGAGAATCATAGCTTTGAAGAATGCTAATTCCTCATCCCCTCTCAACTCATTGGAGATGCCAATAATTTAGGGATTAGATGAAAAGTAATGAGGAAAAGGATCACTGAAAGTTTACTCGGCCCGTATCCTCACAAACCACCATATTGTACTGCCCTGGTCTCCAAAGCTTCAAGGACTGGCAAGGCACTTAAAGGGGACATAACTGTGAGCTGAGATGAAACAACCCAGAGAGGAGAAGAAAGGGAGGATCTGCCTGCCACCCTGCTCCCAATGGCCCAAGATAAGATAATTCATTCACACATTTATCACCAACAATTACTTACTGAGTCCTGCTGTGTGCCAGGAAGACAGAAATTAATACTGACTATGGCAATAAAATAGTCACTGTTTACAAATCATGTACTCTGTGTTTGGGGGTTCCACTGAGCACTGTCATTTCATTACTTCCTTTGACCTCACAGAGACACCATGGTAAGAGCTATTTTTAGCACTAGTTCACAGTCAAAGACACTGAGCCTGGGTCAGTAAGAGGCATGGCTGGACTTTAAAGTCAGATGGTCTAAGTCGTGAGCCCACATTTTTAGCTACTGCTCCTGTCCTTCAGGAGACAGCTGTGTACAGACATGACAGGTACAGAGGTACAGACATGTAAATATATCATTTCTGCTTACTCCTTCATTCATGCACACATTCAGTAGGCATTTATTGGACCCCTACTATATGTAGGCAGTGTGCTAGGCTCCAAGGATATGAAATCCAGGGAAAGTTCAGGACCCCAGAGTTGGAGGGACTGACAGACAGGTCCCTCTTCTCTGGCTCCCCACCGTGCTCCATTCACAACACTGCATTTGCTTTATTCCCTAGCACACCCACAGCAGCTTGATGCCAAATATATGTCTCACGCAACTCTGTATTCACATCTCCCAAGAATTGTGCCTGGCATGCAGAAAATGCCCAGGAAATATTTGTAGGATAGAATGTAAGAAAAACTTGAAAAAGACCCAAGTCACAAAAATGATTCCCTGGTTCATTAGGCACTGACTTGCCCGGCCCAAGGAAGGAGGATTGATGGTGTAGTCCCTGTAAAGGTAACTCGAATGATAATATTCCCTTGTGGAGTGCTCCCTGGGTGTCCAAATAGGAGCTCTGGGTTCCATAGTCAGCTCCCTTGATCCTGAAATCTATCAACCTTGGATCTTACCTTTATCAAATAGTAGCATTAATATCTAGAATCATGATAGAACTGTGGGAAGAGATGAATTTTGAAGTCAGACGGACAGGTTTGTATGCCAGCTCCGCCCCTAATTGTTTTTTGTATAAGTCATTTAACTTCTCAGAGCTTCCTCATCTGTAAAATGGAGTTAGTAATTGACTTCACTGGATCATGGTGAAAACTAAATGATATGATAGCTAACTTTATATGTCAACCTAGCTGGGTCACCTTATCCAGATTTTTGGTCAAATATTATTCTTGATGTTTCTGCGAGGCTGTTTTTTTAAAAAATGAGATTAACATTTAAATCAGTGGAGTTTAACTAAAGCAGATTACCCTTTATAATGCAGGTGAGCCTCATCCAAGAAGTTGAAGGCCTGAGTAGAACAAAGCCTGACCTTCCCTGAACAAGAGGGAATTCTGCCAGAAGGTGACCTTCAAACTTGAACTGTACCATTAGCTCTCCTGGGTCTCCAGTCTGCTGGCCCACCCTGCAGATTTTGGACTTGCTAACCTTTACAATTACATAAGCCAATTCCTTAAAATAAATCTCAATCTCTCTCTCTCTCTCTCTCCATGTATATTTTGATAGTCTGTTTCTCTGGAGAATCCCAACTAATACAAATGTTGTGATTCTTGGACATCCCTGACATAGAACAGGTGCTCAGTGGATATTAGCTTTATTCGCCCTTCCCTAAAGACTTTCAGCCTCTTCATTCTACGGTAAGAAGATGGTGGTGCAAAAAGGTACCAGGACTTGTCCACTATCCCAATGTAACCTTGAAAAGTTCTGAGATCAACCAGGCAATCATTCAGCATTGAGTATCACAACTTAAAGCATGAACATCTGCTCTGTGCCTGAAGGGACCATTTCGTTTTCTATAAAGAATACCCTTGAAGGGACTTCGGAGTTTATCTGACCCCAAAATTTCTAAGGTGTTGGCCTGAGGGCCACATACGGGTTGCTTTGTTGGTTTGTTTTTCTGATACAAGTTTTTTTAAATTATTAATTTAAGATTTGGAAAATGTCACATAAGTCTGGATTCCTGGCTTCTGTTGAGGAATTGGAAGATCAGGTGACCTCAGGCCTGAGCTCCTGCCCGGCAACATTGGGCTGGAGGTGAGAGGTCACCACCACCACCATAGAGGTCACCACAAGTTATGGGGGCATTTTACTCATTTGTGTTACCTGTTGACCCCTGCACACATTTGAGTCTGTGACTCCTTGCATCCTCTAGCTCCTTCAATTTAGAAAAGAGGAAAGAGTGACCCAGAGAGGTCTGGTGTACTTGCACAGGGTCAGGGAGCTGGGATTGGCAGAGTTGGGTCTAAAACCCCAGGTTTTTCTTCCTGGGCCCCTTAGAATATGCTCTATGCCAAATGAGCACAAATGCTTTTATTGATGAATTAGGTGATTCCAAAGGCGTTCCCCTGTGAAATTTATTTATTTCAGTAGTCAGATCAAGTTTATTGTTACAAATGAATGCAGTGCTTTAAGACAGAGCTAAATTATGACCTGTCTTACTCATCTCTGTGATTATAAGCACAATTTGGGGTCAGACCACACCTAACTCTGCCATTATCATGGGCAAACTTCTCACCTTTTTCATAATAGTTGTACAAACCACAAAGTGCAGTGGTGACAATTAAATGAAATATTTCATGTAAACTTCTCAGTATAGGGTCTGGAATATAGTAAGCGTTCAACATATGTTGTTGAATTAGGACCTCAGAGAAATTAAAATAAATATGGCAAAATAGCAAAGTAGCTAAACAGTTTTGCATCTGCAAATATGTATGAGTTCACAGTGATCCCATCAATTCAAATCCAACACCAGAGTGTTTTCTTTATCTTTTTCTTTATCTTTACCACTTTATATATTCATTCTTTGTGATATTTCGTCTAACCTACAAAGCATGATATATGTCAATACAAACTTATTGATTAAAGTTCACAATTTAGGGACTTCCCTTGGTGGTCCAGTGGTTAAGACTCCCTGCTTTCAATGCAGGGAGCACGAGTTCCATCCCTGGTCGGGGAACTAAGATCTCACGTGCTGCACAGCGTGGTCAAAAAATTAATCAATATTTTAAAATACATTTTTTAAGTTCAAGATTTATTTGTGGTTATTTACATCCTTAGAATATACCCCAATAATAGTGCACAGTCAGGATGTTATGTTCAAACAAAACTTGAATTAATCCCTTATCCTTGGGTGGTTGAGTTATCAATAAGATGTACAGTTGGGTCAATTTGCTGCTGTTTGTATTGATTTTAGAATCTTTTTTATGATTTAATTTTGGTTTTTAATATGTTATACTTGTTTCAACCAATAAGTACTATGTTACTGGGATTAAAGTAATGAAAAAGACAGAGTGTCTGTCTTCTAAAAGCTTAGAGGTGGTAGAGGAAACACATATGTACACAGACCATTACTATAAACTGTGTCTTGGAGGTATGGATGGAGAGCTGAGGGGTCCTAGTGGTTTGACTGGTAGATAATGGGGGCTGAATAAAGCTTACTGAACAAATCAATGAATGATTGAATCAATGAACCAATTTTTCCTTTTATTTGTCCCCTCTAGACTATGAGTTCTTCAAGATGAGGACTCACCTAATTGATCTCTGTATCCCAGAGAGAGCCAGAATTGGTCCCAATCTATGCCTTTAGAATAAAAAGCAACCATTCTAGGGCCCTGCCTTCAGCACTAGGACTAAATTAATTCCATGAATGCCATATATTTCACTTGTCAGAGCAGTTGTCCCAGTTCCTCCCCTGCTGTCCCAGAACTTTCCCACTCTTTTCTTTTTTTTTTAATGGCTATTACATTTTAATATATATTAAATATTATTATTTTTAACATCTTTATTAGAGTATAGTTGCTTTACAATGTTGTGTTAGTTTCTGCTCTATAACAAAGGGAATCAGCTATACGTATACATATATCCCCATATCTCCTCCCTCTTGTGTCTCCCTCCCTGCCTCCCTATCCCACCCCTCTAGGTGGTCACAAAGCACTAAGCTTATTTCAGTCACACTCATCACTTTCTTCACTTGTCTTCATTCTGTGGCTGGAAAACCATGTTCCTATTTTAAAATGGGGGTGGGGTGGGGTTGGGGGATACTATTCATTGAAAAAGAAAAAGAAGAAAATAACGGAGGGACTTCCCTGGTAGCTCAGTGGTTAAGAATCCACCTGTCAATGCAGGCGACACAGGTTCGACCCCTGGTCCAGGAAGATCCCACATGCCGCGAAGCAGCTAAGCCCGTGAGCCACAACTACTGAGCCTGCGCTCTAAAGCCCATGAGCCACATATGCTGAGCCCACGTGCTGCAACTACTGAAGCCTGCGCATCTAGAGCCCGTGCTTCGCAACAAGAACCAAGCTGTGTGTGCCGAAGCTCGTGACTCCTGTGGCCCAGGGCCAAAGTCAAAGACTCCCAGCAGCTAAGGGTGACCTGAGACCTAGTGGTTCCTAAGGGGCTTTTCTCCCACCAGCAGTCAACTTGGATCTGATTATTCTACCCATTCCAGGAAATTCCCTGAAAGGCAGCTCTGTGGAACTGAACTGGGAGATTTCACAAAGGGAGATTTGTTCTTGCACCAAAGGCTCCAGTTAGCTACCTTATTTCTTCGCAGTCTTACCCTTTTCCAATGCCCTTTCAGTACAATATTCACTGGGAGGGAGCTTGTCCTTCTAGCACATTTTTTTTCTTCCAGCACTTTTGTCTTCTGTTTTTATTCTAGCAAGGAGAGCTGCCCACCTTTACAAGCCACCAGAGTAGTGGGTGGTCGGGAGAGCAGGGGCTTGGATTGGCAATGACAGCGGGGGTTGTTGAACTCTGGGTGGACTTGAAGAATGAAAATTATAGTTCTTACATTCATGTTTGGGGGGCAGTGGCCATGTTGATACCTTTTGTCAATATCCAGCTTGTGATGCTAGCCAGCTCTTAGTAAAAGGTCTTAGGAAGATCCCTGGCCCAGTCCTCTCAAGTGGGCAAGTATTAACCATCTAGGATGATTCAAAACTCACCTAGGATGAGAGAGAGTGAGGCTGACCCTGCTGATTGGCAAGAGGGCCATTCCCTACCCTGTTCTCCATTGCCCACAGGGTCACGGGGTCTCAGTTTCCAAACCAACTAGGCTCGTCAGGCAATTTCCTCCAGAATAAAAACAGGTTCTAACTTTTTTTTGAATTTAAAAAACTAACCTTGATGGTGCTCTATGTGCACTATTCTGAGAACTGTACATCTATTATCTCACTTAAAGCTTAAACAACCCAAAGAGATGGGCACAATTATCACCCCCATTTTACAGGTAGAAAAACTGAGCTCTATTCTAAGCATTTTGCATGTGTCAGGCCCTAGAGATCAGACGGATCTGTATGACTGTCAACGTGAGGCTAGCAGACCTGGGAGGCAGGTGCCATGCTCTGTGTGCTTCTACCATGCACCATTCACTTCAGTTATTTCTACTCCCAGAAACAACAATGGCCACATCTGACAGTGACAAAGCAACAACTGAGTGCCTTTAGGGCAAGAACGAGTCCTCTACCTGACCGGTCTGTGGAGTCATTTGGGGTGCTGCTCTTGACTAAGTGGCTTCCAAACTGTTCTCCTGCCCTCCCAGAGAACCTGTCGGCCTCTGAGATTCCCTAGAAAATGTATTTCCAGCCAGAGCTGTATTCAGCTGTTGCAGCGGAAGTCACTGGTTGATACATGTGTACAACCTGTGTTAGTTTTCTCTTCTCTGCAAGTCTACATGGTGTATCAAGATTTTAAATGTTGTTTCACACTTACATCCCTTATTAAGAATCACAAATTTCACTATGTCATCACATAGACTCTTGGAAAGTCTCAAATGAGTTTTCTTAACAGAAAAAAGGTGTGTCATCATGTGATTCTCCAATCTGAGATTCTTGCTGGAAAGCAAACAGCACTATTCCTTCTTTGATGTCTCCGAGGACAAAGAGGAATGGGTGAGGGTTTTCAGGTCTTCAACAGACTGTGAGTTTGGACTCCTCTGGGCACCTATTCCTTCCTCCCCCAATCACAAGGCATACCCAGGATGATGATCCATCCTCTCTTCCAGTTGCCCAACTCACTTGACCTTGGGGCGGGGTAGGTGAGAGGATGTGTTGCCTTTGGAAGTCCATCTCCATTTTGTTTAATTCTTCCTCCAAACCCATAGATAACTGTTGCAGGTTTTTTCCCAGCTTCATTGAGGTATGATTGACAAATAAATATATATTTGAGGTATACAATGTGATGTTTTGGTATATGTATACATTATGAAATGATTATCACAATTAAGCTAATTAACATATTCATCATCTCACATAGTTATGTGTGTGTGCATGTGTGTGTGTGTGTGGTGAAGAAACTTGAGATCTACTCTCTTAGAAAATTTCAAATACACAACACAGTATTGTTAACCTTCGTCACCATGTTGTACACTAGGTCTCCAGAACTTATTCTTCTTATAACCAAAATTTCACAACACCCTTTGACCAGCATCTCCCAGTTTCCCCCACCCGCCAGGCCCTGGTAACCACCATTCTACTTGCTGTTACTATTGATATAAATTTGACTTTCTTAGATTCCGCATATAAGTGAGGTCAAGCAGTATTTGCAGACACAATTGTTGTTAAAAGAATGATTCCACAAAGTCCTTTATTACTCATTTATTATTTTTACAATATAACTCATTTATATCTGTTATAAATATATTCCAAACTGGAGATTCACAGATGTTAATGAACTTGCTCACTGGGTCACTTGTCTCTTAATCCCACTACCTTGTGCTGTTTGCACTTTGATTAAAGGATGAAAAAGGCAATGTGAACCCATGTGAATCAAGTTCAAGGATAAATGCTGTCAGGGACCAATTCCAACCCTTCTGTGCTTTGCGTGTGTGATCTGAGGGCCAGCCAACCACTGCCTCTCGGGGTAGCAACTGACTCCCTGATGGATTTATAAAAATCACATATTAAAATGATGACTCATGTAGTAAAAATAAATTGCTTCATTATTTTTAAAAAACTGTGAGAAAAATGTTAGGTTAACATTGCATTTATAAAATGCCTCTTAAAGTTATACTCTAGGTTTACTTTAACATTTTACTTCATACAATTTTAATTTGCCATACAGAACATTTATCTATATACATAAGTACTTGCCTTTTTTTTTTTTTTCTTTTCTTTTTTTGCGGTATGCGGGCCTCTCACTGCTGTGGCCTCTTCCGTTGCAGAGCACAGGCTCCGGATGCGCAGGCTCAGCGGCCATGGCTCACGGGCCCAGCCGCTCCGCGGCATGTGGGATCTTCCCAGACCGGGGCACGAACCCGCGTCCCCTGCATCGGCAGGCGGACTCTCAACCACTGCGTCACCAGGGAAGCCCAATACTTGCTTAAAAACCCACAAAAACAGAGTCATTCTGTGCAGTACAAATTCTACCTGAGATGCTCAAGTCACAGTCTTAGGAGTTGTTCTCAGGAGGAATGGGATGCCAGGAAATAAGTCAACGTGGCTCCTGCTGCATCCCTTCCAATGGGAGTGTGCACTTCTGGGTTGAACTTGTTTCCAACAAGAGATAAAATGCACAGAAAGCTGTCAAGCCAAAGAAAGAATGTGTTTTGCCAAAATATTTGATATATACTTGGCTTTGTCTGCCAGGTATATAAGAGACACAGATGTGGCATGAAACAGGTCAACATAATCAGTGACATGGGGCTAAAGAAAGACTCACTGAATGCAGCATCACTGTGGATTGAGAGACACTGCTTTTTGTAACACGAAAGTGTGTGTACGCATACACACACTTATACATATATATGTATGTATATGTATCCTTTCAAGTATCAGAACTGTATTTGAAAGTGTGCCTCAAATATTATAAGGTCATAAACCATTACAGAAGGAAAGTAGAGAGCCTTTAGGAGTTGGAAAAGGGAAATTAGGCTCTGGGTCATTCCCATACTCAGCCTTTGAGTGAGTATGATGGTGGGTACAAGTTGGCATGGTAAGAGAATTTCCTAGAGCAAACAAGAATAAAGTGGGGAGACAGGGCATAGCAGGTTTATGAGTAAAATATGAGGCTCATAAGCAATCAATAATTCAGTAGAGATGTCACTTATAAGAAGAGGGATATGGAGGATCTATTTAGATATGTAGGCCAGAAAGTCCTTAGGGCTAGAGGTGGTACATGGTCAATGGCAAAGGTGCAAAATTGGAACTACAGAGAGACCGGAGGCAGGGATGAAACATCATGGTAATGAAGATACAAAGGTGTTGCAAGAAGAAAATAGCACCTCAGCCCCCAGCCACCTCCGGGGCTCCTCAGGGCTCTCTGCGGCATCGTGTGAAGCCTTGGGACCAGCCTCCTCTTTGGTTTCCACCAGCTTTGTCCTTAAACACTTAAATGAGTCTTCCTGGGGGAAGATTCTCACAAATTGATTTTTACTAAATCCATTTCACCTTTGAAAGGGGACATAAAGAACAAAATCTTCCTAACACAGGGAGCCACTTCATGGGGTATCCTGGTGAACAGGAAGGTACGTTAAAGGATCCAGAACTCAGCAAGCAACTCCAACAATAAGGCAGAGTCTTGAGAAGAAAACAATCAGGTTACCCAGTGGATTAGCAGGGAGCTATTTCTGAAGACATTCTGCAGGTAGGCAGGAGGCAAGCCTGAACCTTAATCAGAATTGGTCCCTAGCATCCATTCTCATGTCCAGCCAAGACTACATCCCACAAGGATGTGCCTAAGTGGAGAACAGGCTGTAGCTGTAAGGGCTGCTGAAGGAAACAGGATTGTCAACCAGGGGCAGGCAGAAAGGAGCCAACCTTGGTTGAGTGATTTCTTACATATGAGACACTATGCTAGACTGTCAATTTTTGTCATCTTTTTTAGTTCTTACCATATTTTGATGAGGGTAAGTTTATAATCCTTATTTAAATGACAAAGAAGCTGAAGTTCAGAGAGGTTAGGTACTTCATTCTAGATCACAGAATGATGCCAAAATATGAACCCAGAAATGTCTGACTCCAAAATTTATGCTGTTTTCAACAAACCTAGTGGGTTCCCTGAAGGATTCTCAAGTTAGCTTATTAACTCTTCACTCAATGCATCTATGTTTTAACCAAAAAAACTAGAAAATCTCCAGATGTTTAAAAATTAAACAACACATTTTAAAATAACAATTAAATCAGAAAATATTTTTAAGTAAATGATAATGAAAAGAGACATATCCAAAAATTTTAAGAGCTGTAGCTAAAGCAGCTCTCAGAGAAAAATTTATAGTGCTAAAACGTACATATAGGAAAAGAAAATGGACTGAAAAATCAATGATCTAAACTTCCATCTTAAGAAGCTGAATAAAGAAACCCAAAGAGATTAGAAAGAATATCTATGTCTCTAATAATAAAGAGAAAAGCAAAACCCAAATAAGTAGAAAGAGAAAATCAACAAAGTTAAAGGTTGGTTCTTTGAAAGAGTAGTAAAAGTGATAATCCCCAAGCAAGACTAATCAAGTAAAGTTCAAGTGAGAAATAAATTGTCACATCAGGAACAAATATATATATTTTAACTGCCTCCTACATAAATAAGACACTGAGAATGAGGAGGAGAAGGAAGAGGAAGAGGACAAAAAAAGTATCTGTTTTGAAGCCATCCAGAAAATCACATTTCAGATTCTATTATATTTAATTTATCCAACATGCATTTATTGGAAGAGAACATAAGAGCTGTCCGTCTGGTTTTACCAGTCTAGAAAGAGAGAGCACATGAATTTTGGAGTTGAATAAAGCTGAGTTCAAATTCATTCTCTACCTTGAACTAAATGTATGATTTTGGGAAAAGTATATAAACTCTTTGAACTTCCTTTTTCTCATTTGACAAATGGGGGATAATAATATCAACCTCATAGGGCTATCGGAAGGATTAGAGGTAAAGCACCAAGCATGTGGGTAGCTTATATCTTACAGAATATTTTTCCCAACATGATCCATAACCACGGCATTTATAGTTTATCTGTAGGAAGGTACAAAAATATATCCTGAGACAAGGTCATTCATTTGGAAATGTAACCTTTTCTGAAAAATCTGGGCATTTACTTTTCTTGACCTGTCAATAAGAGAGGCTTGGAGTTGTAATTCTTCAATGGAAAGGATGTTACCAACATATTAATAACATAAAGCACCATATGAAAATTAAAATGAAACAATATAAAATTTCCACTCTAATTTTATACAATAATTAATTTTTCTTGACTATTAGGAAATTGAAATAAAAACTATGCCAATAACATAAGTTATTTTAAGACTTTAGAGGAAAAGGCTCCCATCTCCAGTGTTGATATTATGACAGGGAATGCCCCCGAATCCTCAGCTTTCCACCAGCGTGTCTCCCGAGTCATGCATTTTCATGTATACTGCAGGGCCTCAAGCACGCAGACTGGCTCATCTGCAAGATGAATCCTCAGGCTTTTTCACACACTGAAGAAACTTGACAGAGCTATGACGAGAAAGGAAAAAAGGAGATCAAACGGCAGTACAATACACCTATGGTCAACTCACCAATGAAAGAAGCCCCTTTGTTAACAACAAAACTACGCATGGACCACTTAGCATCCATACAAGTTTCTTTCCTGCAGTGACAACAAGGAGAAAGGTCAAGTCCAAGAGTGAATGACTGAAAGTACAGCCCAATTTAGCTTCATTTCACTTGTAAAGCCATAGAAATAAATAACTGATATTTGATGATAATATGTGCAGATGAAAATGTCTGGCTCACACAAGTCACAGATATGTGCTATGAATGTCAGCTGATAGTCAGGAAGCAGCAACCTAAGAGGAGGGACCTCCATATTTTCTGTTGAGGATTTACTTTCTCTTCAGAAACTTCCTGAGGAAGTGTTGGGTCTAAGCGTCAGGCAGCAAGAGGTCATAGGCTCTCTGGGAGATGGCTGGTGGCCATCAGCAAAAGGACCACAATCCTTGGCACAGAAAGAATCCTAGATAAGTATTAGCAGGTGAATGACTCTCACTTTCATAAAAATCAAATAACAAAGCAACAGGGTCCAATGGGACTGGTTAGCACATGGAGGAGAGAGATGGATAGCAGGGTAAGTGGTTCCTTAAATTGCAGCTGAATCTGATTTTGCTACATGTGAGTCAAGAAAGAGAGCGAGCCTTAGAAGCAGCTACCAGTACCCCTGGATTTCTAGGATAGGCCTTCTCAGGCTCGTCTCTAGCCAACTGTCATGACCAGTTGGGTATAGTGGCTCTAAGTAGAGAGTCAAACCATCCTCACCAATACAGTGATCTGAGATTCCCCACATGAATACATTCTAGGAGGGAAAAGTATCTTCTTCCTTAAGGAAATAATGCTTCAGAAAAGGAATCTTTAGAGGACTATTTAGGATTTTTGAAGCCACCTTGGCTTTACAGTAAATGAAGAGAATAGGAAGACATTTCTTAATTAGTTTCTCATTTATTGGGAATTCAGTTTTGGTAAAGGAGCAGCAATTGTGCTGTTAAGATAATCTCTCTCCAATAATATATAGATATCCACATCCAATGTTCCAATAAAATGGACACACTTGTGATGTGTTGGATAGCACACTGAGGATAGAGACAGAGTATCTTGAAATAACATAAAAGGAGAAATGCACCTTTAGGGTTTTTAAATATGCCACTAGGGCACACTAGCCAGAAAAAGCATTCTGACTATTTGCTATTTTTAAAGTAATCCAAAAAGAATTCTTTTAACTCCACTGGTTAAAACATATCTTAAGAAATTCTGGGGACGTCCCTGGTGGCGCAATGGTTGGGAATCCGCCCGCCAATGTAGGGGACACGGGTTCAATCCCTGGTCCGGAAACATCCTACATGCCACAGAGCAACTAAGCCCGTGTGCCACAACTACTGAGCCTGCGTTCCAGAGCCCATGAACCACAACTACTGAAGCCCGCATGCCTAGAGCCCATGCTCTGCAACAAGAGATGCCACCATAGTGAGAAGCCCACGCAAGGAGGGAGCCCGCGCACAGCAACGAAGACCCAATGCAGACAAAAATTTAAAACAGAAAAAAAAAGAAAATCTGTGTATGGAAAAAATGACTTTAAGGATATACAGCCATATGTGAATCGTGCTTGTCTCTGAGTAGTGGAATTTATTAAAAGGTAATAGAATCAGTAGAAGGTCTAATCCATGTAAATGTAATTACAATTCTGTTTGCTTATTTAAAAAAATCACACTGAAACAGCGGGACAAATTTGGCTAAATTGGGAAGTATGTTTGGGATGGAGTGATTGAAACTATAGTCTACATCTATATCCATGACATTCACTTTGGGCACCCCTAGAGACAAGCAGCTTGCAAAGCCACAGAACTCTTAGACACAACAAGGGCTCCTGGTAATTCAAGGAGGCATGCCGAGTATCTCATGACCTCATGGTTGGAGAAAAACAACAGTGATTTCAAATATTATCCCCAAGTTTAGGGTCACGTGAGCTGGTGCTCTGAGTGACAGGTGCTGGCTTACAAATCACTTCTTCCTAGGTGGGCCACTATACAAGTCCAGGTGGGAAGGTATGCTTAATTATTCTTCCCAGGTGGAGAATGAATGAGCTTACCCAGAGCCTGCACTTTGGGCCATTCATAAACAAATGGCGAATGCTTAATGTAAGAAAAGAGATAAAAGAGTGTTGGGGATGACTCGTCTACATTCCCTAATCTTGTCCTAGGTTTTAGCATTCCATTTTCTCAATGCAAAGTATCTTTGAGTAACTTAACCTGGTCAGATGTTTGCCATGTTTCTTTTATAGTTGTTCCTTTGTTCTGTTTATTTTCCCATCTAACTGCTGTAGAAGGCTTCTGTTATTTTCTGGCAGTTTCCAGAGAGAAGCCAGCTGACTGATGGGGAATTCAGGTCATTTGAGAGACAAAGGCCTCAGTGAATGTTCTTTGAATCTGGCCTTCTGTTTTTCTAACATGGTTGGTGGGAAAGGGAGGTGATAGGGAAGTGATGGGAAAAGTATCCTAACGTTTCAGCTTCTACATTCTTTAAGAAAAGTTTTCTCTCTGCATCTGTCTTGTTCCAAGCTGTCACATATGGGAAAATTTCCAAAGATGCTTTTAGCAAAGATCCCTGTCTATATTAAGTATTGGCCACAACTTCTTAAAAATAGTGAGGGGAGAGGGGTCCCAGTTTTGATAACAGAGTTACAGGTGACTTTAAAAATATATACTTGGGGCTTCCCTGGTGGCGCAGTGGTTGAGAGTCTGCCTGCCGATGCAGGGGACACGGGTTCATGCCCCGGTCTGGGAAGATCCCACATGCCGTGGAGCGGCTGGGCCTGTGAGCCATGGCCGCTGAGCCTGCGCGTCCAGAGCCTGTGCTCCACAGCGGGAGAGGCCACAACAGTGAGAGGCATGCGTAACACAATATATATATATATATATATATATATATACCTATCTGTAATTTGAACTTTTCTCCAATAAACATGTATTACTGGTAAGTACTTTTTTTAAGTTTTTACATTTTTTCATTAGAAAATGATAAAGCTTGGTAAACTGCCATTTGGCAACTTACCAAGTGTTAGGCATCTACACTGAGACCCAACTAAAGAAACCTCACCTGCAAAATTATGCCAAGTCACAAGGATTTTATAAATCCTTTGCATATGGCAAAAGGTGCTTCTACTCCTCTGAAAGCTAGGAGTTCTGGGTCGGGCCTCTCACGTGGGAAACCAGGAAAAATGCCCTCAAAGTCTGGGTCAGCTTTACAGGAAAATAACTGCTTGAGTCAGGTGTGGAAGGAAGAGGAAGAGGAGGGAAGGCGGACGGCAGAAGGCCACTTGCTGGAAACACCTTCTGGGCTGAGCTGGGGGAAGAGCAGAGTTCACCATAGGTCACCACCCAGATCACCATCAAGGCGCAAGGGAAGATGCCTGTGAATGGCAAGACAGCCATTCCTTCTTCAAGAAGACATCCATTACCTGTAGTTACCCTGGCAAGTAAATTTGATATTCTTTTGCTTTATAATCCATCTCAGATCATTTATGGAGGAACCCGAGCATGAGTCACTGGGGGAAAAAAAGAAGAAAGTGTTAAAATAACAAGAGCTCACAAACATTTCCTGAGTCTCTTCGTTTCTTCCAGGTAGCAGGCCCTGGTCAAGGCCCTGGGGTAAAGAGGTGAAGCAGAGGTAGCTTCTAAGAGCTCACAGGTCAGCAGGGGAGCCAAAGGTGTGAATTAGGTAGATACCTACCATGGAAATAAAATTAAGAGACTGTTGGAATGGGGTGAATGTAGAGTAAGGCCCCATTCATTTCCTGAGCCAGTCCTTTCTCAATGCATTCCTGTGACTGTGGATTCGTTCATGGACTGATTCCTGAAATAACCCTGAGAATATATGGGTACAAGGTAGTAACATATACCTGGGAAATTTTCCAAGGTCATGGATCACCCAAGCCTGTAGCGTATGAACCTTCATTGGATTCAAGTTATGGACTTCCACACCTCCAAAAGTGCTAAGACAGAAGAGACAAAGAACATTGTTAACCCCAGACTAAATTTTTCAGGCATCCACAGTCCCTGTGAAAAGCCAGCAGGTGGGTGCCATTGGTTAGAACTTACCCTTTGGATGTGATCCATGATTTGCATTAAAATCAGGCATCTTTACTCATTCAGTGTGACCCTAAATGAGTAAGATTCTCAAAAGAAGATTCTTAATCTGTACATTGATGTTGATTCTTTAAATACTTGCTATTGCAAGAGTGGGGCTTAGACCAACGTAATGAGCTCATTAGATCTGCAGAATCTCTGCCCACCACCGCCTGCTGAATCAGAACCTGCAGCTGAACAATCGCCAGGTGATCTACTCACTCTTTGAGTTTGAGAAGCACATCGTTGAAAGACCCCGATGTCCTGCTGTAACCCCAGCCTTAAACTCTCCCCATTAGTCTCTACCACTCCTGTTACAAGTACTTGGATCACTAATACCAGATTACAAAATTCTGGAATGTTAACACTTGTACCCAAAAGCCTACAAGGTTGGGGCCAGGAGAAGACAGAAGGACAAATGCTTCTTGGTGGAATTAAACATTAAAAAAGGAGAGAAGGAAAATTAATTTGGGGCAGTGCCTGGGGCACATTAATATATGCCCTCCTCCTCTCAGTCAGACTTATCCAGGGAAAGACTGAAGAAGAGAGACTGGAAAGGTAATCAACGTGGTAAAAAATGTAAGTACAGAAGGGGGTTAGAGAAGGAAGGCATGAGTGTGACCAGTGTCAGTGGTTAAAGGAGTGGATGTGGAGTCTAGAAAAATGGTACGATAAACTTATTTACAAAGCAGAAATAGAGTCACAGAAGTAGAGAACAAACTTATGGTTACCAAGCGGGGAAAGGTGGGATGGGACCAACTGGGAGATTGGGACTGACATATATACAATACTATGTATAAAATAGATAACTAATGAGAACCTACTGTATAGCACTCTACTCTACTCTACTCAGTGCTCTGTGGTGACCTAAATGGGAAGGAAATCCAAAAGACAGTGGGTATATTTATATGTATAACTGATTCACTTTGCTGTACAGCAGAAACTAACACAACATTGTAAAGCAACTATACTCTAATAAAAATTCATTAAAAATATGGGATTTCCCTAGTGGCACGGTGGTTAAGAATCTGCCTTCCAATTCAGGGGACACGGGTTCAAGCCCTGGTCCGGGAAGATCCTACATGCCATGGAGCAACTAAGCCCGTGCGCCACAACTACTGAGCCCGCATGCCACAACTACTGAAGCCTGCATGCCTAGAGCCCGTGCTCCGCAACAAGAGAAGCCACTGCAGTGAGAAGCCCGTGCACCGCAATGAAGAGTAGCCCCCACTCACCACAACTAGGGAAAGCCCGCGCAGCAATGAAGACCCAATGCAGCCAAAAATAAATTAAGTAATTTTTTTTTTTTTTCGATACCTGGGCCTCTCACTGTTGTGGCCTCTCCCGTTGGGAGCACAGGCTCCGGACACGCAGGCTCAGCGGCCATGGCTCACGGGCCCAGCCACTCCGCGGCATGTGGGATCTTCCCGGACCGGGGCACGAACCCGTGTCCCCTGCATCGGCAGGCGGACTCTCAACCACTGCACCACCAGGGAAGCCCAAATTAAGTAATTTTTAAAAATTAATAAAAATATAAAAAACAAAGGAGAGAACAATAACTGATACTCATCCAGCACTTTCTCTGTCAGGCACAGGGCTCAGCATTTTTCATACATTATCCCAGTTAATCTTCATATCACCATCACCTCCTCAGGTACATACATACTACAGGGGCCCTGCTAAGGTCACATAGGTAAGATGTCATGACCTCTGGAGTCCCCGTTTTTAACCACTATAATAAACCGCTGACACTGTCTGCAAAGAGGTAATGAAGGTCAAACGCCCAGCAGAGCTCCTGCTGTTCCCAATAGTAGACTTACTGCTGACTTGGGATTCATACAATCCAGGGAGGAGAGAGGAGTCGGGCAGATCTTCGTGGATGGTAAGACTTTAGACAGTCAGAAGGAAGGAGGGGCCAGGTCATATGGGGGAGCAGTGTGAACAAAGGTGGAAAATGGGCAGGATGGGGTGTCATAGGAGAGAGAGCTGAGAAGATTATAGCAGGCGTGATAAAGCCAAGAGGAGGAGCTGGACAGGTGCAAGGACCATTAGGACTTTTGGAGGATTTTAAACAATGGAGAAACCAGACAAAAGTGTTGACTTAGAAAGACAAAGCTCTCCATAGAATACAAACATTTTCCCTTTTTTAGCCCAGATTCAGTACTGACCTTCAACATGAAAAGCATATTCTTCTAAAGATGAAGTAGCCAATAGGAGACTGTACTAACCCTTACAAATAAGATGCAAAGAAATAAGCACCTCTTTCTGTTAAAGGCGTTACTGATGGATCCATTGAGCAGCACCTGGGCCACACCACAGGCATTTTCTGCAAACTGAAAAACAAAAACACCTTTGCTCAGCATGCAAACTTAAGTGCCACGCCCCAGCAGTTCCATCCCAAACAGCTCTTAGCATCAGCTGGTGAAGGAGGAACTGGCCTGTATGGCTCTAGCTTGGTCAGGCCAGATCTGTGTAATTTTCATCCCAAGCCATTGGAAGGATTATGCTTCCCATGAGAGTTCTGGAAGCAGTTGCTCCCATCTGTGTCTGAACAATGAAGTTCAACATCATCACTGCTAAATTGGTGGTTCAGAAGGTGGAAGTCCAGGGACCCCCCCTGGCAGTCTAGGGGTTAAGACTCAGTGCTTCCAATGCAGCGGGTGTGGGTTCGATCCCTGGTCGGGGAATTAAGATCCTACATGCCGCGCAGTGCGGCCAAAAAAAGAAAGAAAAAAAAAAAGGTGGAAGTCCCGATGAGTAAGACAACATAATCACTGAAGGAGGAAGGTAAAAGCACTTTCCTGGGGCCATGCACTGTAGACACTGCCCATTTCATTTAGTGGGAGCAGAGTACACACTTAAGGAGTAAAAGAAATGAAGAAAGAAAAAAGAAAAAACTGGAGAGATGGTGACACTGAAGCCTGCAAAGGCATAAAGAGAAATGGGGAATGAATGAGTGGTGGATATTTTTGAGAAAGGGGTTTTATTCCGCTGGAATCTTCCCTAGGCACTGGGGAAAACAAGATGAACAAAACTGAGCAATATACTTGTTTCCTCCAGGAGGCCCATCCAGATCCCTGGGACTAGCTCAGGTCTCCTTCACACATTATACAACTATCCCGCATTGTGAGGTTGAGCTTAACGTGGGGTTAGCGACCGGTGCTGAGAGTTCTCGGGGAGCTGTGAGCCTGGCTGTCCCGCTTGCCAGTGCAGGGCTGGAGCCTCGCAGCTAGGGCACAGCACAGAGTGGGCACCCAGGGAGAGTCCACACATGGAGAAGAGGCAAGGAGGGAAAGGGGAGGCAAGAAGTCCAAATACACTGCGATGGAGAGTATGGAAGAACGCAAGGACAACAGAAGCCAAGTCCTGAAGGATGAATCGGATTCTGCCGGCTAGAGGTCGAGGCAGACGCAAACCAAAAGGCCCAGGAGCTTGCGAGAGGAGTGATGTTTGGGGGAAAACTTCAGTGGATGCTGAAGCTGGGTAGATTAGTTAGTTCACAGAGGGCCATGAGTGCTTTGCCAAGGAATCTGGCCTTTACTCCGCAGGAGATAAAACACTACTGAACAATTGGAATGGGAATTGTGAAAATCCTGTGCGGTGTCGGTCTTTCTCCTGGGGGTGATGAGCAGAGGACAGAGGCCCGATTACTATCAATCACAAGTGCTAACCCAACAGAATGGGTGCCAAGCACTACCCCTGCCCTATGTACGTCTCAGCAGCCCCCGCAGAGTAAATCTTGGGTCAGTTTGCCCCAAGATCATGTCACTTGGAAGCAAGGAAATGAGACCGGGGGGGGGGTGCGGAGGGGGCCCCTCCATCTCATTTCCTCTTCATCTCATTTCCTTTCTGGAGGGGATCCAAACCACCAAGCAGCACTGCCTCTGGTGTCAGAAAAAGAAAAGATCAAGTCGGATGAAAGAAGCCCATTTACACCCATCTATCTATGAGAACTTGGCCAAGATAAAGGTGCAGTCCCAGGGGAGCTCATAATGGTAGAGCGCCTTCCTTCATTTTCCTGTGCTCCTGGCCCCAAGGACAGTGGGAGGAACACAAGTAGGTGCTTGACACATACAAAATGTGACTTGGCTTTCAACGTTTTCAGCAATAGCACTGCCACCCAACAGATCATAGAGTGATAACATAAATAGAAACTATTCTCAGAAAAAGCAAACAAACGACGACAACCAAAAACTCTGCAGTGCCTCTGATTTTCACAGCACATAGTAGGTACTCTACAAATATTTGTTAACGGAATGCATTCAGGTAAACCATACCAGGGTTTACCTGAATCTCCTTAAGGTAGGTGAGGCTCTCAGCTCTGCTACTCACTAGTCCCTTGACTTTGAATGAGTCACTTAACCTCTTAAATTTCTCACCTGGAACATGGACATTTGTACCTTCTCGTGCCACCTGTTGTGATGACTAAATGAAATGACACAACTGGCCCAGGACTTGTCATGAATATGCACTTAACATATGTGAGTTCTCGCTTCACCCAGCTCCTCCGATGTCTGAGTTTCATTTTGGAGAATTCTAAGTAGTGTAGTTTCATTTTCTCCCGTGTTTTCCATTCATTTCTTTTCTTTCTTCCTTTCTTTCCCTTTTTTCCCCTAGTCCACTTACAAATAAGCAACTTACAAGAAAAATAAATATGCACAAAGGCAGCTTTGAGTGAGGTCAGAAATAGATAGTGAGGAGGATGGTATTTCCCAGCCTGGATTCTGGATCTGGAGTCAGACAGTTTGGATAAACACCCAGATCTGCCACTTACTGTGTACATTTAGTAAAATGCTTATTTACCTGCACCTCCATTTTGTCACCTATAAAATGGATGTCATACTCATGGTGCCTACTTCATAGGGTTCTGGTGAGGATGAAAGATTTTAATCCATGTAAAGACCTGAGGACTGTGCCTGGCACACAGTAAACGGTCTGCAAATGTAAATTATTAAGACTGTCCCAGGAACCTAAGATTGGCCAATACCTGGATCAGAGGATTTAAAAAACCCAGAGATGCTAGGCAACCAAAGCCAAAAAATGGGTAAGAGCAAGAAGTCTTCAAATAGATCCCAGCGACCTTCCATGAATGCCCACAAATTACACATGAAAATATTCTGGCATGTGCTTGTGAACATTTTTCTCAGGAAAGAATACTAAACTTCTGTTTCTAAAAGGATCTGTGACCCAAAGTGAGTTAAAACCAACCACTTACTGGATGACCTCTTAAGCTTTTTGGTCTCCAAGATTCTAGAATTTCACTTGTGGTACTTACCCTTTTGGACAGCAAGCCCCAGAATACAGAAACAAAGTTGTTGCTGCAGTCTTTCTTCCAGTGTGGACAAGATTGATAGTTCATTTCTAAAAGACATAGTTTACAGAAAAGTAATTTAAGTGGAAAAGAAAAGGTATAATTGATCTCTGTTCTTCACGGGCTATTGGATCACAGTGGAGCTGCTTTCCAGTGGCATCACTGCCAAGATGGAGGATGGAGAATGGACACATCTCAACCCAATTTAACTAAGTGCCCCCTGAATCCCTTCCAAGTCCTTACCTTACCCTCCAAATCCCAGACAGGAACACAGTGACCAGCTTTGAGTCATCATTCTGGGAAATTACAGCAAAAGTTCATCTGACAGAGACAAGCCCCCCCCCCCATATTATTCCCACTTCCAGGAAGAATTAGAGATTTCCTCCTCCACCACCTTCTGTCTCCACACCCTTAGGCTCAGATGCCCTCAGAGTCTTTCTACACTCGCCCCATCCAGACAGGCTCAGCTATCACTGAAGAACCACAGACATAAGGCATGAACACATAACTTCTGCACTACTTCTTCCAAGGATATCTGCTTTAATGCACCAGCATTTATTTTTTTATTTTATTTTATTTTTTTTTTTGCGGTAGGCGTGCCTCTCACCGTTGTGGCCTCTCCCGTTGCAGAGCGCAGGCTCCCGACGCGCAGGCTCAGCGGCCATGGCTCATGGGCCCAGCCGCTCCGCGGCATGTGGGATCTTCCCAGACCGGGGCACGAACCCGCGTCCCCTTCATCGGCAGGCGGGCTCTCAACCACTGTGCCACCAGGGAAGCCCTATTTTTTAAATTTTTTTATCGAGGTATAATTGACAAATAAAATTGTAAGATACTTAAATGGTACAGTGTAATGATTTGATATGCATACACATTCTGAAAAGATTCTCCATCAAGTTAATTAATATGTCTATCACCTCATATTCTTTTTTTAAAAACATCTTTATTGGAGTATAATTGCTTTACAATGGTGTGTTAGTTTCTGCTTTACAACAAAGTGAATCAGTTATACATATACATATGTTCCCATATCTCTTCCCTCTTGCGTCTCCCTCCCTCCCACCCTCCCTATCCCACCCCTCTAGGTGGTCACAAAGCACAGAGCTGATCCCCCTGTGCCATGCGGCTGCTTCCCACTAGCTATCTGTTTTACATTTGGTAGTGTATATATGTCCATGCCACTCTCTCACTTTGTCACAGCTTACCCTTCCCCCTCCCTGTGTCCTCAAGTCCATTCTCTAGTAGGTCTGTGTCTTTATTCCCGTCTTACCCCTAGGTTCTGCATGACCTTTTTTTTTTCCCTTAAATTCCATATATATGTGTTAGCATACAGTATTTGTTTTTCTCTTTCTGACTTACTTCACTCTGTATGACAGACTCTAGGTCCATCCACCTCACTACAAATAACTCAATTTCGTTTCTTTTTATGGCTGAATAATATTCCATTCTATATATGTGCCACATCTTCTTTATCCATTCATCTGATGATGGACACTTAGGTTGCTTCCACCTCCTGGCTATTGTAAATAGAGCTGCAATGAACATTTTGGTACATGACTCTTTTTGAATTATGGTTTTCTCAGGGTATATGCCCAGTAGTGGGATTGCTGGGTCATATGGTAGTTCTATTTGTAGTTTTTTAACGAAGCTCCATACTGATCTCCACAGTGGCTATATCAATTTACATTCCCACCAACAGTGCAAGAGTGTTCGCTTTTCTCCACACCCTCTCCAGCATTTATTGTTTCTAGATTTTTTGATGATGGCCATTCTGACTGGTGTGAGATGATATCTCATTGTGGTTTTGATTTGCATTTCTCTAATGATTAATGATGTTGAGCATTCTTTCATGTGTTTGTTGGCAATCTGTATATCTTCTTTGGAGAAATGTCTATTTAGGTCTTCTGCCCATTTTTGGATTGGGTTGTTTGTTTGTTCTTTAATGAGAACTTTGAAGTTCTACTCTCTTAGCAAATTTCAATTATACAATACAGAGTTAACAGTTATAGTCACCATGTTATACCTTAGATCCTCAGATCTTATGTCTTATAAATGAAAATGTGTACCCTTTTACCAACTTCTCCCTATTTCCTCCACCTTCCAGCCTCTGGAAACCACTTATCTACTATGTTTTTATGAGTTCCACCTTTTTTTTTCAGATTCCACATATAAGTGATACCATGCAGTTTCTGTCTTTTTCTGTCTGATTTATTTCACTTAGCATAACATCCTCCGGTTTCACAGTGTTGTCACAAATGATGGGACTTCCTTCTTTTTAAAGGTTGAATAATATTCCGTTAGTGTGGAATATATACATACATATATACACACATATGTACATACATATATATACACATACATATTCATATACACATATATGTACATACATATATATGTATATATATATATATATATATATCTCACATTTGTTTTATCCATTGCATTTGACTACACAAATATTTATTGAGTGTTAGGCCCTGGAGATAGAGAGATGAATTAGATAAAGGCCCTGCCTTCAGAGGCCACATAATCTACTATAATCAAATAAATCAGAGAAAGAGCAACTTGGGTTGGGGGTGGTGTGTAGCACCATGCGGGAAGGTTGATGTTGAACTTGGTTTTGAAGGATGAATAGAAGTCTTCAGACAGACGAGCTAGAGAAAGGGGCTCCATGCCGAGAGAGCATGTGCAAAGGCACCGGGTTTAGATTTGTACTGCTAGAATAGAAGGGATGAGGAGGGGATTGATGGAAGGTGAGGCATATGAAAGACAAAGGCCAGGCCATGCCAAGGAATTCCGACTTTATCTTAGAGGCAAACAGAGCTATTTGGGTTTTAAGTAAGAAACAATTCCATTGTGGTGGGGAGATGGAGGCTGACCTAAAGGGGTCAGGGGTGAGCAGTTAGGATCCGACAACAGTACAGCAAGAAAGGAGGGGGCATTAGTGATCTGGATTCAGGAAGTTGTTAACAGGCACAGGAAAGAAAGGATGAACTGCTAGGTAAATGACTAGGTTGGTGACAGATTGGATATGGCAGAGGAGGAATGAGTGAGAATGAAGGCAGAGCCTGGGATTGTCTCACCTCAGCTTTGCATCATCAAGCAGGTAGGGGAAGTGTGGGGTGAGAAGCCCTGGAACCCTTTCTTGTGTCCCAGAAGTCAGGCATGTGGCAGCCACCTATTTCCTCTGTGGGTATGTGTACAGCTGACCCTGTACAAATACCCATCTTTCTACTTCCACTTGGTTATAGGTTGAATCGTGTACCCCCAAAAGATATGTTGAAGTCCTAACCCCCAGTACCTGGGAATGTGATCTTTTTTTTGGAAAAGGGTGTTTGCAGATGTAATCAGGTCAAAATGAGATCATTAGGGTGGGAGGGTCCTAATCCAATAAGACTGATGTCCTTATAAGAAACGGAAGTTTGGTCACAGAGACAGACAAGCACAAAGGGAAGGCTCTGTGAAGATGCACAGGGAGAAGACAGCCATGTGAAGATGGAGGCAGGAACTGGCGTGAACCAACGAACACCAAGGGTCGCCAGCAAACACCAGAAGCTAGAAGAGGCAAAGGACTCTCCCCTGGAGCTTTCAGAGAGATCATGGCCCAGGCAACACCTTGATCTAGGACTTCTAGCCTCCAGAACTGTGAGAAAATAAATTTCTATTGTTTGAATGACACCCAGTATGTGGTACTTCGTTACGGCAGACGCAGGAAGCTAATATAACCACAGACGTGGGCTTGACTGCCAATGACCAGAAAGAAAGTTCTAGATCAGAAACACTTCTGGGGATGAGGAAGTAATCCTGGGAGTTTTTATAATAATTAAATTCATTAAAAACAAAACAGCACAAATTAGAAAAAAAAATTCCACGTACAGATGTAAATAATTACTGCAGAGGGCTTCCGTGGTGGCGCAGTGGTTGAGAATCTGCCTGCCACTTCAGGGGACACAGGTTCGAGCCCTGGTCTGGGAAGATCCCACATGCCGCGGAGCAACTAGGCCCGTGAGCCACAACTACTGAGCCTGCGCGTCTGGAGCCCGTGCTCCGCAACAAGAGAGGCCGCGATAGTGAGAGGCCCGCGCACCGCGATGAAGAGTGGCCCCTGCTTGCCGCAAGTAGAGAAAGCTCTCACACAGGAATAAAGACCCAACACAGCCAAAAATAAATATAAATAAATTAATTAATTAAAAATAATAATAATTACTGCAGAGTCAAAAGATAAATTTGAATCATCTCCAATAGCGGCAAAAATGTTGACGATGATGAAATGAACATAATTTTGTAAGGTGCTACAAGGGTGCCCCTATTCATAGGTTTTCATGAACATAAAGCTCTTTTATCTTCACAACCATATCTGGAGAGAAGTCTCTGAGTTTCACCTCCCCTCTCCCCACATGGATGCTCCCCCTTGCCACCTGCCCATTAAATAAAATTTGAAAGTCACAGAGAAAAAGAAAAGGAGACAAATTTTACAATAAAGTAAGAGAAATGAAGTATATAAAAAAGCAGAATAAGAAGTTAAAAAAAGAGAGAGATTAGAAGGTTATAACAGAAACTATGACTTTCATAATAAAACAAATAAACAAGGCAAAACTAAGGTAGAAAAAAATAAGGAAAAAGTGTTTAAGCCAGACAATAGAACAATTAAAATATAAAATCAATAAAAACTGAGGCCAAAGGAGAAGGAAGTAGACTGAATAAAACAACCTATACAGGATTCAGTTGAAAAGAAAGCAAAAATAAAGACCTCTAAAAGGTAAACCAATGAGAAATAGATTTTTAAATTTCTCCAATCTTTTCTAAGAAAGAACTGGCATGGTATATTGAAAAATAAAACTAAAAGCAAAGTTTATAGGAAATACATTTATAAGCTAAAAGGGTTAAATGAATGACCTTGAAAAGCTAACTTGCAATAAGGGAAATTTAAAAAGGAAAGCAAGAAATATGGCAAAAACTATAAAAGTTAACCAAAAAGAAAAAGAGTAAATGGAGAGATGTATTTATATGCCATATTTCTAGGTGGAAAGAGTCTGGATTAAAGATTAATTGAAAAGTTACAAAATAAAAACACTAGATGAAAATATAGAAAACTCTCCAATCTTGAGTAAGAAAAATCTAAGCAAAATATGAAACCCAACAGCCAAATAGGAAAGGATAGACAGATTTATTGCATTTCTGTGTGGCAAAAGACAATATAAACAGTATTAGAAGAAAAACAGAAACTGAGAAAAATAGATTTGCCACCTTTGTGCCAGAAAACAGGCAGGATGACACGTGGTTAAGAACACGAGTTCTCCAGCCATAATCGTGAGTCTCTCCCAGCTCTGCTACTCACTAGCCAGCAACTTACTTAACAGCCCTGTGCCTCAGACTCCTCCTCCGTACAATGAGATCATCACAGGGGATGTGAAGGATTAAATGAGTGAATATTCATACAGCGCATAGAACAACAGCCCACAAGTAGTAGCTACTATTGTTAATTTATATTGAACTTCTATAAATAAGAAAATAATAGACATCCCAATAAAAAGGATTAATATATACGAACTGCCAGCTTACAATAGAAATAGAAATAGCCACCATTAAATATACAAATATACTCAGCTTCACAGTAAAAGAAATGCAAAAATAAGCCAAGGTATTATTTCTTTATCAAAATGGCAAGACATTTTAAAGTATTAATGTCCAGTGTTGGTGAGGGTCTGGGTAAACAGATTATCTCATGTATTTTGAGAGTGTAAATTGTTACCACCTTTTGAATAACAATTTTGTCAGTCTCCACCACAATTTATTCCACACTGAAATTCCACCTGTAGACATTTATCTTTCAGAAATACTTCCACAAGCATGCTTGTGTGTGTGTGCATGCATGTGCGTGTACAAAAGTGCTCCTTGCAATGGTGGGTGTAACAGCAAAAACATCTGAAAACCTAAATGTCCATCAATCGGAGGTTGTTCAAATAAATTATGATATGTCCATAGAGCACATAAGATGAGGCCTTTTAAAAAATATGGCTGTATTTATACCTACGAATGTTAAATGAATAAAGCAAGTTGCGGGGGCTTCCCTGGTGGCGCAGTGGTTGGGAGTCCACCTGCCGATGCAGGAGACGTGGGTTCGTGCCCCGGTCCAGGAGGATCCCACATGCAGCGGAGCGGCTGGGCCCGTGAGCCACGGCCGCTGAGCCTGCACGTCCGGAGCCTGTGCTCCGCAACGGGAGAGGCCACAACAGTGAGAGGCCCGCCTACCGCAGAAAAAAAAAAAGCAAGTTGCAAAACAGTATGTGTACATTTCAAATATACAGACTATCCCTGACTTGCGATGCTTGGGTTTAAGATTTTTCAACTTTTTGACGGTGTGAAGGCGATATGCATTCAGTAGAAACCATAATTTGAATTTTGAATTTTGATCTTTTCTCAGAGTGGTGAAATGGGGTCTGATCCTCTCTCGTGATGCTGGGCAGTGGCAGTGAGCCACAGCTCCCAATCAGCCACGGCAGCCGGCGGGTAAATAACCAAGACACATTCAACCGCTCTACACCCAGACAACCATTCTGCTTTTCACTTTCAGTACAGTATTCAACAAAGAACATAAGCTATTCAACACCTTATAAAATAGGCTTTGCGTTAGGTGATTTTTGCCCAACTATAGGCTAACGGAAGTGTTCTGAGTACATTTAAGGTAGGCTAGGCTAAGCTACGAAGTTCAGCAGGCTAGATGGATTAAACGCATTCTTGACTTATGATATTTTCAACTTATGATGGGTTTATGGGGACATAAGGAAGATCTGTATGTATTTATATGAGCGCAGGGAAATGCAGGGTATGTACCAAATTGTTGACAACTGTCCCCCTTTGGGAAGGAGCATGAAAATTGAGGAGTGGGGGAAATGGAATTTTTACGTTTTACTTTGATGCATTTCTGTATATGCAAGTATTTTTCAATTAAGATTACATCTTTTTTGTAATTGGAAATAATGCAAATCTGGGTTGAAGAAGCTACTACAATAAGTTTTTTTAAATAGTCAAAAGCAATAAAAATAAGAATAAAACTATATAAAGTGAAAATATCCACATTATAAATAAAAAGAGAAAGGAAAAAAGAAGTGAAATGAGCGCAATCGGGCTTTCTCAGTAGAAAACATCTTCCCACAGTGAAGTGTTCTGGGTCTTTCTGGGCAAGGAAGGTGACCTCTGATCAATGGTAAAGTCACACACTGGCCCTAGACACAGAGAAGCCCAGCATGTGGTCCCTACGGCTGTTCTGTGGAACAAGGACTTCGGCCTGGTTCCCTCAGAGGCCTCATTCTGTTCTAGAATTCTGTGGTCCTGAATGATGCCCTTATAGAAAGTAAAACACCAACAATTCAGAAGCAGGTTACTCTTGCACTCAAAAAGGAGGGAATCAGGAAGCTTGAAGAGCCCTAAACTCTGAAGTCAATTTTTCTAGAAAACATGAGTTGGTCTACATAATGCTGTTTTACATGAGCCTGAGTTGTCATTAAGGGTGCCATCAGGGTGGGCACCTGTGGCTCCTTCCTCCACACTGATCTTCTGGGATCCCTAGCAGAGCTCAGGGCTCCTGCACCCTGCACGTCCCCACGCGACCCCAAATGGACCACATCCTCACCATAAGAGCCTGCATCACTGCACCAGTTAAGGTCATCCGCAATGTAACCCAGCAGTGTGTCTTCCACGGTGAACATATCTCTCTGGACCTTCGTGTACTGATGCGCCAATTCCTTTGTTTTGCTCCAAAAGACTGCCTAAGAGAGAATACACACAATCTATTATTGAGATCAATTTACTAAGTCAAAAGAACTCCACCCTGGGCTTCCCTGGTGGCGCAGTGGTTGAGAATCCGCCTGCCGATGCAGGAGACACGGGTTCGTGCCCTGGTCCGGGAAGATCCCACATGCCGCGGAGCAACTAAGCCCGTGAGCCATGGCCGCTGAGCCTGTGCGTCCGGAGCCTGTGCTCCGCAACGGGAGACGCCACAACAGTGAGAGGCCCGCATACCGCAAAAAAAAAAAAAAAAAAAAAGAACTCCACCAAATTTGCATCTTTTTAAATGAAAGAAAACATAAGAAATATCAGAATAAATCACCTATAGTAAGAGTAGGTGTTGTGGGTTTCACGATCTCTGTGTGTGAGAATGAGAGAGAGTACATGTGTGGAGGGTGTGTGTGTGTGTGTGTGTGTGTTCTCTAGGTCACGATGTAAAATGAAGTTATTATTCTGGATTGCAGGGAAAAACGTCTGAAAGCCACTGATCAAAATCTTATAATAAAGCTAAGCTCCAAACACATCTCGGGGAGGCATTAGGTAGTTCCAAATTCCTAAAGTTCTCGGCAAAACAACTTTTTCTAAGTGGTATTTTCTGGGAGAAGTGCCCTTTGATTCTTAAACAGCTCCATAACCCCTGCTTTTTTCCCCAAAATCTCCCTTATCCCCTTACAAAAAAAGGAAAAGAACAAATACAGTGAGTTTTTGCAGGGTCCCTTGTAAAGGTGCAGAAAGTCAAATATCACAACAGTCTTCTGGAGCTATTCATTCTTAGTAGGAGGCAGTGGAGGTTTGAAGCCGGGGCCCTGGAGTCATGCTGCCTTATGAAATCCAGCATCACTGCTCACTGGCTGTCTGACCTTGGACAACCAAAGAATTGCTAAGCCTCACACTCCCCATCTGTAAAAGGTATCGATAATAATTCTAAGGAACTCCTGAGATGCTGAGATGAAATGAGACAATGCAAATAAGGTGTTTGTCCCATGTCTGTGGCCACTTATTCAGCCAGTGTCCCCTGGTGAAGATTTACCAGCAGCTACTCTGTGTTGGGCTTTGGGCTTGGTGACCCACAGGAGCTCCATAGTTGCTCCAGCTCTAACAATGCGAGAAGACTGTAATTTGTGGTTGTCTTAAGGGCTTCGTGAAGATGATTCTGGGCACATTGAATTTTCGCCTTCAACACTGACTTTAGAAAAGATGCACTCCATTACAGACCTTTTCAAGTATAATTAATGTCTTAAAACCCAGGCCTCTATGGCTCTAAATCATGGGCCATTTACATTTCAACTGGTCACTTTCAAGACCATCAAACTTGAGTAATCACTGATCACCTAAACTTGCCAAGCCTCAGTTTTCTCTCTAGTGAAATGGGATTGCTGATGTCTGACCTGCCTATTCCACAAGTTGACTGTGAAAACCTAACAGGATACGCGTTCAGAAAGTCCTTTGTAAGCAAAAAAGGGCACTCAGCAAATGCAAAATGGCACTGTTGTTACCATCATCATCATCATCATCCTCGGAGGTCGGGGAGAGCTTTGCAGTTCTATAAGATGGATTATTTTTGTTTAGATTGGGTTGGGGTTTGTGTTAGGTTTGTTTTGCCTGATTTTTGGCTGACTCTCCTTTCCTCTTTCTCTGTCCCCAGTTCTCTCTCTTACCTCCAGTCCCCAGATGTTCCAAATCCCAATGACATCCTGGTCTCCCAATGGACTCCAAGCTCCCTCCCTGCCAACCATGCCTACATCCTAATATACAGATTTTCCTCTTCCCTCATCCTGGTCAAAATGTGGTCCCATGACCTCTTCCCTTTGACTTTTGTCTTCAGTTTTTAAACCCATAACTTGACACAGTTACCTTGTCACAAGGCACAGTTTGAGTCACCAGCTTCATCAGTGGGTGGTAGTCTTCTTCTGTCGCACTGCAGGGGTCCTTAGAGATAAATGCATTCCTGAATGCCTCCCTGATCTTTTGGCAGTCTCTATCTCTGTGAGATAAAACATGGGAAATAAAATAAAAGATGAATAATTAGATTTCAAACATATGTTTAGAGCATAATTACCCCCAAAAAAATCTGTGTGCCAGGTGGTTCATAGACATCATCACGTCTCATGTGTACAACAGTTTTATGAGATGAGCATCACCCTCCCTGCCCTACAAGGTCCCTGCACTCGTGGGGCTTACTCTCTGGTTAGAGAGACAGACAGTATACAAACAAGCAGATAAGCTAATGAAGTTAGTATGGATTATGATAAGTATGCAGGAAATCAGTGGGGAATATTGAAGCAATGACCACTTTAGGGAGGCTGGTCTGGAGAGGGCTCCTTGAGACTAAATGTTGAGAAGGAGTGCATACCAGACAGAGGGTGCCTCAAGTGCAAAGGCCCTGAGGCAGAAAAGAACTTGCTGATTTTGAGGAAGTGAGAAAAGAACAAAGGGAGTGGTGGTGAGAAATCAACAAAAATTATCAGTCTTTCAGACAATGAAATGATTTCAATTTTTACCTAATTACCAGGGGAAGGCAGTGGATAAGTTTAAGCATGGAAGTGGCCTCATCTGATTTTTGTTTTTGAAAAAGTCACTCTGAAAAATTCTGTGCCAGCCCCAAAGATGGAGCAAAGTCTCAAATAGGAATTCCAACCCCATGTCTTCTCCAAACAGCCCCTGGCAGTGAAAAGGCAGGCTGGTGAAGCAGCAGAGCTGGAGGGGAGGGAGGGATGCTGGAGAAGATTTCAGCTGGACCTTCCCTTCTGTGTCTTTGTTAACTAGTGCACCTGAGCCCATCATTTCCTGGGGGAAAGGAAGTGGGTTTCCACTGGGAGTGCTCAGACACGGTTATCAGGACAAACTCCAGCCTTTGGACCTGGCATCCCAAGTACAGTACCAGGTCAGGCAGCTAAAGCTGGGGGAGTAAAGATGAGCCCCTCATTTTCTATTCCCACTGAGCCTGCTCTGGCCCTGCAGGGCACTAACAAAGCAGCCATTTGAGAGGGTCTTTTGCCTTGCCAACTCAGGCTGGCCAAGTCGAGTGGATTATTCCTCATGATAAGCCAAGGAATCAGAGGATACCTGTGAGACACAGGCCCTTACACCAAAGCCACCCTGTGTATGTTGGAGACTAATTTTCTCAGTCCAAAATAGCTGCTCCAGTTCCAGCCATCATGACTACATTCCAACCAGCAGGAAAGGTTAGGGAAAAGAAAGGGGACAAAGGGCTTCCCTGGTGGCGCAGTGGTTGAGAGTCTGCCTGCTGATGCAGGGGACACAGGTTCATGCCCCGGTCCAGAAGGGTCCCACACGCCATGGAGAGGCTGGTCCCGTGAGCCATGGTTGCTGAGCCTGCGCGTCCGGAGCCTGTGCTCCGCAACGGGAGAGGCCACAACAGTGAGAGCCCCGCGTAATGCAAAAAAAAGAGAAAGGGGACAAGAAAGGAGGAGAAGGAAGAGAAGGGAAAAATAACAGCAGCAATGGGCATGTGCCAGCTGCCTTTTAAGGACAGGTGTTAGAAGATGTTCTTGCTATTTGCTCTTATCATATTTGCTAAAATGTAGTCATGGGCACACTTTGCTACAAGGAAAGATGAGAAATGCAGCCTTTAATGTTGATGGTGATTCCACATCAAAAAGTACAGTTTTACCACAATGAGATGTCACCTCACACCTGTCAGAATGGCTATCATCAAAAAGAACACAAACAACAAATGTTGGTGAGGATGTGGAGAAAAGGGAACCATCCTCCGCTGTTGGTGGGAATGTAAATTGGTACAGCCACTGCAGAAAACAGTATGGAGGTTTCTCTACTTTTTTTCTCAAAAAACTAAAACTAGGACTACAATATGATCCAGCAATTCCACTTCTGGGGATATATCTGAAAAAAGTCAAAAACACTAATTTGAAAAGATACATGCACCCCACTGTTCATAGCAGCATTATTTACAAGTTCTAAGATATGGAAGGCCCTAAGTGTCCATCAACAGATGAATGGATAGAGAAGATGTGGTGTATACATATACAATGGAATATTACTCAGCCATGAAAAAGAATGAAATTTTGCCATTTGGAGCCATATGAATGGACTTGGAAGGCATTATGCTAAGTGAAATAAGTCAGACAGAGAAAGACAAATACTGTATGATCTCACTTATAAGTGGAATCTTAAAAATGCAACAAACGAGTGAATACAACAAAATAAGCAGACCCACAGATACAGAGAATAAACTAATAGTTACCAGTAGGGTGGAGGGACAGGCAATATGGGGGTGGGGGAGTGGGAGGTACAACCTATTGGATGTAAGGGAGACTCAAGGATGTATTGTACAACATGGGGATATAGCCAATATTTTATAATAACTGTACATGGAATGTAACCTTTAAAAATTGTATTAAAAAATTGAAATAAAAAACCCCCCAAATTTTAAAATAAAAAACATCATGAAAGCACAGTTTTAATTCTAGAGAAGGGGCCGGCCTGCCCGCTCTGTCCCAGGAAGGTACTACCATTGTCCCGTTTTACTGATAGAGAGGAAACTTTAAGGCTGTAAAATTAACCAATGTGCCCGAGGTAACATGATCAGTAAGTGGTAAAGCGGGACTGGACCCCAAATCTGTGGGAGCCTTCCACATGGTTACAGCCTTACAGGGCAGGCTATTAAACTGCTCCAGCCTGGTATCTTCATCTGTAAGAGGGAGATAAGAATACTTCATGCCTGGGAAGTTTTGGAGGATTAAATGAGATAACACTTGGCTTGTCCCCCAGGCCGGGCTCTTTCATGGACGCCCCTCCCCTTCCCCACCACGCATGGGACCGTTCACCTGCATCACTGCTGGCCTTCGAAAGCTCTGCCGGGAAACCATTATCCACCTGCTCTGCCCATACATTATATATTTAGAAAAAAACGTTCTTACATTATGTATTTCGACATCAGTCAAAGTTTACGGGGCACCATCACAGAAAGTTTAGAGCAAAGAAGTTTGGCGGCTGTTTTACTTCAGAGGACCATATTTTACTTCAATTAATGTAATGCAGTGGCCCTCTCAGGAATTTCCTGCTCTGATCTCAACTCCCTTGTAAACTCTTCTGCCTCCCTCCTCAGCCACAAAGAGTGGAAGAGGAGAGACATCTCCCTGACGTGGAAGGACAAGAGAATTTTCCACCACTAAAAAGCTGGCAGTTCAGCGAAATCACCACGCACTGGGCACCTACCATATACCACATGCTTTCATCACCAAAAATGGGAGAACTCACAGACCTCCAAGAAGATTTTTATGCTTTTTAGGTATATAGACCCCTTCAAGACACATTACCTTAAGAATTCAAGGGCTTCCCTGGTGGCGCAGTGGTTGAGAGTCCGCCTGCCGATGCAGGGGACACGGGTTTGTGCCCCGGTCCGGGAAGATTCCCACATGCCACAGAGCGGCTGGGCCCGTGAGCCATGGCCGCTGAGCCTGTGCGTCCGGAGCCTGCGCTCCACAACGGGAGAGGCCACAGCAGTGAGAGGCCCGCGTACCACAAAAGTAAGAGGAAATGGGGAGAGGTGATGAGAAGGTTGGGGGCAGGCTATATGAAGCCACTTTTCATCCTTAAAATCTGGGGCAGGGATAAATTTGGAGTTTGGGATTAATATATACACACTACTAGAAATAAAATAGATAACCAACAGGGACCTACTGTATAGCACAGGGGACTATACTCAATATCTTGTAATAACCTATAATGGAAAAGAATCTAAAAAAGAATATATATCTATACATATATACATATATAAACAATTGCTTTGCTGTATACTTGATACTAACATGACATTGAAAATCAACTATACTTCAACAAAAATTTTTTAAAAATCAAAAGTAAACATTTCACCATGGATAAGCAATAAGCATTTTAATTGGTAGATAGATAGAAAGATAGATGGATGGAAAGAAAGATAGAGGGAATTCCCTGGCGGTCCAGTGGTTAGGACTCCACGCTTCCACTGCAGGGTGTGTGGGTTTGATCCCTGGTCAGGGAACTAAGATCCTGCATATAACACTGCACAGCCAAAAAAAAAGAAAAAAAGAAAAAAAGAAATATAGATAGATAAAAATAAAAAGAAATTAGGACAGAGGGTACAGAGATGTCAGCAGTACTCATCCATACATGTCATTGAAGACATGGGCCTCAAGTTCACAAGTGTGGCTGGAAAAATGTGAGCCCTTAATTGAGTTATTTTTATTTACAAAGCCCACAGTCCTCATTTTTGTCCCCCTGGGTAGAGCACCTTTCCATCAAATCAAATGGCAGCCAAGCAAAAGCTGTTTCGAGTAAGCAGGCTGGTTTCAAGGAAACAGGGCCTCAGGATCCCTGCATCCTGCGGGGATGCAAAGCAGGTGTCTCTAGCTAAAGAGGCAGCGTGGGAGAAGTAAGAACCATTTCTGAGCATTCAGTATCTTTCTTCTCTTCAATAGCTCTTCTGTTCCAAAATTAGAGGCTTTAATTGTGATACTTCTAGGGCTGCCTGCCCTTCACTGTGAGGGGGTTCCTGAGCCCAGCGGCTGCTCCTGAGAGCTCAGGCCATGCCTGTGGCCCCTACTCATGGTCACCTCGCCCAGAGGGTTGTCAGGCATCACCCGGTCCTGTGAGCTCTGGCTGCACGTGAGGATCCCCTGGAGAGCTTTGGGAAACACACAGTGCCTGGCTCTGGACCAACCAAGGCAGGATGAGGGAAGGGGAAGAGAGAAGAACCTGTAATTTTCCAAAAGCTTCCCATTCCCACCTCCTCCCAGGCCCCTGGCAACAGCCCTCCTACTTCCTGTCCCAATGAATTTGAAGACTGTAGTTAATTCCTATAAGTGGACTCAGACAGTATTTTTCTTTTTGTGACTGGCTTATTTCACTGAGCATAATTACCTCACGGTCTGTTCATGTTGTAACGTGTCAGAATGTCCTTCTTTTTTCAGGCTGAATAATATTTCATCATAGGTATTCACCAGAGTTTGTTTATCTCTTCACCCATCATGGGCACTTGGGTTACTTCCTCCACCCATCCTTTCATTCCACAAATACTTACCGAGGGCCTACTGCTAGCTTCACAACAGACACAGGGCTAAAAAGATAAATACACACCATTTCTATCTTCAAGCCACTCACATCAAGGTCTAGAGCAGACAAAGAACAAAACTCTTTACAACTAAAGCACTGGTGGCTTGCCCAAGGCACTAAAATTTTGCAAACACAATAAAGAGTAGAACATTTTCTCATTTTCTACTACCGAGGATAGAAACAGATTTTAAAAAGAAAAACAAAAACTTGATTAAATGTGAATCAGTATCCTCATTTTGAGAATGATTTTTCTTTGTTTTCTCCCCCAATTGTTGTGATACATGCAAAATTGATATATGTTTATAACCTCGGTGTGTTTCTCTTTGACCACCTGCTGGCTTGGCTTTCTCTGGTGGGTTCCAGAGTGATTAGTGATTTGTAGCCAACAAAAAGGAGATGCTTTATAGGGCGTCTGTGCTCAGTGGAATATAAAGCAGTCTTTGAACAAAGCTTTTATACAGAGCTTGGAATAGTTTGGGTGATGTTTATTTTACATTAAGTGGGAAAAGGAGGCCTAAACTTAGAGAAATAGAAAAAGAATGGCATCAAACTGATGACTGGAGTTGTCTCTGGGAAGAGAAATAAAGCGGAATTTCCGCTTTCATCCTATACTTTTCTGTTGGCTTACAACAGAAATAGATTCTTGTATTATGCCAGTAACCTAGAAAAGAAGAGGTTAAATTTTTTTCACTGAAGATCTGTTATGATTACAATCAAATTTTTAAAAGTGGAAAAATACCCCACAGTAATCAAACCATGTCTTAAAAATAGTAATATCTGGGCTTCCCTGGTGGCGCAGTCTGCCTGCGGATGCAGGGAACACGGGTTCGTGCCCCGGTCTTGGAAGATCCCACATGCCGCAGAACCGCTGGGCCCGTGAGCCATGGCCGCTGAGCCTGCGCGTCCAGAGCCTGTGCTCTGCAATGGGAGAGGCCACAGCAGTGAGAGGTCCACGTACCGCAAAAAAATAAAAAAATAAAAAAATAGTAATATCTTGTTGCTAGGAGTATAAGTGTTGCTTTGTGACCTTTTCTTCCCTATATTTTGAATGTTTTTATAATAAGCATATATTACAATGGGGGGCATGGCAAAACTTTCATTTTCTTTTCAAGTTGCTTGAGCTGTTAGACCAAGCATTTGAGACTCTTGGAAGGTCTTAGAACATGGGAACAGCTCAGGTCCAAACCCCCGTGGTCGCCACCTACCATTTCTGTGCCATCTCCCACATCTCTGGGCCAAAAGGTGACATTTCTCATTCCTCATCTAGTTCAGTTCAACACCAGTTGAGACTTAGTGTTGGTGACCCAGACCCATTTCTCAAGACCTAATGACATGAAATATGGGGTGAGGTGAGGGCTAGGGCCATGCACCTCTTCCAGGGCATCTTTCTTTCCACTTTAAAGACTTCCTTTCATCCTTAAGCAAAATCGATTGTCAGATCACACTCTCACTTACCCCAGATTGTACCCAGAATCAAACTTTGTGAATAATGTCAAGGAGAAGTGTCATTGAGACGTTCAGACAAAGCAAGGACAGGTCGGGGCATCCTGTATAGCCCCAAGCATCCATCCTGTCCTCCTTCCTGGCCCAGAATGATAGATGAAGTTACCAAATGAGGTTTTGCAAGGTTGCTCACACAGCCAGAAGGACTGAAGTGATGAGGCATCTCCATTTTATTCTCTGGAGAACTCTACAGCTTCCATGATTTTTCAGGGACTCAAACCTCACAGGTACTGCATTTATTTTCTAACAGTGATCCTTTAACCAAGGACATCCTGCTGAGGGCATTCAAGAGATAAGTCTCAATTTACATTCCCACCAGCAGTGCAAGAGTGTTCCCTTTTCTCCACACCCTCTCCAGCATTTATTGTTTCTAGATTTTTTGATGATGGCCATTCTGACCAGTGTGAGATATCTCATTGTAGTTTTGATATGCATTCATTGCAGCTCTATTTACAATAGCCAGGACATGGAAGCAACCTAAGTGTCCATCAACAGATGAATGGATAAAGAAGATGTGGCACATATATACAATGGAATATTACTCAGCCATAAAAAGAAATGAAACTGAGTTATTTGTAATGAGGTGGATAGACCTGGAGTCTGTCATACAGAGTGAAGTAAGTCAGAAGGAGAAAAACAAATACCGTATGCTAACACATATATATGGAATCTAAGAAAAAAAATGTCATGAAGAGACTAGGGGTAGGATGGGAATAAAACACAGACCTACTAGAGCATGGACTTGAGGATACAGGGAGGGGGAAGGGTAAGCTGGGATGAAGTGAGAGAGTGGCATGGACATATATACACTACCAAACGTAAAATAGACAGCTAGTGGGAAGCAGTGCATAGCACAGGGAGATCAGTTTGGTGCTTTGTGACCACCTAGAGGGGTGGGATAGGGAGGGTGGGAGGGAGGGAGATGCAAGAGGGAAGAGATATGGGAACATATGTATTTGTATAACTGATTCACTTTGTTATAAAGCAGAAACTAACACACCATTGTAAAAGAGTTATACTCCAATAAAGATGTTAGAAAAAAAAGAGAGAGAGATAAGTCCCTTCATTCTAGCTAGTATCACTAGTGTATCTGCCCAGAGGGCCAGCTGTCAAGGAGATCCCAGCAGCTCACTTGCCTTCCTTTAATTCCCTCAGGGGCATATCCCTCTTCCTAAATAAGTAAAGCCAGCTACTTTAGCTCCTTCCTCCCTATGTCCCAGAGTGCACCAGGTTGTATGTGTGTGGAGACGGTGGTGATGAAAAAGAGAAACTCAGCCCTTGACATGTGGGAGCTGGCCTGGCAGCCTGGCACCCAGGGGGGCCAGGGGTACAATCCCCTCCTACTGAGGTTCAGAGCTTAGTAACTTGCCCAAAGCCAGTCAGCAAGTGGCACAGTTGCCTTATGTCCAAACTCTGCTCTTGCTGCTAAACAATGCTGTGACCCACAGGAAATGTTAAATCATGTCCCTACCTATCCCCAGAACGAAGTGTGTCCTAACAGAAAGGAGGACCCAAGACCCCAGAGGGGTTGTCGTTTCCCTGTAGGCCACATGAGAATTTGAAGACCAGAATAGGGACAGAAAGTAAGTGGAGTAAGAGGGGATGGGGCAGAAAGTGTTAAAGTCTTATGCTAAAGTGAAGAAAACAAAAAAACAAACCAAAAAAAGATATATTTGGTCGTTAAATCCATTTTGTATGTTGTTAGCCTACTTGAGGCTTCATAACTCTGTGATGTCACCTTTCTGTAAACCTACATCCTTCCCATAAATGACAATTATATTTCAAAGTCCCCATCAATGAAGCAACATCACCTTCATAATGTGTTGCTCCCCGGGGAAAGTGCTCACGTCCCAAATCCTCTTCCCTAAAAGCGCTTGAATCTCAAGGGGTAATTACACTCAGTCTGTGAATTTTCCTGCTGTTAATGTCCTGCAGACCAGCTTGTCTTGGACCAAAGAAAAAGTGCAGGTTAACTCAGCTATGAAGTCTCAAATTTGAGGCTACTGGAAGTCTGCATTGATGGTGAAGACTGTCACCTAGTGGAAGAAGAGAGTAATTGTCAGGGTTCACTGAGGCAATTAGGACTTCCCTATGTAGGGTCTTAAAATCAGACTCTTCTGGCTGAAGGAAAGCTCACGAATCATTAATTCATCAATCTGGCAAATATTTATTGAGCATATACTACATTCCAGGCGCATTTATGAGTAAGTAGGATACACCAGTGAACAAAATACACAAGAGTCTCTGTCCTGTGAGAATTCCATTCTACCAGAGCAAGACTGACAATAAACCAATTTTCAGCAAGACTGACAATAAAGGTAATGAATGTTGTAGAGTATCCTAGAAATTTATAACTTCTATGAAAAAAAGGAAAAATAGAATAGGATAATGGTGTCAGAGGTTATGGGGGAGGAGGTGTCTGTTTTTGGCATTAAACAAGGAGGACAGTAGATGACTTTTCAGCAAAGAATTGAGGAGGCAAAGAACTTAGTCATACAGACATCCAAGTGAACAGCATTCTGAGCAGAAGGAACAACCTTCCCAACAGCCCGAGTGCCTGGTGTGTTCAAGAAACAGCAGAGAAGCCAGTGTGGCTGGAGCAGGGTGAGCAAGGTGGACAGTAGATAGAAATGAGGTCAGAAAGGTGATGTTGCCCCACTGAGCAGTTTCATAAGCTTCTACTCACAGTGAACTGAGGAGCCATAGAGGATACTGAGCACAGGAGGTACATGATATTACTTAAGTTTCAAAAGATTTCTCTGACTGCTCTGTTGAATATAGTCTGAAAGAGGGAACAGGCAGAGAACGGTAGACCAGTAATCCAGGCAAGTGCTCATGGTGATTTGGACCAGGGTGGTAGCAGTGGTGATGGTGAGACGTGATAGATTCTTGATTCATGGTAAATTTCCTAACAGATAGGATGCATGGTGTTAGAGAAATAAGGAGTCAATGATCATTCCAGGGCTTGGGGCCTGAGACACTGGAAGGATGAGGTTGCCATGAACTGAGATCGAGAAGGCTTTGGGTCGAGGTATTGATCAGGATACATAATATACTATGTAGTATCTATTATAACATATGCTATATATGAAATACTACATATTATATACTATATATTAAAATTATATTCTACATATTATATCAAAGTAGGATATATACATATATATAATTATAGGAATGCAAAAATGGGAAATATTGAGCCATAAATTTAACAAAATATATGCAAGACTTGTACTCTGAAAACAAAACATTGCTGAGAGAAATTTTTAAATGACTGAGGAAATAGAGAGATATCCCATATTCATGGGTTGGAAGGCTCAATATTAAGATGTTACCAAATCACAAATCAAAATTTCAGCATGCTTTGTTAAAACTATTGGCAAGTTGATTCTAAAATTTATGTGAAAATACAAGCTAGCCAAAGCAGTCAAAGGAAAAAAGCTGGAGGACTTATATTATTTGGCTTCAAGACTTGTTAAAGAGCTTCAGTGATCTAGACAATATAAGAGTTGTGAAAGGATAGCTATAGATCAGGGAAATAGAACAGAGTTCAGAAAGAAACCCATACATACATGGTACTGTAGAGTGAATTTTGTGTCCCTCCAAACTTGTAAGTTGAAATCTATTTCCCAAGGTGGTAGCATTTGGAGATGAGGCATTTGGGGTAATTAGGTTATGAGGGTGGAGCCCTCGTGAATGGGATTAGCATCCTTATAAAAGAGACCCAGAGAGTTCCCTCCTCCCTTCCTCCATGTGAAGACCCAGAGAGAAGGTGGCCATCTTTGAACTAGGAAGTAGGTTCTCAGCAGACACTGAATCTGCTGGCATCTTGATCTTGGACTTTCAGCCTCCAGAACTGTGAGAAATAAATTTATGTTGTTCATAAGCTACCCAGTCTGTGTGTTCTGTTATGGCACCTGGAATTCACTCAGACATGGTCAACTGACTTTCAAGAAAGGAGTCAAAGAGATTCCGTGGGGAAGAGAAAGCTTTTTCAATAAATGATACTACAGAAAATAGGTTTTTCATATGTGAAAAAAATGAAATTGACCTTTATTTCACACCATACACAAAATTAACTAGAAATGGATCAAAGACCTAAAGCACAGTTATATTAAAAAAAAATGAACAAGTTGGACGGTATAAAGATTTAAAAAACAAACTTTGCTTTTTAAAAGACTCCATTTAAGAAGATGAAAAGGCAAGTCATAAAATGGAAGTAAATATTTTCAGGATACATCTGATAAAGGACTTGTATTCAGAATACATAAACCACCTACAACTCAATGATCTGAACTAAAACCTAATTTTTTTAAGTTTGGGAAAAGACTTGAACACATACTTCAATAAGCCCATGAGATAATGTTCAACATCATTAGCCATGAGGAAAATGCAAATTAAAACCACCATTAACATATCACTGCAAACACATCAGAACACTTCTAGCAAGGAAGTGTAACAACTAGAATATTCATACCCTGATAATGAACACATAAAACTATATAATTACCTTGTGAAACAGTTTAGTAGTTTCTTAAATAGCTAAACTACATTGTTCAGCTATTTCATTTTTGGACATTTACCCAGGAACAATGAAACCACTTGTCCACACAGTAACTTGTATACTAATATTCATAGGACCTTTATTCATAATACTATATCCAAACAGTGAATACAAGCCAAATGCCCATCAACAGATGAACGGATAAACAACTTGTGGTATATACACACAATGGACTACTATTCAGCAATAAAAGGGAAGGAACTATTAATACATACAACAAGATGGGTGAATTAAAAAATATTATGCCAAAACCATGAAAGAAGCCAGAGACAAAAGAGTATGTAGTATGTGATTCTGTTTATATAAACTTCCAAAAAAATGTAAACTAATGTCTACTAACAGAAGGTAGAGGCACCCTACTCAATGTCAAGGCATTAGTAATTTAAACAATGTGGAGTGGTATAGAGAAAAATAGATCATAAAACAGATTAGAGCCCAGAAGTGAACTGATAAACCTGATATGCAACAGAAATGGCATTATAAAGCCCTTGATAAAGGATGGATTATTTGATAATTAGTACTCGCACAACTGACTATCCATCTGTAGGGAAAAAAATGAAATTAGCTTCCTACTTTATACCACACACAACAATATATTCCATATGGATAAAACGCTTAATGAAAATCAAACATTAAAAATTTTTAGATTGTATGTGACACTTTTGTTACCTCTGGTAGAAAATAAGTTCTTAACACACAAAAGGCATAACTATAAAAGATAAATATGATTACTTTAAAATCTTCAGTAAGACAAAGGACCCAATAAATAAAGTCAAGAGTCAAACCACAGATTGGGAGAACGTATTTGCAATCCACATAACTGACAAAAAATTAGAATCTTGAACGTATAAAGAAGAAAAACAATTCAATACAAAAACAAGCAAAAGGGAAAAATAAGCATTTCACAGAAGAAACCAGAATACCAATAAACACATTTAAAAATGATCAATTATGTTAGTAATCAGGGAAACAAAAATTAGAAGCACAAAGAGATGAGCAAAATTGTTTGACAATTCCAAGTGCTGGTGAGGATGTACAGTAACAAGTAAATTCACACTGCTTTTGAGAAAGGAAATTGATACCACAAAGTTGGAGACCTGTTTGGCCATATGTAATGTGGCAGACACTGTTGCTTCCCAACCCAAATAGATATTCCTCACCCTTCTTCCCTACTGGCAAAGTGTGTCTCCTATCATAGTGATTCCAAATATCAAATACTCACTTTGCAAGCCTCCTCTACAGTTTGGGCAGCCATGTGAGCCAATTTTGGCTAATGAGATTCAAGGGGAAGCACAGAGACAGTGAGGAAGGGCTTCTGGGAAAGATGCTATTCCCTGATAAGGAGACTTGCAAGGAGGGCACTCTTGCCCAACCTCCTGCTCTCTGTTCCTGGGTATCACTCTCTAAGGACATAATGCCTGGAACTGCAGATGCCATCTTGTGACAAGAAGCTCAAGGATGAAAGCCACCCTAGGGAGATGGAGGAGTGAAAGGTCCTGGGCCATCAGTGAGCTGCTGAATCTACCAAGAACCACCCTACTTCTGATATATTGTTATGTGTATATATAAAAAATCTCTTGCTTTAAACTTCTGATAGTTGAGTATTCTTTTACTTGCAGCCCAAAGCATCTTAATTGGTACACCAATTGTTATGGGCTAAATTGTGTCCCCTAAGAGATGTTGAAGTCCTAACTCCCAGTCCCTCAGAATGTGACCTTATTTGGAAATAAGCTCTTTGCAGAAGACCAAATTAAGATGAGATGAAGGGTGACCCTTAATCCAATATGACCAGTGTCCTCAGAAAAGGAGGAAACTTGGACCCAGAGACAGACACACACAGAAGGAAGAACATGTGAAGACACAGAGAGAACATCATCTGCTAGGCAAGGAATGCCCGAGGCTTCTAGAAATGAGAGAGTCGGGTAACAGAGTCTTCCTCACAACCCTTAGAAAGAGCCAACACTTCTGACACCTTGATTTCAGACTTCTGGCCTCCAGAACTGTGAGACAATAAATTCCCACTGTTTAAGCCACCCAGTTTGTGGTACTTTGTTATGGAAGCTCTAGCAAATTAATACACCCAGTAAAGGTGAAAATGACATACTCTATGAATTAGGAATTCTGCCTCTAGGTAAACATCTTAGAAAAAAATCATAAGCACAAGTAGACATGTACGTTTTGCATTGTTTATATCAGCAAATACTGAGAATAAGGGACTCTATTAATAAGTGTAGGATACGGTCTTTCAGCAGGGTACTATACAGCAGTTAAAATTAATGATCTAGTGCTCATATAGCAACATGAATAAATCTCTAAAATAATGTAATAGAAATCACCAAAACATATTGGTAAGTGGAAAAAAACAAAGTTTATTCTACAGGGCAAAAACACAAAATAAATACAAATTAAAATTAAAATTCAGTAACATCTTCCCTTACCAGATTGGCAAAAATCAGAAAGTTTGTAAACATCCTGTGTAGTGAACATATGAGGAAATAAACTCTCATTACCTCATGAAAAGAAATGCCTCATAAAGAGAAATCTGGCTATGTTTTCAAAATGTAAAATGGTATATTTTTTGACTTAGTGATTCTGCTTCTAGGATTCTATCTTAACATCTCCAAGTATTTTATTGCAGCATGGTTTGCAATATATTGCAAAAGTTTTAAAACAACCTAAATGTCCTTCAGTACAAGTCTAGAATATGGTAAATCTATACAGGGGAATATTATTAGAATGAGACAGAACTACACTGATAATCAAGATAAACTGTTAACTGAAAAAAAAGTGAGACAGAGAAGAGAGGATGTGTATAGAAAAAAAGAATATATGAATATACGCTTATACAGTCAGAGAACATTTCTAGAAAGATACAAGTGAAACAAGTAGTATTTGCCTCTGAGAAAGAAGAAAAGATAATTGAGGGGAGAGGTATTTTTATTTTTATCTATAGCACGTTATTTCTTTAAAAACTAGGGAATAAAAGATCTGACAGAAATATGACAAAAGTTTTATTGTCTGTTAATTCTTCACGATGTGTAAATGGCTAGTTGTAACATTGTTCATGAATATTTCAGTGCATTTAACATTTTCATAATTTAACATGTTTAATTTTTTTAAAGAAAAGAATGGAGAGGAGATATGAACTGGGGAATAAGGAATATTGAAGAAGGAGAAAGTGGTCCCTTGAATGGGAAGAATGAAGAAAACCAGACCTGTCAAATACAAAAAGTACAATTTTTAGCTGTAAAGGGATATGTTCATAACCTTGGTTTCCAAAGCACCTTTTAAAATTTTTACCAAAAAGTATTAAAACATGAAATCAGATCCCAAAAATGTGATTAATTGTCTTTCATCTAAGTCTCACATATTCCTTTGTAGTTTTAAATCTCTCCTAGTTTCAACTGTATGTCTTCCGTCTTTCTTTACTCTTAAAGAATCCCCAAGGAGATTTCATAACTGCTCTAGACAGCTTAATTCATAAACAGACGTTTACTCCTAGAAACCAAGATAATGCAGGAAGCAATTTTATTATGAATTTCACAATATTTACACCATGAGGTACCAAAACCAGAAATGACTTTATAACATTTGCTTGTTAGTCATAATAAGAGAAAACAAACCTTTGAACTATATCAAGACAAATATGGACCTTGGCCAAGTAACTGCGCTGGAGGAATTGTTAATACCTCTTCAAATCAAGCTTTACTAATTGCTTCAAAACATCCAAAGACTAAAGATGTAGGTAGCTTTCTGCTATGTGGATATGTCATGGTTGATACAGCAGGTAAGAAGTGGAGAACTAAATTTAGCAATTCTTGAAATGCCTCATTATAGAAGAAATTTGAATTATGTCTGTAAAACTACTAAGCTGAAGCCATTCATTTAAGCAGGTATATAGCTGCCTTTTGTGAAGCTCCTTACTTTTTTTTTTTAAATTGTGGTATGCCCCACTATTTAGAATTCCACTTGGGGGGGTAAGTGATTTTGTATTCTCTGCTATATTTTAAAAATATTTTCCCAAGTATTCTAAAATGGGCATGTTTTACATTTATAATTAGAAAAAAATGTCATTGGAAGAAAAAAGAATGTCATTCTCATGCTCTATTTATTCTTCAAGTTTCTGACCTCAGTTTTCACTTTCTTTTTTGTCTTTAAAAACAAGATTCTCATCATCCCCCCACTTCCAGAGTAGGTATTTACTGGTGATATTTTTTTTAAAAAGATGAGCCCCCATTACCCACTCATATCAACTATGAAAACTCGTGAATATAATCAATCCTTCCCTTCCAAGCCCTTAGTCTTTGAAACACACACACAAACACACAGGAAAACAATTCTTGATTCATTTCTCATTCAGTTTCCTGTTTTGTTCTCACCATCTTGCATCTGTCCTTTCCACCACAGCTATTTAAAGAAAATTTTGTCCTGGTTGTTTTCTAACCTGATCTAGGTCTAAGGCAAGAAATAGATCTTTAACAGCAAGAAAAAAAAGCATGACCACTTCTAAATTCATTTATTGCAAAAAATTTCTTAACTGACCAGTATTTAACTGAACCACTTTCCGTTCTCTCTGTACAAGTTGCCTATTTTCTACACGATTAATAGGCTACTCTCTAGTATCCCCCAGAACTTTCATTTTCACTCACTTGGTTGTTTATTTACCTATTCTTGAATATGGTTATGCTTATTGTTTTTGCTTTAATTATATGCTTTCATTAAATTGTTCATAAATAAATTGGTTAAGTGGAAAAAGAAAAAAAAACATGTTTTCTATGAAAACTAAGTTGAATTTTTTGGTAAAAATGACCCAGGTGAGTCACTTTAAAAATGTTGCTGAATTTGGGCTTCCCTGGTGGCGCAGTGGTTGAGAGTCCACCTGCCGATGCAGGGGACACGGGTTCGTGCCCCAGTCCGGGAGGATCCCACATGCCGCGGAGCGGCTGGGCCCGTGAGCCACGGCCGCTGAGCCTGTGCGTCCAGAGCCTGTGCTCCGCAACGGGAGAGGCCACAACAGTGAGAGGCCCACGTACTGCAAAAAAAAAAAATGTTGCTGAATTTGATATTGGTAGGACAATGTCAAAGACCTTAGGAAACTGTAGAAATCTAGAAGCATTCTTTTTTATATATATATAAATTTATTTATTTTATTTTTGGCTGCGTTGTGTCTTCATTGTCACATTCAGGCTTTCTCTAGTTGGGCTTTCTCTAGTTGCTGCGAGTGGGGGTTACTCTTCGTTGTGGTGCGCGAGCTTCTCGTCACGGTGGCTTCCCTTTTTGAGGAGCAAGGGCTCTAGGCGCGGGCTTCAGTAGTTGTGGCTCGCAGGCTTAATAGTTGTGGCTCACGGGCTCTAGAGCGCAGACTCAGTAGTTGTGGCGCACGGGCTTAGTTGCTCCACAGCATGTGGGATCTTCCAGGACCAGGGATCAAACCCATGTCCGCTGCCCTGGCAGGCAGATTCCTAACCACTGCACCACCAGGGAAGCCCAGGAAGTGTTCTTTACTTACACAACTTGTCAGTTGACTTTAAAGAAGCTGGCTCTCGGGCTTCCCTGGTGGTGCAGTGGTTGAGAGTCCGCCTGCCGATGCAGGGGACGGGGGGTCATGCCCTGGTCCGGGAAGATCCCACATGCCACGGAGCAGCTGGGCCCGTTACCCATGGCCGCTGAGCCTGCGCGTCCGGAGCCTGTGCTCCGCAACAGGAGAGGCCACAACAGTGAGAGGCCCGCGTACTGCAAAAAAAAAAAAAAAAAAAAGAAGCTGGCTCTCAAGCCCCAATTTCTTCCATCTTGAATCCCTCCTTATCCATCCAACCAGCACACTATTTCTGCTCTCCTTTCCAGCAAGACCCCTGGCGAGAGCTGTCTATGTACAGTCTCCAATTCCTCTCTTCCCATCTTTTTCTTGAATCCATTCCAGACAGACTTTCACCATGACCACTCTTATAAAACTGATCTTGTCAACATCATCAATCCATTGGTCAATTTTCAGTTTTCATCTCACTTAACCAGTCGGAATCACTTGAGTAAGACAATTAACACTTCCTCCTTATGAAACATCTGCTTGAATTTCTATGCACAGTTGACTTCCACATTTATATCTCCAGCCCAGACCTCTCCCTAGTACCCTAGACTCATAGAAGCCAGATTCCTATTCAATATCTGCACTTGAATGACAGTGGACATTGCAAAACTAATATGTACAAGGCCAAACAGGTGGTTTCTTTCCCAACTTGTTTCAACCCAGTCTTTCCTTTTCCAATAAATGGAAATTCATTTTCTGGTAACTCAGCCCACAAATCTTGGAGTTTTTGTTGCTTCTTCTTTTTCTCTAACATCCCATACACAAGTCCGTAGCAAATCACATGGAATCTACTTTCAAAATGTATCCAGAATATTTCCCCTTCTCATCACCATCCATCACTATCCAAATCGCAATCACCTCTCACCTGAACTGCTACAAGAACTCTAAATGGCCTCCATGCTTCTGTCCTTGCCCCACTACCATCTATTTTCAACCCAGCAGCCAGAAGGATCCCTTTAATAAGGTGTCAGACAGTGGTACATGCTCTATACATCACCATTCATTCATCACTAGTGGATGTATCCTATATCCTAAGGACAAAAAGAACCATAAAGACATTTAGATATTTTGTTAGTAATAATAATAAATGCATACATACAATTATTTGTATGTATGAAAGCGAATACATAATTATATTAATGTTATTAGGAACCAAGCTTTTTGGTGTCAGAGAAAAGAGATACAAACATAAAATTTAGGAATTTCCTGGTGCGTCTCGGGACTCGTCCCCTGGGATCGCGGGTGTTTGGAGGCGGAACCGATCTCAGGCACACAGATGAAAATCGCGGCTCCCCTGCCCGCCTTTGGCAGCCTGAAAAGCCACTTTTTACTTCCCAGCTTATTCTGCTTTATGTACAACTTCGAAAAATGAGTTTTCCGGGTGAAACCAAGCCCTGAGAATGGAAGTCAAGAAGCGGTTCACTGTGGGGAGAGATTAGAAGCTAGCTGGCAGAGGGCTCGAGGAACCTTCTGAAAAGGTTCCGTAGACTGATGTGGGTGGTGTTTCTAGGGTCTGAACGGATTCATTAAGCAGATGCGCTTTACCGTGTGTTTTATCTTTAAAAATTGTTTAAGCTGTTACCGCTTTGTTATCGGATACTGTGGTCACATTCATTTCAGGGCGCACAAGAATCGAGATGCTGTTTTACAGTAACGAATGAAACTAACTTCAGGGATCGGGCCCTTCAGACACCATCCTCCCACCTCAGGCCCCGCAAGCCACTTCACCAGGTGTCTGTAACTGTCCCGGGCACTTGTGGGTCAGAGATGGCGAACGCAAAGCCCATGAAAGGTAGGAAACGCCAGCAACTCCCCGGCTTCCTGGCCGAGTGGGGCTGCGGTCCCAGATGGGGCCGGGCTCCGGGCGTCTCTGACAAGAATCCGCCAGTTGAGCGGAAGGGCCAAGAAGCGGCGCGCTCGCCACCGCCCGCCTGCACCTCTGGGGACTGGCGCGCGGACTCGCGAGCCCGGACTCCCTACTCAGCACTGCCCCGCGGGCTCTGAGCTGACTCGGAACAGTCGATGCTTTGTCAGGCAATCCAGACGGCTACCGGAGCGCACTGTCCGGCTGTGCCCAGCTGTGCCTCGCCACCACCGCGCGCGGTGCCCCGCCATGCGCCAAAGCCGCCAACTCACCTGAGCTCCGGCTGCACCAGCTGCGTGTAGTTGTAGCATCGCTCCAGGACGATTTCTTGAAAATGGGCAGTGCTGCCCGCCCCTTTCCACTTCATGTGCTCGGAAGAGTGGCGCCACCTCCAGATTCCGACCACCGCCGCGATGACCCCCCCCACCAGAAGACATAGAAACATGCAGAGACTGATCTTGGCTTTCTTGGGTCTGGGGTCGGCCATGGGGTCCAACGCGGGTCGCCCGAGCGAAGTTGGAGAAGAGGCTGCTGGAGGATGGGCAGGCAGGGAGGAGAGAGCTAGTCAGCCCGGTTCTGAAACTGCACTTCCCCTTTATCTCTCACTTGCTTTTTTTTTTTTTTTTTTTTTTTAACATCTTTATTTGAGTATAACTGTTTTACAATAGTGTGATAGTTTCTCCTTTACAACAAAGTGAATCAGTTATACATATACATATGTTCCCATAACTCTTCCCTCTTGTGTCACCCTCCCTCCAACCCTCCCTATCCCACCCCTCTAGGTGGTCACAAAGCACAGAGGTGAACTCCCTGTGCTATGCTGCAGCTTCCCACTAGCTATCTCATTTACCTTTGGTAGTGTGTATATGTCCCTGCCACTCTCTCACATCGTCACAGCTTACCCTTCCCCCTCCCCATATCCTCAAGTCTCACTTGCCTTTTCTCAGCTTCCTTTCCCACTCCCATCCCCTCCTTCAAAATTCTTCCATCGGGGTCGCTCAACCAAAAAGGATTTCAAGTTCTTAAAAAGCCTTCAGCACATACTACAGCCGTTCACTTCCCGAATCCTGAGCAGAGAGCCACCACTTTGACCTTACTTGGCAGGCACTCAAAGAACAGAGAGAGTACAGCCTTAAACTCCTCAGTTGTCTCCCTTTATCAAGCCGCACTTTATTTTTTTTTTAAACATCTTTATTGGAGTATAACTGTTTTACAATAGTGTGTTAGTTTTTCCTTTACAACAAAGTGAATCAGTTATACATATACATATGTTCCCATATCTCTTCCCTCTTGCATCACCCTCTCTCCCACCCTCCCTATCCCACCCGTCTAGGTGGTCACAAAGCACAGAGGTGATCTCCCTGTGCTATGCGTCAAGCCGCACTTTACACTTTACCCACACCTGCTTCCTGGACAGTGTCAAGGCGACTGTCTGCCTCGGTACCTGTGTACATGCAATGCTTTCTGTCCATCGGCATCAGATTAAGCTATGGGTTCAAACTGAGCTCTGGCTGGGTGATGTGGGGTAAGTTACTTGACCTCTCTGTGCTTCAGATGTAAAGTGGACACCATAGCAGTACTCACTTCATGGGGCTGTTATGAGGATTAAATGAGCTCATATTTACGAAGTGTTTAGCCTGGCACATGGTAAGCACTCACTAAGTGTTAGCTATTCCTACCTGCTCCCTGAGACTGTGGAGGGGATGCAGTTTTGTAATCCATGAGGTGTTGTTTGCAAGTGTCTGGCAGGCAGTAAGTACTCAAAGTAGTGGTTCAATAAATAATCCAGTAGCTTTTCCCAGATGCCCCCTGCATCGCCTCTCCCAAGGTTTCCTAGAAGTAGGAGCATCTGGGACATTTCAGCAGACACCTAAGGCAAGTGGAAGATCAAGCCAAGAGACTTACTGGGGCAAACAATTTCCAGACAGAGGGGAGAGCAGGTGCAAATACCCTGAGGAAGAAAAGCCCTTGGCCTGTTCCAGGAGCAGCAAGGATGCCATTGGAGCTGGGATGCAAGAGTGAGGGAGGCAGAGCAGGAGAGAAGTTCAGAGGGTAGGAGGAGGCCAGGTCATCCATAGCCCTGTAAGACAAGATAGGACTTTTTGGACTGTGAATTTTATTTTTAACCTATTCAAGGTCACTGAGTGACTTGATCAGGCATGACATTTTAAAGGCTCAATCTGGCTTCTGCATTGAGAATAAATTGTGGGAGATGTAGCTTTTGAAACCTAACTCTGGTTACTTTACCCACCCCAATTCCCCACTTGCTCTAGACACAGAAAGCAGGCATGGAAGCCTCCAGCCTCCAGGGGTACCTCGCCCCACAGCCCCTATGGCACTCAAGTCCTGGGGTCCTTCTCTCTGTCTCCAGCCAACCCAAGCTCTTCCCTGATGCTGGGCCTTCACAGATGCCATTACCTCCTCAACTCCTCCCCACCCCTACCCAACCCCTGCTGATCTCCTTCAATGTGACTTCCTCAGAAAGCCTTTCCTGACCCCACTGAGCTCCCAAACTGAGTTAGGTCTCCAAGTTGTACACTTTCCTAGCAGAAGAACACAGATGCCAGTGAATCTCCTGGGACAATACAGAACCCCAAAGCTCTGGTGTGGATCACCCAGACCAGAGAATTTCTTCAAGGTGTCCTCTCCAACTAGACAAGGATTTGCTTGAGACTAGATCTGCAGGAATTAAGACATAGAAAACAAAACTTATGGTTACCAAAGGGGAAAGGGAGGGGGGAGAGCTAAATTAGGAGTATGGAATTAAGAGATACATGCTGTTACAGATTAACAGATACATACTTACATATATATAAAATAGATAAGCAATGAGGATTAACCATTAACACAGGGAACAATATTCAATACCTTGTAATAACCTAGAATGTAAAATAATCTGAAAAAAATACATATATATAACCGAATCACTTTGCTATATACCTGAAACTAACACAAAATTGTAAATCAACTGTATTTCAATTAAAAAAAAAAAAGCCTCAACATATTTCCCGAAGTGGAAATTTAATTGCTCATATTCTTCAACCATAATGTTATAACAATAGAAATAATGATGAAAAAGTTAATTTAAAAAAAAGAAAAAAAGAACACAGTCTCTCTGATCCGGTAGACCTGAGTGATCCCTGCCACATGGACAAGTAACAAATCTTCTCTGAAGGACAAGTTCCTCTTCTGTAGAGTTGGCTTAAAAATATCTGCGGGCATCACTGAATTATTTTGAACATTGAATCAGGTAACATAGAGAGAGAATAGCTGAGTGACCCCTTAGCAAGTATTCAACAAAGAAGCACTAATAATGGGGGAGCTGCGTGAGAACAGGAAGGATGGCGGTGAATCAGAGTAGATTTTCAGAAGGCTTTGGAGAGACAATGACGCTAGATGAGGCTGTGGAAGGGCAAGGAAGGTTTGCAAAAAGGAGAGAGACATGGAAACAGAACTGTAGGGCGAACTGGGGGCAGACATTGGGATGTCTGGGGCACCAGAGGAGTGACCACCCCCAGGCCACACACCTGGTTAGTGGAAGTGCTGGTCCTAGAATGTGGGTTTCAAGCTCTTTTTTTCCTTGGTCAGCTTCATTGGTCATTTTTAAATCATGCAAGTAATACAATCACATTTAAAAAATTGGAAATAGAGAAAAGAAGAACATTGCCTCTACTCCCATTCCAAAACCCTAACCCAACTACCATTAGCATTTTGGTATTTCTCCTTCCAGCCTTTTTTTTCTAATCTCTGACAGCTTTAAAAGTAGTTATAATATATAATATTATATATATATATATATATATATATATATATATATTTAAATTTCTGCTCTTTCCTCCTCACTGTGCAAATGTGGTCCCTGCCAGGCCATATATCCTTCCCCAAAACACTAAGCCCAGGCTCAAATCCCAACTCTCCATCCCTAGGTAGCTCTTTGAGCTGAGCATCTTATCCAGTACTCTCGCAGTGTTCAGGCTGGCTGTAAGAACCTGCGAGTGTACGCATAAAGCAAAGAACAGCCAACTTCCGTGCAGTACAGCCTCTAGAAAAGGGGCTTCCTCCTCTCCCCATGACTCTCACCAGAAGCCCAGCTCCACAAGAGCTCATGTTTTGTTCTAGCACCAGGACGATGCCTAGTATGCAGTTGGCACTCAAGCAATGCCTGCAGAATGAACAACTCCCTCTCCATCAGATTCACCAGCTAAAACCCACCCATCAGTGGGCATCTGTTGTTCATCTGAGAAGTAAAGTGCAGTGTTGAAGGGAGGGGAGGGGAGAGGCTATGATTAATTACATCATTCTTCTTTTTCCTCCTTCAGTAATAATTAATTACTAACATCAATTAGTGTCGAATACTTTGTGTACAATAGCCTACAATATTGTCATCATGTAAATATTTTCTTATTCCCATATTGCAGATGAGGAATCGGAGGCTTAGAAAGGTAAGCAGTTTGGCCAAAGAAGGGTTTTGAACTGAGACAATCTCATTTCAAGCCTGTCCTACCAACCCTACCTCTACGTCCTCAGGCAGCAGATAGTTAATGGGTTCCCACTCTGTGCTGGCCGAGTTGACAGACTCAACTTGTTCTCACAGAGGATTTGTGGTCCAGCGTGAGAACTTCTGGAAACATGTTCTTGGGCATGCAGCCATGGCAGCCAGGAGGCTCTGAGCATCACCGGGAAGCTCAGGGTGGACTTGTTTTCCTAGGAAAGCGTTTGTCTCCCTAACGTGTTTTCAAATCAGAGGAAGGGTGAATAGATGCTGAATATCAAAAACAACAGAAACGCCCACTCATTGATGTCAAACACAGCACAGCTTGTCATCTGGGTTTTTTTCTTCTGGTAGTCTTGTGAAAAGGAAAGCGGCAGGATTTCTCCTCCCATACCTTGAAACATAACAAGGCCACGTCATTCACTCTTTATTCTGCATTTTCAGTGAAACCCATTGAAAAGGACTTGGCAGAATGCCTTGGATTGCTGTTAATTCACTTGAGCTGCCTGCTCTTCTCGTAGTGCCCTGGCTTGCTTGTTATGATAAATAAACACAGCCACTTCCTCAGTTAGTAACGTCCTCAGTCACTAACCTTACTAAGGTTAGTAAGGCTAACCTTAGCCTAACAGATTCGGCAACTTCTCAGCTCTCCCCACACTCCACCTCCTTCATCTAGGTCCTTGCTCTTTCCTGAACTTTCAGATGACAGCTTACACACCCCATGTCTAGAATCTTTTACAAGCTCTCTCATTCCTGTCATGAGTTTCCATATGCACCCTATACTTCCTGGTTGTTCTTTCTGTTCATTTGTTTGTTTTTGGTCACTTTCCTCATTCCTCTGCCCTACACTAGACTTTAATTGGAAGCAGTCTTTTTCTCAGGTATGATCCCAATGACTAGCAAGACTCTGACACCTAGTAGACACTACAAAACTGCGTGTTCATGAATATCACACTTCAATGCAAATCTTTCTTCGTTCATTCATATAGTCATCCATTCATGCATTAAATATTCACCAAGCACCTACTATGTTCCATGAACTGTTTTATTTTCTTTAACCTCTTTTCACCAGTTTTATTGAGAAATAATTGACATACATCACTGTATACGTTGAAGGCATTTCCACGAACTGTTTGAGGTACTGGGTATACAGCAGTTTAAAAAATTCAATCCTTATGGAACTTATATTCTAATGGGAGGGGGCAGAAATATAATGGACAAAATATGTAAGTAAACCATAGGGCACGTGAGGTAACGATGAGAGCTAGGAAACAAAATAATCAGGGAATGAGATAAGGACAAGGGAGGTGGGAAGGAGGATTGCAACACTGGAATGAGGACTAAGGAGAGTCTCACTGAGAAGATGACATTTGAGTAAGGATCTGACAAAGGTGGAGTAGCCACATGATATGGGGGGAAACAGGGTCCCAGCAGAGGGAGGCTTTGGTGCCGTAATCCAGACAGGAGATGATGCTGCCTTGAGCCACGTTGACTTCAGCGGATGTTGTCTGAATTGTGGATATATTTTGAAGGCAGAACTGAGAGTTGTTTATGGAGTAAAGAGACGAAGAGAGGGACTTTCTTGGCAGTCCAGTGGTTAAGACTCTGCACTTCCACTGCAGGGGTCACAGGTTTGATCCCTGGTCAGGGAACTAAGATCCCACATGCCGTGCAGCTCAGCAGGAAAAGAAAAAGAGAGAGAGAGGGAAAAAGAGAGAGGTCAAAGACAACTCCAAGGATTCTTGGCTTGAGCAGCAGGAAAGCTGGAGATGTCATTCACTGAGCTGCAGAAGACAATGAAAGAAGAATTCATTTGGAGAGTGTTAAATTTGAGATGCCCATCACATGCCCAAGTGAAAACATCGAGGAGACAAACATCATGCCAGGCTTTACAAATATTAACCCATTCGGGCTTCCCTAGTGGCGCAGTGGTTGAGAGTCCGCCTGCCAATGCAGGGGACGCGGCTTCGTGCCCCGGTCCGGGAGGGTCCCACATGCCGCGGAGAGGCTGGGCCCGTGGGCCAGGGCTGCTGAGCCTGCACGTCCGGAGCCTGTGCTCCGCAATGGGAGAGGCCACAACAGTGAGAGGCCCGCGTACTGCAAATAAATAAATAAATAAATAAAATAGAACACTTTCTTTTCCACGGAGCTCCAAATGACAGCATCTAATTAAGTCACAGGCCGGTGTGCTGTGAGTGACTGTGTAAATCCACCGGTAACCCAGGCAACCCAAAGGCAGTGGACACTGTGTTCTACAAGCCTGGCCTGAGAGATGCCCTTGGCTGGGGCTTCCATGGCATTAGCCTAAGGAGCCAGCTGACCCTGAGACAAGCTGAATTGGAAGTCAGTAGGGGCCTTTCTCGTCCTTTCTAGGAACCCCAAGTTCTTATGTCACTTGTCATCCTCCCTCTACTCCCCTCACCCACACTAGAATATATCACATATTTTACATGTTTTATTGAAGTATAGCATAAATACAGAAAAGTATGACATGTGATGCTTTTAATCTTCCCTTGTACCATCCCTGACCTCCTTCAACAAAACTTACAATAAAAGAAAATTAAAGAATCACCCACCCTGTGTTTTCTTCTCTGAAACCCAGTTCATTCACATATCCATTCTCTCATTAAAGCCACATGTGGAACTTTATCCAGGCAAGGTCAGGCCAGGGAGGAAATGATGAGTAAGTCTTCAAAAAACCACAGTCCCAACGATGACAAGACAGTGAAGATGGGGCCAACTTAGGGGAATGCACAGGGGCTGAGGCAGCAAAGGAGCAAAGAACAACCAAGGCTCTGGTGGTAGAGCTACCAGAGGACTCAGGAGGCTGTCGGGGAGGAAGAAATTTTCCTCTACCCTTCTAGGTGCTTCTGGCCTGTCTAAGAATTGAATTGACATGAGATGGATTAGCAGGAGAAATCAAAAAGGAGTTTAATAACGTATACATGGGAGAGACCCAGATAAACTGAGTAACTCACCAAAATGACTGAAGCCTTCACCTTAAATACTAAAGATGAAAGAGGATGTTGAGGGTAGTGGTTGGGGACTTCAAAGGGTAGAAATGCAATTCACATGAAGATAGTAAAGCAAATGTCTGGTAAATAAATGTTTGCTGGGTCATGCAGAGACAATGGGTCACAGAGTGGACCCACTGTCTGATCTGTAAGCCCTGCTGAGTTTCCCCCTCCACACTGAGCCCATATCTTTGCAGGTATCTCTGGTGGTAGCTCTATTCTACGGAACTGGTCCTCTTTCTTAATTCTTTTAGGCAGTTAGGGGGAATTTCAAAGTTTCTTCCTGAGTCTTTTGGGCCTTGGTTATTTTCAGCTCAAGATAATCCACATGCCAAAGAGATATTTTGGGGTGGAAAATTTTGCTCCCCTACAAGGTGATGCTTAAGATGGGCCTTAAAATCTGACAAATGGATGGAACAACAGAAAGGGAAATCAGTGCAGAGAGACCAGCACATTCAAGACCCCAAGGAGTGAGAAAGCAGGACACATCTGGGTTATGGCAAGCTACTTGGTTTGATAGTGCCCAGCTGGGTACAGCCTCTCTAAGATGCTGACACCACTCACAGTTCATAGCAGTAGCCACACCAATGAACATTCTACATCATGCCAGTTCTTCTTGGATTTCGTTCCTCTACCATCTTTCTTCCCATACTCTGTTTACTTAGCCCATTCTGAGCTTGACCTGGTTCCCAGCCCCATCCACTCCCTGTGTAGCCAGTGTCCTACCACACTGTGGTCCCCAGAGTGTCCTGGCTTGGAGGGAGGAATCCACTCTTCTACCAGGTACCTGAGTGTCTGCTCTATATGGAAGCTGGAAAGCATGACCAGTAGCTTCAGGGAGCAGGGCTCACTGGTGTCCACGTCCTGAGTAAGGGCAGGCTAGGAAGTCACAAAAGGTCCAACACATTAGGTCCGAGAATTGCTTTGGAGCAAATCTAGGATCACCAACAGAGAACAATCATTTATTCACAGGGATATGTATTGAGCATTTTTTTATGTGCCATGCATTGGGCCAGGGGCTGAAGATACAATGAGGAAAGTTAATCCCATCCCTGCTGTGGCTGCTACTGGTACCCTCACCATGGCTGGCCAGTTGTTAAAGCTAGTGGCCTTCCCGATTAGGACATTTAGTGTCTGCTCTGATTGGTCAGGCCTGTGCCACAGTGATGGTTAATTATTTTTAATGTTACCTCTGGTCCCTGGCCTTGTTGTTAGTGGGCAGGTACAGATGTTAATCAATATTCATATTAACAGATGTACAATTACAAACTGAAATAAGGAAAAGAACTTTGAATCTGACCCAGAGTGGGAATGGTGGTCAGGGAAAGCTTCATGGAGGAAGAGACCCTTGAGCTGAGATCCAAATGATGAGCAGGAGAGAACTGGCAGAGATGTAGGGGTTGGAACAGAAGGTTAGAGCATTCTGAGTACATAGGGAGAGCCAGATGGCTTTGTGGATAGAGTTTGGTTGAACCCTCTAAGGTGAAGGGGTGGAGTGCAAGATGGATAAGCTGTGAAGAGTTCTGAGTTGGCTTGGGCATCGGTGCTTGTTATGGTCTAAATGTTTGTGTTCCTCCCAAAACTCATCCCCAAAATGTTGAAATCCTAATGCCTGAAGTGATGGTTTGGGGAGGTGCTTAAGCATTGAAGGTGGAGCCCTCATGAATGAGATGAGTGACTTTAAAAAGAGGCTCCAGAGAGATGCCTAGTTCATTCTTCCATGTAAGGACACAGCAAGAATGCTCTGGTTTATGTATCAGGAGGAGGGTCCTCACCAGAACATGACCTCGCTGGTAACTTGATCTTGGACTTCTCAGCCTTCAGAACTGTGACAAATATATTTCTACTGTTTTTAGGCTACTCAGTCTGTAGTATTTTGTTATAGCAGCAGTCCAAGTGGACTAAGACAGTATCCTTTTTTTGGGGGTGGGGGGCGGTGCAGCAGGGGTGTTGTTGAGATTCATACAAGAAGAGATGGTGGCTCAAACCTCAGAAGCTGAAGTGTAAAGTGATGGACACTCAGCACTTCTGTCCACCACTGAAGATTGGAAAGAAAGTATACCACAAGGGCACCAGAAACCACAGGAAATTGGCAAGCCCAGACAAGCCAGTCCATCCAGCTCTGTCCACACTGGCAAACACTGCCATTTCACATAGGGATGCTCCTCTTCATCAGTGAAAAACCTCATAAGCTCCCAAAATGTGGAGACATGGCTGATCAAGTCATCTCTAACCTTCACCTTGGGCTGGGAAGGGCTTCAGTTAGAGTCAGGAGCTTACCAGTTGCAAACAACAGAATCCACTCCAGCCAGTGTAAGCAGAAAGCACTCATAGAATCTCCAGGAGAGTCAGGGAATGAAACTTCCAGACTATGAAACCTGAAACCACACCCAAATTAACAACGTCCA